>NC_057361.1:117087129-121887129 GCF_016509475.1 Prionailurus bengalensis | reverse complement strand
CTTAACCCCCAGAACTGTGAGAAATAACTGTTTATGGTATAGCCTGAGGAGACTAAGACACTCTAAAAATATGCTTTTGGGGGATGCTTTATTTCTTTCTTACTCCATTCACTTGGGTAACATACACTCTAAGTTTGAATAGCACTGCCTCTTGGGAGCTTCCCCAGGTTGTTCCTCCTTGGTGCCACCATATTGCCCTGTACTTAGGGCTCTCAGTCTACTCACCACATTACCTCATATTTCCTGATTTATATATGTAGCAATGCACCTTTCAGTTTTATTCTGAGGTGTGTTTATATCTTGAGCCTCCCTTTCCCCTGGGGGACAGAAAAGGGTTTAATTACTTCAGATGCATGGCCTCCTTCTCCAATTCTTGAGAGATGGATCAAAATTCTTGGGCTCATGTATTGTCCAGGCATCATGGGAGGATTGCAGTTAGTCCTCGATCATCAGCTAGGTCTGTAGCATCTGATGAATGGTATGGTATCCCAGATGGTTACAAGCTGTAGGTCCATGCAGGGCATTGCTTTCTCTGACTTTGTTCCCAACCAAAAGCACTCTCCTGGGCCAGCTTAGTCAGTCTCTGCTACTTCTGTGTCTTTTCTAAAGAAACTCTTTCTCTCCTGTGCCACCACAGAGTCATTGGAGAACTGTAGGGGTCCGTCAGCGTAGTCTTCCACCTTGTGTACTTCTCTTGATCATTTGGAAATCATTTTACTGGTCTTCACACCAGACCAGGCAGGGACAAACTAGGGAATCTTGCTGCTTTCCCAAGTCTTTCCCAGGAAAAGGACAAAGATTCCCTCTGTTCTTAAAGACACACTAAACTCTCCTTGAGCTATTGTTTTCTCTCTCTGTCCCCTCCCCTCCCCTTAATAAGATTTTATGTAGACTCTGGAGGTCGTAGAAGTTGGGGCTAGCTTTTTCCACAGTTCTCCAAATGTTTTCACTTATCATTGGACCTTGATTATTGAAACTCAGAGATCAAAATGTGATTCCTTTGTCTATCTTCCTTGTGATATCTTTCTTGAGACAGTGAGAGCTGCATGTCTAATGGCCCTAATATTTTTGATAATGGAGTGACAAGAAACACAGGAGCAACTGTTAATATTGCAAAATGTGATTGCAGCACACGTTCACCTCCGTCACTAATGTGTGACTTGCTCAAAGGGAAGAACTGTGTCACTAGCCCCTAGCATAGTGTTGGCCACTTATAAGGTACATGGGATATGAACAGATTGATGCATTCCAAGAGAATACCTATGACTTTGTTCATTCACTTACTCATTAGTGCAAAACAAATGTTTCTGAGAATCTCTTTATTCTAGACCCCAGGCTGAGTACTTCAGATAAATGGATGTCAGGCATAATCCCAGGCCTCTAGGAACTTACATACAAGTTAATTCCTGATAGCTTAAGGTCACAATATGTCAAAGATATAAAATATTGGTGGAGTAAATTAAAAACAATTGGAGGATATTTGTAAGCCTAGGGGTAGTAGAGAGGGTCTTAAGCAAGACTGAAAATCCAGAGACCATGAAGAAAAAACGTAAATGTATTTGATTACATATATATTTGAAACTATTTGTATGGTACAATTCATTATAAATAAAGTAAAAAACTAAACCCTTATAGACTAGGAAAAATATTTGTGACATATATGATAAAAGGCTCATAACCTCAATGGGCACAGTTTCTACAAATTACTAAGAAAGAGGTAAAGAATCTAGTAGGAAAGATAGGTCCAGGGTATGCACTCTCCATTCACAGATGAGAATATATGTTGCTGGTAAACATATAAAAAGATTCTCTAATAACCGGGGAAATGCAAATTAATAAAACAATGAAATTCCCCTTTCCCTGTCAGATACAAAACTGACATCCATTGGAAAGAGCTGTGGGGCATAGGCACTCTCATACATTGCTTCTGGAAGGGTAAACTGCCTAGCTTTTATGGGAAAGCAGTCTGGCAATATTTAAAATTTACAAATTTAGGACATGCATATCTTTTAGTTTTCTGGGAATATAATTTACAAAAACCAAAATCCTAGCACGTGCAAGGATGTTTACAGCAACAACAACAAAAAATCCCCACAAGCACCCTGAGTGTCCATCCATAGAGGAATTGGTTGAATATATGATAGTAGATCTTTGGTATAATAGAGCTCTGAGTTAAGTCTGGATAGAGCCAGGGGATTTAGGGGAAGCTTTTAATTTTTTATCTTGTACATATCTACACTGTTTGATTTGTTATAAAGAGCAGTTATCTTTTGTAATTAAAACTCCAACAAAGTAAAAAATATAATTTTACAACTTTGTAATTATAGCGTAACACATCACATATTCCGATAGGGGTCAGTCAGGTGCCGTGGGGACTCACAGAAGGAGGCCCCCCCACCCCAGTTCTAATGCATCTAGGCAGGTTTTCTGGAGGCTAGGACATCTGTGTTTACTCTTGAAGGTTGAGTGGGAATTAGCTTAGCAGGCTGGGGGTGGTGGTGGTGAGTATTAACAAGCACAGGAAGCAGCAGATATGGAGGCTAGGGAAGACAGGTGGGTGGGTTCTTATAAAACTCAACATACTCTTGTCATATGACCCAGCAGTTGTGCTCCTTGGTATTTACCCAAATGTGTTGGAGACCTATGTTCACACACAAAAAAAAAAACCCGTTCTCAAATGTTTACAGCAACTTTAGTCTTTTTTTTTTTTAAATTTTTTCTTTTTTCAACGTTTATTTATTTTTGGGACAGAGAGAGACAGAGCATGAACAGGGGAGGGGCAGAGAGAGAGGGAGACACAGAATCGGAAACAGGCTCCAGGCTCTGAGCCATCAGCCCAGAGCCCGACGCGGGGCTCGAACTCACGGACCGCGAGATGGTGACCTGGCTGAAGTCGGACACTTAACCGACTGCGCCACCCAGGCGCCCCTACAGCAACTTTAGTCTTGATGCCAAAACTTGGAAGCGACCAAGATGGTGAATGGCTAACTAAACTGTGCTACACCCAGACAACGGGATAGTATTCAGTGCTAAAAAAAAATGAGCTATCAAGCTGAAAACACAGGCAAGAACCTTCAATGCATGTTGCTGAGTGAAAGAAGCCAGTTTTAAAAGGTACATACTGTTTGATTCCAACTATATGACATTCTGGAAACGGTGAAACTATGGAGACAGTAAAAAGATCAGTGGTTTCCAGGGGTTCAGAGGAGGAAGGAAGGATGAATAGGCGGAACACAGACTTTTTGGACAGTGAAACTATTCTGTATGGTACTGTAATGGTTGGACATAATGAAATGATGCAATTGGCAAAGTTCATAGAAATGCATCACAAAGAGTGAATTCTAATGTAAATTATGGGCCTTAATTAATAATGATAATGTATCAATATTGGTTCATCAATTATAATGAATGTACCACACAAATGCAAGGCCTTACTACTAGAGGAAACTGAGGTAGTATATGGGAACCCTGTGCTGTTGGTTCAATTTTTGTTCAAACCTTAAACTGCTCTAAAAATAATCTACTAATTAAAAACAAGGTAATTCAGTATCTCTGTTAAGATGGCTCATCAAAATTTGGGGCGCCTGGGTGGCACAGTCGGTTAAGCGTCCAACTTCAGCCAGTTCACGATCTCGCGGTCCGGGAGTTCGAGCCCCGCGTCGGGCTCTGGGCTGATGGCTCGGAGCCTGGAGCCTGTTTCCGATTCTGTGTCTCCCTCTCTCTCTGCCCCTCCCCTGTTCATGCTCTGTCTCTCTCTGTCTCAAAAATAAATAAACGTTAAAAAAAAAAATTAAAGATGGCTCATCAAAATTTGATTTTATTACTGATAATTGGGTGTATACAACATGAAAGGTCAGACACAGCAGTTTATGGTCAGCAATTCTGATAAATTCTATTGCATAAAATTTCATAAAAATGAAAAAAAGGCACATTTATAAATGAATACATTGACTCATCTCAAGAGGATACATCTCTATTTTGACTAGGCATAGATGAGAGTCACATGCTCCCTTATAATGTATAATGGATACACTATCTAATGCATTCTGAAGACAAGCAATATCTAACCACGTATCTGCAATAAAATCCAGGTTTGTCCCACCTCACCTTCACCTAACTTCATCTCCTGGATACAAGTTTGCATCCGTTGGCCACCAAAAATCAGGGTCAAGGCCCCAGACCTGGGGATAAACTAAGGCATTGCCAATGGGCTGGGGTTCTAGGCTGAGCAACTAATTAGAACTGAAACGTAGAGACCAAAACAGAAGCGTAGCTTATAAATTTGGCAAGTTGGGAATGGGGTGGGTGTGGAAGAGAGAAAATTGTGACTCAGAGTATCTAGCTGGGAGCCCAGAGTTTCACCCTGAGAAAGGCTCTGGGCCCTGAGACTTACTGGCAAGGAGGAGGCTTGAAGACTCGGGACTGACAGTGGTGCCTTTTCTCTTACTCTGATTTGCAACAAACTCCTTGCACCTCAAACCTCTCTCATTTTCTTGCTGCATCTTTCAGTCTCTCCTTTACCTCCCTGTATCTCCCACCTTCCAGCCATATCCATATCTGGCAGGGCTAGTTCAAGATTGTTCTGTCCCTTGTCAGGGGTCTCATAGACTCTCAGGATTGGAAGCTTTGGAATTAACTCAACTTCTCCATAAGGCTTGGATGGCCTCTGTGGTATTCTCCACACCTGTCTCTACTGGAAAGTCTCTGGTAATAAGGCATCGGTTATATCACAAAGCAGTTCTTATAATAGGGGGTTGATTCTATTAAATTTTTTTTTCTTTTCCTTCTCTTCATGTTTTATCTTTATCTTTCTTTTTTAATGTAAATTTTATTTAGTTAATATACAGCATAATATTGGTTTCAGAAGTAGAATTCAGTGATTCATCAGTTACATACAACACTCAGTGCTCATCCCGACAGGTGCCCTCCTTAGTACCCATCACCTATCTAGAGTTTGATTCCCTCTCTCTTTTTTTTCTCGTTCCATATGTTCATCTGTTTTGTTTCTTAAATTCCAAATATGAGTGAAGTCATTGTATTTGTCTTTCTATGATTGACTTATTTTGCTTAGCATAATACATTCTAGCTCCATCCAGTCATGGCAAATGGCAAGCTTTCTTTTTGATGGCTGAGTAATATTGTGTATGTGTGTGTGGAGGTGTGTGTGTGCATGATCTCTTCTTTATCCATTCATCAGTTGATGGACATTTAGGCTCTTTCCATAGTTTGGTTATTGTTGCTAATGCTGCTATAACCATTAGGGTGCATGTACCATTCAAAGCTATTTTTTTGTATCCTTTGGGTAAATACCTCATAGTGCAATTGCTGGATCATAGGGTAGTTCTATTTTTAAATTTTTGAGTAAGCTCTATACTGTCTTCCAGAGTGACTGCACCAGTTTGCATTCCCACCAACACTGTAAGAGTGCTCTCCTTTCTCCACATCTTCACTAACGTGTTATTTCTTGCATTGTTACTTTTAGCCATTCTGACAGGTGTGAGGTGGTATCTCATTGTGGTTTTGATTTGTATTTCCCTGATGATGAGTGATGTTGAGCATTTTCTCATGTGTCTGCCATCTGGATGTCTTCTTTGTAACAGTGTCTATTCATGCCTTCTGCCCATTTCTTTTTTTTTTAAGTTTATTTATTTATTTTGAGTGAGAGAGAAAGAGAGCATGCACGAGTGGGGGAGGGGCAGAGAGAGAGAGGGAGAGAGAATCCCAAGCAGGATGCATGCTCAGCACAGAACCCAATGCAGGGCTTGCTCTTATGACCATGAGATGAAGACTTGGGCTGATACGAAGAGTCAGACGCTCAACTGACTAAGCCACCCAGGCGCCCCTCTTCTGCCCATTTCTTAACTGGTTGGTTTGTTTTTTGGGTGTTGAGTTTGATAAGTTCTTTATAGATTCGGGATACTAACCCTTTATCACATATGCCGTTTGCAAGTATCTTTTCCCATTCCATAGGCTGCCTTTTAGTTTCGTTGATTGTTTCCTTCGCTCTGCAGAAGCTTTTTATCTTGATGAGGTCCCAATAGTTGATGTTTGCTTTCGTTCCTAGGAGAATGATTTTAAATGGGAGATTTCCTTGTTCAAGGCCAAATCTGTCTCCCGGGGACTTTTCTAAGTTCTCAGTATTTGTTGAACAAAGCCATCCAGAATAAGGAACAGAATAAGTCTGTTCCTTCTCTTAGGAGACAGCCCTGCAGGAATTTGAAGACCGTGCTCTCAGGTAACCTTTCAGGTGAAACATCCTGAGGCCTTTAAAATGCTTCTCATATGTCTGTTAGCCCTTTGCCATCTGAGTGACTGCTGTCCAGGCGTGTCCCCTTAACGGGTGCTGCCCAGAAGTGAGCCTGCTGCTTTAGCTGTACAGAGGAGGTTGGAGCTAGGCCACCTCTTGTTCGAATGCTGTGCTTTTGTTCATGCGATCCAAGGTCAGATTAGTCCTCTGGCAGTCACACAGCACTTCTTATTTCTACTGAACTTGCAGATGACTAAAATCCCTGTCTTCTTTTCACATACTGTTGCTAAGCCATATCTTCCTCCTCCATTTTTATGTATTTTGAGATTTTGGACTTAAACAGTATGTTTATACTTCATAATGGGAATACAGGCCTCGCATTCCTGCTTGGTGAGATCTCTGGGCACCCTGGTCCTACCACTTCCTGCTATTCCTCTGCCATCTCTGGTTTTGATGTGTAGGCCGTTTATGTCTTCATTTTATAAATGTGGAGGAGGTAGGATCTAGCTTCTTGGGCTGCGTTCCTTCTAGAACTCCTATGTGCCTGGCCTTTGTGAGGAGCAAGCCTTTTATCAGTCACTGACTCAACTTTCTAAGTAGGTTTTAGGGTCATTTCCCTTTTCCAGGTAAGGAAATGGAGATTCAGGGAGATTCTCCTTGCTACTCAAGGCCACACAGCTAGCGTGGGGTAGATCCAACACTTACGCAATGTGTGTTTGATGCCGATGCCCATGTGCTTTAAGCCCTGTGCTATACCATCTTCATCTTCTGAAAATACAGTCTTCCCAAATCCAGAGTCACATGTAAGATACATTCATCCAGGCACAGGGAAAAGATCAACTAATCTGAGGCAGGAGCATGTCTGATATGTTAGAGATACTGTAGGAATACCAGTGTGGCTGGAACCAAGTAGACAATAAAGAGGTGGTGGGAGATATTTCAGAGAGGTAATTGGGACCCATATTATACTGGGACTTGTAAGCCTTTTGACTTACACTTTGAGTGCAATGAGGGACTGGGGAGGGTTTTGAGCAGAAGAATGACATGACCTAGCTTATTTTAATTTTTTAAAAGTAAAGTGTAATTGCCATACAGTGTTATATTAGTTCCAGGTGTACAACATATTGATTCTGCAAGTCTGTACATTAGTGCTCACCATGATAAGTGTAGTCACCATGCAAAGTTATTACAACATTGTTGACTGTATTCCCTATGCTGTACCTTTCATCTCTGTGACTTACTTATTTTATAGCTGGAAGTTTGTACCTTTTAATCTCCTTTATCTATTTTGCCCACCCCTCTCGCTTATATATTTTTTAAAAAACCTAATCTTGTTGCTGTCTGTCTTGAGAGTAGAGTGTGGATGACATGGACAAAGTACTAGGGAGCTCAGTGGGGAAGGTCCTATGTTAGGAGATGAGGGTTGGAGGGAGGGTCAGAGAAGGCCAAGTTTTCTCATAGCTAAACCCAAAGGGCATGCAGCATAACACACTCAACATTGGGAATGCGACTTAATTCCTATCTATGGGAGATTGCAATGAAACTTAATTTTATCATCACCAGATCAGCTTTGTTCACAAAAGACTTCAAAGTGTTGAATTCTCTGATCCTGAGAGTACTTTTTCCCTTTGTCACTAGATGGCACTTGTGAGTACTTCCCATCTCTAGAACTTTTACTCCGACAGCATTTACACTAGATGGCGCTCTGGCCATTTCCCCCCTGAGGCTGGCTTCCTCCCCGTGTGTGTTGACATACAAGGGTAGTTAACCTCTAGTGCACAAAGATACGAAGAACTTCGTCAATACTCCGTTCTGATAAAACAATCAATTGTATTATGAGTGCTTTTCTGTCAGTGTTGAATAATACATGCCAACGCAACGATTCTGAGTCGAATTCAGAATTCAACTGAGATCCAAGGTGATCTCGGGTGTATTTTATCAATTTGGGAAGGAGCCTCCCTGCCCCCCACCCTCGGCCTACCCTTTGCCACTGAGATTGGAGATCCGTGCAAATCTGCAGTGGGAGATAGTTTTTTCCTGCCTGTGGTCAGCTATGTTAGTTGCCTGCTATTATTATTTTTGAAAATCTCCTTGATGAAATGTCTCTTAAAGCCAGAAAACTGAAAGATGATTCCCTTGCTTCCCAGCTAACATTCATCTTTTAGATTTTTAGGGATGGTCATACCTTTTTTAAAAAAAAATTAGAGGCTTCTGGCATCCCCTCTCCCTTGTGCTTAGTTCTGACTTTATTATCTTTTCCTGGTTGAGATATATGATCTTAACTGGTCCTTGAGCTAGGAATGCATTTCCTTTTCACAGTTTATCTTTCAAAGCTAAACTGACCGAAAGAGTTTATACTCCGTCTGAAAGCCTTCATCATCCTTGTAGCACTTAGATCTCCTCCAGATTTCCTCTGGAGTTCTTTTTGTGGAAAGAAGACCAGACTAAAAACCCTAAGACCTGGATTTAGGCTGGACCTTGCCTCTTGCTAATTGTGTATCCTTGGACTTGAAACAGTATTTACTTTACCTTCACTTTTCTCATCGGTAAAACGGGAGAATAGTTGCAAATTACTGAGAGCTGCCCTCTGTTCTTTCCCATCTAATCTGACTTTATGCTGATGAGAGTGTTTCCTTTGTTTTAGGCCTGACTAGAAACTAGAAGTGGCTCTCTGAAACATAATATCTGCTCCGAGAAAAAACATCTATAACTACATTAAGAGTGCAGAAATTCACACACACACATATATACAACAGCAACTTTCTTTGCTCTTTTTTTTTTTTTTCAGGAGAGCAATATAGTTCTAATTTCTCACTTTTGGAGAGTTTCCAAAGGATATTCACACCTCATACCTTATCTAATCCTCCCCCAATCTGGTATGGAATAAGGCATGCAGCCATTGTAAGTATTATTTTACAGATGAAGTATGTGAGGTTTAGAAACTAGAAGGGCTTAGCTCAAGGTCACAAGTTATGGGTGCTGGAGCAGGGATGTGAGACCAGGTCTCTGTGAGTCCTGGGCCATTGGGGCCCCAGGTGACTAATGCTGACTATTAGAGTTAACAGGGTGAGGTGTCTTGAAACATTTGCCCACTTTTTGGGAACATTTGATGTAAGCCACAGAAAAGGGGCAGGCTACTTACCTAAGGTCACGTAAAGAATCACACAAACAGAAAATTGAAGAAAGAATGAAGTCAGTCTAACTTCAGTCCATGTTTACAACAAAACCTTTTGTTTAGTTAAGGGCCAGTCCCTTATAAAAAGGAATCTTTGTTCTTTTCAAAAGAACCAAATACATTTCTAAATGTTATTCCCTTTATTAAAATCCTAGGTCTAAACGTAAGATATGTTTGTGCTTAAAAAACAAAGGTCCCCCTTTGTATTGAGCAAATGGGAATCCTTTGATTGAATCCAAACTTTCCTATTCCAGGTATGGCTCTGTGGTTGTTTTAAAGAAGTAAAACTGGAAAACATTCAATGCTTTTAAATACCACCTTTCTCTTTCTCAGTTTGCATGCTTATTATTAATACAGTTTGAATGTCTTCTTGCTTTGACATGGAAGTTTATTTTTAAAAGAACTGTGTATAATCTGTTACTATAGCAATAATTTCTCACTCAGAAGCTATTTAATCTTAAAGCAACAAGGGACTTTGAATGCAGCACTTGACTATACCAATAATTCAGGTGTTCGTGATGAAGAGAAATGGAGTTTGGGGGTTTTGTTGTTTGCTTTTAATTTTCTTCCTGTATCCCTCACCTGTTAGGCATTCTCATCAGGGGGAAGCCATTTGCCTGTAATGTCAGCATAGATGCCTATGCTGCTGGCAACACGTGAAAAGCGATTAGCCATGTGCAAGCCACATCTGTTTGTACACTGGGGATCTCTGGAAAAGTGCAGAGATGCCCATGTTCCACGTTCTAATGCAAATATACACCAGAAAATAGAACAGTTAGTTCGTAGCAAAATATGCCTGTGGGTAAATCACTTCTCCTCTGGCTTAGTAGGTTCTGAATCCAGCATCTGGGAAAGGACTATCTTTCACTGCCAGTAGACATTGTACTGTTTGGACATGACTTCTGGGGAGTAACCACTATTGTAAGAGGCAGTTCATGCAGTTTGGTGTAGTTGCTACCAGGTGGTGCTTAGGTTCAGAGCCAGCTTCGGTGCTGTTTCTGGTATGATCTGCCTACGACTTGGCCTTCATTTACCAGGCAGAACCCAGTTGCCTGTTCCAAAACATGTTTATACGTATATGTACATATACGTTGTGTATGTATATGTAAGCATATATATTTTTTCAGCTGAAATGAGAACAACAAAGAGATACAACCTAAATTAAATCCATCATAGAATCAAAGATCTGTATGGCCTTCTTCCTTCCTGTTTACTTTCTGTTTACTTGACTTGTTCTGAGGAAAACTCCTAGCATGAGCTACAGGGATCTGTGGATCTGATTATCTACCCTACCTGTTTCCTCTTACTCTTTCTGCTTTAACCACACCACAATTTAAAAAATTCCTACTAGAGTTCTTTCTTGCTTAGGGGACTTTACATATGCTGACCCTTTGCCTGAGAGCTAGCCCACTTTATTCTGCCCTGCTACTGTTTTTACCCAGCTAATTCCTATTTATTGCTTAGGTCTTAGTTCAAGGTCATTTCCTTACAGAAGCTTTGCCTACGCTTCAAGATTAGGAAAGAATCCTTGTTATATATTCCCTTAGCATTTTGTATTACCCATGACATAAAATCATGATCACTGAGGTTGCTTATTCAATGTCTGTTTCCTCAACTAGACTGTAAGTTCAATGATGTCAGGAATCTGTCTTGTTTACCATGGTATTTCCAATGCCTAGCTCAGAGTGGGCACTTAAATGTGTGTTGAATTAATGAATGAATTATAGGCAGCTTTGGTGGTAGAAAATAAGGGCTCCTTTGTTTGGATTCAAAATACTGCTTTAAGATAAGCCATCTCTGGAACTGGCAGAGTCCATTTTAAATGTGCCACTGAGTTACTCCTGATGAGCTAGGATAAGGAATGCATCTGGTTTTTAACATGTAGATAAGAATGTACATATAAAAGCATCTGCTGTGTCCTTCAAATCTCTTTGAGAAGAGGCCTTTAGATCCTGTGGTATATTTTTTTGTCCTTTTTTTTTAATTTTGGAAATTGTTAAAAGGTTTTTAGGAGCATTAAATTCATTAATTGATTCATTCCACAAATTCCATTTTCTTTTTCTCAGAAATCAGGTGTGACTAGTAACCAATGGACCAGTTTTCTTGTGTGACTCATAAACTGACTCAGATAGATTTTCAAGAAGTTACATCTGTAATGAGAATCATGGAGATTTTATTTTACTCATTTTTGAAGTCACTGTACAACCCAGACTTGGGGACCGACTTTGTGGATAAGCCAAGCATCTACTGAAAATTATACATATTGCTCAAATATCTCATGCTTGGGTTGCATTTTTTCACAAAAGACATGTCAGGCTCCAGGACCACACCTAACCCCAGGCAGGTGGGATCTGAGGAGCAAACAGGGTTTCATCCATGAGGCTTGTTTCCTCTTCTCCATCCCTGACCTGTGGCCCTGGTCGTCTGTTGCTGTCTTCTTTAGAGTCTGTGTCTTGCTCAACTTTCTTCCTGGCATCTGCAGGTGGGCAAATCTGGGTGTGTGTTTCACCCCTCCTAGACCTCGTTGATGTATACCATTAATTCAATTCTGTTTAATTCACGTGTGTTGAACCCAAGGGCAGGTGGTCTGCTAAGCAGTAAGACTAAGGGGATTGAGGATACATAGGAAAACTACAGGGAAGTTACAGTCTAAGAAGAAAAGTGGATAGACACTTAAATAATTACCATAAACTATTGTGAGTGGTGCAACAACCCATGTGCACACAAGATTTAGAGGAAGGCAGCTTTAGGAGGAATTTACTTCCCTAAGGACCTCACACCATGATGCGTGCCCGTGCCATAAAGGAATCTGGCAGGCATGGGGTGCCACACCATCTTGAAATGTCAGGGACAGGGGTTACCTGCAGCCGGCCATACCACTTTGGGGTAACAGCTTTCTTCTATAGCTCACGATGGTGTTCGGGAGTGCATTAGTTCCCTATTGCTGCTCTAACAAATCACCACAAATTTAGTGGCTTTAAAGAACACAAATTCATTCTCTTTCACTTTTGGAAGTTGGAAGTGTAAAATCAAGCTGTCTGTAGGGCTGCATATTCTCCAAATACTTCAGAGGGGAATTGCTCCTGTGGCCTTTTTCAGCTTCTGGAGGCCACTGCATTCCTTGGTCCATGACCCCTTCCTCACATCATTCCCCTCTTGCTTCTGTCATCCCATCTGCTACTCTGACCTTCCTGTCTCTCTCTTGTAAGGACCCTTGATTACACTGGGGCCATGTGGAAAATCCAGGATAACCACTCTATCTCAACTTAATCTCATCTGCAGAGTCCCTTTGGCCATGTGAGGTAACATCCAGTTTCCAGAGATTACAGCGGACATATTTGGGGGCCATTATTCTGCTTACCACAAGGATTAAGGCAATGAAAATAGCAGCAAAAACAGGAAAGAATTTGGTGCTATGTCAATCTTTCTTCAGGCCATTAGCCACTTAAATCAAAATCACTGACAGTGACTCATCCAAATATTTTCTCTTTTTATTTTTACTTCAAAATTTTCTACTTCTTTGAAACCTGTCATAAGACCATTCTACCCACTACATCTCCTCGTTGATGTTAACTGTCCACATCCTGATTACCACCACCCTTCCCGTCATTAACTTAAGACTGTAGAACCTGGTTCACTGTCTTCCTCTCTATTGTTATCATCACTTTCACTGGCCTGACCTGTACAACACTCCAGTCTTCCATTTGGTGTCCTTTTTGTCACTGACCATTTTCCTCATGACCAAATCAGACACACAGTTCCTTGTTTACAGTTCTTTTTGTTTGTTTTCTTTTTTAATTTAAATCGTAGTTAACATACAGTGAAATATTGGTTTCAGGAGTAGAATTCAGTGATTCATCACTTACATACAACACCCAGTGCTCATCACAAGTGCCCTCCTTAATACCCATTACCCATCTATAGCCCATTCCCCATCCACCTCCCCTCTAGCAACCCTGAGTTTGCTCTCTGTATTTAAGAGTCTCTTGTGGTTTGTCTCTGTCTCCATCTCTGTCTGTCTCTCTCTCTCCCTTTTTTTAGTTTTGCTGGATTATTTTGTTTCTTAAATTATACATATGAGTGAAATCATATGGTATTTGTCTTTCTCTGGGTGACTTATTTCGCTTAGCATCATACTCTCTAGCTCAATCCACATCATTGCAAATGGCAAGATTTCATTCTTTTTGGTGGTTAATATTCCATTTGTGTGTGTGTGTGTATGTATGTGTATCCATTTATCAGTTGGTGGACATTTGGGCTCTCTCCATAGTTTGGCTATCGTTGACAATGCTGCTATAAACATTGGGGTGCATGTACCCCTTTGAATCTGTATTTTTGTATCCTTTGAATAAATACTTAAAAGTGCAATTGTTGGATCATAGGGGAGTTCTATTTTTAGTTTTTTTTAAGTTTATTTTTTTATTTTGAGAGAGAGGAAAAAAAAGCATGAGTGTGGGGGGTACAGAGAGAGGGGACAGAGTGAGAATCCCAAGCAGGCTCTACACCAGTGTGGAGCCGGATGTGGGGCTCAAAGCCACGAATCGTGAGATCATGACCGGAGCTAAAGTTGGATTCTTAACTGACTGAGCCACCCAGGTGCCCCTATTTTTAGTTTTTTGAGGAACCTCTGTATTGTTCTCCAGAGTGGCTGTACCAGTTTGCATTCTCCCAGCAGTGCAAGAGGGTTCCCCTTTCTCCACATCTTCACTAACATCTATTGTTTTTTGTGTTGTTAATTTTAGCCATTCTGACATAAAGTATGAGGTGTGAGGTGGTATCTCATTGTGGTTTTGATTTGTATTTCCCTGATGATGAGTGATGTTCAGCATCTTTTCATGTGTCTTTTAGCAATCTGGATGTCTTCTTTGGAAAACTGTCTATTCGTGTCTTCTGCCCATTTCATAACTGGGTTGTTTGTCTTTAGGGTGTTGAGCTTGGTAAGTTCTTTATAGATTTTGGATACTAACCCTTTATCAGATATGTCGTTTACAAATATCTTCTTCCATTCTATAGGCTGCCTTTTAGTTTCGTTGATTGTTTCCTTTGTCTAGAAGCTTTTTATCTTGATGAAGTCCCAATAGTTCATGTTTCCTTTTGTTTCCCTTGCCTTCAGTGATGTGTCTAGTAAGAAGTTGCTCTGGCTGAGGTCAAAGGGGTTGCTGTCTGCGTTCTCCTCTAGGATTTTGATGGTTTCCTATCTCACATTTAGGTCTTTAATCCATTTTGAATTTATTTTTGCTTATGGCATAAGACGGTGGTACAGTTTCATTCTTCTGCATGTCGCAGTCCAGTTTTTCTAACACCATTTTTTGAAGAGACTGTCGTTTTTCCATTGAATATTCTTTTTTGCTTTGTTGAAGATGAGTTGACCATATCATTGTGGGTCCAGTTCTGAGTTTTCTATTCTGTTCCACTGATCTATGTGTCTGTTTTTGTGCCAGTACCATATTGTCTTGATGACTACAGCTTTGTAATATAGGTTAAAATCTGGAATCGTGATGCCTCTAGTTTTGTTTCTCTTTTCTTTTTTTAATGTTTATTTATTTTTGAAGGAGAGAGAGACAGAGGGTGAGCAGGGGAGGCTCAGAAACAGAGGACACACAGAATCTGAAGCAGGCTCCAGGCTCTGAGCACTCAGCACAGAGCCCGATGTGGGGCTCGAACTCACAGACGTGAGCTGAAGTCGGACACTTAACCAACTGAGCCACCCAGGTGCCCCTAGTTTTGTTTTGTTTTTTGGAATTGGTTTGATTCTTCAGGGTCTTTTGTGGTTCCATACACATTTTAGGATTGTTTGTTTTAACTCTGTGAAAAATGCTGGTGGTATTTTTATAGGGATTACATTGAATGTATAGATTGCTTTGGGAAGTATAGACATTTTAATTGTGTTTGTTCTTCCAATCCACGAGCATGAAGTGCTTTCCACTTCTTTGTGTCCTCTTCAATTTCTTTCATAAGTCTTCTATAGTTTTCAGAGGATAGATATTTTACCTCTTTAGTGTGGTTTATTCCTTGGTATCTTATTGTTTTTGGTGCAGTTGCAAATGGGATCAATTCCTTGATTTCCTTTCCTGCTGCTTTGTTGTTACTGGTGTATAGAACTGCACCAGATTTATGTACATTGATTATATCCTGCAACTTTGCTGAACTCATGTATTAGTTTTAGCAATTTTTTGGTAGAGTCTTTTGGGTTTTCTACATAGAATATCATGTCATCTGCAAAAAGTAAAAGTTTGACCTCTTCCTTGCTGCTTTGGATGCCTTATTTCTTGTTGTTGTCTGATTGCTGAGGCTAGGACTTTCTGTACTATGTTAAATAGTAGTCACGAGAGTGGACATCCCTGTCTTGTTCCTGACCTTAGGGGAAAGGCTCTCAGTTTTTCCCCATTGAGGATGATATTAGCTGTGGGTCTTTCATATATGGCCTTTATGATGTTGAGGTATGTTCCATCTATCCCTATCTCATTGAGGGTTTTTATCAAGAATGGATAGTATATTTTGTTAAACCTTGTTTACAATTCTGAAATTCCAATTTCAAGCATGCTAGTCTCTAATCATTTCCTCTTATCCATTTTGCTTACTTACTGTGGTACTTGCACCGATACAATTTGGTTTACCATTTCTCTTTATTTGTCTTCCATTTTGTGATCTCAAGTATCTCCTTCCCCAATATGTTTTATGATCCATCTTCATATTCACTCATTTCCTCAAATATTAACTGAGCAACTTCTACATGCTTGTCTGGGATACAGTGGTGAAAAAAAAATAAAGGCCTTGCCCTCATAAAACTTACATTTTAGTCAAAATATAATCACTTCCATATAATTGTTCATAATTCCCTTGCACCGCTTCTGAAATTTCAATTTCAAACATTGTTTTATAAAATTGAGACCTCCAATTTATTAAACTCACCACTTTCTCTATGTCACCACTTTCTTTTCTTTACTGTCATTGTTTAGTTCTTCAAACTTCCCCTTCCACATGGTCTCAGCTGATGACTATACTTCATACTTGATTGAAAAAAGAGAATGAATAAAATGGGAACCCCCTCATCTTATTTCAGAATCTTCCTTCATTTCCTGCATCCTGTATCTCTGCCATTCCATCCATTACAGTGAAAGGAGTGTCGTTGTTCATATCAAAGGTGGACACTTCGTCTTTTGCCTACTATGGATACCACTCCATCAGTTGTTCCTTCTCTGGTATCCTGTTTTGATCACATATACCCTTCCAGCTACTGCCCCATTTCTAGGTTCAAAACATCTTGAAAGAGGAGGGTAACTTCTGGGATGCCTCTTCCTCATCCTCCATTCACTCCTCAAGTCACCACAATTTGAGCTTTGTGAAAACATGGACATTGTACCCTTAAGCAACATGGGTTGAACTGTGCATGCCTACTCATATGTGGATTTTTTGGATACAGGATAGCAGTGTAAATGTATTTTCCATATGATTTTCTTTTTTTTTTTCATTTTTTTTTCAACGTTTATTTATTTTTGGGACAGAGAGAGACAGAGCATGAACGGGGGAGGGGCAGAGAGAGAGGGAGACACAGAATCGGAAACAGGCTCCAGGCTCTGAGCCATTAGCCCAGAGCCCGACGCGGGGCTCGAACTCACGGACCGCGAGATCGTGACCTGGCTGAAGTCGGACGCTTAACCGACTGCGCCACCCAGGCGCCCCCATATGATTTTCTTAATAACATTTTTTTTCTCTAGCTCACTTTATTGTGAGGATACCATAGTTAATACATATGACGTACAAAAAATGTAATAGTTGACTGTTTTCGTTATTGGTAAGGCTTCTGGTCAACAGTAGGCTATTAGTGGTTAAGGCTTTGGGGAGTCAAAAGTTATATGTGGATTTTTCACTGGCATGAAGGTCGGCACCCCTAACCCCTGCATTTTTCAGGGGTCAACTCTAGTGAAGGTCAATATTCATGACACCAATGTGTCATTGATATTCTTGTCATCAAATCCAGTGAATACTGCATATATAAACAGTGGGATGTGCATGGGGTGCCTGAGTGGCTCAGTCGGTTAAGCGTCCGACTTCAGCTCACGTCATGATCTTGCAGATCGTGAGTTTGAGCCCCGTGTCGGGCTCTGTGCTGACAGCTCAGAGCCTGGAGCCTGCTTCAGATTCTGTGTCTCCCTCTCTCTCTCTGACCCTCCCCTGCTCAACTCTGTCTCTCTCTCAAAATTAAATAAATATTAAAAGAAAAACAATGGAATGTACACTATCTCCACTTGGATGTTTGTAAAGTATCTGTCTTAATATGTCTAAAATGGAGCTCTAACCCCTAACCCCAAGCCTGTTATTTCCCCAGTCTTTACTCCTCAAATGTTGCTCCATGAACAAATGCATCACAAAATTGTATATTGAAATATCTCCAGTCTATCCACTTCTTTCTGTCCCAGTCATCTCTAGCCTAGTCTCCTACCTGCTCTCCTGCTGCAACTCTTGCCCCACTATTATGCTTTCACCACTCAGATGCCAGAGTGATTTGAGAATCATTCATACTTTTCCTCCATTTTTCATTTGGTGTAGAACAGGGGTTACAAACTCATCTTCCCACCAGGGCCAGGGAGATAAATGAGTGACGTAAACCAGGTATAGTTTTTCCTTAAAGAAACAAAATCTGCCAGAAAGCTACATCAAAGTTTAAACAAATCTTTTTTACTGAATTATAGTGTAAACATGTAACATAATAACCTGAATGGTCCTATATATTATATTTTAAAAATAAATTATAAAAAAGAGATAAATTAAAACCAGCAAGGTTTAATTACCCAGCATTTGTTTTCTTATCTTTTCTAGATTTGTCTACAGATTAACATCTCTACTAAGAAAAACAGGGCAACAGTGATGAGAAATGGTGATCAATACACCCTTGAACTCAGAGTGGGGAGTACAGCCACAGGTCTGTAAACAACATTTATGGTTTTTCCTTTTCCAGAATGTCATGTAGTTCAAATCACACAGTATGTAGCCTTTTCAAATTGACTTCGTTCACTTGGTAATATGCATTTAATGTTATTGCATATCTTTTGAATGCTCGATAGCTCATTTCTTTTTAGTGCTGAATAATATTCCATTGTCTGAATTACCACAGTTTATCCATTCACCTACTGAAGAACATTTTGGTTGTTTCTAAGCTTTGGTGATTATTAATCAAGCTGCTCTAAACCTCCATGTGCAGGTTTTTGTGTGGACATACAATTTTCGACTCATCAGGGTAAATACCCAAGGAGCATGATTGCCATATTGTATGGTAAGAGTCCGTTTAGCTGGGTAAAAACCTGCCAAACTGTCTTCCAAAGTGGCTGTCCCATTTTGTATTCCTGCCAGCGGTTACGGAGGCTCACTGTTCCTCCACATTCTTGTCAGCATTTGGTGTTGTCACTGTTGTGCATTGTAGACATTCTAACAGGTGTATAGTGGTATCTCATTGTTTTAACTTGAAATTTCCTAATGACGTATGATGTTTAACATCTTTTCATATGCTTAGTTACCATTGTTCTTTGGAGAAGTGTGTCTTTGGGTCTCTTATCAGGTTTTTTTATGGTCTCTGTATTTATTTTGTAATGACTTTTTGAGGTATAATTGGTATAGAGTAAGCTTCACATACTTAAATTGTGCAAGTTGGTAAGTTTCCACACACGCAGATCCATAATCAAAATCAATATAATAAACATATTCATCAGGGCACCTGGGTGGCTCATCGGTTAAGCATCTGACTTCGGCTCAGGTCATGATCTCGCAGTTTGTGAGTTCGAGCCCTGCATTGGGTTCCATGCTGACAGCTCGGAGCCTGGAGCCTGCTTCGGATTCTGTGTCTCCCTCTCTCTCTGCTCCTCCCCTGCTTGCTCTCTCTCTCTCTCTCTCTCTCTGTCAAAAATAAATAAACATTAAAAAATAACTAAACATATTTATCACCCTTTTGTAATCACTTCTCCCACCGGTAGCCACTCTGACATGCCTAGACAGCCATGAATCTACTTGTTAGTATAGGTTAGTTTTATACTTTCTACAATTTAATATAAACTGCTTAGTATGTACTCGATTTTGTCTGGCTTCTTTAACTCAGGATATTTTTGAGATTCATCCATCTTGTGTCAATCATTCACTTGTATCAGTAGTTCACTTCCCTTTTATTGCTTAACAATAGTCCATTGTATGGACATATCACAGTTTATCCATTCACCTGTTGATGGACATTTGTCTCCAGTTTTTGACTACTACCAATAAAGTGGCTATGAACAGTTGTAAACAAGTCTTTGTGTAAACATATTATTTTATTTCACTACCACTACATACCTAGAAGTGGAATCATTGCATCATATGGTAGATGTATTTAACTTTTAAGAAGCTTCCAAAGTTTTTCCAAAATAGTTGTACCACTTTACATTCCCATCAATAGTATGTGAGAATTCCAATTACTACACATCCTCAATAAATCTTGATATTATCAGTCTTTTAAAATTTTAGATATTTTATTTTATTACTTTATTTTTTTAAAGTTTCTTTCTTGAGAGAACGTGTGCGTGTGTGTGTGTGTGCACAAGTGGGGGAGGGGCAGAGAGAGGGGGGGACAGAGGAACCAAAGCAAGCTCCATGCTGACAGCACAGAGACCAGTATGGGGCTTGATCTCATGTGAGATCGTGACCTGAGCCAAAGTCAGATGCTTAACCAACTGAGCCACCCAGGTGCCTCTTACATTTTAGATGTTTTAATAGATATGTAGCAGTATCTCATTGAGGTTTATTATTGTTTTAAAATTTTTTAATGTTTTTTTTTGTTTGTTTTTTTCCGAGAGAGAGAGCGACAGACTGAGTGCAAGTGAGGGAGGGGCAGAGAGAGAGGGAGACACAGAATCCGAAGCAGGCTCCAGGCTCCGAGCTGTCAGCAAAGAGCCTGACGCGGGGCTCGAACTCACAAACTATGAGATCATGACCTGAGCTGAAGTTGGATGCTCAACCAACTGAGCCACCCAGGCACCCCCGTTTTAAATTTAATTTGTAGTTAGTTAAGTACAGTGCAATATTGGTTTTAGGAGTAGAATTCAGTAATTCATCACTTCGGTACAACACCCAGTGCTCATCTAAGGAGTCACTTTTTGCCAGTTTTTTAAGTTGGATAGTTTATTTTCCAATTGTTCATTTTTAAGAGTTGTCTTTTTTTTTTTTTAGGGGATGTTATAGATACCAGTCCTTTATCAGATTTGTGTTTTGCTAAGGTTTTCCCCCAGTCTGTGGCTTGTCATTTCATTCTCTTTACTATGTCCTTCACCAAACAGAACCTTTTACTTTTAATGAAATCCAGCTTATCAGTTTTTTTCATGGATGGTGCTTTTGGTGTTACACCTAAAAAAAATATTGCCAAACCCAAGGTCTCCTAGGCTTTATCCTATGGAATCTTCTAGGGGTTTTATAGTTTTTCTTTTTTTAAAAAAATTTATTCATTTATTTTTTCTGAGAGAGGGAGAGACAGACAGAGTGCGAGTGGAGAAGGGGCAGAGAGAAAGGGAGACACAGAATCCTAAGCAGGCTCGAGATTCTGAGCTGTCAGCACAGAGCCTGATGTGGGGCTTGAACCCACAAGTCATGAGATCATGACCTAAGTGAAAGTTGGATGCTTAACTGACTGAGCCACCCAGGCACCCCTATAGTTTTGCTTTTTATACTTAGTTCTGTAATACACCTTGAGCTAATTTTTGTGAAGGGTGCAAGGTCTGTGTCTAGATTCTTTTTTTTGTATGTGTATATCCAGTTGTTCCAGCACCATTTGTTGAAAAGACTGTCCTTTCTCTGTTGAATTCTTTTGCCCCTTTGTGTCAAGAATCAGTTGACTATGTTGGTATGGGTCCATTTCTGGGTTCTCTATTATTTTCCATTGATCTATTTGTCTATTCCTTTACCGGTTCTATACAGGCTTGATTGCTGGAGCTTTAGAGTAAGTCTTGCAGCTGGGTAGTGTCAGTCAACCAACTTTGTTCGTCTCCTTCAATACTGTGTTGGCTGTTGTGGATTTTTTGCCTTTCCAAATAATCTTTAGTATCATTTCCTTGCTACCCACAAAATAACTTGCTGGGGCTTTGATTGGGATTGCATGAATTTGTAGATTAATTTGGGAAAACTGACACCTTAGCAATATTGAGTTTTCCTATTCATGAACATGGATTATCTCTCCATTTATTTAGATCTCTTTTGATTTTATTCATCAGTTTAACATTTTTTTCCATTATAGATCTTACACATATTTTGTTAGAGATATACCTACTTATTTGATTTTTTGGTGTCAATATTGGTTCAATATTTGTAGAAAATATATCCTGCTAGTATTTGATGTTAATGATAGAGAAAACTCTGGGCAGGAGAAGAAGAGTAAGGTTTAGAGCAGAAGATGGTGAGAATAATGCGTGCAGTTACAATTTATATTTTGTCGGATATTTTTTAAGATTTAAGACCCCCAATAGCTTACAATTTGCTTTGTGGTCATATAGATGATTTTATGTAATTTTTACAATTAACTTGTGAGATCAGAATTACTATCCCTGTATGAGGAGGAAGCTTGATGGCAGATAACTTACACTGCATTCATAAGAGTGGACCTGCTACCTTTTTTTGTGAAGGAGTCCCTGAGCAGACTGTCACTTACCATGGCTGATATATATAAAAAAAAAAAACAAAACCCAAAACTCAAATATGGAATCAATGCCATGAAAAAAATCCATTTGGAGATGACAGGGCAGGTGATACTGTGCTGAAATTTAGTTAAATTTTAAGCATTGTTTTCAAGCTAATGATCACTTACTGTGGATGGAAGTATTTACTGCTGAGTCAGATTAGATTCCCTTTTGATGGACAGCCAACACACAAAACAGGTAAACCTGCCTCACTAGAAACAGAAGATGGCAATAAGGTCTTTTTTTTTTGTCTGGATCAGGTGGGCAATGTTGACTGAAAAGGGAAATGGCGATACTTGGCATGAAAAAAAATCTGTTCCTCTGTTCCGTACTCTATTCCTAGAAGACAAGGATACAATCTTGATGAAAAACTATAGTTTGTTTTCACTACAGTTTGACTACTGAATTCATGTTTTTTTTTCTATTCTTTTATTTTATGTATTTCTTTTAATCCTCCAAAATGTGTACATGAAGTATGTTCACAAACACTACACATATAAAATTCACTCCATCAACCAAAGCACGCCATTAGCATAGTACGTTTTGGCTGATGGAATAAGTTATTTTGTTCCGATTCTTTGACAACAGCAACAGAAATACATTTATTTTGCATAGCTTCTTTGTTGTAGAATTTTACTGTGTTTCATTTACCAATAACCTTTTTATATGTGATTATTACCTGTAGGACCACCTGTCTTTAAGTAGGGATAAGTTACTCTAGAATTAATACTAGGCTGTTGTCTCTTTATGACAAGTGTCTTATAATTTAAACAAGTATTGTATTGATTAAGAGTTTTTGTTTAAATTCCAGTTAGCATACAGTGTAATATTAGTTTCACGTGTACAAGATAGTGACTCAGCACTCCCATATAACATCTGGTGCTCCTCATGAGTGCGCCCCTTAATCCCCATCACCTATTTCACCCATTCCCCATCCCGCCTGCCTTCTGGTAACTATCAGTGTGTTCTCTATAGTGAAAATGAAAATTACATATGTGGCAAACAGCGATACTTGGACTTGACCCATGTCTTGAGACATCCAGTCTCATGATTATAGAATCGTGGACCTGACAGCAATGTCAGGGATGGGCTAGTCCAACTTTATTATTTTACACTGAAAGGAAGGGAACAGGACACAGAATAAGTGGCTGAAGGCTTCACACGTGTAGTTAGTGCCAAAATCAAAACTAAAAGTCAGGATCTCCTGGTCTAGATGGACCTTGGGGTCATGGGAAGATCTTCGCCTTTGAAGTTGGATAGGTATATCGTACCAGTTTTACAAACCAGGGGAAATCCCTAACCTACTTGAGCATCATTGTCCTCAGCTCCAAATTAATGACTCATTCAGTCATTCATTTCTTCATTCATTCATTCATTCATTCATTCATTCATTCCGGTATCTTCATGTCCCAGACAATAATAAGAACAGAAGAATGGTTGCTAAGATCTGAAAAACGAGTTTAGGAGTGTCTAAATGAGCTGTAAATGCTAACTTACTATATTAATGCTCTTTCTTTGCTCCACATGAGATAGTTTCATATAAATCACAACAGACTTGAGAAAAGTAGCACAGGGTTATATATTATCCTCATTTTGTAGTCAGAAAATTCATCAAAGATCAGGAAACTCATCTACAAGCAGGGAAAATGAAAAACAAAAACCAAGCAGAGAGTCTCTGTGAAGGGTTCTGAACCTTGGGTGCGCATGAATCTATTGGAGAGCTTTTCTTTTCTTTTCTTTTCTTTTCTTTTCTTTTCTTTTCTTTTCTTTTCTTTCCTTCCTTCCTTCCTTCCTTCCTTCCTTCCTTCCTTCCTTCCTATGCCTGGATCTCACAGCTGGAGGTTCTAAATTGTTCGGGGTTTGGGGTTGGGGGGGTAAAGGACATTTTTACAGAAAGCTTGCATGTGATTCTCACGTGCAAATGGGATAGAGAGACCCTGTGGGCTAGACTGAACAGTATGAGTTTTCAGTGGGCTGCATCAGTTGACAGGTTTTCCGAGGGTTACGTGGTTGGGTAGCATGAAGGGGTTGAAGGCCTCAGCAGGGAAGCTCCTCTGTAGCCAGTTCAGTTGCATTAATGTCTTCCTAAACTCAGCTGTGATCTTAACTAGCCCTAGCTGAGCCCCTTCATTTTTACTGATTTTTATTCCAAGCATAATAGCAGTTATAGTAAGGTGATGTTGGCATGAAACTCAGAAGAGAGGTGTTTGTCAAATTGAATATGGTGCCCTGCTATTTCCTGGATAGTTTGAGTTTGGTTTTGAAAATGACATTCCCCACCTCTGGAGTGGGGGACATTTGAAGAATACTATGACAACTTGAAATCTCAGCATGTCACAGCTTTGCATATTCTTGTTCAAGTATTTTCTTGGAAACTACTTAGCCTAGGATTATCTTTATTTCAGTATTAATCCATGGGGAAAGTGGGGCTCAGGCAGGGTCATTGGAAACCTATTCTGGCTTCTTTGGCTAATTTTTCACCATGTTATGCCCAGGAAATGTCTAATAGAAATATTAATGTAAATGTCTATTTGTCAGAAAGTTCTGAGTACTGGGGGAGAGGAGATAGAAGGCAAGGTACATTCCTTGAGCTATGAACAACAGAGTAAGTAAACGAAGAGGGCATTTTTAAAAAATGTTTATTTATTTTTGACAGAGAAAGAGTCAGGGTGTGAGCAGGGGAGGGGAAGAGAGAGAGAGAGAAACACACACACACAGAATCCAAAGCAGGCTCCATGCTGTCACCATAGAGCCTGACGCAGGGCTCGAACCCACAAACCTCGAGATCATGACCTGAGCCGAAGTTGGATGCTTAACTGGCTGAGCCACCCAGGCACCTCATGAAGAAGGTATTCTATCAGGATACTTTATTGTAATTGTGGAGTGTCAACCTGGTCTTGTTTCCTTTGCATTCACCAGTTCTCTTACCACCACCACCACCACCACACACAGACACACAGACACACAGACACACACACACACACACACACACACACACACACACTCCTTGGCTTTCCTAGTACTGTTAGACCCATCCTAGTTCATATATATATATATATATATATATATGTATATATATATGTATATATATGTATATATATGTATATATATGTATATATATACATGTATATATATATATATATATATATATATATATATAGTTTTTTTTTGATAGAGAGAAAGGGAGAGTATGCATGAGTCCATGAGCAGGGGAGGGGCCGAAAGAGAGAGAGAGAGAGAGAGAGAGAGAGAGAGAATCTTAAGCAGGCTTCATGCCCAGCACAGAACCTGACATAGGGCTGGATCTCACAACTGTGGGATCATGACCTGAGCCAAATCAAGAGTCAGATGCTAAACCAACTGAGCCATCCAGGTGCCCCGGACCCATGCCAGTTCTTAATAAGTCCTGACAAAAGAGGAGTTTATACATCTCAGTAACCTTCACCTCCTCATCTTGTCTATCCATGAAGTCCTGGGGATAAAGGTGGTTTCCCAAAACTAAGGTTAGGATCTAGTCAGCAGTGTCTTCTTGTCCTCTCGCTTACCTCCTATGTTAGCCTTTGCTACCCAGCAGCTCTGGACCAGGGAAACCCTGAATCATGTACTCTGCCCTCCATGGTCTGGTCCTCTCTGGAACTAATCTGGTTTTGGGCAATCCCTTTCCTCAGAAATGAATCCTGCCTTCCCCACCTTGGCCTTTTGGCTGGTATACTGTTGTGTGTAAACAGGTCTCTAGATAATACTGCCCCTGCATGTGAGGTGTCTGAGCACAGACGGCTTCATGAATCTCCTGCTTTTGTCCCCACTCCTCCACCTGAATGCATTGGGCACGATGGGCTAGTGCCTGCATTTATGACAGAACTTGCCACAACCCATCAGATGGAGGAACCAGCCCCAGCTCCTTTGTATCTCATTTGTCTCTGTGTCTCTCTGTTATCTGGCTTTCCACACTCTGCCAGCTGTGTTGGTGCCATTAAGCCTGAGACGTTCTGAGTTTCCCACATGATACCCGGGAAGGATTAGATGGCCTGCCTTCCTTGGGATAACCTTTGTTATGCAGCCCTCCTTAAGCTTACCTCACTTTGAGCTTGCTACACTCAGCCTACAGGAAACCTTGTGCTATTAGGTTTGAGCATTTTAGACCTTTGGTTTTCTATTTGCTTTGGATCTTTTGAATTAACTTTTCAGTCCTAGGGGAGGCTGTCTTGTCCCAATCTCCCTACTACCTGCAGGCCTGGACACTGAAGAGTTAGCCTATTACCTTATAGACAAAATGGAACCTTGTGTCTGTTTGTTCCCAGCCATTACCAAATCGGTCTATTTCTTTTCCCTGGGTCTGGTATTTGGGAAATGTTGACATTATGTGTGAACATATATAAATCTCCCCTTGTTATTCTTTTCCTTTGGTCCGTGTGGTTTTTATTCTTAAACTCTTTTCCTGGGGCTCCTGGGTGGCTCAGTCGGGTGGGTGTCTGACTTCAGCTCAGGTCATGATCTCACAGCTCGTGAGTTCGAGCCCTGCGCTGGGCTCTGTGCCAACAGCTCCGAGCCTGGAGCCTGCTTCAGATTGTGTCTCTATCTCTCGGCACCTCCCCTGCTCTGTCTCTGTCTCTGTCTCTGTCTCTCTTTCTCAAATATGAAAAATAAAACCTAAAAAAAAAATTTAAACTCTTTTCCTTATAAGACCCATAGGTTGTAATATATGTTTTTTATGTTTTTATATTTTAGCAAAATACCAAAAACGTCTTTGGCCTCTAAATGCTATATAAGGAAAACATGCAATGTTGTGACTGTTCATTTTCATCCCCTTCGTACTAAAGCGTCTTCCTTTAGAAACTCTCAGCAAGAGTGGGCAACGGGGGAAGGAGGATATCTGCTATTACCAAAGAACATTACCAAGACCGTCCTAATACCACTTATTTTATTTATAATAAACCTACGTATCAGTTGCACGTAACTAATATACATGGCTAGAAATCCATGATCTCATGCTGGGTTGAGCAATCTGCTATAGGCTGAGCCTGTTCTTTTGTGAGGCCCACACAAATAGTGGAACGTGAGCGTGAGTGGAGGATGATATCTGCAGGAGAAGGGCACTTTATCAGACGACGTGTTTTGTAGAAGTTATTTCAGAACCATGATGGCCTTAACTGAGAGAGAACGTGAGAGAGAGAGCGAAAAGGGAAGGAGAGGTGAAACCTTATTGTAGTATTTGTAATTATGTTAACTCCCGAGGAAAGGGTTGAGGCAATGCTAGCCGCTGTATTCTGCAGTGGGGCAAATGTTCAATATCCGTGCTGTGCAGTATGGTAGTTACTAGCTTCATGTGGCTACTGAGCACTTGAAAATGCGGCTAGCGTGACTGGGGGACTCATTTGTATTTTAATTTAAATGGCTACATGTGGCTAGTGTCGGTGGTATTGGGCAGCTAAACATTTGAGGATTGGATTCCAGTGTGAGTGGCTCTTTGACCACAATGTTGAGCTTTTCATGGTCTTTGCATGCACATGCTTCAAGGCGGGGATTGTCTGCATTATGGCTTGCCCCCATTACTAGAGTGCTTCTGGGTTTATTAATCCATTTCCTTTAGTTCTTGTAGATTCCTATGTACCATATTTGTTCAACAAATCTGTTCTAATGCATAGAGTGTGGTGACATGTGCTATTTGTGAAGTTATGCAACTTTTATTCAAAATGGCATACAGACTTGATGAAATACATTTAATTTCCTCCTACAAAGTAACTTGTTTGGTGTGAACAAGTAATTCTCGTGTCACTGCGAACAGAGACTTGAGGAAGAGGTATAAACAGAGGGAGAGAAGATAGATGTTTTTAATTTACCAACTTCTGACTATCGGTATCTCACTTAGCGCTTAAAAAAAACCCAACAGAACACTCATCAGTTAAGATAGATCGACAAATCTGAGGCCTGGAGTGGATCATGGAGACATCTGGTACACTCTCCTATCGAATGCTGCTTTTTTCCTTGCCACTGTCCTTCCTAACCTCTTTCCCCACAATTAGCTATTCAGCCTCTTCCAGAAGTTTCAGTGACAGGATCTCTTTCTCTTTCCTTCCTGAGGTACTTCATTCCATTGTTGGGTGACTTCCATCCTTAGAAGTTGCCTCCTTATGGTGTGATTAAATCTGTTTTCACCCATGGTATCTGCTTGTGAGATAACACAAGCATATGTAACTCTATTTCCGTGTATTAGTCCTCCAAATCTTTGAAGATAAAACTCTTTTTTACATAGAGTTTTCTGGATGATTTTGAATTAATTTATTCCTGGCAGACTTCGAAGTCTCCTCACTGTCCTCTCTCCTTTATCTTGATCCAGACATATACTAGTTTGTCAGTGGCCCACTTGAGGTAGCACCCAAAAGTGAGACTGACACTTTAGGTGAGGTTTTATCAGTAACAGACTTGGGCAGAATGCTCACTTCCTGACTTCTGGAGGCTACACCTTTACTGTTAGAGTTTAAGGTTACTTTAACTTTTTTTCTTTTCTTTTTTTTAAAGCAGAGCCACACCAATATTCATATTGATCGTACCATCAGCTAAAGGGCCATAGCGCTTTCCCAAGTGTTAAGTCATGTCTCTCCTGTATTGGAACAGTTGTATTTGGGCATTCAGGTACAGCACTTTATATCAGCCCATGTTGAATTTCATCTTGATAACTTTGGTGTGTGATGTGCCTTGCCAGATCTCTCACTTCAGACATGAATAACTTGTTTCTCTAGAAGCTGGGAGTAACCCTCAGCTGTCAGCAGTTTTTCTTAACTAAAGGAAACTATCTTGCCAAGGCCACACTTACTTTTAGGGGCAGCCTCCATTCACTGATCAACTCAGGGGCATAAAGTCCGCCCCCTTCTTTGGGACGACTTTTCAGGACCATCTCAGGTCCAGTATTCCCTGTGGGGAGGAAGGTGGGCCTTCACTGGGACTGCATCACAAATCAATTTCTTCCTTTACTTATCTCTGGTTTCTTTTCCTTCCTTTCATATGTGTCGATCCCAAGAGCCGTCCCTAATGTTTTGCATGCGACTTTCTAGCTCAGAGTCTGCTTCACAGAGAGCCTCGTTTGCATTCACATATTACTCCAGTCTGTGCAGTAAATTCCAGTAAATTCATTATGAATCCTGCATCTGTCATCAAAGGTATCAACTTTTCTAATTATCAGGTAAGATTCCTTTCCTGAGGTCCAGAGTCTTACTTTCAACTCTTCACCTGCTATCTCTACCTTGATTTGTCATAGGCATCCCAAAGTCAACACAGCCACAGCAGCATTTTCACCATCTTCCCTTCTGAACTTACTCTTCTTATTACATTAACTCACCCACAGTAAAAATCTTCTCTTCTCCCTCGGTGTAAACATTCAAAGCTTCCTTTCTTACTGCCCTTTCCCTAATTACAGCTGTTAGCCTCCGTCACTTATAATATTATAAGAGCCTCCTCCCGGCCTTCTGTGCCACCAATTTTTACACATGACACTCCACTTTTCTTCATATGGCCCTCAGAGAATCTTTCTAAAACTTAGGGCTGATCATGTTACCCTCTGACTTAAAAACTTTGATGCCCTTCCCCTACACCCTTCCTTAAAGGATCAAATTCATACTTTATAAGTTTTAAAGCCTCTTATTCAACTTTTCTCTCCTTCCTGTTTTGTCTGCTTCTGCTCTCTTCAGATGTACATACGTACTACCCTACTCTCTAGCCATGAGAGTCTCCAAACATGAACACTGTCCCATGTACATGTCTTTGAAGGACATTTCACTCCACCCCCCTTCATGCCTAGTGAATTCTCCTTGTCTCCCAGTGGATTATGAGATTCTTGGAGGCATGTAGTTCATGCTTGCTTTCCAACATATAATGTAGTGCCCGACACATTGTGCTTCCACTGGGTTACCTGTATGCTGCACAGGTACTAGGGTGTATGTCCCTTTGAAAGAATTGAATATGGGATTCAAAGTTAGAACCTGAAAAAAGGGAAGGAACTGAAAGCAGCATGACCAAGGTCAGCCACAGTATGGATTTATAGGTCTATTTGAAGTACTTTTATTTTATTTATTTATTTTAATGTTTATTTATTTTGAGAGAGAGAGAGAGAGAGAGGCAGCGAGAGAGGAGGAGAGAGAATCCCAAGCAGATTCTGCACTGTCAGCACAGGGCCTGACACAGGGCTCGACCCCACGAACCATGAGATTATGACCTGGGCCAAAATCAAGAGTTAGATGCTTAACCGACTAAGCCACTCAAAGCAGCCTTATTTTAAGTACTTTTAAAATGGTTTGACATTAAACTACTTTACTTACTATTAGTAAATCCTAGAAGTTGAACTTTTTATATCTTGTTGATGATTAAACTTGTATGCCCCAGACTAAGATGTCATGGTGGATTAAAAGTACATTTCTTTAGGGGTGCCTAGGTGGCTTAGTCGGTTAGACGTCCGACTTCAACTCAGTTTATGATCTTGCAGCTCGTGAGTTTGAGCCCTGCGTCAGGCTCTGTGCTGACAGCTCAGAGCCTGGAGCCCACTTCGAATTCTGTGTCTTCCTCCCTCTCTGCCCCTCCCCCACTCACACTCTGTCTCTCTCTCCTTCAAAAATAAATAAACATAAAAAAATTAATATTAAATGTATATTTCTGTAGAGAATATAGTTTTAGGATTCTTAGAATTTTTGAGGGGGAAAAAGAAATAAAAACCAAGTTACATAGGTGGTTTAATGAAATGTTAAACATACTTTCCATACAAGAGACATGTTTATCCATATTTTTCTGAGAAAGCACACATTTAGACAGTGTTTCTTGGTCCTGAATTTCACATGAGGTATGAGTTTCAAGGTAGTGATTCTGTGGTCTAGTGATTCTATGGAATTACTGGAACAGGTTGAGCAGTTTAGTAGCTTCAACCTGGTAAAAAAAAAAAAATGGAAAGAGTCAAAATCCCCCAATGTGACCCAAATGGGAATGCTGGACTGAAATCAGCAAGAGGAAAGTTACAAAAAACGAACTGCTTAATCCTGAATTTAACTTTAAAAGTGTTATCACAAGATACAGGAGACCTGACTTAGAAGTGGTTTAGGTGAACAACAACAAAAGAAAACTATATTTTTGTAAGCTAACAGTTTGATGTGACCCTTAAAAAAGGGGAGGCAATCTTGTACTACCATAACTACAACGTCCAGATCACAGAATAAATAGCTAGCCAGTACTGTGTTGACTCAGATATGTCAGGAATATTGTATTTAGATCTAAAGGGAGTGATGCCAAGTTAGTATGCCTCCAAAGAAGGGTATTCTGGATGGGGAAGTCTCTGTTTTCAATTAGGAAAGGTTGAAACAGCATAAATGCTAAACTGGAGAAGAGGGGACTATCAGACATGTGTGTGTGTGGGGTCACATTGGAAGCATGATCATGTACAAAGGACCGAGCACTGGGTTATGTCAACTGTGAATATCAATGGCTAAAAGTTAAAAGAATGGCAATTTTGTCTCAAATAAGACTTTATATTCTAATGCATCAAAATATGTCTAAAAGTAAAATGCCCTGCCCTTTGTGGTAATGAGTTTCATGTCATTAAGTTGCGGGCAAATTAAAACTGTATGGAAAATATCAGATGGGAGGTTGGACCAGAGGTGACCAAGGATTTAGGTTTCAGTTTAAGGTGGTACGAACTCATCTAGTGTCAGAATGCATCATTATGTATTGAGGTATTGTGGATGAAGACCATTTTGGATTCTCAGCTATTTTTTATTATTTTTTATTACATTTTATTATGTAATATCTCTTCATTTTTTAAACATGAGAGTTATATTCTATAAAGGCAGGTAAGATTGTGAGTGACATACCATGGAAGTTAAGAGAATGTCCTTGTCCCGGTTCTACCACTTGCTAGCTGTGTGACCCCGGGTAAGTCACTTTGCTTCTCTGAACGTTAGTTTTTTTTTTTTCCCTTCACTGTTAAATATTACTAATAATAGTACCTATATTATGGGTAGTTGTAGAGATGAAATAAAACATGTAAAGCATTCAGGTCATATTCAGTAAATGTTGTTGTTGTTACTATTACTACTTGTTTCTCTGTAATTTTTGGAGGTTAACACAAAAATATTCCTTCCCTATTGAAATAATGCAGACATTTTACTCTTTGCTCATAAGATAATATGGTTCCCTTTGTGGTTGCAGTTTGTAATTATTTGATAAGTTATCCTTATTAAGTCTATGGGAAGTTTCAAACTTTTAATTCTTTCACCTTTATTTGCAACATAAAAAATAACAGAATTCATGAGGCAACAGATGAAAAACGTTATCACTTTTTGAATAACACATTCAGTTGAAAATTAAATGATTTAAAATATAATTGCTTCTGGAAGTGACTTTATGAGCAGTGGAAGGATTTAGTGGAGGAATGAAAAATAAAGCAACTGCACCAAGCATGACTTGATTTTTTACTATGGCTTCATGTGAGAGTCACTTACTGCCCTGTTTTCCAGAAACAGGCCACTTTGATATTCGTAAACAGCAGTGTCGCATTCTCTAGTCACATATTTTGAAATATGGTTAGTGCATGTTTATGGTGGTGAAGTCAGGACTCAAATGCAAGTTACAGTTTTTCTCAAATGGAAACACAAACTGAATTGAACAGAACTTTCTTGTTCCTCTCCTGGCTTTGACATTCTTGACTTACCACCCTTACCTAGTAAAAATACCTCTTGCACAGTCTAGATGTGGCTTGTACTTGACTGTGCTGCACGTGGCTCCTGGGATACAGAGAGACTGTTGAGTGCTGAGCGTAGATTTACCTACCAGCTGCATTTTGCACAGGGTTTTAGGCTGCCACGGCTGGGCGAATCCCCGCCTCCCCACCCCCAGCAACAACTGTCTTGTGGGCTTACCAATTACAAATAGAGGTCTAGCTTTAAATCAAATGTAATTGATATCAATACAAGAGTCTGGTTGGGCTTTTGGTAATTTAGGAAAATGGAGCCATTTTGAACTTAGTCAAAATCTGACCCGTTTAGAGTGAAAGGAAAGCAACTTGTTGAGGATTTTAGTCCTTTGCTGGGTCATATGGTAAGCACCTCTGTAGTTCCAGGTAAGCTGTTCCAGGCTGGCTGTTTCATTTACATTCTCACCAGCAATGGGTGCATGATCTGGTGTCTTCCCATCCTCATCAGCAGTCGGTGGTGTCGCTATTTTCTTTTTTAACCATTTTGGAGGTGTGTGGTGATGTGTCATTGTGCTTTTAATTCGCATCTCCGTGATGATATTTAACAGCTTTCATGTGCTTATTTGCCATCTCTATATCCTTTTTGGTGAAATGTCTGCTTTTGCCTTTTGTCCATTTTCTAATCGGATTGTTTTTGTCGAGTTTTGTGAGTTCATTATATATTCTCGAAAAGCATCATATCTATATATGTGGTTTCTTAATATTTTTTTCCCATTCTGCAAGCTTGTATTTTTATCTCTTTATCAAGACCTTTTGCAAAGTAAATCTTTATGAAATCTACTTCATCTGTTTTTCATTTTACATAAAATGATTTTGATATTATGTCTAAGAACTCTCATGGAGCCCTAGGTCCTGAAGATTTTCTCCTGTGGCTTTTTCTTCAGGTTTTATGGTTTTGCATTTTACATGTAGATCTGGGGTCCATTTTGATTTAATTTTGTGTGAAGTGTGGGGTTTACGTAGAGGTTTTTTTTTTTTTTTCCTCCTATGGCTTTTGATTAACTTTTAATTCAAAGGAGCGATATTCAACAGCAGTTTATATGTTTATAATGTTATGGATTTCCCAGAAATGTATACAAGCATAGTTCTTTATGATCTCTGTATCTTGTTGGTGCTCCAAACAGTGCTGGCCTACAGGTAGGAGCTCAGTACATGCTTGGTTAAGGAGGCAGAAACTTCTGGGTTCAAATTCTCCACTTACTTGGGGGCACTTTATTACTTTTTTTTCACTTAGAATCACTTGGGGGACTTTGAACAAGTCAGAGTCTCAATTTCTTCATGTGCAAAAACTGGGTAACAATTCCTTTGTCTCTCTCATAGATCAAGTGAAGTAATGCATGTAAAAGTTGCTTTAAACAGTTCAATACTGTTTAAACTGTAAAGTACTTAAACACCTCTGGGATGATCATGGATTTCATTAGTAAGCATGATAGAATTGTGCTCTAGCCCACGTGTTTCTTGCTGCCTCCCTCTCTGCCCCTCATCTTTATAGGAGCAGCAGTCTCTGCCCACAGGAGAAATGAGAAGGTTTGGTCTTACTCTCTTCCTTTCCAACCTCTCGTGTGTTTGTGAGGTGGCTGTCTGTCGGTTAGCACCGGCAACTCTGACATGCCATTCCCTTGTCAACTCATTACACTGAGGTCTGCTCCACTGGAGCCTGAGAAAACATGGTGTGGAATTGTCCTTCATGGTCCCTTTGGTCCACGTTCAAGACTAGCACATCTGATGATACAGATTTGGGAGTCCATGATGTTACCCCAGAAATTTCACATCAAATGAGCAGGTTTTTCATAATATCCACAATGGTGCAAATATTCCCTTCCATTTTTCATGCAGGGTCCATTTTCCCTGAGCATCTGGGAACATCCTCCCCCTTCCCCAAATCCTCTGATCTTTTTATCACCCTCCCTTTCCCCCAAGTCTTGATTTCATCCACAAGGGGGAAGCAGTAAATCCTTGAAGTCCTATAACAACTTCTGATTATCAAATGGAACCTCTTTTAAAGCCTACTTTAAAAAGCTTAGAAAGCCTGACCATACTGCCCCAGGCAATCCAACCAGAACTTTCCGTTTTGTTATCCTCTTTTATTTTACTTAACACTGACCACTGTTTAATGATACATACATATTTGCCCTCTGTCTCTCCTACTAAAATATCTGCTTCATGAAAGGGAATGACTGAGTCTGCTTTGTTCACAGCCAGATCCTCAGAATTTTGAACATAGAAATGCTAAATAAATAGTTTTTGAATTAATCATTGAATTTTTCAGAGTGGGCTTGCTATAAGACAAATATTTGACCATCTTTTATAGCATGGTGATTATCTCATAGTTTAACTAGTTTAGTTTATATGCTAACAAATTCCTCTCTCTTATATGACCTAAATCCCTCTTTCCTTACAAGGTGTATAGGGGGAGAGGAAGGAAGAAGTGAAGAGGAAGGAAAATCCCATCCTGTCAAAAGATGCTTTTGGAGGAAGTGAAATGAAAGGCAAGGACACTGTGATCAGGAGACTCGGGTATAATAATGAGATAATAGATTTTTATCCTTGCTAGGCAAGACAGCTGTGAACATAATAAACAAATATAAAACTATGCAGCAGGAAATGATTAGAAGTAATTAGTGGTGAATGGTTTATTAGTCAGGGAAAAAGACAAATGAAAGGGAGGTTTGAGGATATTGTTGGGGGAAGAACAGATATCAAATCCGTGGCCTTTGTGGTCCGGGTTTGGAACCTGCCATACAGGGAGGGGCAGGTTTATGGAAGGGAAATTTAGCTCCCCTCCCAAAAATGCATTTCTCTTTCTCTTAAATGCCTTCGCTGTGTTAATAATGGTAGCAATAACAATAATGATTGCATAAGCTAACAGTGATTGGGCATTTTCTGTGTGCCAGGCACTGTGCTAAGTGTGTGATGTGTATTTGCTTTAATTCTCACTATAACCCTATAAGGGAAGTGCTACTACAATATCTATTTTACAGTTGAGGAAACTGAGGCAAAGTAACTTGCCAGAGATAATAGTAAGTCTCCTTCTAGCCAGTTAGGTTCATTGTGCTCTATGTTGGTTGAAAAGATGGAATGTATTTTGATATTTAGAATGAAGTGATTATGACTTTAATGCATAAAACAAAGTCTTCTAAGTCATTAGAGCTTCTATAATGCAAGATAGTAGGGCAGAATTTTCCAGGTACTGAAGTCCCCCAGTAGTTAGGTAAGTCAGGATACCTGGATGGGCATCAGCATTTTAAGGACATTAAGGAATCTTCTAGACACAGGCTGCTACTTCTTATAGTTAGACACCACATCTTTTATTCTTGCTCTTTTTTTCTTGGGTACCTTGCCACCATCAGCAAAATATCCCCTATTCATTTCAAGGTGGGGACACTAACAGAGCAGACCCTGTCAGAGAGGTGTCACAAAGATGGTTGTGAGTCCAAGCTTTGCAGACAGACTTTCATTTATACAACCAATATTTATTGAGCACTTACTCTGTGCTAAGCATTCTCCCAGGTGATGGGGATACAATAGTCAACCAACTTGTCAAGTCCCCACCTCTCATGAAACTTGGGTTCTAATGAGGAGAGAGAGAAAGAAGGGCCTCTTTAGATAAAGGGCAGGAAATCCTGAAGGATGAGAAAGGAAGAAGGTGAAGAGAAAATATTCCGCAAAGAGGGATCATGTCACACTGGTGTTTGAAACATTGCAGTGGCGTCAGCCCAATAGGATAAGTCCAAATTCCTGAGTGTGAGACATAAGTATCTTTGTGGTTAAGACTTCTGCTCCTGTACCCCTATGTCTGCAGCCTTGTCTCCCATCAGGCTCCCCCTTCTTGCCACCTGCACACGTTGTGTCCACAGCTCTGAATTCCTTTCCCAAATTTGTTTCCTGGTAAACTGCTCTTGATCCTTCAAGACTCAGATCAAGGACCAGCTTCTCTCACTTCTGCAGGTAGACCTGACCATGTCCCCTTTTGAGACCCTACTATATTTGGTAGCTCAGGCTATGTTAGCACTTGTCACACTGTAGTGCGTTTGCCTATTCTCATATCAGATGTGTGTTCAGAACCCAGCTTTGCTACTTGACTTTCGTGATCATCAGCTTCTTGGAAGTGTACTTCAACAAATCATAGTCATCGTGATTGATACTAATATCGACAGTCTGTTACAGGTCTCCAAGCCTCTGCTTCATAGACCCATAGATTATAGGGGCTGAACAGTAGCTTAGATGTCTTCTATTATAAGCCTGAATAGAATTCTATAACAATGAAAAGGTCCTTAATGATCTTCAAATTGTGCATATAGAACTTTTAGGAGTCTCTCAGAGGTGCTTCCGGCGCTAAGTTGGGAAGTTTCTGGGCTACCACCTTGCTTTACCCAGAACATCTATTTATACATATATAATCTCATTTGCTGTTTGCATAAGATTTCACTTGCATTGTTAAACATTTCAACTGTTCTTAACAGTTTAAAAGTCATTCATCTCATCCAACTCCTCATTTTACAGAACTCTACCTTTTGCGCGGAAACAGAACTAGTTACTGGTAGTGACAGAATCTAGGTCTCTCAGCTCCCACAGAGCCCTCGACGAAGGACTCTATCCCATCATTTGGAGATTCCAGGTCTTGCTTTGTACTGAATGAGCACACCACGCCTAGGTATAAGATTCACGAGAATCCTAAGGCTCTGGGATTTTGTTCTGTGTTTTAGAACCTGGAATTCCTGACTGTCTACTAACAAACCGTTTACCTTGCTTGATCTCTTCTTCTCCATGTGCAAAGATGAGACAGAGGAGACCAGTGAACCCGCAGGTAAAAAATGCTGTCTCATGGGTACTCTCTGAGTGAAAACGTGAATAAAGCTGCCCAAGGCATACGAATCTGGCCCATGCCTTTACAAAGGGAGAAGGGTTCTTCTCCCTGTCTTTGCTTTCCGTGTTAATTACCCTGGTCACTAATGTTTTGTGTGAATTGGGTTTGACTATGAAAGCATCACCTCATATTTCTCACATTTATAAACTTTCACCATCCTCTTTCCTTTTCTCAAGCTAGAGGTTATTTTTCTTTCCCAGTGTTGGATACCATAATTGTCTTAGTAGCGGGTTTTATAGAGCCTATGTTTTAATTTCAGACTTGAATGTTTAGCTTCCAGTACCTTTTGCGTTAAAGCCCATATGTTTGCTCTAAATAGCATGAAGTGATTAATTGAGTCATTAAGACGACTGTTGCCTTATTAGGGATCCAAGAAAGCTGAATGGAATGGTGCAAGTGCAAACTAACCACATTTATTTAGCTTTCACTGCACATGTGCATGTGTGTTTTCCAAGCAAATGATTCTACAGTGCAAATTTGCAAATGATATGAGACTAGAAGAGATTGCTAAGGCTTTAGAGGTAACTAATGCCTTAGGGTCCAAAGAGATCTTGACCGCTTAGAAGGAGTGGCCAAGTCAAACAAAATAATAAAGAAAAAATGTCCACTGTGCCCCTGGCTCCAAAAAATCAACTTGACAGGAGAGAGAGTCTTTAAATTGAACATTTTGGCTGATCACAAATTCAATAAGAATCAATCTTAGCTACAGAAATAAGAGTATAAAATCTGGAACAGAATAAGTGATAATATTGGTATCTTCAGTGCTGACTGGATCTCCTCCTTCAGTCCTGTGTGTAACCAGGTCCAGGAATGGCCTGTTTTATTTTGTTGTTTTTGTATGGGTTTTTTTTTGCCTCCTATAATATTCATCACCTTCCATGGTCCCCTTTCCCCACATCTCCCTGTAACCTTTGTTTGGGAGACTTGACATTTTCTCGGTTTTCCATAAAATGCTATAGGCACATAGTGTCTCTGATCAGAGGTCTTCCTTTCAACCAGATTGCCACCCAGTAGCCTCACATTAGAGAAATTCAGGAGTAACATTTTAAGAGGTTATAGACCATTCTGAGCACATTCAGAGGAGTCTGTGGAAACGTTCGGCCAGTGAGGAGCGGTGTGGAGATCTGGTGTGGTAATCTGAGGGGAAATGGTTTGTGAGTGGAAGCATTGGAGAGGCACAGACTTTTGAGAGGCTCCCTTAGGCAGGGCCGCTCTGTTTGGGCCTGGGTCCACATACCCTGATCACCCAGTCAACACTGAGAGGGCCTGGTACAGAGACGGTATGTAGACTACTACATAGGATGCGTGCATGTAATCCCAGTTTGAGGGTGACTTACACTGATGATGATTTTACCTTAGGATTGCATATATCCTGCAATGGAAGGGAGGTGGCTGTTGCCACAAGTGACTAAAAGAATGTAATTCCAATGGGAAGTATCCCCAATCTGGGGAGAGTAGTATACTTCCACAAATAGGGGAATGTGGGTTCCAGGCACACCTGTATCTTAAGGAGTTGACATTAAATGAAATGATTCTGCTGATAAATGTAGAATTGAAAAGGACTGATAAATGTAAAGAACACTTGGCACAATTATGGCCATGTGATACATGCTAAATACGTGGTTGTCATCATTATGGTTATTATTACTAAGAGTCAACATATGTTTAAGGTATTTCGAGCAATTGCAATTGTGATCTTCCTTTCTGGCTGTGCCTTTCTCACTCTTCTGATGTGGATTCTCGTCTTCCACGGCCCTGTCTCTGACTTATGGCATCTATGTCTGCATCTGACCCAGGTCCAGCCAGACAGGATGCTACCAGTGTGGCTACATCCTCTATTCGCATTTGCTCAAAGTTCTGTCCTTAAAGTATACAAGTTCCCTGTCTCCATTATACGGAGTTTGGTGATTACATTTCTAGTGCTCTCCTCTTGCTAATTTTTATCCTTAATTGCAAGTGCATACATCCATGTGATGCTTCTCTGCTGTGTTAACTCCCTTATAAAACTCTAGAATGCCTTATGTGAATGTACTGGGATGTTTATTGCTCTTGTGCAAGGTGAGGTTGTGTTAGTTAGAACTTCATGGTTTCAGGCAAGAAAAAAGAACTTCCCCTGTGCTGAAAGCTTCCTGGAACATGTTCACTCATTACCCACTCTTTTCTCTGGGTACTTCCTGGCTATTAGGACAAATATCCCCACAGCAAACATAACATCAAAGGAACTGTCTGGGCCAGTATTTAACTGTTTCACAGCCACTGCATGTACAACACAGTTATTCCTAAGTAACTAAATCCTGCGGTGGCCTATTGTTTTTAAAATAAATTGGATGCTTTTTCCCCTCACCTAAAAATAGAAGGACAAGTATCTATCTATGAGCCAATTTTATTACAGCAGATTTTATTACAATGAGCCTGGCCATAAGAGGCAAATGACCCTGTTATCTATGTATTTGTAGGAGCTGTTTAACATTAACTTAGACAAAATAGATCGTTTAAGCCCTTCATCTAAAAAGTTGCATGTCCATTTGTTCAGTTCCACTGGCTGTATTTTGTTGCTATTTTATCTTACAAAAATAGTCAAAAGTAATTTTGTTTAGAACTGGGTTCCTTTAGGAATAAGGTTAGATTGTTTATTTCAGCTTTTTCTTATTTCTTGAGGTTAGGCCCGTATCACTGTATAATTTCCTCTTAGAATTGCCTTTGCCATGTCCCCAAAATTTTGGACCATTGTGTTTTCATTTTCATTCATCTCCATGCACTTTTAAAATTTCTTCTTTGCTTCATTGTCCCATTGGTTGTTTAGTATCATGTTGTTTACTGTCCATGTGTCTTGTGTGTTCTCCAGGTTTTTTTCTTGTGATTTATTTCTAGTTTCATACTGTTGTGATCAGAAAAGATGCATGGCATGATTTCAGTATTCTTAAATTTGTTGAGGCTTGTTTTGTGGCCTAATATGTGATCCATTCTGAAGAATGTTCCATGTGTACTTGAAAAGAATGTGTGTTCTATTGGTTTGGGATGGAATGTTCTGTATATATTTGTTATGTCCACCTGGTCCAATGTATAATTCAAAGACATTGTTTTCTTGTTGGTTTTCTGCCTGGATGATCTATCCATTGATGTAAGTGGGGTGGTAAAGTCCCAGTCTATTATTGTATTACTATCAATTTCTCTTTTTATGGCTGTTAATATTTGCTTTATGTATTTGGGTGTGTTAGTATTAGATGCATAGACATTTATAATTATTATATCTTCTTGTTGGATTCATCCCTTTATCATTATGTAATGCCCTTCTTTGTCTCTTATTATGATCTTTTTTTTTAAGTAGGCTCCACACCCAATGTGGGGCTTGAACTCACAACCCTGAGATAGATAGTCGCATGCTCTACCAGCTATACCAGCCAGATACCTCTACAGTCTTTGTTGTAAAGTCTGTTTTGTCTGCTATAAGTATTGCTACCATGTCTTTTTGTTTTGTTTTGTTTTGCTTCCATTCGCATGGTAAATGTTTTCTTATCCCTTCACTTTCAGTCTGTACGTGTCTTTTAAGTCTGAGGTGAGTCTGTTGCAGGCAACATAGATAGGTCTTGCTATTTTTATCAATTTAGTCACATTGTGTCTTTTGATTGGAGCATTTAGGCCATTTACATTTAACTTAATTGTTGAATGCAGTTATTGCTATTTTGTTGTTTTCTGGTTATTTTTATAGTTCTTCCTTGTTCCTTTCTTCTCCTGCTCTCTTTCTTTGTCATTGATGAGTTTCTATAGTGTTATGTTTGGCTTTCTTTCTTTTTATTTTTTGTGTGTCTATCATAGATTTTGGGTTTGAGGTTACTATGAGATTCATCTATAACACCCTAAGTAAATGGCAATCTATATTAATTTGATATTCATTTAATTTCAAACACATTCTTAATAAAAGGAAAAGTAAAAAATACCTTTCTTTATCTTCTTCCCCTCTCTTCTTTCTGTTTTACTCCCTCCTCCATGTTTTATGTATAGGTTTATAATGACATAATTTTAAATGATTGTATAATATTCCATTTCAGTTTGTGTGTAACATTTTATTCAATTTCTCATTTATAATCACAGGGCATGAGGATAATTTCTAATTTGTCATTATCATAAGTAATGCTCTGAAGGAAAGCCTGCTAAATAGATCTTTGTACAACTAGGCCTCTTATTTAGCATAGCTTACTAGAATTAGTAGTACTAAGTGAAATGGCATGAGCATTTCTCAGGTTCCTGATAATTATTCATTAATTTACTCACTCATTCATTTGATACATATTTATTGAGAATCTATGTGCCGGCCTCTCTTCAAGGGGTTGGGTATTTAGCAGTGGATTAAAAAAAATCTCTTTCCTCATGCAGTTGACATTCTAGTGAGAGAAGATAAACTATATATATTTATATGTATGTATATTTATAAATATATTATAAATAAACATACAAAATATGTTGGGTGGTGATGTGTGATATGGCAGAAAATAATGCAGGGCAATGGGATGAAGAGCTCCAGGGTTGGGCATGAGGTGGAATGACTATTTTTATGAAGTAGAGAAGATCTCTCTACCTAGGTGGTATTTGAAAGAAAATCTGAAGGAGGAAGGGAGGGAGGCTCATATATCCAGAGGAGCATTTCAGGCAAGGAAAATGGCAAATGTATTAAGACTCCAAGCCAAATGCATGTCTAAGGTATTTGGTGGACCCACAAGGAAGTCAGTGTGGCTAGAGCAGAGTGAATGGGGAGAGAGCAGGAGCCCATGTGACCAGAACAATGGAAGGGTGGGGGGCAACAACAGGTCATGTAGAATCTTATAGGCCTTTTTGGAGTTTTTGGACTTTGAAGGAAATAGAAGTTTATTGGAAGGTTTTCACCAGAGAAAACATCTGACTTACATTTCAAAATATGAACAAATTGCTCTCCGAAATGATTGTACCAATTTTTATCTCCCACCAGCAGTGTTTGAGAGGTCACCAGACATCGTCATTTAAAAAAAAGGAAATGGAATAAAAAACTTGATTCATTTAATCTGTCCATTTGACAAAAATTGGGTGCCTACCCTGTGCCAGGTACCATGCTAAGCACTGTATATATGTTGGTAAATAAATGATATTCCTTGGGACGCCTGGCTGGCTCAGTTGGTACAGCATGCGGCTCTTGATCTCAGGGTCATGAGCTTGAGCCTCCTATTGGGTGTAGAGATTGCTTATATAAATATACTTTAGGGGTGCCTGGATGGCTCAGTCAGTTGAGCAGTTGGCTCTTGATTTCGGCTCAGGTCATGATGTCATGCTTTGTGAGATTGAGCCTCATGTTGGGCTCTGTGCAGACAGTGCAGAACCTGCTTTGGATCCCCTGTCTCCCTCTCTCTGTCCCTCTCCTGCTCGCACATTCTCTGTCTGTCTGTCTCTCTCTCTCTCTCAAAAATGAATAAACATTAAAAACTTCAAAAATAAATATACTTTAAACACTGATATTCCCTACCCTTGTGGAATTTTTGTCCAGTGGTATAGACAGAAAATCAACATATATATTCTTAAGGTATGTGCTGTGAAGGAACCATGTGGCGATTGTGAAAAACGTGTGTGTCTTGGGCGTATGTGTGACAACTTCAGTAAGGCAGTTAGGAACGTTCTCGAGGTGATATTGAAGCAGGGAGTTAAAAAGCAAGATGGGTTCAGTCACACAGAGAACAGGAGGAAAAGAAATTCAGGAAACTGGATGGACGAAGTTGTTTATGTTTCGCTTTGTTTTTGATTACTTATAAAATCGAACATGGTTTTATGTACTTATTGGTCATTTGCATTTCTTTGATGAAATTGAGGTTTGTATCCTTTACCGTGTTTCTTTGGGCAGTGTTCACCCTTACTGGTTTGTAAATTAACAGTAAGAACGTTAACAATTGTTTTGTCTTATTTGCCATATTTCTTGCAATATTTGCCCAACTTTCTTTCCTTTTCAGTTATTGTAGGGATGGGTGAAATGTTTGCTGCTGTCTCCAACGTATTTGATTAGGTTTGGTTGCTCAGTCTGAACACTAAGTTCATAGGGTCCATTTTAGGGTTCTGCCTTCTGTCTTCTTGATCAGCCAGTCGGTTCTTGAATTTGCTTTTGAAAGGGTAATTCTTTTCAAAATTTCCTTAAATTACTGTCCAGTATTATTCACGTGACTTTTAGTCTTGTACAAAAACTTGAGTTCAATTTTAGTAAGGGATTAAACTGTGATTGTTTTAAGCCTGTGAATAATCAAAGGAGGAATTGAAATTTTTATTGTATTAATTCTTCCCATCTAAGAATATAGTATGTTTTTTTCCATTTAGTCAAATGTGTTATGCTGTCAACAAAATTTAATATTCTTTTTATATGGATCCTTTGTTTTAGGCTACTGTGAGGGAACTCTTTTTTTAATCAAATGCAAATCTGATCATATTACTCCTCACCTTATCATTGGTAACATTCTGATGTATTTTGCTTATCCTTTGCTAGTCCTGTATTTAGCATTAAATATTTATGTAGCTTTGGTTACTTCCACTTTACCATGATTATGAAAATTCCATGATTACATATTTTATTTGTATTTGTAAAAGTTTCTGGAAATTTTTGTGACTGTTCTTTTTATCAGTGAATATGACCTTCCTTTCCATATTTAGTGACTTTTGCTTTAAGTTTTCTGTATGAATTTTATATTATCAAACCTACTTAAAAATTGTTTTTACATTTATTTATTTTTTGAGAGACATAGAGAGACAGACCACAAGCAGGGGAGGGGCAGAGAGAGAGGGGGAGACACAGAATCGGAAGCAGGCTCCAGGCTCTGAGCTGTCAGCACAGAGCCTGACGTGGGGCTTGAACTCACAAACTTTGAGATCTTGACCTGAGCCGAAGTCAGACACTTAACTGACTGAATCACTCAGGTGCCCCTCAAACCTACTTTAAATTTGCTTACATTTGCCTGACAGATCTTTGCCTTTTCTTTTATTTTAACCTTTATTCAAAGTTTTCATATGCAAATGGTGGCTGTTAGAACCTGTTGATTGAAAGAGGCATAATAAATAACAAATAAGTAAAATACACTGAAAAACACACTTATCTGTGTCAGTCCTCGGAAAAACAATGCAATAAGTCTGTCATGGTTTCTGGAATTGACGTGTTTGCATATTTGGAAACTTCTCTCAGAATGTGACATAATTTCCATTTACAGAATGGAACATTCAAACTGCTGGCCAAAATTTTGGAACGGGTTGTCCTCAAATGTAAGATGTATTTGATGAACAGGTACATTAGATTAATCTGATTGAGTGGCAAACTTTAGATTTATGATATGGCGGAGAGGAAAGTATTGTTGAGAGTTTGGAAATCCAAATACCGTTTTCTGGAATTCCCAGATTTTCCTCCCTTGATAGGACCTCAGTGTGGAGGACTACAGTCAGGTTTGGTGACTCTCTGGTAGGCTGGGCCACTTCCTCCTCATTCACCCTCTACTTGCACTTTCAGTGAGCCAACACCTTCTTCCGGCCCAGGATTCCTTGCAGCTTACTGACATTGTATGGACTTTAGACCATCATGATTTCGTTATCTTTGATTTCCATCCAGTCTAAGGAATACTTCCCCTTTTGGTTTTGTGTATAGTTTCTCTTATACCATTTAGGTTGTGCATTCTCCAGGCCCCCTTTCAGGTTTTTCTTTCTGTTCTCTAAACTCTGAAATACTCAGGGATCTCCTTCTCTGTTAACATTCTTAAGGTGATCTCAGCTATACTCATGACATCATGTACACTTATATGTAGAGGACTCACAAATGAGAGTGAAAGAAAAGGGGAGAGGAGGAAGATTAGTTCAACATAATTTATATGCTATCTAACAATAACATTCATTGAACAGTCACATTGTGCCAGGCGTTGGGCTAAGAGCTTTCACTGTGTTATCTAATTAAATTCTCACAAAAATTCTGTACTGTGTCATAGTATATACCATACTGTAGTGTATCACACTTGTCCTTTGTTCTGGTTGCCTTTCCATTTATACTACATCCCAATTCTTCAAAGACATTGTTTCAGCAATTCTTCCTACTCATTACATTACCAATTTTAATATGATGGATCTTTTTTAATAGCAATATGCTGTAACTTTTCTGATCGTAAGAACAGAATCCTCTCTGCACACATCCTTTCCGCTAGCACCACATATCTCTGCTCCCTCTCAGTAAATCTCTTCAAAGGAGTTGTTTCCATTTGCTATTTCCTTTTTTTTTAATATTTATTTATTTTTGAGAGGGGGAGGGACAGAGAGAGAGAGAGAGAGAGAGAGACAGACAGAATCCAAGGCAGGCTTCAGGCTCTGAGCTTTCAGCATAGAGCCTGACATGGGGCTCAAACTCACAAACAGCAAGATCATGGCCTGAGCTGGAGTGGGACACTCAACCAACCGAGCCACCCAGGCGCCCTTCCATTTGCGATTTCCAATCCCTGTCCTCCCTTTCTCTCTTGAACCTAGGCCAGTTAGGCTTTCACCCCCATTATTTTGTGAAACTGCTCTTTTGAAGATCAGCAATGAAATCCATGTTAAGTTCAATGCTCAATTATTAGCCCTCCTCTTACTTGACCTATAAGTAGGAGCAGATGACGCTCATCACTCTGTCTTACCACTTCTTAACTTTGCTTTCAGTAGTTCTCTGGTTTTCCTCTCACCTCACTAACTGCTCTTCCTCAATCTCCTTTGCTGACTGCTTTTCCTTTTCATGAACTCTAAAAGTTCTAGTGGCCTAGGGTTCACTTCGTTTCTTGGACATCTTTCTCTATCCACATTCACTCATTAAATTGATGTATTAGTCTCTTAGAGCTACTGCAACAAACTATCACAGACTGAGTGACTTAAATAATAGGAATTTATCGTCTATGAGTTCTGGAGGTTAGAAGTCCAAAACAAACATGTCGACAGGGTTGGCTCCTTTTGTGTTCTATAAAGGAAGAATCTTTTCCATGCCCCTCTCCTTGGCTTGTAGATCGCTGTCTTCACGTTAACATGGCATCCTCCCTGTGTATGTGTCTTCAAATTTCCCATTTTCTGTGAGGACATTAGTCCTATTTGAATAGTGTCATTCTAATTACCTTATTTTCCCTTGATTACCTCTCTAAACGTCCTGTTTCCAAATAAGATCACATTCTGAGGTACTGGAGGTTAGGACTTTAACCTAAGAATTTGTGTGTGTGGGGGAGGGCACACTTCTGTTCTTTTCACTAAATAATTTGACTTTAAATACCATCCATATTCTGATGGCTCCCTAAATTGTGTCTCGAGACTGGGCCCCTGTCACAAATTCTAGCTGCCTATTCTACGAATCCTCTTGGATAGCTAATAGATTTAATATACACGTACCAAACTTTGATCTCTGCACCCCACCGTCCAAGAAAACCCCTGCTCCTCCCCAGCTTTTCCATTTCAGTAAATGGAAACTTCATCCTTTTAGTTTCTTAGGCCAGAATTCTTGCTGTCATCCTCAGCTTTTTTCTCTCTCTCCTACCCAACATTTAATCCCTCAGCAAATTCTGTCTGTTCCATATTCAAAATATGTCCAGAATCTGGCCACTTCCCATTATATCCTGTCACCAACCTGATCCAAATCACCATCCACTTCCACCTAAATTATTGAAGATAGCCTTTTGATAGATTTCCCTGCTTCCTCTCTTGCTCCCTATGGCATATTCTGATCAGAGAGGCCAAGGTGTTTTCTTAAGACCTAAGTCAGATCAGGTCAGATTTTTGTTTTGAACCCTCTGCTGGCTTTCTGTACAGTGGCCTAGCAGATCCTTCATGACACCGGACCCTCGTTACCCTTCTGACCTTAAGTCCTATCACACTTTCTTCTATGTGCTCTCCTCCAGCTACACAGGCGTCTTGCTGTTCCTCAGACAGGCAGCCTCTTACATCAAGATCTTTGCACCAGGCCTTGCCTCTGCCTGGACTGCTTTTCTCCCATTTGACAGCATTGTTTAGTGCCTTATCTCCTTCAAGTCTTTGTTCACATACCGCTTTCATAGTAAGGCCTTGCTTGGTCTCCTTGTTTCAGATTTCAAACCTCCTTCCACCTCCCCAGCACTCTCTGTGTCCCTGTCCTACTTTTTTTCATAGCATTTATCACCATCTGGTAAACTATATGATTTTTTAGTTGTCTGTTTCTCTCCACAAAAATGTCACATGTCCCTTCGCTTAGAGATTTCTATGTACAAAAGCCATGCTGGATTCGAAGAAACATTAGTTGACTCCCTCACTTTTTCTTTAGGAGTCATCCCATACCTTCTTTCCTCTGCAGATATGCTGAACAGTAGGGGCACAAAGATGAGAACATTAAGATCTTTGTCCTTGCCCTTGAGGAAATCATAGTATAATCAGGGAGAAAGACACAAGTCCCAGTTTTCCCAGAGGGAGTGACACATGGCTGTGTGAGTGACAAACACCAGTGCTCTGGAAGGGCTGTTCATCACAAACCGGGAAATAATAACTCATCGAGTCAAACCCAAATGTGCCCTTCCCCAAGGCTCCTCTGACTTGGCAATTTTTATGTATTTATAAAAATAACAAATGCTCATCCCCACAATGTCTCTGATTTATATGCTTGTGAAGTCATGAGTATGACTGTGATTATTTATGCAAATGAAATTAATTTCAAACTTCATCAGAGTCTCTATTTAGTGTTTGGGGGACTAGGACCCTGCACTACTGCAGGGGCCCCTCATTGTCAGTAGGAGTCAAGTCTAATTTCAAATGTAGGAAGAGAACAGCTATTTAAAGGAGCCCACTGTGAGATTTTTTAAAGCAAAGTCTTTTTATTTCAAAGTGAATAATCTCCCCCAATTTATCTTCTTTGTATGATTTGAAGAAAAAAAAATGGGAACATGAACTTTGAATACATGAGAGTTTGAGTTTGTGCATGACATAGTTGAAAGAACCCTGCATTGAGTCTTTATCTGAGCCCTGGAACTGATTGATTCTGTGACCTTGGACAAGGTTGTTTTTTTTTCTTTCTTTAAACTCTTCTTGTATCTCAGTTTCCCCCTTTATGAAACAGAAGGCTGCACTTCCTGTTCTCTGTGGATACTTGTAATTCATACAATCTGTGATTCTATCAGTCTTTAGTATCCTTGCTTTTTTCCACTACTTAATTGACCTCTTCCTACATCCTTGGTTAACAGTGAATTCTCACTGTACCTCATGAGTACTGAGCCTAATTTCTGCTCTGTGGAAGCTACACACCTAATGTCCATATAGAGCCAGATTTTACGTATATTGCTTTTATTTGTTATCCCATGAGATTTTAGAATCTGTCATATGAATGAGACTTTCTTATTCTTACTGTTTTTTTTTAGAATATTCACTAGGAATATAAAGGAATGGCAATATACAATTTTATATGCTTAATGCATTTATTTGTTGCCCCATAAAATCCATGGGAGGTAGATAGTATTTTGTAAAAATGGAAGCTATGATTTAGAGAGGATATTTTTCTACTCAACAGGCACTTAAAGAGCATATCCTCTGCCCTAGACACAGCTCTCAGTATTTACAAATATGAACTCACTTAATCCTCATTTAACCCCATGAGGAAACTGAGGGACTGAGGATTGAAGCAGTTTGTCCAAAGTCATAGAGCTATCAATTGGTAAAGCTGACACTTGGACTCAGGAAATCTAGCTCAGGATTCATGATTTGACCTCATACAGTCAACTAGGGAAAGTGCCTCAGTTCACACAGCCACTGCACTGGGGAGCCTGCATTTCTCCCTTTCCTTTGCCCGAGTCTCTGACAACCTGCATAACTAAGTATATCCGTTCCTACATACGTGTATCTACACTTGAAAGCCCCTATATATTTGTTTTTCTGTGTCACCAAATGGCATGATCTCTCTGCAGTTGGCAATTACTAATAGGAAGGGAAATTTTGTATCTTAATGACAGACTTGTGAATTGATATTATGTTGGTTAATGTTTTGTTAGAATTCTGCTAGTTCTGATGGACTTGCTGAAATAGTTTTCCATGATTTTCTCATCGATAAAGTAGTGAGGTTGAGCAGTATCAGTTGGTAAAGTCTTAATAAACTGGGTGTCTTCAGGAACCCTTTGAGATTCTAGATAATTCTCCTTCGTAGATAGATAGCTGTCCATCATTGGGGAAGTTGATAGCAGATGTATGTGTACCACAGAATACTATACAGTTCTCACAGGAGATGATTTACTAGATTTACATATGGCAACGTGGATGGATGTTAAAAAACACAGTATTAAAATGGAAAATAGTAAGAGTCTGTGATCCCTAGAGTATCTAATTTATGTAGATAAAACCCAACCAAAAAATACCAGCTAAAAATATTGAAGTGGATGCCTATGGAGGATGAGGGTAGTCAGAGGGAGTGAAGGGCAAACTAAAAATGAAATAGCACAAAGGAAATGCCTTTGCATGAACCCTTGACAGTGATCCAGGCAGCATGTTTGGTAGCACGAACACTGGCTCCAAATCCCGGTCTTGCACTCATTAGCTTTATGTCACTGGGCAGGACTTTTAATACCACTAGGCCTTAGTCTCTCTACAGTATGAAAGGCTTCTTGTAAGGATTAAACAAGGAGATGGATGGATATAGGTATAGATATACTGAGAGAAAGCACTTGTCCAGTCCCAGACCCTTATCTGGCAATTTAACTCTCACACGTATCACTTCTGCTAGGTTGTTAGCCTTGCAGAATTCCTAACAATTTGGCCTATGTACAAACCATCCCTTTTAAACTTTCATTTCATCATGAAATGATTTTTTTTCAAGGATATGTTTTGAATGAGCATTTATACAGCAATTGGCACTTTACAAAGTACTTTCACATCTATTGTTTCATTGAATCCAGGTGTTAATTTCTAAAGAAGGTGTCAGTGTCCCCATTTTAGTGATAAGACTGATAGTCACAGACACCAAGTAACATAACTATCAACATACAGCTTGTAACTGGCGGGCCCAGAATGTGAATCTGGATCCTCCTACTTTAAGCGCCAGCATTTTCCCATAACAACATGCACATCTCTTTTAAATAACCTTCAAGATTTGTTACTCCAGAAGCTAGGCCCTTTTATTTCCCAAGCCACGATCAGGTTATCTTAGAAAGGTAAGCTAATATTATAAATTCTGCTCATGACTCAACATGCATCATTGTGAACCACAGGTCACTTCTGCAGGGTCTTGTCCATACCTCGTGCATTAAAACATTGGCAGGGCTGCCTCTGCTTGAGGATCTCTTGGAATTGACAACCCGTATGGCTTCTCTGGAGCCTGTTTCCTGACCTCTGGGTGAGGAAGATGGACTCTATGATCCTAAGGAATTTTCTGGCTCTAATGCTCCTTGGTTAGTCATGCCCAGGAAAGGTGCAAAAGGGAACTTAAATTCAGGAGTTGAGAGCTGAGGCTATTATTTTGCCATATTCCAAGGCAATGATGATATGAACGTGACACTTGTTTGGGAATAATTTATATTAGAATCACACTTACAGTTAATACAATCCTGTTAAAAGCTGTTAATGGAATTATTATTCTGATAATAAGCTGTTATTAGATTCTGAGTGTTAATGATATTCATTGCAACACAAGATCAGTCTGGTACTGACATTGAAGTTCCCACTGAGTATAAGGGCCATCTTCAAGGTGATAAGCATGCGACGGTTAAGACTACCATGGTGAGAAAAGATTTCTTTTTGTTATGGAAGAAAACATGCTTGTGTGTGTTTTTGAAAACTCCGAGGAAAAAAAATTTTGTTCTCTGCTTTAGTTACAAACATTAAATAAGCAACTGGACTTGCTCAGTGAACTAGAATCTCGGCTTTTGTAATGAGTTACTTGGTTAAACCAATTGAACTATAATTATTTCTACAACTTGTTTAAATTATGTTGTCTTCGCCGTTCATCATCATTTTATCATTTGCAGCCTAATTACTGAGTTTGAAGTGTGGTATTCTTTTACTAAAACACTAACTTCCTGTTTCGGTTAAAACCTCAAATGTTTTCCAGCACATCATATACGTCCCTTCACTGTTGGCCGTGGCTGCTCTGGCAGTTCTTGGCAAGCCCACTCAGTCACACACGTGACCTTTACTGAGGTGCTTTGAGTGCGATGTTATGATTCATTAACATCATTATACGTATGGTGAGTTTGGTGAGGGTAGGGGGAGGTAAAGAGAGTTTGTAGCCTTCAATAGGCTGTACCATTGCTCTGTCAATTGTGTGGTTAAGACAGGAACGTTCCATTTATTTCAGTACCTCAACAATTATTTATTAAGGTTTATAAATATCCATTGTACTTCCAAAAAATTCTGTAATAGTAATACCAATCATCTATGAGACATCTCATGTTTTATAAGGAGATTTAATTTACTTTATTTCATCAAAACTTAAGTGCCCTACAAATTAGGAATAGGATATATTAGTTGCTCTACTTTAAAGACATAGGCACTAAGGCTCAGAACCCAGACCACACTGCTAGAAAATGACAGAATCTCAGTTATCTCACTGCAAGACACATCTTTCCATTGTACTACATTGCCCCTCCATAGGCAGAGGACAATTGTGAGTTTGGGAATGTCCATTCATTAATCTCTTTCTTATCAATATTAAAATCAACTGACTCAAGAGTTTTCCAAATAGGTTCACTTTGCATTCAGTTCTCTCTTTAAAAATGTTCACAAGGTTATTTAACTTTTTAATGTTGCATGGCATTTTAGCCTCATAAAAATGGCTTCAGTCTCATTTAAAGACTCCTGAGCCAGTTCATAGACTAATTACCAGTTGTGGATGTTCTCTCTGAGCTGAGGGTCTTCCTAGTATGATGAATGTTCATCTCTACTAGGTTGAATGAATTCTAAATGAAGTGATTAATTTAAAAAATCAATTAGTATGGAGAGCAAATATTTTACTCACAACAACCTCTAGTTTGAATAGTCCCCCTTGTACAGACGTGGTTGTGTGGCAATCAAGGTGAACAGGGAGGAACCGAAGCCAGGGAAACGACCCCTGGGGCGTACTAACTTTTCTTTGTTGAGGAGTAGGAAGGAATTTTCTCTGAGCTAACAACTTTCTCTCCCTTGGCCGGCTGAGTAATGACTGCCCTTGACTTGTTCCCTCAGTTTGCCAGTGATCTGGTTCTGAGATGAAATGTGTATTACATTGAGTACCTCCCTGACTTGTTCTTCTATTCCAAGTTAGAGAATCAGAAAGTAATAACTCATCAGTGGGTATACACTTCTCTCTACGCCAAAACTTGGTCCAAATCTCTGAACTTAAGCTCTGTCAGCCTCAGGATATTTTGGAAATGAACAAAATGTCAAAGTCCATTACATGGACGTAATTAATTTGGGTTTATTTTATTCTGACCTTAACTTATATTTTTCCAAGCTAATTGATAGCTGTAGTTAAATTAACTAGATTGCTCTAGTGGAACTAGTGAATCTTATTAGCAGACCTGGTTGATGGAGAGGGAGCGGGGATAATACATCCTTGTTCTCCATTGTTAGGGAGACCACAAGTCCTATTTTTTTGTCCTGTTTTGATGATTGAGTCTATTTATTAATAATATTCCATTTTAATCCTCAAAATTACCCCAGTTTGGGTAATAAATTATATGGCTACCCTATTTATTGTTTCTTTTTACCTACCTATACCTTGAAATAGACATGAGTACACTGACCTCCCAAATAAGGTATGGTTATTTTTATATACCCTGTTTTCTGGGGTCCTCAAGCAAACATGATGACCAAAAAGAGATATATATGTGTGCAGTCAGCTTTATTATAAATGTTTATTGTATTAATGTAATATTCGTTGGCCAAAAAAAAGAATGAAATCTTGCCATTTGCAATGTGGAACTAGACAGTATTCTGCTAAGTGAAATAAGTCAGTTAGAGAAAGACAAATACCACATGATTTCACTCCTATGTGGAATTTTAGAAGCAAAACAAATAAACATAGGGAGAAAAAAAGGAGGTGCAAACTAAGAGACAGACTTGACTGTGGAGAGCAAACTCATGGTTGCTAGAGGGGAGGCAGGCAGGGGGATGGATTGAGTGGGTGATGGGTATTGGGGAGGGCACTTGTGATGGGCACTGAGTGTTGCGTGTAGGTGATGAAGCACTAAATTATACACCTGAAACTAGTATTATGCTGTGTGTTGGCTGGCTGGAATTTAAACAAAAACTTGGGGAAAAAAGAAAAACATGATTATTTTATTAGTTTGCTAGGACTTCTGTAACAAAGTACCAGAGTCTGAGTGGCTTAAACAAAATTTATTGTGTCACAACCCTCGAGGCTCGAAGCCTGAAACCAAGCTGTCAGCAAGGGTTGATTCCTTCTAAGGGCTGTGAGGGAAGGATCTGTTCCAGGACTTTCTCCTTGGTTTGTGGATGGCTCTCTTCTACCTATATCTTCACATGGTGTTCTCTCTGTAGGCATTCTCCCTGTTTTCAATTTCACCCATTTTATGAGGACACCAGTCGTATTGGTGACCTTACTTTCACTTAGTTACCTTTGTAAAGACCAAATAAAGTCTTTATATCTCCTAATAAGGTCATGTTCTGAGGTACTGGGGATTAGGACTTCAAGATATGAATTAGAGGCACAATTCAAACCATAACAATTATGAATAATTTATAAAACACATACCATGCACCGGAAAAGCATTTTACAAGAATCATTCCATTTAAATCGAGGAACACACTTATACATAGGTGCTCATTCCCAGCTTTCAGATGAAGGGACTGTGGCTCAGTGAGGTGACTCACCCAAAAGTACACAGCTACTGAGTTGGAGCACCCTCATGTGTTCTCAGGGCCTGGACCTTTCATCACTCCGCTCTGCCGGTCCTGTCACACACAGAGGTGGAAGATGCCACTTTGCAATGGTGTAATTCCGGGGCTCTGGTAAAGAATTGAGAGCCTCACACTTTTCCCTTATCTGGGATCTTATTTTATGGGTGACAAAGTCTTCAATCCCCCAAATCGGGAAGTCACACATTGATTCACATGTATGCTAATGTTTAAGGGGAGGATGGGAGGAAGTTGGGCTTCTTGAAGTTGGGGGGATGAGGTGGTAAGGAGAGAAGAATCTTCTGAGGACATGACACAATGAGGGGGCTGCACATACCTATACAAGCTGCTCATTTGGAAAGTATTTCTAGAGCCTACTCCTTACTGTTGCTGCTTCACTTTTCCTTACTGTGGATACCTCACTATAGAGTGAGTAGATTTAAGGACTTGAGCCTTCCTCTTTGGCATATGGGGTGAGAGTGAGGGTGAAGGGGACAGGGTCAGCCTGGTATGTCTCTTCCATAGTATGGCCTTACAGTAATATCTATTAAACACAGTCAATTATGGGGGTCACCTGGCAGTAATTGAATCTGTTCCTTTAATTCCTGTGTGGAGTATGATGGGGTAGAAATACATATAAATTGAGAGCCATTTTTCCCTTGTGGTTTAGGGATGTTTTGTTACTGTTGTCAGGGGACTACAAGGGTGCTATTTTTTTCATATTTATTTTCATCATAATGTACTCTTGTTCCTTGGGAAATAAGTCTTTTTTCTAGCATTGAGAAACATTGTTCAATAGAACAGTGAAAATTCTTTATTTGAGTTGGCAGACGTTAGCAATACAGTCAAGAAGGCACTACTTAAAATATGGCAATTGCTAAGGTTTTGTACTGACTGTAGCACCTGAGGAAGATCAGAAAATTCTAGCTGGGAGACAGGTGATTTGACATCTGTGCCTGTGTTTCCACAATGCTCTCTGGCTTTGGCGGTGCTGGCTTTCCTCTTCTTTTCCATTTGCCACTCAGGTTTCATAAGTCAGATGAACGTATATGAATTAGGCAAGTGAGCACCACTACAGTAACCATTTCAAAACTTTGCCTTTTGATTATTAAGCCTTTTCTTCTCCTTGATGGAGAGGCAGGACATGCTGATGTCGTTCGGTAAAGTCTAAGAAGACACGTTTACACAGTCTTTCATAAACCTATGTGCTGATCTTGGGGAGAAAACATGGAAAAGCAATGAAATATTTTCCTGAAGCAGACCAGGCAGGTGCTAACCAAGTGATGAAGTTCACAGCCCTCCAAGCGTACAGCTTCTCTCTGAGGGATCTTGAGAGGAACGTGTCTTTAACAACTGTTTGTAAACAGTTAGATGAGGCCCTAACATTTGAATAAATCTTTACAGTTTTCGAAGCATTTTCACATTTGTGGTGCATTTAATGTCCTTAACAGCTTTGTGAGGTAGGTAGAACAGATGTTGTCATTACTTGGGTGTCTTAGGGATGAGGCATATTGGAAGCTAAGCACCATTGGGTGGCAAGTAAGTAGAGGAAGGTGTTATGCATTGGGATATAGTCTGGGGATAGTGTTACTAATTGAGTTGCAGAATTGTCCAAAGGGCATGGCTACCTTGGGATGTAGTCAGTGTCTGAGCCTAACACTGATACATTTTGTGGGAACCCTATCTGATGAAAGGCCATCGTAGTAGGGGTTTTAGGAGTCAGGTACAATTCAGTAGGAGTCAGTGTGGTCCTGACTTATCAGCAAAGGGACTCGGAGAAGTACAGGGAAAGGAGTTCATGGAAGGAGGAGGTGGTCAAGGTCTAGCAGAGTGGACAGATTCATAGGACCATCACAATGAATTGCTTGGCAGAGAAAGTGAGATAGGTACTTAAGGTTCATCCTTGGCACACTGAGCCCTGAATTAATGGGGGCCCACTTTCCAGCTCCATCAGTAGACAGGGCTGAGGCTATTAACACACATGGGCTTGGCTTGGATTAGAGTAGGAATTGATGTGGGCTTGAAGCTACAGATAAGGTTCAACTGTGACTTCACTTGGAAGGGGTTGTGGAAAGGAAAAGCAAGGAAAATGATGCAGGAAGTGACAGCCACCTTTCTTCTCATTGTGTAGAAACAAAGGCACATCGGAGTTACGATCACAGAATAAAGAGGGTAGGATGGGCCAAGAATAAATTTTTGGTGACTCTAGATCCAGTGCTATTTCCCCTGCATGCTGAGAAAGGGCCTAAGGAGAAGCAGAAAGGTCTTACTGGTATTTTACACATTAAGGAACAGGAAGAGTTCTAGCATTAGAATCACAGGCTCAGTGGTGAAGAAGAAGATTGAACGTGAAAGAAAACAAAAACGGGCTGTGCCGCAGAAAGAGGGGACAATCCAGTGGAATGCTAGGGAGGATTGAGAAGCTTTGTGTACACTTAGAAATTTCTGTACCAGTTGGTTGTTACAATGAAATGACTTGTAGAGGTATTTGTTTCAAATTTTCTAGGAGTTTCCCTTAGCTTAGCACACTGCTACTCAGATTCATGGCATAGACTGTATCTTTGTTTTCTATATGGACTTATTTTTGGTATATAACAGATCATTGTTATGTATTTATCGCACACATATAAATTATTTGGACAAAGTAGAGAAGATCTAATATACACTTCTAAAAACCTCTGAATCCTCATAAAATAAGGTGAAGTAAAGAGTGTCTATAGGGACACCTGGGTGGCTCAGTTAAGTCTCTGACTCTTGATTTTGGCCCAGGTCATGATCTCATGGTTCGTTATATCGAGCCCCACCTTGGACTCTGTGCTGACAGTGCAGAGCCTGCTTGGGATTCTCTCTCCCCCTTTCTCTGCCTCTCCCTGGCTTGTGTGCATGTATACGTGCACTCACGCTCTCTCTTTCTCTCTCTCTGTCTCTCAAAATAAATAAATAAACTTTAAAAAAAGGAGTGTCTATAGAGGGAATCAGTGACACGAGGGTAAGCCCTGAGAATGTGCCCGATGTGCTGTCATGAGCAGAGATACAGTAGACATTTGTACTCTCAATGTCATTATGAACATTCTATGTTGGGTTTCTCGATTATCTTGAGATGGACAATATCAAGAGATTATCACAAGTGTCTGAAATCAACAACCAAGGATTCTATGTGCTCAAGAATCAGTCAAGTAATAGACTCCAAGGCATGGGATACCTTCAGGTAACCAGAATGTTTGCACCCCTCGGCCTGTGCTCCTTAGCTCTTACTTTGTTCTATCCTACATTGGTTCTTTACAGGTCTGCTCCTTTTTATTAGAGCAAAAGCTTCTCTAAGGTAGGGATAAGGTCTTATTTCATTTCCTGGTTTTTATTTTGTTTTATTTTATTTTATTTTATTTTATTTTATTTTATTTTATTTTATTTTTTTATACCACATAGCAGTGTCCTGAACATAATGGAAGCTAAATAAATCAGTGTGTTTAAAAATAAGGTAACCTGGAGAAATGGAAATAGCTACTCTAGTTCTTTTATTTCAAAGATGATTCACTTAGCATAATACCCTCCAGGTCCATCCATGATGGATTTTGAGAAACTTAACAGAAGACCATGGGAGAAAGGAAGGGGAAAAAAATAAAAGTTACAGAGAGGGAGGGAGGCAAACCATAAAAGACTCTTAAGGACTGAGAACAAACTAAGGGCAGATGGGGGGTGGGGGAGAGGGGAAAGTGGGTGATGGGCAGGGAGGAGGGCATTTGTTAGGATGAGCACTGGGTGTTGTATGGAAACCAATTTGACAATAAATTATATTAAAAAAGAAAAAAAGAAAAAATTCAAAAAAAGATGGTTCTATTCTAATCTGAAGAGATTATTATTTAAAATCCGATCCCCAGAAATAAAGAATATAAATGAATATGTGGTATTATAAAAATAAGCAGTCAGAACACTAGAGTTCTCATTCTAACTGCTGACGATGTACCATGTGATTCTGGGTGAGGACCTTCCCCATGTGTCTCCCTTATCCTTGTCTCCAAAATGAGCCCATGTAGTTGATAATCCCAAAAGATCCTTCCTACTCAACAGTCTGAGTCTAAAAAGGAAATCAGTGTGAAAATGGTACCAGGATGTTGAGATTCTATGAGTTCTATCAGTTCACAGGAAGACAGGTCACAAGTGTAAATCCCCCCCCCCCGCCCCGATTGTTAATTAATACAAATTCATTTCAGAGAATAAATAAATGTAAAAAATAAAGAAAATAAAAACTAGCAATAATCCTGTTGCCCAGAGATGACCAATGGGCATCTTTGGGTATTTCCTTAGAGAGAGAGGGAAGGAGAGAGGGAAAGAAGGAAGGAGGCAAGAAATTGAGATTGAGATCTAAGAGGCTGGGAAAGATAGACTTTCATTTATGAGACTGTGCTCCATAAATTGCATGCGATCATGCTTTAGCCAATTAACATTACATTTTGAACCTTTTTTAATGCTATTAAATAGTAGTAGAAAACTGAGTTTTAGTGCCTGAATTACATTTCATTGATATACATCATGATTTATTTCATTAATCCTCTGTTGTTATGTGATGCACACATTTTAACATAGATCTTTACAAATCCCTGCCTATTTTCTTATGATAAATTGGTCACATATGAACATTTTAAAGACCTTTGATATCTGCTGCCAAATTATGTTCTAGGAAGCGGTACAATTTATGCTGCCACCAATACTCATGAGACGACCCATCTCAACAGATTGCATGGATTTGCTTACTTTATACACCTTTGAAGGTTTCGTAGGTGAAAATATTTTATTATTTTATTTAATTTATTTTTTTAAATGTTTATGTTTGAGAAAGAAAGGGAGTGTGCACACGTGCACGTGTGCGCGCACACACACACACACACACACACACACACACCTGTGAGTGGGGGAATGGCAGAGAGAGAGAGAGAGAGGGAGAGAGAATCCCAAGCAGGCTCCTCACTCATCACAGAGCCCAACGTGGGGTCATCATCTGTGGGATCATGACCTGAGCCGAAATCAAGAGTCAGACACTTAACTGACTGAGCCAACCAAGTGCCCCTATTATTTTAATTTAATTGTTTTCCTGGACTATTGATGAGATAGAATATTTTCTATCATGTTTATTGCTTAATTGTACCTTTTTTTGGTGGGCTGTTTGATCACTTTGCCTGTTTTATCGTGGGGAGGGCTGTCACTTTTCTCTTGTTGATTTGTAGAAGTTTTTTACATATTAAGATTAACTTTTTGTATTTTATATTTTGCAAATATTTACGCATTTTATCATTTGCGTGCTATTTTTAATGCTTTCTTTTTGTCATGCGTGAATTTTACATTTCAAGCAGTCAAAGCTAGTAATTTTTAAGATTTCTACTTTGGCATTCTGTGTAGAAATGTCTTTCTTGCTCCAAGATTTTCTAAAAATGTAGTAATTGTCTTCTTTTTAGAGGTGTGAGGGGGAGGGAGAGAATAGATATTCATATTTGCTTTGTGACTGTGGGAATCTTTATGCGAAGGCATTTTTATTGTGCTTAATCAAGTAATTGTTTCCTTTATTGTCCTTGTTTTATAGACACAGTTGCAAGATAGAAATTGTAAAAGCGTTTTCACAAAAATGTACAAGCCTGTTTGACTGTAGTTCAGTAAAATCCCTCAAGCATTTTATTTTTCTTCAACATAACTATTTTATCTTCTTTTCAATCAATATGTTTAAATATAGAACTTATGCCAAATTTCTTTAAATCCAATTTTTCTAAGATTTTAAATACAGATTACTTCTTTTTTCTCTTGCACTGCATATCCCCGTTTTGAAGTGGCTCCTGAGCCTCTCCACTTGGATATTCTGTAGGCATCTTAAACTCTAAATGTTCAAAACTAGATTATCCTCCATAAAATGAAGCGGTTCTCTTCCATTTTCTCTGTTAGTTGATTTGGTTAATGGTTTCTTTATTGACATGGTACTGTAAGACAACAGTCCTCTCAAAAGCCTCCCTCTTTGTCTGCCCTCATTAAATTAGTGACTGAGTCCTGTTGAGTTTCTCTCCCTAAGAGGTTTCAAAATGTCATCTCCTATTCATTCCCACTTCTGACATAACATTGGACTTTTTCTCTTCCCTTGGATGATTGCCCTAGCCACCTAACTGGCTTGCCCTGCCTGCAGTCCTTTGCCTTTCTCATCAATCTTCCAGAGTCATTCTCTCAAATAGAGTCCTGATCATTGCCAAAAAACATAACTGGCTAGGGCTTGTCCGTAGTGGGAGTTATGGAATACTGGAATGGGGATGAGGGCGATCACTTCTCTGAGTGGATTCTCCCAAAGTGGCACTTTGTTGACTAGTTTATAGGCCCCTAAGGAAAAGATTTTAGAGTTGACAATACAAAAGCAAGGTGATAAGCAAGGTGGGGAAGGTAGATAATGGCCATGTGCTATCTCCCTCGACTACCAATTGTGCCTCCGCCTCCTGTACTATTCAAATCCCCTCAGGATTATAGAAAGGTGAATTGAAAGAAAAACTACATTTTACTTGTCAGATTGCCAAAGGTCTTCTACTACTGCTACTCTAACACGTTGGTGAATATATGGAGAAAACAGGTATGCTCTGAAACTATTGAAGCCATTGTAATTGGTATACCCTTCCTTGGTGACTGTAATTTTCTTACACCTATCAAAATAAAAAAAATCATCTGTCATTTGACCTGGCAGCTCTACTTCTAGGGATTTATCTTATAGATATATTTGTATATACATGGAGAGAACCTTGTTAGGATGTTTTAGTGTAAGAAATAGGACATTTTATTATTTGCCAATAGGAATCTGGGTAAATGAATTATGCATATTTATGTATTAGAATAATTAGTTAGTTGATAAAAGTAATATATGCATGCATAAATGAGCAATATATAAGATATAAATGAAAGTACATTGGAAAAAAATATACAGGTATAAACTTATGTTATATAAAAGAACCTGTATTATATATTATAAAAATATGTGTATGTTATTTGGTTATTGTAAATATTACATATCATAAATAATATGATATACTAACTTATTTTTTCCATGTTACCCTCTCATGCCTCTTCTCATTTAGCCATGAGCTAAGCCACTTTATATTTCTTACTTGAAGGAAAGGACAGTGCAGAAGGAGAAAAAAACAGTAATTTTCCTGGCCATCAAGTTTCAAAAGCCTAGGCCCTCTCAAAGAGACAGGAAGGACAAACACAGTTGCACAGACCATTCAATAGCACTGTGTAAATCCAGATGATGTAGGAGTGGTACTTCTAACCAACTCAAGACTCTATGTTATTTCCTGTACTAGGGCAGAGTGACAGGGGAAGCCTGGTAGAAAAAGATCTTATGGATTCTTGGGATCAGTTAATAGAAGTTGAAAAGTGACCGGGGATGTGGAAATCATTTCCTGAATAGAGTTTATGGAACAAGCCAGAACCTAGAATAGAGTTTATGGAACAAGCCAGAACCTAGAATAGAAAAAGTATAGTGTGTCTATGGTAGAACTTAAGAACTTAAATTTCTGGGGTGCCTGGGTGGCTCAATCGGTTAGGCATCCGACTTCAGCTCAGGTCATGATCTCACATTTCACATGTTCAAGCCCCATGTTGGGCTCTGTGCTGACAGCTCAGAGCCTGGAGCCTGCTTTGGGTTCTGTGACTCCCTCTCTCTCTGCCCCTCCCCTGCTTACACTCTGTCTCTCTTTCACTCAGAAATAAATAAACATTTAAAAAAGAAAAAGAAAAACTTAAATTTCTACAGGTAACAGGCCAGGAATATAAATAAATGCCATTGACCCTTTGGGAGCAAGCAAGCTGGAGAATTCATGCTGCGATTACCAGCGCCAGCCAATTAATGTCATGTAGAATATAGGCTGTTTCCAGATCTTCCGATTATTCAAGAGAAGCTAGAAATTAGAAATATCCTAATGTTTACATGTCGTCAGCTAGCTCACATTTATTCATTTTTTTGCTCTGTTCTAATTTATTAACCTAAACAATAGTTGCGAAAGGCATTTGCAGGAAATTGATTTGAAATAGATGTCACCATAGCATAAACTTCAGTCTGCAACATTAGAAACAATGAACATAGAAAATCAACATTATTTATAGACTTACCACATACTCTATTACTGTAGAATCTGAGTCAGAAATATTATACAATATGTAGACCCATGTCCCACATTTACATTTAGCCATTGGCTGTCGAGTATTGAAATGACATTACCTTGTTTCCCTGTTATTCCTACACATAAACTGATATTAAAAAAAACTTACCAGTGATGTAAACAACCAAAACAAGACAGGTCACTGATGTAAAAGAAACAAACAAACAGCATGTATGAAATAAAAGGGACTTGATACATTTGAATTTCCACAGCCTGGTCTACAGTCCCCTTCTCATTTCTTGCGCATGTCAAGTCTACTTTCAAATAACACTGTCCCACTTCACAGGTAGTACAAGTACCTTATAACAATTTTCCGAATTCTTCTCTCACTTCTTCCATCTCTTATAATATTGCTGTCATTCATTTCCCATAGTCATAAGCTATAATCACCAAATTCATTACTGTTATTATTTTGAACAAACTGTTATCTGTTGGATCAATTAAGAATGATAAAAATAAAATACTTTTTTAAGACTCCTTTCCATACTGCTCTTCCTTGATTTATATAGATCTGAGTTTCTAACCTATATAATTTGCCTTCTTTCTGACAAGTCTACTGTAAACAAATTCCCTCAATTGTTGTTCATATGAGAAACTCTCTATTATTCTCCACTTTTGAATATAATTTCTCTGGATACATAATTCTAGGTTGGCGGTTTTCTTCTTTCAACATTTTAAATAGTTCCCTCCATTCTCTTCTTGCTTCCAAGATTTATGAAGAGAAATCCAATGTAATTCTGGTTTTTGCTCCTTTATAAGTAAAGGGTTCCCTCACACATATACCTGGCATCTTTCAAGATGTTCTTTTTTTATTTGCTGAATTTTGATACGATATACAGCTATAGTTGTTTTGTTTTGTTTTGTTTTGTTGTATTTTTCCACTTAGTATTCTCTGAAATTTCTACATCTTTGGTTTAGTGTTTATTATCAGTTTTGGTAAATTACTAGTTAATACTTCTGTAAATGTTTTATTTCCTTCCTTCCTTCCTTCCTTCCTTCCTTCCTTCCTTCTTCCTCCCTTCCTTCCTTCTCCTTCTGGTTTTCCTATTGCATATATGTTACATTTCTGTAATTGCCCCATGGTTCTTTGATATTCTCTTTTGTCCTTTTCATTTTTTTCTTTTTTCTTTGCATTTCTGTTTTGGAAGTTTGTATTGATATGTCTTCAAGAGCATGTCTTTATGTGCCTATTAAAGACATTCTTCATTTCTATTAGTTGTTTATGTTAATGTTTCCTTTTGATCTTAGGATTTTCAGCTTTCTGTTTACGTGGCCCATCTATCCTTGCATGTTGTCCACTTTTTCCACTGAATCCTTCAGCATATTAATCACAATTGTTTCAAATTCCTAATTTGATAGTCCCTAAATTTCTGCCATACTTGAGTCTGGTTTTGAAACATGTTCATTTTCTTTAAACTGTATTCCTGGGTATAGTGTAAGAAAGTGGTCCAGTTTCATTCTTTTGCATGTTGCTGTCCAGTTTTCCCAATACCATTTGTTAAAGAGACGGTTTTTATTCCATTGGATATTCTTTCTTGTTTTGTTGAAGATTAGCTGACTATATAATTGTGAGTCTATTTCTGGGTTTTCTATTCTGTGCCATTGATCTATGTGTCAGTTTTTGAGCCATAGCTCACATTTAAAAGCAAACAGAAGCAACATGCAAAAAACATTGCATGGCCAGATAAAACACATTTGCAGGCCACCACTTTGTAATTTTGGTGTAGACTGTAGATCTGAGCTGGCCTCAGAGACTTCACCCTGAGTTGTAACAGGGTGGTGGGAGACGTAGGTGATTTCTCTATTTCCCAGAGCAGCACAGAGCGGCAGTAGGCCTGAGTCTTTGCATTTCCTGAGAGCTTAGCAGAGTTGAAGGTCTGATCCTTGCATCACGAAGTGTTGGGGGTGGGGAATTGGAGAAGAAAAAGAAGAAGGAAGAAGAAGGAGAGTGATAGAAGAGGGGAGGAGAAAGTAGAAGGAGGAAGGGGAAGGACAAGAAGGAATTTCTTGGACTGCCAGAGTGGATGGATAACTCATGGAAAATGCTCTCTAGGAGAATGGTGTGTGTGTGGGGGGGTACATTGTTGATTTAGGTGAGGCTGATTGCCTCTACAATGTAGAATGAAGGTTCACATAAAAATTCAGTGCATCTTTGGAAGAATTACAATTCCATGTTTTGAACATCTGTCCTTGTGGACTACAGTTGGACCCACTAAGTATGTATATTTATAAAATAGCTGCGGAAATGACATACTAAAAACTATTACGAGTGATTTGGAGATTAGGAACCAGAAATTTATCTCACTTTATTAAGTAAGCAGTTGAACACTATGAACTTTTCACCATATGCACCTCCTAAATAAATGAACAAATGAACCTACCTCTCTAGCCTAATCTTTTCTTGTTTCATGGTGCCACCCTGTGATTTAAACTTATGGGGGTTGCGGCAAGATGGCGGCTTAGGAGGACGCTGGGCTCACCGCACGTCCTGCTGATCACTTAGATTCCATCTACACCTGCCTAAATAACCCAGAAAACCGCCAGAGGATTAGCAGAACGGAGTCGCCGGAGCCAAACGCAGATGAGAGGCCCACGGAAGAGGGTAGGAAGGGCGGCGAGGCGGTGTGCGCTCCACGGACTGGCGGGAGGGAGCCGGGGCGGAGGGGCGGCTCGCCGGCCAAGCACAGCCCCCGAGTCTGGCTTGCAAAAGCGGAGGGGCCGGGCGGACTGTGTTCCGACAGCAAGCGGGACTTAGCGTCTGGGAGGTCATAAGTTAACAGCTCTGTTCGGAAAGCGGGAAGGCTGGAGGACAAAGGGAGGGAGAGCTGCTGAGCCCCCTGACGACAGAGCTCAGTTTGGTGGGGAACAAAGGCGCTCACCAGCGCCATCTCCCCCGCCCATCCCCCAGCCGAAATCCCAAAGGGAACCGGTTCCTGCCAGGGAACTTGCTCGCTCCGCGCAAACACCCAACTCTGCGCTTCTGCGGAGCCAAACCTCCGGCAGCGGATCTGACTCCCTCCCGCTGCCACAGGGCCCCTCCTGAAGTGGATCACCTAAGGAGAAGCGATCTAAGCCTGCCCCTCCTGCCCCCGAGCACCTTGCCTACCCACCCCAGCTAATACGCCAGATCCCCAGCATCACAAGCCTGGCAGGGTGCAAGTAGCCCAGACGAGCCACACCACCCCACAGTGAATCCCGCCCCTAGGAGAGGGGAAGAGAAGGCACACACCAGTCTGACTGTGGCCCCAGCGGTGGGCTGGGGGCAGACATCAGGTCTGACTGCGGCCCCGCCCACCAACTCCAGTTATACACCACAGCACAGGGGAAGTGCCCTGCAGGTCCTCACCACGCCAGGGACTATCCAAAATGACCAAGCGGAAGAACTCCCCTCAGAAGAATCTCCAGGAAATAACAACAGCTAATGAGCTGATCAAAAAGGATTTAAATAATATAACAGAAAGTGAATTTAGAATAATAGTCATAAAATTAATCGCTGGGCTTGAAAACAGTATACAGGACAGCAGAGAATCTCTTGCTACAGAGATCAAGGGACTAAGGAACAGTCACGAGGAGCTGAAAAACGCTTTAAACGAAATGCATAACAAAATGGAAACCACCACAGCTCGGCTTGAAGAGGCAGAGGAGAGAATAGGTGAACTAGAAGATAAAGTTATGGAAAAAGAGGAAGCTGAGAAAAAGAGAGATTAAAAAATCCAGGAGTATGAGGGGAAAATTAGAGAATTAAGCCATACACTAAAAAGAAATAATATACGCATAATTGGTATCCCAGAGGAGGAAGAGAGAGGGAAAGGTGCTGAAGGGGTACTTGAAGAAATCATAGCTGAGAACTTCCCTGAACTGGGGAAGGAAAAAGGCATTGAAATCCAAGAGGCACAGAGAACTCCCTTCAGACGTAACTTGAATCGATCTTCTGCACGACATATCATAGTGAAACTGGCAAAATACAAGGATAAAGAGAAAATTCTGAAAGCAGCAAGGGGTAAACGTGCCCTCACATATAAAGGGAGACCTATAAGACTCGTGACTGATCTCTCTTTTGAAACTTGGCAGGCCAGAAAGAATTGGCACGAGATTTTCAGGGTGCTAGACAGAAAAAATATGCAGCAAAGAATCCTTTATCCAGCAAGTCTGTCATTTAGAATAGAAGGAGAGATAAAGGTCTTCCCAAACAAACAAAAACTGAAGGAATTTGTCACCACTAAACCAGCCCTACAAGAGATCCTAAGGGGGACCCTGTGAGACAAAGTCATCACTTTAAGCATAGACAGACAGAGACATCACTATAAGCATAAAACATACAGACATCACAATGACTCTAAACCCGTATCTTTCTATAATAACACTGAATGTAAATGGATTAAATGCGCCAACCAAAAGACATAGGGTATCAGAATGGATAAAAAAAACAAGACCCATCTATTTGCTGTCTACAAGAGACTCATTTTAGACCTGAGGACACCTTTAGATTGAGAGTGAGGGGATGGAGAACTATTTATCATGCGACTGGAAGCCAAAAGAAAGCTGGAGTAGCCATACTTATATCAGACAAACTAGGCTTTAAATTAAAGGCTGTAACAAGAGATGAAGAAGGACATTATATAATAGTTACAGGGTCTATCCATCAGGAAGAGCTAACAATTATAAATGTCTATGCACCGAATACCGGAGCCCCCAAATATATAAAACAATTACTCATAAACATAAGCAACCTTATTGATAAGAATGTGGTAATTGCAGGGGACTTTAATACACCACTTACAGAAATGGATAGATCATCTAGACACACGGTCAATAAAGAAACAAGGGCCCTTAATGAGACATTGGATCAGATGGACTTGACAGATATATTTAGAACTCTGCATCCCAAAGCAACAGAATATACTTTCTTCTCGAGTGCACATGGAACATTCTCCAAGATAGATCATATACTGGGTCACAAAACAGCCCTTCATAAGTTTACAAGAATTGAAATTATACCATGCTTACTTTCAGACCACAATGCTATGAAGCTTGAAATCAACCACAGAAAAAAGTCTGGAAAACCTCCAAAAGCATGGAGGTTAAAGAACACCCTACTAACGAATGAGTGGGTCAACCAGGCAATTAGAGAAGAAATTAAAAAATGTATGGAAACAAACGAAAATGAAAATACAACAATCCAAACGCTTTGGGACGCAGCAAAGGCAGTCCTGAGAGGAAAATACATTGCAATCCAGGCCTATCTCAAGAAACAAGAAAAATCCCAAATACAAACTCTAACAGCACACCTAAAGGAACTAGAAGCAGAACAGCAAAGGCAGCCTAAGCCCAGCAGAAGAAGAGAAATAATAAAGATCAGAGCAGAAATAAACAATATAGAAACTAAAAAAACTGTAGAGCAGATCAACGAAACCAAGAGTTGGTTTTTTGAAAAAATAAACAAAATTGACAAACCTCTAGCCAGGCTTCTCAAAAAGAAAAGGGAGATGACCCAAATAGATAAAATCATGAATGAAAATGGAATTATTACAACCAATCCCTCAGAGATAAAAACAATTATCAGGGAATACTATGAAAAATTATATGCCAACAAATTGGACAACCTGGAAGAAATGGACAAATTCCTGAACACCCACACTCTTCCAAAACTCAATCAGGAGGAAATAGAAAGCTTGAACAGACCCATAACCAGCGAAGAAATTGAATCGGTTATCAAAAATCTCCCAACAAATAAGAGTCCAGGACCAGATGGCTTCCCAGGGGAGTTCTACCAGACGTTTAAAGCAGAGATAATACCTATCCTTCTCAAGCTATTCCAAGAAATAGAAAGGGAAGGAAAACTTCCAGACTCATTCTATGAAGCCAGTATTACTTTGATTCCTAAACCAGACAGAGACCCAGTAAAAAAAGAGAACTACAGGCCAATATCCCTGATTAATATGGATGCAAAAATTCTCAATAAGATACTAGCAAATCGAATTCAACGGCATATAAAAAGAATTATTCACCACGATCAAGTGGGATTCATTCCTGGGATGCAGGGCTGATTCAACATTCGCAAATCAATCAACGTGATACATCACATTAACAAAAACAGAGAGAAGAACCATATGATCCTGTCAATCGATGCAGAAAAGGCCTTCGACAAAATCCAGCACCCTTTCTTAATAAAAACCCTTGAGAAAGTCGGGATAGAAGGAACATACTTAAAGATCATAAAAGCCATTTATGAAAAGCCCACAGCTAACATCATCCTCAATGGGGAAAAACTGAAAGCTTTTTCCCTGAGATCAGGAACACGACAAGGATGCCCACTCTCACCGCTGCTGTTCAACATAGTGCTGGAAGTTCTAGCATCAGCAATCAGACAACAAAAGGAAATCAAAGGCATCAAAATTGGCAAAGATGAAGTCAAGCTTTCGCTTTTTGCAGATGACATGATATTATACATGGAAAATCCGATAGACTCCACCAAAAGTCTGCTCGAACTGATACAGGAATTCAGCAAAGTTGCAGGATACAAAATCAATGTACAGAAATCAGTTGCATTCTTATACACTAACAATGAAGCAACAGAAAGACAAATAAAGAAACTGATCCCATTCACAATTGCACCAAGAAGCATAAAATACCTAGGAATAAATCTAACCAAAGATGTAAAGGATCTGTATGCTGAAAACTACACAAAGCTTATGAAGGAAGTTGAAGAAGATTTAAAGAAATGGAAAGACTTTCCCTGCTCATGGATTGGAAAAATAAATATTGTCAAAATGTCAATACTACCCAAAGCTATCTACACATTCAATGCAATCCCAATCAAAATTGCACCAGCATTCTTCTCGAAACTAGAACAAGCAATCCTAAAATTCATATGGAACCACAAAAGGCCCCGAATAGCCAAAGGAATTTTGAAGAAGACCAAAGCACGAGGCATCACAATCCCAGACTTTAGCCTCGACTACAAAGCTGTCATCATCAAGACAGCATGGTATTGGCACCAAAACAGACACATAGACCAATGGAATAGAATAGAAACCCCAGAACTAGACCCACAAACGTATGGCCAACTCATCTTTGACAAAGCAGGAAAGAACATCCAATGGAAAAAAGACAGCCTCTTTAACAAATGGTGCTGGGAGAACTGGACAGCAACATGCAGAAGGTTGAAACTAGACCACTTTCTCACACCATTCACAAAAATAAACTCAAAATGGATAAAGGACCTAAATGTGAGACAGGAAACCATCAAAACCTTAGAGGAGAAAGCAGGAAAAGACCTCTCTGACCTCAGCCGTAGCAATCTCTTACTCGACACATCCCCAAAGGCAAGGGAATTAAAAGCAAAAGTGAATTACTGGGACCTTATGAAGATAAAAAGCTTCTGCACAGCAAAGGAAACAACCAACAAAACTAAAAGGCAACCAACGGAATGGGAAAAGATATTCGCAAATGACATATCAGACAAAGGGCTAGTATCCAAAATCTATAAAGAGCTCACCAAACTCCACACCCAAAAAACAAATAACCCAGTGAAGAAATGGGCAGAAAACATGAATAGACACTTCTCTAAAGAAGACATCCGGATGGCCAACAGGCACATGAAAAGATGTTCAGCGTCACTCCTTATCAGGGAAATACAAATCAAAACCACACTCAGGTATCACCTCACGCCAGTCAGAGTGGCCAAAATGAACAAATCAGGAGACTATAGATGCTGGAGAGGATGTGGAGAAACGGGAACCCTCTTGCACGGTTGGTGGGAATGCAAATTGGTGCAGCCGCTCTGGAAAGCAGTGTGGAGGTTCCTCAGAAAATTAAAAATAGACCTACCCTATGACCCAGCAATAGCACTGCTAGGAATTTATCCAAGGGATACAGGAGCACTGATGCATAGGGCCACTTGTACCCCAATGTTCATAGCAGCACTCTCAACAATAGCCAAATTATGGAAAGAGCCTAAATGTCCATCAACTGATGAATGGATAAAGAAATTGTGGTTTATATACACAATGGAATATTACGTGGCAATGAGAAAAAATGAAATATGGCCTTTTGTAGCAACGTGGATGGAACTGGAGAGTGTGATGCTAAGTGAAATAAGCCATACAGAGAAAGACAGATACCATATGGTTTCACTCTTATGTGGATCCTGAGAAACTTAACAGGAACCCATGGGGGAGGGGAAGGAAAAAAAAAAAAAGAGGTTAGAATGGGAGAGAGCCAAAGCATAAGAGACTGTTAAAAACTAGAACAAACTGAGGGTTGATGGGGGGTGGGAGGGAGGAGAGGGTGGGTGATGGGTATTGAGGAGGGCACCTTTTGGGATGAGCACTGGGTGTTGTATGGAAACCAATTTGTCAATAAATTTCAGAAAAAAAAAAGAAAAATAACTTAATAAAAATTGACTCAAGAAAAAAAAAATAAAAAAATAAATAAATTCTGTTTTTTTTTTTTAAATAAATAAATAAATAAATAAACTTATGGGATCACTCCGCTTCCCCTCCTCCATATGATTCTGTTTTCTATGGTTTTGTAATAGCCACCCCCCTCCTTCTCAATGTCCTACCCTCTCTGCTGGCACTCTGACTTAACTTTCAGCATCCAGCTCAACAACTTCTTTCTTTTTGGAATTCTCCAACCTAAATCAACCATTTTATTTCTAAAGTTTATAGTATTTGGTCCATTCATAAGTAACACATGTGCCAAATTTTCATATGGCCACTGGAATACTTGCCTGTCCCTTTCACTACTCTGTGAATCCTCTGACATAGGACTCATGTCTGATTTTTCATAATGCCAAGCACATATCATTCCTCACATGAAAGCTTCAGCTCTTTGGATTTCCTGAGCATTAAAATATTGATACATCTTTCACTCAATAACAGAGATGATAAAGATCTTGATTCTAAGACCTGCTGTGGCGGCATTCTAGGTCAGTGGTTCCTAAACCACTGCAAGTTAGTTGCCTAGATCGCTTTTAAAAATTATGATGCCCTGGGGCCCCTGGGTGGCTCAATCAGTTAAGCCTTGACTCTTGGTTTCGGCTCAGGTCATGATCTCACAGTTTTGTGAATTTGAGCCCCGTGTCAGGCTCTGTGCTCACAGCACAGAGCCTGCTTGGGATTCTTTCTCTCCCTCTCTCTCTGCCCCTCCCCCACTCGTCCTGTCTCTGTCTTTCTCAAATAAACTTAAAAAAATAAATAAATAAAAATAAAAATTATGATGCCCAGCCAGTGGCCCAGACCAACCAAATCTGAATCACTGGGAGTGGAATTAGTATTTTTCTTTGCAACTCCACAGGTGCTTCTGGTGTGTCGCTAAGTTTGAAAATTGGTGTTCTAAATATTCTCAACTCCAATTTGAAGGTAGAAAAACATTCTAGAGAACGTGCTTTGTTTCCTGTAGCTTTTATACACTTTCCTGCCTCATTTATTTGCTTTTAAAACTCTTTGGAGTCTTGGACTAGCCAACAACTCTTAGCCCAGTTGCTATCTAAAAAAAAAAAAAACAAAATGGAGACAGTATTCGTTTTTCACATTTTACAGGGTCATTCTTTTCTTTTTTAAAGTGCATTTATTTATTTTGAGAGAGAGAGAGAGAGAGCACACAGGGAAGGAGCAGAGAGAGGGAGGGAGAAAATCCCAAGCACAGCACAGATCCCCATGTGGGGCTCGAACCCATGAACCACAAGATCATGACCTGAGCCAAAATCAAGAGTCAGATGCTCAACTGACTGAGCCACACAGACGCTGCTGCAGGGTAATGCTGAGGATTAAATGAGATGCTATAGGGGGAAAAGTGCTTTGTGAACTCTGTAGTACCATAAAAATATTTGTTCTTTACCCTTAGCAGACCTATATTTTCTTTTTTATTTCTTTCTTGTAAATGAATTGGCTTCCACGGTGAAATTTATTTCCACAATTACTTAAAACTGTACTGCCTTTTCAATGAATTTTGTTTTGATATTTCTTATCTTGACTATCTATAGCTATTTTTCCTATTTTCTGGCTTCTTTAATGGTCATAAGAGAGCTTCACATTGATCCATGTATTAATCAGAGTTCTCCAGAGAAATGGAACCAATAGGAGAAGCCTAGACCATGGAGAGCTGATGGTATGAGTCCATTCCAAGTGTGAAGGCCAAGAACCAGGAGGGCCTATGGTATAAATTTCACTCTGAATCAAAGTCTGGAGGCAAAAGAAAACCTATATCCTAACTTGAAGACAGTAAAGTAGAGACAGAGAATTCTCTCTCAATTTTTTTTTCTATTCAAGCCTTTAGTGGATTGGGAGAGGCCCACCCACATAGGGGAGGGCAATCTTCTTTACTCAGTTACAGATTCGAATGTTAATTTCATCCAGAAATATCCTCGCAGACACACCTGGAGATAACTTGTAACTAGATATCTGGGCACTCTGAGCCCAGTCAAGTTGGCACATAAAATTAACCATCACGATGAAAATTAGAGAATATTAGAAACTCTACAAATTCTGAGCAAAATCTATTCTAGGTAGTGGGATCATTCACATAACCTCAAAAGAACTTGCAGGGTTTTTTTTAAGGGCACAATTTCGCTTTTGAGAAATTGCTGTGATGTTTGAGGGGACATGAGATATCACCTTTGTTAAGTTCTCCTATCAATTTGCATGGCAGATACTTCATAGAATAATTTCTGCCCAGTGCTGATCACTGAGTCATTGTCAGTTTGATTAGGTATCTTTCTTTTGACATAAATGCACTTCAGTGACATTCAAAATGGAATGAACGCTATTCTGGGCAAGAGAACCAAGCAATAAATTTCTCATGCTTTGCAACTCTGAGCCTTCTCAAGGTACCGTACCTTCAAATTCAAACATATGGGCAGTATAATTTTATATCCTCCAACAATGCATTTTTCATACTCATCTCTTTATTTAATTTTTTTTGGCTTTCAGAAGAAGCAGAACTAGTAGAGGACTCTATAGTCCTCTGAGTCACATCTATAGTAAGTATTTCCACTTGCTGTCTCGAGCCAATTTTTTAAAAGCGAAAACTGGTTAGGTTTAAATTGCCATCTGAGTGCAGTGTCCTTTATGGCATCAGCATGGGAGCTCCAGAAGGTGCAGTATGACACTGATGATGCTTGGAGCAAGGCTCCCAGAGGTAAGAGAACAGGGTTAGAACACAAATTCCGCCATGCTTGCTTCACAGGTTGAGTTAAGTTAAAACTCTCTGTGCCTTGAATTTTTCATCTATAAAAGGTGACTACCAGATGTCCAAATCACACTGACTGGTCTTGTAAAGAAAAACAAGCCTCGTGAAACAATGACATTCTCATCTAGTAATACACAATTGAGTAGAGCATTTTAGGCTACAGGGTGCTTTCAGATGCCTTTATGTCTTGATTCTCACTATGGTCTAGGGAGACAGGGCTTGCAATAATATGAGCAAACTGGCAGAAAGGTCGTGTGACCAGCCATTGGTACAGATGGGACTTGGGCCAAGGTCTGACTAAAGCCCGGTTCTTTTCATTATTCCTTTTTAAAAGAAAGTAGGTGTGTGTGTGTGTGTGTGTGTGTGTGTGTGTGTGTATCTGTGCATGTGTGAATGTGCAAAAATGTAAGTGTGTGAGCATACGTGCACATATGTACATGTGTGCGTTCAGTTATGTGTGTGAGTATGCACGTATGTGAGCATGCGGGCATGAGTGTTCACATATGCACGTGTGCACATAGTTTTGAGGATGTGTGGATATGAAGTGTGTGTGTACATGGTTGCATGTAAGCATGGTTACACATACATATGTGTGTTTACGTGTGCGTGTGTGTCTGTGTATGGTGGAGGCAGGAGCAGGTATGCAATCGATGAGGTGATTCCAAGTTAGTACAACTCTTTCTTTAAATTTTTTTTAACATTTATTATTGAGAGACAGAGAGAGACAGAGCATGAGCATGGGAGGGGCAGAGAGAGGAGGAGACACAGAATCCGAAGCAGGCTCCAGGCTCCAAACTGTCAGCACAGAGCCCGACGCAGGGCTCAAACTCACAAACCATGAGATCATGACCAAAGTCGAAGTCGGACGCTTAACTGACTGAGCCACCCAGGCACCCCAGTACAACTCTTTTATAAATTTTTCTATGTATTTTATTATTTGAAAGCTGTAAAAGGTATCAATGAGCAAAAAATTATGAAAATGTCTCATAGAGTCAGTGGTTTCTTGGCATTAGGTGCTCTATTCTTTTTAAAGAAGCTACCTCATGAGATATAAAGTCAAAATACAGATTTAGAAGAAAAAATAGAGATCTTGTTCACAAAGTACATAAGAATTACCTGAGAGCCTTGTTAAAATTTAAAAAAACTTGGGTTTCTATCCAGACCTACTGAATAATAACTGGCATATATTAGTTTCAGGTGTACAACATGTTTCTTCAACAATGCTGTACATTTCTCAGTGTCACTGTAGTAAGTACGATCACCATTTGTCACTATAGAATATTACTAGAATAGTGTTTTCGACAAATAGTGCCGGGAGAACTGAGTATTCACATGCAGAAGAAAGAAGTCTCACTGCTTATTCATTCCATATACAAAAATCAAATCAAAATGGGTCAAAGACTTAAATAGAAGAGCTAAAACCATAAAACTCTTAGAATAAACATAGGTGTAGCTGTTTGTGATCTTGGATTAGACAGTGGTCTCTTAGGACATCAAAAGCACAAGCAGCAAAATAAAAATAGTTAATTGGGCTCTGTTAAAAAAAAATTTTATTTCAGAGGACACAATCAGGGAAGTGAAAAAACAAGCTCCAGAATGGGAGAAATAATTGCAAATCATGTATCTGTCAAGGACTTGTCTCTCAAATGTATTAAAGAGTCTTCTGATTCAACAATAAAACACTAAATAACCCAATTAAAAAATAGGCCAAGGATTTGGATAGCTATTTCTCCAAAGAAGATACACAAATGTCCAATAAGCACATGAAAAGATGCTCAGTATCATTAGCCATTAGTTAAATGCAAACCAAACCTGCAAGATCTTACTTCATACCCACGATATGGTTATAGTAATAAATACAGACAGTAAGAAGTATTGGTTAGATTTCAATTAATTAGAGCCATCATACATTGCTGGTGGGAATGAAAAAAGGTAGAAGTGCTGTGGAAGTGTGGCAATTCCTCAAATATTTAAGCACAGAATCCCCATGTGAGCCCGTGGTTCCATTCATAGTAAGATACCCAAGAGAAATGAAAATATGCCCACACAGAAAATTTTATGTGGATGTTATTGACAATGTTATTTACAAGAACCATAAAGAACAAGCAAGCCAAATGTCTATTAATTGATGTGTAAGATAAACACAAGTGGTATGTCCATGTATAATGGAACATTATTCAGCTGTAAAAGCCTTCCATTCTGTTTTTAGAACAACACAGTCATGAATAAGGGTTTATTGTTCTTGGCTTCTCTGGGAGGCCAAGGTGTATGCCACTGGAAGCTACTTCATTACTTCTCAGAGGAAGTTAGTTAATTTCCTGCTTTATTAAAGATCCATCTATCATTTTACAGAGATTTAAATTTCACAGATGAAACCAATGTGCTGATGTATCCTGATGTGTAGAACCTAAATGAAGCAAATAATTCCTTTTTTTTTTTAGAATCAAGTATTCTTTTAATTTTTTAAATGTTTATTGTTTATTTTTTGAGAGAGACAGAGACACAGTACAAGCAGGGGAGAGGCGGAGCTAGAGGGAGACACAGAATCTGAAGCAGGCTCCAGGCTCTGAGCTGTTAGCACAAAGCCCAATGCAGGGCTTGAACTCACAAACCACAGGATCATGACCTGAGCCGAAGTTGGCCACTTAACCAACTGAGCCACCCAGGAGCCCCAATAATCTCCTTTTTGATCTTCAGTTCCATTGAGGACAAAAGTCTTGTGTCTTCTTTTTTCCTGATAACCACCTTCTCAAGCTGGACAGTAGGTGGTTATATGTGAACTCACTACTTAAATACAGGTCTGTAGAGGCCTCAAGGGTGCAACTGCATCACCAGAGATAGGCCTGGGAAGCCACCACCACAGTCTTTTTTTTAACGTTTTTAAAAATTATTTTTGAGAGACAGAGTGTGAGGGGGGAGGGGCAGAGAGCAAGGGAGTCACAAAATCCGAAGCAGGCTCCAAGCTCTGAGCTGTCAGCACAGAGCCCAGAACAGAGCTCAAACCCATGAACCGTGAGATCATGACCTGAGCAGAAGTTGGATGCTTAACCGACTGAGCCAACCATGCGCCCCACCACAGTCCTTTCTTGAGGCCACAAAAATACATTCTCAGAAGTCAAAGAATATGGAGCTGTGAAATAGACACATTGTGCCCTTCTTCTTTTTCTTCTTCTTCTTCTTCTTCCTCTTCTTCTTCTTCTTCCTCTTCCTCTTCCTCTTCCTCTTCCTCTTCCTCTTTGTCTTCCTCCTCTTCTCCTTCTTCTCCTCCTTCTCCTCCTCCTCCTCTTCTTCTTCTTCTTCTTCTTCTTCTTCTTCTTCTTCTTCTTCTTCTTCTTCTTCCTCCTCCTCCTCCTCCTCCTCCTCCCTCTCCCCCTCCTCCTCTTCTTCTCCTTCTTTTCCTCCTTCTCCTCCTCCTCCCCCTCGTCCTCCTCCCCCTTGTCCTCCTCCCCCTAGTCCTCCTCCCCCTCATCCTCCTCCTCCTCCTCGTCGTCGTCGTCGTCTTCTTCTTCTTCTTCTTCTTCTTCTTCTTCTTCTTCTTCTTCACCTGCATTGGGCATTTAACTTTTCCTACATGCTCAAATTGTGTCTAACCAATAGGCAGAAGCACTTTTTTTTTTTTAGCAATACTTAACTGTATTTGTAAACTTTCCGCAAAGAGAAGTGCACATTATAATAGCCATCACTGATTTTAATTGAAAAAGCAACCCCCATGCTGACAGTGCCTAATCTCTATTTAATGTTGATAATTTGGTTGGGTGCTAGGAATCAGTTTGCAAAACTCTTTTAAAATAGGCTTTTCGTTTATATAAAGAAGAGTGCATACTAAGTCAATATGGAAAATAAATACTGGAAATGCATATATCTCTCCCAGTATCTTTACAGTTTAACAAGGTGACAGTCCGCACTGATGGAAATTTCTCAAAATTAAAAAATACCAACAACAGGGAATCATTGGAATATAAATTGATAAGATTATTCATTTCATAAAATTAAGTTCTATGATGGCAAGTCATGAATCTTTCTCAGTAGTCTTTCCTTAGTGCCTGGCTCAGTGCTTGGCACATGGCAGGCAGGCATCAATAAATATGTATTAGCTGAATGAATAAATAACCTAAACTTGGTCGGGGAAAACACCAGATCCTACTGCTGTGGTATTTTGACTTCTGTATAAAGAGAAAATCATGTTTATCATTAATAAATGTCAGATTGGCCACAGACATATAAATCTAATTTTTTTTCCTTCTGGAGTCTTAGTTCCTTCTTTCCCAGGTTTTATTGAGAAATAGTTGATATATACAGTCTTAGTTCTTGACTCATTTGTCTGTCTTGGCAGAAAAGTACTCTTAATTTCTTCCCCTCAGCTATTCTACATGACAGTCTAAGGCATCTTTCAATTGTTTCCTCTTCTCCACCTCCTATATTTAACAAGTTACCACAATCTCAAATTTCATTTCAGAAATGTCTCTACCACGGAAAACTCTTTATCCTGTCTGCCACTATCTTAGTTCAGGCTGTCATTATTTTTCACCTGAACATATAATTTTAAATATAAATAACATTTTAACCAGCCTTTCTGCCTCCAGTCTCCCTGCCTTCTAATCTAGCATCAGTGTAGCATGTAATCCTATTGATACTTAATGAAATGATTTTTCAATAGATACAGATTTCTACCAAATAGAATTATAACATCTTACCATTAGACTATAATGGGGTCATATCTATCTTTTTCATCTCTTTGTCCACTATAGAATATATAGTGATAGGCACATAGTAGGTACTCAAAAATATTCACTGAATGAATCAATGTTAACTGATATATGAACACATCATGTACTGCCATTACTTGGTGACTTTTGATCTATAATCCATATAAAATCCATATCCAATCGACCTGTAATGCCATTCTCCAGTCCTGCACTGAAATACCATAATCCTATGAGTATTCATTGTGCCTCAAGCATGTGCCAGTAATTATGCTAAATGGTGGGGATAAAGGCAGACAAGATACAGATCCTCACATGAAGGAGTACTAGGTCTAATTAAGAGATACAGGCAGCCAAATGAATAATATAATACTCTGTGGCAAGTGCATCAATAGAAGGATTATGTAATTATGAACCTCACTGGTGGGGATAGCAGTAGAGGAGGAAGTTCAAGGAAGAGGTCATAAAAGAGGTGATGCTTGATTTGATTCTTAAAGGATCATTAGGTATTATTATGAGGATAAGTGGAGGACCAGGCTATACCAAAGAAGAAATAGCAAGTGTGATGGTGTCCTAGCTTGGGTTTCCTGGGAAGCAGACTCTGAGTTGGAGTTTAGTGTGCAGGCTATTTCTGCAGGAGGGCTTATCACAGGGTTAGTACTTACAGAAGGAAGCAAAAGAAGCAAGACTGGTCAGAGGGAGATGTTCAGTTGTGATACAGATCTAAGAGGATGCCACAAAGACTTCAGAAGCTAGGAAGTCTTACAAGGCCTTGCAAGATGTGAATTGTTCACTCTTGGGCGAAAATGTCCATGTCTTTATACTCTGCATTGGTCATTAGATGTGAGTTGACCGTGGAAAAGGGTGTGACCTTGGACACCGTAGCTCTCTGCAACTGAGGCTGCGAGTTGAAAGATTTCCATGGACAGAATTCCCAGTAGATGGAGCATGATGTTCTTTCTTGAAGAGGGATCTGGGTTGCACATCATTGATGACAAGGAAGAATAAAATAGTTTTTCCAAGTTCATAAGCCAGCAGGTAATTTATTTTATTATTATTATTTTTTTTATTGCTGGGGCATAAGGTGTTGACATTGAATAGGGAAAGGTTACACTAGGCAGGGAGAGAGAAGGGGCCTTCAGGGAGGCAGGCTGTAGCCTCCCGTGCGAGGCTGAAGAGAAGCAGCGGTGGCAGCGGAGTTGGGGGAAGAAGAGAATAAGATAAACGGGTCTGGGCCTGCCCAGGTTAGGTGCCATGGGTGGAGTCTCACAGACCGTCCGATAAGGTCCACGCTAGAAGCCAGGGACAGAAATCCCCAGCGGCTACCCCGTCGGGACCCCTCTCTCTCTCTTGAGAGCTTTGTACTTTCCCGCAACACTTTCACCTTGCACACTCTCTCTTGTCCCCGACCCTCATATTCTACACCGAGACGAGGACCGGTGTCTCTCACACCCTCCTGTAACAATCCTGCCACAGTAGTGAAAGAAGTCAATAGCCAAACACCTTCACCAATATTCAGAACCAAATCGTCCATTCCTTACATTTTCTATTTTATTTCTTTTTGCATAAAGACCCACTTTTTATAGTGTACTCTATTCCCCGCCTTTAAATCTACTTTATTTCAATGCAGCAGCAAAGAAAGGACTGTCAGCTAAATTGCACTTTCCATTAAAAAAATTAAGTAGCTTTTAAAAGAGAGCACGATGACATATTTCAGCCCAGCCACTGCATTTACTGCAGAGTTTGTTTTAAAAACTCACTGTAGAATTTTAAGACTATATGTGTGGCTTGTTCATGGGTCATTAGGGCACGCTCTGCAGACTTCAGCAAGGTGATTTTGTAAAAGCGTACACAAGTTAATGAATCCAAGTTTCATTAAATCGTTAATTGCATTCAGTGAGAAACTATGTGGTGTTACTTTCTACAATTACTGGAAATCACACCAGAGGAAACTCTGGGGAAATGGAAGCACAAATGTATACAAGTTATCAACGCTTGTTCCTTTTGGCTTCACCTCTGATTAACCTTGAGCATTGTCCTCACAGGATTCTAAGGCAGCTTTGGGAATATCACCCACTGGGAAATTTCACTGGAGTGAATTCCAAACTATAGAAAAATCATGCAAGGCCATTCCCATTTACATCTGACACGCTTCAGACAGCTCCAAACTTGGGCATAGCCTTGAATTCTCAATTGTGACTTATGCTTTTCATTTTGAGTACTAAGAAAAGCATACAGAGAAGTCAGAAGAAAGGGTTCAGTCCCAGCGTTTTGCTATGCTACTGGAGTAAGAGTAAGTTTTTTTCTCAGAAGCAATTTCCTCCTTTGTAAATGGGGCATAGATCCAACGCTGCCTGCCTGCTTGTGTTGGTGAGGGTCAAAGAAAATCACATCATTTTAGGGAGAGGCAGTTCAGCAGTGGCCCTGAGCATCCCTGCAAGTCCTTGCTGACTGTGCCCAGCTGTAAGGCGTATCAGTCTCCTGATACGAAGTTGTTCCTGTGGCCAGTCCTATGGGCAACTAAGTAGGTCAAGGGGACCACAGCGTGACTGCTGAGAACGGCTCCTTCTCTGGGGAACTTTTACTGGCTTGGCTTCTTTGCCACTTGCTACAATGTTTCCTTCTTGCTCAAAACACGCTGAGTCCTCCTCGGCCCTGGTCTCCTCAGCTTTGGTGCCGTACAACCCGCCACGTGGCTGGCATCTATCTGGAAGGAGCACACGGCTCCCTGGGCCTTGGAAGCGGGGAAACCGCAAACTGCGCTGATGTGTATTTACCTTGCTTGTTGTGCTGTGAAAAATAAACCGTTGCTCTGATTCATGAAGCCCCGTTATCTACCTTCAACACCTCTGGGATTGTAGTAGGTTTGGTCCTTGCCATCCCCTATGACATTGGGGTTCCTCCCCTAAAGTCCTCGACCCTCAGAATTTCTTTCTCATGTGGTCCCTACATATCTGTGTGCCGAGGATCCCAAATCTATGTCTTCACAGCTCTTGTCTCCTACGTTTCTAGACCTCATATCCATATGCCTATTGAACAGCTTCCCTGGATGTCCCACGGAAGTCCCGCAGATACCTTTGTGTCCACCTGCCCATTCTCGAGCTCATTCTCTCCTTCACCCCCCACTCACGTCTGCCCTTCCCCTTTTGCCCACCTTGGTTAATGGAACCACCGACTGCCTACTGTTCCCACTTGGAAACAACGCGTCATTCTCGATCTCTCCCCCGAAAACACACACGTTCGACGTGTTAACATATTCCTTAATTTCTGCTCGCTACTAGGTCTTGATTCCATTCCTTCTCCTCCATCTCCATTGCCGCCGTGCGGATGTTGTCCTCTTTTGCCCAAATATACCTTCATTCTTTCCCTGAAACATGACAACTTTCTTCCTGTATTGGTAATTTACATTGACCTGTCCCTCCATTCGTTCCAACTGCATAATATATCATCAGTGTCAGGATTCTACTTGTCTCACCAGCATCGTAGTTTGCCGCCAGCCTAATACCCTTACACGAGGTGGGAGACGCGCCGGTGCTTGTCTCACGGAGGCAAAGGATGAATCTCCAGGACGAATTGACAGAGAGTGAGCAAAGCGGTAGATTTTATTGCGGGAAAGTACAAAGCTCTCAAGAGAGAGAGGGGTCCCGACGGGGTAGCCGCTGGGGATTTCTGTCCCTGGCTTCTAGCGTGGACCTTATTGGACGGTCTGTGAGACTCCACCCATGGCACCTAACCTGGGCAGGCCCAGAACCGTTTATCTTATTCTCTTCTTCCCCCAACTCCGCTGCCACCGCTGCTTCTCTTCAGCCTCGCACGGGAGGCTACAGCCTGCCTCCCTGAAGGCCCCTTCTCTCTCCCTGCCTGGCGGAACCCTTTCCCTACTCACTCCGCCCCCTGGAATAGGGCTCCCAGCCGCCGTTAGGGAACGGGGACGATGACCGTTCTGGCTTCTTCAAGCTGACAAGGGACGGCGTGGGGGTGCGGCAGCCAGAGTCCACCCAGGGGTCGGTCGAGTGGTCCCCGGCATGGTTCCACAGGAAGGCGGGCAGGCTTGAGGCACAGCAGCATCGGCGGACACAAAGAGAAAAACACAAACTAAAGATTATATCGACTCACGAGATGGCATCTCTAAGACAGTGCTCCCAGTCCCCAAACCAGTCAAACAATCCAGGGGAGACCCTCTGTCCAACTGTGCCCGAATGTGACCGATCAGTGGTGAGACTCTGTGACAATTATCAGTCCCACTGAAACAGCACACGTGAGGGAATCTCTCACAACCCAGGTGACGGAGGAGCAGGGAAGGCATCAGCAGTGGCTCGGTTCTCCAAGAGTCCGGCCCTAACTTCACTTAATTTGTGATTTAAAGAAAGCATCTAACGCTTGGGAGGTATCGCGTAGAGCTCCGCTGAGTAAGCCGACAGGTTGCTTGATTTTGCCGTGTGAAACTTTTCTAGGAGCCGGGAGTCCTCCTGGAGAGGAGTCAAGGCAGCCACTCACCACTATTACTTTGTAATCTTTCGGTAAGCCAGACCCGGGTATTATTTTATAAAGCAGAGCTTTTATTACTTCTGGCGCCTTTTGTGTCTTGCGGGGGAAGGCCTCTACCCAATTAGAACGAGTATCAACTCATACCAAAGATGTCGGAACCCCTTTGACCTTGGCACATGGGTGAAACCTAATCATCAGTCTTCCCTGGATAGCCTCCAGTTCCTTGGTTGTCTGGGAGAGCAAGTCTGTGGTTGAGAGGATTGTTTCTAAGACAAACTTTGGAGGTTGATACTACTTGCTGAACTCTCCTTGACCGATTTTTCCCAGCAAACGTCCTTTGGGCCATTTGATGAGTTCTGTCCCTCCGTAAATGAAAGGCCTGATGCAGTGCTTTAATGATCTTCCAGCTCTGTGTGCCAGGTGATCGTAATGCCCCTGCTCTGTCTGTAACCATCCCGAGGGCTGTGACAGCGGGCGTGAGTCAGACCCCAGCTCGTTTCCTCGGGAGGGAAGGTGGGGTTGAGTCTCCTCTAGTAGTGGATGGAGGGGGTGAGCTATTCTCTGAACCCCAGCATCCACAGCCTATAACATCCACTAATTCCCAAAAACCCACGCGACTGTCGATCTTTCCTGGAGCTGGTGGCACTATAGTCTCTACTACGGTTACGATGTCCCTTCCTAGCAAGGGAGTAAGGCTCTCTGGCATTATCAAGAACGAATGAGGAAGAATTAGTTATCTCCACATGCACCCCAGGGGCTGAGAGGAAAATGTAGTCATAAGTTTTCCAGAGACGCCTCTAATTTTTATGCTGCATCTGGACAGTCGGCCGGGAGTGGAAAGGAGGACAGAAAAGGTGGCTCCGGGATCACAGAGGAAATGAAACAGCTTTTTAGTTGCCTGAGTTTCCCAGACTTACCCGAGGCTCCAGGCTCCCAACAGACAGTTGGTTCTGGAGAGCCACCACGAAGAGCCCCAGGCCCCAGCAGTTCCTTCCAAGGGACACCGGTTATCTGAGCCCTCGCAGATAGAGGTCCCCGAGGGCATTCAGACCTCCAGTGATTGTCTCCACACGAGGGGCATGGCTGGCAGGGCTGGGACTTCTGTTGTGCCTCCTGAGGGCAGTCTCGGTTCCAGTGCTCTGACTGGTCACGCGAGTGGCATTTGGTGCCAGGACCTCGGGTAGTCTGGTCCAACATAGTACATAAGGCCGAAACGAAGGCCTCAGATTGTATCTTCAGCCTCCTGTCCTGTTCTTTCCTCTTGATCTGGGTTGTAATACACCCAGCTGACAGCTCCTAAGAGCTCCTCCAGGGTCCCTTCCAGGCCAACAGCCAATTTTTGCATTTCTGAGTATCTAGGGCTGAATGAGTGACAAATTTGTCCTTTAAAATCATCTCAGCCTCAGGAGTATCAGGGGAGATAGCCATATATTTAATGAGAGCCTCTCTCGACCTCTCCAGGAAGGCCATGGGGCTCTCTTGTGTGTTTGTGAAATAGTGGCCAATTGAGCATAATTTAAGGACTTACCTCGACCTCTTTAATTTCTCTAAAACACCAGCTTGCAAGTGGCAATACCACCCCTCAATGGGGCGGTCGTAGTCCCCAGTTAGGATCTTGAGATGGTTCTACCTGGGTCCCAGTAGGAAACGGGGAGTTCCCTCCCTATCGGACCTCCAGTCCCATGATACTTAATGTGTTGCTTTTTCTTCAGGGTTTGTGGATCAAAAGCATCCCAGTGTTTTAGAATGCGTTCCAACGGCGTATTGGCCTTCGTTGGGGAATTGCCATGTATAGGAAGACAGAGGAAGAGGCTTCCCTTCTCTCAGTTTCCTACAGCTGGCCAGGAGAAACCTCATGTCCCGGCTCCGCTTTTGGACTGGCTATGCGACTGGCAGTCGAAAGCTTTGTCGGTCTCTCGAGGTGCTGGGAGCACTTGCTCTTATCCAGGCTTGACCCTACCTCCGAGAGCTGACCTTGTCTTTTCTGAATTCCCCTACCCTTCTGTTCCGACCTGCGGGACTTTGGGGGTATCGACTGTGACCGAGCCAGACTTCCCCGGTTGTAGAAGGATGCGCTAATTTATCTTGCCCACCAGTGATCCTCTTACAAGTTTATTTCAAAAGACTGGCGAAAACCCTTTTTTTGTAAAGATAAAATCGGCCGTTGAGGCGGCTAAAAGGGCCAAAGTCGAGGTCTGTTCCTCTTGCCTTTTCCAGCAGTGCCCACATAAATATGTTCCAGCCACGTGGGTATCCAGTTCAGAGTATCTAGGATGTTACAAATCGGCAGACCCTGGGCTCAGTGGAGCAAAATGGCTCCCGTGCATCCCAGTAGAAGCCCATCACGTATCATCCATTGCTCATATGGCACGGACACCCATGCCTCTGGGAAACAGAAACGACACAAATGTGGAGCATTTGCTTGATTACATTCAGCAGAGTTTTAACTCTCAGAAACCCTAGTCCCCAGCGAAAACTAAGTAGTAACCAGTTGTGCATTGTCTGTTACATCAGATTTTTTTTTTTTTTTGTGGCAAACTTATGAATCGGTTAAGCATAGAGCGTGTTGTTTTTTTTTTTTTTCCAACCGATTTAAATATCCTTCGTTTTTCTGTCTCTTAGCCCAAAGCACAAACCTGTGTTTAGTAAGCATTGCTTTAGTATGCCATATGATTTGGAGAAGGCCTAAAAGTCTAACGAATTCAATCCACTTTATCATCCAAACGAACCTCTAAAGTTTCGAGTTACCCAAGACCCTGAAAGCTATTTTAACAATTACCCGTGGAAACTTTGAGACAGACAAAATTAACTATTATTTGAAGCCATCTTTTTTGTTGACGAACTGCAACAGAGACATTTCTGAGCTCGTTGGACCCTCAGTAAACCTAGGTAGAAAACGTTTGATGTTTACTGTTGACAACTGTAGAGACGTGTCTGTCTTCATTGGCTTCCACCTGTGTCCGCTCAGCAGTTCCCCAGTGTCAATTTTTACCTGGGGCATGCACCAGGTAGGAGAGCTGAGGGGGCGGTGTAAGTCTAAGGGGTGTTCTTTGCTCCTTGAGGGCCAGGGGCGGAGGAGCTGTTGGTGCCTGAGGCACTGAGGACGGTGTAGGAACCAGCAATGCAGGCCGGTGTAGGAACCAGCAATGCAGGCTGCGGCCCAGGTGGTGCAGAAACAGGAGGAGGGGGAGGGGAAGGCAGAAGAGGCGAGGTGTCTCCTAGAAGGCTGGAGGCAGGTAAAAGGCCAGAGGGCAGACAAACAGGTCCCAAAGCCTATCGGCTGGGACAGATGAGCAGAGGCAGATTGTTTTCCACCAAGTGGAATTAGGCAGTCCTTGCTGGGGCACAGAAGACAGGGAACTTCCCTGAAACAGAAGGAGTTTCGGCAGCTACTTGGGAATATTCCTTAAAGTCTCTCCATCTCCAGGTAGACTAACCAGGAACAGTTGGCTCTAATCATCACAGTCATTGACCCAGGAAGTGAATGAGGGAGAAGCTTCCACATACAGTTAGAGTAACTGGAGTGCATTAGGAGAAACAGAGAGAGAGGGAAAGAGAGAGAGGGAGAGACAGAGAGACAGAGAGAGACAGAGACAGAGACAGAGAGAGAGAGAGAGAGAGAGAGAGAGAGAGAGAGAATTAGAGTCCCCTTTGGTAGAGATGACCTGTGTTTTCGCCAGCAACCTGGGTTAGGTTTCGGAACACTTGTCTATACTGATCAGGGTTGTCTGCACATCTGCCCGGGTCCTTTTTAATGTGTTTAAAATCTTGCAAGGAAAACGGAACTTTCAGGGGCCCAAATTCACCATGAGGCATTTGAGTCAATGGATACATCACCTGTGCCCTTCCTTTCAGGGGGAGGATTTCTTATCCCTGGCAATCCTGGATAAGGAGTGCATGAGGGTCTCCCGGGTGGCCTTTTCTGAGAAGAGGCCTCAGGGGGCAAGTCTGTAAGTACTCGCCCTTCTGGGCCCCATAAAGGGCCCACGAGGTTGGTACCTAACTTACAAGTCTCCCCTGGGAAGTCTTGGTCCTGTAAGGCCAAGAAGACCTGCACGTAAGGAACCTCTGACCATCTGCCCTCTCTGGTACGATATAGGTCTAACTGTAAGATAGCACTGTAGTGAGTACTTCCCTCAGGAGGCCAGGACTCTCCATCCTCTGGCCAATATTGAGGCCAAGACTGGGAGCAAAAAAACCTTCATGCTCTCCCTTTTGACCATTTGTGGATCAAATCTTTCCCAATTTCTCAGAACACATCACAGAGGGGTGCCGGTGGAGAAAGGTTTGTTCCCCATCTCACGGTCCGGGTAGGAGTCGAGAACCTCAAAGAACCTCCATACCTGTTACACCAGAGACGTGACCATGAAGGCGTCCCAACATATGAGCTCTCCCCTTTCTTGGATCCGCCCTCCCCAAGGTGAGAGAAAGGCCTAACACCCGGGGTCGAAGAAGGGCTGGGCCAGCGGGAGTAGCCATTCTGACCCGCTGCTTTAGCCCTGACCCCATCCTTCTTTCCCTCTCCGGATCCTTCTAAATCTCAAGGAGTTTGGCGAGGTTAGGGATTCAAGGTTTGTTATTTATAAAGGTTATGGGTGCAAGCAAACAACGGGAGTGATTATGCGGGGGCATGTGCTGCTTATAGAAAAGGCTTCCCTGGGCCGGGACCCCCAAGGGCCGGTCTCCCACCCTTTTAAGTGTCCCGGGTGCCCAATGGGAACCACAGGGCAGGTTCAGAGCACTGGACTGCCAGTCCTGATATGCCCCTTTGGATGAACCTTTCCTGTAACCGAGAAGGTCCCTGATGACGCTTTCTTCCGAGCCCTCTTGACTGGGCCCTCGTTTCTCGGTCGTACCAATTTGCTTGCACCCCCAACCCATGGACTCTAGTCCACACGGTCAGTTACTTTCGCCTCACCCCCAAGCATCCTTCCCTCCTGTATGCCTGATGTCCTATCAGCATACGGGTCCCGACGGAAGGGTGCAACCCTTGAGACCTGGCAGTATTATAGTTTCTGTCTTTCTGTTGTTGAAACAGGAACGCTTTAACAACGCATCTTATCAAGGTTCCTGCTGCTATTGCGCATAAAGAAGGCACTGGCGGTAGACTGGCCTTCCTATTCTTAGTGTTCCAAACCCAGGGAATACAGAATGCTTGGTAATAGTAAGCCGCTTCTAGCTTGTCATGAGGGGGGATGACCCTAATATCGCCTGCTGATACGCGAAGCCTCGAGTCCTGGCCACACGTACGCCGGAGTTGTATCTGACAAAAATACATATGTCTCACCAGACAACAGAAAAGCGGGAAAGATCCCTCTCCTTTATCTAGACTATCGTGAAAGACACTTTTAAAGGGGAATTCCTGATAGGTACACAAACAGCATTCCCTCCCTACGTGACAAAATCGGTAGGACCACCTGCGAAGCTGCTGCACCCATAAGATGTCCAGGTATTTGGAGAAAGAGTTACGGAGAACAAAGAGGGACTCCAGATCCTTCAAGGAGTCCCTAATTGCTGGAGCATACTGATCATCAGGGATTGGAAAGCTTTTGAAAGGCATTTCTGCCCAAGGATAGGCAAAGGAAGAATAAGCCGAGAGCAGAAAGCGGAAGTGGTTAGGGTCAGGCCAACGTTCCCCTTTCACAAGGGGGGGGATTGACCAAACCTTACCCAGAAACCTGCCACCTGAGACTGAGACCCGCAGTGGCACTACCGGCTTTTAACCGGCCAACAGGTGCCCGGTTTTGAGAGTCTTGGTAAGGAGATCCTCCGCTCAGAAAAGGAAAGGAAAGAGTCAGCTGTTACTTACACTCCGACAGCTCCCGGGTTTCGGCACCAAAATGTTACAGGAGAGAATCTGGTCCTTGTCTCCCGGAGTCGCGGACAACAGAGAGTGAGGCAAAGGCACAGAGTTTATTGAAGGAAAGTGCAAAGCTCTCAAGAGTGAGCAGGGTCCCGGCTGGGTAGCCCCTGAGGACGCTGTCCCTGGCTTTTTACTGGGACCTTATCAGAACGTCTGTGAGACTCCGCCCCTGGCACCTAACCCGGGCACATCCAGAACACGTTTATCTTATCCCCTTCTCCCCCAAACTCTGCCGCCGCTGCTGCTTCTTCAGCCTCCCACGTGTAGCTGCAGACTGCCTCCCTGAGGGTCCCTTCTCTCTCTCTCTGCCTAATGTTAACCCTTTCCCTTTTCAGAATGTTGGGAACGACAGACACAGAATTAAGCAGGAGAAGTAGTTCAGGTAGAATGGAAATATCTCGATTAAAAAGAGGTCGTACAGGGACCTATAAGGACCAAATACAGTTACAGATTTTCCTGTGGTGGAATTGATGTCTTCTTGGTACTAGAAGAACGGGTAAAGGCGGGGAATAAGTCCTGCAAACCACACCGATCTACCCTGCAGACTAAGGGAGATCCCAAAACTACACTACAGCAAGAGTATAGGAAATCCGCTTGAATGGCAGGAGACTCACATATTACAACTCAGGGAGGTGAAAGTCGGTTGGTGCCATGGTAGGCAGGTAGAACTGGGATTGCTCACAAAAAGATGCAAACCCACTAAAAGAGCCAGAATACAAGCTTCCAGTTAGGGGTGTTTCTAAGGCTTGTTTGATGTTTAGTGGTTAGCTATTGGCTACATGTCATACGTAGGAATGCGTTTTGGGTGGAGACAGAGTAGTCCCATCTTCTGTGAACTGGGAGATTTCAGCCAGAGCCAGTTGTCAATCCTGAGTCCTATTCTAACATGACCTCCCGGCAGTACTTGCTTCTGTGACCATTCTCTCTCTTGAAATGTCCCATTTACTGACTTCCGTTACACGACGCTTTCTTGGTTGTCCCCTTACTTCTCTGGCACCTCTTTCTGCACCTCCTTTACTGGCTCATCCTCCCTCTCTGCTCCACTTCTAAATGTTAATGATTGTCAGAGCTCTGTAATGGGCTCTTTCTTGTTCTCTGCTTATCTGTCACACACACACACACACACACACACATACACACACACATCTTCAGTTCAGATATAAGTCACGAACTTTAATCCGTTGTTTTTCACCTTTGCTTTGAAAATAGAATAATATGTTGATTCTTTTTAAAAGAAGGGAAATGTATGCATATGCCCAGGCATTAACTTTAATATTCTTATATTATTTTCCTAAGAATGCTTAAAATATATAAATTCTGTGTGTTCCTTATAATTAAAGCTAAAATGGCAACATCTCAAGTTGAATATAATAAAAACTAGAAAATCATAGTATAAAGTGACAGATAATGTTGTTTTGTTAAAACTACATCACTTCGTTGTGGGCATGGTGTTTCTGAATTCAGCATTCCTGTTCTGTGTGTTCCTCGTTGACTCCACTCTGCCACCACATTTCTGGTTTTAAACCACAGTGAAACGTGTGTGTGTGTGTGTGTGTGTGTGTGTGTGTGTGTGTGTGTGTAAAACAGACAGCCACGACATCATTTGCCTTCACTTGGCTTGAATGCATCATTTATTATCTCATTTAATTCCACAAGGTGATCAGAAAATGAGCATTTATCTCTATAAATTTTACCACCACAATGAAAACAGAGAATTAAAAAAACAAAACATCCCTGAGAACATGTCTGTGGACCCTATTTTGAGATACATTAGCTCACTTTGAACTTGCATGGGAAAGTGACATTGGAAACGTCTAAACTACAGCCACCATTTTCTTCTACCTCAACCAGCTCCCTATCCTGCTTCCTGTATCAGCAGTGGGTACCACCTGATCTATCCAGTCATAAAACTAAGAAAACAGATTCATCCCTGATCCCTTCCTTCTCTCTGTGACCTATAGGGAAAAAAATAGCAAGTCTTGCTGAGTCTACTTTTCACATATCTCTAGAATCATCTGACTACTGTTGCCCTATTTCACACTACTAACAGTCCTAACCCTATTAATAGTTGTTATTGCACAACTACACTCTGTCTGGTCTCCTCATTTGTCAGAAAACTAATACGGTAAATTGGATCTTGAACGAAGATCTTACTCCAGATTGGTATGCTGGGTGGTTGGACACTTACTTTTTTGTCTAGTATTTTTATTGACTAAATAATTATAGAAAGTACATTGCAGGGGCTTTGCAAGCCAATAAACTTATTGCTTGATTTGCTATTGCTTTTGATTTGCAATTGGCTTTACTCTGATGACCAAAATACAGGGGAAACTACTATAGCTTACCTTAGAATAATATTTAGATTACTTATTTCACAGTTGAAAGGTTTGGGCAAATGGACTCATTTAAGCAGAAGAGTTTACTCCTGTAATAGAAAAATGATGGTCCTAAGGTACTAGGCCCTAAGATACATCAAGGTCATGGTGTTTTTTCTTCCACATGGTTAGATGCACTCTCCTTTTTCTGGGAGGAGGTGGGGGTGGGTACAGTGGGAATGGAGGAAGGCTTGATAGAATGGCTTACGAAATCTATCTGACTGAATCTTAGAATCTCCATGCTTTTTTTGTCATGTTGTTCATCCACCCTTTCATGTGACATAGTACCTACAATACAGAAGACATTCGAATATTTGTTGAATGAGTGAATTCTCAACTCATCGTTGCCTATCACACCCCCACTGACCCAGGAATCTAGTGAGTGACAAAATCATAAAGTCATAGGATGTTAGAGAAGGCATAAACTTTTAGGAGCATGTAGTGAAGGAATTTTCACACTGTGATCTATGGACTTGGCAAGGTCTGGACCCACTTGCCCCCACTTCAACCAGAGCTGAAACTCCTCAATTTATGTTACATACTGTGGTTCCCAGCAAGGCATTTTGGGAAAAATATTTCTGCTTTTAAGCCTATAAAATGGAGCTTTTTCATTTTCAAGGTTGGTTTGGTCTAAGCCCATGATTTAACAGATGAGGAAACTGAGGCCCAAAAAGAGGAACCTATTTTTTCAAGATACACAAACTAGCGTTCAAAGTCTAACCTTCCACCTCCAGAAAACAGAGGGGGAGGGTTCCAGAATCTTGCAAATTTATTGCCTTTGCCCAAATGCAACAATTCCTCCCTCTACCTTTGCCACCCTATCTGTTGTGGTAGGAATTTTTCTGAGTGGAAATAACATGAAATCCTAGAATGTCTGAATTGGAAGGGATGCAGAGATAATCCAGTTCAAAATGTTTCTACTTTTAGGCAGAAGACATGTTCTTCATTCAACGAAATAGTACATGAGAGCCTGTTGTTTCAGCTTTCTTTCAGTCTTCGGTAAACATTTGTTGGTCATTGTTCTATCTCTGCAGATACGCTAGTAAAGAAGACATGGTCTTTACTTTCATCAAGGTCACATTCGGTTGTGAGTATAGGAGACTAAACTGAGAAACAAGCAGTGTAACCTGACAGAGGAGGTAGAGATAGAATTTGGTAATAAGCCAATCATTTGAAATAAATCAAGGATGAAGTTCAGACACTCTAAAATTAGGATGTAGTTTCCAAATGGTTTTTTTACTACTTCTATATTTCATTATGCTAACAATTAAATGCCAGAGTTCCAAGTCGTGTATTGCTGAATGGTGTTAAAAGAGGAAGGAATGTTTGGATAGAGTGATTTCTTTCTCATGAAAAAAAAATACGCTATGTTAAAAAAATATACATAGCTTCTTCAGTTGGCTTAAACTAGTAATTACGTATTGTGACAGGTGATATAAAACAAAGAGGGTAATGTGAAGGAGCTACTTGAGGCTGTGGCCATTTATATAGACTGGTGGGAGACAGTGTCTCATGTATGGCGGTGTAGTTTGGCACCTCCCAAAGGTGCTCAGCTGTGGGGCAGGTGAGGGCAGAAACCTAGCTCAAACTCTGCTCACCTGATTAAGTGCCCTGCCTTCAGGTGGCATTTTCATTGAGTTACTTCTTCCAAAGGTACTGCCTGTTCTCCAAGGCCTGTTCTGCAGGGATAAGCCCCCATAAGCGGGGACTTGGTTCTAATTTGCATAGAAAGGCTACATAAGAAAGCTGCAGCACCGATCAGTGAAAATGTCTCTGAAGATTGGACTTAAAGGGTGAGGAGGAGTCCGTGTGAAGATCTGTCCTTGAGGTAGAAAGACCAGCAAGCAGTGGTTTGCTTGTCCTTGAGTTGGAAGTTTGCGTGTTGTATTTGAGGAACGGTGAACTAACGTGGCTGCAACAGCATATATCACGGGGGGAAGAAGTTGGAGGGGGTGAAATTGGGGAGAGTAATGAAGGCCAGAGTGCATAAAACTTTCCAAACCATCGGAAGGATTTGAGCTTTCCTTTTGAGTTGGATGGGATGTTATTGGAGGGTGACCATCAGAGCGGCTCTGATTAAAGTGCCTAACACTGGTGGTGTGCTGCTGAATGCTTAACAACCCATTTTCTGGTTGCTGATTTCCGCGATGTAAATACCCCCATCATGACCGATTTCATGTCACTGAATGTGGAGCTGAGAAGAGGCGTTATCAGTCGACGCGGTCGTGTGAGCCAGTCGCGGCCCCTCATTTTCCACATGTAAAAGCTGCAGAAATCAATATGGTGAAATCAAGAAGGACCTCGGTTACCAAGCCGAGGAGTAGGGGCTTCATCCTGTAGGCAGCAGGCAGCCCTTTGTGCATTTTAAGCAGAGCTAGCATGGCTAAATTTGTGTTTTGTAAAGCATTGGGGGGTAAATCGAGGGTAGTACATGTGTTATATCCATTTTATAAATGCGAAAATGGGCACTGAAGTGTTAGATATGTTATTCTAGCAAGGGGATTTGAAGAGAATATTGGCAAAAGCAAACCACATGAGTTAGTGCCAAAACTGACATTTGAACCCAGGTTTTCCAAATATCCCTTTTGATAAAGCATCAATAAGTGGGAAACAGAAGATACATTTCCTTTTTTTTCTTTTTTTTAACTGATAATAATGAGAAGATACACTTTCTTGACTTGAGATGTTTAATAGAACCCCAGTAAAAGGTCATGTGGGGGGGTGGTGCTGGCAGCATAAAAGTACGTATCTTGTCAGTAGTCCAGTAAAAATGTCGCTACTGAAAATGGGTGATTCTGAAATGTTGAATCATCTCGAAGAATTTTGAAACAGTGGAGAAGTTGGCATTAAAACAGAATTACTGATTGTACATCCTTATCTCCTTTTAGAAGGATAAACAAATGGCTGAGGATTGCCACTCATAACACAGATCCATTAATAAACTATTTAACTTCAACACTAAAATGTCCCTTAATTGCACAAGGCTTAATACTGTATAATCAACCTGACAGAGGAAATAGGGGTAGACTTTAGTAATAAGCCCATCATTTGCAATACAGCGAGGATGAAAGGCAGACTCAAGTTAATCTATTGAAATTAGTATGTGATTTCTAAGTTATTTTACTACTTCTATATTTTATTACGCTAACAATTAAATACCAGGGTTTTGAGTTGTGTGTTGCTAAATGGTGTTAAAGAGTGAGAAATTTGGGGGTAAAATGTTGGTTTCTTTCTCATGGGAATAAATATGTGAGTTAAAAAAATTATACATGGTTTCTTCAGTTGGCTTAAACCAGTATCAAGAGGCATCTTAAACAAGGTGAAATTTGTCATTTCTCTTGGCATACAACCAAGAAGGACTAATTAGCAGGAAAAGTTTTCCCCTGCAGGCTGCAAAATTAGTCTTGAGGTCAAAATAAATGATAATGAGAAAGTTGGGTTATTAAGTTTAAGCATAGTTTCCAAAGGATAAATATAAAAGGTCATTGAATAGAAGATTATCATAGGGAAGCTTTCAAGCTTGCAGATTGAGATTTAGTTAATATAGGTTGCTGAATTGTTAACACATTTGCATCATATACGTTTCCTTCATCTCTACTGAATCATTAAATTAGAAAATATAAGCTCCCAAGACATTTTAATAAGAGTGTTGAATTCAAATGTTCTGGTGTCTTAATTTTTCAATAAGAAACTGTTGGCTTCTTTTCTCAAGGAACTGCACTCTGATATAAATACAAACAGCACTTTCTAGAATTTTTATCCAGTGAGTAGAAAACTCGTAATTCTTTCTGCCTTCTGTCTGACTTTCATTTGGGTCGTCCACAAATGTTTATTGAGTATCTTTTTTGCACAGGCCACTGTGGTAGCCACTGTGTTAAATGTATCAGTGAATCCATTAAGGGTCCTGGATCCATTAAAGATGTAGCTCAGTAGGATAAATAAAACACATTCTTCAATTTGCATACCACAAGATGGAATGTTACAAATATCATATGAGAAGTGCAAGTACAATGTTTTCTGAGCCTAGAGGAATGAGATATTACTTCTAATTAGGATAAAAGTGAAGCCCTCTAGGTTAGGATAAGAAGACATGAAATGAATGGTGGGAAGGCATTCTGGGTGGAAGGAGTAAGTTTGAACACGGACCTTGAGCTGAGGATGTACAGAATGCGTAGTGAGGAGAATGTAATTCAATGAGGCTGAACTCTGGGATGGGTATGAAGAAACATAATGGCAAAGGGGGAAAATGTAGGTTTGTTAACTAATTTATTAGTTAACAACTATTTTGTAATTGAAGGATAATTAGCATGCAGTGTTATATTAATTTCAGATATACAGTCTAATGATATTTTTTAATTGCAGTATAATTAGCATGCAGTGTTATATTAATTTCAGATATACAGTATAATGATTCAACAACTCTATGCATTACTCAATGCTTATCAAGATAAGTGTACTCTTAATCCCTGTATCTATTTCCCCCATACCCCCAGCCACCTCCCCTCTGGCAACTACCAGTTCTCTGTATTTAAGAGTCTGGTTTTTGTTTGTCTCTTTTTTCTTCATTTATTTGTTTTGTTTCTTAGATTCCACATATGAGTGAAATCATGTAGTATTTGTCATTCTCTGACTGACTTATTTCATTTAGCATTATACCCTCCAGGCCCATTCATATTGTGGCAGATGTTAAGATCTCATTCTTTTTTATGGCTGAGTAATATTCCATTATGTATATATACACATTACATACATATATATGTATATATGTATATATCTGTATGTATATATGTATGTATGTATACCTATATGTATGTAATGTGTGTATATACATATGTGTGCATATATATGTATATATACATATACACATAAGTATATCTTTTTGAATTAGTGTTTTCATGTTCTGTGGATAAGTACCCAGTAATGGAATTACTGGATCATATGATCATTCTATCTTTAATTCTTTGAGGAACCTCCATACTGTTTTCTACAACAGCTGCACCAGTTTGCATCCTCACCAACAGTTGTTCTTTGTTGTCTTTTTGATTTTAGCCATTCTGACAGGTGTAAGGTGATAGATATCTCATTGTAGTTTTGATTGGAATTTCCCTGATGATCACTGATGTTGAGCATCTTTTCATGTCTGTTCACCATCCCTGCGTCCTCTTTGAAAAAAATGTGTATTCATGTCCTCTGCCCATTTGAATCAGAGTATGTATTTTTCTGGTATTGAGTTATAGAAGTTCTTTATATATTTTAGATATTAACCCCTTATGGATGTATCATTTGCAAACATCTCCCATTCAGTAGGTTGCCTTGTTGTTTTGTTGATGGTTTCCTTTGATGTGCAAAACCTTTTTACTTTAGTTTAGTCCCAATAATTTGATTTTGTTTTTGTTTCCTTTGCCTGAGGAGGCATATCTAGAAAAATGTTTCCATGGCTGATGTCAAAGAAATTATTATTTATGTCTTCTTCTAGGTGTCTTATGGTTTTAGGTCTCACATTGAGGTCTTTAATACAGTTAGAGATTATTTTTATGTATGGGGTATGAAAATAGTCCTTTCTCATTCTTTTGCATGTAGCTGTGCAGTTTTCCAGCACCATTTGTTGAAGAGACTATCTTTTCCCCATTGTATATTCTCGGTTCTTTTTGTTTTAATGCTTGTTTATTTATTTATTTTGAGAAAGAGAGAGAGTGTGGGTGACAGGCAGAGAGACTGGAAGAGAGAGAATCCCAAGCAGGCTCTGCGCTGTCAGTGCAGAGCCTGACATGGGGTTCGAACTCACTGTGAGATCATGACCTGAGCTGAAACTGAGCCGGTTGCTTAACTGACTGAGCCATCCAGGTGCCCTTCTTGGCTCTTTTGTCATAGATTAATCGACCATATCCTTAATCAACAACTATTTACTGAGTACCACCTGTGTGCCAGGGACTGGTCTAGACAGTGGTGATACAAGAATGGACAAGACCATCTTTGATCTCATGTAACGTTAAGAAATACCTTTGAGGCTAAATATAGAATTTTGATAGTGTATAAGCAAGGTGACTATCAAAGGTAGTCTGTCAGCAACACGTTCATAGTTTTTCAAAAAAAGAAGTATTTTGCAAAGCTACTGGCAATGTGTTATCGCCAGCTGAAACATAAACTAGAAAAACCCATACCATTCCCAGTTAACACTTGTAGAAAGTAAATAATGGGCATAAAAAATAGCAGTTGTATATAATATCCTATTTTAAAGAATTAGCTTCACATCTGTCATCTCATTTGTTCCTTCTGTCTACCCCATGAGTTCAGGTATAATTTGTATTATTTCCATTTTAGAGATGAGGCTTAGAGACTAAGTGACTTGGTGATGAGCATAGAGCTTTAAGTGTCTGAGCCTGGATTTGAACCCAAATATGCCGTCACTCCTAATCTTCTGGTTTTTAGTCTTTAGCCTCTATAGAATCAAAGGCTCTAGAAACAATTTTCCCGTGCCTATTTTTCCTATTTCATTTCCTGTCCCATCATTCTAACACTAGATGCAGTGAAACACTAAAAAGATTATTATGGACATAGATTTCTGCAAATCTTTTCACCTGTCAGTTTTGATTTAAATTAAAAACAGTATTGTGGAAATCAAATGAGCAGATCACAAGGCTAGATCCCAATTGCATTGCAAATGCTGATTCCTTGACTCCCATTGGGTTGCGTGCGTGCTGTTTTACAACATTTTTGGAGTGGCCTGTGTGAGTCTGCCAGAATCCGTTGTTGGCATTCTTTTTCTCACCCTGAAGATCCCCCATATTGATTTAATAGATCTTTCATAAAGGTGACTTCTTTCAAAGGCTACAGCCGCATTTATCTTTCATGGACTGTAAGAGTGGCATTCCCCTTGAGAGAAGCTATATCGATTATTTATTAGAGTTTTATCCCTGTGGTGCTTAGGTCATAAGAGACTACAAAGGGAGAAGCAGGGTTTAGATACCCATTTGGAATGTTTGAAAGGAAGCAACAACCCGCTCATAAATTCTTCTTGCGGACACAACAGCTGCATGAAATGGCACCGAGACATCCAGGCAATTGTATAACAGTTCCATCAAAGAGGTCTTTTGGCACCACATAGCTGACACTGTCTATAACAAATATTCTCTGCGTGCCTCCAACGGGAACTCTGGGGAGCCACTCTACCCCACTCAGACGCATGATCTCATCGCATTCTCGTAACCGTTTTATGAGAGAACTGGCATGATCCCCCTGTATGGTAGACATGTGATTCTTGCTGAACACACCCTTTGCCTTTGCACAAGTTGGTTCGTATTCCCAAAATGACCTAATCCACCTTGTCTGTCCACTGACCTCTATTTAAACGTTGAAAAACAGTTTAAGTGTCCCCTATTCTGTGACACTTTCAGTTATCGTACTGACATTCTTTTCACAGTAAAGAGGGCCAACCTCGTGCCTGGTCTGGTGCTAAACATTAGGGATCCGATGCAGCAGTGAAGCAGACAAACGTGAGTCCTTCCCTTGTTCAGATTTTTTTTTTTTTTTTAGTAAGGAGAGAGAGACAATAAAGCAAAGAATACAAGAATTTCAGACCGTGATATGTACCACAGAGGAAAAAAAGGGTGATGTGATAGAGAATAAGGATGGAGGGAGGTGATTGGGTGGTCAGGGAAGCCTCCCGTCTGCCTCCATCCCTCCACCTTTCACCTATATTGTTACATCCACTGTACGCTACTGGATCTGTCGGTTTCTTGTCTTCTCGCCATATGTCTGTACACTTCTCGGCCAAATGGGTGCTTTCCATTTGGGAAGCTTCCCATCTCTGAATCTGCTGGGACAGAGGAAGCACTTCACAAATATTTGTTGAACTGGCTTGAGGAAACTCAGTCCCTGAATAATGAAGTGACTTGCCTAAAGATATGCCACTAGAAACGTACAGATCAGGATTTGAACCTGATCTTTCTGACTTCAGGTGTAGTGTTCTTTCCCTCATGTTACCATCTTCTTTTAGTGTTCTTTCAATGACACCCCCAAGTCCCTCCATGATATGTGCCACTACCACCCTTATCCCCCCGCTTCTAACTTTGTCTCCTGTTCTCCTTTCACTTGGCTCCAGCCCCTTGGCCTACTTGCTGTTCCTTGAGCAGATTGTGCATGTTCCCACGTCAGGGTCCTGCCCTGGTTTCTCTGCCTGCAATGTGCTTTTCCCAGGGTTCTTTTCCTACGTATCTCTTTGACCAACCCCCTCACCTCCTTCATGTCCCCACTCAAATGACACTTTCTCAGTGGGGACTATCCCGTCCTCTGTTTTTAAATTTCCAACCTGCCCCTCAGTACTCCTGATCCCTCTTAACCAGTCTAGCATTTCCCCCCATGGCACTTATTACCTTCTACCATATTAGGTGGCTGCTTATTTATTACATTTATTTTTTCTTTTCTTTCCCCAGCTAAAAGATAACCTCTAAAGGGGCAGGCTATTGTTCTATTCTGCTCACCATTGTGTCTTAAGGTCCTAGAACAGTGCCTTGAACGTTGTAGTCATCCATTAACTATTTGTTGAGTGAATTTTGAATAAAACTCATGTTTAATCAAAATTCAATGCAGATGGAAAACAGAGGTCATTGCCACTGGATCCTTTGATGCTGTCCTACCTGTGCCGAGAATAGCGTAGTGCTGGGGCTTGGGTGAATAACAGGAAACGTGGCACATGCTTAGGCTGAAACACTGCCTCATTTGTATTTGCTGGATATGTCTCCACTTGATCATCAGGATGAGGGTCATATGTCTGACCAACTTCCTCTACTGTGCTCCTCTCCCTTTGCCAGGCACACTGAGAAGATGCGTTTACGAAGTGTCTGGTGAATGGTCTTATACACAATCAGCAATTGGGCATTTGTTGGGCTCTCTTCTAATATCTTCCAGAGTTTTCCCTCTAAAAGAATAGCAGTGCATAGTTCTCCAACTGGCTCATGAATTTGATCTGGGCTACTTTCCATGAGACGTGGGGAAGTAATGAGAGTGATGGGCTCTTTTTAAAATGACCCTTTCTCTGCCTATTAATTTTGCTTTTCTATTTATCCATGGAAGTCCTGTATCTGAAAGCAAAGCAGCTACCAGGATAGGCTCTCTTGAACTTGGCAAGCAAAACCATCTGCCACAGCCAAATTGTATTTAAATAAATAGACCCTGACTTCTTAGCTCTGTGCTTATAATACTTCATTTGTTTTGCAGGGTGTTTTTAGAGGTCATCCAAATTTTATTTAAATACTACTGCAGCATAAATATGACTTCAGAATGAAATTTTGAAACATTAAGCGTATTCAAATATGAGCTTTTGGTGGATATGCTCTGTAATCTTAATTTGTTTCTCAGAATTTGTCCTAGAACAAAGGGATTTGAGGACATGGTCACTGAATTCAAATGAGGCGGAACAAAATCTCATTGCCGGGGAAGGTTAGCATCCGAAGCCCTCCCTGCCTGTTCATGGTTACCACGCAGCCTGGTTCCACCCCTTCTGACCTGCCATTTCCACACAGCCGCCTCACGGCAGCCTAGTTTGCCATCTCATGTAATTCCACAGAACTCTGGTTTTCTCTCACAAGACGCAGACGACCCCACAGATACACAGCCGTGCTGTTTCTCATTCCCTCAGCTACATAACTTTCTAAAAGACTCCTCCGACAGACAGCTGTGTTACAGTCTGATGCCCATACAAGTAGACACACACTCTCCCACTCCCGCATATGCGTGCGCACACGTGTTACAATCCAGCCTGTTTGTCCCTACGGACACTCAAATAAATACACAAACTCGCTACTACTTTCCAGTACTCGAATCTTTCTTCTCTCCCTGATAAGATTCTTATCTATGGCACAAGGTGTAAGCCCATCTTCAGATCGGCACTGTAGGAAATGATGGACATAAGAGAAGTAAATGAAGTATCTTTTGGTAATACTAAAAAAAAGTGAGAATTGTGCATTTACTAGGTTAATATCTATAGCATAGCAATTAACATTAAAATGTTCAGACCCTGAGCAGCTAACTAAGCATTTACTTTGTTTACTCTGTATCTCTATTAGCTAATGGTATTCCGTTTTTATATAAAGAATTGAATTTCTCTGAGATAGTGATCAAAGCTTCCTTCAGCAGCAGTGGCTTTAAGCCATAGACCACATTTATGTAGGGGTAAGAAATCGCAATAAGACTGAGTTATTCTCAAAGCTACACAAAGAAATAATTCTGAAGTTCTGGGGAGAATCTCTCTGAGTATTTGACTCTAGTGCTAATCAACACTTGCATGTAAAATTACTTAAGGCCAGGGGAAGAACTGTCTAAGAGCATCAGAGATAACAGTGCCTGAAGCTCACACAGAGCTGATAATAGCACCGATTCCCAACATCTAGATAGGAAAAACTCAAGACTGGCAGGGCATCGAGTAAAGCACTCGGAAGAGTCTTGCCTGAATAATGGGGAGTAATTAGCCATAGAGAAAACGTTGGTCTTGTCCTGCTTAACAAATCTTAAAAAGCAAGACGTGATAAGATAAAAGTATTTCCACGTAACTTAATTGCATCTGAAAACAGTTCAGAAAAATTGATAATTAATGCAATGGGAGAAGATATTTGCAGATGACATATTGAATAAAGGGTTAGTATCCAAAATCTATAAAGAACTTACCAAACTCCACATCCAAAATACAAATAATCCAGTGACGAAATGGGCAGAAGACATGAATAGATACTTTTCCAAAGAAAACATCCAGACGGCTAATAGACACATGAAAAGATGCTCAACATCACTCATCATGAGGGAAATACAAATCAAAACCACACTGAGATACCACCTCACACTGGTCAGAGTGACTAAAATTAACAACTCAGGAAACAACAGATGTTGGCAAGGATGCAGAGAAAGTGGCACCCTTTTGCACGGTTGGTGGGAATGCAAACTGGTGCAGCCGCTCTGGAAAACAGTGTGGAGGTTCCTCAAAAAGTTAAAAATAAATCCACCCAAAAACCCAGCAGTTGCACTACTAGGTATTTTCCCAAAGGCTACATAAATGCTGATTCGAAGGAGTACGTGCACCCCAGTGTTTATAGCAGCACTTTAAACAATAGCCAAACTATGGAAACAGCCCAAATGTCCATCAACTGATGAATGGTTAAAGATGTGGTGTGCATACACACACACACACACACACACACACACACACACAAGCACGTATACACGTACATATACATACACACACAATGGAACACTACTTAGAGATGAAAAAGAATGAAATCTTGCCATTTACAACAGCGTGGATGGAACTGGAGTGTGTTAAGAGAAATAAGTCAGTCAGAGAACGACAGGTATATGACTTCACTCATGTGTGGAATTCGAGAAACACAACAGATGACCATAGAGGAAGGGAAAGAAAAACAAGATAAAAGCAGAGAGGGAGGCAAACCATAAGAGACTTTTAAATACAGAGAACAAATGGAGGGTTGCTGTAGGTAGGGGAGATGGGTGGGGGGATGAGTTAAATGGGTGACGGGCATTAAGGAGGGTACTTTTTTTCTTTTTTTAAAGGGTGTGTATATTTTATTTATTTATTTATTTATTTATTTATTTATTTATTTATTATTTTAAAACATATAGTTTATTGTCAAGTTAGCTACCATACAGTGTATACAGTGTGCTATTGGCCTTGGGAGTAGATTCCCGTGACTCATCGCTTGCATACTACACCCAGTGCTCATCCCAACAAGTGCCCTCCTCAGTGCCCATCACCCGTTTTCCCCACCCCCCTGCTCTCCTACCCCCATCAACCCTCAGTTTGTTCTCTGTATTTAAGAATCTCTTATGGTTTGCCTCCTTCTCTGTTTGTAACTATTTTTTTTCTTTCCCTTCCCACCTGATTTTCCGTTAAGTTTCTCAACTTCCATATACAAGTGAAAACATGATATTTGTCTTTCTCTGACTGGCTTATTTCACTTAGCATCATACCAAGGAGGGTACTTTTTGGGATGAGCACTGGGTGTCATATGTAAGAGATGAATCACTGGGTTCTACTCCTGAAGCCAAGACTACATGTATGTTAACTAACTTGAATTTAAATTTAAAAAATTATAGGAATGCAAAAATATCTAAAAGCATGAAATACCTAGAAAGAACTTTAACCAAGGAAGTGAAAGACCTGTACACTAAAAACCATAAGACACTGATGAAAGAAATTGAAGAACACAAATAAATGGAAAGATATTCCATGCTTATGGATTAAAAGAATTAATATTGTGAAAATATATATACTACCCCAAACAATCTATAGATTCAATGCAATACCTATCAAAATTCCAATGGCATACTTCACAGAGCTAGAGCAAATAATTGTAAAATATGTATGAAACCACAAAAGATCCTGAATTGCCAAATCAATCTTGAAAAAGAACAAGGTTGGAGATATACTGCCTGATTCCAAACTATACTGCAGAACTGTAATATTCAAAGCAGTATTGCATTGGTGCAAAAACAGAGCAATGGAACAGAATTAACCCAGAAATAGACCCAGACATATATGGACAATTAATCTATGACAAAGGAGTAAAGAATATGCAATGAAGAAAGGACAGTTTCTTCAATAAGTGGTACTGGTAAAACTGGAGCCAAATGCAAAATAATGAAATTAGACCACTATCTTACATCATGCACAAAAATTAACTCAAATGGCTTAAAGACTTGAATGTCAGACCAGAAATCATAAAAATTTTAGATGAAAACATAGGTGGTAAACTCCTTTTTTTAATTAAAAAAATTTATGTTTATTGATTTCTTTTAGAGAGAGAGAGACAGAGAGAGAGCCAAGGAGGTGTAGAGAGAGACAGAGGGAGAGAGAAATCCTAAGCAGGTTGTGCACTGACACAGGGCTTGAACCCATGAACTTTGAGATCCGAAGAGAACCGAAACCAAGAGTCAGGCAGTTGATGGGCTAAGCCACCCATGCGCCCAAGTAGTAAACTTCTTGACATTGATCCTAGTGACATCTTTGTGGATATGACTTCAAAGACCGGGGAAAGAAAAACAAACAGAAACAAATGAGACTATATCAAACTAAAAAGCGTCTGCATGGCAAAGGAAACCATCATCAAAACCAAAGGCAACTTATGAATGGGAGATGATATTTGCAAACCTTATATCCAATAACAGGTTAATATCCAAAATATATGATGAAGTCACACAAGTCAACAATAAAAAAAAAAACAATGAAAAAATAGGTAGAGGATCTGATAGACATTTCTCCAAAGATGACATACAGATGGCCAACACACAAAAAGATGCTTAACATCACTATTAGAGAAATGGAAATCAAAACCAGAAACCACAATGAAATCTTACCTAATACTTACTAGAATTGCTGTTATCAAAATGTCAAGAAAAAACAAGTGTTAGTAAAGATGTGGAGAAAAAGGAACACTCCTATATGTTGGTGGGATTCTAAATTGATGCAGCTACTATAGAAAACACTATGGAGGTTCCTCAAAAAATTAAGAATAGAAGTATCATGTGACCCAGCTATTCCATTTCTGGGTATTTATCCAAATAATCTGAAAACACTAAGTCAAAAAGATATATTCATGTCTACATTTATTGCAGCATTATTTACATTGTCTGAGTTATGGAAACAACTTGTTGTCCCTCAATAGATGAATGGATAAAGATGTAGTGTACTTAATGCAATGAAATATTACTCAGCCATAAAGAAATGGAATTTTGCTATTTATGACAACATGGATGGACCTTGATGATATTATGCTAAGAGAAATAAGTCAGATAGATGGGGAAAGACAAATACCATATGCTTTCACTCATGTAGAATCTAAAAAAAAAAAAAAAGAATATACAAACCCTTACAGATAGAACAAATTGTGGTTACCAGAAGGGAATGGAGTTGGGGGGTGGTGGGTGAAATGGTGGAGGCGGTCAACTTTATGGGGATGGATGATAACTAGATTTATGGTGGTGATCACTGTATAGTATATAAAGATGTTGAATTATAAAGCTGGACAGCTGAAACGTACATTAAAAAAAAGGACAAAAATACCAAACACACAACAAAGTAAAATTCACAATGGCTGGTAATCAATCAAAAATCTCCAGGAATATAAAAAAGCCAGAAAGTATTACCCATAATGAATAAAACTGACAGATATTAGAATTAGCAAAGAAGGATATTAAAGTTGTTATAACTGTCTTTCATATGTTCAAAAATAAAGTAGCAACATGAAAGACATAAATCATACCAAAATTGAACTACCAAAGATGAAAACTAAAATGTCTGAGATAAAAGATAACACACTGGACGGGACTATTGTAGGTTTACAGGGTATGGAAGAAAAGATCAATGAACTTGAAGACAGCAATAGAAATTATAAAAAATGAGAAACAGAAGAAAAACATTTAAAAAACCAGAAAAGAGCATTTAGTGAACTGTGGGATAACTCTAATAAGCCTAATATATACATTATTGGAGGCCCTAGTTGGGGGAAAGCAGTTAGAAAAATATTTGAAGAAATAATTAATGGCCAAAACTTTTCTAAATTTGATAAAAAAATTATAAACTCTTAGATTCAAGAATCTCAATGCACCCCAGCAAAAAAAAAAAAAAAGACAAGAAAATTAACCCAAGGCAAATTATGATTAAATTGCTGAAAATCAATATTAAGAAGAAAACCTTAGAATCAACTGGAGAAGAAACTAACACATCATATATCGTAGAAGAAAGATGAGAATGACAGTGAGTTTCACACTAGAAACAATGCAAGAAAGACAGAGGAGAAATATTTTACAATACTGAAGAAATAGAACCTGTAAACTTATATCCAGCAAATATGGTTTGAAAAAAATGAAGTCTAAAGATTTTTTTCAGAGGTGAAAGAACTCACGACCAACATACCTACACTGGAAGAAATGTTAAAGGATGTTTTTCAATAAGGAAAATGATACCATATGGAAACGTAGACTTACACGAAGGAAGTAACAGCAGTAAAAATGGTAACTATATGTTTTTCAGATTCCTGATGCTTTTCTGATCCTCTGTTATAAGCTACAGGGTAGAATCTGTCTCTTCAACAAAGAAGCACAGACTAGAGCTTAGTAGACATCAGTGTACCAGGTACTCTGAACTGTTGATACTTTAAGTAATACCCCCTTGGCTTCTAAGCCAACACCTCTTAGACAAGTTTAAGCTTGTACTAGGTAGGAACTTGGACTAGGTAGGAATTTTCAAGACATTCTGTAGTCCCTATGTGCAAACATATCATAAAGAAGACTACTGACCAAGGACCAAGAGAAATAAGAATTAATTACATAGGACTGAGTAAACTGATAAGAGATATTTCATTGTGGTTATTTGGAATATGGGTAGCATAGTTTGTATATGTTATTTTATAAGTATATTAAGAAGCACTTTATTTAGTTCTTTCTCACCACAATTTAGAAGATTATGCTTCTGTAAACTGAAATGAATCATCTTTAAATGGTAGCTGATTCTCATTGACCTCTCAGAACTCAGAGACAAATGCATTTACTGAATCTCCTTTCTTTTCATGGCAATATAATTATTGACATTGATTTATAAGAACATGTTTTCTTCTTTACCAGGTCATCATTGACTAACTCAATTGTGCATCCGAGGCCTTACCTGAAATAGCATATTTGAGAATAATTTTCTTTTAATCACATGTACCAAGCCCACTGTTAAGAAACATATGAGGTAAAAGCCTACAAAGCCCCTCCAGCAAATTGGCCTGATATCTGACTGGAGAGTCCTAATCTCATAGGTGGTAAGGAAGGCCACTTCTTGACAGGTCAAGGACATTATCAAAATTGGTGTATGGGGGGCTGCTCAACAAGGGAGTTTTACATAAATTTATAGGCACTGTATGTGAAATCTAGTAGAGAATGTATCTTGGGCTTGGTATTATAGCCTTGGCAAGGAGAAAAACCATAAAAGCTTTTATAAGGTCCAACTCAAGATTTCTTTTTTTTTTTTTTTTATTTGAGAGAGAGAGAGGGAGAGAGAGAATATTCCAAGCAGGCTCTGTGCAGGGCTCCACCCTGGGATCATGACCTGAGCCAAAATCAAGGGTCGGACACTCAATTACATGAGCCATCCCGGTGCCCCTCCACCTCAAGATTTCTTATGTAAACTTTTAGATACAAGTTAATTTGGGGGCCATAGTAGTTGTCAGTACGCTACGGTCCTACATCGGCAGAGCAAACTGAAGGAGGCCTATGGAATTAAATAACATTTTTTTTGTTGCATCTATAGAAATAAACATTCCAAACCTGCTGAGGCAAACCTTGTTAAAAATAATCTTTGAAGATCGTTAATGATAACAAGAGTGATTTCTGTCAGAAACAAAATTCTGAAACTTGGAAAAAGACACATTCTTTCAATGTTGGACAGGAGCATAAGTCATTCAAGGATTGTGTAGGGGAATGAATGTAGCTTATCTCAGTGTTTACTGTCTTTTACTCAATACTCATTAATATTTAGTTAAGTAGTGACTGCTGAAAGGATCTAGAAGTAGTTTTAAGGTAATCTTTTACCACACCATACTAATTCCTAATTATTTTTTCACAAATCCACCAACAATTAATGAATTATTTTCTTATCTTGGTGTGAGATCATCCCTGGGGCTCCTCTTGACCATAATTTTTATATGACTCATTTTCTAGTAATACTCATTGTTCACTTTTAATTTAAGGTTCTAGACCTCTTGTTAACTTGCAGATTTTTGTTCAGTACAAATGCAAATACATTGTTTTCAATGGAATAGATAACCTCAAATATTTACGACCTTTTGGACATTAACCTAACTTTTTTTGGATTAAATTTCCTATAAGTATTTGATAAAGAATAGTGTCAAAAATTACCTACATCTGATACTACATTAGTTTCTTCTGTTCTTTAAAAGGTATCTCTAGGGGCGCCTGGGTGGCACAGTCGGTTAAGCGTCCGACTTCAGCCAGGTCACGATCTTTCGGTCCGTGAGTTCGAGCCCCGCGTCGGGCTCTGGGCTGATGGCTCAGAGCCTGGAGCCTGTTTCCGATTCTGTGTCTCCCTCTCTCTCTGCCCCTCCCCCGTTCTCTGTCCCAAAAATAAATAAACGTTGAAAAAAAAATTAAAAAAAAGGTATCTCTAGAATGCTTTAGAAAAAAATATTTTGATAAATGTATTTATAGATTTCTGAGAAAGCAGCAGAAAAGGGAGTGAGAATAGAGGCGATGGTACTGAGTACTGATGGTTTAAAAAGTGGTATTACAATTTATAATCTCCATTATTTTTTTCTAGCTTTGTTGAGGTGTAATTTACCTATCACATTGTATAAGTTTAAGGCATACAATGTGATGATTTGACACACCTGTATATTGTGATTCCCATAGTAATGGTTAGTTAACACCTCCATTGCCTTACATAATTGCCATTTTTTTGTGGTGAGAACATTTAAGGTATACTCTCTTAGCAACTTTCAAGGGCATCGTACAATATTGTTAACTATAGTCACCATTCTGTGAGCACCATTAGATCTTTAAAACTTACTCATTTTGTAACTGGAAATTTGTATCCTTTGATCACCCATGGGTGATTTCCCCCTTTTTGCTAGCCCCTGGTAACCACCATTCTACTGCTTCTGTGAGTTAATCTTGTTCAGATTTCACATATAATTGAGATCATACAGTATCTGTCTTTCTCTGTCTGACGTATTTCACTTAACAGAATGTCCTCAAGGTCCATCCATGTTGTTGCATGGCAGAATTTCCTTCTTTCTCTGTGGCTGAATAATATTCCTTCGTATATACATGTCACATCTTTATCCACTCATATGTAAATAGACATTTAGGTGGAGGCATGTGAAATGCTGGGGATGCTCATGGGCCAGTTGGGGTGATCCAGGAGCACGGTGTTCCCAGCATTTTCTGGGTAGGCATTCTTGATGGAGTCTGTGATGCTGTTAATAGGATCCATATCCCTTTAATGCTCTCTGAGCGTCTTATCTGCTGCTGTCCCAGCCTCTTTCCAGCCCCACGTGTGCAGCTCAGGAGTCAGCACTCAAGAGTTTCCCTCAGGTTTAAAGTGCATTCTAAACAGAAAGCAAATAGCCAGAGGGACTTGCTTTACCTAAGGGCATTTCTTACTTCACTCCAAAAATCACTATTGTTCCCCACTGTCTAAGGCAAGAACTCTCCTGTGGTGGGAGAGAAAAGAAAGATGAACTCGAAGAGTCCTGTTCTGCCTTCTGCTTCCACTGGTCAGTGAGAAGTAGCTGGCCATTTCTTGCTGCTTCTGGGATGTTTAGCCGATTGGTGAACTCAGAGCCTTCTCCTGATAACTTTGGATGATTTCAAATAGTAAAAATAACATGGACTAGGAAGCTTTGGGATCATTGGGGAAAACTTGATCTCTTTGAAAACTTTAGGGATCACACAACGCATTGAGAACAATTGAAGGAGAAAGGCCAATGTGCAAGCATATGAATATCCAATGTCTGCTTCTAGGAAATATGCAAAGCAATATGCATAGAAATACGAATCTCTAGGGGGAAAGACCTTTACACTAGATAAAACACATACAGCAGGTGGTGGAAGGAATGGAATGGAATATATTTAAAAACCCTGTCTGAGGATAGGTAACCTGGAACTCGGATCTAAACTAAAGATCTACAACAAAGGGGGAAGCCTGCATCAGGTAGTTATCCTTGTTTCAGTATGAGCAAGTATATGAGCTCATTAAGTAAAATAAGCATTTTTCTTTCCACAGGTCTAAGAGGAATTTGTCAAGAGGGGCTGGTTGTAAGAGTGTGAGTTGATATCGTTGATGGCATTCCTCTGTACAGTGACGTATGGTGCTTAGGAAATCCCAGGGAACTACAAATGGCATTTGTAGTTCTATAATGGTGACTTTTTAGGTGCCAGAGGCATGTGACCTAGGTGTGGTTCAATATACAAGCGAAAAATGTACATTTCTCAAGAAGTATGCACTTCTAAGGGTTTATGTAATTTTTGACGCCAGTCAACCAACAACTAACCATTTACTCAGTAACTATGCTGCACAAGGCTGAGATTAGGATATCATTAGCTGCTGAGATGAATAGATATCCAAATATATAGTGGCCTGATCAAAACATAGATTTACTTCCTGCTCATTTAAAGGTGCAAGATGGATGCTTCTCATTGCAGAGTTTGGTTTCGTACAAGCAATTATTCGGTGACCAAGGCTGGCAAAGACCTTCCCATTGTCGTACTCGGCCTCTTTGTTCTCCATGGTAATCTCCATCCCAATCAGTTGGAAGGGGGAAAGAACATGAATGTGCTTGAGAGATCCTGACGCGTCAGGGATGAATATGTCACACGTCATTTCCTCTCACATTTTGTTGGTTAGATCGCATTCACATAGCCACGCTTGATGCAAGCGAGGCTAGCAACTGCGGTCTACCATTGTGTGATTTGCTGGCTCTCTCTGCTGTGTTTGCCATTCTGGCTCAAATATTCCTTTGCATCCTTCTCACGCATAGCACATATTTGAGACCTTTTTAAGTGACACACCCCCAAATCTCATGCAGTCACTGAACCTAGCTCAATCAGATCTTGATACTATTCCTTATGTTCTGACTACCCATGACCGAAAGAGACAAGCTACATTATCCGTACCTCCACCTACCGTGTGCCCAATATCGAATGGGAGTAGGGAAGGGTGAAAATGATAAGAAATACCATGAAAAAAAGGGGAAATTGGGAAACACATAGCAATCAGTGATCCAGAGCACTGATGGAATTCTGCCACAAAGATATTGTGAGGTTTCCCTGCCATGGGTGTGAAGACATTTCCATGATGAGCCCCTAATTCTGTTTTGTTGAAGGAATTCCTCTTTTCTATTACTCTCAGTGGCCACTGGCTACACATTCCGGGATATTCTTTACTGTTCATTATTGTTCATTGCCACATCTGAAGTGGGCGAGAGGGAAATAAACAGCGTCAACAGCTGACAGCTGGTAGCAGGCCCGGCAACTAAATTTAGGCTATGGCGTTTACTGCTAAATAGCTAGGCCATGGTGTTCCCTGCTGAAAGAAACAATTCTATACAATATCAACATTATTTGAAACAGATCACTCTGTGACCTTGATGAAATAAGAGAAAAAAACAAGACCATTCAGTAATCATGACTAAACAGAGACAAAAGGCATGAACACCGTGTGACCACAAAAAAATAACTGAACGCCTCTCATTTGTGGTAATGTAACTACTTTACCAACGGTGATTCTAGCCCCATATCATTCCTAGATAAAATTTATAATACTGAATTGCAGAATCGTCCCTTTTCCCTGATAGCATTCAATCCAGAGCAGATTCTCCTTTTCTTTAAATCCTCCCCGAAATGATGCAGCACCAGCCCAAACATTCCCATCTGCTGAGGGCTGTATCATGCGTACCCCCTCCCCCAAATTCATATGTTGCCATCCTAAGCCCTGGTAGCCCAGAAAGTAACCATATCTGGTGATCCTATAGTTAAAGAGGTGACGAGATTAAAATGAGATCTATAGAGTGGGCCCTAATAGAACCTGAGTGGTCTCATTATAAAAAGAAGAGATTTGGACTCACAGACACTAGAGGCGGGCGTGCACAGAGAGGGGCCACATGAGGACATAGGGAGAAGACAGCAATCTGCAACTCCAGGAGAGAGGCCACAGAAAAAAAGGAACCTGTTGATACCTCAATCTCAAACTTCTTTTTTTTTTTTTTAAGGTTACTTACTTTTGGGAGAGAGAGAGAGAGAGAGAGAGAGAGAGAGAGAGAGAGAGAGAGAGAAACACAAGCACGAGCAGGGGAGGGCCAGAAAGAGAGGGAGAGAGAGAATCCCAACCAAGCTCTGCACTGTCAGCACAGAGTCCGATGCAGGGCTCGAACTCACAAACTGTGAGATTATGACCTGAGCCGAAATCAAGAGTCAGACACTTAACCAACTGAGCCACCCAGGCACCCCTCAGTGTCAGACTTGTAACCTCCAGAACTGTGCAAAATAAATTCCTGCTAAGCCACCTGGTCTGTGGTATTTGTTATGGCAAATTCCTATACCATCCTAACTTCCCTTCCAGAGACACTGTATGATTTCTCGTGGTGTGCAGTCTTCTTGCCTCAGCGAGGTAAAAAACATAATTTTGACTATAGGAGTTTCCCTGGTGGTCTTTGATGTCGGGCTTTACCGTGAATGTGGAGGGAGGGGGACATTCTCTCTTCAGGAAACATACAGGTTTTGCAGCATGCTTTTTGTGCCAATTTGGGGCTGAAGAATTTCTTTGCTTTTACAGATTTTCTATATTCCATTGGAAATTATTGCTAAAAAAAACATAGTAAGTTTCTGTCTATTTGCTCGCAGAAAGAGTAGTGTGCCAGTAAATATGCCCAAAGTTCTCTCTTGCACATTGTTAAGTCTCCCGTTTCCTAGTTTTCTTACGAGATGCCTCCCTCTCTTAACGTAACGGTGCTACCTTGAGACCATCTGAGATTATAGGTTTGCAGGTAGGTAACACCCTGAAAGTGAGTCCCTTTGTTTAACTGAAAGCTTTTAATGGGCATTTTTTTTCTGGTCAAAGTCTTTGTCAGTCTTATTTTATACTTTATTCTTTTTCATTTCTGCTCGAAAACCTGACCATTCTTTCCTGATCTCATATTTTTCTGATAATACTTGGTTAAACTTACTGAGTTATCATCTGGCTAAACATAAAAAGCAACCATCAACACATATTTATACTCTGGGTTTTTGAAAATATTTTCTCCAAAAGCTACAGTTCCATAGGAAGATGGGCTGCCTTCCAAGTCCTCAAAGACAATGGTTTCACCAAATGTTTTGTTATGAAATGACACAGCTCTCTGGATGTTTCGCTTCCCCTATATGTGTCCATACAACCTGTTGCGTACCGTCCAGTATGTGTTTATAGGAAGTGACGGTTTAACAGAAACCAAAGCTGGTCCTTCCTGCCAGTGTGGTTCCTTTCTACTTACAAATGTAACTCTAGAATCTCAGCGTGTTTAAAACCGATCTTAACTCTTGGCCTGACCTCTTCCTTCTCACGTGTTACCCATCTCAGTAAATGGTCCTCCCATGTGCCAAGTCACCCAAGCCAGAAACCTCTCTCTCTTACGTCTGTGCCATTCCCAAAGCTCTGAACACTCTTGAATCTGCCCCTCCTCTTCCGCTGTGCTGTCATTTCTCTGCTTTAGATTCTCCTACTCTCCAACCCAGATCATGCACTAGACTTCTAACTGGCCTTACTTCTTACATCCTTTCATTTCTCCAGTTCTCTCTACATACAGAGCCTCGGCCCTGTCCTTAATACGTCACTTTTCTCTTCAAACTCTTCAGTGGCTTCCTGTCACCCTTGCAATACAATCCGGACTCCTTACCGTGGCCCACAAGGCCCTTTGTCACTGGCCTCCGCCTAACGCTCTGACTTCAGCTCCTTCCGCTCTTCTTCTGCCCTTCATTGGAGCCACAGTGGCCTCTTGGTTTCTTGACATGCAGGCCATGCTTACCTTTACCATCTGTGAACCTTTGCCTCCTGGAATACCCTTTACTGTACCTTCTTTCTACTGCTTGTCTACCAGTCATTTGGGGCGGAACTTGATTGAAATAAGTCTCTTTCTCTTCATCTAGTGGCCCAATAGAAAATCTGAGTTTGATGTTCCTCCTATGTGCTCCCATGTTATTTGAATTCCACCATTTTAGCGTATATTAATCGTAAAATATTATATAGCTACAACGATGATAACAAGAGTAACTGTTATAACTAACGTTTATTGAATATTTACACTGTATCTGGCACTATGCCACCCGTACTGAGAATGTAACAATAAGGAAAATAGATATGGTCTTTGTTCTCGTGGAGATAAAGGGTGATACTAACAAGTGAATGTACAAATAAAAATGTATTGAAAAATAGATATTGTGTTGAATCACATGAAATAGCTGCTTTTTGACCTAAAAAATGGCAATTTCACATAATGACCTCATGATTTGAAAGTCTGCTAAGTAGTAAAAGAACACACGAAAAGGGAAAACGTAGTAAGGGTCGAATGACTCCTTCAGAGGGGGTGGGCGAGGAAAACCTCCTGAGGAAGTCATTTTGAGCTAAGCGCAATGAAGTGGACCCAGCCATGCTAAGGTTGGGGGACAAATTTTCTAGATCCAGGAAATGCTCATCGCACTGAATGATAATTACCTATTGTAATTATTTTTTCCACTAAATCCTGAGCATCACCTTGACACTCTCATTCACCTTTGTGAAACACGAGATAGGCAATTAAAAGTTTGCTTAATGAATAAAGGTGTGCACAGCCAGATGACTAAACGGACCTGGACTCTTTTTTTTTTTTTTTAACGTTTATTTATTTTTGAGACAGGGAGAGACAGAGCGTGAATGGGGGAGGGTCAGAGAGAGAGGGAGACACAGAATCTGAAACAGGCTCCAGGCTCTGAGCTGTCAGCACAGAGCCCGACGCGGGGCTCGAACTCACGGACCGCGAGATCATGACCTGAGCCGAAGCCGGCCGCCTAACCGACTGAGCCACCCAGGGGCCCCATAAACGGACCTGGACTCTTAGCATACCTCACATGTTGTCCCCTGTCCCGTTTTGTCTCAATTTGTATCATCTAGTGATTCTGAGATTCTGGTTTTTTCCTGTAATCAGAGCATTCATTCTGACCTCCCTGCTTTTTCTCATTGAAATTTCTTCTGCAGGGAAGCTCTTATTTAGCAGTCGGGGAGGGAGAAGGATGGCTAATGCAAATAATTTAGAAAGGATAACTTTATTCTCTTGAACACAGAAAGAACAATTTATTTACCTATAAAATGCAATGGTATTAGACCATTATGCTTTAGCCTGTGGGGAACCTGGAGAAAAGTAATTTGACTTAGGAGTAAATACTTTATGATGATAGAAAGTCACATCTGAGGAAGTCCACTGATTCCGCATCAGTGTCACATGCAAGACATGTGTTTTTTCTCTGCCAGTAGAGTCTGTCTGTCTGTCTGTCTGTCTATCTATCTATCTCGTTGTGTGTCCAATATCCTGGGACGCTGCATTCCCGAGGTTTTGTCTTCCACAACTCAGCTGAGGGCTGCAAAATTGGTATTGATAAGTGAGTGTCACTGGTGGAAGGCAGCAGAGGACAGCGGGAAAGAAGCGAGCTGGTTGTGTCTGCTTATGAATAGCAGCATAGCCCTGCAGAGGGGTTTTGCAGAGAAGCCAAGACCAGCCAGCCTGAGGTGCCAGACTAAGGTGGTATTAGGCTGTTTGTGAGCCCAACCCAAAAAGATGGGCACCCAAGTCGAAGTCACAATTCATACTGAGGTGGGTCATGGGTTTCTAAGTAGCAGCCAGGCCCCAAGAGGGTACATAGGATCCGGTTTGCTCGGAGAGCCATTCATGCTACATCTTGCAGCAGACAGAATCTTTGAAGTCCCTGGCCTGGTTTCTGGATGTTGCCCTTCTGTTTTCTAAGATGAGAAGACCCTGAACTAACCCTGCGTTAGTGCCAGGTAGTTTACACTAGACCCACAAGAAACTTGGTGATTATGGGTGAAGTTAATCCTGTCCTGCTACTCAGGTCCCCATAATGACCGATGCTGCCATCATATTTTCCTGGTCTTTTGTGGATGTTTTGTGAATATATCACCCATCAAGACTGACATGAATTTCACTAGATCCTATCAGGCATATAAAAACTTTAAATATTAAGTGCTGGGGATCTAACATACAACAACGATTGACTATAGTTAATTTTGCTGTATGATACACTTGAAATTTGCTACGACAGTAGATCTTAAGCATTCTTACCACACACACACAAAAGGTAACTATGTGAGGTCATGGATGTGTCCATGAACTTGACTGTGGTAATTGTTTCACTATATATATATATATATATATATATATATATATATATATATCAAAACATCACCTTGTATACTTTAAATATATACAGTTTTGTCAATTCTACCTCAATAAACCTGGATAAAATAACTTTTGTTTTTATCTTGTTTTTAAACTACCTATAATAGCCCTCACTATTCTGCACCTAAGTGCTTCTTCTTTAGATGATGATAATGGCGACCACTATTATTTTTGAGAACTTACTATGTGCTAGGCACTCTGTAAGAACTTTGTGTGTATGGCATTTAACCCTTCAGAAGCATGCTGGCATGAGTCAAAAGCATAAGCTCTAAAATCAAACAGCATAGATCAGCATCTTAGAACCATCACTTACAAACTGTGTGGACTCTGGGCTTCAGTGTCCACACACTGTAGGTGTCACTGGAATTACCAAGATGCATAAGACCTGATAGCTGACTTTACAGAGCTCACAGACTAGTAGAAGTGTTCAGTCTAGGGCAGGGGTTGGTGAACTATGGACCCATTCACCAAATCCAGCCCACTGCCTGTTTTTATGAATAAAGTTTTTTGTTTTTTGTTTTTTGTTTGAGGGAGAGAGAGAGAGACAGAGCATGCAAGCAGGGGAGGGACAGAGGGAGAAGGAGAGAGGGGATCTTAAGCAGGCTCCACACCTAGTGTAGGGCCTGACACAGGGCTTGATCTGACTTACCATGAGATCGTGACCTGAGCCAAAATCAAGAGTTGGATGCTTAACTGACTGAGCCACCCAGGCGCCCCTATGAATAAAGTTTTATGGGCACACAGTCATGCCCTTTTGTTTATATATTGTCTGTGCTTGTTTTCATGCTACCATGGCAGCATTGAGTAGTTGTCACAACTATATTGCTTGCAAAGCCTAAAAGGTTTATTATCTGGCCCTTTACAGAAAAATTTGCACTGGTGTTGTGCGATGGTTTTAGGTCATCATTAAAAATCCAGCACGTGCTGGTAAAGAACACAGGTTTTGGTGTCAGACACATCTGACACCATTAGCTCAGCAACCTTGAGCAACTTACTCTTGTGTGACCTTGAACAATTTCCTCTCCGTACTTAAATTTCCTCATCTGCAAAATGAAGATAATAATAATATCTACCTCATTTGGGCAATGTGAGAATATAAGGATGCCATAAGGTAGTCCATGTGAATAGTTTATCACAATGTCCTGTGCATAGTAAGTGTTCATTTATTTTACCGGCTATTATTGTGGGCTCCTTATTGGAACCTCACTGGCTTTCCTAGAGCAGGACATCGTGGGTGGGGAGTGATAGAGGATAAAGGTGGAAAAGGAGCAGTGGTGCAATCCTCAGTGTGGGCAGATAACAGAAGCCACTGACTGGCTGCAGAGTTTCCATGTAAACAAATGGATAACAGGGAAGTATTGAAGGCTGATAAATGGTGGCGGGAGGGAGAATAGCATGATAAAAAAAAAAAGCTGCTTGGGGAAGATCGTATGTATCTTTTTTCTTTTCTCTTTTTCTTTCCTGCAGCACTTACCACTTATTAGCATAACACAGTATATATAATTGATCATTTATTATGCATTTTTGTTGCCTATGTATTATTGCTAAAATATCAGCTTTTACAGGGTCAGGGATCTTTGTTTTGATTACTAATGGATCCCAAGCACTCGGGACAGTGCCTGACACATATAAGGCACTCAGTAACTGTTGAATGCATTTGGCCAGCAATGTCTAGGAGGGGCAAGATTCAGGAACACTACTTAGGAAATTGTGAGAAGTAAGCCCGCTGACACAATCAAAGGAGGGATGCAGAGACTCAGCACAGTGAAGCAAGGCTTTAATCAATGTTCTCGCAACAGTGGGTGTCTGATGGACAGGCGCACTTGGGGCAGTTACAGCAAGCAATTTATCTCTTAAAAATTTTTGTTTAGTTTATTTATTTTTGAGAGAGAGAGAGAGAGAGAGAGAGAGAGAGAGAGAGAGAGCACAAGCAGGGGAGGGGCAGAGAGAGAGGGAGACACAGAATCCGAAGCAGGCTCCAAGCTCTGAGCTGTCAGCACAGAGCCTGATGTGGGGCTCGAACTCACCGAGTGCGAGATCATGAGACCTGAGCCAAAGTGGGCACTTAACCGACCGAGCCACCCAGGCACCTCGCAATTTATCTCCTAGCGTGCAAGTCCCTCCCCTGATTCCCCATCCATTGAGGACTACAGAGGTTACAGCCTTACCCGGAAGTCGCCTATGCACATGTAAGACAAAAAGTAGTCTAACTGGAACAAACGTACATTCCTCGAGGTCACACAGAGACTTCAGTTCTTTGGCACGTGCTCATTGCAAAGCCCACGAAAAATAAGCCCGTAAAATGGAGAGGGGAAGGACAAGGAAGCAAAGTGTCTAAAGGTTTGGGACTCCATGGTGGTGGGAGGGGGGAGGGTTGTACATATTTCCAATAGGTTGTAAACCTATTAACGAGACAGCACGGATTTTATTTGCTATTTCTGAAAATGGATCACCTCACTTCTCACAGAAAGCAATGGCAGGAAGCGTGAAGGCACGGGTGCCAGCTTAGGGTACTGGCAATGATCATGGAAAGATAAATAGAACAATGGTGTTTTCCTTCAAAATAATTTTTTGGACTTAGTAACTAATGAACAAAAAGAGTCGAAGACAAGTTTGTCAAAGTAAAATGTTTTTCTTCCAAGACAATGATGCACATGTGAAGTATTACACCTGGTTGGATCGTCAGACCAGTTAACAGGTCTAATTTAGCAAACGACCGCTCCTATTGTGGAGGAAATGAACCACTCAGCGTGTTGTTCTACTAACATGAGGAGATGAACCAGTTCTAGCCCTTTACCTGTATCTGAATTGCTGTGATTTATGTTACAACCTGGGCAGTTTTACCACTTCAGTGGAATTTCGTGTGTGTTGCAGTCCTGATGCCTCGTTGAATTTTGATATGATTCTCATTCCCTTTCCTCTAAAGACTTCAGCATTCATAAATATACATTAAATTGCTAATGTGTAAAGCTGCTAAAGATGGCATTTAATTGCTTAAAATTTGCTGATGAAAATGCACTTTCTGAAGGGCTTTCTCCTTTAGGATCCTAGGGTGAGTGAAAGTGCTGTCTAGAACGGTCTATTTCTGCATCAGTAATTGCCTTGTGCCTTCCATAACTCCAGTTTTCAGTGGTAGATCAACAAGCCTTGCTGCTTCTCGTTACAGATGTGAAGCCGACTCCCACTTTAGCTTGTATTTAGCGACCTCCTTGTATCTTATTCCACTGAAGAGAGCGGTCCCGTTCAATTCGGCACACTACAGGTTCCTGAATGAATGCCCTTTTGTCATTTTGAAAATGCCATTGTCTTTTGAAGCCTCTCTCTGTTTTCTTTACCTTGCTACAGGACAAGGGACAAAAATGATTACAGTGCAAAACGTGGTACATTGTTTCTAAAACTTAAATTGAGAACCAAGGGGAAATCAGGAAAGGACAAGGCGAGGAAGTAGAGTGGCAGAACCCCCGCAGTAATGGAACGAAGATCATTGCTGTTGAGGATTTTTGGACAGATTTTCAACTAGTACCACAACGGCACTTGCTAAACATGCAGTTACGCTGATTTGGCTGAGGAAGGGGCTTACTAAAGATTGCTTCCCCGATCTGCTGACTTTCAGGCTCTCCAACTTAGGGTTGAGAGGAGTGATACGGAAGGGCGGCCAGGTGTTTAGGCTCTGGAAGCAGATAGTCCTGGATCAGATCCCAGCTCTGCCACGTACTTGTGACCCTGAAAAAGTCCTGTCCCTCTCCAGGCCTCAGGTTTTATATCTGTAAGTTAAAGGCCACACAAATTCTCAAAGTTGCTGTGAACGTTAGATAGATAATCCATGTGAATGGCCTTGCAACTCATAAATCTATACATTGTAGTTATTGTTATTATTATACAGATTTTCTGCTTCTGTCAAAACTGGAAAGCTAATTTTTTTCCTCCACGTATTGGTGGCTTTTAAGGAAGGCCCCTATCTCTGTCCATACAGTTTCCTGTGCTTAGTGGACTTCTCACCATCTTTACCATTGAAGACCTATTTTTTAGATGCAGTTACCACCCACGACTCCCTTGATCTTCTTAGCTCTTAAGAATGATGCCTTCATCGGGGGTGCCTGGGCGTCTCAGTCGGTTGAGTGTCTGACTCTTGATTTTGGCTCAGGTCACAATCTCACAGTTCATGGGGTCGAGCCCCATGTTGGGTTCTGTGCTGGTAGTGCAGAGCCTGTTTAGGATTCTGTCTCCCTCTCTTTCTGCCTCTCTCTCTCTCAAAATAAAATAAACATTAAAAAAAGAATTATGCCTCCTCATGGGCTCCTAGGTGGCTCACACAGTTGAGTGTCTGACTCTTGATTTCAGCTCAGGTCATGATCCCAGGGTCGTGGGATTGAGCCCGCATCAGGCTCTGCACTGGGCATAGAGCCTGCTTAAGATTCTCTCCCTCTCTCTCTCCCTCTCCCTCCCTCCCTCTCTCTCTCTCTCTCTCTCCGTCTCCTGCCCCTCCCTACATGTGCATGCTCTTTCTCTAAAATAAAATAAAAATAAGAGAATTATGCCTTCATCTGATGCCCCAAATTAATTTTTGCTCATAGTATTTGTTCAGTACCTAGCTGAGTATCTGCATTACGAGTGATGATCTTACATTGCTTTCCCGGGACTGTAACTAAACTGTAAGGTTCTTGAGGGCAGGAACCACATAATATTTAATTTTCCAGCCTGTTTTCCTGGCATGGCACAAATCTGTCCAGATGCTCTGTAATGTTTTCAGGTGGTAGCAGTGGTGACCTTGGTGAAGTCTACGTGTAGCCTCACAAGTTGGCATCGTCTTATATGTTCACAGTATTTCGGGGCAACAAGTGTGGTGTCAACAGACCTGCACTGACCTCAGGATCCTCCACGCCCTAGTTGTATAACCTCAGATAAGAAGACTTTTCACCTTTGTAAACCTTGGTAAGGATTAAATGATTTAAAACCCAGATCATAGGAAAGACAAAGCAGTTGATTCAAAGGTAGCAATATCTTGCTATCGATAAGCTTAAAAATACTACTTCTCTTCCTCAGATTCCTCCTTCTTCTTTATTACTATTAACTATTATTATTAAACTTTTACTGGCCATTTCAATAGCTCCTATTCTGACAGCTTCCTCCATCCTTTAGGCCCTGTGAACTTGATGTTTGACTTCACAAAGACATCCTGACACTTAATCTTCCTTTTTCTTAGGATCTACCCCACATTCTGCATCACATTTTCCCCTCTACTGAGCCTGGATCCCCACAACAACCTACTTTCTCTTTAGGACTCTCAACGTTTAACACTTACCTTTCCAGCCTTAAACCTTGGGCCAAGCTCACTCTTATGTGGATCCTGAGAAACTTAGAAGACCACAGGGGAGGGGAAGAAAAAAAAAGAGGTTAGAGAAGGAGGGAGCCAAAACATAAGAGACTCTTAAAAACTGAGAACAAACTGAGGGTTGATGGGGAGGATGGAAGGGAGGGGAGGGTGGGGGATGGGTATTGAGGAGGGCACCTGTTGGGAGGAGCACTGGGTGTTGTATGGAAACCAGTTTGACAATAAATTTCATATAAAAAAATAATATGACTTCATTTCTTTCCACAAGTTCCCAAATAGGGCTGCATATAATCACTCCCCCAGCAATCATGATCAGCTCAAGGGCAGTAATTTACCACCGTGGAGACTATTTGATATGCAGTCTCAGTTGAATTTTTAATGCCACTGGAGTTTTTCTTGATCATTTCCCTATTCTAGGAGCATCTATTTATTCAAATATTTTTCTCAACTCCTGAGCATTGGTGGTGAGGCTTGAGGATTACATTCTGACAAGTTCTCAGTTGTTGCTGGTGCTGCTACCTCCCTTCCCAATTAAATCTCTCCACAAAATTGTATGCATACATTGTCTCCGTTTGCCTGCTACCATAAACTCCTCACCCTACTTTCAGTCTTGTTTCCAAATCCACTAGCTCACACAAATAAGTGTCTGTGATGGCACCGATTATTCCTATGTTACCGCACCCGATAAATATATGTGGATCTTCATCTTTGATAGAATTTGACACTGCTATTCCATTCTTAAAACTTTTGTGGTTTTAGTGATACCATATTTTTCCAGTTGTCCTCTTTCCACTCTGATCATTTAGTTTTAATCTTGCTCATTCTTCGTACTTACTCATTTCTTTCATCTACCCCTTCGGTCTCGGTAATTAGGCAGGTGTTCATTTTTGTCACTCTTCTCTAACTATCCTCCTGTGATGACCTCATCTAGTATTGCTATTACTTACACAATACTGATTCTCAAATCTATTTTATCTGGCCAACTGTTGATTAAACCTCTGTCTGCTAGGTATCTCACAAATTACAGAAATTTGACATGAAGAAACTCTCATTTAATACTTAAGCCTGTTCTTTCTCCTGGTTAATAGGGCCCTGGCAATTTGAGGACCTAGGAATACGAATAATCCCACTTCCTAAGAGTCAAGATCATAGCCAGTAAATGTAAACAAAGTTTTAGTCTCAAACTCCAATGCATTTAAATATAACTATGGTTGTGCCACATAGAGGATTAATTCATTTTTTAATTTATCCATCTAGCAAATATTTATTGAGCACGTTCCCTATGTCAAATATTGGGCTAAGTTCTGAGGAGGTAGCCCTGACCAAAACTTAGAGTGATCTGCTTCTATGGAACTTATGATATAATGCATGAGACAGATATAAAACTCTCACTAATATACAATTGTAATAGGTATTATAAAGGAAATGGAGAGGGTTAAGTGTGATAGAACAATGGGAGGAATATATGTTAGATTAGGAGATTGGTTTGGGGAGAACTTCTTTGAGGAAGTGACATTTAAACTGAGTCCTGAAGAACGAATGGGAATTGTCCAGATGAACAGTCAGATGAGAATGTTTCAAGCAAAAAGAACAACATGGACAAATGCTGTAAGAAGGAGAGAATTTGGCATGAAGAATAGAAAGGCCTCTTACCAGAAGCTGAAGAAGTCAGGGCCCATATCATTTAGGGCCTTGTAGGCCATGTAAGGAGTTTATATTTTATTGTAAACTTAGTAGAAAATCATGGTAAAGACATGATCCAATTGATGTTTCGGAAGATCACTTTGGCTACATTGTAGAGAATGGACTTCTTCTCTTACGAAAGAACAGAGAAACCAGTTAGCAGGCTGTCAAAATAGTCCAAGTTAGGAGTGATGTTATCTTGCACTAGGGTTGTGGCAGTGAAGACAGAAACTATTGGTGGATTTGGGATTTTTGGAGACAGAACTGCCAAGATTTTCTTGTGAATTGGATGGATGCATTCCTTGCTTGAGAAATTGGTTGGAGGGTGATGTTACTTGTCGAGATAGAGAACTTGGAGTAGAAGTGTATTTCAGAGATCAAATGGTCACTTTTGGACATTCCATTGCCTAAGAGTTAAAAAACGAATTCCTGGCATGACATTTAAAGATCTAGTCTACCTCTTTTCTTCTCTATCTTTTCTCATCTAGTGTCTTGCTTCCTTATATCTTCCTCACATCCTTACATATTTACCCTTTCCACATCCCCAAGACCTCAGAGGTTTCCAGACATGTAATGCTGTTGCAGAATTCTTTGGCTAACTTCTAAGTTTGCTCTGTGATGCCTTCCTTGACAAACCAAGGAATAATGGATGATTTTGTCTTTGTTCTTCCAATATATTATGAAGTTCACTTCTGTCATAATAAAAACAACACAACAATGACATGAGGGAAGTCCTATTTTTATTATTTTATAGATGCTGAAAGAGAGGCAAAGCAAGGTTAAGAAAATTAGTCATGATCACACAATTAGCATTCAACAAACACAGGTAGGTCTATATGACTCCAAAGTATATGCTTTTAACCACTGTGTTCACAACCTGCCACATTATTGTACTTGCCAGTCCAATGGTATCAGTAGGTCTTCTCTGGTAACTTCAAACTCTTTAACGTCAAGGCCTACATCTTATTTATCTCTGACAGTGACAGACATAAAGCAGATGGTCAATAATTAGTTACTGAATATAAAAAGAAAATAATACTGTTGGACACTAATATATTTGGAAGTGATCTAAAGACATCATGTACTTAGGCATATGATTAAAGTAGGATTGCATGTAGAATTTCAAGATATATATTTGTAGTTGAGAAAAAAAGAACTCCATTGCTGCAACCCCCGTGTGTTATCATTATTTGAACCCATGGGGTACTCCAGTGTGAGAAATATGTAACTTTTTTTGTGCCTTACTTTCCTCTTACAATCCTGGGGTCATATTGTTTTAGGGCAACTTCAAAGAAGCCAATGGTTATTTATCAGACAGTATCTTGAGAGAATTTTATTCCTCCTGTAGGACGTTCCTTTTGTCATTGGAGTGACACAAAGCTCCAAACTAAGACTGACTCAGTAATGAAATTTTTCACAAAGACCTTACAATTCAAACTTCCTGAATCCTTTCCCAATTATATTGACAACTTACATGACACAAATGGAGCAGGAAGAAAGCAATTTGGCAATATTTCTCAAAATTAAAAATATCTGTATTTTATGACATTGTAATTCTATTTCTAGAGTTTCTATTATAAGTAAATACTTGCATTTTCACACAAATATTGATATTAAAAAATATCTGTTATAGCATTGTTATAACGGTGAGATTTTGATATAATAGTTCTCTACTGAGCACTTATTGTGAGTCAGGAGCTGTGCTCAAAATTAATTCATTTGGTCCTTGTCATGGTCTTTGATACTTTCCACCAAATATTTTCTGCTGCCCGGTTTTCAGGAACAGAGATCATTGCATTTTCTGGTTCCCTCTGGCTGGGTGGGGCCATGTGACTAGTTCTGGGCAATGAGTTGGGAGTCAAACTAATGTCTGCTACTTACTGCATGGATTGTCAATTGCCATTTTGAGACCCTTTCAGTGCTCCCTTTCCTTTTGGCATGACAAAAGGAGAAATTAAAGATGGTGGCTTCTGAAATTAACTATAAATTCTGAGTTACTAAAGAGAGCATCGCTCTGCTCTTGACCTGCTATGGGCATGAAGCATGAGCAAGAGAGATCATTGTTATTGTAAACCATTGAAATTTGGGATGATTTATTACTGAAGCATAACCATATCTATCCTGAGTTTTCCAGTACTCAAGACTACCCTATTAGGAAGGAATTATTTTTTTTTATCATCATTTGATGAATGAGGAAGCTGAGGCACAGGAAGTCAAAGCGATTTTCTTAAGATACACAGCTAGGAAGTGGTAGACTTAAATTCAGTCTTAAGCAGTTTGGATCTGGAGATAACATTCTTAACTGCTACATATACTACCATTCATAGCTCCATGCCATCAAGTGGAGATAACCTGGGTGGGCCTGACTCAATCATGCCAGCCCTTTAAAAGCAGATAGTCTTATCTGATGGATATCAGGAGAGGAAGTCAGAGAGTTTCAAAGCACATGTAGGACTCAGTGTATCATTGATTCCTTTGAAGATGGAGGAAGCCTCATAAGAAGCAATGTGGGGAGCCTCTTAGAGCAGAGAGGGGACCCTAGCTGTCAGCCAGCAAGGAGATGGGGACCTTAGAACCTCATAGCTATAGCCGCAAGTAACTGGATTCTGCTAGTGTCCTGAATGAGCATGGATGACCAATGACCTGAAATGGCTTATCCTCCAGAGTTTCCAGATAAAAATCCATTTATGGACTACTTGACTCTGAGCAGAGAACCTAGCTAACCCATGCCTGTACTAATGAGTTGTGGAAACTTTGAGATAATAAATGTATATGCTGTTCAGGTCACTAAGTTGCAGTACTTTGTTAGACAGCAATAGAAAATGAACATACCTAAGCTACCCAGGATATTCTAATCAAAGCTTCTACTAAGTGTAGTGGCGGTGTTCTTTCAGCCCATAAGTAATTCTGGCAGTTGCATGCCCGTAGGTTCAGACATAGGATCATCTTTCAGTGTATTTACCTCATTTGCAGAAAAAGATCCATGATTTCTCTTAAATTCAAGCCATTACTTAGAACCTGATTAGTATGTATTTTGCATACTTAGCTGCTCAATTTTATTTTTCTTATATTGGATAGCATTTAAGCTCTTAGAATTTCTCTCAAGTTCCTATTCTCCAAATCAGTGTTGAGGATGAAAGACAGAATTATGTGAATCCAATTATTGGTATCGATTGAGACTGAGAACGAAATATTCTTTTGCGTACATCAGTGTCTCGTACTTATATGTTACAAAGGAATCAGAGCTCCTGTCTTAATATTTCGAGTGTTATGTATTACTTTGAAGATATGACAAAATCTATGAACCTGACTCCAGATAAAATGCATAGATGCATATATACCCCTCATTTTATTTATTTTTAGGGGCACCTGGTTAATATACTGTGGCAGAGACATTTGGTGCTCACCAAATAACTCATGTGCTACCTTACGTATTTCCCAGCCTCCCTTATGGTTATATCTGTATCATGTGAATAGTTATCTTCAACTGATTGTGAAGAGAAGTGAGCTATTTCTTCCATCCATCCTTCCCTTGCTCAGAGACCATATGTTCCAGATGAAGTAAATACCAGGTAGTGGAAGGCCATCCAACCTACAGCACTTTTGAGTGAATGAGAGAAAAACCTTTATGGTGTTAAGCCTATGAGATCCCAGTAATTGTCTGTTGCCACAACTAAAGTTGATTTTCCTTTCCGATACAAAACTTCTATTTAAAAGTTTTTCCTCTTGGGGCGCCTGGCTGGTGCAGTCGGTTAAGCGTCCGACTTCAGTCAGGTCACGATCTCGCGGTCCGTGAGTTCGAGCCCCGCGTCAGGCTCTGGGCTGATGGCTCAGAGCCTGGAGTCTGTTTCCGATGCTGTGTCTCCCTCTCTCTCTCTGCCCCTCCCCCGTTCATGCTCTGTCTCTCTCTGTCCCAAAAATAAATAAACGTTGAAAAAAAAAAAAGAAAGATAAAAGTTTTTCCTCTTATAACAGAGATGATGTTAGTTAAACTCAAGGTTTACCAGGTTGTACTAGCTTAACTCTGTTATTATATGTTTTTGTTCCTTGCTATTTTAGAGTATGTGTGGTGGTCTCCCAAGATGGCTTCTATTAATTTCTTCCCTACCTATCTATACATGCATGCCGCTTCTCACTTTCACAGTTGGAGTCTGTTTTCCCTCAAATTGAATGTGGTCTGGCCTTATGCCTCACTTTGACTAACAGAGTACAGTGGAGGTGATGATGTGCTTGTTTCAGGCCTAGCACTCCACTGAATAGGTGGCTAATGCTCTGGTGAAGGCGGCCACCATGTAAGAAGGTCTAGCATGTTGGGCTCAGATGCTGAGAGGAAGCCCAGGCTAATGCATGGAGAGACGCTTGACCATTTCCTAGCTGCCCCAACCATCCTAGCTGAGGCATCTAACACATGAGTTAAGAAGCCATCTTTGACAACTCAAAGCCAGCAGACAACATGTGGAAAAGAAAAATAGCCCAGGTATTTCTGTCCAGATTGAAGAATTAGGAGAAATAATAAATTGTGGCTACTTTATGACAAAGTTTGGAGCGGCTTGTTATTCAGAAATAGATAACCAAAACCATGTGTAATTTCCAACTGTCATATCTGTAAGAGACAAAGCTATGGTAAATCAAGATGAAAAGGTTTGAGCATACACTTTACCTGAATTGAATTTGAATTCCTTGAAAAGTCTATGTCTACAAATTGTCAAAACTATCAATAATTTCTCAAATCAAGCAAACAAAATAATTTTGATGCTATGAACACAAAATAATTCATTATTAATGTGTCGTGTAGACACAATTTGTGGAAGGATTAAAATATATTTTAAAAATGGATTATCAGGGGCGCCTGGGTGGCGCAGTCGGTTGGGCGTCCGACTTCAGCCAGGTCACGATCTCGCGGTCCGTGAGTTCGAGCCCCGCGTCAGGCTCTGGGCTGATGGCTCAGAGCCTGGAGCCTGTTTCCAATTCTGTGTCTCCCTCTCTCTCTGCCCCTCCCCCGTTCATGCTCTGTCTCTCTCTGTCCCAAAAATAAATAAACGTTGAAAAAAAAATTTTAAAAATGGATTATCAGTTGTGGAAAGAGACAAGAGAAGGGCATGGAGCAAAGGTTGTCCCTCCAATTGTATTAAGGCTGAAAAAGAGAGAATGTCTATTATAATGATAGACAAGAAAGATCCAGTGTTCTCCATAGGAAAATCTAATTCCTGTTAAAACTAGAATCTTTAAGACTGAAGATTTTACACAAAACATTTCTGTTTTCTTTATTTTTTTCCTTCCTAGTGACTGCTTTTTTGGGAGGGGAGGGGTCAGCCTTCACATAAACTAAGTCCTCCCATTTCAAGTTTACAATACTATATTTCCATCCCTCAAATCGTTTCCTTGTGCCTCTTTGCAGTCAATCTCATTTTATACCCCTTGGCCCCTGTTAACCGTGGTGTACTTTTGTTACTATACTTTTGCCTCTCATTGAATTTCAACTAAGTGGAATCAGAAAATAGATAATCTTTTGTATGTGGCCCCATCATTTACATAATATTTTAAGATTAATTCATGTTAATCTGCATATTGGTAGTGTGTAAATTTTTGTTACCGAGTACTATTCCTTTTTCTTCCAGCTTGACTGAGATATAATTGATATATAGCATTATGTAAGTTTAAGGTATACGATATGATGATTTGATACAAATATACATTGTGAAATGTTTTCCACAATAAGGTTAGTTATATACCCTTCACCTACATAATTAACATTTTGTTCTACAGTGAGAACATTAAAGCTCTGATTTCGTAGCAACTTTCAAGTATATAATACAGTATTGTCACCTGTAGTCACTATGCAGTACCTCAGATCCTCAGAACTTATCAATGAAAGTTTATACCCTTTGACCAATTTTGACCCATTTCTCCACCCCTCAGCTCCTGACAACCATCGTTCTTCTCTGTTTCTATGAGTTGGATGTTTTTAGATTCCACGTGTGAGATCATACGGTATTTGTCCTTCTCTGTATGACTTATTTCACATAGCACAATGCCCAATGTCCTCAAGGTCCATCCGTGTTGTCTTGAACAGCGGTATTCCCTTTTTATGGATGAATAATATTCCATTTTATAAATATAAATATCACATTTTCTTTATTCATTCTCCACTAATGGACACTTAGGTTGTTTCCATGTCTTGGCTATTATGACTAATTCGCTAGTTAACACGGGAGTGCAGGTATCTCTTCAAGAGAGTGATTTCATTTCCTTTGGATATGTAACAGAGGTGGGATTGCTGGATCATATAGTAATTTTGTTTTTAACCTTTTGAGGAACCTCCATACATTTTTTCCACAGTTGTTACACAAATTTACATCTCCACCAGCAACACCCCAGGGTTCACTTTTCTCCACATCCTCACTGGCATTTGTTAACTCTTGTCTTTTTGAGAATAGCCATTCTCACAGGTGTGATACGATATTTCATTGTGATTTTGCTTTGCATTTCTCTGATAATTAGTGATGTTGAATGCCTTTTCCTGTAGTTGGTGATTATTTGTACGTCGTCTTTGGAGAAATGTCTGTTCAGGTCCTCTGCTCATTTTTAAAATCACATTGGTTATCATCAGGGAAACGCAGATCAAAATTACAATGAGATATCATCTCACATTTCTCAGAATGGCTAAAATCAACAACAAAGAAGCAACAGGTGTTGGTGAGGATGTGGAAAAAGGGTAACACTCTTGCAGTGTTGGTGGGAATGCAAACTGGTGCAGCCACTTTGGTAAACAATATGGAGGTTCCTCAATTTATTAAAAATACAACTACCCTATGATCCAGCCATTGCATGACTAGGTATTTACCCAAAGGATACAAAAATACTAATTAGAAGGGATACATGCAACCTGATGTTTATAGTCGAATTACCTACAATAGCCAAATTATAGAAACAGCCCAAATGTCCATCACTAATGAATGGATAACGAAGAAGTACAGTGGAATATTAGTCAGCCATAAAAATAATTAATTCTTTCCATTTGGAATGACATGGATGGATGTAGAGAGTATTATGCAAAGTGAACTAAGTGAGAGAAAGACAAAAATCATATGATTTCACTCATATGTGGAATTTAAGAAACAAAATAAATGACCAAAGGAGAAAAGAAAAGAGAGAGGCAAACCAAGAAACAGGCTCTTAACTCTAGAGAACAAACTAATGGTTACCAGAATGGAGGTGGATGGGGGGGGTTAAGGAGCGCACTTGTTGTGATGATCACCAGGTGCTGCATCAAAGTGCTGAATCACTATATTGTACACCTGAAACTAATAATACGCTGTATGTTAACTAACTGGAATTGAACACTGGAAGAAAATGAATGATAAATTTTTATAAAAGGTACAAGCACTTGGAAAGCAGTATGATAGTTTCTCAAAATTTAAACATACATCTACCATATGATCTTGTCAATCCACTCCTGTGTATTTACCAAACAGTAATGTCCATTTAAAAACTTAAACACGAGTGTTTCTGGCAGCTTTATTTTTAATGGTGAAAGAATAAAAACAACCCAATGTCCTATAGCACGTGACTGATAATCATACTGTGATATATCCATACAATAAAATGCTGCTCAGGATTTAAGAGGAATTAACTATTTGAGATGGGCAATAACATATGTGAATCTGAAATTATTCTCTCTGAAAGAAGTCAAACATAAAAGGATACATATATATGATTTATGTTTAGTTCTATACATACATTATGCATTATATATTATAATTATTATACATTCAAACTAGCATATGTTCATGGAACACAGATCAAACATTGCCTGGGGATGGTAGGGCCTGGGTGCAGCAGCAGGGAGCGGTAAACCAAGGGGTACAAGAAAACCCTTGATGGAGATGTGAAACTGTAGTGACAGTTTCACAAGTGAATAACTGTCAAAATTTATCAAATTGTGCATTTAAATATCCACTGCTTATTTTTTGCCAGTAATACTCAATTAAGCTGTTAAAAATTAATAAGTATGGTCACTTGAAAAAAGGTGAGGATATTATAAACAACTTCATGCCAATAATTTTGACAACCTAGATGAAATGCACAAAGTTTCTGAAAGAAAAATATAATGCTACTGGAGTTCACTCAAGAAAAATGTGTAACTAATATTTTTTTAAATAAACTGAGTTTACAATTCAAAATCAACCACGGGAAGTGGGACTTATAGTAGTACCAACATGAGAGGGGGTAGAATGATCCCCTTCTGCACAAAACAAGCATAAAACTTAAACAAAAAACCTTTCCAGACTATTTTGAGACACAGGAAACTGAACAAAGATGAAGACACATTGGAAAGCATTTATTCTTGAAAACTCGAACAACATTGGGTGAAAATGGCATCAAATCTATTGTGAATCTATGGACTTCTTGTCTTGGGTCACTCCCATCGATACACCCTCCACTCAGCTGTCAAAGCTGTAGTTTAGTGATTTGAGACTGATAACACAAACAGCACCTTTGCAGCCAGTGGTGATTAGCTCAAATTGCTTTGAGGACCAAGGAGAGAGAGGCAGAAAATTGAAGGCTTTGCTGGCTTAAAGTGACAGACACATGTCAGAGCATAGAGGAAATGTCCATGGCCTTGGTAGCCCAGCCATGTTAAAATGATTCAGGGTGAATAGCAGACAAGAAAAAAAATTAAGGGGGTTATGCTGGAAATTATAGAGCCAGAGAAGGGCTGAAATCAGCTTTCACACGACCCTGGCTCATTGCTAAACCACGTTTTCACTAGAAAGACCCAGAAAAGAAAAAAAAAAAAACATTAAAAAATGCAAGCCAAGGGAAACTTGAGAATTAGATGCATTTCCGGCACAGCTCAGTTTGCAAAAGGGTGGAGGCCTAATGGGCTCAAGGTATGTGAGCACAAACTTTCCAAATCAAAGGCTGATGACTACCCTATGCAGACACAGGTGCAGTCCCTATGAAGCCAGACTAAAAAATATAAATAAGAATTAAAAAAAAAAAGAACAAAAAAAACTTCGCTGAGACATCAGGGGCTGCACAGGTGCAGGAGAGAGACTCCACAGCAGTCCAGGCAAGTTGTTCAAACAAAAACAAGCACACACACAATTTGTTTTAAGCTTAGAAAAATATAATAGAAGCCAGAGATGCTGAAATAAGTAAATAAATAAATAGATAGATAGGTAAAATAATTGGTTTTCAGCCAAAAATTATTCAACATGCAAACAGAAAGAGAAGTGTGTGACCCATACTCAGGAGAAAAACACTCAAGATAAACTGTACCTAGATGTTGAATTTAGCAATAGCTTCAACCAGCTATTATAAATATGCTCAAATAATTGATGGAAAACATATTTGAATATCAAAAAATAATGTGCTAACAATGAGTGAAAATTGGGAATCACCACAGAAGACTGAAAACTGTAATAAACAAATGGGAATTCTACAATTTAAAAGTACAATAACTGAAATGGAAGATTCACTCCTGGGGTTCAACAGAAGATTACAGACGGCAGGGTAAAGATGATAAACTTGAAGATAGATCAAGAAAATCATCCCATCTTTAAAAGCTGAAGGAAAAATCAACAGAGCAGCAGAGTTCTATGAGACAAGGCATAACCTGCTACCTATGTGTAATGGGAGTCCCAAAGGGAAAAGAAAAAAAAGGGCCTAAAGATATTTGAAAAAATAATAGCCCAGAGTTCCTAAATTTATTTTTTAAAATCCGTCGAAGATCCAAGAAGTTCAATGAACCTCATGTAGGGTATTGACAAAGTGAACCACACCAAGATACAGTATAGTCAAACTCCTAAAAGACAAAGACAAATAGAAAATCAATGTAACCACAATTATCTCTTCACAACATAATTAAAAAATTACACAAAAGAGATAATAGACTTAGATGTAAGAGCTAAAACTATAAATTTTCTAGAAGAAACATCAAAGTAAAATGTGATTTTGAGTGACACAACAATTCTTAAGACTGGAAAAGTATAAATAAAAGATATGTGGTTTATATATACAATGGAATACTAGTTGACAATGAGAAAGAATGAAATATGGCCTTTTGTAGCAACGTGGATGGAACTGGAGGGTGTTATGCTAAGTGAAATAAGTCATACAGAGAAAGACAGATACCATGTTTTCCCTCTTATGTGGATCCTGAGAAACTTAACAGAAGACCATGGGGGGAGGGGAAGGGAAAAAAAAAGTTAGGGAGGGAGCCAAACCATAAGCGACTCTTAAAAACTGAGAATAAACTGAGGGTTGATAGCGGGTGGTAAGGAGGGGTGGGTGGGTGATGGGCATTGAGGAGGGCACCTGTTGGGATGAGCATTGGGTGTTGTATGGAAACCAATTTGACAATAAATTTCATATATTAAAAAAAAATCTTTATTTATTTTGAGAGGGATAGAGTGAGAGCAAGCATGTAAGCCAGGGAGAGGCAGAGAGAGAATCCCAAGCAGGCTCTACACTATCAGCACAGAGCCCTATGTGGGGCTCAAACCCATGAATCGTGAGATCGTGAGCTGAGCCAATAGAATGTTTGTAAATGGAAATATTTCATTCTTTTTTATGGCTGAGTAATATCCTGTGATATTCTCTATATATAATAATAATGGACACTTGTGCTGCTTCCATAATTTGGCTATTGTTGATAATGCTACTATAAACATAAGGGTGCATGTATCCCTTTGATTTAGTAGTTTTGTAATCTTTGGGTAAATACCTAGTAGCACAATTGCCGGATTATAGGGTAGTTCTATTTTTAATTTCTTGAGGAACCTCTGTACTGTTATCCACAGTGGTTGTGCCAGTTTGCATTCCTAACAACAATGGCTCCCCTTTCTCCGCATCCTTGCCAACACCTGATGCTTGTTGAGTTGTTGAGTTCAGCCATTCTGACAGGTGCAATGTGATATCTCAGTATAGTTTTGCTTTGAATTTCCCTGATGATGAGTGATGTTGAGCATCTTTTTTTATTATTATTTGTTGTTGTTGAGCATCTTCTCATGTCTGTTGGCCATCTGGACATCTTCTTTGGGAAAATGTTCATGTCTTCTGCCTATTTTTATTTGGTTATTCATTTTCTGGGTGTTGAGTTTTATAAGTTCTTTATATATTTTGGATACTAACCCTTTATCAGATATTTCATTTGCTAATCTCCTTTCACCCCCTAGGTTGCCTTTTAGTTTTGTTGATTATTTCCTTTGCTGTGCAGAAGCTTTTTATTTTGATGTAGTCCCAATAGTTTCTTTTTGCTTTTGTTTCTCTTACCTCAGGAGACATCTCTGAGCTGTCAGCACAAAGCCTGACGCGGGGGCTCAAACTCAGGAATGGCGAGATCATGACCTAGGCTGAAGTCAGATGTTTAACTGACTGAGCCACCCAGGTGCCCCAAAACACAACAGATTTCTGTATGTTGATTTTGTATCTTGCAACTTTACTGAATTCATTTATGAGTTCTAGGAGATTTTTGGTGGAGTCTTTCAGGTCTTCATATAATCTATAAACAGTCCAAGTTTTACATCTTGCTGATTTGGATGCCTTTTATTTCTTTTTGTTGTCTGATTGCTATGGCTAGGACTTCCAGTACTATGTTAAATAGTAATGGTGAGACTGGACATTCCTGTCCTGTTTTTGACTATAGAGGAAAATTTCTCAGTTGTTCCCCATTGAGGATGATATGAGCTGTGGGTTTTTCATATAGCGCCTTTATTATTTTGCGGTATTTTCCCTCTAAATGTACTTTATTGAGAGTTTTTATCATGAATGGATGTTGTACTTTGTCAACTGCTTTTTCTGTGTCTACTGAAATGATTATATGGTGCTTATCCTTTCTTTTATTAATGTGATGTATCATGTTGATTGATTAGCGAATACGGAACCACCCTTGCAACTCAGGAATAAATTACACTTGATTATTGTGAATGATTTTTTTAATGTATTGTTGGATTAAATTTGCTAGTATTTTATTGAGAATTTTTGCATCTATGTTCATCAGGGATATTGGCCTATACTTTTCTTTTGTAAGGGGTGACTTTATCTGGCTTTGGTATCAGGGTAATGCTGGTCTCATAGAATGAATTTGAAATTTTTCATTCCTTTTCTATTTTTTGGGATAGTTTGAGAAGAATTGGTAGTAATTCTTTAAATGTTTGCTATGATTCACCTGTGAAGCCATGTGGTCCTGGACTTTTGTTTGTTGGGAGTGTTACTCAGTTTCTTTGCTGGTTATCAGTCTGTTCAAGCTTTCTCTTTCTTACTGTTTCACTTTTGGTAATTTTTTTTTTTCTGAGAGAGAGAGACAGGGGTGGCAGAGGGGCAGAGGGAGAGGGAGAGAAAATCTCAGGCAGGCTCCATGCCCAGTGCAGAGCCTGATGCAGGGCTCAATCTCATGACTGTGAGATCATGACCTGGGCTGAAATCAGGAGTTGGATGCTTAACTGACTGAACCACCCAGGCGCCACTCAGACACTCAGTTTTGGTAATTTGTATGTTTTTAGGAATTTATCCATTTCGTCCAGCTTGTCTAATTTGTTAGCACATAGTTTTTCATAATATTCTCTCATAATTGTATTTCTGTGGTGTTGTTATTTCTCCTCTCTTATTTGTGATTTGTACCACCAGGCACCCCTATACTCTTTGTTTTATTTATTTAGGTCCTTTCTCTTTTCTGTTTGATAAGTCTGGCTAGAAGTTTATCAATTTTATTAAATTTTTCAAAGAACCAGCTCCAGGTTTCTGTGATCTGTTCTATTGTATTTTTTACTTTCTATATCCTTTATTTTTGCTCTAATCTTTTATTTCCTTCTTTATGCTTACTTTAAGCTTTGCTTTTCTTTTTTAGTTTCTTTAACTGTAAAGTTAGATTGTTTATTAGAGATTTTTTTCTTGCTTCTTGAGTAAGAAAATACTTCCCTCTTATGACTACTTTTACTGTATCTGAAAGGTTTTGGACAATTGTGTTTTCATTTTCAATCGTTTCCATTTTTTAAAATTTCTTCTTTGGTTTCCTGATTGATACATTCATTGTTTAGTATGCTCTTTCACCCCTTTGTATTTGTGGTCCTTCCATATTTTTTTTGTTATAGTTGTTTTCTAGTCTCATAGCATTGTGGTCAGAAAAGGTGCATGGTATGACTTGAATGTTTGTTGTATTTGTCGAGGCCTGTTTTGTAACCTATTTTGTGATCTATTCTGGAGAATGTTGCATATGCACTGAAAATAATGTGTATTCTGCTGCTTTCAGATGAAATGTTCTGAATATATCTGTTAAATCCATCTGGTTCAATGTGCCATTCAAAGCCACTGTTTTCTTGTTCGTTTTCTGCTTAGATGGTCTGTCCATTGATGTAGGTAGGGTGTTATTGTATTGTCAATGAGTTTCTTTATGTTTGTTTTTAATTGTTTCATATGTTTGACTGCTTCCATGTTGAATGCAGGAATATTAACAATTGTTACATCTTCTTGTTAGATTGTCCCCTTTATGACCATATTGTGTCCTTCTTTGTCTCCTGTTATGCTCTTTGTTTTTTAATTAAAATTTTTTTATTTTAATTTTTATTTTTTATTTTAGAGAGAGAACGTGAGTGGTCCATGCTTAGTGTAGAGCCCAACACAGGGCTTGATCTCACGACCATGGTATCATGACCTGAGCCAAAATCAAGAGTTGGATGCTCAACCACCCAAGCCACCCAGGTACCCCTACACTCTTTGTTTTAAAATCTGTTCTGTCTGATAATAAGTATTGGTACTCCAGCTTTCTTTTGACACCCATTTGCATGGTAAATATTTCTCTATCCCCTCATTTTTAATCTGTGGGTGTCTTTAGGTTTAAAATGAGTCTCCTGTAGGCAGCATATAGATGGGTATTGTTTTTTTTTAATCCATTCTAACACTCTGTATCTTTTGATTGGAGCATTTATTCCACTTACATTCAAATTATTGATATGTATGTATTTAGTTCCATTCTATTACTTGTTTTAGCACTGTCTCTGTAGATTTTCTCTGACCCTTTCCAGTCTTTGTCACTTTTTGTCTCTCCACTCAAAGAGTCCCCTTTAATATTTCTTGCAGGGCTGGTTTAGTGATCATGAATTCCTTCAGTTTTTGTTTGTCTGGGAAACTATCTCTCCTATTCTGAATGAAAACCTTGATAGATAGAGTACCCTTGGCTGCAGCTTCTTCCCGTTCCCCACGTTGAATATATCGTGCCACTCCCTTCTGCCTTGCCAAATTTCTGTTGAGAAATCTCCAGCTAGCCTAATGGGTTTTCTCTTGTAAGTTAAAGACTTCTTTTGCCTTGCTCCTTTTAAGAATTTTTCTTTTTCACTATGGTGTGGGTCTGCTTTTATTGATTTCGATTGGAATTCTCTGTGCCTCCTGGATCTGGATATCTGTTTCCTTCCTCAGATTAGGGAAGTTTCTAGCTATTATTTCTTCAAATAAATTTTCTTCACCCTTTTCTCTCTTCTTCTTCTGGAACTCCTAGAATTTGAATGTTGTTACCTTTGATGGACTCACTGAGTTCCCTAAGTCTATTTTCGTTGTGTGTATTTTTTCTTTTCTTTTTTTTTGTTCAGCTTCATTATTTTCCATTATTTTGTCTTCTAGTCACTAATTAGTTCCTTTGCTTCTTACAAACTGCTCTTCATTGTATAAAGTGTGTTTCTAATCTCATTTATTGCACTCTTCATCTCTGATTGATTCTTTTTTGACTCTTATCTCTTTGGTAAGGGTCTCACTGATGTCTTGTATTTTTTTTCCTCAAGCCCAGTGAGTATCCTTAGAATTGCTGCTTTTAATTCCCCATCACGCATGTTACTTATATCTGTTTCACTTAGATCTCTGGCCATGACCTTACCTTGTTCTTTCATTTGGGATAAATTCCTTTCTCTTCCCATTTTGTCTGTCTCTGCCTTTATTTCTGTGTTAGAAAATCCACTTATGTTTCCTGCTCCTGAAAGTAATAGCCTTATGAAGAAGAGGTCATGTCAGGGCCTGGTGCTTCAGGGAGTGCCTCTGGTTTGTGCCATGTACACTCTATTGTTGTGTTCTGGCTGTTCTGTCCTTCAGGACAGTGGTCTACAGAGACTCTCCTTGCCTGCTGTGGGCAGTGTTTAGTCCCTGGCCGGAATGTGGTGAATTTTAGCTAAGTGTGTTCTGCTGTGCTTGTGAAATCTCCTCCAGAACTGAGGCCCAGTGGAACTCTCTGGTCAGGAGACATGGAGTGTGTGGGGTGGGCAGGGGGGTGGGTTGTACTGGTCTTTTGTGGGAGGGGCCCACTGCCCTGGGACTGAGGCAAGCGTGTCTGAGAAGGGCACTCCCGCTGGAGTGTAGGGGGACAGGGCTTGGTATATGCAAGTTAGGCAGCCAGTATTGGTGCTGTACTGCTTCCCACAGCTGGCTCTGTGTTTATGCTCAGGGGAAGGGGAGGTAAATGGTGCAGAACAGCTCCTTTGTTCTTAGAGAGGAATCTCTGGGAATGTTGCCTCTCAGGGACATGTTCCAAGAAGAGTGAATAATCTCCCCACTTGTGCCCCTTGCACTCTTCAGATGGCTATTACCATGCTTTCTGCCCTTGGGTTGTTTGCATGCCTTCTCTTCAGGAGCAGGGCAGTGCCCTCAGGGCTCTATCCCAGCCTTGCCTCAAGAGCATTTAAACTGGTAATTTAAGCCCTGTGGGTTGCAAGAAATCACAACATTCAGCTCCTCTCAATTTCCAAGCCATTGGCTTTGGGGAAACATTACCCTTGTGCCTTCCCCATGTGTTCCTCTTTCTCTTGCCCTTCTCCTTGACCACGGCTCCCTCCTCTCCACAGCACCTGTGATCCATTTCTCCTCTAAATCACGTCCCCACACTTCCTACCTTCTTCGATGTGGCCTCTTCTTTCCTTTTAGTTGTGGAGTTTGTTCTATCAGTCTTTTGGTTCATTTCTGGAGAATTTAGGATGATTTGATAGTTATCTAGTGATAACTAGGGATTATCTAGGGATGATGCAAGCCTAGGGCACACTTACTCTGCTGCCATCTTCCTCTCTCTAGTTTGTACCTTTTCATATTCCTACCAGCTCTATATGAGAATTTCGGTTCCTCCACATCCATGCCAAATTGGTATGGTTAGTCTTTTTAATTTTAGCCATTGTAATAAATGTTTATCAGTATCCCACTGTTGTTTTAATTTGCATTTCTTAGACTAATGATGTTGAACATCTTGTCACATGTTTACTTCTTATCCCCAAATCTTTTTTGCTGACATCTTTAAAAAATTTTGCCCCCTTTTTCATTGGATTGTTTCGGTTTTTTTAATTGTTGTTTTAGGGGTTCTTCATATATAGCAAAAATAAGTCCTTTATTAGATGTGTGCTTTGGAAGTGTTTTTGTTCTCCCAATCTGTTGTTCGTCTTTGAATTCTCTTAATACCTTTTGAAGAACACAAGTTTTTAGTATTGAAGACATTCAATTGATCATTGTTTTTGAGTTGTGCTTTTCATGTCATAGCTAAGAAATATGTGTCTAACCTAAGGTCATACTTGTTTTTTTCCTGTTTTCTTCTGGAAATTTTATAATTCTAGGTTTTATGCACAGGTCTGTGATCCATTTTTAATTAAATTTTATATGTGATGTGAAATATGAGTTTAAATTCTTTCTTTGCTGTTGATGGAAATGCACTTGTTTACGCACCATTTGCAAAATAGACTGTTTTTCTTTTACTGAATTGTCTTTGTGCCTTTGAAAATCAGTTGGCAATAAAATGTATCATCTATTTTAAGGTTCTCTCTTCTGGTCTATTGATAAATTAGTATATCTTAACACCAGTAACACACTGTGTTGATTACACAACTTTAAAATAAACCTTGACTTTAAGTACAATCAGTTCTCAAACTATGTTTCTTTTTCAAATTCATTTTGGTAATTAGAATTCCTTTGCATTTCCATGTGAATATTAGAATAAGTTTATTAATTTCTACAAAAAGTGCCTGTTGTAATTTCAGCTGAGGTCACATGGAACTTATAAATTGACTTGAGAATAAATGACAGTTTAAGAACATTTAGTCTTCTGACTCATAAACATTATCACTCCATTTATTTGGATCTTTAGTTTCTCTGAGTGAATTTTGCCATTTTCAGTTTATAGGCCTTGCACAGTTTTTATTACTTATCCTGAAGTATGTCATGTTTTTGATTATACGGTAAATGGTATTTTTATTTCAATTTTGAAATTGTTGTATGTTTCAATTGACTTTTGGTTGTATCTTCCAATCAAAATTCCTTTTATTTTTTTTTCTAGTATTATTGTATTAGCTGGTACAACCACCACTATGTAATATATTAGTTGTAGGCTTTTTATAGCTCTCTTTTTATCAGTTTAAGAAGCTTCCCTCTATTTCTAATTTGCTGAGAATTTCTTAACTGGAAAGGATGTTCATTTTTTTTTCAAATGCATGGCCAAGGTCTACTAATATGATAATGTAGCTTTTCTTCTTGGGTTTGTTAGTAGGTGAATTTCATTGATTGATTTTCAAATGTTAAATCAATCTTGCATTTTTAACATACATGCCCTTTGGTCATGAGATTTTATCCTTTTATATACTGTTGGATTCTAGTCCTTAAAATTTTACTTAGTTTTTTTTTGGGGGGGGGCATTTATATTTATGAAGTATATTTATCTGAAAAGTTTTTTGAAAAATTATCATCTGATTTTGGTGTCAAGGTAATGCAGGCCTCCTTTTTTTAAAATTTTTTTTAATGTTTATTTATTTTTGAAGGAGACAGAGTGTAAGTGGGGGAGGGGCAGAGAGAGAGGGAGACACAGAATCTGAAGCAGGCTCCAGGCTCTGAGCTGTCTGCACAGAGGCTGATGCGGGGCTTGAACTCACAAACCACAAGATCATGACCTGAGCCAAAGTCGGACGCTCAACCGACAGCCACCCAGGTGCCCCATAACTCAGGCCTTCTATAATGAGTTTGGAACTATTCTTCTCAGTTTTCTGAAGAAGTTTGTATAGAATTTTAGATATAATTGGTATGGTTTTTTCCTAAAATTTTGTTCAAATTCACCAAAACAATCATCTGGACTGGAGTTTTCATTATGAAAAGATTTTTTATTACTAATTAAATGTATTCAATAGATATGGAACTGTCCTAATCATCTATTTCTTATTAGGTGATTTTTGTTAATTTTAATCTTCAAAGAATTTGATATTTTTACTTATGTTGTCAAATTTCTTGTTATAAAGTTGTTTATAATATTCTTTATCTTTGTAATATTTGTGGAATCTGTACTTATGACACCTTTCTTCTGATATATGGTAATATGTATCTTTCCTTTTTTTTCTTGATCAGTCTGGCCAGAGGTTTGTTGATTTTATTGATTTTCTCAAAACACTAGCCTTTCATTTCATTTCATTGTTTTGTTTTGTTTTCCTATAGTATTTTCTGTTGTATATTTAAGTCCACAGTTATCATTATAATTTCCTTTCTTCTGCTTACTTTGGGTTTAATTTATTCTTTTTTTCACTCTAGTTTCCCTGAGCCTCCAGTTTTATTGAGCTACAATTGACATATAATATTGTATTAATTTAAGGTGTATTTTTAGTTTCTTAATGTGGATTTGAGAACCTTGGTTTGAAACCTTTCTTCATTTCTACTAGATGCATTTAGAACTATGAATTTCCCCAATATATTGCTTTAGCAAAATGCTACAACCTTTTTTTTTAATCAATTTTTTAATGTTTATTTATTTTTGAGACAGAGGGAGACAGAGTGGGAGTGGGGGAGGGGCAGAGAGAGAGGGAGACACAGAATCTGAAACAGGCTCCAGGCTCTGAGCTGTCAGCACAGAGCCCAATGCGGGGCTCGATCCCATGAACCGTGAGATCATGACCTGAGCCAAAGTCGGACTCTTAACCGACTGAACCACCCAGGTGCCCCAAAATGCCACAACTTTTGATGGACATTGTTTTCATTTTCATTCACTTCAAAGTACTTTTAAAATTTTTCCTTTGTGACTTTGTCCCAGAGACTATTTAGAAGATTTTTATTTGTTTTCCAAATATTTAGAAGATTTTCTAGATATCTTTATGTTATTGATTTCTAATTTAATTCCACTGTGGTCAGAGAACATACTGTGTGTGACTTGAATTCATTTAAATCTATTGAACCTTGTTTTATGGCCCAGAATGTGGTCTAGGTTGATGAATGTCTGTTGTGCACTTGAGAAGAATGTGAATTCTGCCGTTGTGTTAGCTGTTTTTTAAATGTCAATAAAGCTAGTTAGATGAGCCTGCCATCCAAATGTTCCATTCTTCTGTGTTTCTTTCTGTTTGTTTTCTATTTAATTTGATCTTTTTCTAATTTCCCAGTGTGGAAGATTAAATCATTGGTTTTAACACTCTCTTCAAATGGAGGCTTTACTGCTCTACATTTTCATATAAGCACTATTTTAGCTGCTTACTACGAATTTTAGCTTATTTTGTTTTGCTTTTCATTTAGTTCAAAATGAATGAAATTTATTTGTACTGATTTATTTTGTGATTTCTTATTTGGGCCATGGGTTATTTAGTGGTAGAATATTTAATTTATAAATATTTGCTGATTTTCTCAATTTCTTTCTGTTATTGTGTTCTAATTTAATTTTGTCTTGGTCAGAGAACATACTCAATATGATTTATTTCCATTTTTAAAAAATGGAGTGTCATATAATTGCCCAAAAAGTTAATTAGTTTCATAACTTGTTTATATCTTTATTTTTATAATTACTGATTTACTATCACCTTATGCTCTCAGTTGTTAATAGAGGGATCTTATAATCTCCAACTATAATTGTGGTCTGTTCTGTTTCTTGTTTTAGTTCTCAGAGTTTTTGCTTCATTTATCTTAGAGATATTTTAATTAGTGTATACACATTTAGGGTTACTTTGTCCTTTTTTAAAATTGACCCCTTTATATCAGTAAGTAGCTCTTTTTACCCTTGGTAATATTCTTGGCTCTGAAATACATTTTGTCTGATACTATTATAGTTTTCCCCAACTTTCTTTTGACTGGTATTAGCATGGTATATTTTTCCCTTCATTCTACTTCTAATATAATATTAACCTTTTTTACTATTTACTATTACTATTATTACTTCTAATAATAATATTAACCTTTTTTATTTAATCAAGGTTTGTTTTGTCAACAGCATAAAATCGGGTTTTCTTTTATATCATATATTATAATGCATTTTATTTAAAGCGTTATGCCATTTAAATTTAATGTGATGATTAATATGCTATTTGTTTTCTATGTGTCCCATCTACTTCTTTCCACCCTTTCTACTTTTTTCTGTTTTGTTTTAGATTGAGTATTCGTATTTCTTTCATTGGCTCCTTAACTATACCTATATTTTTAAAGTGCTTACTTGAAGATTTGCAGTGTACAATTTTAATCAAATTCCATCTTCAAATGACATGCCACTTCTTATGTAGTATAAAAAAAACTTACAACAGTAGACTTTCATTTCCCTACTTTTAGCCTTTGTGTTATTGTTGTCATACATTTTACTTACTCATTTGTTATAATCTCACAACATATTATTACTAAACTGACCATCAAAATGCCATGTTAATGACTGATGTTAAGTGTGTGAACAAGAAATGGTAGAAGGACATTTTGTGAAAGTCACCCTTACTGTTGTATTATGGTTAGAAAGGAGAAAAATGTACACTGCATTGATAGAAAAGATACAGTTTTCCCCAAAGAAACATCTAATTCCTACTGAAAATAGAACCCTGAAGTATGAAGATTTTACAAGAAAACCTTTCTTGATTGGTAGAGCACAAAAGCACATTGAAATATTAGGATTCTAATACAGTGTATCAATTGATCAGTAACCCCATACTTAAAAAGAAAATAATGAACAAATTGAAGCTCTTCGGGCCTGGAGGAAATGAAATGCACTTTGCCTCTTCTTACAGTGGGAATAATTTTGAGTGATTGTAACAAAAGGAGAAAGGTCTAATTATAAGATTAGCCCCATTTCTCTACATATCTCTTTAGGTCATTGGTTCATTTTCTTTCTGAAAGACTGAAATATTCTCCATGGTTAAAGAGAAGTATAGTCAAAGCTTTTATACTATTATTATGCCATAAACAGAAAATGCTAGGATAATACTTTCAATAACGTAAAACAAATTATTTCACAGTAGAGAACTAAGTTAAAACAGTCAATATATGTATTTATTTGAGTATCAAGGTATTGTATGATTGTTGTCACAATAATGCTATATAATAACAACTTTAAGTAAATTTCTTTGTAACAGAATTCGCCTTTTGCCTCTACTTGCATCAATAATTCTCCTTAAATTTGGTATCAAGGAAAATTTTGGCCAATATATTTTTACTTCAACTTACAAATACAAGTGCAAAATAAAGGTAAGTGAGGGAAAACAAAGAGAAACAAAATGTGTATTTTGTTTGTGAAATACCAGGGCCTATTTTGTATCTTGAGTTTCCCTAGCAGACAATAATACCCTCAACTGGCTTAGCCCCAAAGCCAAAATTATATTAATCAGAAATTATTGCATCATTTGTGATTCTCAGGTGTGAGTTACAAATGCTATTGCTTGTATGTCTAAAGTTGTATAAAGAGAAAATAATACACATTGGGCCGTAATTTAAGGTACTGTAAGACCTTACTGCAGAAACTCTTTGTGTAACTTTCTGGGCCTTTGTTTCTATTCAAGGATTACTGCAATTATGGAGGAAAGAGAGAATGTTAGAACCATGTTCTGTGAGCCAGTAAAATTACCAGAATGACTGTGTTTGTGACTGTGTTCGTGTGAATTCGTCAGTCTGTGTTGCAATGCTCAAATTGGCTGTGGAAGGGCAAGAGAAGTTTCTTCTCTTTAGAAATTCTCTGGTTCTTTAGAGATCTGGTGCAAAACTAACAGACCAAAAAGGTGTCTGCCTTTACAACCCATTCCTACTTTTCTGTCCAAAGGATCCTGAGAATCTCCAGGGGTATTGAAGTGTTTAGCTTCTATGATGCTAAAAAATAACATATAATGAAGTCATGATAATTACAGGTGTTTTACATGCTAGGACAATCAATTACAAGCACATAGAAAGATTTAATAGAGTAAATCGTGTTAAGAGTTTAAGGACCAAAAATATTGACTTGTGGAAAGGCAGAGTGTGGAATGTGGCGCATTTTCTCCTTATCTAACAATAATTGAACTGGAGACAATGCATTGGCCGTAGCAACTTCTTTCTAGGTATGTTGCCTGAGGCAAGGGAAACAAAAGCAAAAAGAAACTATTGGGACTTCATCAAAATAAATAACTTCTGCACAACGAAGGAAACAATCAGCAAAACTAAAAGGCAACCTACCGAATGGGAGAAGATATTTGCAAATGACATACCTGATAAAGGGTTAGTATCTAAAATACATAAAGAACTTCTAAAACTCAACACCTCAAAAACAAATAATCCAGTTTAAAAAATGGGCAGAAGACATGAATAGACATTTGTCCAAAGAAGACCAATAGAGACATGAAAAGATGCTCAACATCACTTATCATCAGGGAAATACAAATCAAAAGTACAATATCACCTCACAGTAGTCAGAATGGCTAAAATTAACAACACAGGAAACAAACGGGTGCTGGCAAGGATGCAGAGAATGGGGTACCCTCTTACACTATTGGTAGGGATGCAAACTGGTACAGCCACTCTGGAAAAACAATATGGAGCTTCCTCAGAAAGTTAAAAATAGAACTACCCTACAACCCAGCAATTGAAGTACTAGGTATTTACCGAAAGGATACAAAAATACTAATTCAAAGGGATACGTGCACCACAATGTTTGTGGCAGCACTATCAACAATAGCCAAATTATGGAAAGAGCCTAAATATCCATTCGCTGATGAATGGATAAAGAAGGCGTGGTTAATATATACAGTGGAATATTACTTAGCAATAAAAAGAATGAAATTTTGTTATTTGCAACAATGTGGATGGAGCTAGAGAGTATTATGCTAAGCAAAATAAGTCAGTCAGAGAAAGACAAATACCGTATGATTTCACTCATATGTGGAATTTAAGAAACAAAACAAATGATCATAATGGAAAAAAAGAGAAAGGCAAACCAAGAAACAGACTCAACTAGAGACAACAACAAACTGATGGTTACCAGAGGGGAGCTGGGTGGGTGGATGTGTTAAATAGGTGATGAGGATTAAGGATTGCACTTGTTGTGATGAGTACCAGGTGTCATGTCTAAGTGTTGAATCACTAAATTGCACACCTGAAACTAATACTATGCTGTGTTAACTAAGTGGAATTTAAATAAAAACTAAATAAAAAACTAGAGAAAATGAAAACAAAACAAACATAATCATTTGAAGTTTCTAGAAATTGTGCTAAAGACATATGGCAAATGGTAAAACAGTCATCAAGAAAATACCCTACATCTTGGTCACAATGAGAGCGTATGGTACTTGAGCCATGATCCACTGCCTTTTCCAATCTCCAAGCTCTGTCTTATAGAAACTACTTGGGGGGCTGCTCTACTCTGGACAAGTGTAGTCAAGAAGATGGGATCCCCTGTCCCCTGCAGCTGCCAGTTTGGGGTTATGGTTTCAGCTTGGGAGTTACAGGCCTCTAGTGTTTCTCATATCCTCCACCTCTGTGTTGCAGAGGCTGAGGCCAGCGGCTTGCTTTCCTTACCCATCCTCTGCAGGCTAAGAATTCTGGACTCTTGTTATTTTCCACCCCAGCTGGCTCAGAGAGTGGTGTCTCCATGTTGAGAGAAGCAAGTCAAGACGGCTGGAGAGCACTAGCACACCCTCCCACCCGCTACAGCACCCACCAGTAGGGCAAAGCGTCACTCTGAGGGAAGAAGACTACGATGCCAGCCCTGAGTTCTTTAGTTGCTTAGAGGTTCTTCCCAGGTGGAGGCAGGCCCTAAAAATAAAGCAGTCTGGGCATTGAGGAGACTATTCGAAACAGAGCGAAGAGCACTCCAGGCCTAAGAAAATTTTTAAGGAAACATTCTGATTTTGGCGGAATGCAATCAAGAGGGTGCTCATTACTTCACTGTCAGAGAAGCCAGAAGTGTAACAGAGGATCAAGGAGAGACGGCCAAAAAAAGCCCTCTTAAGATCCCAGTGAATCCTTAGGAACGGGGAGGTTGTGCAATCACTAAGCTATCCTCATTTGGGAGCAGTTGGGGCAGGACAGGGGTCAGACTTGAAAGCATCCCCTAAGTCACACACAGATCTGTCAATAAATACTGGAAGCCTCACTAGCAATGGGAGCTTAAACACAACCTCTGACTCAACACTAGCTGGGTATTAAGCTGTACTGACTGAGGAGTGGCTCTCGGGCAGCCACACTGAAAATAAAGCCACACATATCTCTGGCAGTTTGGAAAACTATGTACAGTTGCAAAGCTGAACCCTTTTGGGAGAGAACGGAGGGGGAGTCTCTAAGCTATACTATTCCCTGGTTAAACATGAAACAAAAATTTAAACTCCCTGAATTGTGACAGCAGCCTCCAAGCCATACACAAATCCAGTGGTAAAAGGTAAAAATCTAACATGCTAAGAGGGATTAAGTACAACTTTTGACAAATAATTAGCTTATGCCAAACTCAGAAGCAGCCCTTGGGTAGCCAGGCTGAAAGATAAACACAAGAAAAAAGATGTGCAAAGACACCAGATTCTGTACACCTCAGGTCAAAAACTGCAGAGTTGGTTCAGCCAGGTCACTAAACAAATAAATAGACAAAGCAAATAATAACACTAAGTCCTGTGGCTATCAATATTCAGAATTGCCATATTGCCATTGTCAAAATGTCCAGCTTTAAACAAAAAAAGTGTGAGGTATGCAAAAGACCAGGAAAGTGTGACTCATACTCTAGAAAAAATATCAAGCAATGGAAACTGCCTTTTGAAAGAGGCCCAATGTTGTATATAGCAAAGACTTCAAAACAGCCATTTCAGATATGTTCAAATAACTGAAGAAGACCATGTATAAAGAATTAAAAGAAAGTATGATGCAATATCTCATCAGATAAAGAATATCGATGAAGAGATAGAAATTATAAAAAAAGAATCAAATAAAAATTCTGGAATTGAAAAGTATAATAAGCAAAATGAAAATTCACTATTGGGACTTAACAAGGAAATTTGAGCAGGCTGAAGAAAGAATCAGTAACTGGAAAATAGATCAATAGCCACTATGTATCCTGAACAACAGAAAACACGAACAGAGATTTACAAAAATGTGTACACAAGGAGTGCACAAACACGTATCATAGGTATATAAGAAGGAGAGGAGAGAAATGAAGCAGAAAAGTATTCAAAGAAACAATTGCTGAGAATCTGCAAAGTTTGATGAGAAACATCAATCTGACATCTAAAAAGCTCAACAATCTCTAAGTAGGCTAACTGCAGAGATACATACCCAGACAAATAATAGCCAAAATGGTGAAACTCAAAGAAAGCAGTAAGAGAAAAATGATGTGCATAAAGATTAAGCAGAAATAAATGAAGTGTAGGAAAACAGTAGAGAAAATCAATAAAACCAAAGGTTTGTTCTTTGGAAAGATCAACAAAATGGACAAACCTTTATCTCTGCTGACCAAGACAAAAAGGTAGAAGACCCAAATTACCAAAGTCAGGAAAGAAAGAAGAGACATTGCCCTAACTTCTAGATATACTAAAAGGGTATTAGGGAATACTGCCAACAACCGTATGTCAGGAAATTAGATAGCCTAGATGAAATGAAAAAATTGCTAGAAAGATACAAACTAACAGAAATGGTTCAAAAAGAAATAGGAAATCTGAATAGACCTATAAAAAAATAAAGAAAATGTAATAGCAAGTAATCAGAAAACCGCCAACAAAGAAAATTCAAAGCCCAGATAACTTTGCTAGTGAAGTCTACCAAGAATTTATAGGAGAATTAATACCAACTCATTAGAAACTCTTTCAAAAAAATAGAAGAGGATGAATTAATCCCCATCACCCTCTATTAGGCCAATGTATCCAAGATACTGAAATGACACAAAAAGATAACTACAGACCCATATCTCTTGTAAATATCTTGAACAAAATAATAGAAAGCCAGGTCTAGCAACGTATAAAAATTATTATGCACATTGACCAAGTGAGATTCATACCAGGAATGTAAGGTTTGTATAACATCAAAAAAAGCAATTTATAGAATACATTCTATCAGTAGAATAAAGGACAAAAGCCACATGATCATCTCAGTAGCCACAGAAAATCAATTAATAAGTATCCTCTCATGATAAAAAAAAAAGTCTACAACCTATGAATATAAGTGAACTTCCTCAACCTAATAAAGGGCAATTTTTAGGAACCCACCACTAATATCATACTTAAAGGTGAAAGAGTGAATACTTTCTTCCCAAGATTGGGGGCAAGTCAAAGAAGTCTGCTCTCACCACTTCCATTCAACATTGTATTGGAGATTCTAGCCTGGGCAATTAGGCGAGAAAAATAAATGAAAAGCATCCAGAATGGAAAGGAAGAAGTAAATTACCTCTGTTAGCATAAAGTATGTTCTTGCATACAAAAATTGCTAAGGCATCTGTTAAAAAGCTATTAGAAATAATAAACAGCTTCAACAACTTTTCAGGACACAAGATCAGTATACAATAATCAACTGTATTTCTATATCCCAGCAATGACTATCTGAAAATGAAATTAAGGAAATAATTCCATTTTTGACAGCATCAGAAAGAATAAAATCCTTGGGACTAAGTTTAACAAAAGAAGTACAAATTGTACATCGAATGCTGCAAAACACAAAGGATTTGAAGAAGTGTTAAATAAATGGAAAAACATTCATGTTCATTGAAGAGAAGACATTCATATTATTACAGTGGCAGTACTCTCCAAATGGACCAATAGTCTCAATTTTTTTCAAGATATTAGCTTGATTTTTGGAAGAAATTGTCAAGTCAATAAAAAAAATTTATATGCAAATGTAAGAAACTCAAAATAGGCAAACAGTTTTGAAGAGATTAGGTTGGAGGACTCACATTTCCCAATTTCAAAATTTCATAGAGGGGAGCTAAGATGGCAGTTGTATAGGAGGACCCTAGGCTCTCCCATCCCTTGAACACAACCAGACAGGCTCATCTCATCCCTTGAACACGATTAGATGACTATCAAATCATTCTGAATACCCAAGAAATCGATCTGAGATCTGACAGAACAAATTCTACAGCTAGAAGGAGAGAAGAGGCCACATCGAGGAAGGTGGGAAAGGTGGAGACTTGGTTTGGGGGAGAAATGGATTGCTCGTGCTGTGGAGGGGAGGGAGCCCTGGTCACAGAGAAAGGCAAGAGAGAGAGAGAGAGTGGGGCACCCATGGGAACGCACAATGAGAGCACTTCCGCAAAGCCATTGGCTGGGAAAATGCGAAGGGCTGATTTTCGTTGAGTTCTTGCAACCAACAAAGCTTAAAGACTGCAGTTCTGAAGATCCCCAGACTTGGCTGCAATAGAGCCCTGAGGGCACTGCCCTACTTCTGGAAGGAAGGCAGGCAAGCAACTCTGGGGCAGATGGTGTGATCTGAAGATCGCCTAAGGCGCACGGGGAGACACTGATAGCTCTTCTCGGAGGGCATTTGTGAGAGGTGGCATTCCAGAGATGCCTCTCCAGGGACAAAGGAGTCAGCAGGCCCCATTCCTGCCACCTTCACCCCTCAGCACAGGCACAGAGACACCTGCTGAGGGAGGCTAACGTGGACACTGGCTGTTTAGCCTGCTTTGCTCCAAATCCCATGCCCCCGTACTCCGGCACAACCGGCCTTTTTGGTCAAACCTGCATCAGTCCCAGCGTGGTGAGACCCTCCCCCAGAAGACCAGTGCAGATGCCTGCCACACCAGGTCGCTGAAGTTTGGAGTTTTAAAATTCAGCAGGCTGGGCTGGGACAGAGCCCGAAGCGCACCGCGATGCTCCTGGCAGGCGAGCAACCTGGACAGAGCATGAAAACAGTGATCTGAAAAATGCCTAGGACACATGGGTGGGGGGCGATGAGATTATTCACTCTTCTGGGAGTGCTTTCCTGAGAGCAGCAAGCACAGAGACTCCTTTCCAGGGACAAAGGAGTGGGCTAGCACCATTTCCCTCTCCCGCCCCTCAGCATAAACACAGAATCACCTTCAGTAAATAGCACAGCTATACCTGCTTACATCAAGTCCTACTTCCCTTCGCTCTGCTGGTACCACCCTCCTCAGGCAAGCGTACCATGGTCCTAGTGTCGTGGGCCCCTTCCCCAGAAAACCAGCAGAAACCCCTGCACACACCACGTCTCCCAACCAAAGAGTTCTGCAAACTTCAGTTCTAGTGGAAGTAGTATCAGGCCTCATTTAACAAGCAGACCAGAGCCCACCGAGTTAAAACTCGCCACACTCTGGCCAAGGTCCAAACGCTCCCCACTGCAGGCAATTAGAGCCTCTGCAGACTACTGGCCTAAAGGATAGAGCAGCCAAAACACAGCAGTGGAGTGCACGCAGCATGCACCAGAGACACTCCCTGAAGCGTGAGGCTCTGGACACTGTATGACATCTTCAAACCCATTACTCTCAGGTTGAAATCAACCACAAGAAAAGATTTGGAAAGATCACAGATACCTGGAGGTTAAACAACATACTACTAAAGAATGAATGGGTCATCCAAGAAATCAAAGAAGAAATAAAAAAAAAAGACACTGAAACAGATGAATATGAAAATCCAATGGTCCAAAACCTCTGGGGTATAGCAAAAACAGTCCTAAGAGGGGCGTTTTTAGCAATACATACCTACCTCAAGAAGCGAGAAAAATCTCAAACAACCTAACCCTACACCTAAAGGAGCGAGAAAAAGAAAAAATGAAATCCTAAAGCTAGGAAAAGAAGGGAAATATTAAAGATTAGAGGAGAGGGGCGCCTGAGTGGCTCAGTTGGTTGAGCATCTGACTTCAGCTCAGGTCATGATCTCACGGTTTGTGAGTTCGAGCCCCGTGTTGGGCTCTGTGCTGACAGCTCAGAGCCTGGAGCCTACTTGGTATTCTGTGTCTCCCTCTCTCTCTGCCCCTCCCCCACTCATGCTCTGTCTGTCTCTCTCTCAAAAGTAAACATCAGAACTTTTCTTAAAAAAATTTTAAAAAGATTACAAGAGAAATAAATGATGTAGAAAGTTAAAAAAAAAACAGAACAGATCATTGAAACCAGGAGCTGGCTCTTTGAAAAAATTTAATAAAATTGATAAACTCCTCACCAGACTTATCAAACAGAAAAGAGAAAGGACTCAAATATATAAAATCACAAACATGAGAGGAGAAATAACAACCAAAATCACAGAAATACAAGCAGTTAGAATATTATGAAAAATTATATGCCAACAAATTAGACAACCTGGAAGAAATGGATAAATTCCTGGGAACATTAACTACCAAAACTGAAACAGGAAGAAGTAGAAAACTTCAACAACTGATAATCAGCAAATAAATTGAATCAATAATCAAAAATCTGCCCCCCCCAAAAAAAATCTCCCAACAAACAAAAGTCTAGAAACATATGGCTTCCCAGGCAAATTCTACCAAACACTCAAAGGAGAGTAAATACCTAGTCTTTTCAAACTATTCCAAAATAGAAACGGAAGGAAAATTTTCAAATTCGTTCTATGATGCCAGCATTACCCTGATATCAAAACCAGACAAACTCCAGTAAAATAGAGAATTACAGGCCAGTATCCCTGATGAGCATGGATGCAAACATTCTCAGTAAAATACTAGTAAATCTGGGGTTCCTGGGTGGCTCAGTCAATTGAGTGTCCGACTCTCTATTTCAGCACAGGTCATGATCTCATGGTTTGTGGGATGGAGTCCTGCATTGGGCTCTGCACTGACAGCACGGAACCTACTTGGGATTCTCTCTCTCTCTCTCTCTCTCTCTCTCTCTCTCTCTCTGTGCCCCTCCCCTGCTCGTGTTCTCTCTCTCAAAATAAATCAATAAACAAACATTAAAAAAGTAAAATACTAGTAAATCAAATCCAATGGTACATTGAAAGAATCACTCAGCAAATCAAGTGGGGTTTATTCCTGAGCTGCAAGAGTGGTTCATTCTTCACAAATCAATCAACTTGATACTCCATGTTAATAAAAGAAAGGATAAGAACCATATGATCCTTTCAGTAGATGCAGAAAAATCATTTGACAAAGTACAACATCGATTCATGATAAAAGCCCACAACAAAGTAGGTTGAGAGGGATAATACCTCAACATAGTAAAGGCTATCTATGAAAATCCCACAGCTAATATCATCGTCAGTGGGGAAATACTCAGAGCTTTTCTCATGGTCAAGAACATGATAAGGATGTTTACTCTCACCACTGTTGTTCAGAATAGTACTGGAAGTCCTAGCCACAGGAACCAGACAACAAAAAGAAATAAAAGGCATCCAAATTGGCAAGGAAGTAGTCAGCTTTCACTATTTGCAAATGACATGACATTCTGTATAGAAAATCCAAAAGATTCCACCAAAAAATTGCTAGAAATTATACACAAATTAAGTAAAGTTACAGGATACAAAACCAACATACAGAAATCTGTTGCATTTTTATACACCAATAATGAACCAGAAGAAAGAGAAATCAAGGGATCAATCCCATTTACAGTTGCACCAAAACCGTAAGATACCTATGAACAAACCTAACCAAAGAGATAAAAGATCTGTGCTCTGCAAAACTATAAAACTCTGATGAAAGAAATTGATGGTGCAAAGGAATGGGAAAAAAACATTCTGTGTTCATGGATTGGAATAAAAAGTATTGTTAAAATGTTCATATTACCCAAAGCAATCTACACATTTAATGCAAATCCCTATCAAAATACCACCAGCAGTTTTCACAGAGCTAGAACAAACAATCGTAAAATTGGTATGGGACCACAAAAGACCCCAAATAGCCAAAGCATTCTTAAAAAAGAAAGACAAAGCTGGAGGCATCACAATCCCAGACCTATAGTCATAATACAAAGCTGTAGTGATCAGACAGTACGGTACTGGCACAAAAACGGAAACATAGATCAGTGGAACAGAACAGAAAACCTAGAAATAAACCACAACTATATGGTCAATTAATCTTCAACAAAGCAGGAAGGAATATCCAATGGAAAAAAATAGTCTCTTCAACAAATGGTGTTGGGAAAACTGGGCAGCAACATGGACTACTTTCTTACATTATATACAAAAATAAATTCCCAATGGACTAAAGACCTAAATGTGAGACAGGAAGCCTTCAAAATCGTAGAGGAGAAAACAGGCAGTAAACTCTTTGATACTGGCTGTAGTAACTTCTTACTAGATATGTCTCCTGAGGCAAGATAAACGAAAGCACAATAAACTGTTTGAACTTCATCAAAATAAAAAGTTCTGCGCAGTAAAGGAAACAATCAACAGTACTTAAAGGCTACCTATGAAATGAGAGAAGATATTTGCAAATGACAAATCTGATAAAGGTTAGTATCCAAAATGTATAAAGAACATATAAAACTCAACACCCAAAAAACAATCCATTTAAAAATGGGCAGAATACACGGATAGACATTTTTCCAAAGAAAACATACAGATGTCTAATAGACACATGAAGCGATCCTCAACATCACTGATCATCAGGGAAGTACAAATTAAAACCATGATGAGATACCACCTCACACCTATCAGAATGGCTAAAATTAACAACTCAGGAAACAACAGGTGTTGGCAAGGATGCAGAGAAAGAGGAACCCTCTTTCACTGTTGGTAGGGGTGCAAACTGGTGCAGCCACTCTGAAAAACAGTATGGAGATTCCTCAGAAAGTTAAAAATATAACTACCCTATAATCCAGCAGTTGCACTACTAGGTGTTACTGAAAGGATACAGAAATACTAATTCAAAGGTACACATGCACCCCGATGCCTTTGGCAGCATTATCAACAATAGCCAAATTATGGAAAGAGCCCAAATACCCACCGACTGGTGAATGAAGAAGATATATGTGTATATAACAATCTGTTCTCATAGTTCAGAGTCTGTTTTTTTTGGGGGGGGGTTTGTCTCTTTTTTTTCCCTTTTGTTCATTAGTTTTATATCTATATAACAATGCGGATGGAGCTAGAGAGTATTGTGCTAAGCAAAATAAGTCAGTCAGAGAAAGACAAATATCATATGATTTTACTCATATGTGGATTTAAGAAACAAAACATATGACCATAAGGGGGGAAAAAAGAGAGGCAAACCATGAAACAGATTCTTAACTATAGAGAATAAACTGGTGGTTACTGGAGGGGAGGTAGGCGAGGGGATGGGTTAAATAGGTGATAGTTATTAAGGAGGGCACTTGTGATGCATACTGGATGTTGTATGTAAGTTATGAATCACAGAATTGTACACATTATACTAATATTATGCTGTATGTTAACTAACTGGAATATAAATAAAAAGTTGGGAAAAAAAACCCCAAAACTTATTACATAGCTACAATATTCAAGACAGTGTGGTACTGGTAAAAGTATAGACATGTCCATCTTGGAACAGAGTTCAGAGTCTAGAAATAGACCCATATACTTATGGTCAACTGATTTTCGAAGGGTGCTAAGACAATACAATAGAGAAAGCATCGTCTTTTTTTTTTTAATTTTTTTTTTCAACGTTTATTTTATTTTTTGGGACAGAGAGAGACAGAGCATGAACGGGGGAGGGGCAGAGAGAGAGGGAGACACAGAATCGGAAACAGGCTCCAGGCTCCGAGCCATCAGCCCAGAGCCTGACGCAGGGCTCGAACTCATGGACCACGAGATCGTGACCTGGCTGAAGTCAGACGCTTAACCGACTGCGCCACCCAGGCGCCCCGAGCATCGTCTTTTTTAACACATGGTAGTGCAACAACTGGCTGTCTACAATGAAAAGAATGAAATTGCATCCTTTCTTATACCTTACGTTGAAATTAACTCACAATGGCTTATTGACTTAAATGTAACAGGCTTAGAAGAATATATAGGTATAAATCTTCTTGACCTTGGATTAGGCAATGGTTACTTAGATGTGACACAAAAACATAAATGACCAAAGGGAAAAACAGATAAATTGGAGTATATCAACGTTAAAAACTTTTTGCTATAAATGATACCATGAAGGGAGTGTAAACTCACAGAATGGGAGAAAATATTTGAAAATCATCTATTTAATAAGAGACTGATATCTAGAGCATATAAAGAACACTTACGATACCATAAAAAGAAGACAATTCAATTAAAATATGGATGAAGGATTAGAATGTACATTTCTCCAAAGAAGTTATACAAATTGCCAACCGGTACATAAAATATACCAAGAAAATATAATTAGTCAATAGAGAAATTCAAATCAAAACCATAGTGAGACACCACTTTACACACAGTAGGATGACTGTAATAAAAAGAGACAACAATAAGTGTTGGTGGGAACATAGAGAAATTGGAATTTTGTGTATATGGTGCTTTGCAGTCATCTAAGGGGTATAACTGTGTATAGTGAACGTCATTATGGAGACATAAATTTTTAAACTTTATTTTAATTGCAGTATAGTTAATATATGTTGTTATATCAGTTTCAGGTCTATAATATACAAATTGAACAATTCTGCATGTTATTTAGTGCTCATCAAGATAAGTGTATCTTAATCCCCTTTACTTATTTCACCCATCCCTTCACCCACCTCCCCTCTCGTAACCATCAGTGTGTTCTCTATAGTTGAGTCTGTTTCTTGGTTTGTTTCTCTCTCTCTCTTTGCTCATTTGTTTCATTTCTCAAATTCCATATATGAGTGAAATCATGATATTTGTCTTTCTCTAACTTTTCTCTAGATCCATCCATGTTGTTGCAAATGGTGAGATTTCATTCATTCATTTTATGGCTGAATAATATTTCGTTATATATATATATATATACATATATATATATATACACACACACACACACACACATACCACATCTTCTTTATCCATTCATCTATCAGTGGACACTTGGGCTATTTCCATAATTTGGCTATTATAAACAATGCTTCTATAAACATAAGGGTGCATGTAGCTTTTTGAATTAGTGTTTTTGTATTCTTTGGTTAAATACCAGTAGTGTGATTACTGGATCATTTGATAATTTTTGAGAAACCTCCATTCTGTTTTCCATAGTAGCTGTCCCAGTTTGCATATCCACCAACAGTACATGAGGGTTCTTTTTTCTTGACATCCTTGCCAACACTTGTTTCTTGTGTTGTTGATTTTAGCCATTGTGACCGGTGTAAGGTGATATCTCATGTGGCTTTGATTTCCATTTTCCTGATAATGAATGATGTTGAGCATCTTTTCATGTGTCTGTCTGTATGTCTTCTTTGGAGAAATGTCTGTTCATGTCTTCTGCCCATTAAAAAAATTTTTAATTGGAGTATTGTTTTTTGGTGTTAAGGTGTATAAGTTCTTTATATATTGTGGCTACTAACCCTTTATCTTATATGTCATTTGCAAATATCTTCTCCCATTCTGTCGGTTGTCTTTTAGTTTTGTTGGTTGTTTCCTACGCTGTGCAGAAGTTTTGGTGTAGTTCCCAGTAGTTTATTTTTGCTTTTATTTCCCTTGCCTCAGGAGACATATCTAGAACAATGTTGTTATGACTGATGTCAGAGAAATTACTGCCTATGCTCTCTTCTAGGATTTTTTTTGGTTTCCAGTCTATGAAGACATAAATTTAAACTGACATAATAAGTACCATCTACATGCAAAACTGGTACTTTCAGAGTTCTCTATAGTCATTTTGTTTTCCTTCTATTTTCTCTGTCTAGTTTGGGTCTAAAAATTAATGATCTGTATAACTTTAAGGAGTTTCACAGAAATGTCTGATATGGCCAAAATATTCGATGTAGGCTCAGTGAAGTCTTCCTTGCTGCAGTCTGCTCTGGAGAGTGTCTGTCACAAACATGTCACCTTTTAAATTTGATGTGTGGACAAGATAAATTTCGGGAGATTATTTTAATCCTAGTCCCCCAAAGTAGAATATGAGATGAGGATTCGTGTTAAAATGACTTATTAGGAAATACTCCCTGGATAAACTAGTAGAAAGGGGGGGGGGATTGGAATCGGGAATGGAAGGAGGTCAAGCAAAGTTCTGTATCAAGCAAAGTTCTTCAAGGCTGAGACTGAGTCAGTCCTAGAGAACAGTCCTATAGATAACATAGATCACATCTTGGGAACTGTTCCACTCACAGGTGAGGGAGTAAGGGTGTTTATACCTGAATCCATCTGTCATGGGCTGCCTGTGAGTAATGGAAATCTTCCATCAAAAAGCCTGTACCAACAGAGGTGCTGGCTTTTGGAAGTTAAACCCCAGCAGGAGTCCAGGTGCATGAGAATGGTAAAGGGATCTCAAAGAATGTGAACAGAACAGTAACAGAGTCTGTATAGGGCTCGAACTTCCAACTTTATTTCCTGAATTTACTTTCAGCTTGAAAAGGGATAATCATAGATGAAGTCATCATCTCTGAATCAAAATGTATCTCTGACAAATATTTATTGAACAGGCCAGGCACAGCTATTTGTGCTATGGATACAACAGTTGACAAGACAAAAACAATCTCTGCTCTGATAAGCCATACAGACACATGATCACAGCTCTAAATGAGAGAGGCACCTAGGGTGAATGTTAGTAATTAGCTTGAGTTCCCACCCACGCTGTTTTGGGTTTTCAAACCTTGCCATTTGTTTCTTTGTTTTATTTTTCTGCGTTTGAAATCTTAACAGTTTTGGGGAGGGAGAAATTTAGAGATGTTTCTTGGCAAACTTTCTTTTCTCAAGTGTGATTTACCCTAGGTGATAACACACACACACACACACACACACGCACACACAAACACGCACACATGCAGGGGTCTCTCTAGCCTACAGGCCTTCTCCTTGTTGTGGCCTCCAGCTGTAAGCTCTAGGTCCTGATGACTGTTCTTGGTCACAGAGCTCACAAGCACCAATGCACAGTAGTCTTTTCTCCAAACAGTTAATTGTCACTTTCATAAGGATGTCACTCCTCCTGGTATATCCTTTTTCTTCTGACGCATCAATGTTACCGCTTCTGCTGGCTTATTTCTATCGAAGTCATTTCAGGGCTTTGGAATTTAATATTCCTTATTATGCCAATCCCCTGCTTTTTTGCACTATAGGCTTTGGAGTCAAAATATTTACAGTTGAATGTTCTCTCTACCTCCTATGTTTGTTAAGTTACTTAATTTCTTGGTCCCTCAGTTTCCTCATGTGTAAAATGTAGACAATGATAATACTTACCTTGTAGGGATGTTATGACTAAATGAATTAATGCAGGTGAAGTGCTTAGAAATATTTCTGACACTAGGAAAATATGTTAGCTGTGGTTAGTTCAAATGTCATCTCCATAACCCTCATACTCTGCTTAAACAGCCACCTAGTCATTTTAAGTTGCATTATCCTGCATATTTATTCAAATTGTATGTTACATCTATAACTGTCTTGTTTATGGTCTGTCTCCTTACTGTCATACCTCCTCTACAAACATATACACAAAAATGGCCAGCATGAGCTCAGGTCCTTTGTCTACTTTAATCGTTGCTCTATCCCCAGCGTCTAGAAGTGTCTTGCACGTAGGTGTTAAGCAAATATTTGCTTAACTACTAAATGATGTTAAATGAATCCGTGGTATTTTTGAAAGATAAATGAGCCCTCTAGTGGTAGTAAAATGATGCATTAACCCTTTTATAAAACACTCAATTTCTGTGGACTGTTTATATTTACCTACTTTCCAAAAGAATGTGGTCATATAAGAAAGGACTTGGATGCAGTGAAACCAAGGGAAAAACAAACAAACAAACAAAAAACTAAGACAATTTAATATAATTGAAGGCCACATTTGGTTTTTAATGTAGAAAAGTGGCAGGACCTTATTAAAAAAACAGCATTTTGATAACATTGTGCTAGAAATCATAGTAGATGCTTTGTATACATTATGCCATGCAATTTTCACAACAACCCTCCTAAGTAGATTATTATCCCCCTTTACAGGATGATGGTACTGAACGCAGGGAAAAGAAGTATATTTTAGGGTGCCTGGGTGGCTCAGTGTGTATGTGTCTGACTCTGGGTCTTGGCTCAGGTCATGATCTCATGGTCATGAGATCAAATCCCACATTACTAAGCAAATGCCTGCTTAGCATTCTCTCTCTCTCTCTCTCTCTCTCTCTGCCCCTCCCCCGCTCATGCTCGCTCTCACTCTCTCTCTTTCAAAGTAAACATTTTTTAAAAAGAAGTATACTGTATGGCCATTAGTGATGAAAAGAGTAACCATGCCAGGGGCGCCTGGGTGGCGCAGTCGGTTAAGCGTCCGACTTCAGCCAGGTCACGATCTCGCGGTCCGTGAGTTCGAGCCCCGCGTCGGGCTCTGGGCTGATGGCTCAGAGCCTGGAGCCTGTTTCCGATTCTGTGTCTCCCTCTCTCTCTGCCCCTCCCCCGTTCATGCTCTGTCTCTCTCTGTCCCAAAAATAAATAAATGTTAAAAAAAAAAAAAAAGAGTAACCATGCCAAACTGTGATAGATGGTAAACTTTCTCTGAGACATTTGTCACATGAACGTTTGTATATAAAGATACTGAACACCACATTGGGTAGTGCCTTCCATCATAGTCTTGCACGACATTCTGAGAGTTTCTTCAAGTGATTGTTTCTTATATTGGTCTTCGATGAAGAAATGAGGGCAATGCAATTGTGAATAACATAAAGTGTTTTTAAAGGGAAGTCAATTACTATAGTTGAGGTAAAGAGCTTTCTGATTACATAAGAGGAGAGCTTACTGAATCTCAACCGACAGAGCATTTATTATATTAATTGCCTCAAATATCAATTATTACAGCTTTTTCCTCTTTTATATAAAAGTAACAAAATTCACTGTCAATCATGGGGAATAGAGAAATTTTTGAGGAAAAAAACCCACAAGTCACCCATATTCCTGCTTCCTATAACTTGTGGCTGTTAACATTTTATGTTTCTTTCCAGACATTTTTTATATTCTAATTGCATTGCTCTCTATTGTATGTTTGTATGTTTATACACACTAAAAATGGCTTTCAGGATTTCTATTTATAGCTGAGTTGGAGATATGATACCCTGACCTGTCCTCCTGTGGCAAAGCAACTACAAATACTAGATAAAATATTTTTAAAAACCCATATTTTATGCTGCATAACTGAACTCGCTAGAAAATTAAGCAAAATCCTTAGAGGAGAGAAAGGGAATTAAATTGAGAATCCAGAAAGATAAATGAGCACTGGAACTAGTTTTGGCCAGGAGGTATCTGCCAAATCCTATGACTTTGAGCTTGCCTTTGATGGCTACGTGGGGCATGAGTGGGATGCCCATACATGCCGGTGTGCCTGGGGTAGTCCTCATGTATTCATGCTGTTATTGCCTAATTATTAGTAGCACTCTTTTTCACTCTGAAAAGTATCCTGGTTTGGGCAACAATTTATATTGTCACCTTAGGCACGGGCAGCCTGATAGGAGACGCCTTTACAGACATGACATGCAAGACCACCTCAATGTAAGAGTAGAAGCGAAGATGGCAAAAATTGTCCCTGATATATGATTACAAACGTTGAGGAAAAGAGGCAGACACCTCTAAACGCACATCGTTCAGAGGCCATCTGCGATAGGAATGAATAGTCATACACTGCTCGCTGACCTCTGAGTGCATCAGTGTGACAGAGTTCGTGTTCATAATGTTGAAACTGACTATTCTAAGAAGTTGAATCGGGTTTAGTATTATCCTTTTAAGAGTATAAGAATGTGTAACAAAATAAGGCTTTCTGCAAATATAAATTGGCAGTGGAAAAGTTAATGCTCAAATCCATCTGGAAATATAAATACCAAAATCTTCAGTGATGCTAGCTAGATACATTAACCTTTCCTATAAGACACAAACAGGTGTGCTGTATGGCAGGAGCTCCATCCAGTCTAATGTTCAGAACCACTACAAGAGGTTTTGCTTTCTGTCCACTTCTGTTTCCTGCATTCTCCCTGGGAATCGTTTTGGAAAGGCTTTGTAGGTTAATGGAAAAACATGAAATATAAATACATGGCAGTAACCAATGGAAAGTAGGTTAGAGTTCCTGCTCGTGCTATTATTTTTCTTATTTTTTTTTTCCGGCATTCTTCTCTGAAAAATCACAAAACATTAGATTTAGAAGGAACTTTCCTTTGTATAATTTTTTGAGGATTTAGAAATTAAGTGATGAGGCATCATCTTTGATATAGCTTTGATGTAGTTTCTTTTTAACTTCAGAAGAGGAAAGAGGAACTGGGAAGATTTCAAGCCAGCTATAGAGCCACAAACAGTTTCTAGAGAAGCAATAATTCATTTCCATAACTAATTAAAATTAACAATACCAATCAATAACTTTAACTCTAAAAAACTAGATTGCTGTGATTAAAAGTCTAATACCTACATCTAGATCACAGTAATAAAGGATTTAATAAATAGATGCAATTGAAAAAATGATTATTAAAAGTTACAGCATTTGTTTTGCGAGGACAACACCAATTAGTAGGGCCATTTTGAAATGTTATAAAAATATATTGTAATTTAACAGTTATAATATAGATGTGTGCTACTAGATGCTACAACTTGCATATAGATTTACTTTCATAATTTTAACCTCAGAATAAATAAAAATAGATATTTTACTGCATCTTGATTTTCTTTTATTCTGATTTTCAAATTATATATATATATTTTTGAAGATTTTACAGTTTTGTTACCTGTCCTTTAAAAATATTATTTGTAATGGTTCCATTATATCCCACTTACTTAAATTATCCACTATCTTTATAGCATTTAATTTTTCTAATTTTTAATTCTCATGATTAATACTGAATGAACAACCATATACAGTACATATATCTTTGAACTTATCTGATGTGTTTTTAAGTATAGTAGAGGTGCAATGTAGAATTTGGGATTATATTTGATAGGATTCACATGGGACCCAAAATACCCAAATCCTGCCTTGCCAATCCTTCATCTTCCCTATGGAGCACCCAAGGATGCCATACAGAAAGGGAGTAATGTGCAAATAGAAAATCAAGATGCCGGGACACCTGGGTTGAGCGTCCAACTTCAGCTCAGGTCATGATCTCGTGGTTTTTGAGTTAGAGCCTCGCATCAGGCTCTGTGCTGACAGCTCAGAACCTGGAGCCTGCTTTGGATTCTGTGTCTCCCTCTCTCTCTGCCCCTCCTCTGCTCTCTCTTTCTCTTTAAAGTAAATCAACATTAAATTTTTTTTGAAAAAAAGAAAATCAAGATACTGCTTCAGAGCCTTTCTGATAAAAGTGAGTTTGAGACTGTGGCTCAAATTCAAGGTTTATGCAGACCCTCTCTCTCCTAAGTCCAAATCCAAATGTCCCCATCATCCATCCGCTGGTCTAAATTGATGGGCACATCAGTTTTTAGCCATTTAGAGCCACACCTCTCCACCTACTCCCATTCCTAACAATGAGCAGCCACTAATCTGTTCTCCATTTTTATACTTTTATTAATTTTAGAATGTTATATCAATGGAATCCTATAGCTTGGAACCTTTTAAGATAAGCATTTTTCAGTCAGCAGAACCCCTCTGAGATCCATCTAGGTTTTTTCATGAATCCCTAGTTTGTTCCTTTTTATTGTTGAGTAGTATTCCATGGGATGGAGGTACCATAGTTTGCTTAACCAGTCATTTATTGAGGAACATTTTGATTGTTTCCAGGTTTTGACTATTACGAATGATGCTGCTATGAACAATCTTTTACATGTTTGTATGTGGACTTGAATTTTGACTTCTCTGGGTTAAATGCCCAAGAGGGCAACTGCTGAGTTGTATGATTAGCTCATGTTTAGTTTTGTGAGATGCTGTCAGTTTCGGAAGTGGTTGTAACATTTTATATTCCTGCCATAAATGTGGGAATGACCTGGTACCTCTGGTCCCTCACCAGTATTTGATGTTGTCACTATTTTTTTTTATTTTAGCCATTCTGATAGGTGTACTTTGGGGTCATTTATTTTTGTTGTGTGAATTTCCTTCCATTTTGTACCTGTCTTTCTATTAGAGCATGGGTAGGTTTTCTTTTGTTAAGAGCAATTTGTCTATTAAATATATTAAGATATTCCCTTTTTTGAGAATTTTCTTACCAACCTGTTATTTTCCTTAAATCTTTTTTTTGGCATACGGAGGTGTTAAATTTTTAGGTAATCAAATTTGTCCCCTTTTTTTTGCAAAGTCCTCCATTACTTTTATATTTAAAAAGTTGTCCTTTACTGAGAGATTAATTATTCATCTATACATTCATTTTGAAGTTTTGTTTTTTACATTTGTTCTTTTGGTTCATCTAGAATTTATTTTGGTATATAGTTTAAAGATCTATCACGAGTCATTTGCCATGTAAAGAATTACCTCAAAATTGACTAGTCCCCCCATTTCTTCTTCTTGGATTATGCTGCTTTATCACCCACTCCATTTTTAAAAAATGTTTATTTATTTTTGAGAGAGAGTGAGTGAGCAGGGGAGGGGCAGAGAGACAGGCAGAGAGAGGATCTGAACCAGGCTCTGCACTGTCAATGGAGGGCCCAACGTGGGGCTCAAACTCATGAACTGTGAGATCACAGCATGAGCTGAAGCCAGACGCTTAACTGGCTGAGCCACCCAGGCGCCCCTCTCCCACTCCATTTTTATTTAGACTTGATTTTGATTCTGTGAAATCGATGAAATTCTATTAACCTGTCAATTCTTGTGTCAGTATCATTTAGCTAAGATTTTGGCAAGAACGAGATAGTCAAATCAAGACTGGGTTCCTAGAGTTTAGATATTCTGTGTAAATCACTGGAAATGGGACCATATGCTTTAGTAACCAAAAGTTTCCATGGGAAAGGTTTTGTTACAAAAACGCAGGGGCCTGCCTTATTCTTGTTATGTAGGAGACTCTGATTGTGCTTCTTAAGAGGTTCTGCTTGTGGAGTTGTGCACCTAAGTCAGATATCCAGGGAAATGGCAGTCATCCCCAGTTCTTCCTCAGCCTAACTGCAAATAGCCCATGGTCATATATGCCTCCAGGAATAGCCTTGGGTGTCCAGTAATTCCCTCCCATGGATCTGTAACTTAAGAGTGACCCTAATTTATACCTTCACAGTGTTGTAACATGTATAGAGGACTCTTTTAAGGAAGTTAGTGATGTGAATGAAGTACATTCAGGTTAGTGCATTATGAGCAATGGAATCTGTCTCAGACTCCCAGAATTGCATGCTGGAAACAATTTAAGATCTATTACTAAGTAATAGTTGAAGAAATAATTCACCAGAGGGTATGAGAAGGACTTTAGTTCCTCCTGGTGGTATCCTAAGGTTTCAGAGACTACCCCATGGATTTAAAAGTATTTAGGCAGAGACTTTGTTATTTTTTTTTCAGTTGTGTCACTCAGAAAATAAATCTTAGCCTGAGTACCAGTTTCAATTTCATTTCACATTCGCCAGAGTGTAAATGGGGATGTTTGGGGCTGGAAATGACATATAACCTAATTCAAAATTGGTTAACAAAGGAATTTTTACACTCAGGTAACTGATAAATTCAGAGAAACCGTGAACTTTAGGTAGTCTGATTCAGTCACCAAACAGGATCATCAAGGACCTGGTTTATTTCCTAAGGCTAGTTATTTTTGAGGTTGCAGATGATTGTGAGCAACTCTCTAGGGACATGCTTCCTTGTTCAGTAGAGAGGATGCATGTGTCTTGCCATTTCCATTAATAACGTTGTGCTCAAATGTTTGGAAGATGCTAACTGGCTTAAGCCATTCAGAATTTACCTGTGGAGCTTGAGAGTAAGGTTAATCCTATACAAACCATCCAGTAGGGAAAGTTGAGGATACTGTTACCATGAAGGTTAGGAAACAGATGCTGGGCAGTAAACCAAAACTGTCTGCCACACCCATTATTTGGCATCTTAGAGACAGTTTCTAAAAAAAACAAAAAACCTTCTGAAGAATGGTTTGTGTTAATACTACTGGCTGTTCTAGTTGAGTCCTATACAGACTTTGAGTAATCCTGGATATCAATCAACAACAAATACATATTTATGGACCTTGTACTACACGCCAGGCATTTTCCTGTCATTTCACATGTCTTGGAAAGAATGAAAGGGAGTATTTCTCATCAGAGAATACCAGGTTTATTGAGGTAAAATTTGCAAAACTTGTGTAAAATCCACTCTGTGTAGACGAATCCTTTATTGGATAGCTTGGAATTTGACCAGCACAAAGACAATTAGGTTGCTCCAACTGTCCCTTCTCCTCAAGCCACCGTTGTTTCTTGGGTGGTGCTGCTTCGGTGTTACTGTCTACAGTCCTGATCTCCACCATGTGCAGATGCAGACTGGTCATGGTCGACCGTGATGGAGATACAGGCAATGTGTCTAGAGTTACTACCACTGCATTTCAGAATGTGTAGGTGGCATAAATTTCAGGTGTGTTGGAGTAGCTTCTGATGTTGGTGGCCATAATGCGTGAGATAGCATGGGCTCATGACTTCATTTGCTCCCCAGTTTGACACACTAAGCCTATAGACATACGAGGAAGAGAATGTTGCTTTTAAGAAAAGTGAACAGTTTCTTTGTAATTTTTGTGAGCGATGATGGCAAGTCACATGAAAGCCATGCGAATCTCTGCTGCTGAGGTTTCTGGGAGAACAAGGTAGCACTGAGAATCTAGCAGGAATTTGCTCTTAGGTTTTGAATCAGGTCATATGGTGGTAATGGAAGAATTGAGAAGAATGTAGAGGCTTTTCAGATTTGTGGTGATTGCTTTGTCATTTATGTCTTTGGTGGAGGGCAAGAATTACTATCAATTGCTTCCTGTTCAGGGATGTAATCTGTGATATATATGCTAATAACTAAAATGCAAATAGCATGTTACAGTTTTCAGAGTGATTTCGAACAACATTTTAATTTCATTTGATCCCCACAAGAATCTTGTGACTTAAGTAGGAATACACAGTAGTTCCATTTTATATATTCAGTGCCTCAGAGAGGTATGTTAGTCAACGTCATAAAATAACCAAATAGTGAATCGGGGACTTGAACCTTGGTCACTTCATTCAAAATCTTATGCTCTTTTCACTATAGAAACCACCCGTGCATTTTTATAAAAAGACATGGGGCAGGAGATCAAGATCAATAGCGACCTATCCTGAGTATTTCCCCACTCAGCTTTTGGAAGATTTCCCAGTGGAGATGGGGATAGGGAATGAGTAGTGGTCTCATGCTATTAGGTATGTTTCAGGAAAGGACAACAAAGATGAGATTAAGAAATGTTTTTACAAGGTTGTTGTCAAAGGAGATATAAAAATATTCCAAATAGTGTTTTAGAGCTAAGCTGCCATTACTTTCCTAGTAAAGTGTCTTCATTGTATGTGTTGCCCACTTTTAATAACCACTTCTTTTATATTGGATCAAGCCACTATTATATCTCACTTGGCTCTCCTCAACTGGTCTCTGACTTACTATTATTTTTTTTAACCTATGAATGTATATAGTACAGCTAAAGTGATCTTTTAAAAATGAAAATTGGGTCCTGTCCACCTCTTGAAATGCTCCAGGGGTCCTGCATTATCTATGGGATAGAATCCAAACTCCATAGTATGACATATAAAACACATTGTGATCATCCCATGCATACTTCCTCATGCGTACCCTCTCCTCCAGGCATTTGGATGATGTCTATTCTGCCAGTTTAATACATTATGATCTCACATGTGCTAAGATTTAGAGGATGTCACCTCTGTCATGAATATGGTTTCCATTCCTTCTTTCCTATTATCCTTTTCCCTGGGCAAGCTTCTTTCTTACTCATTCTTTAGTATTCAAGTTAAGCATTAGTTGCTCAGTGAAACCTTCTATTATTCCTTTCCTTGCCAGACATATTTGGTGTCTGCTTCCTTGGACTGTGACCCCCATAAAAGCTTGCATATATTTTTAGTATAAATTTACCTCCTTGGTCTGCTATTTGTTTTTTTTTTTTTAATTTTTTTTTTCAACGTTTATTTATTTTTGGGACAGAGAGAGACAGAGCATGAACGGGGGAGGGGCAGAGAGAGAGGGAGACACAGAATCGGAAACAGGCTCCAGGCTCTGAGCCATCAGCCCAGAGCCTGACGCGGGGCTCGAACTCACGGAGCGCGAGATCGTGACCTGGCTGAAGTCGGACGCTTAACCGACTGCGCCACCCAGGCGCCCCTGCTATTTGTTTTTTGATGGTAGTCACAACTAATCTGTAAACTCTTCAAGGTTAGATATACTGGCTGATTGTTTTTTCTTCCAAGTTCTAAGTACAATGTCTTGCATATAATTGATGTTCAGTGTATTTGCTGAACGAATGAAGCGTGAGTAAATGTTTACTGGGTTGCCTTACTAAAGTGCATGTGTGATGAGTAACTTAAGTTCGTATGGGGTCTTTTCTGATATGACAAGGAATGTTTCATTAGGCACAGACGTTGTATCATATCCGGAATGTTGGATATGCTCTTGTTATCCACCATAGTAAAAGGAGTAATTAATACTTACACATAGAGTCAGTATAAAAGTGTGGTAGGGAAAGAGACCTGGGGTCTAGTCATAGTTTTGTCAACATAGATTTGCTAATGACATACTGGTTGAGCTTGGACAAATTCCTTTATCTCTCTGGATTTCAATTTTCTCATCTGTAAAATAAGAATGGAGGAGGGAGGTAGATTAGAGGTCATCTGTAACAGAACTTCATGCTCTGAGGGTGTGTGATTCTAGGAAGCAGTATGAGAAGTTTACTGAGAATGGCAAAACTGTAAGTATTGGTGAAGCTGCCTGAGCTGCATGGTCCTTTCTTACTCAGACCGGAAGTGCTCCTTCGGGATATGGGCATTGCTAATCATATTTTGAACATAGGGAGAATTTTATTTCCCAGATGCAATGTTTATGTTACTAAAAATACTATTGAGTTAATTCCCATCAAATCCTTGCAGCTCCACAATTTTAAGAACCTTTCTCATTTTTAATCAGACTGGACATATTTTACGTGATGTGGGAAAAGTAGTTTCAGTAAAAAGACTTAAACAGAGTTTCTTCAGTGTTCTCTTCCCTTTCATATAGTTAACAGTCTCATCAAACATAATTTTAAAAAAAAAGATGAAGAAATGATATGGATATGGTCCACTAAAGTCTTGGGAAAAATTAAGAAACCAAGTAGCAAATACAGTCTTCTTGTAATTTTAGTATGGCAACATAGAGTGGATGCCCATCAATGTGTCAATGTTTTTAACGTGTGGCTACTCATAATACACATGGACATTAAAACGTGATCTTTGGGGCTCCTGGGTGGCTCAGTCAGTTGAGTGTCCAACTTCGGCTCAGGTCATGATCTCACGGTTTGTGAGTTCGAGCCCCGCGTTGGGCTCTGTGCTGACAGCTCAAAGCCTGGAGCATGCTTCGGATTCTGTGTCTCCTCCTGTCTCTGCCCCTCCCATGCTCATGCTCTGTGTCTTAATAATAAATAAACGTTAAAAAAACACGTGATCTTTAAGACATTTTGGAGTGAGTGAATTTGTTTGAATTTTCAAAATAAGCCCTCTAAGGCTTGTTTCTTTCAGCTAATTTACAATCTTGAAGCAGAGTTTACCCTCAATGTTGTTACAGATTCTTTAAGGGAAGATCATGCATGCATGCCCACACTTCAGTAAGCTTTTTCAATCCTTTTTTTTTTTAGGTAAAAGATTTACTCAATGTTACCAATTTTGGAAATATTAAATAAACCTAAAGAATCCCATGACCTTTAGAAATTCCTTTATTAGGTAAATAATCAACAAAAAAATGTATACATACAATCACTACATGACATGTGCAAGAATGTTTATAGCAGTTCTATTCATAATAGCCCCAAAATGGGAGCAATCCAAATATCCATCAACATTAGAGTGGATAAATGCATAGTCACACAATGGAATACCAGACAGCAGTGAGAATGAATGAGCTACAGTTTTTCACAGCAATGTGGAGAAATCTCAAAACATACTTCTGAGCAGAAGTGATGAAGAAGAAAAATGCATATTGTTGGATTGCGTTTATATAAAGTACAGAAACAGCAGAAGCTTGTCTATACTATTAGAAATTCAGGAAGATCTTTGGAAGAGTAGCAACCAGGAAAGGGCATGAAGGGAACTATTGGAGTGCTTCCTCAAGTGCATATCTTGATCTTTGTGATGGTTGTGGGTGTATCTGGTTAGTGAAAATTCATTGCACACTTAATATGTGTGTAATTCCGTGTGTGTGCATGTACTTGATTTAAAAAGGAAAAAAAATGACATAGGAAAAAAACCCTAAAGGAAAAATAATTTGAATTCATAATATTTAAAAGGATCATACCTGGGGCGGGCGCCTGGGTGGCTCAGTCAGTTAAGTGTCTGACTTCAGCTCAGGTCATGATCTCATGGTTCGTGGGTTCGAGCCCTGCGTCAGGCTCTGTGCTGACAGCTCAGAGCCTGGAGCCTGCTTCCAATTTTGTGTCTCCCTTTCTCTCTGCCCCTCCCCCACTAGTGCTCTGTCTCTCTCTTTCTCTCTCAAAAGTAAATAAACATTAAAAAATAAATAAATGAAAATAAAAGGATCATACCTTGGAACGCTGCCTATGTGCCTTACTGAGATTATAACTAATCTACAATAAAGTGATCCCTGTAACATAAAGTTCCTTTGGTATACACATATAAGTAGGCTTATCTCCTTTAGGGTGAATTTGGCATAGCTGTCTCTTGTGTACTGGCTTACCTTTGGGGCCTTACAGGGAATTCACTGGTGATCTTTTGGTAGATCATTGGAAACCTTTCTCTGTTGTGTTAAAGATGTCAGTAACAATTGAGCTTTCTGCTCAGATGTTTTCCATCTTGGGCATAACTACATGGGACTTAATTCTCAAGGACTTCCTGCAGAGAACTCCATTATTAGAAGGACAATTATATAGGGGCCTTCTGGTGGCCTGCAGCTTCTCACCCCTAGTCTTCCTCCATGTGGATCCTTGGACTCTGCTGTTGCTCTCACAGCATGTTTCCCCAGGTTGCAGTAGGCTGGGGACACAAATGTGACCATGATAGAAATGACAAAATGTGATGTTTCTGGCTCTCTCTGTAACTAATCTGTAGGAACTCCAAAATTCTTCATATTGATCTTGTAGTGTTTTATGACACTTATGGGGGTGAGTGTCTCATGTACACTTACTTATTATTTCCTTCACATTCGATGTGGCATTTGTCACTTTCCTCCTTTCCTCGGATGCTGAAGATGCCTGTGTTGGGCATACGTTTTCTTGCCTGTTCCTATCCCCATAATATCATTGGCCAGTCTGATTAGCTGCTCAGGGCACTGTGTGTTGTCTCCTAAAGGGCTCCACCTGGCCTGCACTCTTTCTGTTTTCTGAATTAATAATAGCAAGAGGAGCCCCTGTCATTTATTGAGGTCATTCTATTGTGACAGGGTACACTCACCTCTTTAAATGGATCATCTCATTTGATCTTTGCAACTACCTTATGATGGTGACACTATTGGTATCCATGTTTTATAGATGAGAAAATTGAGACATAGAGGGATTATATAACTTGTCCCCATTCACACAACTTGTAAGTGGTGGGGCCAGGATATGAATCCAGGTCTATCTCTTGCCAGGACCTAAACTCAACCCTTAATAGGAATGGCCCTAAAATAGTACTAACTTGTATTCCCACTGTCATAGTGTGCATTGTGCTCAGAATCGTTCCTTCACTGACTGGGCCATCACCTTGGGCTAGATACAGCCCTTGTAGTGTGCCCTTTGCTAAGATGTGCCTCAGTCCTCCATGTGAAAAAGCCTTTTTATCCAGATAGGTTTGATCCTAAGCTGGTTTCTGTGTATTTTTACATTACATTGGGTTTTGTCACAAATTCTTTATTTCGTTTTCCTAGGCACTATCCTTAGCGTATCATTTTACTGATGAGACATTTTACTTTTCCTTAACTTTCTAAGTTTTATTGATTTATTTACATATTCTATTTATTTTATGGAAAATTTTATCATTTTTACTCTTTAAGTGTGTTTTGTTATTTAATTTAACCTCTTGGTAGGCCCTGTAAAAAAAAAAAGATCAGCTTAAGACCATTATTTTTACTTAGCATTTCATGTTTGAGTATTAGTTTTAGATGCTTTTATTACTTCGAGACTTTTATCTTTGTTGTTTTCTTATAATAGTCTGTTTTGTCTCACTAATAATGCAAGCTCTCTATCTTTTATGCTAGGCGGATGGGAAATGGCCATGGAAATTGGGTTAGGATAGGAGTACAATGGAGGCTCATGTGTGTTTGTGCCCAATCTAGCCTGTTCCCCAAGCAGGAGAGATGGAAAGCCAAATATTAGAGGTTTATAAGCACTGATACACCAGGCTTCGAACTAGGTGGAACTATGTCCTTTACATCTATATCTTATTTAATCTCTATATAGACCTGCAAGTACATACTTTGTCCACAAGGAAATTGAACTCTGAGACAGTAAATTATTTGTAGAGCCTGGATTTGAATCCAGATCTGTCTAAATTCCAAAGCCCTTGCTTTTTCCACAAAGACCTCCTGAACATATACCTAGGGAGAAACAGGATTCTCTCTGAACAGGGGAGAAGCGAGACTTCCAAGGGCTCTCCCTTCCACCTGAATTTGTCTACTTCTTCCTGCAAAGGGAACCCTACCCACCCCAATCAGACATCTGCTTTCAGTGACTGCGTAGAATCAAAGGCCTTTCCCAGCTGAGCTGACACAAGGATCTGGTCTTCATGGGGACAGAGCAGCCTCAGTATGAAATTTTGTCACCTTGGCTTGCTTCCCTGCTTCCATTTTGGCTCAGATCAGCTGCTTCTGGGTATTCAAAAACCCCTGTAGGCTTGCTTTCATCCTGGCTGTTTTATCAAGGCAGTGTATCCCTTTTGCCTCTCTGCTAATGAGCACCAGAAGTAGCTTTCCTCAGCAAATTCTGTTTCTGTTTGCAGACACACCTGCTGAAGCCCTGAATCTTATTCTTTCCCTGTTTTCCCTCTTGGTTTTTGAAACAGTTTAAAATCCCTCCAGGAAGCACACAATGGCAAACATTCAACATCACCTCCCATTCACCAACTAGGATCAAGTTGACTCTTGCAGCCATAGTAACCATTGCTAGCTGCTGTGTAACTCACTCTTGAAGTTCCTTGTACATTGAAAATAATTTACATGAAACCACTTAAGATTACTTCTTAACTAGGCTAACAACTCTCATCTGTCTAGCTAAGTGTCTTTTTATGAAAACTTTATTTTCCCCTTCCAAAGTTGACAAACATGTTTGGATGTAACACAAAGACAGCTTTTCCTTGCAGCTATTGGAAATTTCCCAAAAGATTTACAAAGTGTGTTTTGTACCTTTTTGTTTGTAAAAGTTAGATTTACTGTTCTAAGTGGATGACTGAAAGCACTACTAATATTGACAGAGGGGTATAAACATATTAGATGGTATTTAAACAATGTCAAGTTACCAGAGGAGGAAGAGAAGATCATTGGAAAGACCACAGTGCTGGGGATCAGAAAATCTGCTGTGCTAATACCAAAAGTGAGCTACTGGGCTTGTAATTTTACCTAAATATCAGTTTTACTCATGTTTAAATGGAGGTGGGAGGTAGTGACACTAGATGGTTCTTTAATCCCTAAGACTCTTTGGTCTATATGTCATCTGACAGAGGAGAACCTGAGCCTCAGCCCCCAAATGACAAGAGCATAGCGGAATGGATTTGGAGAGGCCAGCAATAGCTTAATGTGACAGTTATTAATTTATATTCACTCATCTCTGAGTCCACACCTCTTTGTTCTCCTTTATGATGCTGGAGCTGGACTATGCAGAGGTTTCTTCTCTGCTGGCTGGCTTGTTGTTAGGCTGTACCAATAGAGGGCACTGGAGGGACACTGCAGGTCTCCAGAAGGAGGAAGGAGCCATCTTTCTCTGTGCTGTTTTCCACTGGGATTAGTGTCAGGGATACAGATAGCATTAACCTTAGTAGCCTTCACTGTTCTGCAGTGACCCACTTTTGGCATGGTTTTTTGCCACCACAGCGACAGTCCTCACAGTTCAGCTGTGGCCTGTGCTCTCCAGCCAGTTTCTACTGCCTCTGAGTTTCAGCTGTAGCTTTTGGCCTCCGGCAATTTTCTCCCCGCTGGCATGCTATATGCCCCTGCATAGTCATATTCCTCCCTTTGAAGGTCTAAATCTTATCTTGGGGAGGGCCTCTTCTACGTTTCTGAGTTCCTTCCATGTTCCATCTCCCTCAGCCTTAGAGTCCTCTTTTACCTCCCCTAGTAGTTAGCCGTGTTTAACTACTTAACAATTATCTATTTTAGACTTTTCTTAATGAAAGTACCAATGTGGTTTCTGTATGTTACCTGAATGGACCCTGACTGATAACATTTAACACACACACACACGCATGCACACACACACACACACACACACACACACACACACACACACGTAGCATATGATAGACGTCAAAATAGGCTAACCAACAAATGAGACTTTTGGAAAATAAGATAGAAAAGGAAATGTAAAAGTCAGAAAAGGACATGAGAAATGTTACCTTCATAGATAGAGTCTGCCCTGTCTACAATTGGGACAGCTCTGTTGGCAAAGCGGACCTCACTGGGTAGGGAGGAAGGCTTAGGGAAATGAAAGTAATAAAAACACTTTTATTGAGTTCCAAAACATTGACTTCAAAACAATTAAATTAATAAAATAGTTTCACTATTTTTTGAACTCAATGAAAGTCTTTAAAAATTAAATTGTTTTTAACTCATGATTTGTTAACTCAATAAATGTGGTTTTCAATTTAATTGCTTTTGAAATTACTGTTTTTGAATGTAATAAAGTTTTTTAAAAAATTTCATTACCTTACTTGTTTTAAAGGCTTTCAATCAAGCTTTCCTCTCTACTTAGTCGGCCCCAAAGACCCATTTGCGGAGTTTCGGTGCCCCACAGGAAAGCACCACAAGTAAGAGCCCACAAGGTGTGAAATAGACGTGGGGAGACTAAATGCCATCTATAGACAGGTATTTCAAGTTTCCGTGTACTTTCCTTTCTCATCAATTCTCACCCATACCGTTCCCACCCTCACTCTTGACTGATGACATTATATCAAACTTCACTGGGAAACTGAAACAATCCGAGGCATGGCCTATAGAAATACAATCTGTAGCTATTTCCTTGTTTTTTCCCCCTTCCATTACAACAGAAAAAGATGACTGTCTCTCAACAAAGACCGACTCCTCCACTTGAACTGTGGATCCCATCCTCAGTTGCTTTCTCAAGGCTTAATTATTGAGTCGATTGTCAACATTTCTATTTTTGCTTCACCATTTTTGTTACCATAAAAAATTATGATCTTTAGGATAAAAGTTTTAATAATTATAAAAAAGAGACAAGTTTCTTGTCTTTATTCTTGTCTTATCATCTCATATTACATATTGAACCCAATGCAGTTATCTCTCTGCCCCACCACTCGATTAAAACTGGTTTAGTCAAAATAACAAACATATTCCTTGTCACCAAATCCAAAGGACACATCTCAATCCCATTTCATTCAGTCTTTGAGCATCCTTTGTCAGTGTTGGATACTCCCTACTTGAAACTTTATCCATCTTGGCTTCTATAACACCATCCTCTCCTGGTTGTCTCACTGGATGCATAATTTAGTGACTTTTTTAATGTTTATTTATTTTTGAGACAGAGAGAGACAGAGCATGAGCAGAGGAGGGGTAGAGAGACAGGGGGAGACACAGAATCCGAGGCAGGGTCCAGGCTCTGAGCTGTCGGCACAGAGCCCGACGTGGGGCTCGAGCTCCCGAGCTGTGAGATCATGACCTGAGCCAAAGTTGGACACCCAACAGACTGAGCCACCCAGGTGCCCCTAATTTAATCCCTTTGATGGAAATTTCTCTTCTAAATATTGGGGTCCTTAGGGTTCAGTCTGGAATTTATTTGTTTCCTGAAGTGTTTTACTCACAGTGGCTGAATTGTGACCCCTAAATGTCATATGTTGAAGTTCTAACCATTCGTATGACTGTATTTGGAAGTAGGCCCTTTAGGAGGGATTAAATTAAAATGAGGGCATTAGGGTGAGTTCTAACCCAATCTGACTCTTGCCCCTATGAGAAGAGGAAATTTAGATGCCAGGAAGCATTCATAGAGGAAAGACCATGTGAGGATACAGAGAGAAGGTGTCTCCAGAACTGTGAGGTAATAAACTTTTGTTGTGTAAGCCACCCAGTCTGTAGTATTTTGCTATGGCAGCCCAAGCAGACTTCTTCATCCTCGTCTTTATGATGAAGATACATTTTTAGAATGTGACCCTCATCTAACCACCAGACTTGCATATCCAGCTGTGTTCTTGACATCTCCACTTAGCTATGTCACAGATATCTCAAACTTACCAAACTATGCTTGGTGCCTGCCTCCCTAAGTCAGTTCATCTCTACTCCCGCCAACTAGTACCACTCTTCTCCATAGATGGCACCATCATATACACATTCCTAGACTCCACATCACTGGATTAGTTTGAGTGGTGTGGAGTCTAGGAATGTGTGTGTGTGTGTGTGTGTGTATAGTGTATGTGTATAGATATCTGTGCATGTGTGTGTGTGTGTGTGTGTATATATATATATATATATATATATATATATATAGTGTATGTGTGTATATATATATGTAGTGTATGTGTATATGTATCTGTATATATTTATATAAATTTATTTATATAAATTTATATGTAAACTTATTTATACACATATGTGTGTATATAGGTGTGTGTGTATATAGATATGGATATATAATACCTCCAGGATATATTTTGAATATACCTCTTTTCCTTTTTCTCTACTTGGTCTTCCTCCTTCCCTTCTTACCTGCCTTCCAATCCATTCTCCATGCAGTAGGCAGAGCACTACATATTGACAATTTATGTCTGCTCTAAATTCATGTGTTAAAACCTAACCTCCAAGGTGATTGTACTAGGAGGTGGGGGCCTTTGAGGGGTGATTAGGTTATGGGGTAGAGCTCTTATGAATGGGATTAGCGACCTTATAAAAGAGGCTGCAGAGAACTCCCTTGCCCCTTCCGCCATGTGAAAACACAGTGAGAAGATGGCAGTCTAGAATCCCGAAGAGGTTTCTCACCAGATCCCAAATTTGCCAGCACCCTGATCTTGGACTTCCCAGACCCCAGAACCGTGAGAAATAAATGTTTGTTGTTTATAAACTGCCAGATTTCATGGTATTTTTGTTGTAGTGGCAGAATGCATAGAGTCATCTTTAGAAATGCAAATATGATCATGTTACTAAACTCAGAATTTTCTAATGATTTTCTGTTGCGCTTGAAATGAAATTCCAACTTATTATCAGGGTCTACAATCCCTGCATATGTGGGCCTTCACCTACATAATCCTTGCCTCATCTTTACCAGTCTCCCTCCCACCCACAGAGCTCTAGCTAAACCGTCTGTTTTCCATTTCTTGAATATGCACAACTCTTTCCTGCTTCAAGACTCCTGACATTTCTTCTCCATGGAATGCACTCTTTTTCATTTTTTACATGGCTTGTTTATTCTATCACTTCAGGTCAGCATAATTGTAACTTCCTCAGAGAAGCTATCCATGATTGTAATATCCAGACTCCTCTCTGTTATTATTCTCATAAATATAAAATAAAGAGAAACAAAAAATTCTTATATGCTTCCTTCGTAGCCGTATTCAACCTTGTAGTTATTTTAATTTAATTGTCTGCATATGTGGTTGTTGCCTGACATCCCAGTGAGAATGTACACTCTATGAGGTCAGGATGCACGTGTGTATTATATACTGCTATATCTCCAGAACCAAGACAAATTCTTAGAACATAGTGGATACATAAAAAAGTGAATATCTTTCCTTTGTGCCCTGTTGGCTTGGCCATCCTCAGTACTGTGAGCCTTCACCCTTGATGCCTCCTCATCTACTCTTAACTCTACCTACTCTCTTGGCTGTACTCTTATCTCTGCAACTTTTATTTTCCCCAGAGTCTAATTTTTAGCTATTTGGCCTCAGCCTGTTAATTTCAATCTGGACCCTAGGCAGCCTTCTTGCTGGATGGTTGTCTGTCGTCATGTTTGAGCCTGAACTGATAAAATGAACTCTATCCCCAATAAAATGTGCTGGAGATAGTGCCTTACCCAAGATGAGAATTCTATTTTTCTGGAACTTTGAGAGAAAAGACTCTTGTTTTTTTGGGATGTTCTTATTTTGCAACATCTTGCTTCTTGTGAGACTGCTAGGAGTCAGCCGAGGGGTCATACTGAGAGAGGAGAGTATGTGGTAGTGACACCATAACCCCAAGTCACTTCCAAGTCTGCCTAAGACTGCAAAGGAACTTTAAAGACATTTTTTAATTGTCCTATACAAAGAATGTGGGAGATACTGAGTATTAACAAGAAAACAGAACAGGGCTAAAAAATTCCTGATTCAGTTCTTTCTGTGAAAGATAATTACATTATGTATATTTCCTTATAAGATCATCTCTCACCTAATTTTTCTAGATTTATTTTGTTGCATGATCTAATTTGAGTTTAGTTGAGGGAATAAAAAGAATACTTACTCTACCTATTGCCCTGTTTGCTACCTCAGAAATGTCTACTAGTCCATAATGATAATCAAAGAAATGTCAATAGAAATAAAGAAGGTTCAATAATTAATTCATTTCATAAAAGTTTAGTGAATGCCAATTATATATAAGGTAATGGGGATGTACCAGTGAATAAAACACTCTTCCTGCCTTCAAGGAATTTAGATTCTACTGGGAGGAATGGGTGGGTATCACCACATACTTACTAAATTAACAAAAATGTAAAACTCATGAAACCCTACAAGGAGGCTATAATTACTGGAACACACAGAGTTTTCTGGTAGTTTAGAACTTGTTACAATCTTTCCAATATGCAATGTCTGGTAATGATGCAATTCAAAAAACATGGATAATTATAGATATACGTTGACCCAGGAATCTCATTTTTGAAAACATTACTCAACAAAGTGACTCAAAAGGGAAAAGGGCCTCCTTTTACTAAGGTGTTTACTGCTACATAATCTATAACAAATCGGAAATAACAAAAATTTGATATATTTGGGAAATTGTTAAAATACTGATAATACAATATAGTCTTAGCTTCAATTTTCATAGGAAACATATCCAGACTAGGATTGAAGTAACATTAGTTTATTTGGGAGGTGAAAGGGATACCAGGAGGATACCAGAAGGATACCAGTAGAGACGTGAGACAGGGAAGGGGAGGAAGCCAGCAAAGGGTATATTACTGAGGAAGCTAGGATAAACTGAGGGTGAAACTGTTCCATGGGAAAAGTGTGAAAATGACACGATACACCTCAGAATTATGCCACTTGAGGGATGTTGTATTGATACTGTTAATTCCTAAGGGTCATAGGCCTCAGCCTTTTCCAAGGTGATGTTAATTCTTTAGCACTTCCTACTAGTCATGGGTATAGTCAGCATGGCTTGTAACAGTTGGAGGTGGGGTGGAGGAGACCCCTCAGTCACAGAGACAGATACTGGGACTTTTACATAGTCTGGAGCACATTGAAAGGTTAGCTAGTGTAACGGAGCAGTGATGTCATACATTGCCATTAAATGTGAAAAATGAATAGGCTGTGTACATATTTGTAGCTATAAGAAAAAGTTGTCAAAGAGCACAATACTCTCACACAGTGTTTATGAATGTACCCAAACCAGTTATGTGAACACATTAGAACACATAGAATCTTATAAAACACCATTGTTAACAGGGGCTATTTCTTTTGATTACAAAGGTATTGAATTAGTTAATGAAAATGACCTACCAATGTATACAGAAAAAAATAACTCTTAAGTTAGATGTCAATATATTGGTACCTTTTAAATGTTAGCAGTAATGATGGTGAGGTACGGATACAACAGTTGTAATAGAGGTAGAACCAATGGAACCTGGTGACACCTTGGATGTGGTAGGGGAAGGAGCAAAAGTCAACAAGGATGACCTGAATGTTTGTGACCAATCAAATGAAAGGACGGTGGCATCTTTAATAGTGCTAGGCAAGTCAAGAAGAAGATCTTATATTAAAGCAAAAGATTGTTGGGTGGAGGTGAAAGACTATGATATTCTTTTGGGGTGTTCCTGAGTATGACATTACGACTGGAGAAGCTCGAGGTATTCCCTAAGGGTTCCAGTCTCTGAAATGTGGAGAAATGAAGACTGGAAAAAAATTCACAAAAAAGGTGAAAAGAATGTCACGCCTATGGGTTAACCACCCCCCCACCCAGAGCAATGAAAAGGCACACGAGGAGGAAAAATGGTACCTTTCAAAGGGAGTGGTCTTCTCCTTAATCATTCTAACAATTTTTTGTTAACTGTCCTGTGTCCAATAGAGATTAGGAAGCCAATCTTTGCTAATTAATTTCCATAATACAAGCTTTAATGAAAGGAGATAAAACACTGGAGGAGGCAATATAATTAGTAGATACTGTCAGCTTATAAATTTTGTACTTATCGGAACATGGACATTTGTTGCCTGGCTCCTTGGCTGGCATTAATCTCATTTTGTATCTCTGGACCGTTGCCATGGCTTGGTTTTAACCGAGCCAGAATATCTGCTCTTAGATTGTCTCTGATAAAAGGATGAAAGCAGTGATAATTATGCAAGGAACTACTTTGTCTCTACTTCTATGGTTGACTTAAGATGCTCTAGACATTGACATAAGTAGGCCACAGTGTTTTATTGACCTCAATTAACAAGAAAGCAACATTTCTTTTATTTGTGCCATTAATATGGGCAAGGGATAAGAAAAGTGCAATAAATTTCTAATTTAAATTTGGAATCCAGTACAGGGAGAAAGTTTGACTTGTGCATGTTTGCAGTTCTGTGAGTCATGGCCAATTTTTTAAACATAAGCCATCTGCCAGCATAATACTTTTAATGATACATTTACTTGAAATTCTTTTCGCATGCTCCCCTGAGTTCCTGTACTCAAATAGATCAGAAAGAATATTTGGCTCAAGCATTTGGGGCTTCTGTGATCTACTGTCTCCATTGATTTGAGTTGACAATAACTTTCATCATTCAATGTGTCTCCTCAGGGGCTAATATTCCATTTATCTTGTCTTTTTTTTCCCCTGAAGATCTTTGATATTATTTAACGGCAGTACCTAAGCTTTGTTGGCTGAAGTGTTTGGATTTTGCTAGAAAGTTGTATGTTGCACAGGAGCTGATACATGACCATCTGATGTTTTGCATCTTATCAACAGTAATATTTTGGGGGCAGTCTAAATAGAATAAAAACTGATTTTCACAGAGGGATTTACAGAGCTTTACCTACTAGGCTACTTCTAAGAGTCACTTAATGATTTCCCTTTGCTCTCATTTTTTTTTTTTTATTTTTGTGTCTGGGTTTAGTTTTACTACTTCTAGAATCAGAACATCTACAATCTGTTTCACTTCTTTGTTTTGTTCTTACCAGTTCTTAATTTATACACCTCACTTTGTCTCTAGTATTGGGTGAATTATATACCTGTTATATTTTTCTTTTTAAAACTTCAGTATATTCAGTCCCTAATACCAGACTCACTCATTACTTCTTTCCAAACTCCTTTTATAGTTCCAGAGCACTATTTCAATGTAGGCTCATTTGCTTATTCAATAACTATTCGCCAAGGGTCGACTCCTTACTAGATTCAACATTAGGCACTGGAGATATAGAGATGACTGAGGCACACTCTGTCCTCAGGGGAGCAGAGAAATATAGTGATTAAGGGCAGAAACTTCCAGGTCAAACCTGGCTTTCAGTCCAGACTGTGATAGTTAATTTTATGTGTCAACTTGGGTAGGTCAAGCACCAAGGATAAAACATGTCTACATGTTGCTGTGAAAGTATTTTTTTAGATGTGAATAATATTTCAATCAGGTGACTTTGAGTAAAGCAGATTGTCTTCTATCGCATGGGTGAGCCTGGTCCAATAAACTAAAGGCCTTACGGGTAGAGAGTGAGGTTCCCCGAGGAAGAGGGAATTTTGCCTTAGAAATGCACTGTAAAAATTCTGCCTGAATTTCTAGCCTGTTGCCCTGTAGAATTCAGATTCAAGACTGCACCGTGAACTATTACCTGAACTTTCAGTCTGCTGGCTTGCTGTATAGATTTTGGACTTACCAGCCCTCACAAACATGTGAGCCAATTTATTAAATCTCTCTCTCTCCTGCTCTCTCTGTATGTGGCCAGGTAGGTAGGTAGGTACATAGATACCAATATACATTAATATGTATAAACATCCTATCATTATCTATATGTCTTTCTACATAACTAGAGATATGTATATGTAAATATCTATATATTCTGTTAGTTATATTTCTGTAGAGAATCTTGACTAATACACCAGTTCTTCTACTTGACAGACTGTTGACTTTGCTTGTCTGAGCCTCAGTTTCTTCTTTGGTAATGGGTTTTAGTGAGGATTAAGTGAGTCAGTGTATGTGAAAGCACATATCACCATACCTGGACATATGAGTGCTGGACGAACGGTGACTCTAGCTTCCTAAGTTGCTTAATGTCTGAAGGGTCAGATGTGATATAGGCAGTGAAAGAGACATATAGGAGGGAACAGAAGGCAGGGGGTTATCTAAGTCTTGGGGCAAGGGTGGTCAGGAAAAGATTTCTGGAGGAATTGGTACTTAAACTGCATCTTAAAGATTGAGCAGAAAGACCCATTCATGTAACTAAATTGTTTCAAAAAGATATTGTGCACTTATTTTATGCTAGACTCAATGATGTGCTTTGGGACAATAACAGTAAATAAGATAGACATGTTATTAGTCCCAGAATGCCAAAAAAAAAAAAAAAAGAGGAAGCTTAGGACAAATCGAGATCCTGTCACCCTGGCAGAATCAAGGCTTGTGGAGACAAATCCGGATGTTGTAAGTGACTCTGGAGATGGCATACAACGTTTCAGCTGCAGTGTCTTAGTGACACCAATGTCCTCTTAGTTGTGCCTGAGTCATGGGATCAGAGTCTAAAGGGATGATTCAATTTCAGTTGCGGAGCCAAGACAGAGGTGAGAGGGAGGAGGAGGCTTCTGCCTGCACTCCTGCCACACCGCTAAGCCAATTCTGACTGGAACACAGTAGCTTAGAGAAAGGAAAAATGGACTGCGGCTTTTAACACAGATCTAATAGGTCTAGCAGAACAAAGTGAAAGAGGGAATACTGGTTAACTAATATTCAGAGAAATCGTAGCTGACAAATTCCAAAATTGAAGAAAGATTTGAGTCTACTGATTGAGTCACAAACAGTATTGCACAGAATAATGTATATATATATATATATATACACACACACACATATGCATATATTACTATTGCATTTAACAGGCTTAACTTGTGTGATGTAATTACAAAGCAACTTGACTTTTTTTTTTTTTTTGCTTCCTACTGATTAAATTTAATAGGTGAGATCTTTCTCTGCAGTTGGGGGAAAACTCAAGATAATCGCACTACTTTTCTGATCATTCTTAGATAAATTTAAAAGAATTGATTATTGCTTTTAGACATCAAAGACTATGCCAATTCAGAAATTAGAATATCAATTTTCATACCATGATTGACATTTCCATGTTCAAATTCGGGCTTTCTCAATTCCCTTTGCTTGGGTTGTGTAGTGCAAAGCTTACACTCATGGAAAGAGGGTATAGCAAGCTTCATTTCTCTTTCTTTTTCACCTCATTCCTTGACAGTGGGGTATATTGAGGAAAGGTGTGACGGGAGAAGGAAAGCTCTTACTTGATGAGCTACATACTTTATTAGCCTAGCAAAGTTTTAAAGCTAATTCTTTCTTTCATGGTGTACTTTTCAGAGTTTCTAGAGTCAGCCTCTCCCCACCCCCATCATTAAGGATTCCCTGTGATTCCGTTGATACAACTAAATGAAACTCTGGTTCTTGTGGCTATTTACTCCTAAGCGTCCTAGGAATTTGACGGTTTATCTTAGCTTCTTTCTGCTGAGGTCCCATTGGCCTTCCAAAATAAATTCATGCCAACTATATCTTACACACAGTATATATCTGGTCCCTAGAAAACACATTTCCTCTTCCTGAAAAACTTTAGGACTATAAGCCCGTCTCGCTGTAGGCCATTTGTTGACAGCTAATCATCTGTACTGTTACCATTTAGTTTTCCTAATTTCAGTTAGATATTGGGCCACCGTGTCTCCCATATGTCTGGGAATAGGTTTTAAACTCTCTGGCTTACAGTGAGGAACAACCACATTGCCCTTACCATTTTTAGGGTGTGTGTGTGAGACTCACAGCACAGCAACAGCTATTTCTAAAAATTTTCTCCCCTATTCTCCCTCTCCTGACTCTTTCAAATTAGTGTTTTCAAAATTAGTGATGGGTTTTAGAATTATCTAAATGGTTCTTGGCAAGATATTTTGTACACGTCATATAAGCTGATGTGTCTCACAGGACACGTATCTGATATGTATTATCTTATGGATTTATTAAAATCTTATTCACAGAAATAGATTGGAAATACAATAAAATTATAGAACATGATAAATAAAAAGGCAATATTAAAACTGCCAGACTGAAAGAGTGAATTATGTAGTAGCAAAATTCAAAAGTTGGATAAAAATGCAAGGTAAATTTAACACCAACATTTTTCCTACGTACCAACAAAACCTTATAGAAAATTATATGCCTTTTACAAATGCAAGAAAAATACAAAGTTCATAAGAATAAATCTGTGTATACTTATATACATATATATGTATATATATATGTATATATATATATATATACACACACACACATATACATATATATATATCCATTACAGAAAAAAAGTACAAATTTTGTTTAATTTTTTAAACTTTTTAAATGTTTTTACTTATTTTTGAGAGAGACAGAGACAGAGTGTGAGCAGGAGAGGGACAGAGAGAGAGGAAGACACAGAATCTGAAGCAAGCTCCAGGCCCTGAGCTGTTGGCACAGAGCCTGACCCGGAGCTCAAACTCACAAGCTGCAAGATCATGACCTGAGCCAAAGTCTGATGCTTAACCGACTGAGCCACCTAGGTGCCCCAAAAGTACAAAAATTTTTAAGGAAATATAAACATATAAGAATAAATGGAAAGTAATATATTGTGCCTATAGGACTGAAGACTTAACATAATAAAAATGTCAGTTCTGTCCAAATTGCATTGCAAATTCGATGAAATTCATTTCAAACAACCGAAGAAGATTTTTCACCAAACTTGAAAAATTTGAAAAATTTATATAGAATAGTAAACATAATTCTAGAAAACTAGAACAAAAATGTAGAAATTTCTATACCACATTAAGATTTATGATAGAACCATAGCAACTTTTAAAAGAAGGCATTGAGCTGAGATAGAAAGATGGGTTAGTGCAAAAAAGGAGAAAACACCAAAACAGATCAAAGCATAAATGTGGGACCTTGGCTTATATCAGAGGTGACAGTACGAATAACTGGGAATAAAGTATGTTTTATTTGATATATGGAGAGAAGACATTTGATTTTTCACGTGAAAAAAATAGATTCTTTCATCACACCAAAATTTCACATGGAACAAAGAATTAATGTGAAAAAGAGAAAGAAAATATATGACAATATCTTAATTTCCATTTGTTTATTCATTATCAATTACATTATCCCAAACTCAGTGGATTAAAGCAACAATATTTGTTATCTCAATTTTTTGGTAGATTAGGACTTATGCACATGCCTTAGCTGAGTTCTCTGTTTCAGGATCGTTTGTAGGCTGTTGGCTGGGACTATAGTGATCTGAAGGTACCCCTGGAGAAATTTCTACTTCCTAGCTACTCCCATGATTGTTAGTGACGTTCAGTTCCTCATCGGTTGTTGGACTGAGGCACCAGCTCCTCTCTAGCTATTGGTTAGAGGCTGCCCTCAGTTCCTTGCCCATGGGCCTCTCCAAGGCAGCATTTTACTTCATCCCAGTTTCTTAAGCAGAGCTTGAAAATAACAAGGGAAAAGAGTAATATATTTGACTACATTGCAATTATAAGTGGTCTATGAAGAACATAAACTGGAAGGCATAAAATGGAAAAGATATTTTCCACAAATTACAGGAAAAAAATAATCCAAAGAGAAACAAGTGGCCAAAGAACATGAATGAAAATTCATAGAACATAGACTTGCCAGTCAACATAGTATTATGGTCAACTTTACCGGTAATCGGGAAAATGCAAATTAGAACAACAATGGGATGCCAATTATACTGTGAGATTGCCCCAATTTTTTAAAGATATATGACACTAAGTGATGATGTGGGGAGCAGGAATTCTCATGCACCACTCGTGTTGAATTAAACTGTTAAAACCACTAAAGAGAACAATTTGTACTATTTATTAGGGTTGAAGGTGGCAGTCTATAACCCAGAAATTGTACTTCTATGTACATATTGTGGAAAAACTCTCAGTCAAAAGGAAAATTTTAGAAGTGGAAAATGCCAATAGGCCCAATGTCATTAATGAGGGAACTCCATAATAAATTGCGGTAGATTCATAGTAGACAGCAGTTAAAAGATTGAATGAGATATATATGTAGCAACATAGATAAATCTGGAAAGGATGACTTTGAATGAAATAGTAAAGTTATAGAACAATAGAGTGTGATACCATTTACACAGATTAAAAATAAATTAAAATGTAAATATTAGTTGATGTACATATGTAGCAACAGTATACAAAACATGGACTGTATACAGGAGAAATCAAGGCACTGATTGAAGCTGAGGAGGAAGTGGGGGTTAAATCAGTAGTAGTAGGGTATAAAATGTTTCAACTTTATCTGCAATGCTAATTACTAAAAAGATCCATGACAATTATTCCAGTGTCTTGGTCCGAGTAGGCTAGTTTATGTTATGTGAGCAAACAGTCCAAAAATGTCATTGGTTTAATCCGTGAAATATTGTTCTCGCTCCCATCACAGTCTCCTGCGAGCTCAGCAACTTTCATGGCCCGGGGGCACGGCTGCTTCCACCTTTTAAATACTCTATATCTAACTCGGGGTCTAAACCATCACTGGAGGGGAAGGATTGCATGGAAGCACTGCACCAGCTCCTTTCTTCCTTCCCCACAAATGGGTCCCTGGCCCTGTGACTCATGTTTTATTTGCCAGGAGTAGTCACATGGCCCCCGCAGAACTGTAAGGAAAGCCGGAAAGTATGGTTTTGTTTTTTTTAAGTTGATTTATTTATTTTTGAGAGAGAGAGAGAAAAAGAGATAATGGAAGAAGGGCAGAGAGAGAGAGAGAGAGAGAGAGAGAGAGAGCGCGAGCATGAATGCGGGAAGGACAGAGAGAGAGAGAGAGAAAAAAGAGAGAATCCCAAGCAGGCTCCGCACTGACACTGCAGAGCCCCACATGGGCCTCGAACTCACAAACCGTGACATCATGACCTGAGCTGAAATCAAGAGTTGGTCGCTTAACCAATTGAGCCACCCAGGCACCCCTGGGAAATATGTTTTAAAAAGTACAGAGATGTTTGGTGAACATTAATAAGTCCCTCTGCCACGAGTATTTGTTCCTTTAGGATGATAGGGACGTGGAGTTTTGTTTTATTGTGTTCTGCATTTTAATTTTTAGTTATTTTAGTTTAGCTCTATTGAGGTATAATTGACACATAAAATTGAAAGGTATTCAAAGTGTACACGGTGGTGCTTTGCTATACACATACATCATGAAAGGATCCCCCCATCTACTTAATAGATCCAGTACCTCACATATTTATCTTTTATTTTTCTTGCATACGAGAGAACATTTACCTTCGATTCTCTTAGCAAATTTCCATTATGCAGTGCAGTGTTGTCAACTACACCCACTGTGTTTTACATTATAGCCTCAGACCGTATTCGGCTTATAGCTTGCAGCTTTAAATATTTTGGTTTTAAGGTTTTTTTTTTAAATCTGACCTAGAAAATAAATATGAGCATGTGAACGCTCTGTACCATTGTTTAACAATGTTGCCACATGTTCACACTGTGTATAAATGGATTTGACTCAAATAAGTTTGTGAAACGCTGCGCAAAATAGAGCAGGCTTCTTTTCTGTAGGACTTCCTAGGGCTTTTAATGAATTCTACTGAGCGTTAGGTATGTGACTTTAGGTAAATTATTTTCTGTCTTTGTGCTGATTTGTTATCTGTAAAAAGGGACAAGATAGTACTTAACTTCTACCATTGCTGCACAAATTAGATTACATGATGCATATGAAGTGCTTAGCATAATGCCTAGAAGGTCGTAAGCCCTAAATAAAATTGGTAGTATTGCTATTCATTATGATGATCATGATAATAACGGTGATGCCTCCTGCTGCTGCAGCTAAGATATTCTAGAAACTTTTCCCTCCAGAACATGTCACTGTACTAGTGTTCTGTCGAACACACTTGAGGGAAATAGTGATCTCTACCTTTTTTTTTTTTGCAACGTTGCAATCTGTGCTTTGCACGTTCAAAAACTAAAATAACACACAGAAAACTTCTTGTGTAACTTGATAATTGTGTATTTTTAGTGATTGCCATTTGGTTTTTATTTGGTGGAACATCCTGTTATTAAAAATGACCTTGTAGTGTAGTTGCTGCTGGGAATTTATCCAAAGGATACAAAAATGCTGATTCGAAGGGGCACATGCACCCCCATGTTTATAGCAGCACTATCAACAACAGCCAAACTATGGAAAGAGCCCAAATGTCCATTGACTGACGAATGGACACACACACACACACACACACACACACACACCATCTATCTACTTTATATACTTCATATCTATCTCTCTCTATATACACACACACATACTTGTTATATATATACACACGTACTATCTATCTATACATACATATACAATGAAATATCACTCACTCTTCAATGAGTATGAAATCTTGCCATTTGCAACTTTGTGGATGGATCTAGAGACTATTATGCTAACTGAAATAAGTCAGTCAGAGACAGAATGATACCATATGATTTGATTCATGTGGAATTTGAGAAACAAAGCAGATGAACATAGGGGAAGGGAAGGAAAAGTAAGATAAAAACAGAGGGAGGCAAACCATAAGAGACTCTTAAATACAGAGAACCAACTGAGGGTTGCCAGAGGGAAGGTGGGTGGGAGGATGGGCTAAATGGGCGATGGGCATTAAGCCGGGCACTTGTTGGGTGAGCACTGGGTCTCACATGGAAGTGATAAATCACTAAACTCGACTCCTGAAACCATCATTACAGTGTACGTTCACTAACTTGGATTTCAATTAAAAATGAGCTTTATCCATTCATAACGTTACACTGGGTCTCTTGGTCAGTATCTTCACACAGCAGCTGGTCATACTCATGGCGAGTTCTGCAGCAGACCATGGGAGAAACTTACTGCTGGGTGTTTGGGAGCTGCTGAGGCAGTTCCATGGCACTTTCTTTAGCAATCGCTTCACACAACAGAGCAGCGTGTGCCTCTTTTCACCCACCCTGGAAATTATAAGAGCTTCCTCATCACTTGTCTCATCACCTGCAGGAATGTGCAAACAGTAACAGTCCTTTTCAGGCAGAGGATGAGCCAGCTGTGCACGTCTCAACCTCCCCACCTCTCAGGCACGCCTGCCTACTCTCCTGGACTTTCTTCTCCAGCTAAATTTATACTTGGTGTCAGGTGAATATTGCTTTCTCGGTGGCTGAAGGTTTTCATGCCTACTTGAACAGAATCGCCAGAAAATTCAGGAAGAAGTTCAGGAGAGTTGAAAGAAAAGAGCACCACTGGAAGCTGCTACAACTGGCAGAATCCTGCTCCAGAAAAGACCTTGATGCTTTCTCTCCAGCTCTGTGACTCCACAGGTGATTTTGAGAAGGAAAAGGAGAGAGAATGAAGCTGCACTGATTGTACATTTTTACTGATTAGGAACTCCGGCTTCTGGGAAGCCAGAGTGGGCCATACCAGGAGCCCAGCAACTGGGAGATCTGGCCTTGAGACCTGGCTCAGCTCTGGCATTAAAGATCTTGGTACGTTCTCTACATTTATAAAGGAAAATTATTATGACTCAAATTCCATGTATTTTCACTCCTGAATCATTCAGTGTAAATCGTGTTTCAATATAAAGGTAGATTTCTATAAGACACACACACTAAAATTTCTGCAGGCAGAAAAAAGGCAAACTAAACTAAACAATAAAAAAATAGTGTCCTTGAAGTCCTATCTTTAACAGTGACAAACTAGCTATAATTTGACCTGAAAATTCTGTAATTATTCGAGGTGGTTATGTAGGCTTTTCCATTCTGCCCTTCGGTTTCCTTATCTTGAAAAGAAGTCCAAGAGATCTATTAAGATACTTTCTTGCTCTAATGTTTTTAAAATTTTGCTTTTTTGCCCCATTGTGGAAATAGTATGTTCAGGTTTCTTTTTCTGAACTGTGAAAATCTTTATAAACACAAGCACTACGTGATTATCTCTAACACATCCTCAATTAATAGCAGCTCCTTCCCCTGCTGGCTCACCTTAATTGCAGGTGGCCTTGAAGTTCAGTAAACTCTTCCTCAGGAATGTGGCCTACACTCTCATCTCCCGAATTCTTTTCCATGCTGCAGTGACTTTTCAGAAATATCTCCTGGCTCATGCCTCTCCTTTGTTTAAAATCCTTTATTGACTAAGTCCTCCTTGTTGGCAGGGTACAGCCGACGCTCTGTAGCATCTCCTATGAGGCTCCTCAGTCTGTCTCACCTGGCCCATCTCCATGACTTGCACTAGGTCCCTGGACTAGAACTCTGTGGCAGGCTGAATAATGCCTCCCAGAGATGTCCACACCCTAGTTCCCCAAGTCTGTGAATATGTTACCTAACATAGCAAAAGGGATTTTGCAAATGTGATTAAGTTAAGGATTTTGAGACACGGAGGTTACCCTGAATCTGGGGGGTTGGTGATCCCAGCAGTCCTTAGAAGATGGTAGGAGGATCAGAGTCACAAATGTGTGATGGCAAAGGCAGGGATTGAGTTGATGCAGGGCGATGAACCCAGGCAGGCAGGCATCCTTTAGAAGTTAGGAAAGGTAAGGAACGAATGCTTCCCTTAGAGCCTCCAAAAAATAGTGCAGCTCTACCAACACCTTGATTTTAGTTCCATAAGACTAATTTTGGATTTCTGAACTCCAGAGCACTAGGATAACAAATTCCTTTTGTTAAAACAAAAAGCCACTATGTTCACCACAATTTGTTGCAACAGTGATAAGAAACGAATACAAGCTACCAGAAGTAGATCACATTGTACAGCAGTTTTCTTAAGTTTCAGTACGAGATGGGGCGCCTGGGTGGCTCGGTCGGTTAAGTGTCCGACTTCAGCTCAGGTCATGATCTCACGGTCCGTGGGTTCGAGCCCCGTGTCGGGCTCTGTGCTGACAGCTCAGAGCCTGGAGCCTGTTTCAGATTCTGTGTCTGCCTCTCTCTGTGACCCTCCCCCGTTCATGCTCTGTCTCTCTCTGTCTCAAAAATAAATAAACGTTAAAAAAAATTAAAAAAAAAAGTTTCAGTACGAGATAATAATTATGTTAACAATGTATCGATAAAACTAAAGTGCAAAGCTCTGAAATCTGTCTTGAACTATGTAGAAAAAGAATTTTTTTTTAATTTTTTTTCAACGTTTATTTATTTTTGGGACCGAGAGAGACAGAGCATGAACGGGGGAGGGGCAGAGAGAGAGGGAGACACAGAATCGGAAACAGGCTCCAGGCTCTGAGCCATCAGCCCAGAGCCTGACGCGGGGCTCGAACTCACGGACCGCGAGATCGTGACCTGGCTGAAGTCGGACGCTTAACCGACTGCGCCACCCAGGCGCCCCTGTAGAAAAAGAATTTTGACAGTATGCCATAGCAGAAATAGAATTAGACTTAAAAAAGAGAAAACATGCAATTGTCCCAGAAATCTTACATAAAGATACGCAAATCTCTTCCTTTCACTGGGACTCAGTTTCCCTTATCTGTAAAACTGTTTCAGAGTCTTCTGAGTCCAATAATTCATAGTCTACACATGCACAGGATTTAGTTAAGTCATTAAAAAAATGCAAGGTGTGGGTATTAATCACTAGATCTAGCATTGATCTTGACATTTTTAATGTTGTGTGTATGTGTGTGTGTGTGTGTGTGTGTGTATGTTTAAAGCATATAAATGAAACTAAAGTACAGATTCAGAGATTGGATAGAGGAAAGGCATTTGGGATAAGGAAAGAAAGCTACTTCTCATATTCCACTTTTTTAGTTTGAAAAGGCAAAATAAATTTGCCAGGTCACTACTTCTGATAAGTACAGAGGCTAGCAAATTACCCTCAGCAGCAATATATTCCCCAAACCTAGCCACCCAAACTTGATGTACAATAGTAAATTAGTGATGTGATCCCTAAGGGATACTGTAGAATTGATCATTTCAGGGGCATAGTTTTATGCTTAACTCCAAATCTAGCCATTGAATTAAAAGTGTTTATCTGAATATATTTTGAGCCACATGAGTACCATGATCTTTTTTTAAATAATCAACCCACACATATGGCAAGTTGGGTAATATTAAAAGACACTTTATCATCTTTTATCATCTTGATTTTATCCTGGAGTATGAAATCATCTGGCATTCATTCTTGCCTTTTAAAGGACTTGAAATATCGTGACCAGCAGAATCTATTGCAATCTATATCTTAATTTTGGTTATATACTATTATATCTGAAAAAAAAACAATAAAGTATTTACCTAAAATTGAAAGTGTAGCTACATGGCACATACATATGATATATGCACTTTAGTACAGCCTTTTCCAAAACTTGCTAATCAATTTATCAACATGTAAATTGTGAACTCACGTAAAGTGTATCTTAGACATCTTTGCACCCTCAGCAAAGTGTGGAAATTCAGTAAATGCATGCCATGATGTAATGAGCGTTTTTCAAAGGCACAGCATTATGCTAGCTGTCCTACCAACTTAGTACAATCAAAGGTACCTATTGGGGATAAAATAGCTTTTAAGCTTTACTTTGTTGAGTTCTTAACATGTGTTAGTCAAACTCATGATGACAAGCTCATGTGAAACTATAGGGTAGACAGTTGGGCATTGATAAACTGGAACGCATCTACGGAGTGGTGAATTAGTGGCAAGTGGACACAAAATTGTGTCCCATGAAATTATTCCATATACGATATTTATATAGCACATTGATCATTGGCTTCATTATTATCATCAAACATTTCTTGATCAACCATTATATTCAACATAATTTAATGGCAAGTATATTTATGCCATTTCAATATTGGAAAAAAGCATTATATGAGATATTTACAACTCTTTATTTAGAATGTTTCAGTTGTTGGTGCACCTGGGTGGCTCAGTCGGTTGACCATCCGATTTCGGCTCAGGTCATGATCTCACAGTTGGTGGGTTCGAGCCCTGCATCAGGCTCTGTGCTGACCGCTTGCTCAGAGCCTGGAGCCTGCTTCGGATTCTGTGTCTCCTTCTCTCTGTGCCCCTCCCCCGCTCACGCTTTGTCTCACTCTGTTTCTCAAAAATAAATAAATGTAATAGAAATTTTTTTAGAATTTTTCAGTTGTCCAAAATACTAGATATTCCAAGTACTCAAATAATCAATTTCATGTACATACATTCATAAGGTTGTGTGAATTATATTTCATTTATTTTTATTCATTTACTCAAGGAATATTTATTTACAGTCATTTACAATGACTTATAAAAGTCATTGTTTTTGCAGTATGTCGGCTGCAGACAACAGCTAGTTAATAGCTACAACATTAAATCTGCTCGTGATCCTAATGCAGAAAATTTAGTCATCAGGGTACACTATACCAGTCAACTGATTTGATTTACTACTAGAAGAATAGAATGCAGTGGTAGAAAGGAGCCTTAGAAATGAGCGGGTCTAAACCTCTTCCATATTCCAGTTTTACAGATGAGGAATCTGAGGCCCAGAGAGAGGTAACTTAGCCATGAACATAGAGTAAGATAGTGTCAGAGTGAGACCCAGATCTCTGACTTCCTGACTTCTAGGCCATTGTGTTTTTGCTGAGCTTCCTCCATAGTTGTTTCTCTCAATTGCCTTAATTAGCCTTTCTTTGTTTTGACATCATAGATACAAAACTCAAGAGAAAGAGCTACAGGGCAGGTATGCTATTTTGAGATTGAACCTTTGAATTCTCTTTGGATAACAGAAGTTGAGAATGTTCGTAGGAGGAGAAATTATAGGACAGGAAAGCTCAGAGACAGCTCCCTCCCTAGAGACAGTTGAGGGTAATAAAGATAAAGACGGCTTCTTCCATTCCCCAGAGACATTTGCTTACCCAGAGTTAAGATAAGGTTTCTCTCTCCCTCCAGAATGAGAGGATCAGCAGCTGTGTGTAAGGGCAGAGCTTCCTAAGTTTGGGCTCCTTCTTTGATGCAACCCATTGCGTGTGCAAGTGTCATCCAGCCCTCGCTGTGTCACCCCATGAGGATTTGGGCTCAAGGAGCTGGTGCTAAGACAATGCTTTGACAACTGCTTCTACTGTGAGTAACGAATGGTCTTTGTCTCTGATCCGTCTCTGATCTCTGTGTGCGTGTATATATACTTGGAAGGATCTGAGATTTTGTCTTACTTGTAAACTAACAAATTAGTGTGTGTGTGTCTCTATATCTATAGTGTACATATATATGCATATATCTATAGATAGATCTAGAGACACACACTAATTTGTTAGTATACAAGTAAGATAAAATCTCAGATCCTTCAAAGTTTCTAATTTAACAGGCAGATAGAGGTGGATTGTTGTCATAGTATTTCAAATAGCTCATGTAGTAATGAAATACACTATAAATACCAATGAGAACACAAGCGTTTTTGGGTTACAGAGCTGTTAGATATCCCCATCAATCACTTACAGAAATATTTTCATTCTCAGTACATACTTGTCTGTATCCAGTTGTATAGTTCAGACACCAAAGTGTCCTTTGGGGACAAATGAAACAAACTGGTGCTCTTTGAATTTATGCCCCTGGCATTCTAACTTAAGACTGGAATCATTTAATTTATACCAAGGGCAAAATTACTTTCTGTAAAAATGGACCTTAGACCTCACTAGTCCAACCCACTCACATTTAAAGTTTCAAGTCTGTAATTGATGAGAGTCTAAACTTTCCAACTTTTGTTGGGGCCAGATGGTTGGAATGAAGCAAATTTAGAGCAAGGCTAATACACAAACAAATTAAAATCTTTGAAAGTATTTCTAGAGCCAGTATTGTCATTTGAGTTCATATCAACCACACAATCAGCCAGGATGCGGCACTATTAATTCTCAAAAACACCCTGTGGTGTAAGAGGCATTATCACCATTTAGCAAATGAGAAAAACCCGGACTCAGGACTCAGAGTGGGTCACCAAGGACACAAAAGTTAGTAAATGGCAAAGTTGGATCCAAGCCCAGCTCTTCCGTATATAAGTCCTCCTTGGTTGCTTCCATTTTGTAATCTGAACACACCCCGTCCTTATCAATATTTGAAAAAAAAAATTAAACTTTATAGGCATTCTAGGCATAATGGAAATAACTCATTATTTGCAGTGTGGAGGCCCACTTTTGAGCACTGATTTTTCCATATAACATTACTAATTTGTGGAAGTCATTTGAAGAATGCGGAGTGTAAGGGCTCACTACGTGACAGCACTGGAACTAGAATCCAGGTCCCAACTCCTAGTCTAGTCCAGTGTACTTACTGCTACACCCTGCTACTTCCAGAGGATTATATTCAAATTATGTCAGTTATGGTGTGTTGGATTTTATGTCTTCAAACGCCGTCTGCTTACTTTCCTACCAGTGCAGAAGGTAGAAGGAAAATTCCAATCTAAGAAAGGCATCCTCTCAATGGGGCTGGTAAAGTATCTAAAAGTTTAGTCAACGAAGGCCAACTATTTATTGCTTGCAGAGGACAGTGACTTTTGATTTTTAAAAATGATTCCTGCATATGGGAACTTATCATTCGGTTCAGGGGCTACTGGCTAGGTTGCATTACATGTTCATAATTGGCTAATTTTTCACATTCATCGATAATTGTTTTTCATACCTTTTTGTAGATCATTTAATTTACAGATAATTTCTTTCCTGTGAAGTTTTCCAATAACTTAATTTAAAGGTAATTATTTTTTATTTAGAACAAATGTACTTTGATCTTGGGAAAATAGGGTATTGCCTTCCTAAAACTTATTGCCATTTGAATTAGAAACGCAAGCATTTCCAAAAAAACAAATATTCAGATATGAGTTAATAACATACCTTACTTAAAACTCCACAGGTAACAGAATATAATGATGCATAATGTACTAGGATGTTCAGTTCCTTTCCCTGGAGGTCTGCACTGCAGACGGTGACAATAGATTTTATATACAAAAGGTATAGTCCTATGTAGGTACAAGGGGTGGTTTAGGAACAAAGGCAATGGACCTAAAAATGGGAGTAAGATCCATCTGGTGCTACTCTCCCAGAAATCACAGATAGCCAGGGAGACCGGCCTGTAAATAACTCAACTACAAAACTGCAAGTGTACAGATCTTGAGTGGCAAGCCAAGAAGCAATTAGAATCAATCTACATTTTGCAAGCAGCGAAGTCACACGATCTGGGTTCGAGTTTTGAAAATTTTCTTTGATGGCCGATTGTAAGGTAGAAGAGATGGGATTCAGGAAATGGAATTTGCGTGACAATGCCACAGTCCAGGTGAGAGCTGAGCTATTGGTGTGCAGATGGCCCAGAGAAGACTATGCACGGGAGGAAGAGGATCTTCCCGCTCTTTTTCCTATTGCACAAATTACATCTGGAGCTTTGTGTTCAGTTCTGAGTATGACACCTTAAAAGATACATATACAGACGTATGCCTAAAGCCTGGGGAGCGAACTCACCCGCTTTCGGGGGCCAGACAAGTAACATAGATGAGAAAATAATGCCAGCTGTGAGGACGCATGCAAACACTCTGTGAGTTGGGGCCTGGTTTATTGGTGGGCTTGTGTGCTGTTGAAAGAGCCCAGGGATGCCCAATTGTCTGCAAAAGAAATTTTGTGTGCGGCCTACTCATCTGTAAATGCCGGGTCACAATCTACAGTGCCTGTAAAACAAAATTCCGCGGGCCACCGCTTTGTGATGTTTGTTTTAAAAATTCCGTAAACTGTCATGAGGAATGCTTGGAAGAGATAGAGCTTTCAGACTGTGGAAGAGACGGCTGATTTGGAGACAGTGGGAAAAGAGTGGCGGGATTTGAGAATGACCTTCAAACAGCAAAGGACTGTCATGGGTGAAGGAGTGATTTGTTCTCTGCGATTATTTTAGGACATAAATAAAAAGAATAGGCACAAGTTCTAGGAAGACAGATTTTAGCTACAAATAAAAATACTTTTGAATGGCCACAGTTCCATAAACTTGGTACTGGATTGCCTTGGGAAGTGAGCTCACTGTCACCGGATGAGCTTTAGCAGAGAAAAGGTGATCATTTGATGAAGACGCTGTAGAGGAGATTCATTCTAGAGCCTTGGTGAAGGAAGATATTTCTATGATAACCTTCCATTCTGAATATCTAGGATTCTTTTGTAGATTTTTAGCTCAGCATGAAGAAACAGTTTGAAAAGACTGTCGAAACTGTTAGAGGAAATATAGACTCCATTAATATTTTTCCAAATTTTTATTTAAATTCTAGTTAGCTAACATACAGTGTGGGTTTCAGGTAAAGATCAGCACCTAAACTGCTATGAGAAAGACAGTGTGCTATCATTGGAAACAGCCCTAACGTACGCATTAGGATGCCTGAGTTTGAGTAGTCTGCTACTTACTTGATTATATGATCTTGAAGAAGTCACTAAGATTTTCTGGGTCTCAGATTCCTTACTACTAGAATGGGCAGTTTTGACTAGCTTAGTGTTGTCACATTTTAGTATACCTAAGAATCACCTGGGAAGTTTGTTAAAAATGCAGATTCGTTGACCCCATTGCCAGAGATTCTAATTTAGTGAACCTGCAAGAAACTTTCAAAACTCTGTGGCTATATGAACTTCTCTGCATTTGGATGGCTGGATTTCAACAATTAATTCTGATTCTTCAATTGATAAATAAATGTTTTCGGTTCCAATGATACTACCCCTTGTCTTTTAGACAAAGTTTTGAATGATCTATTTCCAGCTTTTCATCTTTGCTCTTGTTTGTTTATTTTGTTCTTTTACTTCACCCTAGGAATGATGGAATAGGAAGACTTTAAGAGGGAAAATGATGTTAAAAAATTTTATTATTATTATTATTTTAATGTTTATTTTTGAGAGAGAAAGGCAGAGCACAAAGGGGGCAGGGCAGAGAGAGACGGAAACACAGAATCCGAAGCCGGCTCCAGGCTCTGAGCTGTCAGCACAGAGCCAGACGCAGGGCTCAAACTCACGGACCGCAGGATCATGACCTGAGCCGAGGTCAGACACTTAATGGACTGAGCCACCCAGGTGCCCCAGGGAAGATGATATTTTCTTATGGGCTATGGCTACGTTTCTTCTCCCCCACCCTGCCTCCCAATGCAGAGAATTTTAGAAAATCAAACAGTGGAGAGAAGTTCTTTATGTCAGTGATGCTGCTGGCTTGGTGTACTGTCTTTAAGTGCAATGTAGACATAGATATCATCACTCAAATGGAAAGAAAGGCCAGTCGAGCTCACTCACCGATACCAAGGTCAAAGCAATGATCATTAGAGTGACAGAGAGGTTGAGGTTCCTCCCAGAAACTACCTGCAGACTTCTCTTTCTTAGTGGCAAGAGATGATCTGTGTGTTCATATATGAGGTGTTGGTCAGTGAGAATCCAAGTTAAGGGATTAAACTGTTTTGGTGTAGGTAATTATGTCAATTGTGTCACAATTGTATTAACACTAGTATTGGCACTTTCCTTTCTACTCATCTTTATGATATAATAAAGGCACATGAAAGGAAAATGTTTAGATAATTGCATCCAGAGGTATCATGGTCCTAGAGGACTTCGCTGTCCACGAACCCCTTGGTCTATCTCTTCATCCTCAATGGTCAGTTCTTCCCTCCATTGCAGGGAAGAGAGAGAGGGAGAGACAGAATCGGGGGCAGACTCCAGGCTCTCAGCTGTCAGCAGAGCCCAATGTGGGGCTTGAACCCACAAACTGTGAGATCATGACCTGAGCCAAAGTCGGACACTTGACCGACTGAGCCATCCAGGCGCCCCACCATTTTCTTTTCTTTTTTTTTTTGTAGTTGGAATACTTAATATTTACCTTCTTAGTCATTTTCAAGTATGCAGTACAGTACTGTTAAATAGTCACCATGCTGTACATCACATCTTCAGAACTCATTGGTCTTGCATAACTGAAACTTTGCATTCTTTAACTGTTATCTGGCATTTCATCATTCTCTTTTAAACTTTGTTTCTATTAAACTTTGTTCAATTTGTTAAGGCACCAGCCTCCCTCTGGCCTCACAGCCTTTGCACATAAAAGTTTTCTCTACCTAGAACATTCCTTTCCCTCTTCTTCATCTGATTATGGTGAAACACTGTGACAAACTGCTGTGCCTAATCCCCAACTTCTCTCCAAATTGGGCCAGTTTCCGCTGTCCTCTGCCACAAGTAATTTATATGTCTCCTAGCATAGCACTTGTCACAGGTATTTATTATCTCTGCTCTTTGATATATTCTCTGCTATACTGTTGGCTCTATTAAGGCAAGGACTATGTACATAATATTACCTACCATACTCATGCAATTTTTCTTCATAGTATTCCACTATTTTTATAAATTTATCTGAGGTGTTATTCATTACTGGCCTGGTTCTTCTAGTAGATTTTAATTTCCCTACAGGCACAAACCAGGTTGCTTTGTTCACTGGTGCATTCCCAAAGCGTAAGATAGCACCTAGTTCATAATAGATGCCCTATGCATGTCTTTTAAATGGATGGATGGATGGATGGATGGATGGATGGATGGATGGATGGATGAATGGATGGATGGATGCATGGATGGACAGACAGACAACATAGAAACCAGACTGCATTGGTTGGTTTGCAAAGATACCACCATGTGATAGATTGAAATACAGCTGACCCTTGAGCAACAGTTTGAACCATGTGGGTCCACTTACAAACAGATTTTTTACACTAGAGTACTGTAAATGTATTTCCTCTCCCTCATGATTTTCTTCATACTATTTTCTTTTCTCTAGCTTATTATATTCTAAGGATCCAGTATATAACACATATAACATACAAACTATGTGTCAGTTGACTGTTTATGTTATTGTGAGTCCTGTGGTCAACAGTAGGCTATTAGTAGTTTAGTTTGGAAGGAGTCAAAAGTTATACATGGATTTTTGACTTGTTAGTTACTATAGGGAAGTTGGAATAAGGATCTGGGTGTATCCTGGTTGAAAGTTTAGTTTATGTGGAATTTAAATATATGGAGGCTGAAGACTAACTGTACCATTCAATTTGTGAATGATCATATGTCTAACACTGCTACATTCTTCATGCATCATTTTTTTATTCATAATTATTAATTTTTTTATTTTTATTTTATTTTTTAATTTACATCCAAATTAGTTAGCATATAGTGCAACAATGAATTCACGAGTAGATTCCTCAGTGCCCCTTACCCATTTAGCCCATCCCCCCTCCCACAACCCCTCCAGCAACCCTCAGTTTGTTCTCCATATTTATGAGTCCCTTATGCTTTGTCCCCCTCCCTGTTTTTATATTATTTTTGTTTCCCTTCCCTTATGTTCATCTGTTTTGTCTCTTAAAGTCCTCATATGAGTGAAGTCATATGATATTTGTCTTTCTCTCATTGGCTAATGTCACTTAGCATCATGCCCTCAAGTTCCATCCACGTACTTGCAAATGGCAAGATTTCATTCATTTTTGATTGCTGAGTAGTACTCCATTGTATATATATACCACATCTTCTTTATCCATTCATCCATCGATGGACATTTGGGCTCTTTCCATACTTTGGCTATTGTTGATAGTGCTGCTGTAAACATGGGGGTGCATGTGTCCCTTTGAAACAGCACACCTGTATCCCTTGGACAAATGCCTAGTAGTGCAATTGCTGGGTCGTAGGGTAGTTTTATTTTTAGTTTTTTGAGGAACCTCCATACTGTTTTCCAGAGTGGCTGCACCGGCTTGCAGTCCCACCAATAATGCAAAAGAGATTCTCTTTCTCCGCATCCTTGCCAACATCCGTTGTTGCCTGAGTTGTTAATGTTAGCCATTCTGACAGGTGTGAAGTGGTATCTCATTGTGGTTTTGATTTGTATTTCCCTGATGATGACTGATGTTGAGCATTTTTTCATGTGTCGCTTGGCCACCTGGATGTCTTCTTTGGAGAAGTGTCTATTCATGTCTTTTTCTCATTTCTTCACTGGATTATTTGGTTTTTGCATGTTGAGTTTGATAAGTTCTTAGTAGATTTTGGATACTAACCCTTTATCTGATATGTCATTTGCAAATATCTTCTCCCATTCTGTCAGTTGCCTTTTAGTTTTGCTGATTGTTTCCTTTGCTGTGCAGAAGCTTTTTATTTTGATGAGGTCCTAGTAGTTCATTTTTTCTTTTGTTTCCCTTGCCTCTGGAGACATGTTGAGTAAGAAGTTGTTGCGGCCAAGATCAAAGAGGTTTTTGCCCACTTTCTTCTGGAGGATTTTGATGGCTTCCTGTCTTACATCCATTTTGAGTTTATTTTTGTGTATGGCGTAAGAAAGTGGTCCAGGTTCATTCTTCTACATGTCACTGTCCAGTTTTCCCAGCACCACTTGCTGAAGAGACTGTCTTTTTTCCATTGGTTATTCTTTCCTGCTTTGTCAAAGATGAGTTGGCCATATGTTTGTGGGTCCATTTCTGGGTTCTCTATTCTGTTCCATTGATCTGAGTGTCTGTTTTTGTGCCATCTTCATGCATCATTTTAATCCTTGCAACAACCTCAAAAATTATCACTTATTGCTTTTCTTATAGCTGATACTTAGTCTTAATGAACTATAGATGTCCATATGTTTTCCATTTTGTAGCTCATAGAGGTTAAGTATCTTAAGAAGTTCACGGAATTGGTAGGGCAGGGGCTGGGTCTGGGACTAAAACTTGGGTCAATCTACCTTGAAAACATAGGTGTTCATAAGACAGCCCTTATCTATCCTAAGTGGGGCCCACAGTGATCCTTACAGTTTTGAATTCTTTGATTATATATAAGCTTTCTGAAGTAGAGAAGAGAAAAGATACCTTGTGGTATAAATGCCCCTCAGTGCTTCTCTCTAAAGTAAATTTCTATTCCAGTGACCTTCCCTCTCATGGTACATGTAGCCATGTGTTTCTGGTGCTGACTTGTTAATTAACTCTTAATTCTTGCATTTTTATTACTTATTGTCTTAGACTTGGAGAGTATTGTTTATTAGATCAAATGGACATGGTGAATTTTCTTATCCTCTCAAATTGTCAATTTTCTCCCATGCTAAATAGGTAAAAAAATAATAGCAACTTTAAAGGGATTTTTCTAACAAATAATCCAGTGAAGAAATGGGCAGAAAACATGAATAGACACTTCTCTAAAGAAGACATCTGGATGGCCAACAGGCACATGAAAAGATGCTCAACGCCACTCCTCATCAGGAAAATACAAATCAAAACCACACTGAGATATCACCTCATGTCAGTCAGAGTGGCTAAAATGAACAAATCAGGAGACTCTAGATGCTGGCGAGGATGTGGAGAAACGGGAACCCTCTTGCACTGTTGGTGGGAATGCAAACTGGTGCAGCTGCTCTGGAAAACAGTGTGGAGGTTCCTCAAAAAATTAAAAATAGATCTACCCTATGACCCAAAAGTAGAACTGCTAGGAATTTACCCAAGGGATACAGGAGTACTGATGCGTAGGGGCACTTGGACCCCAATGTTTATAGCAGCACTTTCAACAATAGCCAAAGTGTGGAAAGAGCCTAACTGTCCATCAACTGATGAATGGATAAAGAAATCGTGGCTTATATACACAATGGAATACTACATGGCAATGAAAAAGAATGAAATATGGCCTTTTGTAGCAACATGGATGGAACTGGAGAGTGTTATGCTAAGTGAAATAAGTCATAGAGAGAAATGCAGATACCATATGTTTTCACTCTTATGTGGATCCTGAGAAACTTACCAGAAGACCATGGGGAAGGGGAAGGAAAAAAAAAAGTTAGAGAGGGAAGGGCCCAAACCATAAGAGACTCTTAAAAACTGAGAATAAACTGAGGGTTGATGGGGGGTGGGAGGGAGGGGAAAGTGGGTGATGGGCATTGAGGAGGGAACCTGTTGGGATGAGCATTGGGTGTTGTATGGAAACCAACTTGACAGTAAATTTAATATTAAAAAAATAAAGGGATTTTTCTGAGTATTAAATGGAATAATGTATTTAATGTCCAAAGCAAAGAGCTTGACACTTATTAAATATTAGATACTGATGTGTTGTTTTATGATCCACTGAACCTGGTTGACTTTGCTACATGCACCTAATTGGAAAACAGGGCCAGAGCTATTGCATAGTAGTATCTTTTTTTGCTGCATAGTCCTAATTTGTTTTTGGAGATACAGTGGACCTTCAGTGTTGCCGTTAATAAAATATGAGCCATGGAACCACAATGAAAAAAATTTCAGGGGCATCTGGGTGGCTCATTCAGTTAAGCAGCTGACTTTGGCTCAGGTCATGGACTTGTAGCTCGTGATTTCGAGCCCTGCATCAGGCTCTGTGCTGTCAGCTCAGAGTCTGGAGCCTGCTTCGGATTCTGTGTGTGTGTCTCTCTCTCTACCCCTCCCCCACTCATTCCTCCCCCCCCCCCCGTCTCTCTCTCTCTCCTTCATACAAAAAGCATTAAAAATTAAAAAAAAAAATTCAGGTTTCCTTTTGTTTTTTAAGAATTGAAATATAATAAGGTTTGTAGAATATAATTAAGTTTATAATCCTTATATTTTACTATACAGTTAAAAATTATGACAGTGATTTTCTTAAAGACATGTTCTTTTTGGAGTTTTTTTCTCCATCATGGTACCTGTACAGTGACATGGCATATAGAATCTGAGGAATAAATGAGGGAAGAGAAGGAGAATATTTATGGTTCTATGACTACAAAGGGCATCAATTTCTCTACTTTAGGCTCCTGCCCTTGTTGTGCCATTCCGTAGATTACAAAGGAAAGCCTCAATGTGGAACTTCTAGTAATAAGAGGTGAATCCAATTCCTATTCCAATCCTCATTTGATCTCACCTGTAATGAAGCTAAGTTCTGTAGAACTTCAATGTAAAAGTCACTTAAACTCAGAGAAGTGTTGTTAGAAATGTATTACTTTGGGGGCGCCCGGGTGGCTCAGTCCGTTAAGTGTCCGACTTCGGCTCAGGCCATGATCTCACGGTTTATGGGTTTGAGCCCTGCGTCGGGCTCTGTGCTGACAGCTCAGAGCCTGGAGCCTGCTTCGAACTCTGTCTCCCTCTCTCTCGGCCCTTCCCCTGCTCACACTCTGTCTCTCTCTTTCTGTCTCAAAAATAAATAAACATTGAAAAAATTACAGAAAATATTCCTGTTAACATCATTAGTATACTGTATTACAGGCTTCACTGTACCATTAGAAAATTTCTAATATGGAAGGAGTTGGTTCAAGTGATATATCTAGTCACTGATGATTTATTGATATTTTAAGTAAATTAAAAGAAAAGAAAAATGACAGATTTTGAACTTCTAAGAACTGGTTCAGAAGAAAAATCTACCCAATAATTTTGTTTTAAAGGAAGAGATGAAAGATGTATTTCATTTTTAAACATCAATAAAACGTATTCTTAAATTTTGTAACGATGAAGAATATAAGAAAACACATTTCTGTATCTCTCATCAGTCATGGTGAACTTCTCTCTTCCCCAAACTGCCATTTGGTCTTTATAGACTTGCTATCAAAGCACTTATCGTAGCCAGCCCTATATCAGAATTATTTAGCTTCGTGTCTGGCATGTCCTTGAATAGAGAATGTCATAAAAGCATTATCTCTTATGTATTACCACCAGATTCTGCAGCTGCACTTCGCACAAGAGCTTAGAAGCCAAGGCAGTTAAAAATAAATAAGGAAAGAAGAAACGTATATATGCCTTAAAAGCGGTCCGTATATGGCTAAATTATAGCATTAGCAAAGCAAAAGACATAAATATCATTATGACCACATAACAGTGGTAGAAAGTGAGGCCAAATTCTGTGACTCATCTCCTCAGTTTTGTGTTTATAGGCTTAAGGTTAAGCTTTTCCCCCAAAGCCAGACATCTACCAAGAAAGTATAACTCGTTTGTGAGTCGTTGTAAGCATATAAAATTTTGAGCACACAAAATTCTAGAATAAATTCTACTCTGGTCAGTATGATGGACTTGATATCCTTAGGGGTTCTCCTAATAAAATACAAGTGGGTTCTGGATAAATGAGAACACGCTGAATTTTAAAGAACCACCATGTTTCATGAAAGCATTGAAAACCTCTAAGAGTTCAAAGAGGAGATTAATGAAAAAACATCAGGGAACTGAAACAAACCTCTAAACGCGAGTGGTCAGTAAACAGGAAAGAGTTGCTCTGGGAGCAAAAGCCAATTGTATTTCTAGAACTGACACTGCTCCCTCTTCCCCCTGCCCCTGCAAGATGTGGGAGATGAAAAGAACACTTCCGCGTGAATCCCATGCCCCTGAAGACGGCTACGGTATCAAGGGTCTAAGTGGTCCTTGCCTTCTGCCAGAAGGACATGCCAGTTCTCTTTGGAGCAACACAATTCCAGTTGAGGTCCTCAGTATTCTGAACAGGTCATTTCAGCCACAGTAAAACATCACCAAAAATATGAGGAAGCAAGGGATATAAGTGGGAATTTATACCTACCTAAAAGTACTGCTTCTGAGCCATCTCCTTGATTATTCCTGTGGAAACTTGATGGGCACCTTCTACAGGGTACCATCCTTTGTCTACTTTCTGGTCATCCCAATTCAGTCCAAGAATTTTCTGCCTCTCAGGTGTTTGTTTAAAAATCTCCCTCTTGGGGCACCTGGGTGCCTCAGTCGATTAAGCGTCTGACTTCAGATCAGGTCATGAGCTTGTGGTTTGTTAGTTTGAGCCCCACGTGGGTCTCTGTGATGACCGCTCAGAGCCTAGAGCCTGCTTCGGATTCTGTGTCTCCCTCTCCTCTGTTCCTCCCCCTCTCACTCTCTCTCTCTCTCTCTCTCTCTCTCTCTCTCTCTCTCTGAAAAATAAATAAAGATTAAAAAAAATTTTTTTAAATCTCCCTCTGTCTAGGGTTGCCTGGGTGGCTCAGTCAGTTGGGCATCCAACTCTCAATTTCAGCTTGGGTCATGATCTTGCAGTCATGGGATAGGTCCCTGCGACGGTTTCGCCACTGAGCCTGGAGCCTGCTTGGGATTCTTTCTCTCCCTCTCTGTCTGCCCCTCCACCATACATGCACACACTCTCTCTCAAAATACATAAATAAACATTAAAGTCTCCTATAAATAGACACTTTTGCCAAAAGTCATGCAGTTTTCTTCCTCTTGGGTATAGTAATGTGACACCACCCACATTAAAGGTTTATTTTTCATCTTTGATATTTTACGAGTTATGCAGCTGCTTCTCCAGAGAATCTGGACTCATGTTCCATAAGCAGAACTTCATACTTGGTTTATAGTTCTGTTGGTACATAATTTTCTCTTCTTTTTTTTTTTTCTGGCTGGCTGTCATCCATGGGATTACAAAGCACATGACATTAGCCTTTATAACTATCTATCCTCTCTAGGTATTTTTCTTCTTAGCTTTTTTCCTGGATCCATTTTCTTTTCTTTCTGAAAATACTTGTTTTTCTCTACTGTATTTGAGGATAGGTATTCTCCCAGTGTGTTTTCTTTCTGCTATAGTGTCCATTTTGCTTTGTTGTGTTCATCGTCAACACCGATTTGGGTAGAAACATGTGTGGAGCATATAGTGTGTTTATCATATAGTGTTTTCAGCCTCCTTGCAACATGTACGTATAGATTTCTGTCTCTTTCTCTACATAATGCTTCCTGAAAGCACATTAGGATATATTTATTCTTTCATGTGAACTAAATTGCCAGCCTGCTCATCAGCATTAACAGTTGACATAGTATCTGCCATTTTTCTAATAAATACTACATTTATTTTCTCCTTTTGAAACCGGACAAAGTGGATTTCTCTTATCCCTTAAGGGACAGTGGAGTCACTCAGCAGAAGAAGCCTTGATTCTTTACTGACTGAATGGAACAGACCATACTAATTTATTAAGTCTTTGTGATTTTTGAACTGTTTATTACAACAATCAATCTATCCTGACTATTTCAGGAATGGACTAATACACCAATTAGACTTTGAAGAATTGTGTAAAATGTTTAAAAAAGGTAGATCTGTAGTATTCTTGGGGGCCCCAGGAAGGTACTCAGGTGTTAAAAAGGCTGAATCACTCTTTTTTCGAATCACTGGATTATGGCTTTAACAGATTTTAAAATGGAGTTTACTAATATAGTCATTTTTTATAAATAGCTGAGGGTAAATCCACACCAAGACTCAGTTATGACCCTTTCTAGGCCAATGCAGATAACAAAATAAAGTTAAATTATAAAAAGTTAAATGAGGAACAGAAAACTTAAGCTCACCTCATGACCCCATAGTCAGACCTGAGTTCATTTTCTCCAAGGAAGGATTCCTGCTGACCATGCATAACTCTACAGGAATAGACTTTAAAAATGTTTTCCCTGTTATATAACCATGGCAACTCCTTCACCAAGCTGAAAGGGAAGTACCCAAGGTCAAATTAGAGATCTCTTATAAGTGGCAAACTTTTCCCTTTTCTTTAGAGGAAAAAATAAACTAGGAAGATTGGGGCCCTTCTCTGCAGAAGAAAATGTGTGTGTGTGTGTGTGTGTGTGTCCAGATGACCACATAAGAATACATGTCTGTGCACACATGTGTGGTTTATGTCTAAACCTTCCCCAAAAGGAACAAAAAAAAATATTCAGAATCGTTTGGAGCTACCAGTTCCAGGACTTTCCTTGCTATCCTAAGTGAATAGAATATTATATAAGCTATAAATAATGCAAGTGTCCTTTTAGGTTGCAAAACAATAATTTACTTCAACGGATAGAGCTTTTCCTTATCTCTCCCTTTAAGTATTCTCTTCTCTGCAGTGCAGGCCGCTGATGACTTTCTGCTCATATAAGTTGTTAATGCTGAGGTGTCGCCTTGGAGTTGGCAGTATGATCAATCATAGCCTCACCTTGCAGAGGGTCTTCCCCAACTTGGTGACAGGACCCATTTCTTTGGACGCTTGCTGGTTTGTAAACCTTACAGGCAGACCTCTAAAATACTATAAACATGCTAATGACAGTTCCTAACATTTTCCTCCGCTTTCTTTCCTTCCCCTTCCCCAAAGAAAACACCACAAAGTTCATAAAGCAACAGCAGCTTAATACTCAGTTTCGAAAGGGGAAAACAATGACTGATTCTATAACCAAGTGATAAACAGCATGGTTTCTTTATCTCAAGGGAGCTTTTCATTACACCATGTACCCTTCTCAACCTGTAGACCCTTCCGCCACTAAGCTTTCAGTAATGTGCTGCACTAGTTTTGGAATAGCAGAACAAAAGAGATAGTTTCACATGTGGTGTATGCTCTGCCTAAAATATACCCTCCCTATCACCACTCCTCCAAACTCCTCTTATCCTCTACACATTGAACAGCCACTATTCTTTCAAGTCAGTGACCAGATGTTACTCTCCACCGTGAAGACTCTCCAGCCACCAAGCACAGTGAGTTGTCCTCCTAGAAGGATTTCCTCCTATCCTTTAGCTATGATGGTTGTCTCCCTTCATATTCATTAGTAAATATATTAGTCACCTTCAGAGAACCTTGAGCTCCTCAATGACGGAGAATATATCCTATTCATTTCTGTAGCACCCAGTCCAGTTCCTGGTATGTACAAAAGAGTCGTCTATGAATAGGTGATGAGTACATCTGGAGGTAAGCTATTTCTACATTGAATCAACAGAGTGTAGTAGTTTGGAGTATGGGTTTGGAGACTCAAGTCCTAGCCTTTACACGTATCGGCCTTGTGACCTCAGGCAAGTTATTTACTATCTCTGTTTACTTGTCTGTAAAACATAGATGCCAGGAGTACTGGCATAATGGACTGTTGAGAGGATCCAATGAGAAAACCGATGCAAGGTGCACCGCAGAGTCAGTGAAACACACTACATGTTCAACAGATGGCTCTTTTCTTTCTTTTACACCCCTTTCTCCATCTCTCTTTTAACACATCAAAACCTCTAGGTAAATGATATTCACAGGAAGGGACTAAGGAGAGACTTTTTCCCACCAGACCCAAGTCCCAATCTGAAATAGGTGAATTTATACTGAGTGAATATTCACAGTACATATGTCTTTCTTGATAGTTGAAAGTATGGCATATTGCATTTATGTTTGATTACAAATAAAACTGAAGCTAATCAACTTTGTCCTTCCTCTGCAATTATAGAGGAAAGGGAGGTGTGAATCACATTTAAAAACCCCACATAAACCTTTAACCCCATTACTGGATCAATTTCAAGATAAATTGCTGCATATTATGCATGAGTGTATTTCGTTTTCAAGGGTTCTTTTGCAGGATTTTTCTTTAGATCTGCACATCCCCGTAGACAATTGTAGGTTAACAGCTTGTAACACTACGAGACTTGTTGTTACTTTCAAAAATTATTTGAGGAATATCATGTCTTGCTGATAAAACTGTAATTACACTTTGCACTCTTGATCATATTACTTAGCAAATTGTATCTTCTTGTACAGACTCTTTGTCCTTGAAAATAAATTATTACAGCAAAGTCAGCTCTAACTTTCCAAGGCAGATAACTTTACTGAGAAATGGTTTTAGATCTTCACAGGCTGTCTCTGTTCTGTTCTTGTCTACACTTTTCAAAATATCTGCAATGTATTGGAAAACCTGCAGCTGCCTTTGCAAAATACTGTCAGACTGGTTGATACAAAAAGATATTACCAAAAAAATTGGGGGGGGGGTAAGAAGCAGATTGTATGATTAAGAGTCCCCAAGATATTGCTTTAATATAGTATTATATATATACTGCATTCTGCCTATACTAAGGTAAACCATATTTTTTTGTCAATAGGAATGCAACTCAAATAACCAAGGGTGGAAGACAACCTGAGTAAACTTGAATAGTGTTTCTGCCGAGAAAGCCTATGCTTTTCTTTGTATTTATGTATTTACTTATTATCATTTTGTTTCAAAAGATTTTATAACCTTTTAGGAGAAATTTAGTTTACAGTTGCTTATCTTACTAAAAACTCCATGTTAAGAAACACGCACATGCATAAACCTCTTCCGAGCAAGCCAAACCAAGTCATTTGAAATCATTTGGTTTCTCTAGAAAATTGTGTGCCTCAACAATGAGGCATGAGGAAGGGAATGTGGTAAATCATGGACTCTAATATGAGCTATAGGGTAGCAGTGACCTCATCCAGTTTGTTTGAAATGTTATAGATTCAGAAACTAGGACAGGGCCTGACCCATAGTAGGTGCTCTATAAATATTTGTTGAATGAATGAATGAACATTCTTCTATTATAAATGCCATCGAGGACCATTGTATAAAAAGGGGAAAATGGAGAAATTGTATTGAACAAGATAAAAATCACTGTAATGTCATCCATAATTCAACCACTCAACAGTGATCACATATTTATTTTATTTGCTTTAGTTACATTCTTTTGGCTTCAAGAAAAATGAGCTCATTCAATCTAACACAAATAAACTAGGATTTTGGAAGGTTCTCCCCTGGTGTCTCTGGGACCTTGTGGTCTTTCAGTGCTCTCTTTTTCTCTTCCATTCTCTTGCTTCTTTCTGTAGACTTGTTGTTTTTTCCCTCCGTGCTTCCTCATCACCTCATGAGTTGCCAAATCCTTCCCCACCATCTCCTCAGGACAACCTATTTCAGATAGTTCAATTTTAGCCACCACTGTCACTTGACTCTGTTCTCTGCATCTCAAGACTCAGGAGAAAAACGTTACTAGCTAGTTGGCCAATCAGTAGATTACCTCTCTCTGAGTCAGCTAAACGCTTCTGTCCTGTGCTGATCAACTGGAGGACTGGGGGTATCTTGTAGGATTGTGGGGTACCTAAGCTTATCTCTTGAGCATGGATTGTAGGACTTTATTTAAGGGGCAGTTCTGAAGGAAGGCACCCAACATGCAATCAGGAACCATGTCTTTCATCATTTCTGATGTTTGATAGGTACTTAATAAATGAGTGATGAGTGGACGAGTCACATGAAGGGATACAAATGGGAACCTCTGAAAGCCAATGTTTAAATTGAGATATAATAGACATATAAGATTTTGTAAAGTTAAGGTGTATAACATGTTGGTTTGATATATTTATATATTGCAAAATGATTGTAGTAGTTTGAGCTAACACCTTTATCATGTCATATATTTGTCGTTTCCTTTTTATGCTCAGAACAGCTAAGATTTAGTCTCTTAGCAACTTTGAAGTTTTCTAATCAGTATAATCGACTACAATCACTATGATGTGCATTAGATCTTCAGAACTTACCTACTCGTTCAAAGTTTGTACCCTTAATATCTCCCCAATTCTCCCACTCCATGCTCCTGGTAACTACCATTCTGCCGCTTTTTACAAGTTTAGTGTGTGTAGATTCCACACAAGTGATATCATACAGTACTTGTCTTTCTTTGACTTATCTCACTGAGCGTAATGCCCCTAAAAGCCATAGTTTTTTCCTACAACAAATGTGATGCATTTCTATGCATGTATGTGTGTGTGTTTGGGTTTGGGCATGGTGCAGAATCCTGTGTGTAACTATTTGTGTATGTATGTGAAAATGTTACTGCTTGCCCCGGGCTTCTGTCACTGCAAAGAGGGTGATCAGTACCTGGCACTGGTAACATACTCGTATAAATTTGATGCTCTCCTTAAGGCCGCAAAAACCATAAGTCATTCTAAGACATGCAGTGTGGCATGTGCACAGAATGCAAGATTTTTCTTATAAAATGTTTATTTATTTTGAGAGAGAGAGAAAGTGAGACCATGAGCCAGGAGAGGGCTTGAGAGAAATGGAGATCATGACCTGAGCCCAAATTAAGAGTCGGATGCTTAACTGACTGAGCCCCCCGGGTGCCCCTAGACTGCTAGATTTTTAAAGTAGGAAAAGATGGGCCAGGAAGTTGCTTTCTTTTGTGAAATAGCTTTGTTTTCAATTAAATATGAAGGGCTCACAAAGAACTCAAGGGCACGGGACAGGCTTTCAATACTACTTTCAATTCTACTTTTGTCACTAGTAAATATTGGGCTTTTGTGACAGATTTCATTTTGTGGCTTTGTGAAATTTGAAAAGAAATGCACTTAATGATCTCGAGGGTCCTAATTCTGATAATGCGGTGCTTCAGTGAAATTCATGATTATTAAAAATGCCATAATTATTAATCCCTTCCCAATACATATACATACAAAAGATAAAAATGCATTTGTACTGTCCATATAGGATTCCTACCTTACTCTGAAAATGTGGAAATAGTTGTATTGCAAATGGATAGACAATATTTTATAGGTATTTCAAGAACACAGTTGACAGAGAGTGAGAGTTAATGAGACTCTCAAAATTACATTTACCACCTAGAGTACCTGGGGCCAAGAATTATTTGTATATCATATTTCAATTGTTACATCCCAGCATTTTTATTTGTATTTATTTGTATTTTTTAGGGAGAGCACTTGAGCAGGGGAGGGGGCGGGGCAGAGGAGCAGACGGAGAGAGAGAACCTTATGCAGGCTCCAAGCTCAGTGTGGAGCCCATCACAGGGCTCGATCCCGTGACCCTGGGATCATGACCTGAACCGAAATCAAGAGTCCGATGTTCAACCAGCTGAGCCACCCGGCTGCCCCAATCCCAGCCTTTTATAATCAGTTTTATTTTAATAGTGTAGACAGCATTTTAAAAATAACTCCTCTCAGATTTTGTAGTAGATAATTACATTTTATTTCTCTATAAAATGCGTCAGTTCAAGCCAAGGCCCTCCATCACGTAGGCCTTCTAGTAGTTACCCGTGTTGACTCACAAGGTGAGTTAACCGCTCCTGTCTGTTGCAGAAGTTTGGTAACTGCATCTGGTTCTCAAATTGTGTATGAACTATTATCAGTCTCCATTCAGTAGCCACTGTTTGACTTTTGTAAACCCTATTTTAAGTGATCCACTACACAGAGAAAAGTATCTTGGTCCATGAGTAAAATTTACAATTTATAGATTTTCATTTGCATGCCATTTCCCTCATTTTAGATGCTGCACATCTATTTATTTTGTTTAGTTTAAAATATATTTATTTATGAATGGCTGATTATAGGAGCTCAGCAGTCCATTCAGAGAGTTCTGGGGATGGTTACATGGCAATATGAATCTACTTAATACCACTGAGTTGTATATTTAATAGTGGTTAAGATATTAGGTTTTATGTTGTGTTCATTTTACCACAATAAAATCTGCACATCTGTTATACAAAGGAACATCTTCCTGATTTGGAAATAATCTACTCTGTAATGCTTCCTATTGAGTATAAAGCTTTAAAAACCTTTTTGCCTTTTTTTTGGGGGGGGGCAGTTTCAGACTAGTGGAACGTCCAAATCACATAAAATGTTTGAGCTGCATCTGTATTTAGATTGATTTTGCTGGGAAGTTTAAATCAAGTATATGTCACAGAAGCTGTGCATGCAGACGACACTTATGTTTTAAAGGAAAAAGTGTGAGCAATTTTCAAATATGTTAAAGAATGTTGAATTAACTGCAAAAACAGTTTTATAACTCAAACACATGGTTGCAAAGAGTGCAAATAACTTGCATAAACATTTTTGTCTATGTGGAAACATACTTTCTGTAAATGATCATGTAACAGTTAACAGATGGGTGTTAATATCTGGACACTCATCAGCAAAGACCAATGTTATTTTTTTTCTCTATAGTGTTAGATGTTGTATTAAGTAGAATAATATGTGGATGATTAGTGACATGTTAAAAATTTGCATTTGGATGTGTTGATCATGTCAGCACTATTTCAGTGCATGCCCATCTTTCAAGTAAGGCAGTGTTTCCACTTTAAAAGCAATAACAATCTTAATGTCCATTTAACTAGAAGGCTGGACTATCATTATATGAACTGAAGTCAGTTTTCTGTACTTTGAAAAAAAAAAACATACTCCATACTTTGCAGGAGAGAATGATACAAAATTGAAACAAAAAATAACTGAAACAATTTTCAAAAATGCCTGTCCCTTTTAAAGTTCATCATCAACACAAGGTTTTGAACTTCCATTCAAGAAATTTGCTTAAAATCCATTGAATCTCTGGAAATAGTATCATGGAAAATACATCTTCAGGTACTTCCTTGGGTTGATTTCACTCTTCTTCCTCGGAAGTGGAGATACATTAAATTGCTGAAACGCACTTTAAACACATACTTATTTCTTGGCTGACACAATAACAATGACAAAAGGGTCTGTTCTTGTTCTTATAAAAATTTGATAATACTTTTTGGTTTTTTGCTATGAAATGTTGTTAAAGAAAAAAAGATTCAATTACCCTTGTTAGAGATGGTAAGGCAGACTTTGTTCAGAACCACCATACTTAGGTATTTTCCAGTGGTGGATTCAGACTAGGCTCAACTCCGAATTCAGCATGGGCAAGTGGGAAATTCTAGCCAAGGAGCTGAGTGGACAGTCACTGAATGGAAAATTACCAAGAGAAAATTCAGGAGCAAGGGGGATTCTGGCTAAACCTACCTAAAGGGATTCTCTGCTGAAGATAGGCCAGGGCGATCAGACATCAGATATCAACGGGGATCAGATATCTAGGGTGGGGAGTTCTGGTTACACCGACTTAGCAGGGTCGCTGCTAAAACCGGGTTTTGCAAGAAAATACACAGATGCACTTGGGAGAAGGTTCAGGAGCCTAAGGTTTGGTTAAGCAAAGAATTTTTGTCAGTGTGTGGCATCATACTAATGAATCAGTTCACATTGTTGTTTTTGTCTACTGTAACCCTGTTTTTATAGTTTTAAGAATGTTTTGTCTTGCTTTCAAATGATAAAAATATATTTGAGTTAAATGTACTGTCTTTGCCAATTTCTTCACTTTTTTGTGGAAGAAATTTTTATGGTTAGGGAAGAATGCTTAAAATAATCCTTACTATTGATTTTATTTTTCTTGCTGCAAAAGTACTTAATATTTAATAACAATGTTTCACATTAAAAACTTAAATATAATTCATCTCTAATCAAGATTTAAATTTAAAGTCTGCTTTTCTATGAGTGCCTCTTGAATTCATCCCATATCCTATCATTCAGTATCTCCCAGTCTACTGCCTCTTTATGCAAAGAACTGCATCTCAAAAACATTGATTTCATTCTGTTTTTCCCTGAGTGCAATTTGCATGATCTTCCAATAGCTAAAACAATGGGGAAATGTCTTTCTTTTCTTCTTTCTTTTCGTCTTTACCTTATGGACTTCAAATGCACAGAATTGATTAACTTCTACTCCTTGGCTCATGATATACCATTATTTGCCTGTGAATGGTTCTATTCTCTTCTATATTTCATTACTTTATTTATATATTTAAAAATTCATTTTCTGAATGCCTCCTATGTGTTAGTCTGTCAAGGTCGCCATTAACAAGGACAATTACTACAGCACTTTGCTCTAATGGATTCACCAATATTAAAAGTGCCAAAGCTTGGATATTGGATGGGTACTTATTGAGGAAAACCTGCTTGGAGGTAATGGATGGATATGGAGAGATGGCGAGGGAGAGCCTGGAAGTGGTCAGATCTTAGCTATTCAGAATTTTCAACACACCTTGTTTATATTAGCTTCTGGTAAGGTTTACCCCATTGTCTGTGGAGCCCTTTTGTATCACAGCTCCTCCTGACATTTTCTCTTTTGATCTCTGTAAGTTCATAGGTATTTACTGAGGTGAGAACGAACCAATTCCCCAATGTTTGCTAATTATAATCATGTGTCAGCAAGGGTCAGAACCCATTGTGTCTATGGGGATGTGTTGCGGCATTAGCCAGCTATTGGTATTCAGAGGACTCTGTTTGTGAGAACATTTAAAATTAAGTTTAAAAATATTTGTCTGTTGCTGCATTTAAATATTTTAATTGTCTTAAAATGCTTACCAGTCTGAATACTAAAGTGCCTGGATAACATGAGCTAGGAATGGTAAATAAAACATATGCCTCTACTGTGATCTATGGGAGTCAAGTCAAGTTGTTTTGTTTGTTTATGTACCACCAGAAGAATTGGATGTTATCCAAAAATGCTGCTACCAAGTAGTCTCTGATGACCAACATTTTGGTAAATGTAATGTGGAAAGGCAGTTCTCAGTTTTTTCATTAATCAAAAATTATTCTGTGAAACAGAAGCCACTGTTTTCAAGTCAACAGTCAATCAGCAACTATGATTGTAAGGGTTTGTGCTATAGGGGATGAGGTATAGAGCAGGACTTCTGAGTCTCCATGCTACTGACATTTTGGGCTGAGATTTTTTTTTCTCACTGGGGGACTATCCTGTGCACTGTAGGGTACTGGGGAGCATACATGGTCTTCCCAGTGGATGCCAGTAGTGGCCCTCACACACCCAGTTGTTGACAATTGAAAATGTCTCTACCCATTGAAAACTGAGCCCTGAGGCACAGAATTATCCCCTGTTTGAGAACCAATGGTGTAAAGTGTGGAATAAAACCCTGTCCTTGTCCTCAAGAAACTTGCAGTTGAGTGATTTCATGACCCAGATTTTCCAATTAGGAAACCTCAAGTTTGAATATTCACTCTGCCATTTACTAGTCATATGACTTTAGATAGGTTACTTAACCTCTCTGGGATACACCATCCTTAACTTTGAGGACATTCAAGAGGATACTACTTAATTTGCGGACTTACTGTGAAGATTATAGAAAAATAGAGAATGTTATCAATAATATATGCTCATATGATTGCTAATCTAAAGTTTCCAACATCAGCTGTGCTTATGGCTGGGTTTTACTGCTTTCTGCCTGGTCCTAATAGGGGTTCCTTCTTCAAGGTTGTTGCCTCCACCTATGCGCTGGTTGCTACCCCTTCTTGCTTTCTCAGTAATCTGATTTCCTATGTCTCTTCAATGTTCCCTTCTCCTTTACAGATGGGCTCTGTGGTCAGAGAGATTTGGGTATCTACCCATAAAGTTGTAAGTATTAAATGAGATTATACTTGAGTCATGTAGTCAAAAAGGATCTGCCAATAAAATGTGAAAGCTGGGTCAGGCCAAAGCACTAATGAATCACATCCATTTATGGGACTGATAAACATTTAATGTTGCATGTAGTCAACTTAAGAAGTTTTCATATCTCTCTCACTTAGTAAATATTCCATTCTTTGTTGTTTTGCCTTATTACTGAGAGAATATAATTCAACTACCAAAATGAGGAAGAAACATGTTGTATTGGTCCAGATGGGCTAGGTTATGCTGTGGTAACAAACAAAAGATATCAGGGATTTCAACAAAGTTTACATCTTGGGTCCTGATATGCATCCATCTTGTGTTTACTGAGGAATCCAGGCTGCTGGACTGTTTACTTTTGGAAACATGGTTTCTCATTCTGGCCAGAAGGAAGGGATCATGGTGATTCGTTCCTGATGTTTTAAAGCAGAGGGTTCCACCTACAGCCTGTGGGCCAAATCGAGCCCAGCATCTATTTTATTAAAACACAGCTATCCTCATTTGTTTATGTGTTCTCTCTGCTGCTTTCCTACTACAAGGGCAGAGTCGAAGAGCCGTGACAAGTTGTATGTGGCCTGGAAAGCCTAAAATGCTGCCTGGCCCTCTACAGAAAAGGTTTGCCAATCTTGTTTTACAGGGTCCTGCCCAGAAGTAAATACACTATATCCAATCATATTGCACTTGTGAAAAGAAGCCATGTGGCCACGCCTACTGACATTTTATGCAAAAGAAAAACCTTCTCCTGATCACTTACTGAAAACACCTGCGCCTTCTACGGTAGCCCAAGAGCATCTATTGTGCTCTCAGCAGACTTAGGGATAAGTCTAAGAGATTTACCTATAAGATGAGGCATATTGGTAATAAAATCTATTTTTTCCATTCACTGAGTGATAGAAGAAATCAGATTTCCTCTTGCAAATCAGCATGTAGGAGACAAGAGTTATATTTGGCAATGGTGGACTTAAATTATTTAAAGAAAGATGAGTTCCTCCTCTAGTTTTAATTTCGGTGCTGATTAGTTGTGGGTGGCACACATTGTTCATCAGTCACTAACCTGATGACCATTTCCCCCTTTCTTCCTTGCTAGCAGAAGTCTGACTTTGTTGGGGCAGGATCCTTCCTCCTTCCCTGTTTTATTCCTGCCTTCTGCTTTGATCACTGTCCTGTGGTGATATGATGCTTGGAACTCCAGCTATCTTGTGACTATGAAGTGACAAGCCTGAGGACAAAAGGCTCACACAGTAAAGGGGACAGAGTAGAATTATGGAAAGAATATGGGCTCCTAATGATAAGAGCTGCCAGACTGACTCTGGAACCACCAGTGTCAGAACTCTTGGTGAGAAGATCAAATTCTTGCATTGTTTAAGCCTCTCTAAATTGGGTATTCTATTACTTAAAACCCCCCAAATCCAGAGTCATAAACTGTGCCCTTGGGCATACAAATATTTAACCATTTTAGCTCTTAGAGCCTTTATTGGTAAAAGAGAGATAATTCTATCATCTTTTACTAAGGATTAATTTAGGTAATGCACGTGTGGAAGAATGTTCAGCCGTAACATCCTGGAGACCTTGCATGTCTCCACAAAGGCCCCGTAATCAAGGCTCAGCCACAATTTGCCCTGAATCTTGGCAGAACACTCTGTGATCCTCCCAGGAATATGGCGAGATGGGAGTTTGTGAAGACCGTCACAAATCTGTTTCCCATCCGCCTCCCTATCTTGTGGGAGGCTCCCTATCTTGTGGAAGGCTCCAATAAAGAAGGCGATCATCTGTCTCTGCTACTAATGAGGCGTGGGCCTTTCCACTTTGCCCTGTTCCAAGCTGCTGTGTAAACCTACAACTGTTTGGCTCCTCTAAGCCATAGTGAACCACTGCTCGAGTCATTTGACACCTGGCTCCTCGGACAGATTCAGTGTCATCTTGAGAATCTGGGGCCGTGTGAAGGTGACGGCATGCTGATTTTGCTTTCACTCTTTATGTAAGTAAGTAAATCTATTTCTGTTTGTTGTCTCCTTACTGGTCAAATCTATGGAACCACGGCAAACCAACCTAGCACCTGCAATGTGCAGGTGTTTATGAATACTTACCTGGCACAGAGTAAGGACTCAATGAATGCTAGCTGGGCATTATAGTAACACTAATTGTATTATTTTAATCATGTTACTGAATGTCCATTTTCTCTTATGTGAAATGGGGATTACTTGGGAAGGAAAGTAATTTTCAGCTTTTAAGTGTCGTTTATATAGAAGGCAGTAATATTTAGTTACCTCTTTTCTCACGTCACTGGGGGCATTGTTTTTATTCATGGTTTTGATTTGTGACATAAGGAAATTAGAATTTAAATAGTAAACTCTATTATATTTTATCATGGAAGAGAATTCCATTTTCTAGACAGCCCCAAATCATGTGCCTTTGACTATGGTCACATCGAGAGCTTTTATCACAACTCTTGGCCTTGTCTTCTGACATCAGCGATACACACATGTTCTGGTTTGTTGTGGTTGGTTCAAGTTGAAGAAAATCAAATCCTGTATGAGAAACTAAGTAATCCTCCTAACGTGCTTCTCTAGTTCTAATACTCATGTCCAGTCTCATGAAGAGGTATTATAATCTGCCTGTTCCCAGGCTGTGTACAGAGCTGAAAATCTAAAAATTCTTTCCAGGAAAATGATCACTATGACAAAACCAGCGTGGAGCATCTTTCAGATAAAACTTCAACACCCCAGTGAAGCAGAGTCTTGGTTATAAAGGTGATATTACCTAATAGAAGATTGGTTTAAAAAGAATTTGCTTTTTATTTGTGTTGAACAAAGAATCTGTAATTCCACTTCAAAGAACAAAATCCACTTTTTCCAATATTCATGGTCAGATACCCAAAAAATTTATATTATTTGCATAACACTTTAATTTAATGTAATTTTGTATAAAGTGGAAACCCAGACTTCTGAGCAGGAAGGGAGTGAACAGTGGATGGAAATAGAGTAACAGGTGGCTGGCCCTTTGTAAATGTCTCTCTGTTTTCCAGGAAATATGTGTCATCTTTATCAAGTGTATTTTATTCAGAGACATAGGTTTATATTTTTATTCTTTTTGATTTTAAAATGTGTTTTATTTAATTTTGAGGGAGAGAGAGCATGAGTGGGGGAGGAGCAGAAAGAGAGGAAGACACAGAATCTGAAGCAGGCTCCAGGCTCTGAGCTGTCAGCACAGAGGCCGACGTGGGGCTCGAACCCACAAGCCAGGAGATCATGACCTGAGCCAAAGTTGGATGCTTAATTGACTGAGCCATCCAGGCACCCCAGGTTTATATTTTAAAAGATGTTTCTTTTTTGTCTATTGGGCCCCTTTCAACCCAAGAATGAAAAAAATAATCACTAAGAACTTGATGTTCTGCAAAAAATATTATTTTGTCAACAAAAAAATGAAGGATTTTATATTAGTATGTGCTTTTGTAGCTCACAAGGCAAACATTGGTTTTATCAACGAGACCAAGGTATTAATCATAAAATTTCAGTCCACTAGTTCATGGACTATTGATTTTATACTACTCATTGACAGCAATAACTAAATAATGACAATAATGTTAAATAACATCAGTAATTAGCAAAGACTTACTATTCATGATGGAGCCAGATTATGGATTTAGACTTTAAGGCAGCTGGTGTGCACTAAGAATCTTAGCTTTTTAGAGTTGGAATGATCGTTTGGCTTTTCTCCATTTATCTGTTAACATAGAATATGATATTGACTGATTTTCTAATGTTAAAACTATCCTTGCACTCTTAGAATTTCTTAGGATACAAATTGGTTTATTTTATTTTTCGTTAAGAATTTTGCTTCTTCTATATTTGAGAGATTAACTTGTGATTTTTCTTTCTGCTGATGTCCCTGTTAGGTTTTGGTCTTAAGTTTATGCTACCCAGCTTAAATTGTTCTTTTTTGATTCTTTGTAACAATCATATATGTTACATATATTCTTTGAATATCTGTAGACTACACCTGTATAACAACCTGAGTCTCTGTGTGTGTATGAGTGTATTGATGTTTTTCAAAGAAGCTGCTCATTTGTCTACGTTTTGACAGTTATAGGCCTAGAGTTAATTATAATATTGGATCATCATTTTATCAATAACTGCTATATTTGTAGTTTTGTATACTTTAAATTTTTGATATTGTTTTGTTCTCAGAGAGAAAGACTATTTCATTAGTCTTACCAAAGAAGTAGCCGTTGACTTTGTTGATCCTATTTTATCATTATTTCCTATTTCATTATTTTTATCCTTGTGTTCATTTTCTTTCATTCTCTTTGAGTTGATTTGACTTATATTTTATAATATTTTAGGTGATTGGCTCATGAGTTTTTGGCATGTCTTTCTTCACATAATTACTTAAGGCCATGTTTTCTCTCTGAATATTTGCTTTGGCTTCGTTGCATCCCACTAGTTTTGAAATGTACTGTTTTCATTCAATGTGTAGTATTTTCATTAAGATCTAAAGAATTTCCAGTTTCTGTTTTGATTTTTTCTTTGACCCATGAGGTATTTAAAACCATATTTAAAAGTTTCATAATTTTTAGTCTTTTTTATTAATCTTTTTTCCCCTTGATATTTAACTCAATTGCATTGTGATAGAAGAACGTGGTTTATATAATGATCCTTTGAAATGTATTGGGACTTACTTTATAGCCTTTTGCCTCATCAATAATTGTATATGCTCTATAATATGTTTTCTCTAATATATTTAGGGCACAGTTTTACATATGTTCTTTAGATTAACCTTCTTAACTCTCGTTTCAAATCTGCACTCTTAATAAAGAGCAGACACTATCTAGCATTAGTGAAAATATATAATGATGGGGATTCTCATACATGACATATGGGATTGTATAAACAGGTAGAGTCACCTTGGAAAACAGTTTATATGATTCAGTAAAGTTGAAAATATGTGTATCCAAAGACTGGAAATTTCACACCTAGGTAAATGCCCTAGAGAAATGTGGGCATATATGCATCAGATACATGCATAACAATGTGCATAGGCACATCATTTATTATAGCTATAGGCTGGACATAACACAAATGCTCATAAAGTATACATGAATCAATACAGCATATTTATATACATAATATAAATAATAGTATATTTATATGCTTTATATATTAGTACACTTATGTTATATTAATATGTAATGTAATTAGATTATATTATTAAAACAATATCTTTTATTATATATTTTATTTATATATTGTATGTTTTAAAAATATATATTATATATTACATATTATATTAGTACTATATTAGCATATTATATAATTAAATCACATACAGAAATGCAAATGAATGACTTAGAGCTACATGCCACAATTTGGATAATTCTTTAGAATAATGTTGAAAGAGTAAAAGCCTGATACAAATGAATACATAGAGTATGATTAGGTGTATAAAAGATCAAACAGACAAAATTAAATTATTCTTTATAGATATATATTCATGTGGAAAAGCTAAATAAAAGCAAAACATTGTGTGTTTTTTTTATAAAACATCAATGTACTTTTTGCCTTAGGGAAAAAGATTTGTAAGAGATAGATGGAGTCTTCTGGGATACTGGCAAGGTTCTCTTTCTTGATTTGGATGGTGATTACATTAAATTTTATACAACTTGCTTATAATTACCTTATATAAATATTTACTATTTTGTTATATTTACATGAAAAACTAAAATGAAAAACATATGACAAAAGGTAAAAATTGTTAGGAAAACTCAAAAGCAGTACATAAGTAACATGAAGGACTATGATGTATATGAACTGTGTTACATAGAGTGGTGGGAGAAGGTCTCCCTTTAAAAAGTAATGAGTTGAGACCTATAGAAAGTGAAGGATGGAACCAAGCGGATAGCCATGGGAAAAACATTTCAGGCAGAGGGAACGGTGAGTGAAAATAGGGCAGTGAGATGAGAGCGTGTTTGCCATTATCCAAGAACAGATGGCAGATCAGTGGAGCTGGAGAAGAGCACACAAGAGGAAAATGGTGTGAGATGAGGTCAAAGGGGTCGCAAAGAGCCAGGGCCTGATAGAGTATGGCCTTTCCCTGAATGAGATGAGAAGACTTTGGAGGGTATTAAGTAGGAGATTGACGTGATCAGACTTACTTTTTAAAAGGATTACCCTTGGTGCCTTCTGGGAGAAATACTGCAGGGGACCAAGGGAAGAAGCAGTAAGACCAGTGGGAATTTGTTGTTGTTTATTTTGTTTTGTCTTTTAATGCAGAAGATATTGTAGCATGTTTTCATGCTGATAAGAATGAGTGGACATTCTTTGTAATTTCTAATCTATCTTTGTCCATCTTTAATATGTTTATTTAAGTAACCAGTCCATGAGGGCTGGAGTTTTTATTTTCAAAGATATGTATCTTTCCCTTCTGCATTTTATTCCTTTTTGATATTTTTCCATGCAATTTTATCATACTAATTTGGCTGTTTATTTTCTGATTCCTGATCATGGTAGCTTGATTATACATGTATTTTGTAAGTATGAGTTGTGAGCTTATGTTTAGCAGGGAGTTATAGAAATCCCAAGAGTGTTGACTTGATGATGTTTCTATTCGTGAAGAATTTGCATTTGCTTCTAATTACCCTAGGGTCAAAACAAAAACTAATCTTTTTTTTTTTCCTGTTGAAGTTGTTTTATTTGAATTCAAGTTAGTTAACATACAGTGTAGTCTTGGTTTCAGGAGTAGAACACAGTGATTCATCACTCCCATAGAACACCCAGTGCTCATCCCCACAAGTGCCCTCCTTAATGCCCATCACCCATTTAGCCCATTCCCCCGCCCACCCTTCCTCCAGCAACCCTCAGTTTGTTCTCTGTGTTTAAGAGTCTCTTATGGTTTGCCTCCCTCTCTGTTTTTATCTTATTTTACTTTCCCTTCCCCTCTGTTCATCTGTTGTATTTCTTAAATTACACATATGAGCAAATCATATGATATTTGTCTTTCCCTGACTGACTTTTTTCGCTTAGCATAATACACTCTAGTTCCATCCATGTTGTTGCAAATGGCAAGATTTCATTCTTTTTGATTGCCAAGTAATATTCCATTATAATATATATATTATCTTCTTTGTCTATTCTTTAAATTAATTGTTAGCTTGGAGTTTCCCAAACCTTGGAAGAATTTCCCATTCAAAGACCATAAAAATGAGGCATCTGGGTGGCTCAGTTGGTTGAGTGTCTGTCTGACTTCAGCTCGGGTCATGATCTCACAGGTTGTGGGTTCCAGCCCCCTACTGGGCTCTGTACTGACAGCTCAGAGCCTGGAGCCTGCTTCAGATTCTGTGTCTCCCTCTCTCTCTCTGCCCCTTCTCTGCTTATGTGTGTGCGCTCTCTCTCTCTCAAAAATAAATAAATATTTAAAATAATTTAAATTTGTTAGTTGTAGATTTATTGTAGATTTTCTTCTCCAAGTTGAGGAAGTTCCATTCATAGTGTACTGACTTTTGCTTTTAGATGATGTTGAATTTTTTCAAATGTTTATTCTACATGTACTGAGATGGTATTATGGTTTTGCCTTTTTGGGGGGCTGTTAATATGGTGAATTACATGCTAGATCATTTAATGTCAATTAAATTTGCATTCCTGGGATGAAACCTATTAGTTATAATGTTTTTATACCTATTATATACTGCTGAATTTGTTCAAAATTTGTGACAAATTTTTGCATCTATATATATATGAGATATCGGTATACAGATTTTCCTCTACTTCACAATAGGGTTACATCCTGATAAACCTATTGTAAATTGAAAATATTATGAGTCAAAAATGCATTTAATATACCTAACCTACTGATCTTAGCCTAGCCAGAATACTTATATTAACCTATAGTTGGACAAAATTATCTATCACAAAGCCTATTTTTAAAAATCTTTGTTTTCATTTATTTTTCTTAAGTAAACTCCATGCCCAATAGGGGATTTGAGCTCACGACCCTGAGATCAAGAGTCCTATCCTCTACTGAATGAACCAGCCAGGTGCCCCTAACACAAAGCCTATTGTAATGGAGTATTGACTATCTCATGAAATTTATTGAATACTGTACTGAAAGTGAAAAACACAATGGTTGTGTGGAGACAGAATGGTTGTCAGTATATCAGTTGTTCACCCTCGTGGTTGTGTAACTGACTGGGAGCTGTGTCTCTCTGCCCGGCATCACGAGAGAGGATCATACTGCATATCGCTAGCTCACAAAAAGATCCAAATTCAAAATTCCAAGTACAGTTTTTACTGAACAGGTAGTGCTTTCACACCATTTTACAGTTGAACCATTGTAAGTCCAACCATGGTAAGTCAAGGAAAATCTGTAAAGTTAAAAAAATTTTTTTTTTTGCTTTCAGAGTAATACTAGCTTCATAGAATGAGTTGGGAAGTATCCCCTTTGTTTCCATTTTCTAGAAAATTTTGAATCAAAATGGTATTATTTCTCACTTAAATGCTTGGTAGAATTCACCAGTGAATCCATCTGGACTTGGAGGTTTTTTCATATTAAAAAAAAATCTATAAATGAAAATTTTAAAATATATATTTGTCTAGCATGTGGTTATAATTGGTGTTCCATTTTAAGTGCAGTAACGTTTTATTTCACCCATATTTCCACAAAATCCAGGTGTGTATTTACATTTGGACAGTGACTAAATGATACATATCGATTTTATATTATTTCATGGCTTAATAACAATATATCAGTTTAAAGATATGTTACCTACTTTCTGGCCACTTTTTTTTTTCTAACTAGGAGATCTTGCTGAGTGGCATTTCAACATTCATCATTTTTCAGTGTTAGTCTAATGTGGTAGAATTCTGGAATCACCTAATTTCATGCTGAAGCATCTAATATGAATTATGGATCTTTGATTTGTATTAATGTAAGTAAGTTTCTAATTTTGATATATTACCCAGGTTGGGGAAGGAGGTGAGGTAAAGAGTGGGACTATTCTTGCTATATTTCTGAGGGAGTTGTGGTGACTTAGTGATTATGCATATTGAATGGTACCCCAGTTTTAAAAATATAGTGTTAATAGCCACAGTCATAATAATTATGCCAATGTTTTCCCACAGGTTAAGAAATCACTGTTCATCATATAGGTCAAGATAAAAAGGGCATCCCCTTGCCCTACCCCTCTAAGAATCAATATTAATGGCAGGGGTGAAAGTTTACACCTTTGATAGAATCAACAATTGCAGAAATAACTTCAAATGGGCTCTGATCTAACGGTAAGATGACAGACGGATTGCTTGTGTTGCTGGGCAGAATATGCTGGTATTAAGTAATATCCTAATGAAGGAAGTTCAAATACACAGGTATGTACGTTCCTCCTCCCTTTTCCAAAAGCATCTGAATATCTTAATTCCAACTTTCTACATAGTGTTAAAAATTCAACTGAGTAAATTTGAAAATCAAATCAGCTTTATTCAGTAATTGATGAATCGGGCAGCACTCCATCTAGCAATAGAAAGGAGCTCCACCAAGCTGTAGAAAAGAAAAACTTTTTAAATGCATAAGGGGGATGGAAAATGGAAAATATTAGCAAAGAATGCGTTGTTTCAGGCAAGGTCACCTTCCTAAGAGGAAGGAAGGGCCTCTTGGGTGGATTACCTCACTAGTGCTAACCAGGTAATTGCAGGGTGACTGGTTAAAGGTTACATTCCTGAGGGGTTGAAACTACAATTTCATTAGGTATCAAGTCAACGTTTGTTGGCATGATGTTTAGCATAAGTGACTCCATTTGGGGCCTATTATCTCCTTTTGTAGCAATAATAAAATATTCCATGGAAACTGAGAGTTAACAGAGGAGTTCATTTTTTCTAATCTAACAAATGCATATTGATCTAATTAATTAAAATAAACAAATGCTGTGTATTATATATCAAGCACTAAGTGCAAGGATTTGTGCTTAATATACCGAACAGTCTAAGAATATTGATTTGCTCTTCTGAAACTTTAAAAATGGTTTTAGTCACAGTGATAAAGGATATAAACATGCCATAATATATAAAGGTAAAGTTCTATCCAAAACTAGGGAATTTTCTCTGAATTTTTACCTTCAAGGGATGTTCTGGGGGTTAGTAATTTTTTATCATTCCCAAGAATTACGTATTTATCAACATGCCAGGTATGTTAAAGCCTGTCACTACCTGACACCAAAAAGAGTGGAAGACCAGAAAAGTGAAGTGTGTGGCAATGTGTTATCAAAATAAGCTATCCAATTTAACCCTTTATTTCTCAAATTAAAAAAAAATAAGAGTAAGATTTGTGAGTTTTCATTTAGAAGATATTTCCACTAGTTATTATATGTTGAAAATAACTTATATAGGAAATATTACTATAGAAGATCAATAAACTATAACCTCTTTAGGGACTATGAGAAGACAATTTATCTTCATTTCTCTAACCTAGCATGGTAACTAGTATTCCTTCTCTTTATTTATTCTTTCAGGAATTTATTCATTTACCATTTATTCATTCCTTTCTTAGGGAGAGCCACTCCCACTTAGACTAGTTATGTCTGTTGTAAGTTCCGATAGCACCTTATTCTGTATTTCCCCTCTGACTCTCTCACACTTGCAGTCTCCTGTTTACTTGCCCGTCCTACTTACTCAACTGTGAACTTCCCAAGTGGAGAGGTTGACAAGTGCTGCCATTTATTTAACACATGGTACACACCGGATGCTCTCCTTTGGTTTCACGTCTATTATAGCCAGATCAATCATATGAAAACCCGTTTGGGGTGGGTATTACTATTTCTATTTACAGACAGGGAAACGGGATTTCACAGAGATTAAGATCTATTTTATTTATTCATTTATTCACTCATTGATCAAATGCCTACCGACTCTATGCCATACTTACATCAGTCTCTGGGGATACAGTAGATCAGCTAAAGCAGGCAAGGTTCCTACCTTCATAGAACTTACTACTTAGTTTTAGGCACAGACTTTAAACAAATGAAACACATTTCTATAAAATTGCAATGAGGGTTATGAAACTGAAGAATATATTATGAAGAATTGATATTTACAGGGAAGTCACTGAAATCTTTCCTAAGGGAATGGACATGTTATTTGAGCTTTGAAGGACATGTAATAAATAGCCAGGATAAGACCTGAAAAAAAATTTCTGAGCAGAGTGAACAATACAGGTAAATACCAATGTGGTCATAGGAAATATTACTGAAATTAAATGAACAGTAGCAGCGAACATTTGGAGAATGTATTTTACAAACAAACTGTGTGGACTAATGTATTGCATATACCACAAGTAAAATTTATAGACATTTTGAAACTATAATTAGCATGGTATGTTTCTGTGACGTTGGTGTGAAATTGAAGATATCCTATCCATTCAGTACCAAAATAAATAAATTCTAACACAGTGTTAAATAACTAGAATTTGTGAAATCAAAATTGGGTGTACGTTGATCTATCTGGACTTCAGCAGTATTTGTTTTATTTTATTTTTTTTTTAATTTTTTTTTTCAACGTTTATTTATTTTTGGGACAGAGAGAGACAGAGCATGAATGGGGGAGGGGCAGAGAGAGAGGGAGACACAGAATCGGAAACAGGCTCCAGGCTCTGAGCCATCAGCCCAGAGCCCGACGCGGGGCTCGAACTCACGGACCGCGAGATCGTGACCTGGCTGAAGTCGGACGCTTAACCGACTGCGCCACCCAGGCGCCCCAGCAGTATTTGTTTTAGAAGATTTCCACTCAGAGAGAAAAAATCCTTTACTTTCACTTTTACACAGAACCTCAATTCTTGCTTGCCATTCTTTAGTTTTCCCTTCCCTCCCATTTGGAAAGCTACGTGACAATAGCAAGTCATATTACATTAGAAATTCCAAAGAGTAGGTGTCTAGGCAACAGAATGGAAAATAAATGAAGGACTATATCTAACTGTCTTTTTGCTGCTCTCAATCTATAATTTACTTTAACATGGCTATTCATCATGAGGATATCTATGCAATGGATGTAACAGGCAAGGATAACTGATAATGGCTCAGTGAATGCGTTTTGGTTGTCTCTCTTATGTTCAAGTGCATATTCAGAGCTGTGTATTCGGCTAGAAACTATGCTGTTCCATACAGGGTGATTCCATGCATGCCTTTGTAAGTGTGTATGTGTATATGTGTGTGTGCTTTTCTATGGCAATGATGTTAAAATATATTAGCACTTCTTTAGCTATCATAAATATAGTTATTTGATACTTTCAGTGTGACTAATTACAGATTAGGAAACTGAGAGCAACATTAGTAATGCACATCCACTATGTTCCAAGTATAGTACCAGTCCCTTAGGCTAACTATTTATTATGTAACCCACCCAGTTGCCTTTGTGAGCTAGGTTATTATTGTCTCTATTTTACTGATGAGGACAATGTGAGTCTTGGAGGTTAAGGAATTTTCTTGGTGTCTCCTAACTAGTTAGTTGATAAGGTTGGATTATAATATAGGGGTGTGTGCCTCCAAAGTTTACATATATCATACTATCATCTCAGAAAACTCACGTGACTCTCCATACATCATAGAATAGTAAGCAGTGGTACTGGGACTCTAACCACATGCATGGACAACTCTTGGTTCTATTTGGTAAATATAGTGCATATGATAAGATGCAATGTTAGACCTCTTATTAAATTGCAATACCATTTTGAGAAGAAAATGATAAATTTTAAATTGTCAGGTTTAAATTATTTTAAATATAATGATTAAAATGTTACAATTGGATTTCAAAAGAAATCTTTAGTTAAAATTATCACATGCACTCCTGAGTTTCTGTTCATTTATTAGGTGTTAAACAAATGTTGACTTTGGTTTGGAATTATTTTACTGAAAATTAAATAAGCTTCCTGCTTGAGCTTATTTAATTTATATGGAACACTTCCCTTGCAGCTCTGTATGTTAGATGTCTATTCTACCAAAGGACCATTTTGTGTTATAGCCCAGGATACAATTATGGGTGTAAATCACAATTTAAATGAATAATAATATAAATTACTCAAATTGATGAAATAATGTTATATAGCCATTCTCTTTGATTGACATGCGTTAACCATTTATCACTAAAAGAAACTATATCATATTAACCCTATGGGCATTGATTTGTGCTGATGAGATTTTATTTCCCTCTAATAATTAGTCTTATGTATGTATGTATGTTCCCATTGTACTTTTCAACAGAAACTCCTCTATTTATGCAGAAAACAATTGCTGCCTTAAGGTAGGTACTTATTTTTTTATGGATGATTTTATTTATTTATTTATTTATTTATTTATTTATTTATATATTTATTATCAAGTTAGCTAACATATAATATAGTCTTGGCTTCAGGAGTAGATTCCCATGATTCATCACTTACAGATGACATCCAGTGCTCATCCCAACAAGTGCCCTCCTCAATGCCCCCTCCCATCCCCCACCCCCGTCAACCTTCAGTTTCTTCTCTTATGGTTTGCCTCCCTCTCTGTATCTTATTTAAGTCTCTCAAATTCCACATATGAGTGAAATCACATGATATCTGTCTTTCTCTATTTCACTTAGCATAATTACCTCCAGTTCCATCCATGTTGCTGCAAATGTACACACACACACACACACACACACACACACACCCCACATATTCTTTATCCACTCATCAGTTGATGGACATTTGAGCTCATTCCATGCTTTGGCTATTGTTGATAGCACTGCTATAAACTTTGGGGTGCATATGCCCCTGTGAATCAGCACTCCTGTATCCTTTGGATAAATTCCTAGCAATGCTATTGCTGGGTCGTAGGGTAATTCCATTTTTAATTTTTTGAGGACCCTCCACACTGTTTTCCAGAGTGGCTGCACCAGTTTGCATTCCCAAGGTAGGTGCTTATTTTACGGGAAGCTCATGTTATCATCTTTCCTTTTAAGTCAAAGCATGAGGGGAATACTTAAGTAATTTTTGATAAATACACACAATGGAAAATTCGCAAGCCATTGTAAAGAATTTTGATGACACAGCAAAATGGAGAAAGTTGAAAATCAGAAAACAAAATTGTATTTGGAGACAGAAATTAGAACGATGACATTTTTTATTCCATATATTATACTTTTAATAATTTTCCAATGAAACAAATACTATTCAGTAAACTTAATTTGAAAACTATGGCAACTAGGGAAAACTGAGAATCTGAGCATAATTTGATAAGCAGAGAATATAGGTTTTTCTTTAATTGAGTATTAATGCTGAGTCTCACTGAAGGTCTAGTTTCTCTGTCTTCCTTTTTCTTTCTTTTTCTTCCTCCCTCCCTCTTGCTCCCTTTCTTTTCTCCCATGTTTATTGCATTGCTTAAAATACTTTTATCACTGTTTTATTATTGTAAAAAGAATGCAACTTCATTCCATAAATTATATCCTGGCCTTTTCTTCAAGGAAACAAATATCCACATATCGATCCTTCTCTGTCTTCACCCACTTCTGTAATGTTCCCTCTTGTCATAGTCTTTTCTCTGTAGGATTCCTCTACATTTTTGCTTCTCAGGCTTATTTCCACATGACCGATTCAATGTTTTGCAGTGATAATATCAGTCAGTACCAAATCTCGTGCCATTTTAAATTCTTTTATGACGTTTACACTTAACCCATGTTTAGTGCTTATCTCATCCAATAGCCTCTGCATCATAATCTGTTGTCTCATCTCAGTTTCTAACTCTTGCTTCTGAGAATATGTGCTTGCTCTTGTTTAACTGAGAACCAAGAGCAGCGCATTTCTTTGTTTTTCTTTTATGATATATCTCTTCAAATTTGATACTCTTCAGACTTGCAGTTCAGAATAACAAACTGAATAAACATGCTTAACTATTCTCCTCTTCCAGTCCCTGTTAAACTTAAAAGAGAATATAAAATTGAGGAAAAGAACTATCAGGGATATACACTACATAGAGGTATTATCCCCAAGTAGGAAACATCGATTACTTTTTCCAGAGTACAGTACAGAACGTAAAAGATGGAAAGGAGCAGCGCAGCCCGTAATTGTTTGTGATACTTGGCAGAACCCTGAAACAGCCTCAACCTCAGAACAGTAGAGCCTCGAAGAGGAGGGAGAGTGTCGGGTAGTTTGTGGGATCCAAATCCAGTGCATCAGTGTACTCGTATGAGCGCAGGGAATGAGTACCCAGCTCTACCTCTTAGCATTTTCTCGACCTGGCCACCACTTGGTGCTGCCCTCATGAGTTCCTTACGTGAGCAGTCTCTTGGGTTGGAGAACAGTAAGCACGGTGCTAACTAACTGAGAGCTTCTAGAGAAACCAAGAATTACAGTCCCGTTCACTTTGAGTGTGCAGCTTAACTATCACTTCCCTGGAGTGGACTTCCTTGACCTCTGGACTGCTTGCCAAGGGTCAGAGAAAAGGGCTAGAAGCAAACACCCGGAACCCTAACTCAGACTTAGGGAGAGGAAAGCTGTGAGGTTTTCCCCTTGCCTGTGACTCCAGCCTCATCTAATGCCACTCCTGATCTCGTACTCCTTCATTGTGATGACACTCTCGGACTCCTTCCGGTTCCTTGAGAATACCAAGTCCTTTCCCAACTCAGGGCCTCTCCCATGCTGTTAACATCTGACTGGAGTACTCTCTCCTCCACTTTTGCTTCCCAAACTCCTAATTGTAAATCTCAACTTCGATGTCCCTTGCTCCCCTAGGAATAGCCTGAATACCTAAATCCTAAACTCACTTCTCAAATCCAGGATTCTGCTTAAGATAGTCCTGCTTCATTCCTTCACCACATTTCTAGCAATTGGTAATTATCTGTCTGTGTAGATATTTGTTAAATCACTATCTCTTCTGCTAGACTCTAAGCTTCACCGGGGCGGTGGTCTTATCTAATCACTTTGTCTCTAGCATATAGCACAATGTCTAGTAAGTACTGAAGAAATATTTGTTAAATGAATTTGTAATTGCATGTATGTAACTCCAACTCTTGCTCTCCTCCTACTTCCAGTGGGGGAAGAAAGGTCCTCAGGTTTGGCAAATAAGCAAATCAAAGTTAGCAAATCATAAATTTATACAATAATAAATTACTATGATAATAAATTAAAGATTTCTATTTTCTTCTCAGTTAGGCCCAAAATATCGGGAAGAGTTTCATAAAATCTGAGACAGAATCTATCACAAGAACTATGTCATTTCCCTTAAATTTATTCTCTGGTCAAGTTAATTTCATAGTGAATTATTTCAAATACATAAAGGTCTAATAGTTTTGATACTACTTAGACTGTTCCAAAACATAGAGAATGAGAGTTGCCTATTTTCTTAGGAAATTGGCAAAATGCTAATACTGAAAAATAGCAGACAAGAAGAAAATCCCAGAAGATTTGAATATATAAATCCTAAATAAAATATTAGTAAGAGAATCTATTGGTGCATTAAAAGATTAATTTAACACAGCTAAACAAGATTTATTCAGAATGTGGGGATTATTTAGTACTGGGAAAGTATTAATATATCTATGTAATTCGCCGTATTCATAGGTCAATTCAGATTTGTTTCATTGTTGGTGACATAGGAATCGATGGATGCTTCTTTAACATGCTCAACTGTGACATACTGAAAACATTCTCGCTAAAATCAGAAATGAGGCAATGATGTTGACTGTCTTGCTTTCCTGAAAGTTCTAAAAGTACTAGTCAATGGAAACAGCAAATAAACAAGAGGGTAAAGTAACAGGTAAATATTAGAAAAGAGAGCAGAAAATAAAAATAAGCATCATGTGCAGGTGATGGGAATATATACTAGGTAATCCAAAGTATAAATCAACTGAAAACTGCTAGACAAAGAGAAAATTTAGTATGTTGGTTGATCACAAAGGTAATATATGAAACCAATAGCTTGGGGCATCTGGCTAGCTCAGTCAGTTAAGCATCCAACTTCGGTTCAGGTCATGATCTCACAGTGCGTTGGTTGGAGCCCTACAGTGGGCTCTGTGCTGTCAGCTCGGAGCCTGGAGCCTGCTTCGGATTCTGTGTCTCCCCCTCTCTCTGCCCCTCCCCTGCTGGTGTTCTGTCTCTCTCTCTCTCAAAAATAAATAAACATTAAAAGTTAAAAAAAAAACAATAGCTTTTCTACATACATATGGTAGATATTCAGAAAACACAGGACAGATCGTCTTTTCCATAGCAGCAACCTGATAAAACAAAAAGGAGTGCTATTAACACAAATTATACAGAACCTATAGAAAAAAATGGAACTAGCATAGGAGTTTCAAATAAAAAAGTCAGCAAATATAAAGCAACACCACTTGGAAATTTTGAAACTCTTTTTAAATAACTCTTAGAATAAAGGAGTAATCCAAACTTTAATGTTTGACTTTATAAGAAATCACAGGAATTAATCACACTGCAACTTAAACCATAGAGAATGTGACAAATTCTGTAGATAGAGAAGAATCAATAGCTTTAAATGTGCTTATTTTAATGCAAGAAGACTTTAAGCATTCAATTCAAGAAGCTAGGAAATAAAAGAAACTTAAGGGTAGCAAAAAGTACGATTTCAAAAAAAATACCAGAGCAATTCATTAAATTTAATTACCAAAAGAATAAAATTGTGGAATCACTAAATAAAAGGATCTGGGTTTTGAAAATAGCCATGAAAGACGAATGGATAAGTTTAAAGAAGCAATAAAAATGAAAGAGTAGAGATATATAAGATTCGTTATTTTTAAAGGTCAGTATCGTAGCCACAAATAAAATATGATAATAAGTATGCACTATTCTAGGCTAATAAATTTGAAAGCTCTGATTAAAAAGGTTATTTTCTCAACAAATGTATATAGTATCAAAAATAGTGCAGGAGACTTTCAGGCAAGGTTATCCTTTAAGTCTGTGTTTTTATTTTCTCCTCTGCTTCAAATATATATTCCTATAGCAATGTGGTTTCTTTTTATGCCATCACACATTAAAAAATTCATCACTTTCTAAAAACGATATGATATAAATGGAATATATAAACACTTCAATAGAATGTAAATGCTATTATATAGATTAGATATCTTGATTTAAGAAGAAATAAAAATCAGAGAGTTTCAGTTAAAGATATTAAAAGTCTAAATACACATAGACTGTTTTGTTGTTGGTAAACTTTTAACTCCAAAGTAACAGTCAGGAGCAAGGTACTCCATAATATACACTTTTAAAACCTACCAACCATGCACAACTTCTTTCCTAACACTTCTGTAGGAACATTCCCCCTTTTTTGCATTGTGCAAAGTATCTTTTCTCTTGAGTTTTCTATCTCGCAATACAGATTAGGCACATTCAGTTAGTGTATTTTATCATTTACAGGATATATACTTTTATTTTTCTTTGCTGTTTCCCCATTACATGAGCCCTGCTGTGAATGTGCATACAATCTTGGAGTTTATGGTCTGATCAGATGGATTAACCATATTAACTTGGGCTCCTAGAGAGCAATTTTATTGTTGCTCATAAATATTACAGGTTCTAGATCTCAGGCCCGAGGAACTTCTCTTCAAAGGTGTATTCCTTGAGCTCCATTCCTTTTATTTCATCAAAGTGCCTATCTCTTTATTTCCTAAGTTTTCTGCTAACTGGTTTCTCAACTTGCTTCTTGTACACACACACAAGAATTCCTAAATGTTATTCTTGAATCAAAAGAACTGAGAAGTCCTCTGTTTCTTTCCTATTATATATGAAAGTTTAAATCTAAATATCCTTTTATTTTGCTTATTTGAATACAAATTGTAGGAACTTACAATAATCACAAAATAATAAAAATAAATAGACTAATTCAATTTTCTATGAGAACTGACCCAGTCTTTAATGCTTTCTCTTCTCAACACCTCCCTCCACACACATACACATAAACGCCATCTGCATGGACTTAATAAATTAAAGAACTGAGCATTTGTAGTCACCACCATCCATGCAATATCAAGATATCTATTCAAATATGTGTGGACTCCTGCTTCTAATAATGTCCCATTTGCTAGGGAAAATTTGTAAGCATATAATAGAGAAACTGTGTGACAGGCACAATAATGGTCCCCAAATATGTCCACACTGTAATCCTTGGAACCTGTAAATATGTTAATTTACATGACAAAAAGGACTTCAGTATGGAATCATACCTATGTACAGTTTAATGAATAGATGAAATTCAGGCTACAGACTTTAAGATAAAGAGGTTATCTAGAACATTCATGTTTTCACTCTACGACATGAGCTCTTATAAGCAAAGAACTGTCTCCCGCCGGAGACAGAAGAGATGGGGCAGAAGGAAAAGTCAGAGTAGAAATGAGCCACAGGACGGGGAATGGGATTGCTCTTCAGAAGCTGAGAACGACCCCCAGCCAACAGCAAGCATAGAATCATGGACCTCAGTTCCACGAGCACAATACCAGGAACTGAACTCTGCCAACCGACTCAATGCGTGTGGCATTGAGCACAATCTCCCGCGAAGCCCCTAGTACAAAACACGGACCTGCCGACACTGCAGTTCTAGCTCAGTGAGACCCAAGTGGGACTTCCATCCTACACATCTATCATACAATAACTGGATGCCGTTTTAGGTTAATTTGTTACAGGAGCAATAGAAAACTAATCTATACAGCATCCTATCACAATTCTATGAAAAACAACCATAAAAAATCATGGTTACCATGCTTCAGCACTACGTAAGAAATGGTAAACTTTGCTCTTCTCTTGGAGTCATTTATGATATGCATACACTGACCATCCCGAGAGAAAGGCAAGGAAGTGGGGACAGGCTCTCAGCTACAGGGCAGAAGTGGGATAGGCAGTTTAGAGTTTACTGACACCTTATTTACAAAATGTACTCAGAATCAGAGTAAATTTAGCAATGTTCTTGCTTCAGAGACAGATATTTGGGTATTTAATGTTAGCTCTTATAATTATGATGTCCTTGCTTTGAGTCACTGGATTGTTACAATTTGCTGCAATTTATAATTAGGAACACATTTGTATTTGTTTTCGTTTTTGGTTCTCAGCATAACTTTGGGAGATAGATCAGGTGGATGGCAACCATCCATTTAGAGATGAAGAAAGTAAGGTACACATAGGTTCAATGTTTTGTAGAAGGTCACAGAAGTAGTATCAAGCAAGGATTTAAACTGCCATCTGAGACTATTCCATGGTCTCTATTCTCCCTTAGAGAAGCACAGTGGAGAAATCTGCCTGAATTTTCCAGGTGTTTCTCCCTCCTTTTCTTTTTCATATGTTCTCTATCAATCTTTCATCCACTAGTTTCTTTTACTACAACTTTAATCCCTTCCCAAATGTATGTCTCTACATGTTCTAAAAGGAAAATTCAAGTTACAAAGCAATTGAAGTGTTCTTTTCTGAATTTTCTGAAAATTGAAAGTGTATTTTTTTGTCACTGAAATGGTTCTCTAAAGAAAGTTCTCCTCTTCAAATACTGCTGTAACTATTTTTGGTGTCTTAGTATTTGAATTATTTGCTATTAGATGTGTATGCATTCTAGGAGAAAGCATTAGAGGGTGTATCTATATCAGGGTCCTAATTTATATCGGGATGTCAGGAAAATTGTCTTGAGGATGTGACCATTAGGGTGAGATATGAAGGAAGAAGACGAGTTAGCCAAGTGAGGAACAGAAGGAAAGAAAGAAAGCCAGTGACCTTGGACACCGTGACTGAGAGGCAAGTGGGGACCTGAGAGGAAAGCGGGCACTGGAACATGCTGGGCCTTATTGGCCATATTAACGACGCTGGATTTTATCCTAAGCATATTAGACCCTTATTGAAGGGTTTTAAGCTAAGGAATGGTACAGTTAAATTTATTTTAGAAAGGTTACCCTGGCCATTATGTGAATAATAGTTTGGAAGAAGACTTGAAAAATCAAGGACGTTACATAGGCTTCTGGATTAGACCACTAGGAACATCAAGGATGATACCACATTTTGGCTTGAGCAACTGAATGAATGGAAGTATCATGGATTACTATGAGGAAGATGGGAAGAGGAGCAGGAGGGCAGAGAAAATCAAGACGTTAGTTTTGAATATGAAAATCTGAGCTATCTATGAGACTTCTATGTAGAAATGCCCAGTAAATACTTTTATAGAGAGAGAATTCCAGGCTAGAAATAAAAATTGGGGATCATACGTACATAGGTTGTCCCAAACAATTTGGCCATGGATGAGCCAGACTAGGTAGAGAGTATGAGGTGAGAGGAGGCCTATGGAGAAGGTAGCTCCCCATGAAAGAAAGATAGGTTGACAATCTTGTATTAGTATTCTGAAATCACCAAAGCCATGAAAATATATTTTAACAACTTAGTTGTCAGTAGAACTTGAACTGATCCTAACTTACACAATGGCTGAATGTAACTGGCACTAATGTGAGGCTTTTTATGGTCTATTTGTCTGACATGTAAATATTTAAATGTGGATATGACTTTAAACCCAAATATTGATGTGTTCAATCAGAAGTTGATGCTCCAAACCCCACTAGGGTATTAGGACATACATAATATATGTTCTGTGTTACTTCCTAAAATCTAATATCTGATTTCTGCACGATGTCTAGTCCCAGGGGTTTTAGATAAGGCACTCGTAGCATGTGCTGGTGCACAGAAGGACAAAAGAATATGGCACATGTCGGGAGTAAAATGTGGAATGGTGATAGATGAAGCCAAAAATACAGGAAGAGGAAAGGCCATGCAGGTCTTTGTAGGTAATATTAAGGAATGCGAGTTTTAGATTAAATCCAGTAAAACTATTGGTATACTTTTTGTAGGAAACATTTTTATTCCTCTTCTATAAACAGTGAACCTGAGACTCAGACAGGATAATTAACTTGCCCCAGGCCACATGGCTAATAAGCAGTTGGATTTTTTCACCCAGGCCAAATAATTCTAGAGGCCCCACTCTCAACCACAGTGCATAATAATCAGTGTGAAGTGACAAATCTTTTATGTATTCTGAGTAGTGTATTTGTGTGTGCGTATATGTATGTGTATTTGCTCCTTTTTTGGTTTTTACAATTTTATTAAGGTATAATTGACAAATATCAAATTGCACATAATGTGCAATTTCATATGTGTTCAACCACAAATTAATCATAATGGTCTAGATAATGAATAGTTTCATCACCCATCCTCCCTAACTACTTCTGGGCAAAAATCAGATCTGCTTTATATCACTATAGATAAATTGGTATTTTCTAGAATTCTTTTTGTAAATGGCATAACAAAATGTGTATTTTTTGTGGCCTAGCTTCTCTGGCTCAGCGTATTAATTTTGAGATTCACTCAAGTTGTGGGAATCAATAGTTTATTCCCTTTTATGGCTGAGTGGTATTCCATTGTCTGGATATTGAGTTTTTTCCTAGTTTTTGGCCACGAAAAATAAAGCTGGTATGGACATTCATACAGTCTTTGTATAGTCAGGTTTTCAGTTATTTTTGTTAAATATCTTGAAGTGGAATGATAAGGCCGCATGGTAGACTGCATGTTTAACTGTATAAAACAAACTGAAACTTTTTGCAGAGTGATTTTATCAGCAGCGTATGAGAGTTCCTTCTGCTTCACCATCACCGACCCTTGGTATTCTCCGTCTTTTCAGTTCTGCCCCTTACAGTTGTATAGTGGTATATCCTTATGGTTTACTTTGTATTTCCAGGATAATTAGTGATGTTTAGCATCTTTGCATGTGTTTATTAGCCATTTGTGTATCTTTTGTGAAGTGCCTGTTTAAATATTTGCCACTTTTATTGGGATGTTTGTTTCCCTGCGATCGAGTTAAAAAAATTCTTTCCATTTTCAAATGGCTTCAGGGTTTAGGCTGAGATTTTTATAACTAATTCAAATATAATGTCAGTTTTCTTAGCCTTTACTACATTGATTTGGGTTTGTACTGTGCACACATGGTTTAGGTTTGATGTTGAGACTTCTGTGGCTTCACACACACAGGGGTTCATGTTTTTCTGGCTCTCTCTTCTGTATTTCTCCCTTGCTCTTTTCCTTGCTGGGGCTCCTTTCTTTGGTTTCTCTGGAAAGTCAGTGCGGTTTCTACCGGAGTTGCAAGCCCTACACTGCACTACAAATGAGGCCTGTCCTTGGGGCAAACTTGAGTGGGGACAAGAGGGGAGAAAGGGAGCAGGTAGTGGACATGAGAGGCAGAGAAGAGACAGAGACAGACAGACAGGGGTATTGATCTCCACAGAGGTCACTTCTCCAAGTTTTGATTACTCTTCACAATCCACAGAGTTGACTTCTTTGTTCCATAAAACAGCAGACAAAAGTTTGTGTTTTTCATGGTAAAGCCGGGAGTCGCACCCTAAGAAATGCTAAGAAAAGGAAACAGGCAGTGCTCATCCTGTGATTTCCAAATAAACTTTTAAAGTCTTTGGAAGGTACAATTTTTAAAGGAAAGACTTTTCAGTTGCAATAGCCTGGGCCTTCTCAGCAGCAAGATTTGAGGTTCTGACTTTAAATGTTGATATAGAAGAATGTCTTTCAGATTACAATAATACCACTGATTGATCAAAAGTAATTGTTCCTGCCTGAGCAGATCAGATAGAATCTGGGGATTCCAGCTGGGGAGAAGGGCAGTATATGTGGGAAAGGAAGAGAGATAAGACCTCTGGGAAGAGACCCCAAGATATGCCCCAGTTCTTTGGGTTTAGTTCTAAGATAAGCACTAATAGAACTCCCCTAAAAAGGTTGGGGGCTTTAAAATTGAGAGGACTTGCCTCAAAGAAGGACAAGTCTAATGGATTTCCAGGCAACCCTGAAATATAGCCATTATGTATACTAAAATGACCAAGGAAACCATGAAGTGATTGAATTTACCTGGAATACTATATATAGTTTTCTGTTATCAAGGGCAATAGGTCCTTGAGATAAAATCAATTTAATTAGGTAAAAATAATTATACCTGATTATTTCAGTAAGTGCCTATTATAACTGATAAATGTCAAACTGGGCATATCAATTTATCAATCAGACTGTATTGTATATATTACATATATCAATATTCATCAAATCTTAAATTTTATATAAAGTGTACATATGTATACATATAAAATATATGTATACGTATGTACATACATGTATGTATGTATGTAAAATATAATCCCCTAGGGACTATACTGGGATTAGAATAATAAAGTGATAACATCCTTTACTGTGTTAATGTCAGTGGCCATAGGATTTTGGATAAATCAGGATTGCCAAGGGTCACTTCAAAGTTAGAGAGCCTGGGAAAGAGGAAGTAATTCAAGTGAAGCAAGGAACATCTGATACCTAACTTAATGCCTTTTTAATGATTTATTCATTAATTATGTCTTTACTTCCAAAAACAGTATGAGTCATTTCACAATAAAGACACAGATTTTAAAAAGTTATCTCATTTTGATACAGTAAATTTAAAAATCAAGACATTAGTGAAAATTTTTGTACGCTTTCCCTTTCCCCCACTACACCCCAACATGTGTGTGTACCCACGTACACGCACACATGCTCAGCCAAATCCTGGCAAAAGAAAATGAAAATATTTCACAAGCACATTATGTCTGAAGTTCCCCCAAAATGATGAATATCTGAGCTTTCACTTCGTTAAAAATGTTAGCACTCCTGTTATGAGGGTATAAAATTTGTTTCTGAGCCCTAAACCTGGAAAGAATCTGTCCTTTGGTCCTTTAGATATACTGGACATTGACTAGCAATGAATAACATTTTTACCCTTCAAAAGGTGGAAATATTCCTAATGTGATTGCTGCTTTATAGAGGTCATTAAACTGATGGCATAATCATAAATTGTTAATCTTTAAGGAAACTCTATGTGATCAGAGACAGAGAGATAAGATTAAGGTTTGTAGCTTCTGGGAGTATTAAAGATAACACTTGGAGACTGGAGAAGAGTGAATGGCTGACATATCTCTTCCAGTCCTGCTTTTCAAAGTGCTGTCTAGAGACTGGGAACATGGATGCTTAGGAACTTACTAGAAATGCAGGATCTCAGCCTCATCCTACACATACTGAAACAATCTTTCCTTTATTCTAATAAGATGTCCATTTAAACACAATAAAGTACGCACGTTTAAAATTCTAAATTTGATGAATATCGACATACCTATACACCCATGAAACCATCACCACTGTCGAGAGAGCGAACATATCCATCACCCCAAAAAGTTTCCTTGTGTCTTTTGCATTTTCCCCACTCCCTGCACAGCAATAGTTACTTCATTTGTTTCCTTTTGCATTGCATGTACACGGTCACTCATCGATAGACATTTGGATTGTTAAGTTTTTTGCTATTGCACAGGAAAACTAGTATGAACACTTCTGAACAAGTCTGTGTGTGGGTATATGTTTTAATTTCTCTTAGCTGTACACCTAGAGCGGAATTACTGTGTTTATATGTTTTAAACGTCAGATTCTTGACATCTAGTTTGCCTATAGAATAAATGACATGCATTTAAACTTTCCCTTTGAATCTATATGCTTTGATAAATGTAAATAATCGTATCATTACTACCACAAACAAAATATATAATATTTTTTGCCAAACTGAAAAAAAGTCCCCATGTGCCTTTTTCTAGTTAATCTTTTTTTTTTCCTTATTCTAAACTCCTAGAAACCACAGATGTATCCTTTAGTTTTATCCTTTCCAGAATGTCATATGAATGGGATCATGCAGTATATTTTGAATCTGGCTTTTTTCATTTAGCATAATGCATTGGAGATTCACCTCTGTTGCCGTGTGCATCAGTAATTTATGTCTTACGATTGCTGAGATATATTCCATTGTATGAATATAAAACCACACTTGATTCATCCATTCAGCACATGATAGATCTTTTAGATGTTTCCAGTTTGGGGCAACTATGAATAAAGTGACTATGAGTCGTCACCTACAGACATTTGGGGAAACACACGTTTTCATTTCTTTTGGGTAAATTCTTCGAAGTGGGATTGTGGGAATCTTCTGCAAAGTGCATGTTTTGTAAAGTGGTCTTAATTGCTTCATGTTCCCACAATTTGGGCATGAGAGTTGAAGTAACTCTACATTTTCATCGTAACACTCTGTGTCATCAGTCTTTTTAATTTGGGTGTTCTAATGTTCATACAGTGGTGTCTCATGGTTTTGATTCACATGTCACTGAGGATTAATGTTATTCCTCTTCTCCTGTGCTTTTTCATTAGCATATCTGTTTTTCATTAATAGATCTTCTTTTATGAAGTGTTTGTTAAATCTGTTGCTTATTTTTTTTATCGGATTGTCTTTCTTCTGATGATTATATTCTAAAATTTCTTGATATATTTTGTAAAGTAGTTCTTTGTTTGATGTATATGTTCTGAATATTTTTTCTCAGGCTGTAGCCTTTTATTTTTGTTTAACAGTGTATTTCAATAAGCAAAAAGTTCAGTTTTGATCAAGTTCAATTTATCAAAGTTTTATTTCTTTGGTTTATGCTTTTCATGTGGTATATAAGTAGTCTCAGCCTGCTCAAATCCAAAGGTTTTTTTCTCTATGCTCTCTTCTAGACATTTTGTAGTTTGTTTTACATTTATTTAGGTCTATGAACAACTTCAAGGTGACTTTTGTGTGTGGTATGATATTAGATTGAAATTGTTTTTCCCTTATATTCATCTGGTTGTCTGGGCATCATTTGTTGTAAGGACTTTCCTATCCACAGTGAATTGCCTTGGCACCTTTGTAAAAAGTTAATTGGCCGTCTATGTATGTCTATTTCTAGTTTGTCTATTCCATTTACGTACATCTTTTATTTCCCAAATACCGAACTCTTAATTACCATAGATTTATAATAAGTCTTAAAATTAGTAGGGGGGATTTCCAACTTGGTTCTTCTTTAGGAAAAAAAAAAAAACCTTTAGCCCTTGCAGGTCATTCATATTTCTGTATAAATCTTAGCATCAACTTGTCAATTCCTACAAAACAGAAATAAGCAAAAGACTCCCAGAATTTTGACGGGGATTGCACTGATTCTACAGATAAACTTGGGGAGAATTGATATCTTACAAACGGCGAGCCTTCTGATTGATGAACAAGGTACATCTCCCTATTGATTAAGGAGTTTTACAATTTCTTCAGCAATGTTTTAATTTTCATTGTAGAGTTTGTGAACAAATTTTATTAGAGTAATATCTAAGTATTTTTTGGTACTATTGTAAATAATTATTTAGAAACTTTATTTTCTAAATATTTGCTGCTAGTATATATAGATGTAACTGATTTGTTTATATTAACTTCGTATTTTGCAATCTTGACAAGTTCCCTTATTAATTCTGGAAGTTGAAACTGTAGTAGCTTTCAAATTTTCTATATTAGCAATCATATTATCTGCAGTCAGGCCTGATTTACTTCTTCCTCTCTGAACTTCATGATTTCTTTTCTCATCTATGAATACAAGTAGCAAAAGTAGACATCCTTGCCTCAAATTCCAATTTTATGGGTAAATTATTCAGTTTTTCCTTATTAATTTTGATGTTAGATATCAGCTATAGGTTCTTCATTGATATTATTTTTTGAATTAAGTCCCCAATCCTATGTTACTGAGTTGTTTTTTTTAAATCGTGCTTAGGTGCATCTAGTAACAAGATCATATCATTCTCCTTTATTCTGTTATATGTAATTAATTTAAATTGATTAACTATTGAGTGTTAAGCTCACTTTGCATTACTGAGATAAAACATATTTAGTCATGTTGCATTATATTTTTATATATTGGATTTTATTTGTGCCTGTGTTCATGATTTCATTGGTTTGTTAAAGACAGTGTCTTTGGTTTTGGAGACAGGTTATGCTGGCTTAATAAAATGTTTTGGTTTTCATCCTTTTCTATTTTCTGAAGTTTTGTGTAAGAATTCTTCCTTGAACGTTTGGTAGAATTCACAAGTGAAATCATCCGGGTCTGGAATTTTGTATGTGTTAAGCTTTTGATAACTGATTATATTTCTTTACTAGATACATAAGATTTGCTATTCTTGTGTCATCTTCTGAATTTTGAATATTTCAAATAATTGGTACATTCACCAACACTTTTATTTTCTGGACTAAAATTATTTATAATATTAGTGTATTTTAGTATTTTTAAAATTTTATTTCAGGGAGAGAGAGAGAACACATGTGCAAGCAGGGGAGAGGGGCAGAGGAGCAGATGGGCAGGGGGTCGGGAGAGAGAGATACATAGAGAGAGAGAGAGAAAGAAAGAAAAAGAAAGAATCTAAAGCAGGCTCTGTGCTCGGCACAGAGCACTATGGGATGTAGATCCCATGACCTTGGGATCATGACCTGAACCAAAGTCAAGAGTCAGTTGCTCAACTGAATGAGCCACCTAGGTGCCCCCACTTCGTTTTAGTCTTGATCTCTAAAGATCTGTAGTGATTATCTAAAGTGATAGTAATGCCTTTATTTCTCATACTCCTGATTTGTGTTTTTTTCTTTTCTTTTTTTAAAATTTCTTTTAATGTTTATTTATTTTTGAGAGAGAGAGAGAGAGAGAGAGAGAGAGAGAGAGAGAGTGAGCATGAGCAGGGGAGGAGCAGAGAGAGGAGACTCAGAATCCGAAGCAGGCTCCAGGCTCTGAGCTGTCAGCACAGAGCCCGACGCCGGGCTCGAACTCACAGACTGTGAGATCGTGACCTGAGCTGAAGTCGGATGCCTAACCGACTGAGCCTCCCAGGTGCCCCTGTGTTTTTTTTCTTTTTATGGATCAGTCTAGCTATGGGGTTTGTCAATTTTGTAGATCTTTGTAAAGGACCAGCTTTTGGTTTTATTAATTTTCTCCATTATTTGTCTCCTTTCTATTTTGTTAATTTATACTCTTTATTATTTCTTCCTACTTGTTTTGGGTTTACTTTCCTCTTTGAAAAAAAAATTAATGTTTATTTATTTTTGAGAGAGAGACAGTGTGAGCCAGGGAGTGTCAGAGAGGGAGAGAGAGGGAGAGGGAGACACAGAATCGAAACAGGCTCCAGGCTCTGAGCTGTCATCACAGAGCCCCAACGCGGGGCTCAAACCCACGAACTGTGAGATCATGACCTGAGCCGAAGTCGGATCCTTAACCGACTGAGTCACCCAAACGCCCCTCCCTGATAATTCTTACATCTCACGTTTTCTGGTTCACCTCGGTTGCTTATTTTTTCCTTGTAAAAGAATTGCGTTTTCCTGGTTATTATTATGATGTGTTATTTTGAGTTTTATCCTGGACAATATAAATGTTATGTTGTGTAGGCTCCCTGAGGATGGTTGATGATTTTGGTTTTGGTGTCAGTTAATCTGATCAGATTCAAACTAAGCTCTACCTCATCTCCGATGGGCTGGTCAGTGGGTTCTTTAAGCCTTCCTTGTGCTGCTTTGAATCAGTCCTGAATGTACATCGTTGAGGGATTAATCTGAGACATGTGAATGTTTATACATAGTATTTTGGGTTCCCCTCTTACTTTCCAGAGGTTGGGCATGGTTACCCAGAGTCCTCATTTTAGTTTCTATAGCCAGAAAAATAACAGGGTTTCTATCAGTGTTTTAATAGCTGGTGCTGTGCTGTCTGATACTCTGATGCATTCTTGGGGCAAAGCTGAAAAGAAAACTAAAAAAAAAACCTCACAATCCACTCTGTTGCTTCTTTCAGTTTTGACTTCCCCCCCTAATCTGCTTTTTTCTCTTCACCATCATCTGATAGTAGTATATTTTTATTGTCATTTTTTTTGGTGTTTTGTGCAGTTCATAGCTATCTATGGAAAGATTAGTTTCTGGAAAGATTAAATTGTCATATCAAAACTAAAGTCTATCTTTTAATAAAGTCTCTAGTCATTTTATATATACATTAAAGTTTGAGAAGCACTTTGATTATATCAAGAATTATTAACCTTGGTTTCACATAAAAATCACCTGAGACCTTTTAAAAATTCTAATTCTCAGGACATAGATCAATTACATCAGAATTTGGGAGAAAGTTGTCTAATTATTGGTATAGTTTGAATATTCCCATGTGATTCCAATATATAGTCAAATTTGAGAGGCACTGCCTTATAGTATATTTATGTATCAATTGCCTCAAGAGTTTCATGTGAAGGGGAACAAAAGTTGCCACCCCCAAAAATAATCGGTTTGGCATAAGAATTATTTTTAAGAAACAGTAAACATAGGAAAAGCCCTGAAAATTAAGTAGAAGTTACCCTTTTATAAGAGACATTCACATTTAAATCTCCATTTGTAAGGGTGTCTCCCTTTCTGTACCAGGAGGGAGGGATGACTCTAAATCTCTAGAATCTCTTATCACGGAGAAGACCCCCCCAACTTAAATCTGCATAGCAACCTACCCTTGTTTACTCTGTTTTACCTGCTAGCCTCTCAAAACTAGCACCCCAAGTCCCCCAGATTTTTCTTTTATCTTTAGCTATAGACGGTATTTAGGGTGGTGGCTTGGGTCACTTGGGGGATTTTTCAGTTTTCCTGGGTGTCTCCCATGCATGCAGGAGGTACATGTTATTAAACTTGCTTGTTTCTGTCCTGTTCGTCTGTCTCCTTATTACATCTCATCTGTCTGAGATCTCAGCAAAGATCCTAGCAAAGTAGAGGGAAAATTATTTTTCTCATCTACATACAACAGAGTTCTATTTTAAGGTCAGAAGAAGTTATGTGAGAGTTAATCTGTCTAGATGTCTGGAAAGTAAATCTTAATCTAGAACAGTGTTTCACAAATATTGTATGGCACGGTGGCCACTTGTGTAAGGATCCCCCGTGACTATAAATTCCAAATACTGGGGTGTTATCCCAAGCTAAAGCAATCAGAATATTTAGAGGTGGAGCCCAGGAAAGGACAGTTTAATAAGTTCTCCTAGGTAAATTATAGGCACATTAACGTCTGAGTGGTCAAGATTATGTCTTATTGTGAAAATAAATAGGCTTGAATTGTACTTTTATATTGCATGAGATCGATCTTAAATTTTTACCACACTGGGCAGCATTTTTACTTCGACAATTACCTCGTAGACTTATTGTGTAGCAAGTTGGGAATTGTGAGACTGCTCATACTGCTGGACTTGTCTGCAAGTTGTCATGCTGTGGTTTTTCCAATGATGTGCTCATCTGTTTGGTTACTGCTATCTTTTATCTGTAAGAGTATGCCAACTGGTTCTGACTAGGAAGTATTACATCAAATGCTTTGTGTATAAAGGTCATTCTATTAATGAAATTTAGTTGTGTTTATTAGCACTTTATATTTTGAATGTGAACATGTTCTGCAGAATTACTAGTATTTCAAATACTTCATGTAGAAATCGGGTACTTATTAATTTCAAATGTGATATATCAATTGGAGAATTTAGTTGCTTTCATTTTGACTCCAAGTACTGAGACAAATGGTGACTTTTACCTTTAACTATTTGTTCATTCATTCCATGAAATTTGATTTAGCAAATATTAAGAGTCAAGGGGCTACAAAGAAGAGAACAGATACAGAGTATTCCATCAAGGAACTTACTGTCCATCTTCCAACAAGCTTTTAAGCCCCAGAAAGATAGGAACTGTCATATTCACCAGCACTTGCATATTGCTTGATACATTGAGAGTGGTCAAGAAATGTTGCATAAATGGATGAACAGTAGAGAAAATAATATAGTTATAAATAATAGTCATCATTTTTTTTCTTTAAGTTTATTTATTTATTTGGAGAGAGAGAGGGAGCAAGGGAGGGACAAAGAGAGAGGGAGAGAGAGTCCCAAGCAGGCTCTTCGCTGTCAGCACGGAGCCCAATGTGGGGCTCTATCTCACAAACCATGAGATCATGAACTGAGCAGAAATCAAGAGTCAGACACTTAACCAACTGAGCCACCCAGGTGCCCCTAGTTATCATTTCTTGAATGATATACTTTAAGAGAGCACACATACTGAGCAAGGAAGATTTAGAGAGGATAAAAATTACTTCTGAGTAGAAATGTCAGAAAACATTTTGTGAAGAGATAACCTAGAAAATAGAACTTGGAGGAAAATAGCCCTCTTTTCACCTACTCATTCACTTATCCTTAAGGAAGGTGAGGTCACTTATCGTGAGTTTTGGGGATAAGGAGTAGGACATGTACAGATTTTACCGTTTCTCCTTAGCTTTGCTGGTAGCATAGAGGAGGAAACATAGTTTTTCCTCTACCCTTCGAGGTTCTTTCCTAAGACCCCCTGTAATAAAAGATGAGCAGGAAAGAAAGAAACAGAAGTTTAATAGCATGCATACTTCCTGTATACATGGGAGAGACCCAGGAAAGCTGAGTAACTCTGAAATTGTCCAAGCCATCACCTTAAATACCTTCTTCAGCTAAAGGCATAAGATTTGGGGGGTTGGGAGAGGTCTATTATTGGGAGATGACCAGGAAAACCATAGTGCATAAAGGTGAGGTTGTTATGTAAATTTAAGTTGGGGGCCTTCTCCATTGATAAAAGTTTCTGGAGATTTATAGTCATCTTTCTCTTTGTTTGTTTTTTTTGTTGTTGTTGTTTATGGTTTTTTTTTTAATTTTATTTTGGTTTTATTTTTTTTTTTTTTGAGAAAGTGAGAGAGAGGGTGCAAGTAAGCAAGGGACATAGAGAGGAGAGAGAGAGAAGCGGGGCTCATCTGACACGAGGCTCCAGCTCACCCAGTGCAGGGCTTGAGCTCACCTGATGCAGGGCTGGAACTCACGAACCATGAGAACATGACCTGAGCCAAACAAAGTCTGATGTTTCACCAACTGAGCCACCCAGGTGACCCATCCTTCTCTTTCTGGTACAGAGAAGGAGATACTCTTAGAATGAAGATTTCCTTTATAAATATAAATTTCCCTTACAAAAAGTAACTTCAGAGCTTTTCCTGTGTCTGTTCTTAAAAATAACCAGTTCAAGATAATGCTTAGGCCAAAGAGGCATATTTTACAGTGGCATATACTATTTCCCTATAGTGGTAAGGCTGATAATAGAGAGGGCAAATTATGTTGTGTTTTTTCATGCCATAAGCTTTACATGATGCCTTTGTAGGAATAAGCCTATGATTGTTCAAAGCTGCCTAGGACTGGCTAGGATTAAGTCTGCCTAATTCTAGAGCAGAGTATTAGGAAGCCTATTGTTCTCAAAAATCTAAGCTGCATTCTTGTATATTGGTATCATCAGTAATAAGGGACTTCTTTATTGTTCATCTACTGACTCCTTGGTCTCTTTCAGTTATTGGTTCAGTTACTGCATGTGTAAAGGAGTGCTATAGACTAGCACCCTAAAGCACCAAATAATTACTATTTATTGAGTGTCTACTATATGCCAGATATTGTGCTAGGTGATTAATGTATATTTTACTCAGTCTTTGTAACAATTCTATAGGGGATGGGGGCCATTTACCAATGATCGCTTTTGTTTTACATGTGAAGAACTCGAATTTATAGGAGGTAGGCCACTTGTCCAAGGTCACATTTCCATATAAGTCATGAACCTGGGGCTAAGGCCTAAATCTGCCTGGCTCTATTAAATTATGCAGAAGAAGAGTAGAGGTGAATGGCACAGTGGATCACAGGCAAAGTTTCAGGAAAGTGGGATGAATAGAGTATAGAGTAAATATTTCAATTTTGTTGGTACACAAGATCTGGAAGGGTAGACTGTGGACATGTAGTTGAATTTTCATCATGATGTACCCGTAGGTGAACCTTAAGAAGACGCTAAAAGTACAAAAACAAAAAAAAATAAAAATGATCAGCTGTGTACATAGAAAGTTTGAGTTAGATTTACTGCTCTTTGGTAGAGAATATGGGTTGGATGGATTGCTGATATGATGACATAGGAAGTAATCATAGTGTAAATTATTTCAGAATAGGGGCTGACTCTTCCATTTAGCTTTCAAATTGGAAGATGTTATCTTCCCTGATAAAGGAAAGGAAGGTCTATGAAACTTCTCCACTGCAGCAGTAGAAGATGATTTATGGTAAGGCCTATCTAGACAGTTAGAGGTAGCTTCATGAAATATTTTGCAGAATTGGAAGAAAATTCATTTGTACATTGGGATGTCAGTGAAGAATTTCTCAGAACGCTAAAATAAATTTTCTGCTGGGGATGAAATTAGGTAAGTTTCATATGATAGGAAGATGAAAAATGACTTTTTTGATTAATCAGTGATACTGGCATATCAAAAGATAATGGCTTAAAATATTGTAAACTGTAGAAGAATTAATCCAGGACTAGCATGGAAACATTTCTATACTCATTTTGGCTAAGGATTTTGCCCACACTTAGGAGTGGAGAACTTGGTGTTGAAGAGCAGAAGGCTTCATCCTTAGCTTAATCCTGATCGCCCTTATTCTCCTTCTCAGGAGTGGATTCACATTTCAAAAAATCACATATTTCTTGTCTTTATTATCTCCCCAAAGGTTAGCAGCCAAACAATAACAGTCAATTTCAAATACCTGAAATTGGGCGGGTATGGTAAATAATTAGAAATACTATCTTGTTATCAAGCATGGACAGACCAAGTGAGCTGAACCACTCCAGACTGGCAACATGACGGGACTTCTTCATGACAACTTGGTGCAAAATGTCTTAGAAGGTCTCCAGCTTTACAAAAGAGAATCATCGTCATACTCATAATTTAAGGAATGAAGCAAGTATTTTAAGGTGTCTCATTTTATAAAGACAGCTTATTCTTAAGGTTTTGGTGTGGTAAATGACATGAATAATAGTACAATTGAAGCAGAAAAGTTTCCATATGAATACGGCATTTCTTGATTTTAATAAAGCTTCAGGTTATGTACATTCTAAAAATGGGCCATGAAAAGACATTGTGCCCTTTTTAGAGGCATGTAAATACATTTAATCATTTTTTCTATTATTTCAGTCCCTGAATATAATAAATTCAAAATACATCCAATTACAGCACAATGGGATTAAATCCAGAAAGTTCCTATGATGCAGGATTTAATGTATCCACCCTATTAACTTACAGTTTTCAAAAACATGATAAATATTACCTGAAAGGAATGTTAGCGGTAGTAATTGGTGAAACATACTATGAGGACACTGCATTTTTATGAGTACATTTGTAAGATTTTAAATTTTAAGTCCAATACTGAAAAAATCCTAATGATTTCACTTGTAAGAAAAAAGATTACTTACTGAAATAATAACTGGAAATGTTTGAATTAACATATGGAAATGCTGCTGAGAGGTTGAGACCCCACCATATTTCTAAAGTTTCTACTGAGTTTAATAATACATAGGCCATCAGTTAATTTAGCAAGAACCATTGCAATGCAGTGAGTGGGCAGAAATCAAACTGAGTGGGTTGAGGCGTAAATGGAAAGTGAAGAAGAGACAGAAAACCTGTCAATAAAGGAGAAGAGAGAGATAAGGTACTAGCTAGAGAATTTAAGTCAATGAGGAAAGTTTTTCTTTTTATCCTTTATTATTAATACATTAGAGACTGAAATATATCCATTTATACAGGAAAATGAAGCCCTATCATAACGTGCTTATTCGTTACATGATAAACATTTGTGCCCCCCCCATTGGTTATTATTAATAACTGTTATAAGTATTTGCATACATGACTTTTTATGGGAATAGAGCTAGAAGAAATGTTCTTCTTGCCAATATTTCGCTGTCTTTTTTTTTTTTTAAATAAAATGCTCCTTAGATTACTGCAAGCCTTTGGTTAATGTTGAGAATGATTTAAAGTTGACTATGTCAGATTATTTTGCCAGTGTTCTTATTGCTTTTATAGAGGATTGGCCTTATGGAGTGTTGGCCATTTTTCTTGACTAGGTACTCCCTGGATTGCTGCAAGCATTTCATTACTTTCCAGAGTTCTGAAATTGTTGATGGTGATATTTTTTTTGCCAGTTTTCTCACTGATTTTATGGAAGAGAGAATTTTTATAGGTTCTTATTCGACTATTGTTTTTTGCTAAAAACCTAGCCTTTACTTCTTTAAGTATTATTTTCTTCCCCTTATATTTTTCCATCTATACTCACACATACGTTAGACTTTAATGTATTTCCCTATACATCTCTGAGGCACTGTTCATATTTTTACAGCATCTTTTCTATCTGTGGCCTAGATTCAATAGTTTCTATTGTCATATCTGTAGGCTCAGTTACTTTTTTTCCTGCAGTGTCTTATCTGTTGTTAAATCCATGCAATGAAGTTTTCACTTCAAATACTTAATTTTGAGACTCTAGAAATTCAATTTTATTTACTTTAACATCTTCTATTTCATTATTGTGTTTATGCCTTTCTTTAAATACTTGTACATTGTTGTAGTAGCTGTTTTAATCTACTTTTCTGCTATTTTTTATCATCTGGGTCTGTTTCTATCGACTTATTTTTCTCTTAGTCATGAGGCTATCTTTCTACTTCTTAACATGTCTAGAAACTTTTTACCGTATATTAGACTCAACATTTTACATTTTTGAGTGTCTGGATTTTGATGTCTTCCTAAAAGAATGTCGATGTCTACTTATTTTTTTGGCAACGATGTATGTTACTTACAGGCCTGATTGTCTTTTAGAGGCTGATATTTAGGCTTTCTTCCATCATATTTATGGTAACCTTTACTCTAGGGTTACTCTATGCCTACTTTGAAAACATGATTTTCTGGGGTCTCTACTTAATGCTCTGGGTGTTCAACATAGTCTCTCCATCCTGGCTGGTTAGAACTCAAAAATATCCATGTCCTATGTAAACTCTAGGAATTATTAAACCTATGAATCTGCAGGATATGTTATTTTTCCTTTTGGAGTTTTATACTATACATGCATAGCATAATATTCAGTGAAAATCTCAAGGGATCTCTGCAGAAATTTGCAGTTCTTGTTCTACATATCTCCTACCTCTCTGGTGGTCTGCTGTATTATTTTTAGATGCTTCATCTTCTCCAAACTTACACCTTTGCTTTCTTAAATTAGCAAGATGATTCTGGCTTCATTTCTCCATACCTGGTCTGTGGTCCAGAAAGGCATATAGTTGCGATGATCTCAGGGCTCAGTTCATTTACTTTTTTTAGAAGGGAATATTCACAGTCCTAAGCTGATTGTTGTCTACTGTCTGGAAACAACTGTGTCATATAATCTGTCCATTTTTCTAGTTTCACAGCAGGAGAGGAAGTCTAGTATCAGTTAATCTGTCATAGCAGGTAGAAAATAGAACCCTCTTTGTTATTGACTTGTCATTTCTTCCTGAACGCCCACATGTATCTTTCTTTGTCCTTCACATTCAGTAACTTCTAGATAGGTTCTCATCACTGAATGTTCTGTATACTTTTTTTCCCCTGAGATACAGTATATCCTTTTTATCTCCACATTCAGGCCTTTCTCAGCCTTCATGTGTCTTGCTTTATTCTTCAGGAACACCATTTCTGTGCGAGTTGGAAATCTTTTGTCTGGTTTTCAGGTATTGTTTTTAGTACTTTAAAATCTTGTTTGTCTTTTGCTTTTATTTAGTATAATTTATTCTTGCTTTTCCATTAAGCCCAACTATATTTTCAATAATGCTCATGTATAATTGTGTTGTTTTTAATATGATCTTGTATCTGTATGCTTTAGATCCTTCTTTTCCACTTATTTTCTGGGTCCTACTAGTTTTTTGTTTCCATCATCATATAAGTTTTGAGCCTCTGTATTCTTATTGGAGTTGTTTTCTTTTGCTACCCAACTCATGCTATTTGTAATGATTTTGAGACTGTGAAGAAATAATTGTCTGAAACTATCTTCTGATTCTTTGGATAATTTTCTTTATGATGTGTGTTATTCTCTCTCCCTTTTTGCTTGTGTTTAATACCTTATTTTAATTAAAAATAACTTTTTTTTCAATTTCTTTTGGATAATTTAATGCTTATTGCTTTGAGATTATTATCATCCTTTAATGGGATCAGCCATATTTTAGGGGTAGGGGCAGAGATAATGATGTGAAGATGCCAATGTCTTTGACATGGGTTATTTCCTGGGTCAACTTCTCACCACAGATGTCTGTCCCTTTTTCACTAGTGGCATGTCTTCTCTCAATTATTGGCATACAAGTGATTGGTCATTCACTAAATCCCTTAAGATGTGGGTTCTCCATTGTATGCTATAGTGATTATTGTTTCTTTTCTGTCATTTATTCCACTTTACCTCTGGCAGTCCCAGCTGGATATAAGGTTAGATCATGACAAACATGTATTTCAGTATGATTTCTTCCTCAAGTCCATATCTTGTGCCGTTTTGCAGTGCCAATCTGAGTTTCTGCAGAGATATTCTCGGTTTCCCTAGTTGTCTCCCCATTCTTCTAAATCTAATTACTTAAAAGGATTATTGACTATAACACTAAGGATAGCACTAATTATTTTGGAGGAACTCAATCCTTTTCAAAGCGTAAAGAAGTATGTGCTTTATGTTTGAATCTTGTCCCTCTCTTTGATTCATATTTCATAGTGTTTTGTAGAAATGCTTCAAAATTTGTGGATTGAGATTATGATTATTTCCTCATGATTTTGAAGACAAATCCACGCCCCCACACATAAGCGTACATGCGCGCACAAGCGTGCACACACGTGTGCGTGCGCGCGCGCACACACACACACACACACATACACACACTACCCTGTTCTTTCTATGCTATTGGGTGATTTTGAGAGAAGGGAGTAGAACAGTAAAATAACATTGCTCTTTAATTTTTAACTGGAGATTTTGTATTAGTTTTAATAGAATTTCAAGTAGAATCAATAGCATATTAGTTAGGGAGAATACATTGTTGTCCATTTTGTAGAAAAAATAGAATATACATTCATACTATTCTATCACTGAAACAATAACCAAAAGTCATTTATGTAGATGATCTTCAAGAGCTTGGTTTCCGCACCAATAACTAAACTCTTTTGGCAAAAGTCCATACCCCCCCACACACATCTTCCCAGGCTATGTTTGGTTAAAAGAAATTAATTAGATGTCCCATAACCCCTTGCTACTTATGTGATTCTTGGACCAGCAGCATAGACTTCACTGAGGAAAGTGTAAAAACATATATAATCACAGACCTATTGAGTGAGGATTTGCATTTTAACAAGATCTTTTGGTGATTTCTATTCACATTAAGTGTGGGAAGCACTGATATTACCAAACGTGTTCCCAGATCTTAGAAAAAGTTTTCCACACCATCTCAGGCCTAGAAGGGATTTGTGCCTTCACCTTTCTTCTTTCAATAGCTGTAAAGTAACTGTGACCAATAACCAGTTGTGTGGTGGTGACTTTCTGGGAGAAACAAAAGAAGCCCTGATGCCTATAGTTTACCTATTTCCTTGGTGTGAATACTCCCACCATGGCTGACTTCAGCATATCACTGGTAAGAATCTGTTTATTGCTGTTGCTATTATATAAACACAATTTCTCTTACCAAGTTTCATGATATTTGAAAGCTTTTTGGATATCCTTCTTTTGCTAGTGAGTACCTTGGTAAAATGAATTAAAATGAAATATTAAGATGAAATTGAAACGAAAAACTCTTATGTCTCCTTATGCTTTTAATATATTAAACATTTTTTTTATTCTATAAGCCAAAGTGTTTTCATATGTCTAGATTTTTGTATTACATATAATATACAATATTTTGGTCTTCAAAATAAACAATGATTTTCTTTTCCTTCTAATACATTTTAACATTTTCTTACCTTGTGTTATCATTTGAATGTTCTTGTGAAACAGTGTGAACATTTTAAAAAGAAAATGGTTGACTTGGACAAGGTCACAAAACAAATACAGGGACAAAACAAACGAGAAGCCATAAGTCCAGTTTTTCTGCATCCCAGTCATGGCAGTCATTTGTGTCAAAGAAATTTTATGTAGCAAATGATAGAAGGGCTTCTCGGAAACTGTAGTTGACCCTATCATGGATCTAGAATTCTTGGCCATTGTGAAAGAGTTTAAGTGGCAAGTAACTTTATGCCTTATTGGACCTGACTGAGAGAGGTTTAGGTGATCAAGCTTATCACTGACTTCTCCACCTTCCTCTTTAGGCAATTAAAAAAAAATTATTCCATAATGACCATTTTAGTATTTTTCCCTTTTATACTCATCAGCAGCTTTATCTATTATGCAAATGACGAAGTTAAATAGAGTGCTAACAGATAAGTTAAATAGAGTGCTCAAATATATACAGATATTTTATTAATTGCAGAGCCAGGTTAAAGATAGTTCCATCTGAATCCCAAACCCTTGTTTTATCTTATTGTCTTGTTTATTATTCTTTATTTCTTATATTGAATATGAATATCTTTCTCTAAGAATTTTATAGTATAAGTATTCATGCTTAGTCTTGAGAAAGTTTTGGAAATAAATAGCAGTAATGGTTGTATAACACCTTGAATGTAATTAATGCCTATGAATTGTTAAATGGTTAAAATGGAAATTTTAATGTTATGTATATTTTACGATTAAAAAACTATTAAAAACAGACACAAACCCTCAGAAAAACAAAAATTCACGTGGTCATCATGGTGCCTGCATTGGCAGAGAATAAATTCCTCTTTGGAAATGCTCCAAACTACTTTTTTATAAGCTAGAGATTCTAAGAAAAGGGTTTTTTTTTCTTTTTTTTTTTTGCCAACAAAGCTAATCTTGATAAGAATTTCTATATTTGAATGGAATTTTTATAAATAAAGGGAAACTATATTAACTTACAATGAGAATATTAAGCATGTAAGGGGACCTTTTGACTGATATCAACCAATGCATTCATTTTCCACTAAAACCAAATTGTAACCGGAATCCCGAGGTGGGTAAGACTATTATAATGAAAAGAATACTAATGAGTAGGCATAGTCTTTAACTTGAAGTTACTTTGTAGTTCTTCCCTGAGACCTTATAATATCTTCTTTTTTAATATATGTGGAAGTCATTAGTTTGATCCCTACGTCTTAGATTTAAACATTTTTATCCCAAAGAAGACTTTCATGATTTCCACGATCCAGGTTTGGCACTCTCTGTTATTTTATGCCCCCAAAGTGCCCTGTAACTCTCCATTATAGTACCTGGCTGACGTATTTATGATTATCGGTAATTATCTGTTTAATATTTGTAATCCCGGCAGGACTATGTGTTCCATAAGGATAAGGATGGATCTTTATTCACTATTGTATTCTTTTAGTTTTCATTTTTACTGGTCATTATTCTCTTCATCCAGAAAGACACCTTGTTTTTTTCATCTCTCAGGGCTGCTTCATACCTAACCTGTTTTCACCTTATCATTCATGTTTCACCCCTGCAATATCCACAGAGAGTTCTTTCCTGACTATTCTGATTAGATTCCCATTCAATTCACTATTTCTGTACCCTCTTATTTCCTCCAATTAACTTATTGTGACTTTATTTCTATATTAATCTATTTGTGTATTTTAAATTTTCTCTCTCTCTCTCTCTCTCTCTCTCTCTCTCTCTCTCTGTCTCAAGTGATTGTAAGCTTAGTGACAGGAAAGACCATATTTGTTTTATTAGCCATTGCCTTGATAACACCTGGTCTAGGACTAAGCGCATAGCTAATACTCAATAAACATGTATTGTCTACCTGACTATCTACTTAGGATTCTTTTTAGAAGAAGATGTGGGCATAAATAATAAACAAAATTAACATCATATAGAAAATCTACATGGATAATGCTTATATTTTTTTTTCTTATTGTGACATGGCTGAATGGTGTTATGTAGACAGACACTAGTTTAAAGTGAACTATAATATACAGTAAAAAAAAAAAAAAAGGTTCCCTATTGAGAAAATTTACCATGTACAGCTTCTTAAAATGGTACTTTAAAAGGGTTGATAAATAGATCTCAACATCCCTCTCCATTTTCTAAGGGCTGAGAACTCCCTGAAGTTATTGGAGCAATAAATGGATACTCCTCTACTGGCCAATGAATATTCTGGAAAGATGCCTGTATATTAATTAGTATTTTTGAATTTTTATTCCTTTGCATGTTCAAAGTCAATATGTTTGGCTTGAAATATTGATTTTTCATTATGCATCTCTTGTAAAAGGTTTACTTCTGACCTTGAGATTTTCTTGCTTAAAGCATTCATCTAAAGTATATTTTTTACTTAAGGTTTTTACTGTAAGTGATAATACAACACACCTACTAAATAGAACCTTCTGTCTCCGTGGAATAGACATTAGGTTTCAGGGAGCAGTGACACACTTGTGGTGGACTGAGCTGAGTGCTCATTTTTCTAAGTCTTTGTTTTTTGAATTTGTTCAGATAAAATGTTTGGTATGAATACATTGAAAAAAAATTTTAAGTAGATCAACGCCTTTAGAGATTCATTTCTCTTTAATAATTTCCTGAACTCTAAGAAATTTTCCCATTTTTGAATCCTTAAAAGTCTAAAATAATTTGAATGGGATCAGAGCAAGTCTCAATAAGCTGCTGGCTGGCAATAGAAGAGGGCAGGGTTAAGATGTTAAAATACACACAGCACAGTGGCTAGAATGTAAAGAGCTCACAGAGCTCATCTTGTCAAAATGATCCCTACGTATAGAGGGCAGGCACTTGCTTAAATCGCTTGCCTAAAATCACACAGTGAGTGAGTAGCAAAGCCAGTCCTTGAGCCCAGTAAACCTAGTCCCCATTACAGGTTCTCCTCCTATGTGCCCACATAGATGTGAAATCATCACTGGGCTTGTTCCATTTATTTTTTTTAAATTTTTTAATATGAAATTTATTGTCAAATTAGTTTCCATACAACACCCAGTGCTCATCCCAACAGGTGCCCTCCTCAATGCCCATCACCCACCCTCTCTTCCCTCCTACCCCCCCATCAACCCTCCGTTTATTCTCAGTTTTTAAGAGTCTCATGGTTTGGCTTTCTCCCTCTCTCTCTTTTTTTTTTTCCTACCCCTCCCCCATGATCTTCTGTTAAGTTTCTCAGGATCCACATAAGAGTGAAAACATATGGTATCTGTCTTTCTCTGTATGACTTATTTCACAGAAATGGTAATAAGGGATACAGGTCTGGGTAAAGCATTTAACATTAAACAGGATGCTTTTAGCAGACAGAATCAATAGCTTAAATCACAAGATCACTTTGATCTTAAAGTTTTTCCTTATTGTATCTGTTATTTGATGATTAAAATGACCAAAAGTAATAATAACAAACATGCATCCTTTATCATATGTTGAACAAGAATCATTGAGTTTCAAAAGCTTTGTTGTTTTTTTTAAATTTCCACGTGATAGATAATAGTTGACTCGTGTTTCTATAGTTTTTTAGGCTTACAAAATGTTCTTATGTTTGTAATCTCTATGAATTCTCATGACAAGCCTGCCTGCAGTGTAGATGTTAATTTTCCTTTAGAGATGGTGAGCTTGATACTCCATAAATTTGGGATTCCTATGTTACTTATCTTGGTGATGACACAGGCAGGATTCAAACTTTTGTCTTCAATCTTTAGTATACATCAGAACCCCATGCAGGTCTTCTCCAAGCAGCCTTCTGGGCCAGAGTTTCTGATTCAGTAGATTGAGGTGGAACCCTAATAATTTTCATTTCTAACAAGGTCTCAAGTGAAATTTACATTGCTCATCCCCAAGTGCTGGTGTAATCAGTCCTAAACCCAGTCTATCTGAATTCTCATGTGACCTTTCTTATAGAATGGGTATGTTTCAGAAGCACATGGTTTGCCTGATCCCTTTTCACAAATTTATTAGTAAGTCCTCTTTACATTTAGCAAGTTGTTAAAGTAGTATTTTGTATTTTTATTTGCCCACATTAGTAATATTTTAAATAGAAAATGGATATCAACATGTGTGTATTATACATTGAAAGAGGTATATATCATTTTGTTACGTTAAAGTAAGTTTCATCAAATTTTTAAATACATTTTGTTTTATGGTTAGCTCTATCTTGTCTGCTGATATCCCATTTATAATTCTGTTGATGATTAAGTGAGGTTGATACTCTTATTTCCTGAATCTACTCCCAAATATACTAAACACTAAATAGGGTGAAAACCTGAAGTAAATTGCTTCTGGAAACTACAGTGCTTCAGTGGGTGATTAATTACCATGGGGCTGTCAGCTGCCCGCTTCAGATCCTCTGTCCTCTTCTCTCTCTGCCTCTTCCCCCACCCTCTCTCTCAAAAATAAATAAACATTAAAAAAATAAAATAGAAGTTAGTAACTATAATCCTATTTTTGTTAGGTGACTACAAAATGAATTTAAAAAATAACATCTAAGCAGGTTTGTAACCATTAGTTATGTTTTATTAGTATTTTTACTTTTCTTGCTTTTTTTAAATGTTTGTTTATTGTCAGAGGGTGAGAGAGACAGAGAGAGAGAGTGTGTGTGTATGTGTATGTGAGAGGGAGAGGAGCAGAGAGAGAGAGCGAGAGGCAGAGAGAAAATCCCAAGCAGGCTCCATGCTGTCAACACAGAGCCCAACGCAGGGCTCGATCTCAAGAAGCGTGAGATCATGACCTGAGCTGAAATCAAGAGTCGGATACTTAACTGACTGAGCCACCCAGGCACTGTGCTTTTTATTTTAAAGATGTTTGCATTCTCAACAGTCTGGACTGGTCTCAGGTTCCCAGATAAAATACAGGATACCCAGCTAAATTTGGATTGCATAGAAACAAGGGGGAGGCATTTTTTAGTATGTCCCAAGTATTTCATACTTATACTAAAAATAATTGTTCATTTGAAATTCAAATTTAATTTGGATTCCTTTTCTTTTTCTGATAAATCTGACAATGCTAGATTTGTCACAAATCTAGCATTTGTGACATGCATGTAGTTTTGTTTTGACTATTGAATGAAACCATAAGGAGCGTGTACAAGCACCTCCATTTAATCTTAGCAGTTATATGAATAGTAAAATTCAGAGATTCAGAATATGTGCATTGTGTTAGCATCATATACTCATACCTAATTTCATTGGTATCTGCCATATATATGACACTGTAGATAGATAGATAGAGAGAGAGAGAGAGAGAGAATGAGATATATTTTATTAGTCATGATGTCATGATAGTAAATTTAACTATGTATTGGAATCACTGTGTCTTCAGTGTGTTAAAATCTTCAAATATCAGCATGCTTAATCAAATACTTTCTAAGCACTCAGGATGAGTCAGAATTCACTGTGTCCAAATGTAAGATTAAATAGATTAACAAATCATTGTCCACTGTCCTCTTCCAATGAATTAAATGCCAAGAAAAGGGCATGAAAAACCACTGTAGCTAAAACAGCAGTTCTCAACCTTGGTTTCACCTTGGAATCATCCTGACCACTTTAAATTATATGCCTGGGTCCCTGTCTCAGATGTTATTTAATTGGTCTGAGGTCTATCCTGAGAATTGGGGATTTTTAAAAACTCCCTCAAGTGGTTCTAATTTGTAGCCAAGCTTTCCTAAATTAGTGTTTCTCAAACTTGTTTGCACATTTAAAGACCTAGGGAGCCATTAAGTAAATACCTGGATGACCAGACACACCCCAGACTGATTAAATTTTAAAAGGGAAGGAGGTTGAGACTCAGGCTTTAGTGTTTTTAAAACTCCCCAGATTTATTCTAATATGCAGCGAAGTTGGAGAACCACTCACTGTTCTACAGGATTTATATGCTCTTTACACATCTTTCTCCTGAGGTATGAACTAGACGTTGAGTATTTGCCTTGTGAGAATCTAAGACAAATAAAAGACAAAGCTAGAGGAGGTAATGGCAACATTGGTTCTTCCAAGGAGTGAGGAGCTCTCTGCTGCATGGTCATCAGATGGAAAAGAGAAGATAATAGGAAAGGCAGTGACAGAACATCAAGCATGTACTTGAGACTTGCTTGTGGAATGCTCTGCCAAAGCTTGGAATGCATATGGCTTTTTGATTCCATTTTGGCATATACATATTTTCTGTACCAGGATAACTAAAAATTGCACACTGAACAAAGTTTTGGAAGTGAAAATGTAAAAACCTGCTGCTTTGCTGAGTCCTGAAAACCCTGCTGTTAGTTTTTTTTCTGTATGCATGGCTGAACTGGCCGTATGAGCCAGTCAGGTGTGCTTAACAAGCCATGCAAAGTTGTGGAAGCACTCAAGTGGGTCTTCTGCATCGTTAAGATGCATGGGTTGAAATGGATGGATTTGTTTTATCTTGACCCATTATGTCAAGTACCATCAATTCCTTGATTTAATTAGTTCTCATTTATACATATTAATGCCTATTGATTTCTTACTTCACTTCCACCTATATGACCAGATAACACCTTTCTTTTTTTCTCTTCCTTCCAGTGGTAGCAGTGGGTAGGGTGCCAGGGACTGTGGTGAGAATGTGAGTAGAATGGAAAGAGTCCTAGACAAACATTCAAGAAAAGGCATTTAGTTCTTGCTCTGCCCAATATTATATATTTCACTTAATTTTCAGAGCCTCAGCTTCGTTATTGTTCCAATGAATATAGTGTAACACTTGGCTCAAGGTCTCACAGAGTTGCTGTGAGAATCAAACTAGTTTAGTATGTCATCTTCTATGAGGGAGCTGAAAAGGAAGGACCAATGGCAGCAGTAGGAACAAATGGAGAATTCCTGGAATTAGACATGCCCATTGAAGTGGTGTAAGTGCTATGGGAATAACCCATACCCCTAAAGGGGTCATTCGTTAGCAGGAGTTAGGGGCTGGGGTTACAGAAGGGCCTGGAAGTTTAGGGAGAATAGAAACATTGGATCATCTTTCCCTGATCTCTAGGAATGAAAGAGTTTTTTTGGTAGAGTTACTAGATAAAATAGAAGACACTGTTTGCTTATGACATTGGGAGTTCCCCAGGTACAGTTCAAAACGGGACCCTGTACAGGAGGGCAAGGAGAGACCAAAGAAACAGGCAGACTGTTCCAGATTGGTGGGTGACAGTTTTAATAAGGGAACTGATATATGAGGATTATCTTGGGTGGCTGCAAGATGAGTAGATTTCTGTACCCGATTGCCAGAATCTTAAGTGTTTATGTAGAGGCCTAAACAGGGTTCAGTCACGTGTACCATCCAGATGGTCTCAATACCACATTACTATCTCAAGGCTATGTCCTTGGGGCAGCTTCCGAGAGCAGGGAAGGCAAGGAAATTACATGTTCCAAGGACAAGGGAGGAGGTATGAACCTCAGATTGTCTGGGTCTAGCTTGTAGGTCTACCAGCAGCCTCATTTTCTCAATGACCTCCTGTAACAGATATACAGTTAATTTGAATTTGATACAAATAGAATAAAAAGTATATGTAAGTCCCAAATATTGTATGGGAAATACTTTTACTAAAAATCCATTGTTTAGCCGAAATTCAAATTTGACTCTGTATCCTGTATTTGCATTTGTTAAATCTAGCAGCCCTAATCTTGGGGATCTTAGGTTTGTCAGCTTTGGTTGCTCCTTCTCTCCCTTATTATTGTAGAGGAGAATGTTTAGAGTATCAGTTCCTTGCCACCTGCCTCAAGATATTGTTGATTGACAGATGATACTTTAATCTAGATAGCACTTTGGAGTTTAGAATGTAGATTTATATATCTTGCATGGTCTTTACAAGGTGCTTCTAGATTGGGAATTTTCATCCCCACTTTACAGATTAGAAAACTAAAAATCAGAGTGATTAGGATGCTTTTCCAAGTTTATATGGCTAGTTACTGGAATATTAGGTAATTAGACGCAATCTTTGATTCCATGTAATCGTATTTCAACTATGCCCAAGCTGTCTCTTGGACTGATTAGATATCAGCATTTTATGTTTTACCAGGAAAAGATTTTCTTCCGTTTTCCATTATCTAAAACTAGTCCCAGCAGGCATTTCTCCTAATCCAGTTGTTTTGCTTGTGTGATTCCATTAGAGATTTAATATTAATAAGATTGCTATGACAAAAATATATAGCACATTGAATGTGTCATTGTGGTTTATTTAACCAAATGAGTTGGACAAATGTAATGTTAAAAGAATTTACATTTTCTACCCAGTTGGAAACTCAACAATTTATGTGTGCCTTAGTTTTAAATAGTTATTTTCTACAGTGTCACAAATTGACTTGAAATAACATGATTATCGTTCAATATGTTCTTCTAAGATCTTCTCTTGATTGATATGGCTATTGCATACCAAATTGTAACTAAATTTCTCCAGTGCAGCATATTTCAAAGAGAACACTATCAGGAAGTATTTAATGGCAGAAACACACATATAGTGACACTATAGAGCAGTGGTTCTGAGTGTGGGCCCCAGGACTAGCAGCTCCAGAATTCTCCGGACTACGTTATTGAGATGCATAGTCCTGGTTCTACACCTAGACCTACAGAACCAGAACTCTGGGGGCGGGGGCCAGCATCTCTGTTGAAGTCCTTCAGGGGACACTGACGCATGATAAACTTTGAGAATCGCTGCTAGTTTAGCATTCTGCTCTATACTTTCTGAGGGTGAAGAGGATGCTGACTTTGAAAAGCTGTATTTACATATATTTCTCTTCCAACAGGGCAGCTGTAGATAGCATTCCACGATAAGTCTACTCCTTTGTTGTAGTTTCTATAATTCTTACACTTTAGAACTTGCTCAGCAAGCAGGGGGAGGACACTGCCAAAATAATGGAAAGAGTTATGAAGCTGAGTGAACAGAATTGTTAGGTGCAGCTGTAAGTGTTCACCCTTTCTGGGTGGGGAAACTTACATTTACTAACGTCTTGTTCTATACCAGGCACTATGGTCACCATTTTGCATGCATGTCTTATTTATTTCTCCCATCCGTTCTGCCTCGGAAGTTTTGTTATGACCACTTAATAGATGACAGAACTCTCTGAGATATTGCTCAAAGTTACACTGCTGGTCATTGACCAATGTTTGCTTTATAATCTAGGTATAGCTTATATTCTTTATGAGGGGCCCGGGCCTCCCAACAGTATAATGAGAATTTGCTGTTATTTCCTACCCTGAACTAGTTCTCATCATTCTACGATGTAGTTTGCTATTAACTTGATAGTTGTCTTGAAACCAGAGGGTGACTATAGAAAAATAATCCAAAGGACAACTGAAGCATTGTAGTTTCTCCATCCTGGCCCATAGAGACAGACTTTTTAGGAATTCTCCATTATAAAGCAGATACATATATTAATATCGCAATGATACAGTTTACAAAAGTGAATGTACCAATAACTCATGTAAGTAAACTTGTTATATGCCAGAGGTAGTAGTAGAGATTATCAGGGAAACGTGTGGTGCTTAAACATGTGGTGCTTAGACAATTAGTTACCAGATAAGTGAAAAACATAAGCCCTAAAATTAGATCCTCACTTTGCACCACACACAAAAATAAATTCCAACTGGATTAAAGACCTACATGTGAGCCAAGAAAAAAATTTTAGACATGCTTAAATATATATGAGAAAATATTCTCATGATTTTGTGGATAAAGAGGATTTCTTTTACGATATTTATTTAAAACGAAACTGAGGACGCCAAAATTTAAAGCATGTGACCCCCAAAAAGATACCATGAAAAAGCTAAAGTACAACAGATTAGGAGAAAATATTTCCAACATACCCAATGGAGAAAAGATTAGAATCCAAAACATATGAAGATATGATACAAGTGAATAAAGAGAGTGTGAACAATCCAGGAGAAAAATAGGCAATAAATAGAAATAGGTAATTCACAGTAGAGAAAATTGAATGACAAATAAATATATGAAAAACTGCTATACCTCCATAGTAATCAGGGGAATATAAATTAAAAAATCAGTGAAATACCATTTCACACTCTTCAGACTGACAAAAACTATAAAACCTGGCAATAACAAGTATATACTTCTGCTGGTGAGTATGTAAATTAAGACAACAATTTTACCGAAGGCAATTAAAAAATAGCTAGCAAATCTGAATTTGTGCATATACTAAACCTCAGCAGTTCCACTTCTAGATATAAGTCCTGGGAAACTCTCCTATTTGAGTGCAAAGAAGCATGTACCATTAAGTCAGTGCAGCACAGTTTGTGATAAAGATTGGAAATAAATGTGCATCAGTAGAAAAATGGACAAATAAAGTGTAGTATATTCGTGAAGTCTGATATTATATACCAGTTAAAAATAATGAACTAGATTTCTATGCATCAACATGATAGATTTTCAAAATCTAATGTGGAAGAAACAAGTCATGTGTAGGAAGATACACATAGTATGGATGCTATTTATGTAATTTAAAAATAAATAACAGTAATATATAGTATTTATAGAGATAAATATATATTATATAATAAATATTTATAAACTATGGATTGGTAGAATAAACACAAAATGGATGATTTCCTTGTGGAGGGGCTAAGGTAGGAGAAGAGGACTGAAGAGGAAATCCTAGGGACAAAAGTTATCAGGGAAGTTGCTTATATTTTAAAAGCATGAGTATAGCAAAATAATAATATTTGTCACATTCTAGGCAGTGGGTAAATAGATGTTTGCTATAAAAGTCTCTGTATTTTTGCACTGTTAATCTTTTTCCCCATCTTGAAAAAATATCCTGAAGCTCAGAGTGAATTGCATGACAGCAAACGTAAAGAAATATATGACTGTGTAAAGGTGAATTCACATGTAATTGAAAGGCTAATTGCACTGACAGAAGAGTGAAGTATTTCAAATGGGCCCAAAGAGATTTTCAAGTCCTTCTCTTCATGAAACATTGATTAATCCTTGCAGTGGCAGGAAGGGTTTTATTAGAGGCAATTGTTTTCACTGACATTTTTTTCCATCTCTGAATTCCAAAATCCATGTCGGAGCGCTATCCCCTGTGTATCTGTAGATTGATAACTATCTTACAGCTGACATTAACATATGACTTTCACCATCTTCACAATATTACCAGATGGTGACCTGTGCTCAAAAAAGATGTGATGTGGCTAATTAGTGCTTTTTCTCCTATTTTTTAGAATTGATTATTGTAATTCACTGCACCATGGTCTTCTGGGGATCTGGTGGTACGAGATTACAGATGATCGAGGATCCTTCTATTTAAGTTCTTAAGGAGGGCTTTTCATGACAGCCTCTCTCCCCTCTGCCCTAGATTTAAATGAACTGTGTTAAACATAATGCTTAATATTCACTAAAGATTTTAAAGTTTTTGAAAATATCAACTCATGAATATAATTCAAGACATCTCAGGAAGGAAGACTGGATGATTTAACGCTGAGTGTTAGAAAAAAATACCAGCAATACTAGGTTGGGTGTAAGGTGATGACGTGAGTGTTAACACTAGGTCTGCTTCTAACTAGCTCTAAGACTCAAACTCTTATTTCTGGGCTTCAGTTTCTTTATCTGTATATTGACAGGGATGAACCAATGAGAGATCACAAGATGATATAAAGTGAGCAAAATTGAGCTTGTAGACACATTTTATTTGATGTAGGTATCAGCAGCATTTGTCACAGGTGATCACTTCTAGAGAATACTTTCTTACCTGAAACTTCTAAGGCACCGCATTCTTAGTTTTCCCTTGTTTCCCTGACCTCTCTTTGTCTTCTTTGGAGTCACCCAGACTAGTCCTTGGATCTTTTATCTATTTACATAGTATAAATTCCACTCACCCCCTTGTAAGTGTCATCCAGCCTAACAGTTTTATTTATTTTTAATCTTTCTTTCTTTCTTTCTTTCTTTCTTTCTTTCGAGAGAGTGCACAAGTGTGAGTGGGAGAGGGGCACAGAGAAAGAGAGGTAGAATCCCAAGCAGGCTCTGTGCTGTCAGTGCAGAGCCCAATGTGGGGCTCTATCTCATGAGCCGTGAGACCATGACCTGAGCCGAAATCAAGAGTTGGGCGCTTAACTGACTCTGCCACCCAGGCGCCTCTAGTCTCATGGTTTTAAAACCGTGTATTTATTGACAGTCCCCAAATATATATCTTCGGCCTTGACAGCTTCCCTAAATTCCAGATGCAACTGCCTATTTGGTATTCCCACTTTTATATTTAATGTTTTGCTTAAAATTAACATGCCTAAACCTGAACTCTCAATCCCCACCCCTCATGCATTTCAATCTGCTCTTCAATCCATCTCCTCCATATCCATTAAAGGAAACTATCCTTCCACTGCTCAGGCCAAATAAATACCTTGGAGTTATCATTGATCCATTTTTTCTTACACTCCACTTAATGATTAGCAAATCTTATTGGCTGTAATTCAAAAATACATTCTTAATGTACAATCGGTACAAACCCTGTACTAAAGTGCCATCCCTGGGAGTAGAATCCCAATTCAGTAAAACTGGGACAATTGGGGGCAGGCAAAGGATAGAGGTAGTTTATATAATAGTGGGGAAAGAGAGCCAGAAGATTGCCGAAAATGCATAGTCATTCACTGCAAAACAAAGAAAGGGAACTTCACAGCCATGGAGTAAGAAAAGCTATACTAACTCACTCCATGCCCCCAAAAAGTGTGAGACTTTTCCTCTTAAGAAAATGAATTTCACATAGAAACCATCAAAGCATTATCATGAAAGAATACTATATACCAATGTATAATTTTTTAAAATAGAATAAGGAGCAGAATAGTATCACTACAGGCAATAAAAGCATTTGTAGACAGACACATCCACAAAACAAATGTTATCTAATATTTCAAAACGAGTTCAAAGGAATTAACGAAATAATAGAAGATATGAAAGAACAATGTAAATTTGGATTAGAAAAACTCAGGATGATGTGATTATGCCCAGAAAGTAATTACAAATAAAAGTCACTTCATAAATAAAGATTAGAAGGATTATAAGTGCAAATAAGCCTGACAGATGATACTTCTTAAGGGAAGTAAAATATGGAAAGGATAAACTTAAAGAAATAAAGAAGAGATAAAAGAATTCAAGAGGAATTTCATCTGGTTTATATTGAAGGTTCATAGGACCCAGACTATTCTATTCTTTTCAGACCCTACAACAGGCTTCTTGCATCCAGCCACAAAACGGATTGTGCAAAAATCCTGTAGGGGAGAAAAAAAAATATTTTTACCCTTCTAGATTCTTCTGGCTGGTTTAATAATTAAATTGAGATAAAACCGATGAGCAGGAGAAGGCCAAATTTTATTATGTACTGCAGGGGCCACATAAGAGTATGAGAACCACCCATAAGCAATTGAGGCTTATATGCCATCCTGAACCAAGGAGAAGGGGGTAAGCCTGTGGGACTTCAAAGATGAGGAAGACAATTCACAAGGAGATGGTGAGAACAAATGTTTAGTAAGCAAATGTTTGCCATGCCATGCAGAGAAGTCTTTGTCATGTGTAAAAAAAAAAAAAGTTAACATTGGTGATAACTCTCTTCCTGGCACAGACTTCCTATCTATCTAAGTTCTTTTAGGCAGTTATCAGGAGAGGTTAAAAGCCTTTCTTGAGTCTGTGGGAACTTTATTGTCTTCAGCTCAAAATAGTGCACATGCTGAAGTGGCAAATTCTGAGTCAAATGGCCCTGAACTCCATCAATTTCTTCTAGTTTCAGCTGCTGTTCTCAAGTAGGCCCTGCATATTTTCCATGAAATTGTAGATTTGCCTATTCCTACATACACTTAGCTATTCTTAGCAAGGGAACCCCTCAATTTTTTCTGTTTCCTCTTGGCTTGATACAAAATTCTTTCCTCATATTTCTTTTCTTGAGTTTTAAAAATTAATTTTGCCATTGTCTTGTGGCATAAAATACTGCTCTTGACAATGTTCATAAAATGGGGTTTCCAAAGAAAAAATTAGGGCAATAAAAAAGAATAAATTCTTAGACATGTAATTCAATAAAACTTGTATGAAATAAAAAGACCTTAATGCTGTATTGGGAAGGGTATAACACAGACCTGGGAAAAGTAACCCATAACAATAAACATAATGGTATAGCAACTAAAACTCTCGAATTTTTTTTCAAGAGGAAAAATAAAAATAATCTCTTGGTTATCTAGGCGGAACTGTCAGGTTTCTTAAGAAAGAAGGAAAATTAGGTTCTCATCAGACTTTTCAAGCCAAACTTACCTTGAAAACTTTGAGAATGAAAGAAAGCGTTGTCAAAAAGCAAGAGAAAACAAAAAACATTGGATCATCAGGGCATCCAGAGAAAAATACAAAGCTGTTCCTCTGAATTTTCTGTCCCATGACTGACAGGGAGAAGCATTTGAACATAGGTTCCTATCACTCATTGTTTGAGGGTTGTCTTCAGGGAGTAATAATTATTCTGAATTTCTGGGGTACACATTCACACATGACCAGTAGGCTCTAACAGTTGTCTCAACCCATGGCCTCACAGGGCAGAAGAAAAAAGATTAATGGTGTGCTTGATGAAGTGTCAAGATGAATTGACTAGAAGAACCCAGAACTGAATTTTCCACCTTGAAGATGTGTTGTCTCAAGGAGCTATTCTCCTCTGCAGCCTGGATAAAACACCCCAACACTAAGAAGAATCTGGATTGCAGACTATTATCGATAGATTCCTCTTCTTTCCACTTTTTTGTACTCGTACCAAAAGAGATTCTTTTTGCCATCTCTGGTCCATTCCTCATTCGGCTCTACCTATGTTACTATTGCCCTCATTATGCTCTGTTTTTCTTCCTTGGGAAGAGGTGTTACAGTATAACATTTAAGTTTATCGATGCCGAATTAAGACAGATCGGCATTCCCCTCCAACTTCACCATTTTAAGTAAATGGTAAATTTGCAGCATGACTTTGGCAAATTACGTAACCTGTCTGTCCCAGTTGGTTATTCCGTAAAATGAGAATACGATAGAATTGTTGGGAGGAATAAGTGAGAACACTTTAAGACCTCATCTTAATTGACCTTTCATCAAAAGTTTCACTATTCAAAATCTTGGCATCTGTAACCGGCACATTAGTTGTCACTTCTGTTTGCCTTTCTGGGTACTCTCTCTGTTTATAGGATCACCTTTCACTTCCTGCTACTTAAATGTTAACGTTCCTTCAAGCTCTGTTCTAGCCCCTCTAGGTACTCCACTCTCTTCCTAGGTAATCTCACCTGGGAATTGCCTTCTTGAAAAGTACCTTCGAATAAAGATTTCTAGGCCAGACTGATGCTTAATACATACTTTCATTTAGATATCTCAGACACTTCCACCTAAACATGTCTAAGATTGAACCAATCTTTCCACCAAATATCTACATTTCTGCAAACGTGACCACTACTTAAGTCAGAAGCCTAAATGTCCTCTTGATCCATCCCTCTCCCTTTATCCCTACATATCATCCATAACAATATCCTGTCTGTATTGCATCCAAAATAACTAGAATACGACCCCCCTGTGGAATCTGCTACCATCTTAATTCAAGCCGCCATCATTGCTGATTTACATGTTTCCAGTAGCCTCCTACCGGGTCTTTGTTCATCCATACATATCGCTTTTTTACGGTCTAATCTCACATGCAATTTATTTCATTCCATTTTGTAAAAAATCTACGAGTTTTGCATTGACCTAAAATTCTCGGCATCAGTTGGACCTTCCTTGCATCTTCAGATTCTTTTCTTGCTTCTCTTCCCCTTTGTCACTTGCCTCTTTAGCTTCATTAAATGTTCCCTGCTTCTTTTTGACTTCTGTACCTTTACAGATGATTTTTACTCTGCCTTGAATGTTTTATTCACTCTTATGCTACCCTGGTTCGCTTAACGGCTCACCCTTGAGTTCTGGAAAGTTACTTTTAAAGGAAAGCCTTTGACCTTTCAGACTAGAGTAGCTCCCTTGATTTTGCACTTCCATAAAGCCTTAAATTTAATTTACAATATCATCTTTACAATTGAAATCAAATTAAAATTTTTTTTATTTAAGTATAGTTGATACACATTGCTATATTAATTTCAGGTGTGCAACATAGTGGTTTGACAATTCTATATGTAGTGCTATGCTCACAAGTGTGGCTACCATCTGTCACCATCCAATGCTATTACAGTACCATTGACTATATTCCCTGTTGTACCTTTTATTTCTGTGACTTATTCATTCCATAATTGGAAATGAATTATTTATGTAAAGTTACTTTAATGAATCTAGAGCCTGACAAGTAGTCGTTACCAAATTATACTTATCATCATCATTATTATATTCCATTGTAAATCAATAGTTTAGGTTCCGACTCCTAGGAACTAAATACTTGTTAGCTATGAGTAGTTCTTGACTTTACAGGAGAGAGGAAAATATCATGGGTAAGGGGACCCATAGGCATGTTGAATCGAGGAAAAGTTTCTAACCACAGCCTTGTTCAGGACGTGCACATCATCACTAGTGTAACCTCTATGTTTACTGGTATATATGAAAACATTTAATAGGTAAACTAGAGGCAGTCGGCTCCAACTTTGTCATTATCTTCAAAGAAAATATATTAGTTTTCTGCTCTGCAAAGCCTTACAGTGTGAAGGTTAAAAAGAGCAGTGATCAAAATAATTACATTAGTCTTTCGAGTGTCTATATGTGAATATGAGCTTCTATACACTCCAAGAATAATTATTTTCAAACTTTGTTTTGATTTTGACTAAACAGCCCTAAAGGCCATCATATGAAATGGATCTGATGATTTCACTGTCATGTCCAGTAAACCCAGAATGTGTGTTTCCTCTTTGTAGATTGATTGCAAAGCCTACAAAATTGTCATGGGACTGTAGAGCCAAGCCTCATCAGACAAGCCCTGCTCATCTCCATGGTAGTGTAGAAAAACTCTCCAGCTGTGAACAAAGAAGTTGAGACCAAAGGCTGAAAATCTAAACAGTATAACAATGAGGGCCTTGACAAAGCTAATGCACTTTTCTTTTGTTTCCTTCTGCTGCTGTTCATTAACGAGTCCTTTATAGCTCATAAACTTTTTTTTTTCATTTTTGAAAACATTTATATAGATTAAAAGTGAATTTAATTCTAAGTAAGCTTAATGCAAACCAAAAATTACTTTCTAAAAACCAAATAAAAAAAAAACAAAAATGCCTATTGTAGATTATTAAAATCAACTACCATTATTTTTCCCATTTCTATATGATCTATCTGGCTCTGCAATGCTATAGCACTGGGTCCGTGATGCAATGAATCTTCAACACAAGATATCTTGTGAAATTTTCTATCACTCTGTGCATATGTTTAGAGAAAGGACACCACGTCTACTGTTCCTGGCCTGTATAAGCATGAGGTACTGCTAAAGTGCTTTTTTACAATGAAATTTTTATTGAGATCTTTGTACATCCATGTACAGTTGTGAGAAATAAGACAGAGATCCCTGTACAATTTGCTCCGTTTCTCTAAGTAGTAACATTCTACGAAATTACAGTATAATGAAACAACTAGGAAATTGATATTGAGAGAGTCCACAGATCTTGTTCAGATATCCTGTTTTACTTGTACTCGTGTGTGTGTGTGTGTGTGTGTGTGTGTGTGTGAAGTTCTCTACAATTCTATTACTTGGGTAGCTCCATGTATCCACCACCATAGTCAAGACCCTGAATGGTTCCATATCACAAAAATGTCCTTTGTTGCCCTTTTATAATCACACTCACCACCCTCTTGAGTCTCATTCCTAAACCTGATCCCTAACCCTAATTCCTAATCCCACCCGCTAATCTGTCTTCTGTCATTTTATGTGTACCTTTGGGAATTGGTTTTTATTCACTCAGCATAACTCCCTTGAACATTCATCTAAGCTGTTGTGTAGATCAGTAGTTTAGTCCTTTCTACTGCAGAGTAGTATTCCATGGCATGGATGTACTACAGTTTGTTTAACCAGTCATCTGTTGAAAGGATTTCTAGAATGATTCCAGTTTTCATCTATTACAAATAAAGTTGCTGCGTGTAATGGGTTTTTGTGTGACCATGTTTTTATTTCTCCGGTGTAAATACCCAAGAGCACAATTTCTGGATTGTATTGTACTACATATTTAGTTTTAAAAGAAATTGACAAACTGCTTTCCAGAGTGGATATACCATTTTATATCCCCACAAGCAATGTACAAATGACCCAGATTTGTCCATATCCTTGCTGGCATTTGGTGGTGTCACTACTTTTTTCAAGGCCTTCTGATAAGTGTGTTGTCATATCTCACTATTTTATTTTGCAGTCCCCTAACAGCTAATGATGTTGGACATCTTTTCATAGGCTTATTTGACATCTATATATCCCTTGTGGTATGTCTGTTTATATATTTTTCACATTTTCTGATATGTTTTTCTGTTGAATTTTGAGAGTTCATATATCTTATATATGAGTGTTTTCTTAAATATGTAGTATGTAAATGTTTTTTCCCAATTTATACCTTGTATTTTAATCCTCCTCAAACAAACTTTGAGGGGTGTCTGGGTGACTTGGTTAAGCAACTGACTCTTGATTTTGGCTCAGGTCATGACCCCAGGATCATGGGATCAAGCCCCATGTCGGGCCCCAGGCTGAGCATGGAACCTGCCTAAGTTTCTCTCTCTTTCAGTCTCTCTCTCTCTGCCTCTCTCCTCTGCTCACACATGCTGTCTTTCTCTCTCTCTCCCCAAAAGAGCCTTTAAAACCCTTGAAAAAAAGAACAAATTTTGATTTTTAAAAAATTTTGGATGAGGTAAAATTTGTTGATTTTTCCTTTTAGGTATTGTGCTTTTTTGATATCACGCTTAAGAACTGTTTGCTATACCCTAAATCCCAAAGATTTTCTCCTATGCCATTTTTTTTCTTGAAAGTGTTATAGTTTTACATTTCACATTTAATTTGTGTGACACATAGGTCCATTTTTTTTGGTCAATGTTTGTCCAATAGCTCCAGCACTGTTTGTTGAAAAGACTATCCTTTCTCATTTGAATTACTTTTGCAATTTTGTCCAAAACTAATTGGGCATATTTTTGTGGGTCTATTTTTAGGTTCTCTGTTGTATTCCATTGATATATATGTCTATCCCTCTGCCAATTCCATGCAGTTTTGTCCGATGTAGCTACATAGTAAGGGTTAGTATAGGGTAGGCTGATTCTTCCCAGTTTATTCTTCTTTATCAAAACTGTGTTGACTGTTCAACAGTCTGTGCCTTTCTGCAAAAATTATAGAAAAGCTTGTGTGTACTTGTCTACCAAGAACCTTTCTTTGGTAGGAATTGCACTAAGCCTATAAATAAGTTTGGGGAAATGTGATATCTTTAATTATGTTGCCTTCCAATCCATAGACATATTCTAAGTTTATTTATTCAGGTTTTCTTCTATTTATTCCATTAACATTTGTGATGTTCAGCATCCAGATGTTGTGTATGTTTTATTAAGTATCATTGTAAATGACATTGTGTTGTTTGTTTCAGTTCATTGTTAGTGTATGGAAATATGATTGATTTTTGTATGTTGATCTTGTTTTCTGAAACTCTGCTGAACTCATTTTTTTACCTCTAGGAGTTTTGGGGTTTTTTTTGTTTTTGTTTTTGTTTTGTTTTATTTGTTTGTTTTTTTTTTAGATTACTTGGAAATTTCTATGTTGACAATCATGTCATCTGCAAATAGATTATATTTCATTTCTTCCTTTCCTTTTTATTCTTTTTTTTTTACTTTCTTTTTTTAAATTTTTTTTTCAACGTTTATTTATTTTGGGGACAGAGAGAGACAGAGCATGAACAGGGGAGGGGCAGAGAGAGAGGGAGACACAGAATCAGAAACAGGCTCCAGGCTCTGAGCCATCAGCCCAGAGCCTGACGCGGGGCTCGAACTCACGGACCACGAGATCGTGACCTGGCTGAAGTTGGACGCTTAACCGACTGCGCCACCCAGGCGCCCCTCATTTCTTCCTTTCCAATACCTATGTCTTTTGTTTAATTTTTGCATATTTTTGTGGTTAGACTTTCAGTATTATGTTGAGTAAAAGTGGTGAGAGCTGACATCTTTCCTTTGTTCCTAATTTTTAGTGAAAAGTATTCAGTGTCTTAACATTGAGTATTATATTACTGCAAGTTTTTTGTAGATGCTCTTTATCAAGTGGTGCTAAATTCCCTATATTCCTAACTTGATGAGAGTCTTTATCATGAATGGGTTTGAGATTTTTTATGTTTTTTTTTTCTGTATCAGTTGATATGATATCATGATTTTTCTTTTCTTTCTTGATGATATAGTGGATTATATCAATTTTTAAATGTTGAACCCGACTTGTAAACCTGGAATAAATCCATTTTGTCATAGTCATGTTGTATAATTATTATCATACATTGCCAGATTGAATTTGCTAATATTTTGTTGAGGGTTTTTGAATCTAAGTTCATGAGGTATATTGGTATGTTGTATATATGTATATATGTATGTATGTATGTATTTGTACTATCTTTAGTTGGCTTTTGTATCAAATGAGTTAGGAAGAGAAATACCTTTTTAAAGGTGGAAAATGGTATAATCTGATCTTTGAAATAGCAGTTCTGGAGGTTGTCTGGGTGGCTCAGTCGGTTGAGGGTCTGACTTCGGCTCAGGTCATGATCTCCCAGTTCGTGAGTTTGAGCTGCACATCAGGCTCGCTGCTGTCAGTGCAGAGCTCGCTTGGAATTCTCTGTCCCCCCCACCCTCTCTACCCTTGCCCCGCTCATGCTCTCTCTCTCTCTCTCTCTCTCTCTCAAAAATAAACAATAAAAAACAATAAATAAAAAAATGAAATAGCAGTTCTAAAAACAGAGTGGCAGACAAAAATGGGGAGATGTTATGGAATTTAATTGGAATCTATTACGTGAAAGCAAGAGATGATAGCTTTATAAGAATAGTATCCATAGAAATTAGGAAGAGAAAACTAGGAGACCTGAGGTGTATAACTTTGGAGTGAATTTAAAGAGAGGATAGAGAAAAGTAGATTCAGCTGAGAAAACTTAAATGGAACCACTTGGTCTTAGTTATCTATTGTCGTGTAGCAGTATTACCACAAATTAGTGGCTTAAAAGCACACATTTATTGTCTCACTACTTCTGTGAGTCAGAAATCTGGGCAAAGTGCAGCTGGACCCTCTGTTTTAGAGTTTCACAAAGCTGGCATCAGGGTTTCAGCTGGGACTGTGATCTTATCTGAGGCTCAGCTGGGGAAGGATCTATCTTGAAGCTCATGTGGTTGTTGACAGAATTTAGTTTCCTGTGAATATTATTGGACTGAAGGCCTCTTTTTCTTGATGGCTGCTAGCTGGAAGTCACCCATAGTTGCTTGACATTTGGTATTCCCACCATAGCCACTTGCTCTGTCAAAGCTAGCAAGAGAAGCTTTTAGTGAGACACATGGCATATTCCTATCTAGTCATGTAATCCCAGAAGTGGAATACCATCACTTTTGCTATAGTCAGAATCAAGTCACGTGTGTTACACACACTCAGAAAGAAGAAGTCACAAAGGGGCATGGCTACCAAAGAATGGATCAGCTGGGGTCATCCTTGATTCTGTCTACCACAGTTAGTTGCATAGAAAATCAAGAGGGTTTAATCTGGTAGTCAGTGTTGGTTCCATGATTCAGTGGCACAGAAGAGTTAAACAGTGATAAACTATAAGGAGATGCCTGGGAATGTCACAATAACACAACTCCTTCATATGCCACTGGGAGATCAAACTCAACAAAGCATTTAGTGGGATGGTGTGGTACATGGAAGATTACATGTATAAATGCTTAGGGCCGGGCCTGAACATAGTAGGTTTTCAGTAAATATTTGACTCAGAAATTGATGAAAACAAATCAGTGAATAAGCAAATGACTACAATTATAGAAGTCAGAGTTCAGGCAAGAAGTAGAACTGGTGTACATCAGTCAAAATATCTGAGAGTCAAGTAGGTGGCATATTGCATTAAAATATTGCCGAAAATGTTCTTCAAGACAAATATTTTTTTTATCTTCATAAGAGAACTATTTTTTTTCTGACAGTCAAGTAATCGAAGGATAAGATCTGCTAAAATAAAAAAAAGTTATCAAATACACATTCATTTGGAAATATATGAACATAGAGATTCCATATTCATGGGGTGATTAAGAATTTCTCACTAACTAGAGGCAATACATTGCAATTTCCTGTGTAATTCCAAGGAATAAGATGAACATTCCCTATATCAAAATAGAGATTTATTCTCAGCTGTAATCCAGCCTATTCTAGATGCTAAGATTTGATTGGTGCTGATTCGAAGACCTTTGTTAAATTTTGTGTAAATTTATTAGTACATTTAGACTTTTTGTCAAAAAAAAAAACCATTAACACCCTGACTTCCTAACTTTCTCTCTTCTATTGTAGGAAAAAGCCAACTCTTGCTAAGATTCCTGTGGCTTCTCTGACTGGCTTATCCATATACTACAAAATAGACACATGAGCCATATCATTGATCACACTGAGTTGCTTCTCATTTCATCAAATCAACAAATAGTGAGAGTCTATCATGTGCAATGTACTGTAATGGCTTTGAGTAAATTTTCCTTCAATTCTGTAATACTCTCCTCTCTTCTGAAGAGCATTTAAGTTTGATTTGGGGAAACTTAGCAAGACAAATAAGACTTTATATAAAGCTTTGAGCTAATTTGCATATATCTACAACACTGTTCCCATGGTATGCCTCAAAAAGGATTTACAATCTCCTTTAAAAAAATAGAGAAAATAAAGTTTACCATATGATACATGCTATAAATCAGGTATCTAGAGATAATTCCCATTGCTGCTATATATCTGCATAAAGTATATAACAAAACAAGAACAACTGCAGGTGAAAATAACCTAAATTTAAATGATAATATTTAGAGTGGTAATATTTAGAGAATAATCCCTCCATTCACATTGTCAGTATATTTTTTATCTGCATATATGTCCTGACACTGGCTATGTGTTTATTTGTGTCAGTGAATTATAACAGAAATGAATTTCAGATAATACAATCATAAACATCTGGGCTTTGCAGCACATGGTCTGCTGAGTTTTGAATATGAAATAGTTTTGATTTCATTTCTAATAGTAAAAGGAAGTAGGATATCATGAGGTAATTTATGGTATTGTGCTGCTGAGAAGGAAATAGTCTCATTTACACTATTGTTTACAATCTCCTTTATATCCATATGCTGTTCCATGTCTAAGGGTAGATGATGTGATGAACTTGAAATTGGAGTTCTATTAGTTTTCAGGACAATGCTTGGGATATGATAGGCACTCAAGAATATTTGATGAGTGGGTGAATAAATTGCACTGAGTAAAGTTTTATGAGCAAATTTGAGAACCCATTTCAGGCAAATACTGAGTTTTTATCAACATCATTTTAACATAATTTTATTAGGCACAGACTTGTAAAATCTTTAAACTGACAAAACCATAATCAAAACCAGCCCTTACCCACACACAGTTACAGACAAGCCAGTGTAAAAAAAAAAAAAAAAAAAAGCCGACTGCAATTCTAGCGCTAAGGAAGGTGAATGAGAAGGCCCAGACCATGATGGTATAATCTGCATCTACTTCGACCAGCCATGACAGTACTGGGACAGAAGATGGCAGAGTAGAAGAGACAGGTTCCCTGCTCTCCCAAAGCTTAGGGTCTGGTAGAGGACACATACAAAGCAATCCCAATGGATAACGGTTTCAAGAACCCACACTGCCATATGCAATTTGCACAGCCCTGCTATATCACCAGTGCCTTGCCTTAGTGTAGACACTCAATAAATGTTTGCTAAAAAAATAAATCAGAGAAGTCTGAGAGAAGTGGATGATCTTATCAGGGTCAAGGCTAACAATGGCAGGAATCCTAGATTTTAAGGATGGCCAAAAAACTTGGTGTAACACAACTGGAATGCAGAAATGAGCTCACAGAAAGTATACTGAAGGACTAAAGGGCATAGGAAGTGGATCTCTGGCAAACATAAGGAGAAGTTTCATGGAGAGGACCAAAGTCAGCACACTGTTGGGGTACCAGTGAAGTGAGGAGAAAATTAGGAGGTCTGAATTGCAAAAGAGCCTACAGTTCCATATTTGGCTAGTAGATGATCTGGAAATATTTGGCACACAGAGGTCTACCAGGAATTCTCTGTGTCTGTTTACAATTTCAGTGCTTCATGCTAAATTGTGTCATATAATATATATTATCAATTAAAATTCTAAATATAGCATTGTAATAAGAGAACTTTTTCTGTGTTTTTACATAGCACTAAAAGCTCCGGAAAATGGATATATGAGCCCCCGATGCAAATTACCCAGGAAAATTTGTAGAAAAAAAGACACAAGTGGAGCTACAACGTATGTATATTCCCATTATTTATTTATTTATTTTTTCAATATATGAAGCTTATTGTCAAATTGGTTTCCATACAACACCCAGTGCTCATCCCAAAAGGTGCCCTCCTCAATACCCATCACCCACCCTCCCCTCCCTCCCACCCCCCATCAACCCTCAGTTTGTTCTCAGTTTTTAAGAGTCTCTTATGCTTTGGCTCTCTCCCACTCTAACCTCTTTTTTTTTTTCCTTCCCCTCCTCCATGGGTTTCTGTTAAGTTTCTCAGGATCCACATAAGAGTGAAACCATATGGTATCTGTCTTTCTCTGTATGGCTTATTTCACTTAGCATCACACTCTCCAGTTCCATCCACGTTGCTACAAAGGGCCATATTTCGTTCTTCCCATTATTTATTTATTCACTCTGAATCTAAGTAGTTGTCTATTCAGAAAATGTTTTGAGATTTCTCACTTTAGTAGTTACACACACATTTTAGAAAATAGACAATACCGTACAATTCGATGGGATTTTGACCAGACAGACTAGGGTTTAAATCTCTACTCTGCCACTTACCTGATGTATGATGGTGAATAAGTTACAGTTCTTCCCTGAGCTTCAGTTTCCTCACTGGAAGTGGCATCGCTAATAAATAGTATCTATAATATGAGATTGTTTGACCTTTCATCTACTATGTCTTAGAGTGGACACTCAGGAATATGCTGAGACATTTTGCAGTAGATACTTGCCTAATCAGAGTCTGTAGTTACCAGGGGACAGGAGTTATAATGTTCTCCATCTTTCTTGAAAGTTCTGATAAGATCCTTGCTGCCCCACCTCACTTCTGATGAGGCAGTACCTTTAGCAGCTGATGACTCCCTTAGGGACTTTAAAACAAGGAAATTGTTTCATTCTGACTGGAAATAGGCTACCAGATCCTCTGGGTTCTCTGTTCTATGTAGGAAAATGAATTAGTTTACTTACGCTACATAAACTGAGACCTGTATATGTTGGTACCATTCCATCAGACACGGTCACCCATGCAAGAACTGTATTCTCTGCAGTTTTTTTTTCACCTCTGCAACTTTGTAAGAGCACATGGAAATGGAGGAAAAACTAACCACCATGTGAAAAGCAATCTTTCTTAAGTCATAGGTACATCCACAAAGAAGAAAATGTACTTTCTGTAAACACGAAAATGATTTATGATTGTGCAGGCATAGAATCAGGGGCTATCTTGTACTTCCTAAACCTGTTGTGATAAATTATTGAAAGGAGATCACATGAGTTGATCACTTCTCTGGTGTCAGCTCTGTGAGGGACAGGACGTGTTGGAATAATTTTATTAACTCAATACAGATAGGACTTCAGAATACTTAAATCACCTTATTCTAGCTAAAACCCCTCCCAACCTTAAGTCACTATATTGAATGTCACAAATCACATACTATACAATGGCGTTTTTACACACTCTGAGGCTGAAATGAAATCTTATATGTGGAGAAAAAAATCACTTTTTTGCTAAAATAGATAAAACTCTCCTCTTCTCCTGGGTTTTGATCATTCAAAATAATATACATATATACAAAAACAATATTTCAACATGTATTCAAATTTTGTGTATATAGATGTACAAGAAGAAAGAAAACCCTAGATCTCAGAACATGTGACTTTGAGACATAATCAGATGAGTTACGCCAATAGATTTTCAAGGTAATATTAGTGGTATGTTGTTGTGGACTTATTTCTTGAATTAAAATGCCAGGATTTCAATGGGATAGAAAAGGGCTCAGGGTAGTGTGAATAATGCCCATATAGTCTCCTAGAGGATAACTGGTGAAGAATTCCCTTATCCTGTATTTCTTTTGATTCTACATCTCTAGTTTTCTTATCATACCTGTGTCTCCATAGTGTCTATAACTTATTGAGCCCATACTTTGTATCAAACACTGTAATAGGCACTTTTTGTGAACCATATAGCATTTAATATTATCACAGAAAAAAGAAAACTAATAACTCTCCTTTATTCCTGTTACAGTAAAAAATCAATTTATTCCATCATTTTACCTTACAATTTTATTTAGTATTATTATCAATGTAATATAGGTGGTCATAGTTTAAAAAGCTGTCATTATTCTCTCTTTCTTGAAAACTACTCTAGTTTTTATTTTTATTCAGAGAGCTCTACCTTTATTGAAGCCTTCAACAGTTAAATGCAAAGAAAATGGTTATTAAATCAAGTCTCTCCACTCATGAGGTAGGTGTACATTACAAAGCTATTAAATATTTCAGTGGAGGAAAACCCTGGCAAAGGTTTTGATGTGGCAAAGACTTTGATGAAATTATACGAAAATGTCCTGATGATTTTATAACGTAACTATTTTGAAAAGTTTCTGTTATTCTTTGTTTTAATTACTGCTCTTGTAGAATATTAATATTTAACAGATTGAAGTTCATTAAATCAATTTAATGTAAAGGGTAAAACAATCATATAGATATAGCTCTATCATGAGTTTTATAAGCCTCCTTTGAAATTATAGAATTATATTAGTTTTACATAAAAGTCATAAAAGGAGCATTTAAATTACCATTTTTCTTTAATGCATGAGTTCAAAGTCAGGTAAACACTAGGCTCAGCTTTATGTCTCCCTATACATATGAATAAATGCCAATAATTTTAATTTAATTGGGTCCTACTGAAAGTCAGAAGTCTATCGCTTTTGACTAAAGGCTAGTATACGGCTTACAAAGTGAACAGTATTTCTGGGAAGTGTTTATAAGGCATAAAGTGAACAAAATAAGTTTAGATTTTTTTCCCAAGTGTACAAACAGAAAATTTGTAGATTAATTTCATAGAAGGTATAATAAGAGTATATCCTGATTCAGACTAAAGCATAATGTCTATAATATCCTAAATATTGCCCCCTTTCGTATGTTATGGTAAATGGTCTTTTTTCCCCATTTCCAACTGTTCTTTGCTAGTATAGAAGAGTGCAAATGATTTCCTTTTATATCCTGAAAATTTTCTAATAAACTCACTTGTTCTAGTAGTTTTTTTTGCTAAGTTCCTTGGCGTTTTCTACACAGATTATCATGCCATGTGCAAATAAAGGCAATTTGACTTCCTTCACCATCTGTGTGCATTCATTAGTAAATTTATTTATTTTGCTTATTACTTTTCCAGGGCCTCTAGTATAACTTTGAATGTAATTAATGAGAGCAGATATCTTTTCTTTCTCCCCAATATTAGAGGAGAGAACATTCGTGTTTTTCTACCACATTATGATATTTATGTGTGTGTTTTTTAATTATTGTTGATTTTTTCTTTTTCTTTCTTTTTTTTTTTTTTGTGGTTGCCCCTTATCAGGATGAAGTTCCATTCTGTTCATAGTTTGCTGAGGAATTTATCACAACTAGGGGCTAATTTTTTCAAATACTTCTCTGTGTTAATTGAAATGATTATCTGGTTTTTCTCATGTATTATTTTTTTCGTGAAGCAAATTACGTCCATACTTGAATGTTATTTTGTTTTGATGGTTACGAGAAATATTGGTTCATAGTTTACTTTTCTTCTGACACACAGGTTTGGATTTAGAACCAGGATAATGGTGGCTTCAAAAATAAATCGAGGATGTTATTTCCCCTTATATTCTCTAAGAGATTGTATGGAATTGGCATTAACTCTTTCTTTAATGGTAGGTGGAATGTGTCAATGGAGCCATCTGTATCATCAGGAGATGTATATTACAAGATTTGTTGCAGGGAATATTAGTTGATATAAATATAAAATCACAATATATGTAATATAAGATGCTAATATATAATATATAATGAATATAAATAAGTATGCTAATATAATTATATAGTAATATAATTTTATATACTATGCAGCTAATATACAAATAATAATATTATTTTTATATAGCAAAATGGAATCAATCAACGAGTGAATTGAAGATGAAATTGAATACACAAATACACACACATGTGAAAGGAAGAAAGGGAGGGAGGAAGGGAGATTTAGTAAGTTTAAAATAAACCTAGTGGCTTATGCTCAGTCACCTGAACAGTAATCTCTGACTTCAGGCTGCTCCTCCCAGCTGGAGGGGTTGCACCCATATTCAGGGCTGAATGGGGAAGGGAAACTGTATCGCCCCAGGGAGCCCAAGTTCTTCTGACTCTGGATCTCTGGAATTCCCATCTAGCTCCTGTATAAAGCTGGCACCTAAAAACAGAGGGCCTCGTGCCTAGGAGTCTATTTGTATTTCATCTGGCAAGATCACATTCTCACACGTGCCTATAAGAAGGCGTAGCGATGGGAGTTCTCTCTATTTTAACTTAGCTCATGCTGGGGGGCAAACAGATTCAGACACTGGCCCATTTTTCTGGGGGATAATGGAATAATGGAGGGCTTGTGCCTTCTCATTTCTTGTTGATTCAGTTCTTGCAATTTTCCCTTCTCCTCAATAAAGTCTATTCCTTAACTCATGCTATTTGGTATTGTGGAATTCCTCCTGAACTCTCTTAAATGACAGGGGATGACTACAAATGAAACAAACAGGCTGTTCTCTGCATTCCCTACCATCAAATGACTCTTTTTCTTTCCTTTTGGGAGGTTTTTGCACTCATTGATCCTATATCCTCCCTTCCTCTTTTCTCTTTGTTATACTGCTAAAAGCTTCTTCTCTTTACCCTAAAACAGCTTTCATGAAGGTCATCAATGACCAAAAGATACACTGATTCTTTTGATAAACAAATAACAGGTTTAAGGAGCCGGGAAATCCTGTTGGTACTAGTCTTTTAGAGATCTAAAAGTTTATGGCCAGTGTATAATATGCATCATTGAGGAACAGATTACTTGTATAGCTCCTGAAATCAAATTGAGATGATGGTATGACAATTTTCAAATGAAATTACCAAAATCCTCTGTCTAACATTATGTATTAGCTGTAGATAATATAACTGGATACTGCCAAATATGCAAGGCCATGTTTTGTCTGATTTCTCATTCTGCACGTGTCAGTACATTTCATCCTTACTGATTCCCAGCATAATTTCTGGCTCATTATACAACAATTAAAAATCCAGCTTAATGATCCAAATTCAGTGAGTTCTGTAAAACCTCCTGACCTCAGATTGGCTATAGAAATACATAATCAGGGAGAGTGACATGTGAGTTAATGTAATAAAGTTTGGTATGTGCATCTTCATTACCGATGAGTTATCAAATGACCCATTCCAGTCCTCATATTGAGTGGTTGTATACCAATACTATGATTTAAGAAGCTGCAACATCACAGCTGTTTCTCCAGCTTATGTGAAGTGACTATTTTTCATACTATTTCACTGTATAACCGGCTAAGCTTGTTCATATGATTTTTTTACTCTCATGCTCAGCGTTCATAATCACTTGTTAACAATAGTATTGGTGTAAACATAATGTCAATTATATTATAAAAGATGATTTTGGTCATGATTCATTCGCTGTTACCCCAAAGGAGAGAACTTGACCTTGTGGCTAAAATGCAAAGCTACTTATTTTCGTATTCCATTTGTATTTGCTTGCAATGTGATTTAAATCATTGTGTCCTAAGCTTCAGGGCCTGCGTAACATATTCACAATTTTGTCAATTCATATTTTATCTCTACTATTATTTAATTCTTATGTAATTTTATTTTTTTTAATTTTATGTATTTTAGAGAGAGAGAGAGAGAGAGCACACAGGGGAGAAGAACAGAGGGGGAGAGAGAGAGAGCGAGAGAGAGCGAGAATCCCAAGCAGGCTCCACACTCAGTGTGGCTCTATCCCACAACCCTGGGATCATGACCTGAGCTGAAATTTAGCATTGGATGCTGAATCAACTGAGCCGCCCAGGCACCCCTCTTATATCCTTTATATTAAATTATTTTTGTATTTGGCTTCTTTCTGAGAAATAATATCCCTGAAGCCAATTATTCTACTTATTAGTTTCTTCTAATATACATTCAAATAAAACAGTTAGATTACAGTGCTTGTCAACATGCCAATTGAAATAATCTCAGACATGCCCAATGATAAATTAAGTATTACTTTGAAAAAACAGGTTATGAAACCACTGTCAGGTTTAGCTATATCTCTTTCACACACATGTATGCACAGACACTCAACTGGATATAAATGCAGCATACCTTCACTTGATAATTTTATTTTCATGTTTGTGTTTCAATTTGGGTTTTATTTAGGAATTCAGAACTAAAGTAGGCACTTTCAATTAAAAATGGTGAAAATATGGTGGTATTGATGTTAAAGGACTTGATTTATAAAAATACTTTTTAACAGAATTATGCAAATGAAAATTACTACCCCTGTTGCAATTGCAATCACTAATTTTCAATTTGCTAATGAATTAGTCCTTTTTGTTAGCAGGTGTTCATTTGTAACTAAAATGAAAATTCATGAGATCCTTGAGTCCGCTAGAGTCAGTATCTGTGATTTCTATCCGAGAAATCTTTCCACGCGATGACTTTTTATGAAAGGTTATTGATGGGTGTGGAGAGTAAATTCCTGTTTCTGTAATTTCTGAACTGTAATTTCCAATTTTTTACTTTACTGTGGAGTCATTATGGTATCTGCATGAGAAACATTAATCTTCAGGGACAAATCAAAGCTTGATTTCTAACAATGAATAATTTCAGCAGTTGTGCTGGTCTACTAGTACACTTCTGCAATTACCACTGACATACCACAGACTTAAAAAGATCAATTCCTGTTTATAATCATATAATTTCACACTAAATGAAAGTAGAGTCAATTGGAGGGTAAGAAAAAAGAGGTTCAAAGTAATTTGAATCAGAATAGTAAGCAGATATCTTATAGAGACTAGGGAATAAGAATCTTATGAATCAGGTGGTGGTAGGCTGGTCAGGGACTGTGAATACTCCTTTTTTTTGTAGTCCCAATAGTTAACTTTTGCTTTCATTTCCCTTGCCTCAATAGACATATCTAGAAAAAAATTGCTATGGCTGATGTCAAAGAGGTTACTGCCTATGTTCTCTTCTAAGGTTTTTATGGTTTCAGGTCACATATTTATGTATTGAATCCATTTTGAATTTATTTTTGTGAGTGCTGTTAGAAACAGTCCAGTTTCTTTTGTGTGTTTCTGTCCAGTTTTCCCAACCCCATTTGTTGAAGAGATTGTCTTTTTCCATTTCTTATTCTTTCCTGCTTTGCCAAAGATTAATTGACCATATATTTGTGGGTTTCTTTCTGGGCTTTCCTTTCTGTTCCATTGATCTCTGTGTCTATTTTTGTGCCAGTTCCATACTGTTTTGATAATTATAGCTTCATAATATGACTTGAAGACCAGAATTGTAATGTGTCTACTTTGCTTTTATTTCTCAAGGTTGCTTTGGCTATTTGGAGTGTTTCCATAAAAATTCTAGAATTTTGTTTTCGAGTTCTGTGAAAAATGCTGTTGGTATTTTGATAGGAATTGCATTAAATGTGTAGATTGCATTGGGTAGTATAGACATCTTAAGAATATTTGTTTTTCCAATTCATGACTATAGAATCTCTTTCCATTTCCTTATGTGATCTTCAATTTATTTCATCACTATTTTATTCAGAGTACAGGTCTTTTACCTCTTTGGTTAAGTTTATTCCTGGGTATCTTATTATTTTGGGTGCAATTGTAAATGGGAATGTTTTCTTAATTTCTCTTTCTGCTGCTTCATTATTAGTGTATGGAAATACAGGGTTCCTGAGTGGTTCAGTTAGTTAAGCGTCTGAGTCTTGATTTCGGCTCAGGTCGTGATCTCACAAACATGAGTTCGAGCCCCACGTCAGGCTCCATGCTGAGTGTGGAGCCTGCTTGGTACTCTCTCTCTCCCCCTCTCTCTGCTCCTCCCCATCTGTTTCTTTAAAGTGAATTAAAAAAAAAACATTAAAAAAAGAAATGCAACAGATTTCCTTACATTGATTTTGTGTCCGGAGACCTTACTGAATTTGCATATCTGTTCTGGCAGTGTTTTCAGGTTTTCTGTACATGTAGTATCATGTCACATGCAAATAGTGAAAGCTTGACTTCTTCCTTACTGATTTGGATGCCTTTCATTTCTTTGTGTTGTCTGATTGTTGTGGCTGGACTTCCAGAACTATGTTGAATAAAAGTGGTGAAAGTAGGCATCCTTGTCTTATTCCTGACCTTCAGAGAAAAGCTCTGGGTTTTTCTCCACTAAGGATGATGTTGTTACCTGTGGGTTTTTCATATATTTATTATATTGAAGTATGTTCCCTTTATTATATTGAAGTATGTTCCCTCTAAACCTACTTTGTTCAGGGTTTTCATCATGAGTGGATATTGTACTTTGTTAAATATTTTTTCTGTGTCTATTGAAATGATCATATGACTCTTACCCTTTCTCTTATTGATGTGATGTATCATATCAGTTGATGTGATATTGATCGATTTGTGAATACAAATCACACTTGCAATCCAGGAATAAATCCCACTTGATCATGGTGAATGATTTTTTAATATATTGTTGAAGTCTGTTGAAGATTTTTGCATGTGTGTTCATCAGGGATATTGGCCTGTTGTTCTCTTTTTTAGTGGTGTCTTTATCTGGTGTTGATGTCAGGGTAATGCTTGCTTCATAGAATGAATTTGTAAGTTTTTGTACCTTTTCTATTTTTCAAAATAGTTTTAAGAATAAGAAGTATTAATTCTAATCTTTGGTCAGACCATTTATTTCCTAATAATATCTTTTGATGAAGACAGAATTTAATTTGATGAACACTTTTTAATCATTATTTTATCTTAGGTTTAGTGCCTTTATGTACTAAGAAACTTTGTCTACTCCAAGGTCATGGTGATATTTGCTATGTTTTTTAGAAGCTTTATAGTTTTACTTTAATGTTTAGCTGCATGACTCTCCTTGCAAGCAGACAAGGTTTATACTGTCCCTGAAGATATCCAGAACTTACATCAACATTTACTGCAAAGACTTTTCTTTTTACCATTAGCTAGCCTTCCTCCTTTTGTCAAAATCAATTGGGCATATAACTGTGGGTTTATTTCTAAACTCTCCATGTTTTTCCATTGATGAATTTCAGTATTCTTCTGGAATACTTTAGCTTTACTGTAAGCCTTGAAATTGAATAGTGTGATACCTATAAATGTGTTATAGTTTTTCAAGATAGTTCTGGCCATATTTTGTTTTCATATGAATTAGATTGATTTCCATATAAATTTAAGAATCAACTGGTAAATTACTACAAAAAACAACTGGCAAATTTGACTCACATTTCTTTGAATCTATAGACAACATTGGGGAAAATCGCTATCTAAACAATATTGAGTCTCACAATCTTAATTTTTTTAATAATATCACTTATTTTTTTAAATAAGTATTTTGGAATAATTTCACATTTACAGAAAAGTTACAAGGGTAGTAGAGAGTTTCCATATACTCCTCACTCAGTTTCAGTTTCCTTTTAATGTTACTAGCTTACACTACTGTGATACATTATTCGAAACGAAGACGCTGACATTAATATATTGCAATTAATTAAACTCCACAGTATTCTGACTTCACTAGTTCTCCCCCCATTAAGGTCCCTTTCCTGTTCCAGTATCCAATCCAGCATATCACCTTGTGTTTAGCCTTCATATCCTGTCTCCTTCAATCTGTGACAGTTTCTCAGTGTTTTCTTGTTTTTTATGACCCTCATAGTATTAAGGAATACTATTAATGTACACTTTGACTATCCCCCAGACCTTGAATTGGTCTATGTTTTTTCCCCTCAAGATTAGACTGAGTGTATTGAGTTTCAGAAAAAAGTCCACAGAGGTGAAGTACCCTTCTAATCATATCACATCTGGTGGTCTATGACATATACATAACACCATTGATGATAGTAGCCTTGATCATGGTCATGTTGGTCATGTTACTGTTTGTCAGATGTCTCCGCTGAAAAGTTGATACACTTTACCTTTGCATACTTTATTATTGAAAGCTGGTTACAAAGCAAAACCGACACTCAGGAATAGTAGGAGCAGAGGAAAAGGGGGATTAAGTGCCACCTCTTGGAAGGGCATTGTATGCATGTATTATTTGGAATTATTCTATAAAGAAGATTTGTATCTTCTCCCTTATTTATTTATTTTATCATTTATTTGTATCAATATGGACTCAAGTATACCTACTTTGTACTTTGGATTATAATTGAATACCGCATCGTTCATTCCGTTGCTACTCTTATTCCAGATTTGGCCACCGGGAGCTCTTTCAGGTTGGTTCCTATGTCCTCGTGACATGTCCCCATTGTTTTTGTGTTTTGAGAACTGTATAACTTTCTGGCACTGTCAGATCATCCAGACTTGTCTTGTAATTTCCCTGCCCCATTCCTAGATTTAGCCATTTATCCCAGGATCTCTAATCCCTTTTTGTGGGAGAATATCAAGAGTCCAATGTGGAGTGGAGTCATTACCCCCTCTTGACATCAAGGAAGCAGAATGAGGTGGGCAGAGGCAGAGCTAGTTGGCACTCTGAAAGTGAGGCCCGATGGAGAGCTAATTTTATACTCCCTCACGGAGGTAATTAGGCCATGTGAGTTGGTGTCCCACTTTTTCCGGGATAATGTCAGTGGGGCCGAGGTAGGAGGAGTTGTACTTCTGCCCACCACGTGTCTACACAGGGGCAATGTGAGTCACTGCCCCACTTTTGCTAGCGTGTTGTCACTGGGGCCCAGCGGGAAGCTAAGCATACATACTTACGCCGTCTTCAACAGAAAGACCGCTTGCCTGACAACAAAAAAGCAAATGTGATAAGATGGCTCATTATATAACTAAAATTCCAAATGTCAGGGCTTTTTTTATTAAATATAAAATCCATTGTCATACCAAAAACCAGGAAAATAACAACATGAATGAGAAAAGACAACCAACAAACTGAACAGACACCAACAATGAAATGAACCTGAGGGTTAGTGGGTACTATGTATACATTTATATAATGCTGTATCTGGAATTGCTATATTCTTTAAAGTTCTCTTTACTTTGTACTAGCCATTACTCATTAATCTTCTGGTTTACTTAATAACTCATTTTTATTTTATATTCTTTATTCAAATTACTGTGTTGTTTCTCCATTCTGTTGGGACCCTGAGTATTAACGAGTAGGTCCTTCTCTGAGTCCTTAGATTCAGCTAAATCTGATATGTGATGGGCTGTGGCCATCACTTTGAAGTTGCTATGAAAGAGGAGACAGAGGAAGGAATAGAAGAAATGGCATTTGGCCTCATAGTTGACAAATAGGGATATATATTTTGGTGTAAGGTATTTGGTTTCCATTGTAGTGATTGAAGTGCCAATTCAGGGAAGCATTTTGGTATGTGAAAGAAGTATAAAGAAAGGGAAGGTGGTAGGGGCACCTGGGTGGCTGTTGGTTAAGTGTCTGACTCTTGGTTTTGGCTCAGGTCATGATCTCATGGTTGGTGGGATCAGGCTCCACATGAGGCTCTGCACTGACGGCATGGAGCCTTGCTTGGATTCTCTCTCTCTCTAAAAATAAATAAATAAACTTTTTAAGAAAGGGAAGGTGGTATATGTAAATGTTGCAGTGGAATATAACTTTACTGCCTTTCGTTGACGTCAATAAATTCAAGAGAAAGACCTGAGGTATTTTGAGCAGTTTTGATGGATAGACGATGTTTCCTTGACCATGATCCAGTTCCAAAACTAAGTACTGTGGTGAAAGTATCACAGCAGCCTGTTAGACTCATCACAACTGGGCATAGGAAACAGTAGGAGGGAGAAACTGCCTTGTTCTCCTAAATGAAGTACATGACTACTTCTTCTTGTACTGAAGTACCTTGTCCTTGACCAGAGGATGCCCATGTCAGACTCATGTGGTAGTATAAAGAAGACTCAAGTTGGAAAAACAGTTCTGTCCAGTTCTCTTCCAATTAGAGCTTTATCTGGCCTGCAATATCTAGATGTTATAGGTGAATGGAGTGATTCTTTCTACTTAGCAACTGACTTCTAGGGAATGCAAACTAGATTTTCATGTGCCAACTGTATTAAGTTGAAACTCAGCAGAATAATGTAGGCGAATATTCTAAGTCTCAAAGGAGGAAAGGAGGGGAGGCTCATTCTCTCTCAGTCCTAAAACTTGTCCCATTAAAAGCACAGTAAGTGGGGGAATATACACTCAAAAGGGTGAAAGACAGAAGGGAGTAGAGTAGTTGTTTTCCATGTTTTGGGTTACATTCTTTCAATCTCTCATTGGACTGATTATGTTTGCGGTATTGATTGAAATGGCATGTTGAGGGGCATTTGACTTTGGGTAGGATTGCCAACTTCAGCAATTCTATGTGCAGTACCCCATTCCAGGAAGTGCCATCCATGTGGCTAAAAATATGTTTGGCACCTCTTAGATTGAAGTAATCCATAACAAGTACACATAGATAGTCGTCATATAGGAAAGGGTATGGCTGTTTGAGTCCTTCCTTGAGCCAAGGCACCATTCTTTTAATGCAGGGCCATAGCAGGGAAACCTAGTACATACCTTCTAAGGAATAAGACAGGGAATGAGGGCCCCTAGCAAACTCTTCATATGTTTGTTCTTATGGGATGTAAAACTTTGTTTAAAAGGGGCTTGTGCATGTGGGACCACAACATGAAGTGTAGTAATGACGCCTTCTGTCTCTCCATTGATTTTCCTCTCTGCAGAACTAAATCTCTTCTTCTTCTTTTTTTTTTTAATTTTTAATTGTTTATTTATTTTAGAGACAGAGAGACAGAGCACAAGCAGGAGAGGGGCAGGGAAATCCAGAGACAGAATCTGAAACAAGCTGCAGGCTCTGAGCTGTCAGCACAGAGCCCAACGTGGGGCTCGAACCCACGAGCCATGAGACCATGACCTGAGCTGAAGTCGGACACTTAACTGACTGAGTCACCCAGGCGCCCCCTAAATCTCTTCTTTTTAAATTAATTTTTAGTCATATTTGAAGTTACCAAAGTATCAGGACTTAAGTATGGATGAGGCTCTGTCAGTCTATTATACATTTTTTTAATTCTTATTTATTGATGTATTATGTATATTATTGTTCACCTATCTTTTAGTTATATTGTGAAAGATGTGTGGGCAAGGAGAAACCACAGTTCAGAACTCTTGGTAATGATAAAATATTGACTTTTTTTCTCGTATTTACCTTTGGATTTCTCTTCTTAATGCTGTGCACTAAAGGAGAGAGAGAAGACAGCCAGTAGCTGGAGACCATGTACAGAAGTGGAGCACTGCTTAGGAAGCAATGAACTTTACATTCTTGTGAAGGAACAGAAGCAGAATCTTGATTCTTTTGCAAAAGTAAGCCCTATTTAACAAAATCATTGGTTATGGAAAACCAGGGGTTTTGGTATTCCTACATCGCAAGTAGTCAAAACTATTTCAATTGAAACCCCATTATAATCTTTGGCAAAAATTTAGTTTGTGACCAAAGGAAGGAAATTTCTCTATTTTGTCTCCTAACATTATTACCCACGTACAAGCCATGTCTACTGCTCGTGGAGTCTCCACCCCTTCTTCACATAATCTAAGGATTTCCCTCCACAAAATGTCTCACTACTCCACATGTGTGTAGGCAGTGACTATGATATCATTGGAGACTGTTCTCAGATTTAATTGTGTATTTATTTGTGAGAAGGTGTGACAGGTTGTGTGTGAGTGTGTTTGTGTATAATTGTTCTGGAATATGTAGGGATTTTTGTTTGATGCTGGGGTACCTTGGATGGTTTTCAGGAGGAAGATATGTAGAGAAAGGTGACATAAATGATATATCCATCCCAAACATGGCTGTAGTACAGCCTTTAAGTAGAATATGTTCCATGGAATATGATATTCCTGCTGAGCATTGTTTATGGACTTTGTCATGGCGCAAGATGGTCTCAATTTCATTGAAAGTCGGTCCTGAAGGAAATAACCTGTTTCAAAGGATTCATTGTATAAAGGAAGTTGTTTCAAATATTTAAATGAATATTTTAGAGACATAGGTCTATAAATGATAAACCCTGTGATTCAACATTTGAATAACAAAAGCACTTAAGGGCAGCAGAGGAAACATTTGAGAGGAAGAATGAGTGAGCACAGAGCAAAGGGATAGCGAATGGACTTCATGAGTGAGAGGAAAAATGTGAATGTGTGCTCAGAAGAATTCTATTTCCTCATACACTGACCATATCATAAAGATATGAAATCACAAATGTGAAATAAAACGGACATAGTCTGGTTCTTGTAGATAACATTTCAGAAACATCAAAGATTGGGAGGTTGGAGTAAGTACTGTTGATGTCACAAAGAGAAGGGGACTAATCCACCCAGGAACTTGGCAACCTGGGAATATATTACTTTAGTCTTTCCATATTTCTAGCAGGACTAAAACACTCAAGTTTACTACACACTCAAGTTCAGTACTGGACTGCCCATTTCTTGTTTTTAATTATATTATTATTATTATTATTATTATTGTAATATTTATTTTTGAGAGGCAGAGTATTATGATTATTTTAATGTTTATTCTTGAGAGAGAGAGACACACACACAGAGCCTGAATGGGGAGAGGCAGAGAGAGGGAGACACAGAGTCTGAAGCAGGCTCCAGGCTCTGAGCTGTCAGCACAGAGCCCGACACGGAACTCAAACCCACAAGCTGTGGGATCATGACCTGAGCTGAAATCAGATGCTTAACTGACTGAGTCACCCAGGCACCCCTTGAACTGTCCATTTCAAAGACCTCTCTGAATTCTTCCTCTTCTGACTAAAGACAAACACAAGGGATGCAGCTGATTTTATTTTGTTCTCCAGGAGGAAGCACCCTCTCTGCCCTATTACACTTCTTTATACAGTGATAATCAGCCACAGGGCATAGCTAAGGTAGAAATAAATACCACTCAAAAGACTGTCAGAGTTGAAAGAGGCCATGAGGACTTTGTCCATAAACAAACTTATCACAGACCAGATACTTGGGTCACAACACAGATGGTTCAGATCTATTTATTGAAGATGTGAAAGTTCTAACAAACAATTTTGTGAAATGGGAACTTGATTTACTTTTCAATCTACTGAAAGAAAAAAAAAGACATGGGAAAGTCCAGTTTAAATGTCTCTTCTGAGTCCTTTTTCCCTCTCTCTATGGCAAGTAACTTATCCAGATGTATGTTTCCAAATCCTCTTTCCTCTCTGCAGGATTTATGTAACATGGCTTCCATTCTCTTAGACTATGCCTTCTGCGTGGTCCTCTATCAACTTTACATGCTATCTTTCATCTTCTATCAGGTTCTGGTGGTCATCGGAAAGTCAGAGTGCTGGGTGCACAGAATGGAAAAGTGGGAAAATATGCAGGCAACAAACAACCAGACCTCTACTCAAGGGCCAAGCTAATCTAGAGGTGAGAGGAAGGAAAGAGGACATCTCTGGGATTTAAGTTCATGTCTCTTGGAATTGAACAATGATAAGTTAAATTGTTAGTTCCTCTCAAGAAATACAGGAAACGAGCTGTCTGCCATCTCAATATTTTCACCCCTTGATTGATCTCCCCTTTCCTTCCTAAGGGTCTTCATGTGTTTTTGCTAATATTATGTGGATTTGAAAGGAAGAAATTTGGGGGTACCAAAGAGTGTGGGGTTTAGTAAATATTTTGTTGTTATTTTTTCTGAGTTTGGTTTGGTTTACTTTGAGGAAAGCAAATATTTTCAATACTTAGTTCCTAACAACTTGAAAACCAACAGGGTAGAGAGAATAAAGATTTATTAAGTGATAAAGAAAAAACAGGAAGAGGCTTATTCTGTTTTGGGCATAAAAACCATCCAAAAATACATAGAGCATACTTCCTCAGGGAGAAATGAAAGTCGGAGGGCAGTAAGGTGGGTGTGCCAAGTTCTTGTGGAACAATGATTAATGTCATGCTGTGGTTGTGGGGATTGGGCAGATATGAAAAGAGCTACTTGGAATACGATGGATTGGACAGAGAAGCCACCTTCAGCCATGTTGTGTGCAGTGCCCTATTTAGGGAGATGCTATTCATATATACTATATTATGAAGTGCATCTTCCTGAATAGAGTAATGTGCAACAAATACAACTTCTGTGGTAGCTGAAGTCCCTGAGGAAAATTGGACAGATTGCAGTCAAACTCTCTGATAACAGAGCTCATCACATCTGTAGGATCAATAGGACATTGAACCTTTTCTACTATAATTTACTTTATCTCTCATGAGTACAGAGACATAAAGTGGCCAGTAGGCCTCAAAGACATTGAGTTTTGAAGAGGAGTATGGGGGCTAATAATGTTGAGAATTTAAGTCTCCTTGGAAATACTGGTATATTTTGGTAAAATGTGGCGCTTCCTGCAGCTTTGAATATAGACCACAAATTTTTACTGTTAAGGAAGGAAGACTTCAAGACTTTCAGATGTCAAGATGATTTCCTTTATCTCAGTCTTCACTGGTGTTTCAATAAAAACTTATAAACTAGGTATGATGTTTCCCAAACCTGCCTGCCTCTCTATTTAAAAGGCCTTTCAGACCCTAGTTGTTAAGTTATAGAACAAATTCCAATTTAAGACTGGGAATCTTCTTGGGACGCCTAGGTGGCTCTGTTGGTTGGGCATCCAACTTTGGCTCAGGTCATGACCTCATGGTCCATGACTTTGAGCCCCAAATCTAGCTCTCTGCTGTCATCACGGAGTGTTAAGCCTGCTTCAGATTCTGTGTGTGTGTGTGTGTGTCTCTCTCTCTGTTCCTCTCCTGCTCATGCTATCTCTCTCTCAAGAATAAATAAACATTAAAAAATTAAAAAAAAAAAGTCTGGGAATCTTCTCACCTAAACTGTCTTCCAGTATTCTCAGGCCAGTTTTTAATATGTATAGTTTAATATTTCAATTTATATACAGTAGCTTAGCTTTTTAGTGAAAACTTATGTGAGTTTGTGAGTTTATATAAATATGAAGATTGTGTAAGAGTGAGAAAATCCAAGATACAGAATAGTACTACCATACAAAAAATAAATCCTACCAGTTTAGTCAAAACTTCCCTCGATTCCTAGTCCCTGGGATACATTCACCATATTTGTTTTCCCATCTTTTGGTATCCCAGACTGTGTATTTCCAGAGAAACACAGGAACCCAGTAGCATGTGTCTTAGATTTAAAAAATGCAAAAACATGCTCAAAGTGATGTTACAGTTTAAGACCCAGAAGACCCAGGTGCTGACAAGAATATCAGGGCATCCCTAGGCCCTAAGCTCCTATATGTCTTATAGATCACTATTGATAAGTAAAAGAATATTTTTAGTCCAGAGTGTGAGAAAAAAAAGATTTATATTCTCTCCATGCCACCAATAACTGATCATTCTCTCTACTTTGCTTTCAGAATCTTGTGTGTTTTCACTGCTTATTCTGTGGTTCTCAAGTTGAGATGGCTAACTCAGGTAGAAAGCCTTAGATCTTTGAGTGATAAGGCTGGAGTGGGTGTGATGGAGTGTATTTTCTGCTTATTTGTATCTGAGGAATACAAACCACTTATTGAATGCTTTATTATAAGAATGGGGAAAGGAGCAAGTTAAGGCATGCAGGGATATTATCTTCCATGAGCAAGAAAACCTGGGTAAATGGTATAAGGTTTTTCAGTTCTGGAAACTGCCATGGAAAACCTGCAGCAGGTGAGAGGATAGCACTCATGGGGGACAGATGAGGGCAGGGGTGGGTGCTGCACTTGTCCTTTGTATAAATCACGGCCCAAAACTCACAACCTGAAAACATCGTGTGATTGTTTCGGAAATGCATAAGTGGATAGTTAGGCAGGACTGTCAACCTGGATATTCTTTCTGTGGTACCCTACTCCAGAGGTTGGCAATCACAAGTACTTAAATGTGATTGACACCTCTGTGAGTGGAGTAACACTTGACATGTACAACATAGATGATGGCACTGTGGGTGCATTTGGAGTGTTTGGTTACATGCGGAAGGGATGCTTTTCCTCGAGTGCAAGTCTGCCCCCACCACCATCCTACCCGCTAGAGCTGGCGTCCATCAAGGGAACTCTCTTAGGTACCTTTTCAGAAATAAGATGGTGGGGTGGGAGGGAGGGCAGGGTAGGTGATGGGCATTGAAGAGGGCATCTTTTGGGATGAGCACTGGGTGTTGTATGGAAACCAATTTGACAATAGATTTCATATATTAAAAAAAAAAAGAAATAAGACCTAGGAAATGAGGATCCCATGAAAACTCCTCCCATTGTTTCTTCTGGGATTCATATCCCTTTTCCCAAAGTTGCCTGACAAATTGGAAACAAAACTTTCACTGTGGTCATGAACTTCCTCACTGCCTGCGGAGTATTTTTCCTTTTTGTAGAAGTTTTTCCCTGCACCATCTCAAATCCTTTAACCTGTTCTTTCCTATTATCTCTCCTCACTATTTTTAAGTTTCTCCTTTAGGCCTCCCTAAATTCCCCACTTATTTTCTATGCTACTGAACCTCAAATTGTTTGATTCTCAAGTATTAAAGCTTGCCCTTTCTTCATGGGCCCAGAAGACCTTCATTCTTTCAGAAATACCTTTGACTCCTCTGTAAGTTATTGATTTTTTAGGGGTTGCATATAATACCCAGAAAATTTTGTTCGATGATACAATTTTATTTTATGATTTTTTAAAAGTTTTGTGTCTTTTGTTATTGTGCAGAGGAAGGGATTGGGTGCTCTCCTCTGCACTGGACAGGTGTCTGTGAAGCAAGACAAATATTTTACTTCCTTGTGTTGGACAAAGGAAGATAAGCTGGAGTCTCCTTCCTCTAATCTGATCACAGAGTTGAAGTAGAAATGGATCATTATGGTATTTTATCTGTATTAATAAGCCATATAGCTTGCCATGCTTTAATTCTTTGTAAAAAGTTTAAAGAGGGGAAAAGTTGTTCTCTTGTCTCTTACCATCATGACCACTCTACAAATGCCTACTGACCCTGATCACAGTTTTTTTGTGGTTTGATTTCATGTTTTTTATTTTATTTTCTGTCTTTTGGTTTAGGTCTTGACGTGTGTTTTTGGAGACAGTCTCTTTTGGATGTTTTATATACGGGATTTGGATGTGAATTTTTCTACGTGTTTTCTTGTTTTCATGTGAATCGTTGTCTATTTTTATTGCTAACTAGTATTACAGTTAAATGTGAAGTAAATCTGTTATTTCCAGTTTCTGGTGATTATGAATAAACCTACTGTAGACTTTTGCATGTAGAAGTATGTGTGAAGACAAGTTTCATTTCACTATAAATAGTATGAAAAGCTAGGGTGGTATTAGTATGTCTATGCAAAGTTTATGTTTAAACTGCTAAGAAACTGAAAATTAATCCTGTTTTTCAGAAAGAATTTACCACATTTTGTGATTCAATGAGAGATACAGTTGCCAAAATCATCACCAACACTTGGAATTAACAATTTTTAAACATTCTATGTTTGTACATTTATTACATTTTAAACTTTTATTTCCTTATTGACTAACTATATTGAGCATCTTTTTATGTACTTACTTGCCATCCATAATCTTCTGTGGTGAAACATCTGTTATTTTCCCATTTAATTGGTTTTTTAAATTACTGTGAAAATTTCAGAGTTTATTACATATTCTGATCATAGTTCTTTTAACAGAAATGTGATTTGCATATAGTTTCTCTCAATCTGCGGTTTATTGATTTAGTTCTCTTCACTTAAAATTTTGATATTGTGATTTCAATGCAGTGCCTAAGCACTTTTAGTCTTAGATATATCAATCTTGATAAATAGATTTTCTTTCAGCATTTTGAATATGTCATCCCACCGTCTTCTCACCTACATGGTTTCTGGCGAAAGTCAGCTGTTAATCTTATTGAGGCTCCCTGGTATGCAATGAGTTGGTCTGCCTTTGCAGCTTTAAAAATTCCCTAAAGAAATTTCATCTTTGTCAGTCTTTCCTTCTCTCTTTCCAACCTCCCTCCCTCCCTCCATCCATCTCTTTCTTTCTCTTTCTCTTTTATCTCAGCACCAAGATGGAACATATTGTCTTTCAGTCCAAATTTCTTTGTCTTACTTTGGATCTGTCACATATTTTTATTGTGTATAGATTCATGATTTTTTTTCTGATTGTTTCCTTTCTCCTCTCCTTCCGGTATTTGCATTATGCATATTTTATTGTGTCCTCTGATGTACCTTTCTCTGAGGCTCTACTTATTTTTCTGCATTCATTTTATTCTTTGTAAGGTTTTATCACTATCAACCTGTTTTCAAGTTACTGATTCTCTCTTCTGCTAATTCAGATCTACTGTTGAGCCCCTCTATTGATTCTTTCACTTGAGATATTGTGCTTTTAAACTCCAGAATATTTTTCCTTAAAATTTTTTCTACCTATATTTGGTATAAATGTTTGATGAGATGTACATGTTGATATACATATCATCATAACTTTATTTCTCAAGTAATTGTTTATTTTTGGAAAATATTTATGTTTACCTCAAAGTCTATCTATTAAAATGATATTTGCAACCTCTATACAGGAAGATTCTCTTGTTTGCTTCTCTCCTATGTGCAGGATACATTTTCCTTTCCTTTGCATGTCTCGAAGACAGCGGAAGGCCTTGCCCAAGGAAACGTGTTAACCTGAGATAGAATGACAGCAACAATAATCCTGGTAAAAAACAGATATTTGCACCATGCTCCATGTCCTTCACTTCATGCTTACTGTATGTCAGGAATATTTCTAAGCTCTTAATACACGTGAATTTAGCTAATCTTTACAAGAGCCCCATAAAGTACGAGCTGGTATAACCCCCCCTTTAATTTGCTAATGAGAAAAGAGAAGAAAAGGAAGTTTACTAACTTCCTTAAGATCATACATCTGGCAAGGGGCAGAACTATTATTTGAACCCAGGCAGTCATTCTCCAGTGTTCCAGATTTAAGTCAACATATGTCCCTACCTCAAGTCCTTTGACTCTAGATCCAGCACTAGTATGTATTGAACATCTGAGGCAAGTATGGTCTCTTATGGAGAGTTTGAATAATGGCCCTGCTCTCAAGGTGAAGGAGCTCTGAGAAAACTCACAAAGACTCATACCTGAGGCCGAAATGATCTAGATTGGAATGGGATGCATTTGCATCCAGGATCTTCAAGCCTCATCTGAGGACACTAGGATATCTTATTATGTTTTCTTTAGCAGCTTCTCCTTGAGATTGAGTTATTGGGTGTGATGGAATTAGAGGAAGAAGTTGACATTTTTGAACATTACACATATCACTTAAAGTAAAATCCTTTCCATCAGGGTTTTCAACAAAATAACAACCAAAAAGTTTTTGAGATACTTAAATTATGTTGGTTTACTGGACAGTATCTTTGAAAAGATCCAGATTTGAGGCTGAAGTATGTTCCCATCATAACTTAGTGGATTTTGATGTGGGTTAAAACTAGAATAACATTCTTGTTGTTGGCTGACATTCAGGCATTGGCAGTCCAGGTCTCAACAAATAGAAAACACTCACCTTTCCTACTAGAGAGGGAGGCCTACTACCTTCATCCCTGCCTCTTTTCCTTTTACAGTGGGTAATGGTAGATATAAAGAGGTATAAATTACTGAAACCACCGTATTCTCCTTATTTATTTATAAAATGATAGACGAAGACAAATCCACAGCTTTTTTTTTTCTTGTTAAGTATTCAGTACTGTTTCTGGTAAATTAGATGACAAAGCTAAGCCCACATGTGAATGCAAAGAAGGGCTGAGTAAGGTGGATGGGAGAGATTGATGTTAAATTTTCTGCCTGGAATCTCTCTCAGACTTTCAGAGTCTATAGATATCGGGGAAGTTTCTTGTCTACTCTGTTTAATCTGATAATATTCCTAATAGGAATAATGGAGAAGGGCTTCTGACCACAAACAGGAGTCAACTTAGGGACCAGAGATGACCTAGGGAAATCCAGTTTAAGTGTCCCTGACCTTTTAACTTACTATCTGTCCTCATAGTAAATAACACAGGTATATATTTTTCCAAATTTTTCAACTTCCTAATACACAAGCTTTTTAATAACCTTGTCTTCATGCTATTAAACAAAAAAAACGGTTTTTTGGTCTTGAAATCTATGTGCTTACTTCCTTATATGTTATCTTAGGATGTTTGTTTAGGCCAGAAAAATACATACATGTGGAGGCCTGTGGCTCAAAATGGAAAATTTGGAAAAGATCCTCTCTATAACAAGACCTCTGATAAAAAGCTGAGAATTTCAGGGATGAGAAGAGGAACAGGGCATTTCTGGGTTTTAAGCTCATTTTCTTTCTTGGAAATCCATCCAGGTAAGTTTTATATTTTGTTTCCTCTCTGGGGTAAGAGGAGAAAAAGAGATTGCTACTTTATTCTTGTTGGCAACTATAGATGCCTCTCTTCTTGTCTCTCGTGATATTATTCATGCATATATTCTCTGCTTCTTTTGTGGTTTTGTCACTAAGATTTGGAACTCTAAATAAGGGTGTATTAATTTTCAATTGCTGCATAACAAATTACTCCAAATTAAGAGCTTAAAACAATACATATTTATCATCCTACATCTTCTGTGGGTTAGGAGTCTATCCAAAGTTTAACTGGGTCCATGGCTCAAGGTCTAACAAGGCTGACATCAAAGTCTCAACCAGAATTGTGATCTCATCTGAAGTTCAAGTCTTCTCTTTCAAAATTGGCAACATTCATTTCCTTTCAGCTATAGAATTGAGGCTCTAACTTTTTAAAAAAAATTTTTTTTTCAACGTTTATTTATTTTTGGGACAGAGAGAGACAGAGCATGAATGGGGGAGGGGCAGAGAGAGAGGGAGACACAGAATCGGAAACAGGCTCCAGGCTCTGAGCCATCAGCCCAGAGCCTGCCACGGGGCTCGAACTCACGGACCGCGAGATCGTGACCTGGCTGAAGTCGGACGCTCAACCGACTGCGCCACCCAGGCGCCCCAAGGCTCTAACTTTTTAGAGACCGGTCTCTCTACTGTTCTTTGCCATTTGACTCTGTCCAAAAATTGTCCCCAGGCAATTTTCCTTCTTAAGGCTGCTCTCTCTAGTCTCTAGACTCTATATCTTTTTTCTTTTGAGGTGGATGGTATTGCCTTTTCAGAGGAAATGTTGATGAACCAATGCCTGAGTCATTTTCAACAGGGCTGAGGAAAACATGCAGACAACCTATTAGATTCTTTCATGTCACATATAATGATTTCATCAAAAAGGAGGTGGAAAGGGGGTGATTATACACAAATTTTCACCCTGGTGTTAACCCAAACATATATTTTTAAGCTCAAGACATTGATAACATTGGCAAGTTCTTGTCCCCGCTTATGTGAACCATACCAGCCACTCAGAATATCCTAATGGTAATGAGCATGTTCACAGAAAGAGGATGGTGAGGAGATACTATATCCTCTTTTTAAGTTTATTTTTATTTATTTTGAGAGAGAGAGATAGTGGGGGAGGGGCAGAGAGAGAGGAAGACAGAATCTCAAGCAGGCTTCATACTGTCAGCACAGAGCCCAATGTGGAGCTCAAACTCAAAAACCGTGAGATCATGACCTGAGCTGAAATCTAGAGTTGGATGCTCAACCAACTGAGCCACCCAGGTGCCCCACCGCTCTACCCGCTTTTAAAGAGCTTACCTAATTAGGTCAGGTCTATTCAGAATAACCCACCCTTTGATTAAATCAAATTCAAAAGATTGGTGACCTTAATTACATTTCTAACATCCATTTGGTTATAAAACATCTATAATCATGGGAATGATATCCTATAAAATTCAAAAGTTCTGGTCACACAGAAGGGGAGGAGAGTATGTAGGGCATGTGCATAGGGACTCATCTTGAGACTATCTTAGAATTCTGCCTTCCACTAAGGTACTTGGAAGTGTGAGGTTGAAGTTTGGGATGGAGCAGAATGTGGTGGGTGTGTTGATGGGAACTCCAACTTTGGAGGAAAAAGAATCCTTCATAAAGCATCATTTCTAATGACTTATAATTTAACAGATTAACACAAATGAGGATATATCTTATCTGAGTGAGAGAAGAAAGAAGAAAGGATCATTCTCAGCCCAAAAATCTGCAAATCAAGCATACAACAAGTGAGAGGATACTAATGCAGAGAGAAATAGAAGAGGGAGGGCATCGGGGTAGGTGTTTCATAGACCTTTTGCATAAATCCTGGGTGCCACGCAAGGGCTAGAAGCATCAGGTATTATGAAGGTTAAGATGGCTGGGGAGCATTTGGGCAGGGCTGCCACATTTAATGATGCTTTGTGCAGTGCCCCACTCAAAAAGGTGCCATTCAGTTACACTAAACTATGATTGGCACTTTTTTTGAGTGTGGTAATTCACAACACCTACAACCGCATGTGGTAACCCTAGAAGAGATGGTGTCTCTCTGCACAGCTGCAATCACTTTGGACAAATCACTATCCTCTCATAAGACTCTTACATGTCTCTGGAAGAATGGACCTAGGATCTAACGGCCCTTGAGAAAAGTTCCGTGCAATTTCTCCAATGATTTGTCCATTGGAGATTTCTCCATTCCTTTGTCCAAAAAGGGGCCTGAGACCCTGGCAGATTTGGGTTGGGTTCGTCATTGTCCTTCTCTTTTGATGTTTCATCTTGTGCACTAAAGGCACTTTTCTTAGGAAGTTAGAAGCTCTTCCTCCTTCAATATTTACTCTGATATTTGTGTATCAGTAGCAGTTCAGATGGTGACCAGAACTTTCATTCAGTTGGTCTCTTTACACATTTCATTTTAATTTCTTTTTGTGTTTTGTGTGAAATGATAAACATTTATTGAAATGATAAGAGGCTTTCCTTCTCATACCTTTGGAGCTGAAGGCATATTGCATAGAGTTTTCTTTCTATTCTTATGAGGGGGCGTCCTATCTTAACCAAGTGTCTTCGAAGAGAGACTAGAAGACTAGAGAAACAAACAGGTAAAAGACGACAAGCAATACAGTCCTGGAGAGCATTTCAGAACTGCAGCAATTCGTGGGAAGTGCTTTGTCTACCATACGTTCCTGTGTTGGGAAATTCGTACATCCTGACGGCCTCAGGCTTTGAATTACAACAGCGCATTGAGTTGGCAATTGATGTTTGTCAATATTGCTGTCCGTTTCCCAATAGCCACTTGTCTTTACCTCACGCTGTGGTGGAGATTTAGGTTTCAATGAGGAAAATGGAAATTGCTCTTAATATGTGCCTGCTGTTCAGTGTTTGCTCCATTCTTGCCTGCGCTGAGTCTCAGCTATTCTTGATTTGAGCTAGACTGTGAAAGTGACTAACTGATATTTGTTCTCAAACTTTGGGTGTATTTGGAAGGGTGTATGTGTACATATGCTTTGGAACTCTTGCATTTGTGAGGGTACACTGTATTGTTCACTTTTGTGTTTTTGATTTATGGATTTTTTTCTTGTTCGGTCTTGATGTGTTTGTTCACTTATATTTTGGTTTGTATGTTTGTTTTTTGTTGTCTTGCTCTTTTAGGGCTTTGTATGTGTGAATTTATATTTGGATCTTTTAAAGATTTTTAAGTAATCTCTACACCCAACATGGTGCTCAAACTTACAACCCCAAGATCAAGAGTCACATGCTCCACCCACTGAGCCAGTCAGGCACCCCTATATTTGGATTTTTTATGTTCCTTGCTATTAATGATCTTATTTGTGGTGTGTGTGTGTGTGTGTGTGTGTGTTTAATAATTTGCAATATTTTGGGGGCTCCTGGGTGGCCCATTTGGTTGAGCGTCTGACTTCGACTCAGGTCATGATCTCATGGTTGGTGAGTTTGGGCCCTGCATCGGGCTTGCTTCTGTCAGCACAGAGCCTGCTTTGGATCCTCCGTCCCCCTCTCTCTGCCCCTCCCCTGCTTAAGGTCTCTCTCTCAAAAATTTAAAAAAAAAGATTTTGCAATTCGTTTTCCTTATTATTGTCATTTTAATTGGATTTATTCTGTGAGTATGTGTGATTATCTGAGTCATGATTTGTTTTTGCATTTCTGTTTGTTGGAATTATCTTTATATGTGTTGGGGATTCTTTTGCTTATATTTGGGTTTGGGTTCATTCCTTGTATTGTTTTTTGTCATTGTTTGCTTGTTTGGTGAATTTTGTTTATGGTTTCTCTTGGCAGTTAGTCTCAGATTATCCCTGAAATATATAAAGCTGTTGAAATTAATACTTTGAGGTTACTGAGAGAGAGAGGATGGGGGAAAGCAGAAGAAATGGCACTGGATGAAGAGCAGTATTCCTATTTGGGAGGGCCCAAGGAGTTTTCTTTATCAGCTTTATGGAAGTAAGATTTACATATGATAAAATTCATAAGGTTTGGTCGTACAACTTCATGAGCTTTTAAGAACATATTTGATGGTGTAACTAACACCCCAAAATTTCTGTCAGCCCCTCAAGTTCCTTTATGTCCATTTGCAGTCAGTCCCCTTCCCTTCCCTTTGGACCCTAGAAACCACTGATCCATATTCTATCACTATAGTTTTGTTTTTTCCATAATTTCAGATAAAGAAATCGTATCGAGTGTAGTCTTTTTATGCTTGGCTACTTTCACTTACCGTGGTACACTTACTATTCATGAAGTTGTGTGTGCTCCCTTTTATTGCTAAGTAGTATTCCATGGTATAGATGTACCACGGTGTTTTTAATCCATTTACCTTTGAAGGATACTTAGTTTCTTTTCAGTTTGGGGAACTTAAGAATAGAACTGCTATAAACACCTGAATACAGCTTTTTTTGTGTGAATGAAAGTTTTCATTTCTCTGGAGTAAATACCTAGCAGTGGGATTGCTGAGCCATATAGAAATGTATGTTCATACCACCAGAAATGTGTGATATCTCCAGCTGACCCACATCTTAACTTTTAATTTCATTTATATGGATCTGTTTCTGAACTCTCTGTTCTGTTCCAGTGCTCTATTCATCTGTTCTTTCACCAATACCATACTCTCTTGATTTCTGAGACTTTATATAGTAAGTGTTGAAACTGGACAGTGTTAGCCCTCCAACCTTGTACCTGTTTTTTAAAATTGATTTGGCTATTCCAGTTCTTTCATGCTCCCTGTAAAAGTTATATTAAAATTGTTGATAGTTACCAAATTCCCCTGGGGGATTTTGATTAGAATTGTGTCAAATGTATAGCTCCAGGTGGGAAAGATTGGACATCTTGCCACACCGGACTCTTCCAAATCCATGGGAACAGCATATGTGTTTACTTATTTGTAGCTAAGTGTATAATGTTTGTTGCAGATTAAGTGGTACCATGTAAAGTGTTTAAATGATAATCGTTCATTGCCAGTAGATAGAGATTTATTTATGGTTTGCTGTCCATCTCTCAGGGATCACTGTCTTTCACTGCCTGATTTTTGGTAACTTATAAACTATCGCTTCTTATATTTTGGCAATTTTTTCACTGTCTCGGGTGGGAGGATAAAGTCATTTCCTGCAACATCATCTTGGCTGGAAATGCACACCGTGCGCGCGCAACATACGCACACATAGTGTCTCTAAAATTGGCAAGTGTCTGTTAGCATTCAGAGAGCTGCTTTCTTTGGAGTCTAGGTACCTTTTCCCCACTTCAGTACTGGGTGCCTCAGGGAAGGTTCTTGAGAACCTCCTGGAGTACAAAAGGTAGAGACCTAGATTCCAGGAGAGAAGCTACCCATGGAGATTATTCAGTGATTTAAGTTTCTGGGTCTGAAAGTGGCCTGGCTAGATGGAAATAAGACTTGTTAGAAGAACATAGCCCTTATCTCTGCCTTATCAGTCCTTTTCTGTTCTGTAGTACAGAATTTTCTCCCCAACTCTTAACCTTTTTTCATCAATTCCCTTCACTGTTTTCAAAACTTTTCCTTTCTTGCTCCCCAAATTCTCTTCTGCTTCTGTTTCCCCCACAGTGGGACCAAAACCTTACTGAATCCCACCAATTGAAGCTACTTCTTTCTTTATGGAATTGAAAGTTTTTCCAAACTTGTGGATATAGTTTTGGCTATTATATGGCATTACCAAATGATCCAAAATTCCCCAAAACTTTTACTGCCTTTAGACTCTTTTATTCTTGTCATTTTCCCCCATCAAATGTGTATATGCGACAGGAGGAAGGGCAAGGAGAAACTACTACTTAGATAGCCTTATATGATGAAATATTAAGTTGGTTTTTATATCCCACTTTTGATATCCCTTCTTAACCTAGTACGTGGGGGTGGTGGGGTGGGTGGCAGAGAGAGAGAGAGGGAGGGAAAGAGAGAGACTGAGAGCTCTATAAGCCTGAAAGCCTCAGGATTGGAGCAGCGTATCAGAATCGGGTTGCACATGTTGCCTACCTACGTGGGGAAATGGGGCTTTCTGATGTTCATCTCCTTTCATCCACACTGAAGGTTGAATTGACAACTTCTTTTTAGGGAAATGTGCTGCCTACCTTCAAGAAGGGAATTTAGGTCGGGGAGGAAAGAAGAGGAAAAACACTCCATTTTATGTGCTAGCATTGCCAACAGTGAACAATGTGTGTGTACTTAGAGTGCTTTTATTTTGTTTTGAGGTTATATGGTCTTTTAAATACTTGTTAGTTTTGGTATGTGGTTTTTGGCAAGATGTTTATGTTTTTGCGGCTCTTAAATTTAGGGGGATTATTTGGAAGGGAATTTTCAAATTGTGGTTAAATACATGTATAACGTGAATTTCCACCCCTTTTAAGTGTACAATCCAGTGGCATTAAGTACATTCAGAACTTTTCAATCATCCCAAATGGAAACTCTATTTGCATTAAAGAGCAATTCTCCGTTACCCCCTCACCCCCAGCCCTTGGTAACCTCTAGTCTACTTTTTATCTCTCTGAATTTGCCCATACTAGGTACCTCATATAATCGGAATCATACATTATTTGTCCTTCTGTGTCTGGCTTCTTTCACTTACCATAATATCTTCCAGGCTCATTCTTATTATAGCATGTGTCAGAATTCCTTCCTTTTTAAGGCAGAGTATTCCATTGTGTTATATACCACATTTTGTATATCCATTCATCTGCCGGTGGACATAGGAATTGTTTCCACTTTTGGCTATCGGGAGTAATGCCGCTAGGAATGTGGGGGTACAAATATCTGTTCTAGTGTCTCTTCTTTCATTTATTTTGTCTATAAACCCAGGATTGGAACTTGTAGACCATATGGTAATTCTTTTTTTTCTCTTTAAGAGCTGCCATACTGGTTTTCACAGCAGCTCCACCATTTTACAATCCCACTGGCAATGCACGAAGGTTCCAATTTCTCCACATCCTGTCAACACTTGTTATTGTCTTTCTTTTGTTTGTTTGTTTTTTTATAATAGACATCCTAACTGGTGTGAAATAGCATCTCATTGTGATTTCCACTGCATTTGTCTAATGGCTAGCGATCTTGAGAATCTTGTGCTAATTGACTGGAAATTTAAAAAACTATTTTTCATTTCAGTTTTGACTTATCAATGTACAGATGTGGATTTGAGACGTAAACTTGAGTCATTTTAGTCTATTGAGTAAATAGAATATTAGTCTGAATGTTCAGGTACTTGGGTCCATCAGGGTTAATTGTCCCCCTACCTCATTCTCCATGGCAAGTCATTACATGGCAAGTAATTTAGCTAATTGTGTATTTTGTTCAATACACCTATCACCCTCTCTAGAGACTCTTATATAACTCACCTCCCCAGCTCTTATAGTGTAATGGGTTTGGGGTGTGTAGATTTCTTTCCTGTACTTCCGCTCTCGGCCTCAGGGTTTTTTCAGAGGGAAGACGGACCCCTGGGGGCCTGTTCCTCCAAATGAAAAGATTGGAAAAGATCCTCTCAACAGCAGGGACTCTAGGAAAAGTGGAGAAAAGCCAGGGCTGGGAAGAAAAAATGGTACACTCCTCGGCCATAAGCCTATCTTCTCTCTTGATTCCAGGCAAGGTAAATGAACTTGGTGTTCTCCAGGAATGATGGAGAAAATGGGATTTCTGTCCGGTGAATCCTAGCACCACCTCTAAATTGTCTCCTCCTCTCTTGAGTTTCCTGCATGTCTACCTTGCTTCTTCTGGGGTTTTGGAGCTAAGTTATAGGACTCTGAACAAAGGACGAGGAAGGTTGGGACACAAAGGGATGTGGTGGGTATGTTGGGGGAAGATTTCGCTTTGGTGGAAAGAAAAGCATTTTTAATACACCATTTCTAACAACCTGAAATTCAACAGGAAAATGTTGATGCGGTTATCTCTTACCCGAGGAAGAGAAAAAGGGAAGAAGGCTTCTTCTGTCTCAGGCCTCAAAAACAGTACCTTAAATACACAGCAAGTAAGGGGATACTCACTCAAAGGAGGGTTAAGGGGACAGCGGTGTAGTGCCCTACTTGAGAAAGTTTCAATCACATAGACTGAAAATTGATTGTCACCTTTTCGAGTAGAGTAATGCACATTGTGTACAATATGTGTGGAAGCTGCCCTTCTTTGCGTCCAAGCACCATCCTCCCGCTGCTGGGACTCTCGTAAGCAGGTCTTGAGGAGCAAAACCTAGGGACTGAGGACTCTTAGGGAAAGTCCCCCATGGAGGTTTTCCAGGTATTTGTATACCCTTATCCAAAAGAGGTGTGTCCAAACAGGTGTAAAGTTCATAGTGAGGATGTGGCTTTCCCTCTTTGTGCATTCAGAGCTTCTGCTGTTTGCGCAACTCATATCCTCTTTATGCCCCCTTGATTTTCCCTAGCAACATTCCATACCTTTCCAAGCCTTTCCCTTTTCCTTTGGGGCTTCTAAAATTCTGTCCTGCCTCAGAAGCTTCCTTCTACACCCCAAATTTCTTTACTGTCTAGGACTGAAGACAGGTCTTTGGGGTTAAAATGCACTTCCTTCCTTAGAAAAATATAGACATTTTCTTCCAAGGTGTATGTATGGAAATATTATTTAAAATACCTGTTTGTGTATATCTATGTCAATTTTTTTCTGAATTCACCATAACCATAGGGGTCAAGAATATCTCTAAAACATTTCATTTGGTTAGTTCCTTTTACCATATTTAATGTTTTATTTTTTTTAATTCTGTAAAAAGATGGAGGGGAAAGTACTTATATCTCAGACCTCTTGAGAATGAGGACATGCCATTTTGTCTTTTCTCTTCCACATTCCCTGAGTTGTTCCTTTTTAACCCCAGGTCTTCACAAAGAAAAAGCAAGAGTCCTAGAAAGGTGGCTAGCAATAGACCGCTGCAGACCACCTGCAGTACTCGAGCAGCAACTGGGAAGCGGGTTGCATACACTGTCGTGCTGGGCAGTGGGCTTGGGGAGCTGTCATACTGCTGCCCCCCCTTCCAGATGAGTTCCCAGAAACCACATCACATCAGTACATTGAGTGGGCAAGTGGAAGTTTGCGGAATTTTGTTGTCATGTCAAATTAGTCATACGTCTTACCTCACTCCAGATCTTGGGGGGAATGGACATTATGACCAAGAGGAAGGGAATTCCTCTAATTTATATCCCCATATAACTACATTACTCCCTGGATACAACCAGTGTCCAGTGCTCAAGAGGCGTGCTCCCCTCTGATGAGCTCTATGGGTTTCTCTGGACAGAAAGTCTCACACCCTCAGATTTATGCCACGCGGTGACAGTGATGCCGTTGTACATTGGTCTCAATTTGATAATGTGCTTATTTTTGTTTAAAAATTTGTTTAATGTTTATTCATTTTTGAGAAAGAGAGAGAGAGAGCGCGCGCGCGAGCAGGGGAGGGGCCAACTGAGAGGGAGACACAGATTCCGAAGCAGGCTCCAGACTCTGAACTGTCAGCACAGAGCCCAATGCGGGGCTCAAACTCACGAACCATGAGGTCATGACCTGAACCGAAGTCAGACACAACGGATTGAGCCACCCAGGTGCCCCAGATTCTGTGCTTATTTTTGAAAAGGAGTGAGAGTTTATATATGAGTGTATGTGTGTTGGTGTTCATAAATTAGTTGATTGGTTCTCGTATATTGCATTGCTTGAATTTGGTTTGAGCTTTCAGACTGTTTTTTGTTTAGTAATAGTTGTTTCTGTTTAGTAACAATTGTTTATTTGGTTTTGGTACCTAGTTGTATTATCTGTTTATTTCTTTGCTTTTTGTGATTGATTTATAATTTTGCTTTTATTTGCAGCATCTGTGTATGTGTTTTGAAAATTGGCTTTTTTTTTTAATTAGTTGTTTTTGTTTCTATGTCAGTGTGCATGGCATTTGGGTTGTTATTATTTGCCTGTATGCTTGAGTGTTTTTTTTTTAATTTTTTTTTCAACGTTTATTTATTTTTGGGACAGAGAGAGACAGAGCATGAACGGGCGAGGGGCAGAGAGAGAGGGAGACACAGAATCGGAAACAGGCTCCAGGCTCTGAGCCATCATCCCAGAGCCCGACGCGGGGCTCGAACTCACGGACCGCGAGATCGTGACCTGGCTGAAGTCGGACGCTTAACCGACTGCGCCACCCAGGCGCCCCTTGTTTATTTTTTTAGTTAGAATTTTGGCTTGTTGCTCAGTGAATGTTTTGGTTTTTGGAGGGGATGTTATTCTTCAATTATTTGTTTTTGGTTCAAGTCTGGGGTCTTTTTGATTTGGTTTTGATTTGCTTATGTGTTTTGTTTAATTTGTTCTGAGAGGTGCTTTGGAGTTTTAGTTGTAGGTGTGTGTGTGTGTGTGTGTGTGTGTGTGTGTGTGTGTGTGTTTAGTGTACATTTTCCTGTGTTTTGAGATTTTAAAATTTGTATTATTGTTCTTTGGTGGGTTTTGCTGGGTTTTTTTCCCTTTAATATTTGTGTGGGACTCTAAGTTTTGTTTTGTGGCTTTTTATGTGTGTGTGTTGTATTTGGGGTTTGGTTTGTACAAGTTGTTGCAATTCATTTGGGTTTTGTTTGTTTCACCTCAAGTGTGCATGATCCTATGGCTTGATATTTGCAGTATGTTTTCTTATCAATATATCCGTGTATTGTTTCTGTTTCGATTTTTTGTGGTTGTTTTATTTATTTACTTATTATTTATTGAACTTGGCTTATATGATAGAATGTTGGTAGAGATGTTTTTTTTTAACTCTTATTGGTTGTTTTATTTTTTATTTACTTGTGCCTTGTTTTTCTGATTGCTTTTTTTTCATTGTTTGTAAAGGTTTTGGTACATTGAGGTAAGACTTGCTTTGTTGGGAATGGATTATTTGTTGTTTGTTGGGTTTTTTTTTTTTTTTTTAGCTCATATGGTATTGGTTTTCTGAATTATGTGTATGAGTGTGTGTTATTTGGGAGTTTTGTATTAAGGGATTGCTTAATTTGGGGGCACGATTTTATTTTTGGCTATTCCAGTCATCTGCCTTTCCATTTCAAAAGCATTATTAAGGTATTTGATACAAAATCTATAATTAGATACATTCTGGCATATTTACATATTTGTGAAACCATCCCCACCACCAAAATAGGAAACATTATCCACTGTTTCCAGAAGATTCCTCCTGTTCCTGGGTAATCCCTCATTCCTTCCCTTCTCCTTACCACCTCATGCCCAGGCACTCACTGAGCCGCTTTCAGTCACTAGAGATTAGATTTTAGTTTCCAGATTTTTATCAAAATAGAATCATAGAGCATGTACTATTTTTTGTCTAATTTATATCCTTCAACATACTTATTTTGAAATTCACCTATATTTTTACATGAAACAATAGTTCCTTTATTTTTATGGCTGAATAATATTCCATTGTATGGATATTGCACAGGTGTCTTTTGCTTTGTCTTGTTTTTTAAGGCATTCACCTTTGATGGGCATTTTTCTTCAGTCTGGAATGATTTTGGTTTTGACTATTAGAAATAACGTATCTATGAGCCTTGGTCTCAAAATATCTGTATGGAAATATGCTTTCTCTTTGAAAGTCTGGATGATATAATACCGTAGGTATATGTCTGCCTTTTAAAGAAACTAACAAGCTGCTTTTTCAAGGTAGTTATACTGTTTTCCATTATTACTACCAGTTTATGATTTCCAATTGCTCTGTATCTTTGTCAGCACTTTTTATTGTCTGTAGTTTTAATTTTAGCCATTAAGATGGATGTGTCCTAATGTTTCATTGTAGTTTTAAGTTGTATTTCTCTATTTACCAATGATGTAGAATATATTTTCATGTGATTAATCCCCATTCCTATATGTCTTTTGGTGAAGTGCCTATTTGACAATCTTTTTACCATTTGTAATTGTGCTTGATTTTCTTATTAATGAGTACTGAGAGTTCTTTATAATTCTGGATACAAGTTCTTTATCAGATATGTAACTTACAAATGTTTTCTCCCATTCTGTACCATGTGGGTTGTCTTTTCATTCTCTTCAACAGTCTCTTTCAAAGAGCAGGACTTGATTCAAATGAGGTCTAATTTTTCAATTTGTTCTTTTATGGATTGTGCCTTTAATGTCCTGTCTAAGAAACCTTTCCCTTTTCTTCTTCAGAGGCCTGGCTAGAGGTTTATCAATTTTGCTTATTTTTTCAAAAAACCAACTCTTGGTTTCATTGATCTGCTCTACAGTTTTTTAGATTCTATATTGTTTATTTCTGCTCTGATCAGTCTCTTTAACAAAAGGTGTACTGGGCGAACTGGACAGCAACATGCAGAAGAATGAAACTAGACCACTTTCTCACACCATTCACAAAAATAAACTCAAAATGGATAAAGGACCTGAATGTGAGACAGGAAACCATCCAAACCCTAGAGGAGAAAGCAGGAAAAAAACCTCTCTGACCTCAGCCGCAGAAATTTCTCACTTGACACATCTCCAAAGGCAAGGGAATTAAAAACAAAAATGAACTATTGGGACAAATAACTTCTGCACTGCAAAGGAAACAATCAACAAAACTAAAAACAAAAAAAGGCAACTGACGGAATGGAAAAAGATATTTGCAAATGACATATCGGACAAAGGGTTAGTATCCAAAATCTATAAAGAACTCACCAAACTCCACACTGTAAAAACAAATAATCCAGTGAAGAAATGGGCAGAAAACATGAATAGACACTTCTCTATAGAAGACATCCAGATGGCCAACAGGCACATGAAAAGATGCTCAACGTCACTCCTCATCAGGGAAATACAAATCAAAACCACACTCAGATACTACCTCACGCCAGTCAGAGTGGCTAAAATGAACAAATCAGGAGACTATAGATGCTGGCGAAGATGTGGAGAAACGGGAACCCTCTTGCACTGTTGGTGGGAATGCAGACTGGTGCAGCCGCTCTGGAAAGCAGTGTGGAGGTTCCTCAAAAAATTAAAAGCCGAACTACCCTATGATCCAGCAATAGCACTGCTAGGAATTTACCCAAGGGATCCAGGAGTGCTGATGCACTTGTACCCCAATGTTTATAGCAGCACTTTCAACAATAGCCAAATCATGGAAAAAGCCTAAATGTCCATCAACTGATGAATGGATAAAGATGTGGTTTATATATACGATGGAATCCTGCTTGGCAATGAGAAAGAATGAAATCTGGCTATTTGCAGCAACATGGATGGAACTGGGAAGTGTTATGCTAAGTGAAATAAGTCAGTCAGAGAAAGACAGGTACCGTATGCTTCACTCTTATGTGGATCTTGAGAAACTTAACAGAAGGCCATGAAGGAGGGGAAGGGGAAAAAAAGTTACAAACAGAGAGGGAGGGAGGCAAGCCGTAAGAGACTCTTAAGAACTGAGAACAAACTGAGGGCTGATGGGGGGTGGGGGAGGGAGAATATGGGTGATGGGCACTGAGGAGGGCACCTGTTGGGATGAGCCCTGGGTGTTGTATGGAGGCCAATTTGACAATAAATTATATTTTAAAAATAAATAAAATAACATAAAATGAAAGCACTGCCCCATCAGAACTGCAGTGTTCTAGTGTGGTTTGTCTCAGTTATCCCAAGAATCTTGTCACCAGTGATGGATAACTAAGTAGAAGAGGCCGAGAACTTGAAAACATCTGGATCTCTTTACTTCACCCAGTCTTCCTTTTTCTTTCAATGAAAAAAAGTGTTACAGCTAGGTATGGATTTCCCCAACTCCGCCCAGTTCCCTATCCATAAGAACTGTACATTCTGGTAGTTCATCTCTTAACGTCCTATTTATTTTTGGAAATTCTTTACCCCACACTTCACTCTGAGTAGGCCAATTTGCATGTGGTCATGAGATTTGAAAACACCTACAGAGACAGAATGGAAAGGTGGGAAAAATGCTCTCAACAAACAGGTCTTAGAAGAAAGCCTCAGAAATTCTGTTTTGCAGACCATTTCTATTTGTTTGTATGGGCTGCGTTTTCCCCCCCTGCATCTGAGGAAGAAGTGGGCTTTCTGATCTCACCGTCCTGGCACCTAAACCCCCACTCTTCTCCCTAAGGAGTTTCTTGCTCTTAATCACTGGCTCTTCTGTGGGTTGGAGTTCAGGGAAGTAACACTGAAAGGAGGCATCAGAAGGTTTGCGGTGCCAGAGCTTGGAGGCATGAGGCGTTTAACTTTTATACTTAAAGGATTACTTGGGAGGTAGCAAAATAGTTTTTAATGAACCATCTCTAATACCATTAATAATTCGCAAATCAACAGGACAATACAGACCTGGGTTATCCCCCCTTGCTCCTGCAACCTAGCTCATTAAAGATGGAGTCCATGAGGGGATACTCAGAGGATGGAAGAGGTAAAGCAGTGGTGTGGGGGGCGCAGAGGCACTGTGGTCAAATATTGGTGTCTAATCAGAGGCTTAAAGGTGTGAGAAGTGGAATGAAAGCTTCATGAGACATGTCTTTGAGCGGGGCTGCCTCATCCAGCCACATTGTCTACAGCGCCCTACTCATGATGGTGTGACTCATGCAACAAAACTATGAATCTTACCTTTTGGAAGCAGAGTAACGTGAACCACGCTCATCACCATGTCGTAGCCCTGGTGGTGGGGTGGGCCTCCAGGCATAGCTATCGTCCTCCGAGTAAGGTACCACCTCCTTGGTGCTGAGCTATTTCAGAGGACTCTGTAAAGCACATCTTCAGATGCCAGACCCAGCAAGAGAGGGTTCCTGGAAAAGTTTCTCATGTGCATTCTCCAGGGATTTGCAGGGATTTGCATCTACAATGGCCTGACCAAATTGGAAAGAATTTTGGAGATTGGGCCCTCTCTACAGTCTCGGAGTTTCTTCTTTCTGAAGAAATGCCTGTGCTCCAAGCTACTACTCTGCTCTCAGCTTTCAGATTTCCTCACAGAAGCCTTCTCCTTCATTTTCTATCCTACCTTAGAATCCTCCTCTGCTGAACTCAGAAGGCTTTTACTCTTTCAGGGATGGAATCTACCTGTTTCCTCAGGGCCTAGAAGCTCTCTCTTCCTTTACATATTATTTTACATTTTCTCTGGCCACCATATCACTAGGAGATTAATAGAGCACACAGATATTTTCATGCAATAGCTATATTTATATTTACATTTTTTAAAGGTTTTGTGTAGAGGCATGCCAAGATGTGATAACACACCTTTCAGAACTTTCAAGAATGAGGAAAGATTGCATTGGCTCTTCTCTCTTATTTTCTTTTTAATGTAAAAAGATTATTTTAGATTCCCCATATACACTATTTGTCTTTCTCTGTCTGGCTTATTTCACTTAACATAATGCCCTTCGGGTTCATCCTTTGTGTCACAAATGGCAGATTTTCTTCTTTTTATGGCTGAATAATATTCTATTATAAATATGTAGGTATGTATGTATATATGCATCCAACATTTTCTTTATCCACTTATCCATCAGTGGACACCTAGGTTATTTACATATCTTGGCAATGAACATAGTAGTGCAGACATTTCTTCCAGATACTGATATCATTTCTCTCAGATACATACTCAGAAGCGGGATTGCTGGATCACATGGTAGTTCTCTTTTTATAATTTTTCGAGGACTCTCCATACTGTTTTCCATAACGGCTCTACCCATTTACATTTCCAACAACAGCACACAAAGGTTTCCTTTATTCCACATTTTTTAAAGTTTTTGTTTAAATGCCAGTTCGCTAACATACAGTGTGCTATTAGTTTCAGGCGTACAGTATAGTGATTCAACACTTCCGTGCAACACCCAGTGCTCATCACAAGTGTGCTCCTTAATCCCCATCACCTATTTTACCCATCCCCCTACCCACCTCCCCCTGGTGACCATCAGAGTGCTCTTTATAGTTAAGAGTCTATTCCACATTTTTTGCCATTTGTTCTCTCTTGTCTTTTGATGATAGTCATTGCAACAGGTATAAGATACTATCTTTTTTTAAAATATGAAATTTATTGTCAAATTGGTTTCCATACAACACCCAGTGCTCATCATCACAGGTGCCCTCCTCCATGCCCATCACCTATCTAGCCCATCTCCCACCCACGTCCCTCCATCAACCCTCAATTTGTTTCCTATAGTGAAGAGTCTCTTGTGGTTTATTTCCCTTTCTTCTCATCTCATTTCCCTGATGATCAGTGATGCTGAGCACCTTTTCATGTACTGATTAGTCATTTGTTTGTCTTCTTGGAAGAAAAAAAATGTATATTCAGGTCCTTTATCCATTTTTAAATTGGATTATTGGGGAGGAGTATTTTTGTTTTTGCTATGGAATCATTTGAATTCTTTTTATGTTTGTCATTTTAACCCCTTTTTAGCCTTCTATCAGATACGTGATTTGCAAATATTTTCTCCTGTTCCATAGGTTGTTTTTTCCATTTCGTTTCCTTCATGTGTAGAAGGATTTTATCTTAGGGGTGCCTGGGTGGCTCAGTCGGTTGGGCGTCCGACTTCGCCTCAGGTCATGATCTCTCAGTTCGTGGGTTCCAGACCTGCATCAGGCTCTGTGCTGACAGCTCAGAGCCTGGAGCCTGCTTCAGATTCTGTGTCTCTGTCTCTTTCTACCCCTCCCCTGCTCATGCTCTGTCTCTCTCTCTCTCTCTCTCTCTCTCTGTCAAAAATAAATAAACATTAAAAAAAAGAAGGATTTTATTTTGATGTAGTTTCACTTGTTTAACTTTTGTTGTCTATAATTTTGGTATCTTATCCACAAAATTATCGCCGACACCAGTGTCAAGGAGTTTTCCCTATGGTTTTCCTAGGAGTTTTACAGTTTGCTTTTTTTGAGCTATTCTATTTTAAGCTAATTTTTGTGAGTGGTGTAAGGTAGGGGTCCAGTTCCATTCTTTTGCATGTGAATATCCAGTTTCCCCAGCACCATTTATTGAACTTTTACTGTTGTTTCCCCATTGTGTGTTTTTGACACCCCTCGCAAAGATTAGTTGACTATATATCCATGAGTTTATTTCTCGGCTATTCTGTTTCTTTGATCTATGCATCTGTTTTTATGCCAGTTCTCTTGTTCATTTTGAGGTATCATTCTTAACCAAGGGCTCTTGGAGGAATGGGCAAAGAGTAAGCAAGCACCAACCCCTGAAGATCATTACTGGACTGAGGCACAACCTGAGAGTTAAGGTATAAATGTTACATTTCTATGTGGGAAGGGTGGGCTATAACCTGATAACCCAATGCACATCACGTCTTAGATAATCTCTTTTATTTATTTATTTTTAATATTTTATTATGTGGATGGACTATTTTTTAAGTTTATTCATTTTGAGAGAGAGAGAGAGAGAGAGAGAGAGAGAGAGTAAAATGAGCAATGGAGAGGCAGAGAGAGAGGAAGAGAGAGAATCCCAAGCAGGCTCCACCCTGTCAGCACAGAACCCAACGTGGGGCTCGCACTTCCCAACCGTGAGATCATGACCTGAGCCAAAATCAAGGGTTGGACACTCGCCTGACTGAGACACTCAGGCACCCCAAAGGTGATCTCTTTGAAATCAACTGGGTATTGAGTTGGCAGCCAATGTTTGTGGGTTTTGTAGTCAATCTCTAAATTGTCACATAACCCAAAAGGCTCACCCAAAGCTACGAAGGAAGTTGAGCTGAGTGTAGAGAAATTATTCTACTTTGTGTGCTAACACCGTCACCAGGGCACCACATCTGGGTACTTCTCATGGCATCCCCTTCTCCCTTTCCTGAACTCTCAGCATGTCCCTGTGCAGTAAGGACCATTGATCCCTAGTATGTACTGGTTGCAAGATGGATTCCTTTCAAGTTTGTCCTCCATTTTTGATTTTATTGAGGTTGGAAGTCATTTTTTTTGGTGTGTATTTTGGGGTTTTGTATTTTTGTAAGGATATACTCTATTGTTTTTTTGGGGGGGGTTCTATTTTTATTTATGGAATTCTTGTTTTTATGGTATTTTTGTTCATTGAAATGTGGTTTGTGCATTGTTTTTTTCTGTTGTTGTTTTCCTTGCTTGTTTGGTTTTTGGGTTTGTTTCCTATGGGGTTCATGTATTTGAATTTCTTGTATTTTATATGTGCTTCTTACTGCTCTGTTGATTGACGGGGTTTTTTTTTTGAATATGTGTTATGTAGAATATTTGGTAGTATTTTTAATTTTTTATTGTTTGCAATACACTGTTTCGTGTGGATTATCTTTTGGTTTGTTTCATTATCCGCACGTTTCTTTGCAGTGTGTTTGTATGTATTTGCACGCATTGTTGTATCCGCATGTTGACTTTCAAATATTTCTTGACACTTTGATCCTTCTTTATACCACCACGTGGGCTTCTGCTGCCTCAGACTTCCATTTCTTTTCAGAGGATGCCAAACTAAAGCCCACGTGGTGGTATAAAGAAGGATCAAAGTGTCAAGAAAAAAATTCTGTCCAGCACTTTTCTGAGCTCTACTGGACCTGCAATGCGTGCATATAATGAGTGAGTTCAATTATCCTTTTTACTTAACAATTGACTTCGGGGAAATACAAAGTAATTTTTTTACGTGCCAACTATCTTAAATTGCAAAGCAGAATAACGCAGGCAAATGTTGTAAATCTCGGAGGAAGAGGGAAAAGGCAAGGAGGAAGGCTTATTCTCAGTCCTAGAATCTGTCCCATGAAATGCCCACCAGGTGAGGAGTTAGGCGCTCAGGGGAAGGCAAAAGAGACAGGAGCATAGTGGTTGCTTTCCAGGTCTTTTGGGTGTATTCTGATGATTCCCCATTGAGAGTGTTAGGGTGTCGATTGTACTGGCATGGTGATGGGGGTGTCGGGGTTCAGGCACAGTCACCATCTTCAGCTGTGGTGTGTGCAGTGCTCCACTTCAAGAAGTGTCATTCATGTACCTAGAAATATGATTGGCACCTCTTAGAGTGAAGTAATGCGCGACAGGTACAGCATCGGTGCCAGCCCTGGGAGACGCAATACAGCTACCGCACATTAGTGTCATCTCTTGAATCTTAGAACCACCTTCTCAGTGCTGGTTCAACTCAGGGGACCCTTTGAAGAGCCCCGGAAACTCTAGGGAGTGAGGGTCCCAGGAAAAGCCTCCTTTGTAAGTTCTTCAGGGCTTTCTATCACTGTGTGGAAAAGGGCAGGCTTGCCACCTTTAGAGAATCTGTGTTCAGTGCCCTACTCGGGAAGGCATCATTCACATAGATGGATATATGAATGGTGCCTTGCTGAGCAGAGTAACGTGAAATGAAAACGATGTTTGCGGTGAGATTGGCACTGGTGGGAGGAGCTCTAGTCACAGAGCCACATTCCCTTGAGCCGGAGTACTTACCCTTCAGTGATGGGCCACCGCCCAGTAATTTCTGAAGTGCCTCTTCTGAGACCCAGTGCCGAATTTAAGGGCCCCTGGGAAAAGCCTGTCATGTAGGTTTGTCAGCTATTTATAATTCTTTCTCCATAAAAAGACTGACCACAGTTGGAACGATATTTGGGATAGGAACAAGATCCTCCTTCTCTTCTATGTCTTAGTCTTTCTTCTGTGCACAACAAATAAACTTCCTGCCGTCAAAACTCCTGAAAATTTTATACCTATTTGCTTTGCTCACAATAGTCAAGCCTTCTTTTTTAGGTAGCCCAAATACCCTTCTGCTAAATTCCAAACTCTTTTAACCCTCTCTGCTGGAGATAGAGTGATGCTTTCCAATTCCTTTGAATATTCCTGGGTAACCTTGGTAATGCCTCTCTCTCTCTCTCTCCCTATATATCTCCATTCATATATATATATATATATATATCCATTCATATGTATATATGTATCCATTCATATGTATATATGTATATATATACATATGTATATATGTGTGTATATACATATGTATATATGTGTGTATATACATATGTATATATATATAAGAGAGAGAGGCATTGCTTATAAAGAATTGGCTCGCATTTTTAGAGAGGTTGTTAAGTCCTAGGATCTGCAGAGTGAACTGGCAAGCTAGAGACTGAGGAGAACCAATGGTATAGTTTCAGTCTGAAACTTTGCAGGCTCAAGAGCCAGGAAGAGTTGATGTTTCAGTTGGAGTCTAAAGGCAGGAAAAAAACGGATGTCCTAGCTCAAAGGCAGTCAGGCAGGAGAGATTCTTTGTTACTCAGTGAAGGATGAGCCTTTTCTTTTTAAAATTCATTTTGAGACACACACACACACACAGAGAGAGAGAGAGAGAGAGAGAGAGAGAGAGAAGAAAGATAGCAAGTGAGCAGGAGTGGGGGAGGAGCAGACAGAGGGAGAGAGAGAATCCCAAGCAGGCTCTGCACTGTCAGTGCAGAGCCCTATGTGGGGCTCGAACTCACAAACCATGAGGTCACAGCCTAAGCCAATATCAAGAGTTGGATGCTTAACCAACTGAGCCACCCAGGCACCCCATGGGTGAGCTTTCTGTTCTATTTGGTCCTTCAACTGATTATATGAGGCTCACCAACAATATGGAGGGCCATCTGCTTTACTCAGTCTGCAATTTAAATGTTAATCTCTTCCAAAAACACCCTTATAGAAACACCTAGAATATGTTTGATCAAACATCTGGACACAATGTGACCCAGTCAAGTTGACACATGAAATTAGCCATCACAAGTCCACTCGTTGCCAACTTGGAACCCATATGCATCTCCTTAAAGCATACTTGATCCCCAAATGAAGACAGTATCATAAGGTCATAACCCTGGCCAACATGATACAATTATCTCATATATAACTGAAAATGTACAAACTTCTTCCCCAGATGAGGAGGTAAAGTCCTTGAGTGATGTTTACTCTTCTCTTTGATATCCCTTAACTAAAATATGATGTAACATTTAAAATACTTAATTTAATGTTAATATTAATATTGAAAACGTTTAAATATTTAATTATATAATATTTAATTATTGATATAAAGTCAATATATCTTACGTTACATAGTAAGGGGACAAGAGAGGGTAGAAAACAAACATATTTGCTATATAGTATACACACACACACATTCATAACAAACTAGGGAAGAAACACTCATGATAATTACATATTTCCGTTACTGGTTACATGAGTGTAGCTATTATTCATCTCTACCTCCTTCCACTATCCATTCAGTATTCCCTCTGTCTTCAGCAAACATCTCAGCTGGTCCTGGCTTGGTAGGGTTACCCAAACCTTGATTCCTGAAAGGTGTGAAGGGTCTGGGCTATTTGTAGTCCTACCTGGATTGGGTTGTTGTAGTTTTCCATTGACTTTAATCACAAGGCTGATAATACTAATAGATTCCCTAAGGGATTTCCTGTATTCCAGACACACTCTTCTTAACATGCATTGTAGACTAGTGGTCCACTTTCTCCTTGGTACTCAGGATCAGTCACATTAGCAAGCACAGGAACTCCTCACCCAAACCTCTTGAGAATCAGGAAATATTGAATTGGGACTTTTTTGTCCTCTGAGTTTTGGGAGTTATTTATTTACCTATCTATTTTTTTTAAATGTTCATTATTTTTGAGAGAGAGAGACAGATCACGAGCAGGGGAGAGGCAGAGAGAGAGACACACACACAGAGAATCCGAAGCAGGCTCCAGGCCCTGAGCTGTCAGCGCAGAGCCCAACACAGGGCTCAAACCCACAAGCTGCGAGATCATGACCTGAGCCCTAGTCGGACGCCTAATCGACTGAGCCACCCGGGTGCCCTGTGACTTATCTCTTTTTAAACCACAGGTTTTGAGAGAGGTAGAGACAGAAATAGAACAGTCAGTCCTCTTTTACATTGGCAAATGGTGATTGTGTCTGTTTGTGCTTTCTTAGAATCCCCTGCTCTGTGCCAGGTTGCTGCAAAGATTTTTTTGAAGCTGCTGAGCAGTATGCAAAGCAGAGGAGAAATTGTACTCCTGCTGGTGGTTGAAGGAAACAACATTTTTAAATGTTTATTTATTTTGATAGAGAGGGAGAGCGAGCAAGCAGGGGAGGAGCAGAGAGAAGGAGAGAGAGAATCCCAAGCAGACTCTGCACTGTCAGCACAGAACCCAACATGGGGTTCGATCTCACAAACTGTGAGATCATGACCTGAGCTGAAATCAAGAGTCAGACGCTCAACTGACTGAACCACCAGGCACCCCTGAAGGAAACAGTTTCCAGGTGCTATTTTTTTTCCCCTTGAGAAATTTGGAAAGGTATGTTAAGGGCCCAAATACTTCAAGGAAGAGAGAAGTAGACAAAAGAGAAATTAATATATGTCAATATATCTGTACAATCAGACTTTGGTTACTATTCATGAATTTCAACAAATTGAAGGAAAGAATCAAGATTTTTGGAGTTATTTTGTTCCCTGAAGTATGTTTCCTTGACCATGACTAAGCTCTGAGACCGAGCCGTGTGCTTCCCCATCTTTTGGGGGTTGCAGACATTTAATAAACTGATGGGGATGGTACAAAGGTATTTCTGAGACTGAAAATCTTCATTGTGTTTGCACATCAGCATAAAAGAAGTACATGGCTACTATACTAGACGCTTCTAATCATTTAGTCTTACTAAACTAAATGCAGGACAGTCACGCCCAGTAGAATATGCTTGGAAGGACGGAATATTGCCCAGCTCTCTGCCAATGCAGTTTCATCATATCTATACTATAGGTCTACATTAGATGGGGCATGTCTCTACTGTATTCTGTTATTTCTATTATGGATGCTTTGGAAAATTAGGAAGAGAGTCATGTATATAGAGTTGAGACTTTAGTTGTCCCAACTAAACAGAGTTTAGGAGTTTGGTTGTCCCAACTACACAGAGTCTAGGAGTCCTGTTTGTCTCTCCTCACAAGAATTTCCAGAACCTATTTTCCATATTTTTAAATCAAACCTTCCATCATTCTAGTATTCTCCCTTGCATTTTCTTCTAGGTTTTTCAGGTTCAGTTTGTCAAGGGAAACAAAGGCACCTAGTAGCAACATGTGTCACAGAGTGTAAAAATGCAGAAACACGCTGCTCATAGCAAGCATGCATCCAAAGAAAGGTTCAGGAAAACCGGGAGCAGAGAGGAGAATAAGGGTATCCCTAGGCACCTAGAAAAATTTCTGTCTTGTTGATCACTACTGATAAAGTGGGGTTTTTTTCACTCCAGGGTCTGAGGAGGAAAAGTGATCTCTACTTTCTCCATGTCACCAACTGATTAGTCTATCATTCTCTGCTTTCAAGATCCTGTGTTTTACCTGCTTATTTTGGGTCTCAGGAGTTGAGGTAAATAACTCAGGTAGAGGGACTCAGATCAATTGTTGGGTGACAAGGAAGGATTAAGTAAGATGGAGTGCATTTTCTGCTTACCTATTGGCTCTGCAGAATGCAAACTACTGGTTAATACATATATATAACAGTGGGGAAAGAATCAAGATAACATATGTGAGGATATCTCTACTACGATTAAGAGACGTTAAGAGGAAGGCCCGCCTCCTCCCCCACTGGCCTCATTGTGTCCCTGGGGCCATAATGCCTACCCTGCTACCTGGCCAAAGCTCTCTGTGCCCCTTGGCCTCTGAAGCAGCATGGGCCCTGGTGACTTCTGACACTGCCTATTAGCCATTACCTAGATCCAAGAAAAATGGTGATCAAGTTATACTGGTTGGTCAGGTGTGTGAATCACATGTTTCAGGATACTACAGAATGATATTCTTCTAATCTTGAAGGCAAGAGATGAAAATGCTCATTGCCCAGGTGTGGATAATGCTATGACTTTTAGAGAGACCAACATGGAAATGGAAATATTTCAATGCATTCCCCAATAAAGTACTATTTTGATCATGTACTCCAAAGATCATCCTTGACAATTTAGTCCCTTTCTCACCCTGAGGTTGTCCCCATGAAGCAGAATCTTCATGCCTTGATATCAGGTTAATCATGTAAGGATTTTCCTGCCATGTTATTCTCTAGGAAGATTTTGAGAAATTATGACACATATTGAAACGAGAATAAAAAGAAGTAATTGATATTTATACTTAAAAATATGTCTGTTGTATACTTGATGGCCACTCTTCTTTAGGAACAAAATAATTATTTTATACTGTTTTCTCTGGACATTTGGAAGCCTGTCCATACTAGCCATGCCAACTGAAAGGAGGGAGAATATGTATAGACAACAGTATATTTGTGTGCCTGTATATTTTTCTATGTATATAAAATTGTAACCCAAAGCAGCTTTCTGAGATCTTGTAACTACTACCAATAAAAGAGTTGATAATACAGGGGCTCCTGGGTGGCTCAGTCAGTTAAGCGTCCAACTTCAGCTCAGGTCATGTTCTCACAGTTCGTGGGTTCGAGCCCTGCGTTGGGCTCTGTGCTGACAGCTCAGAGCCTGGTGCCTGCTTCGGATTCTGTCTCTCTCTCTCTCTCTCTCTCTCTCTCTGCCCCTCCCTTGCTCACGCTCTGTCTCTCTCAAAAATAAATAAATATAAAAACAATTTTTTTAAGTTGCTAATACAAAGAATGAGAAAAATTATAGAAGCTACCCTGTGATCTTAAAGACTATTTTAGGAAATTCATTATTTTTATATATTTAGATGAGCATTGTGTTGGCCATCTATTGGGTACTCAGTAACTTTTTCTTGAATGAATGATAGTTTAAGCATTTTAATTTTTAAGAAACTGCAGTGGATAAGGAAGTAGTGATACACACACACAATGGAATACTACTTGGCAATGAAAAAGAATGAAATCTTACCATTTGTAACAATGTGGATGGAACTGGAGGGTATTATGCTAAGTGAAATAACCCAGGCAGAGAAAGACAGATATCATATGTTTTCACTCATATGTGGAATTTGAGAAACTTAACAGAAGACCATGAGGGAAGGGAAGGAAAAATAAGTTACAAACAGAGAGGGAGGGAGGCAAACCATAAGAGACTCTTAAATAAAGAGAAAAAACTGAGGGTGGGTGGGGGTGAGGGTGGGGAAAATGGGAGATGGGCTGAGGAGAGCACTTGTTGGGATGAGCACTGGGTGTTGTATGTAAGTGATGAATCACGGGAATCTACTCCCGAAGCCAAGACTATGCTGTATATACCATGTGTTAGCTAACATGACGATAAATTATTATTTTTTTAATTTTTTTAACATTTATTTTTGAGAGAGAGAGGCAGACTATAAGTGAGGGAGGGGCAGAGAGAGAGAGGGAGAAACAGAATCGGAAGCAGGCTCCAGGCTCTGAGCTGTCAGCACAGAGCCCGACGTGGGGCTTAAGCTCACAAACTGTGAGATCATGACCTGAGCCAAAGTCAGATGCTTAATTGACTGAGCCACCCAGGTGCCCCGACAATAAATTATTAAAAAAAAAAAAGAAAAGAAACTGGGGTGGAGTATTCAGCAACTTGCAGCAAAGATGTGTCTTATTTTTAATGATATATTTCATGAATTTAGCCTAGATGATTATAATAGAAATAAAATATAATACTTATTGGTTACTTGCCATATACCAAATGCTTTTTTCAGTGTATCAACCCGTTTTGATTATTGCAACAACTACTGTTATTTATTACACAGATGAGGAAACTGAGGCACAGAGATGTTACAGTTTACTCAAGGTCATATATTTTTTAAATGGCAGAGCTGTTGTTCTAAATAGGCAGAGAGGATACAGTTTCTGTGATCTAAACCAGAACACTATACTGCCCCTTGAGATGAGAGTTTTGCAGATAAAGAGGAAGATGCAAAGCTTGCAATCTTCCAGAGTGCATCAGAGGAAGTCTTCAGTTTGAGACTTCAGTCAGGTGAAACACACACACACACACTTAAGTAAATTAACACATATACCTATACACATACACAGAGAGACATGTGTATAATGTTTATATTCCATCTTGATACATATGTACATATATGTGCCTAATGTTACTGTGTGTGTGTGTGTGTGTGTGTGTGTGTGTGTGTGTGTATCATTTATAAAATGAAATGGTTAAGAAGGTCCATAGTTTGGGGAAAGATGGTATAGTTGGTCTGCCTGAAGGGATAATTCTGAGGGACTTTGAGGATTTTAGTACTTAACAGTTGTTTTGAAAATATCTGTTGGTCAGCTGAGAAAGTTTTGAAGAATTAATCTGATTATTATCTACCTGTGATCATGTGGGTAGTAAGGTATAAAATCCCTCTTTTCTGAATCTGTTTAGAATGCCATATGACATGGTCGCTGCTGACAGGGGCTTAAATGGGAAAGACCATCTGGAAACCCATAGGAAAAATTGGTTCATTAAAAAGGGAGTGTTGTGGGGCGCCTGGGTGGCTCAGTCGGTTAAGCGTCTGACTTCAGCTCAGGTCACGATCTCACAGTTCGTGTGTTCAAGCCCTGCGTCAGGCTCTGTGCTGACAGCTCAGAGCCTGGAGCCTGTTTCAGATTCTGTGTCTCCCTCTCTCTCTGCCCCTCCCCCATTCATGCTCTATCTCTCTCTGTCTCAAAAATAAATAAACGTTAAAAAAAAGGGAGTGTTGTGACCATGTCAAATTTGCATTACCTACTCCCCCTTTTCATGTCCCCATATTTCACTGATTTTAATATGTAATTTGAATACATTATTACTATTCAAAACTCATGGGTTTGGAAGAGAGTCTTTTTGTTGTTCATTTATGTACCACTGCTTTATTTCTCTATGAGACATTTTTCGGGGCATCTGGGTGGCTGAGTCGGTTAAGCATCTGACTTCGGCTCAGGTCATGATCTCACAGTCCAGGAGTTCAAGCCCCGTGTCAGGCTCTGTGCTGACAGCTCAGAGCCTGGAGCCTGCTTCCGATTCTGTGTCTCCCTCCCTCTCTGCCCCTCCCCCACTCACGCTCTGTCGCTCTCTCTCAACAATAAATAAACATTTAAGAAAAAGTAAAAGAAAAGTAAACAGAAGACAGTTGCTTCTCCCTTGGTAGATATGGAGGTAAGTACTCCAGCAGTGCTCATGTTGAGCAGATCTCAAGATTTGAGATGGTTCAGTTTCCCATCTAATGCAAAGCTCACCACTTCACTAGCATTTGGCCTCTCAGATACTACAGACTTAGGCTGCCTCCCTGACATATCTGGGTAAAAAACTTGTGCTCAGTGCTGAAAAGCTATAGTAAATTCTGAGTTGAGGACTTCATACCCTATTTCTTAGGTTCCACTTACGCATACTCTCAGGGTAGCTCTTTCCCCCAGAAGGAGGTTAGTCACAGCTGGCAGTTAGCACAAAGAAATGGTCAATGCTTTCTCCAAACTTACTTGTAGTGATGGTTCTGGAAGCTACATATAGTTCACAGACATTTCTAATGTTAAATTTTTAAAATATCATGTGTGAGGGGATAAAGTGACAAAAGGATCACTGAATATGAATACATGTTGTAGCTCTCTCGAGTATGAATAAATAATGCATTGGCTTTTCCCCCTAATTTTTTGGGATTACTCCTTAACACGTGACTGAGAAAGAGCGAGAATAGAAAGAGAGACAGGATGTTGCTCACAAGCCACCCTTTTGGACATGATCACAGTACTGGAACAGTGTCTGAAGGACAAATTCTAAATATCACATTGTTCTGTTGGGAAATGGGCTAGAAACTGGTGTTGCCTTTGATACAAGCTTATTTAAACCATTTGAGCATTGACAACTGTGTTTGTGATTTTTTTTCCCAAATCTAATAACCATATAATTACTTCACTTCAAGCTGTGGGAGGAAATTTAGGTTGTTATACAGGGAAATAGTTCTTACTGCTACCGTATCTTACATGCTCCTTCCTGAACTGTCAGCATGTCCCATGTGCTTGTCTATGACAGTGACTACTCTGAATTTATCTGCATTTTGGTATGTTTATATGGTAGTGGTAAGAGTAATATATACGTGCATTTGGTTTGAGATTGTAATTTTAAGTGGGTGTCTTATGTTGTGTGAATTTTTTGGGACTGGTTTCAATATATGCTTAAGTTTGGTTTTAATATGCTATTCGATTTGGTTTGCTAGCATTTCACTGAGTATTAGATTAGAACTCTTAAGAATGAGGAGATTTTATACTGGCTTTATTTGCTTCTTCATTTTGCTTTCGTTGTCCCTACTCATATCAGTGCCTCAAAATGCAGAAATTGAGAAGCAGGTTATATATTTTATATACCTGTGTTAGGAAAAGTAGTATGTCCTGTTCTCCCTTGCCCCCAAGGTGATCCCCCTCAAATCACATCAATATGTTGCCTTGGCAACTGCTATTTGTTATGCTTTTGTTTTCAGAGACAAAAACCTGTATAACTTCTGTCTAGCTTCTTTCATCAGCATGATTTTGAGATTTTTCCAAGTTGTTGTGTATATCAATGATTCCAATATTTTAATAGCTAAGTGGCATTTCTGTCTAATCTATCTATGTATCTAACTATCTATCTATATGTTTTGTTCGTCTATATACCTGTTGATGGACATTTGGATTGTTTCAAGGTTTTGGCTATTTTGCATAATGCTGCAGTGAACACTGATGTACAATTTTCTGGGTGGACATTGGTTTTGGAACAGCAATATTATATGATAAGTTTATTTTTAACTTTAAGAAACTGATAATCTGCTTTCAAAAGTCATTTTACTATTTTATATTACCAAATTTTGAGTTCCTTCAAATCCTTAACAATACTAGCTATATTTAATCTTTTTAATTTTAGCTATCCTAATGGAAGGAAAGTGCTAGCTCATTATGGTCTTATTTTTCATTTCGTCAATAACTTATGATACTTAGCTTTCGTAAATGCGCTTAGTTGTCACTTGCATATATTTTTTAGAGGACTTTATTTGTAACGGTAAAAAATGAGAAACCCCAATTTCCTTCAGTAGGCGTGGTAAATCCGTCATTGGAATACTGTTGAGCAATATTAAGAAATTTATCACTGATATACACAGTAATTTGGTTGAATCTCAGTGATATTTTGCTGATTAAAAGAAGCCAGTCTCAAAAGGTTATGTACTATATGATTCCATTTATAGAACATTCTTGAAAAGATAAACTTATATTACTGTAGAATAGATTAATCACTGCCAGGGCTTGGGGTGGGGGAGGGTGTAACGACAAAATAAATGATAACACAAGGCAGGTAGGTGAGGTGATGCCACTGTTCTTTATCTTGATAGGGGTGATATTTACTTGAATCTACACATGTCTTTAAATCATAGGCCTATACACATACACAGAATTTCAATTTTACTGCACAGTATTTTTTTCATCCGTATGTTCTTACTATACGCAATTTTTAAATGACTTTTTTTAATTTTTAAAGACCTTTGTAAGAGCACTTTTGAGTTCAAGGAAAAATTGAGAGGAAGGTACAGGAATTTCCCATGTATCTCCTGACCCTACACATGCATAGCCTTCCTCGTTATCAACATCAGTCACCAGAGTGGTACATTTATAACTGATGAACCAACAATGATACATAATTAGCCCACAAAGTTCATAGTTTACCTTACTACATCATTTTTTCTCGGTCTCAGCTGTGTGTGTGTGTGTGTGTGTGTGTGTGTTCTCACTTCTCCTATAATTACAATGCATAGTAAGTAACTCACTAGAAACTTTAATGATTGGTGTTATTCCTAAAAAATGTAAATGTGTTACCCTTAGAATATAAATGCAACCAATAAAGCAAAATCCATCAAATAACTACTTAATCCACTATTCATAGAGCTTCTCCATCTGTTAGGCTCTGGTTTATCATGGACTATAACTTTAGCTTTTCTATGGAACATCATGGTCTCTCCCATTTTATGACATCATTTTATCTTAACAGCCTGATACTAGCCCAACCCATATCTTTTTGGGAAGGATATTATTCTTGTTGCTTTTTAGTTTGGGTCAGGCCACTTGATAAGGCTGCTGGATGACTGATGGATTGGTTGTCCCTGAGCCTTTCTTAAACAAAAAGTCACTGATGGTGTGAGAGGTGGGGGCATAGCCCCTGGAACATATTTCTCAGAATATAAAGATAGGAAAATATTATCTCAAACATCTTACTCCAGATCTTGGTTTTTACATCTCATTTTCTAATAAAAAGAACTTGAAGCCCTTAGAGAAATGATTGATTCTAGGTTAAATACAAGATAAGCTTTGAGTAATTTGGAATACTAGAAATTAAGGAAGTATTGTCAAAAAACGATTGGGCATGACAAATGACCAAATTTGAAAGAACTTCCAAAGCTGATCAGCAAAATCAATATCAACAGTACTTGATTAAAACCCAAATAATAAAGTTAATACCCATGAGTCCATACTGATATAAACTATTGAATAAATATATGTATGAAGATATATAACTTGCTTACAAAAGAAGCATGTTTATATATCATGTATATGTGTATAATATATATCATATATATTCAAAATAAATAAATAATATATGTAGATATCCCCTCTCTAAGAGGTGCTTAAATGCCTCTCCACTTGAGTGTGGGCTGGGATTAGTGACTCATTCCCAAAGAATAGTGTATGGACCATGAAAATTAGTGACTATATGGAAATCTGGCAGACACCATCTTAGCCAAGAACTTAAAGGTTAATACTAGCAATGGTAACTTATGTGTATATACTTCCTGATATAATGCAATGAGAAGGGTAATTCATCTCTGTGGTATTATTCCCCAAACTCAGAACCCCAGTCTAATGAAAAGAAAACTTCAGAAAAACTCCATTTGAGGGACATTCTAGAAAATGTCTGACCAGTACTCTTCTATAAAGGACATGGAAAAAAAAAGGACTGGGAAATTTTGCTGAGAAGAGGAACAGAAAAAGGACATTAGTGGAAAAAGTAGTGAAATCTGAAGTGTCGGTAGCTTTGATAATATTATTGTGCCACTGTTAATTTGTGAGTTTTTATTAATTTACCATGGTTATGTAAGATGGTAACCTTACAGGAGGCTGGATGACAGGTGTATGAGAATACTCTGTGTTACATTTACAACTTTTCCATAAATCTAAAATTATTCCAGAATGAATGTAAGAAAGACAAAGAAGCAACCAAAAAGCATACATCCAATTTTGCTTCTGCCCTGTATAAAGAAAAATGAAAGATGTGGATTTCAACACAACATGAAAGTCAGATAAACTCCAAACTCATGATTTTTCTTGAAGACTCTAGAGATCTTGAACCCTTTAGAGGTACAGATCTATTAAGTAGCGTGATTTTAAGGAAATATAGCTTTTCCAAGGAGAAATGGGTTAGACTGGCTTAGTACTGACAGGGAAAGTGAAGTAATTGTACTGTCCTAGCAAGCACCTAAGGAACAAGCAAAAGCAGTCTCCCATTAGGAAAGGGTCAGGGACCTGGAGAGAGATCCCTTTGTGGTTTAGGTGTGTTGAATGTGAGAGATCAGTAAGTAAAGCAGGGGCACTGAGATAAATCCTCTTGGAACATAGGCATCACCCTAAGAACAAAACAATGTTAGAGGAATTCAAAGTCTGTAATACACTTTAAGCTAACCACCACAACAGTAAAACCCAATCTCAGGCTATTAATTGACAAGGGTGACTCAACTGCCCTATCATGTAAAATAAACCTGGCAATAGAAGCAGCTTGTTCATTTCCAGGTACAAATATTATTTACCCTATTCTCTACTGTTCTACACATGTTCAGCATCAAAAAAAGCATACACAAAATACAAGGAATACAAAATACAAGGAAACCTAGTATCAAGACCAAATCAATAAAACCAGCTCAGCGATAATCCAGATACTACCACTATCAGACAGAGACTTTACCATAATTATGATGAACATATTTAAGTATCCAGTGGAAAAAGGAGACATCTTGCATGAGCAGATGGGGAATTTTAGCACAGAGATAGAAACTGTAAGAAAGAGTTCAATGAATATGCTCTAAATAAGAAACAACAAGCTACTTTGTGAGATAACAATTTCCTTTGATGGGCCCATAACTGTCCCAATGCCATGCAAATCTAGAAAGTGTTGAGGCTTGAATGAAAGCTGCATAGATGGGACTATTTGGGTTGGGCTGGTGCTCTGAGCCATACAGTGTGAACGCCTTTCACAAGAAGATGTCATTCATGTGGGCTAAAATATGAACGGCGCCTCTTTGAGAAGAGAATTGTGCCATGTGTAAGGCCGAAGTGGTGACCCTGGGGATGGGGTTGTTTGTGCAAGCACAGAGATGCCTTTTTTAGAGCCCAGGCACTCACTCTTTGGTGCTGGACTACCTCAAGGGACATTTTGAGCCTTCTAAGAGAATATACATAGGAACTGTATATTTCCTATGTATATTTCCTGGGAAAATACCTCCACTTACATTCTTCAAGAATTGATTTATTTTTGCCAAATGAGACTTCACTGACGTGGGAAATACATTATATCTAGAACACAGCCCTCCTTCTCTGTTAGCTGAGACTTTCCCCCTATATTACCAAATCCCCTGACGATTTTTCACCCACTAACGTCTCACCATTTGCAAGACCTTTCTTTTAGAGCTCCCCAAATACCTTCCTGGTTCTCAGCCTCCTCCACTGCTTAACCTCGAAGTCCATTTTTCTGTCAGAAACTAAAACATTTTCTTATTCTTTCCAGCTTTATTGAGGTATGACTGACAAATAAAAATTGTACATATGTAGGTTGGATGTGATGTTTTTAAGGTGTACAACATAAATGTATTTACATTGTGCAATGATTACCGTAACCAAGTTAATTAGCATATCTATCACCTCACATAATTACATTTTTTGTGTGAGATAAGAACACTTAAGATCTACACTCTTAGAAAATTTCCAGCACCTAAGTACTAGTGTGTTACTTACTATAGTCACTGCGCTATGCATTACATCTCCAGAACTTATTCACAATTGAAACTTTGTACCTGTAACATCTTCCCATTTCTCCCACCCCTCAGCCTCCGACAACCATTATACTCTTTGTTTCTATGAGTTTGACTTTTTAGATTCCATGTACAAGTGAAATCAGAGTGTTTTTCTTATTAATTCAAGCATCCTTTTTGCCACTCCCATGTGTGTTCTCATTTGTTATTTGGCTTGATTTCATTTCTGTGCTCATGTATGTCTTAGCTCAGGCTGCCATAATAAAATACTATAAACTGAGTGAATGAAACAATAGAAATTTATTTTCTCATACTACTGGAGGCTAGAAGTTCAAGATCAAGCCATCAGCGTGATTAGTTTCTGGAGAGAGTGCTCTTGCTGTTTTACAGACTCACTGTGTGCTCATCTGGCCTTTCCTTGGTGTGTGCATTTGGACAGTAAGCAAGCTCCCTGTGACTTTTCTTTGAAGAAGAATGAATAATAATCCCATGATGAAGGCTCCACTCTCATGAGCTCATCTGAACCTACTTATCTTCCATAGGCCCCATTTCTAAACACCATCACACTGGGTATTAAGGGTTTTAACATGAATTTTGGAGTGACACATTAGAGTCCATAGCAGTGCATTTCTGTGTTTTATTTTGTACACTGTGTTTCATAAAATTTTATATTATATTGTGGCTATATATTTTTGTATGGTTTATATGACGTTTTATGGGGTTGGATTGCTTTTTTGTCTTCATCCTTTGTGGATGTGTGCAATTTTTTTTTTTAATTTGCTTGTTGAGTGGCAGTCTTTCTCCCTTTTGGATGCTTTTGTTTATTTCTCAGCAACTGGTATGCCTTTGTGCTTGTACTCAATGTAAAGTTTGGTTTTTGCATGTGAGAGACTTCACTGGGGGCTATTTGTTGCATTTGCCTGTATTTGTGAGTGCATGTAGGTTTGTGTGAGGTCTTGGGTGTATGTGTTCAAGTATGCTTGTGTGGGTTGGGTTCACCTTTATTATTTAGTTTTGTTGTGCTCTAATTATATTTAGGTCATATTTTCTTTAAAAAGCTTCTGCACAGCAAAGGCAACATATGGAATGGAAGAAAATATTTGCAAATGTATCTGATAAAGGGTTAATATATATAATATATAAGGAATTCATACAACTCTATAGCAGGAAAAAAAAAGCAATCTGACTAAAAAAATGGATAAAGGATTTGACAGATATTTTTCCAAATAAGACCTAAAGATAGCCAATAGGCACATGAAAAGCCGCTCAACATCATTAATTAGGGAACTACAAATCAAAACCACAATGAGATATCACCTCATACCTGTTAGAATGGTTATTATCAAGAAGACGAGATAATAGGTGTTGGCAAAGGTGTGGAGAAAAGGGAACCCTGCTACCCTATTGGTGGTAATATATATTGGTACAGCAACTATGGAAAAGAGTATAAGGTTCCTCAAAAAATTAAAAATAGAAATACCATATGATCCAGCAATCCCACTTCTGTTATATATACAAAGGAAATGAAATCACTATCTTGAAGAGATACCTGCACTTTCATGTTAATTATAGCATTATTCCTAATAGCCAAGAGATGGAAACAACCTAAGTGTCCCTCAACAATGAGTGGGTAAAGAAAATGTGATATGTGTATTTATATGATAAAATATTATTCAGCCATTAAAAAAATGAAATTCTGCCACTGTCACAGCATGAATGAACCTGGAGGGCAATATGCTAAGTGAAATAATCCAGGCAGAGAAAGACAAACAGTGCATGATCTCACTTATATATGGACTCTGAAAAAGTCAAACACACACATGCAGAGTAGATTGGTGGCTACCAGGAGCTGAGGGGTAGGAGAAATAGGGAGATGTTGGTAAAAGGTGCAAAATTTTAGTTTTAAGATGAATTAATTCTGGGGATCATGTGGCTGTAGGTAATATTTTATTTAGTTGACATTTGATAAGAGAGTAGATCTTAAATGTTCTCATACACACAAAAAATATGTGAGGTAATGGATGTGTTAACTCACCTTAATGTTGTAATTATTTTACAATATATACATATATCAAAGCATTATGTTATATGCCTTAAACATGCACAAAGTTATCTGTCAATTATCTTTTACAATAAAGCTGGAAGGGTAAAACACACACTCAAAAGTTGATAAATCAACAAAAAACACACACAATAAACAAAGAGTATGGACAAAAGAATAAACAGACCCTTCAGTAAGAAGATATATTAATGAGAATGGAGAAAGAATTCACAAACTACCAATATCAAGAAGAAAAGATTAGATATCAGTATACATCCTAGACACATCAAAAGTATAACTAGAGGATATTATTAAAAATTTTATGCTAATTACTTTGACAAACTTGATGAAATCAAAAAATTCTTGAAAGACAAAGGCAACCACAACTGACCGAGAAAAAATGTAAACCATGAACAACTTCACATTAAATAAATTCAATTCAGAATTAAAATGATCATTAAAAGAAAATGCATTTCAAATCATTTTATAAATCCTGTACTGCTCTAAGTCCAAAATTAGGCAAAGATATCATGACAAAAAGAACTACAGACCAATATTTCTCTTAATACAGATTCAAAAATCTTTAAAAAAAATAGATCTAGCAATATATAAAGGTGTTTATATTTCATGGCACTTTGGAGTTTAACCCAGGAATACAAGGATGGATAGACATCCAGAAAAATCAAACAATCTATTTCACTATGAGAAAATAAGGGAGAAAAAAAGGTAATTTCAAAGGATGTAAAGTAACTGATATAAAATTAACTCTCATGATAAAAATAAAATCTTACCAACCTAGGGATAGAAGTGAAACTCCTCAACCTGATTAAAGGCATCTTAAAAAAAAAAAATCAACCTATAGCTAACATACTCAATTAAGACTAAAAGTTTTATATGTAAGGGTCATGAACAAGGTCAACATATGTGCTCTAAAAATTTATATTTAATATCATATTCCAGAATCATATATCTGATAAGGGCCTCGTATCCAGAATATATAAAGAATGCTTATAACTCAACAATAAAAAGGTAAATATTCCTATTTAAAGACTGATATATTATTGAATAGACATTTCTCCAAAGATAGATATTTATGTTGCCAACAGCCTTATGAAGAAATGTGCAACATAATTAGTCATGAGAGAAATGCAAAACAAAACCACAGTGAAATTCTACTTCACACCCACTAGGATGGTTATAATCAGTAAGACAGAAATAACACATACTGGGATAGAATAAAGTGAAGAAAGTGTAAAACTCATTCATGGCTGGTTGCAATATAAAATGGATTGGCTACTTTGGAAGGAGTCTGGCACATCCTCATAATGCCAAACAGTTACCACAGTTACCTAGAATGCAATTCTTGGGTATACATCTGAGACAAATGAAACTATATGTCCACATAAAAACTTGCACACACTCATTGCAGTAACATTCATTCTGTTCAAACTTTTAACATTTGTCTTTGCAGTATTCTTTTCCTACTTTATATTTCCCCATAGCATTTATCACTTCTCTGCATGATAAATATTTTTCTCAATATTTTATTATGTACCTCCTGATAAAAATGTTAGTTCAATTGAGCATGTTTTGAATCTGTTGAGTTCTACTGTATTCCCAGCATATGCAAAGGCCTGGTATCTACTATATATTCTTAGAATAGTTGATACAGGAATAAATATTTCTTCCAGGTCAAACGCCCAAAGACATTAAATAGCCCAGTAAATATTTTTGAAACATGATCTTATTCCCAATGTTTGATACAATGATGCCTTTCTCTTTTTTTAACATTATGTTTATTTTGGAGAGAGAGAGAGAAAGAGAGAGAGAGAGAGAGAGAGAGAGTGAGCATGGGCAGGGGAGGGGCAGAGAGAGAAGGAGACAGAATCTGAAGCAGGCTTCAGGCTCTGAGCTGTCAGCACAGAGCATGATATGGGGCTTGAACGCACGAACTGTGAGATCATGACCTGAACCAAAGTTAGATGCTTAACCAACTGAGTGACCCAGGTGCCCCAACCGTGATACCTTTCTGTGACTGATTATTGAGATTTATTTTTATTAATGCATTTGACCCTTGGTTTGTCGTATGTTTTAAATATTCAAAGTGTTTTCTAAGCTTTTTTTAAAATTATTTCCTCTCTGAGGGAAACAAACCACAAGAGACTCTTAATGATAAAGAACAAACTGTGGTTGACAAAGGGAGGTGGGTGGGAGATGGGCTAGATGGGCAATGGGTACTAAGGTGGGCACTTTTGATGAGCACTGAGTGTTGTATGTAAGTGATGAACCACTCAATTCTACTCCTGAAATCATTATTTCACTGTATGTTAACTAAAATTTAAATTAAAAAAATAAAAAATTTAAATCAGATGTAGTAAAATTTTGAATTACATACATACATAATGATTTCAGTACTTTTTTCCCATTAGGCTTTCCTCCATGGTGACAATACAGTGAGTTGGTTAAGAATACATCCATCACCTGGTTTAATCAACTAAAAGCCCTAAGAAGGCAGTACATTTATAGATGACGAGTGAAGCTCACAGAAGTTAAATACATTGCTTAAAGCCATGCAATGAATAGGTTTGGCTGCATGACATGGCATCCTGAATATAAGTGCCTAAAATTACAATCATTGATTATTTCCCATGATTTCTTAGGTTGATTGGGAATTTCTTCCACTGAGCTCACCTGAGGTCATTCATGCAAATGCAGACAGCTGAGCTGGGGTGGTCTAAGATACCCTCTCACATGGACCAGGTCCCAGCTGCAATGACAGGACATTAGACTGGCTGAACCTCACCCTCCATTGGGTCACTCATTCCCAAATTCTTCAGAGCACGGACAGCTCAAGGTTCCTAAAGGGCAAACACAGAAACTACAAAGTATCTTAAGGCTTACCCCTAAAGGTGAGCAGTGTCCCATATGAAACATCCTGTTTATAGAAACAAGTTACTTGGGGCACCTGGGTGGCTCAGTTGGTTAAGCATCTTATTCTAGATTTCCACTCAGGTTATGGTCTCGTGGTTTGTGGAATGGAGCACCACATAGGGATCTGAACTAACAGCACAGAGCCTGATTGGGATTCTCTCTCTTCCTCTCTCTTTCTCTTCCCCTCCTGGCTTGTTCCTACTCTCTCTCTCTCTCTCTCTCTCTCTCTCAAAATAAATAAATAAATTAAAAAAAAAAAAGAAACAAGTTACAAGCTAGCCCAGGATCAGCAAGCGGGGTAATGAATCCAGCCCTTGAAGGGAGGAGAAGAAAAAGACCCATTACAAAAAGGTGTGCTTAGGGGTGCCTGGGTGGCTCAGTCGGTTAAGCATCCGACTTCGGCTAAGGTCATGATCTCACAGTTCGTGGGTTTGAGCCCCATGTGGGGCTCTGTGCTGACCGCTCAGAGCCTGGAGCCTGCTTCAGATTCTGTGTCTTCTCTCTCTTCCCCTCCCCCACTTGCTCTCTCTCTGTCTCTCTCTCTCTCAAGAATAAAGAAACAATTTTTTTTTAAAAAAAAGGGTGTGTTCACAGGGACACAGGACTCACTGGGCGTCATCATTGTAACTGTCCACCAAACTACTTACTACGCACTATTTCAATATATGTTTGCCTTGTATGCCTTTGCCATTGTAAAGTGCAACCAGAGAGGTTACGGTATTAAAAGGTGATGGTTTTCTCATCAACAGACAACATTGCAATGTTGTTGTGCCTGGAATGGAACACCTTAATGCCTTCACAGTGCCTGGCATAAGTTATATGCTTTGCTTCATTAATTGTACTTTTTGCTTAGAGTTGGAAAGAATCTAGGTAGTTCAGTGACCAAACATTGCTACATTCCTGACATTCTTTCTAGTTGGCTGCTTGCAAATACTGAGTTGTTAGTTCATGTGTCACCATTTTGGCCAAGGGAGGAAGTTATTTGTGCTGTGAATCATCTAGTCCAACCCATCCTTGTCTTCCATGACCATTATTGGTGATAAGGACCAAAGCAACTAGCACTCACGAAATTGACCACCATACCAGGTTTCCTTGTGTTGACAAGGTTTGGCGTTGGGATGGTTTGAGGACAGGAGCTTGAGCCGGCTGGCTAGAACCCCACAGCAACTACTTGGCAACTTTGAGATGTCCTCTCTTGGTATCCTGCATCAGAGGGGTATGTTTGAGAACAGAGACTTCAGGGAATGGCAAGGGAGGAAATAAAGACAGTGAGGACTGAGAAGTCACAGAAAGCTGCTGCCTGGCTAGGCATGGGAATCAGGAGAACACAGGACACCAGGGCTACTATACCTGCTCTTCACCCCCCACCCCAACCCACACAAAGCCACTCTCACCCCTGGACTTCCCCTCCGGGGAAGGGCACAAGAACACAAAGGGTGGCAAGTTTCCTGTGCCTCATTCTCGACCCACCCTCACTCCTTTCATCAGCTGCCTCGGCAAATCAACTGAAGGGGGAGGGGATCAAGGATCACTGCCAAGACCATGGAAATGCCCTGTCATTCTCCCTGGAGGGTTGCAAGATGGCTTTGGGAACCAGAAGATGAAATAAGCATCAGAGGAAAACTGGCCAATCAGAGCCCACCACCAACCACCCCCTTCCTCCTGAGAAGTCCTTTGCTCTTCCCAGCTGTTCTTCCACCTTGTCCATGTTGAGGCCCCATCTCTCGTTTTACCTGTTGTCATTCTTCCAGTGCTGCCCTTGTCATGTCCGTGTAGAATGGAGTGGGTCCCTCCCACAGCTGCCCTCGGATATCTATTTCTCACCACAACTCAAACACCCTTTTCTACAAGACACGCCATCTTTACCACTGAGAAGGAGGGAACATTCTACTGAAGAGCAAGCCCCGTGTCCACTGTGTCCTGGGAGGGAGAAAACAGACAAGCTTTGATCATGTGGGACGAGGCAATCAAGGACAGTGGCTTCACTTTGCCTGGCTGAGAATCCAGAGACTGAAGCCCAGGGGTCCTCACTCCCATGTGCCCTCATAAGTGGGGGGCTCTTACCTCCATCTTTCTCACACCCTCCTTTCATTTTGCCTGTTTGTGTATGGTCCTCTTGTTCCCCTATTTGTGCCTTGAAGGGAAAGTGCCTTGAATGCAGGTCCTGCTGTCCATCAGCTGTCCATCTGCATTATGGCCACAGTTCCTGCAAGTCAGAGGCAAGGATCCGATCGTCATGAAGGAGTAAAGACACCTATAGGGGACATGGATGTCTGTCACATCTCAGCCACAGCTGGAACCTAGGCCCTGATCTGATGTTCCTCATAAATATGAAACAACCTGTGTGGGGCTTGTGGAACATGTAAACATACCGACGCATGATCCAGGCATCCCCCTAAGGAAGACCTTCCACATACACAACAAAAGTGTAAATAAAGCTAATAGGGATTATCTGCACTTCCAAGTGCTGAGGAGACACCTGCCAGGACCTCCAGGAGGCTTGCTGTAGGAACCTCTTCATTGTAGCCTACGCCTGCAGGGGCTGACCCACATAGGGCCAGACAGTCCACAAGTAGGGGTTGCCACGGCCACCTCAACCCTTGAGAGGGTGTGTCCAGGTACCCCTACCTTCCCCACGTGCCCACTGTCTCCTTCTTCCCCACCCTTCTTGTCCTACATGTGGGGATTGACTGCTCACCTGGGACCATGTCCTCCCTTTTGGCTCTCAGTCTTCGACCTCAGGCTTCTCTACCTTCTGTGGAGTTTGCATCACAAACCTGGGGAGCTGAGGGAACTATGGGGCGGGGCTGGAAAGTTAAAGCCAAGCTGGAATACTCAGGGCATTTAGCACATATTGATGGAGCACCCAGTTTTCTGGGACAGGGGCTGTGCTAGGCGCGGGGCATATACATGAATTCACTCTCATGGGTTGGCATGCCCCTTAGGGGTGGTCAGAACATAAGGAAAGGGAGAACCAAAATATTTGTGAGGGTCATCAGTATTATGGCAAAATGTAACTAGTTAATATAAAATGGGGGACCGGTTGGGAAAGAGCGCATCCTGAAAGGTCTTCTTTGTCTTTAATTTTTCAAGAATGGAAAGGGAAGATATGTGGGTAAATATACATGAAAATTGTTCAAAATAACTATAATAATAATATAGTAAAAGATTTATGTTATATATGGAAGTGAATTATATGACAAAATGAAATCAAGAACAGGAGGGAATAAATGAAGCAAACTCTTTTAAGGCTCTTTCCAGAAGTGGTAAAAATATTAGCTTACATTATACTGTAATAAATCACTGTTACGTATTTTAACCACTAGGGAAACTGTAAAAGAATAGCATAAGATCATGAAAATTTAAAGCAAAGAAAGAAAAAAACAGAATAATGAAAAAAATAGTTGATTAGTCCAAAAGTTGGCAGGATAGGAGAAATCAACTAAGTATCAGATGGGAGAAATAAAAAACATAACAAGTTAATAGGCTTATATCTAATAATCCTAGAATCACATTAAAATAAACTAGAATAAACACTCCAATTAAAAGAAAACAATTTTTAGATTGAGTAAAACAAGTCTGCTAAATGCTGAACACAAGGCACTCCAAATATGATAACATGTAGATGGAAAGAAATATGATGGAAAACATTTTCATTTTATCTTCAGTGCTTTTTCCTGCGGTATTTACAAATATTCAATGTACAGTAGGATAAATTTTGAAAACTATAATCTCAAATCACCATCCAAATGCATGTTTAAAAAACTTTTCCATCATCCCAGAAATTTGTTTTGTCAATTCCCCACAAAAAGGAAAACAGTGCTCTAATTTCTATAATCATGGATTACTTTGCCTTTTCTTGATCCCACTAAAAATCTAATCCCTCATTACATATTCAGAGGTACATACAATCGATCTTTATTACTCAGATTCCATATTTATGATTTCTCCTACTCACTAAAATTGTTTTGTACTTCCAAATCAATACTTGGCTACACTTTTATGGTCATTCACAGACATGCCTAGAGTGGCCAAAAAACCAAAAAAACAGAAAAACAAAAAACAAAAAACTTTAGTCACTTGACATCCACCTTTTTAACTGAGGGCAAACTAGGGGATATTCTGCTTTCTTGCTTTAGCTCTCATACTATAAACAAGTATCTTTTTTGCTGTCTATTTAGTGCCACATTTTTCAATTTTTGTGGGTTTTGGTGGTGATTTTGCTATTCATAATGGCCCCCAAGTGTAGCGCGGAAGTGCTGTTTCGTGTTCTTAAATGAAAGAAGTCTGTGATATATGTTATGGAGAAAATATGTGTGTGAAATAAGGTCCTGAATGAACTATAGTTCATTCAGGCATGAACTATAGTACTGTTGGCTGAGAGTTCAAAGTTAATTAACCAACAATATATTAAATAAGATGTCTTTAAACAGAAACACATACAAAACAATGTTATATATTGATAAATTGACCAAAATGTTTGACCAGATGCTCACAGGAAACAAAACTTGTATTTCCCCTAGGATCAATAGCTCACTATTTGCTCATTCTGTGTTCACAGCAACTTTATAGAACATGAGAACTACATATAACAAAAATTGACTATATGATAAATATTTTTCCTAAATCACTTTAAAAATATAATGCCATCATAATCAAAATTCTAATAAACTACTTTTGGGAGCTAGAGAAGTTGATATTGAAGTTTCTGTGGAAAAATAAATGTACACACATAGCTATAAAACACTAAAATGAAGGGATATGATGGATTATAGCCCTAGGGGACATTAAAACATAAAATGAAGTCTGTACAGTTAAAACAACGTGGTACCAGCATATGAGTGGACAAATAGATTAAAGGAATGGAGTGGAAAGTCCAGAAACAGATCCAACTATATATAGAGATTTAGTATACAATATAGTATCTTAAATACTTTGTCAACCATGGATTTTAAATAAATGATGTTGAGAAAATGGATCGCCATTTGGAAAAAGAATAAATTTCCTTCTAATCCTCCCATTGGATATAATAATAAATTCCAGTAATAAGATATATAAATAAGAAAAAATCAACATGCAATGAATATGTAAAATAATGACAGATGAGCAAATATATTAAAATTATAGTAAATGTAAAAATAACTAAGTTATGTAACAGGCAGAGATTTTTCAGGCTAGACAAGAGAGATTCTACTTGATAAGAAGTACATTTTGAATAAAAACCAAAGGTGCACCTGGGTGGCTCAGTCCATTAAGTGTCTGACTCTTTGTTTGGGCTCAACCGTGATCTCAAGGTTGGTGAGTTCGAGCCCCACACTGGGCTCCGTGCTGACAGTACAGCGCCTGCATGGGATTCTGTCTCTCCCTCTCTCTCTGCACCTCCCCCACTCATTCACTTTGTCTCTCTCTCAAAATAAATACATAAACTTAAAATAAAAACCAAAAACAGTTTGTAAAGATTTATTTTCCGTAATGAAGTCTTCGTTATTTTAGATTCCCAAGTCAAATATTCTTTCTTCCCTAGAGCCTTCCTTGAGTTGCCTTAGTCTTTGATACATTCCCCTACTATAGTGTTTTTCTCTTTTTTGTGTCCCCCATACCAGATAATGAGCTCATTGAAAGCAGGATGTTTGCCTGATTTGTATTTTTACCTTCACCGTCTCATTCTCACTGTCATCCTCACTGGCTTGACACGTAGTAGGTACTTAGTAGATATTTGTTGAAAGAGCTATTTATGTTTTCAGGATCGGGAAAAGAAGCTTAATTCTTATTTCTTCTGGCCCTTTTTCATATCTTTCTTCATATTCTCTGTGTGGGAGAAATATTTCACTGACTGGCTGGCAAAAGATAATTGTGTTTGCTCTATTTCAATTACATCTTGTTGTTACAAAATAGATGTAACATAAATGGAGTTGTCTCTCTTCTGCAAATGGGTGACATAACACTGTTTACATCCCATTAAGCTTTATAAAGTCTTGTCACATCATATAATGTGACAAGAAAGAACAGCTCACAGCTTAACCATTGGAGTTGTTTGAATTGTCCTTTTTGTGGGATTACAGCATCTTTGTTATAAGATCACAGGAGACAAGATATTTTTTTCTTTAGGGTCACTGAAATGTGGTCCCCCCTGTGCAATGTGTGGTTCAAAGACTGGCATCTTTCCATCCGTGCATCCTTGTGAAATAAAGATATTTTATGTCCCTCACTTTCAAAATACAATTTTCTGCAAAATGTAACATGCTTCTTTTCAAGATATATTTGCATCAGTGTTTTGCTAGGATGCAGAGTTTCTAGTTCTAGGTCCATATGGTTTGCATAACTATCCGTAGACTACTATCCAAGCTACTAACTTGGAAAAATGGACCATGTTCTCAACTTATTCTACCTTATCTGGAGATTCAAAGAATTACTGAATTTTTACTCCATTAAGGAGTGAAGAAGTAATTCAATAACCTATAAAAGTTACCCTTGAGCATGAATGAACACCAATAGACAAATGGTACCGTATCACTTGGCCCAGAGGCTAATATATTCCTTAAATATGAAAACCCCAACACAACACTAGAACAATCCACATAAGACACTAGATGGTTAATCTCTTCAAACAGAAAGGTGAATGTGAATGACATAGAATTTCCTCAGTCATGATTGATATATTCTAAAGGTCTTTATCTTTAATAAAAAACTCTACCTCAAACAAGATACTAATATCTCCCAAACTATTCTGAATTACAATTCTCATGGTCCAGGTATTTTCATGTGTTGTTGTATCCAGAATCCTTACCAAAAGAAAAAATCTATCTTCACTTAAAAGATTGCCTGTTAGTGAAGCAGGTACTTCTTGGTCTTGACAATTCTTCACAAATGTATTGTTTCTTTGTCTGAAAGGTATAAAAGCTGCCTGCTCTGCTCACTCTTTTGAGCCTCCTATCTTTGTGGCTTCCATACATATGAAATTAAATTTTTTCCCTGGTAATCTGTCTAATGCTGATTTAATTTTTAGACCAGACAAAGAACGCAGAAGGGAGGAAGCGGAACATTTTCTTCCTCTACATATATCTCTAAAAAGGCCCCATGACCTCTGGAATGGCCATGTGATTACTTCATAACCAGTTCTGCTGATCATGTGGGTAGGAGTTTTGTCCTCCAGGGCCTTTTGGAAATGTGTGGAAGATTCGTTTGGTTTTCAAAATGTGTGTGGATTATCAAATGGCATTTTAGCACTAGTGTCAGAGAAGCTATAAAGCACAAATATGTAGGGCAGTGAGGCAAACCAAAGGTTTGTCCCTCCCAAAATGCCAGTAGTGATCCGGTGGAGAAATACTTTACTAGAAGATCTTTACAGACCCTTTCAATTCTGTGATTTTTGGGGCACCTGGATGGCTTAGTCAGTTGAGCATCCGACTTCGGCTCAGGTCATGATCTCACAGTCTGGGTTCAAGCCCCACATCAGGCTCTGTGCTGACGGCTCGGAGCCTGGAGCCTGCTTTGGATTCTGTGTCTCCCTCTCTCTCTGCCCCTCCCCTGCCTGTCCTCTCTCTCTTTCTCCCTCTCTCCGTCTCTCTCTCTCTCTCAAAAATAAAGAAAGAAACATTAAAAAAATTTTTCGGGGCACCTGGGTGGTTCAGTCAAGCATCCAACTCCGACTCAGGTCATGATCTCACAATTTGTGGGTTTGAGCCCGGGTTCGGGCTATGTGCTGATAGCTCAGAGCCTGGAGCCTGCTTAGGATTCTGTGTCTCCCTCTCTCTCTGCCCCTCCCCCGCTCGTGTTCTGTCTCTCTATCTCTCTCAAAAATAAACATTAAAAAATTATTTAAAGGGGCGCCTGGATGGCTCAGTCCGTTGAGCGTCCGACTTCGGCTCAGGTCATGATCTCACAGCTCATGAGTTTGAGCCCCGCATCGGGCTCTGTGTTTACAGCTCAGAACCTGGTGCCTGCTTCTGCTTCTGTGTCTCCCTCTCTCTCTGCCCCTAAACCACTCGCATTCTGTCTCTGCCTCTCTCAAAAATAAACATTTTAAAAAATTATTTAAAAAATTTTCAATTCTGTGATTTTAATTACATAGTTGCAAGGTTTCAATTTGGGGGAGGAAGTGATCTGAAAATGAGTCTTAAGGATTGTTTTGTAATCTCATAAAATGTTTCAATATTATCTTTTGTCTAAAACTTGAACAGTTTATATATTAAGTGATTAAAAATATCAAACAAAAATGAAAACATTTTTGTCCAATCTTTGAAAGTTTAAGCAATGGATGAATAGAGTTCAGATCCTAGATGTACAGACAGATTTAAGAAACTAGAAAGAGTGTAAAAACATAGCTTTTTGTTGTTGTTTAAGTAAAATCATGATTTTCATACAAGTATAAATTGAATACATTTTAGTGATTTTATTTAGGTAATTAATTAATGAAGGAACCAGCAAGATGTAATGACCAATTCAAAGGAGAATTCAAAGTGCCACACCTATGTAGGTCAATCAGGAACACTGAAATTAACTTACAAAAAATCCATTTTTGTCCCCACAAAGGAAAATAAATTGTTCTTCCACTGCATAGAATTCATTTACATGTCTATGGAAAAGAGCCATTTGCATGGCTATCAGGTATTTATAAGGTAACGAACTGTGCAAAACTTAAAGGCAAAATCCATCAAATCAGAATACCAAGATTTAGGCAACATCTAAGATTAACATTATAGACACAGAATTCTTTTTGGTCTATTTCAAAATGTTTCAGTCTTTCTTAACAGTGCTACCTACTTTTCTAGGAATTTATCCATTTCTTCCAGATTGCATTACTAGGTATTTACCCAAAAGATACAAAAATACTGATTTGAAGGGGTGCACACACCCAATGTTTATAGCAGCTCTATCAACAATAGGCAAATTATGGAAAAAGCCCCTATGTCCATCGACTGATCAATGGATAAAGAAGATGTGGCATACATATACTATGGAATATCACTCAGCCATCAAAAAGAATGAAATGCCATTTGCAACGACATGAGTGGAGCTAGAGCGTATTATGCTAAGCAAAATAAGTCCATCAGAGAAAGACAAACACCATATGATTGCACTCATATGTGGAATTTAAGAAACAAACCAGATGAACATAGGGGAAGGGGGAAAAAAGAGGAAAGTAAACCATAAGAGACTCTTAACTATAGAGAACAAACTGAGGGTTGCTGGAAGGGTGTCAGATGGGTAAGGGTGGGCATTAAGGAAGGCACTTGTTAAGATGAGCACTGGGTGTTATATATAAATGATGAATCACTAAATTCTACTCCTAAAACCAATTATTACACTGTACGTTAACTAACTAGAATTTAAAGAAAATTTTGAAAAAAGCCAGTGCTACCTATTTGATTTTAATAATCTCAAAGAAAAATTATGCTTAGTCACAAAATAAGGCTAGTTCCAATAGGTTTGTCCTGATGATTTACATACATACAGCAATAGTGTTAACTCTAGAGCCATGCTGTACTGAAAAATTACTAGAGTCACAAAATTAATTTCTGTGTCTGGACATTTTCATAATTAATCTCAGACTGGATTTTAAAAAGCTCTGGAATTTCTAAGTCTCTGTATCTTGCTATCCCAAGTCCAGGGAACAAGTTCCAAGAAACCGTCCACCAGAATATACTTATACTTCCTACGGATTTGAGGGATTTTCTTTTTCTCCAAAGTTCTCAACATGTCTTAAGGTTTCTAACCTAACAGATTCTTTCCTTATATCCTGTATATCTGCCGCCCTGAAAATCAGATAGCAGGCCAGTTTTCCTAGGAAGGTTTTATAAGCATTGGCTTCAAAGGTAGAGCAACCCTATGCTCATTAACAGTGGTTTGTCCTACCTGAATTAAAAAGCTTCATTCTCCTATATGGCATTTCAGGTAACGCCTTCGTTGTATATTTAATTTGTTAACAATGTCATGGTAAAAAGGAAGAAATATTTTTACTGCATTTTCTTGCTTATGAGTACCAGTATTGGAATGAAACTGAGGAGACTCTTGTAAGGTTTGAATTCTGGAAATGAATGAAAATCAGATATTTTTACATATTTAACTTCACATAACAAAGGCAGAAGTTATTAAATTACTGTGGATTCGAGATAGCTTATGAACACTATGATATATTCTGAATATAAAAAAATATCAACAATATTTCAAGCAAATAACTGCAATAAAAAACTCTCCCCATAAATTTATAAGTCACATAAGTTAATTCTCATTCTTCTGAATCTTAGGTTACCATGAAGCCATCTGCTTTTCTACGAACAAGAGTCCTGGATATCCTAACCCAGTATTGGTATGATCTGAAAGTTGTCTGATGTCACTTCGAAAGTTGACAAGAGTTAGTTTTCATTTTCAAGTGTTAATAGTTTGAAGTATCTGGTAAGTTTTGTTTTTTTTTTATATGACTTTGAGATTATCCTTTGTTGAAGACACAAACTCTGGACTGTAGCTCATAGCAGAGCCCTTCATACACACATCAAAAGAAACTAAATATTATCTGTAGAAAGCAGACACTTAAAATTACCGTGGTTCATTTATTACCGACAATTTTTCAAGTGTGAAAGTTCTTATGAAGTTCTTAATAAGAATAACACAATTTATAAGGAAATTCGGTTGTTTCGGTGGCATGTAAAACAAAGGTAGTAAAGTCATTGTAAAGATAAGAGCAATTGTATCCAAGTAAAATTGTTAAGCTCAATTTCAAAGAGGACAGTGAATGTTAGAACTAATTTATAAAAATGGATGGACATAGTCTCTAGAGAGAAAAAAAAAACATCCTAAGAGTTAACATCAAATAATTTTATACTATTAATATCAGTACAAAAGATGCATTCATGCTGGAGCAAGACCTATGTATCTGTATTTTTATAATAATTCATGGTTAAGTCTGATGTACATCTACAGTTGGAAACTGCTTCCTTTGAAAATGCTAGACTGAAATTAAAGAGGCAAAATTGTAATTAATCAACATTTTATATAATAATTAAAATTATGAGTAGTGACATTAACATTACTGTTATTGTGTAGTATTAGACAAAATACCACCAGGAATCTGAGATGTGCAGAGAAAGTTGGGAGAATTATTTCCTAAGAATTATTATCAGTATTTCTCCTGAAGTTATGACATATTATGGAAGGCAAAGACATTGACAAATCTCCAAGGGCTTCCTATAAACCACACAATTTCTAAAATAATTATATCAATACTATTTTACCTATACAAATTTAACCTAAGGAAGGTTGACCTTATCTTCTTATTTGACAGCTCTTCTCATGTAACACTTGAAAGAGTGACATATTGAGCAAACTTTTTAAGCATCTTTTCTTCTAAGGCAAAAGAACAAATCTTTCCATCTATGAAATCTCGAGTATAGTTTTAGGTGTTATTGGGGAGAGAGAATTTACTCTGCCCTTCAAGGTCGTTCTAGCTGGACTAAGAATCAAACTGACATAAGACGGATTAATAGGAGAAAATCAAATTTAACAGTGTACTCATGGGGAATCCATACAGATATGGAAATTTCAAAGATAAGCAAAATGATGCTTATATGAGCTAAAGAGAGGGGTAAGGGTCTGAAGATACAAAGGGGAGAAAGACCACTAACAGGAAAGTGAGAGGACATGTTTGAAAAACAAATCTTGCCCTATTATGTAAATAAGTTTCTTAGGTAAAGAGAAATCCCTTAATAGCTCTCTTACTGGTATAAGCAGGCAGTTGAGGGGGAAGTAAAAAGCTTTTCCTGAATGTATTGCTTTGAACGCAAAACAACGTTTCCCGCCGAAATGGGCCATCCTGGGACAGCCTGTCATTGGCCTGTAGGGTGTAAAGATATCCTGAAAGTTTACATTATTTAATTTTCTATTTAGGATTCAAGGGTTGTATATGGGAAGAATATTCTTTTTGAAGTTGTTAAGAAATTTGGACACTAGATTAGGATATGACCATAGGTGCATAAGAAATTACCTGGTTGCCTATTTAACCAAAGTGACAATAAACATTTAAAAATAAGTATAGAAAACAATAGGCTAAGGTACTAATTAGTAAGCCAAAGAAGCAAACCCATAAATATTGACTGAACGTTACTAAGATTTTAATAGCTTCCTTTTTGTGACAGTTATTATAAACCATGGTAAAAATTCTTTCCAAAGTTTCACATTCATTACGCTCTTTCATATTCTGGAACAAAGAGATACTTTACTTTAGGATGTATCTCTGGGGTACATGTTGTCAAAACTAATTTCACAATAATTTTAAGAGTTTATTTATACTAAATATTAATTATTGCTATTTTCACATGAAATCAATAAATAAGCATTTTTTAATTCTCAGTTTCAAACTTCTAGCATAGTAAATATTTACTTTTATAATCTAGAGGAACAGAAGCTCTTTTTAATGCACAATAAGTCCCAGGAATATAACAGCTCCACAGACCAAAAGAAAAAAGGCTGAGAATTTCTGTTTTAGGGCAAAATGACTTTTTTTTTTTTTGGAGAAACACAGTGAAGTCAAGGATCAACTATTAAATTAGAGAAAACAGACCCAAGACCACCCTTACTTCTGATATCTACAAATTCAGGGATTTCCCAAAAGCAGCTTGAGGTTTGACAATTCACTAGAAGAACAGAACACCTATTATGGTTCTGGTTTATTTCAGGGAAAGGATACAGATTAAAATTAGGCAAGGGAAAAAGTACATATCGCAGAGTCCAGGAGAAGAACCAAGTGCAGAGCTTTCATTTTTCTCTCCACATGAAGTCAGGACACATTACTCTTTTGGAATTGATTTGAATTATACTATACATGGAATATTACCAACCAGGGGAACTCACATGAACTTCAGTATCCAGAGATTTTATTGGGGAATCATCATGTAGGCATGAATGATTGACTGATTGCCCATGTGGTTGATCTCAATTTCCAGATGGACTGATGCCATGTGACCCAGAGCCCTCATTCGAAATTACAGTTTTTCTGGTGTGGCCAGCCTCGAGCCTAAGACTATATGGATGTGGCTAGCTCCCAGTCAAAATTATATTATTAAACTACCCATTTATGGCCCAAGGCCCCTAGGCAAACATAAACAAATGTTCCTAAAATGTTCCAAGAACCTGGAGATTATCTCCCAGATGCCAAGCATAAAGGCCAGAACTTCTTTTTAGGCAAATCCAAATTCTTGCCTCCAATAAACACAATTGTATTTTTCTATCACCTTTGCTCCAAAATATAGTGTCAACTATTCATATTAATTATACTCTTTCACTAATGTACCAAAATACTATTTCACAGAGAAAACTTGGGAGTAATAATTGAGAACTATATTATAGAACAACTTTTGCCAATTACCAAAGCTCAGGAGCCCCCACAGCGGTATTTTTTATAGCCACACATGTCTTTTATACAGATTCCTAAATTACAAAAATCAGCACATTAACATGATCCATAATTTTAAATTCTTGATAGCATTAAAACTAAGAGGCAAGAGCATATAAGCTTAAAATACGTGTTTCAATATTCTCCTTAGTAATTATGTAGATATTCAACAATATTTGTATTTTTGCCCAAGTTAGTAACAGTTCGAGGTTTGTAAGTTACCAAACTACCTTGGCAATTATTCTCAAGCTGACATACTAGAAAACATAATTACTATTGAAATAAAGTCTGCCAAAATAATGATTAAACATTGTTGAGCACAAGTTGCAGTTTCATAATCTTAATTATTGAAGAATGTTATTACCTTACTTGATCAAAAAACAAATTCAAATGGAATGGAATAAAATATATGTTTGTAATATACTTCATGCTGATAAATCAGAGAAGACATGGATGTTTTATTTAACTAAAATTATTAAACTATTCTTGTTTACCCAAGATTTACTTTTGTTATATAAAATTGGATTCCTAAAAGTTTTCTGAGTTAGTTTCTATAAGAATAACTATTAAGTATAAGAATAATTATTCTTTAAGTATAGCATATTTACTGCATTAGAAGTTCAATTCCTCTATTTTCTGGGAATTTTAGGTATATTTAATTTTATAAGTACTTATTTATCTATATAAGCCAATAAGAATAGATCTCTTTTAATTTAAGAGACCTTATAATGTAATTTGTTAGTTCTCTCTGGAGATAAGAAAACATTCTTTGCTCAACACAATGAGAACTAATAGCTTTTCATTACAGGCATGTTATAATACAGAGACAGAAAGAAATTGATGCTATAATTCTTCAATTTTAGTTCAACATTAAGAAACACAAGAGACTTAGAAATACAATAAACTTGCCAGTCCAGATACCAAAGAGCCCATTTCCTTCCTAGTGGGTACAAAATTCTTAATTTATTTGATTTCAAAATACACAATAGACAAACAAACAAAAACAGATTCTTTGCTGTCTTTCACCCACCAGAGACAAGAACTTTATTAATTCATTCATGGAGATCACCAAATGGTCAGATCATAAAAGCAAATTCCCAGACATTGCTGCCACCAATGGGGAATAACTAATCAGCTATAAAAAAAAAAGAATATCGAATCATCAGAGAGGTGGGAAAAAAGACTAAAGAAATGGGGTCAGCAAAATTTTATATATATATATACATATATATGTACACATATATACATATATATGTACACATATATACATATATATGTACACATATATACATATATATGTACACATATACACATATATACACATATGTGTATATATTTGTGTATATATATGTGTATATATATGAATTATATATACATGTATTAATTATACATGAGTTATATATATGTATATATATATATAATTAACAATGTTTTACTAGTTTCAGGCATACCAAATAATGATTCAACAATTATTTTTTTAAAAAAAAATTTTTTTTTTCAACGTGTATTTATTTTTGGGACAGAGAGAGACAGAGCATGAACGGGGGAGGGGCAGAGAGAGAGGGAGACACAGAATCGGAAACAGGCTCCAGGCTCTGAGCCATCAGCCCAGAGCCCGACGCGGGGCTTGAACTCACGGGCCGCAAGATCGTGACCTGGCTGAAGTCGGACGCTTAACCGACTGTGCCACCCAGGCGCCCAACAATTATTTTTATAATTAAAATTTTTTTTAATGTTTATTTACTTTTGAAAGAGACAGAAACAGAGACAGAGCTCTGAGCTATCAGCACAGGGCCCAATGCAGGGCTCAAACTCACAAACTGCAAGATCATGACCTGAGCCAAAGTCGGATGCTTAACCAACTGAACCACTCAGGCACCCCAATGATTCAACAATTCTATAAATTACTCAGTGCTCAAAGTTATATTGACACTTGGGATTCACTTCCCGTAGCTGTTGGGGAGGAGGAATTTATTCTACCTTTCAAGATCCTTCTAGCTGGACTAAAAATCAAATTGATGAGATAGGTTAACAGGGAAAAATCAAATTTAATAGATACATACTGGGAATCCACACAGACATGGAAATTCCAAAGACAGTGAGGCAACATGATGCTTATATGAGCTAAGGAGGGGTCTGTGGATACAAAAAGGAGAAAGAAAGTGAAAGGAGACGTTTGGAAAGCAGAGCTTGCCCTATTGTGCAGATAAGTTTCTTAGGTAAAGAGGAGTCTTTGTTAATAGCTCTCCTGGTGCAAGCAGAAGAGCTTTTTCTGAATATGCTTCATTTCTTTTTTTAAATTTTTTAATTTTTTAAAATTTACATCCAAATTAGTTAGCATATAGTGCAACAATGATTTCAGGAGTAGATTCCTTAGTATATTCTATACCCATTTAGCCCATCCTCACCTCCCACAACCCCTCGAGTAACCCTCAGTTTGTTCTCCATATTTATGAGTCTCTTCTGTTTTGTCCCCCTCCCTGTTTTTATATTATTTTTGTTTCCCTTCCCTTATGTTCATCTGTTTTGTCTCTTAAAGTCCTCATGAATGAAGAAGTCATATGATTGAATGTGCTTCATTTCAATTGCTTTTAATTCAAAATCATGTTCATGTTAAAGTGGCTTTTCTCGAGGGAGCCTGCCCTTGGCCCCTAAAAAGCCAAGAAAATATATGATAAGTTTTAAGCTATCAATAAGATAAATTTCTCCAGGAATACAATCAATAGAGAATATGGAAGAATGACCTTCAAAACTGTTAAAGGATATTGAAAAGTAAAAGGTAAAATCATGACTCACACAAATATGAAAATAAATTTTTCAAAACTTTTATTTAATGCATTAATCAATTAATTAATAAAGTAAATAGTAAGAGGTTACAGCTGGTTCATAGAAGAATTCTAAGAACCACGTTTGCCCAGATCAATCAAGAATGCTGAAATGGATTTTATAAACAAATGCAAGGCAGTTTGTATCCATTGGATGGGAGAGAAGTGAATTGTTTCTCCATCAGAAGGAATGAAGTCTTCAGGCAGGAATTATATGACTATTTCTCTGACTATGCCTCTTTTTGTCTATGTCAGAATCTTCATGAATTTTCCTAAGATGCAGGTGTAGTTTTGCATCTTGAGGTCATGTTTTCCCACAAAAGGAAGCTTGTTAGACATGTATAAATAGATTTTATATTTATTATTATGTGGACTCTCTAAAGAGCCACCCTGGTGTTCATTTTGAACCTGTGGCCATTACTTTCTCTCTAGTGTGATAGAGTGACAAGTATTAACAGGGCACCAGGGCCATTATTTACCTACTCATTCCCTCATATTTATCTGAAGCCAGTGAGGTAGAATAAACCCAGTGATCAACTGTGAGCTATTTTAAATTCCACTGAATTGTAACACATTAGATGTAAAAGGGACGATTTTTATATGTATTTTATCACAATAAAAAAGGAAGAATAAGAAAAGTCAGAAAAATTGACCCCATTTATAGAAGTGGAAGCAATATTTATACATGTATAATCAACTTATATGAGAACATTTGTAAGTAATTTGTGATTTAGAGAGAAAAATTTTATTTGCGGATTAATAAAAAAAGGACTTCTAAAAGAGAATTCTGCTCCAGGAAGGATTATTTAACTCTACAGAATGCTATTTAGGGTTTTTGCATGAGGAGAATAGAAACATTTTCATAGATTTAGCAACATTTTTTCAAGTTTATTTATTTATTTTGAGAGAGAGAGAGAGAGAGAGAGCAGACAGAGAGAGAGGAAGTGTGAAAGAATCCCAAGTAGGTTCTACACCATCAGCACAGAGCCCGACATGGGGCTCCAACCCACAGACTGCAAGATCGTGACCTGACCTGAAACCAAAAGGTGGATGCTTAACTGACTGAACCACCCAGGTGCCCTTCATAGATTTAGCAACATGGACATCACTGGTAACTTTTGACCATAGGTTTCTCAGTGTAGAATCATAAGCCAGATTGAAGTGGGTTGAATGGAAAATGTAATATTTTTGAAATTCCCTCTTTGCTTGTTGTTTTCAAATTACACAAATAATTTTAAAGATTATTATGTTATTAGAAATACATACATAAATACATACATATATAATTTTAAATATAATTTATAGGTACTATATTATGTACTTATTTAAAAATACAATGCATGCAATTGGGTTACTATGGAAAGACAGAGACAGTGAGTATGAAAATTTTTCAACATTTTAAATATACTTTATCTTGCATTTTTGCTACATGCCCCTACATTTTTATGCATGTGGTTCGCTATTTCAACTAGTAATCACTAATCTTAGTGTGGAAAAAAAATTAAAGCTATGGATATAAAAATAATGCATTAGTAGTATAAAGTATTTTTTAAAAATAAATGAAGAATGTGGGGAGAAAACAATCACCCAAAATCTCATCACCTAAAGAAGAGCAGTATAGAATTCTCGGTTTTAAAACAAAGACATACTTGTATTTTATTGTATTGTATTGTATTGTATTTTCTATTTTATTTTATTTTATGTTAGAGTGCAAGCGGGAGAGAGGAAAGAGAGAATCTTAAGCAGGCTGCATGCTCAGGGCAGAGCCCCACGCAGGGCTCAGTCCCACAACCTTGGGATCCTGACCTAATGCCAAAATCAAGAGTCAGACACTCAACTGACTGAGCCACCCAGGTGCCCCAAATTTTTACTATATGCTAAGGTCCATGTGGCCAAGCCCTCTACAGGGAGTTGCATTACAGAAAAAGTATAGTTGCTAAAAGAAATTTTAAAAGAATTCCACATTGACTTTCATCACCTTAAAAAACAGAAAGTGTTTACTCCATACACCATAACATTTCTCAGAATTGTCTTTCCTCTCCATTCTAACTCTCTCTCTTTGTAGAAACTGCTTCATAGTCTCTCATTCACCAAACCACAAACTCTCTCTCTAATAACTAGTCAGCTCTTCTATTCATGCTTATTCCTCCTCTTCGGGTCTTAATGAAGTAGATTAACTTAAGTCTTCTGGGTTCTTTTCTAGGTTTTTCTATTCATTGATACTGCTTCACTAAAATCTCATGAGTCACTTTGGCAAATGCAGACCCCTACTTAGGGCGATGGCAATGGGAAAGAACCCAGCTAGCAGAAGCAAAATTCGCTTGGGGGAGAGGTAAATACTCACACGTTCATGTTCTGTTCCCTACCAAACATTCAAGCTAGTCAGTCATTATTAAACCTGTGAGGAAATGCATACACATTAATTATGCTATCAGGAATCTTTAACATTGGGGCGCCTGGGTGGCTCAGTTGGTTAAGCGCCCAACTTTCGCTCAGGTCATGATCTCGGGGTTCGTGAGTTCGAGCCCCGCGTCCGGCTCTGTGCTGACAGCCTGGAGCCTGCTTCGGATTCTGTGTCTCCCTTTCTCTCTGCCCCTCCCCTGATCATGCTCTGTCTCTCTCTGTCTCAAAAAATAAATAAAACTTTTTTAAAAATGTAAAGAATCTTCAATATTAATTCAAGCCTACTCTCATCTACTTCTTCTACAAGGTGAATCAAGTTCCTCTTGGGTAACTCTGAAGGTATTACCACTATCTGCTGGAATACTAGTCTCTTCTTGCAAATCTGTGTTTGAATGGTGAGCTTCCAGGTGAGCAGCAACCCACTGTTCTCCCCCATCACTGCTCACGTACATACATACACACCTCTACCGAGGTCTATGTCTCCAGTAAAATGAGGAATGTGCTGAATTTTTAAATTATTTTGTTTATGGGGGCAGTTGTCCACTAAATGGCTCTTACCTCTAAAACCAAAGAACATTCATCCCTCCTACCAACCTCTGATAATCACTAATCTGCTTTCTGTCTCTATGCATTTACCTTTTGTGAATATTTCATATAAATGGAATCATGCAACATGTGGCCTTTGTGTGTGGTTTATTTCACTTAGCATGATATTTTCAAGGGTTGATTTATGTTATAGCAAGTATCTGTACTTCATTTTATTGCTGAATAATATTCCATTATATGGATATACCACATTTTATTTATCCTTTTCCTCAGCCGCTGGACGTTTGGATTGTTTCTGCTTTGGAGCTGTTGTGAATAGTGCTGGTATGAACACTGTTTGAACTATATTTTTGATTCTTCGGGGTATACACCTAGGAGTGGAATTGCTGTATCATATGCTATTTAACTTTTGAGGAATCAGCAGACTGTGTCCCATGGCAGATGTACCATTTTACATTCTTACCAACAATGTATGAGACTTTCTTTATATTCTATCACTTGTTATTTTCATTTTTTAAAAATTATAGCCCTTCTACTGGTATATCATTCTGATATTTTATTTGAAATTCTCAATTAATGATATTCAGCATCTTTCCATGTGCTGGTTGGTCATTTGTATGTCTTCCTTGGATAAATGTTTGTTCAAGCCCTTTCCCCCTTTTTTACTGAGTTGTTCATCTTCTTCTTGAGTTGAAAGAGATTTTTATATATCTGGATACTAGACCATTATCACATGTTTATTTTGTCTTTCAGTCTTTTGCTAGTGTCCTTTGATGCAAAAAATTTTTAATTTTGAATGTTTGAAGTCTAGTTTCTCTAATTTTTTTTCTTAGGTTTCTTGTGCATTTATTGTCATATTTAAGAAAGCACTGCCAAAATCAAGTTCTTTTAAGTGGCCCAGGTGCATCTCTAGGCGTGTAGTATTCTCCCCAGCACATTACTCACCATATGTGTTTATTTCTATGAGTGTTATGGTTTTAGTTCTTATGTCTGTATCTTTGAGTCATTTTAAGTTAAGTTTTGTAGATAATGTGAAGTTAAAGTCCACTTTCAGTCTATTGAATGTGAATATCCACTTGTCCCAATACCATTTATTAAATAGACTATTCTTTCCCCATCAAATGATCTTGGCACCCTGGTAAAAAATTATTTGGCCATAAATACATGGGATTATTTCTGAAATTTGAATTCTAAGTCATTTATTTGTATGTCTATTTTTATTGCCATTAACACACTAGTTTGATTACAGGAGCTTTGTAGCAAGTTTTGAAATTAGGAAGTGAGTCCTACCAATTTTGTTCTTTTATCTCAAGGCTGCCTGTTCAGTCTTCAGAAGGAAACAACCCTGCCAACACTTGATCTCACACTTCAGCCTCCACCTAGGGGCAAAGATTACAGTTAGGACAAACTGTAGACACACTAAAAACCTGGAATGAAAAGCTGAAGAGATAGTTATTTAGGGGAATAAGAACTTTGAGAGGCACCTATGTATAAGAGGAATCTAGAAATCCACATGCCCATATATGATACTATAATATTTACAATTTAGGCTGTTGACATGGTAGATTCCATTGCCTGATTTCTTAGTGTTACACCAGCCTTGCATACCTAAAACAAATATTGTTTGTTAGTAGTTTATAATTCTTTTTATGCATTTTGAATTCTATTTTATCATATATTGTTGAGGACTTTTATAATTGTGTACATGGAATTGTGAGACAAGTTAAATCAAGTTAAAGAAAAGGTAAATAAGGGTGCATGGGTGGCTCAGTCAGTTGAGCATCCCACTTCGGCTCAGGTCATGATCTCGCGGTTCATGAGTTTGAGCCCCGTGTCAGGCTCTGTGCTGTCAGCTCAGAGCCTGGAGCCTGCTTCAGATTCTGTGTCTTCCTCTTTCTGCCACTCCCCACTCATGCTCTGTCTCTCTCTCAAAAATAAATAAACATAAGTCTTTTTTTAAAAAAAGAAAATTAAATGGAGAAATATATCATGCTCATTGGTAGGAAAACTCATTATTTCAAAGAATCTCAATTCTTGTGTATGGTATAAGAAAGTGGTTCAGTCTCACTCTTCTACATGTCACCATCCAGTTTTCCCAACACTGAAGAGGCTGTTCTTTTTCCATTGGATATTCGAGTGTTAACAAGGATGTGGAGAAGGGGGAAACTTCTTGCACTGCTGCTGGGAATGCAAACTGGTAAAGACACTTGGAGAACAGTATAGAGGTTCCTCAAAAAACTAAATATGGAACTACCCTACAATCCAGAAATTGCACTATTAGGTATTTACCCAAATGATAAAAAAAAAATTTGAAGGGGTACATGCATCTCAATGGTTATAGCAGCATTATCAATAATAGCCAAACTATGGGGAGAGCCAAAATGTCCATTGAGTGATGAATGGATATATATATAGAGAGAGAGAGAGAGACAGAGAGAGAGAGAGAATGGAATATTACTCAGTCATCAAGGGAAAATTAAATCTTGCCTTTTGCAACAACGTGGATGGAGCTAGAATGTATTATGCTAAGTGAAATAAGTCAAGCGGAGAAAGACAAATATCATATGATTTCACTCATATGTGGAATTTAAGAAACAAAGCAGATGAACATATGGGAAGGGTGGAGAAGAGAAGAAAGGGAAACAAACCACAAGAGACTCTTAACAATAGAGAAAAAACTGAAGGTTGATGGAGGGAGGTAGGTGGGACATGGGCTGGATGGGTGATGGCTACTAAGGAGGGCACTTGTGATGAGCACTGGGTGTTGTTTGTGAATTCTAGTTGTGAAACCAATATTGCACTGCATATTAACTAGCTAAAATTTAAATTAAAAAAATCTCAATTCTTTCCATAGTAACCTATAGATTTACAGCAATTTCAATTAAAATTCACAGCAGGCTTTCAGAGGCATTGGCAAATTTTAAAATTTAAATCCAATTGTGAGGGATCTAGACCAGCCTAGACCATCTCAAAAAAGAACAAAAAAAAAAAAAAAAAACAAAAACGGAAGACTGATAGCAACTAGGAGTAGCTCTAACAAAAGATGTAGAAAGACTTCTATGAATAAACCATTATACATTGTTGAGAAAAATTACAGGCTACTTACATAAAATGAAGAACATTCCCTATTCATAGACTGGGAGCCTCAATGTAAAATATCATCTAAGTAATAATTAATCTACAGATTCAATACAATACCAATAAACAGCCCCAACATGTTTATCGGACTCTAAAATTTGTATGGAAATTCAAAGGGCCAAATACAGGCAAAGCAATTTGGAAGTTGAAGAGCCAAGTTGGTACATGAAAAGAACAATTATGAAGTCATAGTAATCAAGATTATGTGATATTGGTGAAATGACAGAAAAATCGACAAATGGAAGAGAACAGAGCGTTCAGAATCATACTTCCTCTTATATGTTTATTTGATTTGTGACTAAAGGAGCACAGAATTTCAGTGAGGACCACTGAACACGTACACACCTCTTGATCTTCAGTCCCATTTCTAGGTGTGTACCCAGTGTGAGCATGAAATATTTTCAGAAGCTCCTTATTCATAAAATATTTTCAGCAATAGAATGGATAATTAAATTGTGGTATAGTCACACAATGGAAGACTCTATACTGTAATGATATATAACAATGAGAATGAACAATCTGCAATGATACATAACATGAATAGGTCTCACAGACATAATGTTGAGTGAAATGCCAGACAGAAAAACCTACATACTTTATACTTCTATTTATATCAATATTGAAAACTGGCAAAACTCTGTAGTGTTAGAAATCATGAGAGGAGTTACTCTTAGAGAAAGTATTATGCGGGAATGATTATAATAGATTCTTCTGGGATTTGGCAATATTCTATTTCTTGATATGGGGGGTGGTTGCCTGAGTTTGTTCAGTTTTGAAAATAATTTGAGCTGCATACTTGTGATTCATGTACTTTTATGTATGTATATTGTATTGATATGAAAAGGAAAAACTAAAATACTGATATATGTAAAAAAATACTGGGAGTAAGTTTAGACTCTACATTCTCTTAAAATGAGTTTTAAGGCATTTAAATGACAAATATCTAATGACAAGTATTCATGATACTTTTGAGACAGCTGGAATACATTCACAAATTGGATGAAGGTCTCAATATACGATTCCATAGAATGGTTCCATAGAATCACACAGTGTAAACTTCAAGCCATAACACCTCTAATTACATCTGACCCTTGAACAATACCCTGTGCAGTTGAAAATCTGCATGTAACTTTTGACTTGCCCAAAAATTAACTACTAATAGACTACTGGTGACTGGAAACCTTACCAATAATATAGTCAATTAACATGTATTTTATATATGTAATGTACATTGTATTCATACATTCAAGTTAGAGAAAAGAAAGTATTACTAAGAAATTCATAAGGAAGAGAAAATACATTTAGAGTACTGCACTGTATAAAAAAAATCCACAGGGGTTCCTGGGTGGCTCAGTCTGTTGAGTGTCCACCTCTTGATTTCGGCTCAGGTCATGATCTCAGGGTTGTGGGATCAAGCCCCGTATGGGGCTCTGCGCTGAGTGTGGAGCCTGCTTAAGAATCTCAATCTCTCTCTCTCTCTCTCTCTCTCTCTCTCTCTCCTTCCCTCCCTGCCTTCCTCCCTCCCTCTCCCTCTCTTCCTCTCCCTCACCCATGCTCTCTCTCTCTCTGTGTAAGAAAAAAAATCCACGTGTAAGTAGACCCATACAGTTCAAACCCATGTTGTTCAAGGGTCAATTCTGTAAGCAGTGTACCTTCCTGAAAATTTCATATTGGATCCATCACTCATTGTACAAAAGATAATTTTTCTCTTTTTAAAGTTTTTATTTAAATTCCAGTTAGTCAACATACAGTGTAATATTAGTTTCAAGTGTACAATTTAATGATTCAACACTTACTTCCAATACCTAGTGCTCTTCATGAGTGCCCTCCTTAATCCCCATCACTTATTTAACCCATCCTCCCACCCACCTCCCCTCTGGTAATCATCAAATTGTTCTCTATAGTTAAGAGGCTGTTTCTTGGTTTGCCTTTCTTCCTTCTTCCCCCTACCCTGTTCATTTGCTTTGTTTCTTAAATTCCACATATGAGTGAAATCATATGCTATTTGTCTATCTCTGACTGACTTACTACACTTAGCATAATACTCTCTAGCTCCATCCACAACATTGCAAATGGAAAGATTTCATTCTTTTTGATGGCTGAGTAATATTCCACTGTGTGTGTGTGTGTGTGTGTGTGTGTGTATACCACATCTTTATCCATTCACCAGTCAATGGACATTTGGGCTTTCCCCATAATTAGGCTATTGTTGATAATGTTGATATATGCTGTAAACATCAGGGTGCATGTTTCCCTTTGAACTAGTAATTTTGTATCCTTTGGGTATATACCTAGTAGTGCCATTGCTGGAACATAGGGTAGTTCTATGTTTAACTTTTTGAGAAACCTCCATACTGTTTTCCACAGTGGTTGCACCAGTTTGCATTCCCACCAGCAGTGTAAGAAGGTTCCCCTTTCTCCACATCCCTACCAACACCTGTTGTTTCCTGTGTTGTTAATTTTAGCCATTCTGACAGGCGTGAGGTGGTAGCTCACTATGGTTTTGATTTGTATTTCCCTGATGATGAGTGATGTTGAGCATCATTTCATGTGTCTGTTGACCATCTGTATGTCTTCTTTGGAAAAGTATATATTCATGTCTTCTGCCATTTTTAACTGGATTATTCATTTTGGGGGTGTTGAGTTTTATAGATTCTTTATATATATATATAAATGTTTATTTATTTTTGAGACAGAGAAAGAGCATGAACGGGGGAGGGTCAGAGAGAGGGAGACACAGAATCTGAAACAGGCTTCAGGCTCCGAGCTGTCAGCACAGAGCCCGACGCGGGGCTCAAACTCATGGACCGTGAGATCGTGACCTGAGCCGAAGTTGGCTGCTCAACCGACTGAGCCACCCAGGCGCCCCTCTTTATATATTTTTTATACTAGCTCTTTATCAGGTATGTCTTTTGCTAATATATTCTCCCATTCTGTAGATTGTCTTTTGTTTTGTTGATTTTTTTTCTGTGCAGAAGCTTTTTATTTTTGGTGAAGAAAAGATAATTTTTTGAGTTTCACCTGCTCAATACCTAACATCTCATCCATTCTATCAGAAAGATAATGCAAGTTGTGGTTTTGCATAATATATATAAGCCCCTGATATATTTTTTCACTTTTCAATTCCGTGTTGATACACACTTAGACATTTTTAAAATTTGTACAGAGATGTAATATAATAATAAGATAGAGATTACTATGCAGATAACTGCAATGCTGCCATTCTCTAGGGAAATCAGATACATTTATTTTGTGCTTCTATTGGTTACTCACACTTTACATTCTAACTCCTCTGTTCTGTTGCCCGTTATAGTGTTGGAAAACACTCTTGCTGAGAGAACTTGGGTTCACAACCTGATACCACTGTATAATTTACACTTTATGATACATTAAATTAAAAAGTAAACTGTTGCATCTGCTGGAGAGGAAGAATTCCATCTACCTTTCAAAGTCCTTCTTCTAGCTAGACTAAGAATCAAATTGACATGAGACAGATGAACAGGAAAAATTTTAGTAGTGTGCATATGGGGAATTCACACAGACATGGAAATACCAAGAAAGTGAGGCAACATGATGCTGATATGAGCTAAGGAGAGGGGTAGAGGTCTGAGGATACAAATGGGAGAAAGACCATTAGTAGGAAGTTGAAAGGAGATGTTTGGAAAGCCAAGGTTGCCCTATTATACAGATAAGTTTCTTAGGTAAAGAGGAATCTTCGTTAATAGCTCTCTTCCAGGTACAAGCAGGTAGTTGAGGGAGAGTTGAAGAGATTTTTCTGAATCTACTGGGTTTGCATTGCTTTTGATTCAAAATAATATTCATGTTAGAGTGGCCCATCTTGAGGTGGCCTGTCCTTGGCCCCTGCACATCAGACTAATGTTTTTCATTTCTTACTTCCCCTATTCCATTATAGAATTAAGATATTCAAGGAATTTCACCAAGTCCTGTCTTTATGGCAGGAAAGTTGTACTATGTTGGTTTAAAAAAATGCTTCTTGGAAATCAAGAGATACCACTTCCTTGGAGATAATTATGTCTCTTCTAGTTCTAAGTTGTGATAATTCTAAGCTTTTTGAAGAGCAAAATCAATTGAGGATTATCCCCATTCACCTGTATTTACTCAAACAGTAGAAAGGTTTATGTGGACAAGTTGAAATAAATATAAGCATGTTGTGTTGTTTTTTTTTACAGGAGAGCGTCCATGCAAACGCTCATGTACATGATCAATCTCCAAGAGAACAGACTTTGAAACTTCCCAAAATTATTTAATGAAAAGTTTTTCCTGAGGAACTGATACTTCCGAAGACACAGTTTGGCAGATAAGGAACTGATACCTCTAAGAACATAGTTTGGCAGATTCTAACCTGAATGAAATCTTCTGTTCCTTCTCAGTCAGTATTTGGTATTTCTATGGAATCTACTTAAACAATGCCATTCATATTTGCCCCTTCTTTGTACTTTTGCTACCAGTACTCTTGTTAAAGTCTGGGTTACATTTTACCAGGACAACTGCTGTAGCTTTCTGATTCAGAGTCATCACATGTCCTCAGGGAGCAATGGTTGTGTGGAACACTACTGAATGCTAGAGTCCCTATGTTTTCCCATGAGACAATGCATTCATTACCTTGTGTACCCAGTTCTCACATCCAGGAAAGCTGCGTCTTTTTTATACCACCGTATTTCTGGCAACTAGTAGAGTTGCCGGTACGTATCATATGCTTAAGAATTTCAGTTGATTGCTTGTTTGGGAATAATGGGTGAACAATTAGATTTGTCTTCATTGTAGGATTTCTCAGAATTTCTACTATGCCAACATGCAGCGTAAATATCTAAAAAGGACATAGAATATGTATTTTGGGGGGCCTGGAAAATTTGGGGGCCTGGAAAAGATTTATTTTGTTTTTACAGAAAATTTATTATCATCTTACAGAACATGTTTTAGGTGACAGCCCTCAATATTTTTACTCTCTAGCTGTTGTCCAAGAATAGATTCTGTGTTTTAAGATTCTGATAGTCTCAGTTCCAAAGCAAGATTTTAAGATTTTCATTTGTTATAAAGACAGGAGCAAAAATGAGAAGAAAAAGCCCATCATTCTCATGTATTAATACTTTTCAAAATCAGAGCTGCTTGTCTTTAGTTACATTTTGGAAAATACACTATAAACTCTGATGAATTCACAAATGATAAAATTAATCTTAAATGGTATCTAAACCTAGGAAAAATAAGCCAAACAGATTTATAGGCACAGCTCCTCAAAATAGGGAATATTAACATAAGGATGGAGGACTATATGTTTGGGCTTTTCTAAAATTTATATTAAGTTCGTCTTACAGAATACTATGCAAATATAAAGATATTTTGATTTAATTGGATTTATAAAATACTAATTGCTTTTCTTATGAGATGTGCAATATCTTCTACATATGATTTTTGTCAACATAAATTATTACTACATATTTGGAGAGTTGAAGAAATAAACTCTATATTTAACTAAGAGTTTTAATTCTGATTAGCAGTTCATATATAGAGAAAGATTGCTATAAGATTTGGATCAGCTTGTCTTCCCCCGACACCCTCCATTTTCTTAAACTCATCATTTATAATTCCAGAGAGGAGTAAAATATTTTCACTCATCTCAGAAAGTCATAATTAATCTAATACCACTTCATAATCATTTCCACGTAAGAGCAGCACAACAAACAACTCTCACATCCTTCTTTTGTGTTTTTAGCTTAATATTTGGCTCTCAGATAGAATTCATGTTGATTCAAATGGAGTCTCTGGAGCCAGACTTATTGAGTTTGAACCCTGCTTTTTAGCTCTGTGATCCTGCGTAGAGTGTTTCACCTCTTTGTGCCTCAGTTTCCTTGTTGTATAACAGACCTCAGAATCATTATTGGCTTTATTTTTTTTTATTTTATTTTTTTTAATTTACATCCAAATTAGTTAGCATCTAGTGCAACAATGATTTCAGGAGTAGATTCCTTAATGCCCCTTACCCATTTAGCCCATCCCCGCTCCCACAACATCTCCAGTAACCCTCTGTTTGTTCTCCATAGTTGAGCCTCTTATGTTTTGTCCCCTTCCCTGTTTTTATATTATTTTTGTTTCCCTTCCTTTATGTTCATCTGTTTTGTCTCTTAAAGTCCTTATATGAGTGAAGTCATATGATATTTGTCTTTCTCTGACTAATTTCGCTTAGCATAATATCCTCCAGTTCCATCCACATAGTTGCAAATGGCAAGATTTCATTCTTTTTGATTGGTGACTAATACTCCATTGTGTATATATACCACATCTTCTTTATCCATTCATCCATCGATGGACATTTGGGCTCTTTCCATACGTTGGCTATTGTTGATAGTGCTGCTATATACATTAGGGTGCATATGTCCCTTCGAAATGGCACACCTGTATCCCTTTGATATACTTAGTAGTGCAATTGAACTACTTTTAATTTTTTTAGGAACCTCCATACTGTTTTCCAGAGTGGCTGCACCAGCTTGCATTCCCACCAACAATACAAAAGAGATCCTCTTTCTCTGCATCTTTGCCAACGTCTGTTGTTGCCTGAGTTGTTAATGTTAGCCATTCTGACAAGTGTAAGGTGATATCTCACTGTGGTTTTGATTTGTATTTCCCTGATGATGAGTGATGTTGAGCATTTTTTCATGTGTCGGTTGGCCATCTGGATGTCTTCTTTGGAGAAGTGTCTATTCATGTCTTTTGCCTATTTCTTCACTGGATTATTTGTTTTTTGGGTGTTGAGTTTGATCAGCTTTCTATAGATTTTGGATACTAACCCTTTATCGGATATGTCATTTGCAATTATCTTCTCCCTTCTGTCAGTTGCCTTTTAGTTTTGCTGATTGTTTCTTTCACTGTGCAGAAGCTTTTTATTTTAACGAGGTCCCAGTAGTTTATTTTTGCTTTTGTTTCCCTTCCCTCCGGAGACGTGTTGAGTAAGAAGTTGCTGCGGCCAAGATCAAAGAGGTTTTTGCCTGCTTTCTCCTCAAGGATTTTGATGGCTTCCTGTCTTACATTGAGGTCTTTCATCCATTTTGAGTTTATTTTTGTGTCTGGTGTAAGAAAGTGGCCCAGGTTCATTCTTCTGCATGTTGCTGTCCAGTTTTCCCAGCATCACTTGCTGAAGAGACTGTCTTTATTCCATTGGATATTCTTTCCTGCTTTGTCAAAGATGAGCTGGCCACATGTTTGTGGGTCCCTTTCTGCGTTCTCTATTCTGTTCCACCGATCTGAGTGTCTGTTCTTGTGCCAGTACCATACTGTCTTGATGATTACAGCTTTGTAATACAGCTTGAAGTCTGGGATTGTGATGCCTCCTGCTTTGGTTTTCTTTTTCAGGATTGCTTTGGCTCATTATTGGCTTTAAATAAGCTAATACTTGTACAACACAGGATACTGCCTGGCTCATGACAGGAGTTATATAAATGTTTGATATATGAAACAAATAAACATTTTAAAACAAGAAAATAAAGGAGTGAGAGAGTCAAGTATGTTTGTGGAAGTATGTTGTTCACTTCATGAATAATAACACACTAACATGTAAACCTTCTAGAGAATTTGAGAACACTGCTCTATTTTCACACTACATTGAAATTACAAAAATAGAAGCACAAATTAGTGCACAGACAGTGAAACAGAGAAAAGGCAGTGACTCCGGGTGCCCCTGGGACTTGGGGTCAAACCAAGGAGAAAAGTCATCTGGTTTGATGAGAGCAAGAGAGGAATGTGAAGCCCTACATAGTCTATGCTTCTGTCATACTGACAGCACTCCTTACAAAGAGCTTGAGGCCAAATTTTCAGAGTATGTACAAGCATAGTTTTGAAGTAGATACATTTCCTGACATCTTCTTTGAGGCTTTCAATACAAGGCAAGATTTATGAGTTGGGACTAGGATGGATGTGTAGGGGCCAAGGGCAAGCCATCCCAATATGGACGGCTTTGGCATGAACATTATTTTCTGGGCAATCCAAGCCCAGAAGATTCAGAAAAAGCTCTTCACCTCCCCTTCAACTGCCTGTCTGCACCAGAAGAGAGCTATTTACAGAGATTCATCTTTACCTAAGGAACGAATCTGTATATTAAGGCAATCTTTGTTTTTGAAATATCTCCTCTCACCTTTCGGCTAATAGTCTTTCTCCCTTGTGTATCCTCAGACCCCTCCCCATCTCATTCGCTCAGGATGTTATACAAGCCTCATGTTGCCTGACTGTCTTTAAAATTTTGTGTCTCTGTGGATTCCCTGTATGTACAAAACTAGACTTGATTTTCTCCTGTTAATCTGTCTTATGTCAATGTGATTCTTAATCTAATTGGAAGGACCTTGAAGGACAGAGGAAATTCTTGCCCCCTAACAGCTGTTGGAGTGGGCAGGACACTTTATCTCACTGGACACCATTTGCCTGGGACACTGGTGCAACTGAGCGATCCTTGGGGAATCTGACACTAAGCTAGCAGAAGGTAAGGTTTCTTACCATATCGGCCTCCCAGAATCTGTCTGCAGAGTAGTAAGAGTCCTTTTTCTCTCTTTCTAAATTTAGAGCACCAGGAGAAAATACCTGTGGAGCTGGTTCCTTGGGCTTAGTGACTCTTTGGTTAAATTTGATATAATACTCTGGTTATTGATCCATTTCCTCACAGAGAAGGACTTTGTTTTTTGTGTCCTTTTTGTTATTTGTCTTAAAAGGGAATTACCATAAGGCATAGGACATATAAACCTGCTGATTGAACTGGCCTCACAGACTGGTGAGTCATGCTTCTCTTCAGACCAGTGTGTGTTTGGAAGGCTTTGCTGTGGATCAAAGGCTGCTGTTAAGGGACATATTGGAAGCCAAAGCTGCAAACTTGGTGGCATGTGGGCATGGGTTGAGTACTTAAAAGCTGTTAGAACACTTTCCACCTCAAGAAGACACACATGATAGGGCAAGTTGGTGACAGAATGGGTTAGATTGACACTGGATCACCCACTCACCCCAAGAAAACTGTACAATGAGACATAAAATAACACACAGTCTCCATCCCCCAGTACATCTCTCCTAGGTATTTATGTGACTCCAAGAGACCCAAGGCTTAGCCAAAAGAAAAAAAATAGATGAGGTTTTCTGGTTTTTGTTTTTGTTTTTGTTTTTTTTTTTTTGTCTTTTGTCTTGTTCTATGTCCTAAGAACTTGGCTTTGTCACCAGTAAAATTATTCTCTTTGGTTTCCACCATCTGTAGGGTGCATTTATTGGGGTGATCCTTATAGCCAGTCAAGGAGACTGGGGATCTCAGTCTCTCTTTCTCTGACTGTGCCAGCCTTTGGGGTATTTGTCATGATGTAACTGTGTTCCAGGTAGCCTAAGACTATATACCTCTAACTCACTGACCTGTGCCCTCTAGCTTGTAACTGGGCTAATTACAGCTTCTTTGAAATTTCAACAGAACACTGACCTGGGGGAAATACAGAACCAGATGTTCTAGAAGATCAAGCATCCAACTTCAGCTCAGGTCATGATCTCACAGTTCGTGAGTTCGAGCCCCGCGTCGGGCTCTGTGCTGACAGCTGGGAGCCTGGAGCCTGCTTCAGATTCTGTGTCTCCCTCTCTCTCTGCTCCTCCACTACACACACTCTGTCTCTCTGTCAAAAATGAATAAACATTAAAAAAATTAAAGATCATATTAAGGATGATTAATCACTGTACCCATGCTTCCTCTGCACATCAGTCCCAACCACTTCCCTGTGCTCCCCCCATAAAAAGCTCCTATTTGGTGCAGGATGTTAGAGACGGTCTTTGGACTTTAATCTACCAGCCTTCCAGGTCACCAGCTTCCTGAATAAAGCAACCTTTCCTTTCCAACCAGCATTTGTCTCACAAGTATTGACTTTTGAGTGACAAGAAGCCAAACTTGGGTTTCAATAACAATGGGAGATTCCAGCCCACAGGAACTTTTTAGTTTCAACCTTTTTTGCCCCTTAGTGTTGGAAAGTCCCATTCCAGGAGTGCCTGCCCAATGTCACAGAATAGCAAGTTTGTGACTAGAGGCATCTCACATTTTTGTGGGAGACCAAAGACACCATTTTCACTACACCATCCTTACCATCTATGCAATGAAGACCTTTGCTGTTTTTTAAGCTTTAATTTAGATTTTAATTTAGATAAGATATTGATGATTTTCTCAGGATCTGGGTTACCTGACCATCATTTGGGGAGGAAATGAACCCTTCATTAATTTCCAAGGAGATAAACATCACAGATATTCAAGGAGCTTTCAAAAAATTACATGCTACTCTTTTTTAATAATGCCACAGCTGAAATATTTATTGACTTTATGAGCACATAAATGCAAGACCAGATCAAATGAAAATGTTTTTGCAAATTTGGAAGTTAAATTTTCAAATGCTTGAATAGATAATATAGATAAAATATCATCCAATTTTAATTGTATGAGAGGTAGTTCTAAATAGGAATAAATAGGAAAAGAAAAAAAATGCTCTTTTAGCTAAAATCTTCAGCCAAGAAATCAGATAAAGAAGTGTATTTTGTCCTTTTTCTTCTTTCTTCCTTCTTTTCTTTCCTCCCTTTCTCTCTTCCTGCTTCTCTCTCACGGACTTTCTTTTTTTTAACATTTTTTTTTTTTATTTGAAGAGAGTTGACACACAATGTTACATTAGTTTCTGGTGTCCTACTTAGTGATTTGACAAGTTTATACATTATGCTATGTTTGCCCCAAGTATAGCTGCCATTTGTCCCATTATGTCACTATTACAATATCATTGACTGTCTTCTTTATGCTCTGCTTTTTATTCCTGAGACTTACTAAATTCCATAACTGGAAGCTTGTATCTCCCTTTTCCCTTCTCCCATTTTGCCCAACCCTCCCCACCCCCCGGCAACCATCAGCTCTCTGTATTTATAGTTCTGATGCTGCTTTTTGTTTATTCATTTTTCTTAGTTTCCATTTGAATGAAATCATGTAATATTTGTCTTTTTCAGTCTTAATTATTTCACTTAGTGTAGGATCCTCTAGGTCTATCCATGTTGATTCAAATGGCACGACCCCATGCATTTTTATGGCTGTGTGATATTCAATTGTGTATATATACCAAATTTTCCTTATCCATTAGTCTGTTGATGGACACTTAGGTTGCTTCCATGCATTGCTATTGTAAATAGTGCTGCAATAAACATAGTGGTGTATATATCTTTTTGAGTTAGTGTTTTCATTTTCCCTAGATAAATACCCAATAGTGGAATTATTGGGTAATATAATATTTCTATTATTAATCTTTTTAAAAAATTTTTAGTGTTTATTTATTTATTTTTGAGAGAGGGAGCATGAGCGGGTGAGGGGAAGAGAGAGAGAGGGAGACAGAGAACCCAAAGCAGGCTCTGTGCTATCAGTGCAAAAAGCCTGATGTGAGGCTCAAACCCATATTATGGCCTGAGCTGAAGTCAGATGCTCAATAGGCAGAACCACCCAGGTGCCCCTCTATTACTAATATTTTGAGGAGACTCCATAGTGTTTTTTAGGTGGCTGTACCAGTTTGCATTCCCACCAACAGTGCATGAGTGTTCCTTTTTCTCCACATCATTGCCAACACTTATTATTTCTTGTCTTCTTGATTTTAGCCATTCTAACATATGTGAAATGACAACTCATTGTGGTTTTGAATGGCACTTCCCTGATAATGAGTGATGTTGAGCATCTTTTCATGTATCTATTGTCCATATGAATGTCTTCTTTGGAGAAGTATCTGTTCAGGTCTTCTGCCCATTTTCTGGTCAGATTGTTTATTTGTTTCTTTTTTGGGGTTGAGTGGTAGAAGTTATTTATATATTTTGACTATTAACCCCTTATCAACTATATCGTCTGCGAATATCTTTTCCCATTCAGGAAGTTGTCTTTTGTTTTGTTGATGGTTTCATTCGCTGTGCAAAAGCTTTTTATTTTGATGCAGTCCTAAGAGTTTATTTTTGCTTTTGTTTCCCTTGCCTCAGGAGACATATCTAGATGTGTGTTGCTATGGCTGATGTCACCCCTCAACCTGTGTTCTCTTTTAGGATTTTTATGTTTTCAGGTCTTACATGTAGGTCTTTAATCCATTTTGAGTTTATTTTTGTGAATGATGTAAGAAAGTGGTCCAGTTTCATTCTTTTACAGCACCGTTTATTGAAAAGACTTTTTTCCTCATTGTATATTCTTACCTGGCTTGTTATAGATTGATTGACCATAAAAATGTTGATTCATTTCTGGGCTATCTATTCTGTTCTAGTGATCTGTATGCCTATTTTTATGCCAGTACTATACTGTTTCAGTTACTACAGCTTTGTAGTATATCTTGAAATCTGGAATTGTGATTTGTTCTTTTTTCTCAGGCCTGCTTTGGCTATTCAGAGTCTTCTCTGGCTCCATAAAAATTTTAGTATTATTTGTTCTAGTTCTGTGAAAAATGCTGTTGGCATTTTGATAGGGATTACATTGAATCTGTAGATTGTTTTGGGTAATATGGACATTTTTACGATATTAATTCTTCCAATCCATGAGCATGGAATATCTTTCCATTTTTTGTGTCATCTTCAATTTCTTTCATCAGTGTTTTATAGTTTTTGGAGTACAGGTCTTTCACCTCTTTGGTTGTTTATTTCTGGGTATTTTATTCTTTTGGTACAATTGTAAATGGTGTTGTTTTTTAACTTTCTCTTTCTCCAACTCTGTTTTTAGTGTATAGAAATGCTACCAATTTCTAAGTATTAATTTTATATCCTGCCATTTTACTGAATTGGTTTATTACGTCTAGTAGTTTTTTGATGGAGTCTTTAGGATTTTCTATGGATAGTATCATATCCTTTGCAAATAGTGACAGTTTAACTTGTTTACCAATATAGATGCCTCTTATTTCTTTTCTTTTTCTTGTCTGAATGCTATGGCCAGGACTTCCAATATTATGTTGAATAAAAGTGGCAAGAGTGAACATCCTTGTCTTGTTCCTGATTTTAGAGTAAAAGCTCTCAGTTTTTCATCATTGAGCATGGTGTTAGCTGGGGGTTTTCATATATGGCCTTTATTATGTTCAGGTACGTTCCCTCTAACCCCATTTTGTTGAAAGCTTTTATCATGAATGGATGTTGAATCTTGTCAAATGTTTTTTCTGCATCTATTGAGATGATCATATAATTTTTTTATTCATTTTGTTGATGTTTATGTGATGTTGATTGATTTGCAAATATGGAAACTTCCCTGAATCCTGAGAATATATCCCACCTGACCTTGGTGAATGATCTTTGCAATGTATTGTTGCATGTGGTTTGCTGATATTTTGTTGAGGATTTTTACATCTATGTTCATTGGGGATATTGGCCTGTAGTTTTCTTTGTGTGTGTGTGTGTGTGTGTGTGTGTGCGTGTGTGTGTGTATGTGTGTGTGTATGTGTGGTGTCTTTGTCCAGTTTTGGTATCATGGTAATTCTGGTTTTGGTACCAGGATTCTCTCTTTCTCTTTAACCTTTGACATTTTAATTATCATATGCCACAGTGTCTATTACCCTCCCTTGGTTAGAGAAGTTTTCAATTATTATTCCTCTATACCTAAGAAATTTATCTGCATGATAGGGCAACTTTGCTTTCCAAACATGTCCTTTCACCTTTCTGCTAATGGTCTTTCTCCCCTTTGTGTCCTCAGACCCCCACCCCCTCCTTAGCTCATAAGCATCATGTTGCCTCACTGTCTTTAGAACTTCCATGTCTGTGTGGATTCCCTATATGTATGCTATTAAATTTGTTTTTCTCCTGTTAATCTGTCTCATGTCAATTTGATTCTTTGTCCAGCTAAAAAGACTAGGAAGGGTAGAGGAAGTTCTTCCTTCAGGACAGATGGGAGAATCTTTGCTCCAGACTGGTGAGTGGAAATGATTAGAGATGATAAACCTGAGGCATATGAAATTCAAAGGTGTAATCTTTTTCTTGCTTTCAGATCATATAGGAGTTGTAAAAACATAGTTGACTATTGTATTTCTTAACAATGTTTGCATTGCATTGCTTTGCTTTTGACTCATATTTTGGATATGAAATTCAGGGAAACTAACTTCTGAGGTTCTAAGGTTTGCCCACTGCCACTGGAGAACCTTCCTTCTTGAGCTTTGGATCTTCTCAGCCCCATTCATCTGCTCTCAGATAAAGTTTGTTAGATCCCAGTTAATACTGAATTCTTCCTGGAAGTGTTTGATCTTGTTTCAGAGTAATCCTCACTGCTTGTTATCAATTCCCTTATCATATAGGCATTAACCTTTAAAGTAGCATATGAATTTCTGCTCTCTCTATTTTTATAGTAATGCTATGAGAATCAGAGGAAATTATATGACCCAGTGTGCCATTCATAGGTTTAACAACCGTATTTTTTTTCACATTTTGAGTGTATTCAAATTCTGTTTTTGGATTTTAATTACCTGGAAAAAGCCATCTGGGATTTGAAAGAAAGCAAGCTTCTCTTTTTTTGAGATGAATTATAATTTTTAAAGACTATAAATAACTTTACACAAAATTATTTCTTTCTTATTCAGGAGAAACATTAAGTGTTAAAACAGGAAATTATCAATAGGTAGGTAAAGTAACATATTGTGTTGATTAATAATCTAAATGGACTAAAATGAATATTAGTGAGTCCAAAACCAAAGAAATAATTACAAAAACAAATTTTATTTGAGGCTTATGTTGAAAAGGACTTCACATTCAGTTGAGAGAACCATGCTAACCTAGCTCACGAGTCCATAGCATGTTATTATTTGGTTCATTTTTTCCTTTTGTTCTGTAGTATTAGTAATTTTTACAACTTTATAAGATCTTGTATATTTTTATGAATTTAACCCAGGGAAACCTGATAATAACCTGTAGATACTTTTCCTTTAGAATGCTTGCCTTTACTCTTACTTACCTGGCATGTGGGAATTATGTAATTTTTGAATTGCCTCATGTATAGTCAGTATACACTTAATCTAAGTGATATGCTGAACATCAAAATGTCAAGTGAAGCTGGATTCAACGTTTGCTGTCCATGAATTGTGTTCCTTAATGTAACAACGATTATCTATTGCCGCCTAGCAAACCATCTGGGTTTTTTGTTACTCTTTCTTCCTCAAGTGTCAGCCCCTGTGGGAAAGAGAATATTCCTGATCTAGTTTAGAATAGAATGCCTAGTACCATGTGATTCAGTGAATAATGGTGGATGCATTTCATTTATTCATTTATGCATGCATTCATTTGCCTACACATTTATCAAGAGAATATGTCCAATAAGTGAGTTATTTCTATTATACTGTTGGATAATATTTTACATTTCTATGGGATATCACATTTCATAAAGCAGTTAAATATACAGTATTATCTCACTTGATTATCACAACTGTTCTGATAAATTGTCAAGATTGTTCTAATTTTACAGATGTGGCTCAGAGAGGTTAAATACTTTGCCCAAAATAACAAAGTTAATGTGTAGCAGCACAGATGGAGCTTAATTGGAATTCTCACCATCTATTGATTTCTACCCCAGCTTAACCGCACTGTGTGAATTAATTGATTAGCTCCTTTTATTGGTTTGAAAATGAATATCAAACACTTTGCACTGGTACTGTTTATTTACAAAGAGCTTCTGAGATGTTAACTTGAACAATTTTATTTTGACATGCGAATGTTGAATCCCAGTAGGTTGATTTGAATAGTGAAGTAATGATCTTCAGATCATATGAATGAGGGACGGCGATGGAAATTCTAAGAGATGACCTATGTCTGCTGCTTTTCAGACAAACTTAGGCCAACACAAATGCAGACACGTAAACCAACTCGGAACACCAATGTTTTTAAAAAGACCCTGGCACTTGAGACAATCTTCATCCCTGCATAATTGTTTCTGAACTGATTCTTTCTCCTTGCTTAAAATAAGAGGCCTGCTAGATAAAGTATATTGGACATCACTTAGGCTCAACTTCCCAGGGCAGTTCTCCATTCTTAAGGTATAATTATCTATAGGCAATTAGCTGCAGGTGGTGAAATAATAGACACAGTTCATTACACATGAAATTAGCCAACTGTTGGCTTTTTGGGCTAGTTTCTGGAGCAAATGACCACTTAAATCTTATTTAGTTCAAGCAGCCGATTACACATAATTATTCAAGGATCTAATTTTTCCACATGCAGTTAATTTGGAACTGACAATTGTATGTGATTAATAGAATGGCTGTGTAAGCTCATTTGTTACCAAGGTGTGTTGTAAGCCTGCCTAGAACACTGAGGGGAGAATGAAAGTGGTTCAGAAGAGATTCGGCCTATGTTGGAAGTATCATGCAGACGTCACAGATAGGTGCAGACAGAGGTTTAGGAAAATAAAGAGTAAGCACATATCAAGCACCTACTCTGCCAGGCACCATTCTTGGCACTGGGAATACAAAGAGACAAGATATAAGTTTTGCTTTTAAGTAACTCGCAATCCCAATTTGTATATATGTCAAGCATCATGTGGTAATAGTCATAAAGCTGAAGTACTATAGAAGGGCTGATGAAAATGATAAGTTATTTTAAATCTATCTACCTACTTACTTCATTTCTCCCCTTTGTCTAAGCTACTGTGATATGTCTGAATTTCTACATGGCCAGTCACTTCTTGGTTATTTGGTTCTCTGCTTATCACCCCCATAGACACGAGCTCACTGCTCTAACTCTCAGTTACTTGTTTATTTTTCTTCATAGGTCTTATCGCTACCCAACATTATATTATGGATTTAATCTTTGTTTAACTGTCTCTGCAGTAGACTAAGTTTCCTGAGGGCAGGATTATTACACGTGTTGTTCATTGCTCTATGAATTGCTAGAACAGTGTGTAGAACAGTTTATAGATTAGCTATTCAATATTTTTTAAGTGACTTACAGACTGGTAATCATGTAGGGTCTCAGGAATAAGTGATATTTTAACTCAGGAACTTCAAGATAGTTACCATTGATTAAGCACTGCTGTGTCTCAGGCAATGCAAATATTTGACCTTGAAGAATAAGCTTTCATTTCATAAGGCAGAGAAGACAAGTGAGGGAATTTCCATCAAGTTGTACTAAGAGAACTTTTTGAATAAAGAAGGGCTGTATTCAGAGCTGCATTTAGAAAAATCCTGTCAATATGGTCAATATGGCCCTCACAATGCCAGATACTAGAGACTAGAAAGTGGGCCGTATGATTACAACAGTCTGGAGTAACAAAGGTTTACTAAAGAGAATACAGAATCATAGCATTTAAATGCTATAACATATGTCCCCACTTGGGCTTTTTAAAGGCCTGATGCATAAGAGACTCTTAAAAACTGAGAACAAACTGAGGGTTGATGGGGGGTGAGAGGGAGGGGAGGGTGGGTGATGGGTATTGAGGAGGGCACCTGTTGGGATGAGCACTGGGTGTTGTATGGAAAGCAGTTTGACAATAAATTTCATATTTAAAAAAAAAGGAGGAGCCAGATGGAGAGGAAAAAAAAAGGCCTGATGAGGGAGGCACATGGCATATTCATGAAGACTGAACATATTGAGTGTGAGTTGAAACATAGGATATACATTATCACTAACACCTCCCCTCTCCCGGAAAAATCAGAAAGCTTCCAGAGGGTCTCAGGCTCTCCTGTCAGTAACATTTACAAAGAAGGTAAAACCCAGTAGCAGGAAACAGGCAGTTGAACGGTTTATTCATGTCTACCTCTCAGCAGGTTTCAGCTCCTGATGTTTTTACAAGTTCAAGTCTCTGGCATTGGTCAGATATTAGAGATTAAATGGAGCTAAATAGAGCTCTATTATGTGGCTCATTCGGTTTTCACCGGTCCCCACCTGGGCATTTTGAGGCTTCTGACATTAAGGGCTCTCACCAGAAGGGAACCTTTTGGATAAACTGTTTCTGCCACACACCATAGCATCACAGTTGTCTCTTCAAAGAAAGGACTTCTGTGACTAAGTTGAGAGCCAAACTAGCTGTTTTCTATTACAGAATACCTTTTTTTTTTTTTTGATAGAACAACTGACAAAACTGTGGTTATCAGACTCTGGTATTTGGTAGGCATTTTATCAAAAATGATATAAGTGAGTTTATAACCTCAAGGAAAATAACCAATAGCATTTATTCCCAATGGTAAAATTTGAGCTTTCCAGTGGAAAAAAAATATAATTTTGGAAAACATGTATCTATCACTGTCAGTTTGACAGCTTCCCAACACATGAAGTATTTTCTGATGAGACTAGTGCTAATATTAATGTGACTTTTGAGACCGTATAATGAAATATTTCAATATTTGGAAGATCTGCATAACTATGAGCAGTTTTCAAATGACCCGCACATGGTGTTAGGAAATCACATATGCATAAAAGATCCACTGAAAGTGCAAGAGAGGCCAATGGATTTTAATGTAATCGATATAAAATTTCATCCATATGGCTTCAGAGTCCACAATGCAATTAACCTTTAAAAAACCATTGCTTGCACACTTCATATTTACTTCTCTAATTTCTTATATGCCAATGAATGATTTCGGTATCCACAAATAAAGTTCTTTGCTGTTCAACTGTTAAAAAAAAACCCATTGCATATTGACTTTCTCTGTATTATCAAAGGAAAATATCCAATTGTCTGAAAACACTATTAAGACGTTCCTTCATTTTGAAATTAGAGATCTGCTTGAGGTTAATTTCTTAATATTTTTCAGCCAAAACAATTTATTATAGTAGACCAAATGCAGAAACAGGAAAATCCAACAGTCTTCTATTAAGTCAGACATTAAGGATAGTTTTTAAAAATGTAAAGCAACAGAGCACCTGGGCTGCTCAGTCGGTGAAGCATCCGACTCGATCTCAGCTCAGGTCCCGATCTCATGGTTTGTCATGATCAAGCCCCACATCAGGCTCTGCGCTGTCAGTTTTGGGTTCTCTCTCTCTCTTTCTTTCTCTCTAGGCCCCTCCTCCCTGCATCTGTCTGTGTGTTTGCGCTCTCTCTCTCTCTCTCTCTCTCAAAATAAATAAATAGACTTTAAAGATAAAATTTTTAAAAATGTAAAGCAATACCACTGTTCTCATTATATTTATTGTTGTTTTGGAAAATATGGTCACTTCAGAAAACATTTATGTTAAGATGTAATTGCCTTATTTTTGTTGTTTTAAAGGTAATTAGTAAGTTAGTATTAAATTTCCCAGTTTCAATTTAAAACATGAAAGACATTGATAGATATAACGCTCTTAAATAAAAGTTCTTTGTAGTGTTCCATAATTTTTAGGAATGTAAGGTGTTAATAAATGAATGAAATAAAGAAATTCCAGTATACTTCAGATCATCATGGGTATATGGGAAAGGAAGGGAAGAGAAAAAAGAGAAAAAGATCTGGGCTTAGCTTTGGTACCAACATTTAATTGGTGAGCAATAGAAAAGGAATTAGTAAAGTACTGTGCAGAAGCAGAGAAAACTGTTACAATCCAATATCTGGGGCCCAGGCCCAAAGCCACCTGTTTTAGGAAGCCTTCCTAAAGGATCAAAACAAATCTGTTTTTTTTTTCTGTGCTAAAATAATACTTCGTGTGGATCTATATTTTCTTGTTACTTTTCATCTTTTGAAAAACATATTTACTAAATTTGTGACCTTGGAGAAGTTGTTTAACTTCTCTTTTACTTCATTTTGATCTGTTATAAACCAGGGATAACAATAATGCTGACTTCATGAAGTCGTTGTAATACAACACATTTGTATACAATGTGTATGTGTAATACAACACATTTAAATAGTACTTACTTTGAAGGGTTGTGTAAGAGAACACCTGTAATTGTAAGAGCTCCTGGAAAATAGTAAGCACAGAAAAAAGTACTGGTTATTATAGTCATTATTTGTTTCTGAGCTATTTTTTTAATTAAGTGTAAATTCCTTGTAGGGGAACCAAGACCGTATTGTACAGATGATTCAATATAACAGCGAGTAGTACAACAAATTTCACATATTAGGCACTAAATATATTTTTAATGAAATTAATTGAAACAAATTGAGGACAGTTACAGGTTAGAACTAAGAGGACTCACCAGATGGTTGAAGTCAAAGTGGACGAGTTTCTGGAAAAGGGTGATGGTCAACACTTAGGGAAAGGCTGGCCTGTGTGGTGAGAGGAGTTGAAAAGCCAAGATTGGTCAAATCTTAATGAAGGATTTGTCCTCAGTTTCCTTTGCTTTATTTTCCCCAGACTATCTTTTATTATTATTATTATTATTATTACTATTACTACTATTATTACTACTATTATTATTACTGGCTTGAATTGCATGTGGAATAACTTCTTATGAAAGGGGCTTTTCGTGGTTTTAACATTGCTTGAGTTATCTTTGGAGCCTGATCAAACTTCCTCAAAAAATTACCCATTATTTGAGTTTGACAGGGTTATTTTACTTTTTAGTAAATCATGAAAGCATAAAATTCATAAGGTTACCCTGTTGCTGTAATTCCTTCACTATTAATGATATCACTAGGAAATTTTGCCACGGAAAAAATTCTTTTCCTATTTGTGTAACTTCTTAAAAGATATAGGACCTAGTGTGCCTCTTATGAATATGTATGAGGAAATATGTAAAATTGCAAAATCTGATGATGCACCAGTTAAAGACGGTCAAAGATTTTTAAGGAGAATTCCATGATCTCTATCCATCCAACAAGATGATATGCTGGTATTTCTTCTTAAGAGCAAAATGTATCTCTTTTCTCATGTTACTTTTTCTCCTGTAAGTGAATTTTTCTACTGATTTTTAGCCAATAGAATGTGGACAGAAGTGATGTATAGCACTTCCAGTCTTGGTCCACAAAATTGCATGAGCAATCTCATATTCTTTCCCTTTCTTTATTGGCTCTCTGTATTAAGATGATGTCAATGACCTAGGGAGGGGAAAACTGATAAGCTAGATAAAGCTTAGTGCTCTGAAAGATCAAGTGGAACTTGCCAGCTTGGAACACATCTTATTGGATTGTGACGTGAGTGAGAACATATCTTTACTATGTTAAACTGCTGAGATTGTAGGGTTGTGGTTGTTGTTGTTGTTGTTGTTGTTACAGCAGCTAGCATTTATTTTCTGCCTAACAAAGTGACACAAGAATGGAAGGCTTCTATAAAAAACAACTAAAATTTGTGGCATAGATTATAGATTTAGATCTCTGGCAGTAGGTGGTGAGAAAACATGACAGACTAGAATGTGTAGAACATAGTATGCCATTGGAAATAGGTAAAAAATTCTGACCTGTTAGATCTTAAAAAGCAGAACACAGGCCTACTGTTCCTATAGCTCCAAGGAAATGAGATGAAGAGAATTAAACACGCATTGCTTCTACTTGTATTGTGTTAGACCTCTATTATTTTAATAAAGTGTTTTCAGAAAGAAATAAGCTCAGGCAAAAATTGCCTGTTTTCAAAGATGAAAACAGTTCTCATCATATTCTTACAGTGAATGAACTGAATAAAGAGAAAGAATTCTAAAGCTTCAATCCAAAGAGAGGACTTAATACATTGTTCTTAAAGGACAGGCTGGATTGTCACCTGTGCCCTTTGAGTACCACCAGAGTGTTGGGGATAATTCCTCTATGGTTGTGGCATTATATGACAATAATTCACTACAAAAAGTAGCTACACTATGCTTTCAACAAATTTCTTTTAACCACTAGGCCATTGGTTTATCAAGGTTTTTGAAACGTGTGACCTTTTGCAGCATCAGTATTAAAGCTTGAATCATACTGAAAGTTAGAATAGATTTAAAACTGTTATCAGTTTGCATTTAGGCTATATTTATTATGGACTAAAAAGTAATATGATCTCTCACTGACGGTCCTCCTTTCTTTTTCCAATATGACAAGTATTCCAAATTTAATTTATTGTACTTATAAATTTTTTGGTACCAAAACCACAATTCAGAAATGCAATCAACAGCTAAAGCAAATGGCTTCAAACAGTATTGAAAAATGTGGTCTATGAGTTTTTTTTTTAATTGAAGTATAATTCACAGCCTGAGTTTTTGTGAAGATTAATCCATGTGTACTCTTTCCTACGAGAAGCATCTTGTTGCTGAATATAAAACTTCACAAGGCTCTAATTTCAGAGCTTAATCTTGAGAATGTGATGCCATTTAATCAACATATAATTATATTAAAGAGAGAACTGATAAATTGTTTGCTCCCTAAGGAAAGATGCCTGGTCTTTTCCTGTTTTCTTGGAACAGATGGCAGACTCTTACGTCTGTAGGTCTAGGAAGTTTCTGGAGCACTTTGCTTTGCTCTTTTGGACTTAACTAAAGTTATGTAAGGTTTGCAGGATGAGGATTATCATACAAGTTTTAGATGACTTATTCCCAATTTCTGTCAAAGACAGAAGACAAAAATGTCTGTAGACTTCAGCAGTGGGATTTAAAATTTCACATAATATAAAACTCACTGAGCCTGAGAATCCACGGGACAGTTTAGCACAGGTGCTGACCGTATAAATCTTCCCAAAGCCCTTCAGTTATTTTATCTTCCTGTCTCAGTTCATGTATCACAGCTAAAGGCAGAGATTTTGGAGGCTCAACCCCTGTGAGAATATTATAATTGCTAATACTAAAGAATTCTCCTACATCAGTTGTCATTGGGTTTTTGAATTCATTCTATTTACAAAAAAAGTTTAGAGTTTGGCTTTTCCTTCTCATAATTTTTTTAAAGTAAAAAAATCTATGCTGGAAGTTGGGGATTTGGAGTTCAAGGTTCGGTTCTGATGTCAGCAACTGTGTAATCTTAGGCAAGTTGACCATAGATTTTGCATATTTGAACACTTCCTGTTCTGAAATGGTGATGGTGACTTACTATATCCACCACCAACTACTTTGTTGTTACAGTGAAATAAGATAATAAAGGTGAATTATTTCAGTCAATCTAAACTTGGAGGCAGCCTGCAAGTGTCTCAAGTCTTAGGTCACCCATTTGCTGCCTGTGACAGTATAGATAAGTTTCTTAAAATACCAGTTTGTTAATAGGAAAAATAATGATGATAAGGCTTATCACATAAGTCTAAAGAAAAAAAACAGATAAAACTATCAATCAGTGATGGGCACAGATGATAAATGTTCAACACAAGTTAGCGGTAGCATCATAGGATTCATAGAATTATGGGATTTTAGTTCAATAACGGGTATTAAAGATATCTAATTTTGTTCTTAAAAGTGAATACAACCTATAGCATCCTTGAAAAGGGTATTTTAATGTTTCTAGTTATAGGGAAATGAATATTTCTAGTTATATGCTGAATTGTTAGGAGTCTTCCTTTTAATTGACAATTTGTATAATTTTTAATTTGTCCAAATCCTATTGAAGGAAACACAAATGACTATTTTCACATTTTAAAATGACAGCTGTCAATCAACCATGACTCTTCTATTTTTCAGTGTAATAATTAGGAAGTTTCAACTTTTATTCATATTTCGTGGTTTTAAGATCTTTACTGTTCTGGTTAGGACTCTTTAGAAAATCCAGTGTACTGATATTTATTTATTTGTTCATATCTAGGCACAAACCTTGAATTTCAAAACAGCAAAGCATATAACTAGTATTACTTATGACATTCAATAGATCCTACCCTGAGTATCAGAAAAGACGATTTTAGATTTGCTGTTGGTTTTTAAACAACAACATTTAAGCATAATGTAATTCTTGTTTGATCCTTGAATAATCCATTTGAAGGAAACACGAATCAGAGTAGTAAGCTTTAGGTTGTTTCTGTTGGGTCAATTGTTTTTGTTTTCGTTTTTGTTTTTTAAATTTTTATTTTAATTCCAGTTTGTTAACATAGAGTGCAATATTAGTTTCAAGTGCACAATTAATTGTTTTTTAATTGTGAAAGGATCTTATCTAGTTAACCAACACATCCATCACCTAGTATATTTATCTTTTTTTTTTTTTTTTGGTAAGTACATTTAAGTTCTAATCTCTTAGAAAATTTCAGTTATACAGTGCAGTGTTATATCAATTGCATTCACCATGTTTTACATGTGATCTTCATCTTTTAAATGAAAGTTTCTACCCTTTTATCAACTTTTTTCTTTTTTTTTTAATGTGTATTTATGACAGAGCACAAACAGGGGAGGGGCAGAGAGAAGTGGACAGAAGATCTGAAGCTGGCTCTGTGCTGACAGCAGCAAGCCCAATGTGGGGCTCGAACTCACGAACTGAGAGATCATGACCTGAGCTGAAGTCAGATGCTCAACCAACTGAGCCACGCAGGTGCACCCCCCTTTTATTAACTTTTTATCACCTTCCCTATTTCCTACACCCCTTAATCTCTGGCAACCACTTTTCTACTCTTTCTAGGAATTGAAATCTATCTTTCTTTCTTCTTTCTTTCTTTCTTTCTTTCTTTCTTTCTTTCTTTCTTTCTTTTCTTCCCTCCTTCCCTTCCTTCCTTCTTTTAGATTCTACATAATTAATACGGTGAGTTTTTTTTTTCTTTCTCTGACTTATTTCATTTAGCATAATGCCCTCAAGGTCCATTCATGCTGTTGTCAATGGCAGGGCTTCTTTCTCATGGCTGAATAACACACACACACACACACACACACACCCCACATCTTCTTCATCTAGTCATCTGTTGATGGACACTTAGGTTGTTTCCATATCTTGGGTATTGTAAATAATTCTTCAATGAACATGGGAGTGAGATATCTCTGAGATTCTGTTTGAATTTCTTTTGGATATATACCTAGAAGTGGAATTGCTAGATCATACACTAGTTCTATATGTTATTTAAGTGTTTAAGAACTTCCATATTGTTTTTCATCAGGGCCGTACCAATTAACATTCCCACCCACAGTACATAAGGGGTCCATTTTCACCACGTGCTCACCACCACTTTTATTTCTTTATTTATTTCTTGCTTTTTGGTGACAGTGTTTTAACAGATGTGAGGCAATATCTCATTGTTTTGACTTTCATGTCTCTGCTGATGAGTGACATTAAGCACCTTTTCATGTACCTGTTGGCCATCTATATATCTTCTTTGGGAAAATGGTTACGCAGTTCCTCTGCCCATTTTTCAGTTGGATTGTCTGTTTTGCTATTGAGGTGTATGAGTTTCTTATATATTTTAGATGTTGACCCCTTACCAGATATATGATTTGCAAATATTTTTTCCATTCCGTAGGTTTTCTGTTAATCTTGTTGATGATGTCCTTTGCTGTGCAGAAGCTTTTTAGTTCTATTCAGTCCCACTTATTTATTTTTACTTTTGTGGCCTCCGCTTTTGGTGTTGAATCTGAATATCATTGCCAAGACCAGTGTCAAGGAGTTTACCTTCTATGTTTCTTCCAGGGGTTGTATGATTTCAGGTCTTATGTCCAAGTCTTTAATCCATTTTGAGTTGAATTTTGTCTATGGTATATGATAGTGTCTAGTTTCATTCGTTTGCATGTGGCTGTTCAGGTTTCCCACCATTATTTATTGAAGAGACTATTCTTTACCCACCAAATGTTCTTGGCTCCTTTGTCATAAATTGATCATATATGCATGAATTTATTTCTTGCCTCTCTATTCTGTTCCATTGAGCTAAGTATCTATTTTTGTACCAATACCACACTGTTTTGATTACTATAGCTTTGTAGTATAGCTTGAAACTAGGAAGCATGATGCCTCCAGCTTTGTTTTTTCTTAAGATTACTTTAGCTATTTGGGAACTTTTGTGGTCCCTTACAAATTTTAGGATTTTTTTTTTTTTTGGTATTTTCGTGAAAAAATCCATTTGAATTTTGATACGGATTGCACTGAATCGGTAGAGTGCTTTGTGTAGTATGGACATTTTAGCAATATGATTTTTTTTAATCCATGAGCATGAAATATCTTTCCATTTGTTTGTGTCTTCTTCAATTTCTTTTACCAATATCTTAGAGTTTTCAGTGTCTAGTTCTTTCACCCCCTAAGTTACATTTATTCCTAGGAATTTTATTCTTTTTGATACAGTTATTGTTAAGCTAATTTGTTCACTAGAGAGTACATTATGATCACCATCAAGAGTAGTATACTCTGACTACAAGTAAATTTCCCTTTGTCTTCATTTTTCTAGTAAATACGGGAGATATAAAAGTCTTTCCAAATCTTGGATTTCGAAGATAACTGAATAAAGGCATATCACCAAACTTTCTTTCCTTATACCTAAAAAAAGTGAACAAATTTTGGATACAATTCAGGAGAAAAAGACTGAACTAGACAGCACTAAATTAAAGTGAAACATTCAATTTTACCAACTTCGCAAGGTGGCAAATGGTACAAGAGTAAAAGAGATTCCACAATTTGATGTGTTGCTTCTTCTCCAACATGCTGAGAACCAGTACCTGGGGAATACAAAAATCTTTATTCTTTCCTCAGCAAATATTCATTGAACACCTACTATGTATCAGACACTACTATAGGCTAAAATTATAAAGCAGTGAATGAAATAAAATAAAGACTCCTTTAACTATTATGAAAATTTTAAATGCATCCTAGTTGTATGTATTCCTTTTTTACTTATAGGTGCCTTTATATACTTAGAAAGCATTGAGGAATTAAAATATTGTTAATTTTGACTTGCTTCTAAAAAGAAAATGTTTTTAATATAAAATGATTTATCTTGTCACAAGCTTTGAATACATTGCTTTTCAAAATTGTGGGGCCGCAGATTTAACTTATTCACAATTTGGAAATGGACTTGTCAAATAAACTAATTACCAAAGGCAGTCTTCATTGTCAAACCAATCATACTCTGTCAGAAAAAAAGTCTGACTTCATTTTTTTCCATCTGAAATAAGTGTATTAATACAGCCTACGTGACTCCGTATCACTTTCGAATTCCAAATCACAAAGCATTGCTTTCAGTTTGCCACACATCTGAAATATTTCACACCGTCCATATTTCTTAGCAATACTCTCTTTGGTTTGCTCTCACAAAACTCTATGGATCAATGAGCGCTTTAAAAATACTTGGGACATGGAGGAAGAGAGTTGATTAGACAAAAATATTTTTCATCGCTACCTTCTTCTACAATATATCTGGATTTGGAACTTCTCAGTATAAATCCAAATACATTTTAAACCATTTCTTTGTTTAAAGGAATTTGCACTGGTATTCCAAATTTCTTTTTGTTTGGCACCTGAGAGGACATCGGTATAACCTAGGGCACTAAAGTGAGATGCCAGATGGGTGAGTTGGATGCCTTCCTTTTGTAAAGTTGGAGAACACAACTTTTTAAGTGGACCTGTGAAAGCCAAATCAGTATGAGGCCTGGACCAGAGGTGCATTCAGGCAGGTTAGTTTTCAAAAGAGGACGTAAGGAGGTGGAGGGTCTGAAAACTGGTGTTCTTAGAGGTAGCCATGCCTGTGGACCCCTTGGAAATTCTCTGTGTCCTGCAAGGGCATGTTCACCACATTAAAGCACTGGCTGGTGGGAGGTTAGAGAGGCTTCTAAGCTGCGGTACTTGCCCTCACCAACCTCAGACTGTATCCTCTGAGGGGAGTGAAATCAAGGCTGTAGGCTGTGGATTTAGGGCAGAATTCCGTGTATTCAAAATTTAAAAATTTTAAAAATCTTTATTTATTTTGGAGAGAGAGAGACAGAGTACAAGCTGGGGAGGAACAGAGAGAGAGGGAGACCCAGGCTCCGAAGCAGGCTCCAGGCTCCGAGCTGTCAGCACAGAGCCCGACGCGGGGCTCGAACCCACAGACCACGAGATCATGACCTGAGCCGAAGTTGGACACTTAACTGACTGAGCCACTCAGGCGCCCCAAATATTCAAAATTTTAAAATATGACAGAGTTTTCTCTTTCACTGCGATATTCATCCCCTAATTCCTTTATACCATAAAAGGAGTACTTCACTCTGGAACAGGGCGCTGTGCCCTTCCTATTTGTAAGGTCCTGTGTTAGATCCTGGGTCCGCCAAAGGATAGAGGGCTTGGAACCAGCACATGATAAATACCTCCCAAGTGGCACACTCAAAAATTGCTGTAGACTTTCTGAGTTTTGAAACCCAGGCCATCAAGGAAGCCTCTCCAGAGAGGAAGAAATTAAACTGAGGAAGTATAATTTAGGTAAGCAGAGAGATGTTGGGAGAGCACTCTGGGAAGAAGGCTCTATATGCCTGTGGATTCAGTGCTCAGCGTGTATAGAAACTCAAGAAGAGAAACAATGGCCTATAGATACCCAGGTGTAGGTTTGGATGTTGATTCTACTAAAGGCACACGATATAACAATTTGAGAACACTTATTTTATCTTTAATGGACTTAAGGGACCCACAAAATGGGCCAGATTTTCTATCTTCATTCTCTAATGATGCCAAGGCCATATGTGGTCGTTTTTTCCTTTGTCTCATTAGAAGGCATTGATTAGCATCCCTAGCATATATTTGCTGAGTCACTGAAAATATGAACCTGTGTACAAAGAGACACTAAAGGCAATGCAGAGAATCCCCAATTCTCTTACATTCATCTCTGACATTAACTAGGTTGTGGACATTTCTGGAAGGGATTGACTTTTCTGGTGATAAAATATTGGTAACACGGAAACAAATTTTCCATCTCCGTGCCTAAAATAAGGAGATACTTCCCGCTCTGAAATGTGTGCTCCCCATAGGAACGTAGGGTTCGCTAATAATATTTTCTGTTTTTTAGGTGTCTCTTAGTTTCCAGGCAGTATAGTACATCCTTGGGTATGCACATACTTGTCTCTCACAGATAACAGTTTGGTAGCACAGCTATGAGTCAAAGATTGCTGCATAGGCAAGAACAGACACAGGTAACATCTGATATTTTCACTGGTTTCCCAGCAGAGCAGGGTTGTTTTTTTTTGTTGTTGTTCAAGACAATAGCCTGGCCCCAGTATGCTCAATGATGGGAGAGGAAGCAAAATAATTTGATTGATGGCCCTGTCTCTGGAGACAAATTGTGCTCACTGTCTTGAGTGGCCTTTTCTTTTGCTGTGTTGAACTTAGGTACTGTGAAATGATGGGATGTTGTGTGATACATACCTTTTTCTTTTTCTACTCAGGTGTTTTCCTGAGAATGTAGAAGGCTGGAGGCATGCAGCTTGAGCAAGTATGCATTCAAGTGTATTTCCAGTTGTTAAAGGTAAAGAATTAGAGAGAATTTATTTTCAAAATAATAAGAAATAATACTTTGTCGGCATCCTATCATGGATGATGTTTAGAATTAAGTACTCAGTGACAACCACAAGGAAAAGGATGCTTTGAGAAGATATTTTTTCTGATGTTCTGGATCCACAGTCTCTAGCCAGTACTGAGATAAAGTGGACAAGGGTGAAAAGACCCATTTTTGTTATATTACTGGCTTTATTGCCTGCTGCTGAAAATTCTGTATCAATCAAAAAGAACAAGTGGGATCCATACTGAGTGCAATTGGATACTTCAAATATGGAAGACTTAACAATCTATTGCTACATATTATAGCAATCTATAGATATAATCATTAGAGAGCTCTTGGATTAAATTTTCAGTCAGTTTACAATACAGTGCATCATGACCATGGACTCCCTTTTTGTTTACACTATGCTTCTAGTTATAGAGCCCACACAGTTCTCCAAAAGGCCTACTGAAACAAGTCTCAACTCACAGGTCACCAGTCCATGTATAATAAGAGACATGGCCCACTTAATACTTCAAATACATTTTGTGGAAAGGTGCATCCAAATTTATGAAGAAATATAAATTTTCAGCCTAAAAACTCAAACTCATGGGATAGTTTTGAGTATTTTCCATCTGTCAATGAAGAATTTTGGCCAGATAAGAAAAACAGATTGTATGACAAAAGATGGTGTTCCAGCTAGGATACAATTTTCTGAAGCAGACTCTACATCAGGAGTTCAGTGGTGAAATTGCTTACTATATAACTGCAATGTTCTTAAATCATCACCAGTTTATGGAACTGATAAAAATAATGGCAAACAGCAAATTTCATGATCTTATGGTCTGTGCCGATGCTCATTGGTTGAGTTGTGGAAGAGATTTACAAAGATTTACTGTACCATGAATTGCAGTTCAAGATTTAAAAAATGTCTATTTATTTTGAGAGAGAGAGAGAGAGAGAGAGAGAGAATCCCAAGCAGGCTCTGAGAGCCTGACGTGGGGCTCCAGATCATGACCCGAGCTGAAATCAAGATTCGGACACTTAACTGACTGAGCTGCCCAGGTTCCCCAAGATTTTTTTTTAATTTTTTTTAACGTTTATTTATTTTTGAGACAGAGAGAGGCAGAGCATGAATGGGGGAGGGTCAGAGAGAGAGGGAGACACAGAATCGGAAGCAGGCTCCAGGCTCTGAGCCATCAGCCCAGAGCCCCATGCGGGGCTCGAACCCACGGACCGCGAGATCGTGACCTGAGCTGAAGTCAGACGCTTAACTGACTGAGCCACCCAGGCGCCCCAAGATTTTTTTAAAATATAATTTCCAAATATGCAATAATCAAAGACAAAATTAATGCTGTGATTTATATTTTCTCACCAATGCTACATTGCATCTCAGTGAGATGGAACAGAAGCTCCAAGCAAAGGAAAAGCTTGTTACCCAACTAAAGAAGTATAAAAATGTATACAAAACTGGAAACTTTTCATGATAACATATACCAATAATAAGGACATTACACATTTTTCTATTGTGAATCAACATATGGAAGGTATTAATTATAATTGACAGCACTATATACATTGACATATAAACTACAAGACAAATGCAAAGACCATTTTGTATATATTGATGCATTTAGAGTTACATTCAACTTATAAAATAACCCTTTGTATTAAATATTAATAATGCTAAATTGACGCAAGAGATAGTGACTGTAATTCGCGTGGACAAATGCAGTTTGAAACTAATGTGTTTTTTGCTTCCAAGTCAAATCAATTTTTTTAAAAAGATGAGCCAGTTTTAGCCATGTAGCTAGAGATATTAAAGGAAAATGCTTTTTTGGTAACTTTCAATTATTGGAAATATTCAAGTGTGTTTGGGATAACTTGAACATATGAATGTAATATTTCAATCATTAAATCTTATAAAATGTAAACATAGATTAAACATTCCTGAAGAAAATAGGCATCTGATTTGGGATATGCTGTTGGTGTAAAAGAGACACCAGACTTGGAAGGCTTAGTACCAAAGAATGTAAAACGTGATATTGCTATTTTATATTGATTACATGTTGAAATGATATTTTAAATATATACGGTTAAATACAATGTATTATTGAAATTGATTTCACCTTATTTGGTTTTCAATTAAGCTTTTTATTTTGAGGTCACTGTAGATTCACTGCAGCCGTAAGAAATAATACAGAGAGATCCCATGCACTCTTTATGTCATTTTCCACAATGGTAACATCTCCCCGTTTCACCTACTCGACATATTGACGCTCCTTTGAATCTATACCAGTTAGTTACTTCGTACTGTCTCTATATTGTTGCCTTTCTTGAAATGTCATATAATTAGAATAAAGTAGGCAGCCTTTTCAGACTGGCTTCTTTCACTTAGCAATATAGCTTTATGATCTACCCGTGTCCTCCTTGTTGGACAGCTCATTTCTTTTTATCATTGAATACTATTCCGTTGTATAGATGTACCATAATTTGTTTATCTGTTCACTTATTGAAGGACATCTCGGTTGCTTCCGATATTTGCAATTATAAATAAAGGTGCTATAAATATTCACATGCACGTGTTTGTGTAAATATGAGTTCTCAAATCTGGTCGGTAAATACCTAGGAGCACAACTGCTGGATTGCATGGTAAACTAGGATCAGTTTTGTAAAAACCTGCAAAGTTGTTTTCCAGAATGGTTATATTATTTTGGATTCCTACCAAGAATGTGACAGTTTGTGTTGTTCCACATCTTCACCAGAAATTATTATTGCCATTTTGTTTTGTTTTAGCCACCCTAAGAAATGTCTAGTAGTATATCATTGTTGATTACTTTGCAATTTTATAATGACATGATCTTGAATATCTTTTCATATGCTTATTTGCATATGTATATTGTCTTTGGTAAGGCTCTATTCAGGTCTTTCTCCCCTTAAAAAATTTCACTGAAGAATAATTGACATACAATATTGTATTAGTTTCAGGTGTACAACATCGTGATTTGATATTTATATACATTACAAAAGGGCCACCACAATAAGTCTTGTCACCATCTATTACTATGTAAAGTTGTTTCAATATCATTGACTATATTCCTTATGTTGTACATTACATTCCTTTGTCATATTTACTTTATCACTGGAAGGTTGTACCTGTTAATCCATCCTCCTACTCACTCCCCTCTGGTAATCATCAGTTTGCTTTCTATATCTATGAGTCTGTTTCTGTTCTGTTTTGTTCATTTGTCTTTCAGATTCCACATAAGTGAAATAAGTGAAATCATATGGTATTATCTTCCACTGACATATTTCACTTAACATAATCCCCTCTTGGTTCTATCCATGTTATCATAAATGGCAAGATTTCTTTTTTATGGCTGAGTAATATTCCTTGTTTGTGTACAACATATCTTCTTTATCCATTCAGCTATTGATGGAAATTTAGCTTGCTTCTGTATCTTGGCCATTGTAAATCATGTGGCAATTAACATAGGGTTTCCTATGTCTTTTCAAACTAATATTTTTGGTTTTATTCAGATAAATCCCAAGAAGTGGAATTTCTGGATCATATGGTAGTTCTATTCTTAATTTTTTGAGGAACTTCCTTATTGCCTTCCATGGTGGCTGTACCAGTTTACATTCTCATCAACAGTGCACAAGGGTTCCCTTTTCTCTACATCCTGGCCCATGCTTGTTATTACTTGTCTTTTCGATAATAGCCATTCTGACAGTTGTGAGGTAATATCTCATTGTGGTTTTGATTTGCATTTACGTAATGATGAGTGATGCTGAGCATCTTTTCATATGTCTGTTAGCTATCTCTATGTCTTCTTTGGAAAAATGTCTATTCAAGTCTTCTGCCTACTTTTTAATCAGATTGTTCTTTTGATATTGAGTTGTATGAGTTCTTAATATATTTCGGATGTTAATCTTTTATCAGATATATGATTTGCAAACATCTCCTTCCATTCATTTTGTTGATGATTTCCTTCACTGTGCAAAACCTTTTTAGGTTGATGTAATCCCATTTATTTCTTTCTCCTTTTGTTGTCCTTGTCTGAGGAGACAGATCCAAAAACTGTTACAAAGATGATGTCAAAGGGATTATTACCTATTTTTTCTTCTAGGAGTTTTATGGTTTCAGGGATTATACTTAAGTCTTTAACCCATTTTGAAGTTATTTTTGTGTATGGTGTGAGAAAGTGGTCCAGTTTCATTCTTCTGCATGTAGCTGTCCGGTTTTCCCAGCACCATTTATTGAAGAGACTATCTTTTCCCCATTGTATATTTTTGCCTCTTTAGTCATAAATTAATTGACTGTATAAGCATGAGTTTATTTCTGAGGTCTCTGTTCCATTGACTTATAGATCTGTTTTTGTGCCAGTACCATACTATTTTGATTACTATAGCTTTGTAACATACTTTGAAATCTGCAAGCATGATGCATCTCTCTTTGTTATTCTTTCTTAAGATTGCTTGGACTATTTGGGGTCTTTTGAAGTTCCGTACACATTTTAGAGTAATTTGTTCTAGTTCTGTGAAAAATGCCATTGGCACTTTGATAGGGAATGCATTGAATCTGTAGATTGCTTTGGGTAGTGTGGGTATCTTCTCCTTTTCCTTAATTTCATTTTCTTATTTTTTATTTTTAATATCTTTATTTTGTATTTTGGATACAAGTCCTTTGTCAACTCTGTGTTTTGAAAATATTTTCTTCCAGTCTTTGGCATAAGCAGAAGCTTATTTTTTATTTTAATAAAGCCCACCTATTAATTTCTCTTTCATTGGCTGTGCTGTTGGTGTTGTATCTTAAAAACCCCACTATTTTCTACTAGAAGTATTATAGTTTTGCATTTTACATTTAGGTCTATTACCTATGTGAAATTGTAAAGTGTATACAAAGTTCTTTTTAAAAAATTTTTTTAATTGTTTATTCATTTTTGACACAGAGAGAGAGAGACAGAGCATGAGCGGGGGGTGGGGGAGGTGGGGCAGAGAGCAAGGGAGACAGAATGGGAAGCAGGCTCCAGGCTCTGAGCTGTCAGCACAGAGCCCCATGCGAGACTCAAACCCACAGACCGTGAGATCATGACCTGAGCCGAGGTCAGACGCTCAACCGACTGAGCCACCCAGGCACCCCAAAGGTTCTTTTTGTTAATTTGGATATCCAATTGTTCCAGAATAATTTGTTTAAAAGGCTATCATTTCTCCATTGAGTTGCCTTTGATACTTTGTTGAATAGGATATTAATGATTTCAAAAAAGCATTTTGGCAGTGACCCAGTATGACTTCTCTGGGTTCTTAACATCATTCTCCTAAAGCTCATTCCTCAGGAGGTCAAAACCAGAGAACTTGCTTGGAATGTTCAGGCCTGGTTCATGGCTGTGATCCTTGTTTTGGTGGGACAATCCTAACAAAAGAAAATGAGACAAGTGAATTAAAACTAACATCAAATAGGGGGCGCCTGGGTGGCTCAGTCGGTTAAGTGCCTGACTTCAGCTCAGGTCATGATCTCACAATTCCTGAGTTCGAGCCCCGCGTCGGGCTCTGTGCTGACAGCTCAGAGCCTGGAGCCTGCTTTGGATTCTGTGTCTCCCTCTCTCTCTGTTCCTCCCCTGCTCTCACTCTGTCTCTCTCTCACTCTGTCAAAAATAAATAAAGATTAAAAAAAAATTAACATTGAATAGATTATTTTCGTTGCTTCTTTTTTTTTCTTTTGTTAATGTTGCCCAGCAAATGGCTTTCCACCCATAGGAATGGCTGGGAAATTTAATTTAATCAACAGATTAAAGCGTTAAACATTGTTTGACCTGGGATGTCCTGGAAGGCTAAACTAAATTTTAGCTGGAAAAGGAAAAGGGCACTTCATCCTATTTCTATCTTCTTCTAGGTTCATTTTTTTTCTGTTTTCTAACTCTGGATCTTTTCCTATTTACACTTTTATTCTTTACCAAGGACTCTTCTATTAGTATAATTTACGAATAAATTCAGTGGTAGGTAATTAGCATTTCAGTAAAAATGCTCTTATGTGGTAATTGGTTAGTACAGCATTTTAGTATAAATAGATTCAATCAGAGCAGACTACTTATCATAAACATCTTTAAAATGTATTCTGAGTCTCATGGTTAATTTAGGTTCAGTGTTGTTGAATACTTACACATGTGCATTCATTCAGAAACAATGTCATTTTCCCCTGACACCATTTTCAATTTTCAAAATGAATATGATAGGGATGCCTGGGTGGCTCAGTTGGTTAAGCATCCCCCTTCAGTTCGGGTCATGATCTCGTGGTTTGTGGGTTCGAGCCCCGCATCGGACTCTGTGCTGACAGCTTGGAGCCTGGAGCCTGCTTCGGATTCTGTGTTTCCATCTCTTTCTGCTCTCTCTCTCTCTCTCTCAAGATAAACTTAAAAAAAATTTTGTTTAAATATGAATTTGGCCATTTCACTGATAAAGGAATATTCTCTGTAAGTTTTCACTCTGGATCCCTTGCCCCTTTGGGTGGCATGGGAAGGTGGATCATCCACTACTGACTCCCTTTCCTTCTGATTTTGTATTTGGAATGAAACATCAAGTAGAATCACCATGTTTGTGAGCCTGCAGAGTCCATCTAGATAAAATAGCAGGTTCTCTGAGATCTTTGGACAGAGACGATGCAAATGACTTTAGCTCCTGGAGGCCAGATAAGAGCTGAGGGAGTAGTAGCAGCAGAGAGAATTTGCCTCTCTTCAAAGCTTGGAGGTGAAGACCAGTGTTTCAGGGTTTCCTAAGGAACCTCAGTCTATCAATCTCTTCAAAGGACTAAATTTGTATGTTTACTCATTTGCTGCATATAATACTAGATTGTTCTTCCTGATCCCTGATGCATCCAGTAAAACTAATTAGAGGTGGCGGCGGGGGGTGGGGGTGGGGGGGAGTTGTGTCGGCACTGGATGAATTGCTCCAAGTACGTGAGGTTGACAGGGACCTGTGGCTACACAAAGAGGTAGCCAGCATCCAAAATCAGGGAGAGGAAATCTAAGGAGCATGAATGGAAGTATGGTTCAAGGACAGTGCCTGTGCTTATGATGGACTAGTGTAGGAGAAGCACCTAAGAAGCTTCTTTAACTATGTTCTCTTTGAAGTCCACTGTCCTGTCTTCAGTGTTTTATCTAACATTCTTTCCTGAGAGTTGTGATGAACATTGTATCAACTTATGGTCAATTATACATATTGAAAAGGCAATTATTCTAAATGATGTGCTCATTCGGAGGAACTGATCTTTGTTTTCAACTCCTATATTTTGGTTTGTATCCCCAAGAAACCTGGGAGCAGAAATGTTTCATCGCCACATCTTGGCAGGTTGTGAAGTGGTTTTCTATTCATTTAATGGTGACCCACAAAACCCGTGCCTTTTACCACCACATGGTTTGCCACTTCTCAAAAATACCCTGTAAGTGACTTTTATGTGTGCAAGGGGGAACAGAAAACTGTGATTAAGTAATGAGAAATATAATTCTCTTGTAGTAACATGAGGGAAGGAATTCAATGTAACTTTTAATACAGATGATCTTCGATTAAATAGAATTAATGAAAAAGACAGAAGTGAGCTCTTAAAGAAATACAAGCAGAATATATCAAAATTTTCTTTGGAAGATGATTTTGAATCTAAAATTGCAATATATAAAATGGAAAAGAAGATAATCACTGCTGAAAACTGAACTGAATTAGTAGACCAAAAAATCAAGTTGAAGAAAATCTAAAATAGTGCAAACATATACAAAAATAAAAATCATGGAAAGAAAAATAAACTTTCAAGATATATCCAGGAAAATGAAAATTCCTGGAGAATAAAATGGAATAAAATGGAAGAGAAATTGGAATGAAACAAATGATAGAAAAAATTTAGTTTTACTCGAAGACTTGACTCAGCAAATTAAAGGGGCTCATAAATGAAAAGGTTTGATTGAACCAGCAAATTGAAAGGGCTCCAGGGAGGACTGATGCAAGAAAAGATAGAGATACCCTAGAGAAATTTATGAATTCCAATAAGGAGACAGTATTTTAAAAACTTCCAAGGTGGTTTACTCTGAATCCTTTGTAATACCCAAAACAGGAAGTGAGAAGGACATTTTTACAAGCCATTAGAAGATGAAGATTGTGACCCATCCCCAACTACAGTTATCTGGAGACTAAAATAAAAAAAAATTTTAGACGTGTGGATTCAGAGGACATAACACCCATACATCTTTATCTGAGTAAAAATGTTGAAGGCTGTCCTACAATAAAATGAGTCGAAACAGAAATGAAAATAAGTTGGTCAAGAGGATGTCTTGTTAGAGTTATACTAGATCTCCTAGAACATTATCAAGTAATGAGAACAATGCAGCAAGTCTGCTGATCAACTAAAAACAAAAACAGGCAAAGCAAAAGTAGTTGATTAAAAATTATGTACAAACATCCAGGGTTTTAGTCATAATAATTACATGGGTCTCAGTGAAAATTAAATACTTAAATATTTAATACTTTTCACAAAGTATTTTTACTTTTAATACTTTCACAAAGTCACAAAAATTTTAAGAACAGAGCTGCAAATCATTCATCTTTCTTAATACAATTCCAGGTTTTATTCCACTATAAAATATGTAGGATATAAAGAGCACATGATTGTATTAGTCAGGGTTCTCCAAAGAAACAACCAATAAGATATATAGAGATATATAAAAAGTTTTATTATAAGGAATTAGCTCATGTGATTATGAAAACTGAAAAGCCCAGAAAAGCTGGCCATGTAGTTCTAGTTCAGTGGTGTAAGTCCTAGTCCAAACCTGAAGGCTAGAGAACCAGGAGCCACTGATGTTCAAGGACGGGAGATGCTGGGTGCCCCAGGTCAAGCAGAGAGTACATTCAGCCTTCTAATACCTTTTTATTCTATTCAGGCTGTCAATGGTTTAAATGATGCCCACCCACACTGTTGCCAGTGGTCTTTCCTGAGTCTACTGATTCATATGGTAATCTCTTCTGGAAACACCTTCACAGACATACTCAGAAATAAAATGTTACCAGCCATCTGTATATGCCTTATCCCAGTAAAGTTGACACAATGGCATTAGGCATCACAATGATCATATTAAATCAAGTAAGTGCATGATCCCTAATCTAATTCACCAGTATTTTGGAGGCCCTGATTCATAAAATGTACTATAGAGAATCAGAATTATTTCACTATAAGTTTATTTAGAATTTGCTATGATTTTCCCAGAGTTTGAAGAGAGACAGTGGCTAATGAAAGAATAATAAAATTACAGGGTCGTAGTATAAGCTACTTAAGAGAAAATCAGCTACTTAAGAGAAAATCATTTACTTGGAATGTCCTTTAGGGCACTGTTCACTTGTAAATAGATGTAGCCAGCAACTGATTTTTGTTTTTATCCTATTACGTGGGACAAATCAATGAAACTATCTTTGTCTTAGTTTCTTTATCTGTAAAATATGAATATTAATAATAGTAGTTAATAGGCTACTAGGAGTATAAAATTGTGTTAATACTTAGAAGAGTGTTATTTAGTATGTAATCAATATATATTAAATATTGATCAGGCATGAATTCAGCTATGATGTGACCTTATATCCAGATATACCATGTTAGCTATTGGTTTAAGATGGTTCATGTAAATTAAATGTCTATTCTGAAAAAAATTAGCAGACTTGTTGCAAAACTTATCTTGGCCCTCCTTAAAATTCTTGTAAATTCATGAAATGTAAATGGACTTTAAAGATATGTTTGGTAGAGAAAATATCTCCAACTAAATATTAAGCAATGAAAAAAATGTGTTCTTTTTATACAAGTCTTTCTTTGGTTATCAATATAATTTTTGCATAAACCTCTAAAACATGAATATACAATGAAGATTCCCGTTGGCTTTTGAGCTACTGTGGAAAATTGGCATAGCCAATAATTACAGCTAATATCTTATTGATATTTATTTAATTCATAGAAAATCATCACTCCCATCTATATCTTCTTTCTTTAGAAACACATATCAATACAGAGAGGCCATTTTGTGGAAAATAAGAAAGCAAATACTAATTTTGTATGGCAGAGAGAGAAAAATAAAATTAGTTGGGCAAGCTGATTCACACAGATGTCGTGTTCGTATTTGGTCAGGAAAAAGATAAGGAAATTCTTTTTGATAACATGTTGATGGTGTGCAAGATTAACAAATGAGAAAAGGCTGCATATGCTTTGTGTTAGAGGCATGTAAAGTTATTATTAACGATACACCTATGCATGAGAAATACAGATTCTGTTAACCAATTATTTGTGATGACATTAAGCCTTAGACATATGAATCACCTCATTTCTTACATGGTTCACACATATTCTGTAAACCAAAAATAAAGGAAGGATAAATTTATGATTTGCAGTAATAATGTAAAGTTTTCTCCTACAAGTTGCAGACACCACTACTGATAACTTGTAAATTGGCTTCACATTGTGGACACACCCAGAAGAGAGCCCAGTGTCATCTTTTATTGCTGAAATGCTTGTCCTAGAAAAGTGCGTGACTACCAACTATAATATTCTGACGCTCAACACACTTGGTCTGTAGCTCAGTTGTAAAGCACATTGGGTCAAATTCATGAAACTATAACAAGGACGTGCACTCCAGGGGGCTCTGCATTGTCTCGTCCTGCTTAAGAAACAGACCAGGGATGCCTCATGTTAACAGGATCCTGGCTTCTATTTCATTGGTGGAAAACAGGGAGAGAATGAGTAAGAGCTGATCATGAAAATGCATCTTGGGAAAAGCGATATTCCTGCTTAACAAGGAGAGTTTCTCTGAAGAAACAAGGATTTTATTCACCAATTTTATCAGACCAATAATGTAATTTAGAAAAAAATGTGGAAAGCGAAAGAAAAGAAAAGGAGGAGCTATTGTCAATGGAGCACAAATATTATGCGAGGTTCTGTTCCGGCGTTTGTATTTATTTCATCCTCATAACTTCTATATAATTTAGATATTAATATTCCCATTTTACAAATGAAAGAGTTTAGGCTCAGTGAGACAATGCCAAACTTGCCTTAATACATTTCACCTTAATACCAAGTTTGCATTAATGCCAAATGTACTGCAAACTTGGTATTAAGGTGAAATGTATTAAGGCAAGTTTGGCATTGTCTCACTGAGCCTAAACTCTTTCATGCCTTTTAAGTAACTTGATGATAGAGACTGTGTAATATTTGTCTTTTTATTTCCAGAGTCATGCATGATATAAGGCATGCAGGACACACTTAACAGGTATTGCCAAATACATGAATAAGGGAATGAATGAATAATGTGGCAGAACATTTGAACGTACATTTGAATACATGTACATTTAATTCCAAGGGCCATGCTGTGTGGGAAAAGTTATGGAATGTTAATTGCACTGTGATCAAACATGATCAAGCAACATACTCTAAATGATTTGAATCATTAAAACTTTGTTGAGGCTTTCTATATGACTCAGTATATAGTGAATTTTGGTAGATATTCCACATGTGCTGGAAAAAGTCATGGATTCTGTTATCATTGAATGAAATGATCAGAGATATGTATGTGTGCGTCTGTGTGTGCGCGCACATCAATTAGGTTGTATTTATTTATATTTTGCTCGGATTTTGTATAACTTGCTGATTTCCTTTCAATTTGTACTATCAGCTATTGACAGGGATGTTTTCTGCTTTTCCATTCTGATTGTCTGAAATAGTCATTATTTCTGTATCATTTTTTGCAAAATGTTTTTGCTTGGTATAGATTTTTTTTAAAGCAGACTGGAGTTTTAAAGGTCGGCAGGATTGGCTGGGCTAGAGCCTAGAGGGCACAGCTGCAGGAGAGAAGCAGGCAAACAACCTTGGGGCAGATGGTGTGGAAACAGCCATCTGAAGAATACCTGGGGCATACAGTGAGGAGATTACTCACTCTTGTTGGAGTCTGTCCCTGAGAGGCAGTTCATGGAGATGCCTCTCCAGGAACATAGGAGCTACCCGCCACCATTTCCCTCCCTAACTGCTCAGCATAAACACAGAGCCACCTGCAGGAGGCGTCCCAGCAGAGACACTGACTGCCTAACTTGCAGCGACCAGGCCCCACCCACCTGAGCTCTGATGGACTGCCTTCCCAGCCAAGGCTGCCTCAGTCCCAGCGTGGCAGGCCCCTCCCCCAGAAGACAAGCACAAACCCCTGCCTTCACCATGTCTCCCAGCCAGAGAGCTCTACAGGGCCTCATTTCTGGTGGAGGTGGTACCATGTCTCATTTCACAAGCAGACCAGAGCACACTTAGCTAAAACTCAGCACATTCAGGCCCGAGACCAAACACTGACCACAGCAGGCAAGAAGCTGGAGGGAAAGAGCAGCCAAAACACAATAGTGGAGCCTACACAGCACACACCAGAGATGTTCCCTGAAGTGCCAGGCCCTGGTCACTACATGGCCTCTTCTTCATAATGCCATTACTTTCAAGGTCAGGAGACATAACTGTCTTTTTTTTTTTTTAATTTTTTTTTTCAACGTTTATTTTTATTTTTGGGACAGAGAGAGACAGAGCATGAACGGGGGAGGGGCAGAGAGAGAGGGAGACACAGAATCAGAAACAGGCTCCAGGCTCTGAGCCATCAGCCCAGAGCCGGACGCGGGGCTCGAACTCACGGACCGCGAGATCGTGACCTGGCTGAAGTCGGACGCTTAACCGACTGCGCCACCCAGGCGCCCCCATAACTGTCTTTTTTTTGAGAGAGAGAGAAAGAGAGAGCACGTGTGCCCACAAGTAGGGGAGGGGCAGATAGAGAGGAGACAGAGAATGCCAAGCAGGGTCCATGCTGTCAGCGCAGAGCCTGATGCAGGGCTCCAACACAGGAACCGTGAAATCGTGACCTGAGTGAAAGTCAAGAGCTGGACTCAACTGACTGAGCCACCCAGGCACCCTGACATATAACTCGCTTTTCTGACACAGAGAAGGCAGAGACTTAGACAAAATGTGCAAATGAATTTATCCCAAATGAAAGAACAAGACAAGGCAATGTCCAGAGATCTAAGTGAGACAGATTTAAGTATGCCCAATGGGGGATTTAAAGCAACAATCATAAGGATACTCACTGGACATGAGAAAAGAAGATATCAGTGAGACTCTTATCACAGAGATAAAAGAGTTAAGAAAGGATCAGAGATGAAGAATGCAATAAGTAAGATTGGAAATGGGCTCAATGTAATGAACCTCAGGCTGGAAGAAGCAGAGGAATGAATTAGTGATGTAAAAGACAAAATAATGGAAAATAATGAAGCTGAACAAAATAGAGAAAGAAGAATTATGCCATAAGAGAATAGACTTAGGGAACTAGTCAGCGAGGGGATGGGTTAAATCGGTGATGGGCATTAAGGTTTTCATTTGTTGTGATGAGCACTGGGTGTTGTATGGAAGTTTTGCATCACTATATTGTATACTTGAAACTAATATTACACTGTACGTAAACTAACTGGAATTTTAATAAAAACTTAAAATAAATGCCATTCTACCATCCCAAAATTCATATGGTATATGAAGAAACCCTGAATAGCCAAAACAGTCTTGAAAAAGAAAAAAATTTAGAGGCATCACACTCCCTGATTTCAAAATATATTACAAAGCTACACTAATAAAAATGGTGTAGTAATGGCATAAGACAGCTATAGACCAATGGAATAAAATAGAAAGTCCAGATATAAACCCTGCTTTTATGCTCAAATGATATTCAACAAGAGTGCCAAGTTCACACAATAAGGAAAGGAGAATCCGCTTACCAAATGGTGTTGGACAAACGGGATTTCCACGTGGAAAAGAATGAAGATGGAACTTTACCTTACAATATATACAAAAATTACACAAAATGGATTAAAGACCTAAATGTAATGTCTAAAACTATAAAGCTCCTAGAAGAAAACATACAGAAAAAGCTTCATGACACTGAATTTGGCAACGATTTCTTGGATATTACACCAAGAGCACACGCAACAAAAGCAAGCAAAGACAAATGGACTACATCAAACTTGAAAATTTCTGCACATGAAAGTAAACAATCAACAAAGTGAAAAGGAAACCTAGTGAATGGAAGAAAATATTTGCAAATTATATATGTGATGAGGGTTTAATATCCATAATATATAAAGAAATCCTAAAACTCAATAACAAAAAACAAGTTGATTAAAATAGGCAATTGAATAGGCATTTCTCCAAAGATGACATACAGTCCACAAGTATATGAAAAGATGTTCAACATCACTAATTATTAGACAAATGCAAATCAAAACCACAATGATATATCACCTTACACTCATTAGAATTGTCGCTATAAAAATAATTAAAAGGAACCCAGAAAATAACAAGGATGTGGAAAAACTAGAACCTTTATGCACTGTTGGTGGGAATGGAAAATGGCAGAGTCACTATGGAAAACAGTGTGGAGGTTCCTCAGAAAATTAAAAAGAGAAATACCATATAAATCCAACAATCCCACTTCTGGATGTATATCCAAAGAAACAGAAAGCAGGATTTCAAAGACAAACTTGAAATATCATGTTCATTTTACCATTATTCGCAATAGCCGAGAGCTGACAGCAGCTCAAATGTCCATCAATAGATAAATGGATAATGACAATGTGGTAGGTACATACAATGGGATATTGTTCATCTTTTAAAAATAGAAAATTCTGCTCCAGTTATAGCATAAATGAACCCTGAGGACATGATGTTCAGCGCAATAAGCCAGTCACGAAAAACAAATATTGTATAATTCTGCTTTTATGAGGTATCTGAAGTAGTCTAACTCATAAAAAAAAAAACCAAAGTATGATGATGGTTTCCCAGGGGATGAGAGGAGGGGAAAATGGAGGGTTGTTGTTTAATGGGTATAGAATTTAGTTTTACAAGATGAAAAGTTCTGGAGATTTGTCATACAACAGTGTGAATATACTTAACACTACAGAACTGTACCCTTAAAAATGACCAAGAGGATAAATTTTATGTTCTTTTTACCACAGTTAATAGTTTTAAATTCCATTCCCTTTTATTATTGCTTGTACAACGTAGATTGCCAGTAGAAAAGGCATGATAGGGCTCTGAAATAACACAGGTCAGATATGGATGATGTTGCATAACCTCCAGAAGCCAGAGGGTGTAGTTATCAAAATGACTAGTACAATTGGAGTAGCAAACAAGTGATCCAATCTGCTGAATATCATACAGTCATCCCCCCTTACCCGTGGGCGATATGTCCCAAGACTGCCAGTGGATGCCTTAAATCACAGATGGTACCAAACTCTATGTAGACTATTTTTTTCTATACATATGTACCTATGATAAAGCTTAATTTATCAATTAGGCACAATAATAATAAAATAGAATTATAACAATATACCGTAATAAAAGTTATGTGAATGTGGTCTCTCACAAAATATGTTTTTGTACTGTGCTCACCTTTCTTCTTGTGATGATGTGAGGTGATAAAATGCCTACATGATGAGATGAAGTGAGGTGAATGAGATAGGCATTGTGACACAGTGTTAGGTTACTACTGAATTTCTGATGATGTGTCAGAAGGAGCATCATCTTCTTCCAGACCACTGATAACTGTGGATAACTGAAACCTCAGAAGGTGAAACTGTGGATAAAAGGGGGCTACTGAATAGATGATTAAGAGAACACAGTGAGCTGAGAGATAAAATAGGATAGCTAATAGATGGGTACTACTCAGCTTCTACCAGTAGAAGTAATCAAAAAGTGTCAACCAGAAAATTGAGGAAGGTCACCACAAGAAATAGACACATAGACACAATCCCTGTTTAATTGCTGGGCCCCTTTCATCCTGACAGTGTTAGTTTCATTTTCACAGAAAAGACACATTCTAGATATGGGTTTGCCTTTCCTGCTCACAGGGCCTCATCCAGTACAACTGTTCATGGTTTACTCAGTGGTTGACACACTGGCCAAAGAAGAAGATCCACTTTAGAACAAAGGATATGTGGCCCCATGACAGTAGATATATATTTTTTTGGTCACAACACATATCACACCACCCAGAAGATGCTAGTCAGAAAGAATTTTAGAATGGCTAGATGGATGCACGCCTGAGCACCAGGTTGGAGTAAGCACTGCATGTAATGTGGTATTTTTTTTCCGACAGCATATGCATTTCATCATAAAGTACCTTTATGTAGCACTGTGTCTCCCATAGAAAGAACGTGTGGGTGCGTGAACCACGGGATAGCATCAATGAGAAAGATCCAGCTACAATCTCAAATGAAGATTCCCACTATGGAAGACAGCAGAGATCATAACAACGGCACCACTGGAAGTTGGAGACCCCAGCCCATTGTATCTTCTACGGATTTAGAGCCATCAAGGAAGACTCAACGCATTGGTTGGGTTCAAGGCACTGGTTAGAACAAGGCTTTCCTCACACACAGAGGAGATCCAGCAAGGTCAGCCTTGGTGGTGAGACTGGTCTCCTTTGGTCAGTGGGTCCTTCCTGATATCCTATGCAGGGAGATGGGCTACATAACACCCCTTATATTCTGTAAGCAAGGACCCTGTTCTATTCCTCCAATGGCCAGATCTACTGGTGGGGCTGGATAGTTGCTCTAGGAAGCACATGCTTAAGCAAAACAGGGAAGTTTACTGCATATCCAGAATAGGGGAAAGGTTTCTTCTAATAAGGAAGAAGAATCTGGGACCAAGTGATGTCTCAGTGCCCATTTATACAGGGGAATGTTCTAGGCCTAGAGTACTAATCCACAGGGTAATTCCAGAGACAGGCAGCAGGTTGCATGATGGCTGCTTCCCCACGAGAAGCAAGAGTGAATACTCACCCTTTATCAGATATGTCATTTGCAAATACCTTCTCCTATTTCTGTAGGTTGCCTTTCAGTTTTGTTGATTGTTTCCTTCACTCTGCAGAAGCTTTTTATCTTGATGAATCCCAACAGTTTATTTTTGCTTTTGTTTCCTTTGCCTCAGAAGGCATATCTAGTAAGAAGTTACTATGGCTGATGTCAAAGAGGTTACTGCCTGTGTTCTTCTCTAGGATTTTGATGGTTTCCTGTCTTACATTTAGGTCTTTAATCCATTTTGAATTTATTTTTGTGTATGGTGTGAGAAAGTGGTCAAGTTTCATTCTTCTGCATGTTTCGGTCCACTTTTCCCAATACCATCTGTTGAAGAGACTTTTCTTCCACTGGATATTCTTTCTGACTTTGTCAAAGATTAGTTGGCCACACGTTTGTGGGTCCAATTCTGGGTTTTCTATTCCATTCTATTGATTTCTGTGTCTGTTTTTCTGCCAGTACATTACTGTCTTGATGAATACAGCTTTGCAATATAACCTGAAGTCTAGAGCTGTGATGCCTCCAGCTTTGCTTTTCATTTTCAAGATTATGTTGGCCATTCAGGGTCTTTTGTGGATCCATACAAATGGTATATGATTTCACTCATATGTGGAATTTAAGAAACAAAACAAATGAACATAGAGGGGGAAAAGAGAGGAAAACCAACAAAGAGACAATTATAGGGAACAAACTGATAGTTACTAGAGGGGGAGGGAGTGGGGGCATGGGTTAAATAGGTGATGGGGATTAAGGAGGGCACTTGTGATGAACACTGGGTGTTGTATATAAGTGATGAATCACTAAATTCGACACCTGAAAGTAATATTACACTGTATGTTAATTAACTGGAATTTAAATTAAAACTTGGAGGAAAAAAAGAAGCAAGAGCAGATCCATTGGGGGGGGGTGTTTTGTTTCTTGTCCTTGCAATTCTAGGCTCTTCAAACTTAGAGGCCCTGCTTCCTAAGGGGAACACAATTTCATCTGAAGATACAAGTATCCTATGGAACTACAAGATATGGATGCTGTCTGGGTATTTTAGAGTCCCTGTTTCCAGGTAACAGCAGGTGAGAAGTAGAGTTTACATTTTATCAGGAGTAGTTGAGATGATCAGCCAAATGAAATTGAGCAGCTATTATGGAGTATCTTCAGAGAGAAACAGGCATGACACTTTGGAGCCACATGGTTTCTTCTTGGTATTTTCTCGCCCAAATATGATTATAAAAGGATGAGTAAAGAATCCCTGGCCCAAGTAGGAGATGGTTTCTAAGGACTCAGGCCCCTTGGGAATGGGGGTCTGGGTTGGGTACCAGGTAAGCCAAAGAGGCCAGCATAGATGGTAGCTGAGCATCAGGAGAATCTAGACTATATTTTGGAGGAGAGTCAATGAGTATCAGTTATGGATCCAAACACCAACTGCAGTGTATGAGGCTATAGTTTGTTCCATTAACCTTCCTTTTCTAAGTTTATTTTTAGTTAGAGAGGCCCACCAGAATCCTAGAGCAGCAAGTCCCCAAATACACATGGGAGAGTGAACCCAGGAGGTATATGGCATGGAATGTGTTAGATCTGGAGATCCACCACTCAGAATCTTCTTCAAGAAAGGGCTAGTTACCCAGCTGTGAGGTGTATGGTTAGCTGATAATATCAAGCTGTCAGCACCTTCGGGGTCTGCCTCAGCAGCTACAGAAGCTGCCTTGCCTAAAGGTCATGTCCATGCTGGGGCGGGCCACATCTAGTCACTGAGCAAAGCTGAAGTATAAAAACCCAATTCAGTCCAAGGTAGGTAACTCTACTGGGAAATGCTCACCCTACAACTCTGCTGTGTATCCCAAGGTTTTGTCCAAATTTCATCTCAGTACCTGCTATCAGAAGACTCTTTAGAATGTTATATATTATTTTATCATGTTAAGTGGTGACCTTAAGAGCAGCATTTCTCATGCAGAGCTGTGCAACATTCTAATGTTCTGCAAGATGTCACTGGGGTTTGAAAAATATATTTTAATTAAATTTCTTTCTTTTTTAATATGTTATTTATTTTTGAGAGAGCACGAGCAGGAGAGGGGCAGAGAGAGAGGGGATCCAGGATCCACTTTGGACACAGGATCCAAAGTGGGCTCTGCACTGACCACAGTGAGCCCAATGCAGGGCTCAAAGTCACGAACCATGAGATCATGACCTGAGCCAAAGTTGAACACTCAACCGACTGAGCCACCCAGGCGCCCCTACAAGATATCTTGATGAAGGATGAGGAGGAAGAGAAAGAGGAGAGAGGTAAGGTGAAAGAGAAGAAGGAGGGAAAGAAGGGAACTTATTTTTGAAATTCCTAGGCCAAGTAATGCTAGTGCCTGCACTGATAGACAGTGACGAACAGTCCCATTAGCAATTACATTAGAGGTCTTTCAGCCCCCGCTGGTGATGAGCAATAGGATGATGTTCATTTGGTTGAGTCTATTCCCTACATTTGACATAAGAGATCATAGATAATTGGTGAGCACTATATTTCATGAATGGAAGACAGAAATTGATGATGACACTGTCTCCCTTCAGAATACCTCTCCCAATCCCCTGGCACACCTGGCTCTCATTATCTACAATATATACACATATTTGTTCGGTCTTGGTTTCAGAATTGGTAACCATGCTCCTGGGAAAACAGATTAAGTAATACAGTATCTATAAATCTTTTCTGTCTATAGCCTTAGTGCATCCAATCAAAATCATGTTTCCCACAACTCTCTACGTTATGCTGGCCACAAGTGTAGCTACCATCTGTCACCATACTACACCATTACGGTATCATTGACTTTATTCCTTATGCTGTACCTTTCATTCCCATGTCTGATTCATTCCATAACTGGAAGCCTGTACCTCTCACTCCCCTTCAACCGTTTCCCCCATCCTCCTGCCCTCCTCCTCTCTGGCAACCACTAGTATGTTCTCTGTGGTTCTAGGGCTATTTCTTTTGTACGCCTGAAACTTATGTAACATTGTGTGTTGACTATACTTCAATTAAATGAATAAACAAACAAATAAATAAATAAATAAATTTTTTGAAAAATTAAAAAATGGTATTTTCTAAAGTAATTTAGTTTAGTTCTTTTCCTCCCCACTCCCTTCAGTGTGATTGTTTCTAATATTGCTGTATTTCTTTGTTCCAGTTTCTATTCCATTTTATTTCCTCCCACATTCCAATTTGTTTTAGCTTATTTTGGAGATAGGTGAAACATTACTATGGCTTTAAGAGACATGCCTATACAAAAATATACACTTAGAGAAATGTTCAGATAAATGTTATTTTTCCTCACCCCTGCTAACTCACTCTCATTCTCCCCTTCTTTCATACCTACTCCCAATACTTAAATACTTTAGTTTCTGATTTAACTTTTTTGTATTTATTTTGCACAAGTAAGTAGGTACATGCATATTTTTATATCTCTTTCTTTCTTACAGGGGAAGTAGCCAACTGAAGACATTCTGTGCACTTTGCTTTTTAAAATTATTATGTGGGGGCGCCTGGGTGGCTCAGTCGGTTGAGCTTCCGACTTCAGCTCAGGTCATGATCTCACGGTCTGTGAGTTCGAGCCCTGCGTCGGGCTCTGTGCTGACAGCTCAGAGCCTGGAGCCTGCTTCAATTCAGATTCTGTGTCTCCCTCTCTCTCTGCCCCTCCTCCATTCATGCTCTGTCTCTCTCTGTCTCAAAAATAAATAAACATTAAAATAAATTTAAAAAATAAAATTATTATGCAAAGGAAATCACTACTTTTTTTGACATCTCTATTAGGATTACATTGAGTAGATGTATCATAGTTTATTCCACTTCACTACTAGGGAAAGGCCTTCAGATTATTTCCTAAACATGACAATTACAAATAGTGCTGCAATGAATAAATTTGTGGATATGTATTTTGTATTGTTGGAAGTGTGTCTTCAGGGTAGTTTCCTTAAAGTCATATTTCTAGGTCAAAGGTAAGTTGCATGTTTAATTTTGTTAAGTATTACCAAATTTCCTTCTGGAAAGGTCATGCCACTCTGCGTTCCCATCAGCAATGTTGGAGAACGACTGTTTTCCCATAGCCTCATCAAGGTTTGTTGTAATACGTTTTAATTTTTACCGGTTTGATAAGTGAGAAATGGGATTACAGTATTGTTTTAATTTGTATTCCTCTAATTTTCAGAATATGTGTGCAGTATATATATTCCATGGGCATATATGGCTGTAAATTATCTGTTCTTGCCTTTCCACCATATGTCTTTTAGGCTTGGTGACTTTGTCTCTTTTTTAATCCATATATATTTGAGATATTAATTCTTTGTGGTACATGTTGTGAATGCTTTTTCTAAGTTTGTATGCTGTCTTTTTACCTTCTAATAACATTTATTGTGACATTACATGTATGTATTTGTATGTATATAGGTATACATGTATGTATGCATATGGTCAAATTTTTAAATCTGTGGTTTAGGGTCATAGTTAGAAAACTTCTTCCAATGCTAAAATTCAAGAGGAATGCACTTGTGCCTTCTTTTCCAGTATTTTTATTGCGTTGTTATTGTTACTATTGGTATTATTTTTACTTTAAATGGTCTATTTGGAGTTTATTCTTATTTATGTGGGGGGATGGGAATCTAATTTTGTCTTTCTCCAAATGGCTACTCAGTTGTTCCAACAACATTTATTTTAAAAAATTATCGTTTGTCCCAGTGATTTTAGATGCCTCCTTTCTTATATACCTAATTTTCATATATACTTGGTTATAATTCTGAACTTTCCACTCTATTCCATTGGTCTCTGTCTATTCATGCACCATTACCAACCTGCTTTAATTAAAGACATTATATTTTGCTTTTATGTCTGATAGGGCTGGTCCCTTTTTATGTTTTTTTTCCCCCGAATGTTTTCTTGGCTAATCTCGCATGTTTGTTTCCCCATATGGACTTTAGTATTAATTTGTCTAACACTATAATGTAATTTGTGGGTATTTTTATTGGGATTATATTGAGTTTAGAAATTAAGTTATAAGAATGCGCGTCTTTTAATGCAGAGTTACCTTATTTAAGAACAAAAGATGCTTTTCCATTTGTTCCAGTCTATTTTTGAGTCTTTCAGGAGGTTTTGAAATTTTTCTCATGTGAGTTGACAGATTATTTGTCAAATTCATTCCTGAAAATATTGATCTCTCCTTTACTCCTGTAAATAGTGTTTCCTCTATTATATCGTGTTTATTGTTCCTGTTTATTATACTTATTGATTTTATGTTAATATATCTCATTTTACTGAATTTTTTTTTTACTGTTTGAGTTATTTTAATCATAGATTCTCTTGGCATTTCTCAGTATACTAATTTATCATCTACACATAGAGGTAGTTTTACTTCTTCATGTATTCTTATGTATATAATTGATTTTTTCTTGTTCAATTAAATTTGCTAATACTTCTGGTACAACTTTAAACAGTAGTTGATAATGCCACATTAAGAAACTAATATAGCAGATCAGTTGGGATTTATTCTAGTAATGCGAAGTTGATTCAATATTAGACAAATCATTGAAAGCATATACTTTATTAATAAATCTAATGAAAAGATATATTATTATTTCCATTGATCCTGAAAAGGCTTGTCAAGTGACAAGCCCCCAAAATAAAATAAGATACTGGAAGTAGAAATCCTTGCTTGTTTCCCATTTTCGTGGAAATGATTCCAATGTTTCTCTATTCAATAAGATACTGGCTTTAGGGTATATTTATACTATATATTTTATTCCAACAACGTTTATTGTAAAAAATTAATCCTTGTCCCAGTATATTTATACTATATATGTATATTTATACTATATATTTTATATATCCTAAAGCCAGTATCTTATTTTATTTTGGGGGCTTATCAAATGCCTTTTTAGGATCAATGGAAATAATAATTTATCTTTTCATTAGATTTGTTAATATAGTATATGCTTTTAGTGGTTTGTCTAGTACTGAACCAACTTTGCATTACTAGAATAAATCCCAACTGATCTGCTATGTTAGTTTCCTAATGTGGCAATGGATTCAGTTTGCTAATATATTATTTAACATTATTATTTTGATATTCGTGAGTGATGTTGGTCTGTAGTTTTTATTACATCTGGTTTAGACAATGTTATACTTAGTTCAAAAAGGAACTTAGGAAAATTTATTTTTTCTTTTCAATGCACCACAATAATTTCTAGAGCGTTAGATTATCTGGTCTTAAAGATTTTCTAGAATTCATCTGTGACTCTGTCTTTGCTTGGTGCTTTCTTGGGGGCTGGTTACTTAATAAATTCTTCTAATTTTTCAGCTGGAAATTGGTCTGCTTGAGCTTTTTTTAAAAAAATAAAATAACTTCTGGTAATATATATTTCCCTAAGATATTATCCATTTTATCTAGATTTTTAAGATGTATTTGTAAGGAGGTTTGCAAATTAGTCTCTTCTGATTTTTTGAAATTGTCATGTGTTTCAAGCATTATTTCTTTCTTGTCATATCTTATTTTCAAATATGTGCTTTCTCCATGTTTTATTGATCATTTTATCTAGTGATTTATGTTTTTGTTTTCAAAAAAATACGCAAGGTTTTGATGTATTATTTAGATACAGTCTTTTATCCACCTCATTAGCTTTTTCTTTTATCTTTAATGTTTCTTTCTGTAGGTTCTTCTGATTTACTTTTTTTTTGTTCTTTATCTTGTTTTATGAGCCAGGGACTCATTCATTTACATTCTTTCATTTTTATCAGTAAAAAGTTTTAATGTGAGGAACAACCTGCAAGCTGTAAGTGCATGACACCCCACTTTTGACTTTAAACTCTGTTAGTTGCATTACATGATATAGATGTTATATTTAGTCCCTTCTCGGTCCAAGAGACTGAGAGACATATGTATGTGTACATATATACATATACATATATATATATATATATATGGCTATCAACAATAGCCAAATTATGGAAGGAGCCCAAATGTCCATCGACTGTTGAACAGATAAAGAAGATGTGGTATTTATATACAATGTAATATTAGTCAGCCGTCAAAAAGAATGAATTCTTGCATTTGCAACAGTGTGGATGGAACTGGAGAGTATTATGCTAAGCAAAATAAGTCAGTCAACGAAAAATACCATATGGTTTTACTCATATGTAGAATTTAAGAAACACAACAGGGGCGCCTGGGTGGCGCAGTCGGTTAAGCGTCCGACTTCAGCCAGGTCACGATCTCGCAGCCTGTGAGTTTGAGCCCCGCGTCAGGCTCTGGGCTGATGGCTCAGAGCCTGGAGCCTGTTTCCGATTCTGTGTCTCCCTCTCTCTCTGCCCCTCCCCCGTTCATGCTCTGTCTCTCTCTGTCCCAAAATTAAATAAATGTTGAAAAAAAATTAAAAAAAAAAAAAAAAGAAACACAACTGATGAACATAGGGGAAGGGAAGGAAAAATAGGATGAAACAGAGAGGGAGGCAAACCATAAGAGACTCCTAAATACAGAGAACAAACTGAGGGTTGCTGGAGGGGTGTTGGGGGGGGGGCTAAATGGGTGATGGGCATTAAGGAGGGCGCTTATGGGGATGAGCACTGGGTGTCATATGTAAGTGATGAATCACTGGGCTCTACTCCTGAAGCCAAGACTACACTGTATATTAACTAACTTGAATTTAAATAAAATCTTGGAAGAAAAAAAGAAAAATAAGTGAGATGCTGGGTCTGTGACTGACTCAAGTTAACATGCGCATAGTCTTTTCTTTGATCCCTTGACTTTTCTTTTGGATATTATTGTTACTCTAGTCTCTTATAGTAATTTTTTATCCGATCAATTGTGTCAGTAAAACATTTGTCATGTTCAGCTGTATGTTTTACCATACCGTACTCCACGTATGGTAGGTAGTTGGGTTGGGGTCCTGTTATTGTGTCAGAAAGAACTGTGGCCCTGTTTGGTTTGCAATTGATGTAATTAGGTGGTTTCAAATATCAAGTTGTAGCCCTTGAAATAACTCTTGGTAGTCTGAGCCCTCTATATTTCTAACCCCCTTCCATTTCCAATCCTTCCTCTTCTAGTGAGGATGTGTTTTTCATTTAGGCAACATGCTTACTCCCTCTCACACATCCCTTTCCTATTTTGTAATATATATGCTAGTGTTCTCTAATTTCCAACTCTGATGTAGGTTTCACCTATTTTATTTTGTCTGTTGTCTTCAAAGAGTGGACTGTTAAATGCCTTCCAGTGGTTACCATCTCAGAAGGCAGTTTTTTTTTGAAATATCATCTCTTTATCTTAATAGTGTTTCTAGTAAGGTAGGCTGGCATACTCATTTTAAAGGTGTGGAAGCTGCTTTAGAAAAGGTAAGCAATTCAACCAAGTTGACCTAGATATTAGAAGACGAAGCTGAGATTAGAATTCAAGTGTTCTCACTTCTAGTTCGGTGGTTTTTCCCGTATATATCACCATTCAGTTTGTTCCTCAAACAATTCTGTCAAGCAGATTGAAGAGAAGAATGGAATGGCTCAGCAGGATGCCAGCTACCCTTGGAGATAACGTTTTGCGTAGCTGGGAAATGATATGAAATTATATTCTGATACCTCACACTCTTACAAGAAGATTAACCTCTACTAACAGAAGAGTTCAATAAAACCAGTTTAATTAGCATATGTAACCAAATCATAATTCTATAAATTATTTCTCTCCCTCTAAAATCATGTCTCCCAAGTGAGGATATCACCTGCGAAAGTTAGTATTTATGTTTTCACCCACTTGCATCAGAAACCTAATGGTTCGCTAATTTTTGTTGTACTCCTATAATATCCCAAAAAAGTGGATTTTAAAATCTAATTTGATAGCCACACAGGATTTGATGACAAAACACTTTTTGGCAGGCTAGAGTAGTCATCCAATTTAGCACATTCAGGGTCAGACATTTGGAAAACTCTGATAACAAAGCATTGTAAACTGTATCAGGGTAAAGAAAATCCAAACGAATTATGAAAACAAAAACAAAACAGAAGAGTTGGCTGTATACTCCAGCAGTATGACTTTCTTCCTATCTTGAAAATGGGTTTCTATATTAAAAATTTCTGTTTTCTCTTCCTGATTCATCATATATTTTAGGTTTGCGACTCATTTCCTGTATTACCCAATGGACTATAAATGCCAAGTTTCGAGTGATGGTCCCATCAGGCGCTGACTCGCGTGGCCCAGGAGGCTCCAAGGGGAGGGCACTGGGGCCCTGCTAGCAGCAGTTTTAGGGCTCTGTGGGGAGCAGCAGAAGGTGGGGGGTGGAACAGGAAAGGCTCTGAGGAATTCAGCAAAATAAATACATAAACACCAAACCTTAAACTGTATCATGGGGCCCTGGGTGGCTTAGTCAGTTAAGCCTCTGACTTCAGCTCAGGTCATGATCTCATTGTTCGTGGGTTCGAGCCCTGCATCGGGGTCTGTGCTGACAGCTCAGAGCCTGGAGCCTGCTTTGGATTCTGTGTCTCCCTCTCTCTCTGCCTCTCCCCTGGTCGTGCTCTGTCTGTCTCTCTTTCTTTCAAAAATGAATAAACATTAAAAAAATTAAACTGTATCCATATTACAATTAACATTGATATTAAAACATATTTATTGTTTTATTTAAAAAATTTTTTAATGTTTAGTTTTGAGAGAGACAGAGAGAGACAGACAGAGCATGAGCAGGGGAGGGGGCAGAGAGAGAGGGAGACACAGAATCCCAAGCAGACTCCAGGCTCTGAGCTGTCAGCACAGAGCCCGACGTGGGGCTCGAACCCACAAATTGTGCAATCATGACATGAGCTGAAGTCGGAAGCTTAACTGCTTGAACCAGTTATGGGCCCCAAAACATATTTATGTTATTGACTTTAATTATTCAACTTGTAACTGTAATGTGCATAAATTTAATTTTTCCATAGACATTTATTAATAACTGAGTAATAAAAACTGTCTTTTAGGTACTTTTGGGTATATGCAGAAAATAATTGTTTCCTATATCTGTTGGACCTCACAATAACCTACTTTTCAATTTTACCTATTTTTATAATAATAGCATTTAGTCATATACCTCCTACAAAATTATTCTGAATCTTTGATAAGGTATCTGTATATAAACAATTATTTTTAAAAAGTATTATTGCACACTGGTCCGTAACAGTGTCTCTCTTCTAAGAGTAAAAACAGGAGTAGTCACCTGGGTGGCTCAGTTACACGACCAGTTTCGGCTCAGGTCATGATCTCACCGTTCGTGAGTTTGAGCCTGGAGTTGGGCTCTGTGCTGACAGCTCAGAGACTGGAGCCTGCTTCGGATGCCATGTCTCCCTCTCTCTCTGCCCTTCCCCTGCTCACACTCTGTCTCTCTCTCTCTCTTAAAAATAAACATTAAAAAAATTAAAAATAAGAAAGGAGGGGCGCCTGAGTCAGTCGGTTAAGCTTCCAGCTCTTGATTTTGGCTCGGGTCATGATCCCCCAGCCATGAGATCCAGGCCCAAGTCAGGCTCAGCACTTGGGGTGGAGCCTGCTTAAAACTCTCTCTCTCCCTCTCCCTCTGCCCCTCCCCCACTCAGGCTTTCTCTCTCAAGAAATAAATAAAAAACAAAAATAAAAGAGGCAAAAGAAACACTCAAAGCAAAGAACATTTCTCTGACAGCCACTTCACATAAGAGATAATTTTTATCCTTAAAGCGTTGATGTTGGGTTTAGAATTCCAAGCATCATGATGTTTGTCGAAAACTTTCAGAGTGTTGCGAGGGAACAGCAATCTGCGTGTTGTCGTTCTGGTTCAGGGAATAAGCAGCTAAGTTATTCTGTAGAAGTCATCCAGCCCTTCTGGTTTCAGTAACCTGACTGGAAAACAGTAAGATTAGTGTAAGACTAGATCAAAGACTATTATAATTACCAAGTGGTGGATGTCGGCAGCAGTAGTTATGATGAGAAATAGTGGGAGTCTGGATAAATTTTCAAAGTAGAGCCATCAGGATTTACTTTAGATTTGTGGTCTGAGTTACTCACCTTGCTTAGCACAACAATGTTCATCTGTTAAATGGGGATAAAGTCCAGGAGAATTTCTCTGTCCTGAGGAGATCGCTGTGTTTAGCATAATGCCTGTGGCAAAGTGAATGATCAACTAAGGATAACTATACGTTCAGGGGCTGTTAGAAGGAAGCCTGTGGCCCCCAGGGCGGTAGCTTTGTCAAATCCAGTTCGGTTCTCCAACCACGAAGAAGGCCAAGACTTATTTTGACTTCGCAGCTATGATACAGGGAAAAGAAAATATCGGAAAATATTTTTCAGTCTCCTTGCCTTTTGTTCTGCTGGTGAGGATTATTTCCTGCTACAACAACACGCACCCATTTAAAAAATGTTGGCATTTTGAGGTCAAGGTCATTTCTTTGCCTTGCTATGACTTACTGGTCTAGACTAAAGAGTGAAACTTCACAGATCTGACCCCTTCCTAAAGACGTTTTTACTTTATATACTAAATGGCAGAATTCCAGTAACAAGCTTTCTTCTCTGATTCCATTAAAAAAAATACTTGAAGAGCTAATAGAAGTGTGTGCGTCAGTACCAGTCATAAAAATAAGGTACTTTCTATGCATGATATGTACTTTTATATGCTTTCTTCTCCCCATCAATGCTAATAAAGTACTGTAGTTCCATGTAAACAGCCGCATCTTTCCCACTACTTCAGTCTCATTTATTGAGTGATATTGGCAAGTTGCATAATGGTCTGTCATATCACTCTTTCTTGCATGTATGTTCTTGTTTAAAAGTCCCAAAAGGCCCATAAAGGCTTTATTTTCTCAGTATAATGTTTTGCGGATATATAAAATTTAAAAAATTCGGTCCTTGGAAATCATCTCTGATTTCATTGCACCATTCTTACTGATGCCTTCCTTAAAAACCACTTCTAGGCAACTGGTTTGACATAATCAAATCCAACTTAGACTGTCCACAGGAAGTTAGCCGGGGTTTCTTAGTCAGCGGACTCTAATCTCCACCTAATTTTCTGCTACCCTCTAGTGACCACAGGCAACACCAGCCTGCAAGGAAAGCAGATTAAACCTCCCTGTGCTGGAAGCAACGGTCCAAAATAGGCAGCGACTCTGCCTCCACTGGTTGTGTGCGAGTGGACATACGGGCATGTGTGTGAGTTTGGGGTGGGAGAATGACAGTATTTGAAGGCGTAGGAGAAGTGATCTTATGATATCAGTCAGAAATAAATAACATAGCCCTCTCTTATGTTTGGATCTTGTTTAACTTCATAGGCAAAGCATGGTGTAAAAGAGAATCAAGATCCACATATGAGTGAAAACATATGGTGTCTGTCTTTCTCTGCCTGACTTATTTCACTTAGCATAATACTCTCCAGTTCCATCCACGTTGCTGCAAAGGGCCAGATTTCACTCTTTCTCGTTGCCAAGTAGTAGACCGTGGGGGAGGGGAAGGGGGGAAAAAGTTAGAGACAGGGAAGGAGGCAAACCATCAGAGACTCTTAAATACTGAGAACAAACGGAGGGTTGATGGGGGGTGCGGGGGAGGGGAAAGTGGGCGATGGGCATGGAGGAGGGCATCTGTGGGGATGAGCACTGGGTGTTGTATGGAAACCAATCTGACAATAAATTATATATAAAAAAAGGAAAAGAAAAAGCATATCTTCATTTGTGTTAAAAAAAAGAGGAACCAATGTCTGATTAGAATAATGATTCCTAGAGTTTCACATAGAATAAATGCAGAAATGTAAGATGCAACTGTAAATGCATGTAGACAGACAACATAAATCAGTCTGTAGTTAGGAAATTAAGTTTTGCTTAAAGTACAAAACTACAAAAGAATTGGCAAACTTTAATCCTGAATAGGCACACCCACTCAAAAAGTACCACTGGAATCAGGGTGATGAAGCAGTGAGTTCTAAGCTACGGAGAAAACACATTTCCAACCTGACTACGTCTTTGCCACACATTCAGTACCTGGTTCACATACAAGTCTAGCAGATGCCCTGACTTCAGTGAGCCCCATGCTTCCCAGACTTGTGACTTCCTACACAGACTTTCCCAGCAGGGGATCTTACAAACTTTCAGGGAAACTGAGAACTGATTCTTTGGCTTATCTAATGCTCTAAGTCTTTCATAGTGGCAATATTACCTTTCCTAACATGACTGGATTTGTGTTTGCGACTCGTTCCTCAGGAGGAAGCAAGTTATTTTCTGGGAATACATACTTAAGAGGCAGAAATATAGAGAAAATCAAGGGAATTATTCGTATCTCCAGAAACAAGATAGTGATAGTTTGGGGAGGAGAGTGGTGCAGGGAGGGGGATACTAAAATACTGGTAACGTTATCTGTATTAACTGATTGTGACGTGAATAATGGTCCTTCCACTATGTCCACTCCTTAATCCCCACAATTCACAGCTTGGAATGTGTTAGCTTATATGGCAAGAGGGACTTGGCAGATGTGATTGTTAGGGATCTTGATACGGGGCTGTATCCTGGGTTATCTGGGTGGGACCAATGCAATTACAATAGTCCTTATACAGGGGAGGGAAGAGTGTCTGTCGAGGAAATGCGACCACGGAAGCTCAGGTCAGCATGACCCTAGAAATGTGAAGCTGCTACACTACTCGTTTGAAGACGAAAGAAGAGGCCACAAGACAAGGAATGCAGTTGATCTCTAGAATCAAGAAAAGGCAAGGAATTGAATTCTCCCCTAGAGCCTCCAGAAAGAATGCAGATCTGTTGGCATTTTGATTGTAATTCTGTAAGGCATGCTTTCAGAGTTCTGACCTACAGAACCTTAAGATACTATATTTGTATTCCTTCTTAAATATTTTAAATTGCTGCCTTCGAGTTTGCAATATACATTTACAACTAATGTGTGTCTATTTTGAACCAATACAATGCCACTTTGTATTTATTCCAGGTACCTTATAACAGAGTATTCCTAATTCTGCTCACTGGTGCCTAATGCCTTTGTTCTTACTTATTTCACTTATCTATATGTTGTAATCACATGATACATTGTGACTATTATTACTCTAGAAGGTTGGTTTTTTTTTAAAAAAATGTTTAATGTTTGTTTATTTTTGAGAGAGAGAGAGAGAGAGAGACAGAGCACGAGCAGGGGAAGGGCAGAGAGACAGGGAGACAGAAGCAGGCTCTAGGCTCAGTGCTGTCAGCACAGGGCCCGACGTGGGGCTCGAATTCAAGATACATGAGATCATGACCTGAGCTGATGATGGTCGCCTAATGGACTGAACCACCCAGGCATCCCTTTAGGAAGTTGTTGAGAATAAGAAAAAGGAGCATCTGGGTGGCTCAGTTGGTTATGCGTCCAACTTTTGATTTTGGCTCAGGTTTTGATCGCAAGGTCTCTCCCTCCTCCTCTGCCTCTCCCCCAGTTTATCTATCCAAAAAAAAAAAAAGAATAAAAAAGATTATACTTTACCTTCATTTATTCCTTCTCTGATCCTATTTTTATCTTAATATAGATCTGAGTTTCTGACCTCCAGCTTAACGAATTCTGGGAGTCTTTGTTTAATAGTAGCAGTGTTGGCTTCAAAAGCAAGATAATTATTTGAGTCCACAGGAGATAATAGAGATGACCAGTAGAACTAATTATGTAGGTGATTATAAAAGATAATGTAATTGCATATTTCTTCTTACTTCATCTCTTAATTGACTTTCATAAGCAATTTATAAAAAGCATGTAAATACATGTATGATTGAGGCTATAACATATAGAAATGCAATATATTTGACAACAGAATGGAGAGTCGTGGAGAGGAGTTGTAGTTCAGTAAGGAACTGACATCATATGGTAAGTTGAAATGAAATGATTAAAATACCATGTATTTTATAAATAAAAATAATTTCGAGTTTTAAAATCTATTGAAATAATACATATAAACACTAGTGTCGCAGAAAAAGGGACAAGCAAACAGAATTATATTGAAGTAACTCTACATAGTTGGCTTTTTTGGTGGTGTCTGTTATTTCCTCTGGATTCAAATGATCGTCTTGCTTTCAAATGAGGCATTTGCTTTCAGCCTGAAAAAGTTCTCTCAATATTTCCTATGAAGTTGATCTTCTAGAAATAATTTTCAGACCAGATGTTCACTATTTTGAAGTATAGCTCAAGGTCTTTTAAATTCATAAGGTTATACAAGCATCACCACTGTCTAATCTCACAATAATTTTACCACCCAAAGAGAAACCTCAGACCCTTCAGTTGCTGAGCTCTAGGCAACCACTACTCTGCCTTCCCTCTTTATAGATATTCTTACGTGAACATTTTATATAAATGGAATAATACAGTATATGAACTTTCTTTGGTCTGGATTCTTTCATCTAACATAATATTTTCAAGGTTCATCCATACTGTAGCATCTATCATTCTTCATTCTTTTTTATGGCTAAATATTATTCCATTGTATCCACATATCACATTTTGTTCATCCATTTGTCATCTGATAGACATTTGGATCATTTCCACTCTTTGGATATTGTTAGTAATGCTTTTACAACATCCATGGAAAACCCTTTGTGTGCACTTGTGTTCTCAATTCTCCTGGGTATTAAAGGTAGGAGTAGAATTACTGGGTCTTATGGTAACCCTGTTTCACATTTTGAGGAGGTGCCATACTATTTTCCACAGTGGTGGCTCCATTTTACTTTACTTTCCCACCATCAGTGTATGAGTACTCCATTTCTCCGTATCTTTGCCAACACTTCTTGTTTTCTATTCCTTTGGGAAAAAATGACAGCCACACTAGTGAGTGTGGGATAATATCCTATTGTGATTTTTGCTGATGATGTTGAACATTTCATGTGCTTGTTAGCCATTTGTACATCTTCTTTTGAGCGATGTCTCTGTTCAGATATTTGCCTATTTGGGGGGCGCCTGGGTGGCTCAGTCGGTTGAGCATCTGACTTCGGCTGAGGTCATGGTCTCAAGGTCCGTGAGTTCAAACCCCGCACCAGGCTGTGGGCTGACAGGCTCTGAGCCTGGAGCCTGCTTCAGATTCTGTGTCTCCCTCTCTATCTGCCCCCTCCACCACTTGCTCTCTCTCTCTAAAATAAATATTTAAAAAAAGGTATTTGCCTATTTTTAAATTGGGTTCTTTGCCTTTTTATTGTTGAGTTTAAGGATTCTTTATAAGTTCTACATATTACAGCCTTAGCATATATATATGATGTGTAATATGTGTTCATTCTTTAGGTTGTCTTTCATTGAAGAAAAGTTGACATACAATGTTATATTGGTTTCAGGTGTATGACATAACGATTCATCAATTTTATATGTTATGTTATGCTCACTACAAGTGTAGCTATCACCTGTCACCATACAACACTAGTATGCTTTTCAATTTCTTTTTTTTAAGTTTAACTCTTTATTTTGAGAGAGAAAGAGACAGCATGAGTGGGGGAGGGGCAGAGAGAGGGAGAGAGAGAATCCCAAACATGCTCCATGCTGTTAGTGTGGAGCCCGATGTGGGGCTCAAACTCATGAAGTCATGAGATTAGGACCTGAGCTAAACCCAGAGTTGGATGCTTAACTGACTGAGCCACCCAGGCCCCCCCTACACTTTTCAATTTCTTAATGGCGTCCTTTGATGGGCAAAATTTTTAAATTTTGATGACGTCTGACGTATCTATTTTTTTCCTTGTTTGTTTGTGTTTTTTGTGTCAGACCTAAGAAACAGTTGCCCAATTCAAAGCCCCAGTGATTTACACTGTGTTTTATTCTAAGAATTTTATAGTATTACTTCTTATATTTAGATATTTTATCCATTTAGAGTTACATTTTGTATATGGTATGGTTTCATGTAACCCAAGATTATTCCAGAGCTGACCTTGGAAATCAGCGTAGTGTTCAGGACACGGACTTTTGGATCACACCACATACTATGTGAGAGGTGTGTGTGGATGTCCTGTTGTGAGGTTTTCTCAAACAAAATAGTCCTCTAGAGAGGTTTCAATAACCCCTCTATTTGGCATGTGTAGTTATTTTTTTTTAACGTTTATTTATTTATTTTTTTTGAGACAGAGAGAGACAGAGCATGAACGGGGGAGGGTCAGAGAGAGGGAAACACAGAATCTGAAACAGGCTCCAGGCTCTGAGATGTCAGCACAGAGCCCGACACGGGGCTCAAACTCACAGACCACGAGATCATGACCTGAGCCGAAGTCGGCCGCTCAACCGACTGAGCCACCCAGGCATCCCTGGCATGTGTAGTTATAATATCAAATAAGAGAGTCCCAGTTCCAAAAAGGCATGAAATCATTACATTACCACTAAAGAGGATGCATGAAAATGATCCACCTAGTTTAGAGCCTTGCACATAGAAGGCACAAAGTGTACCAATTATTACTTTTCTCTTATTTTCACAAAGATATAATCACTAAAGATGGTTCAAGAAGCATTCACAGTTTTCATGGAAAAAGAACCATTGTGGATAATATTTTGTTGAAATGGGTTGAGGAAGCATGCATTTTCAGTATTAAACAAAACAAACTTAATGTTTAAGATTTGCAACTACTAGGGGTGCCTGGGTAGCTCAGTCAGTGGAGTGTTTGACTCTTGATTTTGGCTCAGGTCACGATCCCAGGGTCGTAGGATTGAACCCTGTGTTGGGCTCCATGTCGAGTGTGGAGCCTACTTAAGAATCTCTCTGTCCCTTGGGGCGTCTGGTGGCTCAGTCTGTTAAGCATCTGACTTCAGCTCAGGTCATGATGTCACAGTTCGTGAATTCGAGCCCCGCGTAGGGCTCTGTGCTGACAGCTCGGAGCCTGGAGCCTGCTTCAGTTTCTGTGTCTCCCTCTCTCTCTGCCCCTCCCCTGCTTGTGCTCTCTCTCTCTCTCTCTCTCTCTCTCAAAAATAAATAAACATTAAAAAAGATTAAATCTCTCTCTCTCTCTCTCCTTCTGCCCCACTCGAGGTCTCACTCTCTTTCAAAAAAAAAAATTCCAACTATTAGATTTAATTGCAACAAACCAAGCACATTAAATATTATTCAAAACGCAGTAAAAAAACATCCTCAGAAATTATCTATTCTTAATATATAGATAACGTATTTTAATTTAGGTAAGTTCTTATGTTTTCAAGATTTAATATAAAGAAAATTCCTTTTGACAGTGTCTTGAAGATAAAAACGGGGATTTGTGTAATGTTCATTGTTTCAGATTCAATTTCCCAACAGCCATTCCTGAAGCATTACCTTCATTATACCCCACCCAGACAAATAATGTTTATTCCAAATGGATCACATCTATAATCTCTTCCCTCTACTATTCTATTATCTTCAGTTAAAATTAATCTGTTTCATCTATTCAACTCAATTGTAACTACAAAGATTTATGAGTACTTAAAAACATCTATCTCAATTGCTTTCAAATATAAAAATTCTAATTTCGTTGTCTTTGAGACTGTTATTATTTGACTTGCATGGTGCTTAATGTAGGTTTTCTTTGGAAACATTGTTAGACTTTCTTTTTAAATAATTTCATTTATTCCTATTTTAAAAGAATTTTACAATGTAATTTGAAAATAAATTGCTGTTTTTCAGTGCTATCAGCAGGAATACTAAATGAATTTATTCCTTTGGATTACAATTAATTGCGCTAACTGGCGCTCCATGCTCTAGAGAAATATTTTCTTAGCCTCAATTGTTACGATACAAATCCCATGCCCAGTGTCACAGACAACTGGATTCACTGAGGATTCAGAAATGGTTTAGTAAGTACGTGGCACATGGAGGCCCTTGTTTTCCTACCACAGTTAACTTTTAAGGCATTCTAGGGCTCTAGAGCTTAGGCACGAAGTAGAAATAGCATCCCCAAAAGTTACTGCTGTTTTATGTCAGTGCCACTAAACAACTACTCAGCACCTTATCAGGACCAAGAACTACACTGGATACCAGATACAGAGACGTGGTCTTTGTGATGGGATTCTGAGCATTTAGTCAGAGAAAAAAATGTCAGAAGAGATAGTTGTCAACATAAACTACAACAGAGCTAAGTACAAGAGCTTTTGTGAGAAATGAAGGGTGCTAATAATCCAGATGAGATGGAAGGCCACATTTAGCTCTAAATTCAGTTGTGAAGAATGATGAAATGGAAGCAGTCAAACAAGAAAGTGAGTTCTTGAGGATAGGAGGAGGCTTCCCAGAGCCCATGTTCCCAAAGCAACATTAGCCCAAATGTTGGAGGTGACATTTGGGTTGTTGGAGTCACAGGAGATCTATGGTGAAGCTCGGGGAAATTTCTAGATTTCCATCTCACGTGACCATAACAGTAATAACTGACATAGCCCATAGCGTTTGTATATTATGTAAACATATCCCCCAACTTGTATATCCATCATGTAATTTGTGCTTCCTAACAGTCTTATTTTGGATAGCAGCAATTTTATTATTTTTCCCACATGACAAGTGAATAAATAAGGGCCATGGTGAGTTGTGACTCGGATGTAAGATGTCTGGACCTACGTCTTTTCCGCTACATTATTCTACCCCAATATTTGGTAATATTTTAAAAATACAATGTACAGATACCAAGCCTGATGTGAGGGGAAGAAGCAGATGTTCAGGAGACTGTAGAGAGAGTTGACATAGAGGCTTTTTGTTGAAGTGAATAAATAAATGAGAAACTTGTTCTTGACGAGAGTGAATGAGCCCAGGCTACATTTAATAACTAACCCAGTCTTGGAAGAGATGTTTAATGAGATAGAATGTAGTTGGACACGTGTGTGTGCGTGTGCGGGGGGAGGGATGCTAGAGACTGCATATTCGTGTCCTCTGACAATTAATATGTTTTAAAACCTAGTTCCCAATATGTTGGTATTTAAGATGGGACCTTTGGGAGGTAATTAGATCATGAGGGGAGAGTTCTTATGTTGGGATTAATGCCCTTATAAGAAGAGACAGGAGAAAGCGTGCTTCAGTCTCTTCTCTGCCATGTGAGAACAACAAGAAGACAGCCATTTGCAAACCAGAAAGAGGGCTGGCAACCAGAACTGAATCTATTGGCACACTGACCTTGGACTTCTCAGAACTATGAGAAATAAATGTGTTGTTTAAGCCAGCTAGTCTATGGTAACTTACTATAGCAGCCGAAGCAGACTAAGATGGCAAGGAGTGAGGTGTTGGGGGATATCAAGGGGGTAGAATCTTTCTATTTGTTTCTATTGCACACATTTCCCTGGACACTAGCAGTGCCAGATTAGAGAAAATAATAAAGAAAAAGGAAGAAGATGAGGACGATGAGGACGAGAAAAAGAAAAGGAGTTGAAGGAAAAACACAGATAAAGATAAATACATAAGAAAGAATGTTGGTGTCAATGGCGGGGGGGGGGCACCTTCAATATGGTGAGTTAAATAGGCATGGGGAGGGGAAGAGAAAAATACCATTTAAAGGGCTGGACTTCTTGTCTAATTTGGAGGAAGACAGGCGTTGTACAAGTTTGAGATACTGATAATGGAAAATAAACATGTCTAAGTCTTAATAGGTAACCAATGCAAAAATAAACGTAGAATCTATGTCATTAAGCGAGCAGAAGAAAACAGACTCAATAGAATGGAAGATAAAATTGAAGGAAAGGAGGAACAGCATTTAGGAATGAAGTATCTGAGAGACACATTTAAGGTAAAAATGATACAGAGATTGAAAATAAAAAGCTGCCATATGACGAAAGAGTAAAATAGCAAAAAAAAAAAATGAGAAAGAATAGCATAAGATGAGAGAACTAAGGTCAAAGTATTAATGTCATAAAAAATAAGAAGGAAATAAATGAATTTTAAAAATCCTAATATTTCAAAAGAAAGCCAAGGAAAACATTCTACTATTTGATGAATAAGATACGAAGCTGAAAACATCATAAAGGACAAAAAGGGATAGTATGTGCTTGTAAAGAAAATAATAAATCAAAAGATGTAACAATTGTGAAACTAAAATACAGACTCAAAATATAAAGCACATCAGACAGAATTATGGAAATAAAATACATCAGTAATTGCTTTTGTGGAGTTTAACATAGCCTTCTGGAAACTGATGGATCAAGAAGACAAAAATGAAGTAAATATGCAGAAAATACAGCAATATTAATACGAGTCTAATAAATATTACATATTTAATGCTATTAACATATTATAGAATATTTTATTCCATAATATATGTCCTTATACCCATCAATAACAGTATGCATATTCTTTCTAAGTGTAAACAGAACGTTCAAAAATATATACCAGGCCCAATGAGTTTCCAATAATCTCTCCTTTGTTTTTCATATCTAATTAACATCGCGATACAGTCAGAGAGTATATTTTGAAAGAGGTTCTTGATTATTTGAAACTCATTTTAAGGCAGAGAGAGCCTCTCTCTTAGCACAGGCGCGAGGTGGGGAGCAGCAGGCATTTTGGGAAAGCCACATGGCCCCCGACTGGACTCTTTCCCTCGATCTCGTGTCCACCTCTGGTGAAAGTGCAAAAACCCCCTTTGCGCTGAGGGTACAAAGAAAGACCCATTCCACCCGAGGAAAGAAAACAGTAGAAAATCCTCTGTTCCTGGCGAAGAGTGGGATCCCACCCTGCCGGAAACCATTAGAAAATTCTATAAGCTGGGGAAGGTTCAGCATCCCTGAGAAGGCCCCAACTTCTGAGACGAAATCAGGCCGAGATATGTCAGTGAAGGAGTTTATCAAACATTTGAGAAAGCACAGATATGGAGACGGTCAATAAGACCATAATAGGATGCTGAGCATCATTAGTCATTGTGGAAATACAAATTAAGATCGCGGTGAGAAACTAGGACACATTTATTAGAATGCCTACAATTTAAAAGTCACCATGGCAAGTGTGATTTGGTTGAAATTTAAATGGTACAACCACTTTGGAACGGCATTTTTCAGTTTCTTAGGAAGTTAACATACACCGACCTTCGATTCTAGGTATTCCAGTGTTAGATAGATATTTATGTAAGACAAATGAAAGCATATGTCTACTATAGGGCTTGCACACAAAGCAGCAGTACTCGTAATAGAAAAAAAAAAGAGAGAAAAATGGAAGCAACGTAAGTGCCCACCAATAGGTGAATGAATAAACACATTTTAGCATATTCATAAAGTGTAATACTACTATTCCGTAATCTACATGAAGGAAATATTGATACGTGCAATAATCTGAATGCATCTCAAAATGATTATACTGATTGAAAAATATTAGCTATAAAAGAGTACAGACATAAAATAGTACATAGTGCATGATTCCATTTATATAAACCTCTAGAAAATGTGTACTACAGTAACAGAAAGGAGATGAATCGTTGTTTGGGTATAAGGGGGTAGCAAGGAGTGGAACATGGAGATTTCAGCGGGGCAAAGGACACTCTTGGGGGTGATGAAAATACAATGGACCCTTGGACAATATGGGTTTGAACTGTGTGGGTCCACTTATACTTGGATTTTTTACAGTACAGTACTTTGAATATATTTGCTCTCCTTATGATTTTCTTAATAACATTTTCTTTTCTGTGGCTTACTTTAGTGTAAAGAATATAGTATATAATACAGATAACATGCAAAATATGCATTAATCAACTGTTTATGTTATCAGCAAGGCTTCCAGTCGAGAGTAAGCTATTAGTAGTTAAGTTTTGCACAGATTTTTGACTGCACAGGGGTCAGTGCCCCTAACACCCACTCTGTTCAAGGTCAACTGCATTCACTTTTTTGACCACGGCAGTGGTTTAATAGGTGCATACAGACATCAAGACTTACCATGTTGTGCAATTTAAATATGTGTGCTTTATTCTAAGTCCATTATACCTCAACAAAACTGTTTAAAATGAAAATCAACAACAGAAAACCCAAAACCCAGAAACTACAGCTAAATTATGAAGGATTTTAGGCAATAAAATATCCCCCTCCAGTGGCATAATAAGTGTATTTGACACTCAGAGACACAGTTTCTAACACATCTTCTTAAATAGGAAAAAATTGTAATATTCATGAATTAAAGAAAATAATCAGAAAAATATAGTAAATATTACTTTGTTGAACATTTTATATATAAGTATGAGGGCAAAAGTTAGAAATTAAAAAACATTCTGTAAGTTGATTTCTTTTGAGAGAGACAGAGACGGTGTGAGTGGGGGAGGGGCAGAGAGAAAAAGGGAGAGAGAGAAAGGGAGGGAGAGAGAGAAAGGGAGAGAGAGAGAGAGAGAGAGAGAGACAGGGAATTCCAAGCAGGCTCCGCACTGCCAGCACAGAGCCTGATGCGAGGCCCAAACCCACAAACCACGTGATCATGACCTGAGCCAAAACCAGGAGTTCGTCACTTGACCAACTGAGCCACCCAGGTGCCCCCAAGATAAGAACTTTTTTAAATAAAGCAAAGACTGCAAACAGTACAATATGGGTAACTACTAAGTCCTAAAACAAATGTGGTGTTTTCATTTCTGATTTTGCCTTACAGTTTAAAAAGAAATATTAGCAATTAAAGAATAATAAAATTTACTTTTAAAGATCTTGTCGAACTCAGTAAAATAATTTACACCTTGCAGTTCGTACTTTGTTTCACTGATTTAGACACAAATAAAAACAAAGGGTCACCTAAAATGACAGAACTATAAAACCTGAGGGTTCTTTTATCTTTGTAACCAGGGTGCTTTTATTGTTTATTGATAAGCTACTGTATATGAGCCCGGTGTAGGTGTATCATACATTTCCGCAGGGATTGTGGATTGGAAGGTGTGCTTGAAGCAAGTTTCAACAGTCCCCAGTCATGAAGAATATCCTTTAGAAAAGAGCAGTGCGGTTGAGGTTTGTGTCTGGGGCCAGCTAACAGAAAGTTCTCCAAATTAAATACCTTGTATGATGACTAAAGATAAACAGAATAATGTACTAATTTGAATCTTACACACACACACACACACACACACAATTTTATGTATATATGTAATTTTATGTATGTATGCTATATAGTAATTATATATGTATATAATTACATGTAAATATATATAAAATTTTGTGATATATATATATATATACACATAAAAGTTTAATGTTAAATACAGCAGTCATTTAGAATTCCTACCAACGGAAGATTTTTAGGGGAAATGTTATTTACACACTGACATTATTTAGAAATAACATAGTATAATAAAAGTATATATAGTATATATATATAGTGTATATATATAGTGTATATATATATATATATAGTATAATAAAAGCAAGACTAGTTTTTACACTATTTTATTCTTGTTTTAAACATCCCTGCAGAAAATGCCCCTCTTTATTGCCTGAATGCCCCTCTTTACTGGGTGAACACACCTCACCCTTGTGAGGCCACTGCACCACCCCAAGTTTATTAGCAAGAGAGTGGTCTCATCAGTGTTGGGTTTGTGCCTCTCCAGCACCAATATTTCACTCTTTGGTGACTTTCGAAAGCGTGAGGTGTTTGGCTCCCCAGAGGGTCTTTAGATGCTTACAGCATACTGTGAGGTGCAAGCAACATCACCACGAGGTAGGTCACGTGGGTAATTTCTTAGTCTGCCTCCTTTTGGGGAGTGTTATCATCACGTTCCACACCTTAAACCCTCTTTCCATCTGGGTTCTGGCAGCCTGGGCTGCGACGTCACTCCCTACCCCAAACACACACAGAATCACCACAACCTTGCCTGTGTGTTAGTGCTTAGGAGGAAATGTGTCCTTAGTGCCCAGTCCTCACTCAGTCCTTGTCTCCAGTCTTTGGCTAATTGCGGGACTGCTGACATGCTCCTCAACCCTGCAGGACTCCGTCTTCGTCCCTTCGTGCGCACCTTCTCATCCCCTTCCTTCTTTCCTTCTCACCATCAGAGAACTCATGAGAACACACACATCCCCTGGAAGGAAGGTCTTTTCACAACTTGTCGATTTTATTTTATTCATCACCATTTTTGTATTCTGTTGTAACATTTAGTCTCTACATGCTAGGCCATTTAAGGCTTCCGGAAATAACAATAGATAGTTCTGAGGTATCTGGCCCTTGCTACATAATTACTAGCTCCATTTGAAGTGGTTCAGTTCTCCAGGGTCTCTTGATCCTGAGTTGATGGATTTTGATTCAGTTTTTCACTCAGCCTGTAGTAAGGGCCACATAATGTTGCCCCTCATGAAATGTTAGCTTTTATTTTTTTTTAATGTTTGTGTGTTTATTTATTTTGAGAGAGAGAGCATACTTGCGAGCAGGGGAGGGGCAGAGAGAGAGAGAAAGGGAGAGCAGAGAATCCCAAGCAGGCTCTACGCTCTCAGTGTGAAGCCTGATGCAGGGTTCTATCTCACAAACCATGAGACCATAACCGGAGCCTAAATCAAGAGTTGGACGCTTACCTGACTGAGCCACCCAGGAGCCCCGAAATGTTGGCTTTCTTGAAGGAGTGGCAGTTGTTAGAGAAGAGCTATTTTTGCCTTCAAGATTATCTTCTGTGTCTGGTATGAAAAGAGTGATATCAGAAGGCCATCCGTGTGCCAGTTTCTTGTGTAGTGAAATGTACACTTTCTATATGTCCCAAGCATTCTACTTCTAGGTATTTACCAAAGAAAAATGAAGACACCTATAAACCAAAGACTTGCACGCGGATGTTCATAGCTTAATTTGTCAACAAAGACTGGAAAGAACCCAAATGTTCCTAATTTGAGGAATGAATAAACAGGTTTTGATACATTTATGCATTGGAATCTACTGAGCCATGAAAACGAATTAACTACTGTCACCCAAAAGTACATGGCATTAGCCAAGTCGAAGAACTCAGACCCAAAACGAGATAGCTCTCCAGGACATGGAGGTGGGAGGAGATGTGGCCATAGCCTATGACTATGTGCATTTGTGAAAACTCACAGTAGCGTGTACCAAAACGTGTGAATCTTGTTGTATGTAAAGTATACCTTAACAAAAAAAAAAAAAACCCAGATAATTGATAACTACCTATATGTCTGCGTTCAGAAAAAAGATAATAGGATATAGCTCTTGGGTCAAAATGTGAGAGTTCTAACCAAAGCCTGCTTTCTTCCTCCTTCCTCACAATCTGGTTCCTCCACAGCTGCTCCTTTAACTTAATCTCTCCCTTTCCCCACCTAATTTGGTTTCCTGACCCTCAGACATCTGTGTGAGACATTTTACCCATCATCCTAAAGATGAATGTTTTCTAGAACAATAATGTTGAAAGGACATACCAAAACACTGGACTAAGAGCAAGAAAATCTGTTCTATTTTTGACTATGTCACCATTTCATTGTGTGGCCTTGTCCAATTCCTTCTCAGAGCCCCTGTTTCTTTCTCTATAAAATGAGAGAATGGGACCAGATCTCTGAGGCCCCTTCAAGCTTCAGTGCTTCATGATTCTATCTAGAAATCAGGTTTAACATATTGAAAATTAAATAAGGAGCCTCATAATTTCTAAAGTCATGTTTTCATCCGGGAATCCTATTTGCCAATTCATTATTATGGATTATTCATGCATATAAATTTCTTCAGGCAAATTTATTTTTTCTTCAATTTGCATTAAGACCTTATACAGAACTTTGATCTTTGTAGAAATAACCCCCTTTAGCAGAAAATCTGTCCAAAGGCAGAGCCAATTAATTGATAATTTGATAACAAAAAGTTATGAAGTTCATCTGAAAATGGGAAGCTCATTTTCATCTTAATATTTGCAACTTTCCAGTTTTAATTTTCAGCTTAGCAAATGCTTATTAAGCCCACTGGATGCTTGTATCTATTTATTTATTGCAATTTTAATTTTTTTGTGTGTGCAGAGTGAAACTCATATTTAATTCATTAACAAGTTAATGAACAGCTACAATGTACAAAGCCAGTGATTTCCACTGTGGGAAGGGATGGACACATCAAAATCTACAACTTATTTTTTTTCCAAATTGCAGCAATGCCCTTTGACCGAAAGAATCCGGTATGTTCCACAGCAGTGTTTCATAAACTATTTCTTTTTTTTTTTAATGTTTATTTATTTATTTTTGAGAGAGAGACAGAGTGTGGGTGGGGGAGAGGCAGAGAGAGAGAGGGAGACATAGAATCTGACACAGGCTCCAGGCTCTGAGCTGTCAGCACAGAGCCCTATGCGGGGCTGAAACCCACGAACCGTGAGATCATGACCTGAGCCGAAGTCGGACGCTCAACTGACTGAGCCACCCAAGTGCCCATATTTTTTTTTTTAAGAGAGAGAGAGAACAAGCTAGGGAGAGGGGCAGAGGGAGAGAGAATCTTAAGCACGCTCCACGCTCATCAGGGAACCCAGTGCAGGGATTGATCCCATAGCCCTGGGATCATGACCTGAGCCCAAATCAAGAGTTGGATGCTCAACCGACTGAACCACTCAGGCACCCCCCCCCCAACATATTTCACATCATGGCGCCAATAGAAAGATAACAGCGTCCCCTTTAATCCCCTGGGATAAATGGGCGAGGCGGCTTAGGGGTGTTCAATCATCCCAGGAGACGCAACTGCCTCCCATTCCAATCAGCTAACTTGATTGATACCTTCAGACACCTGAGCACCATTTGTACCATGTGCCTCTGCCCTGCATTCCACCTTCACACATAGCCAGTAGACCACTGTTAGCTAAATATAACCTTCAGGCCTATGAAGATGGAAAAAGATAAATATGGGGCTATAGTTACAGGCAGGAGGATTACAAAGATGAGTAAAAGGCAGAACTTGCTTTCACTGAGGTTGCAGCCTGCCGAGAGCGAGGTTAAAGAAATCATCATGACAGCGTTGTAGGATAAATGCCACGATAGAAGTATGCATTTTAGAGACATGTGTAATTGCGACGCACAGAGTAGATGATTCCAGGTCCTCTGAGAATCAGACACCAAGGCCTGTTTAGATATGCAGCAAAGTCACTGGGGAAAATAGGGGTAGGTGGGACAGCCTCAGATGATAAAGCAGGTGAGACTTATTGAAGGAGACACGGAAGGGGACGAGACGAAAAGTGAGTGGAAAGTTTCATACGGCAGTACATTTCTAGGAAGGATTTGGCCCGGTTGACGGGGAATCCTCAAGTCAAAGTGATTTTCTGGAAGAATCGCACCTTCTCAGGAATGGGCCAGCATTAATACCCGGCTGTGCTGAGCTGAGTGTAAACCAGCATTAATACCCACCTGAGCTGAGTGTAAAGAGGAGACGCCAAGTAAGGTAAAAAATATAAGTTTTCTCATTGTATTTTACTTATAGAACTTTGTTTGGCTCCATAATCGGGAATATCGTTGCTTACTTCAGTACCTGACTGTAGTCATAGAATATAATGTTAGCCATCGAATGTTTGCATGATTCCCTCTGCCATGTCTGAGGAGGTTCATTTCTATTCCTGGTATGCAGAGTGTTCTTTTGCTTTTTATCACAAAGGTTATCGGATTTTGTCATGTGCTTTTTTCCGTATCATCTGAAATGATCATTTGTGTAATGTTTCCTTGATTATGTTTCTTATTCTGTTAATACTTATCCTTCTTTAATTGTTTGGTACAATTCACCCTGTGAAGCCTTGTACTCCTGGGATTTATTTGCTGGGAGGTTTGTGATTACTGACTCAATCTCTGTACTTGATCTAAGTCTGTTCTGGTTTTTTACTAGGTTAAATAATTTTTTTGGTGTACAGTTGTTTAAGGTATTACTTTATAATCCATTTTATTTTAGTAAGATCTGTAGTAATCACCCCACTTGCCTTTCTGATTTTAGTAATTTGAGTCTTCTTTTATTCTGAATAATTCTTGTTAAAGATTTGTCAATTTTGCTGATATCTTTCAAGGAACCAACTTTTGTTTTCATTAATCTTACTGTTTTTCTATTTTGCCATTTATCTCTGCTATAATCTTTATTTTCCTTTCTTCTGCTAGTTTTGAATTGAGTCTCCTCTCTTTTTTTTAGCTCCCTATGTTATGATTTTAGGTAATTGACTTGATCTTTCTTGATTTTAATGTAGGCTTTCACAGCTATACATTTTTCTCTAAGCAGTGCTTTCACTGTATTCCACACATTTTGCTATGCTGTATTGATTTTGTTCTCTTCAAAGTATTTTCTAGTTTCCCTTGTGATCACTTCTTTGATCTGTTGGATATTTATGACTGGGTTGTTTAATTCCCACATATTTGTGAATTTTCCAGTTTCCAAAATTTCATTCCATTATGCCTGGAGAAGATGCTTTGTATGATTTCAACCTTTAAAATTTATTTAGACCTGATTTGCGGTCTACCATGTGAACTTGAGAAAATTGTGTATTCCACTGTTGTTAGATGGAGTCTTCTATAGGTACAGTGTTCAAACTCATATTCCCTTGCTGATAATCCATTTGGATTTTCTATCTATTAAGAACTCCTACTGGAGAATGTCTATCTCTCCATTAAGTTCTACCAGTTTTGCTACATATATTTTGGGGGATCTGTAATAAGGTGTGTACGTGTTAATAGTTATTGTATCTTCTTGGTGGATTAACATGTTTATAAATATGTAATGTCCTTCATTATCTCATATAACAATTTTTGACCTAAAGCCTATTTTGTGTGATATTAGTATAGCCACTCCAGCTTTGTGTAGATAATTATTTGTATGGAATGTCTTCTAACATCCTTTTGTTTTCAATCTATTTGTGTCTTTGGATCTAAAGTGAGTCTCCTATAGACAGAATAGAGTTGGATCATGTTTTCCAATCGGTTGTGTGAATCTTTTCCCTTTAAATGGAGAGTTTAATCCTTTTGCATTCAAAGCAATTGCTGATAAGGAAGACTTTACTTCTGCCATTTTACTTTTTATTTTCTGTATGTCTATGTCCTTTTCCTTCTTCAATTTCTATTACTGTGTAATTCCTTGTATTAAATTGATATTTTCTTGTGTATCATTTTAATTAAGTTGTTACTTACATTTTGAGTTACTACATTTTGAGTTGTTTATTTAGTGCTTACCTGGGGGATTACAAATAACATCTTAAATGTGTAACAACATATTAATACCAACTTACCTTCAATAGTATGCAAATATCTCCTCCTAGTATCCATTCTTCACCCCAGCATTATGCTGTTATTATCGTAGATTGCATCTTTATACATTGTATACCCACGAACCTAGATTTATAATTATTGCTTTATGTAAATTTAGCCTTTCAATCTAATAGTAAAAGAGGATTTACAAAGAAAAAATGTAACAGAACCCAAATCTGTCTGATTCACAACAAAGCCAATAACTGAGATATGAGATATGCAACAGGGAAAGGGTTTATTTGAGAGGCTACCAAAGGAAGAGATGGGAGGGCCAACTTCAAATCTGCCTCCCTGAGGGGGGAGAGAACAAGCTTTGTTTTCTTATAATCACAGGAGTTGATATTACATACAGAACGATGAAAAGGGCAGGGAAGCTTATGACTATTCATGAGGAAAGTTGGAACATTCACATCGAGCAAACATGTATGTAACAACATCCCATGTTCATTGTGAGGTGGAGACTTAAAAGAAGGAGGTGAAATTCAGCCCCTGACCTCAGGAAGCTTTCTTAGGGCAAGGAGAAGGGGCTATGGGTGTGCTCTGAGAGCCAGTATAAACCGGAAGGGGTCTTGGCCCGTTATTTCAGGTAAGGGAGGCCAGGCCTTGATGTTCATAGGCTAGACCCATATCAGTTGACGTGGAGTCCAAGCTTTTGCAGAGACAGCCAGTGGCTTTGTCAGTGAGGTCCAAAAAGACACCATAGCTGATTTGGGGGAAATGGTCCTCTGAAAAACAAGCTTTAAATTATCTACTAGTTTGAACCTCATTAACCCACGGTTTCAAAAATACTTTATCTCTTTAAAAACATATGTACCTATGAGTTACTTTTCCTTGTGTTCTTTATTTCTTTATGTAGGATTGAGTTAGCATGACATGTCCTCTCATTTTAGGCTGGAGGACTGCCTTTAGCATTTGTTGTAGGCAGGTCTGGTAACAACAGACTCTGTGCGTGTGTGTTTTGTTACCCTAGCAGGGTCTTCGTTTCTCTTTCAGTTTTGAAGGGTAGTTTTGCCAGCTACATAGCTAATGTGCTTAAAGAAAACCACTATGTAATCTCACTTCCTTCTGGGAAAGCAGAGGGCCTTCTCAGGACTTTCCTGAATATGTGCACGGCTCTGAGCATGTGGCCTTCTAGACTGCCAGGAATATCTTTGATATTTTCAAAGCCCTTGGCAACACCTCATTCCCCACCCTTTCCTCTCAAGGTATATTGTTACGGTATCGATTGCCCCGAAGATGATCTATTCCCTCAGTTCGAAGCAACCTAAGGTATTAGCCTGTAAACATATGCCACAAATACGTCTTGGGAAGTTGCCTTAGCAGTAAGCCAGTTCCCAGTTAGGTGAAATAAAGACAAGCCTTTTGAGTAGATCTTCCAAGGAATCACCAGACATGTCAGAACAAATAACTAAATATAATTATTATGAATATGATCTGTTCTGCTCCTTTCAGTACTGGGTACCTACGAATACCTGGAAAGTGCTTTGTTATCTTCATGGCTACTGCTGAAATAGAGTGCAGAGGAAGGAACTAGCCTTAAAATGCCACAAATTTCATTATCCTTACCAATAATTGCCCTTTTTTTTCTTCTAGTTTTATTGAAGAATGGTTGGCAAAAATTGTATATATTTAAGGTATATAATGTGATGTTTTATTATAGAATACATTGTGAAATAATTACAACAATCAAGTGAATTAACAAATCCATCATCTCACATACTTACTTATTTGCGGCAAGAACACTTGAGATTTACTCTCTTAGCAAATTTCAAGTATGCAGTACATTATTATTAACTAGAGTCACCATGCTATGCATTAGGTCTGCAGACGTACTCATGTTATAACTGAAAGTTTGTAGCCTGTTCCCCACCCTCCATCCCCTAGAAGCCATCATTCTATTCTGCTTCTGTGAGTTCAATTTTTTTATATTCAAAATATAAGTTAGGTCACACAGTATTTGTCTTTCCATGTCTCTATTATTCCACTTAGCATAATATCTCCCAGGCTCATCCATGTTGTCATAAATAGCAGAACTTCCTTCTTTTTAAAGACTGAATAATATTTCACGGTATATGTGCACTACAACTGCTTTATCCTTTCATCCGTTGATGGACACTTAGGTTGCTTCCATATTTTGGCTTCAGTGAATGATACTGCTATGAACATGGGAGTACAGATATCTCTTTGAGCTATTGATTTCATTTCTTTTGGATATATGCCCAGAAGTGGGAATGGTGGATCATATGGTAGTTCCTTTAATTTTCTTAAAGAATCTCCATACTGTGTTCCACCATGGCTGGAATAATTTACATCCCACCAAATGTGTACAAGGGTTCCTTTTTCTCCCCATCCTTGGCAACACTTGTTCTCTCTCTCCCTCTCTTTTGATAACAGCATTTCCTATTGATTAGTTCCGTTGAGTACATTTTCAAGTACTTGTTGGCCATTTGTATGTCTCCTTTAGGAAAATGGTCACATGCTTTCCCATTTTTGAATCAGGTTGTTTTTGTCTGCCATTAATCAGTATACATTCCTTATACATTTTGAATATCAACTGATTATTGATCATACAGTGTACAAACATTTTCTCCAATTCTATAGGTTGCCTTTCCATTTTGATGGCCATTTCCTTTGTTTTGTAGAAACACGTTAGTACAATGTAGTTCTACTGGTTTATTTTAGCTTTTGTTGCCTGGGCTTTTGTTGTCCTATCCAAAACATCACTGCCGAGACCAATGACAAGAAACTTTTCCCCTCTGCTCTTCCAGGACTTTTATGGTTTTAGGTCTTACGTTTAAGTATTTAATCTGTTTTCAGTTGATTTTTGTGTATGGCGTAAGATACAGTTCCAATCTCATTCTTTTGTATACGGACACACAGTTTTCCCAACACTGTTTTTAGAAGAGACTACCCTTTCTTCAGTATTTATTCTTGGTGACTTTGTTAAAGATCAGTTGAATATATTTGCATGGGTTGATTTCTGAGCTCTCTATTCTGTTTCACTGATCTATGTGCCTGTTGTTATGCCAGTACTATACTGTTTCGATACTATAGTTTTACAGTGAAGTTGGAAATCAGGAAGTATGATGCCTCCAGCTTTGTTCTTGTTTAAAGTTGCTTTGGCTCTTCAGGGTCTTTTGTAGTTCCATATGCATTTTAGAATTGGTTTTTCTATTTTTATGAAAATGTCATTGGAATTTTGATACAGATCGCATTGAATCTGTCAATTGTTTTGGAAAGTATGGACATTTTAACAGATTGTACTAACTGGTTTTGGTGGAGAAAATCTTCAGGTAGGGGGTGGATTTGGGGGGCCCCTTGGTGGTACGTGCTGATTCTGGCTCTAGGGAGGGGTACAACATCATAGTTTCCACACAACTCTATCTGCTGAGGTCAGCATCATGAAGATTGCAGGGGTTCTCCGCTACCAAGCGGTGGGTGTCCCCAGAGGCAGTTTGGGCTGTTGGGATCTTCAGTAGCAAAGGCTGCTAGGGCCCTCCTGTTCTCTTTTTCTCCTACAGGGGATGCTGTGGCTGAGGGTCGCTCTTTTGGCACCTTCTCCAGCTTGGGGTGCACTTTTGGTGGCAGTGGCACCGGTGTCTGATGTGTGGGTGCCCTTGGAGGGGCCACGGAACCTCAGGATCTAAAGCATGGGCATGGAGGGACTGTGGCTCCAGAGTTCAAGGTGACAGGGGTGCCGGTGCCTGGGAGTCAGATCACCGCAGCGTTGCTAATGGTGTGCAAAGATCAGGCACTTGTGGAGTGGCAGCAGAGCCAGGGTCAAGGTGTGGATATTCAGAGCGGTTGCCGAGCCAGCATACACATGCACATATATTTTTAAAGGTCTACTCAAAATTGCAGTGTTCTATGAACTTAGTTTTGGTAGGTTGCGTCTTTACAGGAATTCGTCCTTTTCACTTATGTTATCTTCTTTTTGTACAGAACTTTTTTGTATTCACTTATATATTTTATATATGTTATATGTTTAAAGAAAACCACTGGAATAAGTTGGGATATTTTTTTATCCCTTTCTCTCTCTATATATATCTTTCTTTTTAATGATATGTTGTATAATATATATATACACACATATATATTCCATATATATATATACACATGCATATGTTCCATATATATATGTGGAATGGATATATGCACAAATGTATACATTCACTCTATACCACCCTTCAGCGTTTTCCTTTACAATCCTAATGTCTGTTCATCTCTAAAGATGTAGCACGAGCATCACCTCATCTTACAAATCCTCCTCTTACACATTTAGGCAGGTTTATTAACGATCACTTCTGCTCCCACAGCATACCTACCCTTGCACATACATCTTGTTTTGAAATAGCCTGTTTCATGTGACTAAGTTTCCCAATTGACTCTGGCTTACTTTAAAACAAGGACTAATTTTCTTTTAATTGCAGTGCCTAGAAGAGTGGTCAGTACATAGTTTGCAATCAGTAACTACTGAATTGAACTGAACTTTAGGTAAATCAATGTGAAGGGAGCACAGATGCTGACAAATCGAACAAATCGTAGAAATCACTTTCCATTGTGAATAATGTCTGCCTGATTATGTGCAAATAATAATCACGAAACCATCAACAGTAACAATAGCTTCCTTTTATTGAGTTGCTAAAGTAAGCCAGGTGTGGAATATATGCTTTATGCATGCTCTGGTTTCATCTGCACAACAATTATGAGAAATGCCAGCATTTTTATCTTTTCAATTTGGGATCAAGGACATCTGAATGTGAGATTTAAGCAGCATGCATTTTACACTTACTAATACGACTTTCATTCATTTTTGCCTCATTTCTATTCATATTATGCTTTGGATAGACTCTCCAAGCATATGTCCTTCCAAATGCCTTCATAAATCTTCTAGAGTTGCTGTCCTTTACAAATTTAATGAGCTAGGGAGATTTTCCCCTTTAATTAGTAAAGAGAAAATGGGGAAGTTGTTGATATTTACATGGTTCAGAATTCTTTAGAGCTAACCGGTAGAAGATGCAATTTCCCGTACTTTAACATGTGCAATATTCTTGCTATAAATTCTAATCTGTTTTAGAAGGGGAAAAAGTCCCTGCCCTTTCACTAATAAATCAAAGACTTTTCTATGTTCAGTTCTTCACTAATTTACTAGTTATCTTAGGAATTGCTTTTCTTTTCTGGGCCTCACTTTGCTCAGCTTGGTAGTGAAGACATAGAACGAAATGATCTAAGGTCCCTTTGAGTTCTAATATTTGTGATTCTCTAACATGCAATGGGCATAGGTGTCGAATAAGTGAAAGTATGACTTTGTTTATCACCGAGTACCCCAGTTATTTATCTTCTAAATATCATATGAATCTACCTTTTCTTCCTTTTTCCACTACCATTTATGAACTCAGACTTGAATTGTGTCGGTATCTCTGCAATAGTGTCTGCCTCCTGTCTCGTGGTCTTCCAAATTCTTTTGTACACATCAGTGAAATAGTACTGCTCTCATGATAAAAATTCCTCAGAAGAAACCTATATGATTCAGGAAAAATTCCATACTAATCATGGACTAAGACCTTCCACATCCTTTCTGCATTCATATCTCTCTCCATGCTTCTCATTTACTCCAAATTCCATCAGTGGAACATGGTTTATGATTCCATGAAAGTATCATAATTTTAGAGGCTAAAACTTTGTACACATGAATTTTAATTTCTGTAATGCCATTTCCACATCCTCTCCCTCTCTCTCCCTTTTTTCTCTCTCCCTCACCCACAACAATCTATTATGGCCATAAGTATGATGACAAACCACATATATGTGTTTGCTAGAAAGCCATCCCTATCAGTCAAGTAGGCAATTCCCAGAAAAGAAGGGCTGGGCAAATAACCCAACTATATTCAAGATTTCAAAATATGGCTGATCATTATAATGATATGAAAAATTACTTTAAAAATACTATCCCAAGTCTTTAGCTTTTAGGGTATTATTTTTCAAAGGGAAGTAATGCCTTCTGCACTGTCCAAATTCTGAGTCAATTAAGAGGCAAGACAAAGAATCCACAGATAGAGACCAAAAGATCACCTTTGTTTTTAACAAAGCTATTATTAGATAATGTAGCTTATATCTGAAAAGAAGCAGACTTCTTAATATTGAATTCCAGAAGTAGGCAGAGTTGTCTCTCCAGTCACTGATAGCAGTGGGCAGGGAAGATTTCCCCATGGGAAGAAGGATTGCCCCTTTAAGATCTACAACCTCAGGGGTGCCTGGGTGGCTCAGTAGGTTGGGCGTCTAACTTGGCTCAGGTCATGATCTCATGGTTCATGGTTCGAGCCCTGCATCGGGCTCTGTGCTGACAGCTCAGAGCCTGGAGCCTGCTTCAGATTCTGTGTCTCCCCTCTGTCTCTGCCCCTCCCCATTCATGCTCAAAAATAAATAAATGTTGAAAAAATTTTCAAAAAATTATATTTATAACATAAGAATAGCAGATGAGATTAAGTATTCCCCATAGAGAATTCATTCCCCAGAGATACTGGAAAAGAAAGGACAGGGCCATCCATGCCCAGTGCCCCTGCCTGGCTCACTCATCAGTAACTAAGTAAGAGATACAGAAAGGCTGAGTACATTACACTATGATACATCCTTCCGCATGGAAAACATATTCAGGAGGGGAAATATGTACATCTGTCCCCCCCCCCCAAACCATCAAAAACTTACTAAATCACTGGCAACTTCCAGGAAACTGTATTTCTAAAGCCTTAGAAACATACAGTGTTTCTGATACACAGGGAGGTTTGAGAAATACTATATTGCTTCATGGAATTAAATATGTACTATGTCCAAAGAGATCTTGGGAAACAACTGAAGAGTCTCAAGGGAGTAACAAGAAAGTTTTATTTTGTAAAGCAACAATGCATGTTTGTATAAAAAATATAAACCTTTGTCAACAATGCTCAAATGTTTTCATATCTTGGCACATCAAGAAGATAATAATTGGTATGAAATAGTGCTGTAAATAGGTGAGGCTACTTGTGAACACACCTAAGCCTGGATGGACCACTTTGAATAGTAAGTGGACTGCATCATGCTACTTGGAACTTAAACTATTCACAAAGCAGGCCAGTATGATGCCGAGTACTGATAAACTGCAGTAGATGTAAACACTTGTAGCAGAGCTTCCCCTGACAATGTTCAGGTTACTTTATGGGTATAGGTCACTGATTCATTATATTCCAGCATTAATCCTGTATAGACAAGACCATGCCCTCATGAAGATTACAGTTTAGTGATAAAGACTTTCAAATAAATAAGCATTGTTTTAATTGCTAAAATGAACAAGTGCATGGGGCATGAGTATGGCACGATAGAGGGCCCAATTGTATGAATATATGTTAATCAAGCAAAAATAAGGGGAAAGCGCGTGCCAGGCTCCAGTGAACGGCATTTGTGAGTATAAAGGAAGAAAGCATTGAAGCAGTTTGAAATTTTTTGGTTGAAAAAAGCTCTATGTGACTGAAGCGTACTGTACCTTTTGAAAGCGGGAAGAGTAACGTGAATGGGTGTGGGGAAGATAAGGGCCAGGCCAAGCAAAGCTTTATAGGCAAAGCTAAAGATTATAGACTTTGGCCAAAGCTCAATGGGAAGCCACTGGAGGATGTTAAGAAGACAAGTAGTATGGTATGATTTGCATTCATGGAAGGAGGTCTCTTTAGAGGATTGGATTAAATGGGGGCAAGAATGGTAGTGGCAGGTTCACTTGAGAGGCAGTTGCTGTTGTCCGGGAGTGATTGTGGTGATGGGACTGCAATATTAGGGGGAGGCAACTAGAGAAATAGTAAGATGGACTATTCTATGCGTATAACTTGCAGGACTTTGTAAGGCTTTGTTTGCTTGCACTCGTCATAATGAGACAGTCACATGGCCAACAGGAAACATGACAACACACATAATTAGTGTTCGTAGAGTTCCTTTGATGGCAAGGAATATGGAAGCTAAAAGAAATTCTTCCATAATGTCTGAGGTGACATGGCATTCTCTCAGACCGAGATTCGATTTATCAAGTCTCTGAAAGTTCCCCATGAATACCTGTAGCTATAAATAATACCACCTAGGTAAAGTGAGAATTATATAAGGTATAAGAATCTTCCTTCACCATTCTTTATTGGACTTTCTCTCGTTTTATAGTTGTAGAAATAACTACAGTAAAATAACTGTAAACGTTTTGTAAATGTTTATTATGAGCTTGGATGATACAAAGATTCATTGTAAGGAGAATGTTACAGAAGGCTTGTCTGAGACTAATTGCAGCTTGGATGCAGGGATTGAGGAAGGATTCAGAAGAACTCAGTTTGGGTAATGTTAAGTTTGAAAATGGCTGTGAGACTTCCAAGTGCAGATGTCAATCAAGAAATTAAATATGCAAGTCTCTAGCTCACAAGAACTTTAGATACAAATTAAGAAGTATTCAACATTAGATGACATGAGATTAGTGAGGGAGAGTAGAGAAAAAGAGATAAAAAAAGTCCAGTGCAATGTCTTGAAGAATTGCAACATTTAGTGGTGGGAAAGACAGAGTCAAGGCAGGAGGCCAAAAATAAAGAAAAACAAAGACAGTATATTGTCACCAAAGCAATGAAAGAATATTGGGTGCTTCAAGAACTGAGTGGTCATCTATGCGATACATCAAGTAATGTTGAGATTTGTGGTTCTACTGGATTTGGCAAAACAGAGATAATTGGAAATAGAAGTTTCAGTGGATTAGTGGGAGACCAAAACCAGAATGTACTTGGCTTTAAAATGAATAGCAGGTGAGGAAGTTAGAACACCATATATGAATATTTTTATTTTTTGAAAATCAGTACTATAATCAGAAGGAATGAGAAAGTAACAGAGATTCAGGAAACTGTGATCCTAAGAGATACTGGGGAGAGTTTGAAGTTAAGGAAGGTAATCCAGTAGAGAGGTATGGAGAATTGAAGATACAGGAGAGAGAGTGGAGCAAAGTCCTTTAAAAGGTAAAGAGGGATGGGATGCAGACAACTTGTGGAGGAATTGGGGTGTGTGTGTGTGTGTGTGTGTGTGTGTGTGCACGCGCGCATGTGTGCTTAAGACACAGGGAGAGAGAGAGGTGAGAACTTTTAAGATTTATTCTTCTGGCAACTTTCAAGTATACAATACAGTATTGGAGGTTTTGTGGTTTCTTTTTAAGCTTTTATTTAAATTTCAGTTAACATACAACGTAATGTTAGTTGCAGGTGTACAATTTAGTGATCCAACACTTCCATACAACACCTGATGCTCAACAGGACCAGTGCACTCCTTAATCCCCATCACCTGTTTCACCCATTCCCCCGCCCCCCGCCTCCCCTCTGGTAACCATCGGCTCTCTCTGTAGTTAAGAGTCTGTTTCTTAATTTGCCTCTCTCTATTTTTTTCTTCCTTTGCTTGTTTTGTTTCTTAAATTCTACATATGAGTGAAATCATATGATATTTGTCTTTCTCTGACAATACAGTACTGTTAACATGATCACCTTGCTGTACATAAAATCCCCAGAACTTACTCATTTTATAACTGGAACTTTGTACCCTTTGACCACTTAATCCCACTTCTCAAATCCCACAGTCCATGGCAACCACCAATCTACTCTCTGAGTTTGGTATGTTTTAGACTCCACATAAAAGTGAGATCACATAGTGTTTCTCTGATTTATTTCACTCAGCGTAATGCCCTGAAGCTTCATCCATGTTGTCACAATTGCAGGATTTCCTTCCTTTTTATGGCTGAATAATATTGCATTGTATCTGTATACATACAATATCTTCTTTATCCATTCATCTGCCAATAAACAAATTGTTTCCATGTTTTGGCTATTGTGAATAATGTTGCAATGAACATGGGAGTGCAGATTATCTCTTTCAGATAGTGATCTTATTTCCTTCAGATATATACCCAGAAGTGGGATTTCTGGATCATATAGTAGTTCTGTTCTCATTCGTTGAAAAACTTCCATACTGTTTTCTATACTAGCTGCAATTTACAATTCCACTAACAGTGCACAGGGTTTCCTTTCCTCTACATCCTGAAGCACTTGTCTTGTTGAGAAGAACCATTCTAACAGGTGCAAAGTGATAACTCATGGTGATTCTAATTTGCATTTCCCTGATTATTAGTGATGTTGAGCACTTGTTCACTTACCTGTTGCCCATTTTTTTATTTTTCCAAAAAAATTTTTACGTTTATTTTTGATAGAGAGATACAGAGCACAAGTGGGGGAGGGGCAGAAAGAGTGGGAGACACAGAATCCCAACCAGGCTCTAGGCTCCGAGCTGTCAGCACAGATCCCGACTCGGGGCTCAAACTCACAAACCGTGAGATCATGGTCTGAGCCAAAGTCCTTGAACAAAATAACCCAATGTGTCTAAAACTTTCATGTTTAAATTAATTATATAAGCAGCTGGAAAAACATTCAGATTTCTAGCCCCCTCCCACTAGAGGTGGGACATAGGAAAATAAGTTTTAAGCAACTACATAATTCAGTGATGATCAATGGCTGCACTTCAAGAAACATTGTAATTCTTACTTTCTTGAATTATAGGTGACCCACTCAATATTGTAAATAGCATTTTAATAGCATATTATTTTAACAACATTTTACCTACATTATTTTGTTCGATTATAACAACAAAATAGGTCAGCATTTCTCAAAGTATATTTCACAGAACATTAGTTGCCTATAGTGTTCCATAAAAAAGTCCCCATGGCCTAATATGTTTGGGAAAGGCTATACACTTATATTTCTTTCATGTATATTCACAATGGATAACTGAGTTTTAGGAGTACAAGAGGGGTGCCTGGGTGGCTCAGGCGGTTCAGTGTCTGACTTCGGCTCAGGTCATGATCTCGTGGTTCTTGGGTTCGAGCCCTGCATCAGGTTCTGTGCTGCCAGCTCAGAGCCTGGAGCCTGTTTCAGGTTCTGTGTCTCCCTCTCTCTCTGCCCCTCCCTCACTCGTACTCTGTCTCTCTCTGTCTCAAAAATAAACATTAAAAAAAATTAAGAGTATGAGAAATCCTACGGCAAATGCTCCTATTTAACTGTGTTTAACTTAGCATCTCAAATTTTTTTGATCATTGAGCACACTTTGGAAAATTCTAGAAGAATATTTATACAAAGAGGATAAGAGAAAGCAAAAAGTAATTATTGACCATTATTCTTTGTGCCTCTGCATGTAATGGCTGAGAATATCCTATCTCATGGTCACTGGGAGCCCATTTCAAGAATTTAAAAAATTTTTTAATGTTTATAATTTATTTTTGAGAGAGAGAGAGAGAGAGACGGACACAGCATGAGCAGGGGAGAGGCAGAGATACAGGGAGACACAGAGTCAGAAGCAGGCTCCAGGCTATGAACCGTGAGATCATGCCCTGAACTCAAGTCGGATGCTTTACCAACTGAGCCACCCAGGTGCCCCCATTGCAAGAAATTTATAGTTTATAATCTTGTGCCAAGGAGCAAGAAATTCCTGGTTCAGCCCTGGGAATGGAACAGAATTCAGAACCTACAAACTGACTTAACATGTAGATGGAGAGTTGAAATTGAGGCCATATTTTCATAACTCTAATTTTTTATAAATTTTGTATTTAAACATTGCCAAAATTGGGATTTGGCATATATTCCATGGGCATGTCATTGATAATCATTTTTTTTTGTTTTTCTTTCTTAGTAGTGCTTCCCTGAAATAGAGTACTTGTACCCAAATCTTTGTATCATATTCTTCTTTCTGGGGGGGGGGGGGGGGCAGAATAGGGGAAAACCCAAGTTAAGAAATATCTAAAAGAGATGATAGAGCAAAACAGAAGATTTTGAAAACTTGCGGTGTGTGTGTGTGTGTGTGTGTGCATATATATATATATATATATATATATATATACATAGTAATCTTATTGAACTGCTATCTATATAGCTTTGTATGTTTAAATATTTCACACATCGCTCAAAAATAAAAACGGGTATAATACTGCATAATCTTGAACCTAAAAATAGAGGTTCTGGAGTCAGACTGCCTTGGTTTAAATCAGATCTGCCACCCACTAGCTGTGTGACCCTGGGTAATTTCATTAACCTTTTGACTCTGTCACACATAATAATTGAGATAATAATAGATAATAAAACTTAGCATTTACTATGTGTCAGACACTATTATAAGACATATATGCTGTAACTAAATTACCTTTGAAAATTCTACTAGGTAGGTTCAATTATCAGCATAGTGGCTAATTTAAAATGAAGGACATTGAAGTTAACAGTTTAAGGGACATAGCTGGTAAGTAGTCCAGAAAATATTTAACCCATTCTGGTTCCATTCTGGTTCCATTCTGGTGTTCTTAACCACAACAGTATGCTGCCTCTCTAATAAGAGAATCTAGTTCAGAGATTTCATAAATTGACTAATTGAGATAATACTGGTAAGGCACTTAGAAGTGTTGATATACAATACTCAATAAATTTGCCATTATCTTTATTATTATTTATTGGAATAATAATGGCAAAGGAGAAATAACATTCATAAGGGAGCATCTGACTCTTGATTTTGGCTCTGGTCATGATCTCACGGTTGGTGACGTTGAGCCGGGCGTTGGGCCCTGCGCTGACAGTGTGGAGACTGCTTGGGATTCTGTCTCCCTGCCCCTCTCCCCAGCTCACTCACTCACTCTCAAAAATAAATATTTTTTAAAAAGAATACCATAATAGAGCATTTATTTGTTGGGTATCTTCGTAAGAACATTCACGACCATTGTCTTGAAAATTCACCTCATGCTGCACCAGTGATTGTCTCACACATTCGCCACCAGGGAGTAATCTGAGAGTTAGGTGGTTTAACTGCACCTCAAAATACTAAACTGCACTACTGTAGGGATATTTTCATAATATGTGCAATGTTTGAAGACGTCTTGACAGGAAGAGAAGCATAGTAATTTCTCACCATGGGAAACACTGGCTCTGATTCCTCTCCTCACACATTTTGACCTGCCACATGTCTTCCCAGGCAATTCTTTCACTAATGTGAACAACCAAAGTAGCCACCCATGAAAACTTGTTTTTCCGTTCCACGTCACTTTATCTAGTTGACCCTGGAACAACAACATGGGTTTGAACTGCACGGGTCCATTTATACACAGCTTTTTCTCAGTGCGTACGTTGGAAAATTTGGTGGAGATCTGCAATGATTTGAAAAAACTCACAGAGGAATCATGTAGTATAGAGATACTCCCCCAAATAAGAAAAAATTAGGTATTATTGTAAGAATACTGTATATAATACATATACAAAATATGTGTTAATTGACTATCCTTGTTATTGGCAAGGCTTCTGGTCAATTATAGGCTGTTAGTGATTAAGTTTTTGGAGAGTCAAAAGTTACATGTGGATTTTCAACTGTACGTAGGGGGTCGATACCCCTAACTCTTGCATTGTTTAGGGGTCAACTGTACTATCAATATTTCTTACTAAGGACTTAGAAAATAAAATATTTCAATATCAGTGATGTTGATAATTTTATTGTATCTCCTTCCCTGAGCTATGCTGGATATAAAATTTATTGTTTATTTTGTGTGTTTAAATGTACATTCTCCATCCTTTTATCAAGCTCAGAGCCTTCACTCACAACATGTATGAGTGCACATGTACATGTATGCATGTATATTTGTGTTAGAGTGACATACAGCCTGGGTATTTTAGGGGCCAAAGGTAGGCCACCCCCAGATGGGCCACTTTGGCATGAACATTATTTTAAATTAAAAGCAATCCAAACCCAGCAGATTCAGAAAAAGCTCTTCATCTCCTCTTTAACTGCCTGCTTATACCAGGAAGAGAGCTATTAACAAAGATTCTTCTTTACATAAAAACTTATCAGCATAGGGGTGCCTGGGTGGCGCAGTCGGTTGAGCGTCCGACTTCAGCCAGGTCACGATCTCGCGGTCCATGAGTTCGAGCCCCGCATCAGGCTCTGGGCTGATGGCTCAGAGCCTGGAGCCTGTTTCCGATTCTGTGTCTCCCTCTCTCTCTGCCCCTCCCCCGTTCATGCTCTGTCTCTCTCTGTCCCAAAAATAAATAAACGTTGAAAAAAAAATTTAAAAAAAACTTATCAGTATAATAGGGTACTTCTGCTTTCCAAACATTGCCTTTCACCTTCCTGCTAGTGGTCTTTCTCCCCTTTGTATCCACAGACCCCCATACCTCTCCTCAGCTCATATATGTTCCAGGTTGCCTCACTGTCTTTGGAATTTCCATGTCTTTGTGAATTCCCCATATGTACACTATTAACTTTGAATTTTTCCTGTTTATCTGCCTCGTGTCAATTTGGTTCTTAGTCCAACTAGAAGGATCTTGAAGGGCAGAGAAAATTCTTCCTCCCCAACAGTGTCTGTTAGCTAATCTGTTTTATATTGCTGCCATTTGCAAGGAATCTGGGACCATGAAAGAGCTCACTGTTTCAATTACAACTTTTTTTTTTTGGTTTGGTTTTGGTTTTGGTTTTGATTTTTTTTTTTCATTAGAATCTGATTAGACTAGATAGAACAAGGATCATGGGCAGATTGCTCAATAAATATGCATCTTAAGACCATCATTATTATCAAAGATGGTACAATACCACACCACCCATCACTCTGATTTTCTTTAGAGATACAACAGAAGAAATTCAATGACCTTTAGGACCAAGGGCTAATGCTTCACAAATTCCCCTTTCTTATAAATATATGGCCAATGTTTCAATTCATCTTTTAGTTTTATTTTCATTCTTGTTTTACATGGTTGATATTTAGTCTTTCCAGAATTAAAAATGTTTGAAAACAAAAAGATATGTGAGTGAGCCTCATTTCATGTTTAAGGTATTTATGTCAGTTGTTAATTACTGCTAATGTCTAAAACTAGACAGCTAGAAGAGAATTTGGATTTCTGATCAAAATGGTCTCAGCATGGGTACTCATCAGAATCACCTATAGGACTTAAAATGTATAGATTTTAGGGCTCTCTCCAGACCTACTAAATCAGAATCTCCTAGGAGAAAAGCTCAGGAATCTGTACTAAAACACAGTTCCCTAGATGATTTTCCTGCTCACCTTGGTAAAGAATCACTGATCTTGCCAAATCCCTTTATTTCATAGTTGAGACGGCTGAGTCCTAGAGCAGTGAATCCCCTGGCCTAATGTTATATAGCACAGTAATGACAGAGATGAACTGACATTTAGATCTCTTAGAACTAGACCTATCTCCTATATTCCACCTATCCAGATACACTAATTCCTGTTTTAACCAAGAGCACTCTGCTTCTTTTTCAGTCCATATGTAAGCATATCATTAATATTGATTTTGGTTTTCTAAACTTGAAAATTTGTACAACTGCTTCAATAACACTTAAATGGTGATTGATTTGTAAATAATCTTCTAAGACATAAGTTTTTTTTTTTTTAGTAGTCCTCATATTTCTGGAGCATGTGAATTACGATTTTTCACGTTCTAGAAATAAATTTTCCTAATCAGATTATGTTATTTATGAATTACTGCTTATTGAGGTAGCACCATTTATTATACAAATTTTATTTTTCTAACAGCTCTACAGATTAAAGATATTTTTAACAAAGGCCTGCTAACCAAAGGAGGGATTCAGTGCCTTATTGGGAGATATGAACAATGCAACAGCAATGGAAACCAGTATAGTTTGTCTGTAGGAGGGGAAAAACAAATCACCCTTCAGATAGTCACTATGTAAAGTTTTAATAAGCTATGCAGTATGTACAGAAAATATGAAAGAAAATGAGGGCACAGAGCTTACCTCAATAAGTTCATAATCCTAGTGAACAGGGGCAAGATATACACAAATACAAATTATATAAAGCATACCTAACAACGTCACAAAGTGAGGACTTCACATTAAAGGGTATACACGTTTGGGGATAGCAGTGTTGTAGAGTGGAAAAGGATGTTAAGAAAACAAAATTCAACTGAGTAAATGTGGAAAATGTTATTGGCTTTATTCAATGATTCATGAATCAGGCAGCATCCCATCTGGCAAATAGAAAGGAAATTCCAGACTGACTGTTAAAGATTACATTCCTGGAAGAAGCTAAACCTTCACTTAGGTTAGGTATTATGTCTCTGTTTGGTGATCCAGGCTTAGCACAAGTGACCCTATTTTGTGCCTGTTCCCTCTCTCTCACTCACTCTCGCTCTCTCTCCTCTTTTTTTTTTTCTTTTTTTTTTTTTTACAGGACACAGACCTTTTAAGATGAACCATCTTGGTTTTATTCTAAAGAATTGTAGATGCACAACTTGGGTTCTAATTAATAATAGCTTATTTTAAGTCAATGGATTTTGTATCGTTTAAGAAAGCTTTTGCTATGTCAGGGTCTAATATTTCTTTGCTATGTTTTGTAATAAGGGCTCTAAAGATTTGTTTTGAATATTTAAGTCTGTAATCCATCTAGAGTTGATTTTTTCATATATATGGTGTGAGAGACCTCCAATTTCTGGGGTGTCCACGTGAAAAATCATTTTGCCCAGCTCACTGTATTGAATAGTCCAAGGATATGACAAGTCAAATACTGTTAACATCCCACTTCCACCCTATTACCGAGCTCATCTTTATTCCTGAAACCTGAGAAAACAGGACATTAAAACTAATGGTCATCGTGGTGAAGAGCCTGAGAATAAAATTATTTATCACACATCATCTCATCCTAGAGTCATACTATGTGACAGTAATAATAATTAATATCTTTGTTTTTGGATACTTCACGAAATACATGTGGACATATTCAGTGAGGGAGAAAACAGTCGACATAGAAGTCAGTATGTTTCAAGTCCCTTTTACAAGATATTTTATATTCCCAAATAGATCAATAATGAAAAGTAAGCTAAGTTTGGATTAAAATAATACAGGAAAACTATTATGAAAATTGGGGGAAAAGCCTCAAATAAGAGTAAGTCACCCCATGGGAAATGCTGTGGATATGTTCAGTAGAATTCTGTAAAACATTCTTGATCCAGGATAGCAAATAGCTTTCATGTCTTCTGACATTGGTTAATTGATTTTTGAGTTCCTTATAATTATGAGAAGGATCCTGAGACCTTGACATTCACGCAAAGAAAGAGTGTCATTGTCAGTTATCAATGATTAGTTAGTAGGCCGCTACCCCCGCTATTATTGTTCTTATTACTATTACTATTATTATCAGAGAAGACTGACTCAAAGCAGACAAAAGACACTAGCTAAAGTGAGAGTAAAGAATGTGTGTATTCATTGAATAGTTAAAGACCCAGGTGAACTTGTGATAGTCCATTTAAAAACAACGCACGAAGCCATATGGGGGTCATTTGGCATTGTAAGTTTGCCTGACACGTGGGTGATACTGAAGGAATCTACTAGTACAGTTAGTACTGAGACTAGGAAATGAAGGTCTGGGATTTTGTGTCTAGCACATGATAGGCACTTAATAACTATGTTTTAATGAATTAATGAATACATCAGCAAAAGAATAAATGAAGGAAGAATACTCAAACATAAAAGTCACTTCAAGGAGTAATTAGAAAGCTAGTGAGTCTCAAGTCAATTAGAAAACATGAATAGTATCTCCTCAGTAAATGCAAGTATGGTATTACTCTGTAGGTTGCATCACATTAACAGTAAGGCTACCCAGCTTGTGGGCTCTTAGTTTCCAAAAACAAATATCACTACTTTTAATAGACCTTTGGTTTCTTTCATCAGAATTTTGTAGTTGTCCTCATATAGATCTTGAATGGATTTTGTTAGATTTATAGCTAAGTACAGTTGACCCTTGAGTAATATGGGAGTTAGAAGCACCAACCCCCTGCACAATCAATAATCTGCACATAACTTTTGATGTCCCTAAAACTTAACTGCTGATAGCTGCTGTTGGCCAGAAACCTCATCAATAACATAAACAGCTGACTAACACATATTTTGTATATGTATTATATACTGTATTCTTATAATAAAGTAAGCTGGAGGAAAGAAAATGTTAATAAGAAAATCATAAAAGCAGATATACTTTAGTACTGTACTGCATTTATTGGGAAAAATCTGCAGGTAAGTGGACCCATACAGTTTAAACCTGTGTTGTTCAAGGGTCAACTGTGTCTCATTTTTTGTGCTAATATACATGATCTTGTGCTTTGAATTTCAAATTCCAATTATTTATTGCCTGTATATAGAAAAGCGATAGACTTTTGTATGTTGGTCTTGTATCCTGCTCTCTTGCAATACTCGCTAATGTTTAAAATAGACTGTGTTTGGGAGCAGTTTTAGGTTCAGAGAAAAATTGAGGGGAAAGTACAGGGATTTCACATATAAGTTCTGCCAAGACCCATGCATGGCCTCCCTCATTGTCAACATCTCCCACCAGAGTGTAACGTTTGCTTCAACTGATAAACCTGCATTGACACGTCATTATCACCCCAAACCCATATGTTACGTTAGGATTCACCCTTGGTGTCGTATATTCTATGAGTTTGAACAATGTATAGTGACTGGTATCCACCTTTATAAAATCATACATTATATAAAACAGAGTAGTTTCACTCTGTGAAACTAATAATCTTCTGTGCTCCACCTATTCATTTCTTCCCCCGCTCCCAACCCCTGTCAACTACTGATATTTTTTCCTGTCTCCATAGCTTTGCCTGTTCCAGAATGTCATGCAGTTGAAGTCATACGGTATGTAGCCTTTTCAAATCAGCTTCTTTTACTTAGTGATATGCATTTATGTTTCCTCCGGGTCTTTTCATGGCATGATAGCTCATTTATTCTTAGCACTGAATAATAGACTGTTCTCTAAATGTACCACCATTTGTCTATTCATCTACCAAAGGACATCTTGGTTGCTTCCAAGTTTGGGCAGTTATGAACAAGGCTACTATAAAACATCTGTGTGTAGGCTTCTGTGTGGACATAAATTTCCAACTCCTTTGGATAAATATCAAGGAGTGTAATTATTGGATCATATGATAAGATTGTTTTCGTTTTATGAGATCATCAAACTGTCTTACAAAATGGCTTTACCATTTTGCATTCCTACCAGCAATGAATGAGAATTTCTGCTGCTACACATTCTCATCAGCCTTTGATGTTGTCAGTGTTCTGGATTTTGGCAAGTCTAATAGATGTGTGGTGGTATCTCATTGTTTTAACTTGCACTTCTCTGGTGAGATATCATGTGGAACTGCTTTTCATGAGCTTATTTGTCATCTGTACATCTTTTTTGGTGAGGTGTCTATGAGGTATTTGACCCATTTTTAAGTGAGCTTTTCTGATTGTTGAATTTTAGGAGTTATTTGTATATTTTTTATAATAGTCCTTTATCAGATATGTCTTTTGCAAATCTTTTCCTCCTCTCTGTGGCTTGTCTTCTCATTTTCTTGATGTTATTTTTCAAAGAGTGAAAGTTTTTAATTTTAATGAAGTCTAGCTTTCCCTTTAAGTATGGTTTTAGCTGTATCATAAGTTTTGGTATATTTGTATTTTCATACTTATTTGTATCAAACTATTTTTGCAGTGTTCATTGGGATTCCTTCTTTGTCCCATAGGTTATTTAAGAGTGTGTTGTTCAATTGACACTTGTTTGTGAATTTTCCTAATTTCTTTTGGTCCCATTTTGCATTAACCTGTGGCTACATAAAGTATTTTATATGATTTCAGTTCTTTTAAGTTTTAGGGTTTTTTAGTAGCTGAGCATGTGGTCTACCCTGGAGAAAGTTCCATGTGTACTTTTTAATACATATTTTCAGTTGTTAGGTTGAGTTTTATTTAGGTGTGCTTTAGGTCTAGCTAGTATGTATTATTTTTTAAAATTTCTTTTTTAAAATTTAAACTTCTCCCTTTGCTTCTGTCAACTTTTGCCTCAAATATTTTGGGACACTCACAAAAATCTAGTTTAGATTAATAGCAAATTAATTTCAACAGTATATGAAAACTTTCTGCCTTTATAGCTCTATTCCCATCTGTTTTGTAGTATTACGATTACACAAATTACATCTTTATGTCCTATAAGACATCAATATTGTATTATAATTATGATTTATGAAATTGTTCTTATAATCAGATTGAAAAAGTAAAGAGTTAAATCAAAAATATATTTATATTGTCTATTTATATTTACCTATAGTTAAAAGTAACTATTATATCAATAAAAATATTGATGCTCTATTTCTTTGTATGCAAATTTTTATCTACTATCCTTTCATTTCATCTTGAAGAATCCCTTTAGTATTTCTTCTAAGGCATGTCTGCTAGTTACGTGTTCTTTTAATTTTTTTTTATATGGAAATGTCTTAACAGCTCCTTATATGAAGGATAGTTTTGCCAGGTATAGATTCTTGGATTATACTTTTTATTTAAGCATGTAGAATATACTATCCCTCTGCCTCTTATGGTTTCTGATGAGAAGTCATTTGTTCGTCTTATTGAGCATTTCTTTAATGGGATGAGTTGCTTCTGTCTTGCTGCCTTAGAGATTCACTCTTTTTCTTGGGCTTTCAACAGGTATCCAGGTTTGAATCTTTTTCAGTTTATTCTACTTGAAATTTGTTGATCTTTTAGATGTGTAGATTTATGTTTTTCATCAAGTTTGATAACTTTTGTCTATCATTCTTCAAATATCCTTTATGTCCCTTTTTCATTTTTCTCTTGGAATTCTTGTTATGCGTATGTTGGTGTGCTAGGTGTTGTTACACAAGTTTCTGAAGTTCTGACACTGTTTCTTTTTTAAAAAATGTTTCTTATTTATTGAATATTATTTATTAGATTATTTATTTTGAGAGAAAGAGAGAGATAGTGGGGAAGGGGGAGAGAGAGAGGGACAGAGAGAATCTCACGAACCATGAGTTCATGACCTGAGCCAAAATCAAGAGTTGGATGCTTAACTTACTGAGCCACCCAGGCACCCCCTGATAATGTTTCTTCAGCTCAAATCTGATTTTGAGTCCTTCTAGTGAATTTACCGTTCCCGTTATACCATTTAGCTTCAGAATTTCTATTTGGTTCATTTAATACTTTATATTTATTTATTGATACTCTTATTTGATGAGATATTGTTGTTATACTTCCTTTTAGATTTTTAGACACAGTTTACTTTGCTTGGTGAATGGTTGGGGCCAGGTTTCTACTGTCGTAGTGTGCTATTACAGTTGTGAAGGAAAGGAGTGTAGAATGATCCATGTGAAAGTGAATTAGAGTTTCATATATCAGCAAGAATTGTTTTTACTTTATGTAGATATAGACAGTTCCATGTAGACATATTTATGGATGTGTGTATATACAAGGGTTAGTGTACACACATATTTTTTTGCTCTGTCATTTCTAATACCATTTTCCACTTAAAAGGACCCTGAGATCTTGTAGAGATGGCTGATACTTGGACAGGTGCAGGAAATAAACAATATGAATCCAGTATGTAGTGCAAGAAAGTAAGAAAATACCTTCCCCTGACCGCTCCTCAAAAAAACCCTACATGATGGGAACAGGAATCAGTTGAAAGAGACCTCAATGGATAACACTGGAATAATTTGAGCAACAAAACAAAGTAGTAGTGAGTTTGAACCCAAGGTATAATATGAATATCCATGATTCCATGCTAAGATAAATAAATAATTAAGTAAATTAATAAATGAAAAGAGACAGATCTTCCATTTGGAAGAGTTCCAAATAATTTATGTAGATACTCTGTCCTCAGGAAGGGAGAACATAACTCCCTCCTCCTTGAGTGTGAGCTACACATATTGACTTCCTTCCAAAGAATACTGTATAAAAAATGAGAAAATAACTTTACTGACTAAATGTAATATGGTATCCTAAGTGAGATTCTGGTATAGGAAAAAAAGCACATTAAATGAAAACTAGGAAAACCTGTATAAGACATGGATTTCAATTAATAATAATATATAAATGTTGGTTCATTCATTGTAACAAATATACTAATGTAAGATCTTAACAATAGATCAAACTTAGTGTGGTATTTATGCTATCTCTCAGTACTATCTTTTCTCAATTTTTCTGTATACATAAAACTGTTCTAAAAATTGAAGGTTGTTTTAAAAATAACACATGGATGGCAGTTATATATCCATGGTGGCAGCATAAGCCCAATGTAGTTGCTCTCTTATGCTGATGACAACCAAACACTCTGGACAAAAGGCAACGAAAAGTCTTCATGAGAACTCTGAGAAGTAAACAAAAGCAGGCAGATTTTTGAGGAGAGTCAACAGTTGGAGATGTGACCCTAAGACTTAGTTTCTCATTTGTTTTACTCCCATATGACTTTGCCCTGAGGGCAGAACCCAGTTGTGAAGCAAAACAATGGCAGTGATGGTTCAGACAGCTAAAAAATCATTAGAAACCCCATCTTTCCAGCCAAGGAGAAAAGGGAAAGGAGTCCTTTGGGACTGGAAAATGACACAGGCATCCATGAGCAGACTAAGAAGGTATCCTCTAATTCTTTGTATGAATTTTCCCAAATCTCAAGATAATCCCTGATCTTTGAATGTCTAAGAAAGAAAGACTTAAACCAGCATAGCTGAGGCTTGGAGAACCTAAGTAAACAATAAAATGCCATCCAAGACCCAGACTAATGCCTGAGAGACAAATGTATGGGACAGACTTAACTAGTAGAGCAAAGATTTTGAGAAAGGCTGAGATTTATTCAAATCTACCCAATGAGGGTGAGATGGAACTTGTAGTTTGAAGCTAATAGGGCTGATTATCATAGCACTAAAACCTATTCCAGAAGATTATAATGGTAATCTGGTTCTACACAATAGAATATTCATAATGTAACCCTCAAATACTCCACAGTAATAGGTATAATTATCCACAATTGTGTGACCAATTCTCACAGGAAAAAGCAATCCATAAGTACCATACCCAAGATAACTCAGATGTTGGCATTATAAGAAAAACCATATAATTGTATGATGTGATGGAGGTTTTAGCTAACACTATGGTAGTAATAATTTTGCAATATGTGTATCCAATCAACACATTGTACACCTCAAGTTTACACAATGTTTATATGCCCATTAAACTTCAAAATAAGATAAAAATGAAACTGGGGCAAAAGACTGTGTAGCATTTATTATGATTATAAAACTTGAGGTCAAGGAAAATATACCTTAAATGAATGGAAAGAGATGTCCCCTGGAGACACAGAGAGAAAAAAACTTAAATGGAAGAAAATGGCAACTTCAGAGCTGGAAAATATAATACTTGAAATAAAAATCCTCTGTATAGGCTCAAGGCATAAATGGAGAGGACTGTCAGAAGCAAAATTTGTAACATTGTTTGACGGCGTTCTTGATGAATGTAGATATATTACATATGACAGCTATAACAAAAAACTAATGGAGTTGAGTGTAAAAAAACTTACATTATTAAAGGACTACCTTTTACTTGAAGTGGTACAATATTAACTCAAAGTAGACTGTGAATAATTAGGTATGTATATAATAATCCCTAGGTTAATCACTGGGCAATGTATAATGTGATATACTCAAAACACCAGTAGATTAAGGGGCGCCTGGGTGGCTCAGTTGGTTAAGCGTCCGACTTCAGCCCAGGTCATGATCCCCATGCTTCGTGGGTTCAAGCCCCGTGTCAGGCTCTGTGCTGACAGCTTGGAGCCTGCTTCAGATTCATTCTCATTCTCTCTCTCTCTCTCTCTCTCTGTCCCTCACCTGCTTGCACTCTGTCTCCCCAAAAAATAAATATTAAAAAAAAACACCAGTAGATTAATTGAATTGAAATATGAAAAATTATTCAAATAATTCAAATAAAGGCAGGAAAGGAATAGAAGGGGAACATAAAACAGAAGATAAAAATGGAAAACAAATAATAAAAGTAGTCAACCTAGATCCAAGCATACCAATGATTACATTAAATGTTAATGACTTAAACAGGCCATTTAAAATGTAGTAATAGAATAAAATAGAAAAATGTTGTATGCTACTCACAAAAGGTAACTTAAAATATGAAGACATATATAAATGGATGAAAATATAAGCTGCATTTGTTATTTGTTATTGCATAGCAAATCTCTCCAAAATTCAGCAGCTTAAAATTTAGCAGATTTCACAATCTCATAGTTTCCATGGGTCAAGAATTCATTAGTAGCTTAGCTGTTACTTCTCACTTAAGATCTCTCATAAAGTTGCAGTCAAGGTATCCAGGACTCCAGTTATCTGAAAGCTTAACTGGGGCTGGAGAATCTGTTTCTCAAATCGCTCATTCAGATAAATATTGGCAGAAAGCCCTAGTTCTTTGTTGGCTATTGGCCAGAGTCTTCAATTCCTAGCTGCATGGATCTCCTTGAGTGTCCTAACAGCAGGGCAAATGGCTTTCCCCAGAGTGAGTAATCTAAAAGAAAGAAACATGGAAACATCAATATGTTTTATGTCCAAGTCTTAGAAGCCACACTTTATCACATTTCTCATATTCTCACTACAAGTGAGTGACTAAATCCAACTCTGTTTATTTAAAAAAAATTTTTAATGCTTATTTATTTTTGAGAGAGAAAGAGAAAGAGAGAGAGAGAGGGAGAGAGAGAAGACAAGTGGGGGAGGGACAGAGAGAGAGGGAGACACAGAATCTGAAGCAGGCTCCAGGCTCTGAGCTGGCAGCACAGAGACCAAACGTGGGGCTTGAAGTCATGAACCATGAGATCACGACCTGAGCAGAAGTTGGACATGCAACCAACTGAGACACCCAGGGGCCCCTAAATCCAGCTCTGTTTAAACATAAAGAAAATTAAGCTCCACTCTTAAAGGGGTAATTATTCAAGAATATGTGGACATATATTTATTACATTGTGTACACACTAAACATAAAAAGGCTGAAGTGGCTTGTTTAATATGAAGCCAGAAGCTGGCTCCTTCTCTCTTGCTCTATAAGGGCCAAGACGTCACCTGAAAAGCAAATTAGAGGATATATCAAATAGACCTCCCTTAATTTCTAGTCGTCTACCTTCTGCTCTTACTTCTCAGTCTTTTCCTTTTTATCCATTCTCTTTTATGTGTTCCTTCTTTTCTACAGAAGTGAACAAGTCCCTTGTAGCTAGAAAGCTTTGGACACATTTAGGAGCCTTGGGCTTCTACTGAATGTTAATTTTCTACTGGCCTCACATGAAAATAACTGAGTTTTGAAGGATTCTGGGAGTAAAACAGATGGCGTTTTCTTCTGGCTGTCAGGTTAGAATAACATAGTGACAGATTTTCATTGGAGGAGATACTTATTTCACCCTTAGGCAAACCTTTAAAATACTTTGGTTGATTAACAAAAGGGCACAGTACTAAGTCAACTTGTTCTCTAAAATTATAGACTATTAGTGATGTGTGGATTGAAATCATCTTACCAAGAATGAAACATCTCATTCTTGCCTGGAGGATCTAAAAATATGGTCACCTTGAGGGGCACCTGGGTAGCTCAGTCACTTAAACTTCTGACTTCGGCTCAGGTTATAATCTCGTGGTTTGTGAGTTCGAGCCCCGTATCAGGCTCTGTGCTGACAGCTCAGAGCCTAGAGTCTGCTTTAGATTCTGTGTCTCCCTCTCTCTGCCCCTCCACTGCTCACACCATCTCTCTCTCTCTCTCTCTCTCTCTCTCTCTCTCTCTCTCTCAAAACTAAATACACATTAAAAAATTTAAAAAAATATATGGTCAGTTTGACACAAAAGAAACCTTGATTTCCAACCCAGGGGCAGAACATAAGATAAAGGATTTATGTTAATGTTATGGTTTTCAAGAAAACTTCTTTCCCGGGTCTATTTTTATCCCTTTTTGTACATTCTGCATTGTTTTGTGCCTATCAAGACACTGCCTCACTTAAATTCTACTTCATCTCCATCCTTTCCCAAAATTCTATCTTACCCTGGCTCTTCCTTAATATGATGAGAAACTTCTTGTTCCTCTTCCCTTCTGGTTTCCTTTGTTGTAGAAAGTTAATTCATAGAACTGTATTGAATGACAGATTTGTCCCTGGTGACTTTTGTCAGGTGGCTGTTATCACCCCAAACTTCTGCAATTAACGTCACTTGAGTATCATGGGGATCGCTCCTTTTAAAATACTTGAAAACAGTCTACTGGCAACATTCACATTTGTCCTAAAGACAGAGCTTTGTTTTGTGTTAACCAATAACTCTTTGTATACTTCATAACATTAAAACCCTGGGTTTTTAAAAACTGAGAATGAAAGACATTGTGTGAAAATTACGTTTCCTTTTTTCTTGATGAGGGAAGGTTGTGAGAGTAAGGCCTTGCTTTATACCTACACACACACACTGAGCAAGAACAGAGACTCAAAGATGACTGGCGGATAGCATGAGAAACCTTGTTTGGATTCAACAGCCCCTATGTTAGTTGGGCTGTCGATAAGAGGTCAGAATGTAAACAATGAGGATATTCCCATATATCTAAGAATATGCATGAATCCATGTGACCTCAATAAATTTTAAATTCTTTTCTAAAAGAGCTCACATTCTTTCAAAAAGTCTTGGTCATGTTCTTACTCTGTTTACGTTCTATGCAGGAATTAGTGATCTTGTGTTGTATAAAATGAGGGTCCCGTCTTTGATTTGATTATAGTATCCTAATGGAGCCAAAGATGGAAGTAAATATTTGTAGGAGACTAGGATGAGTGCTTTAGTAGACATCTCTAAAAAGTACAAATAGGCAGAAGAAAGAAAGAAATCGCTATGCTATTAGAGAACACAGAATATTTGAGGAATTTCTGTAAGATAATACGCAAAGGACAATAGACTGCTTAAAGCCTAAGTATGGAGGATAAACCTACTGATGAAGGCAAAATATTCAAAGAAAGTTCGATGCCAGCTTGAACAGAGACACAAAGTAGGCACCGGGGCAACGGGGTTATTTAATTAATTAAATAAATATACCCTGAACACCGAGCTCCATCAGTGCCCACCCTTTAATCCATGCAAACCACATATGCACGCACACACGAACACGCAAGCAGTAGCAGCAGTTTTGATGTAGTGTATAACTAGAGACATTCTAGTAAATTCTATAAATTCAAGAAATTAACTGTAAAAGAGTGAAGCACCTGCCTGGGGAATACTTCAGACCTCATATTTTGACTACAAACACAGAGGGAGAGGAAGATTGCCATGATGGTGCTGAGTATAAGGTAAATATGATTGTCATCTGTTATTGTTTTAGCCACCGGGTAGACAGTCTCCCCAGTTAAAATTCTTTTTTAATGTTTATTTATTTTCGACAGAGAGAGAGAGAGAGGCAGAGACAGAGCACGAGCGGGAGAGGAGCAGAGAGAGAGGGAGACACAGAATCTGAAACAGGCTCCAGGCTTTGCGAGCTGTCAGCACAGAGCCCGAGGTGGGGCTCGAACTCACAAACCGTGAGATTATGACCGGAGCCGATGCCGGACGCTCAACCGACTGAGCCACCCAGGCACCCCAACAGGCTCCCCAGTTTAGAAATCCACCCCTTTGCAGCCTTAAAGTGCAATCTCTAGGTCAGTACTCCCCATCTCACACAGAACCACGCATGAGACCCCAATTCAGGACCGAAATTTATGGGGTAAAGAAACCTAAATGATGGTGATAACCTGTATTTCTTACTTGGTAACTACCTATATGGTCAAGGACCACCAAATATTTGGGGGGGAAATGTGAAAGAATAATCCAAACATTGACGATAAAGACCGTTGGCATTTACTGAAGAGTTCGTTATGTACCACAAACTACCATGAGTACTTTTTTTTCTGTTACACATAGCTAAGGCACAGAGAGATGATGAAACATGCTTCTTTTTATTCATTCTGTAAGTGAAAGAGTCAGTATTCAAACCCAGACAGTACTGTTCCAAAGTAGTCACTTTCACTCGAAAAGAGAATAACAGATCCAGAGGAAATATAGCTACTTCAGTTTTAAAATTTAGTATTTTCAATAAGGAATTACCATGAGCAACTGGAAAATAAGAATTACCCCATCTGTAATGACATAATATAAAAATATGAAGAAATTCTCTTTCCTGTAATGCAAAAGAAAGGCTCTACCAGAGGTTACTCCCACAGTTTATATGTTGGGGAAAATACAGAATACAGCTACTTGAGGGAATTAGTGAATAGAAGCAGAGGCCCTTCGTTAACGTAAGCTTAATGGAAGAGAGGGGAGGAACTGTTCAAATTAAAGTTCTTTGTTTTTACAACTTCAGCCTGAGATTAAGTGTAATCTATATGGCACAGTGTTGGAAACCATAGTGCTGGTTGGAGAAACAAAATCCCTCTGGTGGAAAACCAGAACACTTAAATCTAGGGAACTGTGGCCAGTGAAGAGGCTATGGAAGTTATAGAAGGGGAAGGGCCGGAGAATGGATTCTAACCTCTGTCTGCCAGATGTTTGATTAAGCCTAGAACCACATGTGCTTAGCATAGACTCAGAGGAGCTCAGCTAAAACTCTAAACCCTTATCTAAATGAGTATAAATAGATACTTCAAAATTTCCTAGTCAATCTCAACAGAAAGAGGACTCATCTAAAAAAGCCCAACGGAATCCAGAATATTTACAATTTAACAATAATACCCACAACATAATCCAAAATTACTTCAGTTGAGAAAAAGAAACATTCACAAGAGAAAAGAAAATCAACAGTCTCCAACCTCACTATAAACTGGATATCGAACTGGCAGAGGAATATTTCAAAGAATATATTAATACCATCATTAATGAAATAAAACACACCATTTAATGAATAAAATTCAAATCCAGGCAGTATTGTTCCAAAGCAGCCACTTTTGCTCAAAAAGCGAATAACAGACATATCCAGAGAAACAGCAAATGATAGAAACAGCAAAAGGAAATCAGAAACTATAAAACAGAACCAAATGGAAATTCTAGAAATGAGAACTATCACAAGTGAAATAAAATGACTGGCAGAGGGTGGCACAGCCAAATGGACACATTAGAGGAAGGAATAAGTGAATGTGAAGCTAGACTAATAGCAATGATCCAAGTTAAGAACAAAGCGATAAACAATTGAAATAATATGGGGCTTCAGAGAATGATCAGAAAATATCAAATTGTCCAATGTACACATAACTGGAAACTCAGAAAGAGAAGAAAGAACAGGGTAGAAAAAAATATTTGAAGAGCAGGATGCATAGGTGGCTCAGTGGGTTAAGTCTCTGAGTCTGAGCCCCGCGTTGGGCTCTGTGCTGACAGCTCAGAGCCCGGAGGCTGCTTCAGATTCTGTGTCTTCCCCTCTCTCTGCCCCTTCCCTGCTCATTCTCTCTCTCTCTCTCTCTCTCTCTCTCTCTCAAAAATAAATAAGCATTAAAAATTTAAAAAAAGAAACCCTGTTTAATGCAAGCCAGGATCATCTTATTTGTACCGCCATGACTGCCTCTTACCCACTTTTGCTGTATCTCATGTTTTTATTTCTATACACTTGATCTTATCACTAGTATTTCTGTGTATACTGACCTTGTCCTTCTCACCTTTTATTGTCATTATCCCAAATGATAGCATACCGCTTCTTTTAAAACATTAGGCTTTCTAGGGGCGCCTGGGTGGCGCAATCGGTTAAGCGTCCGATTTCAGCCAGGTCACGATCTCGCGGTCCGTGAGTTCGAGCCCCGCGTCAGGCTCTGGGCTGATGGCTCAGAGCCTGGAGCCCGTTTCCAATTCTGTGTCTCCCTCTCTCTCTGCCCCTCCCCTGTTCATGCTCTGTCTCTCTCTGTCCCAAAAATAAATAAACGTTGAAAAAAAAAATTAAAACATTAGGCTTTCTAATAAGTCCTTGTACATTACATATAATATTGAGAAAAGATATTTACCTGTTTCCAAATAGCAACCATTGATGAGTAACAGTGCCAGGAATATAGAGATGGAAGTATGTTACTATGTGAGTTTTGTGGGCTGTGCAACGTTTGGAAGGGGTTCCCTGTCCTTAGTTAATCTCTTGAACCTGAAGGCAACTTTCATGTGCTGCCAGTTTCCTGAATGCTAAACCCTAAGATAATAATCTGGCCGATCACACAGTTGAGCTGGATGAAATTTGTAATCTGACATGCCTTTTCCACTTTCCTTGGGCGGTCAGTTCACTTTCAGGTTCAGTTTCTGCACTTGTAAAATGGCATTGTCACCACAGCAGATTCTAGCTTGACTTCTATTATTGTCTTATTTTGACAAGGTTTCATTATTTCTCCTTCTAGGTTATGACGTTATGATACATATCGTAGAATTTGACATACAGTAGGTAGAGGTTTTCTGCAGAAGCTGGTGGGCAAATATCCAAAATATTACTCTCTTCTTAATGTAGCAGATCCACAAGCATATTGTGTGTGTGTGTGTGTGTGTGTGTGTGTGTGTGTGTGTGTATCTGTACAGTCTTCCATTTTTTGAGAAAGAAGGCTGAAGTGATATTTTTTTTTAAATATTTTTTTTTCAACGTTTATTTATTTTTGGGACAGAGAGAGACAGAGCATGAACGGGGGAGGGGCAGAGAGAGAGGGAGACACAGAATCGGAAACAGGCTCCAGGCTCCGGGCCATCAGCCCAGAGCCTGACGCGGGGCTCGAACTCACGGACCACGAGATCGTGACCTGGCTGAAGTCGGACGCTTAACCGACTGCACCACCCAGGCACCCCTGAAGTGATATTTTTGAACATATCTCTACTGCCTTCTATCCATCCTTCTTTTGTTTGCTTAGAAACTTTAACTATATAAGAAAGTACAGAAAGGTTCTATGAAATATCGCATCATCGCTGATGAAGATGGGATTGGAAAGAGTTGATAGTTACTTTGCGGCAGGCTGGGTTTTCTACACCCACATAGCTGCTTCTCTCCACCCCGTCCTGGCATAGGGGTATGGAGCAGGTGCCCACATGGCTCCCCACTCTTCATCAGACGTTCCCAATTCTGTGGAAATACATGTTCAGTGAGCTGAAGCATCTTGTAACTCAGTGGCTTTTCCTTCAGCCTATAAAATGGGTTTTGAATCATAACTTGAAAAACAGTCCGAAATGTAAAATCTATATTAGTACATTCCTTTACTGATAGGTACTCCATTCTTTGTCTCACATCTGGATGTTCCCTTACAGGAAATAACTCTTTCACTTTAAACAGTAAGACATTGCTTTAAAATGAAGGAGAGCCATCTAGACTTCAATCCGAGTTGTCACTGATTACTGTATTCCTGTGGACTCATTATTCTTTAATAAATGAGAACGAGAAGTTCACATCTGAAGGCAAATGGCTGAGAGGCGATGGTGGAATAGGTTGCTTGTAAAATTTCTCTTTACCCTTGAATTACGGGCGAAACTAGTTGAAAATGGAGAGTTATGGTATTTAACTTTATAGGTGGTGGTGCTCTCCTAGAGGCTGCATAATTCCTATTCCCAAGTAAAAGGAGTATTCAAGATTGTAATAAAGATAGCAAAATATTTTCTACTGTACACTTATTTCTAATTTTAGATTTTATTTTAATAGTTATTGGATCTTTATTAATCTACTTCATAAGCATGACACATTTCAGAAGTACATCATTATAAAAATGACCAGCACTAATGCATGTTATCTTAAAAATGGGGTGTTTATCTTTTCATTTGGAAATCTAGAAAAATATTATTCTCATTTTGCAATCGTTTTTAAATAACAAAATTTTACTGCTCAACGTCATTTTCCTCTTTAAAAATAGTTTTTTTATTATAATAAGATAAAAACAGAGAGGGAGGCAAACCATAAGAGACAAACTCGGGGGGGAAGGTTGCTGGAGGGGTATTGGGTGGGGGGGATCAGCTAAATGGGTGATGGGCATGGAGGAGGGCACTTGTCGGGATGAGCGCTGGGTGTCATATAAAAGTGAGGATTATACTCCTGAAAATTCTACTCCTGAAACCATTATTACACTATACGTTAACTAACTTGAACTTAAATAATACCTTGGAAGAAAAAAAAGAAAAGATTTTTTCTATTACAAATAAACATACTACCATCCAAGTTCAAAATGTCCGAATAAGCAAAGTTAACTGTTGTATATGGAAAAAAAAACCCAGAGTAATCAGTTCTAAGACCTTTTCAAATATACTTTAAAATTATTTTTAGAAAAAAAAACTAGCATAAATACCTTATCAGCACATAATGTGATTTCTTACCCCATTATAATTTTTCTATATTGCATGGAGTCCTGATTCTGTCAGCTAAGGTTCAAGAACTTCAGCAAGAACTCCAGCAAGAACTTCAGGAAAAACTTCAGCAAGGAGGGAAGTATTGTTACATCATTGGTGTAAGTCTATCTAAGTCCATAATCGTGGATGGGAGAAAGAAGAAACATGACCTGTTAAACAAATACTGCTAGTAAAGCCACACATCTCTTGGGTGTAGAAAGTTCTATTGATTTATGCCAAATATAGCCCATTACCTGATTTAAAGATAAGTGTTCCTTTAACGCCTTTCTTTCTTTTTTTTAATATATGAAATTTATTGTCAAATTGGTTTCCATACAACACCCAATGCTCATCCCAATAGGTGCCCTCCTCAATGCCCATCACCCACCCTCCCCTCCCTCCCACCCCCCATCAGCCCTCAGTTTGTTCTCAGTTTTTAAGAGTCTCTTGTTTAATGCCTTTCACATATATGAATTATTTTCCCTCAACTAAATTCATAGTCTTGTTGTCAGGGACTATGTTCCTGGTTAAAAAACTTTTAGAAAGACAAAAACTTTCATCATGCCTGATGCCGACACAAACATAAACAGGGTATTTAACTTTAAAAACTTCTTTAGTTCATTGAAATGAGTATTTCTTCTTTTATACCCTTGAGCATTTCAGACATATTTGTTCCAGCTTCTTTCGGATAGTACAAATGTCTCTTTCCTGGCCTGTGGATTCTCCTGTGGGTTTGTCTCTGCTGAGCCTGATGGTGATTTTTTCCCCCTCACACGCACTGAATTTAAAAAACGTCTCAGTTGTTCTTCAGAGGGAGTTGTGTTCTGTTGGAGTCTTCCTTGCCCTAGCTATGGAAGCAACCTTATGAAGCAGTTTCCTATTTTGACCTTATGAGCCTCAATAGATTTCACTGCTTATGGACTAGTTTTAATGTGTGATTCATGGTCTTGGAGTACGCACACTTTGTGGATGCTGACTATTGGAATCCCATCGTCCGTGTATGCGAAAGTTTTCGGATTCTGACTTCTAATACATTACCCTCCCAGCTCAAGACGGTCAGGTGTTTTCCTTCTTCCCCTTAGGGCCAGCTGGCTGAGATTTTCTACTCTGATTTCACAGAGTAACCCCTACCTAGCGCAAGGCTTTCTGCATAGGGTTTAATTCCAGGCCCCACACCCTGGGACCACAGCCTCAGGGCCAGCAGTCTCCCTTCGGTAGTGGCTGCAAATAAACGTTTTGGAATCACCACATTGGCTCTGATTTCTTTGTTTCCCCGGTGCCCAGATATTTCTTTTCTTTCAGATCCTACTGATTATTATTATTTAATTTAATAATTAAGTCTGCATTTCTCTGTCCTTTCAGATGTATAGTAGGAGTCATTTTCTACATCAGCTCACTCCGCTATATTGATTGGAATTCAAGTCTATTAATTCAGATGTTTACTCTAGCAACTTAAGGAATAGGAAAGGCAACTTAAGGAATAAAAAGAGTCGAGCTCTGGGACTTCCTTACGTTGATTTGCAAAGTCAAACTCAAGGCGAGCCAGTCTCATAAAGCAAAGATAATTATATTTGTCGAATCAGAGAGGTATTTAAGTAATAAACATTGTAATTTGCTTGCTAAATCCTGGGAAAAATGCTTTGATCCTGCAATTCAAAAAACTTTCAGAGGATTTTTTTTTTCACATAAATAATATTCTACCCTTTCTTTCCTTACAGAGAAAAAAACCTCATTCTCACTCCTTACTAAGATCCATAAAGCAGAATAATTATCCACATACTGAACACATAGCTACGTACCATGCAGTTGATTTTTTTTGTCACTTGAGCAACTAAATAGGCTTAATTTCTTGCTTGCCATTGCTACTTGAATATTTAGTAAAAGCGAAGGATCCATACCATTGGAGAGAATGTGGAATAACCATGAGAGTGTAAGAGAATATATTCTGTACAAAATTTCTCATAGCATACATAACCAATGTATTTATACACACACACACATATACATGTCGCATGTGGGTAGACACACACTTGCATAGTAATCCTTTTTACATGAAGGTAACATGCATAAACATTTTGCTATTTTCACACCTACATATAGGTCTTCAGAGAACATGCACCTGTACATGCTCACACCTATCAGCACTGATATCAGCATGTGCCATCCATCCATACATACATACATAACAAAAATAATGACCATACAGTCTGTCTTAGCCTGCTGGGGCTGCCATAACAATATACCACACATAGTCTGTGGGGCTTAAGCAACAGAAACTTATTTACTCACAGTTCTGAAGGCTGGAAAGATCTAAGATCAATTAAATTGTTTGCCATTGACATTATAATATGAACATTTTAATATATTGAAATTTTTTTTCCTTGCCAGTTTTCATATAAATTCTAGTCAGTTAATATATATGGTAAAATTGGTTTCAGGTGTCGAATTTAGGGATTTGTCACTTACAAAGGACACCCAGTGCTCATCCCAGTGAGTGCTCTCCTTGGTATCCATCACCCATTTAACCCATCCACCCACCCACCTCCCTCCAGCAGCCCTCAGTTTGTTCTCTATACTTAAAAGTCTGTTCTCTGGTTTGCCTCTCTTTCCCCCCCATGTTTATCTATTTTGTTTCTTAAATTCCACATATGAGTGAAATCATTTGGTACTTGTCCTCCTGTGACTTATTTTGCTTAGCATAATACACTTTAGCTCCAGCCATGTTGTTGCAAGTGACAAGATTTCATTCTTTTTGTTGGCTAATATGCCATTATATGTGTGTGTGTGTGTGCACGCGCGCACACGCGCACACACACCATAACTTCTTTACCCATTTATCAGTCAATGGAAACATAGTTTGACAGTTGTTGATAATGTGATATTTTTTTATTTTTATATTTTAGCTGTTTTCTATAATAAGGGCATGAATACTAGTAAAATGAATACTCGGGGTTCTTCCCACCCAGCTTTGATAAATATTGGCATTTGGCCATAATTGCCTAAATTCTTTATTTGGTTTCATTATTTGGGAATAACATGTTACTGATTCAATTGGAGCTTGTTGTGTAACTCTCCCTGTAATTAACCCCCTTCCCCTCCAGAGAGAACCACAATCTGTAGCTTGGTGGTCATCATTCTCTACATTTTTAATATGTTTTTCTACATAGCTATTTATATATTAAAACTTAATATCATTTTGCATGTTTGAAAATTTTATTTAAGTACTATTATACTATACATATTCAGATATCTTCCTCTTTACTCAGCATTAATTCTTTAGGTGTTTACTCAGTTTAATATGCATTAAACTTCCTTGGTTTTTAGCCCTTTGTAGAATTTTGATGTAAAGTGATCCCCATTAGTTCTCTACACCACAGTCCATTCTCATGTTGAGAAATAATTTAGTGTCTTCTATTTTATTGTAATTATAAAAGTGCTGAAAGTAATCTTAGGTATGTAACCCATACTAGAATATATACATACGGTAGACAATATCCAGGATCCTTGTTCCGTGTGTGTGTGTGTTTTAGTGTTCTTTATGGAGAAATATACAAAAAATACATGTATGTAGAGAGCTGTTTAACTGCAATAAACTGGCCTCATGCAGAAAAAAATACATAAATCCCTGCAGGGTGCTGTAAAAGTTTTTTCCTGCATTCAAAAGCCTTTGTACCTTTGTTGAACGTTGTTGATTACATATGTGTGGGTTTCTTTCTGGAATCTCTCTACAGTTCCACTGATGACATATTTACATACCTCTCCCAGCATCACACTATCTTAATTATCATATCTTTGTAGTATTACCTACAAACCGGGGAGTGTAAGTACTCTAACTTCATTCTTCCTTTTCAAGATTGTTTATCTCCTTGGTCTTTTACCTTTACATATAAATTTTAAAACCAATTCATAAATGTCTTCAACACATTGTGCTACTATTTTAATTGTGCTTTCATAGAATCAATAGATCAACTTAGGTACAACTGTCACCTGAACAATACCAACTCCTTATATGGTATGGAAAACAGTATGCAGGTTCCTCAAAATATTAAAAATAGAACTACCATATGATCTAGCAATCCCACATCTGGGTATATACCAAGGGAAATGAAAACAAGATCTTAAAGAGACAGGTGTACTCCTATGTTCATTGCAGCATTATTCATGATAGCCAAGATACGGAAACAAAGTGTCCATCTACAATGGAATATTATTCAGCCATAAGAAAGAAGGAAATCCTGCCATTTGCGACAACATAGATGGGCCTTGAAGGCTAAATGAAATAAGTTAGAGATGTCACTTATATGTGAAATCTAAAAAAGCCAAACTCATAGAAACAGAGAGTAGAATGGTGTTTGCTAGGGGTTTGAAGGTGAGGGAACTGGAAAGATACCAAAGGGTATACATTTTCAGTGATTAACCTGAATAACTTCTGGGAATATAATGTATATCATGGTAACTATACTTAACACTATGTTATATGCTTGAAAGTTGCTGCAAGAGTAAATCTTAGGGGCACCTGGGTGATTCAGTCGGTTGAGCGGCTGACTCTTGATATCAGCTCAGGTCATGATCTCATGGTTCATGAGTTCAAGCCCCGCATCAGGCTCTGTTCTGGCAGTGTGCAGCCTGCTTGGGATTCTCTCTCTCACTTTCTCTCTCTCTGACCTGCCCTTCGTCACGTGTGCCTGTGGGCAGGTGCACTCTCTCTCTCAAAATAAATAAACTTTAAAAAAGAGTAAATCTTAAATGCTCTCACCACATATAAACGTGAGGCGATGGAAGTGATAACCTATTGTGGCAATCATTTCACAATATACAAGTGTATTAAATCATCACATTGTACACCTTAAACTTATACAATGTTATGCTAATTGTATCTCAGTCTGGATGGGTGGAAAGAGATGGAGATTTGAAATTTTGAGGTAAATAGAGTATGAAAGGGAGGTAGAACAGACTGATGTAGACATAAAGAGTTGGTTTTAAGGCAACTCACATGAGAAACTTTGAGGGAACATCTGGATCAGAATCACTAATGTTAGAGGAGCACCTGGCTGGCTCAGTCAGTTTGAGCATCAGACCCTTGGTTTTGGCTCAGGTCATGATCTCACAGTTTGTGAGTTCAAGCCCTGCATCGGGCTCTGTGCTGACAATGCACAGCCTGCTTGGGATTCTCTCTCTCTCTCTGTCTCTGTCTCTCTCTCTCTCTCTCTCTCTCTGCTCCTCCCCAACTCGCTTTCCAAAAACAAGTAAATAAACTTGAGAAAAAAAAGTCACTAATGGTAGAAAATACTTTGATAAAAAAAAATTTTGATTAAAAAATGTTTTGTTAAAAGCAAGAAATATTTGTATTAGAAATTATAACACCCAAGAGAAAACAATAAAGGAGAAAATTGTTGGAGCTGGTACAGCTTTCTAAAAAACCACCAAAGAATTTTCTAGTTTTCACAAATCATGCAAAATAACGCAAATGTTTAATTAACCTTTATATAGCATACAACAGGTGAACAAGTGGATAACTACAAAGTTTTAGTACTAACTTTGCCATTGAATGAAATTTTAGATATTGATATTTCCATAAAAAAGTTGTTTCCTGGGGTGCCTGGGTGGCTCAGTCAGTTAAGCATCCAACTCTTGATTTGGGCTCAGGTCATGATCTCATGGTTTGTGAGTTCGAGCCCCGTATTGGGCTCTGGGCTGACAGTGCAGAGCCGGGTTGGGATTCTCTCTCTCTCAATCTCTCTCTCTCTCTCTCTCTCTCTCTCTCTCTCTCTCTCTCTCTCTCTTTCTCTACCCCTCCCCTGCTCGCTCTGTCTCTCTCAAAAAATAAATAAGCTCAAAAAATTTTTAAAAAGTTGTTTCCTACACCATTACCTAATAAACCTGAAGTTGTTTTTCCTAATTAGGAATACAGGTGCAAATGTGGTCCCCTGTACTACGCTTCATACATTGATCAGTGTTGACAGAGAAGATCCTGGCTCACTGAGAATTGCTAATACAGATGAAAGTCTTCTCCTTTGACTTTATACCATTAGGAAAGGAAAACAAATAATGTGCCTTTTGTCAGCCTTAAATTAATCCAGGTTCAGGTCGTGACTCCCATCTTTGCTCCACAGCTTTTGGTGAAATCTTACAAAAATGTCAAGATAATTACTTTCAGCACTGTTCCCTAAGCCTGTTGATTTCACAATATCCATTCTGAAATCATGATTCATGATGTACCAAGAAGACCTTAAAGGTAACCTTTTCTCTGATAGATTTCCCATCATCTCCTGAGCAGACATGTCTGTCATTTTATCACAATTTCTCCCTGTAGTCATTTTTAGACAGGTTAAATTTTGGCAGTGGATAAAATGTTGCATGTGATTTTACATTTTTCACAAGTGGCACTGAAGCTAATGGTGAGAAATCTGCCTTTAATGATTTGATGGTTTAGATAGTTCTTAAACCACTGGGCGAGCAACACATTTTCCCCGAAGCTGGTCATAGAAAATTTACCCCAATGTGTGTGTATGTAAAATTAAATCAGAACCTCTCTCTCTCTCTCCGTCTCTCTCTCTCTCTCTCCCTCTCTCCCTCTCTCCTCTATTTGTCTACCAATCATTCTCACTCTGGCTAAGGATTTATCAATTTTATTGGTCTTCTCTAAGATTCAGCTTTTGGTTTCATTGATTTCATCTGCTGATTTTCTGGTTTATATTTCATTGATTTTAGTTTGGTTCATTACCTTGGGTTCAATCTGCTCTTATTCTTTTTTTGTTTGTTTTTTTAAGGTAGAAGTTCTGGTCCTTGAGGCTTTTTTCTTTTCTTTTTTTTTTAATTTTTTTTTTACATTTATTTATTTTTGATAGAGACCGAGCACAAGTGGGGGAGGGGCAGAGAGAGAAGGAAACACAGAATCTGAAGCAGGCTTCAGGCTCTGAGCTGTTAGCACAGAGCCCAACGCGGGGCTCGAACTCACAAACTGCGAGATCATGACTTGAGGTGAAGTCAGACGCTTAACTGTCTGAGCCACCCAGGCGCCCCTTTTTTTCTTTTATAAACTCATAATTTAGTGCCATAAACTGCCCCCTAATGGCTGCTTTAGTGGCATCCCACACATTCACATAAGTTGTTTTCATTTTTTTCATTTCTTTTCTTTAATATGAAATTTATTGTCAAACTGGTTTCCATACAACACCCAGTGCTCATCCCAACAGGTGCCCTCCTCAATGCCCATCACCCACTTTCCCCTCCCTCCCACCCCCCATCAACCCTCAGTTTATTCTCAGATTTTAAGAGTCTCTTATGGTTTGCCTCCTTCCCCCTCTGGAACTTTTTTTCCCCTTCCCCACCCCCATGGTCTAAACACATTTGAATTTCAGTTTTGATTTCCTCTTTGACTTGTGGTTTTTAGATGTATGTTCTTTATTCTTCAATACTTGGTGATTTTTGCAGATGTCTTTTGTTCTATGATTTCTAATTTAATTCTATTATGAGGATACAAAAAGAGAGTGTATGTTCTATGTATTTTTAGGGTGTTTCCATGTCTTGGCTGTTGTGAATAATGCTGCAATGAACACGGGGATGCAGACATATCTCCTCCCCTTCCTCCACAGAACAAGGACATTCTCCAAAATAACCATAACGCCATTATTACACCCAAGACAATTGATGTTGGTGTAATTATATCATACAACTGACTGTATGTTGGAAAGTCTAGATGAAGGGTATGCAGGTATTCATTGTAAACTCTTCATAATTTCTTAGATTTAAAATGTTAGGATTACTTAAAAACGTTTCAAATTATGTATAAGTTTATATATTAAACAACCTACTTCCTGGAAGTAACCACTGTTAACAGTTTAGAAGGCACCTTTTAGATGCTCAAACACAGTCAGAAATATAACGATTTTAGCTTCCTGAAAAAGGATCATGGTTTTATATTGTTCTGCCTCTTGATTTCAACTTTCTTTGCTTAATATATCATGCAGTCATCTCTAGGTCTATAAATATGAATATATCTCATAATTTTCCACCTTCATAGTAGTGAATTGTATAACTGTACCATCATCGACACATTCAATACTCTATCGATGGATATTTAGATTCCTCTCATTATCCAAATGCCTAGTACTAATAGGTGTATGAGCTTTTGTTGTGAAAACCATGGTACCAGAAATATCCTGGTAAATAAATCTTTAGGTATATGTGTTTGCTTTGTATAAATCCTCTGTGGATAAGTTGATGAGTCAAAGGATATGAGTATACCTCATTTTAATACTACCAAATTTCCCTGTAAGATATGTTTCTCCAACTTATGTCGCATCAAGAGTAAATGTGATGGCCTGTATTCCTTCATCAGCACCAACTTGTAAGGTGAAAATGACCACTCTTATTATTTTCATTTTCTCCTTCAATTTGTGCAATGTGACTGCTCCTAAATGGGGTCTTAGTCATTTGCTTATTGTTTTGCTGAACTTCTGATAGAGTCTTAATATCAGTGCCATGCCATTTAACTGCATTGTAAATTTCCTCTCCCGGTCTACGGTTTGTTTTTTTAACACGGTTTCTGGTATTTTCTTACGAAATAGGAGAGTTCTTTTAAAAATGAAATCAGTTGTACCCTTTGTTTTGTTATTCATTTGTACTTATTTTTAACTAAAATAATGATTTTAATTTTTTAATTTTAATTCTAGTATAGTTAACATTGTTATATTAGTTTCAGGTGTACAATATAGTGAGTCAACACTTCCATACGTCACCCTGTGCTCATCATGAGAAATGCCCTCCTTAATCCTGATCACCTGTTTCACACTTCACCCCATCCACCTCCCCTCTGGTAACCATCAGCTTCTTCTCTAAGGTCTGTTTCATGGTTTTTCTCTCTTTTTTCCTTTGCTTATGTGTTTCTTAAGTTCTACACATGAGTGAAATCATATGGTATTTGTTTTTCTCTGACTTGATATCATTTAGCATTACACTCTCTAGCTCCATCTATGTCATTGAAAATGGCAAGATTTCATTCTTTTTGATGGCTGAGTCATATTTCATCATCTTTATGCCACATCTTCTTTATGCATTCATCTATTGATAGACATTTAGGTTTCTTCCATAACTTGGATATTGTAAATAATGCTGCTATAAACATAGGGGTGCCATGCATCCCTTTGAATTAGTGTTTTCATAGTTTTTGGGTAAATACCTAGTAGTGTGGTTCCTGGATCATAAAGTAGTTCTATTTTTAACTTTTTGAGGAACCTCCATACTTGTTTTCCACAGCAGCTGCACCAGTTTGCATTCCCACCAACAGTGCATGAGTGTCCCTTCTTCACATCTTCACTAACATTTGTTGTTTCTTGTGCTGATTTTAGTCATTCTGACAGGTGCGAGGTGATATTTCATTTTGGTTTTGATTTACATTTTCCTGATGGTGAATGATGTTAAGCATCTTTTCATGTGTTTGTTGGACATCTGGATGTCTTCTTTGGAGATATATCTGTTCATGTCTTCTGTCTACTTTTTAATTTATTTGAGTTTTATAAATTTTTTATATATTTTGGATATTAACCTTCTATCAGATGTGTCCTTTGCAAATATTTTCTCCCATTCCATAGATCACCTTTTAGTTTCATTGATTGTTTCCTTCACTGTGCAAGGTTTTTTATTTTGATGTGGTCCCACTAGGTTATTTTTGCTTTTGTTTCACTTGCCTCAGGAGACATATCTAGAAAAATGTTGCTAGAGCTGATGTCAGAGACATTATTGCCTGTGCTCTCTTCTAGGATTTTTATGGTTAAATGATTTGTACTTTTTATTTCTGTTCAACAAATGCTTCCCTGTTTTGCAGTCAGAAGTTATTTTCTGTATTTTTTCTATGGTTTTTAAAGGTTTTTTGTTTTTCATCTTTACATACTGGAACTGCCTGTGATGTATTTTTCTATATGGTGCCATGTAGCCATTCGTTTAAATTATTTTTCCATTTGGATAGCTAACTGTCTAGCACTGATTTGTAATGGCAACTTTTTCAGATATCAAAAGTTTATATATACATCAATCTTTTTCAAGCCTCTCTGTTCCATTCTATTGATCTTTTGTCTATAACTGATCTGATATTACATTGACTTACATAGTATCATTCTCCAAAAATCTGAATAATTGGTACAGTAATTCTGCCTGCCATCTTATTCTTTAATGAAGTGTGTTTGCTATCTTTGACTTATTGATTTTTAAATATTAGTTTGCCAAGTTCCACAAGAAAATCTATTTGGGAATTTTGATTGGAATTTCATTAAATATATAGTTTATAAGGTGAAGAATTCAAATTTTATGATGCTAAGTCTTTCTATTGATAAAACAGAATTTTACATCTACTCAGATCTTCCTTCATGTTTTGGAATAATATTTTATAATATTCTCCACAAAAGATTCTTTATAATCTTATCTTATATATAAATAGACACCGTATAGTTTTTTGTATCTATTGGGAATATCATCATTCTATTATACTTTCTAATAGCTTTTGCTTTTTCATAGAAAAGATATTGATTTTTCTCTTTCTTATATCTAGTGACTTTGCTAAATTATGTTTCTAGTGTTAATAATTATATTCTATATAATAGAATTTGGATTTGCTATATAGACAACCATAACATCTACAAATAAGAGCTGTGTTGTTTATCTTTTCTAATCCATTCGTTTTTATTTTATTGGCTTAATACATCATCTAGGACCTCCATTACATTATGAAACCAAAGAATAAATAACAAACTGCTTTGTCCTGTGTCGTACTTTAATGAGATTGCTTCTAAAGTCTTCTCCAAAATCTCCTTTACTCACTGGATGATAGTGATGCATTTCAGCCCACTCAATGTTCTTTTTCTTGTAGTACAAAATACAACTGTTTGGCTATTAAGCTATCAAAGTAAAGAAAACCCATATGATTTAATGAGACAACAGATATTTTAAGGAACCTAATCTCTAAAGTGACTGAAATTGTCTATTTGCCCAGGAAGCCCCTTTATACTCTTCTTAAAAAATCTGTATGTATAGCCTCATCATGTTCTTAATCTAACCTGATTTTCTTCCTACACCAAGCTAAATGTATTACTGGTTTGTTATTCATTTTATAATTTATGTTAAAATTATCAGAATTACAAATGTTTTTTTTAATTTTACTTATGATAAACACATGATATTTCAGTGATTAAATACATTTACAAGTGTAACTGTCTAACATACTTATCATTTAGATTTTTTCCTATTGGAAAATATCCCTATCCTCCAAACAAATAATATACAATTGAATGTTTAGAACTCAACCATTTTCTAAGTAGGGGAAGGTATATTGTCAATAGTAGAGAGATCTGATGTCTAAATAAGAGAGACTGACCAAGTCACCTAAGAAGGTATCAACTTCTATCTACCCAAATTGTAGAAGAAACTTAAAAATAACCAGGTTTTGAAGGATATGTGCCACAGAGGCACCCAACTATTTCTACAATTTTTTTAAAAGGAGGCATAGGCCCAATAAAAAAAAATTTAAAAAAGACCAGTGCTTTCCCACCACTTTGCAATGCCTCACCCACTTACTTACATAGGAGGAACCAGAAGTGTGGTATGGGTGGAGTTTATTGCTCTCTGGGCTATACTAACAAAAAATATAAATATCGCAATATGTTTTGAAAGCTAAATAAGGTAAAGTACAGGTTCAATTTTGACTTAGTTGAAGTTCTCCCAGTCTAAGTTTTCTGCAAGCTACATTTACAATATTCTTAGAAAAGTTATTTGTTAACAGTTTCTCATTAAAGTTTTCAATAGTTTCCCTTTTCAAAGTAGAGAGAGACATTCCCTTCTCCGTGCTTCCATAACATCATGTTGATGTCTGATTAGAATAGAATCTGAATCCATAGTTCAATAACTTTATTTTTAAGGGATAAAAATTAAGTACCATTTTCTAACTTTTAAATGATAGGCAATCTTTAGATTTCTTTAGGCACAATATTTAATTGGGTTTTATAATAATCACTGGCCCAAGAGGAGAATATATCTGAGTGATTTAAGCATAAAGAATGATAATTTTATTAACCTCTTTATCTGCAGGTAATGTTTGTGGTTTAACTCTGGTCGTCTGTCATTCAGAACACCGTTACTCTTACAAGTGCACGTTGTTGATCTTGACCTTATCCGTGAGACTTAAATCTTTCCTTGCCCATATATCAAACTTGGATATCCCATCTTGACCTCAAACAGCATGTCAGTTGTAAAACTCTTTTATCATCCCTTCTTAGTTAACTTTTCTTTCCAATTTCACTTTTTAGAGAACCTAAAAACAAAACAATACAATCCCTTTAGTCTACAGAATGAGAAACATAGCTCAAAATTAATAGGACTTGTTTAGGCTTACATATCTAGCCAGTGAAGTTTCCAGATAAGAGCCAACTGGTGTTTTTTTTTTTCTTTTTCTTTTTCTTTTTTTTTCTCTACCAATCTTATGTAAAGCATCTCTATTCATCTTTGACTTCAACCCTGCATTCATCCCCATGGATTGAAAATCCATTATAAAATCTTTATGATTTATTATAAAATCTTATGATTTATTAATTTAATATTTGTGAATCATCATATTTTCCCTATTACTACTAGCATCACCTAACCAAGGCCCCTCAATTCCTTATATCTGAAGAAATAAAATAGTTCCTTACCTGATTACGTTGCTAACAATTTATCTATGTTTTCTCCTATCCCCCAAAATACAGAGATTTAAGGATTATTTTTATGGAATATCACTCATTATACTTCAGCTCTACTTTAAGAAACCCACAACAGCTGCAAATAAAATTAAACTTCCTCATTTTAGCATGTAAGATAGATTCCACTTTGCTAAGCTCGCTTTCCTCATTCCACTCAATTTTAGCTTCTGCTGTTCTCAAACCTAAACCCCTTAACCTTGGAGATGCCATCTGCTAATTTTCTGACTCCTGTCACATTTACTCTTGCCTTTGCCTCTTGGTACCTGCTATCTCCTTAATTGGAAATACTCTTTCCATCTTTGCAAAGATTATCATTTCAGGTTCTGCACATTTACATAAAGTATTTTACCCCGTCCTTATCAACCCATAAACTTTCTCTGAAATATTTTTGATATATAACTATATCCAACTTAGTCGTGATTGTTTTTTAATTTTTTAATGTTTTATTTATTTTTGAGACAGAGACAGAGCATGAGCAGGGGAGGGGTAGACAGAGGGAGACACGGGATCCTCAGCAGGCTCCAGGCTCTGAGCCGTCAGCAGAGAGCCCCATGCGGGGCTCGAACTCACAAACCATTAAGATCCGACGTAAGTCAGACACTTAACTGACTGAGCCACCCAGGGACGCCTCCAACTTAACTTATTTAAATGCTATCCAATATTGAGCATTTTTCAGCTAGCCCGTGTCTTATCTACACTAAGTATATAAGATCAAATCTTTTACTTCATATGTCCTTTTTATCTGCCTGCACTAGTATGGTATTAAATAATGGTAAACGTTCAAGAAACACTGACTTCCTCAACCATATTTTTTAATGCATCTTTTATTTAACTTGTGTATTTATTTCTTCATATACAAATATCAATTCGTATTTATCCACATATAGTAATGAATACAGTATTTAGTTGTTAAAACCTTCACCCTTCTGTGCTGCATCAGATACTCTATTTAAAGTCCTATGCATAAAGAGTGTTTCTAAGACTCCTAGAATTTGTTATGTCAGATAGCATTTAGGGAAAGAATAGTCTCGCTACACTGGGTTGCTTTTGTATACTCTGTATTGACACATATTTAAAAAATCCTTCTTTCTTTATTTTCAAGTTCTTATTTAAATTCTAGTTAGTTAACATACAATGTAATATTAGTTCCAGGTGTAGAATTTAGTGATTCATCCTTTACGTACAACACCCAGTGCTCATCACAGCAAGTGTACTCTTTAATCCCCATCATCTGTATAAACCATCCCTCTGCCCAACTCCCATCCACTAACCCTTAGTTTGTTCGCTACAGTTAAGAGTCTGTTTTCTGGTTTGCTCTCTTTCCGTCCCTATGTTCATCTGTTGTGTTTCTTAAATTCCACATGAGTGAAATCATATGGCATTTGTCTTTCTCTGACTGACTTATTTTGCTTAGCATAGTACTCTCTAGCTCCACCCATGTCATCGCAAATGGCAACATTTCATTCTTTTTCGTGGATTAATAAAATCATATGCCCTTGTATATATAGTACCGCTTCTTTATCCACTCATCAGTCCATGGATACTTGGGCTCTTTCCATAACTTGGCTATTGTAGATAATGCTTCTTTAAACATCGGGGTGCAGGTATCTCTTTGAATCAGTATTTTTGTATCCTTCGTGTAAATACCTAGTAGTGAAATTACTGGGTCATAGGGTAGTTCCATTTTTAACATTTTCAGTAAACTCTATACTGTTTTCCAGAGTGACTTCACCAGTTTGCATTCCCACCAACACTGTAAGAGGGTTCCCCTTTCTCCGCATTCTAGCCAACACCTACTGTGTCCTGTGTTGGTAATTTTAGCCATTCTGACGGGTATGAGGCGATCTCATTGTAGTTTCTATTTGTATGTCCCTGATGATGAGTGATGTTGAGCATTTTGAAGTGAAATCTTACTGAAAACAGATTAGAGGAGGATTTAGCCAGATATGATGAGTGATGTTAAGCGTCTCTTCATGTGTCTTCTTTGCATAAATGTCTATGTTTTCTGTCATTTCTTTAACTGGATTATTTGTTTTTTGGGTGTTGTTTTATAAGTTCTTTATAGATTTTGGATACTAACCCTTTATCTGACATGTCGTTTGCAAATATCTTCTCACATTCCATAGGTTGCCTTTTAGTTTTGTTGATTGTTTCCTTTGCTGTGCAGAAGCTTTTAATTTTGATGAAGTCCCAATAGTTTATTTTTGCTTTTGTTTCTCTGGCCTCAGGAGATGTATCTAGTAGGAAGTTGCTACAGCTAATGTCAAAAAGGTAACTGCCTGTGTTATCCTCTATGATTTTTATGGTTTCGGGTCTCACATTGGGGTCTTTCACCCATTTTGAATTTATTTTTGTGTATAGTATAAGAAAGTGGTCCAGTTTCATTCTTTGGCATGTTGCTGTCCAGTTTTCCCAGCACCATTTGCTAAAGAGGCTGTCTTTTCTCCATCGGATGCTCTTTGCTGCCTTGTTGGAGATTAGTTGACCATGTAGGTGTGGGTCCATTTCAGGGTTTTCTGTTCTGTTCTATTGATCTATGTGTCTGTTTTTTGTGCCAGCACCATACTGTCTTGAAGACTGCAGCTTTATAATATAGCTTAAAGTCTGGAATTGTGATGCCTCCAGCTTTGCTTTTCTTTTTCAAGGTTGCTTTGGCTGTTCAGGGTCTTTTGTGGTTCCATAAAAATTTAGGATTGTTTGTTCCAGCTCTGTGAAAAATGCCGATGGTATTTTGATAGGGATTGCATTAAACGTGTAGATTGCTTTGGACAGTATAGACATTTCAACAATATTCATTCTTCCAATCCATGAGCATGGAATGTTTCTCCATTTCTTTGTGTCTTCTTCAATTTCTTTCACAAGCTTTCTATAGTTTTCGGTGAACATATCTTTTACCTCTTTGGCTAGGTTTATTCCTAGGTATCTTATGGTTTTTGGTGCAATTGTAAATGCGATCAATTCTGTGACATCTCTTTCTGCCGTTTCTTTATGGTGTATAGAAATGCAACAGATATCTGTATGTTGATTTTGTATCCTGCATTTTTATTCAATTTGTGTATCAGTTCTAGCAAATTTCAGTGGAGTATTTTAGGTTTTTTACATAGAGTATCATGTATGTCCGTATGTCTGCAAATAATGAAATAGTGACTTTTTCCTTGCTGATTTGGATGCCTTCTATTTCTTTTGTTTCCTGATTGCTGAGGCTAGGATTTCCAGTACTGTGTTAAATAGTAATGGTGAGAGCGGACATCCCTGTCTTGTTCCTGACCTTAGAGGAAAAGCTCTCAGTTTTTCCCCACTGAGGATGATATTAGCTGTGGGGTTTCCATATATGGCCTTTATGATATTGAGTTCTGTTCTTTCTATCCCTACTTTGTTGAGAGTTTGTATCATGAATAAGTACTGTACTTTGTCAAAAGCTTTTTCGGCGTCTACTGAGAGCATAATATGGTTCTTATCCTTTCTTTTATTTTTTTTTCAACGTTTATTTATTTTGGGGACAGAGAGAGACAGAGCATGAACAGGGGAGGGGCAGAGAGAGAGGGAGACACAGAATCGGAAACAGGCTCCAGGCTCTGAGCCATCAGCCCAGAGCCTGACGTGGGGCTCGAACCCACGGACCGTGAGACCGTGACCTGGCTGAAGTCGGACGCTTAACCGACTGCGCCACCCAGGCGCCCCAATCCTTTCTTTTATTAATGTGGCGTATCATGTTGGTTGATTTGCAAATACTGAACCACACTTTCAGCCCAGAAATAAATCTCACTTGATTGTGGTGAATGATTCTTTTAATGTACTGTTGGATTCGATTTGCTAGTATTTTGTTGAGAATTTTTGCATCAGGTTCATCAGGGATTCTGGCCTGTAGTTCTCTTTTTTAGTGGAGACTTGGTCTAGTTTTGGAATCGGGGCAATGCTGACCTCATAGAATGAGTTTGGAAGTTTTCCTTCCATTTCCATTTTTTGGAATAGTTTGAGAAGAATAGGTATTAACTCTTCTTTAAATGTTTGGTTGAATTCTCATGAGAGGCCATCTGGCCCTGAACTTTTGTTTCTTGGGATATTTTTGATTACTGATTTAATTTCTTTGCTGGTTACCAGTGTGTTCGAGTTTTCTATCTCTTCTTTTTCAGACTTGGTTATTTATACATTTGTAGGAAATTTATCCATTTCTTCCAGATTGTCCAATTCATTGGCCTATAATTTTTCATAATGTTCTCTTATAATTGTATGTATGTGGTTTTGGTTGTTATTTCTCCTCCCTTATTTGTGATTTTATTTATTCGGGCCCTTTCTCTTTTCCTTTTGATAAGTCTGGCTAGGGGGTTATTAATTTTATTAATTTTTTCAAAGAACCAGCTCCTGGCTTCACTGATCTTTTCTACTACTTTTTTTTTTTTTTAGTTTCTGTATCATTTATTTCTGCTCTAATCGGTAATATTTTCCTTCTTTTGCTGGCTTTAGGCTTTATTTGCTGTTCTCTGTCTAGCTCTTTTAGGTGTAAGGTTAGGTTGTTTATTTGAAATTTTTCTTGCCTCTTGATAGGCCTGTATCACTAGATATATGAGGGAAGGATGCTTTTTCTGCATCCTAAAGGTTTTGGACCATCATGTTTTCATTTTCATGTGTTTGGTGTATTTTTTTATTCCTTTTTTGATTTCCTGGTTGACTCATTTATTCTTTAATAGCATGTTGTTTAACCTCCATATATTTGTGGTCTTTCCAGATTTTTTTTCCTCTGATGGGCTTCTAGGTTCATAGCGTGGTGGTCAGAAAATATGCATGGCGTGATCTCAACATTTTTCTATTTGGTGTGGGCTGATTTGTGATCTAGTGTGTGATCTATTCTGGAGAATGTCCCATGTGCACTTGAAAAGAATGTGTATTCTGCTGCTTTCGGGTGGAATGTTCTGAATATAGCTCTGAAGTCCATCTGGTCCATGGTGTCATTCAAAGCCATTGTTTCCTTGTTGATTTTCTTCTTAGATGACCTGTGTTAAAGAAGTCCCCTACTATCAATGTATTATTATCCATGCCTTCCTTTACGTTTGTTATTGTTTTACATATCTAGGTACTTCCTTTTTGGGGCATATTTACAGTCTTTCATTTAAAATACAGTTTGTCTGATATAAGTATTGCTACCTCAGCTTTCTTTTGATGTCCATTTGCATTATAATGTTTCTCCATTCCTATACTTTCAATCTGCAGGCATCCTTAGGTCTAAAATGAGTCTCTTGGAGGCAACATATAAATGGGTCTTGTTTTTTAATCCATTCTGACACCCTATGTCTTTTGATTGTAGCATTTAGTCCAGGTACATTCAGAGTAATTATTGATAGATAATGTATTTAGTGCCATTTTATGATTTGTTTCGTTATTGTTTCTGGAGATTTTCTCTGATCCTTTCTGGTCTTCGTCACTTTTGGTCTTTCCTGCCCACTCAAAGAATCCCCTTCAATGTTTCTTGCAGAATTGGTTTTGTGGGCATGAACCCCTTTCATTTTTGCTTGTCTGGGAAACTCTTTCTCTCTCTTTCCATTCTGAATGATAGCCTTGCTGGAGAGAGTATTCTTGGCTGCAGATTTCTCCCATTCAGCACGTTGAATATATTATGCCACTCCCTTCTTGCCTGCCAAGTTCCGTTGAGAGATCTGCATCTAGATTTATTGGTCTTTTCTTTTAAGTCAGGGATTTCATTTGTCTTGCTGCTTTTAGGATTTTTTCTTTATCACTATATTTTACAAATGTAATTATAATCTCTCTTGGTGTTGGCCTGCTTTTGTTGATTTTGATGGGAGTTCTCTGTGCCTCCTTGATTTGGATGTCTATTTTCTTCCCCACACTGGGGAAGTTTTCAGCTATAATTTCCTCAAATAAACCTGTACCCCCCTTTTCTCTCTGTTATTCTGAGATCCCTATGATACAAATGTTATTACATTTCAAGGAGTCACTGAGTAAGTTTGCTTTCATGATCCAAGATTTTCCTGTCCATCTTTGATCGGCTTCCTTATTTTCCACAATTCTATCTTCTATCTCGCTTAATCGTTCCTTGGTTTCTTCCAGCCTGTGGTCATTATATCCAGTCTGTTTCAAATCTCAGTTGTTGCATTTTCCATTTCTGAATTATTGTTTTTTGAGCTCTTTTATCTCTGGGTTAAGGGCCTCCCTGGTGTCTTTCTTGCTTTTCTCAAGCCCAGCAAGTACCCTGACAATTGTGGCTTTAAATTCTCCCTCAGGCATATTACTTCTATGTGTTTCAATTAGATCCCTGGCCTTTTCTTGTTCTTTCTTTTGGGGTGAATTCCTCCGCCGTGGCGTTCTGTCTAGGTGTCTGTCTTCTTCTCTGTGTTAGAAAGGCCTATTATGTTTCTTGCTCCTGGCCATCATGGCTTCATGAAGAAGAGGTCATATGGTGTCCAGGGCCTGGCACTTCAGAGAGCGTCTCTGGTGCGTGCTGCGTGCACACTGCTGCTGTGTTTTGGCTGCTTTATCCCTCAGGTCCGTCCTCTGCAGAGGCTCTCCTTGCCTGCAGTGGGCAGTGTTTGGACCTTGGCCAGAGTGTGGTGAGTTTTAACTCGGTGTGGTCTGGTCTGCTTGTTAAATGCGACCTGATACTACTTTCACTAGAACCGAAGGCTTGCAGAAGTCTATGGTCAGTAGGCATGTGTACAGAGGTTTCTACTGGGCTTCTGGAAAAGTATCCCACTGCTCTGGTCCTTAGGCACACGTGCCTGAGCAAAGCCATACCGGCAGAGCACAGTGGGGCGGGACTCGGTGTAAGCAGGTCGGGCAGCCAGTGTGAACTCGGTGCTGTTTACTGAAGATGATTTTGTGTTTATGCTGAGGGGCGGGAGAGGGAAATGGTGCCAGCCAGCACTTTTATCCCTGGAGAGGGGCCTCCCTGCTTTCTGCTCTCAGGGAAGCACTCCCAGAAGAGCCAACAATTTCCCCTCTGGCATCTCAGGCATTTTTCAGATCACTGTTTTCATGCTCTGTCCAGGTTGCTCGCCTGCCAGGAGCAGCGCGGTGCGCTTCGGGCTCTGTCCCAGCCCAGCCTGCTGAGTTTTAAAACTCCAAACTTCAGCGACCTGGTGTGGCAGGCATCTGCACTGGTCTTCTGGGGGAGGGTCTCACCACGCTGGGACTGATGCAGGTTTGACCAAAAAGGCCGGTTGTGCCGGAGTACGGGGGCATGGGATTTGGAGCAAAGCAGGCTAAACAGCCAGTGTCCACGTTAGCCTCCCTCAGCAGGTGTCTCTGTGCCTGTGCTGAGGGGTGAAGGTGGCAGGAATGGGGCCTGCTGACTCCTTTGTCCCTGGAGAGGCATCTCTGGAATGCCACCTCTCACAAATGCCCTCCGAGAAGAGCTATCAGTGTCTCCCCGTGCGCCTTAGGCGATCTTCAGATCACACCATCTGCCCCAGAGTTGCTTCCAGAAGTAGTGCAGTGCCCTCAGGGCTCTATTGCAGCCAAGTCTGGGGACCTTCAGAACTGCAGTCTTTAAGCTTTGTTGGTTGCAAGAACTCAACGAAAATCAGCCCTTCGCATTTTCCCAGCCAATGGCTTTGCGGAAGTGCTCTCATTGTGCGTTCCCATGGGTGCCCCACTCTCTCTCTCTCTTGCCTTTCTCTGTGACCAGGGCTCCCTCCCCTCCACAGCACGAGCAATCCATTTCTCCCCCAAACCAAGTGTCCACCTTTCCCACCTTCCTCGATGTGGCCTCTTCCTTCCCTCTAGTTGTGCCATTTGTTCTGTCAGTCCTCAGGTCAATTGTATGGGTATTCGGAGTGATTAGATATTTATCTAGCGATGTTTGAGGGATGAGGTAAGCCTAGCATCCTCCTACTACACTGCCATCTTAGCTCTCAATGCCAACCATATTTGTTTCTGATGCCGAGGCAGAATAAATGATACCGGCAGTGTGTTAAGATTTTTCTCTCTAAAACATGGCATACTCATGGGAAAAATTTTGGAACATACGAAAAATAAATAGAAATATGAGGCCAAAACTACTTCACGAACAAACCTACAAGAATATATTTACTATTTTTTATGTCTAGTTTTCCGAATCATGGTAGGAATAAGATACTGAATTTCACTATTACCAGCAAATTAATTCGAAAGTAATAACTTCATGAGAGAAGTAAACGTGTATTTAAATTACTCAGCACAGTTTCTGGCATCTAGAAGGTACTCAGGAAGATTGCTTCTTCTCTGTCATTATGGGAAGTAAGTAAAAAAGAAACATTAACAAACGTGGCATTTTTTTTCAGATGGGTACGCTCAATGCGTATTATGTAGTGTACTACTTTTCTGCTTCTGTTTAATACTGATATATTATATCTAATGACTCGTTATTTTCTGATTGTTTTCTCTTTCATGAAATGCTTGAGAAGCTCCTTGGTTTCTGATATTAGCACATTTTGCAAAATTTCAGTTGATGCTACTGTCCCTTTCAGGTGCCAGAGTCCTTTCATGATATTCAAACACTTCATTTTTATTTTATTGTCCTGAACTTATTCTAAAATTGCGCTTTGTGTAACTTTTGGAATGCTGAAATGTTTTGGAAATAAAGAATGTCTTTTTAGATTTCCACTGAGTCTTTATACAAAGTTTTCTCATTTATGGTAATCCTTTTTTTAGATTGCAGGGAAAGGATTTACAGTGCATTGTTTGAACAGAATAAATATAAGAGTCTTGTCTTTTGCAAGTCAACTTAATCCATACGAAACTGACATTTTGATGCAACTCATAACAAATCTGTTGATGTATATATATCATTTTAGAGGTGAAGTATTGGCCACATTTTGTCAATTACCCTGAGGGTTTGAAACAAAACAAATTATAAAATAGTTTCCACATTTTGCATTAAGATAGATTTTCTAAAACAGATTTCCTTCCACTTTTGTCTCAAATGTTAAATACATGTTCATTTAAGAAAATAAATGCTATTGATCAATGTATAAAGGTGTTTTTCAAACTTGTTTCACTCAATAACCTAATGGATCTCTGCAGCTGCATAAAAATATTTGAGGACCTATTAAGGGTCTAAAAATTTGATTTTCCCCCAAATACTGGCGCATCAACATATAATGAAATCCTTAATGTATGAATCTGATTCAAAGTAATATTTGTTGCCGACATTGATTTTACATGCACTGAAACTCTGTAACCCAAAATAGACCATCAAAAGTGCCTCGTTGACACTCTAAATTTGCCTCATCCTACTGTTACTAAGAATTAGAAGCAGCACAAAAAAATGCTGACAAGTTTTTTTTTGCATATTTGGCTGTCTTCATTTCAAGAAAAATCTGCTGAAAAATCTCCCCAAACCAAGTGTTAGCTCTAAGCTTTAAATGTGTGAGAAATCTTATATTTAATAGAAAAATATATTGGATGCAGTCCTGCATCTAAATTACACACCACCATGAAAATTTCCCCAAATTCCAATTGATGTGTTTATATCGATTTCATTTTAATCAAGTTTAATTGTAGAAAGTCATAGAATTGACAGATATTTCAACCTGGGATTTCTGGATATTTTCCTCATTTCCCTTTCCTAGTAGCTTGCTCATGTCTCCAAACTTAGAATTATCAGTTTACAAACTGACCCCTTATACTCACAGGGCAGGGAGAGACAAAAGAAAAAGATCAATTCATATTGGTAGGTGGAAGTTTTAATAGGCAAGGGAACTTCTCGCTGTCTTAAGGCTGTGTCCTTGGGTCAGCTTCTGGGGTTGGGTAAGACAGGTGGAATACACATTTTGAGGATAGGGAGGGGCTCAGGGGCCTCCAATTGCTTTGTTTCAGTTCACCATGGGTCAACTGATTGTCATGTCTCTCAGTGACCTGCCCCCACATAAATGGACCAGGGAGGGCGACAACACAGAAGAGACTCATAAATATGGAGAACAAACAGAGGGTTACTGGAGGGGTGGTGGGAGGGGGTAAGGGGCTAAATGGGTAAGGGTCATTAAGGAATCTATTCCTGAAATCATTGTTGCACTATGTGCTAACAAATTTGGATGTAAATTTAAAAAATAATAAAATAAAATAAAAATAAAAGTTAAAAAAGGGGAAAAAAACAGTAATCCTAAAACAAGTCACTCTATCAATTTCTTTTAACACCATTCTTTCACTTATGTGCAATATCTTATAAGTTTCTAGCTAATTTTTACCACCTCTATTTTATTGAGATATGTTTTAAAATATTACCTAGGTAAAGGTGGCCATAGGTCATACTTTTACTTTGTGTGGACTAAATGTAAGCCTCTTCTTTCCTGAGTAAGGACAGGACCCGCATGTAGGAATTCAGAAAGCTGAACCGATTGTCCCTTGTTTGATTCACTGACTGATTTTGACAGGTCAGGAACTTTTCCTTTGGCAGATAGTACTCCATATGATCTCAGAGACTATTCAAATTATATCTGTATTTGAATATTTCCATTTATTGTGCTCTCGACAAAATGAAATTTTGGTAAATTGGGTTAATACAAGTCAACTGGTCCTCCCTCTCACACATGCAGAAATGCTCCGTGAATGTACAAGTTACAGGTGGTAGGCAGTTAACGAAAATCGTCCGTGTAGAAGTAATATTGCCCTATTCAAGATGTTTTTATAATGTATATTGTTTGTTTTAATACATACTGTATTTTTAAGAGGGAAATAAAAGAATGACTCTTAAGAGCAGCCAGATAGATCTACATGATAATTGACCCCTTTTTTAGAAAGTGAAAAAAAGCCTTCCTAGACAAGTAATAATATGAGGAAAATGTGTGCATCAGATATGAAAGAGTTAGCAGGAATGAAACAAATGACATTGGGGCTTCTCTTTCTGCAGGATATAAACAGTTGCAAGAAATCAACACTAATATAACAATGAGAGCAAGCAGGATGAACTACAAAATAAAGACTTCTTAACCCATAAGGGAGCTGAAGTTGCAAATATATCTAATAATCTACAATTCATTGATAACTGGTGTAGCAGTGGAAGGAGGAGGAGTAGGATGCTATTGATGGGGAGGAAGAAAACAGAATAATAAATATTTTAGGCCAAGTGTGGACTTCATGACAGTTTTAAATAAACAAAAATTATATTGAAACATACAAATTATCAACAGTAACACATGACATAGAAATTTGAAATAGCCATATAGACATTTACAAATTATTTCAGTATTCCAACATTTAAGAAAGAAATAGGATCGATCTTCGGCAAAATATTTCAAAAATAAAGGGGTGCCCAGTTGGCTCAGCCCATTAAGAATTCAGCTCTTGATTTTTGGCTCAGGTCATGACATGGTTTGTGGGATTGAGCCCCATGTTGAACTCCGTGCTAATAGCAGGGGGCCTACTTGGGATTCTCTCCCTCTCTCTGTCCCTACCCCCCTCAAGCTCACATGCTTGCTCTCTCTCAAAATAAATGAACTTAAAAAATTTTTTCAAAAATAGAAGAAAAAGAGATCATTTCCTTATTCATTTTATGAGGATATTCTTATCCTGAAATCAAAATTAAAGTTATCACAAGAAATATACATTAAAAAAACAACGTAATATAGAGGAAAAACTCCTTAACAAAACCAAATCTCATACAGGAAAAGATAAAATGATATCATCACCAAGTATGGTTATCCGAGGGTGGCATGTTTGTATTAATATGGGAAAATCAATCAGTTCTTGTTCATGTAGCATTTTTTAAAATGATTGGAATATTAATTTAGAATCACTGGTAGATAAAAAATAGAAGTATATATATATGTGTGTATATATATATGTATATATATATATATATAGTGTGTGTGTGTGTGTGAGAGAGAGAGAGAGAGAGAAAGAGAGAATGCAAGAGGGAAAGAGGAGAGAGAAAGAAGGAGAGAGACAGGAGGGAGAGAGAGAATCCCAAGCAGGCTCCAAGATGCCAGCATGGAGCCTGATGAGGGGTTCAATATCACGAACCATGAGATCATGACCTGAGCCAAAATCAGAGTCAAATTCTCAAATGACTGAGCCACCCAGGCACCCCAATTATTGATTCTAGTTGTCTACTTATGTATATAACTGTCTGCATACAGATGCATACACTTTTTTTGTCTTTTACAAAATTGGGAACATATGTTTATATCATTTTAATCTGTCTTTCATGTATCTTGTGTATCATTAAATAATTTTCAATAGTTTATGAAATAATGAATAGTATCTCTTCATATGAATATGAGATAATGTGGCTAATCAAACTCATATTTGGGGACTCTTGTCATCTGAAAGTTATTTTGATATAAAATAATGTGATAAATTTACCATATCTATTTTTTGTTGAATACACTTTAATTATTCCAAGAACTTAAATAAGTACAAGTATTTTTTTAAGATAACTGAATACATGTTTTTAAACCTTTTGATAAATATTTTAATAAAAATCTGGCTTACTTGGTCTTGTATGTCCAAGTTTAAAATGCTTCCACTGATCAGGGCACCTGGTTGGCTCAGTCAGTTAAGCGTCCGACTTCAGCTCAGGTCATGATCTCGCGGTTCATGAGTTCAAGCCCCGTGTTAGGCTCTGTGCTGACAGCTCAGAGCCTGGAGTCTGCTTTGGATTTTGCATCTCCCTTTCTCTCTGCCCCACCCCTGCTTGCACTCTGTCTCTCAAAAATGAATAAATGTTAAAAATTTATATATATATATATAAAATGCTTCCACTGACCAAAACGCTCGGCAAATCTCAAAACAAAATTGATAAAAGGTACAGTTATATTCAAAAATCAAATTCAAATATCTATAAAACAGAAATCAAACATAAAAACAAAGTGGTAAGGAGGTGAGGCTATGAACCTTGTGAGATCCGGGAAAGAGAACTGAGGCAGCTAGGAATTCAAACCCCAAGAGACAGCAGAGTCTAATAGTGCTGAGAACATGTGCTGGAACTAATATTATAAACCAGAAGTGTGGGCAGGGGTCAGCCACCCATGAAAGGATACCAAGAAAAAGCTGCCAACTCAGACCAGGTCTAAGGTTTATCTGGGGCTGCTAGAACTAGGAAGCATAGCCTTCAGCTAGGATCTTGGTTAAGCTTCCCAGTGGCTTAAAGACTGCATCTGTGCTAAAAAATAATAGTGTTTTCTTTTGTGTTTCTGTGCTCAGGGATCAAGTGAAGGCAGTATCAGGGGGATTTGTTAGGAAGATTTGAGCCCATGAAAAGAAAAAAAAAAAAAGTCTTACTCAAAATGAATTGGCAAAGCAACTACAAAACATGTGGGGAAAATTAACATCAAAAGGCCAATAAAGTGAAAAACATTAGGAGATGCATTCACTTCAGAAGAAATGGAACTTATAAATAAATCAAATATGATTTTTAGCTTAAATATGACCAGAATGTTCAAGGAGGTGAGTGAAGGAATTTCATGCATAAAGAGAAGACACTTTGGGTTAAAGAGAGGCACTGATTGAAACAGGAAGAGGTGGAGGGGCACCTGGGTGGCGCAGTCGGTTAAGCGTCCGACTTCAGCCAGGTCACGATCTCGCGGTCCGTGGGTTCGAGCCCCGCGTCAGGCTCTGGGCTGATGGCTCAGAGCCTGGAGCCTGTTTCTGATTCTGTGTCTTCCTCTCTCTCTGCCCCTCCCCCGTTCATGCTCTGTCTCTCTCTGTCCCAAAAATAAATAAACGTTGAAACAGGAAGAGGTGGAAATGAAAAAAGAAAAAGAAAATTCTAGAAACTAAGTGGACTTTCATCAAAAACTTAATACACAAGATAAGACAGCAGAAAAGAGTTCAAGTTAAAGGCAAAAAATAGAGTTTTTTACTAATTAAAAAAATTTAGGGGTGCCTGGGTGGCTCAGTCAGTTAAGCGTCCGACTCCTGGTTTCTGCTCAGGTCACGATCTCATGGCTTTGTGGGTTTGAGCACCGCATTGGGCTCTGTGCTGGCAGTGTGGAGCCTACTTGGGATTCTCTCTCCTCACTCTCTGCCCCTCCCCCACTTGCACTGTCTCTGTCTCTCTCAAAATAAATAAATAAGCTTGTTTAGAACAGTTACACATTTATAGAAAAATGGCAAATTTAATAGTTTTCTTACTTAGTACAGATAGTTCCCATATTCAGTTTCCACTATTTTTAACAACTAATATTTTGTGGTACCCTTGTTACTATTAATAAATGAACATTGATATGTTATTAACCACAGTCCATTCTTGATTTAAATAGATTTCCTTGGTTTTTACCTAATGTCCCTTTTCTGTTCCGAAATCCCATTCAGGATATTACAGGTAAATCAGTCACATTTCCTTAGGCTTGTCTTGTTTTGGCTGTGAAGGTTTCTCAGACTTTCCATGATTTTGAACGACCTTGACAATTTTGAGTTCAGATCAGATGTTTTGTGGAATGTCCTGCATTGGGATTTGTGGGTTTTTTAGGTTTAGAATGGAATAATGTTCTTTTGGGAGGAAGACCACAGAGGCAAAGTACCATTTTTATCACATATAACAAGGGTACATACTGGTAACCTGGTTTATCGCTGTTAATATTAACTGACCAACTGTGTCAGGTAATGTTTTTCAGGTTTTTCCAATGGAAAGTTATGGTTATTTGCCCCCTCATTTCAATACTGTCCTCTTTTGAAAGGAGTCAAGATGATACAAAGATCTCTTAAAATTCAACAATAAGAAAACAATCTGGGGCACCCGGGTGGCCCAGTCGATTACGTGTCTGACTCTTAATTTCGGTTCAGGTCACGATCTCACAGTTGGTGAGCTCAAGCTTTGCGCCAGCTCTATGCTGACAGCACAGAGCCTGCCTGGGATTCTCTGTCCCTCTGTCTCTCTCTGCCCCTCCCCCACTCTCTCTCCCTCTCAAAAATAAATCATTTGTCGTCAGAGAAATGTAAATAAAATAACAACATTGACAATACCAAAGGGTAGTGAGTATGTGGAACAACAGGCACTTTCATTCATTGCTGGTGGGGAAAAAAGTGGTACAGCTACTTTGGAAGACAGTTTGGTGATTTCTTAGTAAACATATGATCCAGCACTCATACTCCTTGGCATTTACCTGAAAAGTTGAAAACTTACGTCCGCATCAAGCCTGCACACAGATGTTTATGGCAGTTTTATTAATAATTGCTAAAACTTGGAAGCAACCAAAACGTCCTTCAGTAGGTGAATGAATGAACTAGTACATCAAGACAGTGGAATATTATTATTCAGTGCTAAAAAGAAATGACCTGCCAACTCATTAAAAGACGTGGAAGAAGTTTAAATGCATATTACTAAGTGAAAGAAGCCAGTGTGAAAATTTTCTACACTGTATTGTATGATTCCAACATGACATTCTGGAAAGGCAAAAGTATAGAGCCAGGAAAAGGGCCAGAGATTTCCAAGGGCTGGGAAAGGGTGCAGGTTAAACAGGCAGAACACAGAGGATTTGGGGGTCATTGGCAGGGGATACATGGTACAATCCCTGTAACTTCACCTCAGTTTTGCTGTGAACATGAAACTGGTCTAAAAAATAGTTATTTTTTTAAGAAGTGTATTGTTAAGACAAAATAACTTGGTATTTAAGGGTATAGTTTTTGGAATCAAACAGACCTGATTTTAAGACTTGTCTGTCACTTTATTAGCTTTGTGACGTAGGTCAGTTTACTTCTGTGATTGCATATCTTCATGGTGACCTTTAAAATGCATTATATTGGGGCGCCTGGGTGGCTCAGTCGGTTAAGCGGCCGACTTCGGCTCAGGTCATGATCTTGCAGTCCGTGAGTTCGAGCCCCGCGTCGGGCTCTGTGCTGACAGCTCAGAGCCTGGAGCCTCTTTCAGATTCTGTGTCTCCCTCTTGCTGACCCTCCCCTGTTCATGCTCTGTCTCTCTCTGTCTCAAAAATAAATAAAAACGTTAAAAAAAATAAAAAAAATAAAATGCATTATATTACCAAGCTCATAGGGTGAAAATAAAGGATAACTGATGGGTCACCTGGGTGGCCTAGTTGGTTGAGCATCTGACTCCTGATTTCGGCTCAGGTCATGATCCCAGGGTCATAGGATCGGGCCCCATGTCAGGTTCTGCACTGAGAATGGAGCCTTCTTGGGATTCTCTCTCTCTCTCTCTCTCTCTCTCTCTCTCTCTCTCTCCCTCTCTCTCCCTCTCTCCCTCTCTCCCTCTCTCCCTCCCTCCCCCTCTGCCCCTCTCTCCTGCTCTTGCTCTCTGTCTAAAATAAAAATTTAAAAATGAAAAATAAATAAAAACAAAGGATAAATTATATAATTCATCTGAAATGGAATGATTAGCACATACAAGTATTTAATAATTCTTACTATTATAGAATATTGTGATAATTCTTAGGATTATTATACCTTTACAGCCAGTTGTTTTGGTAAAACAGAATTCTGATGGGCCAAGATTATATTCTACAATTAAATACAGTTTTAAGTGATTCAGATACAACTAAGAGAGCCAACTTACTTACCAAAGCCACCAAACAACTGTTGATAGATGGTAGTCATGCTAAATGTCAGAAAAAAGTCTTTCTTAAAATCTGATATTGGTTTCAAAATTGAGTACCAAGTAACTAATATCTCCATTAAATTAATTACGAATTGTTTTTAATAGAAGGACTTGCATGTTTATAGGATATTTGAATTTGGCTACAAAGATACTAAAAATAATATTCAAGACTAAAAATTTTTACTAACAATAAATGGGAAATCCCAAAGTCGCAGGTTCTTGCATATTATCACTTCCATAAAAATACATATTATTTGGAAAACAATCAAATTTAGGAAATCCTGGATTTACATGCTTCCTATTTTATCTGTCAAATGCACGTAATATCTTGCCTTGCCTCAAGTCCTTAGTGTTTGCTTAATAAGGGTAATGATCATCCAAAATATTTGCTAAATTTGGCAGATGACTCATTAGAAGAGAATGAACATTTACTAATTTAAATAACACCAGGGGGCGCCTTGGTGGCACAGTTGGTTGAGCGTAGGCCTTCAGCTCAGGTCATGATCTTGCAGTCTCAGTTCGTGAGTTCAAGCCCCACGTGGGGCTTTGTGCTGACAGCTCAGAGCCTGAAACCTGCTGTGGATTTTGTGTCTCCATCTCTCTCTGCCCCTCCCCTATTCACACTCTTTCTCAAAAATAACATTAAAAATTTTTTTTTAAATAACAACAAAGTGTGTCAGTATTGATGTTAGGAACTTATAAGTGAATCCTTTGGGAATGTTTCCTCAATATATATTGTCAAGCCCTGTGCATACATTTGGTTTTATATAGAGTATAGGATATTTGAAAAAATTACACAAATTCAATGGGGTATGTGCATTTGAATAGAATTTCAACATTAAATGTGTATCCTCTTTAAAACGTATGTATACTAATGAATTTTAAACATTTTAAATAATTCTCATTTTTAATTTATAATTCTTTGTCAAGTTTAGCTTTTATAAAATATTTTCTATGCTAAAACTGGGCAAATTTTCTACTTTATTTTTATATATTAGCATTTTTATACTTTTTAGCATTTTATAACTTTTAAAACTATGTGTTAAGGTCGTTTCATGTTGATGATCTTTTTATACTTTCATATACATTCCTTATCCCAAATTTTCATTATTATTGTGTGTGTATGTTATGAGATATTATAGTCATTGTATAGTATTCTGTTCCCCTTGTAAACATCATATAATCTTAGTTTTGTAAGTAAAATGTAATGATCGCCAACAATTCATAAGCTGGTATTTTTCTATTATTTTGACTCTCTGAATTTTTCTAGTTTATTCCTCAAGAAGCGTTCCAGGGAAATTCCCAAAGTTGAGGCTTTATCTCATTATGCAGGACATCCAGGAAATTATTAAAGAATATCAGGGCCCTCTTATAAAGATTTAAGAGTATAGTTAAATAAATCCCCACTGTACAAATATAGTACAATTTAAGCAGCATTAAACAATAAGTTTGACTTATAGAGAAACATAAGTATGCTTTAAGTCTGTGAGTTAAAAATGGTATGCAACACTTCCATTATTGATCACCTTTGGAAGATGCTAGGTGTTTTCAATTGGATTGGTGTATTTTTTTCTATCCTATTTTCAAACAACTTATACCATCATATTTAAAGTGTGTTTCTTTTAAATAAAATTGTAGGTTGGTCATTTAAAAAAGTTCATTGTGCCAATCTTTGCCATTTTAATTAGTATATCTAGATCCTTTGTATTTACTGTTACCATTAGTATATTAGTACTTAAACTTGCCATTTTTATTTATGTTGTGTTTGATCCCTCAGTTTTGTTTTCATGTTTCACATTTCACCCTTTCCTATGGGTCACTTGAACATATTTTATAGTTCCATTTTGACTTATCTGTTAAGTTTTTTAAAGTTTATTTATTTGTATAGAATATTTAGTGATTTCTGCAGATATTGCATTATACATAAGCAACTTATAGTCTAGTGTGAACATTTTATAAGTCTGAGTAAAGTGTAGAGAAATTACCTTTATTTAGTTCCCATAATCTTCTGCATTTAGAGCATAATTTTCTTAAATATGTCTCTCTACACATATTGAGAACTGCACCAGTATTACAAGTGTTTCTTCAATCTCTAAATGAATTCATAAAGCTGAAGAGGAGAAGAAAAATATATTGTGCACATTCATATTATTAATATTTACATTGTTCTTTCTTTTGTCCTGGTAATCCAAGATCTCTTCTATTTTGTTTCCTTCTTTGTGTGAAGAACTTCAACTTCCTTTATCCATTTAGCCACTATTTCTCTTCTCCTTCTGTGACATCAGTGACATAGATGTTACCTCTTTTGTTATTGTCCTATGTGGGTATCTGAGGCATTGTTCATCATTTTTTTTTCATTTTATTTTCTCCTCAGTGTTCAGATTTATAAATTCTATTGACTTAGTTTTAAGTTCACTGATTATTTTTGCTGCCATCTCTCTTGTTGAGCCCTCCTACTAAGTTTTTTGACTATTGTATATTTCATGTTTCTAATATTTACTTTTTTAAAGTTTATTTATTTATTTTGAGAGAGCGAGAGAGAGAGCACATGAACAAGGAAGTGGCAGAAATGAGAGATAGAGGAAGAGAATCCCCGTCAGGCTCCATGCTGTTGGCTCAGAGTCTGACGTGGGACTCGAACTCAAGAACCGTGAGATCATGACCTGAACTGAAATCAGGAGTCAGACACTTAACCGACTGAGCCACCCAGGTTCCCCTTTACTTGTTTCTTTTTAATAACTTCTTTGTATTTCCTAAAATTTTCTGTTTTCATTTGTTGCAAAAGAATTTGTAATTAATTTCTTAAGCATTTTTATCCTGGCGGAGTTAAAATTCTTGTCAGATAATTCCAGTATCTGATTCATTTTGGTGTTGGCATCTGTTGATTGTGTTTTCTCATTCAAGTTGTGATTTTCCTGGTTTATGGGATGATGACAGATTTTTGTTTATGTCCTGGACATTTTGGGTATGATGTTAGGAAACTCTGGATCCTATTTAAATCTTCTTTTTTAGCCGGCAGTCACCCAGTTTAGGTTTGGCACATGGGTCCTGGCCTACTTTTGTGGGCTGTGGGTGGTGCAAATGACATTTAGATTTTAGAGTCTTGCAGTGCTATTCTGGTGTACTTCATTTTTATGCTACATGGAGGCCACTCCAAAAACCTGGGTGGTATTCCAAACTTTATTTCTGTTCTGAAACATTTGTACATGTATATTCCGGTTAAGTCTTATGTGTGAATGGGTCAGTGGTCTGCCTAGTGTTTTCTTACAATTTTAAAGAATTCCTTTTTTAGCTTTCTCCTCTCTGAGATGTTCTCCCACTTGTAGTTGGGCAGGTGAGGGATACTGTCCACCAGTGTCTCATATGGTGGTGGGCAGTGACAAAACGCAGGCCCCATTGCTCAGTTTTTGCTGTCATCACTGTCAGGAAAAATGTTTCTCTGGGCTGACTTCTTGCATTGACTGGGGATCAAGGTCTAGTTTCTCTACTCAGTCAACACAGACACTTAGGTGGGAAATGAAAACCCCTTCTTGGACCATCTGATAACATTGGGTCCCTGACAACATGCTACTAGCAGGGGAAGAAAGTGCCTTCCTGAGCTACTGCTGCTATTGGATTAGGGTCAGGAGATGACAATCCCCATTAGGTATCCATTAGTACCAAAAGTAAGGTAGGAAAACTTCTCACTGGACCGCCTGCTGCCACCAAGTTGGGGGGACACAGGAGGCCAGACTCCATCCGTGGTCTTTCCGATGCTGGAAAGAAAACATTTGTTCATAGGGTTTGGCTGGGGTAATGTGGGCATTTAAAAAAAAAGGTTATCAGAGATGCCTGGGTGGTTCAGCTGGTTAAGCATTGGTCTCTTGATTTCAGCTCAGGTCGTGATTTCACAGTAGTGAGATCAAGCCCCAAGTTGGGCTCTGTGCTAAGCAGGGAGCCTTCTTAAAATTCTCTCTCCCTCTCCCTCTGCCCCTTCCCTGCTTGCACTCTTACTCTCTCAAAACAACAACAAAAGGTTTCCTGTTGAATTGTATTTTCCCAGTCTCTTGGCTCTCATTTGTAACCTGTATTTGGACATATACCTTAGCCACAGAGTTTGTCTACATGTTTACTCAGGGCAGGATTTGGATATGATTCACCAGATTTTAGAGACCTAACAAATAATTGTTTAGTAAATGTGAATGTTCCAGTGGTTACCACTCCGAGACCCAACTCCACAAAACTGGCAGTTGATTCTACATTGCAGTTGATTCTGTTTCTGAGTCCTGACATTGTCTTTGCACATAGGCTGTGTAGCCTTTCCAAACTTGCAAAGCACACTACCAAATCTGAAAGACAGGAATGTCTGTATCATCACCATGCCTTGGCCCAAGTCTTTTATCCCCTTTTCAGGCTTCCCTGATGCCAAAACCAATGTAGCGACTCACTCTTTGAACCTACACACCGTCCCTATGCTAATGATGTGGTAACAAATGTTCATTGAATTCAGATGCCTTTAGTCTCTAGAAGCCACACATGCAGAGAGAAAGACAAGGTACAAGCCTGAAGTAGGTTACTTCCTATTTGGAGGAAGTCTTGGAACCCAAGACTATACTATTAGTGATATGACTTATTGGAGGTCTATGGCACCACGGGTAGAGCCTCATGGATGAAACGGGAGAAGCAGCTGGGTAGAAGAAGATATAGTCTTCAGCAGAGCTTGGGGAAGCCTGAAAGAGTTGTGAGGTTTAATAATGAAAATGCAGGGCTTCCAGGGAAGATGATGGAATAGGAGGACCCTAAACTCACCTTGTCCCATGGGTACAACTAGGTAACACTAATATCAGTGTAAACCCAGGAAATGACCCAAATACTGGCAGAACAAACTCTCCACAGCTAATTGTAGAGAAGAGGCTACATCGAAGAGGGTAGGTAGGGTGGTGACGAGGTCAGGAGCTAAATGGAACTGTGGGACTCTGTGTAGGAGGGAGAGACATGGTGGGTGCAGAGAGGGGAGAGAAACAGACTCTCACACCAGGGATCCCACGCAGGGAAGAATAATTCCTATAATATTTGGCTGTGAAACCAAAGGAACTGAATTTTGTAAGTTCTCACAATCAGCAGGACTTAGCAACTGGAATGTTATAAATAACAGGGTTTGGCTTTGGGAGACTTGGCAGGGCTAGAGGATACTAAGTCACTGCCCTTAAAGAGAGCACGACATAGAGCCCCACAGACATACAGCATAGAAGCAGCAGTTTGAAAACTGCCTGGGGTATAGAGGATGGAGATTTGCTTACTAATCTCAGAACATGTTCTGGAGGGGTAGGGGTTGTTGGGAGACTTCTCCAGAAGCAAAGGAGCTGACAAAGCCATTTCCCTCTTCCACCAGCCAGCATAAACACAAAGACACCTGTGCAAACCAGTGCATCACCAACACTCTACCTAGCTTGCTAATAGCATGTCTGCCCCTGTGCACTTGTGCAGATCCATACCCTCCAACATAGCTTGTGTCAGTCCCAGTAGCTGCAGGTCTCTCTCCCTAGTAGACCAGTGTAAACGTTGCTAACACCACCTGCCCCACCTCCAACGTCTCCTACGGTCCTGCCTCCTCCAATATGTTCTTGGCTGGAGCCCATCCAAAGTGGTGCCACAAACCTTGCAGTGTGCAAGCAGCCCTGTCAGGAGCCAGCATCACTCCAAAATAAGCCCTGCCCCTGGGAGAGGGAAATATTACCACACACACCAGTCTGACTGCAGCTGTAGTAGTGGGCTGGGAGCAGACATCTGGTCTGACTGCAGGCCCCACCCAGCAATGAAAGCTTCTCAGGAGACAAAACAGGGAAATTGCCTTGCTGTTTGGTGCTATTGCATCGCTGGCAAAAGCCTGGTCCAACTCAACTGAAGACTGGCCCGCTAACAACACAGGGACCAGGCCCTGCCCACAATACACAAAGGGAGACACTACAGACCACTGGAATGAAGGCAAGAGTGGCTTAGCTACAATGGCTGGGAATATTCAATACACATAGGAGACATCCCTGAAAAACCATGTACTGGTGAACAAGGGACTATGCACTGCTGGGCACTACAGGACCTCTTCTTCATAAGGCCACTACTTTCAAGAGCAGGAGATGTAGCCAACCTTCAGAACACATAGAAACAGATGCAGAGAGATAGACAAAATGAGAAGACAGAGGAACATGTCCCAAAAGAAAGAACAGGACAAAATCACAGAAAGAGACAAGACAGAGATAAGAAATATGCCTGATAGAGAATTTAAAGAAATGGTCATAAAGATACTCACTGGACTTGAGAAAAGAGTGAAAGACATCACTGAGACCCTTAAAAAAGAGGCAGAAAGCATAATAAAGAACGAACCAGAGATGAAAAACTCAACAACTGAAGTGGAAAATACACTACAGGAAACATAGTAGACCATAGGAAGCAGAAGAATAGATTAGCAACCTAAAGGAAAGCAATCAACCCAAACAGAGAGAGAAAAAAAAATTAAAAAGAATAAGTTAAGGGAATTCAACAACACCATCAACCATAATAACATCTGCATTTATAGGGATCTCAGAAGGAGAAGAGAGAGCAAAAGGGGCAGAAAATTTATTTGAAGAAATTATAGCTGAAAACTTCCTAAATCTGGGGAAGGAAATAGAAATCCAGATCCAGGAAGCACAGAGAGCCCCCAAGAAAATCAGTCCAAGGAGGTCACCACCAAGACACATGGTAATTAAAATGGCAAAAAAAGTAATGATAGAGAATTTTAAAAGCAGCAAGAGAAAAGAAAACAGTTGCATACAAGAGAAACCCCATAAGGCTTTCAGCTGATTTTTCAAAGAAACTTTGCAGGCCAGAAGAGTGTGGCATGATATATTCAAAGTGCTGAAAGGAAAAAATCTGTAGCCAAGAATACTCTATCCAGCAAGGCTATCATTAAGAATGGGAGAGATACAGAGTTTCTCAGACAAACAAAAGTTAAAGGAGTTCCTGACCACTAAACCTGCCCTATAAGAAATGTTAAAGGACTCCTTGAGTCAAAAGGAAAGACTATAAGTAGAAGCAAAAAAAAGTAGGAAGCACAAAATTAGTATATCAATTAAGTATATTTAAGCACAGTAAATTAAGTATATCAATAAAAATCAATCGAGGGAGTCACAAAATTAAAGGATGTATTGTATGATACCATATACCTAAACCGTAGGGGGCAGGGAGTAAGAATGGATTCAAACTTAAGCAACCATCAACTTAAAATAGACTGCTATATGCAGAAAATAGACTGCTATATACAGAATATAGTACATATAATGTTAATTATAACCAGAAATCAAAAACCAGTAATAGATGTGCAAAAAATAAAGAGAAACGAATCCAAGTATATCGCTAAATAAAGCCAGCAAATTGTGAGAGAAGAAAGCAAGATGGGAACAGATAAAAACTACAAAAACAACTATAAAAAAGTAACAAAATTGCAATAGGCACATACCTATCAATAATTACTTTGATGTCAATGGACTAAACACTCCAATCAAAAGACATAGGGTGACAGAATGGATAAAAAAGCAAGATTCATTTATGTCCTCCCTATAGAAGACTCATTTCAGATGTAAAGTCATATGCAAATTGAAACTTAAGGGACAGAGAAGCATTTACCATGCAATTGGGAGTGAAAGAAAGAGAAGCAATACTGATATCAGACAAAATAGACTATATTATTTTTTTTAATGTTTATTTTTGACAGAGAGAGAGAGAGACAGAGCATGAGCAGGGGAGGGGCAGAGAGAGAGGGAGACACAGAATCCAAAGCAGGCTCCAGGCTCTGAGCTATCAGCACAGAGCCCAATGAGGGGCTCGAACCCACAGACCACGAGATCATGACCTGAGACAAAGACGGATACTCAACCAACTGAGCCACCCAGGCGCCGCCAGACAAAATAGACTTTAAAACAAAGATTGTGATTGTGATTGGGATTGCATTGAATGTGTAGATAGCTTTGGTTAGTATTGACATTTTAACAATATTTATTGGTCCAATCCATGAGCACGGAATGTTTTTCCAATTCTTTATATCTTCTTCAGCTTCCTTCATAAGCTTTCTATAGTTTTCAGCATACATATCTTTTACATCTTTGGTTAGGTTTATTCCTAGGTATTTTATGCTTCTTTGTGCAATTGTGAATGGGATCCGTTTCTTTATTTATCTTTCTGTTGCTTCATTATTAGTGTATCAGAATGCAACTGACTTCTGTACATTGATTTTTTATCCTGCGACTTTGCTGAATTCATGTATCAGTTCTAGCAGACTTTTGGTGGAGTCTATCAGATTTTCCATGTATAATATCATGTCATCTGCAAAAAGTGAAAGCTTAACTTCATCTTTGCCAATTTTGATGCCTTTGATTTCCTTTTGTTGTCTGATTGCTGATACTAGAACTTCCAACACTATGTTAAACAACAGCTGTGAGAGTGGACATCCCTGTCATGTTCCTGATCTCAGGGAAAATGCTCTCAGTTTTTCCCCATTGAGGATGATGTTAGCTGTGGGCTTTTTATAAATGGCTTTTGTGATGTTTAAGTATGTTCCTTCTATCCCGACTTTCTCAAGGGTTTTTATTAAGAAAGGATTCTGAATTTTGTCAAATGCCTTTTCTGCATCAATTGACAGGATCATATGGTTCTTATCTTTTCTTTTATTAATGTGATATATCACGTTGATTGATTTGCCAATGTTGAACCAGCCCTGCATCCCAGGAATGAATCCCACTTGATCATAGTGAATAAATTGCACCAGCATTCTTCTTGAAGCTAGAACAAGCAATCCTAAAATTTGTATGGAACCACAAAAGGCCCTGAATAGCCAAAGTAATTTTGAAGAAGAAGACCAAAGCGGGAGGCATCACAATCCCAGACTTTAGCCTCTACTACAAAGCTGCAACCATCAAGACAGCATGGCATTGGCACAAAACAGACACATAGACCAATGGCATAGAATAGAAACCCCAGAACTAGACCCACAAAAGTATGGCCAACTAATTTTTGACAAAGCAGAAAAGAATATCCAATGGGAAAAAGACAGTCTCTTTAACAAATGGTGCTGGGAGAACTGGACAGCAACATGCAGAAGAGTGAAACTGGACCACTTTCTTACACCATTCACAAAAACAAACTCAAAATGGATAAAGGACCTGAATGTGAGACAGGAAACCATCAAAATCCTGGAGGAGAAAGCAGGAAAAAACCTCTCTGACCTCAGCCGCAGCAATTTCTTACTTACACATCCCCAAAGGCAAGGGAATTAAACACAAAAATGAACTACTGGGACCTCATGAAGATAAAAAGCTTCTGCACTGCAAAGGAAACAATCAACAAAACTAAAAGGCAACCAATGGAATGGGAAAAGATATTTGCAAATGACATATCAGACAAAGGGCTAGTATCCAAAATCTATAAAGAGCTCACCAAACTCCACACCCGAAAAACAAATAATCCAGTGAAGAAATGGGCAGAAAACATGAATAGACACTTCTCTAAAGAAGACATCCAGATGGCCAACAGGCACATGAAAAGATGCTCAACGTCGCTCCTTATCAGGGAAATACAAATCAAAACCACACTCAGATATCACCTCATGCCAGTCAGAGTGGCTGAAATGAACAAATCAGAAGACTATAGATGCTGGAGAGGATGTGGAGAAATGGGAACTGCACTGTTGGTGGGAATGCAAACTGGTGCAGCCGCTCTGGAAAACAGTGTGGAGTTTCCTCAAAAAATTAAAAATAGACCTACCCTATGACCCAGCAATAGCACTGCTAGGAATTTACCCAAGGGATACAGGAGTGCTGATGCAGAGGGGCACTTGTACCCCAATGTTTATAGCAGCACTCTCAACAATAGCCAAATTATGGAAAGATCCTAAATGTTCATCAACTGATGAATGGATAAAGAAATTGTGGTTTATACACACAATGAAATACTATGTGGCAATGAGAAAGAATGAAATATGGCCCTTTGTAGCAACGTGGATGGAACTGGAGAGTGTTATGCTAAGTGAAATAAGTCATAGAGAGAAAGACAGATACCATATGTTTTCATTCTTATGTGGATCCTGAGAAACTTAACAGAAACCCATGGGGGAGAGGAAGGAAAAAAAAAAGAGGTTAGAGAGGGAGAGAGCCAAAGCATAAGAGACTCTTAAAAACTGAGAACAAACGAAGTGTTGAGGGGGGGTGGGAGGGAGGGGAGGGTGGGTGATGGGTATTGAGGAGGGCACCTGTTGGGACGAGCACTGGGTGCTGTATGGAAACCAATTTGACCATAAATTTCATATTAAAAAACAAGACACATAGAACAATGATTCTTAAATAAAAAGATTCATAAATTTGAAACAAAAAAAATAAAAAATAAATAAAAAATCAAACAAAGACTGTGAGAGTCAAAGACACTACATAACCATAAAGTCATAAAGAGGACAATCCAAAAAGAATGTATAAAAATTGTATTTATGAACGCAACATGGGAACAACCAGTTATGTAAAGTGGCTAATAACAAACATGAAGGAAGTAATTGATAGCAATACAACAACAGTAGGAGATGTTAACACCCCACATACATCAATTGATAGCTCCTCCAAACAGAAAATCAACAAGGAAACAATGGCTTTGAAAGACAAATTGTACCAGATGGATCTAACAGGTATATTCAGAACATTCCATCCTAAACAAGTGGAATATACATCTTTTTGAGGTGCACATGGAAAATTCTCCGGGATAGATCACCTATTAGGCCACAAATCAAGTCTCAACAAATTTAAAGAGATTGAAGACCACACATCTTTTCTGACCACAACACTATGAAACTAACAATCAGGCACAAGAAAAAATCTGGAAATAACACAAGTACATGGTGGTTAAATAACATGCTAGTAAACAATGCATGGGTCAACCAGGAAATCAAAAAGGAAATTTAAAAAATGCATGGAAATAAATTAAAATTTAAAAAAATGGTCCAAAATTTTTGAGGTGCAGCAAAAGCAGTCCTAATAGAGAAGTTTATAGAAATACAGGCCTAATTCAAGAAGCAAGAAAAATAAAAAATAACCTAACCTTACACCTAAAGGAGCTAGAAAAAGAATAAAACCCAAAACCAGTAGAAGGAATGAAACAATAGAGAATAATTAAATGGTTAATACAGAAGAATTAAATGAAATAAAAACTAAAACCACAGTAGAACAGATCAATGAAACCAGGAGCTGGTTCTGTATAAAGATCAGTAAAATTGGGGGTGCCTGGGTGGCTCAGTCGGTTGAGCATCCGACTTCAGTTCAGGTCATGATCTTGTGGTTTGTGAGTTCAAGCCCTACATTGGGCTTTGTGCTGACAGCTCAGAGTCTGGAGCCTGCTTCAGATTCTGTGTCTCCCTCTCTCTCTGCCCCTCCCCTGCTCATACTCTGACTCTGACTCTCTCTCTCTCTCTCTCTCTCTCTCAAAAGTAAGTTTACATTTAAAATTTTTTTAAAAATTTAAAAAAACTGGGCACCTGAGTGGCTCAGTCAGCCTAGCGTCCAACTTCAGTTCAGGTCATGATCTCATGGTTCATGAGTTTGAGCCCTGCATTGGGCTCTGTGCTGACAGCTCGGAGCCTGGAGCCTGCTTCGGATTCTGTGTCTCCCTCTCTGCCCCTCCCCTGCTCACACTCTGTCTCTCCCTCTCTCTCAAAAATAAATAAACATTAAAAAATTAAAAAATTAAAATCAATAAAATTTATAAGCTTTTAACAAAACTCTTCAGAGAGGAAGAGAGACAGGACTCAAATAAACAAAATCAGAAATTAAAGAGCAGAAATAACAAAACCACAGAAATACAAATAATTACAAGAGAATATTATGAAAAATTATATGTCAAAAATTGGACAACCTATAATAAATGGATAAATTCCTAGAAATATGTAATCTCCCAAACTGAACCAAGAAGAAGTAGAAAGTTTAAACAGACTGATTAGCAGCAATGAAATTGAGTCAGTAATCAAAAAACTCCCAGCAAACAAAAGTCTAGGTACTTTTGTACCTTCACAGGTAAATTCTACAAAACATTTAAAGAAGAGTTAATAGTCTATTTTACTCAAAGTATTACAAAGAATACAAGAAGAAGGAAAACTTCCAAATTTTTTTCTATGAGGCCAGCATTACCCTGATACCAAAATCAGGTATAGACACTACCAAAACAAACAAATAAACAAAAAAATAGAACTATAGGCCAGTATCTCTTATGACCATAGGTAAAAAATCCTCAACAAAATAGTAGCACACCAAATCCAACACCACATTAATAAAATCATTCACTGGACCATCTGGGTAGCTCAGTTGGTTGAGCATCTGACTCTTACTTTGGCTAAGATCATGATCCCAGGGTTGTGGGATTGAGCCCCACATTGGGTTCCATCCTGAGCATGGAGCCTGCTTAAGAGTCTCTCCCTCTCTCCCTCTGCCCCTCTCCCCTGCTGGCTCTCTCTCTCTCTCTCTCTCTCTCTCTCTCTGTCTCTCAAATAAATAAATAATCATTCCCCACAATCAAGTGGGTTGCAAGGGATTGATTTTCAAATCAATCAATGTCAATACATTATACCAAGTAGGTTGCAGGGGATTGATTTGCAAATCAGTCAATATTGATACATTATACCAAGAAGAGAAAGGATTAAAAAAGTGATCATTTCAATAGATGCAGAAAAAGCATTTAACAGACTATGACCCTTTCTTGATAAAGACCCTCAACAAAGTATGATTATAGTGAACATACTTCAACATATTAAAGGTCATATATGAAAACCCACAGCTAACATCATACTCAATGGTGAAAAACTGAGGGTTTTTCCCCTAAGGTCAGGAACAAGACAAAGATGTTCACGCTCACCTCTTTTACTCGACATAGTACTAGCCATGGCAATCAATCAACAAAAAGAAATAAAGGCATCCAAATCAGCAAGAAAGAAGTCAAACTTTCATTATTCACAGATGACATTATACTACATATAGAAAACCTGAAAGACTCCAGCAAAAAACTACCAGAACTGATAAATGAACTCAGTAAGTTGGCAGGATACAAAATGAGTATACAGAAATCTATTGCATTTCTATAGACCAATAATGAAGTAGCAGAAAGAAATTAAAACAGTCTGATTTACAATTGCACCAAAAAAAGAATAAAATATCTACGAATAAGCTTAACCAAGGAAATGAAAGACCTGTACTATGAAAACTATAAAACACTGATGAAAGTAATTGAAGATGACACAAATACATGGAATGACATTCCATGCTCATGGATTGGAAGAACAAATATTGTGTTTTTTTTTAAAAAATTTTAATGTTTATTAATATGAGAGAGAGAGCACGTGTGCAGGGGAGAGGCAGAGAGAGAGAAACAGAGACAGAATCTGAAGCAGGCTCCAGGCACTGAGCTGTCAGCACAGAGCCCAAGGTGGGGCTCAAACCCACAGGCCATGAGATCATGACCTGAGCCAAAGTCAGACAGTTAACCTACTGAGCTACCCAGGTGTCCCAGAAGAACAAATATTGTTAAAATATTCATATTACTCAAAGCAATTTACAGATTTAACACAATCCCTATCAAAATGCTAATAGAATTTTTCACAGAACTAGAACAAACAATCCTAAAATTTTATGGAACCACAAAAGAGCCTGAATAGACAAAGAATTCTTGAGAAAGAAGAACAAAATTAGAGATACCACAAGATTTCAGGATATACTACAAATCACTGTGGTCGTCAAAATAGTATGGTACTATCATAAAAATAGAAACACAGATCCGTGGAACAGATTTGCCAAGAAATAAACTCATGATTATATGGTCAATTAATCTTCAAGAAAGGAGTCAAGAATATTCAACGGGAAACAGTCTCTTCAACAAATGGTGTTGGGGAAACTGGACAGCTACATGGAAAATAATGGAACTGGACTACTTTCATATATAATAATAAACTGAACATGGATTAAAGAACTAAATATGAGGTTTGAAACCGTAAAAATCCTAGAAGAGAGCAGGGTAGTAATTTCTCTGATACCAGCTACAGCAAGGGAAACAAAAGCAAAAATAAACTATCAAGACTACATCAAAATAAAAAGCTTCTTGAGCTCTGAGTGATGTATGGAATTGTTGAATCACTATATTGCACACCTGAAAGTAATTTAACACTGTATGTTAACTATACTGGAACTTAAAAAAAAGTTTAAGAGAAATAATACAATAAAAAGCTTCTGCACAACAAAGGAAACCATCAGCAAAAACAAAAAAACAACCTACTAAATGGGAGAGGATATTTGCAAATGACACATATGATAATGGGCTAGTATCCAAATAATATCCAAAATGTATGATGAACTTGCACAGGTGCTCTCCTCTCTGCACCAATGCTGCATCCTTGACTAGGAGTTTTTCATCACACCACATCTCTAGGCCCAAGTCTCTTACAGTTTTCTGGAACAAGGCTCCTCATATGCCTCTCTCCTCGAGGTAAATAACCTAGGAGCAGAATTGCTGAGTTGAATGGTTGGTAACCTGGAAGGGTCTTATCCTGACTTTACCTGGGATCATTAAAGCTGCAGTTATCTGAAGGTTTCTCTATGACTGGGGGGTCCAAGTTGTCCTTCAGTCAAATGTGTGGCAGTTGGTACTGGATGTTGACTGAAACTGCTCAGTTCTCTTCCATGTGATCACCCATCATCTGCTCCTCTCAAATTTTTTCACACTTACTTTAAACTGCAAAGATTCAGGGCACCTGGGTGGCTCAGTCAGTTGGGCATCCGACTTCAGCTCAGGTCATGATCTCACAGCTCATGCGTTCGAGCCCCACGTCAGGCTCTGTGCCAGCAACTCAGAGCCTGGAGCCCGCTTCAGATTCTGTGTCTCCCTCTCTCTCTGCCCCTCCCCTGCTCATGCTCTGTCTCTCTCTGTCTCAGAAATAAATAAAAAACATCAAAAAAATAAAAATAAAAATAAACTGCAAAGACTGAATATAGTATTCTGCTAGGGTCAGACCACTGCCAAGAAGGGGAAGGTTGCTTCATGCCTCCGGCAAGCCACACTACCATTAATACATCTTGCTTATAATAATAAAGCCAGTACTGTGAAAGAAGATAGGGAAAGAGTAGGAGGACCCTAGGATTACCTTGCCCTATGAACACAACTAGATAACTATCAAATTATCCTAAATACCACAGAAATAGACATGAAGACTGATGGAACAAAATCCACAACTAAAGGGAGAGAAGAGGCCACATCAAGAAGGAGCAGGAGACATAACTGGCTTTTCTAGCACACAGAAGAAGGTAGGGACTTAAAATGCAAAGACAGAGGAATTTTTCCCAGATAAAAGAACAAGATAAAACCATGAGCAGAGATCTAAATGAAACAGATATAAATAACATGCCTGCTGGAGAATCTAAAGCAACAATCATAAGGTTACTTACTGGGCTTGAGAAAAGAAGACATCAATGAGACCCTTACCACAGAGATAAAAGAGTTTAAAAAAAAGAATCAGAGATGATATTGCAATAAACAAGATTAGAAACATATTTGATGCAATAAACAGCAGGCTGGAAGAAGTAGAGGAACAAATTAGTGACCTAGAAGATAAAGTAATAGAAAGTAATGAACCTGAAGAAAAGAAGAGAGAAGACATATTTACCACAAGAATAGACTCAAGGAACTTGCTGTCTCCTCCAAATGTAATAGCATTTGAATTAAAGGAGTCCCAGAAGAAGAAGAGAAAATGGTACCGAAAATTTATTTGAAGAAATAATAGCTGAAAAGTTACCTAATCTGGGGAAGGAAACAGACATCCAGATACAGGAGGCACAGAGAAGTCCCATCAAAATCAGAAAAGCAGAACATATTATAATTAAATTTGTAAAATATAGTGTTAAGGAAAAAAAATCTTGAAAGCAGCAAAAGAAACCCTTAATTTATAAGGGAAAATACTTGTTGATTTCTCAATAGAAACTTTGTAAGACAGAAGGGAGTGACATGATATACTCAAAGTGCTGAATTGGAAAAATCTGCAACCAAGAATAACTCTTATCCAGCAAGGCTATCATTCAGAATAGAGGAGAGATAAAGAGTTTATCAGAAGAAAAGAAAAAAAAACTTAAGAATTCTGTGACCACTAAACTAATTCCTGAAAGAAATACTAAAGAGAAGTCTTTGAGTGGACATGAGATACCAAAAGTGACAAAAACAAGAAAGGATCAGAGAAAACCTGAAGAAACAATGATAAAACAAATAATAAAATGGCAATAATAACATATATATATATATATATATATATATATATATATATATATCAGTAAGTAATTTGAATGCAAATGGACTAAATGCTCCAATAAAAAGACATAGGGTATCAGAATGGATTTTAAAAAAATCCATCAATATGCTGCCTACAGGAGACTCATTTGAGACAGAAAGGCACCTCCAGATTGAAAGTGAGGGGATAGAGAAACATTTATCATGCAAATGGATGTCAAAAGAAAGCCAGAGTAACAATACTTATATCAGACAAACTGGACTTTAAAACAATGTAACAAGAGAAAAAGAAGGGTACTATGAAATCATAAAGTGGACACTCCCACAAGAAGATGTAACAGTTGTAGGATCTCCTGGGTTTCTCAGTTGGTTAAGCGTCCAACTCTTATTTTGGCTCAGGTCACGATGTCATGGTTCATGATTCTCTCTCTTTCTCTGATCCTCCCCCATGCTCATTTTTTTTTCTCTCTCTCTCTCAAAAATAAATAAATGAATAAACTTAAAATTTAAAAAGATATAACAATTGTAAATATTTATACACGCAACATAGAAGCACCCAAATATATAAAATAATAACCAACATAAAAGAACTAATAGATAATAATACAAAAATAGTAAGGGACTTTATCACCTCACTTACATCAATGGACAGATCATCTAAACAGAAAATTAACAAGGAAACCATGGCTATGAGTGACACGCTGGATTAGACAGACTTAAAAGATAAATTCAGGACATCCCATCCTAAAATGGCAGAATACACATTCTTTTTGAGTGTACAAAACCGTCCCTAACAAATACAGAAATATTGAAGTCCTACTGTGCACCTTTTCAGATCACAACTCTATGAAACTAGAAGTCAATCATAAGAAAAAAAAAAGATGGAAAGACCACAAATACAGAGAGGTTAAATGACATGCTACTAAACAATGATGGGTCAAGCAGGAAATCAAAGAAGAAATTTTAAAAATACATGGAAACAAATGAAAATGAACACATGATGGTCCAAAACCTTTGGGATTCAGCAAAAGTGGTCCTAAGAGAGAAGCATATCTAGCAATACATGCCTACCTCAAAGAAGCAAGAAAAATCTCAAATATACAACCTAACCTTATACCTGGACTAGCTAGAAACAGAACAACAAAGCCTAAAGCCAGAAGAAGGAAGAAAATAATAAAGTTAGAACAGAAATAAATGATAGAGAAGCTAAATAAAAAATAGAACATATCAATGAAACCAGGAGATGGTTATTTCAAAAAAATCAATAAAATTGACAAACCTCTAGCCAGATTAGTAAAAAGAAAAGAGAAAGGATCCAAATAACAAAAATCACAGATGAGAGAGGAGAAATATCAATTAACACCACATAAATACAAACAATTATAAGAGAATATTATGAAAAACTATATGCCAAAAATTGCACAACCTTGAAGAAATGGATAAATTCCTAGAAACATATAAATTACCAAAACTGAAACAGGAAGAAATAGAAAACATGAACAGATGGATAGCCATCAATGAAATTGAATTAGTAATCAAAAAGCTCCCAACAAACAAAAGTACAGGACCAGATGACTTCCAGGTGAATTGCATCCAACATTTGAAGAAGCGTTAATACCCATTCTTCTCAAACAATTCCAAAGAATAGAAGAGGGATGAAAACTTGCAAATTCATTCTATGAGACCAGCATTACCCTCATACCAAAATCAGATAAAGACACCATTAAAAAAGAGAACTATAGGCCAATATCCCTGATGAACATAGATGCAAAAATTCTCAATGAAATACTACCAAACCAAATGTAACAATACATTAAAAGAATAATTCACCACGATCAACTGGGATTTATTCCTGGGTTGCAAGGTGGTTCAATATTTGCAAATCAACCAAAGTGGTACATCACATTAATTAAAGGAAGGATAAGACCCATATAACCATTTCAAAAATGCAGAAAAAGCATTTGACAGAGTACAATATCCATCATGATAAAACCCCTCAACAAAGTAGATTCAGGGGGAACATACCTCAACATACTAAAGGCCATATATGAAAAACCCACAGTGAATATCATCCACAATGGGGAACAACTGAGAGATGTTCCTCTGTGGTCAGGAACAAAATAGGGATGTCCTCTCTTACAACTTTTATTTAACACAGTACTGGAAGTCCTACCCACAGCAATTAGAAAAAAAAAAGAAATAAAAGGCATTGAAATTATCAAGAAAGAAGTAAAATTTTTACTATTTGTAGGTGACATTATATGTTATATAGACAGCCCAAAGACTCCACAAAAATATTACTAGAACTGATAAATGAATTCAGTACAATTGCAGGATACAAAATCAATGTACAGAAATTTGTTGCATTTCTATATACCAATAATGGAACATCAGAAAGAGGAATTAAGAAAACAATACCATTTACAATCGCACTAAAAATAATAAGATACCTAGGAATAAGCCTAACCAAAGAGGTGAAAACCTGTTCTCTGAAAACTATAAAACACTGACGAAATAATTGAAGATGGCATAAAGAAATGGAAAAGCATTCCATGCTCATGGATTGGAGGAACAAATATTGTTGAAATGTCTATACTACCCAAAGCAACTACACATATAATGCAATTCCTATCATAATACCAACAGCATTTTTCACATAGCTAGAACAAACCTAAAATTTGTATGGATCCATAAAAGACCTTGAACAGCCAAAGCAACTGTGGAGAAAAAAGTAAAGCTGGAAGCATTTCATTCCAAGTCCAGACTTCAAGTTGTATTACAAAACAGTAGTAATCAAAACAGTAATGTACTGGCACAAAAATATACACATAGATCAATAGAACAGAATAGAAAACCCAGAAATGCACCCACGACTATATGGTCAATCAATCTTGAGCAGGAAAGAGCACCCAATTTGAAAAAGAAGGTCTCTTCAACAAATGGTATCGGGACAACTGGACAGCAATATGCAAAAGAATGAAACTGGACTTCTCTCTTATACTATACACGAAAATAAATTGAAAATGGATCAAAGACTTAAATGTGAGACTTGAAACCATAAAAATCCTAGAAAAGAACATAGGTAGTGACTTCTTTGATATCAGCTGTGGCAACTTCTTTCTAGGTATGTCTCCTGAGACAAGGGAAGCAAAAGCACAAATAAATTATTGGGACAACACACACACACACACACACACACACACACAAAACTTCTGCATACTGGAGGAAACAATTAACAAAACAAGACAACCTATGGAATGGGAGGAGATAGATGCAAATGACATATCTGATAAAGGGTGAGTATCAAAAATCTAGAAAGAAATTATCAAACCCAATACCTAAAAAGCAAATAATCCAATTAAACATGGGCGGAAGACATGAATACATATTTTTCCTAGTAAGACATACAGGTGGCCAGCAGACACATGAAAAGATGCTTAACATCACTCATCACCAGAGAAATACAAATCAAAACTACAATGAGACATCACCTCACATCTCTCAGAATGGCTAAAATTAACAACACAAGAAACAAAAGGTTTTGGCAAGGAGGTGGAGAAAAGGGAGCCCCATTGCACTGTTAGTGTGAATGCAAACTGGAGCAGCCACTGTGGAAAATATTTTGGTGGTTGCTCAAAATGTTAAAAATAGAACTACCCTATGATCTAGCAGTTGAAGGATTAGGTATTTACCCAAAGAATACAAAAATACTAATTCAAAGGACACATGCACCCAGATGTTTATAGCAGCATTATCTACAATAGCCAAATTATAGAAATGGTCCAAATGTCCATTGACTGATGAACAGATAGAGAAGAAATGGAATATGTATAAATGGAATATTTCTCAGCCATAACAAGAATGAAACCTTGATATTTGCAAGGATATAGATGGAGCTAGAGATAAGAGAACTCTTATCTTGATGAGCCCTGGGTGTTGTATAGAAGGGTTGAATCACTATATTGTACACTTGAAACTAATATACTGTATACTACACCGAAATTAAAATTTTATTAAAAAGAATGAACAAGGCAGGTCCAAGACCAGGAAACAGTAACATAGGAACAGAGGTCTGAAGGAGAGAGGTTCACAAGGCCAATTTCTGACCCTGAGATAGCTAGGGTGTATGTCCAAGACTTTCCTCCACTGAGTTAGAACTTCTTTGGGGTTGAGGGCCATATCTTCCTTGGCTGTATGTCATTTCAGGACTCCAGTGTCGTTCTTCACTCAGAGCATGTGCTTAATAAATGTTTTATGAATTAATGTACCATGTGAGATAATAATTCATAAAGTTCATCTACAGCCACAAATGAAAAAAACCCACTGAGATATTCTCCACTGCTCGTGTAAATACTGGGCGAGAAAGCAAACTCCAAGAAGTCTCACTAAGCCAAAAGATTGTGTGCACAGGTGAGCATCTCAGGCTGGTATAAACTGCTAGTTGACTAGGAACACAGATAGGTTTGTGGTGAATCCCACTACCCCTTTTGTCATGGCTCAAATTCTGATCGAGAGGCTCGTTACCTAGGGAGCTAGATGGACAGGACCTGAATACAAAGTATCCCCTAAGAAGCTGGAAGCTTGTTGTTAGCTATTCATAAAAATGACTTCCATGAAATGTTCCAACTATGAGGTAAGTTCCAGGGAGGGAGAATGATAATAGTGCCAGAGGTAAAATAAAATGAGAAAGGTGCCTGCTGGTTGAGGACACATATTTAGAAGAACTTTGCACACAAGGCTCACGCACCTCTGGTTAATCCTTAGGAATCCTCAACAGTCTCCAGTTGTAAATTCCTGCATACAGTCACCTCACATGACTTGCAACATATATATATCTTTCTCATCTCTCCTGTACTAGTGAAGCCCATGTCTAGCCATTACACTTCCTGTATTAATTTCTTGTGGCTGCTGTAATAAATTACCACAGCCTTTGTGGATTGAAACAACAAAATTGTTTTCTCATAATTCTGGAGGCCAGAGGTCTGAATTCAAGGTGCTGGCAGAGATGTATTACCTCTGATGTTTCTATTGGAAGTATGTCTTCCTTGCCCCTTCTAGAGTATGCTGGCTGCTAGCCTGCCTTGGCATTTCTCGCCTTGTTGCCACATTGCTCTCTGCTCCATCTTCACCTTGCCTTCTCCCTTGTGTGTCTCAGTCAAAACTCCCCTTCCTCTCTCTTATAGGAATACATACAATTGCATGTGGTAGGGCTACGTGGCTAATCCAGGATAAGTTCTTCCTCTCAGGATCCTTAACTTATTTACATATTTTGGCACATAAAGTAATACTCTTACTATATAAAATAATGCCCACAGGTTTTGGGGATTAGAACATGGACGTATGTTTTAGGCGGGGGAGCAGCGTTCAGTCTACTACACATTCTGAGATGAACACTGCTCACTAGTTATGAAACAAAGAGTAGGATGCTCAGTGCAGTAAATTTATTCAGTGGAGTCTTGACATTAGCTTGGAAGGATTTTCGGTAAGATAATCCAAAATAGTAGGTAACTGTGAAGAGCAAGAGACAATAGAATGAACCATGGAATAGGGTTGGCCATAGTGGCTTGGAGGAGACACCTCTCCCTACAGTGTAACCCATCAGAATTGAATCTAGACAGATGAGAAGAGCTGGTGGATCAATTGAGGAAGGTTCTTTAGGCCCCCTTCCTTCAGCCAGAGGATGTTGGCCTGCCTTACACCACCACCCCCCCACACACACACACACAACTAGTGAAGGAGTCAGGATCGTGCTTTTGATGTCTAAGCCATCCCAAGGCTACCCTTGGCTCAGATAGAGACTTACTGATCAAACACAGCCTAAGACATGGGTCATCACTGACCAAAAAAAAAAAATGGTGCATATATAAGAGTGTCAGGAGCCCTGGGGTGACCACTGAGACGTTTTAAGATGAATAAGGTGAGAGGAAACTATAAGCACCTACCACAGTTACAGAACAACCAACCCCAAGGATCAAAAGGAGGAAGAAGATGAAGATCTCTGTCAACCCATGTCTAGAGATGGTGACAAGGCCAATTGACCTCATCCATACTCTTCTTCTTCCCCATGGGTTCTGTCCACCATCACCACCACCACGGTTCCTGCCTGCCTTTGTCTGGCTCAAATACATTTATCATCTTGCACCCCTCCTCATGAAGGATGTCTTTTCATCCAGTCCCCACCCTCTTCGAGTCTGTGCTCTTCTGCATTTATCCCATTACCTATCTAGATAAAGACAACAAGAAGGTAAAAAGGGCCCTTCAGGGGAGTTCAAGGGGAAAAAATCCTCTCTAACAACTACCATCCTTTCAAAAAAGCCTAAAGGAACAAGAAGGCCAACACTATGCAGCCATTATCACAGGCTGAATCAAAAAGTGAATGAAAACAATCTGCTACATATCTTGAGAAATTGTCTGCTGAGAAATGGCCATCCCTGTAGAAGCAGAGAACACGGATTATGATTAGAATGTAATCGGCAGGTTGTAAGTTCTCTGATGGTGGGAGGGTAGAGTAGGAAGGGAAGAGACAAGTGTGTGACAAAAGAGGTAAGTTGGATCCTGGGAGGCTGGGGTACAGCTGAGCAGAACCAGAGTTAGCCAGACACTGGGGAAAAGAATCAGATGAGGACTGTGCTGAAGACAAATTTCCTCCTTAACATTATCCTGCTGACAAGGAGGAATAAAAAAACACTTGGAATTTCTGCATGCGTTTGGGGTGGCGTGTGATGTTAGGGTCAAAAAATTGTTGAGATATAAATTTTAAATTTGTGTACCTGCTTCACCTATTCCCCACCCCTATCCCCTCAGGCAACCACTAGTTCTCGGTATTTGATGGTGTTTCTCTTTTGTTATTGTTGTTGGTTTGTTATTTAGATTCCACATATGAATGAAACCATCTGTTATTTGTCTTTGATTTATTTCACTTAGCATAATAGCCTCTAGGTCTGTCTGTTCATGTTGTCATGAATGGCAAGATGTCATTCTTTTTTATGGCCGAGTAGTATTCCATAGTGTGTGTGTCAAATCTTCCTTATCCATTCTCTATTGGTGGACACTTGGGCTGCTTCCATATCTTGGCTATTGTAAATAAGACTGCAATAAACATAGGGGTGCACATGTCTTTTTGAATTAGTGTTTTCATTTTTCTGGGGCAAATACCCAGGAAAAGAATTACTGTATCCTATGGTACTTCTACTTGTAGTTTTTTGAGGAAGCTCCCTATTGATTTCCATAGTAGCCAAACAATATACATTCCCACTGACAGTGGGCAAGGGTCTCATTTTCTCCACGTCCTGGCCAACACTTGTTTTTCTTATCATACTAGCCATTCTGACTAATGTGAGGTAATATTTCATTGTGGTTTTGATTTGCATTTCCCTGATGATTATGATGTTGATCATCTTTCATGTGTCTATTGCCCATCTGTATGTCTTCTTTGGAAAAATGTCTCATCAGGTCCCCCAACCATTTTTTAAATCAGATTATTTGTGTTTTTATTGTTGAGTTGTATGAGTTCTTTATATATTTTGGATATTGAGTGTTTATTTGATATATCATTTGCAAATATCCTCTGACATTCAGAAGATTGCTTTTCACTTCGTTGATGGTTTCCTTTGCTGTGAAAAAGTGTTTTAGTTTGATGTCCCAATTGTTTATTTTTGCTTTTGTATCTCTTACCTGGGGAGACATATCCCAAAAAATATTGCTCAGATTGATTTCCAAGTGATTACCTATGGTTTCATTTAGGAGTTTTAAGGTTTCAGGTCTTATATGTAGGTTTTTAATCCATTTTGTGTCTATCTTTGTGTATGATGTAAAGAAAGTCATCTAGTCTGATTCTTTTGCATGTAGATGTCCAGTTTTCCCAGCACCATATATTGAAGAGACTGTCTTTTCCCCATTGTATTTTCTTGTCTCCTTTGTTATAGATTAATTGACCATGTAAGTGTGAGTTTATTTCTGGGTCTCAAATCTATACCATTGATCGATGTGTCTATTTTTGTGCCAGTACCATACTGTTTTGATTACTATAGCTTTGTAGTGTATCTTGAAACCTGAGATTGTGCTATCTCCAATTGTGATATCTTTGTTTTTCTTTCTCAAGATTGCTTTGGTTATTCAGGGTCTTTTGTGGTTCCATACAAGTTTTAGGATTGTTTTTTGTTCTAGTTCTTTGAAATATACTATTGGTGTTTTGATTGGGATTTCATAGAATATGGACATTGCTTTGGGTACTATGGACACTTCAACAATATCCTTCCATTCTACGAACATGGTATATCTTTCTTTTTTTTTAATTTTTTTTTCAACGTTTATTTATTTTTGGGACAGAGAGAGACAGAGCATGAACAGGCAAGGGGCAGAGAGAGAGGGAGACACAGAATCGGAAACAGGCTCCAGGCTCTGAGCCATCAGCCCAGAGCCCGACGCAGGGCTCGAACTCTCGGACCGCGAGATCGTGACCTGGCTGAAGTCGGACGCTTAACCGACTGCGCCACCCAGGCACCCCGTCATGGTATATCTTTCTATTTATTTGTGTCATCTTCAATTTCTTCCTCAATGTCTTATACTTTTCATAGTATTGGTCTTCCACCTCTTTTGTTATATTTATTCCTAGGTATTTTATTCTTTTTGATGCAAGTGTAAATGGGATTGTTTTCTAAATTTCCCTTTTTTCATTATTAGTGTCTAAGCAACAGATTTCTGTGTATTGATGTTGTATTCCACAACTTTGCTGAATTAATTTATTAGTCCTAATAGTTTTTTGGTGAAGTCTTTAGGGTTTTCTACATCTAGTATCATGTTGTCTATAATGAAGGACTTTTTCTTCTTTCTTAACAATTTCAATCACTTTTATTTCTTTTTTATGTTTGATTACTATGGCTAGGATTTCCAGTACTATGTTGAATAATAGTGGTGAGAGCGGGCATCCTTTTCTTGTTGCTGATATTGATGGAAAAGCTTTCAGCTTTTCACCATTGAATATGATGTTAATTGTGGGCTTGTTATATATGGCCTTTATTATGTTGAAGTTTGTGTTCTCTTGACACAGGCTTTGGTGAGAGTTTGTATCATGAATGGATGTTGAATTTTGTCAAATGTTTTTTCTGCATTTTTTTGAAGTAATCATGTAATTTTTTATCCTTTATTTTGCCAATTTGGTGTTTCATGTTCATTGATTTGCATATATTGAATCATTCTTTCATCCTTTGAGTAAATCCTACTTCTTTGTGATAAATGATCCTTTTAATGTATTTTTTAATTCAGCTGGATAATATTTTGCTGAATATTTTTATATCTGTGTGCATCAGGGATATTGCTGTTTTGGGGTGTTTTTTTTGTTTTAGTTTTTGTAGTTTCTTTTGTAGTTTGTCTGGTTTGGGTATCAGAATAATGCTGGCCTTGTAAAATGAATTTGGAAGGAATTTTCCTCCTCTAATTTTTGGAATAGTTTGAGAAAAACAGGAATTAACTCTTATTTAAATGTTTGGTAGAGGAGTGCCTGGGTGGCTCAGTTAAGCATCCAACTTCGGCTCAGGTCCTGATCTCGTGGTTTGTGAGTTTGATGACAGCTTAGAGCCTGGAGTCTGCTTCGGATTCTGTGTCTCCCTCTCTCTCTGCCCCTTCCATGCTAGTGTGCACTCTCTCTCTCTTTCTCTCTCTCAAAAATAAACAAACATAATAAAATAAAATAAAAGTTTGGTAGAATTTGTCTGTGATGCCATCTGTTCTGGACTTTTGTTTGTTGGGAATTTTTTAATTACTGACTTAATTTCATTACTAGTAATTGGTGTGTTCAGATTTTCTACTTCCTAATTTAGTCTTGAAAGATTTTATGTTTCTAAGAATTTATCCATTTCTTCTAGGTTGTTTTATGATTTTCTTAAAAACATCTCTCCCTTATGAATGTTATTTCTCCTTTGCCATTATTATTCCATGTATTTGCTCTTTCTACCTTCTGTCTTGAAAAGAGGAGGTTGTGGTTTGTTCTTTTTTTCTAGGTGTTTCTCTTGCATACATCATATAATTGGGCGTTAATTTGTGGGCAAAATTGAAAAAATATTTTTGTTTTTAGGGAGGAGCTGAACGTATTCATATTTATTGATCCAACTGATACATTTGGTCTACAATTTTCCAAATATTTATAATTAAATGTATTTGAACTATTCTTTTTAAAATTTTGGTGGTGGTCATTATTTGCTCTCTTATACATCAATTATTCATTTGTTTAGGAAGCTTTGTATTTTGTTATAGAAATATGATATTGTGATTTATAATAAATATGTATTTGGTTTTTATCCAGGGTTCCTGGAACATGGTTCTTAAAACACTGTAATTCCTATGTAAGTGACAGAGAGGCATCTTTTGTTATAATATTTAGTTCTGTTTCCTGTTCCTAAGATACCTGCAGATTAATAAAGGTGAAATAGCTGTTTTTTTGTTATGCTTAACAAGCCCCTCTCAGCTACACTTGCATTTATATTAATGAGGTGACATTTGAAAAAACTTTTGGAGGGTGGGGGCTGGTTGCCAGGAGATCTAACCACCTGATTTGATACTTGGAGCTTTCAGCTCCACCCACTATCCCCTAGGGAGGAGAGAGGGGGGTGAGGGGGCTGGAGGTTGAATTAGTCACAGATGGTAAATGATTTAATTACTCAGACCTATGCAATAAAGCCTATAAAATCCAGAAAAGATGGAACTGGGAGAGCTTCTGGGTTAATGAACACTATTTATGTCATCTCTCTGACTTTTCCTGAGTTATATCATTTGACAACAAACTGGTAATACAGTAAATACAATGATGCCCTGAGTTCTGTGAGGCACTGTGGCAAATTAATCAAATCTAATGATGAGGTCACGGAAACCTCAGATTATCTCTGGTCAGTTGGAAGCACAGACTAACCAAAAGTGCATCAAGTTTTGAATGAATGAATAACTTCTGCTATATTCATGTGATAAAATACCACTGAGCAATATGAAAGAAAAATACTTTTACACATAATAGCACAGATAGATCTCACAAACTTAATGTGGAGAGAAAGGTACCGGATACAAAGGAGCACACAGTGTCTGGTTCCATTTTATGGAAGCAAAACTAATCTATTATGATAGAATTCAGAATAGTCATTATTTTAGGGAGGTGTTGCCTGGGAGGAACATGAAAGAGCATTCATGTTGGAAATATTCTACATTTTGAAACAAATGGCAGATTTATACATAATTACAATTAAGGATTATGTGTATTGGTATAGGTATGGTTAATAGAAGAAAATATAAAGACAAAGAAGACCTTTCAGGATGCGCTCTTTCCCAACCAGTCCCCCATTTTATATTAACTAGTTATATTTTGCCATAATATTGGTGATGCTCACAAATATTCTGGTTCTCCCTTTCCTTATGTTCTGACCACCCCTAAGGGGCATGCCGACCCATGAGAGTGAATTCATGTATCTGCCCCGTGCCTAGCACAGCCCCTGTCCCAGAAAACTGGGTGCTCCATCAATTGTTAAATGCCCTGAGAATTCCAGCTTGGCTTTAATCTCCCAGCCCCGCCCCCATAGTTCCCTCAGCTCCCCAGGTTTGTGATGCAAACTCCACAGAAGGTAGAGAAGCCTGAGGTCCAAGAGTGAGAGCAAAAGGGGAGGACATGGTCCCAGGTGGGCAGTCAATCCCCACATGTAGGACAAGGAGGGTGGGGAAGAAGGAGACAGTGGGCACGTGGGGAAGGTACGGGTACCTGGACACACCCTCTCAAGGGTTGAGGTGGCCGTGGCAACCCCTACTTGTGGACTGTCTGGCCCTATGTGGGTCAGCCCCTGCAGGCGTAGGCTACAATGAAGAGGTTCCTACAGCAAGCCTCCTGGAGGTCCTGGCAAGTGTCTCCTCAGCACTTCTTCCCTGTCTCTGACATATTAGCTAGATATCTTGTTCTACGATCCAGGGAAGGGGATGGGTACGTGGAAGGAAAAAAGTACAAAAAGTCTCTTCATAAAGGGACTGCTGAGAAACAGCAGCATCTGGAAAACTCCGCATTGGTGGGAAGGGAGGGGCTCCTTGGCTTCCAGACCCTCAGAACTATGCTACCTAAGGCAACACTTAAATTCCTTATGGATGTTAAGAGGGTTCAGGGGAATTCCCTGAGAAAACTATCCAGTGTAGACTCATGTCTCTCATTAACCATTTATGGTTAATTAGTTGGGCTGATTTGTCTGTGAGACTCTAATTAGATGCTGGAACGCCCCCTGAATCATTTTGCCCTCTGTCTCCTGGTTCCTGCGCACATTCACAGATTATTCTCTGGATCCAGGGGTGAGGGGAATATCTCTTAGAGAGGGTCTGGGAGGTGTGTGGCACAGAGGGCTGCGGTGGGTGAGACTGAGGGTCCACATTCCCTCAAAAAAAGCCAGTGTGGTAAAGGGCAGCAGGTGAAATGGATACTCACTCAGGCAGGGAGAGAGGGAGGAGGCTGGGAGGGAGGGAGGGTGAAGGCCAGGTGCTTATGGCCACTCCCACACTGATCATTCTGGGGGCTGGGGCAGGGCCAGTTCCGCTGGGCTCTTTTCCTTCCAGGAGCCAAGTAGGAGCCAGCTTCCTGAACTCTCTATCCCAGGACACTCTCTGCCCTCTGCCTTCCCTACTTCCTGGTTCCTAAGAGAAGCTTGGTTGCTATTCTATGGTTCCAAGTTCAGGCAAGTGATTCTGGGATAGGGCATAGCTTGGAGTGTCCTGTCTTTTGAGCATGCTTAATACCGATTGAATGAAGACATAGGCAAAGAAGGCACATTTAAGTGAGCATGTAACCCTACTGTGAAGGGCACTGGGAAAGGACTTTGCTGCTCTTCCGACAAGAAATGTTAGTTAAAGTGCAGGGCAGTATTGGTTCAAGAGTAGAATTCCGTGGTTTTTCACTGACATACAACACCCAGAGCTTCTCCCCACAAGTGCCCTCCTGAATGCCCATCACCCATTTACCCCATCCACCACCCCACCTCCCCTCTGGCAACCCTCAGTTTGTGCTCTGTATTTAAGAGTGTCTTATGGTTTGTCTCCTCTCTATTTTTATCTTACCTTTATTTTTCCTTCCCTTCCCCTAGGATCATCTGTCTCATTTCTTAAATTCCACACATGAGTGAAATCATGTATTCGTCTTTGTCTGACTGACTTATTTCACTTAGCATAATACACTCTAGTTCCATCCACGTTGTTGCAAATGGCAAGATTTCGTTCTTTTTTTATGGCCGAGTAATACTCCATTGTATGTGTATACCACATCTTCTTTTTTTAAAAATTTTTTAATGTTTACTTTTGAGAGAGCGAGAGAGTGCAAGCAAAGAAAGGGCAGGGAGAGAGGGAGAGGTAGAATCCGAAGCAGGCTCCGGGCTCCGAGCTGTCAGTACAAAGCCTGACGTGGGGCTTGAACTCATGAACTGTGAGACCATGACCTGAGTCAAAGTCAGGTGCTCAGCTGACTGAGCCACCCAGGTGCCCCTATATCACCTCTTCTTTGTCCATTCATAAAGTCGATGGACTTTTTGGTGATTGCTTCTTAAGACATTTAGGGTGGATATGTGGCCTTGTCATAATAGTAGGACTAGCTTCCCTTTCCACATTCCCGGGTATTTCATGGTCCTCACAAGTAACATGGACAGGGTATCCCTCCACCACAATCACTGGTTTGCAATAGCATTCGCAATAGCATTCGTGTAATTTTCTGCCATTAGAAATGCTCCATTTCTCCATGAGAGTTGTGACTTACGAATTCTTAAGGTTGTGTGTGGGGAGTGGAGGAGATAACCCCTGAGCATTTTTGAAGGCCTTCAAGACTCGTTTCCTTCAGAGGCTATACAAGTACTTGGGAGGTGCAGACAATCCCTATGGGCTTCATTTACACTTTTGTTGTGTATGTGGAAGGTCTTCCTTAGGAGGATGCCTGGATCATGCGTCGGTATGTTTACATGTTCCACAAGCCCCACACAGGTTGTTCATATTTATGAGGAACATCAGATCAGGGCCTAGGTTCCAGCTGTGGCTGAGATGTGACAGACATCCATGTCCCCTATAGGTGTCTTTACTCCTTCATGACGATCGGATCCTTGCCTCTGACTTGCAGGAACTGTGGCCATAATGCAGATGGACAGCTGATGGACAGCAGGACCTGCATTCAAGGCACTTTCCCTTCAAGGCACAAATAGGGGAACAAGAGGACCATACACAAACAGGCAAAATGAAAGGAGGGCGTGAGAAAGATGGAGGTAAGAGCCCCCTCCCTCCCCACTCATGAGGGCACATGGGAGTGAGGACCCCTGGGCTTCAGTCTCTGGATTCTCAGCCAGGCAAAGTGAAGCCACTGTCCTTGATTGCCTCGTCCCACATGATCAAAGCTTGTCTGTTTTCTCCCTCCCAGGACACAGTGGACACGGGGCTTGCTCTTCAGTAGAATGTTCCCTCCTTCTCAGTGGTAAAGATGGCGTGTCTTGTAGAAAAGGGTGTTTGAGTTGTGGTGAGAAATGGATATCCGAGGGCAGCTGTGGGAGGGACCCACTCCATTCTACACGGACATGACAAGGGCAGCACTGGAAGAATGACAACGGGTAAAACGAGAGATGGGGCCTCAACATGGACAAGGTGGAAGAACAGCTGGGAAGAGCAAAGGACTTCTCAGGAGGAAGGGGGTGGTTGGTGGTGGGCTCTGATTGGCCAGTTTTCCTCTGATGCTTATTTCATCTTCTGGTTCCCAAAGCCATCTTGCAACCCTCCAGGGAGAATGACCGGGCATTTCCATGGTCTTGGCAGTGATCCTTGATCCCCTCCCCCTTCAGTTGATTTGCCAAGGCAGCTGATGAGAGGAGTGAGGGTGGGTCGAGAATGAGGTACAGGAAACTTGCCACCCTCTGTGTTCCTGTGCCCTTCCCCGGAGGGGAAGTCCAGGGGTGAGAGTGGCTTTGTGTGGGTTGGGGTGGGGGGTGAAGAGCAGGTATGGTAGCCCTGGTGTCCTGCGTTCTCCTGATTCCCATGCCTAGCCAGGCAGCAGCTTTCTGTGACTTCTCAGTCCTCACTGTCTTTATTTCCTCCCTTGCCATTCCCTGAAGTCTCTGTTCTCAAACATACCCCTCTGATGCAGGATGCCAAGAGAGGACATCTCAAAGTTGCCAAGTAGTTGCTGTGGGGTTCTAGCCAGCTGGCTCAAGCTCCTGTCCTCAAACCATCCCAATGCCAAACCTTGTCAACACAAGGAAACCTTCTATGGTGGTCAATTTCGTGAGTGCTAGTTGCTTTGGTCCTTATCACCAACGATTGACCACCAATGGAAGACAAGGAGGGGTTGGACTAGATGATTCACAGCACAAATAACTTCCTCCCTTGGCCAAAATGGTGACGTGTGAACTACTAACTCAGTATTTGCAAGCAGTCAACTGGAAAGAATGTCAGAAATCTAGCAATATTTGGTCACCTAGGCTCCCTCCAACTCTAAGCAGAAAGTACAATTAATGAAGCAAAGTATACAACCTATACCAGGCACTGTGAAGTCATTAAAGGTGCTCCATTCCAGGCACAACGACATGTTAATGATATCTATTGATCAGAGAGCCATCACCTTCTAATACTGTAACCTGTGTGGTTGCACTTTACAAACAATGACAAAGGCATACAAGGCAAATGGATATTGAAATATTGCATAGTAAGGAGTATGGTGGACAGTTACAATAGTGATGGCCAATGAATCCCGTGTCTCTGTGAACACACCTTTTGTAATGGGTCTTTTTCTTCTCCCTTCAAGGGTTGGATTTATATCCCCTGATCCTGGGCTGGCTTTTAACTTGTTTCTTTTCTCTTTAAGTTTGTTTATTTATTTTGAGAGAGAGAGAGAGAGAGAGAGTGCGTGCCAGGGAGGGGAAGAGAGAGAGGAAGAGAGAGAATCACAGTCAGGCTCTGTACTGTCAGCACAGAGCCTGATGTGGGGCTCAATCCCATGAACCACGAGACCATGACCTGCGTGGAAATCCAGAGTCGAACGCTTAACCAACTGAGCCACCCAAGGTGTCCCAAGTACAGGTGTCCCAAGTAACTTGTTTCTACCAACAGATGCTTCAGATGTGACATTGCTTACCTTCCAAGGCTAAGCCTTAAGATACTTTGTGATTTCTGCGTTTGCCCTTTAGGAACCTTGAGCTGTCCGTGCTCTGAAGAATTTGGGAATGAGTGACCCAATGGAGGGAGAGGTTCAGCCAATCTAATGTCCTGCCATTGCAGCTGGGACCTGGTCCATGTGAGAGAGCATCTTAGACCACCCCAGCTCAGCTGTCTGCATTTGCATGAGTGATCTCAGGTGAGCTCAGTGGAAGAAATTCCCAGTAACTTAAGAAATCATGGGAAATAATCAATGATTGTATTTTTAGGCACTTACATTCAGGATGGCTTGTTATGTAGCCAAAGCTTGAGTGTCGACTTTGGTAACCTTTAGCCTAATGAGATCAGACTACTTATTCGGTTCATGGCTTTAAGCGGTTTATTTAACTTCTGTGAGCTTCACTCTTCATCTATAAATGTGTAATATAAGTAAGTACTGTCTTCTTAGGGTTTTTAGTTGATTAAATGAGGTAACACATGTATTCTTAACCAACTCTGTGTTGTCACCATGGAGCAAAGCCTAGTGGGAAAAAAGTAGTAGAAATGATTATGTATAATTTCAGAATTTTACTACATCTGACTTAAAGTTTTTTTTGAAAAAGCCTAGGGAAGGCTTTGAAATATTTAAGTACACAATGGACCAAGAGTCCAAACATCTCTCACAAATAATCAGCAAGGATATGATGGAATCAAACGCTGAAATCAAACAATGTTTCCAAAATATTTACTGATGACATAATGTTTTTTATAAAATACTTACATTATGTGGGAAAAGTTTCTAAGAAAATGGCTTAAAGTTTGATGCCAACCTACAACCTTTATATAAACATAGTTAGAAATATGAAATAATGCGCTTCTTAATTTTAAAATAAAGACTTTATCTGCATTATAGTGTTATTGGTATTTATATGCCTCATACTTTTTAGGTGTTTTCCAAATTGTTGCATAATGACTAGAAATTGCCCTCATGGTCAGAAAAAATAGAAATTAATAAAAATGTTTTTCCTTGTCAGAATTTTGAAGGAAGAATAACTTGTCAGGATGTAACATTTGTTTTTGGCAATCGTTTTCCCGCTTTTGAGATCCCTGAACCTGTTCAGTTACAGTCCTTGCCTTTCCATTTTCCTTATTCTTAACCCTCATAAATGCTCACATATTAGAAATGATGAAGATAATATATTTACTTTAACCATGTGACAGAGTTGGAGTTTAGCAAGGAACTTCCAGAACGAACACATAGTCACTAAGTATTAGCTGAAATTGTGAGGATTTTAGGACCTGTGATATGTTTTGACTAGAGTCAAATGCTTTGGGGCCATATATGATGTTGGCACCCTTGTCTTTGAATACCACATACTTTCCCCATTCTCAACTATTGTATCCGTATCAGTTTAACTATTGATGCATAATCAGACTGCCCAAACTCAGTGTCTACGTAACTATTATTAGTTACCTCTCCAGTTTGTGGTTTGTCAAGAAATCACTTGATATATGCTGGACCTGGCTAAGGTGAACCTGCTCCAACTTTGTCTCATTATTGCTCTGGACGCCAAGAGGTGAGCCTCAATGTACCTTTCCCATGGTACTTGCAGATGCGAGAGTTGTAGAAATACGCACGAAGCCTAAGTTTGGAACTGGCACGTCATCAGTTCCCCTTTATTCTGTTTACCAAGGAAAGTCATATGGCCAAGGTCAGTGTCAAGGAATGGGCGAGGAGACTCACTCAGTATGAAAGGACATTGTAAAGTTTCATACATGGCAGAGGGCATGGACACAGCAGGGGGTAAAGTATTGGGGATGTGAGACGTCTCTCTTTATTGTATTAGGAAATAGATTTATTCACTTGGGAAAACTAGCTTTCTTAGGTTTGTGCAATACATTATATTCAGAGTAATTAAAACTATGTTTTAGTAAAGAAAATTATCTTTACCATTTGCAAGTTTAAATATCACTACTACTGCATTTATAATTTTAAACATCTATGTGCTAAGTAGGCCATCCATTATTTCAATTAACACAATAACCTTTTGAAGCATTTACTGCTACCCCATTGAAGAAAAAAGAGACATGGGTGCAAAAAGGTTCTATAATTTCGCCACAAATAGTACATCTGTCAAGCGGCTGATGCAGCATTCTAAATAATGTCTGGCCACAACAGGATGAACAGCCATTAAACCAGTGTCTCCTAATTTACTCTCCTTTGGTAAATATTAGACATATATTTTCTTAAATCCCATGTTGGACTAAATATATAAAAGAAAATAGATATCTTTGTTTCCTATTTGAACCTCATTGCTGACTCTATCCTCACTGCATATGTTACCGGTATTTTCATGCTGAGAATGACATTATTTGTTGAGGAAAGAATTACAAACCACTGCAAAGCCATTGAGCACTTCTCATGGGTCCCTGTGGTCTCATTCTTACTTAGATGTGTGTAGGGAACATAGAAGCATAGTTGTCCCTACCTCCATTATTTCAGGTACATGTGGGAAAATTATGGGCTCTGTGCATGTGAATCCCACATGCAATTTTGAAAAATTGCTCCCTTGTCCATATTCTACCAGAACTAAAATGAGATGCCCAAGGTCCATGTGCATAGTGTTTAACATCTGGTCATTTTCTTGTGCTGTCTTCTGTTTCAATAAAATCCTTGGAATATTTCCAGTTGCAGTCACAGCAATTCCCAGAATCCTTGTAAAAATTTACTTATAAGAATATGATGTAAAGATTAAACTGGAAAGTGATATGTAAGCAAAACATTATCACAGTAGTGGCTGGCAGGAAGCATTTGTGGCATCTCAGACTAGCCCATTGTTCTCATCACCGCATAGCCATTTATTTAATTTCTCTTTTCCTGTGAGGAGGAAGCGTTGTACTCTAGCCCAGGCATTGGTGCTTATACTGTGCAAGTCACTATTCTAGGCATTGGGACAACACATGAATGCGATCCTTGACCTTGAGGAACTCAAAAGAGGAGAGAGTCATTTATGGAAGCTGTTCAAGGACAACTATGAATGGAGCTCTAACGGAGGTATAAAGAGTTATATGGAAGCATAAAGAAGGAAGATATGACAAAATGTCACAAGCTAGCTTTTGAGGTCTGTGTAGGATTTTGATATGATAGAGAAAATAAGCATGGGTGAAAGAACAGACAAAATGGATTACGTTATGTTATGCAGAAGTGTGGAGACAAAGTAAATTGTGTAGGCCAAGGAGTGTGGGTTAACGCAAGGGATATAGAGTGACTGAAGGGATGGAAGAGGAGAGGTGACGAAATAGGTAAGCCCAAGAATGGAGGGATTAAATCCCTTGCTAATGAATGTGAACTTTATCTTTTGCATCAATTGCCTCCACATACTTTATTAAGCAGCTTGACTGAGGTATAATTGATGTACCAAAAAATCTACGCATATTAAATGTGTGTAATTTGATGAGTCTGGACGTACACATACACCTGAGATACACTCACCACAGTCATGCCTTGTTTTCCTACTTGGTGATAAGAAGGCTTAACATATAATCTACCACCTTCAAAATCTTAAATGCAGTATTACCATATCGTTAACCATAGGCACTATGTTGCACTGCAGATCTCTAGAATTTATTCATCTTGCACAACTAAAACTTGGAGAGCTATTGTTCAATGAGTACAGTATTCTCCATGTATTCTTTTACTTTGCTTGCTTCCATTTAGCAATTGAAACAATTGAGGACACACCCAATACCATTATATGTATGTTGATAACTTATATGCATGAATTACAAATGAAGCGTATATCTCATTAAATATATATGGAAATAAACTTTGAAAATGGAGAGATGTTAATCAAAGAGCACACCCTTCAGTAGTAAGATGAATGTGTTTCGGGGATCTAATGCCTAACATGGTGACTATATTTAATAATATTGTATAACATACTTGAAATTTACCAAGACAGTAAATCTTAAGTGTTGTCACATTAAAAATAAGTGGTAACAATTTATTTATATGATGAATGTGTTAATTAGCTTGATTGTAGTAATCATTTCACTGTGTGTGTGTGTGTGTGTGTGTGTGTGTATTAAATCATCATTCTGAACACCTCAAATATCTAGTATTTTTTGTCATTTACACTTCAGTAAAGCTTAAAAACAAAGAAATGGACTTTATGAGCTGAAGAAAAATACACCATTCAGAAAATTATTAATAGACTAAACTGTTTTAATGAATTATTGATGTGATTAAATAGGCTTAATTATTACTACTTTCTTTTAAAGTTTTTATTTTAATTCTAGTTAGTTAACACTGTTATATTAGTTTCAGGTGTACAATATAGCAATTCAAGACCTGGTGATGAAAACGTTCCAAGCATTCATCTTTTGTTTTTTAATTTAATTTTTTTAAATTTCCATCCAAATTAGTTAGCATATAGTGCAACAATGATTTCAGGAGTAGATTCCTTAATGCCCTTCCCCATTTAGCCCATCCCCCCTCCCACAACCCCTCCAGTAACCCTCTGTTTGTTCTCCATATTTAAGAGTCTCTTATGTTTTGCCCCCTCCCTGTTTTTATATTATTTTTGTTTCCCTTCCCTTATGTTCATCTGTTTTGTCTCTTAAAGTCCTCATCTGAGTGAAGTCGTATGATATTTGTGTTTCTCTGACTAATTTCACTTAGCATAATCTCCTCCAGTTCCATCTACGCAGTTGCAAATGGTAAGATTTCATTCTTTTTGATTGCCGAGTAATACTCCATTGTATAAATATATATACCACATCTTCTTTATCCAAGCATTCATCTTTGAAATGCTCTTTCAGTAGTACAAGTTCGTATCACAGGCCTTCACTTTTTAGTCATAGCTAAAATATTAATGTGTCCCCTTTACTTTGGAGGTTCAGATAAGCCTAAGGAAAAAGAAGCATCAGTTTGGCAGTTTGTTTTTTTGTTTTGTTTGTTTTGTTTTGTTTTGTTTTGTTTTATGAAATGTATTGACAAATTGGTTTCCATACAACACCCAGTGCTCATCCCAAAAGGTGCCCTCCTCAATACCCATCACCCACCCTCCCCTCCCTCCCACCCCCCATCAACCCTCAGTTTGTTCTCAGTTTTTAACAGTCTCTTATTGCTTTGGCTGTCTCCCACTCTAACCTCTTTTTTTTTTCCTTCCCCTCCTCCATGGGTTTCTGTTGAGTTTCTCAGGATCCACATAAGAGTGAAACCATATGGTATCTGTCTTTCTCTGTATGGCTTATTTCACTTAGCATCACACTCTCCAGTTCCATCCACGTTGCTACAAAAGGCCATATTTCATTTTTTCTCATTGCCACATAGTACTCCATTGTGTATATAAACCACAATTTCTTTATCCATTCATCAGTTGATGGACATTTAGGCTCTTTCCATAATTTGGCTATTGTTGAGAGTGCTGCTATGAACATCGGGGTACAAGTGCCCCTATGCATCAGTACTCCTGTATCTCTTGGATAAATTCCTAGCAGTGCTATTGCTGGGTCATAGGGTAGGTCTATTTTTAATTTTCTGAGGAACCTCCACACTGCTTTCCAGAGCGGCTGCACCAGTTTGCATTCCCACCAACAGTGCAAGAGGGTTCCCGTTTCTCCACATCCTCTCCAGCGTCTATAGTCTCCTGATTTGTTCATTTTGGCCACTCTGACTGGCATGAGGTGATACCTGAGTGTGGTTTTGATTTGTATTTCCCTGATAAGGAGCGACCCTGAACATCTTTTCATGTGCCTGTTGGCCATCTGGATGTCTTCTTTAGAGAAGTGTCTATTCATGTTTTCTGCCCATTTCTTCACTGGGTTATTTGTTTTTCGGGTGTGGAGTTTGGTGAGCTCTTTATAGATTTTGGATACTAGCCCTTTGTCCGATATATCATTTGCGAATATCTTTTCCCATTCCATTGGTTGCCTTTTAGTTTTGTTGGTTGTTTCCTTTGCTGTGCAGAAGCTTTTGATCTTCATAAGGTCCCAGTAATTCACTTTTGCTTTTAATTCCCTTGCCTTTGGGGATGTGTCGAGTAAGAGATTGCTACGGCTGAGGTCAGAGAGGTCTTTTCCTGCTTTCTCCTCTAAGGTTTTGATGGTTTCCTGTCTCACATTTAGGTCCTTTATCCATTTTGAGTTTGTTTTTGTGAATGGTGTAAGAAAGTGGTCCAGTTTCACTCTTCTGCATGTTGCTGTCCAGTTCTCCCAGCACCATTTGTTAAAGAGGCTGTCTTTTTTCCATTGGATGTTCTTTCCTGCTTTGTCAAAGATGAGTTGGCCATACGTTTGTGGGTCTAGTTCTGGAGTTTCTATTCTATTCCATTGGTCTATGTGTCTGTTTTTGTTTGGCAGTTTGTTTTTAATTGTGCTTGAGTCATGACTGTTATCTATGATCTGCGGTTTATTTCCATCAATATCTTTAAGCTACTTGTCCACTTTGTGACAATTATTAGATAAAATAATTTGAAAATATAAATAACTGTGCATAAGTAAAACGCAATGTGTAACATTGTGCTCAAAGCAAACCAAAGGGTAAAGTTTGTGGAATTCCCACTTTCCCTAAGGATACCTTGAACTTCCATAAAGAGACAAAATGAAGATGTCTGTATGTCAATGTAGACTAGCTTCAATGAATATATTAAATATAAATAGTGCTTCTTTTTTTCATAAGATTAATACATATATATTTTCTAATATTTTCTTGCATACAGCATGTGTATCAACGGAGAACGTACCATTGGATACAACAGTGCCTAAAATCTCACACTTGGAAATGCTTGATGAAGGTAGGACAACAAAACGCACACTCCAAGACTTACCAAGGCAGTGATATCTTCCAGTTCTCTCATTTTCAAAGTCCCCTAACATGCTCCAGAGAAGGTGCTGCCGTATTATAGAAATGAAAGAAAAAATTGTGAATACCAATTTAAATCATAAGTCCAGTTTTTCCACATTGATTAGTAAATGGACTTGGTATCCCTTAAATTGGAAAATAATGTGTTAAAGAAGAAAGTTCTTTAAGCCAAGTAGGGTTAATTGACCCAGCTATAAGCAAAGAGTTAATACATTGAAAGTAGGAGAAAACACAAATGTGAAGCCAGTGACAGTAACTAGTAACTATGATATGAAAAATGGTTTTAGTCCCATGAATATCATGATTTCAGTTAACCCATATTTTTTAGACACATGTCTTTCAGAGAAAGGTAAGTGACTGTGATTGTATGTGAATCAGAACGCGGAAATTGTGAGGAACCATTGTAGACCATACAGATTTTCAAAATGACTCAAGTTGAAATTTCGTGATGTGAAAAACAAGGCTCTGAGGAGTGAGAGATAAGCTTTTGGTGGTGTTTGACCAGGCAATGTAGTGATAATTGGATTCTGCCAATGGATAGAAAATAATTCCTTTTTCCTGCCTTCAAGGTGTTCACAGTTTAATGCGGCTTATGGATTTATACAGATTATTACAAATATTGCATGGTGAGTAGCACTCGCCTCTGGTGGGGAAGTACTTTCAGATCAGTCTTGACAGGAAATGATGCGGATCTTCAAAGATAATAGAAACTTACACAGCAGAAATGGAGGGAGCAGTGTCCTGGTTATAGAAAGGGAGTGCAATGAAAGACATGGTTGTGTTTAAACCATTGGAAGAACATGGCATGTTCAGCAAATGGTGATAAATCTGACTTGGTTGAACATTTGTGTATTTGTGTAAAAAGAGCATGGATAGATGCAATTAGCAAGATCGGGAATAGACTGTAGATAGCCTTTAAAATCAAACTAAGGAAGTAAGACTCTACAATTACTCTGCCGTATTTTACAGTATCCTAGGAACAGGTCTTGACTTGTAACAGGTACCTAGTGTACATTACGACCAATAGCGGTGCTTATCAAATGACAAACATTAGCATTAGGACTATGCTTAACGTCGTGTTTAGCCCTTGGGTCTGGATTCTGCTTCCTTTATTCATAAGCAGTAACTAAATGGTCTATGAGAATAAACAGATCTGGAAACACAGAAGTTCGGTTCCACCAGCCTCCTCAATCATTATTCTTAGATTCTGTCACCACTAGGATTTTCTGAATGGACATTCTCTTATTTGCACTTCACTGAATCTCATCTGACCTTGATGCCTTCTATGCGGCAGAGTACAGCAAACAGGCATTGGCATCAGACAGACATTGGCATTAGTTTCCTTCCACTTCCTAGCAGGGGCAAAGGACTTAAATTTTGAGTCCTATGTTCCTTACCTGCAAAATTTATGTAATAATGCCTACCTCCTAGCGGTGTTGTAGCTTTTCGCAGCTAAATGAATGTTAATTTTCAAGGCCATCGCTCAGTTTTATGGACAATGCACTGAGGTTTTTTTCCCAGCTCTCAACAGTTTCCCTTTGTTTGAAATCTTGTTGTCTTTCCAAGGAGTGAGCTACAGGTAAATCTACACAATGTGTGTAGATGTCTGTATGGGCGCGACTGATCAGACCAAGTGTAAGTAGTGAGGCAAAAAGAGTCCTGTGAATTTTTCATTTAATCTAAAATTTACTCTCGAGTGCATGGATCAGTGATGTCAAAATTTGGGCGTAGCCTGTGACGTATTTTATGTCTAGTATCATCAAAAGCAGAAATGACATGCTTGTAGCTGCAATTATATATCTACTCCATTTTATATATATTATGTATTTTTTGTATTTTTATTTTATATTTATAAGTGTATGTATATAATTAAAATATTTATAAAAATTTAATATTTATCTTTTCTTTAATATTTATAAATATATAAATATTTATATTTATTTTTTATAATTTATATACATATATATGAAGCAGGCATAGAGATATGAATCGAAAGAAGATTTGGGACTAACACTCCTCTAAAGTAGCATTATTTTTCATACAAGTGCTCACTGCTCCTCCAACTGCAAACGTTGATTGCTTTGTGTACATCAAAGTCAATGATTATAATTGAATAGTCAGACTTAGTTAGAAAACCTTCTTCTAGCCAGGGGCACTTACGACCTATTTTATTCTTGTTTTAATTAGTTGAATCATTTCCTTTGACTAGTAGGAGTAGTATTCTTTTAGGAGGAAATTCTAGTATAGCCACATTTCTGAGACTTCGTGTTCTCAAAATTTTTTTTCTTAATGTGACTGTTTTCACTTGGAATTCTGGCTTTAACAGTGTTATGGCAAGGCTAACAATATTGGAATCCACAATTTCTTTGCTTAAATGACACTTTAAGAGAGATACTGGCAATATTTTATCTCAAATATTTGGCTTCCAGCACAGAAGCACTTGGACCAAAAATGTGGTATTATGAAAAGGCTACTCCCTCAACGTCATCCTTCTCCTTTATTCCAACACACAAAAATGTTTAAAGCAAGACAAAGAACAATATTTTGAAATATAGAATAAATGTTCAACTGTGTATTCACTGCTTGTTTTTGAAAAGAAACACATAACACATTATAATTATATCATCCCGGGCCTATAAGACTGCTGTTATAGATCCCACTTGATTTTTCTGGTTTTTGATCTTTATCATCTGTCAACTTGATTCTGGCCATTTCGTACCCTACTGTGTGGACTTCAATTGCCCACAGATCTACAAAATTGCAATGTCATTAAGCAGCAAGTGAAGCCATTTCTTTGTGATGGCCAACAGAGGGGAGAGGAAAACTAAACACGAGCTATGGCATCTGCAGGGAGGAAGGGGCTGTATATTATACATATACAGGGAGACCTCCTTCCCACCCCTGATGAATTTAATTTGAAGATCACCACTCTTCTTCCTTTCGGGAACACAACAACACATTGCCAAGTATCTTATGGAACAACTTGACTCCTTTATATTTTATGTCAGTTTAAATTCTCAAAGACAAGTTCATTTTATCTTAATAAAATTTTAATACTTTCTAAAACAGATTTTTAGCGGGATAAATCATGAACAGTTGTTGCTTAAGTAACACCTTTCTTAATTGAAAATAGGAGATACAGGAGTATTTGTATTTGTTTCCTCAAGAAGTTAAATAGGGATGGAAGGAAGGAGTAAGGGAACAGGAATAAGAGTATGATAGAATCTGTTATTATATGATCAGCATGTTAGGAAATAACTATGGTGTGGAGAATGATGTCTAGGCATGTCACAGGACGTAAGTCACAAAAGTGGATGGGTTATGAAGTGTGGCCCAGATAGAGAACAGTGAGGAATCAGAATGTCATGGGGTGTCTTAATCTATTTGGGTTACTATAATAAAATACCACATACTGGGTAGCTATTGGTTTCTCACAGCTCTGGGAGACCAGAAGTCCAAGATCAGGGTGCCAGCACGTTCAGATGAGGGCCTTCTCGATCCTAGACTTCTCATGTCTTCACGTGGCAGAGGGGCTAGGGATCTCTCTGAAGCCTCTTTTATAAGGTACTAATGCCATTCATGAGGGTTCCACCTTCATGACTTGAGCACCTCCCAAAAGTTCCACCTACTAATACCATCACCTTTTGGAGGTTAGAATTTCAACATAGGATTTTTAGGGGGAACACAGAAATTCAAACCATAGTATGGGGTATATTGCAGAATAGCAAGTAAATCTACTTAGTTTGTGTTTAAGGCATAAAAAGAGAGCTGGTGGTCTAAAGGAGGAGTTACCCGGCAGCACACATGAATTGATTAGAGAAAACACCGATTAATATATGATGTGTCTAACATGCTGCATGCCAGATCCAAAATCATAGACTCTTATGTGCAGGAAACTAGCTTATGGATGCTCATGGAATATTGGTATAGTCAGGGAATTTTTTAATGTTTATTTATTTTGAGAGAGGGAGAGAGGGAGAGAATGAATGAGCAGGCTAGGGGCAGAGAGAGAGGGAGAGAGAGAATCCCAAGCAGGCTCTGCACTGTCAGCACAGAGCCCAATAAGAAGCTCGATCCCATGAGATCATGACCCGAGCTGAAACCAAGGGTCAGATGCTTAACTGAGCCACCCAGGCGCCCCAGGGTATTTTTTAATATTCCCATTGCAATTTTCCACTTATGCAAGTTTCTAGGAGAGATCATGAATCAACATTGTGTTCTTCCTTAGATTTAAATATGCCTAAGCACAACTAGAAGACTGGTGAGGCAAGCCCACAAGGTCTACTTGCAGGATAGACTGAATCACCTGCTGGAAAAGAGAACTCAATTTGAGTGAAGGGGATACCAGGCCCACAAGGTTTTACTTATTCCTTAGTCATCAAAGGGGCATAGTTCTCTGTTTCTCATTTTCTTGACCCAGTTTTACATGTTTTATATGGTCAACCAGCTACTGAGAGAGGAGAGCTTCAATTAAAAGCCAAAAATATGTGTAATTTAAATCTCTTAATGTGTTACAGTGCAAAGCGTAACTCAAGGTGGAGAGAAAAGGCTTTATTGATAAGGTGGCTGCAAACCATGAGACAGAGGAAGGAATAGGAATCAGTTTGTTCTCTGTTATCGTGATAGGCCAAATTATTAGAACATAGAAAGCAAAATAATGCTGATTTTTTTTAAAATTTGAGTTAGATTTTTTTTAATGGAAGTATAGTTGACATACAGTATTAGTTTCAGGTGTTTGACATAGTGGTTTGACAATTATATACATTGCTCAATGCTCACCGTGATAAGCGTAGCTACAACCTGTCACCATGCAAACTTATTGCAATATTACTGACTACACTCCCGTGCTGTACTTTACATATCTGTGACTTATTTACTCCACAACTAGAAATTTGTACCTCTTAATTCCTTTCATCTATTTGCCCATCCCTCCACTTACCTCCCCTCTGGAAACCACCAGTTTGTTCTCTGTACTCAAGGGTCTGTTAATTTTTGTGTTTCTTTGTTCATCTGTTGTGTTTTTCAGATTCTACATATGAGTGAAATCATATGGTATTTGTCTTTCTCTGACTTATTTCAATTAGTATAACACCTGCTAGGTCCTCCATATTGTTGCAAATGGCGAGGTCTCATTCTTTTTTAAGGCTGAGTAATATTCAGCCTTAAGGTGAGTATACACACACATACACACACACACACACGCCACCTGTTCTTTATTCATTTATCAGTGGACGTTTGGGTTGCTTCCATATGTTGGGTATTATAAATAATGCTGTAATAAACATAGGGCTACATATTTCTTTTTGAATCAATGTTTTTGTTTTCTTTACAAATACCTAAAAGTAGAATTGCTGATTATATGGTAGTTCTATTTTTAGAATTTTTTTGTGGAACATCTGTACTGTTTTTCATATTGGCTGTATTAATTTACATGTCCACCAACAGTGCACAAGAGTTCTTTCTCTCCACATCCTCACCAACACTTGTTATTTCTGGTCTTTTGATATTAGCCATTGTGACTGGTCTGAGATAATATTTCATTGTGGTTTTGACTCGCATTTCCCTGTTAATTAGTAGTGTTGAGCACCTTTTCATGTGTCTGTTGGCTATTCGGCGACCCGTATGTCTTCTTTGGAAAGTTGCCTATTCGGGTCCTCTGCCCATTTTGTAATGGGATTTTTTTGTTATTGAGTTGTATGGGTTCTTTATATATTTGGGATATTAACCACTCATCAGATATATGTTTGAAAATATATTCTCCCATTCAGTAGATTGCCTTTCATTCTGTCGGTGGTTTCCTTTGCTGTGCAAAAACTTTTTAGTTTGATGCAGTCCCAATTGTTTATTTTTCCCCCTTGCTTGAAGAGACAGATCCAAAACAATTATTGCTAAGACTGATATCTAAGAGTTACTGCCTACGTTTTCTTTTAGGAGTTTTGTGGTTATATGACTCATATTTAGATCTTTGTTCCATTTGAGTTTACTTTTATATATGATATAAGGAAGTGGTCTAGTTTCATTCTTTTGCATGTAGCTATCCAGTTTTCCCAGCACCATTTATAGAAGAGACTGTATTTTACTTGTTGTATATTCTTGCCTCCTTTGTTGTGTATTGACTGCATGCCAGTTTATTTCTGGGCTCCATATTCTGTTCCCTTGATCTGTGTTTGTTCTTGTGCCACCACTATACTGTTTTGATTATTATAGTTTTGTGGTATAGTTTGAAATCGAAGCCTGTGATACCTGAATTTTTTCTCTTTTTCAAGATTGCTTTGGCTGTTTGGGGTCTTTTGTGGTTCCATGTCAATTTTAGCATTATTCTAGTTCTGTGAAAAGTGCCATTGGTATTTAGATTGTATTGAATCTATAGATTCATTTGGATAATATAGACATTTTAACAATATCAATTCTTTCATTTATTTGTGTCATCTTCAAGTTTTTTCAATAGTTTTCAAAGTACAGGTCTTTCACCCCCTTGGTTAAATTTATTCCCAAGTATTTTATTATTTTGACAAAGTTGCAAATGGGATTTGTCTCAGTTTCTCTGATGGTTGTTAATTTATAGAAACACAACATATCTTTCTATATTAATTTTGTATCCTACAACTTTACTGAATTAATAGCTCTAATAGTTTTCTTGTGGAGTTTTTCTGTATATACTATAATAATATGTACTCTGTAGAAAGTATAACAGGTTTTTCTGTATATAGTATAATGTTATCTGCAAATGGAGTTTTCCTTCCTTCCTTACCAGTTTGGATGCCTTTTGTTTTTTGTCTGGTTACTGTGGCTAGGACTTCCAGTACCATGTTAAATAAAAGTGGTGCAAATGGGCATCCTTGTCTTGTTGCTGATTGTAGAGGAAAATCTCTGTTTTTCACCATGCATAGAGTGTTAGCTGTGGGTTTGTCATACATGGCCTTTATCATGTTGAGGTATGTTTCCTCTATGCACACTTTGTTGAGAGTTTTTATGTAAGTAGATGTGCAATTTTGTCAAATTCTTTTTCTGCATCTAATGAGATGTTCATATAATTCTTACCCTTCATTTTGTAAATGGGGTGTATGACATTGACTTGTGAATGCTGAACCATCCATGCATCCTTGGAATAAACCCCCCTTGATCATGGTGTGTGATCATTTTAATGTATTGAATTCAGTTTGCTAGTATTTCGGTGAGGATTTTTGCATGCATGTTTTCATCAGAGATATTGGTCTATAATTTTCTGGGTTGTTTTTTGTAGTATCTATTTGATTTTGGTATCAGGGTAAGGCTGGCCTTATAGAATGCATTTAAAAGTGTTCTTCTTCAATTTTTTTTAATACTTTGGTATAGTTCAGCCGTGAAGCTATCTGGTCCTGGAATTTTGTTTATTGGGAGAATTTTGATTACTGATAACATTTATTACTATTAATTGGTCTGTTCAGATTTTTGAATTTCTTCCTGTTTAGTCTTAAGAGACTGTACATTTTTAAAAATGGATCCATTTTTTTCTAAGTTGTTTAATTTGTTGGCAGATTTTTCATAGTAGTCTCACTATCCTTTGTGTTTCTGTAGTGTCGGTTGTAACTTCTGTTTATTTCTGATTTTATATTTTGGGTCCTTTCTCCTTTTATTTGATGAGTCTAACTAAAGGTTTGTCCACTTTTTAAAAATCTTTTCTGAGAAGCAGCTCTTAGTTTCATCGATCATTTCTGTTTTTTAGTCTCTATTTCATTTATTTCCACTGTGATCTTTATAATTTCTTTGCTTCTGTTAACTTTCAATTTATTTGTTATTTTTCTAGTTTCTTTTTAGATTTTCTATCTGATATTTTTCTTGTTTCTTGAGGTAGGCTTGTATCACTATAAATGTCCCTCTTAAAACCACTTTTGCTGCCTCCCATGGATTTTGGAATGTTTTATTTCCATTTTCATTTGTCTCCATGTATTTTATTTTCTCATTTTATTTCTCATTCAGCATGTTGTTTAGCCTCCATATGTTTGCGTGTTTTCCAGTTTTTTTTCTTCTAATGTAGTTGCATTTCCATTGTGGTCAGAAAAGATTCTTGATGTGGTTTCAGTCTTTTTGAAGTTGCTGAGATTTGTTTTGTGGCCTAACAAGTGCTCTATCATGGAGAACAGTCTGTGTGCACTTGAAAAGAATCTGCATTCTGCTGTTTTTGGATGGAATGTTCTCTATATATCTATTAAGTTCATCTGTGCTAATGTATCATTTAAGGCCACTATTTCCTTATTGATTTTCCATCTGGATGATCTATCCATTGATGTAATGGGGTGTTAAAGTCCCATACTATTATTTATTAGGGGAATAACATTATTAAAAGTATTACTATTAGCTTATACCTTTATGTCTGTTAATAATTGCTTTATATATTTAGGTGCTATGTTGGATGAATAGGTGTTTCCAATTGTTATATCCTCTTGTCAGATTGATCCTTTTATCATTATGTCATGCCCTTCTTTGTCTTTTGTCACAGTCTTCATTTTAAAATCTGTTTTGTCTAACTATTGCTGCCCCGGATTTCTTTTCATTTCCATTTGCATAGAATATCTTTTTCCATCCCTTCACTTTCAGTCTGTATGTGTCTTTAGGTCTGACGTGAGTCTCTTGTAGGCAGCATATAGATGGGTCTTGTTTTTTAATTAAGTTACCCTGTGTCTTTGGAGCATTTAGACCACTTATATTAAAAGTATTGATAGGCACATACTCATTGCCATTTTGTTGTTTTCTGGTTGTTTTTGTAGGTCTTCTCTGTCCTTTATTCTTCTCTTGCTCTCTTCCCTTGCGATTTGATCACTTTCTTTAGTGTTATGGTTGGATTCCTTTCTCTTTTTGTGTATCTAAGTTTGTGGTTACCATTAGGTCAAATGTAACACCTATGTATAGCAGTCTATTCTAAGTTGATGGTCTCTTAAATTCAAACACATTCTAAAAGCACTGCATGTTTAGCCTAGCTTAAACACACATTTTGTTTTTTGACATGTTTCACATCTTTTTATTTTGTGTATCCCAAGATGATTATCATATAGTTGATTTTGCTACTTTTGTCTTTAATCTTCATAAGTGGTTGATGCACACTACCTTTACTATATGTTCGCTTTTACCAGTGAGATTTTTTTCCTTTACAATTTTCTTACTTCTAGTTACAGCCTTTTCTTTTCTGCTTGAAGAAGTCCTTGTAACCTTTTTTGTAAAGTCATTTTAATAGTGATGAACTCCTTTAACTTTTATTTGGGGAACTTTTGTTTTAATCTCTCCTTCAATTCTGAACGATATCTTGCTAGGTAGATATCCTGGTTGTAGGGTTTGTTTTTCCCCCTTTCAGTACTTTGCAGACTACAAGGGAATAGCCAGTATACAAAGTTTCAGCCGACAAATCAGCTAATAATCTTATGAGTGTTCCCTTCTAGAAAGCTAGTTGCTTCTTGCTGCATGTAAGATTCTCTCATTAGCTTTAATTTTTGACATTTAAATTATGTATTATGGTGTAGACCTCCTTGGGTTCATCTTGTTTTGACATTTAAATTATGTATTATGGTGTAGACCTCCTTGGGTTCATCTTGCTTAGGGCTGTGTCTGCTTCATGGACCTGGATATCTGTTTCTTTTTCCAGGTTAGGGAGGTTTTCAGCTATTATTTATTCAAATAAGTTCTCTGCCCCTTTATGTCTCTTCTCCTTCTGGGACCCCTATAATGCAAATGTTAGTATTCTTGATGTTGTCACTAAGGTCCATTATCATTTTTTAAAATGCTTATTTTACCGTTCACCTTGGGTGATTTCAATTACCCTGCCTCTAGATGAATGATTTTTTGAATATATTGTTAGATTCTGTTTACTAATATCTTGAGGATTTTTCATCTGTGTTCATTAGAGATATCAGCCTGTAGTTCTCTTTTTTGGTAGTTTCTTTATCTGGTTTTGGTATCAGGGTAATGCTGGCCTAATAGAATGAATTTGGAAGCTTTTCTTCTTTTTCTATTTTTTAAAAATGGTTTGAGAAGTATTAACTCATCTTTAAATGTTTGATAGCATTCCTCTGATTTAATTTCATTGCTGGTAATCAGTCTGTTCACATTTTCTATTTCTTCATCATTCAATTTTGGGAAGGTTATATGTTTCTAGGAATTTAATCATTTCTTGTAGGTTGTCCAATTTTTTGTCATATTATTTTTCATAAATTCTCATAATCCTTTGTATTTCTGTAGTATTGGTTGTTATTTCTCTTCTTTTCTGATTTTGAGTCTTTTGAGGAGGGGGATGAGTCTGGTTAAAGGCTTATCAATTTTGTTGATCTTTTTAAAGAATAAGCTCCTGGTTTGTATGACCTGTTCTAATGTATTTTCAGCTTCTATTTTCTTTATTTCTACTCAAATCTTTATATTTCCTTCCTTCTGCTGGTCCTCTTTGTTGGTATGTTACTAGCTCCTTTAGCTATAAGGTTAGGTTATTTATTTGAGATTTTTCTTATTTCTTGAGGTAGGTCTTGTATTTCTATAAACTTCCTTCTTAGAACAGCTTTTGCTGCAGCCCAAAGGTTTTGGAACATTGTATTTTCATTTTCATTTCTCTCCATGTACATTTTGATTTTTTTCTCTGATTTCCTGGCTGACTCATTTATTGTTTGGTAGGATGTTATTTAACCTCTGTGTGTTTGTGTTCTTTCTGCATATTTCCATGCGGTTATTGTTTCATAGCATTGTGTTCAGAAAAGACGCATGGTATGACTTCAACCTTTAATTTGTTGAGACTTGTATTGTGGCTTAATATGTGATCTATTCTGGAGAATTTTCCTTGTGCACTTGAAAAGAATGTATATACCACTGTTTTATGATGGAATATTCTGAATGTATCTGTTAGATCCATCTGGTACAGGGTGATAGTCAAAGCCACTGTTTCCTTGTTGATTTTCTGTTTGGATTATCTATCCATTGATGTAAATGGGGTGTTAAAATCCCCTACTATTGTATTACTACCAATTACTTCATTTATCTTTCTTATTAGCTTCTTTATGTATTTGGGTGCTTCCATATTGGGTGCATAAATTATTACTGTTGCCTTACATTTTGTTGGATTGTTGCCTTTATGATTATGTAGTATCCTTCTTTGTCCCTTGTTACAGTTTTGTTTTAAAGTCTATTTTGTCAGATATAAGTATTGCTACTTTGAAATTTTTTCAGTTTCTTTTGCATAATAAATGCTTTTCCATTCCTTCAGTTTGAATCTGCATGTGTCTTTAGGTTTGAAGTAAGTCTCGTATACGCAGCAAAGACATGGGTCTTGCTTTTTTATCCATTCTGTCACTCTGTGTCCTTTGATATTTTAGTCCATTTACATTCAAAGTAATTATTTTTTTATGTAATTAAAAAAATTTTTAATGTTTTTTTTGAGAGAGAGAGAGACAGAGAAAGAGTGTGAGTGGGGGAGGGGCAGAGAGAGAGAGAGAATCCAAAGCAGGCCTCAGGCTCTAAGCTGCCAGCACAGAGCCTGACCTGGGGCTTGAACTCATGGACTGTGGGATCATGGTCTGAGCTGAAGTTGGATGCTTAACTGATGGAACCACCCAGGTGCCCCTCAAAGTAATTATTGATAGGTATGTATTTATTACCATTTTGTTACTTGTTTTATGGTTGTTTTATAGTTCTTCTCCGTTCCTCCCTTGCTCTCTTCTCTCACCATTTGCTGGCTTTATTTAGTGATATACATACCTGGATTCCTTTCTGTTTATTTTTTATCTGTTACTAGTTTTTGATTTGTGGTTACCATTAGGTTTCTATATAACATCTACATATAGCAGTCTATATTAATCTGATGGTTGCTTAAGTTTGAACCCATTCTGAAAGCATATTTTATTCCTCTCCCCCATGCTTTAGGTATATGGTGTCATACTTTACAGTCTTTTGTGAATCCCTCGACTGATTTCTATAGATACTTATTTTTACTGCTTTTGTGCTTCCTAGCTTTCTTACTCCTAATTATGTTCTTTCCTTTCCACTCACAGTCCCCTTAAACATTTCTTGTAAGGCAGGTGTAGTGGTCATGAATTCCTTTAACTTTTGTGTGTCCGGGAAATTCTTTGTCTCTACTTCTATTCTGAATGATAATCTTGCTGGGTATTCTTGCTTGCATTTTTTTTTCTTTCTGCATTTTCAATATACTGTGCTGCTCCCTTCTGGCCTGCAGACTTATGCTGAAATCTGCTGATATCCTTATGGGGTTTCCCTTGTATGTAACTGTTTTCTTTTTTCTAGCTGCTTTAAAAAAATATTTGTCATTACTTTTTGCCAATTTGAGTATGTGTCTTGGTGCAGACCTTCTTGGATTCATATTGTTAGTGGCTCTGTGCTTCCTGGACCTAGATGTCTCTATCCTTTCCCAGAGGACAGAAGTTTTGAAGTATAATTTTTCAAATACATTTTCTGCTGCCTTCTGTCATTCCTATAATGTGAATGTTCTTAGGCTTGATGATGTTGCTTACTTAGTCTCATTTTTAGTGTTTTTTTTCTTTTTTCTCTTCAGTTTGGTTGCTTTCTATTACCCTGTCTTCCTGACTGCTGATCCATTTTTCTGCATCTTCTAATCTGCTCTTGATTCTCTCTAGTGTATTTTTTACTTCAGTTAGTGAATTCTTTTTCTTTTCCTTCTTTTTTTTTAACATTTATTTATTTTTGAGAGACAGAAACAGAGCACAAGTGGGGGAGGGGCAGAGAGAGAGGAGACAGAATCCAAAGCAGGCTCGAACCCACAAACCATGAGATCATGACCTGAGCTGAAGTCAGATGCTTACCTGAGCCACCCAGGTGCCTCCAGTTCATGAATTCTTTATCTTTGTTTTCTTTTTAATATTTTTATTACTTTGTTTAAGTTCTCAGTGGGTTCATCCGCTCTTTTCTCCACTCCAGTGAGTATCTTTATGATGATTGCTTTGAATGCTGTCAGGAATATTGCTTATCACAGTTTCATTTAGTTCTTTTGCTATGATTTTGTCTTGTTCTTTCATTTGGGACATATTCTTCTTATTTTGTCTAACTCTGTGTTTTTACATGGAGGTCAGTTATATTTCCTGGTCATGAAAGTAGTAGTCTTGTGTAGAAGAGGTTCTGTGGTATCGTTTATTGCCATTCCCCCCAGTCACCAGCACCAGGCTCTCTAGGGGCATCTCCAGTGTGGGCTCTGTGCACCCCGCTGTGCCTTGTTTACCTTTGGTCCAACTGTCTGCAATTACTTTGTCTGCTGTGAGCACACTGGGCAGGGTTTGGTCCCTATGCTATTGAGAGGTCTCTCCAAGGCTACTGCAGGCTCATACGTGGGTTGGGGCGGCAGTCATACTAAATGTCTGCACTTAGCCTCCCTGCACAGCCAGCAGAGGCTCTGTTGCAGGAACTGTGGGTATGCTGGTGTGTGGGGTTATTTCCTCCTCTCTTCAGGGCAGGTATTGCTTTGGAGAGATCCTGTCCCTGCCTGGGCTGCTTGCAGGGTGTGGTGGGACAGGAGCTCCTTTGGAGAAATGCCTTCCCTGTCCAGGCACACTGGTTGGATGGGTCCACAGGGGAACGTGGAGCAGGGCATGTGGTGCTAGCAAGTTAGGTAGAGAGTGTTAGTGCTGGCTCCTGCAAGTGCCCTGCTATCTAGGCTGGGGAGGGGAAGAAAAATTGTGCCTGCCATGGCTCTTGTTTCTGGAGAAATCTGGAAATATCTGCCCCCACCCAGTGCACATTTTGAGACCAGTAAATAAATCTTCCATGTATATCCCAGGTGTTTTTCAAACTGTTGCTTCTGTGTTGCATCTTTGGCCAAGTTACTTATTATGCTGGCTTTTAAGGATGGGGGGATCAGTTTCCTATTGCTCTCTGACTCTCCCAGAGATAAGCCTCACTGGTTTTCAAGGCCAGATGTTACCAGGAATCGTCTTCCCAGTGTGAGTGCCCCATGCCTGTGGTACCACGTGTGGGGTCTGGTCCTCTTGCTTCTCCATGCTTGTGGTGTCCCTCCCATTTGTGGGTTTGGTTCCCAAACTAGTCCTTTTTGATGAGACTTTCTCTCTAAAATTAACTGTGAAAGATCTGTTTTGCCAGTCTTCAGATTGTTTTCGGAGTTAGTTGCATAGATGTAGCTCTTGGATCAGTATGTCTATGGAATGAGGTGAGCTCAGGATCCTTCTACTCTGCCATTTCCCCTGAACCTCAGATTGGCAGTTTCTTTTAATATTTTGAATATGCCATTCCATTCTCTCATGGCCTGAAAAGTTTCTCTTGAGAGATCTACTCATAGTCTTAAGAGTGTCCCCTTAGATGTAACTTCTCTTTTCTCTTGCTGCTCTTAAAATTCTTTGTCTTTGACTTTTGACAATTATTATATTGGGGTTTCATCTATTTTTGGGCCTCATGCATCTACATGTCCATTTCTTTCTCCAAGTTTGGGGAGTTTTCAGCCATTATTGCTTTAAATATACTTTCTGTTCCTCTTTTTTTCTTCTCCTTCTTGAATTCCCAAAATGCAAATATTGTTTCTTTTTGTGAGTCCCATAATTCTATAGATTTTATTCACTCCTTTTCATTCTTTTTGCTTCTCTGGCTCAGTAATTTCCAATGTCCTATCCACCAGTTCATGGATTGATTCTTCTGCATGATCCAGTCCACTTTTGAAACCCACTATTGAATTCTTCAGTATCGTTATTATATTTTTCAACTCTAAGATTTCCGGGGTTTTTTTTTTGATGGTTTCTATTCCCTTGTCAAACTTCTCATTTTGTTCATGCATTGCTTTCCTAATTTCCTGTAGTTGTCTGTTTTCTTGTAGTTCACTCAGAATTATTCTGAATTTTTTGACAGTTCATAGATCTCCATTTCATTAGAGCCATTTGTTGAGCTTTATTAGTTTCCTTTGGTAGTATAGTATTTATCTCAATTTTTATGATCCTTGATTCCTCGTATTTGTATCTGAATATTTGAGTAATGAGGCTCCACTTCCAGACTTTACAGGTTTGCTTTTACAGGGACAGTTCCTCACCAGTCGGCTCAGTTTTCTGGGTATCTGCTAATGCGGGCGTAACTTGTTTTATTGTGCTCCCCACATACTTACCAACTGAAGGTTTGTGGCAACCCTGTATTGAGCAAGTATATTGACAGTATTTTTTCCAGCAGCATTTCCTTACCTTGTATCTCTGGGTCACATTTTGCTGATTCTTATGAAAACGAAACAGTTTGAAATATTGTATTTGTGATGGTGATCAGTGACCACCACTCACTGATAGCTCAGATGGTTAGCATTTTCAGTAGTATTTTGAAATTAAGGCGTTACCTTAAGACGTGATACTATTGCACACATAATAGATTTTTATGCAGTAGGAAACACACAAAAAATTCATTTGACTCACTTTATTGCAATATTCACTTTATTGTGGTGGTCTGGAACTGAACCTGCATTATCTCCGAGGTATGCTTGTAAGGGTTCTAGGCAGGTGAGGCCTGCTAGTATTGTCTGTTTTAGGGCGCAGCAACTGTTTAAGCTCAGAGGATGGGAGTATGTGCCATGGGATGAGAACTACTGGAGAGGACTGTGGCTTGGTTCCCTATGCACTTGAGGCTATAGGATGGGCTCCACGGTTGTAGGAGTTTTCTGGCGAGGCTTCCTAAATGGTTGAGACTTGGTGCTATATTCAGAAGAAGATGATGCCACGAATTAGCTTCCCTGCCCTGACGGGGCAGCCTACCAGGGCCCTGCATGGCTTGTTGTTTGGGAGTCCAAATCAGGCCTGAATGTGTATATTAAATTTCCTCGTCGGGATAGGCCACCTATTTACTCCGCAGATGGGGGAAATCGCGGGCCACTCTCTCTGTTCAGATGCTACTGTACCTAAGGTTGTTGAATACACTTTACGGCTTCCTTTGAGCTCTGGTTAGGTTTGCCGGTTAAACAGGCTCAAGCCTACATTCAGCCACGAGTGAGGCTACAAATTCGACTTCTGGCCCAGGCGCAGTGGGAAAAGCCGCTCTAAGACCCATGAGGATGTTTTCTTAACTCAGGCTGACCCATGCCCCCGGTTCCCCGGCAGATAGGGCCACTGGCTTTGCTCTGCAAACCATTGATTCTGTCTGCCCTTCTCCACTGGGCTGTACAGCTTTCAGTTTTCCACTAGCCCTTCAGGTCAGATGGGACAGGAAGCCACTCTCCTCAGCTGGTTGGGCTGTGACTCAGCACCTTGTCTGGGCCTGGGTCTACCAGGCTGCAGTGCTAGCAAAACTCTTCATTTGAAGATCTGCACCCTGCCAAGTTCCCCGGCTGGAGTGTACCCCTGACTTGGTTGTGCCGAAAACCAAAGCTGCTGGTTGGGTTGGGATTGCTGTTTCGTCCCCACAGGTAAGAATTTGGTCTGTCAAGGTCCATGGGTTGGTTGTTGCGGGCCCTTTATTATCATGGGACTCCCAGGGGCTGGGCTTCCCACATCCCTTGTGGTGTGAGGTCTGGTAACAGGGGCCATGGGGGAGACCTCTTCCAGGTGCTGTCCTGAGGGAGAGACAATGTGCTCAGTGCGTAGCCCCTTCTCTTGCCCTGCTAATGAAGTCTGTCTAGGTATCTGTGGTACAAGGGGATGCTTTAGCCTTACTCCCACGTTCTAGGAGTCTCTCACGGAGTCTTGTCCTTGAATAGATATCCGTTGTCCTTTTTTTGTAGGGAGAGTAAAGTCAGGAATAACCTACGTCGCCGTCTCACTGTCACTCCTCCTGTATGATATTTTAATTGCGGGCTGATGGAAAAAAAGAGATTAAATATTCATTTGAACGAGGCGAGAGCCAAATTATTGTGTCACATAGTCTAAATGAAAGTTTCTCACTGCTTTGGGAAAAAAGTAGCAAAAAACCAATCACCACAAGATATAAAGTGATCTAGGCCTGCTGAATACTCAGAAAAGGCTAGACATTAGGATTAGTCATTACTGTGTTCACACTGTGAGGGGCGATCTATTTTTTGGAAAGCCTCACCCTTTCATATGAAACTAATATTGTGAATTTGAATTTTATCGGCTATATAAATGTTTTTAATTTGTAAGTATGTTTCAGTTTTATAGGTGTATAGTGTATTTTTAGCTTTATGATTGTGCATATTGAACTAGCCATTCAAATAAAAATAAGTCAACACCTGGGGAGATGTTTACCTTTTAGTGAGATTGTTCAAGTGAAGCGAAAGCAAAAATGCCTCTCTTCTGAGAAATGCACGGTTTGGAGTATTTCAGAGCCACGTAAGGCAGGGATGGTGAACTTGGCATCACTGAATCCACAGTAACACCAGTTAAACTTCGTGCCACCTACTTCTTGAGCTATAGTGAAGAAAAAACTTTAAGACGTGAGTGAACAGCACCAACTATTTTTTATAAGAGTGAAGAATTCCTATTAGAACAATTTTTAACATTTTGTAAAATTCTCCCTTGCATCAATTTCAGCTATAACAATGTAACAAATATCTATGAGAACCCTGTTCTATTTGCTGTCAAGTTTAGGAGGTAGAAACATTATTGTTTGGTATGTTACAAAAATGAGGCTCAGAGGGATTAAGTTGTTCAAGATCACATAGAAAGAGGAATGGTGACACTTCATTATAAGTCTTCTGATGTTTACCATGACCACACCAGCTTCTTCTGATCATGTACTTCCTTCGATCCAAAAATTTAATTAGAATAGACAAACTGCTATACATTAAAAGACCCTGGACAAAGTTCAAAGTATATCATCTCTCCTTTAATCAGATACCCCTGACCTACCACAGGACTTGAGCTTTGAGTCTTTCTAGTTACTCAAATAGCTTCACATTTATCTTGCTTTTTATGATTAACAGTACATATTTCTAATACCCCAAGGGCCTTTAAAATACACCCCTTCTGACTTTAAGCGGGCAGAATAACCTGAGAGAAGTTTAGCTGTCACAAAGAAAATTGCAACATGGAACATGAGGGCTATTGAGAATTCAGGTCAAAATTATCTATTCAAATCAGCCTTCTTTTAACAGCTCTGCTTTCTTTTTTTTTCTAGGGGCCTCTTAAAAAGAGGGCTTATTTGAGTAGTAAAATACTGGACTTTTTCAAGGTAATAACGAAAGTTTGTAAAGGTGGTCAAACAAGTTTTATAATGCACTCGCCCTCTTGGTTTTACTCACTGATTGACAAGTTTAATTGGAAATTGCAATCAAAGCTTTGCCTAAACTTTTACAGTTGTCAACTTTTATAAAATAAGTGGTCACAATTGAATAAGACAGAAGGAAAGGCAAATACTTTCTTGAGGAGACACGGCTAAAAAGAATAAAAAACCAGAAAATACTCAAGTTGTTATTCTGTGTTTGAAAACCTAATCAAAAGTTCGTTCCTCTTATTACATATTAATTGACACCATTGGTCTTGGGCCTATTTTAGTTTAGTATATGAAAATCCTAAAGCAAAAGATCCCAAACTTAGTATTTTCAGCAAAGATTTTTGATGTCATTTACTTCTATTACTTGCATTGTAAAGATGTGAATGTCTTATATCATGAAGGATGCATTGTTAGCCTTCATAATATAAAATATATGAAGCATGTTATAAAGGTTTTCTGAAGCAAATAGAATTGAAACGAACAGAGGCTGTTGTAATTCATATTTCCCTGCATTTAAAAAGAAAACATATTGAATGAATTTTCAATACTCACATTTCTATTTAACAATACTCTCTTCCTATACTGACTGCAATTAATTAAAATAATGTTTTAAAATGGAAAACAAAGACAGGTATCCATTTTTACCCAAATTAAACACTTTCTAAAATATCTCTGACATCAGTCACTGGTGTTATATATCGTGTAGGGAAAAGAACACACCAGGTTGTTACTAATTTCAATCGTTTTAGTGAACTCATAAATTAAAAGTAAGCCATGGAACTTGAGATGCAATACTTTATAAATCACTTTGTGGAACCCTCTGAAAAGCCGAATACAACTGCGCTGTGTCATAAGATAATTAGCTGCATTTTACACTTTTTATATCAAGTGGGGAGTTAGCAGCCTCCCTACCATTTTACCTCCCCTCCAGTATAGCTAGAGAAATTACATTCTTGCAGGAAAGTGTGACAATGTTTAAGTGGCACAACCTTTTGGAAGGCAATTTAAAAATACTTTTTGCAATGGTGGGGAAAATTTATATATGACCACTCAAAGATATAACTTGCTCTGAACTCTTAAGCCCTCTTAATGGTGGCAGCGTCTGGTGACATCTATGAAACCTGCCAATTCAAAGTAAATTAACATCCCCCAAAGTTTAAAAACTCTTTAGGGTGACCTCAGGTTCTTTGAAGTTAAATGGCCAAACTTTTCAGGTTCATTTCCCTTCCTCTTCTTCCCATTTCCATAGATGACATCCAGACATAGGGATATTTTATATGTCATTATGGAAGCAGCAGGGGAAGGCTATCTGGGTCAAGAGAGATCTTTCTCTCTGAATACCTACTGACCTCTGGTTGGCATAGAGTTTCTCTCCTGGTTCTTCATTTGCTGTTGAAGGACAATCAGCCAAATTCTCCTTGCTTACTAAGCTTTCCCTCTTGGTTCTTGGCAGTTGTGATTTATGCTCTGATACTTGTTGGTACCCTCTACCTAGACTTCAGAGCACCATACTGACTTAAGTCTTACATACACTTCCACTGTCTCCACAGGGTCTCTTGGCGTCCTCTGGATCTCTCTTCTGTCTGGTGAAAATTGTGGGAAAATGGAGAGGAACAGCTCAGACTCCCTTATGAAATGCATAAAATCAGCATTCCTTCTCTATTACAGCCACCCTCGCTTTGTATTGAGAAGTTGTGAAGCTATTTTTCCCCCCGGGGAAAAGATAAAAAGCATCATACGCTTTTCGCTTCCCCCCTTTAAAATTATTAACACTACTTTGTCCTTGCCTATTCACCTACCTCTTCCACTTAAACATAGGGCCACGGTTTAAGGGGTGGGGGGACTGAGTATCATTTCAGTGATGCAGACACCATCTTCGGCATAGTCTCATCCTTTTGACTCTTTTCATGTTCCTTCCAGCATTGTAAAACATTTTCCCCCATTCTTGTGTAACAGGAACTTACCTTAAATTATATTCTGTCTTCTCTACACTGTAGATTATAGCAAATCTCTGTACTCAGATCCCAGATTTGTTCTTCATATGGAGAGGAAAGTTTGCAAGATTTGAAACTCTTTCTCTCAAAAACACGGTTAAAACTATATTATCTCCATGTGCATCCTAGAAACTCAAAATTTTAACCTCTACCTGAGCAATGGCTTCTTTTTCAAGGCAGCGTCCAATGTCCACCAGAAGCAACGAATTCCATCAACTCAGTAGGTGAGGAAACTTGACTGTACAAGACTTTCAGAAAATGAACAATGTGAGAGGTAATATTTTTAAAATATTAAAATCACATTGATAATATTTAAAAATATGTATACACACATGCAAAAAGTAAATTTATAAGGATGTTGATTACAGCATTGTTTTTGATAACTAAATAATGGAATCGATTAAAATAGCCATAAATTTGTAAGTAACATATCCATAGAATGCAATAATATCCAGCAATTAGAAAGAATGAGTAGATGTGATAGGTAAAAGTATACCAAAGAATGTAAATTTAAAAGCAATTTTCATAAAATGTGATTAATATGCAGCAAACTGTTTTCCTCTGAGGATAGTATTATCAGGGATTTTCAGTTTCCCTATTACATATTTTTATAATGTTGGCATTTTAGGGGTAACAGTACATCTCAAATCCATAGGCAATATCACAGGAGGAGTATGATAGGCATGTCATTACTAGTATGTCTTTCGGAATGAATTAGATACAAGATTAGAAGGTAGAATTATTAAAATGGTAAAAAATAAATTAAGTACTTATGAATGATATGTTTTCTTATCCTAAGTAGAATGAAGAGATAAGCTATTAAAACTAAAAAAGTTCAATAAAATGGCTATAAAATAATACGAAAATTAATAGTTACACTGTATAACAGCCCTATAGAATTCCAAAATAAGCCACCCAGACTACCAATAGAATATATAAACTAGAGACGAATAAAATTAAGAGCAAATGTGAACGTCTTAGAAAAGAAAATATTTTGAAGAGAACTATGAATACGTGAAGATCAAGCCATAAAACATTCTATTTTATTAGATGAAAATTTGTTAGACTGAAAAGATGTCCATTAACAAATTGATGTACATTTGGATTTTTCCCAATTAATGATTCAATGTACTTCTAACAATATCAGACTGATGTATATGAACATGTGAAAAATAAATCAACCTCAATTCTATCAGTAATTCTTCACTATGGTAAACAAAGGCCTTAGTGATTTGCCTCCATCTAATTTAATTCACCTCTCCTTTCCTCAGGCACAAACATGTTCATTACCAAAAAATGCAATTTAGCTAAACCTATGTAGTACCTACTATACATTGGGAGCATAAACAATAAAATTTAGTTTTGTTGATAGTTCTATAGTAAGTGCTTTACATGCATTATTTTATTTGATCTGCATGATAATCCTATAAAGGATACCATTTTTATTTTTGAGATTAGGAAACAGATTTTAAAAGATGCCTAAATTCATACTGCTAGTATGAAGAGAAGCTAAGATTCAGAGCCTTTGGTTATATTCCTTTCTTTAAATACAAAATTAAATATGGCCTTCAGTGTTTATATATTTCAGAAAATTGTGGTACAACCATATGATTGAATATTATGTAGCCTTGAAGATCTTTATGAAAACATTTATAGTGTGTGAAAATGCTTATAATGTTGATTAAAGTAAGTGGAATAACTATTATGGGAAGCTATTGCAAAAGAAAACACATTTTCCACAATTTCCACTTATGACCATGCATTTAAAAAACAATATTTGCAATCAACATGAATTACAGGGAAAAATCTCCAAATTAGCAATTTCATATAAGAAATGTCTGTAAAACCTGAAGTAGAATTTTTAAAGAATATATAGGATGCCAGAATTTCCACCTCTATCCATTCAATGTTAATTGACATAGGAATTGCTATTCTGCCATAGCCACTAAAAAGCCAGCCAAAAATACATGAAACAGTGGTTTTAAGACCTTGCACAACAGTACAGGACTGTGATCTTTGAGAGAAGGAAATCAAACAAAACGGGCCCTACAATTGGCCCAGCCTGTTTCCTAAATGCATGTTCAAGGTCACAGTGCAGAAGAAGGAAACCAAGCAAAGTCCTGTGGCTCTGCTGAGTTGGGGAGATAGTGGTCAGAGTTTGAGGAAACCATGGTGGCTAGAATTTATAGGTAGGGTATTGGAGAGGAATGAGATGCACAGAGAGAAACCTCTACAGCTCTGCAGAAGAGACCCCTTCTCTTTTTTATGGTTTATGGTTAAGCACTAAACTGTACGTGTGTTGGGTAAAAATTCACGAGGCTAGAGAAAGTAACACCAGAAAAGAGTAGGCTGAGTAATTGACTGTATAGTGTGGTTATGACCATTACATTAACTGCCCATCAAGTTTCTCCTCTGTTCCTAGGATTTTTTTAAAATTTGTAAACGGAGGATGAAAATAATTGTATTTCTCTCAAAAGACTGGCAAAGTTTATTGAACACTATTTTTCTTATCACGTTATCTGGTTGAATGCAAATTCCATGAAGGCAAGAACGAGGTGTTGTTGATCTCTGTATCCACTGTGCCTAGAACTGTGCTAGGCATATAGCAGGGATCAGTAAATGTTTATTGAATTTTAATAAACTAGGATATTAATAATAAAACACTAATGTCTAGCATTGGGCTCAATGAATGCTCTATCGTTAGAAAAGGCAAACAGCATCAAATATTTCTGTAATAGCCACATAATTTTTCAGAGTTTGGGACCATCTTAGTACTCTAGGTAAAGATGATTATGTTGTCATGACTAAAAATATTCTATAATACGTATATGTGGTTTATCTTCTATATATTTATATTCATGCAGATATATATGAAAGAGGCTTTCCCTTGCCATCGTCTGCTTTCATATACCAAAATTAAAGGTCTGGGGAGGCCATATCCCCAAGACCAAAGAAAAGACAAAAGGGGATTGCAGTTCATCAAGGATAGATTTCTTTGAAGGTGCTTCTCTATAAGCATTTTCAAGTGTGAAATACACAGAGTAATTTTTTTTTTCGTAAACGGACCATAAAATTCTGTAAAGAGAACTTTCACTACTTTTTAGGCCTCACATTTTTTTTATCACAGTGATCTATCTAGTTATTACCAAAAATACTTTACATCAATCATATCTATCTTTTCTGTGTCTCTGCTGCGGTACCGGACAGGAGTGCAGGAGGGGCTTCTACACGGCATGCGGAAGTTGCCGCAAATAGCAAGATTGCGGGATGGTACCCGGTAGGTCACTCCTGATATTTAATAATCAAGCACTGCCGATTGCCTTCTCAGGCAAAAAAAAAAAAAAAAAAAAAAAAAAAAAAAAAAAAAAAAGCGCAAGCCTCACAGTTTTAGTTTTGTAAATGCAGAAATCAGGTGGAAATTAATGAGATTTTGCTGCATTAATAATCAATACCAGTTGTAACAGCTCAATCAGAATCTGTGTTAGCCATCAAGATGAACACAATAAGCAACGTGTCTTATCTCTCTAATTAGAATTTTTGATGTGAGAGCCATCAATCAAACAGGCACGTGGTATCTCGCTCTAGACATACTGCCTTTCACCTCTCTCTCTTTGAGTCCTGGCCTTCCTCCTCCCCTGTTCCTATAAACGCTCAGTTCTTCCTTCCCATCAAAGAGAGTCCGGGAATATTCACCAACCACTGTCCTGGCCCTAGTTCTTTTGCCTTTAGAAACATGAGTATTCAAAATTGGCAAACTGAAAAAAAACAAACACCCAAAAACTTTCAATACCTCATTGACATATTCATCACTTATATTGGCATTTCCACTTAGTAAAGGAACCTAACAGATCAATGAGGCACTAATTTTACGCTATGACAAATTTTTATGGTATTTCATAACGTGGAGTTCTGCCTATGTAAACATGACCATACGTAAATAATGAGCTATTCTCTTTGACATAAAGGCTGGCATAATTTTTTTGAGGTATGACTGACATATCAGTTTCAGGTACACAACAGCGATTTGCCCTTTTGTACACTGCAAAATAGTCACCACAGTAAGTCTAGTTACCATATGTCACCATATAAGGTTAACACAATATTGTTGACTATATTCCCTATGATGAACGTTACATCCCCATGACTTGTTTATCTTATTATAGGAAGATTATACCTCTTGATCTGCTTCACCCATTTTGCTCCCTTCCAACACCACTTGGCAGCCACTGATCTGTCCTCTGTATCTACGAGAATGTGTTTTGTTTTTGTAAGATTCCCTATATAAGTGAAATCATGTAGTACTTGTCTTGAACTTATTTCACTTAGTATAATACCCTCAAGATCCACCCACGTTGTAGCAAATGGCAAGATTTTATTTTTTATGGCTGAGTAGTATTCCATTATATATATATTATATATGTGTACATATATATGTATATTATATATTCTCTTATTTACATATATATATATATATATATATAACATCACATCTTTATCCATTCATATATTGATGGACCCTTAGGTTGTTTCCATATCTTGGCTATTATAAATAATGCTGCAATGAACCTAAGGGTGCATGTATCTTTCTGAATTATTGTTTTTATTTTCTTCAGATACTCCAGTAGTGGAATTCCTGGATCATGTGATATTTCTATTTTTCCATAGTGGCTGTGCCAATTTAAATTCACACCGATAGTGTTTCTCCACATTCTCAACACTTATTATGTCTTATCTTTTGACAATAGCTTTTCTGAGAGGTGTGAGCTGTCATCTCATTCTGACTTTGATTTGCATTTCCCTGATGACCATCTCTTCATGTACATGTTGGCCATCTGTATGTCTTTTTTGGAAAACTGTCTATCCAAGTCCTCTGCTCATTTTTATTTATTTATTTTATTATTTATTTATTTAAATTCAAGTTAGTTAACATACAGTGTAGTCTTGGCTTCAGGAGTAGAACTCAGTGATTCATATATATGATCCCTAGCGCTCATCTCAAAACGTGCCCTCCTTAATGCCTGTCACCCATCTAGCCCATCCCCCTACCTACCTCTTCTCCAGCAATCCTCAGTTTATTCTCTGTATTTAAGAGTCTCTTATGGTTTGCCTCCCTCTCTGTTTTTATCTTATTTTTCCTTCCCTTCCCCTATGTTCATCTGTTATGTTTCTCGAATTCCACATGAGTGAAATCATATGATATCCTTCTCTGATTTATTTTGCCTAGCATATACCCTCTTGTTCCATCCACGTTGTTGCAAATGGCAAGATTTCATTCTTCTTGTATCGCTGAGCAATAATCCATTGTGTGTCTCACACACACACACAAATGCACATATATACCACATCTTATCTATTCATCACTTGATGGACATTTGGGCTGTTTCCATAGTTTGCCTATTGTTGATAACACTGCTATAAACACTGGGGTGCATGTACTCCTTCAAATCAGTATTTTTGTATCCTTTAGATAAATACCTAGTAGTGCAATTGCTGGGTAGTAGGGTAGTTCCATTTTTAATTTTTTGAGGAAACCCTATATTGTTTTCCAGAGTGGCTGCACCAGTTTGCACTCCCATCAACTGTTGGTGGGAATGCCCATTTCTAAATCATACTTTTTTGTTACTGAGTTATATGGGTTCTTCACATATTTTGGATACTAACCTCTTACTAGATATATGATTTGCAAATGTATTTTCCCATTTAGTAGGTTGTCTTTTCAGTTTTCTGACGGTTTTCTTTGCTGTGCAGAAGCTTTTTAGTTTCATGTAGTTCCATTTATTTTTGCTTTTCTTTCCTTTGCCTTTGGAGGCAGATCCCAAACAAACAAAAAAACAAAAACATTGCTAAGATTATTGCTAAGGAGCTTTGTTCCCATATTTTCTTCTAGGAGTTTGTCTTCAATCTATTGAGTTAATTTTTATATATGGTGCAAAATAGTGGTCTGGCTTATTGAAGAGACAGTTATTTCCCCTTTGTATATTTTTTTGTCAAAAATTAATTGACCATTGTGGGTCTATTTCTGGGCTCTCTATTCTTCCATTGATCTATGTGTCTGTTTTGTGCCAATACTATACTGTTTTGATTACTATAGCTTTGTAGTATAGTTTGAAATCAGAGTGTGATACCTTTGGCCTTGTTCTTCTTTCATAAGATTGTTTTGGCTATTTAGGGTCTTTTGTAGTTCCATATAAATTTTAGAATTGTTTGAGTTCTGTAAAAATGCGATTTGAATTTTGATAGGAATCGCATTGAATGTAGATTGCTTTGGGTAGTAGGGGATATTTTAGCAATATTCTCCCAATTCATGAGCATGAAAACTTTTCCCTTTGTGTCTTCAGTTTCTTTCAATGTCTTAAGTTTTCAGTGTACAGGTTGTTTATTCCTAGGTATTTTATTATTTTCTTGGTTTCCCATTTGATAGTTCATTATTAGTACATAGAAATGCAACAGATTTTTGTATTCTGGCACTCATCTCAGTATAGTTGTAAACAATACACTTGTACATTTTCTACTGCTATTATTACAAAAAGACAAAGTTTAGCTTCCTCGATGATGCCCCTCTTCATCATTTATCACTTCTATCCTTGACATTTTTCCCCAAGATAGTTAAATGTAAATTTCTAATTAAACTGTTTGTAGACTGCTTTTTCTCCATTGTTTCCTGCTGTTTACTCCACACAGGAGAGGTGACTTATATGACAGCTAAATTTAGAAAAATAAAGGAACATTTTCTACTCACATTTGCCTTTCTTCCTCTTCGGAATGAGCTGGCCATGGTAAGTTCTGTTTGCCAGTGCTCCTTCGGGGTGTACTTTGCTTTTCTATGAGGGAGAGGCCTGCCTTATCCAATGTTACTGTGAGTGTGTTGGCAAGATCACCTGGGATTATTTATTAATTTGTTTAGATTCCATGTAGGAAAAAGAAGGGGTATTTATTAGACCCCCTCAAAGATATCAGTAATATCAACTATCACCATCCCATAAAATTGATTCACTGCAGAACCAGGTAGAGTCTGGTGATTATATGACCTTTTATTTTCCTAGAGTCTTCCTTTGGGGGGCCTTATAGTCTTTTGTTCCAATTTTGACCGGTTACACTCTAGACCTATTGTGCAGTTGTCATCTTGGAACTTTCTTTTGGGTCTGTCTATTGTGATCTCATTGTTTCTCCCTCATTCTTGGGGTATCCTTACTTTGGTAAAACACATTTTTTTAATTAAAAAAATTTAATGTTAATTTTTGAGAGAGAGAAAGAATGGGTGAGGCAGAGGAGGTGCACAGAGAGGGGGACAGAGGATCCAAAACAGGCTCTACACTGACAGTAGAGAGCCTGATGTGGGGCTCGAACTCAAACTGTGAGATCATGACATGAGCCAAAGTAAGATGCTTTACTAACTGAGCCACCCAGGTGCCCCAGTAGAACACATTTTTATGTAACCTCCACATTTTTAATTTACCTACCTAAAAGGTAAATTTTTTTAGACTTCAACATTTATTTATTGTATCTTTCTTTAACCAGAATGGAGTGAGGATGGACTTTTACATGGGAAATTATTTTCCCTAACCATTTTGAAACTGTTATTCTAAATGTTTTTCAAATTTGTATTTAAATTCTAGTTAGTTAACATATAGTGTAATGTCAGTATTGGGTGATGGGCATTAAGGAGGGCACTTGTTGGAATGAACACTGGGTGTTTCATGTAAGTGATGAATCAATCACTGGGTTGTATTCTTGAGACCAATACTACACTGTAGTTTAACTTGAATGTAAGTTAATAAACTAAAAAAATAAGAATTCTGTGCTTTATCACTTACATATTACACCCAGTGCTTGACGCAAGTGCCCTCCTTAATACCATCACCAATTCAGCCCATCCCCCTCTGCTCCATCAACCCTCAGTTTATTCTCTATACTTAAGAGTTTCTTGTGACTTGATTCCCTCTATTTTTCCCTTCCTCTATGTTCATCTGTTTTGTTTCTTAAATTCTACATATGAGTGAAATCATATGGTATTTGTCTTTCTCTGACTTATTTCACTTAGCACAATACACTCTAGCGCTATCTGCATCATCGCAAATAACAAGATTTCATTCTTTTTTATGGCTGAGTCATATATATCACTTCTTTATCCCTTCATCAGTTGGTGGACATTTGGCCTCTTTCCATAGCTTGGCTACTGTTGATAATGCTGCTATAAACACCGAGGTGCATGTACCCCTTTGAATCAGTATTTTGTATCCTTTGGGTAGTGCAACTGCTAGTCATAAGGTAGTTCTATTTTTAATATTCTGAGGAACCTCCATACTGTTTTCCAGAGGGGCTGCACCAGTTTGCATTCCCACCAACAGTGCAAAAGGGTGCTTCTTTCTCCTCATCCTTGCCAAATCTGTTGTTACTTGTGTTGTTAATTTTTGGCATTCTGACAGGTGTGAGATAGTATATCATCATGGTTTTGATTTGTATTTCCCTGATGATGAGTATGTTTTCGTGTGTCTGTTGGCCATCTGGATGTCTTTTTTGGAAAAATTTCCATGTCTTCTGCCCATTTCTCAACTGGGTTTATTTGGTTTTTGGAGTGTTGAGTTTGAGACTTTTTTAATATAGATTTTGGCCACTAACGCTTTATCAGATATTTGCAAATGGCATATCTCTTCCCATTCCATAGGTTGTCTTTTAGTTTTGTTGATTATTTCCTTCACTGTTCAGAAGCTTTTTATTTTGATAAAATCCTAATTATTTTTGCTTTTGTTTCCCTTGCCTCTGGTGATGTGTCTGGTAAGAAGTTGCTGCCTGTGTTCTCTAGGATTTTGATGGTTTCCTGTCTCACATTGAGGTCTTTTAGCCATTTTGAATTTATTTTTGTGTATGGTGTAAGAAAGTGTTCTAGTTTTCCCAGCACCATTTGTTGAAGAGACTGTCTTTTTGCCATGGATATTATTTTCTGCTTTTTGAGGATTAGTTGACCAGATCATTGTGGGTCCATTTCTGGATTTGGTATTCTGTTCTGTTGATCTGTGTGTCTGTTTTTGTGTCAGTACCATACTGTCTTGATGACTACAGCTTTGTAATATAGCTTGAAGTCCAGAATTGTGATGCCTGTAGCTTTGCCTTCCTTTTTCAAGATTGCTTTGGCTATTGGGGTCTTTTGTGGTTTCATACAGGTTTTAGGATTGTTTGTTCTCTGTGAAAAATGCTGGTGGTATTTTGATAGGGATTGCATTAAATGTGTAGATTGCTTTGGGTAGTATAGACATTGCAACAATATTTGTTCTTCTTATCCATGAGCATGGAATGTTTTTTCATTTCTTTGCATCATCTTCAATTTCTTTCATTAGTGCCTTATACTTTCTCAGGGTACAGATCTTTTACCCTCTTTGGTTAGGTTTATTCCTAGGTCCCCTGTGGTTTTTGGTGTAATTGTAAATGGGATAGAATCTTGATTTCTCTTTCTGCTGCTTCATTACTGGTGTATGAAAATGCAGCAGATTTATGTAGGTCGATTTTATATCCTGCACCTTTGCTGAATTCATGTATCATTTCCAGCAATTATTTGGTGGAGTCTTTCGGGTTTTCTATCTATAGTATCATGGCATCTGCAAATAGTGGAAGTTTGACTTCTTCCTTGCTAATTTGGATGTCTCTTATTTCTTTTGTTTCCTGATTGTTGAGGCTAGGACTTCCAGTACTATGTTAAATATCAGGGGTGACAGTGGACATCTCTGTCTTGTTCCTGACCATAGAGGAAAAGCTCTCAGTTTTTCCCTCATTGAGGAAGATATTAGCTGTGTGGTTTTCATATACGGCCTTTCGAACGTTGAGGTATGTTCTCTCTACCCCTACTTTGTTGACAGTTTTTATCAAGAATGGATGCTATACTTTGTCAAATGCTTTTCCTGCATCTATTGACAGGATTATACTGTTCTTATCTTTCCTTTATTAATGTGGTATAACATGTTTATTGATTTGCGAATACTGAACCACCCTTGCAGCCCAGGAATAAATCCCACTTGATTGTGGTGAATGATTCTTTTAATGGACTGTTGTGTTTGATTTGCTAGTATCTTGTTGAGAATTTTTGTATCCATGTTCATCAGGGGTATTGGCATGTAATTCTCCTTTTTAGTAGGGCCTTTTTCTGGTTTGGGAATCAAGGCAATGCTGGTCTTGTAGAAGGAGTTTGGAAGTTTTTCTTCCATTTATATTTTTGGAACAGTTTGGGACGAATAGATACTAACTCTTCTTTAAATAGCTGGTAGAATTCCCTTGGGAAGCCAGCTGGCCCTGGACTTGTGTTTTCTGGGAGATTTTTGATTACTGATTCAATTTTTTTCTGGTTATGGATCTGTTCAAATTTTTTTTTTAATTTTTTTTTCAACATTTATTTATTTTTGGGACAGAGAGAGACAGAGCATGAACGGGGGAGGGGCAGAGAGAGAGGGAGACACAGAATCGGAAACAGGCTCCAGGCTCTGAGCCATCAGCCAGAGCCCGATGCGGGGCTCGAACTCACGGACCGCGAGATCGTGACCTGGCTGAAGTCGGACGCTTAACCGACTGCGCCACCCAGGCGCCTCCAAATTTTCTATTTCTTCCTGTTTCAGTTTTGGTAGTTTATAGGTTTCTAGGAATCTATCCATTTCTTCCATATTGCCCAATTTGTTGGCATATAATTTTTCATGATATTCTCTTACTGTTTGTATTTATAGGGTGTTGGTTATTTCACCTCTCTCATTTGTGATTTTATTTATTTGGGTCATTTCTCTTTCCTTTTTCAGAAGTCTAGCAAGGGGCTTATCAATTTTATTAATTATTTCAAAGAACTAGTTCTTATTTTCATTGATCTGTTCTACTGTTTATTTCTATAAATAATAGAAATCTATTATTATAGAAATAATATTTCTATAACACTCATTTCTATTCTTTATTTCCCTTCTTCTGCTGGCTTTAGGCTTAATTTTTCTTTTTCTAGATCCTCTAAGTTTAAGATTGGGTTGTGTATTTGAGACTTTCCTTGCTTCTTTATGTAGGCCTGTATTGCTATATACTTCCCTCTTATGACTGCTTTTATTGCATTCCACAGGTTTGGGACAGTCATGTTTCCAGGTATTTTTTAAATTTCTTCTTTATTTTCCTGGTTAATCCATTTAACCTCAATGTCTTTGTGGTGTTTCCACATTTTTTCTTGTGGCTCATTTCAAGATTCATAGCCTTGTGGTCTGAAAATATGAATGGTATGATCTTGATCTTTTTGTACTTGTTGAGGGCTGATTTGTAACCCAGTATGTGATCTATTCTGGAGACTGTTCCCTGTGTACTTGAAAAGAATGTGTATTCTGCTTTAGGATGAAATGTTCTGAAAGATCTGTTAAGTCCATCTCATTCAGTCATTGTTTCCTTGTTGATTTTTCTCCTTCGATAATTGGTCCATTGCTGTAAGTGGGATGTTAGAGTCCTGTTATTATTGTATTATTATCAATGAGTTTATGTTTATTTTATTTTAGAGGGAGAGAGAGAGAATCTTAAGCAGATTCCACACTTAGCATGGAGCCCAATACAGGACTTGATCCCACAACCCTGGGATCATGACCTGAGCTGAAATCAAGAGGCACTTAACCAACTGAGTCACCCAAGTGCCCCTCTTTAGTTTGTTAACTGATGTATATATTCTTGGGCTTTGAAATTGGCATAAATATGTACAATTGGTAGATGTTCTTTTGGGATAGATCCCTTAATTATGATATAATGCCAATCTTCATGTCTTGTTACAGTCTTTGGTTTAAAATCTAGTTTGTCTGATATAAGTATGGTTACTCTGGCTTTCTTTTGACATCCATTAGCATGATTGATGGTTCTCCATCCCCTCACTTTCAATGTTGAGATGGTTTTAGGTCTAAAATGAATCTCTTATATGCAGCATATAGATGAGTATTGCATTTTTATCCATCTGACACTATACATCTTTTGATTGGACCATTTACTCCATTTACATTCAGAGTGATTATTGATAGGTATGAATTCAGTGCCATTGCATTACCTGTAAAGTCGTTTCTGGAGATTTTTCTCTATTCCTTTCTAGTCTTTGTTGTGTTTCATCTTTCCCAAAGAGTCCTCTTTAATATTTCTTGCCAGGCTGTTTTAGTGGTCACAAACTCTTTTAGCTTTTGTCTGTCTGGGAAACTTTTTTTTTTTAACGTTTATTTATTATTGAGAGACAGGGGGAGGGGCAGAGAGAGAGGGAGACACAGAATCCGAAGCAGGCTCCAGGCTCTGAGCTGTCAGCACAGAGCCCGACATGGGGCTCGAACTCACGAACCACGAGATCCTGACCTGAGCCGAAGTCAGATGCTTAGTCGACTGAGCCACCAGGCGCCCCTGTCTGGGAAACTCTTAATCTCTCTTTCTATTCTGAATGACAGCCTTGCTGGATAAAGGATTCTTGGCTGCATATTTTTCCCATTCAGCATGTTGAATATATCAGGCCACTTCCTTCTGGCCTGCCAGGTTTCTGTGGAGACATCTGATGCTAACTTGACTTGTCTTCCCTTGTAAGTTAGGGATTTCTTTTCCTTTGCTGCTTTCAGGATTCTTTCCTTATCTCTATATTTTGCAAACTTTACTACAATATGTCTTGGTGTTGGCTGGCTTTTGTTGATTTTGATGGGAGTTCTCTGTGCCTCCTGGATCTGGAGTTCTGTTCCTTTCCCACATTAGGAAAGTTTTCAACTATAATTTGCCCAAATAAACTTTCTGCCCCCTTTTCACTTTCTTGTTCTGGGACTCTTTTGAATGTTATTACACTTTGTGGAGTTGCTGAGTTCTTGAAGTCTGCCTTTCAAAACACCAAATTTTAGGGACCTGTCATGGTGCAGACCCATGCTGTGGCTGGTACGACCGCACAGGGGCTTAGATTTCATCATAAAGCTAAAAAAAAGCCGGGATCCAGGTTAGCTACGCTCAGCAGGCAGCTCTGCTTGTGTGCAAATGAATAGGGCAGCTCTATGGCACCTGTCAGCTATTTTGTCCCCTGAGAGGCATCACTGCCTCTCCTAAACGCACTCCACGAAGGAGCACACTGTCCACTCCTGGGCCTCTCATTCTCCACAGGAGCACTGCTAAGCCCACCAGGTTCAACCCCGGTGATGGCACAGACTTCTAAAACTTCAGACTTTCAGATCTACTGCTTATAAAAACTGGCAATAATCACCCTCTCTTACTTTCCCAGTCAACAGTTTTGGAGAAGTGTGTTCCTTGTGCATTTCCCTGCATGCTGCTTTATCTCTCTCTCCGTGATCAGGGCTCCGTCTTGTCCACAGCCCTCATGATTCTTTTCTCCCCCAGATCATATCACCACACTACCTACCTTCCATGATGCGGCCTCTTTTCTCTCTCGAGTTGTGCAGTTTGTTCTCTTAGTCCTCAGATCGATTCCATGGATGTTCAGCATGATTTGACAATTATCTAGCTGTGTTTGAGAGACAAGGCAAGCATAAGATCATCCTCCTACTCTGCCGTCATTGTCCATTTTCAATTCTATTGCTGTTGAGAAATCCAACACCGTTCAGATTCCCCATCCTTCAGTGTTACCTGTTTTTTGTTAACCTGTAAGCTGCAACAGGTGGTGTTGCCTAAAGGGGTCCCTGGGAGACTCAGTCGGTTGAGCATCTGACTTCAGCTCAGGTCATGATCTCACAGTTCATGAGTTCGAGCCCTTCATCGGGCTCTGTGCTGACAGCTTAGAGCCTGGAGCCTGCTTTGGATTCTGTGTCTTCCTCTCTCTGCGCCTCTCTCTCTCTCAAAAATAAACATCTTTAAAATATTTGTAAAAATTGTAGCCTTCATTGCCACTGTCAACTATCTGGTGAACATTAAGGAAATCAGAGTTAGGGAGACCAAAAGGAAGAAGAGAGGGGCAGACAGAACTGGGTTCCTTGACCTCAACTGAGCTTCTGGTCATACTCCTAATAAAATATAGTATAGGAGTAGGGTAGGTTCCAGTAAGAGAATTAATTTGATTACTTAAGCAAGTTTGAATCAGAATTTCCTTTCTTTTCTCTAGGCCAAAGCATTCTGACTGCTACAAGGAAGCTTTTCTCCTTATCACTAGTATCCTGAAAGTTCTTATTATGATGTCTCATAATTTCATATTCCTTCTTTTTGCTAGCCATTTGGTGGCCCTTTCAACCTAAAAACTCATTCTTTGATAGTAGGAGATACACTGTTGTATCACAATTGCCTTCCTTTTTTTTTCTGCTTTCTCATTCTGGACTGTAGACATAAACAGAGAGGGTCACAAGAACCTTCTATAATAATTCCTAAGTGACTTGTAGAAGATTTATGGATCAACTGCAGATGGATTTTTATCCCCCTTGAAATTTATGCAAAATACTGTATTTATGTACATATTCTCCATTCTTCCTGAGAAAGAATCTAAAGCTACTTTTTATTCTTTTATCATCCTCAGAGGATCCGGTCCTTGGGTGTGACAGGACCATTAGCTTGCAAGAGAGCACAGTTACAGACTGATGACTGGTTGAGGGGGAGGGAGCAAGAAATATAAATAGTTCCTGGTAGTGGCTCCTGACACTTTGTATGACATGAATGGCTGTTGGATTTGCTTCATCTAATGAAAGAAAAGGAGGTTAAAGGTTAACCAGCATATCTGATGTTAGTCCAGTGAAGGGACAGCTTTGTGGCTATCCATTGAATATAATTCACAAAATGAATAAGACTTGATATCTTACTTTGAAAACGTGGAAGAATCCTCAATAATGAAACTAAACTCATTTTGTGTGCCAAAGTCTCATCTATGGTTTTATTGTACTGCGTGATGTGTCTTATGATAAATAATATTCTATGTATGACTATGTATTTACTTGAGATTTCAATGAAAAAAAGAAAATGAAACTGTTTTAATGGAAACTCTTTGCAATTAGTTTCCAAAATAGCTTCTTAAATTGCTCAGCTTCAAGAATATTTTTGGCAAAATGATGTATTATAGTAAGTACAATAATAGTTCTAAAAAACAATCCTTACAATCTTTCACTTTAACATTTAAAATTGCTATTAAGTTAATGTTGGCATCATTTCAAACAAGCCATCTTTAAATAGTTTGCTTTATATATTTTCTCTTATAAATTTGTTTCATCAGAATGCCATGCTTTTGGGCCTGCAGCTGGTTTCATGTTAGAACTGTGCTAATAAGAGCCCCCCCTAAGACATTCCCAGAACCAAAGAATTATAATTTTCAGAGGAAAAGTAACTTATTCCATCAATTATCCTCTTTCCTGTGTCTTCAATCTCTTTCTCCCTATCCTTTCCTCAGCTTAGAAACATAGAGCTCAGTTGGTTGAAGAAAATCCTTCTAATATCCACCTCCTTTTCCATTCCCTGTGTATTCCCTTCGTTGACAAATGAAGGCAAACGGTACGAAAAGTATTCTCCTGGATGTTGGTCATGAATAAGTGGGGAGAGGAAGATGGCGGGAGGTGCAGGATTGTAACCTGGGTTGAAGCTTTGAGACCTAAGAGCAAGGGTGGGTGGAAAATGTCTATATTGTTACTTGTTAAGAGAACGAGGATGTAATGTTATCTAGACCTATCTTCAAATTTCAACTTTGTCAAATTCCTACTAAGACACTGGAGAAGTAATTTAGCCTACATCGGCCTTCATTTCCTTATGTGAAAATGCGTGAATAATGGTACCTACCACATGATTAGAGCCAGAACTTAGTTTGATAATCTAAGAGCTTAATAAATGTTAGTTGCGATTACTGCTATCATCAGAGGCTGATACTACTAATGCAGAGCTAAGTACAACTTGGAAGGCCAATATCCTGGGGCAAAACAGACGTTGAGGGTCTCTTAATTTGAACAATGAGGAAAAGAAGCCAATAGAAAGAATGCAGCAGTGACTAGAAACTACAAGATAGAGCAAAGTGCATTTGGCGGACAAAGAGGTTGAGGAAGCTGAAGATGTGTGGAACATGGAGACAGGATGAACAAGTATATGCAAACTAGCTGCGTAAAGTATCACCATTTATATTCTCTTGCCACAACGAGGGCAGTTCAGGGATTAACATTTGCTGGTAAAATTTTCTGTTTGGGAGTGAATAGGAAATGATGGATTCCCATGACCCCTTCTTTAATCTGTACACTTAATAATGCACTGGCTAATGAAATGGCCGTGGTGTTTTCCTGGGGCAAGCATCACTTATATGACGTTTCTAATTGCCAGCAAAGTCAGAGTGCAGGATGCAGCATTTGGTGTCAGGAAGTAGTGTTGATTGGTCATGAATATTAACAGTGGTAGGAGGAGCGGGAAAGAGTAATAAGCATTAGAAGGAGAAGAACAAAACGCTGTTACTCATTGTACACTAAGTACACTACACATTCTGGAAGGTGTAGAAATTTAGTTAATCTTCACTGTAATCTATGTGTACATGTGTTTGTGATGGAGGCAGGGTTTGGAGGGCTTTAGAAAACACTACAAAAACCAGGTGAATCATACATTGCCCGGTGACAGATTCAACACTATAAAGCTTATGATTTGCCCTGATTATGGTTATTTCACAATGTATAACCGTTTTCCAATGGTACACTTGAAATATGTACAATTAAAAGAAATTTATTCTCTGGAGCATAGTTAGAAACAATGATGCAATCCTGGCCTGCGCTGAGTGGAGTTTAACCACCAAGTCTGTTTAAGGAAAGAATAAATGAGGACTCCATCTCTACCACCGTCATCATGTAAAGCTACACCACCCAAAGAAGCAACAGCAGAGGCCTAATACTGGGTGTGTTTGGGGTTAAGGGGGAGGAACAGGTCTTTCTGAATTAATCTAGCCCATCACTAAACACATAATAATAACCCTCAGAGTGAGGGACCAGTATTTAGAATTGCAACATTGTCTAAAATATCCAGTTTCCAACAAAATTTATAAAGGCATGCAAGGAAACAGTAAAGTGTGATCCAGACACTGAAATAAAAGGAGGCAACAAAAACCATCTGTGGGAGTAACAAGATGTCAGATTAAACAAAAAAATTTCAGTGCAGCCATTATAAATATTTTCACAGAACTAAAGATAAACATAAGTAAAAGGAAATAGATGAGATGTCAAATCAAGAATATCAATACTTAGAAAATTTAAAAATACAACCAGTGGAAATTTTGGAGTTGAAAGTGATAATAACTGAAATAAAAATTTATTAGAGGGCTCAGCAATACATTTGAACTGGCAGAAAAAAGAATTAAACAGGAATATAGATCAATAGAGATTCTTTAAGCCAAAGGATAGGGAGAAAAAAAGAATGAAATGAACAGACCCTTAGAGAAATGTGAGACATCATTAAACATACCAACATACATATAATGGGAGTACCAGAAGGATCGTGTAAAAGGAAAAGAATTAATGGCTGGAGAGGTTCCAAATTTAGTGAAAAACAATGTACACACTCAGGAAACTTAAACTATAGGTAGTATAAACACAAAGAGACCCACAGATAGACACATTGTAGTAAAAACACAGAACATCAAAAGCAAGGAATACACCTTAAAAGCAGCCAGAGATAAATGAATGATCTACAAAAAAACCCTGAAAAGATTAACACCAGCAGAAACAACTTAGGTCAGCAGGCAGTGAGATAACGTATTTAAAGTGCTCTAAGAAAAAACTCTGCCAACCAAGAATCCTATATCCAACAAAAATATTGATCAAAAATGAAAGAAAATAAAAACATATGTTGGATCAGACTTGCCTTACACATAATTCTAAAGCAATTTCTTAGAAATTTAGTTTGAGGGGCACCTGGGCAGCTCAGTCAGTTGGGCATCTGACTTCAGCTACCTGCGTCGGTCTCTGTGCTGACAGCTCGGAACCCTGGAGTCTGCTTCGGATTCTGTGTTTCCCTCTCTCTCTGCCCTTCCCCTTCTCACTCTCTCCCTCTCAAAAATAAACATTAAAAAAAAATAAAAATTTTAGTTTGAAAAAAATTGATCCGAGGCAGGAATTTAAAGCCACATGAAAAAAGTACACTGGTAAAGATAATGACGTGATTACAATAGACAATATAAATGCACATTTTCCTTCTCTTAATTGATTTTAAAAGCAATTATATAAAATAATATGCACGCAGTGTGTCTTTGGGCCTGTCACATGTAGAAATGCAATATATGTGTAATGTTTACCACTATAAAGGAAGTAGATGGGAGTAACGCTGTAATGGGCTAAGGAAATAACAACAGATAGTAAAGCAAAAAGTCCAGTAATGTTATGTTGTTGAGGATGTGGAGGAATTAGAGCCCTCACACACTACAGGTGAGAATGTAAAATGGTACAGAAATTTTGGAAAGCAGTCTGGCAATGCTTGAAATGGTTAAACATGGAATTACCAAATGACCCAACAATGCTACACCTAGGTATACACCCAAGTAAAATGAAAACATATGCCTAAAAAAGACTTGTACACAAGTATTTATAGCAGAATTATTCATAATAGCTAAAGTTGGAAACAACCCAAATGTCTATCATCTACTTATAAGTAGATGGATAAGCAAAAAGTGGTCTAGCCATACAATATAATATTATTTGACTATAAAAAGGAATGAATAATATATGCTACAACTTTGATGAACCTTCAAAACGTAAGGCTAAGTGAAAGAAGCCAGTCACAAAAGACAAAATGTTATATGATTAAATTCTTATGAAAATCCACAATAGAAAAATGTATAAAGACTGATAACTAGTGGTTGATTAGGGCCAAAGGGTGATACACTTGATCTCCATTATGTCTATAAACAAGAAACCTACATCAACCAGAAAGGTTACATAATTCTTTAATATCTGTTAGATATGGTAAAGGCATAATAATTTTTACAATGTTTAGAGATTCTAATGTTTGTTTATTTTTGAGAGACAGAGTGTGAGCGGGGGAGCGGCAGAGAGAGAGGGAGACACAGAATCAGAAGAGGCTCCAGGCTCTGAGCTGTCAGCACAGAGCCCGATGTGGAGCTGGAACCCACAAGCTGTGAGATCAGGACCTGAGCCGAAGTTGGACACTCAACCAACTGAGCCACCCAGGCGCCCCCAATGTTTAGGGATTCTAAAGTTTTTATCCTGGTCCTAGTTAACCATTTAGAAGGGCCTTAAAATCCAAGTCATTGCCTGTGATTATTATGTGTCAACTTGGCTGAGCTATGACGCCCAGATAATTGGTTAACCATTATTCTGGATGTTTCTGTGAAAGTGTTTTTTGGATGAGATTCACATTTAAATCAGTAGACTTTGAATAAAAAAGAATGCCTTCCATAATATGGGTGAACCTTATCCAATCAGTTGAAGAGGATAAAAGAGAAAGACTGAGGTCTCCGAGGGAAGAGGGAATTCTGTCAGCAGAGGGCCTTTGAACTTGAGCTGTGACTCTTCCTGGGTGTCCAGCCTGCTGATCTACCCTGCAGATTTTAGACTTTCTTGTTTCATTTTCTCTGGAAAACCTTGACTAATACCCTGCCCCAAAGTCAGAAATTAGCAGATCTAGGAACTGCCTGCCTTGCTGTTTTGACTATTTCTCATTTTACTCTCCAAATCTCCCTCACTGACAAACTTTTGAATCTGATTTCTTTTTTTTTAATTTTTGTTTTCAACGTTTATTTATTTTTGGGACAGAGAGAGACAGAGCATGAATGGGGGAGGGGCAGAGAGAGAGGGAGACACAGAATCGGAAACAGGCTCCAGGCTCTGAGCCATCAGCCCAGAGCCTGACGTGGGGCTCGAACTCACGGACCGCGAGATCGTGACCTGGCTGAAGTCGGACGCTTAACCGACTGCGCCACCTAGGCGCCCCGAATCTGATTTCTTTAAAGGACATTAGTGTATGTCTATGTTGTCACCAAATCACTGCTCTCAGCAAATTTCCTCATTCCCAGTTTTGCCTCATTTAAAAAATATTATTATTTTTAATTTCCCTTTATTTTTGTTCTTCACTTCTTTTCTTCCTTTCTTTACATCCTTTCTTCCTTTTTTCCTTCCTTTCCTTTTAGTTTTGCTTCATTAAGATTGGAATTTTGTTTGGCCTTTTCTCCTTTGTTTTGTCTCCAAGACTGGGCCTTGGCCCATGCCCCAACCCAGTACATGGAGACTTTTGACAATAGTTTGATCTCTTGGGTGTTAAACCTCCCCAAACAATTGGAAATTCCACTGCCAACTCACTGTATAAATATTTATCTGAGTTTGTCAGACTTTCACATGTGTCTCCTAGGGCTTAGTTGTTCCTTTATTCAGAGTTCCTTTATTGCTGACTCAGTTTTCCAAGTTAGAACTTAGCTCATAGTCTGTAAGTGACTTCTATTCGTAAGAAATGTGAATGTCCAACTTTCCTAATAGATCATTTCCATCTGTATCAACAAAGCAGTCACTTCAAGAAGCTCCAAATTTTGTTCTCTTTGTAAGAAAAAGATTTTGATCTCATACAGGAAGATGGTTTAGATAGGCCTGAAGTGAGGCAGTGGTAGGATCAGGAATAGAGCTCTAAATCCCTGACTCAATTTTGCCTGATCCCACAAAATCAGTGTGTCTTTTCTCCAAAGCTTACGAGCAGCTAATAAATCTTCTGGAGATATTAAATAGCTTTCATTAAGCAGCATTTTGAAAACAGTAAACATAGGAGAAACACAGATTGAATTTCTTTTATGATGCTTATCAGTTTCAAATCTAAATGATAAGTTTCTCTTTAAGTATATTTGCTTTGAGCTAAGGAGAAGATGTTAGTATGACCTGAGATGTTTAATAAGCCCCAAATATCAACTCATTTGAAAATAGCTCATACTGGGGCGCCTGGGTGGCGCAGTCGGTTAAGCGTCCGACTTCAGCCAGGTCACGATCTCGCGGTCTGTGAGTTCGAGCCCCGCGTCGGGCTCTGGGCTGATGGCTTGGAGCCTGGAGCCTGTTTCCGATTCTGTGTCTCCCTCTCTCTCTGCCCCTCCCCCGTTCATGCTCTGTCTCTCTCTGTCCCAAAAATAAATAAACGTTAAAAAAAAAATTTAAAAAAAAAAAAAAAAAAAAAAAAAAAAAAAAAAAAAAGAAAATAGCTCATACTATTGAAACAAAGCTGAATCATGGAGTACAGGAACTTTCCAAGTCACTGCAGATTTCTGCACATAGTACCTCCCTCCTTATCTTTCAGCTCTTTTGCCCATGGTTTTGATCTTTTGACAAACCCCAAACCCATTACAAAGGAAGTGTCAGCATTCTTTGCAATGGACTACTTTTATTTCCTGAATATGCCATTCTCTCTTAACTCTAGCTCTTTATATATTTCTTCTACTTCTTGAAATATTTATCCCCTCCCTGGCTAACTTCTAACTTCTAGCCATTTTACTTCTAAAAAGCCTCTGCTGTGACTGCAGGCTGGGTTAGGTGACCTGTCTTTGTGCTCCCAGAATACCCTGTTTGTCATATCAGCACTTCCCACATTGAACAGTAATTTCTTGTTTGTTTTCTCCTTTAGACCAAGAGTGTCTTGAGCATAAGAATAGTGTCTATTTTATTCACCAATTCTATGCCTCATTTATCTTGGTATCCCCAAGACCTAGTAAATAGTTGTGTATGTATTTGTTTCCTTACCACACTGAGTTGCTCTGTATCTTATTGCACTAGTAAACATCAACTAGATAGTAGCTAGAGGATGGAGGGATGGACAGATCAACATAAAGGAAACAGGTCCTGATCTGGGCATTTGGCATAGAAATGGAGGAATTGTGATACAGGGTAGAGTTCTGATCCAGGAACTCAATACTTTGGATATGTTTCAGGTACAAATTCAATGCAAGTATGGGAGGCCAAGGAAATGGAAACAAGCAAAAAGTCTGTGAGCCAGGGTCTAGTCCTAGGTGTTAGACAGACTTTATATTGTCATTTTCCACAAGCCTTTGCTTAGTATTCATCTCTATATGAAATTCCATTGAAAATCTTTAATCCTAGCAAAAGCTTATACATGCCTTTAAGGAGGGCAGTTTGGACGTTTCCTTCTTCTTCCCTGATTTCATTAAAATGAACCAATCCTTCTCTTGCCCTCCCAAAGTATTGTATCATCCTGGATTAGGATGTTTAGCTCATTCTGACTGGTAGGGACTGAACATGCAGAAGAAGAATCATCACGGTCTCTGACCTCAAGACACACAGTCAAGAGAGTCCCAACGAGTGTATGTGCTTGCCTTCTCACTGGCCTGTAAGCTATTTGAGGATGAGAACTGCTTTGGTTCATCTTTGTTGTTGGCCCCTGAGCTAGAGAGGTGCCGAGGATACAGAGGGCTGTTTAGCTAACATGGATCTGACTCATAAACATACCTATTGTATTAGGTTTCTTATTCACATGTGAGTTAGGAAGCATATGGAAATAATATCATACTCAGCTCTTCAGCAAATATTTATTGACTATATGTACCAAAGACTCAGGTGCCAGGGATACAGTAACAAACAAAACAAAGTAACTGTCTTCATGAAGCTGACATTCTAAACTGGGGAGACAGACAATAAAGGACTAAAATAAATCATGTAACTCAGATATTAATAGGTGTCATGAAGTAAAAATAAGTAGGACAAGGAGATAGTGATTGAGGGTTGGGAATATGGGGGGAACGGTGACTATAATATATGGTACTCAGGGTATGCCTCTCTGCAGAGGTGAATAGAATAATTCATGAAGAATAATTCATGCTGGAGGCATATTCCAGGCAGAAGGAACTGAAAGTTCCCCTAAGGCAGTAACATACTTGGTGTGTTTTGGTAGCAGTTAGAAGGATAGCATGACTGGAACAGAGCAACAGGGTAAGAAGGGGGTCAAGGGAGACAAAGGTCAGATCATGCAAGGTCTTGTAGGCCAGAGTAGAGTTTGAATTTTATTTTAAGGGAGATGAGGAGCCATTGACAAGTTTTTGGCAAGGGAATGACATGAGCTTATTTATATTTTAGAAATTTTACTCCAGAGGCACCTGGGTGTCTCACTTTGTTAAGTCTCTGACTCTTGGTTTCGGCTCAGGTCATGATCTCACCATTCATGAGTTCGAGCCCATTGGGCTCCATGCTGATAGCATGGAGCCTGCTTGGGATCCTCTCTCTCCTTCTTTGTCTGCCCCTCCTCTGCTCGCTCACTCACACACACACACACACCCTCTCAAAATAAATAAATTTTTTACTCCAGTTTCTGTGAGGAGAATGAACTCTAGGGGTATAAGAGTGAAAGCAGGGCACCATTCGGGGCACCATCAGGTCATTTTAACAGTAAACTATGAATGTAATGTTGTTGGCTCAGATTTGCAGTATTTTTGAAACTAGAGGCAACATTATGTGCCGTTAGATTAGATGCAAGGAGGGAGAGAAAGAGAAGAGTCAAGGATGCTACCAGTTTGGGGGGCCTGACAAAAGGAGTTCCTACTTTACTAGGAGAGAAATATGTTTGAGAAGAATCAAGAGTTTGCTTATAGACATTCCAAATTTGAGTTGTCTGGTAGACATCCACACGAAAATGTCTACTAGTTGATTAGAAATGTGAATTAGGAGTTCAGGGCGGAAGTTGGAGCTGGGACCCAAGAACATATACATGACATTTAAGATAATGGGACCTCAGGAGAGCAACTGGACAGTAGTCACAGAAAAGAAAAATAAGGGTACAAGGATCAATCCCCAAGGCCCTTCATGGATTCAATGTAAATTATTATAAAGTAGAGAATATATCAACTATTATCATAATACTTATTACACTTTATTTTATGCAAGATGACAAAGGACTAATTTATTCACTCAATAAATATTTATCATGTGCCTACTGTGTGCCAAGCACTGTTTTAGATACTTAGGATGCAGCAGTGAAAAAAGAAACATCAAATTTTCTGCCTTTATGGAATTTTCCTTCCAGTGTTGGAAGAAGATAATAAGCAAACTATAGTACATTATGTCACAACAATAGCTAGAATTAAATTAAAACAGGTCTTTGTACCACTCTTTCTTCTATTGGATGTTCCTGCCCCAGAAATCCATTCTAGGACCCTCAAAGACTTCCATATTTGCTTTAAGGTCATCTTCTCAGTGCAAGTCTCCCTGATATTTCTGTTTAAAATGCCAAATCCTCACCCCCAGTCTCCATTTGACTCACCTGCTTCTTTGCTATACTTTTTTTCTATAGCACTCACCACCATCTCATTTAATATTTTCGTTGTATATTTATATACCCATTTATTATTTGTCTCCCCAAGTAGACTATCAGCTCCATGATGGCAGGGATTTGTTTTGAACTTTTCTGTTTACTCTTTCCACCGCAGAACCTGGAGCAATTTCTGACATGTGCTACATACTCAAGATTTGCTGAATGAATGAATCAATTTCTCAATGAATAATCACTGTCATCACTGAGAACACACTTTATCTTACCAAGTAACTGGAGTATGGCTCCAAACAAGGTAATGACTACTGTATTCTTTTGAGCTTCTGATAAATTTCACCATGGACATGAAATATAGACATTCTGTAAAAAATCAATGAGTTCATTGAAGACTTAAATCATGTAAACAATCTTCTGACAGCTTTTAAATTCTAAGGCAGAACATAATATACTTCTTAATTGAATGCCTAGGTTGGGTTTATCATAGCTTACCTATAAATATTATCCAAATAAATGACCTGAATAGAATTGTATATTTTACTTATTGAATGCACCTTTATGGTGCTCTGGAATTCCTTGTGTCGTCAACTTCAACCGCATACAATGATGACAAAGATCATTCTGGTTTGAAATCTTGTTGTCTTTCCAAGGAGTGAGCTAAGGTAAATCTACACAATTGTTTAAAAGTAAAGAATGATCTTTGTCATCATGTTTTGACTTATAATGATTTCTAGGTAAACACTGAGGTAAAAACGGTCTATCAAATTTATGAGGAAAGAAATCGGTTGTTCATTTTAAACCTCCCGTCACATTTTAAAAAATCATATTTGCAGAGCAAATAATCATGTGAATAAATAATTAGATTGCAGTGTGCCAAATATCATACCAAAGGTATGGAAAAATATTATGAATAGAGAGAAAGACCCAGCTTGAGGAGGTTGGAGAAATTTTTACAAAATAAGTTATAGTTGAGCCAGGAGGAAGTGTTTTTCCACATGAAGAAATGGAGTCTGGGGCATTTCAGATAGATACATCATCACAGGGATAAAGGAATTACATAAAAGCTCTGGGACAATAAACATTTCAGTGGGGCCAACAGACATTGTATAGACATAGAGAAAGTTTTCACTGGAAATGAAACTAGGATAAAACCATGAAGAAGCGAGGCAAGCAAGTGAAGGAACTTGTAGTCCAGGCTAATGTGCTTGGATTTTTCTCACAAGTATGTTTAAAGCAACACAATGTTGCGTTTTAGAAAGAATAGTTCAAGTAGTCCTTGGAGGTTAGATGGAAATTGGAGAAATTTCCACCCATGGAGCCAAGTGAGGAGGTGGCGACAACGCAGCAGTGGATATGGAGGGAAGGGATGATGTTTAAAAGACATTTCTACGGTACAGTGGCTTTATGAGTTGAGTCCAAATTCATGTTAGGTTTAAAAAAATAAATGCAATTATGGGGCTCCTGTGTAGCTCAGTCGGTTTAGCGTCCAACTTTGGCTCAGGTCATGCTCTCACGGTTCGTGGGTTCAAGCCCCACTTCGGGCTCTGTGCTGACAGCTCGGAGCCTGTTTTGGATTCTGTGTCTCCCTCTCTCTGCCCCTGCCCTGCTCACACTCTGTTGTGCTCTCAAAAATAAATACACATTTTAAAAACTTTTTAAGAGTATTTATTTCTGAAAAGATCACTATAAATAAATCAATCAATCAAAGATAAAACTATCTGTAGACGAGAAACATTACAAACACATATAATACTAAGCAGTCTTGAAATCCTGGCCCTGTTGACATACAGGTCCTCAAAGAGATCAAGGAAGCTGGGAGTTAAGTGCCTATAGGGTAATAGGAAGGAAAATATTGAATATGCTGCGGGAAATCTCAGTCAATTTAACTGAATGAGATCGGGGTCCCGGCAGAATGAACTTCCTGTGAAAGGAGGCTAAGGTAGGCTGAAAGTGCTGCCACAGTCTTCGATTTTATATAAAGCTTGTACACATGTCATCACAGGAACCACAGAAATCCTCAGGGTCTAAGAAAGGGCCTGAATGTTCCATTGTCTTAGTGATGGTATCTGCCAATTTCCCATTATCTCTGTGGGAGGGAAGAGCCGTGAGCCTTGGGTTTTCAGAGCATAGGTGGAGGCAACCACAAAGCTGCTAGATAGGGATGGTTAAACACAGGGACGTAAAAGAAAAGCCACTGATGATGCATCTTGAAAACTAGAATTCCAAAGGACACAAACAATACTGAGAAAAACTGCCAACACGCATAAATGTCTAGCAAATTTACTGTCAATAGGGTGCAAATGGAAGAATCTCAAAACTGCCACAAAAAACCTTATGTTTAGGACATCCAAAGAGATCAAGGAAGGGATGGAAACCATTTTTAAAAGGCAAGAAATCATGAGCAGTAAGGACAAATAATAGATAATTACCAAAAAACCTTCAGCAGTCATTTTAATTAATAAAAAATGATCAGCGGGACACAATCGAAAGGAGATGGAGTTAAAAGGAGTATAATAACACAAGAAAAATCTCCTATATGGTCTCAATAGCAGATTTCAGAGGGAAGAAGAATGAAATCAAATTCACTGCTACCAGACCTGCCTTATACAAAATACGAAAGGACACTGATGGTAATTTGGATCCTTCAAAAGAAAGGAGGAGCATCACAAGTGATAAATATGTGGGGAAATATGTGGAGTAGTCGAAGATTACCCCCAACATCCTATCCTGAGTACCCATGAAGAGAATACAGGGGGAAGAGCAACTTTGGGTAGATCAGAGAGATGTTGAATTTAGTTTGGGCCTGCTGAATTTGATGTCTGAGATTCCTACAGGACGTGTCAGCAGAGATGTTCAGGAAGCCAATACTGAATGCAACAGAGGCAGCCAAAGAAGCCACGAAAATAGTGAACAATGCCAAGAAATCCAGAGACGAAAAATAGATGAGAAACTTAATCTTGCAAAACTCATGGACAATCCACCCAGCACATGTTGCATGAAAATGCAGAAATCGTAGCCTGACCGGAAATGGTTTGGAATCCTCAGTCTGAAAAGGCAAACAGAAATCTATGCATCAATAACTGGCTTATATAGGGGGAAAAAGGAGAAGTCTTTCCCACTGGAATGCACATATTAATCTAATATCAGAACCAGGGACATTCTGAAAGAAGGCCATCTTTGTAGATGAAAAAAGAAAACAAAACACAAAGTACTGCCTTGCACTGGAGGCTTTGGTTATGAAGATGTTTTATAGACTAAAAATTTTGAAAGGCTCAGCAAAGGTGTAGATCCATTCACTGATAGAAGATGCAAAATAGCTGAATAAGGAGACTCAAACTCAGTTCCTAACCTTATGAGGGCAACTTGCATTTTCTTCACATGCCTAATCTTTTTGCTGTCAGAATAGTCAGATGGACAATTGAGCAGGCCTAATACTGCATGCCTTATACTTTATGACTTCCTGAAGTTGGAAATTGGATGCAAGATCTGAATACAGATGGAATCTGGCATTCATTCCAAACTCGTAAGTCAAGCATAAATTATTAAAATGGATTTACAGAGGAGATGTGATCAGTGTTGTTCATCACCTGAGTTTGTGAGTAGCTTTTTATGACACCCTTCAGTTATGCATTTAATGAGTATTCAATACTTTTTAGTTGAGTATATTTTTGCACAGAGATATATACCGTATTATATCACACTGTCTGATTCGAGAACAAAACTAATCAAATACAAATCAAAATACAACAGTTAGAATGGTCGGGTTGGAAGACACCTTAGAGAGGACCTGCCTCAGTTTTCTGGGAAAGTTCCAGCTTCAGTTCCTCCCATGGGCATTCAACTCAGTTGGAAATCCTTCAGTGACAGAGAAAAAAGCCCTCATCAGCTGAACACTGTGCTAGTTGCTTCATAGACACTATGTCCTATAACTTTCACAGTACAACCCTAGCGTTAGACCATTTTATAGACAAGGAATCTGAGGCTCCGACATTTTAAGTGACTTGTCTAAAGTCACAGATTTAGTAAATGATGAAATCCATGCATAACACGTGCTCTTTCCCTAACTTCAAATTGCACACCCTGTCCATTGATCATGGAATTCTTACCATCACCTTATAAGATAGTCCCTTCCACAGTTCTATTACCCCCCAAATTTTTTCTCAGTTGTGCCCGAAAACCAATTGATTTTCAAATCATTCTTCCACATGGAAGTGCATCCTATTTGTAAAGACCATCGTCATGTTATCGATGCGTCTTCTCTATGCTGAACATCCCCAGTTACCCTTATAGTCCTCAATCGACAGTGCACAGGCCTCTCACCCTGTGATGGTCTCTGCACACCCTCTAGTTTGCCAATGGCTGATTTCACATAATAAAGTAGTGACTTAGCTAGCCTTGGCGCTCACAAGAGCAACTTTGTTCCAGAGGTCTACCTGCTGTGCGGGACTTAACATCACCTTGTAGGAATAAACTCTTTGAAAGAATGACAGGATAGACAGGGCCATAGAAGCTTCACTTAAAATGTTTCATGGCTACATTTCAAAAGACTGAGGATTACGAAAATGTAACTTTACTTTGTGATACAGTGCCGAGTCTTTGGGCTCAGAGCCAAAACATCATACACATATCCTGTATCAGAGAGAATGTGTCATCCAGGGGTTTTAGAAGTGACTTTTCAGGTTTCCCAAGTCCATGAAATGGTCACATTCTTAATAATAATAATAAAAAGCCCAGCATCCAAAGCATAGAGCAGAACCCTTTTATCTTCCCTGTCACTGTACCACTAGTATCTAAGAGAGTATTATGGCATATCTTGACAGAACTTGAACCATAAAAAATACAAATTGGACTCTTCCTGGCTAATTTGTCAGTGAAGGGGGCCTGTAGGAGAGGGAATAAAAACATGTAATGGTGGATACTTAAGCCTAAACTCTAAGAAATACTAGTGACCTATATGTAAAGAAAATTTATCAAAATTAGAACATGTGAAATATATTAATATGATAGGATTGAATTTTAGTGTTCCTTCAGGAAGAATTCTTAAGTAAGTTAAGGTGATTTTTCCTGAAGGATGAAGCACAGGCAAATTTAACTCAATGTCACACACAGAAATACAGATTTGGCCCAAAGGCATAACAGTTTCCTTCACTGTCAAGTGTTACTAATCTTGAATGTCCAACATTTCAGTGGATTTTCCATGGGCCCTTTGTCATCCGGTACAAATTCTATAGGACTGGTCCTTCAGCATTATATTCAAATGTGCTCTTTGAAATAATAAAGATTCTCTCTTTCTGCTGACTCTTTACCTATACATATATACATATGGGCATACACACACGTGCACACACACACACACACACAACCCTTGGACATTTAAAATCTGTTTCATAGTCTCCTAATTATCATTACAAAACCCTTGCCAAATACTTAGAAACCCTTCTGATGGGTATAATCTATGCAAAGTTAGAAAAGTACTTTGCAATCCTTGGCCTTCACATACCTAAGATGTCCCTGAAGAAGCTGCAGGTTTATTGATTACTTTGAATGGATTTTACAACATTCTGTAAAGAATATTTTTGTAGAAATGTGCAAACCGAGTATAAAATTCAAATGAAAATTTGAGGGACCTAACAGCCTAAACATTTCAAAAGGAGGACTAAATTGGAGTACTATTCTGCCTGATTTCAAGAATCAGTATTAAACCACAGTCATCAAGAGGGTGTACTCTTGGTGTAAGGATGACTAAATAGTTAAAAGGAACAGAATAAAAAGTTTAGAAATAAACCTACACACGTATGCTCAACTGATTTTAAACCAAGCTCCCATTTTCAATAAATGGTACTGGAATACTATGAGATCCACATGAAAAAAATGAACCTTGATCCTTACCTCACAATATGCACAAAACTCAACTAGAAATGGATTATATGTCCAAGGGTAAGATTAAAAAAATACAAAATTCTACCTTGGAATGGACAGCAATTTACTTAATATGAAACAAAGGCAAAATATTTATATCTAATAATATACACATATACAGAATATATAACTAACAATTCATTAATAAGTAGACACCCAGATAAAAATAAGTAACTATTTAAGCAGATATTTTATAAAAAGTATATGAATGGCCACTAAGCATATGAAAAGATAGTCATTTGTTCCTAGGGAAATGTATTAAAAACCATGATGGGATATCATTCGATACCCACTAGAATGGCTAAAATTAAAAACACTGAAAATTGCTAGATATCAGAGTGATGAGAATTCTCAAACATGATTGATGAGAGCATAACACGGTATAATCGCTTTTAAAAAGTCTGGCATTTTCTCCAAAGATTATCCATACTTCCTTGTGAATCAGCAATTTCACTCGTGAGTATTTATCCAAAAGACATGAAACTTATATCCATATAGAGCTTTGTAAATAACTGTTCATGTCAGGGTTATTCATAACAGCTGATAAATGGAGAGAACTCAGGAACAATCAATTACATAAGGAGGGGGACACCTGGGTGGCTCAGTCAGTTAAGCATGAGACTCTTGATCTCAGCTCCGGTCATGATCTCAGGGTGGTGAGATCGAGCCCCTGTGTCAGGCTCCACGCCCAGTGCAGAGCCTGCTTAAGACTCTCTCTCCCTCTCTCTATGCCACTCCCCCCCCCACAATAAAAAGAAAATGAGGTGAGTAGGAAAATGACCTGCAATGTGTGTAAACAATGGAAAACAGTGGTAGACAAAAAACCTATTGATACAACAATATGAATCAATCTCAAAAATGTTATGCGAAGTGCAGAAAGCCAGTCCAAGAATATGACATACAGTACGACTCCATGAAATTCTAAAAGCAAAAGTAATCTCTAGCAAATCTCTGGTTGCCTGGCCCAGGGGTCAGGAGATGGAATTGACAACAAAGGCTCAGTAGGGAACTTTTTAGGCTGATGGAGATGTTCTAAATCTTGATCCTGGGGGTTGGTAATTATGCAGGTGTGCTTGACAAATCTCATCACAGTATGCACTCAAAATGTGTCCACTGTATTTTATTTAAATTATACCTCAAGGAAATTGATAAAGACCAAAACATTTGTACACTGTTGTCTATTTAAATGAGTTGAAATTGCTTTGTTACAGGCAATTTAAAATAAAAGAGTACCTTCTCCTGCCTATGATTTCTTGTGCATTCTATTTTCTAACTTGACATTTTCTCAATTTACCTGAAATTATATATTTATATATATATATGTTTATATATATTTGAGAAAAATTGTATAAACATATATATTCATGTTTATACCATATATATTATATGGTATAATGTTTATATATACATATGTTATATACATATATATACATGTTTATACATATGTATATGTTATATATGCATACATATGTTAATATATACATATTATATATATAATACACACATATTTATATATATAGTATTAGGGAAATGTAGAATGTGAGATATACACTAATCCCAGTCTGAAGGTTAATGAGAGGTACTCTTAGCTAATAGTATTTACACAATAATCCTACTTCGAGCTCTACTGAAGCAGACATTTCACTGTTTGGGAAGTCACAGGAGTGACAAATAGTATTGATTTACTTGCTTCAAAATTATGCAATGCTTTACAGCTTAGAATTCTTCAAAGTCTGTCTCCTCAAAGACCCTCACAACAGCCTTGGTAGGAATTCTAATTTTCCCACTTTATTCATAAGAAAACCAACAATCAGAGAGGTGAAGTTCCCAAGGTCTCATAAAGTGGCAGGTTCAGGACTAAATGCCAGAGCTTCTGACTGCATTCAAGTACTTTTTCCTCTGTAAACCCTGCCCCCTTTCTCTGGCCAATCTTCCTTACTTTTGACAAAAAGGAAACCCAATGATAGGAACGCAATGGAAACTGCTTATGTATGTATTTATATCTATGTCTATATCATCTATGTTTGTATCTATGCATTCCCAAAGTTAAGAGGCACAGGGTAGCCACAGGAACAAAAATGGATAGAAAAATTTAAATAGAGTACATGAAATGCTAAAAGATATATAGCCATTCAAATATAGTTGATTAAAACTGCAAATACCAGAGAATCTATAGCAGGGAGGCATGTGGAAACAAGCCATGTGAAACCATAGGAAGAAGGAAATGGGCTTTTTGACTGGCACTGGGCATTAAATTGAAGTTTGGGCCAAACTAAGCAGGTTACTATGAAGCAGGGGGTCCTAGTTCAAGTCAACATAGGAGTTGCACTTATACTCGTGCTAACACAGGATAATGCTTAAAAGTCTCCATTGTGGAATCAGACGGACTCGGTTCAGACCAAACAGATTTCAGCTATAATTGTTTTTCAACAGCTGTGAGACCCTGGTCAAATTGCTTCACCTCTCGGAGCCTAATATTAATTTTTAGTAAATAATTATCCTCTAGGCATCCCGCTCCCAGTTATATTACAACACCTTGCATATATTAGGTGTTAAGTAATATTTGTGGAATTTCAATTAAAAAATCTTCCTGTCAATATCAAAAGATTATCATTAGAAGAAGGACAGGTAGGGGATCTGCCATCCACAAATTGCCATCCCCCCCCCAAATTCCCACTGTTTGGCGCTTCTGGGTAAGGCATCTCTCATGGACTACTGTCAAAATGCATGCCCACCCACCGCACAGTGCTCTCCTTAGTCAAAGAAGATCCAAACACATCCAAAACAGATGCAAAGCACTATGCCAGACAATCGACTTTCCTCCATTTCTCTCATCCTACCATGCCTCAAAAGACCAACAACTGTTTGAATGCCATACTTGACCTTTTCAACATAATAGTGTCTTAAATAAATTAAGAAGAATGCAATATTCAAGACATACAAAAAAGAATGAAGAGTAAACAGCATGGAGAAGCTGACCCAGTTACTGCAACAAGTCAATAGCATGAAAAGATAAATGGCAGGGAGGAACGCCCGGACGAAGAGGGACTAGAGATCTAACAACTAAATGTCATGTGTGGACCTAATGTGGGTCCTGATTTGAACAAGTTAACTGCCCATAGTAATTTGGGAGACAATTAGGGAAAGTATCTTAATAGTCTTTTGGTATACGCGATATTAAGGTTAATAGTAGTGATGGCATTGTAATGTTTTTTAAAAGCTCACGTTTTTAGATATGGTTGCTGCAGAATGCAGAAATAAAATGACAAGCTTGGAATTGGCTTTAAATTACCTTTCAGGAAAGAAGAACAAAGATGATGCGAACGCGGCAACATTTTGATAACTGTTGCTACGCAAGGTGAGTATACAGGAATTCGTTTACCAGCACCTCTACTTATGTTCACATTTGAAAATAACTTCTAATAGCACATTTGGTGATAGAAAGTACCTATGTAGCCAAACTCAGCTTATGAACTCAAAGCCAATTGAGAAAATTCCCTGCACCAATTATCTCCAACCCCTACACAAATGACCACTATCCTGATTTGGGTGTTTATTATTGTCTTGTTACTCTTCATACATCTGCCACCTATTTATTTATTCCTAAGCCATATATCACATTGTTTAAGACATTTTTAAACTTCATAAAAACGGTATCCAATTGTATGTGTCTTCTACTTGCTTTTTTTAGGGAAATATGACGCATGTCTGATTCATCCATACAGCTCCAAAATAGAGTCTTCTAAAAATACATTCCATTTTTTCTTTCTCTGAACTGACCAAAGTTTATATCAGCATTGTGTGCCTACTGGAGTTCCTGCCATCTTACCTTTATTGGTAAGAAGTTGTGGAACTTTATTGACCCACAATGCTCTCTGAAGGAGGAGTTCTGTGCAAGCTAATTGTGTCATTCATTAAAGGTTAGCAGAATTTTGTCTCCTCCAAAATCCATTTGTCTCTTAAAATTTTTTCTAGAAAATATTAGTTGAAACAACTGTTTAAAACTATATGTTTAGTACCTCAGCAAATAAGTAGAATAAAGCATAGTGACTGAATACTTTTGTCGTTGTTATCATAAGACTTGACATCTGTTGGCTAAATCTAAAGATCTTGTTGTATATCTGTCTCACCTCACTGTGAACATAATGATGACAAACGGTGAATACCTATAATATGGGAATGCGATATGCTCATAATTACTTATCTTGGATGTTCTTTGAAAAAGGCTCCAAAATATGCATTGTTGTGAGCTGTCTCATTCAAAAATCTCTGCCCCCCCCTTCCTGGAAGGGAACTAATTACTATGTGTTGGTCTTCCAGAAGAGTGGGAGATTATTATAAAATAATGCCTACAGGCGCCTGGGTGTCTTAGTCATTTGAGTGTCCAAGTCTTGATTTTGGCTCAGGACATGATCCCAGGGTCGTGGGATCAAACCCACATCAGGCCCCACTCTGAACGAAGAGCCTACTTAATATTCATTCTCTCTCTGTCTCTCCCCCTCCCTCTCTCACCCTTCTCCCCCCTCCCCTGCTTGCGTGCTCTCTCTCTAAAGTAAAAATAAAATAAAATAAAATAAAATAAAAGCCCTAGGTCTATTCCCAAATAGTTTTGGTCACGTAGTCAGTGTTCAACAAATACTTACAATTTTTTAAAAATTGGTTGGAAATGCAGTAAGGACAAAGTCTGTTGAACACATCAGTTGGCTATCATTGTAAGTGCTTTCTCAAGGAGAAAATATAAAAAAATAAAAGATATCTGAATGTTTCTCCATATCTAGTAGCTTAATGCATAAGTGACTTCAGGATAGTAAAGGGACGCAGAGGAGCAAACCTCTCGTCTTTGCTCGCGCTCTGAGGCTCGGTGAGAAATCAGCACTGGAAATTTGTCTCTCTTTGATATACAGAAGGGGATGGGAGTTTCTTCCCCTCTTTTAATTTTGTTACTTTCTAAATGTTTGTTTATTTTTGAGAGAGAGCACAACCAGGGGAGGGGCAGAGAGAGGGATCAGAGGATTCCCACCAAGCAGGCTGTGCTGACAGCGGCTAGCCCAATGCAGGGCTTGAACTCATGAACTGAACCGGGAGATCATGACCTGAGCCCAAGTCGGATGCTCGATCGACTGAGCCACCTAGGCGCTCCTCTGTTTAAGATTTTAATGTGGCTTTGTGACTAAAAAGTTTTTCCTCATAATTCCCTAAAAATACTCAGAAATGGGAACATATTTTCATATAAATATTATGAGATTAATTACTTGGGAGAATTCTCCCTAATCAGCATGCATAGTAGGACTGCAGAGAATGTTGTAGATTCTGTGATACTGATATAATATCCAAGAACTGGGGAAAAGACTTAGGAGGAACTGCTAGACGTTCTTTATGAAAAGAAGCAACCCACAATAGCCTTTTCTTCCAGTAAACAGGACTTAAAGTATTTAACAGCAATATGTCTTCTAGCATGGATCCAGGCAAAATCTTTGGTGTCTTCAAAGGACAGCATTGGGCAACAAGATCCCTAGCCATTCTAGCTCTTTCATTCTGCAAGGTGAGGACACACAGACATATTTATAATGGATTTATAGCACCAGAGACAATTACAAATGTGATTATGAACAACTTATTGCTATAATTTTTTTAAACTGTGTTTGTACATGTGAAAGTGTGTGTGTGTGTGTGTGTGTGTGTGTGTGTGACAAAGCAAATTCTTGAGGAAAACATCATTATTTACATCCTGAAACAAATTCTGTATATCTGATGTTAATGAAAGTCCCAAGAATAAGGCGATTGGTGAAGATCCGTGTAAGTAGGTGCCTTCATCTGGCTGCTGGATCTCGTTTTAAATCACTGCAAAATAAAGAGCTTTTCCCTGAGGCCAAAGTTAACTTTCATTGAGAAGTTGGTGAAAATTTCCCTCCAAGACAGCCCACGTCTTTATACTTCAAGGACAGATGTAGAATCCAGTTTGGACTAGAAGTGGCATGTAGGACACTCAACTTGCCATCAGAAGACGTGGCCATTAGCCTCAACTCTGCTATTTCCAAGCTGTGTGACCTTTGAATAGGAGTTCAAGGCCTTTAAAAACTCATTGGGTCTAACCCATTTGTTTTATAGTGGTTAAAAATAAAAATAGTGGTTGCAATCTAACAACACATAATTGAGAGAAGGAAAAAGTTTTAAATCGCTAACTACCCAAATGATATTGGGATCACTTTAATTAACGCTATTCTAATTGCCAATTCTCTACTACTGCCTCCAGCCAAGCTCCTGGAAGAAGTGTCTATAAATCATGTCTCCACTTCATTACCTCCCATTTCTCCTTAACTCACTCCAGCTTCTCTTCTGTTCCCACCCCTCCATCAATACGGATTTCTCTAAGTTTTACCAACGACTTCCTTGTTCCACGGTCAGGTAGATCCTTTCCAGATCTTTTGTGAGTTGACCTCCCAAGAGCTTTGGCTGAAGTTTTTAACTCCCTCCTTGTTGAAGCTCTTACTTCTCTTAGCTTCTGGTACTCTGGTTTTCCTCTTAGCTTTCTGGCTTTTCCTTTTTGGGTTCTTTGATGGGTGTATCTGATTGTTGAAGTTTAATATTAATTTTAGATGAATAATCTGATGGTTGGGGCACCTGGGTGTCTCAGTCAGTTAAGCGTCTGACTTCATGAGGTCATGATCTCACCGTTTGTGGGTTCAAGCCCCACATCGGGCTCTGTGCTGACAGCTCAGTCTGGAGCCTCCTTCAGATTCTGCGTCTCCCTCTCTCTCTGCAGGTAGGAGTACCTTCCTACTCATTGCCTTTATAACATTTGTCACCATTTTAGTTATGTATTTGTGTTACTGTTGGGCCAGTGTAAGTCTGGTCCATTATACAGACACCATCTGAGCAAGAAACATCTCTGTTTTGTTCAGCACCACGTACATAGTAAATGTTAGGTACGTATCCAAGTATCAACTCACTGCATTTCAGGTAGGTAGTCCTTTTCTGGCCCTCAAATGCTTTTGCTCACTTTCTTCAGGGGCTTTTACTTGCTCTGGTCTCTGAGATGCTTTTTATTCCTATTTGCACATGTCCAGCTTCTGTTAGCCCTTCAGGTCTCAGCTCCAATGTCATTTCCTCAGGAAGCCTTTCCCTGATGGTCTGACCTGAAGTTGTCTTCTACTCTTACCCTGATCATGCAGCATGGCAGGATCTTCTGAACTGAGTTCCTTATTTATTTATCTCACTGATAGACTGCCAGGCTCCTGAGAGTAGAGAGCTGGTCTGTACTGTTCACCAGGGCAACGCTTATGCTTCACACAGAGCAGTAACTCAAAGAAACTTACAAAATGAATGTTTCAAAAAGAATAAAAAGGTTCTCAGCAAGTTATAAAAGTATTATATGAAAGAGTGAGAGATTATGTACTATTGGGGATATCGGAAGACTTTTTGGAGGTAGAAACATCTGAATTGCAACTTCCATGATCATGAGAGCTATAGCAGTTAGAGCACAGATGTGGGAGTATAGAATTCCAGGTTATGGGAAGAGCTGGAGCTCGGGCCCAAATTGAAAGAATTGAGGCTTTTTTCCTCCACCCACGCATGGCAAATAGGTCAATGACAAGAAAAACAAAGCTGAAAAGATACATTGGTATTATATCCTATGAGGTTTCGCATTAGAGTATGTGCACTAACGAGCATTAAAAAAAGAAGACAAAAACTGCAACCTGATCAAATCTGTGTTTTTAAGCAGGCCAATCAAAAAGAAATGTAAAGAATGATGGCATAAAGAAGGAGTGGAAGTAGAAAGGAGGTTAGTGCAACCTGCCAGGAGAAGACGTCTGGATTTGAGTAACAGCTTTGAAGAAAGAAAAGAGGCACAGATCAAGAGGCCCAGAAGAATTTGTTTGCTAACTGCGAGTGTATGTAGAGTGGAGGATGAAAGGTTTATAATCTCCTTTGATAGGAACATTATTTATGTTGCTAAGGAGCTTCGCCATTGGACAAAGTTAAGATGGTTGTGAAGATGAATTACAGTAGAAAGACAAATTTTGATGATTTCTGGATATGTGAATAAAAAGCAGAGCTGATAGTTAAGTGTTTGAGTCTGGAATTCAGGGGAATGAGTGATACTACAAATAAATATTGGGGAATCATCACCTCTATGCTACTCAAAACACAACAGTGGATAAAACTGTCCAAGGATGAGAGGAGAAGAAAGAATACAGCTAATAACTGAATATCGGTGGAGGTTTAGGTAAAGAGGAACTAGAAAAAGCTCCGTGAGACAATATACTAGCAAAGAAAGAAAAGAGAAAACTTCAGCTGAAATGTATGGCTTGTGCTTCAATGAAGGTCTCTTACTATTCTTAGATTATAAAAGGCACGTCATATGGTGCAGACAGCTTTAAGTGATCAAATTATTCCTATTTAATTGTCAGAGCTGATGAATTTTTAATGTCAGATGTAAAGGTTGTTAATTCTGCCAAAAATTCAGTAGAACATTAGATGTTTCCACTGGAACTTTGATGCAATATCACTTTTGATGTTTTGTGTGCTAATCCCTATTTAATGCAGCCATATGAAAAAGAGCCATACATAGAAATCTAGAAAACTTCCTTATAATACGCAATATGTAAAATGATCAGAGTGGTTGGTGGCTTTTGAGTCTTTATAATGAGAATTTTTTTCTTGTACATTTTGCACCGGTCCTCAAATTCTACAAGTGAATGTGTAGTGTGTGTGTGTGTGTGTGTGTGTGTGTGTGTGTGTGTGTGTTTCCCTGAATTTCAGCTTAGGAAAAATCAAGGATACTCAATACAGTTTTTTAAGGCTGACACTGCAGATAAATTGCCTATTTGGGTTATAGTGATATTCAATCCTAGGGGAGCAGAGGACATAGATTCAGATGCATTCTGTTGTGATGATATCTTTAGTTGTGAATTCTTCCATTTGGAATCCATAATTACAATGTCCCCATACTTGAGGTTATTCTCAGCATTCAACCCCCTGATAAATCTGTCTACACAAAACGGCAGCTGGTCCACTGGCAATTGAACTGCTTTTGGTGACATAATTTCATGGTATTTTTTAGATTCTCTGAAAGAGAGCAGCTGCCCAGAGCTTCAGAAGCATTGTGCATGGGGGACTTTGCTCACACGTCTCTAGGGACGAGGAGGCTGTATAGGGTGACTACCGGCGAGAATCGTCAGGTAAATAACTGTCTCGTGGAGAATGTTCTTTTGCTTGTTTTGGTCCCTATGCTTGGAATTACAAGCATTGTTAGAAAGGGGGAAAAAACTTGGTAATGAGGTGATAAGTTTAGATCAAGAAAGAAAACTCAAGTTTCTCCAAAGGCTTTTTAAATTTAATCCTCAAATGAGACTATGTTACAAAAAGAAACAATAAAACAGATGGAAGAATCCAGGTGGTCTGAAGGCAGAAGCTAATACTCCAAATAGAATTAATTCTCTTAGCATACTTTTAGGTTAGGTTTTATGAAAATCTATTTGTTTTGCACAGACGAGAAACAATTTGCATCTGACCTTGTAGCAGAAAAAGACACTGATTTTCAGGCAGGAGGAATTAAATGTGAACCATAGACTTATTACTCTAACCCGTGCTATTTTGAACATCTTGTAAGTGATTCAGGCCACAGTTTGTCTGACCCAAGGGGATAACTTGCTTTCAAACTCCCCTGGCAAATCCTGCCTTATTGGGAGTAGTTAAACAAAGGATGGATGGATGGATGGATGGATGGATGGATGGATGGATACATTCTCCACAAACAGTCCTTTATGGGACATATTTTTGTATTGAACTTGCCCTAAATCACCACATCACACAACTGTAGGAAGTTGAAGTGATTGAAACAAATACAAAGAGAGATCTTTTGTGATGATGAACTAGTCTTGTATTTTAATTGTGATAGTAATGACACAAATCTACACATGTGATAAAATGGCACAGAAGTATACATAGATCTTATGTCATCATCCATTTCCCACTTATGGTTTCCCCATGTACCCACTGGAGTATATACATGGCATCTCTGTACTATCATAGCAACTTCCTGCGAATCCACAATTATTTAAAAACAAAGTCTAAAATGTGGAGACAATACATGGAAAGAATATCTAAAACTCTTCCTGCCTCATTTCAAATGACTGGCTCTTTCTTATCCATTTGAGCTCCTCTTGTCACATCCATAGAGAGCACTGGACTATTGCCCCTACCTAAAGTAGCTTCCTTTGATATATCCGATACAGTGTCAGTATCCAAAATGTACAAAGAACTGCCACGGGGGGAGCTAATATGGTGGAGTGGGAGAAGGACCCCAGGCTTGCCTCATCCCTCGAACACAGCTAAGTATCAAGTAATTCTGAATATCCAAGAAATCGATCTGAGGACTGACAGAATGAATTGCACGGCTAGCGAGAGAGAGAAGGCCACACCGTGGAGGGTAAGAGGGGCGGGAACGTGGTGTGAGGGAAAAACATATCATGGGTGCTGCAGAGGGGAGGGAGCCCTGGTTGTGGAGGAAGGGCGAGAGAGGAGAGGGAGGGAGGAGCACACGGGGGATCACGCAAGGAAAACACTTCCCCAAGGCCCTTGAATGGGAAAATGAGACGGACTGATTTTTGTGTTGTTGCAACCAGTGGGGCTCAAAGAGTGGAGTGTCAGAGGTCTGCGGCATGGCTGGTGGAGCGCTCTGAGGGTGCTGCAGTGCTCCTGTAGGGAAGGCAGGCAGACGGCACAATACGAGGATCGCCTGACAGTAGGAGAGGTGGTTCCCCCTTATTGGAGCTTATCTGAGAGAGGTGGCATTGCCGCTCCAGAGACAAAGGAGTGAGCAGGCGCCATCCCCCCACCATGAGAGGCACAGGGACACCTGCTAACGGTGCCTAAACTGGAAACCGGCTCGTCGGTGTGCTTTCTCCAAACCCCACGCTCCTGCACTCGGGTGTAACTGCCCTCCTGGGTCCAACCTGCGTCAGTCTCAGCATGGCAAGACTGTCCCCAAGAAAACCAGTGCGGGTCCTGCCACACCAGGTCCCCAAGTTTGGAGTTTCATTTTTTAGCGTTTTGGCCATTTTTAAATTTAAATTGTATTTAGTTAACATTCAGCGCAATATGGTTTTAGGAGTAGAATTCAGCGATTCATCACCTACCACACCCAGGGCTCATCACAACAAGTGCCCTCCTTAGTACCCATCACCCATTTAGCCCATCTCCCACTCGCCTCCCTCGATCCACCCACAGTTGGTTCTCTCAGTTACCATGGCTGGGATAGAGCCCAAAGTGCACTGCACTGCTCCAGGCATGGATACAACCCGGACACAGAGGGTACGAAAACAGCAATCTGAAAAACAGGACACACAGGGGAAATTAATCTGTCTTCTGGGAGGGATTCTCTGACAGCAGCGAGTATGAATTCCTTCTCCAGAGACCAAGGAGCTGTCTGGTACCATTTCCCTTCATGACCCCTCAGCATAAACTGACTTTAGTCAATAGCACAGCTCCAACACTGACCGCCTAAACAGCTTCCATCCAGCCCCATCCCCCAAAAACTGCTGGTGCGGATTTTCTCGGTCAAGTGTGCCTGAGAACCGGCCCAGTGGCCGTCTCCCCCAGAAGACCAGCACTAACCCCGCATGCCCACGTCTACTGTCGTGTATAAAGTTCTGTAAAGCTTCAGCTCGCGTGAAAATAGAACCAGGTCTCTTTTAACGAGCAGATCAGAGCACACCGAGTTAAAACTCGCCACGCTCTGGCCAAGGTCCAAACACTCCCCGCTGCAGGCCAGGAGAGCCTCTGCAGACTACTGGCCTGAAGGATAGAACAGCCAAAACACAGGAGCACAGTACACAGCAGAGACACTCCCTGAGGCGCCAGGCCCTGGACAGGAAATGACCTCTTCTTCATAATGCCATTACTCTCAGGAGCAGGAAACATAACAGGCTTTCCTAACGCAGTGAAGACAACAGAGACCTAGACAAAATGACACGATGAAGAAATTCATCCCAAGAGAAAGGACAAGAAAAGGTAACAGCCAGGAGTCTAATCAAAACATATTCAAGTAATCTGCCTGATCCAGAATTGAAAGCAACAATCCTAAGGATACTAGTTAGATTTGAGAAAAGCACAGAAGACGTGAGGGAGGCCCGTAGTGCAGAGACAAAAGAGCTGGAAAACAATCAGGCCGAAGTGAAAAATGCAATAACTGAGATACAAAACCGACTGGTGTAATGACCAGACACATGGAATAAGCAGAGGAATGACTAAGTGGCATAGAAGATCGAATTGTGGAAAAATAAGGAAGCTGACCAAAAGAACGAAAAAGCCTGGATCACAAAAGTAGACTTAGGGAACTCAGTGACTCCATCAAACGTAACAGCATTTGTACCATAGGAGTTGCAGAAGAAGGGGAGAGAGAAAAGGGGGCTGAAGACTTATTTGGAGAAACAGCTGAAAACTTCCCTCATCGGGGAAAGGAAACTGACATCCAAATCCAGGAGACACAAAGAAACCCCATCAAAATCAACCAAAGCAGGCCAACACCAAGACACCACATCCTGTGGTGAAATTTGCAAACTACAGTGATAAGGAAAATTTCTAAAAGCAAAAAGACAAAAGAAGTCCCTAACTTACAATGAAGACAAATAAGTTAAGCAGTAGGTCTCTCCACAAAACCTTGGCAAGCCAGAAGGGAGTGGCATAATATATTCAAGTGCTGAATGGAAAAAATCTATAGCCAAGAATACTCTATCCAGAAAAGCTATCATTCACAATAAGAGGAGAGATAAAACATTTCCCAGACCAAAAAAAAAAAAAAAAAAAGGAGTTCGTGACCACTAAACTAGCCCTGAAATAAATATAAAGGGAACTCTTTGAGTGGGCAGGAAACACTGTAAGTGACCAAGTCTAGAAAAAGGAACAGAGAAATCTCCAGAAACAATGATGAATCAAGTAATAAAATCGCATAAATTCATATATATCAATAATTACTCTGAATGTAAACGGACTAAATGCTACAATCAAAAGGCACAGGGTGTCAGAATGGATAAATAAAACAAGACCCATCTATATGCAGCCCACAAGAGATTCACTTTAGACCTAAGGACACCTGCAGCTTCAAAGTGAGGGGGTGGAGAAACATTGACCACACAAATGGATGCCAAAAGAAAGCCAGATTTGCCATACTTATATCAGACAAACTAGATTTTAAACCAAAGATTGTAAGAAGGAATGAAGAAGGGTACTATATCACAATAAATGGGACTATCCAACAAGAAGATCAACCAATTGTAAATATTTATGCCCCCCACATGAAAGAAACCAAATATGTAAAACTATTAATAACAAACATAAAGGAACTCATAGATAATAATACAATAATAGTAGGGGACTCGAATACCCCACTTACATGACTGGACAGATCATCTAAGCGAAAATCAAAAAGGAAACAATGGCTTTAAATGACACACAGGACTAGATGGACTTAAACGACATTCAGAACATGTCATCCTAAAGCAACAGAATACACATTCAAGTGCACATGGGATATTCTCTAGAATAATCACATACTAGGTCACAAATCAGGCCGTAACAAGTACAAAAAGAGTGAGGTCATATCATGCATATTTTTAGACCATAACACTGTGAAACTTGAAGTCAACCACAAGAAAACATGTGGAAAGACCACAAATACATGGAGGTTAAAGAACATCCTACTAAAGAATGAATGGGTCAACAAGGAAATTAAAGAAGAAATAAAAATACATTGAAACAAATGAAAACATGACCATCCAAAAAGTTTTGGGATGCAGCAAAAGTGATCACAAGAGGGAAGTGTATAGCAATACAGAAGTACCTCAAGAATCAAGAAAAGATGCAAATGCACAACCTAACCTTACATCTAAAGGACCTAGAAACAAATGAAGCCCAAAGTCAGCAGAAGAAGGGAAGCAATAAAAAAAACACACACACAGTAGAACAGATAAATGAAAGCAGGAACTTGTTCTTTGAATAAAACTGATAAACCCCTAGCCAGACTTATCAAAAAGAAAAAAGGACAAATGAGAGAAGAGAAATCATAACCAACACCACATAAATAGAAACAATTATAAGAGATTATGAAAACAAGATGCACAAATTGGGCAATCTGGAAGAAATGAATAAAATCGCAAAAACATATAAACTACCAAAACTGAAACAGGAAGAAATAGAAAATTTGAATAGACCCATAACTAGCAAAAAAATTGAATCACTAATCAAAAATCTCCCAACAAACAAAAGTCCAGGGCCAGAAAGCTTCCAGAGGAATTCAGTCAAATACTTAAAGAAGAGTTAATACCTGTTCTCAAACTGTTCCAAAAATAGAAATGGAAGGAAAACTTCCAAACTCATTCTAAGAGGCCAGCGTTACCTTGATTCCAAAGACTCCAGTAAAAAAGAGAAGTACAGGCCAATATTCCTGACGAACATGGATACAAAAATTCTCAACAAAATACTAGCAAATCAAATCCAACAATACATTTTAAAAAATCATTCACCATGATCAAGTGGGATTTATTCCTGGAATGCAAGTGTGGTTCAGTATTTGCTAAACAATCAACATTAATAAAAAGAAAGGGTAAGAACCATATGGTCCTCTCAATAGATTCAGGGAAAGAATTTTACGAATTACAGAATCCATTCTTGACAAATCTTGACAAAGTAGGGGTAGAGGAGACATACCTCAACATCATAAAGGCCATATACAAAAACCCCACAATTAATATCATCCTCAATGGGGAAAAACTGAGAGCTTTTCCTCTATGGTCAGGAACAAGACAGAAATGTCCACTGTCACCACTGATATTCAATATAGTACTGGAAGTCTTAACCTCAGCAATCACACAACAGAAAGAAATAAAAGCCATCCAAGTTGGCAAAGAAGTCAGACTTTCACTATTCACAGACAACATGATACTCCCTGTAGAAAACGGCAAAGACTCCATCCAACATTACTAGAACTGATACACAAGTTCAGTAACATCACAGGATACAAAATCAACATACAGACACTTGTTACATTTCTCTACAACAATAATGAAGCATCAGAAAGAGAAATTAAGGAATCAGTCCCATTTACAATTGCACTGAAAATCATAAGATACCTAGGAATAAACCTAACCAAAGAGGTAAAAGATCCGTACTCTGAAAACTATAAAACAGTGATGAAGGAACTTGAAGATGATGCAAAGAAATAGAAAAGCATTCCATGTTCATGGATTGGAAGAACAAATATTGCTAAAATGTCTATACTACCCAAAGTGATCTACACCTTTAACGAAATCTCTATCAAAATACCACCAGCACTGGGGCACGTGGGTAGCTCAGTTGGTTAAGCATCAGACTGTGGCTCAGGTCACGATCTCACAGTTCGTGAGTCTGAGCCCCACATTGGGCTTTCTGCTATCAGCAAAGAGCCTGCTTCAGATCCTCTTTCCCCCTCTATATGCCCCTCCCTTGCTCTCTCTCTCAAAAATAAACAGACATTTTAAAAATATTTAAATATCACCAGCATTTTTCAAGAACAAACAATCCTAAAATTTGTATGGAATCACAGAAGACCTTGAATAGTCAAAGCAATCTTGAAAACGAAAAGCAAAGCTGTGGGCATCACAATCCCATATTTCAAGGTATAATACAAAGCTGTAGTCATCAAGATAGTATGGTACTGGCACAAAAAAAGACACACAGATCTTTGGAACAGAGTAGAAAACCCAGAAATGGAACCACAACCATGTGGTCAACTCATCTTCAAACAAGCAGGAAAGAATACCAATGGAAAAAAGGCATTCTTTTCAACAAATGGTGTTGAAAAACTGAACAGCAACATGCCAAAGAATGAAATTGGACCACTTTCTTACACCATACACAAAAATAAATTCAAAATCAATGAAGGACCTAAATGGGAGACAATCAAAATTGTAGAGGAAAACACAGGCAGTAACCTCTTTGACATTGGCTGTAGCAACTTACTAATCACATCACTGGAGGCATGGGAAACAAAAGCAAAAATGAACGATTGGGACTTCATCAAGATAAAAACTTCTGCACAGTGAAGGAAACAATCATCAAAACTAAAAGGCAACCTATGGAATTGGAGAAGATATTTGCAAATGACATATCTGATAAGGCATTACTGTCCAAAATATATAAGGAATGTATAAAACTCAACACCCAAAAATGAAATAATCCAGTTAAAAAATGGGCAAAGGACCTGAATACACATTTTCCAAAGACAACATACAGATAGCTAACAGGCTCATGAAAAGATGCTCAACATCATTTATCATCAGGGAAATACAAATCATAACTTCAATGAGATATCACCTCACTCCTGTCAGAATGCCTAAAATTAACAATGCAGGAAACAACAGATGTTGGCAAGGATGTGGAGAAAGGGGAACCCTCTTATACTGTTGGTGGGAATGCAGCCCCTCTGAAAAACAGTATAGAGCTTCCTCAAAAACTTAAAAATAGAACTGCCCTATGTTCTAGCAATTGCACTGCTAGTTAATTACCCAAAGGATACAAAAATACTGATTTGAAGGGATACATGCATCCTGATGTTTCTAGCCATAGTATCAACAAGAGCCAAGTTATGGAAAGAGTACATATGTCCATCAAAGGGTGAATGGTATATATGAATGGTGTGTGTGTATGTATGTACAAAATGGAATATTAGTCATCAAAAAGAGTGAAATATTGCCATTTGCAATAATTTGGATGGAGCTAGAGGGTATTATGCAAAGCAAAAAAAGTCAGAGAGAGACAAAATATCACATGATTTCACTCATAAGGGGAATTTCGGAAATGTAATAGATGAACATGGGGGAAAAAAGAGAAGCAAACCATGAGACAGACCCTTAACAATAGAGAACAAACAGGTTGCTGGATGGGAGGTGGGTGGGGGGATGGGTTAAATTGGTAATGGGTATTAAGGAGGGCACTTGTGATGAGCACTGGGTGTTATACAGAAGTAACGAATCACTAAATTCTATACCTTAAACTACTAATATTACATTGTATGTTTTCTAACTGATATTTAAATAAAAACTTGGAAGGAAAAAAATTTTGCTACAACTCAACACTCAAAAACAGAAAGAATCCAATTAAAAAAATGGGTAGAAGATATGAACAGACATTTCTCCAAAGGTGACCTTCAGATGGCCAATGGACACATGAAAAGATGCTCAACATCACTCATCATGGGAAATGCAAATGAACACTCCAATGAGATATCACTTCACACCTGTCAGGATGGCTAAAATCAAAAACACAAGAAACAACAAGTGTTGCCAAGAATGTGGAGAAAAAGGAATATTCATGCACCTTTGATGGGAATGCTAATTGGTGCCACTATAGAAAACAGTAGGGAGTTTCATCAAAAAGTTAAAAAATGGAACTACCTTATTACAATCCAGTAATTGCACTACTGGGTATCTACCAAAAAAATATAAAAGCACTAATTCAAATGGATACATGCATCCCAATGTTTATAGCAGCATTATTTACAATAGCCAAATTATGGATACAACCCAAGTGTCCATAGACTAATGAATGGATAAATAAGATGTGAGACTGAGACACACACACACACACACACACACACACACACACACAATGAAGTACTATTCAGCCATGAAAAATGATGAAATCTTGCCCCTTGCACTGACATGGATAGAGCTAGATAGTATAATGCTAAGTGAAATAAATAAGAGAAAGACAAAAAAAAAGGAGAAAAATGAGAGAGAGAGAGAAACCAAGAAACAGACTCTTCACTATAGAGAATAAATGGATAATTACCAGAGGGAAGGAGGGTGTGGGGATGGGTGAAATAGGTGATGGGGATTAAGGAGTACATTTTTGATGAGTACTAGGTGATGTACAGAACTGATGAATCACTGTAGTATACACCTGAAACTAATACAACCCCGTATGCTAACCATACTGGAATTAAAAACTTCATTAAAAAATAAAGTAGCTTCCTTTCATCCTTTATCCTACCAGTATTTTTCATCTCAGCCCCCCTGCACCTCACCTTCATAGAACTTGCCAGCGCATTTGTAATTATACGTTCATTGGTTTCATTATTTGACAAATATCTCCTCATTCTCCACTTAACAAGTATATGTTGAGAACATATATACGAAGCCTGAATTTCAATATTGAGAATATATCAGAAAACAAGTCAGAAAGTATCCCCAGCAGACAGGCAAGGTCCCTTCTCTCACAAAGCTCACATTCTAGTATGAAAGGATGACAACAAACAAGTAAACACATAAATAAAGAAAATATCAAATAGGAAAACATTTTGGTAATATAAGAGAAGATGGTAATATAATAGAGAATTATCGAAGGACTCCTTAGCCTTGAGTTATTAAACTGGGCAAACTTTTCCACAAGGTAATGTTTGAACAGAGACCTGAACTATGGGGGAGTCAGTCACGCAAAAGTCTGAGAGGTGTGGGGTGTGGTAAAGGGATTTCTTTCCAGGCAGAGGAAAAAGCAAGTACAACTTTCTTAGACTGGGAAAGATCTCGGTGTTTTCGATGATTAACAAGGAAGCCAGAGTATATGGAATAGACTGAGTGAGAAGGGAACCTAGGAGATCAGGCAAGAGAGGCAGGAAGGAGCCAGATGACATGGGTCTTGCAATGCCACGTTAAGAGGGGTATTGGAGAGTCATTGGAGAGCTGTGAGCTTTTGGGTTTGTCTGTTTTTGTACACCATGGACGCAAACTCATATCTGAGATATGATAAGCACTATTTTTGATAATATATTTAATTAATATACTATGCCTCTTGAGAAATACAGAATCATATTCCCTTTGCCCAACAGTCTCTTTTAAACCTTCTGCAATCCCTCTTTTGTGTTCAGAAATTGAGAGTACAAATTCTAGGGCTTCTTCTTCAACACTTTTGGTGGCCACAGAGAACTTTCTCTACTTACCGGCCATAGGTAGACTTTTGAGATGTTTGGAAAATGAATTCCAGATAGGCCTAGGGGATATACCTCCAATGGTTTTGCTAAGATCTAGTCTTTCTGGAATGAAGACCTTGAGAGCTATTCAACCTGGGAATGCCACACCCAACAACTCTACTCTCCGTGGTATAGCACACACACTAACTTCTACAGGCATCAAGTTTATCAGCATTTGTTTACTGAACTCCTATTGTGTTCCAGCATTGCTTAGAAACTTAAAAGACAAGGGTGCCTGGGTGGCTCAGCTGGTGAAGCATCGCACTCTTGGTTTTGGCTCAGATCATGATCTCATGATTCAGAAGTTCAAGCCTGGCATCAGGCTCTGCACTGACAGCACAAAGCCTGCTTGGGATGTCCAATCTCTTTGTCTCTCTCTCTCTCTCTCTCTCTCTCTCTCTCTCTCTGTCTCTCTCTCTCAAAATAAATAAATAAACTTCAAATAATTTGTTAAAAGACAGTGAACAAGTGTACAAATAAGGTATTGTTTTGATGCAGGTAGTGATTCATTGGGAAGAACCAGTCAATATAAAGTAAAATTAAAATAAACAGAAGCCCAAACATAAAATTTCTCATAGCAATAGTTTTTCCATAAAAATAAAAGTAGTTGGTGTGATAGTTGTAGGAGGAAGAGGGGACTATTTTAAATAAAGAGGGGTATGAGTTCAGGGATGGCCTCTCTGAGGGACTGACATTGAAGCTGAGACGACCTGAAATAAGGTATCCAGTTCTCCCCCAAATCACCAGTTCTGGTTAAAATGGAAGAGAAACTGCAAAGAGAGCACAAGCCAGGGAGCATCTGTGTCTGTGTTTTAAGTTCTCATCTAAGTCTCCTTTAGAATGTTCAAAGCAAGTATTGAGACGCCACTTGATTAACAAGATTGTAAGACTATTTCCGTCATTGATGTGCAGAGATGAGAAGCCTCACAGAGTCCCCTTGGTCACATTCCTAGAGCAGTTCACTTCAGGGTGCCCTCAGTCATCTGTACCCTCCTTTCAACATGACCATTTGCTTGAGGGGATTGAGATGCAATGATGGCAACTTGGACAAAGCTCCTATTCAAAAATCCCTTAAGTACTAGGGAGGAGAATGTACAACACAGCTCCAAGGTGGCACCGTTGAATAATGTATTTGCAAAAAGAAAAAAAAAAGAAAGAAAGAAAAATCTGGCATAAACCTATGTAATTTTTGGACATTCTGAATGTTCTTGTTTGTCCTGCTTTGTTTTTACACCAGGGTTTGATCGCGATTGAAAGATGTTAGCTGAAACTATTCTTTCAATCGCAAAGTCACTCCATAAAAGATAGCCATTGTAAGTAACATTATTAAAATTAATACTGATTCTTGACGAAGGCTTCTTGATCACTGTCCATGGATGGCTTCTGATGTGGGGCAGTTCTTTGAGAATCTGCAAGAATTGGATGGCATAGGTGTATGAACAAACTCTAATAAGCTACAGTGAGGGCATATTTGTAAACACTGGAATAATGGAATTGAGATGACCAACTGTGGATCCTGACTCTAAAGGCACTTATGATTTTCCCCAAGTCTCACTGGAAGACCAATCAAATTGGAATCACTCACTGGGCACATCTCATTTCTTGGATACTGTAATGAATTAAATAGTCAAGTTATTGTTCACTTACATGAACTTAAGGTAAAAATACTCAGAGTAAAAATACATTCTTAGCATTGCGGACAACTGACACAACCCATTCCTGGACCAGAAAGAACAGCATGGGCCTCTCCCTTCTGAGATTCCATCTTAGAAAAATGTTTTTGGAGAATTTGCTGTCACTCCTCAAAGGGTAAATTATAGTACTGCTTTAAATGCCTCAGTCACTGGGCTCTAACTATGGGAATCTTCAAAAGGAACTTATGGGGCTGTATGTCTGAAAAGTGGGAGCAAACAATTATATAATTGCCTTTGGGGTATGTTCTGTTCTTATCTCTATCTCATAGGAAACTGTGGTTCAAAAATTGAAGGTGACTTTGCTAAAGGTGACAGTTAGTCAGTGCCTTAACTGGAGTGGGACAAATATTTGTCTACTCTAACATTATATCTCAGGGAAAAGGTTAAGCATAAGGTTTTCAGTGGCTTGATTTGCGTCTATTCTGCAGATTCTTATTAAGGACTGTGGATGGCATATTTAAAATTGCATTTGTCCAAGAAGTATTTGGAGGACATGTAATTGGAAGTTGATGGAGTCTGGGACCTGTGAAAGATGCTGAGTTTAAAAAAAGTGTTTTCCCACTGCATCCTAGTTGAAAAGGAGTCAGGTTGAGGTACAAGGGGGTATCAGACATACAACCCACCCAAAATTTCTCCCAGTTACTTCAGAGCTTGTTACAAAATCTAAGGCCCTGTCTATCTAAAGAAAAATCTGAATCTGCACATAACCCTGCCATTGCCCTGACCCCTGGCCTGGGAACATCCCCCTCCCCCAAATGGAGATATTCAGAACCAGAAAGACAATAATAGAGGGAGAAAAGTAGATATTAACAGATAAATGGGGAAAGTAGATAGGCAAATGAAAGGTGGATCTTCTTTATATAAATCTAAAATTGTGCTTGGTCAAAGTCATTGATAAGGGCTTCATGATATACTGTACCTGAAGGTGAATCAGTAACATTTCATCTGAGAGGTTTCTGCCCTCCAAGAGCTCACACTCTAATAGGACAGATGGACAACTCAGCAGGCAGTTTAAGTAAAGAGTGGTATATATGGTATATAATGTAGGACGTACAGGAGGTTATAGAGGCTCATAGGAAGAAAAACAAACTTTTTGTAGGTCCTGCAAGGGTTATTGGAAGAAGAGATATTTCAACTGGGGGCTGAAAGATGAGTAGAAGTCAGTCAGTCTAGCAGTGTAGATGGCTGGGTGTGTGCATGGGGGTGGAGAGTGATTGCTGTATTGTTTTGGGTTTTGTTTTTTGTTTTTGGCTCCTGGTGACATAGCAGGAAAAGTGAAAACAAACACACCTGCTTCCCACAGCCCTGGAAGAACAGGGCCGTTATTGGTTTATCCATAAGTGAGCTCACTGCATCTCTATCCATATCTTTAGTCACACCTTTGGAGGAAAGTAAGGAGACTGTGTGTGTCAAGCCCTTTAACAGGGGTTATGATCAATGTTTTCAGAATAGGAGAGGATAGAGGCTAATCCTTTAAAAGAAAAGTAAATGGCTTTAATCTTGTGGGGGAGATGGTGACTTTTCTTAGAGACACTGGATAGAACCTGAGACTGGGGTTTATATAAATGCGAGGGGGCTGAGGTTTCACTCCAATACAGCACCCCTGAAAGGTGATGAAACATTTAGGTGGTATACGGATTCATGAGTGGAGAGGGGGACACATAAGATGTGGTCAAGAATGAGTGCTAAGCCCCTTGGTACCGATAGCTAAGGTGCAGATCCTTTTGCCCATTTCTCAGCATAGAAATATTGGTGCTTTCCATGTTGAATGGACCATATGGATTTAGATAACGAGCGTCTCTAGGATGACCACCATAACTAAGAACAGAGCCCCTTTCATGGTTTTTCAGCACAAAGTAAGTCTGGGATTATTTAAAACCCAATGTAGTCAGGAAGGGACTCAAATGATGACTAAGATTAAATTTCCCAGGGGTGCCTGGGTGCCTCATTTGGTTAAGCTTACGACTTTGGCTCAGGTCATGATCTCACAGCTCGTGGGTCTGAGCCCCGCGTTGGGCTCTGTGCTGACAGCTTAGACCCTGGAGCCTGCCTCCAATTCTGTGTCTCCCTTTCTCTCTGCCCCTCTCCCGCTCACATTCTCTCTCTCTCTCAAAAAATAAACAATTTTTGTTAATTTCCCAGGAGCCAGATGTTTAAATGAAATTTAACTTGAATTAGAGAAATTAAATAAATGAAATTTATTGTTGTTCCTAAATGTTGGTATAACTCACATAAATCTTTATATATAAGATCCAAAAGCAGGGGAGGTCATGGTATATGTTGTGAACTGAAAGTAATTCAGAATCTTATGGGTATAATGCCATCTCATTTAAAATGTGGCAAGATTATTTGGTAGCAAATTGAGAGGGGAAGGAGGAGGAAAGTGATCTAAGTAGGCAGAAACATCATGTGCAAAATTAGAGAATATGGCATGCATGTTTGAGTAGCTTAAAGAAATGTGGGATGCCTAACATTCCAGTAGCATTTGAACAACCATATCTGAAATACAGAAGAGAGAACTGGGTTGGAGATTTTGTATTTTTCAGCATTTAAATGGTAATAGAAACCATGAGAATATTTGGAAAGAGGAAAAGGACCTATGACAAAAGTGTCAATATTTATTTTATTTTTTTAAAAATCTACTTATTTTGAGGGATGCCTGGGTGGCTCAACTGGTTAAGTATCTGACTTCAGCTCAGGTCAAGATCTCACGGCTTGTGAGTTCGAGCCCCGCGTCGGGCTCTGTGCTGATGGCTCAGAGCCTGGAGCCTGCTTCGGATTCTGTGTCTCCCTCTCTCTCTGCCCCTCCCCCACTCGTGTGCACTCTCTCTCTCTCTCTCTCTTTCTCTCTCTCAAAAATAAACATTAAAAATTTTTTCTAACTTACTTATTTTGAGAGAGACAGAGACAGCACAAGTGGGAGAGGGGCAGAGAGAGGGGGAGAGAGAGAAAATCCTAAACAGGTTGTACACAGTCAGCACGGAGCCCCATATGGAGCTCGAATTCATGAAACTATACGATCATGACCTGAGCCAAAACCTAGAGTTGGACACTTAACCGACTGAGCTACCCAGGTGTCCCAAAAGTATTAGTATTCAAAGATGGACAGAGAAGGGAAACCTACACAGGAGACAGAGAGGCACTAGAAGAATAGGAAACAAACAGGAGAATGTAGAACAGTGTGTTTCTTGGCTCCTATAAAGGGCTCATATAAGGCAAGGAATGAAGCATGTCTGTTAGATTTAGCATTTATAACGATTGTGGTGACCTAGGCAAGGACAATTTTAGTGGGATAGTTAAGGCACAAGCCAAATTACAGTGGGTTTGGGAGTGGATACGATCTGAGGACATAGAGAAGAAAATGTAGATCATTCGTAAGAGTTTTGACTGGAGAGCAAAGAAAAACTCTAACAACTTGAGAGCGACGTGGGTTCCGACATGGCGGGGCTTGAATTTTAGTCTAGTTGGAACGGAATTCACATACACGATGATGTGAAAGTCACGAGTATGTGACAGCACCTAGAGAATAACAAAGTTCTGGTCTCAATTCTGATTTTCTAATCTATTTCAATAAAATGATTTCTGAGTTCTCAATTAGAGGAGACTACCAGAAGAAACTGAAGAAGCTATTAACACAAAAACAGAAGAATACTGGGAACTCTGGAAAACGTCGAGCAGCCATAACATGTCAGCAGCGGTGGTGATTGATGGGAGAAAAGCCAGAGAAGAAGAGGAAGTCATATGGTAGCTATCGTATAGCAGCAGAGGTCTCATTTAAAAGCACCCATGAACTACTCCACTGGTACTTTCAGAGGTAATTGAGGGCAGGATATTTGTAGAGGTCTGGAACTGGAATTCATAGATAAAAAAAAAAAACTAGGAAAGTAGAATATAGCGTTCTCTGATTATTTTGATTCCATTCAAGTATAAACCCAGAAACGCGTGGGTCAAACATACAAACAACCACAACACACAGCAGAATTAAATATGCGTTAGCAAGAGATGCAAAGTAATGACAAGAATAACAAGGAAATGCCGGGTGACATTCCGAAGAAATGAACAGAGAAAGCCTTCTGGAGGATGCGGCATTTGGAGAGATAGCGGAGAGATAGGATTCTTTCTTGTGATCTCATAGTTTAGCTATAAAAGCTTTGCACATAATTGGCACCAAGTGAATTGTTACAGGAAGCCATTTTGGAGCAGATTGAGTCAACCCAGAAGAAGGATATGAATGGGAGAAACGGGGTTAATTTGGGAATGCTTCCTGACAAGGGCTTCGTGCACTGAAAGGATGTTCTGTCCTAGGAAGACACTAGGAGGAATTACTCCACAGAACAGAAAGCAATGAAGTGATTGTAACTGGAATGTGGGAAGGAAGAGTTGGGCTGTAGCTTAGAAGGGGTCCCCGAATGGAATGTGAATGTAACTCGGAAAACTGCTACTTGACCTTAACATTTTAGAACCTAAACTGCACTCATTTTTAAATCTTATCCTGGTTTTCCTGCATCTTTAAACCATCTCAAAATCACAAACTCGTTTCTATTTGCGTATGCGTTCCCTGGATAAAGCCTTGATTCACAGCACAGAATAAGAATCAGACCAAGTAATATTTAGAATGTAAGGTTTTATATTTTCAAAGAGACTTACAATTTTAATTTAGAAAGCGTTCCTATGAGATGCTGGTTTTTTCACCTGCTTTTACATTTAAATTGGAGTTAATCTATTTTTTCCCCCATTCAGGGATAAACCCTTTAAGAGAATTTATATGCACTTGAAAATGTGCACAGAGGATTATTACAGGCCTGAATATTTAAAATTTTAAAATAACTTTACTAAATATTAATTTATGAATTCCAATTTTGAAGGAAATCTTTTACAGTTCATTAGCTATTTATAGCAACTGATCATATACAAGATAAAGGCCAGCTTAAAGTTGCTTTGTTTTTCTGAAAGGTAGCCTAACATTTGAGACAAATTTCACTTGAGACCAATTTTCTTCGACTTTCGAAATCCCTCTTGTATGTATTTGAAATTCTAAACTCAAATTTGTCCAAGACTATTTTAACTTTGTTCTATTTACTTTTGCTCTCCTAATGATTTGCCATTATTCTAGGTTCATAAAACCATCTTTTCAGGGCGCCTGGGTGGCTCAGTCGGTTAAGCATGTGACTTCAGCTCAGGTCATGATCTGACAGTTCGTGAGTTTGAGCCCCGCATGGGGCTCTGTGCTGACAGCTCAGGGCCTGGAGCCTGCTTCCGATTCTGTGTCTCTCTCTCTGCCTCTATGCCACTTGTTCTCTCTCTCTCTCTCTCTCTCAAAAATAAACATTAAAAAAATTTAATAAAAAAAACATCTCTTCTATAAAGAAGGTTGGGCTATAATCTTTTGAGCTTAACTCTACGTGGAAAGATTAGTGATTGCATACCTAAAGAATAATTGGCTGGTAATTACCAGCTGCTTGGCCATTTAAAATTTCCACATTTAGGGGCGCCTGGGTGGCGCAGTCGGTTAAGCGTCCGACTTCAGCCAGGTCACGATCTCATGGTCCGTGAGTTCGAGCCCCGCGTCGGGCTCTGGGCTGATGGCTCAGAGCCTGGAGCCTGTTTCCGATTCTGTGTCTCCCTCTCTCTCTGCCCCTCCCCCGTTCATGCTCTGTCTCTCTCTGTCCCAAAAATAAATAAACGTTGAAAAAAAAATTTTTTTTTAATTAAAATTTCTACATTTACCGTAAGCTTTTTTCTTAACTCTGAAATTTTTACCGAAAATCTATTTCCAAGCCACTTTTCCAATGAGAAATGTTTACCACTGACACTTTGTCACTGAAATATTTTATGTTGAGATGGTGAAATGGTACGAGCAGTGTTATGGTTTTTAGAATCCTGCAGCTGAGTAAGAAGCCATTCTCAGCCACATAATAGGTTTCTGACAACGTTCTGTTAGCAGTAAAAGATATGAGGACCACGAACGTTGATGGAAGATACAGGTACGTTAAGTCACATGTACCACAAATAAGACTGGCAAAAAGGCAATGACTTTGTCGACCGAAGTGCACAGAGAGGTTTATGGCAACAGAGGACACTGTTGCCAACCTTTCAGGTGAGTTTTTCTGCTTGCAGGGCCGACTGAGAGTGTCCCTCTCGACAGGCTGTACCAGCCCCACCACAAATGGGAGTCAAGGAGCCCTCCCTGAATTTCAAGTTCTGCCTAAATTGTAGCTCTAATGGAATGGCAATCTTTTCGAGCATTCACCAAAAGCCTTGGTCTGTTTCCTTCCTGTATATTTGAAATTGGATGTATTTTCTCTGCTCTTAATTTCAGTCATACCCGCCTTGCCCATTAAGTGGGGGGAAGATGCGTTTGTAGATAACGTCCAAGCGGGACGATGAAAGGATTTCTCCTAAACCCTTTTTCATTTCTTGGTTCCTGACTTTTCCAGACTGAGCATAGGTACAGGATGGCTCCTGACATATTTAAAATGTGCTAAAGCCCCTAATCCTTGTTTACTTCCTCCTGAACCTCCTAGGAGGGCAGAAGAAAATACGAACCTCTGGCCAAACATAGAAAGTTGCTTTCTCAGAAAACTCTGGTCAATTAAGGGAGCCAGCCTTTAGATCGTATTAACCACATGATATTTCCCCCCTTGGCCTAGTTTTAAGCATTACAATGGGGACTGTGAGCTTTGCTTAGTTGTGTGTTGTCACTTCTATTTAGTCCCCTCATGAATCTTTCACCAAAAATGAACTCATTTCAAGATGAAGTGGCGAACTGATGCAGTTATATAATCCAGCAAAGACACCTAATTTGAGAGTCTGTCAATTAGAATGTGGCGGGGCCTCTGGCCTTCACAGTCAAAATACCAGTCTACTGCGGTACGTGTTTGTTTTGTTTCTTTGTCCTCAGATGCCTCTCGCGGAGAATATTCTATTTTTGACTCCCCTCATATCAGAGGTCAACATGTGGCGCTCTGCAGCTTTCATAGAGGAAGATGAAAGGCAAAATGAGAATGTAGTTCTGGAGTCTCAAGCACGTGGCCCCAGGCATCCTGGAGTGGACAGCAGGCAGATGGCTGCAGCGGTGTGGAAACGCATCCGTGGCCGTGGTGCCAACTGGCGCCTTTCCAGAGGCATGCCGGGTCACAGAGGTGGCGCTCCTCAGGTTAAGCGTGAGTTTCCTGTGGGAGTGCAGTTGCTGCCCCGGTTGTTCCAAATAAACCCGACGTTGGAAAGAGCCCGCCCATCAAAATGGGCATTTCCAAACACCAATGTTTAAAATTGCACCGCATCAACCGATTTCGGGTCTGCTATTTACGTGCGATCTGTGGTTGGTTGTCTAACGGGATTGACCCTATGATGATGCATGTTGCAGATGAACACGAGTGAGAAAGGGCCTCTTCTGTGGCAAAAACGAGGGCAGCCGACGTGCCTGTGTTGTAAGGGTCCGGGGTGGTGAAATCTACTGGGCAGGTGGGACGAGGCATACTGTTCTCCGCTATCAGTCCTTCTCTCAGAGAAAGGGGACCTTGTGTGAGCAGAAAGACTAATCGTCGTCAGAAGATTGTCAACACATAGGAGAAAAGTCTCCACTATTATCGCAGGGAGTCTGGGAACAACGGTTCATTGCTACGTTTCAATCTTATCTTTCCTTTCCTACCCTTACTGACACGGGCAAGATTTTCCCCACAGGAGGAACTACTGAAAATAAGGAGTAAATAGTGACTCTTAAGAGCAGCCAGAGGAAACGGATACCTTACAGACATGGGGACATGGATACAAATGACAGTTGAGTTTTCAACATCAATAATGGACGACAGAGGACAATGGGTAAATATTCTTAAAGTACAGGTGGAAATAAACTTAAGCAGGACTCTATCTCCAGCAAATAAATGTATCTTTTATAAGTGAAGGCAAAGAAAAGGCATTTTCAGAAGGACAAAAGTTGAGATAATTTGTCCTGAGCAGACCAGCATCTCAAAAGATGGTGTAAAATAATTTCCAGGGTGAAGGAAAGTGATGTCAAATGGAATTCTGCCGGGGAGAGAATAAGAAGCAATACAACACTACAAAGTGTATGTATCTAGGTAACTATAAGACCCCTTCTAAAAATGAGTCATATATATTAAATATTGATTGTTTAAAGCAAAGCTATCAATAATGTAAATTTTGTAGCATGTGTGGAAATAAAATAGAAAACAAAAGCACAAAAGATAGGAAGAAAGGTAAATAGAATTACACGGTTTTAATTTGTTGTCTTGCTCTTGAAGTGATCTATTTTTTGAAGACAAGCTACGATAACTTAAAAATACACATCGAAAGTTTTAGAACCAATTAAACAACAGGACGAGAAACGCCTAAAAAAGTTCTCAGAGCAGATAAAACAGAATACTAAAAAATAATTGATTTATCCAAAAGAAGGTAGGAAGAAAGGGACAAAAAAGAACTCTAAAAACAAAGAATTCAAGATAATTTCCAGATATAAAAAGATATATTTCACAGCAATAAAAAAGATCAGTTCACGAAAAGACACTTAACAATACTAAATCACCATGCAACTAAGAAGGCAATTTCAAAATACATGGTGCAAAAAAAAAAAAAAATGACAGAACTAAAAAAAGACATTAAAAACCCTATAATCACAGAGATTTTAGAACCTCGCTCCCAGTAACATGTGGAAAAATAGACAATAAAAGCAGCGAGTACATATAAGATTATAACAACACTATATACAAAGCGATTTTAGATCATACACTCAACAAAAGCACAATACATATTCTTCTCATACGGACGCGAAACAGTCACCAAGACCAGTGTATAGTCCCATATCCTGGGATTTAATACACATTCCAATAAATGCCAAAGCATCTACATTATGTAGAGTATAGCCTCTGGCCAAAATGTGAAGGTTTGAAGTTACACAGTGTGCTTTTTAACCACAACAAAGTTGAAGTCGAAATCAGTTACGATAAGATATCCAGGCAATCCAATGTATTTGGAAATTAAATAGCATACTTCTAAACAAACATGGATCAACGGATTCACAAAGAAATAAGAAAATAGTTTGATGTGAATGGTAACGAAACAGTGCTTATCAAACTTTAAAGTACAATCAAAGCAATATTTAGAGGGTGATTATAGCTTTAAATGAGTACATTGGAAAACAAACAATTAATTATTAAGAGACCTAATGTGAGAGGACAGAACTCTGAGCCACACGCAAGAGGAGTTCACATCCACTTGATTTCTTGCTCATGAGAAACAGAGGCCGGGCAGAGGCTGAGAAATCCCCCTTTATGGTACAGGCCAGGGAGAAGACGATAGCACTTTATGAAGCTCCATAGGAATAAGCCTTCTCTATTGCCCATATGGAATAAAAGTATTAATTCACTGTGGGAATAACAATAAACTTCATCACTCTGAGGCACCGATGAAAACCAATTACAGCTGGGAGAAGGAAACAGAAAAAATCTCTCCATAACTAGGCAAAGGGAAGAAACACAGCTTTGTCCCAGAACAATAGAGACACTCTACTGCTGGAGGAACAGGATCAATAAGAAGGCCCCACAATGATAAGGGGATGTGATAAAAAATTATATGGCAACAAATTGGGCAAACTGGAAGAAATAGATAAATTTCTGGGAACATAGAAACTACCAAAACTAAAACAGGAAGAAACAGAAAATTTGAACAGATCCATAACTAGCGAAAAAAATTGAATCACTAGTCAAAAATCTCCCAACAAACAAAAGTCCAGGGCCAGATGGCTTCCCAGGGGAGTTCTACCAAACATTTAAAAAAGAGTTAACACCTATTCTTCTCCAACTGTTCCAAAAAAACCAGAAATGGAAGGAAACCTTTCAAATTCATTCTACAAGGCCAGCATTACCTTGATTCCAAAACCAAAGAAAGACCCCACTAAAAAGGAGAATTATAGACGAACATCTCTGATGAACATGGATGCAAAAATTCTCGACAAGCTACTAGCAAATCAAAACCAACGGTACATTAAAACAATTATTCACCACAATCAAATGGGATTTATCCCTGGACTGCAAGGGTGGTTCAATATTTGCAAATCAATCAACACAATACACCACATTAACGAAATAAGGGATGAGAACCAAATGATTCTCTCAACCGATGCAGAAAAAACAGTCTACAAAGTACAGCATCCATTCTTGACAAAAACCCTCAACAAATTAGGGATAGAGGGAACATACCTCAACATCCTAGAGGCCATACTAACATCATCCTCAATGGGGAAAAGCTGAGAACTTTTCCTCGATGGTAGGAACAAGACAGGGATGCCTGTGCTCATCATTATTATTTAACACAGTACAGGACGTCCTACAGCAATCAGACAACAGAAAGAAATAAAAGGCATCCAAACTGCAAGGAAGAAGTCAAACTTCCACTATCCACAAATGATGTAATACTGTATGTAACAAAAACAAACAAACAAACAAAAAAAGGCCCCACGATGAGACCAAGGAGGGAGACACAGAGCCTGCTGCATCTGAGCCAGAACAACTGAGGACACTCGTCACCTTCTGTCAGGCTAGTGAGCTTTGAGTAACAAGCAACAACAATCTTCTGCTGAGAGAGGGGGTAAGAGAGACTTACTCTGAGATATTGGCAAGAGAGAAGACCTGCCACTGGAGGAGGAGCAGACATTAGAGAAAGCCATCTGGAAAACTAGACTGTACCCTAAACACAAAGTAACACTAGAGGAACCTGAAGACGGTGGTGCACTGAAGGTCATCATTACAACAACAAACCCCTACCCAGCTCAACTACTTAGTAGATAGATAATCTCAGTCTCCCACACTGAAGACAAGGCATGCTTGTTTTCTGGGCATACATATTATAAATCTTAGTTCCTACTGTCCTAAACAAAATGCACAGCATTTAACCAGAAATTAGGAGACACACAAAGAAGTAAAAACATTATGAATCAATCAAGCAATTAACAGAACCAGACTGATAGAATTCAGTAGTTGGATCTATCATACTGGGAAGTTAAAAACAACAACAACAACAACTTTGATTATCAAGTCACTGGTTGAAAAGGCAAACTATGTGCACAATCAGATGGAAAATTTCAACGGAAATACAGAAATTATAAGAAATGAACAAATGGAAAAGGAGAGTAAAAAACACAATAAGATAAATGAACAGCTCCTGTGTCAGACTCATTATTAGAATTAATGAAGCCAAGAAAAGAATCAGTGAACTTGAAGATAGGTCAGTAGAAACCACCAAAGAGTGAACACAAAGAGGAAGAAAAAAAGAGTACGCGTGGGTGGGGGGTGGGCAAGTATCCACAACTGTGGGACTGTATCAAATGCCCTGAAATATGCATCATTGGAATCACCAACGTAGAAAAGAAAGAGTGTATGGGGTAGAAGAAATATATGAATGGGAAATGGCTGAGAATTTTCCACACACACACACACACACACACACACACACACACCCCCAAACCATGTAAACAAGAAGCTCAGAGAACACCAAACAAAATAAATACCCAGATCAACCACACCAAGACGCATCAAACTGCGGGGGAAAAAAAGAGAAAATCTTTAAGGCATCCATTAAGCACAAAACAAATATTACCAAATTTAAAAGAACTGAATGATACAAAGTTTCTCTGACCAAAAAGAATTAAACTAAAAGGAATTACAGAATAATACATGAAAAATACTCAAATACTTGAATAACCTAGGGGTCAAAAGGGAAATTACTATAAAAAGCAGAAAGTATTTTTATTTGACTGAAAATAGAAACACAACATATCAAACTATGTGGATGTAGCTAAAAGAAGGTGTTTTTTTTGTTGTTGTTTATTTGGGTTGTTTTGTTTTGTTTTAGAGAGAGATAACGTGTGTGAGCAGGGGAGGGGCAGAGGGAGAAGCAGAATCCCAAGCAGGCTCTAGGCTCAGCGCAGAGCCCAATGGCGGGGCTCAGTCCCACAACCCTGGGGATCATCACCTGAGCTGAAATCAAGGTCGGCTGCTCAACCAACTGAGCCACCCAGGACCCCTAAAAGAAGGTCTTAAGTGTAATTTAAGGTGTAAAGACTTATACTAGAAAATAAGAAAAGTCTCAAATAATAACCAAAGCTATCACACTAAAAAACTAGAAAAATACATGGAACTTAAAGTCAAAGAAAGCAGACAGATGGATATAAAAAAGAACAGAGATAACAAATGGAAAATAGGAGAGAAAGCCAATGACTAAAAACTGATTCTTTGACACAGTCAATAAAGCTAATACATCTCTAGTCAGATTAAAACATAAAGGTAGAAGACACAAATAACAAAAATTAGGAATGACACTACAGGCTATTCAGACTATGAATATAATAAAATTTCCTCATTTTTATATGTTATCTATGAAAAATCTACAATTAACATTAAGTTTACCATTATAAACTGTAATCATAATTTCAACTGTGAAAAATTAAACCCTTTTCCCCTAAAATCAAGAACCCAGCAAAGAAGTTTGTTTTCACCATTTTTATGCAACATTACACTAGGCTTCTATCCAGTGCAATAAGGCAAGACACGCATTAAAAGACTTAAAGATTAGGAAAAGAGAAGTAAAATTCTTGTTGTTCCTAGATTTGTTATGAAATAAACTTTATGGAGTCTTAAAAAAATGCTTTTAAATGAAAATTTAAAAAATTTTTTAAACACCAGTACTCAGCTAGTTTAGCAAAGCAGCATCCTGCAAAATTAACATAAAATTTCTATTTTAGAGCTATGTACTAGCAAGAATCAATTGGAAAATAAAACTGAAATTATTGCCATTTTTAATAGCACAAGAAACAGCAAATATTTAAGCAAGAGTCTAATGAGATGTGTGATACAAGTACACTGGAAACTACAAACATCGCTAAAAGAAATCAAAGAGTAGTGAAATACATGTGGAAAACGTCTATGGACTGAAAGTGTCAGTATTATTAGGATATCATGCTCCTCAAATTTGCCTATATTAGATGAAATCCTTATCAACCTTTCAGGATGAATTTTTTTTTAATTTTTTTTTTCAACGTTTATTTTTATTTTTGGGACAGAGAGACAGAGCATGAACGGGGGAGGGGCAGAGAGAGAGGGAGACACAGAATCGGAAACAGGCTCCAGGCTCGGAGCCATCAGCCCAGAGCCCGACGCGGGGCTCGAACTCACGGACCGCGAGATCGTGACCTGGCTGAAGTCGGACGCTTAACCGACTGCGCCACCCAGGCGCCCCCAGGATGAATTTTTAAAAAATAATTATCTGATCATGAAAAAGATCTAACACATCCAAAACAATCTTGAAAAAGAAATTAAATATGGAGGATTCAACCTACCAGACTTCAAAGCTTAATCTAAATGTATAGTGATTAAGACAGTGTGGCATCGGTATTAGGATAAATAATAGATCAATGGAACATAATAGGTAGCCCAGAAATAGACTCACACTTATCCAGCCAAGTGATTTTATACCAAGATGCCAAATCAATTCGATGGGGCAAAAGGTATGCCTGTTTAAAAAAAAAACAACAACAAAAAAACAACAACAAAAAAAAAAAAAAAACGCTGGGAAATTGTAATGTTCATATAGGGAGAACAGAAATATCAGTCTATATACAAAATTTATTTGAGACGGCTCATAGACCAGAATGTTAATCCCAGGAGTACAAATCTCCAGAAGAAAATATTTCAGAATGTTTTGTAATTTGGGGGTAGGCAAAGATATCTCAGAGAGGAACACACACACATATGAATCACAAAAAGAAGCAGTGGGGCTGGGGCACCTGGGTGGCTCAGCCGGTTGAGGGTCCGACTTCAGCTCAGGTCATGATCTCGCCGTCCGTGAATTTGAGCCCCGTGTTGGGCTCTGTGCTGACAGCTCGGAGCCTGGAGCCTGCTTCCAATTCTGTGTCTCTGCCCCTCCCCTGCTTGTGCACTCGCTCTCTCTCTCTCTCTCTCTCTCAAAAATAAACATTAAAAAAAGAAGTATTAACTGGACTTCATAAAAATTAAAAGTCGTTTTATTCAAGGCACCATTCAGAAAATGAATAGTGAGAAGTACAAAAGATCTCTCAGCATTCCTGCACGAAGGGACTTGACCACCACTACCATGGCCTCTGGCAGCCTAAGGGTGCTTCCCTGAGTGACCTCCTTCCCCAAGTTCCTGCCTGTGAAGAACCCAAGGCTTATCAAAAGAATTTCCTGTTTGTTCCAGCCAAGGCCCCTGACGCATCTCCCTTTTCTCAAAGCATTTACTACAAAGAGCTGACAATTACAAATCCTTCTTCTGTTCCTTTCAGATATGTATGTATCTGCGCTGTGTTTTTCAAGGACTTGAAAGCCATCCCTTGCAATATCATCCCCATGAAGGAGAGGGACTGTTTCCAAGTCTCTATGGCAGGACAGAATCCCTAACTTCTCTAATCACCAGCCGGCCTAATCGCATTTACACTGATCAACTCTTTGTAATTTTTCACTCGAGTCCTTGCTCACTCCCCCTCCCTACTGAAGAAAACCTGTTTTGACCATTTCATGTCTGGCTTGGTTGATCTTTGACAGAGTCATGGACTGGGAGAAAACATTTGTGCACATCTATCTGACCAAATGTTTCATAGCCTGATCTATAAAAAACTACAAAACACTAGCTTCTTGAAAAACAATAAATACATGTTTGTGTATGTGATGTGTATGTATATATGTATATACATGCAGTCAATAAACATGTAATGAGGTGCTTAATATTGTAAACTCACTAGGGAAATGCAAAATAAGATCCAAATGAGGCAAAATTTCACATTCAATACATTGGCTAAAATATAAAAAGTTTGACTACGTCAAATTTTGGCAAGGATGTGTATTCCCAGTGGGAGTGTAAAACTGTACAACCATTTTAGAAAACAGTTTGGCAGTTTCTTATAAAGTGAAAACATACATTTACCCTATGACCCACCAATTCTATTCCTAGGTACTTACTGAAAAGACATGAAAACAGATGTCTACAAACTGACTTGTGCAAGGCTGTTCATTCTTAGCAAATTTGTTTATAATATCCCCAAACTGGAAGCCAACCCAAATGCCCATCAATGGGAACATGGATAAACAAATTGAAATATACTTGCATAATGGAATACTTCTCAGCCAGAGAAAACAATGAAACAGAAGTAAATGCAACAACACGGATGCATGGAAAAAACATGACTTTGAGTGAAAGAAGCCAGACACAAAATGTGCATATTGTATGATCCAATTTATATAAATTACAACAACAGTCAAAATTAATCTTTGGTGAAATAAGTTACTAAGTGGTTGCCTCTGTAAGGATGATGTGGAAATTGGCATAGCAGAGGCATGAGAAAACTTCCTGGGGTGATGGAAATATTTGATATCTTCATTGTGATGGTAGTTACAGGGGTTCAAACACTTGTCAAGTCATTGAACTGAACACATATTTGTGCATTTTATTGATTGCAAACTCTACCCTAATTGAAATCAAGCTTAAACAAGCAATCAGGAAGCAGTTCAAAAAGTGAGTGGCTATGTGTAATGACTTTCTTTCATACTGGATTTTTGGCAAATATCCTAGGAATGGAAGTAGAGAACACAGTAAAAATAAAGTATTAATAACCTGATTTATTTTAGAAAATATTTTCATTGCTCAAGAGGTCTAAATATAGCCTAAAAATGGATTCATTTCATTGTCTTTTTTTATTGATGTAGGATTGTTAACAGCTGAGACGACTAAGTCCTTACGATGCTCAGTTGTTGAAATGGGAGACTAAAATATGCTTACTTAATGAATAAGTCGAGGTCTCAATCAAATTAACTAATAGTATTAACTAACACACTGAGTACTTACGATGAGCTGGGTGCTGTGCTAGGTGATTGACATATGTCAACTGATGCATTCTTTTCAAGTAGCCACTGGCTCCCTACTGACGAAGAAACTATAATACGGCGAGGGTCAGGTAACTTGCCAAAGGCCATGAATCTGGTACAGCATATAGCTACCATTTGGTGCTACTGCATCAAATTTGTACAAATTTGTTTATAATATCCCCAAACTGGAGGCGGGTACCAAATACGACCGCTTTGGTACGACCGCTACCACTACGTGGCACAGAAATATAATGCCTCAAATACCAAATAATACAAAGGTAAATCAGTGTTATCCATTACATCCCTAGTAACGTTTTATTTGTATGTTCATTCATTTTAACACACGTACGGAACAGCAGCTACCCTGTGTCAGATAAAGTGGTGGGATTTGGGGCAATTCAAGATGTTGCCTCCTCCATGATATTTAAGGGTCTAAATACTTGCCATATTGCAGCATTTGCAAAGCACTCTGGGAGCACAGAGGATGGAAGTTGTTTCTGATTCAACCTAGAAGTTGATATTTGCTCTGGGCTATAACGAATGAGTTCACTGGGCTGGAGAGATTAAAAAAATTTTTTTAAAAAATGGTGCTCCGGGTAGAAAGAAAGACAGCATGTGCACACATGAAAACACGGAGAAAGGGGTATTGGGATGCACTTGTTTTTATTTTAAAGAGAACATGAGATAATATAATAAGATTAAAGGCTGGAAAGATAACCAGGGACTAGATCACAGGGAGTCTTAAGTACCTAATATATTTGGAGATTTTATCTTGCACCCCCAAAGGTTTACAGATTTTTTTTCTTAAGCTTTTTTTCCAAGGGAAAACTTATGCAGGACTCAAAACATAAAATAAATCACAGAGGCAACTCTGGATGAAGTGGGGACAAGGATACCTGTAGTGCCATTTTATCAGGCACTTTAATATTTCCCCCCACCCAACCCCATCAATTTTAATTGGGCTAGAATAAAACATTTGATCTTCTATGCCTAGGGTACTCACTCCTTAGGAGCTACAATGAATGTCATCTCCTCTGTATGATTATAGGTCTTCCAATAAGAATATTTGAAAAACAGTGCTGTAGGCAATGGAGAGTTACTGAAGAGTTTTAAACAGGTCAGGGGTTCAACGATCACATTTTTGGTTTAGAAAAAGACCCTATAGCCAAGAAGGACCAAGACAGTGACATAATACACTGACGGTGGTAGAAATGGAGAGAAGATAGGTAATAAATGCTACTAAAGCCTGCAACCTGATTGCAGGGATAAAGAGAGGAAAGAATGAGTTTCTTGGTTGATGTGGTACCATTACCAGAGACTATTATGCTCAATGCAAAAAAAAAAAAGGGGGGGACGGGCGCTTCATAGAGCTGAAAATCATGGGTCCGCAGAAGTAATTCATCACAGGGGGATGTTAATTTCAAGACAGGAATATGAAGAGGTATCCAAAACTGATACTCAGAATTCACTACTAAAATCTCCTAAGTACCCTATTAACCTAACCCAGAGAGTAGGAGAGCAGATCCTTTTGGAAAATAAAGAATATCAGGAGAGTGGAACCAGGAATTCTAAAGCAAGATGGTTTACGTTATAATTATGTAAGAATGGATTTGTTTGTCCAGGGATATAGTACTTGCTGTGGTTCTAAAGGGAACAAAAGGCGCTTTCCACTCTCTTCAGAGAATTCACCAACTGAAAAGAGGAAGAGGAGGAGGACACCGTTTAGGTCAAGAAACATTTACAGATTCCTATTTAGATGGCAAACACCAAATACTCTATGCTCCTGACAGACAAATCAGTGGGGTTTTTTTTTGGGGGGGTGGGTTTCCACCTTGAACCTGTCCTGGCTTCAGAATCCTTCTCAATTCAGCTACTGTCAATTCCAGTTGGTACAGGAGATAAACCTGTTCAGCATTTCTGGTCTGGAAGATATATATTGGACATCCAGATGGGAAAGTCAGTAAGCACTTAGGTACATGAGTCTGATTTTCATGAGGGTCAACAAAAGTAGAAATACATACTTGCAAGTAATCAGTGTGGAAACGGCAAGTAGGCTGTGGAGGGGAACGAGGTCACCCAGGGAGAGTCTGACTTAGATGTCTAAGGACACTGTTCATTCTTTGGGGGAAAAGGGTGTGTCTTCTAACCCTTTATGTTGTCCCTAGCACAGAATTTAGCCTCAGGGGATGTTCATTTATTTCTGTCATCTCCTAAACTTTTTCCCAATATGGACTACAATTACTTTAATGCAAATACCTAGGGTAGTGATTCTCAAAGCATGTTCCCTGTAGGAAAAGGAACAGCAATCCCTGGGAATTTGTTAAAAACGCAAATGCTTAGGCTTGACCCCAGAACTGCTTAATCAAAAACCATGGCGGTGTAACAGCAACCTGTGTTTCCGTAAGCCCTCCCAGTGATTCCGATACACAACCCAGTCTGAAAACATAGGCCTCTAGACGATACAGTTAAGCCTGTTCGATCTCTCAGGACTAACCTGTGGTCTACCATATCTCGTTATACTTAACTCGTATACTCTTTACTGTGCCAAGATATGGATATACCATCCATATCTAGAGGTTAATCATCATCTTGATTTTCAATACCCTTAATCTTTTATCTAACCCAGATGTAACAAAGAGCTTTTATTCTACAGGCTGACTCTGATTAATTGATAGTGGTTGATTGGCAATGTTAGGAAAGACTCTGGGGGAATATGTAGGGTCTGTGTGAAAGAATGCTGTGATCTGTTAGTTAGGTCCACCATGGGTGCTGTTGGGCTAATGTCAGGCACTCCCCTATCCTTCCAGGGTGTTATACTGATCTGCCAATTTCCAAGGAGACCATGCTTCTCAATGCAATATAAAAACCAAAAAATATGTATGCTCAACTCTTAAGCTGACATCTCCCTCCAATCCCCAATTATAAATCAGTTCACACAGAGCCCACTTGGCCTGAAATACAAAAACATGAAAAAATAGAGTGGGTGGGGGATATAAACCACCAGACTAATTTGCCATGGCATTAAAATGTAGGGAAAAAGTTCTGTATTATTTCTTTTGGTGTGTTCTACCTGAAATCAACTTAGAGTTTATCCAGCATTATGATAAAATCTCATTAGTGCCCAGCTTTATGTCAGCAAATTACCCTAAGGACATATTTTACTTAACATGAATTCTAGAAAAGCGTTGTAAATGCGGGAAAATATCAAAGGCATTTTTAAATTATTTATGACATGCACTCATTCAACAAATATTTAATGAGTACTACTTAGTATTGTATTAAGGCTTAGGAATCAGAAATGATTCATACATAGTTCATGCTTGCAACAACTCTAGAAGAAACGAGGAGTCATGATAGCTTGCTGTGGTAAGGCCCGTGGTAGTGGTAAGACCAGGAGGCAAATAAAGGAGATAAGTATGTGAAGATGGGATGGGAAGAACAGAAATAGAAAGCCTTCAGGAAAAGGCAGAATGAGAACTGAGCTCCCAAGGACAAACATGAGTTAAACGGATGAGTGGAGAAACTACCACGTGGGAAAATTTAGAGGTGATAAATAGCATGATGCTATTCATTAATTACATGTGCTTACGCGTGACTGAGACAAAAGTGGGGGGGGGGGTAGGGAAGGAGGAAGTCGGTAAGATGGAACTTAGGCTGCAGAAATGAGTAGGGGCAAACGCCAGCCAAGGGGAAGTTCCTTTGAGGACTAACCAGCTCTGAGTTCATTTTGATTTCTGCTTTGCCATCATTTCTCTGTGCTACTGTTCAGAGCCATCCTGGAACAGTTCACTCCACATCAATTTCATCCATTTGGAAACTAGTCTGGTAAAAATAGGTTGAAAGAAATTATGCTGTCCTCAGAAATTGTGAGGAAAAAGGTTGCTGGCATGTGTACACGGCCATTTCTTTCTGGAAAGACTTGCTGCTGGATATGGCCGTTGTTGGCTTTCTCCTGCTGTGCATGGGAGATGTGCCTGCCTTCCAGAATTCTGATAGGTGTTATTAATGATTTTTGGTGGATGTGGAGGGACTATTGCAGAGCCCTGCATTCTCAGATTTAGAAAAGATTGCATTCAGTTGATAGTATCAGAGAACTTTAAAACAGTGGATGAAACAAATGGGATTTATTATTTTTCTTTTGCCAAAGTCTGCAATTAGGTAGTATGGGGTTTACATAGTAGCTCTGTGAAGTCCTGAATATCCTAGGCTTCTTTCTTTTCTGTTCTGCTTCCCATAGTCTGTGCCTTCCACCCATGGGTCATCTCATGATCTCATTATGGCCACTGCAGAGGTAGCCATCTTGTTACCCTTTCAGGATGAAAGAAGAGTGGAGAACAGCAAAAACCTGTGTGCCAGCAGACTCTGATCTCTTGGACAGTTTTGTTCAGAAACTCTGCCCAGTGACTTTTACTTATATCTCATTGGCCAGAATGATCACATGACAATCTCTAGTTGGAAAGGAGAGTGGGAAATATAATCTTTTAGTTGGTCGTGCTGTTATCCAAAATAAAATGGTGGCACAGTGAGCAACGAGGAGATAATGCCGATTGGATAGACAATTAAGAATCTGCCATATCGGAAGTCTCACCTGAAGCTGGTACCCAGCTCTCGTAACTCTCAATGCTAGTTTCACTCTTCCTTTTCTCCTGTCAACACACAAGTGCTTTGTCAGAATCCTCCAATGCTGCAGTTCCTACTTTGGGTCTAGTATGTTGTCACCACTGTGTTTCCAAGCCATTTTCCTCTCCTTTGCATGCTTCTCCTTTTTTTTTTTTATCCTCTCTTCTATTCACCACTGGTACAAAGGCATGTGGGTGCTGCACACATATGTGCATGTATGTGTTTCCAACCGCTCTGAGCTCATGCAGGAACATGGCATTATTTCCTGAGGCGGGACTACATGCTTTATATTTCTGGTTTACAATCTCCATTCATGAAAGAGCTCAATTGCTTTCCAACCCCTCCTCTCCTCTGCCTTTGGAAAATTATCCTTGAAGAAAAACTCAGTGGGTTGCCCCATTTGTCAGCAAATGAAAGAAAAAGAAAAAAATGTAGAAAAGAAGCCCATGCCTTTCATAATTAGAACTTAGGCTTACATCTGTGTCCTGGAAATTGAGACTTTAAAAACAATTCCTTAAGGGCTAATTAGAGGAAAGTTCGTTGTGCGTTCTGGCAAGAGTTTCTTTGCAAGAAGATATTGAGGGAAGATGGAAGGATGACTTCACTCCCAGCACTGTTCTGAGTTCAGGAAAAAAAAAAAACTTCAGCTCCTGGCATACCGAATATTTTATCGAGCATAAACTTCCCAATTTAACCCATTCCCTGGATGCTGTTTGCCTTTCCTCAGTTGGAGACAGATTAAAAATGAAATGTAATAAGATGACATTAGAGAACACAACCACACAATTAATGTGGAGAATCGTCCAGAATAAATACAGATCATACTGCCTTTGGAAGGGGCACCAATTTCTCCACAGATGTTTAGCTCATTGGGTCTGAGGAAGGGTACATGGGGGTAAGCATTTCCAAAACCAAACAGGTAGATGGGAATTACTTCACGAATTGGAGAAAATGTCTGGCAAAAGAGGGTTTCACCCCAAGGTACTGCTTTGGCCCATTTTCTGTTTTGTTCATCCACAGACCTTTTCCTTTAGCTCATCCCTGCCTCATATCCTCCTCCGACCTCTCTCACCCTACCCGTGAGGAGAGTTATAAAGCTGGTCGTACACGCACTGTTTGGGGTCCTCCCAATCAGTTCCCTTGCCTTAAATGGCTCTTTATGAATGTAATATAAAATTTTCTTTAAAAAGAGTCTTTAAAAGATTCTTAGATAACACCAATTCCTGAGTTTCCAATGAGAAAATGAAGAATGTGTTTCAGATACTCTAAGGTACCACCCAAGTGCAATGAATTGTCATTATGACCCAAAAGGTGAATTGTCCTGTATATACTTAGCACACATAGACAGAAGCCACACGCACATATACATAGTATCCTTATGAACACATACACGTATATTCACGCACAACCCTTTAGCATGCATGTGAATATTTCTAGATATTTGGAGTTCTAGAATTGTCTCTGCTAGATTTAAATAGTTCATGCAGTTTTCATTGTGATAGATGATACAAACTGCTCACCCAGAAAGGATGCATAAATATACCCTCTTCCCAGCACTTTCATGGGGTTACTTGTTCCCCCATATTTTCATTAACAGAGCTTATTAGCAAACATGTTTTTGCTAACCTCAAAGATGAAAAATGGCATTTCATTTTAATTTGCATTTTTGCATTAGTGAGGTTGAATATTGTTATATGTTTAATAACAAGCTGCATCTCCTATAAATGGACCATTCATGTTCTTTTGTACATTTTGTCACCGGGTTGTGTTGTTTTTCTTTATTTTTAGTGAGAAGGACTTTAGAAGACAAAAAAGTCTTAGGAAGACATTCCAGGCTTAGGAGATGCTAGAGAGCAACGTCGAAGTGGCACGAAAGTGCATGGCAAGCCTAAGAACTGTCAAGTCGACCAACATGTCTGGAGTGTAGGGTAGGTGAAGGCCATGGGAAATGGTGCTGAGAAAATTGCTCTGCGTCGAGCCGAATTGAACAGGGTAACACCATGCATGATTATGGGAAAAGTATTTCTTGATGCCAAGATTAGTCTCTGTGCATAAGCAACATTGTGGATTCACAGGCTGTGGACCACTGTTTGCTAACTGCATGGTGAGAAATGTTAGGTGTCTTCTCAGGTGGAAGACTGAAGTCTGAATCGAGAACCAAGAGCCTTGCAGCGAGCAGCTGGGAAACACTAGCTACGAAACACCATCTGAAGCAGCACAAATGCTCTTGGCCAGACCCCAGTTTGGGGAGTTGGTAAATGTGGATCTGCTCCGGATTTGACTCTAACTGACCGGGTGAACTTGACCTAAGCATTTTCAATCCCTGAGCAGTTGCCTCATGTTCAAAATGAGGTCCATCAAAAGACTTTTACATTCTTTGTAACTTCAAAATCCTGATACTTATACATGTTCACACCATTAGATAGTTCCACTTCGTGATAGGCCATGATGTTTGTTCAGTCCAGAACATGAAAGAAGGCTGAGGGTACTGTGATCATGTCTCAGTGCTCCTTGGGACCTCATTCAGTGCCTGCTAATTAACCGCGGGAGCACACTCATTTCCCAGGTACATTTTCAGGGATACAAATGAAGTGGAAAACTCTGACATTTTCAGCGTCCTTCTGCCTTCTGTTTTTAAAGATATGAACACCATTTTCACCTCTTCAGAAAACTCTCCAGGCCTCCTGCATAATCTCTTTGATTTTTCTTGATCAACGTGTTTATGACAAGTGAGCGCTTTGGTTCCAAAACACGTGTCGTGTGCAATCTTCTTACAAGTATATTAGTGAGGAACTTAGCCTACCTCAGGCCCATTCTTCTCTATGTTATCAGATCTTGGTATGATTTCATTATTCTCTAATAGAATGTTTCTTCCATCACTAAATGTTACAGGCGACAAGACAAAATTTCTGATTGCTTTCATATGTAGCTGCTAATAAAAATTGTTTCTGGATAGCTCTATACTCATGGATAAATTCATTTCATTTTAAATAAAAAGAAATTAAGCAAAAAGCAACAACTGATAAAATGAGGGCTTCCAATATTTCCACAATCATACCTGTGATCTTTTATTAGAGAAATCTTATAGTCTCCAGTATGGCTATAACCGTATATCATTTATTAAAATACATAAACCCCTTCCTTTCAAAGGCTTTGTTGCCATCAATTTTAATTGCTAGATGAAAAATTTTATAACAAAGCTAAGTAGTAAAAATTTCCTTGCTAATATTTTCAATTGAGCATTAACATTTTTTAGTTATTAAAAGCAACGCAAAGCTCTCATAATTAAAGTGCTCTCTTTCTTTTAATATATGAAATTTAATATCAAACTGGTTTCCATGCAACACCCAGTGCTCATCCCAAAAGATGCCCTCCTCAATACCCATCACCCACCCTCCCCTCCCTTCCACCCCCCATCAACCCTCAGTTTGTTCTCAGTTTTTAAGAGTCTCTTATGCTTTGGCTCTCTCCCACTCTAACCTCTTTTTTTTTCCTTCCCCTCCCCCATGGGTTCCTGTTAAGTTTCTCAGGATCCACATAAGAGTGAAAACATATGGTATCTGTCTTTCTCTGTATAGCTTATTTCACTTAGCATCTTAAAGTGCTCTTTTTATTTAGGAAAACCTTTGTTCCTCTTTGGAAAGGTTTCACAGACCATAGATCTATAAATTCGGGCTAATGCCATTTTTTGATACGTGCTTACGAAAGTTGACAGAATCTGTTTAGAGAATTTTATTTCCCAAACCCTAAACCCAAATTAATGCTAGAAATAGAAGTAAAAATAAATAAAAACCTTTTTCATAAATGAATGAACTAAAAGGCTTTCCCTCATAAAGCATTTCAATTTAACAAAGTCATGATATTTATATGCTAAAGAGGATATTGCCATTCTATTTAGATTCTAAATGTTACAAAAACAAATCGCTTTTGTTTTGTATAAGGCACTTGAAAGGCAAAAGAAAGCAATTCCTTATTCACTGACATTATCCAAACCGAAGCAAAATTTAGTTTTGTTTGTCAAATTGACAACATCTTGACTTTCTATTTAGTCAAAACTGGTATATCATAAAGTCAACGGAAAAGTTATTTGGAAGACACTGAGATACTCCCCCTTGCCAAAGAATTGTCATACTCAAGGTTACAAAGACAAATGATTAAAGGCGTGGAAACCCTGGGAGGGGCAAGCACCTGGTAGGGTCCACAGAACAGGAAAAGGCTAGCCAGCTTCCCCAAACTCCTCTGGGTGGAGAGCCAATCAGAGCCAAAGGTTTTGGAGACTGGGGAGAGGTATATGCCGTTTTCCAGAAGAGGGAAGTTTCACCAAATGTGTGAACACCGTAGTTCTGGTTAAACACGTAGACCCAAGGATTTTCCTTTTGCAAATATTTGGCACTATCCGGGGAAAAAATTGACAGAGGATAACTCTTCACACACACACACACACAAATCTGGCTATTATGTCTAGAGTGATATTTTCCAGGTACAAGGTATGAGATTGAAATGGGCCTGTAATTCAGAAATGCTACAAATTTCACAGATACCTATCTCATTGAAAGCTTCCAGAAGAAAATCAAGTAAGGTTACTGGTATCTACCCTATTTGGATTGCTTTCTGTTATCAACCTTGCTAATTTACAGGCAATCTATTTCAATTGTCCAAAGTCTATTCACAGTTCAAACTTAAGCACTTTTTAACCTCAATCATTAGAAATGAAAGTGGGAAACATATTTACAGGTTCTTACAAGAACAACAACAACAACAAAAACCATAAGAAGAAAAGAGAAGAAAAAAAGTTACAAAGGAAAGGCAAATGGAACCAACTTTCTTATCCCCCTAATTCCTACTCTGATCTCAAAACAGAAGATTTTCATAGGCTGGGGAAACTTCCTCAGGGTTCATGTAGTAGGAAATGGATATTACATTGTTGACCTCTCCTAGGCCAACATGTCACTGCCAGGCCCCCATTTGTAGTTTGCTTGTTTTTGCAGGAGAATTCAAGATGGGGTCAAATTGAAACTCAAAGTATCATCTAGAGAAGTAAAACATGTACTACCATGTACATCTCCTCTTGATTACGGCCGTCTAAAGATGCTTTCTTCATTGTTCCTTCCCATAAGGTAAAGCTATCTTCTCACAGGTACTTCTCAAAGGTTCAATTACAGCAGGGATAGGAAACTCATATTTCACTAACTAGTTTACTTTGCTTGGGAAAAAACAAGGCATGACGATATCAGATGTCAAGCATTTATCTTTCCTGTTAGTGCTTACCTAAGCAAAATGATATTCAATCCATTTTATATAAACAAGTATCATTCTCCAAGTTTGGAACATTAGACAACCTGTATTTCTCTTTTTTAAATGGGAGAGAACAGGGGTGACTGGGTGGCTCAGTCGGTTAAGCACCTGACTCTTGATTTTGGCTCAGGTCATGATCTCACAGTTCTTGAGTTTGAGCCTCACATCAGGCTCCACACTGAAGGTGCAGAGCCTACTTGGGATAGTTTCTCTCTCTCTCTCTCTCTCTCTCTCTCTCTCTCTCTGCCCCTACCCTGCTCGCACCCTCTCTCTCTCTCTCTCAAAAAATAAAAAAATAAACTTTAAGACAAAAAGGAAGAGAACAATACTCAGAATAAGAAAATCCCTAATTCACAGGCTGGTACCTGCTTCATCCTTTCTTGTTCTAATTAAGATTATGTAAACACTGTTTTAAGACATTTCTATATTCCCTATGTAGCCATCATGATTCAGACTTGACGTTTCATAGTACAGTCTGAAATAGTGAAAATGGCTGTAATAGATTCCAGATATAGGATCATGTAAGGAACAGCGCTTGAAAGAAATATTCTTTTTAGTGAACACAAGTGGAGTTTTACATGTACCAGGAATTTGGGGATAGGCACAAAAGGTTGATGAATGGCTGAGGCTGTTCCAAGAAGCACACCATGAATAAAATGGTTTCTTATTTTACCAATGAGGATCAGTGTCCTATTCTACTCTTCCTTCTAAATTGCAAGTTCCTTGTAGACATTACAGTATGCTTTTTACATCTTCATGTTTTTTTAATCACCCCGATTGCTAAGAAGTGTCTGGGCTCATAATGGATGCCTAATAAATATGTAGTGGTTTTCCCAACAGGCTATAAACTCTATGGTGGCAGGGACAAACCCTATTAGGCCTGTACATCACTATATATCCAGTGCAGGCCCAATGTCTGATATATTGTAGGAGTTCAAAGTATTTATTAAACAAATCAGTGGGTTAGTGAATGAATGATCCCACCATGCTCCAGTGATAACTGAATATGCAAATTTTGAAGAAAACTGCATTTATTCAGCCCTTTCTATTCAGACACGTTTGAGGAAGAAACCCGCAAGTGGGAACCTCCACATGGTTTAATAGATCTGGGAAACTTGAATTTGAAATTTGAAATAGAATCTGTTCATGGGAAAATTTATTCAACAGTTATTATGTACAGACAGCAACACCTGCAACTAATTCTGATTCTCAAATATTGCCCTTGCCAATTCCCAGCATATTATAACAGGGAAATACTTTAAAGGTCAGAAGGCACACCTTGACAACGGGGTTGTTTTCCCTTAACAGTCCTAGGGTAGAAAGACTGAGACAAGCAGCCTCAAGCAATCCCAGAAAAGACTCCCCAAATCTTACTGGAAAGACGTTTATTCTATTACTCCATTGGCTGGTGTCATTTGGCAGCTGTTTATGAAAAACAGTGTTAAATGCAGGGATGTGTTGCAAACTTACAACCAGAAGACCAAACTCACCAGCTCACTACTAATCCATTTGTGCCAGACCTTATAATACTAATTGAAGTGACAATAGAAAGCTACGTCTCCATGGAAGTCTCTACTACTCAATATATCCATAGAGGTTGACCTTTATAACCAGACCTCGATTGTGATTAATTCATTAAAAAACTCATTCTCTAGATAATGAACGCTTCTATTATATTTTTCAGCCATGGCTGTAGACATGAAAAATAGAAAGTTGAGGGGCGCCTGGGTAGCTCAGTCGGTTGAACGTCTGACTCTTGGTTTAGGCTCAGGTCATGATCTCACAGTTCATAAGATAGAGCCCCGTATTGCCCATGCTGTGAGCATGGAGCCTGCTTGGGATTCTCTAAATGAATAAATAACCATAAAAAATACAAAGTTGAGTAATACATGTCCCCTGCCTTCAAAGATATTGCAACAAAAGAAAAGACTTATGGTCCAATTTTGTGCATGATGCCAAAAGCACAGAGGAAGCAGGGCTTCATTGTCCTGGGTGGTAGAGAAGGTTTTGCAGAAGAAATGAAATGTAAGCAGCATCTCAAAAGATGGAACAAATATTCAGTAGGCAAGCAAAAGCAAGGCCTGGTGGGTAGAGGGAACAATATGTTTTCAGAGTGTGTACAGCTGGTATTTTAGAGAAAAGAGAGAACCACATGTTGTTAGAGAGTTAGACATTTAAGTCTAACAGTACAACTGTATTGGATGGTGAGCGGCTAAAGAAGCTTGGATAGTTAATGACCTTTGTGTTTTATTTTAAAATTGTTTGACTCTTCCTGGTAACTGAAAGGAATCCTTTGAAACTATGCAAAAAGACCATCTGTGTATCTTCTTTGACAAAATGTATAGTCTGCCTCATGTTTTAGATCATTTGTGGAGAGTTTCTTTGGGGTTGGGTTGTTTCAGTTCTTTATATATTTTGTATATTAACCCCATCTCAGCTATGACATTTGCAAATACCTTCTTCCATTCAGTAGGCTGCCTTTTCATTTTGTTGAAATGTTATTTTGCTGTGTAAAAGCTTTTGATTTTGGTGTCGTCCAAAAAGCTTATTTTTGCTTTTGTTTCACTTGCCTAGGAGACATGCAGATGGCCAACAGAGACATGAAAAGATGCTCATTACTAACCATCAGGGAAATGCAGATCAAAACCACAATGAGATATCACCTTACACCTGGCTAGAATCATAAAGACAAGAAATAACAAATGTTGGCAAGAACGTAAAGAAAAGGAATCCTGGTGAACTGTTGGTGGGAATGCAAATTGGTACAGCCATTGTGGAAACAAGTACAGAGGTTCCTCAAAAGATAAAAATAGAAATACCATATGATCCAGTAATTCTACTATTTACACAAAGAAAATGAAAACACTGGTTTGAAAAGATATATGCACCCCTATGTTTATCGCAACATTATTTACAATAGACAAGATATGGAAGCAATCCAAGTATCCATCTATAGATGAATGGATAAAGAAGATGTGGGGTGTGTGAATGCGTGTGTACGTGTGCGCACACACACATGCACAAGAGTATTATGAAGCCATAAAAAAGGATGAGATCTTGCCATTTGCAACAACATGGATGGACCTAAAGGCTATTGTGCCAAGTGAAATAATGAAGACAGAAAAAGACAAATATCATATGATTTTACTATATGTGAAACCTAAAATAAATAAATAAAAAGAATCAGAACTATAAATACAGAGAATTGATGGCTGCTGGAGGGGAGAGAGTGGGGGATGGGCAAAGTGGGTGAAGGGGAAAGAGAGATACAGGTCTCCAGTTGTGGAATGAATAAGTCATGGGGATGAAAGTTACAGCACGGCGCATATAGTCAATGATACTGTAGTAGCATTGTATGGTGACAGATGGTAGCTACATTGTATGGTGACAGACGGTAGCTACAATCGTGAACATAGCATAACATGGAGAAGTTGAATCGCTATGCTGTAGGCTTGAAACTAATGTAACCTTGTGTCAACTCTACTGAAATAAAAAATTTTAAACTATATAAAAAGAGGACGGTAGCTTGAACTGGAGCACTAGCAGAGGGAAAGGCAACGAGGGGCTGATTTTGAAGTGTGTTTCTCATGTGGAATCAACATATTTTTGTATGGAGGTGGCAGACTAGATTTAATAGAGGAGGAAGACTTGAAGCTGGGTGTGTAATTATGAACCTGTAGGGTTGCACAGATCATTGTATTAAAGTTTGGAAACAAAAGGCAACCGAAACAAACAAGAGGACATTGGTAAAATCACTTCCCTATTTAAGTTCAGGGTACTTAACAGTAGGTGGTTAAGAGTTAAAATAGTCATCTTCAAAATTATGCCCAAATCTAAAGGTCGATGAGAAATAATTTGATTTTATTTTTAAAATGCTTGGAGTGAATTTCCAGTTTTCATACTTCCTTAAATGTTATCGCCAGGGCTGCAGATTGGTTTCTGCTACTGTCAACTATAGCAATCATTGGAAAGGAATGGGAGAGACATACTCTCATTAGTGAAAAATCTATTCCCAGAGAACAATTAAATGAAGTATTCACTGAGTGACAGATCTTAGAATTTTTAGCATGAATTGTGCGTATATGCTTTCGGGTTTGCTCTACCATAATTAAGCGATGCTAAAACGTTTGCCAAAGTCTCAGAAGTCAAAAGCAGAATTCCCTTTTCTTGTGATTTACAAGAAGGGGTGTTAATATCTGTATTAAAATCTCACATTTTGGCTGAGGTCCAAGAGCATATCGAAGAAAAATTAAAGTGAGGTTTTTTATGAATAATGAAATTTGTAATAAAGATTACACTCTGCCTTGAATGAAGACTGCATTTCACCCCTACTTTCATTTTAGTTCCACAAAGTTCACTAAGATGTGTTTTGAGGAATAAAAACCTCTTGATGACATATCATCTTTGCTAGAAGAAAAACATATGAATGCTTTCAATTAAAAGTAAGAAAATGTTGCCCAAAACAATAAAAGCCCCCCACTCAAATTTTGCTTTACCTTAGGTGAGGCCGAATGCAGTCAATTCTCAGAATTCTTCCATCTGTGACTCCCTCTAGAGCAAGTTCTTGGATATCAGACTGTGGTCTCAGATTTGCAAGGTAAAAGATAGATTAGGCATGCCTGGGAGTTGCCATTTCCTTGATAGTTTCTACAGTTTCAGATCTAGTTGGCCTTGAGTACTTCCTGATTCTCCTATTCCTATTTTAATGCCACTTCTATCAAATCTTTCCTTATTCCTCCAAACTTTACTCGTATTCTAATAGTGTCCTTGTCTGTAATACCGCAAGGCATCAGTCTTTCAATTGCTAGAGAGCTTGACACTTGTGTTATAGTTAGGGGCATGTGTGTGTAAAATATACATTATACAGATTATATATATAAACTCACACTTGCTATTGAGATCCTTGAGATGTCTAATTCATCATAGTGCCCCTCGAAACTTCAAGCTAAAATAGACTCTAGGATCCTGGTCAATTCTAGGGCCACAGCAAGACCTACGCCTTTGAAAATTTATAAGCTGGGAGTGGGCATGTTTCAAAATCACTACTTTATCTTCTTAAACTTGCTCACTTCGTTTGTAAAAGTACTGTAGTGATTGACAAGAATGTCTCTCCTACCAAATTATCATCTTATCGAGGCATAACTGTGTGAGATTGAAATGCTTCACGAAAAACCCATGAACCCTGGAACCATTTATGCCTGGGTCAGATTGTGCACTGGTCTCTTACTCTGTGGCCTTGTGTGCTAGGTATGTGGCTCCCTCCATATCCTTTGTCTATCGTCCTCCATCCTATTCTCTGCCTGGCAGGCCGATTGTTATGAAATACACAAACAGACTCAATTGGTTGGGGGAATGGGTTAGTCAATGGAAAACCCCAAGGAAAAGATATGAGGGGCGGGGAGAGAGATCTATTACGTGGGCATTGCCAGCCTGGTTGTATCCCTAGACATACTGGCCCTGCTGCTCTCAATGAGTCCAGCTTTACATAATTCTATCCCCGCCCCTTCCTAATTGTGGTTCCTGCAGTATCTTTCGAGTTTCTTTTCTACTCCACCCACACCTTTATAATCATAGTTCCTTTCTAAACACCTACCCTGCTCCACAAATTATTCTAATTTGAACAGATTCTCTGTTTCTTATGGAGACCTTAAGTGATAAATATTAGAGAAGTTATTAGGGATAACAGTGACTGCTACTGAAAGTTCTTGGGAGAAATAAATAAGAAAGGGCACACCAATAGTCCGCCTGCCACAAATCCTGTTGCATAATCTGCATTCAGCAGACAGTAGTGATCATTTTTCTTATTTTTCATGTCTATGTATAAGCACAGACTCTGGCATGAACAAGATACTCATTAAATGTTGGTTATATGAATAAATACAATCGCAAAAAAGGCCAACTGAGACCTCATTTATAAATTGACCCACTATCATTCTATTTTAATTTTCCTACACTCTTCCTTGTGGTTTTCTCTCACATTCTCCTTTGGCTGTGTCTCCAGGACCTGACCTATATTTTAAGCTCTTTCAGATTAGGAACTGAAATTTTAGTTCCTATTTTAAAATAATTCCTATTCCTTCTATAGGACTGCTTCCTACCTAGTGGGCACACATGTTTTATGAACTTTAGGGATAGACAACCGTTCTGGCACGTAATTTTATGTGTTTCTGCTGTTATCTCAAATTTAATTCATTAAGAGCCTTTGACAGGTTGAAATATCATTTTGATTCCTAAATACCAGCATCACTCCATCAGCAGTGACTTACTGGAGAGAACAAGCACACCGGTAGCAAAAACACTGTCATTACTCCTTTATAGGTCATAATGTATTTTGCCACGTCATCTCATTCCAACAGAACACAACTTCCTTTGATGTTGTACATGTGTGCTTATTGTCCTGTTAAGTCATACTGTACAGTCAGGCTCATTTAACTTTATTTTTCTCTTGATTTCAAAAAATGCCAGCAATCCCAAATCATTCCAAAATAGGCCGTTAGGACCAAGTTACCATCATACCTGCCTCACTTGGAATTGTTGGAAGCGACGAGCCTATCGCCAGAAGGGAGACTAAAGGGTTTTTTAATCATTTTATAAACCTAATAAATTGGAGGCAAAACTCCTTACTTGAATATCTGAAGAACTGAGTCTATATAAAATAAATGTTTTTAGCCTTCGCAATTTCATTAAAGGCTAAATGACAATGTGGGAGCAATAAAAAACTATTTTCTTTCATTGCATATATATTTTGATTTAATTCCTTAAAGAATTCAGATGTATCTCACTTCCAAATTAAATGTACTTTATGTATTTGTATCCCTGCCATGAAGACTACTCTGGGTTTCCTAAATGTCTAAAGTCCCCAGGTACTTTACTCCAGAGGCATAAGATAATAAGGTAGTAGATTGAATATACACATCTAATTTCACTTCCTCTGAAAACTCCACCCGGATCCACAAGGACAGAGAGAACGTGAGTGAATAAAACAGCAACAACATTTTAGGAGTTGGAAAGCAAATGAACCAGTGATAATTGGCTTAGAACTAAGAAAGCTGTATCTCAAACAGGCCGTAGGAAAAGTGAGAACCCACCAGATTCACATTACAGAATCCTTACAGATTCAGGAAATATTAGCACTAGGTACTTACTGGGCATGAAAGAGAGCTACTAAAATAAGGAGAAAGGTTAAAAACTGTTGAAAAACATGCAGATTTCTAGATCCCTTATCCAGTCTATGTCCCTAAAGAATGGTCTCTGTCCCACTCCAGCAGACAGCTAGAGGTTTACTCTCTGGAAATACCAGGCACAGTTGAGGGTATGTGTACTAAAAAACAGGGATGTTAAATGACCATGAACCATGTGCATATCAAATGCTGACAATTCCTGGCTCTCCTTCCTTAATTCTCACTGAATATTTCTCCCAAATCGCTGGCAGCCAGCCAGACCTTTACCATCCAGAAAGGAGTTAAGAAAATTCTTCTCAATGATATTTGATTAAAGAAGAATGACATAAAGCTATAAACACGTGGCATTCTTTAATAACAAACATAGCATTCACATAATGTCACAATAAAATTCAATGTCAACCAATGATATTCACACACTCCCAACTCAAAACATTATTTTATTCCTTTATCCTTAATTATGAGCAGATAATCAAGGGTTATCAGACATCTGACAGAACGTTCAAGCAAAGAAAATGAAGAATAACACAGAACCAAAGTAAAACAAATATATACTGGAAACACACAGAGAATACAGTGGGGAAAGAAAACTTCAAAAACACTCTTAGCATTACCATAATCACAGACAAAAGACTAGGTACTACCCATCACATTTCCACGGCTAGGGAACATTAGGATTTGTAGAGGCTGAAAGGCTTGCCAATATCCCATAGAAAGTGATTTAGAAAATTTTATTTTTCTTTTTATGTTTTTACATAAAAATATGTCATAGCTTAAGCCTTGAAATGCAGTAGTGGTTTATAATGCAACATTTAATAATCTCCCATTACACAGCTTTCTTTTCACACCCCATTTTAATAGATACCCCAGTATCTACTTTATGGGTTTTATTCAAATAAATTTGTTATGTGCAAAGAAAGGCCGGTTGGGGGCGGGGTAGACAGAGGCAGAGAGGGAAGGAGGAAAGAAGGCAGGGGAGAGAGAGGGGAAGATTCCACTACAATGCCTGGTACGGGGTAGTTTATTTTCCTATAAACATTGGAACACATTATGTATATGCTTATGCCACTGGTTTCCTCCCTCATCACTCCATGGACATCTACACCACCATGTATCCATCACTGGACAGATATGTAGATCTGTATACAGTGTACTTTAATTATTTTTACTTTTTATTTTAGAGAGAGAGCATGAGCAGGGTAGAGGGGCAGAGAGGGATGGAGGGAGGGAAAAGAGAGACAGAGAGACAGACACAGAGAGAGAGAGAGAATGAATCTCAAGCAGGCTCCAGCCCTACGTGGAGCTTGACTCCACAACCCTGGGGATCACGACCTGAGCTGAAATCAAGAGTCTTATGCTCAATTGACTGAGCCACTCAGGCACCCATATAGACAATGTATTTTAAAATTAACCTCTGGAAACCACAAGCAACGTCTTGTAGGGAGAGGTGTTTTTTGTTTTTGTTTTTTGGCGAAATGGAATCTTGATTTTTCAATGTACGATTCAAATTTATCTGACAGCATTTTGTGTATTCATCTTTCCATTGTGCACTTCATTAAAACTCTAGCTGATGCCATACTTTTAAAATGTATGTATATGACAGATCCATCATATACTTTGGCTCTGCTGTTGCCAAACCCCTTAGCTGGGGTACTTGTATTGGCTTAGACATAAGAAAGCTTTTTTGCCTTCTTTATGCAAACCTAGGAGATTTTGTTAAGACTTCGTGTAGCAACTAACTAAAAAATTGCCCAGGTAGGCAAATATCAGTTGCATTGACTGAATATTTGACTTCTAAAAAGTGAAAATAAAATTAAATACTCAATATTTTAGAAAAGAAAGATAAACACTGTGACCACTGGTAAGGGTAGGAGGGTAATAATCATCCTCTCATATAAGGAGGTATTATGATGTGTAAGTTATAAGCAGGAGCTCTAGAATCTGGGAGACTGCATCTAAAATTCAGCTCTGTCACTTACATAGTAGTGTAAATCTTGGAAAATTCCTGAACTTCTCTGAGTTCTGATTCAGTGTTCTCATCTTTAAAATATCGGGTCAGTAAACATTTTCTGTAAAAACTCAGATAGGAAATAATTAAGGCTTCCCAGGTTATATAGGTCTCTGTTGCTTTAGCACAAAAGCAACCAAAGGTAATATGTAAATGAATGGGTATGGCCAGATTCCACTAAAATTATGTTTGTAAAAATGAACTGTGGCCTATATTTGACATCACATGGACAGTGGTTTGCTGGCCCCTAAATCACAGCGGTATATTATATATGTATGTATTTATATATGTAGGTGTGTATAACATATATAATATGTAACATACAATATGTAAAACATATAATATATAAATAATATATAACACACAGATACATGCACACACTTTAATAATTGTCATCAAGAAAGAAGAATTCTAGCTAGAATTTAAATACCAACATCTAAAACACATATAAAAGACTTAAAAGAATACTATAAAGCTAAGAAGTTTGGAAAATACAGCCAAATGGATGATTTCTTCACAATTACACAATAGCAATTTTCACACACTAAATTGCAAACAAGGGGGGGAAAACCAGAACAAGTGACCAAAAGAAATATAGAATTATTAAATGTATAAATCTCACTTGGTCCTTATTACAAAATATAATAAAAGAGAGTTCATCTAATGATTATTTACAATAGATGGGCAAAACTCTGACAATATAGCCCAGCAACACAACCTGAAGATGATTTAATTGTGTTACAAACGATAACAAAGTAAAATGTGGACGTACAACATTATTGACTGTAAAGGAAAATGTTTTCATTGATTTTTTTAAAAAAATATGCTATTTAAAGTTATTGTTGTCAGGTTTAGGTTTATATTTAGTAAGACAAGTTTTTCATATCCTAAAATTGCTTTACCAGAGAGAGAGTACATATTTTTACCACCAGTAATAAGAAATATTAATCATTCCATCATGTCATTTCTGACAGTCACATATTGACCCTATTTCTTGGCACTATCTGCAAAGAGGGTATTTCACTTATTAATATTTCACTATTAGAAGCTCTGCTGGGATCTGAAAAGTTAGTTCAGGTTCCAGAAAGACCTAATTGTAAATATTGGGTTAGGTAAAATCAACATTTCTAAATATTCCTTCTTTGTAGCAACCCCATTTCATACTGCTTTTCAGAACACATTATTTTTACTAGGCTACTTTATCTTAAAATGTCTGGGGAGGAACTCACACCACAGTTTTCTGTATGCAAATATTTACTTAGTGCCTACTACGGGTTTAGTTTTGAATGATGATTGAAAAAAATTATCAAACAAAACAGCATAATTTAACACAAATTATTGGTAGGAAATATTAGGAAAATTGTTTAAGCAGAAAACACAGAAATATAGCAAGATATTTGTATTTTATCTTGAAAGAGTGACGGTAATTCCTCTGCACGAACCTTTCTATGCTTTATTTGGCTTCCTATGAATTTGCATTTAGAATCCTTTTTACTGCTTTATAATATAGGTGGAATTGACACTGATACATAAGTCTTATTCATTGTGAAAATAAGTAACTGATCTTTCTAAAAATAAAACACAAAAACAGCTTAAATCAACTCTCAATTTCGTAGCCCAAAGTCACAGCTGGGACCAGAAACCTAGCTAGCCTCAAGAGTGCTAGGATCCTACCGAGTCCCCACTTTCATTTTAAGAAATGTTCTTACTTTGAGAAATCAGAATAGTAGTGCCTGAAGGAAAAGCACACTAATAATACTAGAGATGTTTGATGTTATTTGAGAGAATGGTATACTATTACATAGTGCTCCACAGTGATGCCTTCGTTGGAAAGGTTTTATTTTATTTTACTAACTTTCATCTTGCTTATTGCCTCTAATTATATTAATGGTCAACTATATTCTGTGACCTGCAGGAATACACAGATGAATGAAACCTAAACCCTGCCCTCAAAAACCCCAGGGGTGGACAACGTTCCCCCCCCCTTAAAGAGCTAGACACTAAATAATTTTGGCTTTGTGCGCCATATGGTCTTTATCCCAACTACTCAACTCTGTCCATATAGCATGAAATTAGCCATAGAAAATAGATACATGAATGTGTATATGATTTTTTGTTTTGTTTTTGCCTAATCAGGCAACCAAACTGAGTTTGGCCCACAAGCCATCATTTACTGACTACTGACTGATCTAGCATCAGAACAGAGAGGTTATATATATGTATATGTAAATTTTTTGTCAATTTTTGTCCATTTGGACAAATGGCTAGGATGTTGTGTTTAATTGGATTCTGAGGCTGCAGCAGGAAAATATCATATGATCAATTAGCTATGCTTTCATATATGCATTGGGGTGGTTGCAGAAAAGTCATTTACCTACATAGTTTTTAATATGAAAGACACTAAAAATAAAACATTAAAACATGTGGAAAATGCCATAACAGACATATGTACATAAGGAAAAAAGGACTTAAAAGATATTGGAAATACCAGAAAGGATTGCTAAAAGTTTCACAAGAAAGAACAACAAGCCTCAGTGTCTCCAAATCAAGACTTGCTCCCAATGATATTTTTTAAATGTTTATTTATTTTTGTGAGAGAGAGCGAGAGGGTGCAAGTGGCGGGGGGGAGCAGAGAGAGAGGGAGAGAGGGAGAATCCCAAGCAAGCTCCATGCTGTCAGCACAGAGCCCAATGCAGGGCTCGATCCCATGAGCCGTTGAGATCATGACCTGAGCCAAATCAAGAGGCGTTTGCTTAACCGACTGAGCCACCCAGGCACCCCAAATTTTTATCTAGCCAAATTTTATGTAGCCAATTTTCATCTGTATTTGTCTTTTTCTTTATGGCTTGCAATATAGCTTTTAAAATATCATGTTGTTGGGGCACCTGGGTGGCTCAGTTGGTTGAGCGACTGACTCTTGATATGGGTTCAAGTCATGACCTCATGGTCATGAGATTGAGCCCTGTGTCGGGATCTGTGCTGACAGTACGAAGCCTGCTTGGGATTCTCTCTCTCTCCCCCTCTCTCTCTGCCCCTCCCCCCTCAAAATAAATAAATAACCATTAAAAAATTAAACATCTCTAAATGTCAAATAATGATGAACACATTTCTCAAAAGACAAATGAGAAACTGGGCACTATATTAGACAGATACATTTGACAGACAAAAGGCAGTTTTACATAATATAGTATGAACTTTGTACAGTTTAAGAGTAATTTCTTTATACAAATAGGGAAATTGAGGATGAAAATGTCAAAGGAAAGGACATGAGAAGCACTTAAAAAAAAACTCCAATGGTTTACTGGCATGTATAAATATGTATTACGGTTAATTAAATGTTTAAACAAAATGAGAAGATAATTCTCAATAATTACAGATGACTATGTGAAAGCTGACATTTAGTGCTTCAGAGTAATGGTAGTCTCACTGCCTATAAGTTGCCTCTACACTTTTCCACGCATCTATGTGGTCATTCACTTACTCATTCAAGCACCTACTGAGCTCCTGTTATATGTCCACTGCTTGAATGGAGAACAAATCCTATACCTTCTGTTCACTAAAAGCTCACATGTTAACAATGAAGGTAAAGATGTGAAAGATCAAAAGGCACTGATTTAAAATTTCCCAGCTAGGGGACGTCTCAAACGTTTCATTTCTTCTCCTCAAAAGTACAAATGTAGGGGGACTTTTCTGACACCTACTAGGGTCCAGGGACCTACATCCTTTTGTAATGCTCATAGATGTTTTGGGGCTTTGCAGAGAAAGCTCTGCCTAGGGCCATCACATGGAGATATGGCCAAGTCAGGTATCTGTCCCACTAGGTAATCAGTGGGTAAGGTGCTAACAAAGTGAGGCCCTCATCAGAAGTATGGTGGGTGAAAATGAAGGGATGGAAATAGTTATGCCAGGCAACTAGAAACCAAGATAGAAGGGGCCAAAAAAAAAAAAAAAAAAGGAGAGAAGGAGGATCTCAATAATAGAATCAATAACACACATTATTTTCAAGCAACAACACACATTTTTTCAATCAAGGAATAGTCTCAACAATTGACAACATGCAAGTTCACAAAGAAAGCCTTGGGGTGCCTGGGTGGCTCAGTCAGGTAAGCCTCCACCTCTTGATTTCAGCTCAGGTCCTGATCTCATGGTTCATGAGTTCGAGACCTGTGTCGGGCTTTGCACAGACAGTGCGGAGCCTGCTTGGTATTCTATCTCTCTCTCCCTCTTTCTCTGCTCCTCCTAGCTCTCACTCTCTCTCTCCCTCAAAATAAGAACTTTAAAAAAAAAGAAAGCCTTAAAAACTTTAATGAGTCATTATCGTATAGACTATGTCCTTTGAATACAATAAAGTAGAAATAAATTTTTTAAGAATAGCTTAAAAATTTAACATGCTTAGAAACTAAGATCATAGTAGATAATGATTGGATTAAAGAGGAAATAATTCAAAAATTATGAGATATTCCTAACATTACTTAACACTAGAATATTTGCTAAAATATTTTTATCAGAAATCAAAAAAAATACTGAGGACTGATAAGCTATATGTCCAGCTCAACAAGCTGGAAGAAAAGGTAACAGAGTAAATGCAAAAGAAACCAGAAGGAAGGAAATAGACATAAAGACCAAGAAATGTAGACCAAAAGAACCATTACAACATCAAGAAACGATTACCTAAAAAGACTGATAAATCACAAGTGAGACATGAAGAAAAAAACCTAACACTCAAAATATGAACAAGGAAAACTACCACAGCAATTAAAAAAGTAATGAAACACCCGATTTCCCCTCTTGTTGGGATGAGCACCGGGTGTTGTATGGAAGCGATGAACCACGGGAATCTACTCCCAAGACCAAGAACACACTGTCCACACTGTATGCTAGCCAACTTGACAACAAATTACATTGAAAATAAATAAACAAATAAAATAAAGTGTGATGAAACGGTATTATGTACGAGTAAGTGCTTGCCCATAAACCGGAAGCTCAAGAAGAAATGAACATATTGTCGGGGGAAACAGTATAAATGGCTAAATTTTGCAGAAAACACCCATAAGGCCAAGAGGTTGAGAGACTCTTCTTTGTTCTGGTGCACTTGTTAACACCTTTAACCGTCTTGCCACCACCTCACTCACTTCTCCCCAGGAAGAGGCAGGGATTTAGTTAGTAAATTTGTAAGTGGCAGGGCATCCTTCACTCAGTCCCCTCCCATCCACTTTCACAGGACAACCAGCTGAAAGGTGAAGTTTGGTCTGCCATGCGGTCAAGGGTCTGGCGAATTCAAAGGTGAGCCATTAGCAAATCCATTTGGCTAGAGACCTAAAGTCACAACTTGCAGTCACCTTTATCTGGATCTCTCTCTCAATAGGTTCTTAATTCTAAAAGGGAAGAAATGGGTACTATTAATTAGCCCTCTTACAAATTCAAATGCACATCACTATTAAAGAAATAAAAATGATAATCAGACTCCCCTCACCTACTGCCCCACATACAGTAAAACCCTAGATTTAGATGGCTTTATACATTTTACAAAATGTTCAAGGAACACACAATTCCCTCTCATACAAGTTGTGACAGAAAATTGAAGATGAGAGAAACCTTACCAAACTGTACCATTTTATAAGACTAGTAGAACTTTGGATTCAACACTAAGAACAGACCACGAAATAAAATGTAAAGGGGGATTTCCTTATAAACACAGATACAAAATTATATAAGGATAAGGATGTATCATAGTCAAATAGGGTTTGCCTTGGGAACGTAAGACGGATTTAAGGTAGAAAAATATATCTATGCAATTCTCCACCCTAATAAAATAAGGAAAACATTTCATTTAAACAATCATCTCAATAGGTACAGCAAAAACATCTGATACAGACAATTTTTATTTTTTAAGTGTTTTATTAGTTTCAAGTGTACAGTATAATGATTCAACACTTCCATGGGGCGCCTGGGTGGCTCAGTCAGTTAAGCGCCCAACTCGATTTTGGCTCAGGTCATGATCTCAGAGTCATGAGACGGAGCTGAGAATCGGGCTCCACACTGAGCGTTGGGCCTGCTTGGGATTCTCTCTTGCTCTCTCTCCCCCTCCCCTACTCATGCTCTCACTTCCTCTCACTCCAAATAAATAAACATTAAAACTGAGGGTTGATGTGGGGGGGGGGGGTTGGCGATGGGCATTGAGGAGGGCACCTGTTGGGATGAGCGCTGGGTCTTGTATGGAAACCAATTTGACAATAAATTTCATATTTAAAAAAAATAAAAAATAAAAAAAGATAACAAGCTATAGACCAACCACTTGCAGAAAAGAAATCACAACTAATAAAAGATATAAACAATACAGGAAAACATGTTCATACTTTTAAATGATCAAATGCAAATAAAGCCATTGTTTAAAAACAAAACAAAACAAAAACACTTCCATACAACACCCAGTGCTCATCACAAGTGCCCTCCTCAATCCCAATTACCTATTTTACCCACCCCCCCCCCACTCACCTCCCCTCTGGTAACCATGAGTTTGTTCTCTATAGTTAAGACTGTTTCTTGGAGACGCCTGGGTGGCTCACTGGGTTAAGCTTTCAACTTCAGCTCAGGTCATGATCTCACAGATTGTGAGTTCAAGCCCCGCATCTGGCTCTCTGCTGTCAGTGCAGAGCCCACTTTGGATCCTCTGTCTCCCTCTCTGCCCCTCCCCCTCCTTTCTCAAAAATAAACATTTAAAAAAGTCTGCTTCTTGGTCTCTCTTTCTCTCTTCCTATTTGCTCATTTAAGTTTCACATGAGTGAAATCATATGGTATTTGTCTTTCTCTGACTTATTTCACTTAGCATTATACTCTGTAGCTCCATCCATGTCATTGCAAAAGGCAACATTCTGTTTTTTATGGCTGAATAATAGTCTATTGTGTATATATACCATATCTTCTTTATCCATTCATCTATCCATGGACACTAGAGCTGCTTCCATAATTTGGCTATTTTAAATAATGCTACTATAAACATAGGGTGCATGCACCACTTTGAATTAGTTTTTTTGAGTTCTTTGCGTAAATACTCAGTAGTGTGGTTGCTGGATCATAGGGTAATTATATTTTTAACATTTTGAGGAACCTCCGTACAGTTTTCCACAGTGGTACTCAAGTTTGCATTCCTACCAACAGTGCATGAGTGTTCCTTTTTCCACATCCTCACCAAAACCGGTTGTTTCTTGTGTTGTTTTTTTTAGTTATTCTGACAGGTATGAAGTGATATCTCATTGTAGTCTTGATTTGCATTTCCCTGATGGTAAGTGATGATGAACATCTCAGACACATGATTTTTTAAAAAGCTTTTCCCAAAAACTGAGAACAGTTAGAAACTTCCTTAACATGATGAAGTCTCCATAGCAAAAAAATAAAATAAAAGAAACAACCTCCAAATCAATGTAACACATTAGGCACATGAACTTCAGGATATCTCATATTGCTTCTACACTCAACCTAGTACTAGAGGTCATGATCAATGAAACAATAACCCTAAAAATAAGAGGCATATGATAAAGATATCACCACCACATATCAGATGGTACAGGAAAACCATGTTGAGAAAAAAACAAAACTGGATAAACAGCAAGGATTTATGTTCAAAGTATATCAAAGACAAGTTTCACTAACAAGGAATTAAAATCCAAAATTACAAAGTAATGATGAAATCAACAGATAGAAGACAAGAAATCCAATAATGAGAAATATTAATAACCAAAAACCAATTTTTAAAATAGAAAATGTGAATATCTGCATCACTAGTAATCACAGAAGTAAAAGGAGGTTGTGTTTTTTTTTTTTACTAGATTTCTTTAGAAGTTAAAAGTTGGATAATACTAAGTATAACTTATCATTTGCTATGTAAAAAAGTTACCCTGAAATGTAATGCTTAAAACAATATGATCTATTATGCCAGATTTTCCATGGGTCAACAACCTGGGTGTAGCTTAACTGAGTCCTTTCATCCTGGGTCTCTCATAAGGCTACGTCATCTCAAGTCTCAATTGGAAAGGACCTTCTTCCCAGTTCACTAATGTGGTTGTTGGTAGGATTCAGGTCCTTGTGATTTTTTGCACTGAGGGCTTAGTTCCTTAGGAGATGCTCCTTGAGATGTGAGCCTCTTCAATGATTATCTCATGACATGCTTTCATCAGAATGAGAAAACAAGAAGGCAAGAGAGATTGCCATCAAAAAAAGAGTTCTAATAAGAGGAAACCCCATCATGTTAATAATATCCCATTTCTCTTGCTGGATTCTATGGATTCTATTCATTAGAAGTATGTCACTAGATAGGTCTTACACTCAAGGGGAATGGATTACACAAAAGTGTGAACATCAGAAGGCTAGGATCACTGGGAGTCATATCAGAAGTTCCCTTCCATACCAATTATTAGTGAGTGTGTAGGGAAACAGGTAATAATATCGTTCTATTGGGAACATAGATTGGTATGTTTCAGAAAGCAATCTAGCAACATTTAGCAAAATTATTGCTTATACACTGAATGTTTGTGTCCCTCTAAAATTCATATGTTGAAGGTAATATCAAATGTGATAGTATTTGGAGGTGGGGCTCTTGGGAAGTTATTGGGGCTAGAATAGGTCACGAGAATGGGACCTAATAATGTATTTAATGCCATTATTTAAAAAGAGGGACAGAAGATAGCTCTTTCTTAGCGACCAAGGAGGGCCATGTAAGAACATAAGAAGAGGGTCTTCATCCAGAACCTGACCATGCTGCCATCTTCATCTTGGACTTCCAGCCTCCAGAACTGGAAGAATTAAGTGTTTGTTGTTTAAGCCACTCAAATGGACTAAGAATCGTATGTATCTAGGACCTAGAAATTCTATCCTTGAGTATATATTCCAGAGAATTATAGGCAGAATTCCATAAGGGGACATGACTGAGGATGTTCATCACAGCATTGTTTGTGGCAGTGGAGGGGAGAGCCAAAACAGGTCCTTAAAGGGGGAAATGATGGACAAGCAAAACTTGGTGCATGCATGCTAATGGAGTATGGTGAAGCAATGAACTAAAGAGACGTATAGCCATATAATTTGAACTTAAGAGCATCGTGTTGAGTGTATAAGGTAAGAATACACTCATGTGTATTATGCACAATACTATGCATTCAAACACATACATTTAACAAGGTCATATATTTCACGAGAGTATAAACATATGCAAGGATATAATTCAAACACATCAGAGTAGACGCCTAATGGTGGGAAGGAAATGAGTGCTGAACTCTAGGAAGAATGAAAGGAAAACCGATAAAATATAAAGTAAAATATAAGCAAAATATAAGAGAAAGAACCTTGGAAAACTCAATGACGATAACATTGCCAGAGTCTAAACACAGAATAAAAGATAAAAGCAACCGTCATGGGTGGACAGTTAATTCTAATCCCTGCCTGTAAGTTGCCGAGCTGGCAGAAAATAATTTAATCAAAATCAGCAGTCTGCCAAATGCCATAGATATGGAGCTTAAGCATGGGAGCTGTGTTTTTGTTAGTTTGTAAGATGATTCATATCCCCACTGATATTTAAATTCAGCCATACTGCTCTTGGAGGGATTTTAGGTAAAATAAACAAACACTAATTAATAGCTAAGGGTGGGACACAACAAAAGAAACCACTGAGTGGGGTGACCTTGGAGAATAACCTGGAGGAAAGATTCTTTGTCTACTATTTGCACCACCAAAATTAAACGTGGGGATATGAGGAGCAGTGACAGTTCAGCTTGGGAAAACTCTTTGAGAGATGTTAAAGAAAAGCCCCCTTTCTGTAACCAAACCATTTTTGCCTCCTCATCATTCCCCCTCCCAACCAGAGGTGTCAGGAATGACACTTTGAAATGTAGAAACCACATTTTGTCCTCCCTAGCAACTTCTCCAACACAGAGTAGTGTCATAAGTAGTACTTTGTGACATCTGAGCCATACCTTGGCCACCATTGGCTGGGGGAGAGCCTTGCTGACCAATCAAAACTCAAGGGTGTGGCCCCTCATTATCCTGGGAAGAGGTATGCACAGTAGGAAGGTTAGGACGCCTGGGGTAGACCACTAGGAAGCTTCAATATGGGTAAGGTAACCAGGAAACCACCACAACCTGATACAGATACAGATATGGACCAACCAACCTCAAGTTCCAATGAGAAGATGATGACTCCCTATCAACCCAGGTCCAGAGATGGTAGCAAGGTAAGATGACCCTGGCCAAGCTCCTCTTTTCTTCATTGATTCCCCTCCCCCAAGAATCTTACCCTTTCTCACCTGGCACAAACTCCTTCCCCATCTCTGATACCTTCTCATGAAGCCCCCTTTTCCATCAATATCCCATCTTTTCCACCTAAGTTAATGCCCTTTCCACCTCTCTCCATTGTTGTTACAGGTCCTGAAGACAACCATAAAGGTCAAAAGACCAAATAAAAGGAGTTTGAATAAAAAAGTCTTGAACAAAACCACCAACTCTGTAAGAAGGCCTAAGAAAGCTAGAGGAACAATACTATTCGGTCACTATCACAGACTGAATGAGAGATTGAATCAACGTGAGCAAGACCAAGACCAAGGCCAAGACCAAGACCAAGAGAATGTGGAGAAGGCCACCACATCAAGTGATGATCTGGCCAGCCAGTAGCTCCAGAGCAAGGCCAGAGACTTCAGTGATACCTGCTAAGTCTCCAGAGGTCTGGTGGTTGAGAAATGGACAATTGTGTATACTGTGAATTTTACACAACAGGGTACACTGATGGTACCTGAAATAAAATCAACCTGCTGTGGAAATTTGTGTGTTTCTGTGAGTTTTCTCATGGTAGGAGCAGGGAAGGAAGGGAAGAGGCAGTTGTGGGAAAAGGAAGAAACATGGGGTACTGCGGCATCGGGGGAAAGACTGGGTCAGGACTGAACACTGAAGATAATTTCCTCCTTAACACTTGACCTAATGGGCAAGCTGAAAAATGACTTCGTGTTTCTGTCTTTGGGAGGTAGGGGGAAGGAGTGGGGGAATGGCGGCAAAGCATAGATTGCCAAGGTCTATAAGGGGTGAGGTGTGTGGGTGGCAGTACCATCCCACAAAATGAACAAGGAAACAATTTCCAGGCCATCTACCTCATAGAGGTGTTTGTGACATTTTACCCAATGATGTCAACAACTAGAAGTCCTCTGAAGGGCCAAAAATCTCACCCTAGTAAAAGTTACTGAAAACACACAAAGGGCAAAAAAATGGTGATTGGAAGCCACAAACTCAACACTGATTAGCCCATGTTAAGAAACTTAGGGTACAGGAGAGGCCTCCCAAGGCCAAGAGCAGTGTGTAGTGCAGGCAATACAGGGGAGCACTGTCTACAGAGAATCTTAAAACAACATATTTGGAGTGGAGACCATCATTTATCTTTATTCTTTCCAAAGTTTTTTTTTTTCCTGAAGAGAATATCACTGTAAATGATTTTATTGAAGTGTAATTGACAAATAATAATTGCACATGCTTAGAGTGACAGCTTGAAGAGTTTGGTCACACGTATACACTGCTAAACCATCCCCATAAATTTAAGAGTGAACATATCCATCACCCCCGTGAGTTTCCTCTTGCCCTTGGTAACTTCTCCCTCCTGCCCCTTCCTGTACCCCCATCCTTAGACAACTACTGGTCTGCTTGCTATCTTTATGGATTGTATGGATTCCATTAGTATAAAATGCTACAAAATGTAAACCATACTCATTTTTATCCAGCTTCTTTCACTTCAGCATTATTATGAGAACCATCAATGTTCTTGTGTACATCAATATTACATTTTTAGGTGATGATTGTTTTCTTAAAAATTTAGGAGCATTTAAAGGATAATCCAAAGTTGCTTTAGTTTCATGTTTTTTTTAATTTTGAGATCAATGTGAATTTACATGCAGTTGTAAGAAACAGAAAGATGCCTTATACCCTTAACTTTGTTCCCCAATGGTAACATCTTGCATGTCTATACTACGATATCAAAATCAGGGAAGTGAAACTGCTATGATCTATTTACCTTATTCCAATTTCACCAGTTATACATGCATAGTTTGTGTGTATGTCTCACTTTGTGCAGTTTTATTACCTGTGTCTATCACTATAGTCAAGATACAGAAACATTCCATCAGAAGGATCCCTCTTGCTATTAATTTACAGCTACGGCCACCTCCCTCCCTCACCCCTGGAAGCCAGTAATTTGCTCTTCAACTCCATAATCTTGCCATTACAAGTATGTTACATAAATGAAATCATTCAATATATAACATTTTGTGATCGGCTTTTACATTCAGCACAAATCCCGAGATCCATTCAAGTCATTGTATATATCAATGTTTTGTGTGTGTGTGTGTGTGTGTGTGTGTGTGTGTGTTTTATTGCCGAGTAATATTGTAAGTGTGAATGCACCAGAGTTCATTACACCACTCATTTATTGAAGGACATTTTGGTTCTGATGTCTGGACTCATTACAAATAAGTTGACACAATAATTTCTGCATAGATTTTTCTGTGAACTTAAAGTTTTCATTTTTCAGGGATAAATGTCCAAGAGCAACTCCTGGGTCATGTGGTAACGGCAAGCCTAGTTTTGTAACCAATACTTTTTTTTTTGTTTTTTCCAGAGTGGCTGTACCATTTTATATTCCCACCAGCAATCTCTGAATGACACAGTTTCTCTACATTCTCACCAGCATGTGGTGTTACCATTAAACAAAAAAATTTTAAGTCATTCTGGTGCCTGTGTGGTGAGACCTCATTGAAGTTTTCATTTGCATTTCACTAATGGTTAATGTTGAACATCTTTTTATGTGTTCATTTGCCATCTGCGTATCTTCTTTGATGAAATTTCTATTCATGTCTGTAGCCCATTTCCTTCTTTTTTTGACACTTGCATGATCAAGCTTTAATGAATTTGAACACAAGTCACACATTTCCAAGGATACATAAATATATCTCCATTTTACAATTGCTTTTGGCTTCTTTTACTTAAATCTTTTTGGACAGTGATAAGAAAATGCTTGAACTCTTTCTCATTTAAGCAACAAGAATGTCCTTATTAGGAGTTTATGCCTTTTTTTTTTTCATAGAGTTGATCATCTGAGTTTCTAGGACTTCTTACAGTAAATATTTTGTTTAAATTTCCTTTCTATCCACCTACCACTAGTCTGTGGTTGCCTCCTAGATCCTGGGGAGTTCTCTATGGTTAAATGCTGCTTTTAATTTCTGTATCCACACAGAGCCTCTTTGTTGGTCTCTCCAAGATTGTATTTTCTTCCTCTAGTGTATTATTACAGTTCCTTTTGGCTTTTGTTTTTTCCCAATGAAATAAATGTGGATGTACAATGCATCCCTAGTTATAAAATGCTGGATTGAGATTCCTATCCTTGACATTTATGATAATCTATTAGGGACTTATGTGTGAATTTTCACTCCTATTACAAAGGCACTGGTCTGCTTTATGACAGAGGGCCTAATATTTCTCCCTTATATCAATCCACCCAGCTTTGAATCTGCAAATATCCTTTTGGGTACTGCAACACAATCCAGTCCTTGCAGAAGACAATACAACATGTGAGTTTTAACATTACCTTTAGCCTAGATTGCATAGGTGGGTGACACTGAACTCCTGACCCTCCCAGTCATAGATCCACTTGATATTTTCAAACTTAAAATCATTTAAGACTAGAGAAAACTCTACACCCATTCTGTACTGAGGTTTCTGGGGATTTTTCACCTATGTTCAGCAGCTTATCAATAATCACAGGCTTCTCCATTCCTTCGCCAATCAGAGAGGAGAAAACCATCATACAACAGACTCAATGACAAAGGAATCTCTGGTCAATCACTGCAAACTGACATAACCAGAAAGGTTCTTGCCATCTCCCCTCATCCAAGCTCTGGCCTACTAGCTGTCCTTGAGCAGACAAAAAAGTCCATATGATTTCTGAAACGATATGTGCCATCATACTCCGAGCCACAGAATTCATGACTATAATATCTCAATCAGAATAAGGGGGAAAAGAGCAGTAAGTCTTCTCAAACAGCTGAACCTAGCACTGAAGCTGGGTTTTACAGAAGCCCAAGCCAGTATATGAACGTCTCAAGGGAACACCTGATGGAAAATGTGGGTATAATGGATTTTTTAGCAGTTTTGACTTCTTCAAGTTAAAATCCTCTGAATCCTTGGAAAGTGAGAGCAAAGGTTAAGAGAAATTAATTGTCTAAAGGCACTTAAGTCCCTTGTCTGTTTATCCACATCAGTGAGAGTTGAATGTCTGCTTTCTCATTGTCAAGTCTCAGTGCCTCAGTTTCTCTTCAATAATATTGTTTGTGTTTTCTTGACGGGCAAAGCCCTAGCATCGCTAGCCTAGATAGGCTAGCCTTAGGGCTACATGACTTTGGCCATTAGCACTGAAATCAAATGCACAGTTGGCTTTTCCAGCTCCTGAAGAATTTTCTCTAATGTTTGAGTTCTTGTTGTTGTTGGCTGGATCCTATTTAAGTCATTGTATCTCCCTTTCCAGTTCTTGCATTCTTTTTCTTAGGAGTTCCTCAGTTTAGTTTCTCACTATGTCATTTTCAGCAACTATATGGCAACCCCAGGAATAAAGGAGTCATACAGGTCCACCGTACCTGCTTATCCTAAGCCACACCTGTAGCTCCTTTTTCTGATTTTTTTATTCTGTTGAATTCCAAGAGCTCTTTATGTATTTTAGACACGTCTTTCATCAGTTATGTGGTTTACATTTTTTCCCAGTCTGTAGCCTTTCATTATCCAGAGAGCACAAGTTGTTAATTTTGATGAGGTCCAATGTATCAATTTTTTCTTTTCATGGATCATGCTTTTGGTGTCAGGTCTAAGAACTTTTCACCTGGCCTTCAGTGTGGAATAACACCTCCAAAATGTTATAATTTTACATATGTATCTGTAATTCATTTTACATTTGTTTTGCATAAGGTATGAGATTTAGGCCAAGGTTCAGTTGTTTTACTATGGATGTCTAATTGCTCCAGGACCATTTGTTAAAAAGGCTATTCCTCCTCCATTGATATACTTTTACACCTTTATCAAAAAATAGATGGGTATATTGGTTTGGGTCTATTTCTGGGCTCTGTATTCTATTGTATTGATCTATGCGTCCATCCCTCAGCAAACACTATACTGTGTTCATTATAGTGGCTATACGGTAAGCCTTAATACCAAGTAGGGTGATTCTTTCCACTTTATTCTTCTACTCTGGTTTTGTTATTAGGGTAATACTGGATTCATGAAATGAGATATAAAATGCCCCATCCTCTTGGATTTTGTGGTAGAGATTGTAAATTGGCTTTTTATTTTTTATTTAAATTTTAGTTAACCCACAGAGCAATATTGGTTTCAGGAGAATTTAGTGACTCATCACTCACATACAACATCCAGTGCTGATCACAAGTACCCTCCTTAGTACCCATCACTCATCTAGCCCATCCCTCACCTACTTCCCTCTATCAACTCATAGTTAATTCTCTATCATTAAGAATCTTCTATGGCTTGTTTTCCTCTCTTCTCTTCCCCCCATTTCCCACATGTTCATCTGTTTTGGTTCTTAAATTCCACATATGAATGGAATAATATGGCACTTGACTTTCTGATGGACTCATTTCACTTAGCATAATACATTCTAGCTCCATCCACATCATTGCAAATGGCAAGATTTCATCTTTTTATGTCAGAGGACTATTCCATTGTATATATACACCACATCTTCTTTATCCATTCATCAGTCGATAGACATTTGGGCTCTCTGCATAGTTTGGCTATTGCTGATAATGCTATAAACATTGGGTGCATCTACACTTTTGAATCTATAGTTTTGTATCCTTTGGGCAAATACCTAAGTGCAATTGCTGGATCATAGGGTAGTTCTATTTTTGGTTTTGTGAGGAACCTCCATAATGTTCTCGAGAGTGGCTGCACCAGTTTGCATTCCCACCAACAGTGCAAAAGGATTTCCCTTTCTCTATATCCTTGCCAACATCAGTTGTTTCTTGTGTCATTAATTTTAGACATTCTGACAGGTGTGAGGTAGTATCTCAATGTGATTTTGATTTGTATTTACCTGATGATGACAGATATTGAGCATCTTTTCATGTGCCTGTTAGCCATCTGGATGTCATCTTTGGAAAAGTGTCTATCCATGCCTTCTGTCCATTTCTTAACTGGGTTATGTTTTTTGGGTGTTGAGTTTGATAAGTTCTTTATAGATTTTGGATACTAACACTTTATCAGATAAATCACTTGCAAATATCTTCTATTCCATAGACTTTTAGTTTTGTTGGTTATTACCTTCACTGTGCTTAAGTTTGGTTTTTTTGATTTTTATCTTGATGAAGTCCCAATAGTTCTTCTTTGCTTTTGTTTCCCTTGCCTTCAATTACATGTCTAATAAAAAGTTTCTCTGGTCAAGGTCAAAGAGCTTGCAGCCTGTGTTATCCTCTAGGATTTTGATGGTTTCCTGTCTCACATTTAGGTCTTTCACCCATTTTGAATTTATTTTTGTGTACAGTGTAAGAAAGTTATCCTGTTTCATTCTTCTGCATGTCACCATCCAGTTTTCCTAACAACATTTATTGAAGAGACTGTCTTTTCTCCATTGGATATTCTTTCCTGCTTTGTTGAAGATTAGTTGGCCATATAGTTGTGGGTCCATTTCTGGGTTTTCTATTCTGCTCCATTGATCTATGTGTCTGTTTTTGTGCTGGTACCATACTGTCTTGAAGACTACGGCTTTGTAATAGAGCTTGAAATCTGGAATCGGGATTCCTCCAGTTTTTCTTTTTCAGAATTGCTTTGACTACTCAGGGTCTTTTGTGGCTGCATACAAATTTTAGGACTGAATGTTCTAGCTAGGAAATAAAATTAATAATAGTGAATTTTTTATTACCAATCATCACAGTCTTGTCATTTGCCTCTGGAAAAAGTAGGTTCTTCATCTGGAGACTAAAACCAAGTCATGTTGAAACATGGTTTCCTTGTATTTCTCTGAGGGAATGGCCATGTGATCAGCTGGCTGATGCTCCGGGAGTAGTGAATAAGAGGGCAGGCAGGTGAGAAAGTAGGGAGCCTAAAGGTCAGGTGCTGGGAAGTCGTTGCAGTCCTTAGCAATGTGGCTGCCTTTGGAATAGAAACTTGGACTTGGCAAGGTTGGCAAGTTGTTGCTTTCTCACTTAGTCTTATGTACTTCCTCTGTGTCCTCCCTTAATTCTGAATAAACCCTACTTTTCAAAATGCCATCCTGACTCGGCTAGATTAAGAGAACCAAAGGAATAGGGGTAGGACAGGGGCATTACCACACTTCTGAAATTGGTAGGATAGTTTTTTTTTTTAAGATTTTATTTTTAAGTAATCTCTACACCCTGCGTGGGGTGGGGCTCAACCCCACGGTCAAGAGTCATGCACTCCACCACCTGAGCCGGCCAGGCACCCCTACGTATGATGGCAGTTTTAAAGAATTCTAAGGGTTTTGGTGAAATTCAAGGGGCTGTGAAGGATTCTGTTTCCCTTTAATTAGACAATTATTTGGCAGTCATTTTTGTTGTTTCCATCGCCCAGAAGAGTGCTTGCCACAAGGTAAGGGCTGAGTCCTTGTTTGCCGAAGGACTGGGGCCATTTTTCCCCGGGCAGACCAGGCGATACTTCTGTCTCGCCCAGTTAATGGTTCTGCAGTGGAGACAACCTTATGGCAGAAATGAGACAAAGACGTTCCCATGTTTCTGTTGCCGTTGAGCAAGGTTACCCTACTCAGTCCATTAAATATGCCTGCTCTCAGCGCGCACTGGTCTTTTGTCTTTGGGGATATTTTCCAGGCATGTGGGTGTGATTACAGAATCATCAGTAATTGCATACAACTTTATTTACCAAATATATTCTGTCAGAGAAGGCTCTGGCTGTAGCAACTAGTGACCAGCACCATCCTCCTGCCATGTTCCAGGCAGCAATGACTATAGCACTAAGAGCTGAATTACTAGTGCATTCACCAGTGTCCAAAGCAGCAATTTCAAACCAAATGTGACATATAATGACTGATGTTTCCAGTAATAGCACACAATTATATGTGTATTCAGGCCTGCTACCTTGCCTACTGCCAGGATTACTAGGCATGATTTTCTGCCAAAAATTAAAATGCCCAATTGCAGGTGATACAAATATGTGGGAAACATCTACCTCTTGGAGATGAGTTGGAATCTATCTCCTACAGAAGATACATAACAAGATAGTCTGCCTATCATGGGGAATATGGCCAGAAGCACTGAAGAACATGCCTCTGATGACCAACCTCATGGGGCCTACCCAAGACTCAGGTTGGACTAGAATCAAGAACACTCTCACCATACTGCTAACTTATTGATGAATGACAATCAACAGCATTTCCAACTGGCAAAATCATGGAGAGACAGACTCTCTGTATGGAGCAGATAGGGACAACAAAAAGCTGAGAACAGAGCATAATCATTGAGTAAAACTCTTCGGCAACCCCAAGTGCTCAATCTCAGTATGGCGTAATGTGGAGAAAAAGGAACCCTCGTGCACTATTGGTGGCCATGTAAATTGGTACAGTCACTGTGGGAAACGGTTTGGAGGTTCCTCAAAAAACTAAAAATAGGACTACCATATGATCTAGCAGTTCCACATCTGGGTATTTATCAAAAAAAAAATGAAAACACTAATTTCAAAAAATATATGCACCCCTATGTCCATTGCAGCATTATTCACAATAGCAAAGATATGGAAGCCACCCAAGTGTCCGTTGATAGATGAATGGATGAAGAAAGTGTGGTATATGTGCACAACGGAATACTGCTCGGGCTTAAAAAAGGAGAAGATCCTGCCATTTGCAACAACATAAATGGATCCAGAGGGTATAATGCTAAATGAAATAAGTGAGTCAGAAAAAGACAAATGCCATATGATTTCATTCATGAGTAATTTAAGAAACAAAACAAAAAACAGATTCTTAACTATAGCGGACACACTGGTGGTTGCCAGAGGGGAGGTGGGGGGGGATGGGTGAAATAGATGAAGGGGATTAAGATGAAGGCACTGAATCATGTGTTGAATTGTTGAATTGCTATTTTGTACCCCTGAGACAAATATAACACTGTATGTTAACTATACAGGAATTAAAACTTTTAAAAATTAAAGACAGCATTACTGAGTTATCCAGCAATTCTTTTGGATAAATACACAACAGAATTATAAACAGGGTTGAAGACATATTTGTACACCCATGTTTATAGCAGCATTGTTCACAGTAGGCAAATGGTGGGAGTAACCCAAGTGTCCATTGATGGATGAATGGATACATAAAACGTGGTACATACATGCAACGGGTATCATTCAGCCCTTAAAATGATAGGAAATTGTGACATGTTCTGTAGCATTATGAAACTTGAGGGCATTATGCTAAGTGAAATAAGCCAGCCAGGAAAAGACAAATACTGTATGATTCCATTTACATGAGGTACCTAGAGTTGTTAAACTCATAGAGACAGAAAGGAGAATGGTGGTTGTCAGGCACTGTGGGAGGGGCATTGAGGAGTTATTGTTCAATGGATATAGAGTTTCAGTTTTGCAACACAGACAGTTTTGGGATTGCTTACATAAATGGGCTTAATATTACCGAAAGGTGCACTTAAAATGGTTAAGATGGCAAATTTCATGGCAGGTGTATTTTGCCACAGAAATAAAGAGCAGGAATGACTGTATTATCAGATAAAGTCAACATCAGAGCAAAGAAAATTATGAAAGGCAAAGAGAGACATTACGTGATTATAAAAGTATCAGTCCATCACAAAGATGTATCTACTCTAAATAGATAGCAACCAAACAACAGAACTTCCAAATACACAAAGCAAAATCTGATAGTTGAGACAGACCAAGCCACAGTTAACATTGGACTTCACACACCCGACACTCAGCAACTGATAGAACTACCAGACAAAATCAGCAAGAATAGGATGACTAAACAAAACAGTGACCAACAGGATCTTATTTGTGTAAATATACTCCACTCAACAATAGCACAGTACACACTTGTTTCATGTGCCTACAGGACATATACCAAGATAGACTATATGCTGGACCATAAAACAAACATCAACAGAATGAAAATATATCCTATACAATGTGTCCTCTGAGTATAGTGAAATCAAACTAGAAATCTGTAAATCTGGGGGCACCTGGGTGGCTCAGTTGGTTAAGCATCCAACTTTAGCTCAGGTCATGAGCTCACAGTTTGTGGGTTCAAGCCCCACATCGGGCTCTGTGCTGACAGCTCAGAGACTGGAGCCTGCTTCGGATTCTATGTCTTCCTCTCTGTCGCTGCCCCTCTCCTGCTCATGCTTGCTCGCTCTCTCTCAAAAATAAATAAACATTTAAAAAACATTTAGAAGTCTGTAAACTTGAAAGAAAACACTTAGAAATTAAACAGCACACTTCTAAATAATCCATGGGTCAAATAAGACTCAAAGGAAATTTTTAAAAATTGAACCAAATGAAAATGAAAACAAGACAAATCAAAACCTATGGAATGTAGCTAAAGTAGCACTGAGAGGGAATTATTTTTGAATACAAAATCTATTTTTTGAAGCTTATTTATTTATTTGTTTTAAGAGAAAGAGCATGCACGGGGGGAAGGGGCAGACAGGGAGAGACAGAATCAAAAGTAGGCTCTGTGCTGTCAGAGCAGAGCCGACAGGGGACTTGAACTTAGGAACTGTGAAATCAGGACCTGAGCCTAGATCTAGAATCAGACGCTTAACCAACTGAGCCTCCCAGGCACCCCTGAGAGAGAAAATTCTAGCATTAAATGCTAACATTAGAAATAAGGAAAGATCTCAAATTACACACCCAAGTTTTTACCTAAAAGATATAGGAAAAGAGAAAAACCTAAAGTGAGCAGAAGGAAGTAAATAATAATGATAAGAGCAGAAATCAATGAAATTAAAAGAATACAATAAAGAAAATCAATGGGGGAAAAGCTATTTCTTAAATTAATAAAATTGGTAAGCCTCTAGCAAGACTGGCACAGATAAAATTAGAGAAGACAAGGATCAATATCAGTGATTAAATAGGAATATCACTGCAAATTCTGTAATTTCTAAGTGGATAATAAGGGAATACTGTTAATGACTGAATGCTCATAAATTTGAAAACATAGGAGAAATGGATCAATTCCTTGAGAAACCACAAATTACAACAACCCTCCCAAAGTTATATAGGCAATGTAATTAATCTTATAAATGATAAAGAAATTGAATATGTACTTTAAGAAAGTCCTGAAGGAAAAATATCCAGGCCCGTGTGATTTCACTGGAAAATTCTACCAAATGTTTAAACAGCCAATTTACTGATTTGAATGCATTTTATTTCTTGTTGTCTAATTACTGAGGCTTTGACTTCCAGTACTATGTTAAATAGTAACGGTGAGAGTGCACATTCCTGTCTTGTTCCTGACCTTAGGGGAAAGGCTCTCAGTTTTTCCCCATTGAGGATGATATTAGCTGTGGGTCTTTCATATATGGCCTTTACAATGTTGAGGTATGTTCCATCTATCCTACTTTGTTGAGGGTTTTTATCAAGAATGGATACCTATATTTTGTCAAATGCTTTTTCTGCATCCATTGAGAGGATCATATAGTTCTTATCCTTTCTTTTATTAAAATGTGGTGTATCACCAGCAGCAATGAAGAAGTCAAACTTCTATTTGCAGATGACATGATACTTTATGTAGAAAACCCAAAAGGCTCCACCAAAAAAAAAAATTGCTAGAACTGATACATGAATTCAGTAAAGTCACAGGCTATAAAATCAATGTGCAGAAATCTGTTGACTTTCTATACACCAATAACAAAGCAGCAGAAAAAGAAATCAAGGAATCAATCTCATTTGCAATTGCACCAAAAGTAATAAGATATCAAGGAATGAACCTAACTAGAGAGGTAAAGCATCTATACTCTAAAAACCATAGAACACTTAAGAAATTGAAGATGATACAAAGAAATGGAAAAGTATTCCATGTTCAAGGGTTGGAAGAACAGCATTGTGAAAATGGCTACACTACCCGAAGCAATCTACACATTTAATGCAATTCCTATCAAAGTACCTCAGGTTCCAAAGAGAAGACGAAGGCTCCCTATCAACCCAGGTCCAAAGACGGAGGCAGGGTAAGATGCACTAGTAACCCAGCTCTTAGTGCTATAGTCATTGCTGCCTGGAACATGGCAGGAGGATGGTGCTGGTCACTAGTTGCTACAGCCAGAGCCTTCTCTGACAGAATATATTTGGTAAATAAAGTTGTATGCAATTACTGATGATTCTGTAATCACACCCACATGCCTGGAAAATATCCCCAAAGACAAAAGACCAGTGCGCGCTGAGAGCAGGCATATTTAATGGACTGAGTAGGGTAACCTTGCTCAACGGCAACAGAAACATGGGAACGTCTTTGTCTCATTTCTGCCATAAGGTTGTCTCCACTGCAGAACCATTAACTGGGCGAGACAGAAGTATCGCCTGGTCTGCCCGGGGAAAAATGGCCCCAGTCCTTCGGCAAACAAGGACTCAGCCCTTACCTTGTGGCAAGCACTCTTCTGGGCGATGGAAACAACAAAAATGACTGCCAAATAATTGTCTAATTAAAGGGAAACAGAATCCTTCACAGCCCCTTGAATTTCACCAAAACCCTTAGAATTCTTTAAAACTGCCATCATACGTAGGGGTGCCTGGCCGGCTCAGGTGGTGGAGTGCATGACTCTTGACCGTGGGGTTGAGCCCCACCCCACGCAGGGTGTAGAGATTACTTAAAAATAAAATCTTAAAAAAAAAACTATCCTACCAATTTCAGAAGTGTGGTAATGCCCCTGTCCTACCCCTATTCCTTTGGTTCTCTTAATCTAGCCGAGTCAGGATGGCATTTTGAAAAGTAGGGTTTATTCAGAATTAAGGGAGGACACAGAGGAAGTACATAAGACTAAGTGAGAAAGCAACAACTTGCCAACCTTGCCAAGTCCAAGTTTCTATTCCAAAGGCAGCCACATTGCTAAGGACTGCAACGACTTCCCAGCACCTGACCTTTAGGCTCCCTACTTTCTCACCTGCCTGCCCTCTTATTCACTAATCCCGGATCATCAGGCAGCTGATCACATGGCCATTCCCTCAGAGAAATACAAGGAAACCATGTTTCAACATGACTTGGTTTTAGTCTCCAGATGAAGAACCTACTTTTTCCAGAGGCAAATGACAAGACTGTGATGATTGGTAACAAAAAAAATTCACCATTATTAGTTTTATTTCCTTTCAAATTTCCGACAGTACATCTTGTGTTTTTACTGATTCATAGTTAGGTTTTACCAAGTTGTCTATTTGTATTCTTTCGATGTGCCAGTGTTTGGATTTGTTTTAATCTCCATTTTCAATGCAATAGTTCGTGTTGCTAAATTTAATAATTCATTTCTCATGGTTCCTTTTGTTTGTATTTTTAACTTTCTGAATTGCCTCCTCAGTTCATTCATTTTCACTCATTCTTCTTTACTGATGAAACTTCTTTGGACTATGGACTTTCTCATATGTACAGTTTGTCTGCATTTAATAGTACTACTAATATTTATTAAGCGCTTAGTATGTGCCATTGTTGCAAATATCTTGCATACATTTGTTTAATCCTCCCAATTACCTTATTGAGTAGGATACATTGCAGAGGGTTACGTTTTTTCCTATTTACCTAAAATGACACAAGTAGTAGATGGCAGAGCCAGAATTAGAATTCAGGCAATCTGTGTGAAGATCCTGTCCTGAACCCATCATAATTTTGAAAATATTCGATAGCATTTCCTGTGTTTGCCTCTGCCGATGGAAAATTCTGACTGGGACTTGGTGCCTAATTATGTCATTCTGGCACAAATCAAGATAAGTAGCAATATGCAAACACCCTTGAGTCCTCAGAAACTATCAACATCGGTTATTTGGAAACTAAAAGACTTTCTTTTAAAGTGTGATCACAAGTAACTGTCTTGTGGAAATCTTACATTGAATACAAAATAGTGAATTGTTAAACTAGTTTTAAAACTTTCATTTCTCTTCACTTCTCACTTCGTACTACAAACCCCCAAACCTTTCCTGAATACCGCCCCCCAATACATACACTATGTCTTTAGGTAGCTTTAGCCAGCTTCTAGAAACACTTCTGTTCCATAGGCTCTCCCAAATATTTTAAGTGAATATATAAGTGAATTTTCAAAAGCAACATGTCAGTGATTAGAAGTGGGAAGATATTTTCAGTCTTAAAATGATTTGCACATTTTTCCTGGTGAAATTAACTTCCTAGCAAATCTCCCTCTTGGATAATGAGGAGACTCATGATCCAGATTTACATAGGTCCTATACCTTTCAAAAAGTAACCACTTTCCAAAGAAGCTAAATGAAGATTTTTGTGACCAATGGCATCTAAAACATTTCTCTTCTGCAAGTGGAAAAAGATCGACAGTGGAACATACAAATTTGTCATCAGTTCACATGCAATTCGGTTGAATACTCGTAACTCAGCAAACATGAACACTTATCTTTACTTGTGCATGCCAAGATACGGGGAGGTTCAACACTGGTATAATTCGTTCTTTTCACTTAATCCTTATTCTTGTGGGGAGCTTGTATTTGTACACTGCACAGAAATTGTGACTATTTAGCACTCTTTTAGGATGCCACAGCTGAGACCAACTTGTTCTACCGTTATTACTACCCAAAAATTATACCTTCTGCACATGTCATAAAAATAAATGATCTTAAAACTGCACATGATATTGCCTAAAAAATCGCATTTACAAGACTGGGATGTTTTAGCTAATTCTCTGAATGGGGAAAACTGGAGACTAACACTCCAACCACTAAAATATGTTGTGAAATTTCTTTCCTATCACTTCCTTTGTTTTGTATCGGGAAATCCCTCTGGTACCGTCTAGAAAAATATCTGCCACCCTTGTCTTTACTGTTATAATTTCACTATTTGTCTTATTCGAAGCCAATATTGAACAGAAATTGAAAGTGAGCGTACTCAAAATTAGTCTTTCCACTCATCTTCTTTTTTTAATATCAGAGAGTGGACAGAACTAAAACATCAATCAATGCTAAGTCAATAACACTTGGAAGAAAATGTTCTGGTTCTTGTTTCCCTAATCATCCTTCTTCCAATTACTTCCTGAACAAAATCCGACTTTGAGGACCATGATGTGACCTTCATTTTGACTCTATCTTGGGTCAAATCATTCAGTATGTCAGCTCCTACTACTTCAAGAAATTAGTTTGAAAAGGGGCAGTCTAAGCGATTGCCCCTAACCAAGGGCAGGGAGACTGTCTCAGCTCAGCCCAGTGGCCTTGCTTCTCACGGCCCCACATGGTAAATGATGTATTTGGCCCCAGTCAACTGCTGCAAATCACTGTTACCCAAACCTGTATGTGTGGTCTGATTCTTTCTGGCATGTAGACGGGCAGACCTCATACTGACGGGCATACCTCACATTTTGAACTGATGGAAGTTTCCTATTCATCTTAGAGTATTGCATTTGAATTTTTGTACTGCATTTTCCGAGGGAATATTATTCAGAACTTATTCTGAGCACTTCTGTGGTACGTTACTCCATAAATATTCTGTCAGCCAAACAAGGTTCCCTATTTTCAATACAACATCCATTATTCACACTCAAAAAGGCACTGAAGATAAGGCTCAGCATTCTGTATGAATCCTGGCTTCTACTGAGTGCTGGCCTTAAACAATTCTTCTGTGCTTTGTGTACATAAGCCTAGCCTTCAACATCCTACCAAGATAGTAAAATATGCACACAATACTTTAAAAACATGATTTTTAACCATGATAGGGATAATTTATTTAGAACAGGGTATTTCTAATTATGTGTTGAAATCAAAGGCAAAATAGTAACTTCACATTGAAAGAATTTAGCAAACACCAACTTATCTCAGTGATTACAGTGAGTATCACCAACAAAGGGAGAAGCAGACATCATGCATCTCCTGAAAGGATACAATGAGAAGAACGCTGCATCGTTTTGGTGTTATTTCTGTTAAAAATGTATTTAACTTGAATCTATCATACGGAAATACAGATCACCCCATATCAAGAGACACCCTATGAGCATCGTTGGAGCATTCATCCACGATGAATCACTGGGTGCTACTCCTGAAGCCAAGATACACTATATGCTAACTAACTTGAATTTAAATAAAATAAATCAATAAACAAACTGAATCATATGCAACTAAAAAAAAGACATCCTGTTAGATAAGTGGCCTTTAAGTCTTCAAAACTTTCAATGTCATCACATACAAAGAAAGTATCAGGACGCGTTGCGGATCGAAGGAGATTACAGAAACACGACAAACAAAATAAGCTATCTCAGGCGGATTCTGAGTGAGGAAATCTAATTATGAAGGTTCCTATTTGGATATGGTCAAATTTGAACTTGGACTTTGAAAAGAAGTATCAGGAAACTTCTTTTGCCAAGGATCAAATAGTAGATATTTTTCGACTTGTGGGTCCTATGGTCTCTACCGCAGCTACTTGGCTCTGTTGTAGTAGCTCAAAAACCGAGACAAAACGCAGTTGTGTTCTAGTAAAACTTTATTCACAACAACAAGCAGCAATGGTCCATATTTGACCTGAGGGCTATAGTTTTCAGATCCCTAAATTAGAGAATAGTATTGTATAAGCACGAAATCTCCTGGTTTTGGTAATTTTACTGTGGTTTATCGTTCTAGGATATACCTCCTAAGGTATTTAGGGTAAAGATTCATAATATGTGTGATTTAACTCTGAAATGGGTGAGGGAGTAGGAGAAGTATATTTGACACACACACACACACACACACACACACACACACGCACGTATGTACCTCTATATGTATATGGGTTATGGAGAGAGAATAAAGAGACATGGAGAAAATGTAATAAAATATTGATGAATCTGGTAAAGAAAAGAAATTCCTAGGACCATACCTGAAAGCTTGCAGAAATGTGAAATTGTATCAACATAGTAAAAAGATGTAAATTTAAAAAATAAACATGTACACCAGATAGATGTTTATTCTGTCGTTGGTTTTCTAAACCTACACAGTCAATGGATCATTTTAAGCTGCTCTTCTCTCTCGTTCACAATAGCTATACTTAAATATTTTAAAACTCTCATTTTTAAAATGTCTTCACTCAACAAGCACTCTATCTTTAGCTCTTTATTTTTTTTTTTTGACTTTGAGAAATGTTCTGAAACATAGCATTGAGATGGCACAGAATGAAATTTGAGGAATCAGAGGATCTGAATTTGAGCTCTAACCAGATTTCTTATTAGCTTCATTTATAGATAAGTCACTTAGCTTCTCATTTTACTCATTTGTAACTATGTCATAGTGTTCTGAGCACTGAGATAATGAATATGACGCTGTAAAATCCCTAAATTGCTATGCATAAGAGCGATTTGCCCTCATTTATAGTGACTAGATTTTCTAAGCTAAAGAGCAAATGCAAAATATACCATTGCATTTATAAATGTTTTCAAAGGACCAGATGGACTTGCTTTTATGAAACCAAAGTTTGATACAAGATGTCAAACTAGCCTGGGCTCCGTCTCCCAAACCCAACCGAAGAAGAAACAAAGGAAAAGTCAAGATATTGACAGAACGCATTCCCATATTCCATACCTGAAATAGATGAGTGAGAAATCCTTCCAGAGGCATAAAATGTGTTTGGGTCCCAGCATGGGGGGGAGGGGTGACTCACTGAAACTGTAATTTCTTCTACATTGTGCTGGAGAGCCCCAAGGCAGAGATGTGATCGAGACGGGCCACGTCAAGCATGGAAATGGAAAGTACCTCCCAGTCACTCTTACAAACCTAGATTTCTACCCACTGTCCCTGCACAAGTCTCAGAGCGCTTGGGACCTTTAGAAGACAGAACCCACACAAAAAAAGGAAACCAGAATACATGTGGGAAAAGCAATGAAGTAAATAACAGCACAACTAAAAGACTGTTCAAGCCTAGACACATGGATCTGTACCTGCCATAATAATGTGGGGCAATCAAAAGATAGAGTCTCCAATATTAAATAAACAAAAATCCCAACAATATCCTGCTTTTAAAAGATGTACTCAAGCCTCCAGGGGACAGGAGTATGTGTGTGCCTCGTATTTGTGCTGTCATCTATTATGATTTTTAAATATCTTTAGACTTTTAGCATCTCCAATACCTATCGCTGTGATTGGTGCCCTGTGTATATTCTTTAAATGTTTGCTTGCTAAGGAGACAGTGCTGCCCGTGGGCTTTGACATAAAGCAGAGCTGTGTTCATATGACAGCACAGCCACTTAGTAAGCAGGGGAATGAGCTGTAGAATGTGTAAGTTATTTAAAAGTTTCAGGCTTACATCCTTATCCAAAACACAGGGATAATGCCACCTTTCCAGTACTGTTAAGTAGCCATTACTAAAGGAGAAAACATAGGCGTTGTAATTCTGTCCTGCAACAAACGTTTTTTGAGTACGTTCTAATTGTCAAGCCACGTGTCTTTTATGGATATTTAGTAGGAAACACTACCAACGGTTTCATTTCTCATGGAGCTCAAAGTCTAGAAGGGGATATATACATTCCAACTATTAAGTCGTTAGGAGTTACTTTAACGCCTGGTATATGAACCAACTTGATTTCCTTTACGAGTTGGTAGCCCATAAGCGGAAAGTACCAGTGAGCTTCATATAAACTTGGCAAGCCTCCCTACCAGTATCTCCAGAAAATGCCTAACACTCCATTCTCCCCCCGCTAGCTCTCCTCTCACCTACTCTGTGTTTATCGAGTCACCTTATCCTGCTAATGACCCTCTCCACAGCCCTTTTGGATTCATGCTTCTGGTCAACTGTTTCGTTCTTTTTTTTTTTTCTTTTCTTTTTTCTTTTTTTTTTTTTCAACTGTTTCGTTCTTAATCTCAGCTTCAATCCTTAATGTCGCTATTCAGATCACCCTTCTCCCGTTCCCAGGAGGATAGAGACTGTCCTGTCCCCAAACTACACTCAAACCAATCTCTAGGACCCTTCAAGGTTACAGGGCCTGTAATTTTATGGAAAACACTGACACGAGACAAAAACGTAAGATTCCATTGCTCTTAATCTGATATTGCTCAATGGGTTTTTGTGTCCTCTCCAATCCTTCGTCCCTATTAATCACAATAAACCTGCACTATGAGCCAAGGTCTCAAATTTGAGAGAAAGTACACAGGATCTCGTGGATTCCCTCCTGCAGATACTCCAGGCACTGGCCCCACGTTTTTCTGTCATTACAGTATTTGTACCTCCACTGAAATCTGACGTGATAGCACACTCAGCATTTCTAGTGCATCTATTTAAGAAGCAGCCACTTGAAGACTGTTATTTAAGGGGCACCTGAGTGGCTCAGTCAGTTGTCAGACTTCGCCTCAGGTCATGATCTTGCGGTTGGTGAGTTCGAGCCCCACGTCTGGCTCTCTGCTGTCAGCAGGGAGCATGGTTCAGATCCTCCCTCCTGCTCACTCTCTACCCTTCCCCCCCCCCACCCCAGTCTCTCCCTCTCAAAAATAAACATTTAAAAAAAATAAAATTGTTATCTAAAAAAAAAATACTGAAGTTGAGGATAAGGATTCCCCTATATGCCGTTCTTAGAATTTATGTCAAGAAAACAGTTTTGGAAGCTCAAATTCTTTCTTTTCATCAGAAAATGACACAATATTATCCAGTGGATTCTGCTTCTTGTTTAGGCTGTGAAAGTCAGAGTTCAGTTTCCATACTTCATTCATCCCAGGCTCTAACCTAATTGTTTCTCCCCTCTTTTTAATTAGAAATATATACACATAGGAGAACCTATGTGTGCTTTTTTTTTTTGCATTTCAACAGCATTTAAAATTATTTTCATATTGTGTCTTATCTTAAATCCTTTTAGAATTAGGCACTATGTAATTTGTAAGTAATTTAAATGTCTTAATTATCATCTGGAAGAGGAGTCATTTCTATACTGAGCCCTCAAGCTAATATGCCCAACCACTCACCAAATCCATCAAATCATGAGCGACAGACCCAGTTTACTCCATAGTTTAAATTGACATTTATTCCCACAAAGAAGTGAGTGGTAAAAAGCACTAAGCTCTTTAAAAATCTCAGCATGCAACAAATATACAGGTTCGTCAGCCCATTCTTAAATACTGACCTTCAAAATACTTCGGGGCCAACTTAGCTCTATATGATGTCAATATGAGTATCGAAATGGTGAAAATAAAATTGATAGAAACAGCCGTTTATTTCAAATGAACCCGCAGTGACTGCCTAAGCCTTGGTTCACACGTGAAATGACTTAGCCTGACCATTGATAAGGCCTGGCCTAAAACCATACCCGAAAACTCGAGTCAGGAATGAACGAAAATACTGCTAAGTTCAGCCTCCAGCCCCCGTTGCTATGTTTGTGGAGATGAGACGTATTGGGAATTTTAAACAATTGCTAACAGCTCAATTTTGTTTCTCAAAAAGTAAGACATAGAGGCCCAATATCTACAACACATAGAAGCAAAACTGCCTGAGTTGAAGTACAGAGAAGAGGCCCTGAGGCCTGGCTCTTACAGGTCCCTTTGGCCACCTCTGTTCTGATGGCTCACTGTTCTCGGTGTATTTGGTACTTCTGACGAAAAAGAGAATCAGTAACAGGTTAACCCATATCTCAGTTAAATAATGCTGCAATAAATATCTAAGTGCATTGTTTGCATTTTGTTTCAGTAAATACCCAGTAATGGAATTATTGGACCATACGGTAGTTCTATTTTTAATTTCTTGAGGAATCTCCACACTGCTTTCCACAGTGGCTGCACCTCTCTACATTCCCACCAACAGTGCACAAAGGTTCCTTTTTCTCCACATCCTCGCCAACACTTGTCTTTTTTACTTTAGCCATTGTGACAGGTGAAAGGGGATGTCTCATTGTGGTTTTGATTTGCATTTCCCTGATGATGAGCGATGATGAGCATCTTTTCGTGTGTCTGTTGGCCATCTGGATGTCTTCTTTGGAAAAATGTCTATTCATGTCCTCCCATTTTTTTCATTGTTTTTTTTTTCGGGGGGGGGGCACTGAGGTCTAGAAATTCTTTATATACCTCAGATAGTAACCTTTTGTCACATATATATCATTTGCAAATATGTCCTACCATTCAGTAGGTTGCCGTTTTCTTTTGTTGATCATTTCCTTCACTGTGTAAAAGCTTTCTATTTTAATGTAGTCCCAATAATTTACTTTTTCTTTGTTTCCTTTGCCTTAGGAGACATATAGTGCTATGGCCAGTGTCAGAGAAATTACTGCCTGTGTTCTCTTCTAGAATTTTTTTTTTATGGTTTCAGGTCTCACATTTAGGTCCTCAATCCATTTTGAGTTTATTTTTGTATATACTTCTAGAAAGAGGTCCAGTTTTAACCTTTTACATGTAGCTGTCTGGTTTTCCTAGCACCATTTATTAAAGAGAAATGTTGCCAGGGCGCCTGAGGGGTGCAATCTGTCAAAGCACCCAACTTCGGCTAAGGTCTTGATCTCATGGTTGTTGAGTTCGAGCCCCACATCAGGCTCACTGCTGTCAGTGCAGAGCCTGCTTTAGATCCTGTCCCCCTCTCTGTATACCCCTCCCCACACGTGCTCTCTTTCAAAAATAAATAAATAAATAAATAAATAAATAAATAAATAAATAAATCATTTAAAAAATATATAAAGAGACTGTTCCCTATGTTTATTGCATCATACAGTAGCCAAGATATGGAAGCAACCCAAATGCTCACTGATAGATGAATGGAAAAGGAAGATGTGTGTGCGTGTAGTATATGTTTTAGTTTATATACATGTATATACTAAATATATTTACATATATATTTATATATTATATTTATGTGTACATATTTTTCTCTATACATATGTATATATCATATATTATATATATTTATATAAATATATTCCATTTATATATATAGTATACATGTATAAACCAAATATTACACAGCCATGAAAAAACAATGAGATCATGCTATTTGAGGCAGCCTGGGTGGATCTACAGGGTATTAAGCTAAGTGAAGTAAGTTAGACTAAAAAAGAAAAATAGCATATAACTTCCCTCATATGTGGAATCTGAAACAAACAAACAAACAAACGAATAAACAAAAAGCAGAATCAGACCTATAAATACCGAGAACAAACTGGTGGTTGCCAGAAGGGAGAGGACGAGCAGATGGGTAAAATGGGTGAAGGGGAGGGGGAGATACAGGCTTCCACTTGTGGAATAAGTCATAGACGTGGAAGGTACAGGATAAGGAATACAGTCAATGATATTGTAATAGTGCTGTGGGCTACACTCGCAGTGAGCACAGCATAATGTACGGAGAAGTCGAGTCACTGTTACACACCTGAAACTAATATAACACTGTACCAAATATGCTCAAAATTTTTTTTGAATCTTTAAAAATTAAACATTCAGTGCCATTTCACTTGCCTTTGCATATTTAAAAATGTAAATGGATTTCTTATATTAGGAAACATCCTGTTCTGAAACGCAAGTAAACATAATACATTATAAGAGGAAAAAAAAGCTTAGCACAGTACATAGGCACTCATGTGTTCATGTAGAAATTAATAAGAGGGGCGCGTGGGTGGCTCAGTCGGTTGAGCATCCGACTTCCGCTCAGGTCAGGATCTCGTGGTTGGTGAGTTGGAGCCTCACATCAGGCTGTGTGCTGACAGCTCAGAGCCTGCTTCAGATTCTGTCTCCCTCCATCTCTCTCTCTCTCTCTCTCTCTCTCTCTCTCCCCAACCCCCACTTGGTCTCTGTCTCAAAAATAAATAAAATTAAAAAAATTTTTAAAGAAATTGATAAGAAATATAAAAGTGAAAAATATTTATTTGACCTCTCTGAATCTCTAAAATAAGTTAGACTGCCTCCTAGGATTAAACCAAGTAGTGTTTATATTGAAGCACAAAAGGTGCTTAACTTTAAGGGAGAAATAACAACAAACATTTTATGAACTTTATCATTAAATTGTATATGTAATCCAGTTAACATCTCAGCTCATGAACTTTTTTGCTATAACACTAAAACCACTAAATATGAGCTGAAAATTATTTCCTACCTTTATTGCGGTATAATCAACAAATAAACATTATGCTTAAGGTATACATGGTGATTAGATATACCTGTATGTTGTAAAATGATTACCACAGTTAATTAACACATCCACCACCATTTTTGGGGAGACAGGGGAAGAGCCCCCCTAGGAGTTTTATACTTTTTGACCATTTGCCACTGTATCCCTGTGGTAATCCTAGGATATTGAGGACATAAATGGTGAAAGTTTCCATTTGCTAATCACATTTGTTCCCAGATCCATTACAAGTAGGTTTCAACAATGGAAATAGATTTTTCACTAGGCCAACCAATAATACCATCTATCCTTCTATGACAGCTTTCTGACATAAATCAGATTTAATCCTCAATAAAGACAGATCTTCCTTACTTTGTGTGAATCTAAGTAGTTGATAAAATGTGGGAGTTGAGCCTGTAGCCTTATGGCTTAATATTAATACACAACATAATAAAAGATTTGAATCTTTCTCCTGCTGTGCTAAGAAAACATGATGGCTATTTTTCTGAGATTGCTGTTTATACTATGGGTTTGTTTGGGTCATTCAATGCATCTTATAATAACCCTAAGAATAGGATTGCGGTGGGACACCTGGGTGGCTCAGTTGATTGAATGCCTGACAAGGTTGCAGCTCAGGTCGTGATCTCATGGTTTGTGGAATCGAGGCCCGTGTTGGGTTCCATGCTGTGAGCGAGGAATCCTTCTTGAGATTCATTCTCTCCCTCCCTCTCTCTCTCTCTCTCTCTCTCTCTGTCCCCTACTCTCACTCTCTGTCTCTCTCTCAAAATTAATAAGTAAATATTAAAAAAGGAATAGGATTATAGTTAGCCTATACTTTAGTCCAAGTTTTCCAGGATGGTAGGAGATATACCCAATGCAGTCCCTTACTACAGAAGTATCTGAGTAAAATTTGAAACATTGGAAACAGATACCAAATATCCCTGGAGAATTTTCACATGGAATCTAGAACACAACACTCTGAATCACTAACAACGTAACCACTGGTGTCCACCTCACCCATGCCCTGCGGCCTCAGTTTTTCTAACCACTTCTAATCCCCTCCGCATACATGGACAATTATATCATCTAGAACATGACTCTGACAAATTCTTGGCTCTTTACGCTAATAGAGACTACTCATCATCCTTGTCTATTGGACAGCCCCTTGTGTGAGGTGGGTCGTAACCACTGAATTGCACAATTTGAAGAACACTGAGCAACAGTGAATTCTAATCACATAAAACAAAGACGAGGACCCAAACAGAATTCCAGATAGTGCAAAGAAGACGTAGAGCATCACAAGGCATTCTGCTAACGATATTCAACTTGTTGGGAAGATGGGTACTGTTACTCAGCGTTCCTGCTACTTGGTCCCAGTGGAACAGAGCCATAAGCACTCACTGGCAGCCCCTACTGGAAACACGTAAACTACTTTCGGATAGCCTCCCACTTTGCCATTTGGAATCTAGGTTTCAATCACCTCCCTCTATCCGTCTGCATCACCTGACATCTAGCGCCATGAGGGAGACCAGATGCAATACCCAACCGAGAAAAAGACCCCAGTAAAATTTGTGGCATTTGCTTTGGGGATGCCTGGGCTTGTGGGCGATAGCAGGCGCCAGCCTCTGTGTCTACCGTTTTTTCAACTCCTCCAGCAACTCCAAGAGGAGCTTTGGTGTGAGAGGAAACACCAGGAACTGATCAAGGCTTGCGTCCCTTCCGCTTTATTTGGCATACGACGCACACTGGACAACACGCAAAAATCCTTTCTGCCTTAATCCTACCATGCGTCAAATGACTGAAATTATGTACCTTCTGGTTGTGACCATAAAAATCAACAACCCAGAGAGGAAAGGTTTTATTTGACAACTGCCTTACTAGAAGATCTATGAAAAACATTAAGAGTAAGTACTTTTTTATACTCATAAAAAGGCAGTGAAGAAAACTGCAAAATCACTTTTTATTTCTTGCCAAGGGCAAGGAAGTAGAAGCATAAAGAGCAAACCAACCACAAACAGCATGGATATCACTACACATCCTTCATGTTTATGCATCATGTAATGAAAAAGGCTTTCCAGAAATACAAACTGTAAATACATCTCTGAGAAAAATGGAAATGAGAAAAAAAGCTGAGGTGTTTGTTTTGTACAGGGATCTCACTTTTGCCCCCTTGCCTTTATCTTCTCTTCCTTCCCATCAAAGGGGAGAAACACCATAGAAGGAGTGACAGTAAATCTTTGAAAGATTCCGGTTAATCTAATAAGACGGTATTTCTTAATAACAGTGTTGAAGCAAAGATAATGAGCTGGGCGGCATGATACAGGAAGTTCAGGTATAGGTTAAACTTTTCCGACGCAAAAGAAACGCAGTGACACAGAGCTGAAAATGTCCCAGCTACTAGGCCACTGTGATTGGCATAGCAAAAAAAAAAAAAAAAAAAAAATCAAAAATAAAAAGCAATCTCAAACACACTTTTCCATAGGTAATTTCTAAAACATGAAGGATTCTGTCTACTTTGATGTGTAAGTACTACAAGCCTTTGAAAAAAAAAATCAGTTAAATTACGGCTTAATGAGTTAAGTACTATATTGAGACAAAAATAACCTAATTCTGCTTCTTTAGAGATTAATGATAACTAGTATCGAAACATTTCTGGGGGAGGGAGAAACATGCCTTTCAAAAAATCCAAATAAGCCATGTTTCCTTGGCCCAAACTGCCACTGGACAGGATAGACGATCAAAAATGGCTCTGGCACTTGACATGCTATTCTTCAAATTTACGGTGAATATTCAAACATCAGATGATAAATTTTTAGCCTAGTTTTGAAAAAAGTAATTTCTGCATTTATAAAATATGGCTTGATTTCTAAATGCTAGAAATAAATGGTCCCTTATCACCCTGTTTTTTCCACTCTTATTTAAATTTCAAATAAATGTAAATAATAGTCTCCAAGATAATTAGCTCCAGGGTGGACGGGTGGCAAAGTAGGAACACATTCAAGTGAAAATGAGAAGATGCTCTAGAGTTGTCTGTATTGGATACTGGTGACTCTCCTCTCTGTGCTCCATTTTGTTGCACGTAGAAATAGCTCTGTGTTCCTGTTCAGCAATAAAATGTCAGTTATTTTTCTAATGAGACTATTAAAAATCCAAACGTATTCATTGGAAAAAAATACATATAGCTTTTTAAAATTGTTTTAATGTTTGTTTATTTTTGAGAGAGAACGAGACAGACTGCCAGCAGGGGAGGGGCAGAGAGAGAGGGAGACACAGGATCCGAAGCAGGCTCCAGGCTCCGAGCCGTCAGCACAGAGCCTGATGTGGGGCTTGAACCCAGACTGTGAGATCATGACCTGAGCCGAAGTCGGATGCTCAATGGACTGAGTCACCCAGGCGCTCAAATACATATAAGCTTTCTGTAGCTAAGTCCTATTAACCACTTGGCTATGTGTAGTCATTGACCTAACCCATGTACTCACTTATTTCTCATATAATTCTCACAACTATGAGCTCTGTGCCTTTTTCCCATTTTATAAATAATAAAATTGAGCAAAGAATGAGTAAGAAATTTGTACTGTATGCAAATAAAATGGGGGGTGGGGAATGAACCCCGGGCTGTGTACTGTGAAAGACTGAAAAATGTTAATCTTTCAGACAGACTAGATTACGGCATTAATAACAAATACAGACCTAAAGATCAACGCTGTTAAAAAGTACAGTGGTTATAGAGATATAAACCAAGTAATTCCAGTCCAATTTAGATCATTGCTTAGCCAATCAGGAGTCCCCACACACATACCAACACCCTTGGATCCTTTATGTGAGAAGGTTAGATATAAATAACTAATTGTGAATGAAAGAGAAAAGAGAATAGGAAAATATTAGGGCAAGGAGGCAGATTGGTAGAATAATTGTCAAGTGACAAAACTGTGATTTACTGAGGAGTTTGATATCCCTTATTCAAGGAAAATTAATCCATGGATTGGGGGAGCACAGTGCCCCAAGCAGCAAAACACTGTTCTAGAGAGATTTGGGGCAAGAACGGGTTTTATGGGATGCCAGAAGAGGCACTGTGGAAATAGTATATGATTGGCTGAAGTCCAGGGATTTCCTTAGAAGGCCAACAGGTCCTGTTTTCTAGGTTAAGGCGAGCTACTGAAAGCTGAGTTGGAGGACAGTGATTGGTGCACGTTACTATTCCTTGACAGGTGTTTCTTGGAAGTGCAGGCCGACTTAGGTATAGATTTGGGATGTGGGCCAGGCTACTGGGGCAGCCCCTATTTTGTGGGCCCCCATATACGAAGTAACTTTTATCAATATACACGGATCATATGGCCCAGCGCAAGGGTTAGAGCTGAGCTACAACATATCCCTAACAATACTGTGACCAAAACAGTGTAGGAATTAATCTAACAAAGCACTATTGACACTTTTGGCAAGACAATTCTGTTTTTCAAGTTTATGCTGGGCATTTGCAGGACACGTAGCCACTGTCTTCTAAATCACAAGCAGTTAACTGCAGCGGTCCCCAGTCTTTGCGACAACCATGGTTGTTTTCCCCTCCCCGTATTTCCCAACTGTCCTCCTTGAGGACCTCTCTACTATGGGATTTACATCTTTTACCATCTTCTATTTATCAAACAGTAGTGCAACTTGTAGGTGCAAACTTGTTCCAAGAGCTCTTAGGGTACTATGAAGGAAAATAAAGTTAGCTAAATGACAATAAAACCCTAGGATCTGCGGAAACAAGACCACTGCCCAAAGCACGTACACAGTGCTGGGTGCCATGGCCCACGTATCTCTGGGCTCTATAGTACCTGTAATACCAAGAACTGCCCGAGGTCTCAGTTTCTCCCCATCATCTCTCTACCGTCAAGCCATTTTCAACTCATACTTTGTACAACATACCGTGGCATATTTAGCCTTTATTTGGTGCAAAAGGATCACTTAGATATGAAGCCCATACCTCCTCTTTCCTCAGTAGTTCAAGGCTAAGTAGCGATACCTGGTGCCAACACGACTATAAAACTAAATGCAGGCACGGATATCATGGGGCAACACGCCGTTAAAAGATGGTTAACCCGGAAATCCAGAAGGGTGCAAAGTACAAAATAGCCACAGATTTGCTCTCTTCGTTAATGGAGTTTTTCTAAGTGATTGTCCATTCTGTCATTTGTCCCGTGGATGTGCAGCCGGAAATATAAATGAGTTCCTTGCAGAGGCAGATTTTTCAATTTAAAGAAAAATGAATATTAAAAACCCAAATGGACTCTTCTGATAGGGCACATTAAGTACTGCAGTGTCATGATCACCAAACACATAATATATATGTTAAGCATCCTGTGTCTCTGCATATACACTTGACCCTTCAGCAACACGGCTTTGAACTGTGCAAATTCACTTATGTGTTGTTCTTCTATATAGTACAGTACTATAAATGTATTTTCTCTTATGATTTTATTAACATTTTTTCTATAGCTTACATTATTGTAAGAATACAGTATATGATACAAATAATGTCCAACATATGTATTAGTTGACTATTCTTGGTAAGGCTTCCAGTCAACAGTAGGGTGTCAGTAGTTAAGTTTGGGGGGAGTCCAAAGTTTTACATGGATCTTTGATTATGTAGGGGGTCAGCACTCCTAACCCCTGTGTTGTTCAAGGGTCAACTATATACTTAAATTCTTGCTGACAGCAAAGCACACAAAATTGGGCTTATATAAAGTGGCATATTCTCCTTGCATACAGGCAGACCTTATCCCTGCCTTATTCCTATCTAAAGGATTTCAGTTGGCAGCAACATTCTGGACTCTGGAAGAGCTTAGGAACTAAACAAACTCAGCATATTTTATACTACATCATTTGAGACTAAGTTTTGTGCTTTATTTTCATAGATGAGTGAGCACTTCCCAAGGTATATACCTCAGAATCCTAGCTTTTTTTTTCATATGAATTGGTATTTGCAATATTGTGATTTATGAGACATATACTTTGGTCGTCTGAATGACCAAATATCTATTTCTTATATGTTTTCGATCTTTTTCCATGGCTCCCAGCTCACAGGTCCTCAAACTCTTGGAATTTCCTGAATAGTAAGGACAATGGGAGCATCCTGTTACAATATTTGGTATCTTACCCTCAGTTCCTGAAATTGTATCAGGGCCATGAAGGTCTTGCTATGCATAACAAGCTCCTGTCCACCATGACTGGGTTTATGTTAACGAGGGGACTTTTGGAAAGCTTCTAATATGGGGGCTGGTTGCCAGGAGAATCAATCATGAATACACAGGGTGGGAATTGTCCCACCTCCTGATTTCCAGGAGGGGGAAGGGGCTGGTGGTTGACTCAATCATCAATGGCAGGTGATGTAATCAGCCATGCCTATGTAATGAAGCCTCAATAAAAACCCAAAGGGGCAGGGTTCTTGAGAGCTTCCGGGTTGGGTTGGGTTGAACATGTCGAGGTGCTAGGAGACTGATACTCTTTCCTACAGAGGGCCTTGCCCTGTGCATTTCTTCCATCTGGCTGCTCCTGAGTTAGATGCTTTTATAATCGACCAGTGTTCTAATAAATAAAAGCCCTCTGAGTTTTGTGACGTGATCTAGCAAATTAATCAAACCCAAGGAAGGAGCCTATTACAGGAACCTCTGATTTGTAGCTGGTTGGTCAAAAGCACAAATGATAACCTGGCCTTTTGACTAGTGTCCTAAGGGGTGAGGCCATCTTGCAGAGCTGAGCCCTTTACCTGTGGGATAAGATGCTATCTCTGTGCAGATCGTGTCAGCATTAAGTCGAATTGTAGGATACCCAGTTGTGTCACATTGCTTGTTGAACATGTGGGGAAACCTCTCCACAGTAAAATTAGTGACCAGAACCCCCTTTTTAGTGTTCTCATGAAAAACAAAGTTCTGTCAATGAAACTAAGCTGTGTTAAGGAAAGCAATTAAGCCTTTCATTACAGGACTGTGGCGTTTTTCGTGTGCTAACATATATTGCGCATCCTCAAGAGGAAGAGGAAGATCTATCCTTTTTATCATGAAAATTTTCAAACGTGATTCTAAACCAATGTTACTGTAGCTTGCAAAAGTCCAAGGAGTCTAACAAAGCGAGAAATGGTCTTGGAGATATTTTTGGCTTTACCCACTTGGTTAGGTTATGATCTGTGGCAAGCAGCTTAACTTCAAGCCTCACTTTCTACTTCTGAAAACACAGAGCATAACTGGAATCATCTAATGGAATTGTTAAGCAGATTAAATATGGTTCACAAAGAGCTAGGAACCAGTGCTAACTAGTACTTTTTGGAGCTACTACTATTTCTCATAGGCAATTTGATTACCTGCTTTTGTCATTTCTGCAGCAGTAACTCATCTACTCCTATCTGTAATTGCGGAAAGTTAACAATGATCATGCAAGAGGCCAATGAAAGTATTCATTTATTCACTCATTCGTTCAATATTTATTGAAAATCTATGCATTAGTTACTGCTAAATTTGAAAATAGAGATAAGTGTGACACAATGTCCCTTTCCTTGATATATTCACAACTTCTTGTGGCGAACAGCAACGGAAACAAATCAGAATACGGTGTCAGAGCACAAAATTCTATGACTTGCAATGTGTTTGTTACTCCTTCCCTGTGAGATATGCAATCTGGGAGGAAGAAGAGGCAGATGTGGCTTCTTGGAGGACACTGATAGCAGACCTTCCATTTCAAAGATGATTCACAATGTTGGGGGTAAGAAAAGTGGGACGACGAAGGCATTCTAGGTTCAGGAAATAGCAGATAGGCTTGAAACAGCATTGTGTGCCCTGGATATTTTTGTTTGTTATTTCTATAGCACAATATAAAGAGGACAATGGTAGATGGCCCTGCAGAAAGCACCGTCCTTGTATAACAGATGCATGCAGTCTCTTTAAAATGTTACCTTGCTGTGCATCTCATTTTATAATTTCATTTGCAGTCGGTGAGTCTAATTCATACAATAGCTCTAAGTTAGCATCAGGAAAGCTAACTTGCTGAGTACTTACTGTGTGTCAGGGAGCATCCCAAGAACTCTACATTTGATAACTCATTTGACTTTCACACCTCTGAGGCAGATACTGGTAACACCACTTTACACGTAGGAAAATAAAGGCAGGAAGCTGCTAAATGGCTTGTGCAAGGTCATGAAGCTAGTCCATGACTGAGTCAAGATGGGCTCTAGAGCCTACGTTTTTATTTTCACAGCATTCTCTCTCCTGCTCCCTTGTATTATTCTTCACTCTGCCCGTTCTCCCATCTTTTGCCTGTTTTTATGTAGCAACTGTTCCAACTTGTAATTATCCTTCTGTTTCCTTGTTGGCTTTTATAGTTGCCCCCCCACCCCCGACACACACTAATATGTAAGGTCCTTGCCCAGAGTACACTATTGAACTCCAAGTCTTAGCATAGTACTTAATATAAAGTATTTAATAAACACAGTAAAGGAATTTCCATTTTTAAAAAAATTGTGCAGGGGCGCCTGGGTGGCTCAGTCGGAGAAGCGCCCGACTTTGGCTCAGGTCATGATCTCACGGTTCGTGAGTTAGAGCCCCGCGTCGGGCTCTCTGATGACAGCTCAGAACCTGGAGCTGCTTTGATTCTGTGTCTCCTTCTCTCTCTGCTGCTCTCTCTCTCTCTCAAACATAAATAAGCATTAAAAAAATTTAAAAAAAATTGTGCAGCAGAAAAGTTGTGCTTCTTGCCTCGAAGTGTATAATTCAGGAGTTCTACAGGCATCATTTGAATGCATTTTACTTACAGTGTCTGTTCTACTGTAACAGATATCTGCTCCATAGATTTTTAGAAAAATATTTTTATTAAATAAAATGCTGATTGTTCATATGATCGATACTCTGCAAACTCTACTCCTGTCCCGAATTCAAACTGGTATCACAGGTGGCTGCCTGAATCATTCTTGCTATCTCTTTGTTACTAAACAAGTCAAGTCTCCATTCCCTTAGCTACACAATTTTCTGTTCCATAATATACATTCCTTTAAAAGCAGGGAGTGGAACCTACCAGTTCTTCCACCAAATCCTACAGATATACTCTGACCAACATGGTCTTTTAAAGGACTGGATTTCGGGGCACCTGGGTGGCTCAGACGTTGAGCGTCCGACTTCGGCTCAGGTCATGATCTTGCGGTCTGTGAGTCCGAGCCCCGAGTCGGGCTCTGTGCTGATAGCTCGGAGCCTGGAGCTTGCTTCGGATTCTGTGTCTCCCTCTCTCTCTGCCCCTCCTCCGTTCATGCTCTGTCTCTCTCTCTCTCTCTCTATCAAAAATAAATAAACATTAAAAAATCGTTTTTTAAAGATGGAATTTCAAGGTCTTCAAATTGGGCATGTATACCCCAGTCCAACAAAGGTTAGGCCCTTCCCTACTACCTTGTACCCAACTCCTTGATGCATTTCTTTTCCAGACAACGCCACAGAAATGCTGGGAGCAAAGCAAGATGAACTAGTTCTGCGTCTCTCATTGTGGATGGCAATGCAAGTTGCACTGCTGTTTGGGAAACCAGTCTAGTGTCATCTTTTAAATAAAAATACACCTAGACTCTTTGAGCCCGTAATCCTCAGTAATTTGGTGAATGGGTCATTTTCGAAGTCGGCTTCCAACAAATAGATTTGATTAATTGGCCTCCTTCCAGCATTTAGTAAATGTTAGGTATTGTTTTCATTTGAATTTTTAATTACTGGTTGTGGGCAATGCTGTGGTACACTGCCTAGATACCTCTTCTGGACCAGGGCACTTATTTTCCCAGCTGCCCGGAGTGTCGGCTGCTGATGGCTCACAGCTGCAATCTTCTCTGGGAATTGCCCTTGGCCTACAAGTTGCTTCCCTCAAGGTTACGTATCTTGCCCAAGGGAAGCCGGCATCCAGTGACTGACTGGTACAGGATTATGAAGGCCCAGGCCCCTAGCCTCAATTCTGGACAACCGTGAAGGGCCATGCCAGCTCCAGAGCCTCTGGTAGGATCAGATGAGGAATCTGTTGCAACGACATCTACATCGCTGTTCGCCTTCTCCCTCTGTTCAGTCCACCCCCCACCATCCCCTTCCTCCCTCGCAGGTGTTGTTTCCCACTGCACTCCCCATTCAGCCTCCTAACTGCAAATTTCCCTCTTAAGAGTCTGTTTCTCGGAAACCCAATCTAACACACTATTGATGTTGAATAACATTTTTAAAGAAAAACAAGTCTTTAAATGTTTTGCAAATTGCTCAAGTAATGTATCCTTTTCTCTGGTGAAAAATATAATCTGCTATTCACCCTATCCCACAGAAAGAAGTGTTTTCGTTCCTAGACAAATACACAAAACAGTTTACTGTAGCTTTGCTCATGGGATCACAAAGCGGAGAATGACCCTCCACTCTCCCAATAAGGGAAATAACTCAATGCGTTAACACGCACTAACACCATAGACTCTTATGCAGTATTTTTTAAAATAGTGAATGGGAGCAATGCTAGGTGACTTGGTGGGATGTTGTTCTGGTTTTGCAGAGTAAGGAGAGCAAAGATGCCAAGAAACGTGTAGTATCTGATTCCACGTTTAAAGCACAGAATCATTAAAAACAAACTCTATACCTGAGGGTTAAGTGTGTGTACAAGCGTATGTGTGCGAACACTTACGTGAATGTGGAGAAAAGTGGAGCATTAATGTGGGTTTTGGAGCGGGAATATACAGATGCAGTATGTTGTTTCGTGTATTGCAAAAAAGCACATTCCATCTGCAATTTGAGAAATAACGGACAAAGACAAATTTTAACTAAAATGAAGTTTAGGTTGAAGAGAGGAAGACAGTAGCAGAGTAGGAAGATCCTGGGGTCACCTCATCTCAGGAACACAACTGGATAACTATCAAATCACCCTAAATATCCCAGTAATGGGCCTGAAGACTGACAGAACAAACTGTACAGCTAAAGAGAGAGAAGAGGCCACATCAAAGAAGGTAAGAAGTGTGGAGACGTGGTTTAGAGGAGAAATTGATCATGGGTGCTGTGGAGGGAAGGGGGTTGTGGAGAGGGCCAGAGGGCGAAGCACACAGGGTAACTCACAAGAACATTTCGCAAAAGCCATTGGCCTGAAAAATGGGTGGCGCTGAATTTCAGGAGTTCTTGCAACAAGTTGGGCTTAAAGCTTGGGGTTTTAAAGGTCAGCAGGCTTGGCTGAGAGAGAGCCTATGGGACACTGTGCTGCTCCTGTACAGAAGGCAGGCAAAGAACCCAGGGGCAGACACTATGGAAACAGCCATCTGAAGAGCACGTGGTTTGGCAGAGAAATTGATCATGGGTGCTGTGGATGGGACAGGGTTATGCCCAACTCAGGGGAACAGAGTTGGGAGATTGTTTGGTCTTCTCAGAGCGTGTCCCTGCAAGGCAGCATTCACAGAGATGCTTCTCTGAGAACAAAGGAGCTGGCTGGTGCCATTTCTCCCCTCACCCCACTAGTCACATACACACAGAACCATCTGCAGGAAGCAGTGAAGCACAGAGCTTGGCTGCCTAACTTGCTTACAGGAAGCCCCACCCTCCCTGTGCTCCGATGATACTGCCTTTGTCACACAGACCTCAGACCTCAGCAGAGTAGGCCTCTCTCACAGAAGAACAGCACAAACTCCTGCACACACCACATCTCCTGACACAGTTCTGCAGGGCCTCAGTTCTGGTGGAGGTGGTGACAGGTCCTCTTTTACAACCAGACCAGACAATACCTACTAAAACTTTCCAGTTCGGGCCAGCGACCAAATGGTGACCACAGCAGAAAAGGAGAGCTTGTGCAGATGACTAGCTTGAAGGATAGAATAGCCAGATCACAACAGCAGAGCGCACGACACACACACTTGAGACACTCCCTGAAGTGCCAGTCCCTGGGCACTACATGACCTCTTCTTCATAAGGCCATTAGTTTCAGGAGCAGGAGACATAATTGGGTTTTTTAACACAGAGAAGGCAGCAGAGACTTAGACTAAATGGGAAGATGGAGGAATTTATCCCAAAGGAAAGAACATAAGGCCATGGCCAGAGAGCCAATCAAAATAGATATAATAACATGCCTGATGGAGAATTTAAAGCAACAATCATAAGGATACTCACTGGGCTTGAGAAGAGTATAAAAGACGTAAATGGGACCCTTACCACAGAGATAAAAGAGTTTAGAAAGAAACAATCAGAGGTGAAGAATGCAATAAACGAGATTGGAAACAGGCTTGATGCAATGATCAGCAGCCTGGAAGAAGCACAGGGATGGGTTAGTGACCTAGAAGATAAAATAATGGAAAATAATGAAGCTGAACAAAAGAGAGAAAGAAAAATTATGGAACATGAGAATAGACTTCGGGAACTCAGTGACTCCGTCAAACATAATAACATTCGTATTATAGGAGTCCCAGAAGAAGAGAGAGAAGAGGAGGCAGAAAATTTATTTCAAGAAATAACAGCATAAAAAAACATCACTAATCTGGGGGAAGGAAACAGACACCCAGAATCAGGAGGCACAGAGAATTCCCATCAAAATCAACAAAAACAGTCTGATACCAAGACATATTACAATTAAATTTGCAAAATATAGTGATGGAGAAAAAATGCTAAAAGCAACAAGACGAAAGAAGTCCTTAATTTACAAGGGAAGTCCCATAAGGCTAACGGGAGATTTCTCAAAGGAAACTTGGCAAGCCAGAAGGGAGTGGCATGATATATTCAAAGTGCTGAATGGGAAAAATCTGCAGCCAAGAATACTCTATTACCCAGCAAGCCTATCATTCAGAATAGAAGAGATAAAGAGTTACACAGGCAAACTGAAGGAGTTTGTGACCATTAAACCAGCCCTGTGAGCAATATTAAAGGGGACTCTGAGTGCAAAGGAGAGAGCAAAAGTGAAACAGATAAGAAAGAATCAGAGGAAATCTGCAGCAACAACAAAAAAAGAGCAATAAAATGGCAATAAATACATATCTATCAATAATTACTTTGAATGTAAAACGACTAAAAGCTCCAATAAAAAGATATAGGGTGTCAGAAGGGATAAAAAAAAAAAAGACCCATCTATATGCTGCCCATAAGAGACACATTTTACACCTAGAGACACTTGCAGATTGAAAGTGAGGGGGTGGAGTATTTATCACACAAACGGATGTGAAAAGAAAGCTGGAGTAGCAAGACTTATATCAGACAAAATGGACTTAAAACAAAGATTGTAATAAGAGACAAAGAAGGGAACTATATAGTAATAAAGGGGACAATCCAACAAGAAGACAGAAAAATTATAAATATTTACATACCAAACATGAGAGCACCCAAATATGTAAAACAATAACAAACATAAAGGAACTAATAGATAATAATACATTATTAGTTGGGGACTTTAACACCCCACTTACCTCAATGTACAGATCACGTAAACAGAAAATCAACAAGGAAACAATAGTTTTGTATGAGAAACTGGACCAGATGGACTTAACAAATATATTCAGAACATTCCATCCTAAACAGCAAGATACACATTCTTTTCAAGTGGACACAAAAGATTCTCCACAATAGATCACATATTAGGTCACAAATCAGACCTCAACAAATACATAAAGATTGAAAGCATACCATGCACCTTTTCTGACCACAATGCTATGAAACTATAAGTAACCCACGAGAAAAAATTTGGGAAGACCAGAAATATATGGAGGTTAAATAACAGGTTACTAAAGAATGAATGGGTCAACCAGAAAAATCAAAGAATAAAAAAAAAAAAAATACATGGAAACAAATGAAAACAAAAACACAGTGGTCCAAAACCTTTGGGATGCAGCCAAAGCAGTCCTACATAGAAGTCTATGTCAATATAGGCTTACCTCCAGAAGCTAGAAAAATCTCAAATAAACAACCCAATCACACCTAAAGGAACTAGACAAATAACAAGAAATGAAATCTAAAGCCAGCAGAAGGAATGAAATAATGATTAGAGCAGAAATAAAGGATATAGAAACTAAAAAAAAAACATAGATCAACGAAACCAGAAGCTGGTTCTTTGAAAAAATTAATAAAATTGATAACCCCCTAGCTAGACTTATCAAAAATAAAAGAGGACCGAAGTAAATAAAAATCACAAAGGAGAGAGGAGAAATAACAACTAACACTACAGAAATGCAAACAATTTTAAGAGAATATTATGAAAAACTATATGTCAACAAATTGCACAACGTGGAAGAAATGGATAAATTCTTAGAACTACCAAAATGGAAACAGGAAGAAATAGAAAACTTGAACTGACCGATAGCCAGCAGAGATATTGCATCAGTAATCAAAAAACTCCGAACAAAAGTCCAGGGCCAGATGGCTTCACAGGCAAATTCTATCACACATTTAAATAAGATTTAATACTTACTCTTCTCAAACTATTCCAAAAACAAAAAACAAAACAAAACAAACAAAAAAAAGAACAGGAAGGAAAGCTTCTTAATTCATTCTGAGTCCAGCGTTACCCTGATACCAAAACCAGAATAAGACACCACTAAAAAAATAAAACAAAACAAAACAAAACAAAACTATAGGCCAATATACCTGATGAACGTGAATACAAAAATTCTCAGTAAAATACTAGCAAACTGAATCCAACAATACCTTAAAAATATGAGTTGCCACAATCAAGTGGGGTTTATACCAGGGTTGCCAAATGGCTCAGTATTCACAAATCAATCGTGATACAGCACACTAATAAAAGGATAGAAGCCACATGATCATTACAATAGATGCAGAATAAGCATTTGACAAAGCACTACATCTATTCAAGAAAAAAACCTTCAACAAAGTAGAGGTAGAGGGGACATACCTCAACATAATAAAGGCCATATATAAAAAGCCTACAGCTAATATCCTCTGGGGAAAAACAGCGCTTTTTCCTTTACAGTCAGTAATAAGACAAGGGTGTCCACTCTCACCACTGTTATTTAACACAGTACTAGAAGTCCTAGCCACAGCAATCAGACAACAAAATGAAATAAAAGGCATCCAAATCGGTAAGGGAGAAGTCGAACTCTCACTACTTGCAGATGATACGATACTCTATGTAGAAAACCCAAAAGACTCCACCAAAAAACTGCTAGAGTAAATGAATTCAGTAAAGTCACAGGTTCCAAAATCAACGTGCAGAAATCTGTTGCGTTTTTATACACCAATAATGAAGCCTCAGAAAGAAAAATTAAGGAATCAATCCCATTTACAATTGCACCAAAAAACATACGATACCTAGCAATGAACCTAACCTCTACTCTGAAAACTCAAATACTGATGAAAGAAATTGAAGATGACACAAAGAAAGGGAAGGACATCTCCTGTTCGAGAATTGGAACAAATACCTGGGGCACGTGGGTGGCTCAGTTGAGTGTCTGACTTTTTATTTAGGCTCAGGTCATGATCCCAGGGTCATGAGCTAGAGCTCCACATCAGGCTCCTCCTGCGTGGAGCAAGCTTAAGATTCTCTGTCTCTGGGGCGCCTGGGTGGCTCAGGCATCTGACTTTGGCTCAGGTCGTGATCTTGTGGTTCGTGAGCTCGAACCCCACATCAGCCTCTGGGCTGACAGCTCGGAGCCTGGAGCCTGCTTCAGATTCTGTGTCTCCCTCTCTCTCTACCCCTCGCCCGCTCGCTCGCTCTCGCTCACTCTCTCTCTCTCAAAAATAAACATTAAAAAAAAAACATTCTCTGTCTCTGGCTGCTCCTCCCCCACTTGCTCTCTAAAAATAAAAATTAAAAACAATTTTAAATGTCTATAGTACCCAAACAAAGCAATCTACACATTTAATGCAATCCCTATCAAAATACCCGCAGCATTTTTCACAGAGATAGCACAATCCTAAAATTTGTATAGAACCATAAGAGACTCCGAGTAGCCAAAGCAACCTTGAAAGAGGGAAGCAAAGCTGGAGATATCACAATTCTGGTCTTCAAGTTATATTATAAAGCTGCAATGATCAAGACAGTATGGTACAAAATAGCACAAAAATAGACACACAGATCAATAGAAGACCCATAAATGAACCCACAGTTATATGGTCAATTAATCTTTGACAAAGCAGGAAAGAATACCCAATCAGAAAAAGTTTCTTCAACAAATGGTGTTGGGAAAGCTGGACAGCGACATGCAGAAGAATGAAATTGGCCCACTTTCTTGCACCATACACAAAAATAAATTCAAAATGGATGAAAGATCTAAATGTGAGAAAAGAAATCACAAAAATCCTAAAGGAGAATACAGGCAGCAACCTCTTTCTCATTGGCCATAGCAACTTCTTACTAGATAGGTCTCTTGAGGCAAGGGAAACAAAAGCAAAAGTAAACTATTGGGACCTCATCAAAATAAAAAGCTTCTGCCCAGCAAAGTAAACAATCAACAAAACTTAAAGGAAACCTATCGAATGGGAGAAGATATTTGCAAATGACATATCCGATAAAGGGCTAGTATCCAAAATATATGAATAACTTATACAACTCAATGCCCCCCCAAAAAAAACATATAATCCAATTTAAAAATGGGCAGAAGACATGAACATTCTCCAAAGACATCCAGATAGCCAACAGACACGTGGAAAGATGTTCAATGTCGCTCATCGTCAGGGAAATATACATCAAAACTAGTATATCACCTCACACCTCTCATAATGACTAAAATCAAGGGCATAAGAAATAACAGGTGTTGACAAGACTGTGGAGAAAGGAGAACCCTCTAGCACTGTTGGTGGGGATGCAAACTGGTGCAGCCACCGTGAAAACAGTGTGGAGGATCCTCAAGAAGTCAAAAATATAACTACCCTATGATCTAGCAATTACTACTAGGTATTTACCCCATGGCAACAAAAATACTAATTCAAAGGGATACATTCACCCCAATGATTTTAGCATTATCTACAGTAGCCAAATTATGGAAAGAGCTCAAGTGTCCATTGATGATGAATGAACAAAGAAGATATGGGGGGGGTGTGCGTACATTCCATTACATATATGGTGTTTGGTTTCATTCTTCATTTTATATATATATATATATATATATATATATACACACACACACATATATGTATGTATATATATATACATATATATAAAATATATAATGGACTATTACTAAGCCATAAAAAGAATGAAATCTTGCCATTTGCAACAACATGGATGGAGCTAGAGAGTATAATTTTGAGGGAAATAAGTCAGAGAAGGATAAATACCCTATGCTTTCACTCATGTGTAGAATAAAGAAACAAATGAGCAAGGGAAGAAGAGAGAGGGGCGAGGGGGAGGGAGGGAGGGAGAGAAGCCATGAGACAGACTCTTAACTCTAGAGAACACACCGGTGGTTACCAGAGGAGAGGTGGGTGGAGAATGGATAAAACAGGTGACGGGGATTAAAAAGTACACATGTTGTGGGCGCCTGGGTGGCTCAGTCTGTTCAGCATCCGGCTTCGGCTCAGGTCATGATCTCACAGCTCATGGGTTCGAGCCCTGCGTCATACCCTGTGCTGACAGCTCAGAGCCTGGAGACTGCTTAGGATTCTGTGTCTCCCTCTCTCTCTCTGCCCCTCCCTTCCTCACTCATTCTCTGTCTCTCTCTCAAAAAATAAACATTTAAAAAAGTACATTTGTTGTGATGAGCAGCTGGCGTCATGTGAAAGCAAGTTGAATCACTATATTGTACACCTGAAATTAACATTACACTGTATGTTAACTAACTGGAACTTAAATAAAAACATAATGAAGTTTAAGCGTCCACATTACTAAATGCATGTTTAAGCTAAAATAATTTACAGTCATTGAGCCCGGGGAGCAGGCTTGCTTGCTAGAAAGCAATTCATTGAAATCCAACCTACTACAAGATGAACTTGCCTAATAAGTTCTATTTTTTTCTGCCTCTGCCTCTTGCTGTTGCTTCTCTCCAGTAGCAGGGCAAATGCAGTGCCCTCTTCACTGTGCTACCTACCATATCTTCCGCTGCCAGACTCCGCTTCTGCCTCTGTCCTCATTTTCCTAAAAAAACAAAGTCTTTTTGTAGACTTCAGCCCTCTTCCTCCCGGCAACGTATGCCTGGAGTGAACCATCCAAAGCCAGATTTCACTCTCTGGTCTTTGAGTTGACAGAGAATGGCACACTTAGTAAGTTGATTACCAAGGAATTTACAGGAATCTACCCAACTGCATTAGGTACCGCCGGCACTCTATTTGGCTCTTTACTTGTGTGGTCTCATTTAATCCTGATAAGCAGCCTTAGGAGTTAGGTCTGCTATTTGCCCCAATTTATAAAGGAGGAAACCGGATATGCATTGAGTAGGCAGGAACTTCTTCTCTTAGGTAGGATTCTACCTTCAGAACATTACTGGTGAATTAAAATGAATATTTCTCATCAAGTACTGCTTCAAATAGAAAAAAAAAAGAGAGAGGGGCTCCTGGGTGGCTCAGTCAGTTGAACATCTGACTCTTGGTTTCAGCTCAAGTCATGATTTCATAATTAGTGGGATCGAGTCCCACGTCAGGCTCTGCAAGGACAGCGTGGAGCTTGCTTGGGATTCTCTCTCCCCCTCTCTCTGCCTCTCTCCCCCTCTCAAAATAATAAACTGTAAAAAAAAAAAAAAGAAAAGAAAAGACCACCTAAATGTCCAATAGGATCATCCAAGAATCTTTTTGGTAGCACAAAAACAAGGAAAATTGTATACAGAGAACTTTATTTTGGGGGATGTAATTTATATACAAAAAATATACAGATCTTAAGTTTAATAGCATTTCATTTATATCTACTCAAATTACCAACGCCCAAGACAAGATAAAGAACATCTCAACTCCTCCTCATATTCTGTGGCATCCCTTTCAGTTTGATCCCATATCTACCGGCAACCATTCCCTGGTTTCTTACGCTTCACCTAACTGGAATCAGATAGTATGCGTACTGGTGTGCTTGAATTCTCTTGCCCAAAGTGACATTTCTGGAGTTTCTCAGCATTATTCCAGGTATCACTAGTTCACTCCTTTGTATTGCCAAGTATCATTCCTTTGTATGCATTTATCATAATTTGTTTATCCATTTTGCTGATGACCTCTTTTTTTTACTATTATGAATAATGCTGTTATGAATGTTTGTCTACAAGTCTTTATGTAGACACAGATTTTCATTTCCTTTTGGTAAATACTTAGGAGAGAAATTCCTGGGTCAAAAGCAGAAGCATGTTAACATTATAAAACTTGCCAAACCTTTTTCCAAAACAGTTAAACCATTTTATACTAGCATCACTAGCTTCTGAAAGTTCCAGTGGCTTAGCATTCTCTGGGACTGGTATTTTCAGTCTTTCCAATTTTAGATATTCAAGTAGAGGTGAAATTACATTTCAGAGTAAAGTTCCAGTTCACTGGTGACTAATGTTCAGTATCATCTCATGTGCTCACCGATTATCCGTATATCTTTTGTCAAGCATCTGTTCAAGTTTTGCCTTGTTTTTAAACTAGGTTTGTCTTAATACTGAATTCTAAGAGTTATTTATATATTCTTTATATAATTTCTAAACTATTAAAAATATAAGAAAGATCACCATACATAATTCCAAGTTGACTAGGGTTTTATATAAAGCATATGCTTATAATAAAAATAGTAGTTACCTCCCATCTTGACCCACCACTGACAGCTTTTATCAACTCTTTGCTTTTTCTTATATTATTTCCTCCATTTATCTAAATAATATGCACGTACCTGAAATTTCATCCACTCCCCCCCCATTATAAACACTATTATTTTGTCCTGTTAGGAAAATGAAACATTTTGCTTTCTTTCATCATGATCACACATGAAAATTTTCCCTGTGATATTAATATATCTTGTTTTTATTAAATCAATTCAGCATTTACATCAATTAGAAATACATAAGTATTGATCATGGCATACTCACTTTAGGTACAATGATTGTTTTATTTATTTATGTTTTTTTAGAGTTTACAACTGCCTTATTTTTGTACGAGATAATTTTCAAGAGAACTATCCCTATACCCCCTCCTCATTTCTAACTATACTACAAAAATCCTTCTCAATAAGGGTAAATACATCAAGTAATCCATTAATTCAACTTTTTCTGGAGGGGAGCCATCCCTCCTAGAGGGTACCAGCCACCTGCTCTACTCTGAGCTACTTTTTCTCTAAGCCTGATGTACAGCCTTATCATAGACATCTCCTTCAGTATCATCTATTCTCTCTCATGGTGGCTCAGATACAGTCTTCACTCTCAGTTTAATCTCTACTTTCAGAGGAGCACACTTTCCAGAAAGTTCCTGACAGAGTCCATAAAAGGGAATTTTTTGAAAGGTGTACTTTTGAAAATGGATTAATTCTACCCTCGCCTCTGTATCAGAGTTTGGCTAAATATCCATTTCTAGGTTAGAAATACTTCCCCTTGGACTATTAGGGCAGTTTTCAGTTGACTTCTGTATCATAGTCTTATCGTAGAAAACATTCTAATGCCACTGTGACTACACACAGCTGGTACAAGGGTCTTAGAAAGCTATTTTTTTTTATTATCCACTAGAGATAACCTCTAAAGCCAAACAAACGTATACTCTGATCCAGCAGTATCAGTCCTAGACAAGTGCCCTATGAAACATGTCCATATGCTAACTGAAAGATATTTGTACATGAATGTTCAGGGCCATATTTTTCCTAATATCCAAAAACTGCCAATTACCCAAATGCCTTTTATCAAATGGGTAAATGGTGCCGTATTTATACAATGGAATACCATACAGCAATAAGAGTGAACAATCTATGGCTATACGCAATGACATGGGTGAATCTCGATGTACAGCAAAAGATGCTGGACATAAAAGCATACATTGCCATATGATTCTATTTTCTAAATTGCAACAGCTGGAAAAATTAATATTAGCTAGAAATCAGGATAGCGTTAGCCTCAGCAGAAGATAGTGACTGCGGGGGGGGTTCTATATTTATGATAGGATTCATGTTCTGTTTATTGATCTGGGTCATGGTTATGAGAATGTGTTCAATATTTTTTTTCATTTTTTTAATGTTTATTTTTGACAGAGAGAGAGAGAGAGAGAGAGAGAGAGAGAATGAGCGGGGGAGGGGCAGAGAGAGAGAGGGAGACACAGAATCTGAAACAGGCTCCAGGCTCTGAGCTGTCAGCACAGAGCCCGACATGGGGCTTGAACTCACAAACCACGAGATCATGACCTGAGCCGAAGTCGGATGCTCAACTGACTGAGCCACGCAGGCACCCCAGAATGTGTTCAATTTTTAAAGCCAAGCTATTCATTTATGGCATGTATACTTTCCTTATATGTAAATTCTATGTCATTAAAAACTCCCAAAAAAGTTTACAGGCTCTGACTTAGCTTTTTATTTAAAAAAAATTTTTAACGTTTATTTATTATTGAGAGACAGAGACAGAGCATGAGCATGGGAGGGGCAGAGAGAGGGGGAGACACAGAATCTGAGGCAGGCTCCAGGCTCTGAGCTGTCGGCACAGAGCCTGATGCGGGGCTCGAAGTCACAGACCACGAGATCATGACCTGAGCCGAAGTTGGATGCTTAACTGACTGAGCCACCCAGGCGCCCCTTAGTTTTTTATTTTAAATTTTATATTTTGAAATAATTTTCCATTCACAGGTGAGTTTCATAGAGAGTATGGAGTTCCTGTGCCCTCTTCACCTCTTCACCCAGGTTCTCTTATAATTAACATCTTACGTCATTCTGTTACATTTCTCAAAACAAAAATATTGGGGCGCCTGGGTGGCGCAGTCGGTTAAGCGTCCGACTTCAGCCAGGTCACGATCTCGTGGTCCGTGAGTTCGAGCCCCGCGTCGGGCTCTGGGCTGATGGCTCAGAGCCTGGAGCCTGTTTCTGATTCTGTGTCTCCCTCTCTCTCTGCCCCTCCCCCGTTCATGCTCTGTCTCTCTCTGTCCCAAAAATAAAAATAAACGTTGAAAAAAAAATTAAAAAAAAAAACAAAAATATTAACATTGGTGCACCACTATTAACTAAACTACAGACTTGATTCACATTTCTCCAGTTTTTCCACTATGTCCTTTTACCATTCCAGGATCCAGTTTAAGACACCACATTGCATTTGACTAATTTTTAATACATCTGATAATTTTTACACAGTGTATTTTCAGAAACAAACATGTAGAAATCACATCAATGCCCAACATTACCAGGATTGATAAATTCTATATATTGGAATAACATCCAGCAATTATAATTGAGGAATATCTAATAATATATAAAATGTGATAAATACCATGATCCCAATGATCCTATTACATTATTATTATATACACTACTATATAACTTATAATTATTCTAGTATAAATTATACAACATGTATAATATATAATATAAATTAAATATAAATTTATATAATTTATATATATAAATATATTACGATATTCCTATATACTTATAAACACAAAACTTCTCTTCTACAAATGTATTCAAATGACATCAGTGGTTATACTTGGGTTGTATGACTATGTGGTATTTTCATATTCTCTTTAAACTTTCCTGGGGGGCAAGCCCTCACAACGTTTATTTATTAGTGCTCACCAAATCACAGCTCACCAAAGACCATTAAGCTTTAATATTCTAAAGCGGGAGTTATCCACCTTTTTCTATAAAGGAGTGCCCGCTACTAATTATTTTAGATATCGCAGGCCATACGGTCTCTTTCACAACAACTGCTCAACTGCGCCATTGTAGTGTGAAAGCGGCCATAGATAATGGCCTAAACACCCATGAAATTAACGGGTGTGGCTTGTTCCCAATAAAACTATTTACAAACCAGGCAGCAGGTCACATTTGGCCTACAAGCTGCAGTTTTATCCGCCCTGTTCTAATGCATCTGTCCTACTCGTCAAGAATGCTACTAACTATTCACTGCCCTTGGAGAACTAAGAGAACAGTCATTCCAATCATTTTCTGTTGGGCTTAATTCGTTCATTGAAGTTGTTGAAAAAGATTGCCGTATTTTCTAAACTCTCAGAAACAATCAGCTCCTTTGTATGTAATCAGCATTTTAAATAGCCTGCACTTTTTAATGAAATCAATATACTACGGAGGAGGGACAAGAAGAGGACGAGAAAGGTATTGATGCCAAGGTTGTGCCAAAAAGGATATTCGGAAGCAAGGAAGAACACTGGTTACGGAAAAGTGTGGATGGATTCCAGAGTTATTAAAGTTTGACAAATAGAAATTGGTGACTCATTGGCCGTGAGGGGAGTGGAATGACTTCATTGATTCTGCTTTGTGTACTGGGTGGATGTTGCTAGTATTTACTCTAAATGACAAACACAGACACACAAAAATGGGCGATGAGCACGAGTTGGGGGATTTCTCTAAGCGCTTGTCTTAGAGACTCTGTCGTGCCATTTTCCAGGTGCTCTCTGATAACAACCCATTACTTGGGTCTTGAGTTGATCGATGGCTGTGAGACGGTACCCCATATCAGATGAGGCCCTTAAAGACTTGTGAACAAGCATGGGATCAGGTTAATTAACTAACATATCTATCTTTGGGAAATATAAAGCAGAGAGTCATTTTGGTGTTTACCATGATGGGAACAAAGCCTCCCACCTGTTTTCATCTCTTCGTAATAATCCCCCTTATAAAATCTAGGATTCCAGCTGTCAGGTGAAAAGTCAGGTGAGAGATGAATTACTTACTAGTTGGAAAGTCCTAGATCTATATTAATGATATCTCACATTGATAGATCTTAAAGATCTTCTGATTAAGCTAGGAGAGATATATACAACAAGCATACAGAAACTCATTATCTAACCTCAAGATATATGGGAGATTTTTAAAAATGGAAAAAGATACGTCGATAAGAAAACCAACAGAAACAAGTACAACAATTACAGCCACGACAAACGCACCAAAATAAATCAGCTTTGTCCTTGACATTCATTCTCTTTCAAAGGCATCCCGGATCCAATCAATTGTCGCAGATCCATCACCACGCCTTTACCATCTGCCCCTCAGCTCCATTCCCGGAGCCCTTGCAACTGTTCAGCCTCGCATTTCTTTTCTCAATTATTTCACCCGCTCCCCGGGCCTCTAGGCTCTCCCCACGCTTAATCCACCTTCTATACCGCTGCCAGAATTCATGTTTAAGCTTCACTGATGATGTAACTCCTTAACTAGAAAAGCTCATCTCCCGCTGCTGCGGCCAAATTACATCACTTGCACTTCCCAGAACTCTCCTCTCATTCAATTTCTGGCCACCCTCCATTTCTTAATGCTTTTCGCGCTTACCGATTGATCTCCTTCTCCCTTGGCCATCATACGGGCCTGTCAAAATCCTGCCCGTTCAAGACCGGTCTCAGAATTCTCTAACTTTATCTTTTTTTTGGGGGGGGGGGAGCCTTTGTAACTGTGTTTACCACTGAAACAGGAAAGTGGGCGCAGACAGCGTAGGAACTACACATTCCCTTGACTGGAAGCGGACTTCTGGTACCTTAGGAAAGCTTGAGGTGGCATACAGAGCCACGCCAGTCAAATCGGCACAGAACAACGATGCGATCCTTATGAAAGCGAATCTCTCCGCATCCTCTCCTTGGATGATAGCTGTCCTATTTGTTAGATTGCAAACTCCATGAGAACTCAGACTGTACTTTAAGCCTCTGGGTATCCCTTGAGGAACTTAAGGCAGTGTCTTCTTTGTTGTCCATACGATATTGAATCAATGTAGTTGTAAATTCGTACCCGGACCGTTAACCACACGTGATTCCCCTAGTGCAGACACTGGCATAACTGCCTCTCCTGTGTCATCGAATTTCATACACATTGTTTGCTAACTGTCCCGTCCTGTTTCTAACTAGCATTCCGGAGCCCCACCAGCATGGCCCCAGGAGGACGGAGGTCAAGATTGCACATGGCAAAGATGATGTATTGGGTAAATTTCCACCTAAATCTTCACAATTAGCTGGCAAAATGAGACACCTGTACACAAAACGAACATAGGCAGGAAATAACAGATAGGAGAGAACTGTTTTAATTAACTAGAAATGCAGTGTAGAGAAATAGACTATGCCACTATAGCACAGTCACTATATTTTTCTATGCCTTTGGCTGAAAATACAATCGGATACACTTTGAATCAAGTTACCTTTAATATTACGTGGCTATTGTTTTCCTCTCCAAATGGATTCTTTAAATACCTACAATGCCTGGCTAGCTACCTGAAGACAAATAACAGATTATTTTGGCCCGATACTAGCCAGAGACAGAAAGAGACAGAAAGAGACAGAAAGAGACAGAAAGAGACAGAAAGAGACAGAAAGAGACAAAGAGACAGAAAGAGACAAAGAGACAGAAAGAGACAAAGAGACAAAGAGACAGAAAGAGACAAAGAGACAGAAAGAGACAAAGAGACAGAAAGAGACACAGTTTCCAAATGAGCTTTCTGCAGACTGTGAACATTCTATCTAGGCTTTAGGACCATTATTTACTGAGAAATGAAGGGCTCCTAATTTAAAAGGACTTCCAAGGGACTTTTCTGTAAAAATGTATCATCTTCTTTTTATCTTAGATTCTGATGCTCCTGTTATAAATCTAATACCAGGTCCTCTCCCTTATAGGAATAGAAACCAACACATGGCAAACCACAGAGTCTCCAAACACACCTTCCAAATGTTCTTCTAATCCCACTGCAGGTCAAAATGAAAGCTATCCCAAATATATTTTTGGAAAATTTTTGAGTATAGTTCGTAATTATGCCAGTCAAACCTATTAACTCGTTTAAAAAAAAAAAGACAGACAGACAGACTTGCAACTACTCAGGTTCCTGACAGTGTAAGTTTGGACCAAAAAATTTTACCATTGCAAGCTTAGAAACATGAATGGCCAGCTGGCAGAGTGTAAGAATGTCATGTTTTTTTGCCAGAGTTTTGAACATATTTGAGTATTTCCACAATGTTCAAGGAATACACAAAGGGAAGATCCTTTAAAGTTTCTTTAATAGGAGTATACACATCCTTCTTTCTCACGTCTCAATAGGAAATTAGTCTATTACAGGTGTATTCACTTTTTACCTTTTCAAAATACTTTCCCCTATCAATCTATATGATCCATACAAAGAGTTAAAGATGAGCCTCTCTTGTTATCCTCGTGTTTAGAGAGAGAACTTAGGTTCAGAAAGATGAAGTGATTTGCTAAAAGTCATGGCAAGAAGGGAACTAAATCGCCTTCTAAGACTACATTCTTGTTAAAAATTCAAAGGACATACTCTGAGAAGACAAATATATTTGATCACATATGGGATCATAAGATAAACCAAGCGTATCTGTAAGTGAGGAAGTCTGTTGATTCCACATCTATTAGACATCTCCCAGTGGTGTCTCATATACCTCTAAGACTGAGTATCATTACTAGCATTAATGTTGTTATTACTTGTATGGCCAAACATTTGCAGGATTCTCCAGGCCATTGTCCTTTAAGCACACTGACTGGTAGGACTACTCAGCTTGCCCACCAACCGATAATGCTCAGCTCCTCTTTCTCCCTTACCCACCACAGTCGATCATTCTCCAAGCCCTGTCAATCCCATCTCTTCAAAAGCACTCCCCTATTCTCTTGCCTTCATCTGGACACTCCATGACCTTGTTCAATTCATTACCTTTCACCTGGAATAGTAAAACAGACCCTTAACTTCTCTTCTTAGGCTGTAGGTTTACCGTCTCCTAACTGCCCTTCCAAATGCTGCCAGAATGATCTTTCTGAACTGCTCGCCCCAAAAAGAAGGACTAGAGCATTCAGCCACCTTTGAGCACTTCCAGGACAAAGTACAAATTCCTTAGTGCGAGCAAAACCAGACCCTTCCAACTTGATCCAACTTAACTTTTCATCTTTCCCTCTGTAGATTTCTACATCTTTTCTGTACTGTGCAAGGATAGGAATAGAGGATTTCTAAGATTTCCTTCCAGCTCTGACATTCTGTGATGGGCTCAAAAAAAAAAAAAAAAGGCTCAAGAGATATGACAAAAAAAACCCATTTCTGAACTTTCAGAAATATCTATATGTCAAGGTAGAGTAGTGAGCTTTAAATACAAATCAGAGAAGTAGTTGCAGTCAGGAGAGAAGGCATGCTATCCACCCAAGTGGAGCGAACCAATCCAAAGAGAATTTCATTTATCCTCTAAGCTGCAAGCCCCAAATCTACATTAATATGATTTCTTACCGAAGAGCACTGCATATTCAGGGCCATTAGGCTGGGTTCTCCAAGGGACTGAATTGAGAGGTGAATCTATTACTTGCATTAAAAATTAATTAGCTGTGGGGGCAACCATGGAAGAGACAGAAGGCCCCCAATTCTCCCCTCCCATCCTTCCTTCACATAGCGGCTTGAAGAACCCCTTTTTCCAATGCCATATCCCTCCCGATCACCTGCAGTGGCTCTGAATTGGATGCATTTTAATAGTGACTTAATGAGATCTATTTCACGGCTAATGTGATTGGCCAGGCAAAAACCAATTATTACTTTAGATTAATCAGCTTTTCAGTAGATTCTGTGACCACACGTAGACACAGTAGGCTAGTGTAACTGATCAAAGTGGAACCCTATTTAAATTATAGACGGATTCTCTTCTTCCTTGGCTTCTATAGGTCTTTCCTTTCAAAGGCAGCCTTGGGCCCTTAGCCCCTCAGGCACCCTGCCAGGCTGAAGTAGGCATTGTTACCAAGCTCCGAGAACTCTGGGAATTTCTGCATTTTATGCTCCAAGAAATCCAGCAACATTTTCCCAAGCTTATGTATCATTCAGAGACAGAACAAAGAGGAATGGACTACAATTCAAGTTTGTGGAAAAAAAAGATCATTCAAAATAGCCAAACCTTTTTTGCATGGGAAACCATAGGCTGTGTTTGCATGAAGCCAGCAGAGGAAATGTGGATATTTTGGAATAAGTAGGTTACTGAGGAAATCATCAAACACTGGAAAAAAAAAAAAACCTTTAACTTACTGGATTTGGAGAGTGGACATTAGCTGCATTTACTCTTCTGCTCTACAGAGAGGCAAAGCTGACAGTTTCAGATTTGAGCTTTCCCCCTTTTATTAACAGCAGCCATTTAGGCAACTTTGACAAGTGGTAAACATTAAATGCTATTGGTTTTACTTAAAATGCTTTTCATGGCGGCACCCGGGTGGCTCAGTTGGTTGTGTCTGACTTCAGCTCAGGTCATGATCTCACAGTTCGTGACTTTGAGCCCCATGTCGGGCTCTGTGCTGACAGCGCAGAGCCTGGAGCCTGCTTCACATTCTGTGTCTCCCTCTCTCTCTGCCCCTCCCCTGCTCGCTTGCTCTCTAACAATAAATAAACATTTAGATTAATAAATAAAATGCTTTTCATGATAAGGACAAACTGAGGGCTGCTGGAGGGGAGGTGAGCTGGGGGTGGGCTACATGGGTGATGGGTATTAAGGAGGGCAGTTGTGGTGAGCACCAGGTGTTCTCTGTAAGCGATGAATCACTAAACTCTACTCCCAAAACCAATGTTACACTATATGTTAACTAGCTAGAATTTAAATGAAAACTTAAACATACAGAAAATGCTTTCGCAAAGATCATTTGGGACTAAACATTTTTAAGACAACTTGATATCAAGAACATGTTTTACTTGGCCAGGACGAAGCAACTGAAGTCATGAAAGGCCTTCTATAAAACTGCCCAGAAACTCATTGTTCTCGGAATTTTAGTGTTTAAACTCACCCTGAGTTAAAAAGCATTATTTTTGTTCCAGGGAAAGCCTGATCAAGACTCACATACCGAATTGTAAGCATGCACAGCGAACAAGGGCAAAGTATTAAAAATCCCTAGTAGATTAGGAATAGCACATTTTCTGATATGGACGAGGCTGATAAAAAGGGAGGCTTTTAGATGCCGTGCTCAAACTTCAAGGATTTGGTCCTCATCTTTCGGGCAAAAAAAAAAAAAAAAAAAAACCAAACCGAACCAAAGCAAACCCAGTTTTCGTAGTTTCAATAGGTTGAAGAGCCCTTCATAGGTCAGCCTTTCTTTTCCTCCAGATTTTCAGTTACTTATGGCTAATGCTCCAGATTTCCATGTGATTAGTGTTCGACCGATGTGCATTTTAATTTTGTCCATTAAAGCAAATGGAAAAGGTTTAAAACCCTGTTAGATTCTTTCCCAAAGTAGTGAGGATTGGACAGACAATAAATGAAAAACTTGAGATCTAAAATAATGGAAAAATACTTTCATAAGAGATCATTCTAATCTGAATTCAGTAGACTAGGTAAATCCCTATCTGATGATCATTTCTAACACATAGATGAACAACAGTTTAGGAATTGCCTTTTAAAATATATTCATTGATCTATAATTCACACTATAAAACTCACCCTTTCAAAGTACACAATTTGGTGTTTACTCTATTAACAAAGTTGCGCAGCCATTACCCAAATCTAAGTGTAGAATATTTCATCAGCCTAAAAGGAAACCTTGTACCCTTTAGCAGTCACTTGACTATTACCTTTCAAAGTATTCAAAATAAGGACTCAGTGTTTAACTATGTACTTTCTTCATGTAGGTCATTCAAATAAATAGCTGAGTCAATTGATTTAGTAATTTTTTTAAAAAATACTCTGTCCATCTTAGAGAAAATCCTAATACTAGCTAATACTACCTGTGAACTTTTGTCAAATGTTTAATGAATAAGCAAAATGGAGGGGGGGGACTTAATTATATTTGAAGATGCCTGAAAAAAAGTTCTTGAGAATGTGGCATCTTCGATTATAATTAAGAATCGATTGCAAGATACTAAGTAAGGCCTAGATGTTCCTCTATCTCCACCTGGGTGTTCATTTGACCAAAAAACTGGGGAAAAAAAATCAATATTATTCTCTATATAGGCATGGTTTTAAAAAACGGAATAGAAAAGAAAGCCAGCCACTGTTATGGACTGAATTGTGTCCCCCAAAATTCATATGCTGAAGCCCTACCCCCCCATATGACTACATTTGGAGATAGGGCCTTTAGAGAGATAGTTAAGGTTGAATTAGGTCCTAAGAGGGAGGTGGTAATCCAATATAACTGTTGTTTAAACCACCACTTTGTGACATTTTCACATGGCAGTCCTGGAAAACTGACAGAGCTATAAGAACCAAAGTATTCGCGTTCTGCGATGCTGTCTTGAACATGGACCCAATGTGGTTCTTAGTCTTACAGAGGCTCCAAAAGCGGCAACTGTTGAAGGACATGTAAAATGTGTCAAATAACATATAATGCAATTCTTTTTCTAGGTAATGCAGCAGAGGAGACACCAAGGATAAATGGGAACGTACTAAAAAAAAATGAACTTGCAACTTACAGGAATGATGGAGAGTTATTTTCCTCACATCATAATTATTATTGATTTAACAGATATTTGTTGAAAGCCTACTATGTGTTTATGTGCTGTGCTAGTTGCCAGAGACATGGAAATGAACACAGCCAATCCAGCAACTAGCATTATAGAACGTTAAAGGAGGCAAATAGAAAATAAGCAAATAAACACATAAACAACAACTAAAATTTGGGCTGAGGCCGTATAAAGTGAGGGTGCTAATAGGAATATGATGTCAAGGACTTTTAATGTTTATTTTTGAGAGAGAAAGAATGTGAGTGGGGGAGGGGCATAGAGCAAGGGGGACAGAGGATCCAAAATGGACAGCAGCAAGCCCGATACAGGGCTCAAACTCACAAACTGAGTTCATGACCTGAGCTGAAATCAGGCACTCAAACGACCGAGCCACCCAGGTGCCTGAGGACTATTTTAAATGTAGGGTTTGATGAACACTACTTTGGAAGAACTTCAGGTGAAAGATGAATATAATTTAGCCTTGTAACAAATGAAAGGAAGAGTTTTCCAGATGCAATAAAGGTGCCAGAGTGATACACAGTTTGAGCATGCTCTAGATGTGCATTTGAACATGGTTATAGCCCCAAGGAGAATGAAAATTGACTACATATATAGTCTCAAGTGGTAGGATACCTGTTGGGAGGGGCATCTCTCCGCTAATACAGAGTAGCATGAATTGGTACCACTGGGAGGTTATGACTAATCAGGCATAAAATCCAGGGGGACATCTCTTGAGCAGTCTAGACAGCTTGCCATTGGAGGTATGAACATTTCAAAAAGACATGTCAAAAGTTAGTTTAAAGAGATACTGGCTAAATATAGGATCTATAAATCGATAATGCTAGTAATAGATTTTAACCTACGGAATCTATAGGTCCACACCAATATGAAAAATATATATGGAGAACAAACTGAGGGTTGCTGGAGGGTTTGTGGGAGGAGGGATGGGCTAAATGGGTCGGGGGCATTAAGGAATCCACTCCTTAAATCATTGTTTCACTATAGGCTAACTAATTTGGAGGTAAATTTTAAAAAATAAAAAATTAAATTAAAAAAATAAATTAAAAAATTAACAAAGGTCAACAAAATAAAAAAAAATCTAAATAAATAAATATATATATATAGAGAGAGAGCCAAAAAAAAGAGAGAGACCAAAAAGAAGCTCTTCCTTACAGTACAATGTCAACAACTAGAAAATGTAGAAGAAATAATGGGATTACAAAATCAACATCTGGTAACAATTATAGTAATAATTCAGGCACAAAACAGCAAAAGATGTCAAAATTATTGGGTAAGAGTTGAAGAATAGGATTTTATACAGTCTGAAAATATCTACCCATAAAACACTTAAAAGTAACTCTGCAGTGGAAAAACCGGCCACCACCACCTTAATCCGGTGACTAAGCAAGTGATAAAAGTTGCCACCACCAGTAATAAGACAAATGATATTATTTGCCACCTTACTTGAAATCAGAAGAAATACGTCTATGACAGACCCTGGCCAAAATGCCTAACATAGATCTAAGGATCATGGAACATGGAGTAAATCCAACTTGAGGGACATATTACAAAATGAGTAGCCTGTCCTCTTTATAAGTATCAAGGTGATTATATTCAAGGAAAGATTGAACAATAAGCTGTCCCAGATTAAAAGAAACTAAAAAGACATAACTGGGTGCAACTCATGACCTTGGAAGACTTTTGCTATAAAGGCTATCATTGGGACAGATGGTAAAAGGTGAATGAGATCTCTGGGCAACTAATCTACAAGAACTCTTTGCACTAGCCTTAAAACTTTTCTGCAAATTTCATATTTTTCAGGAGAGAAAGTAAAAAAGAAAAAAAAAATCGTAATAGTGTGTTTCTGGCTGCGTCATCAGAAGATAGTTCCGAACTGTGCTGAAATAATTTTTTAAAGAGCCGACGTATGGGCACCTGGGTGGCTCAGTTAGTTAAGTTTTCTACTCTTGGTTTCAGCTCTGGCCATGATCTCACAGTTCATGAGATCCAGCCCCACCTTGCTCTGCACTAATATTGTGGAGTCTGCTTGGGATTCTTGCTCTCTCCCTCCCTGCCTCTCTCTCTCCCGCTCTCTCTGCCCTTCCCCCCACTCATGTGTGCTCTCTCTCAAAATAAATAAACTTAAAAAAATAAAGAGCTAATGTGGATAGAACATGAATACAGGAAAGAGTTGGAGTTTCACAATTTGTAAGCCAATGGCTTACAGAGCCCTGTCAGCCAAGAAAAGCCATGTTAAATGTATTCTAAGGTCACTAAGAAACCATTGGCAAGGTTGCAAGCTAGGGTATAATAGAGACTACCTTAGGTATTGTATAAGGAATATAGTATGGGGAAGTTGAGAGAATGAAATCAAGGAGACCAGATAGGAGGCTTTGAAATTGTCCTGGGGAGAGACGATTTTGGCCCTCACTAAAACACAGTGCAGACTGAGAACCTGGCTTGAGGTTCCGGGTAGGTGGTAATGTCATTTTATAACATGGGGGGGGGGGTGGAGTGATATCTGGGAAATTAAAAATCGTTGAGGTTTATTCAATGTATATTGCAAGCAGCGTGCAGAGGGCATTATTTCGTTTTAATTTAGTGTAATGATTTGTGTCAATTGGGAAATAATAATAGAGTACATCCTACAGAGCATCAGAGTACATAATCATAACATCCTTTGTAAGCACCGAAATCTGCTACCGGTCCATTAAAAATCCCTGATTGGAATTCTCTGGGTCATAATATGGTACTATATTTGACTTCCTGGAGAACTATAGAACTGGACAAAACGCATAGAGCAACTGCTTTCAGGCACCGGGCCAAAGGCAGCAGAGATGACAGTATTTAAGAGAAGGAAACAGGAAGTGAGGTCTCTGCTCACCCAAGCTCCACAGCTGATGAACACCCCCCAACCACAGCACACGGAAGCTGAGCCGAAGCAAAGCATGAAAATCCCACTGGAGAGAAGGAGCTGCACAGAGGGTGGGGCCTGGGAGTCTGTACATGTTTGTGCCCTCACAGATGCGCAGGGCAAGACTTACCGAGGCTGAGTAGAAGTTAGTTGCTCTTGGGTTAAGAGTGGAACAGAGACTTTAAAAGCTCACATAGTGCTGGATATTTCCATTCCGAAAGGCCAGAACTTCATATCTCTAACACTATACACATTCAGCTGACATGTTAGAAAGTACATGATTTAGGATTAAGGAACATACTCTGGAGCAAGGACTGCTCCACAAGCATCCTAAATGCTTAAAAATAAACTCTAACAGGATCGGGAAGGGATTACAACAAATTAACTTCCAACTAGCCAAAAAAAAAAAAAAAAAAAAAAAAAAAAAAAGAGAGAGAGAGAGAAAGAGAAAACACTAAAAGATAACATAATTCAAGTTTATTTCAGTGTATTCTTTACAATGTCCAGCACATAAGAAAAATTGCAAGATGTGAAAAAGTAGAAAAATGTGACTCATAACCAAGGAAACAGCAATCAATATTATCACCAAGATGATACAGATGTTGGAATTTACAAAGATTTTAAAGTAACTCTTATGTGGATCCTGAGAAACTTAACAGAAGACCATGGGGGAGGGGAAGGAAAAAAAAAGAGAGGGAGGGAGGCAAACCGTAAGAGACTCTGAAAAACTGAGAACAATCTGAGGGTTGATGGGGGGTGGGAGGGAGGGGAGGGTGGGTGATGGGCATGGAGGAGGGCACCTGTTGGGATGAGCACTGGGTGTTGTATGGAAACCAGTTTGACAATAAATTTCATATTAAAAAAATTAAGTAACTCTGATAAATATATCCAAAACCATAATACAGAACATGATCTCCATGCGTGAATAGTTAGGGAATGCTTATCAGAAAAATGGAAACAACTAAAACTAAACATAAATCCTAAAACTGTAAAGTTCAATATCAGAAATATTAAAAAGATCATTGAAGGGGCGCCTGGGTGGCGCAGTCGGTGAAGCGTCCGACTTCAGCCAGGTCACGATCTCGCGGTCCGGGAGTTCGAGCCCCGCGTCGGGCTCTGGGCTGATGGCTCAGAGCCTGGAGCCTGTTTCCGATTCTGTGTCTCCCTCTCTCTCTGCCCCTCCCCCGTTCATGCTCTGTCTCTCTCTGTCCCAAAAATAAATAAACGTTGAAAAAAAAAATTAAAAAAAAAAAAAAAAAAAGATCATTGAAGGAGTTTTAAAAGTGCATTACTGATGGCAGTCAGTAGCTGGAAGACAAAACCATAGAACTGGTCAAATCTGGGGGTGCCTGGGTGGCTTGGTCAGTTGAGTGTCCTACTCTTGATCTCAGCTCAGGTCATGATCTCATAGTTCATGAGTTCAAGACCTATGCCCATGGCACGAAGCCTGTATGGGATTCTCTCTCTCTGCCCCTTCTCCACTTGTACGCACACTAACTTTAAAAAAAATTATCAAATCTGAAGGAAACCAATAGCAAAGAAAAAAACCTACACAAAATATTAAGGAGTATAACACATGCATCATTGCAGAATCAGAAGAGAAAGTAAGGTAAAAATTTGGACATTTGGATAAGGAATAAGTGAAAATTTGCCACCTAGACCTGAACTAAAAAGTACTTAAATAAGTCTTTCAAACCACTACTGGATGGAAAGAAGACTTCAACACAAAGGTACAATACATGTTCACATACTGGGAAGCTCAAAATCATGAGGTCAAGTCTTCCCAAAATGATCTACAGATTCAACATCCCCACCCCACACCCCCAAAAAAATACCCAGAATATTTATAGAAATTAACAAGTTGGTTCTAAAATTGACAAGAGAGGGGCTCCTGGGTGGCTCAGTCAGTGAAGCATCTGACTTCAGCTCAGGTCATCATTTCATGGTCCATGAGTTCGAGCCCCATGTCGGGCTCTGTGCTGACAGCTCAGAGCCTGGAGCCTGCTTGGGATTCTCTGTCTCCTTCTCTCTCGGCCCCTCCCCTGCTCATGCTCTGTCTCTCTCTTCTCAAAAATAAACACTAAAAAAATTAAAAATAAATACAATTGATAGGAGAAAGAAATGCATCTAAAATAACCAAAGTGGCTTGAAAAATAATGGACTTGGAAGTCTTCCACCACTTGAAAACTTAATAGAATGTTGCAGGAATACAGACAACGTGGTAATGGTATAGGGGGCGGGGGGTGTGGGGAGGAAATCATTCAAACAGAATAGAGATTTCAGAACCAAAATCAACTATGTATATCCAAGTGTTTGTATGAAGTGGCCAAGGTTATTTAATGGACAAAGGGCAGACTTTTCCATAAATACTGCTGGATCCACTGGCTGAATAGAAAAAAAACAAAAACAAAAACAAAAAAACGAGCCTCAAACCCTCCCTTGCCCCATATACACAAACTAACACAAAATGCACTGCAGACCACAATGAATGGGTTTGTTAACAATGGAGAGGTAGCACACAGCCAATAAACTGGTCGTTTGTTCTCAAGACATCCACCAAGCTAAGGAACGTGTCGAATGATCTGGCCTATAATTTTTTTCAGACCTAAGAAAATGTAACAGAAAATGTTCAGGAAAGGCCTTCATAAAGATAAAATGGGATACTCTGTAGATAATTTATACCAACCTAGTAACAATGGTTTCTCTGGTAAGATTTTAAACAACGTTCCAGCCTTCTAATAAGATGGCATTGGAGACTCCTGGATTCTCAAAGAAACAAGAATAGACATAATAGTATATGTAAATCTTCATGGATATTTTTCTACTCCCTGGGAAATGTCTAAATATCATCATCCTTTTTGCAGATGACATGATATTATATATGAAAAATCTGATAGACTCCACCAGAAGTCTGCTAGAACTGATACATGAATTTAGCAAAGTTGCAGGATACAAAATCAATGTACAGAAATCAGTTGCATTCTTATACACTAATAATGAAGCAACAGAAAGACAAATAAAGAAACTGATCCCATTCACAATTGCACCAAGAAGCATAAAATACCTAGGAATAAATCTAACCAAAGATGTACAAGATCTGTACGCTAAAAACTATAGAAAGCTTATGAAGGAAATTGAAGAAGACATAAAGAAATGGAAAAACATTCCATGCTCATGGATTGGAAGAATAAATATTGTCAAAGTGTCAATACTACCCAAAGCTATCTATACATTCAATGCAATCCCAATCAAAATTGCACGAGCATTCTTCTCAAAACTAGAACAAGCAATCCTAAAATTCATATGGAAGCACAAAAGGCCCCGAATAGCCAAAGTAATTTTGAAGAAGACCAAAGCAGGAGGCATCACAATCCCAGACTTTAGCCTCGACTACAAAGCTGTCATCATCAAGACAGCATGGTATTGGCACCAAAACAGACACATAGACCAATGGAATAGAATAGAAACCCCAGAACTAGACCCACAAACGTATGGCCAACTAATCTTTGACAAAGCAGGAAAGAATATCCAATGGAAAAAAGACAGTCTCTTTAACAAATGGTGCTGGGAGAACTGGACAGCAACATGCAGAAGGATGAGACTAAACCACTTTCTCACACCATTCACAAAAATAAACTCAAAATGGATAAAGGACCTGAACGTGAGACAGGAAACCATCAAAACCCTAGAGGAGAAAGCAGGAAAAGACCTCTCTGACCTCAGCCGTAGCAATTTCTTACTTGACACATCTCCAAAGGCAAGGGAATTAAAAGCAAAAATGAACTACTGGGACCTTATGAAGATAAAAAGCTTCTGCACAGCAAAGGAAACAACCAACAAAACTAAAAGGCAACCAACGGAATGGGAAAAGATATTCGCAAATGACATATCGGACAAAGGGCTAGTATCCAAAATCTATAAAGAGCTCACCAAACTCCACACCTGAAAAACAAATAATCCAGTGAAGAAATGGGCAGAAAACATGAATAGACACTTCTCTAAAGAAGACATCCAGATGGCCAACAGGCACATGAAAAGATGCTCAACATCGCTCCTCATTAGGGAAATACAAATCAAAACCCCACTCAGATATCACCTCACACCGGTCAGAGTGGCCAAAATGAACAAATCAGGAGACTATAGATGCTGGCGAGGATGTGGAGAAACGGGAACCCTCTTGCACTGTTGGTGGGAATGCAAATTGGTGCAGGCACTCTGGAAAACAGTGTGGAGTTTCCTCAAAAAATTAAAAATAGACCTACCCTATGACCCAGCAATAGCACTGCTAGGAATTTACCCAAGGAATACAGGAGTACTGATGCATAGGGGCACTTGTACCCCAATGTTTATAGCAGCACTCTCAACAATAGCCAAATTGTGGAAAAAGCCTAAATGTCCATCAACTGATGAATGGATAAAGAAATTGTGGTTTATATACACAATGGAGTACTACGTGGCAATGAGAAAGAATGAAATATGGCCTTTTGTAGCAACGTGGATGGAACTGGAGAGTGTTATCCTAAGTGAAATAAGCCATACAGAGAAAGACAGATACCATATGGTTTCACTCTTATGTGGATCCTGAAAAACTAACAGAAACCCATGGGGGAGGGGAAGGAAAAAAAAAAAGAGGTTAGAGAGGGAGAGAGCCAAAGCATAAGAGACTCTTAAAAACTGAGAACAAACTGAGGGTTGATGGGGGCTGGGAGGGAGGGGAGGGTGGGTGATGGGTATTGAGGAGGGCACCTTTTAGGATGAGCACTGGGTGTTGTATGGAAACCAATTTGACAATAAACTTCATATATTGAAAAAAAATAAAAAATAAAAAAATAAAAAATAAATAAATAAATATCATCATCTTAAAAAAAAAGAATTGCTATAGCTTCACAGCCTAATAATAAATAATCATAATGCCTTTAAAATTAGAAATGAGGGGCGCCTGGGTGGCGCAGTCAGTTAAGCGTCCGACTTCAGCCAGGTCACGATCTCGCGGTCTGTGAGTTCAAGCCCCGCGTCAGGCTCAGGGCTGATGGCTCGGAGCCTGGAGCCTGTTTCTGATCCTGTGTCTCTCTCTCTCTCTGCCCCTCCCCCGTTCATGCTCTGTCTCTCTCTGTCCCCAAAATAAATAAATGTTGAAAAAAAAATTTATAAAAAAAAATAAAATTAGAAATGAAATTCTGTTATTTCCACAGTACCATGTCGGGAGTCAGACACTGATAGCCAAGACCAAATGCTGCGGAAGGGGTAAGGTTCCCATTTCACCTGCACGGTGAGCTCTGGCTTTGACCATGATGCCCCTGTGCACTTTTATAATAGAGGCTCTAATGGAGGGAGCCGTTCCCATTGTTTACATTTATTTATATAAATAATGTGCAGGTCCCTTTCTTTTCCTTAGCCCAAGAATTCTGCAATGAGTCTCTTAGGTAGAAGTGTCTTTTCACTATTCACTGGGAGGAAATGGTCTATAAACACTGATCACTGTGGTAAACACCACTTTTGAGATGGCTTCCTGACTCTCAGATCAATTTCTCCAATGGTTTGATTTGTAGATTTTATAGCGGCCTACACTCTGAGCCAGGCTTTAGACATTTTTTTAAGGAAACAGTCTTCAAGTAGTTACAGAACCGAACTAGTGATCCAAGGAGTCTCTGCACCAAAATGGAGAAATTTTGTCTCATTTGTCAAAGTGGGACTGGGTCGTCTTTAAATGCTGTATTAATTGCCGATTCTGTGCTTTTGCATGTATGTGAAATAGCTTTAAGAACCAGCATTTTCATTTTGCCCTCAAAGTCACCAAAGATGCCAGGATTTGTATTTTGTATTTGATTCTAGTGTGAAGGAACTCAAAGTGAAAGACTCTTTGTGAGCTAAAACAAAAACAGTACTTTGAGGGCCATTTTCTCCGTAGGAGATTATAGTCTATTATATATCTTATGCCCAGCACAAAGAGAACTGAGAATTGAATAGAAAGATTGTTTTCTCATTTTATTCGTCATTCAGAGTGGAGATTTGCAGTCCATTTCTAGCCCTGTCTCCAGTTCAGACACAGGCGAGAACTTTGTATAGAAATACTCTGACGTTCCATATGCTTATTCAGTAGACAGATTGCCAGTAGCTCTTCTTCTTCTCTCTTGGTCCCAAGAAGACAGGTACCAGTCGCCCTGCACCACACTTCCGATTAAAGAGGGGCCCCATTGGCAGCACTGAACGTTTTGTGTTCATTTGGTTTCTCTCTTAACCACGCCCATTTGCGTGGTTTCTCTTTTAACCACACCCATTTCAGTGAAACGCAAGCAAATAAAGTCAACCAGCGATTTGCAGATGATCAACATGTTAAAGCTTGGCTGAATTTGCCACGTTTCAACTGGTTTTACAGGCATTGTGTACATAAAGGATAATTTCAGGTGAATACTAGATCAACAGTAAGACACAGATTAACTAGAACTTCAGTCACAAAATACTGAAGTAACTGGTGAGTCTGCATTTGCAAGGAGGAGATTTAACACTGATGAGACTCTAATTAAAGTCTCAGTTCAAGGGAGCGCTATGATTATGAAAAGCCTTCAAGTATACACCTCTCCTAGTAATCCGTTATTAAAAAACACATTTCGCCTGAAAACACTAATCAGGAGCTAATTTTCCATCACTTTCAATGGAAAACAATATAATGTCTTTTATATAAACCCCAAACTTCTAACCAGCTTCCTTTAAAGTCATTAAAAAATGGCAAAACATAGAAGTAACTGTTATCATGTGGCATGTAAAATGCTTAAAATAGGCCTTCCCGACCAATTAAAATGTTTTTGAACAGCCGCTGTGTATGCTGTGACACGGCCGCTCTTTGAGCAAACAATTTTTGTGACTCATATCCCCTTTGTTGACAGTGTAATTTTACAGACTTCTGTAAGTCACTCTGACATTCTAGAAACTGTGTCTGGAACGGAAGTCAGAAAGTTGTGAAAAATACTGTTTTGAGTGTTTGTGACCTAAATTTAAAGTTCCTGTAAAAATTGTGGCCAGAAAATAAAACATTCAACTGAGAAATAAATCCATTCTATGAAGTTTGGATATTAAAAGGCAAGCAAGGGGCACCCGGGTGGCTCAGTCAGTTAAGCCTCTGACTTCGGCTCAGGTCATGATCTCAGTGCTCATGAATTTGAGCCCCTCGTCGGGCTCTGTGCTGCCAGCTGGGAGCCTGGAGCCTACTTCGTGTTCTGGGTCTCCCACTCTCTCTGCCCCTGCTCCAGTCATGCTCGCGCTCTCTCTCTCTCTCTCTCTCTCAAAAATAAACATTAAAAAAATTTTTGTAGAGCCAAGCAATGTTCTATGGAACACCTTAAGAGGAAAACATTCTGTAACGGATGCCTATAGAACAAAAACTGGTCCTATATGTCCTACACCCAAGAGGAAGCTAGCTAGAGAAGAAAAATGCCAGCTAAGATCACCATAGAAATGGAGAAGCATGGGGCGCCTGGGTGGTGCAGTCGGTTAAGCGTCCGACTTCAGCCAGGTCACGATCTCGCGGTCCGTGAGTTCGAGCCCCGCGTCGGGCTCTGGGCTGATGGCTCAGAGCCTGGAGCCTGTTTCCGATTCTGTGTCTCCCTCTCTCTCTGCCCCTCCCCCGTTCATGCTCTGTCTCTCTCTGTCCCAAAAATAAATAAACGTTGAAAAAAAAAATTAAAAAAAAAAAAAAAGAAATGGAGAAGCAAAAAAAGTAGGTTGATTAAAAATTTTGAAGAAGACATTGTAAGAAAACTTTTCTGATTTCAACAGCATATACATATACAAAAATACCCTCTTGAGTTCCCTACTCCTGTTACACTTCTTCTGGGCCTACTTTCCATATGCTAAACTTTGGATTGGGGCAAATATTTACCCTGTTTATAATGCATGATATGAAGTATAATGAGAAAGATATGACACAGTACATTTATAGTTCCCAATTTACTCCGGTTTAGGTTCAGCCGCAAGTGACCCAAACAAGTCAAAATGGCGTAAGCAAATTTATCTCTGTTCTATATAAATGAAGTGTGGAGGTAATTAGTCACTCTGCCAATCTAAACCTATAAATCCGACCTCATGATTCAAGATGGCCACTTCAGTTCTAGCCATTATGTCCCCACATTGCAGCCAGCAGGGAAGAGGTGGGGCAATTAAGAGTGTGACTTCTCCATTTAAGGACATGCCCAGAAAGTTGCTCCTAATAATTCTTACATTCTGTTGGCAAGAACTTAGTAACGTGCCAATTCCTAAGTCCGAAGTCATCTAAGAAATGTAATGTTCTTTCTGGATAATTATGTGCCCAAACAAAAGTCAGAGGGTTTCTTCCATTAAAGAAGGTAGTGAGAAAATACATTTAAGGACAACTAGCATTTTCTCTGCAATATCAGTATACATTCATGGTCACCCTAGAGGTCAGCAAACTATAGGGCAGGGGCCAAATTCAACCTTCCATCTGTCTTTGTGTGTGAAGTTTTATTCCCACAGCCATGATATTTTAATTATCAGGGAAGGGGTGCCTGGGTGGCTCAGTCGGTTGAGCGTCCTACTTCAGCTCAGGTCATGATCTCTCACTCCGTGAGTTCAAGCCCCGCGTCGGGCTCTGTGCTGACAGCTCAGAGCCTGGAGCCTGTTTCAGATTCTGTGTCTCCCTCTCTCTCTCTGCCCCTCCCTCACTCATGCTCTATCTCTCTCTCTATCAAAAATAAACAAACATTAAAAACAATTAATTATCAGGGAAAATGAGAGATTTTGAAAGGTCAGAAACAGACATACCTTATTTTAACTTTCCAGAGAACAAATGTGATTCCTACCAAATTCAGCCCTAGCAACCTTAACACTATCAGGATTCTGGAAGGAGGGGCACCTGGGTGACTCAGGTAGTTGAGCATCGGACTCATAATTTCAGCTCAGGTCATCATCTTGTGGTCGAGATCAAGCCCCACCTCACCCTGCACTGGACATGGAGGCTGCTTGAGGTTTTCTCTTTCTCCCTCTCCTCCTTCCCTGCATGCACGCACATGCTCCCTGTCTCTCAAAAAAATAAAAAACAAGAACTCTTCTTGGGGAACCTGGTGGCTCAGTCAGCTAAGTGTCTGACTCTTGATTTTGGCTTATGTCATGATCTCATGGTTTGGGAGTTCAAGCCATGCATTGGGCTCCACATTGACAGCACAGAGCCTGCTTGGGATTCTCTCTCTCTGCCTCTCCTCCACTCACGTGCTCCCTTGCGCGCACGCTCTCTCTCTCTCAATAAATAAACTTAAAGATTCTGGAATGATTAAAGAGATGGTATACAAGCACCAAAGTGAAAAAAGCATCTCATTTTTGACATTAGATTTAATAAATATCCTACTCTAACTTTAAGCATGGTCTGTAAATTAAAATTATAACAATCAATACCACCAATAAATATTAATACAACCTGAAACCATGAAACTCCTAGAAGAAAATGTATGAATAAAGCTACTTGACGTGATTCTTGGTGATAACTTTTTGGATACCTAAAGTGCAAGAAACAAGAAACAAACAAGTGGAACCAAATCAAATGAAAGAAGTTCTCCACAGCAAAAGAAACCATCAACGAAGTGAAAAGAAAACCTACAGAATGGCAAAAAATATTTGCAAACCATATGTCTGATGAGGAGTTAAGACCCAAATACATATAAATAACTCCTACAACTCAATAGCAAAAAGTTAGCCCATTAAAAAATGGGCAAAGGACCTGAATAGGCATTTCTCCAAAGACAACATGTACGTGGTAAGTACATGAAAAAGTGTTCAACATCACTAATCAGGGAAATGCAAATTAAAACCAAAATGAGGTATCACCTCACACCTGTTAGAATGGCTATCATCACAAAGACAAGAGATAAATTCTGGCAAGGATGTGGAGAAAAGGGAGCCCTTGTACACTGTGGGTGGGTTGTAAACAGACATAGCCACTATGGAGAACAGTCTAGAGGATGCTCAAAAAATTAAACCGAGAACAACCACATGATCCAACAATTCCACTCCTGGGAATATATCCAGAGGAAACAAAAACACTAACTCAAAAAGAGACCTTCACCCCCATGTTCATAGCAGCATTATTTATAATAGCCAAGACATGGAAACAACCTAAGTGTCCATCAATGGATGAATGTATATTAAAAAAAAGTTGTGGTATATATACACAATGGATTATCATTCAGCCATTAAAAAACCAAGGAATCCTACCATTTGTGATAGCATGCATGGACTTCTAAGGCATTATGCTAAGTTACAGAAAGACAAAGACTATATATGTGGAATACATATGTGGAATCGAAACAAAACCAACTCCTAGAAAGGACTTTGTGGACTCAAATACAAAACAAAACAAACTCATGGAAAAAGAGATCAGACTTGTAGTTACCAGAAGCAGAAGGTCTTAATTTATTCAGAAGTCCTATTAATAATATCTTCATTTTCAGGAGGCTTTTGACATATGCATATAATACTTATATAGTATCAAGATAACATATTGATTTAAAATAAGTTCAATATATTGACAACTTTAAATTCTTTGATAAAGTTATTTAACCATACTGCAGTGTAAAGTTGTACTTGTTTTCGTCAATGAAAATTGAGAAAATTCTAGAAGAAATTCATGATCATGTAGATTCATACAAGTAAAATATGGTTATAACGAAAATACATAAAAATAAAGCTGTTATTTTATGAATTTCTAATTGACTATTTACGAGTCATTCATTATTAAATTGGAATATCAAGACAAAAGTTCTATCCTAGGTTAACCGATGAATCATAGTCGTACTTGATTTTTTTTTTTGGAGTTTCAACTTTTTATTTAAATTCCAGTTAGTTAACATAGAATGTAATATTAGTCTCAGGAGAATTTAGGGATTCATCACTTACATACAACACCCGGTACTCGTCACAGCAAGTATACTCGATTTTGATGAATTACCAAACTACAAATGCTAGCAGCCGTATTTAGTTTTGTAATATTTGCAACTCTCAGTAGCATAGCTTGCATCACTGGTGTTTGTGACCATATCAAACACGTCCCAAATAGCGCAGCCAGAAAGTTACCGTAATGACTACCTTTGCAATGCAAGTTTGGGTAAAAACAAAGCTTTTTTCTTGACCCAGATTTCTTGAAACCTCAATTTTATTGATCTTGTTACAACTCTAGTTAAACACATTGCACTCTGTGAGTACATGACTCATGAACAAAGAGAGAATTAAATGAATAGCTTGAGACATTATGTCCCATTCATTTTGTGTAACTGCAGAACTGCAAGTTGGCTTTACTGGTCTTTGGGTGGTAATATCTCCTTTTTTAATCAACAAAATGGTGATTCCCAGTGAAATGAATGCACCTAAGGAGTCTACATTGAAGAGAAGTATGCAATTGGTGTGTTTACTACTATTGAAATACAGCTATAGAAAGAGTAACAACCATTTATAGATCACTTCCTATGGGCCACGAACTGCCTCAGACCTCCTGCAGAATCCCACTGATTCTTCAAGTCTATAATGTAGGTCCTATTGGAATTATAATTGTTTGAATTTTACAGATGGGGAAATAGAGGCTCATAGTTCTCATTCATAGTAAGTGATAGAACTCGAGCTGAAACCTCTATTTATCTGATCTCAAGGCTCATACTATTACTATGCTACAAAAAAAAAATCGCACAGTGATACAGGAAAAAAAAAATATGCTGAGTCCAAAGATAACATTGCAAATAGAAACCTATTTTATTCCAATAATGAATTTTGCTGAAAGAGAAGCAGGTCATACTTTTTAAACTTCCCACAATGTCTATTTCCCTATACAGTTGTATCTGTTGCCAGCTTGCATTTCTTCCAAAACAGGAGGCCCATTCATGTCCCCAAGTCTTTCTACGTGGTGTCCCTTTTATCTGGAATACTCTTTCTAAAGTTTTTCCAGATGATAAATTCCTACTCCTCTCTCAAGGTGCCGTCAACAATGCCCCAATCTCCAGCCGCTTGCAGAATTGAAAAAAATAATGAACAGAGGTGACCTCTGTCAACTCTTAGAGCTATTTAGTACCTTCAAAAATCTTTACTTACTTACCGCTTCCTCACCTTCTACACTGTACTCCATCTTTGCTTGCTTAGTGAAGAGCCTGACTTGCTACAATGCTTCCCCTCTCTGTCCACATCAATTTTTCCTCTTCACCGGAGCAGTCTCAACAGCACGCAAAAATTATTTATTCTAAAATAACTCAGGGGCGCCTGGATGGCTTGGTTGAGTGACCAACTTTTGACTTGGGCTCAGGCCATGACCTCACGGTTCTCGCGAGATGGAACCCGCTGTTGGGCTCTGTGCCGACAGTGTGGTGCCTGCTTGGGATTCTCTCTTCCTCGCCCTCTGCCCCTCCCCTGCTCACACAGGCTCTCTCTTGGTCTCTCAAAACAAACAAAAAGAACTCTTGACTCACTCACCAGCTACCCCTTCACTTCCCTGCTCCCTTGTGTAACAATACACGTGAAAAGACTGGCCTATAATGGCTATTTCTTTATTCTCACTTGCGAAGGTTCCTGCTTCCCTGTTCAGTCCACTCCAGGCCCACCAGTCACTTGTTGTCTAGCGTCCCAAGTACATTCTCAACACAGAGCCTGCCCGCTTGCTGTTTTTTCTAACTAGAGTGCCCTCCCCCGGATACAAGCTTTCTCACTTCCTTTTAGGCTCAGCCCAAACCAGCATCCCCGTTCCCAAGCCCCAAGCATCCTCTAACCTCCTTACTCTGCTTAAATGTTCTAGTAACTACCGCCATTTTATTCACCATATGTTTATTCATCTATGTGGTTGTGCCATACCACTAGAATTTAAGTGATTTGAAGGCAGGGACTTGTTTTGGCCACTGCTCTATCCCCCGTGTTGAATCAACTGATTGGTTAACTAACTTCTTGAACGGCTTCTTAACATTTTAGGCACAAAGAACATTTCATTCCTTGAAGTGATCATCTTGGTTTCCTTCATAGCTCTCTCATACTTGGCAAGAGAATTTGTTTTCTTGAATAAACAGGAAAATATAGAAATATGAATCTTGAAACAATGGGGGAACCCTGTGCTCAACTACATCGACTGCAATACAAAACTTTCCTCCCAGCCAATCCAAACATAAAAGGAAATTAACATTAAGGATTTTCTATGACCCAGGCATTGAATTGACATCATGCAGGCAAACTAAGACATAAAACAATCCTGCTATTAGTTACAATCCTGCTCTTATTTACAAATGAAAAAGCTGAGGTTCGGGGTGGGTACAGCAACTCACACAAGGTTACAAAGATGAGAAATGCAGAGTTAGGATTTGAACACAGTGCTCTTGGCATCTAGGGAGTGAATACGTAAGCACTGAGAGCAGTGGTTCTTTAGCTGCTCCAGATTTACCACTGCCTTCTAAATATGAAAATATTAGTGTGGGTGTACCTGGGAGGCTCAGTAGGTTAAGCATCCTACTCCTGATCTCACAATTTGTGAGCCTGCTTGAGATTCTCCTCTCCCCCCATCTGCCCCTCCCCTGCATGCTCATGCTCACCCTCACGCTCCCTGGCTCATGCACGCACGCTCTCTCTCTCTCTCTCTCTCTCCCTCCCTCCCTCAAAATAAATAAACTTAAGGGGCCTCTGGGTGACTCAGTCAGTTGAGCTTCCAACTTTGGCTCAGGTCATGATCTCGCGGTTCGTGGGTTCGAGCCTCTCATCGGGCTCTGTGCTGACAGCTCAGAGCCTGAAGCCTGCTTCAGATTCTGTGTCTCCCTCTCTCTCTGCCCCTCCCCTGCTCCTGCTCACTTGCTCGCGCTCTCTCTCTGTCTCTCTCAAAAATAAGGACATTTTTTAAAAATTAAAAATAAACAAAATCAGTGTGATTTATAGAATCAGGGATAAGTGGACCCTCCTTATGCTGTTATAATTTTATGACAAAAACTTACTTAAGACTAATTTGAAAAACAAAATCTTTATTTTAATGAGTTAAGGTCGTCTAATTACCAATTCATCTTAAAATAATTGCGTATTACACTTTGGTAGCACTTTAGAGGTTAAGTTATTCTTGGCATTTATTGCTCCTAAAAATCTTGTGATACACATAGGAAAGACCCCCTTTTCAACTGGGAAAACTGACTTAACGTGCCAGGATACGTCTACTACAAATCTAGTGTTTTTTCATTCATTTTAAATGGACACATCATAAAGCCAGAACAAAGTTGGAGAGGCATTCAATGTAATGCTGGAACTGCTGGGCTAAGTATAGGGGGCAGGGTGTCAAAAGCACATAGGATATAATAAAAATAAATAAAAATCGGATTTATTGTGGACGTATTTAAGTTTCCTTGATCCAACAACGTCAACACCAAGACTTGTTAGAAGTATTTGGTGGGAAAAAAATGGAAAGACAGATACAAAACAGAAAATAGAGTGGAAGGCTTAATCATCTTACACAATAGTGGAGATGGAAAGCAAAGTTGGCATCTGTCAGACTCCCTGATTGCATTCTAACAGTAACCGAAATGCAGAAATTAAATGCTCTGATTTGTTACTCTAAAGGTTAAGAATTTCCTCATGATTTATATGTAATCGTTGAGAAATTTACGTCTAAAATCATATGTATACCTGCCATTTCCAATTCCTTCTCAGAAAAGCACTTTGAAGTTAGATTCAAATCTACATTACATTGGCCCTTGCCCCAATTGCAGGCAATAAAGGACTTTTTAAAATCCTGGCATTTTCTATGAAGCACTTTTGTGTTACATTTTAAACTATGCATGTTCTCCTTCTTCACAGATGACTATTAATTAACTATAGTCGGAAGCACTGAGGTAGCTGGCCAAATGCTGAAGCGTTAACACTGTAAGAGATGAAAGGCTGGTTCGGGCTCCTTTAGTCCTTAGCATTAGCTGGAAAGCCTAGATGATAACAACTTGAACGGTCATTCATTCATTCATCTATTCATTCAAGCCCTTAATGAACATTACCTACACAAAAGACACTTTGATATGTGGCCAAATAGCCTGCTGTAAATAAAATGGACTTTAAGATGTACCATTAATGCAATCAAAAATTCAATTAGATCTCCTCCAAGATTTAAGTATTAACATTGAAAGGAAGCTGGCCTACTTCATGCTATTCCACGAGGAAAGAGGTAAAGGAAGGCTGTGGGATGAGAGTTGCCTGTTAACTGGGAAGGATATGGCGAGTGAAATTGATCCAACCCTTGGTTCCAATCCTGGCTCCATTGCCTGCCTCTGAAAAAAGACGTCATATTTGACCAAATTAACTTTGTGATGAAGAACAAAAGTGGGAAAAGCGGAATGAAAGAACTCTCCAAGACACTGTATAAATCTCTGTTAGTAATGCCTTTGATAGTAATGCATTAAAATCCCAATAAATGATATATGCTAATATTCTGATATCAAGCCAGAATTTTTAAAAAGGATAACGAGTAGGTCTTTTTTCTTTATCCCTCTTTAATGAATCATTTCTCCATCCGGTGTCAAATATCCTGGGTGCCATGGAGCCAATGTGAAGGCTTTATGTTTCGTACTAGGTCCGGACCCTCTATGTTCTTCCATATAAAATAGATAATAACTATCTTGCTGATTTGGTGGGGTTTACTGAATGTTATGTACAATGTGAAAAATGTACCTTCAAATATAAAACCGACTTTTTTTATAATTAATAATGATACAGTAACAGAATTCAACAAATTTATGTCCATGGGTCTCAGTTTTGATTTTAAGAGGCAGCAAAAGGTCACATTTAACTCCAAACTCAATCCAGCGTGCCTGCGCTCAAATCTCACCTCCCCCACTTATTCTCTCTGCCTCAATTTTCTCATCTGTATGTAACAGGAGGAAAAACAGCCCCTGCGGACTAAGGTTATCAATAAAGACTCAGGGAGTTCGCGTGGGCAAAGTGCTTAGAATAGTGCCAGGCCATAGTGAGTCCTGTAGAACTTTTTGCTATTCTAGTTTTATTAACGTTCAAAATCACAGATTGGAACTACATCTGTGTATACATATAACATTCTTATCATTCTATGAAATAAGTCTTACTTCGCATTATCAAGGAGAAAGTAATTATAATTATTATTTGCTACCAACTCACTGTAAAAACTCATCATTTCCGTAGTTCCAAGTATAGGCCTGGAGACATTGGCAGCATCATTGAAGTCTTAAGGCTCAGACAGGACAGTAGGGCTCGCTCGTGGAATATATACCACTGATTACACCTTGTATGTTCTCGTGCAAGGTATTCTCTGGTGGCCACATTTGCCATTTAATGAAGTGGCCATCTGCTTCTATCCTCAAGTACTTGGTAAGGTTTGAGAAATCGAATTAGCTGCCCTCTGGAGATTTTGAAAATGTTTGCAGAGTGTGTGCCCTCTCTTGGAGACAGTATTTCTAAAACCCTCATGTAAAATTGTACTACACCTATAAGTCCAGAATGTGTTTCTTTATTGTAACGCCCTGAATGAAATCTAGGATTTGGTTTGTACTGTGATTAAAAGGCTGTGGATGTCTCTAAAAGAGAGTTAAGAGTCGGAACAACTAAACTCAATTCCTTAGTCTCCAAAGTTCCAGAATTCATATAGACCAAGTTAGAGAATGGCGCTACTTAAAACTAAGGAGAATTCCAACATCCAAAATTTAAAAAATATCCCAACCGTCTACAAGAGACAGTACATGTACTTTTTAATGTTTTTCAGACAAACCAGGACTTCACTTTGAGCGTATTCTTGATCTGGAGAATGGGAATCAAAGTGTAACTTGACTAATGGCTACAAACTATAAAATCCTGATACACCTTATCAATAGGATAGTCCCGAATGGGCACCACCTGTGATAGGTCTTAGCTGGGACCCAAGAAAATTGGTCTCTCCTCTTTCCAAGTTCTACAACAATGTTAGATATCCTAAGATCATAGGTGAGGCTACAGTCATCAACTTGCTTCTCCATAAACTTAGTTCTCTTGCTTCTGGTCCAGAGAACCTTTTATGGAAAACATGTTACAACAGTGGTGGCACCTGCAAGGACTTCATGCACTGTGTGTTGACTAAAATCATTCAACTTTCATATAAAGTTGACAGGCAGGCCCCCGATTCTCATCTGAAACATTTACAGAAGCACATAAAAGATACCTAAATTTGCATTAGAAATCCAAATCAAGAATATCAAGGCCCTGACGTATCCCAGAAAAAAGACTGCACAGATAAAACAGGCATGGGGGACTAGTACATAATTTCAGGACAACAGAAAGGGTAGGAAAAGATTCCCGGTCATGTTCTGTCGAGCACAGATTCCACCGACTAGGAAACTTTGCACACAAAATAGGCGACCCCCGGTCTCTAATATCAGAACTGCTTTCTGAGGAAGTAAAAGGCTTTTCTCCTGGCCTCCATCATGGCCATTAACATTTTCCTTTTTTTTTTTTTTATGTGTTTGGAATGCAGTGAGGTAGAGAGCAAAACCTACAGGACAGGTCTCCCAGCATTCTCAAGTTAAAAGCTTGTCCTGCAAATATGTAACCACTAGACAGACCCTGGAAGAGGAGCAAGATAAACATTATAGAAGGTTGCAACGTACCCAGATATTAATATCCCTTTGTAGAATCAGATAGCCGGGCCCTAGAAGTTAATATCCCTTTGTAGAATCAGATAATCAGGCGCTAGAGGGAAATAAGATCTCTCCTCCTCCGTCCAGCAGTACCACACTATTAAAGTACCCCAGACTTCAGAAATAATGGTAAGTGGCTACATACATAAGCAAAACCCCAACATAATATCAAAGAAAAGGACCTAAGAGCACCCACGTAGAACCTGAGGGTAATCAGCAAAATTATCTACATTGTTTAGCGGAAAACCACAGATGTGAGTGAAACTCATTATTTCAAAGTAAATAAAACTCATTACTTCAAAGTTAATGAAACAGAAACAACAATATGGAGCCTTTGAAAAGATTTCATGGTCAAGGGAGAAGGAAAACACAGTTATGCTTGAGAAGTACTCAGCGTTAATTAATAAGGAAATTTCAGAAGTCACCTGCTTTGCATACTCACTTAAAATGAAGAGAAAAGAAACTTAGATAAGCAAATGGTAAAATGAAAGAAGACCATAAGAAACTAAGGTAGAAAGGTCGCTTATTTCAACGTCCAGAGCGTCGAAGGGAAATGGAGATCAGAATTTTCTAAGTAAGCCACATAGAAATGCTGGAATAAGAATCTTCATCCAAAGCCAAAAAGAGCAAAAATTATGCTGGGGAGTGTCAAATCAGTGATGTAACATTCAAGTCTGAGAAATTAACATTATTAATAAAGTATCCAATTCCAAAATGCTGGGGTTTTGTTCTAGTCAACTCTCCACCCAATGTGGGGCTAGAACTCACAATCCCGCAATTGAGAGTCCACGCTCTACTGTCCAAGCCAGCCAGGTGCCTCCAAAATACCGTGATAATAGTTGGAAGTAGTATAGCATTTTGGAAGGCAATATGGCAACCCTGTAGGGGAATAAAGGCCTTGAAATGTGATCAAATATTTGTTTATAAGGGGATCTTATTATTTATATATTACGGTATTTAGAATATTTCTAGCCTTATTTAGTCTTAATGTCTAAAGTTACATGAACGCTCAAGTAAACTGTGCTAGAACCACGTGATGGGATGCCATGCGAGTCAACAAACTGGAGAATGTTGTACATTTTCGATCAATTCTTCCCCAAATCCTCAACTCCAATGAACTGAAACAAATGAAACAAAAAAAATGAGAAAACACCTACGCTAAAACTGGGAAGTTACCTCAAAGAACATCGGTCAAATAAAATGCATAATTGACCATACTGGGGAAAAAACAAAACAAAACAAAAGTATTCCTGCTTCAGAGTCTGCCATCTTCAGACAAAAAGATGAAGAACTTTTGAAGAATGGATGGCCAGAGACACAGTTGGGTGTGGACCACCATATTTTGGAGCCTGCTCACCCATTAGAGATTGGCAGTAATCATAGGGCCTCAAAAGTGACTACCCAGTCTCACTCAGTCATTTTGATTTTTAATATCAACTCCCGACTCAGTTTTAAGGGAGAAGGTAGATGGGAAGAAAATGGAAAATGCCGTTTGGGAGTTTTACAGCTGTGACCTAAAAGTGGAATTTTTAGACCTAAAGAAATGCTTTTTATGTTACAAGGCCACAAGCTGAGGAGCAAGGTTTTATCCCAACCTCCCATCCAGAAGATTAGCTCTCACAGGGGCGCCTGGGTGGCTCAGCTGGTTAAGCATCCGACTCTTGGTTTCAGCTCAGATCATGGTCTCACGTTTCTCGAGTTCAAGTCGGGCTCTGCGCTGACAGTGCGGAGCCTGCTTGGGATTCTCCCTCTCCCTCTCCCCTGTTAACTTTCTCTGTCTCACAAAATAAATAAATAAACTTCAAAATAATTTTTTTTGAAAAAAAAGACTAAATCTCACAGAAAAGAAAGAAACACTGAATAACAAAAGGACAGGACAGGCCTTAAACACCATAGACAGAGCTGATCCCTGGTGCACAGTTTCATCATACATCCTTTTTCATTTTTAGAATAGTTTTAGGTTTACCGAGAAGTTGCAAATATAGTACAGCAAGTTCCTATGTAACTCCATTGCCCCTACCGCTAACAACTGACATTATCATAGGACGTTTGTCACAATGAATGAACCTGTATTAATATGTTATCACTAAGTCCACATTTTATTAGGATTTCCTTAGTTTTTAGTTAAGGTCCTTTCCCTGTTCCAGGATACCAGATCACATTTAATCATCAAGTCCGCTTGGACTCGTCTTGGTTATGACAGCTTTCCAAGCTTTGATTTTGATGACCTGGAGAGTTTTGAGTAATACTGTTCTGGTATTTTGTAGTAGGTCCCTCAGTTGGAGTTTATCTCATGTATTTCTCACAATTAGACTGAAGTTATGGATTTGGGGAAGAAGATCACAGAAATAAGGCACCTATCAGATCAAAGGTACATCCGGACAACAGAACCTATCACTGTTGATGTTGACTGTGGTTGCCTGGCTCAGGTAGTATTGGTCAGGTCTCCCCACTACAAAGTTACTTTCCACCCTCCCTTTTCAGACTTGATCCTTTGGAAGGAAGTCACTATGCACAGCCCACAATTAAGGGTGGGAAGTTATGCAGGGAGTATCTCTGTAAAAGGATATTCTTCGGCATAGATTTGTTCATTCCCATTTATCCAGTCATTGATTTATATTCGTATGGACCCGTGGACGTTTATAATTTGGTTTCTAGTCCAATACTACTTTATTTTTGCTGAAATTGTTCTGGCTTTGGACATTGGGAGGTGCTTTCATTCATTCCTATACCCCTTGGATGTACCCCCACGATTGTATTTGTTTTGATCTGTTTACTTTCTGACACCACAAGATGCCCCAGGCTCATGTTAGATATCCCCTGTCACACTACTAGAAGCAATCATTTTCCAAAGAACTATGGGAAACTTTTTAGTCACACTTAGTTTCCAATAGTCCTGGTTTTGTATGTACATCATCCCATCAGTGGCAAATAACAATTTAATTTCTCCCTTTGTTTATTTGTATTTATTTTAGAGCTTCTGTCTAATCACATCAGCAGATTCTTCCAGAAATATACATACATATTTGCACATACTTATCCATGTTTAGAAAAAGCAAAACCTGAGGCTAGAACATCCAGAAACAAACCTAGGCTGTGATTTTAAAAAAAAATAATAAGTGGAAAAAAGATACGCTATTTACTAACAGCGTTACAATGATTAGGTAACAATGGGTCAGAAATCTACCTCGTGATTGTAATCGGAATGAATCTCCTATGCAAAATAGAAAAAATCAGGATGATAGGAGAACAAAAGTACAAAACACCTTAAATGTAAAACACGTTACATTCGCTGTTAGGAATAACGCTTCTGCCAACAATCGTGTGCAAGGTTTGGTGTAGATCGAGGTATTCAGTTCTATTCCGTATGCACCCAGGAGTAGAATCTTTTGGTCATACGTTAACTCTATGTCTAGCTTTTTATAGAACCATTAAACTGTATCCTAAAGTGCTTGTACTATCTTACATTCCCACCAGCAAGGTATGACGGTTCTAATTCTCCATATCCTCACCAACAATTGCTATCGTCTGCTTTTTATCACAGCCATTGCAGTACATGTGAAACAGTACTTCATCGTGGTTTTGATTTGCGTTTCCCCAAAAGCTAATGAGGTTGAGGGTCTTTCGTTCTATAGCCTAGTTAGCCATCTGCCCAGCTCTTTGAAACGCTCATGTCCCAAATGAACTTCATGTGTCATGTGGCCTTAATTTTAAACCAGTGCATCCCAAATATACTCTGAATATTTGATGAAATAGATTCTAGTCATTTGAATGTGCTTTGATAGCAGAAAAAAAAACTATTTCATACAGAAGATAAAGACACAAAAGTAGCCCACCAAAATATTGACAGCAATTACCTTTTGGGTGGAAAAAATCACAGGTAATTTGGATTTGTGTGTGTGTGTGTGCGCCTTGTTCTTCTGTACTAGGAAGTATCTAATTCTAGTTTTTTTGGTCAAATTAAAAGATGAATAGAATTTGAAAGGTCAAATATTACCATAAGGGTCATAAAAAAAAAAAAAAACCAGTGGTCTACTCTATGATGCACCAAACTCATTTACTCTCTCCAGAGGTAGCCACTTTGAAATTTTAAAGGTTTTCAGTGTTATCTCTAAACATGTTTTGGGGCACTTGGGTGAGTCAGTCGGTTAAGCGTCCAACTTTGAGTCAGGTCATGATCTCGCAGTTTGTGAGCTCGAGCCTCGTGTCAGGTTCTGTGCTGACAGCTTGGAGCCTGGAGCCTGTTTCAGATTCTGTGACTCCCTCTCTCTCTCTTTCTGCCCCTCCCTCACTCACGCTCTGTCTCTCAAAAATAAACATCATTAAATAAACAAACATGTTTTAGTATTTCCTAAATTTTCAAGTGTATTTACTATAAAATTCCAACTAGGAAGAGGAGGAAACCTAGCTTTTTCAGCCATCTCCCAAAGATAGTTGTCCCCCCCCAATTTTTAGATATATAAATTGTCAGCTTTTAATATCTGTATAGTTGTCATAATCAGAGATGAGCTATGGGTTATACCATAATTACATTTACATTCCCTGCAACATTTTGTTTTAAAGGAATTAATTATCATGTGCATATCTATTTATAACTGATCCCAAAATCTGTCAGTTTAATTCCTTCGTTACAAACACGTAAGATAACCTGTCAGCTCCAGTTTTTTCCCCTTCAGTGACCCCTTGTGCCCTCAGAGATCTCCTACCAATCTGGCCTGCATCTAATTGAAGCAAACCTGTCATCACAGCATTTCTCTACAACTTCATCCAGAGAAATCCTTTCCTTAGCCTTCCTATGTTGGATCTCCGGTTCTCTGGATACCAAGCCTTCCCCATTAGTAGTCTAATCCCTTGTTTTAGTGTGGCACATTCTTCAGTAGCTTCCTGAGAAAGGATGTTTGAACATTAGATTTGGGATCTTGAATGCCTAAAAATGTCTGCAGCCTGCCATTATATTTGATGAATAGTTTGGCTGTGTATGGAACTATGGTTTGGAAAAAAGTATCCATTTTTTCTTCATTGCCTTTAGATTCAAATTTTAAGAATTCGGGTGTCACATAGCTCTTGGGGTATCTGGGTGGCTCAGTTGGTTAAGCATCTGACTCTTGATTTTGGTTCTCTCTCAGTTTGTGAGATTGAGCCTTGCATTGGCACAGAGCCTGCTTGGGATAGCCCCCCCCCCCCCCCGCCCCGCCATTGTTCTGTCCCTCTGCCAATTATGCACACACTTGTGTGCTCATTCTTAAAAAAATGCTGATGTCATTCTAATTCCTACTCCTTTGTATATAATCTGACCTATTTTAAGTATGTTAGCTCTAAAAGCTTATGGGATCCTCTCCTCTCTATCTCTAGCATTTTCTCCCCTTAGTTGATATCAGACTTCTTGAATTGATTCTCTGAGTTTCTTAATTTATCTTTGAATTTATGGAATTTTCCATTTTTGCTGGTCTTTAGGACAGATTTCTCACCTTTATACCTTAACCCTGCAGTTACCAACTTAATTTGGCTTTCAAAAAATTTCTGAATAGCTCTTACTCTGTGAATTATTTTTATTTTTATTTTTTTGTAAGGTTTATTTTTGAGAGAGAATGAGGGAGAGTGTGTGTGTGAGTGGGTTAGGGGCAGAGAGAGAGGGAGACACAGAATGTGAAGTAGGCTCCAGGCTCTGAGCTGTCAGCACAGAGCCCGACATGGAGGTTGAACTTGTGAAGCACGAGATCGTGACCTGAGCTGAAGTTGGACGCTCAACCAACTGAGCCACCCAGATGCCCCTGTTTTTTTTTTTTTTTTAAATAGTATGAGATCTGTTTCATCACTAGTTTCTTCATATGTTATTATCTCCTCTGAGTATCATTTTAATTTTAATCTTGTCTTTTAGGTTAAATGCTTTCCTCAATGTCTACCAACACTTGACTGGCAGTTTATATTTAAGGGCGAAATATTTAAATGTGGATTCGAAGTTCTATGTGCAGGTGGGGATGGGGTAGGGGAAGAGACTGCTTTACCTCTCATCTGGAGTACAGAAGCCTGGCTGCCAATGTTCTGATCTCCAAGTGGGAGATGGGACTAGGATCTTGTGGTTAAATATGCTATTGTCCATTACCTCGTGTTCCCTCGGACACCTCACCCGGAATGGTACCTTGTTTCCGCGAGTCCAGAATTTCTTTGGGCTCAACCTCCTCAGTCTCTCTAGAGGTCCCAACTACGATCTTCTGCTGCTGGATTTGGGAGGTCATCTGGGTCGTCTGGTAGCCCTTAATATAGACTTTTGACCAGTAGTATCCACAGCGCACCTCACGTGTACTTCTGCTCCCAGAAGTACCTGGCGCCTTCCATTTTCTGAGCCTTTCCAAGATACAAATGTGCCGTGCAAGCCAGCTTTGCTCACAGTGAAGACGAGCGACGTCCGTGAGAACTGGCATAGTTATCAAGGAGACCCTAATCCCATTTGTCCCGGGTTTCTAGCTCCCAAACACGAGGCTGGGACATGTTTGTGTGGCTGGGGAAACTGACCAACCTAAGAAGATACTTTGTTCATAGTCCTTGCCACAGCCGGGGTCTTCGCCTGTCTGCATTGTGCTAATTAAGTTACCACTTCTCCATCTTGCAAGATTTTTTTTAACCATTTTTGGAATCATTTTCTTACCCATATTTTGTTTATTTGCATATTTGTAGATGCTTGTTCCTGCACTCTAACTTTATTGGCTACGGATAGGAGTTAAAAGCGGATGTTCAATCGGCCATGCTTAACTATGTTTCTATTAAATCAGAAACATCAGAGTCTAGATAACACTGAAAATCCAAGTTTGAACCCTTAGTGTTGTAGCGTCTGGTTAATTCCACTCTCGATAGTGGCTCAGTTAGAATTTAGCCTGCCTGCACAGATTATGACTTCTTTTAGCTCTGCACCAGAGAGGAGCCATGCTAAGCGTGCCTGGGCGCTGCAAATACCTTTGAGGATCCAACTAAACTCACTCATTATAAAAAAATCTATTCACGTTATCCTACGACAGATCTTGAGAACTTTATCTTGCACGACTAAAGCTGTCCACTGAACAAGTCCCCGCTTCCCCCACAGCAAGCCCTATTCTACTTTGTTTCTAGAAGTCCAACTGCTTTATACACCTCATCTAAGTAGATTCATACTGGTTTTGTACTTTTGTAATGGGCTGATTCCACTTAAGGTAATGTTCTGAAGGTGCATCTATGGTGGGGCATGTAATAAGACTTTTTTTAATGTTTATTTTTGAGAGAGACAGAGCATGAGTGGGGGGAGAGGCTGAGGCAGGTTCCAGGCGGATAGCAGAGCACCTGATGTGGGGCTCGAACTCACAAACTGGGAGTTCATGACCGGAGCTGAAGTTGGACGCTTAACTGACTGAGCCACTCAGGCGCCACCCCCCCCCCAAGACTTTCTATGGCTAAGGGATAGCCTTACGTTTGTGTAGACCTCATTTTCTTTATTCATTCATCCCTCAAAAGGACCTCTAGTTTTTCACATTGTGTCTATTGTGAATAGTACTGCAATGAACATAGGAAGGTAATGTTTTTATTTTGATTTTTTCTGGATAAAAGGCGGGACTGCTGGATCACAGGATAGTTGTTTTTAATTTGAAGAGTCTCCATACTCTTTTCCATGGTGACTACACCATTTTGCAATGCCACCAACAGGGCTCCAATTTCCCCACATCCTCACCAACATTTGCTTCCCCCTCCCCCTTAGTGGCCATCCTAATGTGTGCGAGGTGATACGGTAATTTTGATTTATATTTCCCTGATGATTAGTCATCTTGAAGATGTTGAACCTAATTAGATTTTGTCAGCTGAATGATTTCCTATTTTCATGTGCTTGTGAGCCATTTGTAGATCTTTTGAGAAACAGCTATTCAAGCCCTTTGCCCATTGTTTAAATGAGGTTACCTGATTTGCTATTGAGTTGTGGGAGTTCTTTATATATTCTGGACGTTAAGCCCTTACCAGATATATGCCTTTCGAGTATTTTCTCTCATTCTGTAAGTTGCCTTTTCACTCTAGGTTTTTTCCTATGCGGAACAGTTTTTAAGTTTGACATAGTCCCACTAGTCTATTTTTGCTTTTGTCACATGTACAATCGGGGTCCAATCCAAGTTTTACTGCACATTTCTGACCTAATATTTCACTAAAGTTTTGTTTTTACCAAATGGAAAATGAGGATACGTATGTGATAAATTGATATGCCCAGTGTACTTTTCATCTCTATTGAGCAATCACAGAAGATTCGTTTTAGAGTTTGTATGCAGTATAGTTTCACAAGTCCCTGGCCGTAAACCCAGGTCTGTCTGGCCTACTGCATCAATAACAACATGTGTTCTACAATTCAGTGATTTTAGTGATCAACAGGGTTTTACTGAGATCAAGGGATCAAGGACTAATTAAAATTGAAGCTTAAAAAATGAATATCAGAAGGAAATCAAAATCACACTCAGGATCGGTCTTTAAGCAGATCCAAGAAACCGAAGAACTGCTAAAACAAAAATGTTTGAGGTGACTGGCTCTTTCACCAATACACAGAAATTAATAGCTTTTCCATAGATAAGATAATCAGCCTTAAAACTAAAGAAATTTCCAACAGCCACGAAATGTGAAACAGAAATAAACTCATTACGGGGCGCCTGGGTGGTCGAGTCAGTTAAGCGCCCGACTTCGGCTCAGGTCACGATCTCGCAATTCAGGAGTTCCAGCCCAGCATCTGGAGCCTACCTCGGATTCTGGGTCTCCGTCTCTCTCTGCCCATCCCCACGCCCCCCCCCCACCGGTCTCAAAAATAAATAAAAATCTTAAGAAATTAAAAAATAAACTCATAACGAAACACATTGCTACTATGGGAGAAAAAGCTATAAAACTCAGGTAAGGGACATAAAAGGAGGCCTGAGTAAATAGAGAAGCATTTTGCTTTTGGATAGGAATGGACAACATAGTTATCGTGTCAAGTCTTCCAAATTAAACTATAAATTTTATGGAATAGCACTTGAAATTTAAACAATTTGAGAACTTGACAAAGTGAGAGTAAAATTGATGTGGAAAATAAACGTTAGAGGTCATCCAGGAAAATTCTGAGAAAGGGGAGGGATGAGGCCTATCAGCCCTATTAGCCAATACGACTTATTACAAAGCTGCAGTAACTTAAGGCCCAGGAACAGACGGACAGACGGCTGTGACTGAAGACAATACAGAAAAAAGGCTTTCCTCTAAGTTTAGAATGAATAAAAATAGAAACAATTTTTACCTGAAATGAAACCTCTTAGAGGCTCAAGAAAGACTGCATTAAAATATCTAAATTCTTCCTTGGCTAATAGCCCTCTTAATTAAGGCAATCCTGAATATTAAGTAAACCGGCAATCCCCCCACAAATTACTTATAATCCCTCCTCTCCCGTCAAATTTTTCTTTGGGCTTACTTCTAGTTTTACCCCCATGCTAGATATAGATTATAGATGTCAAATATACTATAGGGCTTTCACATAGTTACAAGACACTGTAAAAAGATAACATTTCATGAATGTTTTCCTATTTTCTATATAAAACCTTGAAGTGACTAATTTGACAATTCTCTATCATTCTGCATGAACGGGTCAGGATTTTAAAACTGAATATTGTGGGGCACCTGGGTGGCTCAGTCAGTGAAGCGTCCGACTTCAGCTCAGGCCCCGATCTCACGGTTTGTGGGATCGAGCCCCGCGTGGGGCTCTGTGCTGACAGCTCAGAGCTTGGAGCCTGCTTCAGATTCTGTCTCGCTCTCGCTCTCCCTGCTCTTCCCTCGCATGCGCACACGTTCTCTCTCTTTCTCTCTCAAAAAAATAAATAAATATACGTTAGAAAATTTTAAATAAAAATAAAAGATAAAACTGAATATTGTTACATATTAATTTCTATTCAGGTTTTGTTGTATAAATGTCAGAGCTGTTTAGCCCATGGTCTCAATTATTCTTTTGTAGTAAATTGTGGGAGATACATTTCTGGAACAAATGTTTTAATAAATATAAACTGCTTTTTGAAAGCATTAGATGAATGTACATTGCAATAAATAATTGATTGCTTAACTGTGTTTACGTAATATATTTTTCCCAGTTTCAGAGTAAAAAGATAACTTGCTTTTAATCTGTACTCTACAAATTGATAGCGTTACTGCAGTGATACTGAAATTTTCTGCTATACATATATACACGTACGTCAGTTTAATTATCTAAATATCACTTCCTTACCCACACATCTCTCTCTAATATCAGAGGTTAACTTAAATACAAATATCATTTACTAGTAAACCAAAAACTCCACTCCTATTAAGTCTGATAGGAAACTTTTCTATTAACCCACGATGAACCCAATAAGAAAATTTTTAACTCCTCAAATAAGTTTCTATAAAATATTAGAAAACACAGATTTGCAATAAACAGGCATTTTTTTTTTGGATCAAATGTAAAAAGAAAACTAAAAAGACCTCTCAGTCATGAGAGCATAGGAGGAAAATAGGAAGAAAAAAAGTAGCTTGGATAAAGGGTTCTCGGGAGTAGCTGTGATAGTTTGTCCTCCTAACAAGGAGACATCGAGGAAAGAGTGGCAAGAGAATGAGCGGTTTTCTGAAAAGATGAATTACTAACAATCACTCGGAGATAAATAGAAAACCATATGAAAGCTACAATCATTTTAAAATTTAATTAGTATTCAAAAATCTATCCACAAAGCACCATTTCTAATGGACAGTCTAAGGACAGGGAAATAATTTGCATAGGGTAGAGTTTAAGAGTAGAGATTGTAGGGGCACCTGGGTGGCTCAGTTGATTAAGTTTCCACCTCTTAATTTGGGATTCAGGCCATGATCTCACAGTTCAGGAGTTCAAGCCCCTCATCGGTCTCCTCTGTGCTGCCAGCTTGGGATTCTCTGTCTCTGTCTCTCTGTCTCTGTGTCTCTCTCTCTCTCTGCCCTGCCCCTGCTCACAATTTCTGTCAAAAATAAAACGTTTTTTAAAAATAATTCATCAGATGAAGTTTAGATCAGTGGAAAACCACACTGATCTCACTCTGGTTACTGAAAGCTTAGAACAAATTCCCTGTAAGACGGCTGAGGGAATTTGCTTTTTTTTTTTTTTTTTTAAAGCTCTCACTGTAGAATAGGATAATCAAGTCTAACCTGGCTTCCTATTTGGGGGGCAGGGTGTGAAACTAAACTTCGTCCATGCTCAGGGAAAGTAGGCTCAAAGCCTAGGGGAGAAAGGTACAGTTGTAGGCACAGGACATAGGATACAGAAATCAAGCCATCTGCAAATTGGCATATAAACATGCCAAGATAGAAAGGCAATCCTAAACATAATTACAGTAACATAAGAAATAACTTTACTTTTTATGACTCAATTACAAATTTAAAACATTGGAGATTTCTATTTGCCTCTAGTCTTAGCCAAGATGAAGTATCCCCATTCCTTCCAATCCAGCAACAGAAACAGATTTAAGGGGGAAAAAAAAAAAGCCTATTCCTCCAAGCCAAAAGACTTGAAAAAGAATGACTTAAAACAGAATATTTGAAAATATCCATCTGGCTCCAGCCAAACATCAGTGGCAAAAACGTAGCCCTTCTCTAGTTTCAGCTGGCTTGAGCAGAAAGCCGATAGGAAGTGGACCCCCAACCCCACAGACACAGCCAGCAGTGTTCTGGTTCCCCCGGTTGAACAGTGTCAGGAAACCAAATAGAGATTGGATCTCCAGCCTATGCTAAGCAAAAGCAGGTGATGCCCAGCCATGTTGGTATAGGCAGGGCCCTGCAGGGCACTGATCTTTCAACCCCCCACCAGTAGACATGGGTAGTATTCCAACAGTCAGCAAGATTCAGTGAGCGGAGCCTTGGCTCGCACCTGGCAGCGGTGAGATGTAGGGAGCCTACAGGAGTCAGAGCAAATCCACGTTCTTCTTCAGGTGCCAGCAGGTTCCAGAAGATAGCTGAATCTCCATCCTCGATTTGGAGAGACAAGACTGAACAAGGTGGTAGGAGCAGAAGGGACACCGTAATTTCCGTCACCGCTGGAGTCGGTGGGGCCCAATGGGGAAGCTAACATCCATACCCAACTGACAGCAACAGAGACTAAGCAATATGGTCTAAGCGGGAATAAGGCAGTACAAGTCTGCATCACTGTACTCCTTATCCATACCCTTGCACCAGGGGTAGGGAACGGAGCTGGTACCCTCTGTGAAGGGATCGGCAAAGCCAAGGGGTGAGCTGAACTTCTACTCTGCCAATAGGTAATGAAGCCGTAGGAGTCAGGACTCCATTTTTGCCGGAGAGGTGTTAGTGAGGCCCCGAGGGAAGTTGAACCCACGTACCCACCAGGGCCTTGCACTACACCCGAACAGGGGCGCTCTCTACTAAGAGCAAATATTCAACAGGATCCACAATCTCCTAGTAGAACATCTTTCTTAGTCTTTTCAGACCGCTGTAATACAATACCATAGATCAGGTGGCGTATAGGTAGAGATTTCACACAATTCTGGAGGCCGGGAAACCCAAGAGCATAGTGCCAGCATACCTGCTGTCCGGTGAGGGCCTGCTTACCTGGTTCATAGAGGACAGTCTTTTGGTGTTTCTCACCCGGAGGAAGGAGCAAGGGATCTCTCCGGGGCCTCTTTTATGAGGACAGAGCCCTCATTTATAAGGGGGAACCTAATCACCTCCTAAAAGCTCCCACCTCCAAATACCATCATACGGGGGGATAAGGTTTCAACATATGAAACTGGGGAGAAAGGCAAACAGTGTATAACATCATCCCAAAGAACCAGGATACAGTTAAGAAAAAAAAGTCACTCATCATACCAAAAACCAGGGGAAAAGAAAACACAAATGAGAAAAGCCAATCAATAAATGCCAAAGTCATACAGAGTGTGTCCTCTAACCACAATGGAATCGAACCAAAGTCAACAAACAGAGAGAGAAATAGCTCAAAGGATTTGAAAAGTAAATAACATACTTCCAGAGAATCCCTGGGTCAAAGAGGAATTCTCAAAGAAAATAGAAATAATATGTGGAACTCAACGATAATGAAAATACAATATATCAGTTTACACAAGAGGCAGTTAAGCAGTGAACACGGGTAGATTTAGGCTATACATTTACTATAATTGTAATTCATTTCAGTAAATCTTTACTTTAGAAACTTAGATTAGCAACAGAATTTCCTGCCTCAAGAAGTTAGAAAAATAAGAGCAAACTAAACCCTATGCAAGTAGAAGGACAGGTTAGTAAAAGTGAACACCAAAAGCCAATAAGGTCAGGGTTTTTTTTTTTAAAAATATCGATATGGGGCGCCTGGCTGGCGCAGTCGGTTAAGCGTCCGACTTCAGCCAGGTCACGATCTCGCGGTCCGGGAGTTCGAGCCCCGCGTCGGGCTCTGGGCTGATGGCTCAGAGCCTGGAGCCTGTTTCCGATTCTGTGTCTCCCTCTCTCTCTGCCCCTCCCCCGTTCATGCTCTGTCTCTCTCTGTCCCAAAAATAAATAAACGTTGAAAAAAAAATTTTTTTAAAAATATCGATAACATTGACAAGCCCATAAAAAGACCAAACAAAAAAAAAGAAGAAAACACAAAATTCCAACATCAAGAATGGAAAAAGCAGATCATTACAGATCCTGCAGCCATAATAAGGATAATAATAAAGGGATTGTGTAATATGCTAAGGGAATGCTATAAACAACTCCGTGCACACAAATTGCATACAGAAGAAATGGACAAACCCCTTGCACGCCATGAACTACTGAAATTCACCCAAAATGAAATAGACGACTGCAACAGTCTTATGGCAGTTAAAGAAATCGAATTTGTATTTAAAAAGCGCCTGCAGGGCACCTGGGTGGCTCAGTCGGTTAAACGTCCGACTTCGGCTCAGGTCAGGATCTCGCGGTCCTAGAGTTCGAGCCCCACATCGGGCTCTGGGCTGATGGCTCAGAGCCTGGTGCCTGCTTCCGATTCTGTGTCTCCCTCTCTCTCTGCCCCTCCCCCGTTCATGCTCTGTCTCTGTCTCAAAAATAAATAAAACGTTAAAAAAAAAAAAAGTGCCTGCAAAGGAAGTTTCGAGGCCCAGATGGTTTGCAGGAGACTTCCACCACATATTTAAAGAGGAATTACTCCAAATTTATACAATTCCTCCCAGAAAATTAAAGAGGAAGAATCGCTTTCCAACCTGCTTTATGAGGTTAGTGTTACTTTGATAACAAAGCAGACAAACACAGAGGAAAAAAAAAAAAAGAACTATAGGCCAGTATCTCTAACCGACATAGTTGCAAATTCCTCAATAAAATATTTGAAAATTGAATCTAGCAAAAAAGAATAACCACCATGAGCAATTTGGTTTTACTCTAGGTACGGAAGAAAAACCACATGACCACATCAAGTGACGTAGAACACACATTTGACAAAAGCCGAGGCTTACCATGATTTTTTAAAAACTCAGCCAATTAGGAATAGAGGACTTTCCTCCTTACACACAGCCCACTACACCTCAGAACCAGCAAAGAAACACCAAATCCTTCTCCCGCTTGCAATCTCTCTCACTTACCTTTCTGTTGTACCTCTCCCGCCCGTTCCCTCTTCTTCTGATGCATTTATTTCTCTGGCTTTTTCGCGCCTGCCTCTTCCGCTTTTAAGGTATCATGTGATTGCATTGAGCCCACCTGGAGAATCGAAACCCCCTTTGCCAATTTTAAGGTCACCTGATTACTAACCTCATTACATCTGCCAAATCTCTTCAGAGCAGGACCCAGCTTAGCGCTTGATCGAATAACCAGGTGACAGGACTCTTGGAGAGAGACTTAGATAGACCCCTACCACCGGTGGAAAATTCAGACAACTCTCTGTATGGACAGGGAGAGGAAGCCCTAATGGATAAATTCCGCGTCAGTTTCTTCCTCTTCTCTTCTATTCCTCCAGTGACTAAATCGTCACTTAATGGACGATATGTACGCAGACCGTGCAAGGTGAAAGGGATAGAGCTGCCTAAGAAACCGTCCTGCCCTCGTGGGTAACCTTGTGGCAAATGCCAGGACGTAAAAATGTGTGGCCAATATCAGGAAGGAAAAAGATCGCATTCAGGAAGAAGCGTGTGTTGGGAGCAGTGCTGTGATCGCTCAAGACAGGGGCACCCAGACCGGACTGATGAAGACCAAAGTTTGCCATCGACAGCCCTGCAAAGCTGGGGGAGGTGATAATGCCCGCAACGACTTCAGGCCTAAGGTCACTTCTGAGAAATGCTGAGTAGCTATAGCAGTCTTAAGGCAGGGTGGCAAGAATTGTTGAGAATAAGTTTCTTTCTTCTTTCTACTTTTGAAGCATAAGGGGAAATTGAGGGTTAGGTCCCATTGCGTTTTACAAACAAAGCAAATCGTTTCCCTGTGAGCTCTGGGCACGTTTATCAAGTGTCCCTCATCTGTGGGAACTACTGCAATGCCCAGTTGAACGCAGTTCACACTATTGGAATCCTGTTGTTGTTGTTTTTTCCCCCTAAAATGAAATCTTCCCCAATGATCACTTCCCTTTTCGTTTCTAACTTCCCTGAGGAGGAACAGCTAGGGGTGAAGAGACATACCACTGCCATGTCAGGTGGAAGGTTCCTGAAGGAAACAATGGGAGTGACTATTAGGATACTGACTGAGCTGCATGAAAATGAGCTTTTGATGAGAAAATGGTTCCCGAAAACGAGATTCAGGCCAGCATCGAACATCCGGGTGCCGACTTAGGAAACCGTGGAACCGGCAACGCTTTAAGGGTTGCTAGAGAGGTTCTTTTCGATAAAGGGTCATGATTACTTTCAAAGCACCTTAAGTCTTATTCACACGTAAGTAGGGCAAAAGGAGACAAGATTAGAACGGAGATGATCTTAATACTCAGTTCACGTTTTGTCTCTTCCAGGAAGTGTTCCCTGACCCTGCTCCCTTTCTGCTCTTAAGGTTGAGTTAGGTACCTGTTCTTTCGTCTTTCCATAAGACCCCAGGCTCCCGTCTATAGTAGCACGTGTCTCTTAAAGGTTGGATACCCCCAGGGGCGCCTGGGTGGCTCAGTTGGTTAAGCGGCTGACTTCGGCCCAGGTCGTGATCTCGCGGTCCATGAGTTCGAGCCCCACGTCAGGCTCTGTGCTGATAGCTCGGAGCCTGGAGCCTGTTTCAGATTCTGTGTCTCCCTCTCTCTGACCCTCCCCCGTTCATGCTTTGTCTCTCTCTGTCTCAAAAATAAATAAACGTTAAAAAAAATTAAAAAAAAAAAGTTGGATACCCCTGGCAGCTTCGGGGTATGCTACTCATTCTGTGGCAAGTAAACCGACCTTGCTAAGTGCTTGGCTTGGACTGAGGACTTAGTAAATAGCCGCTTGCAGTTATAAGTGGACACAAAAACAGACCCTAAGTTTCTCGACAGTGAAGAAATACAGGAGCCATAGTGAATTATAAAATTTGAAGACACTGTTCTGTGTATCCTTACTTGATCTTTCAGAGCCAGACACAGGGGGAATCACCTCCCCTTTTTTATTGACACACTCTCTTCTCAAGTTCTTGACAATGTACCGTCTTGCTTTTCCCCCTACCTGATTGGTTACTCTTGTTCGGTCTTTGTTACTTTCCCCCTCCTTATAAAGGTTAGAATTTCTCTCAGCTACATCTTGGGCCACATTCCCCTCTCTGTGCTTCTTTCCATAAGTGATCTCATTTATTCCCATGGTTTTCAGCATCAATTATGTCCAAAAATCTCAAAGGTATAAATATAGTCCACATCTCTCTTCTGAATTTCAGAGTCAACGATCCCATTGTCTACCTGTATCTCCAATTGAATATCTAATGTTTATTTCAAAAGAACGGTCCAACATTCAACATGGGACACCAGTTTGTGGTGTTCATCCATCCAAATCTTCCCCCCCCCCCCGCCCATCTTTTCAATCAGAGCAGCCACGAGAATGCTCCTCACAGACCTCTAAATACAGGGACTGTAATGTAACCTGAGGACCACGTCTCCAGATACTGAACCCTGAAATCCACCCACACATTTCTGGAGAGTCTACACTTCCCACAGACTTCTCCCAACCAACGACTGAGAGCAGTGGATATGAAGGCAGGTGTATTTGTGGGGATATATATAACCGACTTTGGCTCAAGGACTCCCCGGTGACCTTGCCGAACCCTCCCCAGACTAGATTGTGTGATATGCTTTCACTCACACTTCCTTCTGTCCTCTACTCCAGGGCAAACCTACACTTGGATATGATAACTCTCTCAACCTTTCCTGGCATCCTCCTCATTTACTCTCATAAGTGTTTGCTCTAATAAAATCCATGCACGTTTAGCACTGCCTTGGAGTCTACCTTTTAGAGGACTCAGATTAATAACAGCGGTACCAAAACTAGGGTGGTCTGAGAAAACAGGTAATAAGATGGGGGTTTGGTACTGGCTCACCCATGGCCCAGCAGATGAAAAGGTGGGGCCTGTTTGGGAGCTAAGGCATGGGTGGTCCATAGCACAAGTTGATAACTCAGTTGCCAAAGATTTCTCAGGGGATGATCTGGGAACCTGTCCCAGTGCAGAAGACTTTTGTGTTGGGTACAATGAAGTAGGCATTTGAAGGACATGGAGAGTACAAGGCCTACAGAGCAGCAGTTGGCTAGTTAATGCTAAGTTGTATCCATATACTGTAGAAGGCTAATGAGAGACCGAAAGATGTTAACAAGCAGTTAGTAAGATGTTAACAAGATGTTAACAAGCAGTCAGTGTAAGTTGCTGACAGTCACTGGTATATAAGCAGTCTTACCACCTATAGTACAAGAGTAGACATAACTGAGTAGCAGGTTGCAGGCCCAGGTGTCAGAATACCAGAGATCCAGAAATGTTTCAGTGTTTAGCCAAGAAAGGTGGGTTATGCAAAGATCAGAGACCCCTGATACATGGGACTGAGACACCCCCTGAGGAAGCTGGCTCTGCAACAGCTTGACCCTGAGAACTTCTAGGCTGGCTCATCCTAGAGCCAGGGAAGGCAGGGAGCTACCTAGGGAAGGTAGCTCATCCTTCCCTAAAAAGAGCGAGCACTGCCTCCACGGTGCAAGATTCACAGGGCAACTGCTATCCCCTCAGGATCTGCCCCCACCTCCTGTCTTGGCTCCTGGTCCCATAACTGGACTTAAACCCTGACATAACCTGACTGGGAATATGCTAAGTCTATATAAGAAAGAGAAGGTATTATACATGTAAAGAATTATAATAATTAGCTGGTAAGTACTGGCAGGCTCAGGGATGTATCCTAGGATTGGATTTTGAAGGTACTTAATCAAGGAGGCCAGAATGCAAGACTGGATCAGTAATAATTTATCAACTGAGAATAATTACTAGGACATGGGACACCCTAGCAAGGGCCCAGAGGATGGAACAAATTCACTGTTGGCGTGGCTCTTGGAAGTCAGAAAAATTGATGGTCAATACTTAATGGAAATGCTTGATTAACTCTGGAAAACAGTAGCAGAAGGAAAAAGAGACTGTTAGAACCGACTGTGTGAATCTGGAAGGCCAGAGTCTTAGGATCCAGGGAAGGATCAAGAAGACATACCATTCACCAAAGCCGTCAGGAATGTGCTGGTGAGAGGGGCCCCAGCATCACTAAGGAATTCAGTGGCTTTTTTTCTTCTGCAGGCCAGGACCGATGATAAGAAAGGCAGTCATGGAGCTAAGTTGTTAATATCCATGAAGATGACGGGGCTCCAAAATAACAGAGACCAAGTTACAGCAGAGGGTGGTTGACACAATAAAAAGTCATGTCTTGGGGCGCCTGGGTGGCTCAGTCGGTGAAGCGTCCGACTTCAGCTCAGGTCATGCAGCCACACTCCGTGAGTTCGAGCCCCATGTCAGGCTCTGTCCTGACAGCTCGGAGCCTAGAACCTGCTTCGGATTCTGTGTCTCCCTCTCTCTCTACACCTCCCCTCCTCATGCTGTCTCTCTCTGGCTCAAAAATAAATAAAAACACTTTAAAAAAATTTTTCAAAAGTCACGTCTCTTGCTCAGTTCTTAGACATGAATGAGTTTTCAGATCTGGAATCCATGACTGATGAGATGGCCAGGTCTCTAGGAAGAAGACCCCTTAAACACCATGGCAAGTATATTTCATGATGGTTCCCAAAGTCCTTCCCCTAAAGGACTGTGGGTCATTGACTTAGGTAACTATACAGTGAGTAAAGGGGAATAATAAGACATGTCTAAGACTGTTAATCATAGTTGACATTGATACAAGAGACTCACAGTGTCTTCACAATCCCCTCTCCCACTGGAGCGGTAACTCAGAAGCCAGGCACTAAATGGAGTATTGGCTAACATGCGGCTAATACTGTACCACTGGTCTACAAACACACCTGGGGTCATTTCTCCAGGCTCCACTTGAACAATTGAAATTAATATACTTGAAAGTTGGAATGAACCTCACATTGGGCCTTTTGTCTGTGAAGTAAGAGGTATCGTATTAAGGAAGACCAAATGAAAACCCCTGAAACCACCTGAAAACGACACTAAATCAAAATAATATCATCACGAGGGAGGGTATGATGGAGGTCAGTGTCGCCATTAAATATCTAAAGGATGCCGGAGTGGTAGTCCTTTTGTCTCTAATTTTCCAATTTGGCCCCTGCAGAAAATGGATGAATCCCGAAGAATGACTATATACTACCACCGTGTATATAGTGACAGTCCCGATTGCAGATACTGTGCTGTGCACGGCGTGATTGGTAGAGCCTAGGGATAAGCCATCTGAAGCATCGCACGTCACCAGTGATTTCTTGGATGCATTCTTTTCCGTTCTAATTAGCAAAGAGTGTAAGAAATCGTTCTTTCACGTGGGATCAATAGTATTCATTTATAATGTGTCGTGGCTATATTAACTTTCTTTCCCTCTGTCATAATGTAGTCTGGAAATCTCCGGACCACCTGGACAACCCACAGAACTTCACACTGATCCATTGCATTGATAACATTGTCCTGGCTTGACAGGGCAGGCAAATAGCGACAGCTAGAGTGGAGGTCTTGTTACGACACATTCCAGAAGGTAGAAGATAAAGCCTAGTAAGTTATTGGGACCTGCAACTTCAGTGAAATTTTTAGGTTTCCAGTAGTCAGGGGCATGCCGGGATATTCCCTTTAAAGCAAAAGACGCGTTGCTAGATCTATCATGAATCCCTCATCACAAAAAAGGAAGCATAGCATCTGGTAGCCATCTTTGGATTCTGGAGGCTTAGACTTCCATAGCTGGAAATATTGCTTCACATATACCTGCTGCCATAGAAATCCACCAACTTTTTAGGGCTCAAGCAGGAAAAGGCAATGGGAGCAGGTCCAAGCCACAATCCCATCATCCTTGTCACGTGGGCCGTACAAGTCAATAAACCCTACAGTGTTGGAAAAGAATCCAGTTTGGAGCATATGCTCCAGTGGAATACTCACAGTGTAAGTCCTGGGGATTCTGTCACAAGGCTATGTCATTCATAGCAGACATTTTATGACTTCTAAGAAACAGCTTCTCAAGTATTACTGTGCTGTAGTCGAAAGACAACATCTCGGGGCGCCTGGGTGGCACAGTCGGTTAAGCGTCCGACTTCAGCCAGGTCACGATCTCGCGGTCCGTGAGTTCGAGCCCCGCGTCGGGCTCTGGGCTGATGGCTCAGAGCCTGGAGCCTGTTTCCGATTCTGTGTCTCCCTCTCTCTCTGCCCCTCCCCCATTCATGCTCTGTCTCTCTCTGTCCCAAAAATAAATAAACATTGAAAAAAATTTAAAAAAAAAAAAAGACAACATCTCACCACGTGTCAAGTACACATGCATCCAGAACTGTATCCTCTGTCGGATGCCCCGAGTTATACGGTCAGACATGCCTAACAGCAGTCTATCGTGAAATGGAAATGTACATCTCGAATTGAACCTGAGCAAGACAAGAGGGAACAAGTAAACTACATGAGCTGGAAGCCTAGAACTCCTGTCACCAAAAAGTCGCACCAGAGCCCTCCCATCGCTTGCACCTATGGACCTATGGGGGTTCCTGTGTGACTGACCGAAAAATGAGGAAAAACCCTGAACTTGATTTATGGATGGATCGGCATGCTATGGGAATGCAAAGCAAAACTGGGCACTGGCTATGTTATAGTCACAGTCAGGGGCAACCTTATAAGATAGTGGGGAGCAAAATCTCCCCAATGGCAAGAGCTCCCAGTCGTGCACCTGGCTATCTACTTCGTGTAGAGGGAGAAAGAGCCTGAGGTGAGAAAAGAATAGATTCCTGGGCAGTGGTCAATGGCCTGGCCTTCTAACCTAGGGCCTGAAAAGACAAGGACTGGAAGGAAGGCAAAGACAAAGAGGTCTAAGGAAGTGGCATGTGGATAGACATATGGGAGTAGGCATGAAGTGTGAAAACATTTATATCACATGTCAGTGCTCACCATAAAGCGTTCATCACGGAGAGTCCCCGAGACGATGTTGACAGAATGACTCAGCCAGTTGACGTTGCCAGCTTTTCTCCTCAGCCATCCCAGAAAGCCGTAACGGGCATTTGAATGGAGTGTCCATGGCGACAGAGACGGAGGCTCCGTGTGGGCCCAACAGCATAGACTTTCGCTGATCTAGCTACTGCTACTTCTGCATGTCCCAAGTGTCAGCAACCCGGACCAAGGCTGAGCCCCTGGCATGACACCATCCCACAGGGAGACCCGTTGGCCACACGCCACCCCGGCGACTACTCTGGGCCTGTCTATTCTGGAAGGGCCAGCATTTCATTTTCACAGGGACAGATACTTATCCAGGCAGGAAGGAGTTCATTTTTCCTGCTTGTAGAGCCTTCGTCAGTGACACTGTCTGTGGGCCTACGGAACTCCTGGACTGTGGGCCACAGGACATAGCATCTCACCGGAGGACCCACTTCACATAAGAGCAGGTGCAGGAGTGGGGTTCCACTAGCCATACCGTGCAGAAGCAGCTGGCCTCATAGAATGCCGGAACTGTCTTCTAAAGACGCAACCAAAGTGCCAGATTAAAAGACATGCTCTGAAAGGATGGGATGGGGTGTCATCTTGTACACTAAGATGCAGTGTACAAGAGTGTATTTACCGGGGTGCCTGGGTGCCTCAGTCCGTTAAGCGTCTGACTTTGGCTCAGGTCATGATCTCACAGCTCACGAGTTCGAGCCCCACATGGGGCTCTCCAGTCTTAGCACGGAGCCCACTTCGGATCCTCTGTCTCCCTCTCTCTCTGCCCCTCCCCTGCTCTCTCTCTCTCTCTCTCTCAAAAATAAATAAAAACATTCAAAAAAAGAGTGGATTTATTAAATCATAGGGCTCTATACGGCACTGTGTCTTGCTTATGAAGGTCCATGTGCCTGGGAACCAAGGATTGGCAGTCGAATTGGTCCCACACTGCCACTCCCCATAACCCCCTGGGGAATTTTGTGCTGCCTGCCCTCGCAGTCCTGGGCTCTGCAGGGTTGGGAAGTCTAGTTTACAAAGAGGCCACACTCTTGCCAGGGGACATGAGTAATGGCAAGTTATGGCTGCCCCCAGGGCCTTTTGTATTTCTTATGTCCAAGGACCAGCAGGTGACAGCAACAGCCATACACTTGCACGTATGTATAACTGGTCCTGATCACCAAGCGGACGCAGGGCTGCTTTTTCTCCACTGGGGCCAGGAGGGTTATGTGTGGGTCCCAGGTGGCCTTCTGGTATCTCCTGGTACCCTCTCGCCCCCCGCCTTGTAACTGTGAATGGACAAGTGCAGCAATCCCAGACCGAAAAGTTCTCCAAGAGCTCAAGAATGAAGGTTTGGGTCACTTTACCAGGTAAGCCACCAAGGCCTGCTGAGAAGATAGCTGAAGGCACGTTGACTCCCCGCTCACCCCAAACCTGGTCCCGATTACTTCCATTTCATCAGCAGGCACGGTTGGATTTCCCTCCAAACTGTACCTTAAATCCACCTACTTCTCTCATTTCCATTTCTTTTTTTTAAATTTCTTTTAATGTTTATTTATTTTTGAGAGAGACAAAGTGTGAGCGGCAGAAGGGCAGAGAGAGAGAGGGAGACACAGAATCCGAAGCAGGCTCCCGGCTCCGGGCTCTCAGCACAGAGCCTGATGCGGGGCTCAAACTCAGGAACGTGACATCATGACCTGAGGTGAAGTCAGACACTTAACCGACTGAGACACCCAAGTGCCCTAAAAAACACTTCTTACTGAGTAAATTCTGTCACTATCTAACAAAAGAAATTTTTGCCTGAACAAAACCGTTTTACCTAAAAAAAATAGCAATGTTATGGCATGTGGATGTAATTTTGATAAAGGATATTGGAGAATAGCATAGATAGTAGTTCAGCTATGGCTTTATATTTTATCTTTCATAGAGGCAGTAAATCCAAAATTCAGAAGACATTTTCATGGGTAAAGTAGGGTGCATGGAGAGAACAAGGACAGAGGTATAATAATCTAGGAATCCATTCCCTTATGAGGATCCAATTAAATTATATTCTATTTAGGGGCGCCTGGGTGGCTCAGTTGGTTGAACATCCGACTCGATTTTGGCTCAGGTCATGAGCTCACAGTTGTGAGTTTGAGCCCCGCATCGGGCTCTGTGGTGATAGTGTGGAGTCTGCTTGGGATTCTCTTTCTCTCCCTCTCTCTCTCTCTCTCTGCCCCTCTCCCTCTCTCTCTCTCTCTCTCTCTTTCTGCCCCTCCCCCACTATCTCTCTTTCTCTCTCTCTCAAAAAGAAAGAAATAAACTTTTAAAAAATTTATATTATTTACCTGTTTGATTATAAAAATTAAATAAGCTCATTGTTGACACTTTGGAATATAGATTTATACTATCAGAGATAACAACTTTTTTACCAGGGGTCACTATTTCCCAGCCTGTCTTTTTTTTCTTTCGTCAAAGATTTTATTTTTAGGGGCGCCTGGGTGGCTCAGCGGGTTAAGCGTCCGACTTTGGCGCAGGTCATGATCTCGAGGTTCGAAAGTTCGAGCCCTGTGTCGGGCTCTGGGCTGACGGCTCGGAGCCCGGAGCCGGCTTCGGATTCTGGGTCTCCCTCTCTCTCTGCCCCTCCCCCGCTCAGGCTCTGTCTCCCTCTGTCTCTCAAAAATGGATAACCGTTAAGAATTTTTTTTAATGATTTTATTTTTAAGTAATCTCTACCCCCAACGTGAGGCTTCAACTCACAATCCTGAGATCAAGAGTCGCACACTCTACTAACTGAGCCGGCCAGGCACCCCTCCAGTCTTCCTTTTAGAGTCAATTGGATACACAGTTCTGGGACTCGTCTTGGCAGCGTAGATCCTAAAATTGGACAATTCTGTATTCTGCGTTATTCCCATTTACATCATGTGATCAACATTTCCCCATATTTTCCCAAATAAAATGTAAGGCCTACATTTGACGTGATCACGTGAATGTGCTGTAACTTATTTTATCCCATTCCCCTACAGTTAAATCTTTCCAATTTTCCTCAGCTTTTTCTTATTATACAATGATTCTGGGAGGACCATGGTCATTCACTGATGTATATCCCCGTTTCTGATTTTCTGTTTGATATAGTCCTCAAAGTGTAATTTCTCTGGCATAATGCTCGAAAATGTTTGAAGGTTGCCATCCATTGCTGTTTCTTTCCATAAAGTCACAAAATGTGTACTAAGTTACACTTGCCCCAGCAATACTCGATGCTCGTTTCATAGTACCTCACCGTCATTGAGCATCATTATGGTTTATTAGTTTTTATAACTTAATAGATGACACATGGCATATCGTTACTGCTTCATTTTATTTTTAAATCATTTTCAATGTTTATTTTATCATTTCAGTTTCTACGTTTTGATATGGCCATGACTTTTTAGTCCCTACTCATTAAATCAGCATCTCCATTTTCTTATGAATATCTAAATAGGTCTAATCATAAAATAATAGATACTCCTAAAATTTCACGTAGTATATAAAGCAAAAATCCCCTTTCCCCGTATGTATCTACTATTAACATTTTTCTCGATAGTGCAATTTTATTCATGTAACATTTTTTGAACAATAATCCTCAGTGAATTGATAGAACAGGGTTCTTACTGCAAACTCCACCATATCTTTTTGTTTGACCTTGAAAATGTAGAGAACAGATTTTATTCTAATGCAGAGACAGCAGGTGCCCACCCATTCATCCATTCACTCATTTGTTCATTCTTAAGTCTATTATTTTAATGAGTACCCCATAGGGAGAACTTGGAAATTTTCCATCTCTACCTCTCTCCCAAATCTGCTGGATGCATGAAATTTAACCACCAGAGAATCATTTTAGGAATGATCAATCTGGGGACAGAGCCGTCAAGAGTTTCGACTGCAAGGTCGAGCAACAGACCAATAGTTGCCTCCTTCTATCCATTTCATCCCATTTTTCCACTCCTCTCCAATACACCAGGCAGGGATTTGGGGAAAATTCCATTTCTGGAGTCCATCATCCTTTCTTCTTGTTTACAGCTTTTAAATTTTATATTGGTGAAATTTCATGAGGTTTATTTGGGGGTAAACGGGGGTTGTTTTCCTGACCTGCTATAGGTAAGAAGCTTAAGGTATAAGTTATTTCATGCCTAGTCATCTCACAAAAAAAATGGGGTAGGAGTCCCATCACCTTTTTCCTGAATAGGAGTATGAGGAGTATCTTCCTCTTCTGGGTTATAGGTGAATATGGGTCCTGGATGGAATTTTTCCCAGAGCCAGGACTAGGGTGAGAGTATCTGACAGGGCCTGGGTTAGGATGAAGGAAATGAATGAGTTATGCAAGGGCAGGATTGGATCCTGTATTGATTTAAAATTGTTTTCATCATGGATTTTTTCATTGATTTAGAATTCTTAAAATGGTACATCAAAACCATGTGCATCTCGATTTATTGAGTTTTTTTGATGGCCCCTACAATTTCGTGCCTGGTTTGATTGCCTCCTTTGCCTCATCCTAATCCTGTCCCTGACTTTGTTCCCTAGAGACGGAGGAGGCTTATCATCATCTGTGAGCTCCTCTAGTTATTGTTCTAGTAACCAGTGCTGGATGATTCTCAAATCTGCCCCGAGCTGTCGCTTTTGGAGAAAGTTTTGGCTTCCGTCCATATGCATCTGCTCTAGCACCGGCTGTATTCCATGTGTTGGAGTCTATGTCCTGGTCTGTGTCCTGTGACCACTCAGCTGTTCTTGTTCATTTGGCACTAATGGTGGCAGAACATTAAAACAGCAGGAAAAGGTACCATGCACTTCAGAGACTTCCGGAGACTTCTTTGGTTCGAGGATTTGGGGTCGGTGCGGTTGGAGATGGTGGGGAGCAAGACGTATTCCTCCAAGTATCTGAAGCCGCAGGGGCTCGTAGAAGGTACACAGTTATAGAGATTCTCAACTCTGGCTACATATCACAATCACCTGAAGAGCTTTCACGAATGCTTGTGCCTGTCCTACACTCGGGTTTTCATTGAATTGGTCTGGGGTAGAGCTGAGCCATTGGGATTTTTTTTTTTTAACTCCTCGGATATCAGTGGATAACCAAATTGAAACCCACTATGTCTTGCATTACTCAGAGGCCAGCTGAGGCTCATTCTGAAGGGCACGGGGAGCAGGTCATTATGGATCTGAAGAATCCAAGTGAATAGTGATCTGGAATCAACTGATAGTTGCCACAGGTTTCGGTGAAGAAACATCTTTTATAGCCAAAATTGGTAGCTGGGGGAAGGAGGGTGGGGGCAAGGCTCAGTATCTTTGTAAGATTTGGGCAGTTCTCTGTCCCAATTATATTCATCATCGGTAGTGAGAGATGACTACTCTTTTCCCCAATTAGCGTCCAAATTTTTGTTGTTTTGTTTTTGAGTTGTAAGTCTGGTCTGTACTTGTAATCAGATTTGAATGTAAAGAATCTCATCAATTGAGCTTCTAAATACAGTTTAAATGTTTACCAAGGGGTTGCTTCCAAAATATGTGTTCTCTTTGAGGCATATCTGTTAGGCATTTTGGTGTGTGTTTTGAATATCTTGAGAGACATGTTTCTGCCACTTTTAAGCTAGAGTGTCAAATCTCTAGTTAACATCAGTCTCAATTTCAAGGCCATCACCCCTGCCTTCAGAAAATCCCCTCCATTTTTAGGGTTGGAAATAAGCACTGATGTGGAGACGGGCTGATCTTGCTTCTCAGGTCGTCAATGACCATAATGACATGAAGAATCTGGAATGGTTTCTATCTTCATTACCCTAATAGGACTTTGAGGACTATTAGGGTAATGAAGATTAATAGTTCCATTAGCCTTTCACTTTCATGCTAAACCAAAGCCACAGATCATTGAAGAGACAAAAGGTATTCTAAATATCATGTAATTGTCATTGACTGAGAACAATGAGGCACTGCCTTCGGTTCCTTGCAGTAAGTTTCATTTCAGTCTCTGCTTGGTAACCAGAACTTTCTTTGGTCCAGATTATACCGCTGAAAACAATCACTATATTGTCCTCTCTTCTGAGGTTTATTAAAAGCAGCTCTTGTTCTGTGGTGATATCTTGAGAGTGGTGGGGGAGATGAGATGTCAGGTCTGTTTCTCTGTCCTACATTTTGGAATTCTTGATAAAATACTGTTCTTGAAACGCTGCGCTAACATTAGAGGGCTTCCGTTGGGAAATTTTGAGTCATGGTAATTACCTAGAGAAATATTGACAAAGTATATTTTTTGTCCTGTTTCATAAGTACATAATGGGGGTTTACCTGGCATTTCCACTAAACCACCGCATGAATTTAGGGTGGTCACTTCTCTTACTGGGGCCTCAGTTTTCACGTCAGCAGAGTAGAGCTGAAGTACATCATCTCAAAGTTCCCATCCAACTCAAATAGTTGGTGATTTGTTGATTTTTGACTAAAATTGGGTAAATTAATGCATGCAGTTTTTACTTTGTATCTAGAGAGATGAAGTAATTTTTCTGACAAGAAATTGAACATATCAATGCTGTCATGTTGCTACTTTTACAGTTTTTTTTATTAAGACCTTTTATTAACAGGTGCTTGCCATTTTTTGACTTTTTTGAAAAAAATCAAGTTGTGATCTTTTATTACAAATTAAAAATGAGGTTCCTGGGGCGCCTGGGTAGCTCAGTCGGTTAAGCATCCGACTTCAGCTCAGGTCATGATCTCAACGTGGATGCGAGCCCCACATCAGGCTCTGTGCTGACAGCTCAGAGTTTGGAGCCTGCTTCAGATTCTGTCTGTCTCTGTCTCTGCCGCTCCCCCACTCATGCCCTGTCTCTCTCTCTTTCTCAAAAATAAACATTAAAAGTGAGATTCCTAAAAATCTCACCTTGATCAGGTATGAAACATTTGAAAAATCGTTAAAGGTATATTGAGGAAAAAAACCCAGCCTTACCAAAAAGAGACCTCTTTAGGCAAAAATAATAAAAACTCCATGTGCATAGATAATGCAGATAGTTCTATTTATCTGGTCAGTGGGCAAGAAGCAAGCCCTTAAGGTCTTCAGGTCCAATCTTTTGTTCATTTCTTATCGCTGGAATTTCATATCCGTTTCTCCTTGTTGGAGGACTAAACAGGATGACGGTAGAGATGGTAAATCGGGATTTACTCAGCCCCGGCCTGCTCAGCCTCAGAAGAGGACAGATCCTCAGCTGGGGGACCCGCTGCTTTTGTGTCTTTGGCACCTTGCGCTTTAGCGTTCTCTGGGCGACCGCGTGGGTGATCAAAATTGTGGTGGTACGGATGTTGAGGTGACTGCTCACCTTCACTCTCATCGCCTTGATCTTCCTTATCTTCTTCACTGCTGTCCTCTCTAAGCTGACTTTGGCAAGGAGGACCCCGTGGGTCAACAGCCCCGAAACATATCCTGTCTCACTGGTCTACCTCGTTCTCTTGCACCCTGGTGGTGAACATCCTGCATCACCTCTTCCCGCACAGGAGGGTCGGAAGACTGTGGCCCACGTCCACACAGTCTCCGCACGTAGTAAGGTGCGAACCATCTGCTGCGGTGGGGTCGGCGCTGTGAGGGCCTGGCCTTCGGAAGCACTCTCGGATGCCTCGTTCTTTTCCCCACGCTCACTCTTCCGGTCATTGTGCCGGGAATCGCGTGGAGGTCCCCTGCCACGTGGAGAGTGCCCATAATGCTTATGACCCGCTGCAATACTCACTGCCTTGCACTGGGCCAGCTCCACCCTGGCCCGTGACATTCGCTGCCTCCGCACCCCCTTTCTCCTTCAGCGTCCAACTCCACAGTCTCTCTGTCCCCTACACTGTGAGGTACTTCCTGGGGTAATTCTTTATGGCACTTCTGTATCTCCGTCGGTGTCATTCCAGTTGATGAAACCATATCCGTTTCCTACACGGGACCATCTTCCCAAAACCTTGGTCGAGATGACGCTCCCGTCCCCCCGGCAGGCACCTCAGAGGTGAGGCCCCCCCAGCCTCTGTTTCCTTCGCTGCTGAGCCTGGTGCCGGGCTCGGCGTCTCGGTGAGGGCGGGGGCGGCTGCTGGGGGGTAGGCCTCTCTGCTCAAGGTTAAGGTGATGATGACTGGGGCCGGCTGCCGCAGGTGCGGCCCCTCCCGGGCGTGATGGTAACTGAGCCAGGCCTATGCGGCTGCTCAGGGCTCTCCGGGGTCCGCTCTCTGCTCCCGCTACCGATCCAACTCGGTTCTTAGGCTTTTTAAACTTCACTTCTTCGAATGAGCTTAATGCGCTTTGACACTTCTTAGACTTTATTATCTCTGAAGCTGTCTCGGCTTTGTTTCATTAATTCTCACCATGTTTGTTTGAGCACAGGTGGTGGGAAGGTTATTCTCTTTGTTTCGCCGATGAAAAAACAAGGCGGCCTAACTTACGTTCTTTAAGGCTTTGGGGGATTAAAAAGGAGCATAAGGACGAGGACTGGGCCGACATAATAAAGAGGAGGACGGAAAGAAAAGGAGACCCTGGCAACTGAAGTTGGGTATGGGATGTGGGAACAGAACAGAGAGTATCTGGGGCCTGTTGCCAGGGAGCCACTTGACAGTAAGAGTAAGAGGTAGTCGGCAGGAGTGGTCAGATTGATCATGATTCCGTTTGCCCAGCCCAGACTGTGAGAACTTTTCTAGGAATTAGATGCTAACTGTGAAGGTGGACCTCATAAGTTTTCTAACTTAGCATTTTACCCTATACCTAATTTTCCTCTGAAAGCTCGAAAGCAACAATGACTCCTAACTCTTAGGGTGCTTGGTATTTTATACGCAGTATCTTGGTTAAATGTTCACAGATACTATTAGTGTGTCCCTATTACAGCAGCTAAGGAAGCTGGACTTTTGGGCCGGGTCACATGGCCTGTAAATTGTGAAGCTAGCGCCGGAGTCGACACCCGCCCCAACGTAAGTCTGCACTTGGCAAAACTGTGCTCTAATGCTTCTCCAATGACTGATATTCAAACAGCGGGTATAGTCCTATCATTTTTGCCTGCACACCTAATTGCTTTATAAAAATACGTTTCAATTGCTTCATGAGAATTTTGACACTTCTCTCACTTGGTCTACCTAGTTAAAATACGTGGTTTGTTTTCTTTCTATGAAAACAGAAAGAACAGAACTCTATTGCAATTCGTTTCAACCAGTATGGAGGGAGGCCTCATTTGTACCGTTTAATATGCAGAAGACTTGACATATGAAGATAAATGATACAGTTTCAATCTTCAGAGCATGGATAGCAACTGAAATAGGCCCATCTCTTGGGCAGGGCAACGTGGGTGGTCGTGCTATGTCCCACGCATTTGCAGTGACAGCCTGGATGTTGCACTTTGATGTGTTCTGTCTATCCCAGAGATCCTATGAAACATACCTACCTACAGAGTGGCTTCCTTCTACAAATGATTTTCCCAGGCAGCCTTCACGGGTTGTTTCCCCAGGGCCACAACTATTTCTAGTGATGGCCATGGAGACATGTAATAAATAACCAGCTGGCAAAGCTCTGAATCAGTGCAGAGGAAGGACTATTTGTATGTATTCCAGACGTGTGAAAATGATAGTAGAAAAGACTGAGTCTGCAAGGGTACATAGTCTTACAGCTGGCAAGAAATGGTTATTGATGGGGAGACAAGTATAGGTGGAAAGACCAAAGCCATGCTATGGAAGTGTAAGAGGTATGACGAAAGCATATTTCTTAAGTTCTGCATTGCCACGAACAGGCACTTAAATTTTGATATGGACAAAATGGAAAGATAGCAATCAATGCACACATTACAGTTCTGAAGGCTGGGATCAGTGTGTAGGTAATAGTTTTCTATAATCCAGTGGTTTCCAAAATGTGGTTCACAGAACACTTGAGTTCTAAGGAGTCTTCTCGTTGGCCACCGATGTCATGTTAATATTTACAAAGTCAGTCCTATCTTAATATTTACAAAGTCGGTCCTACCGAGGGTTAATATAATGCATGCATGGAACTGACAGTATTTCATAGCAACACACACACAAGAGCTTGATGAAAAGGTAAGATAAATTATTCAAAAGTTATAGAAATTAAAACCTTCTTATGCAATTTACTTAAACTTTAAGTAATTTTTAGAAGCATGAACTGCGGATGTCAAGTAATATTTCCATTGTTGCCTAAAGGTATATTCTTAAGAATTGCAAAGCATTCTTTGTTTCAAAAGTCTGTGGCAACAGACAAGATTGATATCAAACTGAATAATTCATCAGCTAAACTTTGCACATAGCCATTAGCAGTAATTCTGATGAGGATGCATATAGGGAACTTGTTCAAACTTTTCTCCTAAGTTTAGCGTTGAACTTAAACTGTTCCTGATTCAGATTTCATATGTTTGTCAAGAGATTCAACCTCCTTACTGAAAAAAAATCTAAGGAGGCTCATACACTTGAGAAGATGTCCAATATTTCCCTTTCCATATGAAATATACATGGATTAAAAATGTTTGGTGCTATATATTTAATGGATTAAAAATGTTTGGTGCTATATATTTAACTTTACCCAGATTCTTCTTATAAAAGTACATCTTGAATCCCCAAATGTTAATATCTAATTTTTGGCCCATAGAGGAAGCTTAAGAAATATGTATTGGGGTGCCTGGGTGGCTCAGTCGGTTAAGCGTCTGACTTCGGCTCAGGTCATGGTCTCACGGTTCGTGAGTTCGAGCCCCACGTCGGGCTCTGTGTTGACAGCTCAGAGCCTGGAGCCTGCTTCAATTCAGATTCTGTGTCTCTCTCTCTCTCTCTGCACCCCCCCCCCACCACACACACACTTGTGTTCTGTCTCTCTCTCTCTCTCTCTTAAGAATAAGTAAAACACTAAAAAAATTTTTTTAAATATGTATTGAATATATATAGTTCTACAGCAATCTGCCTTTATATACAGTCACAATCTTCTCCACACAACATTTCTGAGAAGCACAGAAATAAGAAATATTAATTTCCTCATTTAGAGATGAGGGTATTAAGGCCCAAAGTGTTTGAATTATTATCCTAAATTCACATGAATATTTTAGTGTTAGAACCGACATAGCATGCAGGTTACCAAATCCAAGTCCAATGCTCTTATGTCAAGTCAGACTGTATTATGTGATTCATATTATCAGTTCTTCAAAAATACTTTGAGGCATTTCTCTATAGAAGCTAACATATAAAAAACTGTAACAGAAATAAAAAAGAATAAGATCATAAATATACATGAAGTCATAAGCTAATCCATATCCTGTGGTCAAGAATTTACTGTGGATCTAAATTTCCTTGCAGCCAAGTAGAAAGTTATATAATTTGTATCATTTGACAAATGGAAAAATACAGGTAATGTGATATCGTGTCACCACCATGCTAAAAACTCTCCCGATGGCTTTTCATTGCACTTATAGATAATTCAAACTTCACATCATAGCCCACAAGGCACAGAATACTCTGGCTCCCGTTATTTTTCTATTCTCATCAATTATTACTTTCCTCATTGTTAGCTATGTTCTAATCTCTTGGTTCTGTCGACATGCCACATTTATTTCCCACCTTCAAGTCTTTGGACTCACTATTCAATACAGTGGCAATACTGCTCCTCACAGATCTTCACATGACTAATTCCTTCTTATTATCCAGGTCCTAGGTCAAAAGTCTTAGTTTCTCATTATTCAAGAGTCAGAGAAACTATACTTGCCCATCTTATCCAAATTAATCATTTTCCCAGCTATTCCCTGGTTAATTATCATAGCCTACTTATTTATAGTACATGGCCCTCTCTGAAATTTTCATGTTTATTAATTTTTGTTCACTTCTCTTCTTGCCCTCCAACTAGAATAAAAATTCCACAAGAGCAAGAAACTCATGTGTGCCCCCAACACAATTGCATCTCCAGCACCAAGGACAGAGCCAATCAGGCATTCAATTGAAAATCAATGTGAAAGTCATTGAGCGGGATGAACTTTCCTTAAAACTTCATCCTAAAACCTCACAAACTCTTAAAAAGCCTTGGAAAACATGATGCACTATGGTTTTAGCATCTACTTTTAGATTATGCAGCAGTCACCAATGAGACGAGGTAGAATAAAGAGAGAGTCCATTGCAGAACTTTGAGTAAAACTAATATGAAATGGAAGGCCAACAAAATAAGAGCCTTTGAAGGGGAGTAACATGAAATGTCCAGAAAGAGGGAAAAAACAGCAAGGTTAGTGTTACAAAATGAAAGTGACAAGAAGGTATTTCAAAGCAGGTCATGAATAGTATAGACGCCAGAAAAGTATTCAATGAATTTTTCAACAAAGCTACTAGTGGTAACCTTGGCAAAAGCAAATTCAGGGGAGTGGCAGCGGTGATGATGCAAGTCAGAGCACAGTGGATTAATGAGAGAATGTAACATGGAATTTCAACATAAAAAATAGATGCCATGGTTTTGTGCTGGGCATTTCTGGAGTAGATTTGTATTTATTTGATTTGACCTCTTAAAGAATCTCAATTTAGCTGTACTCAAGTGTCTTAGAGGAGCACTGCCTTCTGATGAGATACTGAATTGGATATTTGCAAATAAATTGGATTTTTCCCCACTAGCCAGGCTTTTAAATATTTGAATACCTCCATATTGTACACCTTAAATTTTCTCTTCTGCAGGCTAAATATTTATAGATTCTCCAACCATGCCCACTTATGACCTGGCTTCGGAGCCTTTACTTGCCTGCTTAAGGTCCTGTGACCACTCTAGTTTGTCGATGTCATCCTACAATGTGATTTCTAGAAATATTTAAGGACATCGCTCACCTTTTCAATACTTGTAATAGTTCCTCATCGCCCCATTCATTCTGACTTCTAAGACCTTCAACATTGACTTTAACAAATATTCTTAGGCATTATCTCCATTTCCCTACATTATTTACAATACACATCTAGACCAGGGGTCAGCAAACTTTTTCTGTGAAGCGCCAGATAGTAAATATGTTTGGCTTTGCAAACCATATGTTCTCTGTTACAGCTACTCAATATGTCATAAACAGTACAATATATAATAACTGTACAATAGACAATACATTAATGAATGATTCTGGCTGAGTTCCAGTAACACTTCATTGGGGAAAAAAAGTCAGCAGGCTGAATTTGGGCCTTGAGCCATAATTTGCCAACCCATGTTCTAGACAAACAAAATGCCTTGTTCATGCTCCCCACCAACCCCTAACCTCCCCCTTCCCCCAATTAGTGAAAGTAAAGGCAATGCTGATAGAACCAGAAGACTCAAGTACAGCAGTTCATATGAGAGGAAAAGTTTTTCCTTCTTCCACATCATTCTGGCGTGAGTGGGCCAGATTGGTTCCTAACTCTGTTTTGCAAGATCATTCATTCGGTACCTGAGCTCTTTCTTGCTAAAGGCAGCGGGTGATTGGCAACTCTGAATAAAACGCAGGCACCAGTACTGTATCTCTTGTTGATCACTTCCCCTAGAGCAATAGGCTTATATTATCCTTGTTTTAGCTTAAAAACTATTGAAAAAGGTAGTTTTGCCAAATGTTTTGACCCTACATCAAATGGGGTTCACTTTCCAAGCCTACCACCTCTTTTCCTGCCCATGAAGCCATTGACTCACACGTTAGATTTTTGTTGTGGTGGTTCCTCTCTTCTGATACCAACTTCTACAGTAGAGTAGGGTAGTGTGTGTTAAATTGACCAAAACCTGGGGGAAAACAACATATTAAAGGTTAATTTCTCATATGTTTAACTGTCCAGGGTGGTTCCGGGCTGTTGAAAGAGACTCTGCTGCACAGGCATTAACAGACCTAGGGTGATGGCCACCCTGCCATATTCAACGTGTGGCTTCAAAGTGCATCTGGGTGGTTGTCATAAGTTTGTTGGAAGAGGAAAAGAACAAGGGAGAACTCATATAAAAAAAAATCTTTATGATCCAGGACATAATTTTCTCTCATGTTACACTGACTATAATTCTGTCATATGGCCATACTTAATTGCAAGTGAGGCTGAGAAATGTAGTTCAGCTATATGCCTAGGAGGAAAACAAAAATGAATTATGGTAAATAGTCATTAGTTTCTGTACACCATCTGTCAAGACTCTGCAGTATTGTTCCATTCATGATTTCCTCACTTACTCTCATTTTCTCTTTTGTATGAATCTCTACAGTTCTTTTTGTATGCTCTTCATGACACACAGACTTCTCTACCTGAAATGCAGATACTGGTGGGCCTGAATTTGATGGTTATTAAAGACAGGAACACTGGAACTCTTCCTTCTGGCCTGCAGCACTGGAATCTGGAATTGCAGCCAGTGACCCGGTGGCAGAGCACAGCAGAAAGACAGATTAGGCTTTGTGTGTCTGACTCATCTTCGTATCACTTACTCCCAGCATACGGCATTGAAATAAATGGAAACGCAATTAGCGTGGTTGAAATCACACCTTATCATCTCCCACTTCTCTTGGGCTTTATTTAAATCTTACGATTTTACTTCCAACCTGCAGTACACTCTTCTTTGGGTAACTCTCCGATTCATAGTAATTCCCCCTTCCCTTGGAAAAACCTCAGTACAGAGAGGAAACCAGTACAAATAATTAGGTGAATTTTCAATCTGTAACTATAGCTGGCTGTTCCATAGACTAAATAAAATTATTTCTACAGGACATTTGGGCACATTGAAACAGAGACCGGGAGTGTTCAGAGCCAAATCATGTTAATGACAGAATATTAGGGAGAAGATCCACCATTTTCTGCTGTTGAAGTTCCAGGTCCACCCTAATTCTAGCCCTTTGTGTGCCTTGGCTATTAAAAATCTTTCTTCAAAACTGTGAAATACAACAGTACCCTTTCAGTGTACTTGACATTTTGTTAAAACACTAAAATTAGTTTCCTCTGCTCGCTACTAAAAGAAACTTGTTATTACCATGTCACTGTTAGAGTTTTACTTTTCTGGGGTAGAGGGAAGTATAACGGTATTTGAGTCATTATTCTTTCTCTTAAGCACACGGTGACATCATACCTGTGCCATAAGCTATGGGCCCAAGTCATTCTAACTTGTCCCCACAGTTGTAACTTTCTTTGAGTCTGATATTTGTGTAGCTGGATTTTAGAACTCTAACATTTTTGTTCGTATCTTATTATTATTTGTTTTTGGATTTTGTTCATCGTTCCAGACTATTAAGGTCATTTCTAGTCGTGACAGGACACACAATGCAGCAGAGAATGCTAGCCCTCAGCAAGAAGTGTACTCTCCTCTTCCGCCTGAAACTTCTCTATACGACATCTCTTAGGGGTCCTGCGTCACTTGCAGGCCTGACCTGTAAAACCTCTTTTGTAATCCTCCACACTCTCTCCCTTGTCTCCTGGCTACATACAAATGATCCATTGGAGGACTCCAAAGCCCTAAAAAAAACAGTGGAACAATGAGATTGAAAGAACCTAGGTCCTCAAAAGACTGCATCAAACAGATCTTGGTCTGCAGTTTGAAGAAAAAGTAAACTTGTCTGTATTAAGCCTTTGAAATGTAGGGATTATTTGTAACAGCTGTCAAATAACAAAAATCTGAATGTATATAAGGAAGGGCTATTCAAAAAGACGAATGCAATAAATAGAACATGCTGACCTCAGGATCTGCAAGTGTCTTAAAATCAAACAGTGGAAGGTCTTAAAAAAATGGGAAACAGTAAGAGGGCTGGTAGGAACTTTAGTGGGAGAGGGGGGAGGCAAACAGTGGGGGTGGGAAGGTGGAAAACTCCAGGCACTTCAACAACAAAATCTGGCTCTGTAGTCAGCCAATTCATGGAATGAGCCACAAGGGAGGATGTCTGTATCTTGGTGCTTGCTTAAGCAGGGGTGAAACCAAAGTTCAGGGACCTGTGTGGAGGAGAGAAGCCTGACTAAAATTTGGTCAAATAATGTGGAATTGTGAGTACATGGTCACAGTCTATGCTGACTAATCCAGTCTCTCTCCTCACTTTCGTCAATCCTACTAACTCAGTCAACACGCCATCGGGGTACTTACTAAACTCCATATTGTTCCTACTCTGGCCAGGCTCAGCCCCCTCTAACAACAGTAAGAGATTAGAGAGAGCTACTGTAGCACCAGACTTAGGAACCCAAACCTTTTGGTGAAAACCTCTCTAGAGAATGAATTCTTCCACCTCTCATTCAGGGTTACCTCCTCAGTATGATGCCACAGATAAAAGAAAAAGGGTAACATAGCTCACATTCATAAGAGAGAAAAATGTACCGTGATAATGTAAGATGTTAACAAAAGGAAAAAACTGGGCAAGAGGATTACAGGTACTCTGTGCTACCTATGTGACATTTCTGTAAATATAAAACCATTCTAAAATGTAAACATTTCATGCTTCTGACAAATATTGAAAATAATAAGTGATGGCAAGGATGCGGGGGAAAAGGAGCATCCATACATTGCTGGTGGGAATGCAAAATTGTACAACCACTTAGGAAGACAATTTGGCGGTTGCTAGTAAGGTCAAACCTCCACTTACCGTATGGAACAGCAGTCCTACTCCTAGATATGACACCAGAAAAATCATCATTTATGTTCACTCCAAAACCTCTAAGGGAAAGTTTAAGGCAGCTTTATACATCATCATCAAAAGCTTTAAACAACTCCAATGGCAGGAATATACCGTTAATACATACAACAGTATGGATAAATATCAAATGCATTATCATAAGTGAAGACGGAAAAATTATATATACTCTACAATTCTATGTATGTGACTTTGTATGTAGACACAGATAATAGACGAGAGGTCTCCCTGGACTTGGGGGTATTGGGATGGGTTACTAAAGAGCAACATGGGAGGATTTGGAGACGTGATGGAACTGTTCTGTATCATGAGCGTGGCAGTGGTTACATAAGTGTATCCATTTGTCAAAACCTGTAGAACTGAACTCCAAAAGAGTATGACCCTGTGTAATTTTATTATTTTTTAAATGTTTATTTATTTATTTTGAGAGAGAGAGAGAGAGAGAGAAAGAGCATGAACAGGGCAGGGGCAGCAAGCAGGGAGAGAAAGAATCCCAAGCAGGCTCTGTGCTGTCAGTGCAGAGCCCAGTGCAGGGCTCAATCCCATGAACCGTGAGATCACGACCTGAGCGGATGCTCAACCGACTGAGCCACCCAGGGACCCCCTACCCTGTGTAATCTTAAATGTATGGATGACAAAATAAACACTGAAAGGAAAAGGGTGGGATATGATATGCAGCAAATTCTAATCAAAAGAAGCCTGATAAAATTGATATTACATAAGAGGAAGGCCAAAAAGACCCCTACAATAAAAATTACATATATTCTGTCCTTAAAGCAAATCTCAACAAATATAGAGAATAAAAACATCCGAATAAAATTCTCTGACCAATTAGGCTAGAAATTAATAACAAAAGAGTAGCCATAAAATTCCCATATGTTTTAAAATTTAAACAGTGCACATCTAAATAACTCATTAACAAAAAGAAAATAACTGCATTTAGGTAGTATTTTACCATAAATGATAATGCAAATCAGATGTATTAAAACATGTAGAACACAGCTAAAGCAGTAATCAAAGAAAAACTTATAGATTTAAATACTTCTATTAGAAGCGAAAGCCTGAAAATCAACAATATTATGTGAATCTTCATCTTACATAAGAGAAAAGAACGGCAAAGTATGGGGCGCCTGGGTGGCTCAGTCGGTTAAGCATCTGACTCTTGATTTCTGCTCAGGTCATGGCCCCTAGTTCATGAGATTGAGCCCTACGTCAGGCTCTGTGCTGACAGTGCAGACCTGCTTGGGATTCTCTCTCTCTCTCTCTCTCTCTCTCTCTCTCTCTCTCTCAAAATAAATAAATTTTAGAAAAAAGAAAAAGAATAGCAAAGTAAACCCAATGAGAATAGAAGAAAAATAATAAAGGAACGAATATCAGTGAAATAGAGACGATCAAACGGAAAGATTCTACCTAGAAATTGCTAAAATGACCAACCTCTGGTCATTTAAAATGACCTATTGAAAAACAAGGAAAAGATACAAAGAAATGTCAGGAATGACGGGATCTCAAGATGTGGAAGACTCAATACTAGAAAGATGCTGCTTCTCACCCATTTCATCAATGGATACAACCCTTATCCCAATTAAAATCCTGGAAGGTTTTTCGAGCAACTGGGCTTATCATCAAAAGTCTCATTTAAGAAACACGTAGCGCTTCAAGAATGGAAAATTATGATCTCAAAAGTGAAGTGCAAGGTGCAGGAGGAATGCTTATCAAATAAAATGTTAGCCATGTGTGTAAATCTACACAGAAACTGTTAGTACAAAAAATAGTGTCCTGTTTGGATATAAATATTATAGCTGAAATAGTAAACATTTTGTCATTGTGAAAAAGGAAATTTTCACTGAATTTTGACCATGTCATGTGGACTTGGTTCCTCTGAGCCTGGAGAGAGTATGATAGCAAATAACTGAGGCCTCAGAGAAAAAAAAAAAAGAATCAGAGCAAGGGCTTCTAGAAAAACTATTTAGAATGAATGGAAAAACAGCCAGTGAACATATAGCCGTACTATGTAGACTCAGTAAAAAGATTCGGGAATCATTCATAGGTTTGCCCCTGAGCTCCACTAAATCCCGAAGATCTTCAACTGGCAAGACAAAGACTTGTTCCAACTAAACAACCACTTTGCCTTGTGGAATTATGGTTTTCTTCCTTTGCCTTTTGTCATGCAAAGAGTTCATGGACATGTACCCCAAGCACCACTTGGCGCAGAAGTAACGTAGAGCTCATGGGAAAAAAAAACTTCTAAGTAGATAAATAGTATACATCACGCAGTACTCCAAACATTCATTACTCCATACCCAGAAGGCATATAGATGTTCCGTTTGCACCAGGTCTAAAGTTCCAACAGGACGGGAGCCTACTTTTATTATTATTATTATTATTATTATTATTATTATTATTAATTTTTTTGACCCCTTTCACCTATGTTTCCGCCAATCTGTTCTTTGTATCTATGAGCTTGTTATTTGTTTTTTAGATTTTATACATAAAAAAGATCATGCAGTATTTGTCTTTCTCTGTCTAACTTATTTCACTTAACATAATGTCCTCAAGGTCCATCCATGTTGTTGCAAGCGGCAAGATTGCAAATGAGTAAGATTATTCAGCCATATCCAGTCAAAACCACAATGAGGGGCACCTACATGGCTCAGTCAGTTAGTTAAGTGTCAGACTCTTGATTTCGGCTCAGGCCATGATCTCACGGTTTCCTGAGTTCGAGCCCCCGCGTCAGGCTCTGCACTGACTCATGAGACTGCTTGGGAGTCTCTCCCTCTCTCTCTCTCTCTCTGCCCCTCCCCCCTGGTGTGCAAGTGCACATACATGCATTCTCCCCCCTCTCTCAAAATAAATAAATAAATAAATAAACATTGAAAAAAAAAAAACCACAATGAGCTATCACCGCACCTCGCACCTGTCAGAACAGCGAAAATAAAAAACACCAAAATAGCAAGTGTTGGTGTGAATGTGCAGAAAAGGGAACCCTCGTGCACTGTAGGTGGGAACGTAAGCTGGGGAAGCCACTGGGGAAGAGGGTATGAAAACACTCATCAAAATGTTACATGCACCCCTATGTTTATAGCGGCATTATTTACAACAGCCAAGTTATGGAAGCAGCCCAAATGTCCATTGACAGACGAATGGATAAAGATGTGGTATATACATGCAATGGAACCTTATTTAGCCATAAAAAATGAGATCTTGCCGTCAGCAACAACATGGATGGAGCTAGAGAGTATAATGCTAAGTGAAATAAGGCAGTCAGAGAAGGACAAATACCATGTGACTTCATTCATATGTGGAATTTAAGAAACAAAACAAACAAGCAGAGGGAGGAAAAAAGAGACAGAGAGACAAAGTAAGAAATAGACTTTTAACTATAGAGGACAAGCTGATGGTTACCACAGGGGACGTGGGGGGAGGGTACGGGCGCAATAGATGAAGGGGATTAAGAGTACACATACTGGGATGCCTGGGTGGCTCAGTTGGTGAAGCATCCGACTGTTGATTTTGGCTCAGGTCATGATCCCAGGGTCATGGGTTCAGGCCCTGCACAGGGCTCTGTGCTAGCACAGGGCCTGCTTGGGATTCTCTCTCTCCCTCTCCCTCTGCCCCTCTCCTGCTAATGTGTTCTCTCTCTCTCAAAAAAAAAATTGTTTTAATGAAAAAAAGAGTACACGTATCATGATGTGCACTGAGTAATGTAGAGAATTGTTGAATCACTATATTGTGCACCTGAAACTAATATAGCGCTGTGTTTTGACCATAGTAGAATCGAAATAAAATAAATAAAAATTAAAAGCATATAAATTTGCTGAAATATAGGGAGAAAAAGTGAAATGAGAGAAATAAAACACCAGTTAAATAAAGACAAGGAAGTAAAGAAGACAAACGAGGAAAAGTTGTCAGATGACAAGATAGAAAATAAAATAGAAAATCCAAATATATTGGTAATCACGCTAAACACAAATGGACTGATAATGGTGTAAGCAACACAATTTACAAGCTTACTCCTATACTCCCATATTAGGAAATTCATTATTTTCAAGCATATATGAAGCATTTATAAAAGTTAACTTCATATTAGGCTGTCAACCCCATCAACAAGTTTCAAAGTATGGTATCCAGTGTCACACACATCGTACTTTCCAACTATGACGCATTCCAATTAGAGATGTTGTAAAAAGACAACCAAAACATACATTTGGAAATTTAAAAACACACTCATGTCAAAGACAAATTATGATGGAAATTAGGAAATACGTAAAAGTAGATAATACTGAAAAGACCAAATACAAAATGACCAAACGTGTTAGATGCAGCTAACGCGGCTCTTGAATTAAAAACAAAAATGGAGGGGTGCCTGGGTGGCTCAGTCGGTTAAGCGGCTGACTTCAGCTCAGGTCACGATCTCGCGGTCCGTGAGTTCGAGGCCCGCGTCAGGTTCTGTGCTGACAGCTCAGAGCCTGGAGCCTGTTTCAGATTCTGTGTCTCCCTCTCTCTCTGCCCCTCCCCTGTTCATGCTCTGTCTCTCTCTGTCTCAAAAATAAATAAATATTAAAAAAAATTTTTTTAATAAAAATAAAAAAAAATGGAAAGTGAAGAAACTAAAGGAGTTAGAAAAAGAATTTATATTGGGGCGCCTGGGTGGCGCAGTCGGTTAAGCGTCCGACTTCAGCCAGGTCACAATCTCGCGGTCCGTTGAGTTCGAGCCCCGCGACGGGCTCTGGGCTGATGATGGCTCAGAGCCTGGAGCCTGTTTCCGATTCTGTGTCTCCCTCTCTCTCTCTGCCCCTCCCCCATTCATGCTCTGTCTCTCTCTGTCCCAAAAATAAATAAACGTTGAAAAAAAAATTTTTTAAAAAAAAGAATTTATAAATTCAAGTCAGGATAATAGAAATAATTTTTAAAATACAAAAACAAATATCTGAAATAGAATGTAGCCAAGAGATCAATGTGGCTGCAGTGAAAAGAGACGGGAGCGTCACTGAAAATGAAGTCAGAGAAGTGAGAGAGGAAAGGGAACCGGATGATTCAGAGCCTTTTAGGTCTCAGTGAAGACTGTGGCTTCTATTCTGAAGGAGCTGGGAAATCATGGGAGGGTTTTAAAAAGAGTAGTGACATGAGCTGATTGACATCCTAATTTGAGACTGGACTAAAGGAAGGCAAAAAAAAAATAAGGAGACCAGTCACGAGGTTACTACAATAATCCAGGGAGAGACAGTGGTGGTTTAATCCAAGTCAATGGCAGTGGGAATAGTTAGAAGTAGTCAAATCTAGGGGCGCCTGGGTGGCTCAGTCAGTTAAGCGTCTGACTTCGGCTCAGGTCATGATCTCAGGGCTTGTGGGTTTGAGCCCCGCATCAGGCTCTGTGCTGACAGCTCAGAGCCCGGAGCCTGTTTCAGATTCTGTGTCTCCCTCTCTCTCTGCCCCTCCCCTGCTTATGTTCTGTCTCTGTCTCTCAAAAATAAATAAATAAAAACATTTTAAAACAAGTAGTCAAATCTAGAATATATTTCAGGATTGGAGGTGATAAGATTTATTAATGGACAATATACGGGGTGTGAGAAAGAGGTCAAGAATATGGCAAGATATTTTGACCTGAGGACTGAGGTTGTTATTAATTAAGATGGGAAAGACTGTGGGAGGAGTTGACATGGAATGTAATATGAAGAGTGTGGTTTGGTACATATTAAATTCCAGTTGTTATCAGATATTCAAATTAGGGTATCAAGTATGCAGCTGGAAATCTAGGTTAGGATTCAGAAATATATTCTTTTTTTTCTTTTTTTTTTCTTTTTTTTTTTTTTGAGAGAGGGAGAGACACAGAGAATGAATAGGGGAAGAGCAGAGAGAGAGGGAGACACAGAATCGGAAGCAGGCTCCAGACTCCAAGCTGTCAGCACAGAGCCCGAAGTGGGGCTTGAACCCACAAACAGTGAGATCATGACCTGAGCCAAAGTTGGACCCTCAACCGACTGACCACTCAGGCACCCCAGAAATACAACCTTTCTAACATGGCCAAGCCTTTACATATAACTTCAATATAAAGATTTGTGACTTAAATGACAATTTATAATAACACAGCAATTAATTTTTTTTCATTCCCTTCTATTTTAGTGTATATACTCCAGGATCACAGTGGATTCTCACACTGAGGGAATATTTAGCCTTTTAACTCTTCTGACACAGGATCCGAGCCTTTAACTGGAACAGGGTGTTGAACTATGTTGCAAAACCTAGGTTTAGAAACAAGTTCTTAAAATTTTATCAATGGAAATTTTATGTTCCCACTTAGGTCGTTTTAACTGTTGGTTGAAATGGCACGTCCCAAGCTGGCAATTATTTTTGAAAATCTGAAATCTCTAAACACATTTTTTAAATCAATTAGCACTCAGTAAATTGGTGCAAGTTATAGTTTTATGGTTAGTTTTTTGTTTTTTGTTTTTTGTTTTTTAATTTTGATTCCATAGTTGTTTTCCTGCAAGGGGAGATTAAATACAATTGTTTTAAAATGCTTTCCCAGGGGCGCCTGGGTGGCGCAGTCGGTTAAGCGTCCGACTTCAGCCAGGTCACGATCTCGCGGTCCGTGAGTTCGAGCCCCGCGTCAGGCTCTGGGCTGATGGCTCAGAGCCTGGAGCCTGTTTCCGATTCTGTGTCTCCCTCTCTCTCTGCCCCTCCCCCGTTCATGCTCTGTCTCTCTCTGTCCCAAAAATAAATAAACATTGAAAAAAAAATGCTTTCCCAAATTAAAAAAATAATAAACCAGACAATGCAAAAAACCTGTGACCAGTATAGGGCCTAACTATATTCAATGTTTTCTATTATTTACACTCAGTCTCCTTCCTCTCTTTAGCCTCTTTTGTAAAGGTAGTCAATGAAAAATTCTCCTACCCATTATCCTCTGCCTCCCATTTTGAAAAGATGAGGCCTCAACATTTTTTTCCCCTTTTGTGCCTGATGGTTCAACTTCAAAATATGATCAGAATTTGCCCTTTAGCCTTGACAGTCCCCGGAGCCCTAAATACTCTTCTAATTTCCCCCTCTCCTGTGAGGGCAAAATGACTTGTAAAAGGGTCAGGATGTATTTCTAGACATCCGAAATTTTCCACGTGACTTTAAATGGAAGTCCTTAATTACTTGAAGCTTTGTCCAACTCTGCACCCAGTCAATTTTCTTCCTCATATTCTGACCTTCCCCCATAATTCAACTAGAGCCAGGCAGTAAAATCTGTTTATTCCTTTCATGAAGATACTCCTTCTATCCATCTGGGGACTGCCTCCCTGTAACCTCTGGGAAATAGAATACTTTCTTGGCCCATTAATAAGACAATTAGATACTGACCTATATGTTTTGCCCTTTGGAAAGATTCCATCCAATGTTGCCTGTACTTGGAGTTTTCCAAAGTGGTCACATTCTCTTTAGTCAAAGCTAGGAGGGCTCGGTCATCTATGAAAACAAGAGGGAAGACCACAGTTTCAGACAGTAAACTAACAAAGTCAGGAACACGATAATCCAGCTGATCATAATAACAAGAAGCAGTAGTTCTATTGTTTCATAATCTAGGTTCTCTGCCATGAATGGAATTGTGACTAGCAGTTAGACAGTACATATCGTAGCAGGAAGGGAAACAAAAAGCAAATTTTACTTGAACTGCACCCTAGTCCTTCCCCTTGAGGAAGGCTTAGGAAGAATGCATATGGCTTCCCACCACCTTACCACTCATCACTGGCCCACAGTTTTGTCCATTATCATGTCATGAGCATGAAGGGAAGCAGTAACCAGGGAAACTTGGGGTAGCACATGTACTTTATCCATGATCAAAATGTCTTTTCTACCTAGTCGCCAACTACATTCCTTGCTCCTATCTATGGTACATAAATACAGAAGAATAATGTATCTTCTTCTTTGTCTTGCCTGTGTCTTCATACCTTACTGACCAAAAAGTGTTTTTGTTAGTAAAGTCTTGGTTGTCTAATGTGGGTTATAAGCTTAGGAATCCCCCGGGCTTACACCAATGGGTTAACAAGGCATAAAGAAATACAAAAATCATAAAATGCTCACACCTGAGTTTGGGTAAACCAGATTGTCACTCCAAGAATAGGGAGGTACAAAGACACCCTGAGAATATGGAGGCACAAAGGTGCCAGGAATAGGGAGGTTCAAAGGCACCCCAAAATAGATAGGGGGGGCAGAGCCCCCAAAATAGAGAGGGAGAGGCAAAGGCCTAAAATAGGAATGGGTGCAAAGGTGCCCAATACACAGGTATATGAAATAAACAGTAATAGATATTCAGGGTGGAAGCTCCCCCAATTTAGTACGATGGCAGAAAGCTGCTTTCACAGGAGGATAGGACCAGGTTAGGTAAACTGGTGAATTGAACTACGGGCCGCTGCGCTGCATGCAAAGCAGCCCGGAGCGGAGATGGTTAACAAAAGAAATGGTGTCTTGTCAACCCTGAGGTGACTCCCCCTATCGGTCTCGTCCCCAAGGCTGGCTGAGATAAACAGAGGTGCTGTTTCATGTCTGCTGTAAACAACCTTCCTCCCGACAGCCCGGTGCCCGGATTTTGTTTTGTATTAACCCAAACCCCAAACAATGTATATCTTCAAAACCCCCCTCTTCCTTCATGTCCCCACGTTAATGTTCCCAGTTTCCTTGTCTCTTTGTACACGTCCATCACGTTTGTAAGCCTTCTGATCTTAATAAAAACGAGGGCAAGGACCTTTATTCAGGGCTCTTGTCTTTTCCCGGACATTAGCCATCTCTCGCTTTAATCCTGCGTCCACTCTTTTGCTGGCCAAAAGAGAACTTCAGACTTACAGTCTACGACAGTCTGATTCCACTGATTTCATCTACATTTTTACTAACACGCAAAACATACTCAAACATTGTCAACCTCGTGATTGTACCACTTACCTGCCGATAAGATCTCACTACCTGCACTGCATATAATTACTGAACCTATCCGTTTTCTTTTTCCGGTAAAATAGTCTCTCCTTCTGTTCCATACTATAGACAGGGCCTAGGGTAGGCACCATAGGCTATGCTACATTTTATATCAATAACTTTAACTAGTCATCCAGTGTATTTATTTAACCCATAACCAATCCACATAACTCTATTCCAATATCGCCCAAATTGAGCCCTCTTTTTCATATCAACATGAAAAACTTGAGTAAACTCCTCCCTGAAATTCAGATCCAGTATATTTATTTTAAGAGTTATAAGGGAAAACACAAACGCTTACTCATCAGTCTTCAGTCAAAGAAAAATAATACTTGTCCCAGAGACTTGACGAGTGACCAGATTAAAGCGGGAGCCAGGAGACATCAGAGAAGGAGACAGACGAAAGCTATTTTGGTGAAAGCATTGACAGGCCTGGAAATGGAGACGATGTGCATGTGTGGGCAAAGGACAAGGACGAGTTAAAGATGATTTCCAGGTTTCTATCTCGTGTGATGAGGTGCACTGTGGACTGTTATCTCTCAGTCCCCAAACAATACTGAAACTCAGTTATGCCCAGCGTGCTTTGTAGGCCCCAAATTCTGAATTTCAGCAGCCTTGTGTCTGTTTGTGTTCACATCCCAGCATGCTTGATCACAAAATGCACCCCCATTCATATGTAAGCTCAAAAACTCAATATTGCCAATAATTCTCCCAGTCTCTAACCCTGTGTTTCAGATGATGCCCCTTATTTAAGACTTGCCTATCTTCAAGATACCTCTGGTCATCCATAAGATGCCTTAGACTCAACATATTAATATCAACGGCCAACCTCAGAAAACATGAACGGCTGGGCAGGGGGCAGGCGCGGAATGATAATCCAGGATCTCCCTCTTCAGAATGCTGTGACTACCAATGTGTCTTTGTGTAATCACCAAATTTTAAAAAATAGCAATAGCAACAAGGCTTCCCAGTAAATTATGTCCCTTGTCATAAGCAGAACCGTCAACCTTAGTTCAATGAAGCAAGGGAGAAAATAACCTCTTTCAAACAGCCTTTTATCACTACATCAGGAAACGTTGAAAGTGTTGAGCCACAAAAAATAACTACTTTTATGTTCAAATTATTTACCTAGCACTTCACTGCCAAAAAAGGGGGCTATGTTAAACCACTTCTCACATACCCTCTAGATGTGCTCTATTATACATAGCTAAATGCTGACCAAAGAAGCATATAAAATTTTCAGTGTTTGTTAAATGGGAAGATGTTCCTTTGCACATAGCTTGTAAAACAATCTAGCCTTTTAAATGTCAATACAATAGCCACTAGTGACATACGGCTACTGAGCCCTCGAAATGTGACAAGTCTATGAAAAAGGAATGTAAAATATCTTGTCATTTTTATATTGAGTGTAAGTTTTAGATGATACTAGTTTGGACAGATTGGGTTAGATAAAATATATTACTAAATATAATAATACATATATATAATATAATATTACTACATAATTTCCATTTACCTCTTTTAACACGGTTTCTAAAAAATTTCGAATTACATAGGAAGCTCACATTATATTTCTATCGGACATTGCTATTCTATACTATGTTAGAGCATATATCAGATAACAATTTTAGAATGCCCTTTAACTGTCAGTTGTCTTCTTGAATATCACTTTTTCCAAACTAAATTACTGTGACATATAGTTAGTCTGCCTTTCTCAGTATGTCCTAACCAATTTCTCAGTTAACTAGGGAATGTGTTTAAAGGAAAATAAAATTCTCTGTTACATGTTTTCATATTTCCAAACATGATATAGGTAACTCTTATTAGATTCCAACTGGCATCATGAGTGTTCATCAACATACAAAAAAAACAGGTAACTTAGGCAAATGGTGGAAACCCAGGGGAGATACTCCATCTTTTCATTTAGTGCTATATTTTTCCTCCTTTTCAATTAGCACAAGCAATCTTTTTGATATAGTGGCAGCACAACGTGACTATATATGCTAAGTGATGTTGCGAATTCAGGCTGTGAGATTTCCCTTGGAGATTAAATTACCTTTGAAATTCTCCAGCTGAAGCAGCATGAATTTCTCTTCTACTTTGTTTTTGGCCTGGAATCCTTAGTGATGCAATTTCTTCCTAAGGAAAATGCATCTAAATGACTCTCTGGTTCTCTGAGCTTTGCTTAAGCCCAATATCCACAAAGATGATGAATATTTTTGGCGGGGGTGGGGAGGGGGGGGCTTGGTGAACTGCCCTGCCATTCATCTAGCTGTCTTCAGGAATTACAGGCAGAAAGGGATTAGAATTACTAGTGACTTCTTTCCTTGATGTCAGGCAGAGCAAACTGTCCTAAACAAAGACTGGAGTTCTGTTTTGAAGCTGGGATTTTTGTTCAGGTTGTTAACGTTTGTGGCTAAAGATTTTCTATCGGGCTCATAAAATTTATAGATACTCTGGCCAGGTGCATCATTCCTATCTACTCCTCTCCTCGCATTTCCTCTGATGAATCCCATACTCGTAGACAAACACCGGATGTGCGATATGTTGAGTATCCTGAGGAAAAATGAAAAGTTCCATTCATCCATTAATTATCTAGACATTTGATTCCCTCAACTATTACCATTTACTCGTCCATCTAGAAATTTCTAGACAATGGATAAAAGTGTCCAGTTTTCATTTATTAAGTTGGCCTCATCTCGATTCAGTCATTTTATAAGCTCTAACTCATCATAAGGTTGTGATGAATTCCCCCCCCCTTTTGTAATAGAGGGAAAATTAGAACATTAACAGAGTCTATAGTTTCAGACTTAACACAATTCCATATCAGTATCAGAACCTGCACATCCACCTAAAAGCAAAATGTACACTTCAAACCCAGATGGGGTAGGCTAAATGCCCCATGGGTGATTCCAGCGGAATACAGTGCATAACGTTTCTGAAGAATGCATATTAAATATGAGCAGTTATAAGACTTTGAGTAGGATGTAGTATGCTTGTGCAAATGCAAGTAAGATCATATTTGAAGGAGGTTTCCTAAGATTAGAATAAAGCTAAAACGGATTCGAGGTTAAAATATTCCAATAACACTTGAAACTTGTAGTCTTTCGGGTATTCATCCAAAATCGTGAGCATGTTTCTTTCTTCTGTGTTTGCAATGGTTGAGGTTCATTTACTTCAAAAGTTCTCAAATTTACTCTAGGCGCAGGGTCTTGGGCCCCAGGGCCAGCAAACTTTTTCCGTAAAGGGCAGACTCTAATCGGTGTTTGTTACTTTGCTGGCCACAAGATCTCTGTTGCAACTATTCACCTCTGCCACTATAGCACAAGCAGTCATAGTATGTAAACCAATGGGCGTGGCTGCGTTCCAATAAAACTTTAGAAAAACAGATGATAGGCTGAATTTGGACTATAGTTCGTGGTTTGTTAACCCATTTCATTCCAATGAAATCTCACATCAAATCCCAGTGGCTGGTAATGGTTATGAATTAAAGTTCAAAAACACAGGTTAAGTCAGAAATACCACATTATCTTCCAAAGAAAACCTTTTATAACACCACTCGGTGGCAAGTTTTATCTGAGTACTTCTTTTTTTTTTTTTTGATGTTTATTTTTGAGACAGAGAGAGACAGAGCATGAGTGGGGGAAGGGAGAGGAAGAGGGAGACCCAGATTCCGAAGCAGCCTCCAGGCTCTGAGCTGTCACCACAGAGCCCCATGCGGGGCTCGAACTCAGGGATCCTGAGATCATGACCTGAACTGAAGTCAGACGCTCAACCTACTGAGCCACCCAGTGGCCCCCTATCTGAGTAATTCTTGGAGCTATCCCTCCCTCTTCCCTAGGATCTTACGTAGCAGCAACACAAAGCAGTGGGTTGGGGTATGTGGGCTCCATTGTCTGTATGTTATCTGTTTAGACATGTTACCACTCTAACCTCCATCAACAGGCCTCTTCAGTCCTGACTCGGTGTTGCTTGCGGCCATGCTTGAAGCATGGGTGATTGATGGATATACTACAAACTCCCACTGGAGTCCCAGGCAGACATGACTTAACGATGGCTTGCCACATACTGGGGGTGCTTCCACGGTTCTTGTTTATATTTTGGAAACCACTTTATTGAGTTATGGACATGTAAAAAGCTATACATATGTCATGTATACAAGTCTAATTTAGGGATAAGTATACGTTCATAAAACCATTACGGCCATTATGGTCATAAACACATTCATTCCCTCCCAAAGTTTCCTCCTGTCCCCTTTATTGTTGTTATTTGCATGTGTGTGTGGTAAGAACATTTAACATACGATCTGCTCTCTTAGCAAATTTTAAGTATACAATAGGGTTTTGTTAGCTATAGGCTCTACGCTGTATTACAGATCTCCAGTGTATTACAGATGTATTACAGTTACAGATCTCCAGTGTATTACAGATGTATTACAGTGTACAACAGATCTTTAACGTGTATAACTGAAACGTTGTACCCTTCCCTCCACATTTCCCCTTCCCCACAGCCGCTGGCTTCAAGGGTTCTGAACCTAGGGTTTGACTGCAGGCAGGGCAAACAGACCGTTATGTTTTTCCTATCTTCTGGAAATCTTGCCTTTCTGCCATATTATTTTCAATATTGTTCTCTCCAGTGTACTACTCCCTTTCCCCAGCAAACCTTCTGCAAATGGATCAGGGTTTTATTTAAGAACTGGGGCTCCAGGTTATTTCTGCTTAAATCCTTGAGGAAATCTGCTTAAAAAGTAAATGCACTATGAAGCAGTGACAAACAATGTAATTTTTCCTAAAGGCTTCATTTTTTTTTTCAGAGAAGTTTTAGGTTCACAATGATATTGAGAGGAAGGTACAGGGATTTCCCCAAAACACCATGTCCCATGCATAGCCTTGCCCATCATCAGTACCACTCAGGAGGGTATTGTTTTTTTTAACTAAGCATGAACCTACATCAACACATCATAATCACCTAAAGTCCATAATTTGCCATAGGGTTCATTCTTAGTGTCGTACGTTCCATGGATTACAACAAATGTTTAATGGCCTATAACCATCATTGTAATACCATATAGGGTGTTTGCACCGCCCTACAAATCCTCTGTGTGCTACCTGGAAACCACTCATCTTTTTATTGTCTCCGTAGTTTTGCCTTTTCTAGAATTCCTTATAGTAGGAATCGCATGGTATGGAACCTTTCAAGTGGACTTCTTTCACTTAGTAATATTCATGTAAGGTACCTCTATGTCTTTTCATCTATTGATAGTTCATTTTTTAGCACCAAATAATGTTTCATCATCTGGACATACCATGGTGTATTTACCCATTCACCTACTAAAAGACATCTTGGTTGTTTCCAAATTGGGTGACTATGAATAAAGCTGCCATAAACATCCATGTGCAGGTTTTATGTGAACATAAGTCTTCAACTCCTTCGGGTAAATACCAAGGAGAACAATGGCTAGATTGTATGGTAAGAGTATGTTTAGTTCTGTAAGACACTACCAGACTGTCTTCCACAGGGTTGTGCCATTAAGGCTCAAGAAAAGCAAGTTAAGTTAGAAAACACATTCTTCCAGGTTCCTGAAAGTTTACATTTCTCCTCAGTTTCCTGAAATCAGCATCAATCTTCTCCATTCTGGAGGCGGAACCAATGTGCTCAGTTAAAACATAACGTATGTCAAAAGTGCACATTTTCTCCGGCCATTCAGTTTTCTTTCTCTACTTCATTTGTCCATTCATTTAATTTTGTCTGGGCTAGAGGATCTAGATTTTTGAGACAAAGGGCAAGTGGAGAATAATATAGGGATAATGTGTACAGTAAAAGAAGCCTCAAGAATGGAACTCGGGTACCCCAACATTTAAGAGGAGACTGGAGGAAAAGGACCTTGCACGAGCTCGTGCTAAGCAGTAGCCAGGAACAAATGCAAGAAGTCAAATTATTAACAGCAGCAAGTACAACAGAGAGGTCAAGTCAGTGGGGCATTATCCACCAGGAGTCACAACTAAAAAAGCAATACATAGTGTCTTCGAAGAATCTGTCAGAGTTCAATCATGAAAACAGAAAATGAGAGGCTTATGCAATTATTGGAAGCCTGGGGCAGAAAAGACCAAGAGAGCCACAGCTGATTTTCAGGAAATCTAGAAGAATAGAGGTTATGGGAACCCTGCCACCAATACCTTCAGCTGCCTTCAACCCCAGAGAAAATGACCTGTAGGCTGTCAATAGATTGGAATATATTGTGCATTTGAACATAGCCACGTTACGTTAATTAGAGTGTGGGTCCATATTCCCTTATTGGATTTTCTTGCTTATAACATTATTAATCCACAAACACAATGTTACTTTTGCTGCTTTGATTCTCAAAGCACTAAACTATTTGCATATCATGATTATTTTGATTATTTAGCGACCTGCTTTTCAATGCATTTTTAATAAGCAGGAAACTTCTCATTCCAATATAAATTATGGAATTCACAGCTAAAACTGTCTTTCAGTCAGATTGTGATATTGTAGTTCATAAAAACGGTGTCATTTTCACAAAATTGGATCTGTGGTTATGTTTAGATTCTTCATTAGTTCTTTCAAAGTATATATTTATATGGATAACACCAAGTTAACCTAATAACGTTGAGGACTAGTGAAAGTCTCTTAATTTATGTAGGCTATTAAGTGGGAAAATAATTCAAACTGAATTTTAAAGATTGGAGACTTTATTGGGAAACTTTATTCAGAAAAATCCTTGACTTAAAACAAAAAGGAGTTGATATGAAATTAAACCTGTTGGCGGAGACCCCACAGAATGAGTTGAGAACCTGAGCAGTTGTATAAATTTAATTGCAAGATATAACGTGAATCTATAGAAGATAAATCGTCATACAGAAGCCAACTAAACCATAAAAGAACATTAGGTTTCATTTGATAATTGTAAGTGATTTTATGCCATTTAAGTTTCAAACTGATTTTGTTAATTTTTACTTAATTCCGCTCAGTATGTATGGCAAATGTTCAATATCTCCTTTGTTCTGGCTAATCCAGCCTGTCTTTGCTGCCTAAGAAATCCGACAGCTCAATAGAGAAAAAAAAAGTGTGCATCAAATTCCTAATGAGTGCAATTTACATTATAAGGAGGAACAATCACACTCAGCACTTTCTTTCTTTGGAAATGACTTGGGAATTCCTTAGAAAGATCCAGTGGTTTCAAAAACACGCAATATATCACTATCTAGGCTTGTAAAGAAATAAAAGTAAAAGGGCTCCTGGCTCTTCTGCAACCACAGTTCCAATAAAATCCCAAGTTATCTTTGGCCCTGAAATTCAGGATTCCTATACATGCTAGTAAGTGTTAAATATCTCTTTTCTTTTTTTTTTAATTGTTTAATGTTCATTTTTATTATTTATTTTTGAGAGAGAGAAAGAGCACGTGCACGCGTGTGCGCGCGAGTGGCGGAGGGGGAGGGGCGGAGGGGGAGGGGCAGAGAGAGAGGGAGACACAGGATCGCAGGCAGGCTCCAGGCTCTGACCTGTCAGCACAGAGCCCGACGCGGGGCTCGAACCCAGGAACTATGAGATCATGACCTGAAGTTGGTCACTTAACTGACTGAGCCACTCAGGTCCCCCTCTTTTCTATGTATTCTTACTGCTATTTTAAAAATTCATGTGATAATTGGAAAGATATTGCACATATATGATGATAGAGTTTCATTTATGAGAATCCTTGGCATTCTATTAAGAAGCGTGACATTTTTATTTTATTAGTTTGCTAATTTCTCTGACGTGCAATCCCTATTACTTCTGTTTTTCCTCTTGAGTTCTTCATCCCCGGTTACTCTAACAAGATTCTCACATAAGTGCAACTATGTCAGAATCGCAGCCCCCTCTCCCCATTTAGTTGCAACAATAATTGTTAATAGACTATGTAAACAAATTTCCTTCATGAGCAAACCCGCAAAGACAGTCTTGATCTGTTACGCTTTGGACGAGACCATCCACTTAAAGAGAATTGAATGACTTAATTCAGTATTGCTATTTCTGAACATGCCAGGCCATTCTTTTTCACCGGCAGGTGTTTGACTTGTCTATTCACAATGCACAGGTGGTTCTTACCCCAGATATAGCTCCACGGCTCATCCTCACTTGTTTAAGTCTTTGCTTAAATGTAACCTTCTCAGGAAGGCCTACATCAACAACTTTTTTAAAAAATATCCCAACACCCTCTTCTCTATAATCCCAATATCCTTTACCCTGCTCTATTTGTTTTTCTTCTCTGAAATATACACCCAGAAAGGCAGAGATTTTTGTTCGTATTATTTGTCAAGGCATCATTGGCACCTAAAACGTCTGACACATAATATTTGCTCAATGACTGTTTGTTATAAAATGATTGATTTCTGGAGGCGCCTGGGTGGTTCAGTCGGTTAAGCGTCCACCTTCGGTTCATGTCATGATCTCGTAGTTTGTGGGTTCCAGCCCCGCGTCAGGCTCTGTGCTGACAGCTCAGAGCCTGGAGCCTGCTTCTTGGATTCTGTGTCTCCCTCTCTCTCTGCCCCTTCCCAACTCACGCTCTCTTTGTCTCTCTCTCAAAAATAAACGTTAAAAAAAATAATTTAAAAAATGATTGATTTCTGCCCTGGAAGTGTGGCCTGATGTCTATGAATACAAAAATCTATATCCCATTTAATAATTCCTTATGCTCAACAGTGGTCACAGTTCTCAATTACACAAGATCTATAGTTTAGCCAACTTTTTTCTGTTTTAGGTAAATAAAAAATTAACTCTGTGTCTTTTCTTATGGTATTCTCCCAGCTTAATAATATTATTCTTCCACATCTACCATTAACCAGTTACTTTTAATTTACTCTCGATGCAATTTCCTTTAGACATGTAAGCTATGTAAGTCCAAAGAAAACAATTCACTAAACTCGAGAAAGAGATAAGTACTATTATGTGTGTTAATTTTTTCCCTTTTATTTCCACAACGGTAACATTTTGACAATAATATGACAATAACTCCTTTTGGTATCTAATATATAACACAAATGCACAGGTTTGGAATATTGCTCAACAAAGGTAGCCTGAAAATCCTCTCATGACAGATATCCGGAAATACTAAACAGAATATGACAATTTTATAAACAATGCATAACTGAATTTATAAGAAAAAATGGAAATCTCCTGTGATAAAAATGAATAGGGGATTTAAAAAAATAACAGAAAGAGCTGAGTTCATCAAAGAAAGCAGAAACCATTATTTAAAATAAAGGTAATTTGGGGCGCCTGGGTGGCTCAGTCAGTTAACCATCAAACTTTGGCTCAGCTCATGATCTCAAGGTTCATGAGTTCGAGCCCTGCGTCGGGCTCTGTGCTGACAGCTCAGAGCCTGGAGCCTGCTTGGGATTCTGTGTCTCCCTCTCTCTCTGCCCCTCGCCTGATTGCTCTCTCTCTCTCTCTCTCTCTCTCTCTCAAAAATGAATAAACGTTAAGAACATTTTAAATACTGGTAATTAATTTAATGAGGATATTGGTTACATAAACAATGATAGAGCTGAATGACAGGTAGGGTACAGGAAGTAAACCAAGAGATCAGCTACAGCAGAAAACTACTTGCACCCTAATTTTATGGCTGAGGTAATGGAGGCAAGAGGAGAAGTGAATTGGGGCACCTGGGCGGCTAAGTCAGATGAGGGGCCAACTCTTGTTCCGCTCAGGTCTTGATCTCATGGTTTCTGAGATTGAGCCCTGCTTCGGGCTCTGCACTGACAGTGTGGAGCCTGCTTGGGATTCTCTCTGTCCCTCTCTCTCTCTCTGCCCCCTCGTTCACTCTCTCTCTCTCTCTCTCTCTCTCTCTCTCTTAAAATAAATATATAAGCATTTTTAAAATGCTTATTCCAGTTGCATTTAGTTTAAGTTAGTAAGTGGTGGAAACAGAACGCATACCAGGAAGTTTGGAAAACAACAGAATTATTTCTTTAAATTGAAAACATGCAATCATTAAAATTAAAAATTCATCAAACACAGATGAACAGAAAATATTGAACAGGAAGCTACATATGATTCAGTTACCCAAAGCACATAATGGAGGGAAACGAGTAAACTAACAAGAGATATGGGGGAGAAAAATCAGAAAATTAACACATTTCTAATCAAAGCCTAGAAGTAGAGACTAGAAGGAATGAATCATATTTTTCCCTGAATTGATAAAATAAACAATTGTTTGGAGGGAAGAACAAAATATTTAATCCTCCTAGGACACATAAAAATAAATCCATGATATGACACACCAAAAACAAAAGAAAAACTGAAATGCAACTGGAAAAAATACAGCTTATCTACAAAAGAGTGATAAGCCAATAGTAGCTATTTCAACGGCACTGAGTGTCAGAGAACGGTGGCTGATTATAGAAAAGAAAGCTTTCAAGTGGTGAAGGAAAATAACTGCCTTCCGAAAATTCTACAACCAGCTAAGCTATTATTCAACAATGAAGGTAAAAAGAACATTTTTAGGAAAACACGCACCCGCGTGCACACACACACTCACACACACACACACACACACACACACACACACACACAACTTCCTTGTTAATTATATGTTTAGCATAACAAATTGTCCTTCTTTGTCTTATTTAATATTTGGGAGGCTTAGGGCACCTGGGTTGCTCCATCGGTTAAGCGTCAGACTTCCACTTAGGTCATGGTCTCACGGTGGGCGGGTTCAAGCCCCGCATCAGGCTCTGTGCTGACAGCTCAGAACCTGGAGCCCACTTTGGATTCTGTGTCTCCCCGTCTCTCTGCTCCTCTCTCTCTCTCTCTCTCTCTCTCCCCAAAATAAATAATAAAAACATTAAATAAATTTTTTTAGTATTTCAGGGGCTTGAATTACACTAACTTTAATATTAAGATATTAAGACTTGATTTTTTTGTTTCTATTTACCTGGTATATATTTGCCCATTTTCTAATTGAGGTCTGGTTGGCTTAAAACACCATAAAAGGGGGCGCCTGGGTGGCGCAGTCAGTTAAGCGTCCGACTTCAGCCAGGTCACGATCTCGCGGTCCGTGAGTTCGAGCCCCGCGTCGGGCTCTGGGCTGATGGCTCAGAGCCTGGAGCCTGTTTCCGATCCTGTGTCTCCCTCTCTCTCTGCCCCTCCCCCGTTCATGCTCTGTCTCTCTGTCCCCAAAATAAATAAACGTTGAAAAAAAATTTTTTCTTAAAAAAAAAAACACCATATCAGTTTCAGGTATACAACATAATGATTCAATATTTGTATATACTACATGATGAACACTACAGTAAGTCTAGTTACCACCAGTCACCATACAAAGTAACAAAAAATTTTTCCTTGTGACGAGAACTTTCAAGATCTTACTGTCTCATATGTGCCCATTATTTTAGTTTAACCTTTTAAATCATATTTTTTAAATATATCTTATGTACATTATGGAGTTGGGTTGATTTCACAATATAATGTAAATTTCTCTTTTAACAAGTGGATTTAGCCCAATTAAATTTAATGATATGGCAGGTATGTTTGGTATTTGTTCTCTCTTTTGAATGTGCGTCTTATGATATGGCCTCTTTTTTTTTTTAACTGCAGTCTTCTAATTGGAAGTTACATGTTATTTTAATGATGATTTTAATAATTAAACCTTCATATAATACCCTCACCACACCACGTAAGTAAGAGAGAAGACTCAATATCAAAAACACGTCACTTCTGCTTAGAGGATTGTAAATTCATTAATTTAACACCAGCTCAATAAAAGTATACATGGGTTGGGGGGGGGGGGAGCAGGGGGAACTAGACAAGCTGATTCTATTGTTTGTATCCAAAACTAAAACAGCAAATATGTATGGTACAATCCTAAAAAGGGATATCAATGAGGGGAAATTAACCCTACCAGATAATAAAACATTACATAAAGCTTCAATGATGTAAATAATATAGAGGACATATAAATAGAACAATGAAATAAAATACCAGTTCCAGAAATACACAGATATATATGGGGATGACATCATATGTCAATTTGGGAAAGGACTTTTTAGTAAATGGTTTTGAAATAGCTATGCAGCCATATGAAGAAAAAAATATATCCTTGAATCCACTTCTCCTATCAAATGCCATGATAAACTCCACATGTGCCAAATATTTTTTGAGAACATAAAAGTAATCGGAAAAAGGTGGCAAATTTCTCTACAACCTCAGGTTGGAGAAAACGTTTCTAATGGCTCTGAATTCAGGAGTCATCAAAGATTGATGAAGTAGAGCAGGAATATATAAAAAAAAAAAAACTCCATTATTGTCCGTGTAGAAAAAAATCGATATCAAATAATAATGACATATTTGGAAATAACTTGAAAATCAAATTACACAAAAAGGCCTCGTCTCCCTAAAGTAATATTAAAGAAACTGATAATCCAATAAAAATGATCAAAGAATATGAACAAACAGATCACATTAATTACAAATTGCCATTAAACATCTAAAAGGTGCTCAGTGTCACTCAAAATAAGATAAATACAAATTAAGAAATTAAAATTTTGTTGAGATAGCATATTTCGCCTATGAGATTGGTAAATAATCTGAAAGTCTGACAGTTCTGTGAGCAACTTGTAAATGCCTATTAAAATTACCAATGCATTTACCCTCTGATGAAGCAATCTTTCCTCTGGGAATTTATTCTATACACATCCATGCATGAATTAAATATCAGAAAAGTGTAAGTTTATTCATTGCTGCATTAGTTTACAAGGAAGAAAATAAGAAACACTCCAAGAGTCCATCCATAAGGAATAGTTAAATAAATTGTGGTACAATCACACGACGGAGTACTCATCAGCAATTAGAAAAACAGAATGAGAGTTCTCTATATACCTATATGGAAACATCTCCAGTATACAATGTGAGATTAAAAAAGAAAAAGCAAAGTCCAATAGCACAGTATGTTACCATCTTCAAAATAGAAAATAAGAAAAATAATATGTGTTCATATTTGCTTATTTTTGTCCAATAAATCTCTGCAAGGATAGACAAGAAACTGATAAAAGTAGTGACCAGTGTGTGTATACAGAAAAATGAGATTTTTATTGAATAACTGTTACGCTGTTTCGTTGACTAAATAGTTAAAAGAATTAAAAAGGTATAAACATACAATAAAAAGGGAGAGAAGGTTGGGGTGCCTGGGTGGCTCAGTCAGTTAAGTGTCCCACTCTCAATTTGGGCTCAGGTCATGATCTCATGACCTTGTGGGATCAAACCTCATTGGGCTCTGAGCTGAGCGTGTAGCCTTCTTGAGATTCTCTCTCCCTCCTTCTCTCTCTGCCCCTCCCTCACTCGTGTGTGAGCACTCTCTCTCTCTGTCACTCTCTCTAAATAAATAAATAAATAAATAAATAAACAAACATTTTTTAGAAAAGGGAGAGGAGACAATACAATTTTGAAAGTCGGAGGGGCGCCTGGTGGCTCAGTGGATTTGCGACCAACTTTGGCTCAGATCATGATCTTGCGGTTCCTGAGTTCGAGCCCCGCGGCGGGCTCTGTGCCGACAGCTCAGAGCCTGGAGCCTGCTTCAGAGTCTGTGTCTCCCTCTCTGTCTGCCCCTCCCCCATTCATACTCTGTCTCTGTCTCTCTGTCTCTGTCTCTCTCTGAAAAATAAATAAACAATAAAAAATATTTTAAAACATTTTAAAAAAGAAAGTTGGAAACCATACAGGATGGGAATAGCTGATTTCAGGTAGCAGCAGTTCAGAAAGCCAAGAAGTCAGCTCATTTAGGCCCCAGAACCCCAGAAGGATTTAGAATTAAAAGTAAATGAGTGGAACTAAAAACCTGAAAATTAATTAAAAGTCAGAAGGTCCTCATACCCATCCCACAAAAAGTAGGTGACTAAACCCCCATAACCCAGCAGAAGAGTTTATTCTCTGGAGATGCTACAGCAAAGAGTGGCTAACACCAGGCACAAGTGATACTTGGGCACTGTACTAAAAACGGGAAAGTGAGTACAGAATGGTGATGGGAAGAAGGAAGAAGAGAAGAAAGAGGTCAAAGAGGTAGAGAATGAGAACTAACATTCACTGAGTAATTGCTATGTGCCAAAGGCGATTATAACATTTAGTTGCGTCAGCTCGTTAAATATACACAACCACTCTGTGAAGTATGTATTATAACGTTCTCCTCATCACATATGAAGAAACTGTGATATGGTAAGCTTGAGTCATTTGACTAAGGATGCAGACTCATTAAGTGACAAAGCTGGGGACGAAACAGTCACTTTCAGAGGCCATACCTTTATTTTTTTTATGATTTTTTTATTTTTTTTAATGTTCTATTTATTTTTGAAAGAGAGACAGAGTGCGAGCAGGGGAGGGGGCAGAGAGAGGGAGACCCGGAATCTGAAGCAGGCTCCAGCCTCCGAGCTGTCAGCACAGAGCCGGAAGGAACGCGGGCTCGAACTCTTGAACAGTGAGCTCTTGACCTGAGCTGAAGTCAGACCCTTGACCCACTGAGCCCCCCCAGGCGCCCCCCAGAGGCCATACCTTTAAACACCACCCATCTTAAAAGGTAAAAAATGACTTTCCATGTGGTTTGCCAGAAAACTCACAGCTGAGCATATATGCCGCTACCCCACCCATCCACTGCCACTGCCACTGCCACTTGTGTGATGGCCCACAATTCCTCTGGAGAATGAGATCATGCCAAAAGACCAATTAGACTCTAGCGACGATGAGTCTTGCAATGAACTGCTTCAGCTCCACTCACGCACACAGAACACACTCCTCCAAATCATTTTACAAGGTTGGACCAAACCTCTTATCAAGACAGACAAGACCCAGATGAAGAACAAAAATTATAAGCAAATCTCGATCGTAAGTACAGACCTAAAACACTAAATATTAACAAAGTGATATAAAATAACAAAGTGTATAAAAAATGATATATTGTGACCAAGCAGATTTGACCCAAGGAATACAAAGATGACTTAACAAAAGGAAACCTACTGATTTAATTTTATGCATTACCATGTTAAAGGAGAAAAAAACTTTGAAATGTATCAATAGATGATTGATTTTGTAAAAAGTAACATCAAACTAAGAATGGAAAGGAAAGAAGATCCTTAACCTAATAAAGGGTATTTACCAAAATCTATAGTGAACACTGTATCTTCATGGTGCAACTTATAGGAACATTCCCTTCTAAACTAGGAATGAGAGAAGGAAGTCTAATATTATCATTATCACCTAATACTGGAGATCTTAGATAACATAAAACAGGAAAAAAATATATTAGAATTAGAAAGGAAGAAGCAAAGCCCTCATCTTCTACAAAGGCTAATGTAGTTTTTATTAGCCTAATGTTTTTATTAGGCTTATTAGCTATTATCAATTTATGTGAATTTGTAAATAACACAACAAAACCACCTATTGTTGGTAAATACATAATATATAGTAAAATCTTAAAGCTTGGCGTCGGGATGATATTCAACTTCTCCATGAAGAGAAGAGAAAAAATGATCCGGGTTAGTTAATTTCTTTGAAAGATCTGATACAGTGACGAGCACCGGGTGTTGTATGGAAGTGTTGAATCACTATATTGCACACCTGAAACTAGTATTACGCTGTATGCTAACAAACTAGAACTTAAATTAAACCTTAAAAAAATAAATACTCTTTAAATAGAAACAAATAAAATAAATAAATAAATAAGCCTGATACAAATAAGACAAAAATTACTACCCCTTAAATCTGAATGAGGATCATATTTGCTTTTTTACTTTTGCTCTCCATCTGAAATATTTTCTAAATTAGAAATTTTAAAAAAAAAACCTAAAAATTAAAAAACTAAAAATTCAAACGGGGCCCTCGAGTAGCTCAGTCAGTTAAGCATCCAACTCTTGGTTTCTGCTCACGTCACGATATCATGGTTTTGTGAGTTCAAGCCCCGCATAGGACTGTGCACTGGCAGCCCGGAGCCTGCTCGGGATTCTCTGTCTCCTCTCTGTCTGACCCTCCCCCACTTGCATTGTCTCTGTCCCTCTCAAAATAAATAAATAAACTTTGAAAAAATTAAAATGAAAAAATAAAACATGCAGTCAATTCAACTGACTGAGTCCAAGATTAATCAATATAGGAGGAAATATAAATGCTAAACAAAACATCAGTTAGAGAATTGATTCCCTGTTGACTTGTAGGCTTGTCAAAATTACTAAATGGCTATCATAAGCAAGGATTTTGCATATTTTAATAAGCTATAAGTAACATCTCATAAACGGTCTCATTAGAAGAGCTTTGGAATAATCTTCCATTAGAATAAAAGGTTTATCAATGGTTATCTTTTATAAGGTCAAAGGGAGAAAAAAAATGGACACATTTTCCTCTACCTACAGTACTGCTTTATAAAATGGTTTAACTTTAGGATAATAAAAGAGCCTTAACTGAGAAGAAGGCAACTGCAGACAAATGCAGACTGATCCCATAAAATGAGCAAGTAGACTTGCAACTACAAAGGAATTCAGGATCCTACATATTAGGTTGTCTTAGTAAACTTCATCCAGCGAAACATCCTGATAACACAGGAGTGGTAAAGAAAAGCATTATTATTTCCTTTTGCATTAGTAATATTAACTGTGTATAGACTGGGAAAGACTCAGCAGGGGCCTTTTTTCCAGTGAGTCAAGTTTCCAAAGGCCAACCAAAGGTGCCTCTGACAGAGGAGTTGACACTTATAAATCAGCATTGCTTTTTAGAAATTCTCTACTTCTGTGGAAATTCATTTATTCATTCACAGAAAAAAAAACATTTATTGGTTGCCAACTCTTGGTAATAAGTCAGACACATTCCCTTCTGGATTATTTATTTATTGCTGTGAAACATTAATAGCTTAAAACAATAAGTTTTTATTATCTCTAATTGTTTCTTTAAGTCTGAAATTCCAGTAGTAGTTCACAGGGCAGTTTTGGTTCCATTTCTAAATCAGATGTCTTTCAGAGCTGCAGTCATCCGAAGGCTTGACTGTGGCCGGGAGATAAGTTTTCAAGGTTGCCCACTTACATGGCTGGCAAGTTGGTGTTGGCTGAGAAAAGGAGAAAACTCTTTCTGTCTATATGGGCCCCTCCATGGGGCTATTTGAGTGTTCTTCTAACATGGAAGCTGGCTTTCCCCATAGCAAGTGAAAAGAGACCAATGTGGAAGCCACATTGCTTTTTATGACAGCCTTGGAAGCCATACATGGCCACCTTTCCATATTCTATTGGTTACAGAGAATCAGTCCTGATTCACTTGGGAAAGTACAACACAGGGGCACAAATACAAGAAGCAAGGATCATTGGGAGCCATACTGAAGGTTGGTTTCTATACCTTCTTTCCAAACAGCTCATATCATATAATACCAATACAGTAGGGTAAGTGCTACAGCATATAATTTTCAATCTTTAGACTTGATTACCCATAGGAGAAAACTAAACTTTTCCTTCTCCAAAGACCTAAGATACATCAGAGAAATAAAACCTAAAATCACTGACCTTATCTTAACTTTGCTTTTGGCTAGAGCCAACACATCTAAAGTTGTTGTTTATAATTGTTTTTATCATTTTGGCAAGAAAGAAGTTAAATTTTTAATATCAATCGAAGAAAAGATGCCATTTCACGTTGACACTGAAAAAGTCAAACAGAATGCTTGAGACAAACCTATATATCAATACTGGTAGGCTGAAACGAGAATGATGCTTTTGAATTTAGATATAAAACTTAACATCACTTTCAGTTTCGCTTACTGAAAATGATATTCCAATTTAAAATGGGTTTTATATTTGCTCTTTAGAAGAGAAAGTTCATGGCTGTCGAGAAAACAATGATTATTTTCCCCCAAATCTGTACTATTCAAATATCACGTTTTGAGCTCAAAGTATAACCATTTCCCACAACGTTGTCTTCTAATTGGACAAAACTGTACAAATGGACAAAGGAAACAAAAAAGAGACCATGATTTCACCTGGTTTTCCCTCTGTGGGTTAATAAGAGGGCTTATGGTGCTGAGAATGACAGATATTAAGGATATTACCTACTTAGGTAAAGAAAGTTCAAATGGGAAAGCAGGTGGTAATTATGGAGGGGTACTTGCTTTAATATGTTTTGAAGAACTTAGCTAGAAAGGAAGACTGTGAAATTTAAAGGCCAAAATGCCAGAGCTTTGCCCCAAATACAGGAGAGACTCCTAGTGCTTTTATGGTTCTTTGTAATAAAGTTTTAATATCAAAACCAAGTTACGATTCTGATCTAACTTAACCTAACCTTTTGCTATTCAGGGTTGTTGTTGCTGTTGTTGTTTAGTCTGTTGTGGGCAACTGCTGGAATCCCAAGAGAGCTACCAAGTAGTCTCTACTTCCGACTTTCATTATGCAACCACTTATCTTTTCATACGAAATAGAGTGGTATTCTGAGATTAGAACATAAGCTTGCAAAGCTTTGCCATTTGGTTACAGCCATAGTCCTAATATGCTGTTTACATAAACCTGCTAGCTTGTTATGGGAACTTCATTTCTGTTTGCCTTTTTCTTTCCAATTTGGACTGAGCTCCTATCTTGTGGCCTATATCTGCTTACTTTGTACATATGCTAGAGTCCTATTTGATTTGGTTCTCCTGAAACTCATTTTTACTTCCTTGAAGTTACTTGCTTCACTGCTCGACCAATTCCTGTTGGCACGGCATACTGGGACTTAAAACCATGCCCTTACTCACTACGCTTTTCATTTGTCTTTTTTTAAGTGTGTTTTCAGCTGCCTACTACCTAAACACACTTGAAGGCAAGCCCTGGTCTCCCTTGGTTCCTATCCATATTTTGAGCTTACTTCTCCTTGCCGTATGTCAATTCTGTGAGAAAACTTTCAATACCTTGATCCTTTTACTTCAGTCAACTAGAATTGGTTTCTGTTCTTTGCAACCAAGAATACCAAGAGATCCTGAGATTATTACAGTGAACGTGCTACATGCCACAGATACCCAGAAATACAGGGAAGCTAGGATCAATTATTTTGCTCAGTGTGGATTGAATGCTATGAAAGATCCCGCTAATATCTGTGGATAATCACTCAGTAGCCCACGGCATACGATGTCAAAATGGATTATTAAATTAGGCATCCAGGCACCTAGAATGTGGTGATCATTGAAGGTAAAATTTGGGGGAGTGATTGTCACTTTTTAGGACACTATGCAGAAATTCAAGGACCGTGGGGTACAGATAGCTGCTTCCAACAGCTCTGGGCACTTCGTGGAAGAAAAACAAGATTCTCAAATCCCTAAATTCTAGTATCCAGGCAAGGATTTATGTGACCATGAGCATGCTAAATGAATATATTGTCTATTTACAGGATTGAGTAAGAGGAAAACCAAATACTTACTATGACCCTGGTACCTGCCAAATCACAATTTCAGTTAAATCCATAGCTTCCCCAATTCTCTACTGGGAGCTATCACACTGAACAGGAACAAGTTGGGTATAGAAAATAGGAAGGGTAATATCAGCAGATACATAGGTCTCAGGGTATTCCCAAACCCAAATTCCCACAGCCCAATTATCCCAGCCTCCCTTAGTAAATATAAGCATTCCTCTCTATCCTTTTGCTTTCAGATACTAACACTATCATTGGGGAGACACCTTATGAGAACAAGCCAGTGTTCCTCTTTGTCTAATAATAGAGGCAGATCATAGTATTCTCTGGGAGATTAATTAAAAAGCTTAATTCTAGGGGCACCTGGGTGGCTCAGTCGGTTAAGCGTCCGACTTCGGCTCAGGTCGTGATCTCACGGTCCGTGAGTTCGAGCCCCTCGTCGGGCTCTGTGCTGACAGCTCAGAACCTGGAGCCTGCTTCTGATTCTGTGTCTCCCTCTCTCTCTGACCTTCCCCCCATTCATGCTCTGTCTCTCTCTGTCTCAAAAATAAATAAACGTTAAAAAAAATAAAAATAAAAATAAAAAGCTTAATTCTAGAACATAAGTCATATACAGTATAGATTACAGGGCATATTTAATTTGTTAAAAAAAGGCATTTTTCTAAAACATTTATTCATTTTTGAGAGACAGAGAGAGACAGAGCATGAGTGGGGGAGGGGCAGAGAGAGAGGGAGACACAGAATCTGAAGCAGGCTCCAGGCTCCGAGCTGTCAGCACAGAGCCTGACGTGGGGCTTGAACTAACTGACCGGGCGATCATGACCTGAGCCGAAGTCGGATGCTTAACTGACTGAGCCTCCCAGGCGCTCCAAGAAAAGCATTATTATATCGGGTTAAAATTATCATTACAGGTATCCTTTGCTGATGGCTGGCAGAAAGTTAAGAGTGCCTCTGTTTGCCTAGTTGGTTGGCTAAAACGTCTTAGTGTTGGTAGTCATGATAAATATAATTGAAATGTTTGAAATTTCTGGGTATAATGTATGGAATGAACCCAATGAGAAAGATTTGCTTTGCATGCCCTTCCCATGTGTACCTGCGAATATCCCCAGAGGCAGCCCGGAGGGTAATCCCCCCACAACCTTGAAAAATATATTCATAATAGTGTCTTTAAAAAGATCTTTATGGGGCGCCTGGGTGGCACAGTCGGTTAAGCGTCCGACTTCAGCCGGGTCACGATCTTGCGGTCTGTGAGTTCGAGCCCCACGTCGGGCTCTGGGCTGATGGCTCAGAGCCTGGAGCCTGTTTCCGATTCTGTGTCTCCCTCTCTCTCTGCCCTTCCCCCGTTCATGCTCTGTCTCTCTCTGTCCCAAAAATAAATAAACGTTGAAAAAAAAAAAAAAAAAGATCTTTATGAGACTGCTCTTTCTAGCAATATATTAGTTAACTCTAAAATCACTCCAGTATAAAAGGGATAGATAGACCAGATAAAATATCAAATACTACTTAATGCATATCTGAACTCACAATATATTAATGAAGAATCAAATTGAAGAAGCTGAGAATCAGCATATTAAACTGATGCTAATCCCTGAAGGTGTTTTTCCATGAGAAAACACTAGATATTTATTTATTTATTTATTTATTTATTTATTTATTATTTATGAGGGAGAGAGAGTGTGCATGAGCAGGGGAGAGGGGCAGAGGGAATGACAGAGACAGAGAATCTTAAGCAGGCTCCTCGCTCACTGCAGAGCCTGATGCAGGGATCAATCCCACGATCCTAGGATCATGACCCTGGGATCACAACCTGAGCCAAAATCAAGAATTGGACGCTCAATGACTGAGCCTCCCAGACATCGCAAGAGACTTTTTACTAGCCAGCAAAGTGAAGGAAAGGAGTCAAGCCCCGAGCCTCATAGGTAGGGAGCTAAGGCTAAAATCCTCTGCATGAATTTGGGATTCTGAAAAGTCTACACCTTCAGTGAAAAGATGGACTTGGGAGAAAATCCATAAGACGAAAGTATAAAAGATAGTAAAGAAACTTCTGTTTCCTATTGGAGTCTAGGTGAAAAACGAATCTCTGAAAAGTCTTAACATTAGCACAATCCTTATGCAGAGGAAGGGGCTCGGATTTACATGCCCTCCACAGCATGGGGGGAAAAAGACAAGAAATTAAAATCAATTTCTTTTAGTTGAGTAGCATCCTGGTGTTCTAGGAAGAAACAAATGCTAATATCCTGTGGGTCCTTAATTCAGACTATTTAGGATCTCCACAAAAAGAGCTGGATTCTATGAGTTTTAGTCCCCAAATACATAACAGAACAGAAAATAATCACCTCCACCGGAAGCAGTGGAAACAATAAACTCTATAATTAGCCCAGAATCTGTACCTAATGCAATTATCTAATACAGAAATCTAAAATTTAGTGTATTTATATCTTTTTTAATTTTCTTAAAGTTGATTTATTTATTTTGAGAGAGACATAGACAGCATGAGAGGGGGAAGGGCAGCTAGAGAGGGAGAGAGAGAATCCCAAGCAGGCTCTGTGCTGGCAGCACAGAGCCCAATGTGGGGCTCAAACCCACGAAGCCATGAGATCATGACCTGAGCTGAAACCAAGAGTCGGACGCTTAACCCACTGGGCCACCCAGGTGCCGCTAGTGTGTTTAAATAAGATCGCCAAATTATGGAAAGAATCCAAATGTCCATTGACTGGTGAATGGATAAAGAAGATGTGATAGATAGATAGATAGATAGATAGATAGATAGAGATAGAGATACAGATATATGTAATGGAATACTACTTGGCTATCAAAAAGAATGAAATCTGGCCATTTGCAATGATGTGGATGGAACTAGAGTGCATCAATGCTAAGTGAAAAAAATCAGGAAGAGAAAGATAAATATATGATTTCACTCATATGTGGAATTTAAGAAACACAATAGATGAACATAGGGGAAGGGAAGGAAAAATAAGATAAAAACAGAGGGAGGCAAACCATAAGAGACTCTTACATACAGAGAACAAACTGAGGGCTGCTGGAGGGGCATTGGGTGGGGGGATGGGCTAAATGGGTGATGGGCATTAAGGAGGGCACTTGTGGGGATGAGCACTGGGTGTCATATATAAGAGATGAATCACTGGGTTCTACTCCTGAAACCAAGACTACGCTGTATGTTAACTAACCCGAATTAAAAAAAATAAATTTAAGGAAAAATTAATTAATTAAAGAGAAAATGAAATACACGATTAAAAATTTTTAATGAAATGTATGAGAAAGAAGAAATATATTCTCCTAAAAGAATATTGGGATTTATAAAACAGCCAGAGAATTTCTAAAATTTAAAAGAAAAAAACCCTAACAATTAAAAAGATATTAAAGTTATTTCTTTTCGCAAAAACCGTGGGTTAGCTTATTCAGTCCAACACTCCTGAAACTAAAGAAGCTGAATCTCTACACACGGACCATATCCCCCCCTGCTGCCATTTTCCAGAGCTTTAATGAGATATTATTGACATATAACATGCATAAGTTCAAGATGTACAATGTCTTGATTTTATAGACATATATATTATGAAACGTCCTCACACCTTCTTGAAAGCAGTAAATAACTAATGAGCAAGAATGAAATTAACAGGGAAAATGGGAACCCTGAAAATAAATGAACATAAAAGCTACATTTGTCATTAGAGGTGCTTAGAGATTTTGGAAAACTTAATTTGAACTTTTACTTTGAAGACAGCACTGGTCTAAATAAAACACAGGCCAAAGATAAAAAATAATAATAACAATTATGTTTCAAACTGAATGTTAATGAAAATACTGCATATCAGAATTTAGGGAATGCAGCTAAAGCATTAATAAAGTAAAATTTATTGTTTCAAATGCATATGTTAGAAAAAAATTACTTCAACCAATATGATATATTGCAACAGATAGCATACAGAAACAGATATGCAAACCCAACGGGCTGCTCTTAATCTGGTCACTAAAAAGAGATTTGCAAAACGTAAAAAAAAATGCCCCTCTTCTTATTATTTTTTTTGTTTTGAAAATATGGTTACTCTTCGATACGATATTTTAATACCATGTGATGGGTCATTTTAAATGAAATGACATAAATACTGATCTTTCAGTTTACTATCTACTATGGCATGTTTATGTTTATGTACATACACATAGGTGTGTATGTGTATGCAGCACAGCACTTTGGGGTCCTCCTGAATTATTTTTAAGACTTTAAAGAGGTCCTAAGGTCCTAAGGAGTTGGGGGACAATGTGAGAGAACCACTAGCCTCAAAGAAACTCTTGAACCAAGGGTATATGTTAAAGTAAGTCTATAGCAACCACATTTATAATATTTATAATAGCCCCATCAGAAAAAATGGATATGGGGGCGCCAGGGTGGCTCAGTCGGTTAAGCGTCCGACTTCGGCTCAGGTCATGATCTCGCGGTCTGTGAGTTCCAGCCCCGCATCGGGCTCTGTGCTGACAGCTCAGAGCCTGGAGCCTGTTTCGGATTCTGTGTCTCCCTCTCTCTGCCCCTCCCCCACTCACACTCTGTCTCCCTCTCTCTCAAAAATAAACATTTAAAAATTTTTTGAATTAAAAAAATTTTTAAAAAGAAAAATGGATATGAACACATTAAGAAATTTGATACATTTTGTCACACTGTACTCCAAAAGCCTTTTACAAATTTATATTTACCCCAGCAACGTGTATAAGGACCCATTTTCCCACATCTGTGCCAACCCTGAGTATTAGCACTTTTATTTTCTCATGTTTCAAATGTGATAACTGATTTAATTTTCACTCCAGTGACAACTAATCAGGCTGAACGCTTTGCACTTTGCATATTCTTCCTGGATATTTGTGTTTCTTTGTTTCTGCATTGCTTGGTCATATCATTTGCCATTATTCTAACCAGGGTGTTATGTGAGATCACACCCCCAAAAACACATTTCGCACAAATAACCCGTGGATGCAGAATTCTGATTTTAAGAAGACTGACCTCTTCTTAAACGCTCAAACGCTTAACCCACTCTGCACAGAGAGCTGCAAAGAGAGTTGACGATCATCAACTGCTGCTGAGGGGGTGTAGGGCTAAGCTTCAAACTTCAGGCGAACTGAAATTGGTTATAAAACTCGATGTCAATGTGAAAAGAATTATTAAAGGAGAGACATAGTGGAAAATAGATGATATCTATATTATATGAATATGGTCTCAGAAATCCAGAGGTTGATGAGAAGAAAAAAAAAAAAAAAACATGTTGTACACTTTTTCTTCCCCGGGTTCCTTGGAGTCTCGGCCCGGTTTTGTGCCGCTCCGGAGGGAGCCGCCTGTATCTTTTATGAGAAACACAGAGTGCGGAATCCCCGTTCTGGGGTTCGCTCCTCTGTTGAGGTTACCCCCCTCCGTATCCGACGGCCTCAGACTGCCACCTGTTCCCCAGCAGACTGCAAAGGGAAAGCTGAGTGAGGGCGAAGCTGTCTCTGTGGGCTTCCTTTCCCCCGGGGACCCTATCCCTCACGAGATTTTCCTCCTCTTCTGTTCCAGAACAACTCGGTGCTAAAGAATGAGATGAGATGAGACGAGCGAGGCAGGTTTTCGTGCCCGGAGTCCGGAAGAAGCTCTCTGGCACAGAGAAGGCTTTCAGAGCCTGAGGCATGTGGAGTGGGCAGCACCATGGAAGAGAGGCCGAGCATGGGGCGCGAGAAACCAAACGAAGGAAGGAAGAAGGTGTCTGCGAAAGAAGGGCGCCTCGTGCAGCCTGTCAGAGCCCAAGCGGAGTGAATGAGTATGGCATCCAAAGGGCAGTATCAGCATGGTGTACTAGAAGATCTAAGCAACAAGACATCTGGACCTGATTCCTGGCCCGGTTGCTTCGTCTATGACCTTGGCAACATCATTTAATCTCTTGGCTACTTTATCGGTAACGTGGAACTAAATATACCGACCTTATCTATGTCTGATGGTTGATATGAGTTTAAACTTCTTTTTAATGTGTATTTATTTTTGAGAGAGAGAGACAGACAGACAGTGTGAGCGGACAAGGGGGAGAGAGGGAGGGAGACACAGAATCCGAAGCAGGCTCCAGGCTCTGAGCTGGCAGGACAGAGCCCGATGCGGGGCCCGAACTCACGAACCGCGAGATCGTGACCCGAGCCGAAGTCGGACGCTCGACCGACTGAGCCACCCGGGCACCCCGGTTGATATGAGGTTAAAATGAAACTGAGGTAGTATAATAATGGTAATGCAATATACAAATAAGTTATGGTCCATTAGTAATAATGCTTTTTCAGAATAATCAAAAAACATCTTGCAGAATGTGTCGCCAATCAATGCTGAGTTCTTTTTCAGAGGCTTTGTGTAGCTCCACAGCAAACAGATCATAGGCTTTCAAACCTGTATCTCATCTCTGCCAGCGACATGATATTGGACAGGTTACTTAACATTCTGAGCGTCAGTTTTGACATCCAAAATAATTGCACAGCTTTGTTATGAGAAATAAATGGTACAATATATGTGCTCAGGAGTAAAAGGAAAGTTACCGTCAATTTAAGAAACCTAATACCAACTTCTAAAAAGCTAACAGTACCACTGGGCGATTTGGACACTAATTCATTTTTATGGAAGTTTGTAAGTGGCTAATTAATAGTTGAATATTGCCTTGTGTGACTTATTTGCTTGTATTTGTAATCAATCAGCATTTGTAAAGCATCTTCGGGAAGTAAAACATTATATCTTTAAAGATTGAGACTTTATAGGAAGATGTTAGAAAAACGATGCCCGATAACCAATTAATTCCAATTCATGTTAAGTAGAGCATAGAAGCAGAGCCAAATGAACAGCAAGGAAATAGTTTCTTGGATCCATTTTTTTTTTTAATGCCATTTTGCCAAATAACGTGAAACCAACCACAAGTGGTTTGGTCACCTCATTATTTTGATAACTGCAAGTCCATTTACTTAAAATGTGAAAGGCTGACACGTCTAGTCAATAGTTTGAAATGTTAATGTTGTGTTAATCTGGGGCAAATCATTTCCTATTTAAACAGATTGATTTTGTCCAGGAGAGAGTTGTAATCTCTAATGATGTGGTAAGTCATTGAGCGATCATTTGAATAGCTGTGGAACCCGGGGTTCTGTCACTGAATGAAATCAGGCAACGGTTTTGGACGAAGGCTTCGTAGAAAGCATACATCGGTTAGTGCATATTTATTGTCCTGGTTTATAAATCGTACCCATTTATGCTAGCAACATGATTCTAAATGGTACAGATGAGTATACATCACGGACCGTCCAACAAAATTTCTCCTCTCCCCAGAAATTGCAACTATTCTTGGCGAGAAGTTCCTGAATTGTTAGACTATGAAAAGTCGGTTAAGCGTCCGACTTCGGCTCAGGTCACGATCTCACGTTTTGTGTGCTTGAGAACCGGGTGGGGCTCAGCGCTGACAGCTCAGAGCCTGGAACCTACTTTGGAGTCTGTGTTTCCTTCTCTCTCTGCCCCCCCCCCCCCACTTGTTCTCTATGTCTGTCTCTCTCTCAAAAATAAATAAACGTAAAAAAAAAAATTAAAAGAACACTTTACCCGCCACATTTGTTTGGCATATCTGACTTTTAGTTATAATTGCCTTCAGCTCTCGTAAAATACTCTAAAGGCATCATGCTTAAGCACAAAGAAAACACACACCATCGTTTCTTACAAGAACCCTCCCCCAACACACAAACACACACACACACACACACACACACACACACACACACACAACTTATACAATTAGGCTCTCTAGCAACAGGGACAGAAGCAGAGACAACCTGTGAGTATAAGAATGTTTTGTGGCAATATTTGAGACATCCTACTACTAAAAACAATTACCGTTTGCGTGAAATCCACAGTTAACGGACCATCCTGCTTGCTTTTTTGTTTGCGGCTGCTGCTGCTGCTTTCTGTTTTAATTCGCTTTTCGGCTAAATCTGTCCATCTTAACTCAGCTTATTGACACTATGCTCTTGATTGGGTCACTTTCTCCTGGATCTTCAAGCTCTTCATGACATGATGATTCCCAGTTTTCAGTTGTATATTTCCACTTCCAGGTCGGTCACAGATGACTACGAACCAATTGATTATCTGAACACATGTTTCCATTCGGTACGAGATTAAAATTAGCTATAGTGGCTTCGGATATTCAGAGGAAGAAGATGATATCAGGTTAACAGTCAACATCCTGTCTCTGTAACGAACTCGAAAGTGGCCAAGCCCCCACCCCCGCCCCCAAACCATCAGCTGTTTGAATTATATTCTCCTAAACCAATCCTTTCCTGGAGATACTGTCTCTTAGCTCACTGCCGGTCTCAAATACTACCCCATCCATAATTCTTGGTATTTTCGCCATCCACGTGGATGACGCTTCAAGCACCCGGCAGTTTCATTTGACTTCCTCTTCCTGAACGTTCTTGTTTTTTTTTTTAATTTTTTTTTAACGTTTTTATTTATTTTTGGGACAGAGAGAGACAGAGCATGAACGGGGGAGGGGCAGAGAGAGAGGGAGACACAGAATCGGAAACAGGCTCCAGGCTCTGAGCCATCATCCCAGAGCCCGACGCGGGGCTCGAACTCACGGACCACGAGATCGTGACCTGGCTGAAGTCGGACGCTTAACCGACTGCGCCACCCAGGCGCCCCTGAACGTTCTTGTTTTGCACCTTATCTCACCTCCCTACTCCCATGGGTATACACTAGACCGCATCATAATCAAAGAGGTAACCACTCCACAATTTCAGTTTCGAGCATCTCATTGTCTACTGTGTTCTATATTTGCAGCTCTTTTCTTCCAGCACCCCGACTCCAATTATCTTCTCCCCACCGAGACTCATTGCCCTTGGTAACTTTTCACTCATTTCCACCTAGCTTAAATTCCACAGTCCATCAATATGATAGACATTAATATACTCTCCCTCTACGTCTGGCAACCCAGAAAAATTTCCACTCTATACCTCTTGAAGTTAGGTAAGACCCTTAACGCTGTGAAGCAATTGTAATAAATTTCTATTTCGCTCCTTCCCTCACTGTCATAGAAACCTATTTTCTCCTTTATCCTTCCAAGTCAGGTATCCAACACTTTCTTCTCAACCCTTACTCCCAGCTGATGACGGTGCTTGAAAAAAAAAAAAAAAAGAGGGGAGAGAGGGAGACAGATAAAGAAAGCTCAGGAAAGAACCTTGGAAGCTATAACAATACTTATTATATACCTTCCTGTAAATAAAGACACATGCTATGCCCTTCTTCCTGTCAACATTGACACATTGTCCGTACTCCTCCCTACTCAACTGCTCCCCTTTTACCCGAGACCCTAACTTAGAAAATAACATCGCTCTTTCAATTGCCTCCTCTTTCCGGAATCGTTTTGATTTCCTTCTCTGCTGGATTTTTCCCGTCAGCACACAAACATGCTACAATTTCCCCTATCATCTTAAAAACGCCTCAACCCTACATCTACTTGTACCCACAGCCTTTCTTCTCCGTTCCTCTTAACCCCGAAGTTCTTCAGATGGCTTGCCTACACTTGAGACCTCCAATTCCTCTCCTCCCGTATTTTGCTGGATCCACTCCAATCAGAACATCAACCCTAACGTTACACCAGTTGGTCCACTCTGCTTTCACCGTGTCTTCGCTTTGCTCCCATGACACCATGATATTGTAGCATTCCTTTTATGGTTATCTGAAAACAATCATTCCTGGTTTTTTCAAGGGGACGACAGTGGTGGCAGACAGACTCTGAGAAGGCCCCCAGTGATCCCGCCTCTTGATATTCATGTCCTTAGGTCATCTTCTCCCTTTGAGTGTGGGTGGAATTTGTGGCTTGCTTTCAGCCAGTAAGAGTATGGGAAAGGTGATAGGCTGTCGCTTCCATGGTTATGTTGTTATACAAGATTATGACTTCCATCTCGCTAGCAGACCTGGTCTTTATCTCCCCCCCAGGTCTGTTTTTCACACACGTTTCCCCATGACAGCACCATCTTGCACATTTCTCGGGCCCCAAACTCGGAGCTGTCATGAACTGTCTCACATCCCACATCCGGTCGATTAGGAAAAACATATTTCGTATACCTTCAGAATATCCATAATTTAATCATTTCCTGCACTTCTTCCACAGATTCTATACTAAACCGAGCTGCCACTATTTTTCATCTTAATTATTCTAGTAGCATCCTAAAGACTATCCCTCTTTTGATTCTTGTTCCTTATGGTATATCCTAAACACAGCAGCCAGAGTACTCTTTCTAAAACTAAGAAGATCCTAACATTCCTCCACATAAACCCTTCCAGTGTCCCTTCATCTCACTCAGAAAAAACAAAGCCCTTACCATGTCTATAAGGCCTTCCAAAATCTAGATTTGTTATCTCTTCCACAACTCAACTCCTTACTGTGTGTTTCAGAAACAGTGGTGTCCCTGATGTTATGCAAACGTTTCAGAAACTTCTCTTTTGGGACTATTGCCTTTGCCCTATGCCTGGGGATGCCACTTCTCCACCTATCTCCATGACATACTCTCTTGCCTCCTTTAAGTCTCGTTCAAATGCCAGTTCCTCAGTAAAGTTGGCCCTGCCCCCCCCCCACTTAAAATTGTCCTATACATTGTCATAGTCTCATCCCCTGGATGCACGCGTCCCCCGTCAAACTTGTTTTGCCGTCGTTAGAATATTTGTGTGTTTTATGAGGTTATTGAACTATTAACAGAAATGAAATTTATCACTTGAAGGCATTCGTGAAGTGGTTATTGAATTTGCCTTCTGCATACTGAAATGAGTGTTTGCCGTAATGCCTAATTTCGTCAGACATATGATGAATATATTCGTCACCAGTGAGATATACACACTGTGCTTTAGTATCGTGCATAATCAAGACTTTTTGCAATACATCACTCACCTACGTCGACTTGGCCTTTTGCTCTTCACACGTTTTCGTGATGCTAATGTGGGACAATATAACACAGGAATGCAGTGTAACAAGCTCCAGAGAGGGTTATGTCTTGGCAAGGTAAGGGAAACTAACCTGATATCCACCCCCCCTCAAAGTACCAATTCATGCGTAAGGCAGTGTATAATAACAACACCAGAGTAGGGGGCAGGAGGCTCGGACTTCATTTCTAACTCATGCCACTACTTTTCTGTGTTATTTAGGCCCGTGGTTCTGAATCCGGGCCCATCTTGCCCCCCAAGGGAACATTTGGCAATGTCTGGAGACATTTTTCACAGTTATGACTAGGGATTTGTTACTGGGATTGAACGAATAGAGGCCAGAGACGCTGCTTAACATTCCACCACGTGCAGGACACCTCCACCCCCACGACAAGGAATTACCAACTCAAAATGTCAATAGTGCCAAGACTGAAACAAATTCTAAATTAAGTAAATCGCTTTATTTCTTTGGGTGTTGTTTTCTCATCCGTAAAATATTTTTTAATGAGACTTTATTTTTTTTATTTTTTTTAATGTTTTTGAGAGAGAGAGAGAGAGAGAGAGAGAGAGCATGCACAAGCAGGGGAGGGGCAGAGAGAGAGGGAGACAGAGGATCCGAGGAGGGCTCTGCACCAAGAGCAGAGAGCCCGATGCAGGGCTGAAACTCACAAACTGAGATCATGACCTGAGCTGAAGTCAGACGCTTAACCAACTGAGCCACTCAGTCGTCCCTCATCTGTAAAATATTTTAATCACGTCTCAAAGAGTATCCACCGATAAGCTCAAAATAATAAACTGCACTCATGGAGGATTACAAAGTCATTCCGTACCGTTCAAAACAATTTAGAAAAAGCGTTCACTTTCACACCCATTTCAGAAGAATCTGAGGCAAAGACAGGGTAAGTGACTTGCTTGAGAAAATCTGGCAAAGGTATGGAGTGTTGGTCTCTGGGCTTCCCCGGTCATCTGGATTGTCAACCTCAACACATGGCTTCCAAGAGACAGTGTGACATTGTAAGCAACGCCTGACTGGAAATATTTGCTGAAGTTCTGGTCACAAACTACAACAAAACCTGCTTTCATTCTTTTATCTGTGGACGGAGGGTGACATTTTTCTCATTTTTGGGTTGCCTTCAGAATCCTCAGGCACTTGAGTTCATCAATCAGTCCATTTGATTTTCTTCTGTGTTGCTCACTCAAGTATTTCTCCATAAATTCCAAGCCGCCGTTATCATTAAATAATTGATTGCATAGGTCTACCTTTTCAGCTTTACAGATCAATATCGAAAGTTTCATGCCCCCTGGAGGTCTCTTAAGGAAAATAATAGCGTTGTGCAGCATATTTTATTATTCTAGTGCTGACCTGATTAATCTCTTATTAAGGAATTCCCATTAACCTGGGAATTGTGGTCATTTTAAAAAGTACTTCAAGAAGAATAATCCCAGATACACTGGCTCTTCACACTATACTATCAGAAGCTTGGTAAAGAAGCAATTTACAATGCTTAGCTGTTCAACATGTTTACACCGTTTATATATATGCTGCTGTTGTGAGAAACGGGGGGAAAGGTGTTCGAAGTCTACCATAACCAGGTACCCAACTTGCTCTGATGGCTTCACGGGAAGCACAGATTAGCAATTATCATCTCTATATTGGAGTTGAATTACGCTTCTCAAAACTGAGTGTTCCTGAGCTAGCTGCGTCAGATATTTCATTTCAATGTGAAAACCATCCCTGCTTCTCTTCCGTTTTGTTTTAGTGGAAGTTAATTTGAGACGTTGTGAAAACAAAAGGCAGAAACCTGCTTGTAAGTTTCAACACCTTTAATGAGTGAGGAAAGCCAATTTCGTATCAAGTAGGCACCTAGTTAGACAAATGGCAGACAAGGTCATGCATCTGAGAAGGGTGATTTTAAGTCTAGTTTCGGTATCTCATCTTGAAAGGAGGACAGGTAGTCCACTGAAGGGACAGCTTGTCGGACTTACAGAGAGAAGTTATTCTAAGCCTCGGTTATACCTGGGAAAGACACGCTTGCCTGAAGAGAAAATAGGAGAAACTTCACTGTGTTAATGGCAGAGATTACTCCAATGTCAAAGGTTACTCCCAATTCAGAAGTAATTAACTAACTTCAAAATTCTGTTTGTTTTTTTTGCACAGGAAGCACGGACTTAGACTAAAAAGGGGAGGCATATTGCTCAAATGCTTTAAAGGCTTGCAAGGCATAGGAGCAGCAATGCGTTCAGCGAAACGTTGTAAGCATCTCAATTTAAGGGGCAAGGAGTTGAAATGAAAATAGCAAATATGTGACTAGCGACCCACAGAGCATAAAGGTGTACATCTGCTAATATCTCACAATTGTTTCCTGTGAATTAGTGAACAATACTTTTTGGGTCTGTCCCCAGGCCTCAGGGCTTCTACAACATTACTTCACCCCAAGTATGTAACACCAGCCACAACCACAAAAACAATCTGTGTCGGTGACAGGAAACACTGTAGAGATAATAATGCCAAAATCGATTAACGATTCCTTAATCAAAAGAATTAAATGGAAGTTTAATGAAACCTAAAAGATAAACAGAGCAGATTCATCATTCACTGAAATTGATTATCATTATGGAACATAAAACCAGCACGTACATCCTGAACATCAAATAAACTTCAGTTTGGCCATCAAAATCTACTCTGAGAAATGCTTCCTAATCTTCCAGAGAAAAATGAACAGATCAACATCCCATGTGTTTATTTCCTTCAGATGGAGGTGATAATATCACAAAACATTCTAGATTCATACTACATAAAGATCTAATCTGCCTAAGAATAATCATTTGTCAGCGACTATGTTGCTGAAAATTTCACGTGGGATTCAGATATTCCATACCTTTCTAAATGAAGTAAACATATTGAAAATTTCTGGAACTGGAATCAATGTATACTTTTGATTTGTGCTGGGGAAGTATCACGGATCCTAATAGAGTTGTGCAGGGTCCCCATAGTTCTGCATTTTCCCAGGACAGGACAAGTCACTGACTCTTTTCTCTATATTGTCGTCCCTAGCGATTACACTCTCGCCCCATAGCTTCAAGTACCACTACTCTTAACGGCGTGTCTGTCATTCCATCCCACACGGATCATGCGTGTTTAGTGGCTCTGCTATCTAATGTGGTCATCGCTACACCGTCAGATCAACATAGCCCCGGCAAATGACTCACATGCGAAAACTCAGCAAAGGAAAATAGAAGGCTGGTCTCCTGAGTCACCAATCAAGTGGACTGTCAGCCTTATGATACTGCTTCTAAGAGGCGATGGGACGCTGTAAGAAAATGACTGGCTGCTATGTGTTGCTTAGGTTTTGGTCATGAACTAGACCTGTTTTTCTTATTTTATCCGTAGAGCCTAGGGGAAGCTTCCCTCCACAAATTTATATTGACTTCAGAGAATTCATGCACCGGAATTCATCACACAATCCATTTGATATCTTTTCCATGTGTCTGACTCAAATGTTTCTCTATGGATCCCAAGCCATAGTAAATATTCCTAGTTCTGCTGTTAACTTTGAAGCCAATCCCCCTGCCCTCTGATTTGTGATACACACATGCCCACGTCTAACAGGGGAAAGTAACCATAACAAGATCAGTTCTTTTATTGGGTGCTTACCTTGCACTAGGTAATCCTGTATTATGATTACCAACATACAGATAGGAAAACCAATCTCCAGGGCTACCGTATCATTTCTCCAAAGTTATACAGAGAGTGGCTGAGTCACAATTCAGAACCTAGTCTCCTGCCACCATGCTACAGAAGGCAATGAGTCTTGGTGAGCGTTTTGATAATCTACTCATTTGAATCTCTGTCAGCAGCAGGCCTGCTTGAACTTCCTCATGTCGCAGTTTTCAATTAGACAGAAACGGGTTTAAATCTCAAGTCTCATTACCTAGTCCCACAACTTTGATCAAAACACTGCCAGCCATAATTTTCTCCCCTGTGAACTGACACACGAATACTTATCTCACAGCACCGGGGTGAGAATGAAGTCAGAAAATTATGATAAAGAACCGAGTGTCATGCCTAGAATACGCTCCGTGATAGGCCGCTCTTAGGATTCGTGTTCCCCACCTTTGTTCCCCGGCTCCCTCAGCTTCCCCCTTGTCCTAGCAGTATACTTATCTCTTACGTACTCTATGAAATCTGCCCGAAGGCAGGAACTGGATTAGCAACCAGTTTCGCAAGCACCCAGTCTGGTACATTTCGACACGATTTTCCTCCCAGCTGCCATAGAACGCTTTGGCTGGACGTGAAGACCCTATACCTGAATCTGTTCCAAATTTCAGGCTAGACCCACCCTTCCAGGCAGGGGTCGGCCTCCCAGTCTTTGAGCTAATGGAACTTTTAGTGTTGCACAACACTGACAGCTCCAAATAGTCCCTTCCGGGAGGAATTTCCCGACAAGTCATAGCCCCTGAAACCCAGGACAGAAAGACAGGTCCCTCTAGGGTCAGGCCGATTTCTCCATGAGGAAACCCTCAAGCAGAGCAGCGAGGGCATGAGAGGAGTAATGAGAGATTGCAGAGGTTGGACACTCTTGGGTGCAGCTTTCTGAGCTGAACGTGAAAAGCCTGAAGGACATCAGGCGAAAATCCCATCATGGAAAAAGAAGGTCAAAGCCTATGGCTTGTCAAATGAGACAAGCCACCTTGCCCTTTGAGAACTAGCACAGAGGTACTATTAAGCATGCTAGCTAATTTGGAAGGTCACTCCTAGGGAATATAAATAAAAATGCTAGCAAATGAATATGTAGTAGAGGCATTCATAACCTTCGATGTGTAAAGATGATTCAGAAAGCTATTTTAATGGAATCGGTCAGTAAATGAAAATGTACTTTTCATTCGAAAAGTGAGGGAGAGCTTTGATCAATCCCACGCTAACAATGTAATGATATTGATAGGTACCGATGCCAAGAACGTTGAATCAAAATGTTCACTTTTTCAAAGACCACCTCCTGGGATATGACTTTTTGACACCTCATTTGACCTTCTGAGTGTACAAATTGAGCAAGTGTTGTCTTACGGGTGTTTCATAAGAAAATAAATGTCTTTTTTTTTGTTCCTGAAGTAACATGAGGAATGATGTAATAAACTGGTTTAAAGAGGTGATTGTGAAAATGGTTATATGAAAAGAATTCTTTCCAAGTTTTTCAAAGGTGAGGATAGTTGCGGCAGACAGACTCGAAGATAGCCCCCGGTGATCCCACCTTCTGATAGTCATGTCCTTATGTAATCTTCTCCCTTTGAGTGTGGATGTGCTTTTAACCAACGTGGTTAAATAAGGCTTGCTTTTAAGCGATAGAGTATGGCAAAGGTGATAGAATGTCACTTCCACGGTTATGTTGCATAAGATTATAACTTCCAGGGGCTCCTGGGAGGCTCAGTCGGTTGGGTGTTCGACTTCGGCTCAGGTCGTGATCTCGCCATTCAGAGTTCGAGCCCCTCGTCGGGCTCTGCGTTCACAGCTCGGAGCCTGGAGCCCGCTTCAGATTCTGTGTCTCCCTCTCTCTCTGCCCCTCCCCTGCTCTCTCTCTCTCCCTTTCAAAAATAAACATTAGAAAATTTTTGAAAAAAAAAAGATTATAACATCCATCTCGCTAGTAGACTCTTTAGTTAAGCCCACTACAAAGTTGTGAGCTGCTCCCATGGCAAGGAACTAAAGCCCCTCTCCAGCTACCATCGTGGAAGCCACCGAGACTGAAGTCCCAAGCCCGAAAGGAATTGATTAAATCTTGCCAATAACCCCAGAATTGATATTAGAAGTGGGCCCTTCCCCATTTGAGCCTCAGATGACACCCCAGTCCTGGCCAATCATCTCCAGTGCAGCCTCATGTGAAATCCCGAAGCAGAGGAACCCCCAGCTAAATTGTGCCAGGGCTTATGACCCACAGAAACTGTGAGGCGGTAAGTAAATGCTCGTCATTTTGAGTTGCTGAGTTTGTGGCAGCATTATGCAGCAACAGCATAATAGCAATTATTGCAATTGCCTTTTAGTAAGTGTCCATTATACATCAAGCTACCTATGTGGTACACATGTAGGGAGGTAGGTAGGTAGTATATTTTCTATTTCAAAACATAGCATTTATGAGCATCACGGCAATAAAATTAATAAAGCAGCCAGGGATTTTAAATACTCTTTCTTTTCTGTGGAATTATTTATACATATTTTCTGACTGTACTTTTATTTCAGCCCTTCCACTCCCCATTTTAAGTCGATATACCTCCAGTCTGAATTAGCACGATACTTTTATAAAGACAAAAACTTTCTCTGACAAAGCATGGGGCCCGTTACAGATAAGAAAGATAAGAGAGCTAGAAGTTAGGTCCAGAGAAACTATACAGATGGAAACATGAAGAGAAAAGATAGGGATTACAGAAGTGTCCAGAAGAGACATAAGGAACATGAAAAGAAAATGAGAAAGAATGGGGGAGAAGCAATATTTACAGAAATATTAGTAGAGAACTTTCCAAGCCTAATGTACTGCATCAAACCAGTTTCAAGAATCACTCTGAACCCCAAGCAGGATGAATAACAAAGATCACGACTAGATACATCTCAATGACACTACTGAGAACCAAAGACAGGAAGGAAAGCCGAAAACACATGTAGGAAAAAGACACAGGACCATCAGTGGAGGAACAATAAGATTGACAGCTAAGTCCCTCCACATGAATGAAACCAAACAGAAATGGAATTCTAGTTTTATACTGCCAACAAAAGCAACCACCGACTTAGAATTCTGTATCTAGTTAACCCGTCCTTCAAACGTAAAGATCGACTGGCAGGGCATGCGCACCAAACTGAGAGGATTCGCTTCCAGCAGAGCCTATGTTAAAGGACAAAGAGAGCTTTTTATGAAAAAAGAAAATCATCTCAGTCATAAATAAGAAAATGGAGGAAAGCCTGAAAAGCAATGGAAAATGCATACACATCTAAATAAATATTGACCGTACAGAAGCAATAATAAATTCCTGTGGGGTTGAAAATAGAGAGAGGAGAATACAGGGCACCTGGGTGGCTCAGTCAGTTAAGCATCCAACTCCTGATTTTGGCTCGGGCCATGATCTCGCAGTTTGTGAGATCGAGCCCCACGTCGGGCTCTGCGCTGACAGCACAGAACCTGCTTGAGATTCTCTCTCTCTCCGTCTCTCTCTGCCCTTCTCCCACTCATTCTCTCTCTCTCTCTCAAAATAAATAAATACTTTAAAAATAAAATATGTAGAGAATAAAAGACACGAACATAAGAGCGCAAATGACAGAAAGGGATAAATGTGGGGAAAAAATGTTCACAGCAACATTGTGGGTAGTAACAAAAGCTGGGAAGCAACCCAATCTCTCATCACAAGAGAACGGATAACTAAATTATGCTGAGGTCACTTGATGACTCAACAGAGAAGTGAGAAAATGAATAAGCTACAGCTTTCTACATCAGCATAAAGAAATCCCAGAAACCTAAGAATGACTGAAAGATCTAAGGTGACGACTACAGGCAGTATGACATCATTTTCACAAAGATAAAAAAACTGAACAATATACTGTTTAGGGATGCTTATAAATATAGTGGAAGTATTTTAAAAAAGCAAGGGAAAGGTAAAAGTAAATTTGAGGAAGTGTTTTCCAGTTCCTGGGGGACGCAGGGTAGATGACAGGAAAACAAAGGTAGCTATGATAGCAATGGGAATGTTCTAATTCCTAAGTTGGTGGGTAAGTTTCTAAGTTTTCATTTTATCACTAGTCTTCGTATCATACATAACCTATTCTTTGGTATGTACCAGTGGTCTTTGGGATGTTGGAGACAAATATCAAGTGAGGACAGGACTCAAATCTTTGAAGACATTTAAAAACTTAGCCTGGGAAACGATGTTTCCTATTGCAAATGATAGCGCTTTGAAAAGACGACACAATTTGAATTGTTAGCTCAAAGTGTTTGCATGTTTGAGCACATAACGTGTTCCCTAACATAAATGCAAGGAACAGTGTCAAGCAAGGTCAACGAAGAAACTTAATGAAATGAAAATGGGTACTGTTCGAAGAATCATGGTATTCTGTGCAAATTTCTAAACTTCTATGTTTTAAGGATGCTTTTGCATTAAAGGTCAGAGAAAAAGACGCTATGACTTCATATTACTCATTAGAGGCTTTTATTTTTTTTAATGTGACTCAAAGATACTGAATCCTTGGTATGTTTTTTTTAAGGGAGTGAAAACACAAGTTTTAGGTGTAAAAAGGATCATATGAGACAGCTTCAGGGGTACAGAAAAGCAAAGGAAAAAGAAACGAAAAAGAAAAATAACATAACATTAAAAAATACACAAACATAAAGCAACATAAAACCAAATGAACATAAACATCAAAAATGAACATTAAAATAAAGAGAAACATAAAAAGAAAGAAAAAATTAAAGTGGTACTCCTGAATGTTTCGACAGAGTGGTTTCATCCCTTTAGAATCCTAGAGCAAGTAATTCAGTATTTTCAACAAATCGGCTTGTGTTTATTTATTCTGATCCTAGCACTTGCCGCTGGTCGTAATCTTTTATTAATCTTTTAATGTGAGCCAGCTTGTTATAAAGGTACAGGCATCTTTGTTTTTCTCCACCATAATTGGGATGAATCCATTTCATCTTTTCATATTCCAGAGAGATTTTCTTATTAATTTCCTGATATTCTTTTGAGTCTGGAGAGAGGTGCTTCCTTTGGAAATCCAGCTTAGTAAATATTCGAGATAGACTTAGCATCTTGGTATGCAAGGCCTGATATTCATCATATTCTGCTCTAAATTCCTGCGCGTATTGCTGCCGCTGCTCCAAAGACACTACAGTGACGTAGTGAGCCAAATAATCGGGGCATCCAGATGCTGACCAAGTTTCATCGGAAGCAGTGCAAACTTCTTCAACTTCGTCATTAGGGTTTGGCTGCGCACTTTCCCCTCGTCGGTCCGGATCTGTCTTCTGTTCCTCCATCGTCTCCGTATCGTGCTCTTGCTTCTCTGCTTTGTGTTCTCTAAATTCATATTTGGACTTCTTGTAGGACATCACGTGCATTTCCTTCTTAAGCTTTAGATACTTTCTTTGGACAGAGGTTGGGGGCAATGTTTCCAGGGTAGTATGTCTTCCCTGCTGCCTCGGAAAGATTTTCCTATTTCGACTAAAACTGTCAACGCCTGGGTCTTGAGTGCCAGGTCCTCCTGAAAAGCTACTAGAATTGCTGCTGGCACATGCAGGCTGAGGAGGATTTGGAAGGGGAAGGTGGGTGGGGGGCGGTGGAGGAGGGAGAACATTGGCAGTAGCTCCGGAAGGTTGCGAGAGGCCTACGGGAGGCTCTGCCCTGGTGTTAACGGAATGACTACTTGAGAGTGACTGTGTTGCAGTTGTCAGGTGAGATATTCGAACTTTTTTCCTTGATAAATTAATATGAGCTAAGTTGGAAAACTCGTCCTCCAATGTTTTAGCTGCAGCAGAACCTCCAGAAGATGCTGTGTGATTGGTGCCAGAAGCGTGCTGAACTATGTCTGCTTTTCTGGAGAGCACCAACTCCAACGACTGCCTGTCTAGTTCACTATACCCAGGCCAGTCTTTGTGGACCTCTTTAAAAACGTAATCCTTTAAGGTATATGAAAAATTCTGAGTATTCAAATTGGCTACCTGCTGCAGAATTTCCCCGAGGGTGTTCTCGTCATCTTTGGTGATGCCGTCTTTCTGAAGCCGAAGAAGCAGTTCAGATTTCTTGTAGGCCTTCAGGGCCAGTAAGTGAATCACCCTATCCCTATATGGCCTCGTGTGGACTCTGTTGACGACTCTTGACTTTCGAATCGTATATGCAGGGTTAATGGGAGCTGTTCTTTTTCTCTCAGGCACTGGATCTGGAACGATGCGTGGTGCTCTCCGAATCGGCGCTCTTTTCTCTCTCTGTAGTTTTCTGTTGTTTTTCCACTTGTTGGAGGATCCCTCCTCCGCTTGGGGCCTTGTCGCTTGTGTCATCTGATAATAGTCGGTTGTGTCACATGCCACCCTCTTATCTTCCGTCGAGTCCAGGCAACTGAGCAGAGAGGGGCCGTAGATTGAGCTCCTCTGTGGGCTCTGGTCTCGATAGCTGTCGTCACCCGCATTTGACCACAGAAAGTTGCACCTGTATTCTCCAGTGGGTGAATCATTTGGGGGAGTTTTGATAAGCTCTTCCAGTCCTTCAAACTCAAGAGAAGCTTGAGGGGGTGCTGTATTCTCGTAGTTCTGATAAGAGGCAAGTGCCTGACTGGTGGGTCTGGTAAGCTGCAGAGGAAACACAGCGACATCGTCCTGCCTCGGCTCTAGGCCATTTACCTTCTCTACTGACACTCCTGCCTCCTGGTGTACCACTTGACCCAGCACTCTGCCTCCGTGGGCTGCCATATAGTCATATCTGCGAAGATCAAAGTGCGAACAGTCATATACTTTAAAAAGCGAGAATTCTCTTTGGCAAAACTTTTATTTCTTATCGCGATCAGCTCTAAAAACCGCAATTCTAAAAGATTAGCCACTTTGACAGTAAATGCTATCTAACGTAAACAAATAGAAATAGAGAGAAATTAAAAAAATAAGAGATTTCCCCCAACGGAGCCAACGCACGGAGTGCCTGATTGAGATGGAAGCTGGAGAGGTAAGGCTAGTTATAAAGATCTAATCTCTTCCAGTGTTCTCCCTTTCACATTTTAGTTTGTCTTTAGGAGGAACTGTTAACCCTCACTGGAAAGTGCTAGATTATTCTCTGAACTCAGCACAGAAAACGCATTTCCTCCCAGTAAATCCAATATCAAGTGGAGGTACTTGGTGAGGGGATTAATGGGTGGTACAAGCAGTCAGTCCTCCTGGCATTTACTCCGACGTGTAAGTGGCTGTTGAGTCCTCCTTGGGACTGGAGCCTGGCCTAAGTCAACGGGGACTCCCGTTGGATAGCTAAAGATAGCATTTTGCAATAATAGTGTATAAAAGGCAAAATTTTAGAGTCACCTGTTTCTCTCTCTCAACCTCCCCTAACCATTACCAAAGAGTGGAAGGAGTTTCCATCCGCTTAGGTGGCCACTTGCGTCCATCCCTCTGTTTCTTTGCACTCCTCCCCTAGAAGACGCACAGCAAAGCACAGGATGGTCCAGGTAAAATTGCCCATGCTGAAAAAAACTCTTGCAGCCAGGCGTTCTAGAGATGCACAGTTTAATCACGGAATATACACGGCCTGTGGGAAACCATCCCAACCAGTTTCACCCCCAAACATATTAGGCACGGTTCTCCCTCCTTACCCCCTTCCCACTGCCAGTCCATCTTGTTGTCAGATTTGCCTACCCTACCTGATGGCATCACTCTACACTTCATCACTCATCTAGAAAAAGCTGAGCATCATCTTCTATCACTCCCTCAAAGATACTTTTCATTCATTTCCCTCCAAAACACCGCGTCGGCCGCCAAATTCCCCATTCATCCAACAGATAGTTAGTGAGGATCTATCATGTGAAGTCAGTGTTCTGGATGCTTGGGGATGTTGCAATGACCAAAAATCCCTTCCCTCATGAGGCCTACATTCTTGTCAAGTTTTTCTGCACATCTCAAATCCACCCCTTCTTCTCTCATACTGCAGCCACTGTCTTTACTTAGGCCAAGAACATCCTTGCCAATATTATGTACTCTTCCTAAGTTGCCATGTTGCCTCTAATTTTTTCTTGTTCTCAACCATATTCCAAATGATCAACAATCATTCCAATCAACTTTCCTTTAAAACAAGTGACGGTTCCCATTACTTAAAGAATAAAATTAATGCCAAGATGATCAACATCATGAATCCTCACTAATTATCAGGAAAAACCACAATGACATATCACCTCACACCTGGTAGAATGGCTCTGATCAAAAAGACAAGAAATAACAAGTGTTGGTAAGGATGTGAAGAAAGGGGAATGCTTGTGTACTGTCGATGGAAATGTACATTGGTGCAGCCACTATGAAACACAATATGGAGGTTCCTCGATCGATTAAAAACAGGCACCAAGGGGTGCCTTGGTGGCTCAGTCAGTGAAGCATCTGACTCTTGATTTCGGCTCAGGCCATGATCTCACGGTTTGTGGGATTGAGCCCCACGTCGGCCTCAGCACTGACAGTGTGGGGCTTGCTTGGGTTCTCTCTCTCCCTCTCTCTCTCTGCCCCTCCCCTGTTCACACACACATGCACATGTGCTCTCTGTCTCAAAATAAATAAATAACCTTTAAAAATAGAAATGCTATATTAGCAAGCAATCCCACTTCTGGGTATATAGTCAAACAAAACGAAAATGAGACCTCAAAGAGATATCTCTACACCCATTTCAGCATTATTCACAATAGCCAAGACATGGGAAAAAGTGTCCATCGATGGATGAATGGATAAAGAAAATGTGATATATGTGTATTCAACCATGAGAAAGAACATTCTGCAATTTGTGATGTGGATGGACCTTATGACATGGAGGGCATTACGCTAAGTGAAATAAGTCAGACAGAGAAAGACAAATACCATATGATATCACTTATATGCGGAAGCTGAAAGAGCCAAACTCATAGAAACAGGCTAGAATGGTAGTTACCATGAAGCGTAGGGAAAAAAGGGAGATATAGGTCAAAGATCCAAACTTCCAGTTATAAAATGAGTAAGTTCTCAGGATCTAATGGGATCATAGCAATTATAGTCAATACTGTATTACATAATTGAAAATTGCTAAGCGAATAGATGTTTTTTTTAAGTTTATTTATTTTGAGAGAGAGAATGAGTGAGGGAGGGAGTGAGGGGGGTGGAGAGAGAGAGAGAGAGAGAGAGAGAGAGAGAGAGAGAGAGAGAGAGAATATCCCACGCAGGCTCCTTGCTGACAGTGCAGAGCCGGATGCAGGGCTGGAACTCACGAACCGTGAGGTCATGACCTGAGCTGAAACCAAGAGTCAGATGCTTAACCAACTGAGCCACCCAAGCACCCTTGAGTGAATAGATCTTAAATGTTCTCCCCACCTAAAAGCAATGGCAATTAGATGTCATGATGCAGGTATTAGCTAATGCAATGTCGGTAATTCTTTTGCAACATATAAATGTATCAAACCAACATGCAGCCTACCTTAAATTGACACAACGTGTTCTCAATAAAGCAGGAAAAAAGGAGACAAAATTAAACCACTTTGGTATGGCATACGGGACCCTTCTTATTCTGTCTCCAATCTACCTCGGTGCTTGTACTATGTATCTAAATGCTACATCGATCTGTTCACTCTTCTCTGAATATGCCCCCAAGCTTGTTCCTATAGTAGCCTTTCACTTGATTTCCTTCTGCTCACTAATGTTCTCCCCCCCCCCATCTTTGCTTGCATTGTTCCTTTACTCTATTCCTTTCCTTGAATGGCCATTCTGTCTAAAATAATAATCTATGCACATGCCCGCTCCAGTGTTCTCTTTCTACTCTCTCTTCTTTATAGAATATATACTACGTAAAATTATGTTACGTATAACTGTTTAATGGAAGTCACCCTTACCGGATATGAGCTTCATGAGGGCTTGGATTTTATCAGTCTTTTGCACTGCTGTGTCTCCAGTGCCTAGAACAGTGCCTGGCACACATAGTAAGTACTCAGTACATATTGGTTGATCAAATGAATACACCGAAGCCCTCAACTTTTAAATCCCACTCGTGTTGGGTTCAGCCAGTTAAATTTCTACTCAACCTTAAAAACCTAGCTCCAATGTCACATCACAGGAGATTTTCCTCTATGCAAAATGAGTACGTCCCTTTATTACAACCCTAGAGCACTCTGAAAAACACCACAAACTGTATCACAAACTGCATCACTTGTGTGCCTGTCACCTCCACTAGACTCTGACCTCTACAAGTCTGGCAACTACACTTTACTCAAATTTGCATGATGCTTCCTTTTTGTCCCCAGTACCTCACTCTGGAAGTAGCAGGTGTCTAGCAGAAGGCACTCTCTCCAAGTTTGTCAAAAGAATGAATAACGGTATGTTTGCATTTCTCCCAGCAAAGATAGATTACTGTCACATCAAGAAGTTATACTAAGTCTGTTAACGTCAGAGAAATGTTCTGTTCTCCTTTAAAATTTTTTTCATGGTCCTGTTAACTTCACAGTATATTTGTATTTTGAAAAGTCAAATCACTGCTGCAGAGAGAATGGAAAATAGTCCCTCAGAAAACCAATGAACTGCTGAAATACATTCAGCAATACAGCATTCTAATGTATGCACAAATGCTTTGTTTGATTCTTCCTGGAGACCTCTAGTAGACACAGAAAGAGATAATATATCCTTCAGTATCTTTAAGTCTGCAGCCTTTGGGAGAACAAATAAAATAACGACAACAGCCCGACCCAGCAGAAATAACGACAACAAAATATTCTTTAACATAAGACTGGGAAGTGGGGCACATCATGACAAAAAGTACAACATGGTATCCATAGACATAAAAGAAGACTCGAAAACATGAAGAATTCATTCTTTCTGAAAAGAAAACTGAATACCGTAAGAATGCCAAGTAATATTAAGCTACGACATGCATTTAGTACAATTACAGAGACAACTTGAGCAGGATTTTTTTCTTTAAATCTGTCAAGACTATTCTAAATTCAACTGTAAGAAAATCTAAAAGAATTTCACAGAGGAGAGTAAGAACGGGGCGTTAACCCTACCTGAGATAATAACATAAAGATAGAGTAGTTAAAAGTGGGACTAGCCTAAGAAGAGATGGAAAATAAATGATAATGAACAGATACCTGAGACACAGAGCCCAGGAATTGGCAGATGATTTAAAAGACCATCAGTGATCAATGTAGAAAAAGCTAGATTCCATTAACGTTGCTGAAGACAAATTGTCAACATGTTAATAAAAATATAAAATTGGGATCTCCCTTCATACTATATTCATATTATAGAACGAATTCCAGATTTATTGAAGAATTAAAATATGAAGCCGTAAAGCAACAAAAGACTTGAAACTTTAGAGTAATGGCAATAATCACGTAGAAAAATATGAGCATAATTTATTACATACAAAATAATTATCACATAAACAACACTCACATTTTATCTCAAGCCCCAAAATTGGTATCAAAGTAAGGAAGGCTTGAAGACTGATACTAGATATCTCTGTTTGGAGACACGCAGGACAATTTGTTTGCATGGGCATAAAGAAAAAGTTAATCAATCAAATTATTGAATACTATCCTAACTTTCTGATTAAGGAGGTAGCAATAATAAATTATGTTCCAACAAAATTGAATTTCTTCTGTACGTTGTCTAGCCTGCCATGTTGTTACTACCACGGAATAGACGTTGATTTCCCAAGGCACTATGCGACTGGATGGGAATAACAAATAAAATGACCACCCAACTAATACATTTTGAAAGGTCATTGGACAATCGCTGTCCCATTTTGTCAAGCCACTCATAAATCTACCCAGGTTCTCTAGCAAATGCGGAAGCGGTTAAAATGACAAAACATCATTAATCCATCTCAAAGTAATATACAGTTGACCCTTGAACAACACAGGGGTTAGGAGTTCCAACCCTCTGCACAATGAAAAATCCACACATAACTTTGGGTTTCCCCAAACATTAACTACTAATAGCCTATTATTGACGGGAAGCCTTACCAATAACAGAAATAGCCGATTAACACACATTTTGTACATTACATGTAGTATACACTGTGTTCTTAAAGTGAGCTAGAAAAAAGAAAGTGTTATTAAGAAAATCATAAGGAAGAGAAAACACATTTACAGTACTGTATGTATGTACATGTGTATATATACACATATATATATATACACACACACATATACATTATGTGTGTGTGTATATATATATATATATGCCACACAAGTGCAGCTACACAGCTCAAACCTGTGTTGTTTAAGGGTCAACTGCACTGATTTCTTATTACACTTTGATGGTACTTCAAAACCTGCCTTTGACCACTGCTACTCAAACCAATGAGCCCACCGAACCACAACCTCTGGACAGTCCTGTGTGAGAGAGCAGGAGGCATGGGGAGCTATGCCTGTTCATTTACACCAGGCGTCCGGTATCTCACGGACACCCACTCTATAGCCATGTTCTGGCTTTGTAGTAAACTTTGAATCATTCTTACTAGTGGCCAAACCTCTTGAGGTCTGGCCTAGTTTAGAACTCATCCCATTTCTCACCTATCCATTGTTTTTGGTCATCATCCAAATTACAAGCTCCAAGAGAGCTCTACTTCCTTCTCCGTGTGTCTTCACACTTCTCTGAATTTCTGTCGCTAGGTATCTATCCACATCCCTACCCTTCTAGAACTCTGACATCATAGCTAGCAATCTCCTCAATATTCTCTACCTCTAACCTTAAAGCGAAACTCCATTTTCCCCCAAGGACGCTACTTTATCTACAGTCCTCTCAAAATAAGCCAACTTGTTTTCTCTGACTCCTTGACCTCAGGGTTGACACATATATGCCAAAGGCATATATAGTAATATATACGCTAACAGCATTAATGGCTTTGACAGGCAATATTTCCACTAAAATTTGAAAAGCCCAGACTTGCATGTATCATGCTCACGTTTTGGGTCCATGTTTCAGTGTCTCTATATAGTCTGATCAGAGATGAACCTTATTCTTCAGGTGACTATAATGCTTCTTGATTTTTGAGTCAGAATTTCATAGCCTTGTGGAATAATCTCTTCCATATTCTCAAATTTCTTCTCTTAAAATTTTTCACAGTAAACTGCTGTAGTGCGGTGATACGCTTTCTTAAGGCGACAGTGGAACAGACAAGACAATTGGAAATGCTCTCATTAAACCAGCACCTGGACTATGATTAATTTAGCACTTCCCTTGGGTAGAAACCCTTTTAAGGGAGGATTCTGTCCCTACCTTCCTAAAAACTCCCTGAAATCCCCTTGCACTTAATGCTTGTCCTTGTTTCTTCCAAAGCCATGTTGAATTTGTTTTTCCTGTCTGGCTTGGTAGAGAGTGAGAAAAGCCCAATATCAAGATCTCCCAGGAATCTGAGATGGTAGCCTTTCTCCTACATGTGGACTGATCTCCTCAACAATGGTAGTCATTTAACTCTTCATTTCTCTCCAAGTGGTTTTTGTCTGTCCATTAAGAACAGAATATTATAAATACAAGTATTTTTCAAAGCACCGATCATAGCTCTAAAAACGCCTCCTTGCTCAGTAAAATGCCATTAGGACTGAGCTTTTCACAATCATGTAGTAATCTTAGCCAGGCTTACCTAGCCCATTACCAAATGGCATTTGGGGCAACTGTATACACATATTGGGCTCCAGGAAAGCCCAGCATGCATAGGGCCCATTGGATATTCGCTGGATCGATGCAGTAACTCTGTGTTCTCTTTTTTTTTCATTTTCAAGTTTTTGTTTAAATTCCAGTTAATTAACATACAGTGTAACGTTAGTTTAAGGTGTAGAATTTAGCGATTCATCATTTACATACAATGCCCAGTGCTCATCCCCACAAGCGCCCTCCTTAATGCCCATCGCCCATTTAGCCCATCCCCCCACTGACCTCCTCTCCAGTTCCCTCAGTTTGTTCTCTGTAGTTAGGAGTCCGTTTTCTGGTTTGCCCCACTTTTTTTCTTTTTTCCCCTATTTTAATCAGTTTTGTTTCTTAAATTTCACGTCTGAGTGAAATCATATGGTATTTATAGATCTCTGACTCACTTACTTCACTTAGCATAATACTCTCCAGCTATATCCACGTGGTTGCAACTGGCAAGATTTCATTCTTTTTATACCTGAGTAATATTCTACAGTATATATACCTCGTCTTTATCCATTCATCAGTCGAAGGAAATTTAGGCTCTTTCCATAATTTGGCCATTGGTGATACCGCTGCTGTAAACATTAGGGTGCATGGGGCACTTCAAATCAGTATTTTTGTATCCTTTGAGTAAATACCTAGTAGCGTAATTACTGGATCATAGGGTAGTTCGAATTTTTACCATTTTGAGGAAATTCCCTACTGTTTTCCAGAGTTGCATGATGTTGAGTGAGCATCCTTTCAGGTGTCTGTTAGCCATCTGTAGGTCTTCTTTGGAAACATGTCTGTTCAGGTCTGCTGCCCATTTTTTAACTGAGTCATTGGTTTTTTTGGGTGTTGAGTTTTATAAGTTACTTATAGATTTTGGATACTAACCCTTCATCGGATATGCCATTTGCAAATATCTTCTCCCATCCGCAGGTTGCTTCTTAGTTTTGTCGATTGTTTCCTTTGCTGTGCAGAAGCTTTTTATCTTCATGAGGTCCCAATATTTCATTTCTGCTTTTGCCTCCCTTGCCTCAGGAGACATATCTAATAGGAAGTTGCTATGGCTGATGTCAAAGAGGTTACTACCTGTGTTCTACTCTAGGATTTTGATGGTTTCAGGCCTCACATTTAGGTCTTTAATCCATTTCAAATTTTTTTTTTGTATGGTGTAAGAAAGTGGCCCGTTTTCATTCTTTGGCATGTTGCTGTCCAGTATTCCCAACAGCACTTGTTGAAGAGACTGTCTTTTTTTTCCACTGGATATTCTTTCTGGCTTTGTTAAAGATTAGCGGACCATATAGTTGTGGATGCATTCCTGGGTTTTCTATTCTGTTCCATTGATCTATATATCTGTTTTGGTGCCAGTACCATATTGTCTTGACCACTACAGCTTTGTAATATAGATTGAAGACCAGAATTCTGATGTCTCCAGCTTTTCTTTTCTTTTTTTTTAATGTTTATTTATTTTTGAGAGAGAGAGAGAGAGAGAGAGAGAGAGCATGAGCAGGGGAGGGCAGACAGAGAGGGAGACACAGAACTTGAAGCAGGCCCCGAGCTCTGAGCTGTCAGCACAGAGACCAATGCGGGGCTCGAACTCACAGACCATGAGGTCATGACCCGAGCCAAAGTCGGACACTTAACTGACTGAGCCCCCCAGGCGCCTCTCCAGCTTTGCTTTTCTTTTTCAAGATTGCTTTGGCTATCTGGGGTCTTTTATGGTCCCATACAAATTTTAGGATGGTTTGTTCTAGCTCTGTGAAAAATTCTGGTGGTATTTTGATAGGGATTGCATTAAATGTGTAGATTGCTTTGGGTGGTATAAATGTAAACATTATTTGTTCTTCCAACCCACGAGAATGGAATGTTTTTCCATTTCTTTGTGTCATCTTCAATTTCTTTCATCACCGTTTATATATGGTTTTCAGAGTACAGGCCTTTCACCTCTTTGGTTATGTTTATACCCAGGTATCTTATTGCTTTATTGTGCAATTGGAAATGGGAATGATTCCTTCATTTCTCTTTCTGCTGCTTCATTATTTGTATACAAAAGTGCAACAGATTTCTGTATGGTGATTTTGCATTCTGCAGCTTTACTGGACTCGCATATCAGTTCTAGCGTTTTTTTTTTTTTTGGTTGAGTCTTGGGTTTTCTACACAGAGTATCCTGTCATCTGCAAATAACGAAAGTTGGACCTGGTCCTTGCTGACTTGGATGCCGTTTATTTCTTTTTCGTTGTCTGATTGCTGAGGCTAATTATTCCAGTATTCTGTGAAATAATAATGGTGAGAGTGGACGTCCTTGTCTCGTTTCTGACTGTAGAGGAAAGGCTCTCAGTTTTTCCCCATTGAGGATGATACTAGCTGCGGGTCTTTCTTGTATGGCCTTTATGATGATGTTCAGGTATGTTCTGTCTATCCCTAGTCTGTGGAGGGTTTTTATCAAGAATGCATACTGTACTTTGTCAAATGCTTTTTTCTACATCTATTTGCAGGATCGTATGGTTCTTATCCTCTTTCTTACTGATGTGATGTGTCACACTGATTGATTTGCAAATACTGAACCACCCTCATGACCCAGGAATAAATCCCACTTGATTGTGGTGAATAATTCTTTTAATGTACTGTTGGACTCAATTTGCTAGTGTTTTGTTGAGAATTTTTGCATCCATGTTCATCAGGGATACTGGCCTCTAGTTCTCTTTTTTAGTGGAGTCTGTTTTGGGAATCAGGGTAATGTTGGCCTCACAGTATGAGTTTGGAAGCTCCCCTTCCATTTATATTTTTGGAACAGTTTGAGGAGAATATGTATTAACTCTCCTTTAAATGCCTGGTAGAATTCCCCTGGGAAGCTATCTGCTCCTCGACTTTTCTCTGCTCAGTGATTTTTGATTACTGATTCAATTTCTTTGCTGGTTATCAGTCTGTTCAAGTTTTCTATTTCTTCCTGTTTGAGTTTTGGTAGTTTATATGTTTCTAGGAATTTATCCATTTCTTCCATATTGTCTGCATTGTTGGCATATAATTTTTCATAATATTATCTTATAATCACCTGTATTTTTGTCGTGTTGGTTGTGATTTCTCCTCTCTCATTTGTGATTCAATTTATTTGGGTCTTTCCTCTTTTTTCAACAAGTCTGGCTGGGGGGTTTTCAATTTTATGAATATTTTCAAATAACCAGCTGATCTGTTCCACTGGGGCTTTCTTTGTTGCTGTTTGCATTTATTTTTGTTCTATTCTTGATCATTTCCCTCTTCTGCTGGCTTTAGTCTTTGTTTATTGTTCTTCTTCTAGCTTTTTTAGGTGCAAGGTCAGGTTGTCAATTTGAGATTCTTCTTGCTTCTTGAGGTAGGCCTGTATTGCTGTATCCTTTCTTATGACTGCTTTTGCTGTATCATGAAGGTTTGGGATCATTGTGTTTTCATTGTCATTTGTTTCCATGTATTCTTAAAATTTCTTCTTTAATTTCTGGGTTGACCCATTCATTCAGTAGCAGCATGTTATTTAACCTCCATGTGTTGGTGGTCTTTCCAAATTTTTTCATGTGGTTGACTTATAGTTGCATAGCATTGTGGTCAAAAAAATATGCATGGCATGATCTCCATCTTTTTGTACTTACTGAGGTCTGATTTGTGACTTAGGATGTGATCTATTCTGGAGAATGTCCCATGTGCACTTGAAAAGAATGTGTATTCTGCTGCTTTAAGAGGAAATGTTCCGAATATATCTGTTAAATTCATGTGGTACAGTGTGTCACTCATAGTCCTTGTTTCCTTGATTTTTATGCTTAATCTGTCCACTGATGAAAGTGGGGTGTTAAAGTCCCCTACTATTATTGTAGTATTATCCATGGACTTCCTTTATGTTTGTTATTAACTCTTTCAAGTTGGGGGCATAGATATCTCCAACGGGTAGATCTTCTTGTATAGTCCCCTTTATTATGATATAGTGCTCTCCTTATTACAGTCTTTGGTTTATAGACTAGTTTGTCTAATGTAAGTATTGCTCCTATAGCTCTCTTTTGATATCCACTTGCCTGATAAATGTTTTCCCATCCCTTCATTTTCAATCTGCAGGTGTCTTTAGGTCTAAAATGAGTCTTTTATAGGCTACATATAGGTGGATATTGGTTTTTTTTTTTATCCATTCTGACACCCTATGCCATTCGATTAGAGCATTTGGTCCATTTGCATTCAGAGTAATTAGAGACAGATGTGTATTCAGTGCCATGTTACTACTTGTCTTGACATTTTTTCTGGAGATGTTTTCTGTTCCTTTCTAGTCTTTGTTGCTTTTGGTCTGTCCAAAGAGTCCCCTTTAATCTTTCTTGCAGGGGCTGCTTTAGTGGTCATGAACTTCTTAAGTTTTTGATTGCATGGGAAACTCTTTATCTCTCCTTCTATTCTGAATGATAGAATACTCCTGGCTGCAGATTTTTCCCATTCAGCCCTTTGAATATATTATGCTGCTCCCTTCCGGTTTTCCAAGTTTCTGTGGCAAGATCTGCTGCTAACCGTATCGGTCTTCCCTTGTAAGTCAGGGACTCCTTTTGCCTTGCTCGTTTTAGGATTTTTTTTCTTCTCAGTATATTTTTCAAATTTAATTACAGTACGGCTTGGTGTTAGCCAGCTTTTTTTGATTTTGATGGGAGTTCTCTGTGCCTCCTGAATCTAGATGTCCATTTCCTTCTCCAGATGAGGGAAATTTTCAGCTTTAATTTTCTAAAATAAACCCTCTGCCCTCTTTTCTCTCTCTTCTTCTTTTGGGGCTCCTATGATACAAATGTTATTACATTGGATGGAGTCACCAAGTTCCCTAAGTCTACTTACATAATCCAAGACTTTTCTTTCCATCTTTTGATCAGCTCTCTTATTTTCCACAATTCTACCTTCTATCTCACTTAATTGTTCCTCTGTTTCTTCCATCCTTGTGGTCATTACATTGAGTCAGTTTCTTTTTTTTTTTTTAATGTTTGCTTATTTTTGAGAGACAGAGAACAAGCGGGGGGGAGGGGGCAGAGAGAGAGGGAGACACAGAATCCAAAGCAGGCTCCAGGCTCTGAGCTGTCGGCACAGAACCCGACGCAGGGCTCGAACCTACAAACCGTGAGATTGTGACCTGAGCCGAAGTCGGTCGCTCAACCGACTGAGCCACCCAGGCGCCCCAAACACTGAGTCAGTTTCAAATCGCAGTTGCTGCATTTTTCATTTCAGCCTGATTGGTTTGTAGCTCTTTTATCTGTGCGGTAAGAGTCTACATGATGTCTTCTATGCTTTTCTCAAGCCCAGCTAGTATCCTTATGATTGTTGCTTTAAATTCTGAATCCAGCATATTACTCATATCTGTTTCAATTAGATCCCTGGCCGTGACCTTTTCCCGTTCTTCCTTTTGGGATGAATTCCTCTGTCTCGGCATTTTGTCTAGGTTCCTATCTTCTTCTGTGTGTTAGCAGAGCCTGTCATGTTTCCGGCCCCTGCGAGAAACGGCTTTATGACGGAGAGGTCATATACTGTCCGGGGCCTGGCGCTTCAGGAAGTGTCTCTGCTGTGTTACTCCGCTGCTGTGTTATGGCTGCTCTACCCCTCAGGGCAGACTTTTGCAGTTTCTCCTTTCCGGTAGTGGGGAGTGTTCGGGCCTTGGGCAGAGCGTGGTGAATTTAACTGGGTGTTCTCTGGTCGGCTTGCTGAGACCTGATGCTGTTTCCACCAGAGCTGGAGCTTCGCAGAACTTTATGGTCAGGAGGCGTGGTGCTTGCAGGGGTTTGTGATGGTCTTCTGGAGGATGGGCCGGCCGTGCTGGTTCTTAGGCATGCTTGCCTGAGAAAAGCAGTCCCAGCAGAGCACGGGGTGGGGGGGGGGGGGGGGGCAGGACTTTGAGTAAGCAGATTAGGCAGTGTTGGTGCTGTGCTGTTTACCGAAGTTGATCTATGCCGAGGGGTGGAGGAGGGAAATGGCACCAGCCCACTCCTTTGTCCCTGGAGAGGGGAGTTCATGCTCGCTGCTCTCAGGGAAGCACTTTCAGAGAAGCGATCGTTTCTCCTCCTGTGTCACAGGCATTTTGCAGATCCCTGATCCCACACTGTCTCTGAGTCACTCGCCGGCCTGGAGCGGCACGGTGTATCTCGGGCTCCACCCTAGCCAGGCCCGCTGACCAGAATTCCAAACTTCAGGGAGCTGGAGTGACAGCCACCCTGTGACTGATGCAGGTTTGACCCAGAAGGGCAGTCGTGCCAGAGCGCAGGGACCTTGGGATTTGGGGCAAGCTCAGTAAACAGCCAGCGTCCCAGTGAGCTGCCGTCAGCAGGTGTCTCTGCACCTGTGCTGAGGGGCAGGGGAGGGAAATGGCACCTGCTGGTTCTTTTGTCCCCAGAGAGGCAAAGCCACCTCTCACAGATGAGCTCCGAGAAGTATGAACAGTCTCTCCCATGCCCCTTAGGCGACTTCAGATGGTACTGTCTCTGCCCCAGGGTTGTTTGCCTGTCTCTTCTCCAGGAGCAGAGCAGCGTCCTCGGGTCTCGATCACAGCCTCTAAAACCCCAGTCTTTGAGCCCTGCTGGTGGCAAAAACAGGAAATTCAGCCCCCCTCTCTCAAAGCCAATGGCTCCCGGGGAAGTGTTCTTCTTGGGTGTATCCCTGTGTGCTCCCCTCTCTCTTGCCTTTCTCTGTGACCAGGGCTCCCTCCCGTCCACAGCGTCCACGATCCATTTCTCCCCCAAACCACATCTCTGCACTTCCCGCCTTTCTGGATGTGACCTCTTCTCTCCCTCCGGTTGTGCAGTTTGTTCTACGGGTCCTCAGGTCGATTTCTTGAGTATTCAGAATGATTCGATAGTTATTTAGCTGTGTTAGGGGGACGAGGCAAACCTAGGGTCCTACCGTGCCGCCACCTTAGCTGTCCCCTCCTGTGTTCTGTCATTTGTAGTAGCCCAAACCAGACATTTCGAAAGGACAAGATTCTAAACAGTGACTCAAGTTAGTTAGCATAACCTTTGAATACAGTTTGATCTGTTTTGGACTTCTGGCTCACAGTCACTTTCATAGAACATTTTCTTACAGTCCCTTTTATGAGCTTTCCTGAATTAAAAAAAAATACCTTTAAATATTTTGATACTCTTTTATTATTGATGCTTTCCATTTGAGATTACATTTTTTTTTTAATTTTTTTTTTCAACGTTTTATTTTATTTTTGGGACAGAGAGAGACAGAGCATGAATGGGCGAGGGGCAGAGAGAGAGGGAGACACAGAATCGGAAACAGGCTCCAGGCTCTGAGCCATCAGCCCAGAGCCCGACGCAGGGCTCGAACTCACGGACCACGAGATCGTGACCTGGCTGAAGTCAGACGCTTAACCGACTGCGCCACCCAGGCGCCCCGAGATTACATTTTTATCAGGCTAGAAGAAATATTAAAGAGAAACAAACCCATTCAGATAATTCTGGGGAGTACCCATATTTTTAAATTATTGTTAAACTGATGTTTTCATCCATTCAACTGATCCCCCATGATTGTGGCATTTTAAACATGGCTGAATTCAGCGTATTATACAAATGCTCTATGAGCAATCGCAAAGAAAAAGGATGTCTATGACCTTACCATAAACTGGACCAAACATTCTGACCAGGATTATCAAAAGAGAGCAAGTGTTCACCATGCAAGAAAGTTCTTTCAGCTTGATCAGCTCAGCTGCCCACTCTGTAGCTCACTATGACGCGCAGTAGGCTGTTTGCACAGATCCATGAGTAATGAATTATCATAATACTGACTTTGCTATAGGGTCATCAGAAAAAAATCACAAAACACTGAATCAACCGCACAGTTCTGTCATATCCAATTCGGCCAGGATCAGAACACGGCCACAACTGTCTGGAGATGAACTGGATTCATGGAAAATTTGACCCCAATGTGTCTCTAGACAATGTAAATAAATTTCTTCTACCTCAGTTCTTATTTTTGATGAAATTCTCTTTGGGGGACACCTCCAACATAATTCTACCACCGGCTGGGGCGCCTGGGTGGCGCAGTCGGTTAAGCGTCCGACTTCAGCCAGGTCAGGAACTCGCGGTCCGTGAGTTCGAGCCCCGCGTCGGGCTCTGGGCTGATGGCTCAGAGCCTGGAGCCTGTTTCCGATTCTGTGTCTCCCTCTCTCTCTGCTCCTCCCCCATTCATGCTCTGTCTCTCTCTGTCCCAAAAATAAATAAACGTTGAAAAAAAAAATTTAAAAAAAAAATAATTCTACCACCGGCAATTTCCAGAAACCAATTACGAGGAAATTAGTTAGGAAACACTGGGAAGATTAAGGACAGAACAGTGACAAAAATTAATCAATTTCGACTTTGCTAATTTGTGACTGGATAAATCGAATGACAGTTGTTAGAAACCTCAGGTTTCGAATGGAACTATATACCCTGAGAGAAATTTAAAATGACATCCATTGAAAAGTTCATTGAGGCTGGGTGAGTTTCATTTCAAACGGGCCTTTCAGTATTTTATATATAAAATGGAATAGAAATATATTGATATGAGCATGTAATTATTGACCTCTATTATTATTCCCCCTTAATTTCCAGAGTTACTATTTACATTATGAGAGGAAAACATGATACAGCAGAATAATCCCAGCTATTCAATTAAGACAGACTTGGCTTTACATTTTGACCTCACTCCAATCATGAAATTAATTAACTTCTCTGAACTAAACACTCTTCATCTATAAAACAGAGATACTAACATTACCTCCCATAAAACATTTTTACATGGAATTTTTTAATGTTTATTTATTCCGTGAGAGAGAAAGAGAGAGAGATTGAGAACATGAGCAGGGGAGAGGCAGAGAGAGGGAGACAGAAAATCCAAAGCAGGCTCCAGGCTCTGAGCTGTCAGCACAGGGCCTGATGTGGGGCTTGAACTCATGAACAGCGAGATCATGACCTGAGCTGAAGTTGGACGCCTAACCGACTGAGCCACCCAGGTGCCCCTACATTGAATTTCTCAACAAACGGTAACTGAATCATGTTTACAGGCTAGATAAAACCACCCTAACATCATCTCAGTGACTAAAATAAAAAAGACATTAGAAGTGTCAGATAGAGAACAAACTGAGGGCTGATGGAGGGAGGTGGGTGGGGGATGGGCTAAATGGGTGATGGGTATTAAGGATGACACTTGGGAGCACCTTGGTGGTTCAGTCAGTTAAGTGTCTGACTCTTGATTTTGGCTCGGGTCATGATCTCACGGTTCATGGGATTGAGCCCTGTCACTGGTTCTACGATGATGACGGCATGGGGCCTGCTTGGGATTCTCTCTCTCCCTCTCTCTGTCTCTGCCCCTTCCCCACTCACACTTTCTGTCCCTCTCTCCCAAAGTAAATCAATAAACATCAAAAAAAAAAAAAAAAGAAAGAAAGAAAGAAAGAAAGAAAGAAAGGAGGGCACTTGTGTTGAGCACTGGGTGTTATATGTAAGTGACAAATCACCAAACTCCACTCCTGAAAACATCACACCATATGTTAACTAGAATTTAAATAAAATTTTGAAATAAAAAATAAGCTAAAATACATATTTTTTAAAATGTCGGACATATATAAGATACAGATTAGGTATTGTTAGTACATTGGCTGAGCGGAAATTAAGGCAGCGGTTCCAAAGAAAAGCCAGCTTCAATTAAGAATATTTTTGGGGCGCCTGGGTGGCTCAGTCGGTTGAGCGTCCGACTTCGGCTCAGGTCACGATCTCACGGTTCGTGAGTTCGAGCCCCACGTTGGGCTCTGGGCTGATGGCTCAGAGCCTGAAGCCTGCTTCCGATTCTGTGTCTCCCTCTCTCTCTGCCCCTCCCCTGTTCATGCTCTGTCTCTCTCTGTCCCAAAAATAAATAAACGTTAAAAAAAATTTTTTTAAAAAAAAGAATATTTTTTAAGGAGGAAAATTACTAATTTAACTCAGTCTTGACCATGAGTTCGTGACTTTTTAATATTCTGTGTACGCCATGAGAAGTACACAGAAAACACTTCTAAAATGGAGGAGGATGGTTGCCTTAAGGAAAAGCATTTGTGTGACTGTTTCAGTTGCAAGCAGAATCAGCCATTTCTTTTCATGGCACGCCATTTTCACTTGATACTAACAACTGACAAACTATGCCTCTGTCAGATACAGATATTGATCAGATACTTGCGCGAAAATGAACGTGAGCCTATCACTTCAAGGAAAACCAGCACCACTGCTAAAATTCAAGGTCTTCGGTGAAAATTAAAATTTTGAAAAACTTGTATCCACCACAGTAAGTGTGAAAGCTTCCTAATACCTAAACTCTCTTCTGATGAGATTGGGGACGTTAAAAACTATAATTATGTAGATATTAATCCAAGTATTTGCCCAATGGAAATGAAAACACAGATCCACAGAATGTCAATCGGAGCTTTATTCATAATCAACCCGAGGTGAAAACAACGCAAATGCCCACCAGCTGATAAGTGGCTAAATAAATTCCAGTACACCACTTACTGTGATGAGTACTGAGTAATGTACAGAGGTGTCGAATCACTATATTGTACATGTGAAACTAATATAACCTACATTAATTATACGGCAATGTAAAAAAACAAATAATTATTTTAAAAATAAAATAAGGGCACCTGGGTGGCTCAGTTGGTTACGCATCTGACTCTTGATTTCAGCTGAGGTGATGATCTCACAGTTTGTGGGTTCAAGCCCTGTGTCAGGCTCTGCACTGACAGCGTGAAGCCTGCTTGGGATTCTCTCTCCTTTTTTCTTTGCCTCTCTCTCTCTCTCTCTCTCTCTCTCTCTCAAAATAAATAAATAAACCTAAAAAAATTTTTTAAAATAAATTATGGGACATCAATGTAATAGCATAGTCAGCAATGAAAAGGAACTTGGGATGGGCAGAACAAAATGACCTTCTAAAGATGTTCATGTCCTAATCTCTGGAACCTATGAATGTGTTACCTTACAGCATAAAAGGAATTTGCACTTGTGAATAAGGTTAAGGACCTTAAAATGAGGAAATTAGCCAAGATTATCCAGGCAGGCCAATCTAATCTCATGGGTCCTTAAAAGCAGAAAGCATTTCTTGGCAGTAGCCAGAGAGAACTGTGATAAGAAGAGTCAGAGAGATTCCATGTTGCTGGCTTTGAAGATGGAGGGAACAGGGCCACTTGTCAAGGAATAGAGATGGCTCTAGAGGCTGAAAAGGGCATGGAAACAGCTTCTTCCCTGGAGTATCCAGAAAGGAGTAGAGCCCCGCTGAGAGCTTGATTTTAGCCCAGTAAGATCCACAGAACCTTAAGCTAATAAATGTTTGTGTTTTATAACACCACAGATGAATATTAAATGCATTGTGCCAAGCGACAGAAAAACCACATATCAATCCATTTACATGACATTCTGAAAAAGAAAAACTATAGAGATGGAAAACAAATTAAAGGCTGTCAAAAACCAGGGATGGAAGAAGTTGAATACAGAGGAGCACTTTTGGGGGTAATGGAAATGTTCTGCATCTATCTTTTAGTGGTAGTTACTAGAATGATCGCATTTGTCAAACTCTCAACTATTCACTAAAAATGTAATCAAATGAATGTAAATAATACCTTAATAAATCTGGTTTCAAGATGTTTTCTCAGTTTGAATTTTCCATACAGGAAATATCAAGAGATTAAAACCACATACACAAAAGCTCTTTGGGGTCCTCTGTAATATTAAGAGTATAGGAGGTCCCTGAGCCCTAAAAGTTTTGGAATCTCTGGTCTAGTAGCTACTCCAAACTAGACCATTGTATTTGAGAAGAATAATACATGTTTTTATCAGTTCCAAAATTATTTTTTGTCACTACCACACTGCAACAACATGGAGGCAGGAAGCTTATTATGATAATTTAGCCCCCATCATATCACCAGAACATAGCACAGAAACTGGCACCTAGTATCTGTCTCAATCTCCTGCTGATGAGGCAACGAATTACCACACAGTTAATGGTGTAAAACAACATAAATGTATTCTCTCATAGTATTTGGGGTCAGAAGTCTGAAGTGGGTCTTACAGAGCTAAAATCAAGGTGTCGTCTGAGATGCACGCTTTGGGGAGGCTCTAGGAGGGGATCTATTGCTTGCCTTTTCCAGCTTCTGGAGGCTTCTAGAGATTCATGACCCCTTCCTCTATGTTCAAAGCCAGCAACGTAGCATCTGCAAATTTCCCTGATTTTTCTGTATGTCTCTTCCATCTTTAAGAGCCCTTCCGGTTAAACACAGGGCTCACAAGAATAATCCAGAGTGATGTCCCATCTCAAGACCTTTAACTTAATTGCATCAGCAAAGCGCTTTTTGCCATGTAAGGTGATACAATCACAGGTCCCGGGATTAGGCTATCTTCGATGAGCCATATTCCCATATTGCAGAACACATGCAATAAAAAAAAACTTTATTGAGCAACAGCGTACGTACCATACGATTCACTCTGTTAAAGTGTGCGATTCAATGTCTTTTGGTAGATTCACAGAATCGCACATCTAACACCACAATCAATTTTAGAACATTGTCATCACCCTGAAGAGAAACTCCAGGCCCATTAGCAGTCACTAGCTCCTCCCAAACCACACAGCACTAGGCAACTGATAATATATCTTCTGCCCCTATAAATTTGCCTATTTTGAACATTTTACAAAACCGAAATCATACGATCTGTGGTATTTTGCGAATGGCTTCTTTTGCTTGGCACATTTTTAAGGCTTATTAGCCGTATAGCATGCATCAGTACTTTATGCCTTTTTACGGATGAATAGCGTGACCTTCAGCGTGGATTTGCCACATTTTATTTGTTCGCCGAACAGATAATATTGCTACCGTTTCCACTTTCTGTCAGTGTAAATAATGCTGTTTTGAACATTTGTGTGCAAGTTTTTGTGTGAACGTGTCATTTCTCTTGGGAAGAAACCTAAAGATAAAATCGTGAGGTCACATAGTAACTCCATGTTTTCACTTTTCGAGGAACCGCTAAACTGCCTCCCACAAAAGTTTCCACAGAAGGTGCACCATTTGACATTCTCACTGGCGGTGTCCGAGGGGTCTGAGGTTTTCACCTCTTCACGACACTTATTACCTGTCATTTTGATTATAGCAATCCTAATGAGCGTAAGGTAGTGTCTCATTAGGATTCTCACTCTGATTTTCCCGATGATCAACGATGCCGAACACGTTTTCATGTGTTTATTGGACATTTGCGTGTCTTCTTTGGAAACTGTGTATTTAGGGGCGCCTGGGTGGCTCGGGCAGTTAAGCATCCAACACTTGATTTGGGCTCAGGTCGTGATCTCATGGTTCATGAGATCCAACCCAGCATAGGGCTCTGCTCTGACAGAGCAAAGCCTGCTTGGGATTCTCTCTCTCCCTCTCTCTCTGCCCCTCCCCCCGCTTGCTCGTGTGCGTGCACACGCGTTTTGTCTCTCTCAAAATAAATAAACATTAAACAAAAAAAGAAAATGTGTATTCAAATTCGTTGCCTATATTTAAATCGGGTTGTTTCTTTTTTGTTATTGACTTATAGAGTCCTTTATATTGTCTAGATTCAAGTCCCATATCACATATAACTTCTGCGAAAATTTTCTGCCATTCTTTGTGTGTTTTTTTAAAGGTATGACAGGCCAGGTCACTTCACAGTAAAACTAATATGCCATATCCATCAATTCTTATAGCAGATTCCTAAAAGAATTTTTTAAATTGAGTTTTCTCATTGTCAAACAATGTGTTCATGTGGTAGGAAAAAATAAAAGACAAGTCATGGAAATAAAAACTCTGAAACTGCCCTAGTTCCTAAAATAAGAAATCTGCAAAATAAGAAATTAATGTTCATTGCTTGAAATATATGCTTTATTTTTGATCTCAAATTCATTTTGAACGCTTGCCTTATAATTTAATACTTAAAATACACTAGCTAAATTATTTGATAATATGTATACAGTCTTACTTCTCTGGATTGACACGTTTTACACAACAGTGTTTAATTAGTGCTGGTAAAAACCACTTGATAATTTGAATAATTGATTCATGGATTAACAATTTATTCAATAATATGAATGGCATAAAGACCAATCAAGAGAATGGCCTGGTAATCGTTCACTGCGCAATTCTGCCCATTAGCAGTTCTAATTCAAGTTTTGAAATTTATATTCCATTCGGTTTCATGACATATTTCTGGGGGTGATTTAGCAAAAATAGGTAGGCAACGCCAGTCTTTTTTTTCTTTTTTCATTCCTTCCTTCCTTTTGTGGGAGAAGAAAAAGAATTTTCCCTTTACCCTTCTAGGTTCTTGGCCGAGATCGTCCCCCCCATAATAAAAGGCAGATTAGCAGGAGTAAAACAAACAGAAGCTTAATAACATGAACAATTCCTGTATACTTGGGAGAGACCCAGGGAAACTGAGTAATGGCCCAAGCCGCCACCTAAAACGCTATCTCCAGCTGAAGACAAAAGAAGTTACTGGGGGTAGGGGAGCCAGTCTTGGGAGGTTATTGGGGGGGAGGGGAAGGTGTGGTAAACAAGGGTAAGGTTGTTATGCAGATTTAAGTTGGGGGCCTTCTCAGTTGATGGGTTTCTAAAGATTTAGAGTTATCTTCCTCTTCTTGGTACAGAGAAGGAAACATCCTTACAAACGGAGGTTTCCCTTGTAAATGTAAATGTCCCTTAAAAAGGGGTAACTTTCTTGGGTTTTCAGAGCTTTTTCTGTGTCTGCTGTTTCTAAAGTTAGCTCAAAATAATCCTTCTAACACAAAGACATATTTCAGGGTAGCATATTCCATTATTTTGAGGGTTGGTTATCATAACACAGAGAATATATACGGAAATGTATAAAATGGCACTGGTCAACAACAGCAAACCAGAACTTAACCAGCTTCAACCTCTCCCAGCAATGTGACCTTTTAAGAGTTCATCTGAAATTTCCTGGTTAGCACTAGTGAGGTCATCTAGTATGATAAAAATCTCTGCCTTTCCCTCCTTCCTCCAAGGAAGATGAAGCCATCCTTTCTTTTGTTTTGCTAATAACATCCTTGCCCCTCCCTCCTGCTCTAACCTTCCATTTTGTACAACTCCCGGGACTATCTCTCTACTTGCTAGAGGAGATGCTGTCTGGTTCATGAATCGCTTCATAAAGCCAATTAGATCTGCAAAACTAGTTGACTGAATTTTGTTTTGCTTTGTTTTGCTTTGTTTTGTTTTGTTTGAATTTTGTTTTTTAACACCAATGCCGTCACTCCTTTCATTAGGGCTACAACTAAGGGTACTAAGAATTTTTCTGTTATCAACTTTGTTTTAAAACATAAAGACTTGGTCTTGAACTTGAAGTAGATACACAATACATACGCAACTGTATGCAAAGTGCTTTTCATAAATTAACATCACATGTTAAAATATTGAAAACGGAATAGGTGTGCTGATTTGCATTTTGTCTTAATGGAGCAAGAAAAGAAAAATACTCAATTAGGGAGGGTTATACTGAAAATAAACCTTTTAAAGTTCAAACGGCATCTTCCCCCTTTGCACTTTTCACGGGCTACACAATGTCCTGAAAGCAAATCAGAAAGTGAGGCTATCTTTTTGTTTGTTTCAAGTAAGTGGTCTTAAGTCTTCTTATAGAAAAAGATTCAATCAGTTTATTACAAGTATATGTAAACCATTAATTTTTGCAACTTTGTACAAAGTCTACGAGAAGGGCATCCGTAAAGATCATCTAATCTTAAATTGCAATGTCAACCACTCAAGTCCTTAGCCTAATCCGTTCCCAGAGAAATTTTGAAAAACTTTAAATATGAGATAATGTCTTTTGCAGCCTATCCCTAGTCTTACTTATGAAAATATATTGGGATCTGATTCGGCCTTGTAAGAAACAAGAGTGAATCCATTGGAGACTTCAAAGGTAAACATCTTAACAGAATAAACTCTGAAGCATACAAGTTCTCATCTCTCACCTCGCTTGTTGTGTCTTAAGCCAGACGTTGGGAAGGAATTGAAAGGCAAACAAATATTAGACTGGGAAAGAGCCCCATTTATACACTCTAACATCACTCTGATCATTTTTTTAAAGAGTCTTAGGACAGAGACAAAGCAAGCCTCCAAATAAATTGACAGCCTTATAGAAAAAAACCACAAAATTATGTTCCCACCTACTGGAAGAGGAAGTCTCTCCAAACAGACACTTGCAAATTCTAAACTGAAAAGATAATTGGGAAAAAATTATCCTGTGTTACCTAACAAAAGAAAAACTATAATGTGAGTTATCAACAAAGGTATTCCAAAGGGAAATAAAACGCCAACTTTCCTGTTCTTACCCTTAAACCCACAAGAAGAAATGTCTCAAAACCATATAAGGACAATCTGAATACATTTTATCTTGATATGAACACTGTAAGACGATCCTTGAGTTAACATCTCCCTCGGAATCAACAAATTCTCATATGGTGGCTATCTCTAATAATTCACACATTCCCCATGTTCTAGCCCATAATAATCACCCTCAGACCTTTAAAGACACATTATTTCCCCCTCTGTGATACACATTGCCTAACATGATAGGAAGGTGTTTATTATGCAAAGGGAATTGCCAGGTAAAAGGCTCTGCTGGTGTTTCTTCCTCAAAATCCTTCAGGACTCTTTATTCATGATAAGATTATTGCTAAATTCGACACTGATTTACTGCTACCCTTATGTCTAAATCAAACCCACACAGAAGATCTCAAAGAGGTATCAGACTTTTTTGTGGATAAAATAAACAATCTGATATGGCATTACTGGGACTGAACCCAGGAAAATTTCAGATGGACTTACCTAGACCTCCACCCAAACTCATATAATTCCCTAGTAAACCATAAGCTACAGAAGTACAGAATACTTAGAAGTCTGTTAGAATAAGGACTCATCCAACTCTGTACCAGTCCTTGTAATACTCCTAACCCCGTAGTCAGAAAACCCATTGGGCAGGGATGTGGATTTGTTTGGGACTTTAGAATCCTAATTTGAGTAGTCATTCTCTGCTTCCCTATAGCATGCAAACCAAATACTATTTTCCATTAGCAAAATCTTCCTAGGTGGCAAGACTCATTGTCCTCCTCAGAACTTGTTACCTGGCTAGAGGAAAGAAGGCAAATATACACCCTAGTAGCAGATAGGGTTTTGTGGTTGGTTTCTGATTTTAGTATGCTTTGGAGACCATTAATGTCCCTGTTCTCAGCAGGAACCCCAATTAAGAATAATCCACAGGGGCGCCTGGGTGGCTCAGTCGGTTAAGCGTCCGGCTTCAGCTCCGGTCATGATCTCACAGTTCGTGAGTTGGAGCCCCACGTCGGGCTCTGTGCCGACAGCTCAGAGCCTGGAGCCTGCTTCAGATTCTGTGTCTCCCTCTCTCTCTCTGCCCCTCCCTCGCTCATGCTCTGTCTTTCTCTCTCTCAGAATAAACATTTAAAAAAAAAAGAATAGTCAACAGAGAATAGAAATTTTGATCGCTGTTATGTTGACTAGGTAGGTACCTATTATCAAGGGAGGGGCACATACAAAATGGGGTAATATGGAGGCTAAAGTGTTCTAGCTAATCCTGTCAGCTACCTAATCTCTACGCCCTCACCAAGATCCTAGCCCTTGTGATGGATAGCTCAAGAGACTTAAGAGAGGTTCAAAGAGACTAATATAGAGCGCCAGCCATTGGCTTCAAGTCAGAAAAGGACTGCCAAGAGAAATTTGTATTCAACGAACTTAATTTCACCTGTTAACTCAATTCCCCTTTGCTATGTAACCTAACACATTACAGGTCCTTCCTACCTTAGTAAGACTGCAGTCAACTTTTGCTCACCAAGAGATTATTTGGCAAGAGCTGGAGTTTAACATCACTTTAGTCATCAGAAAGAGTAAGAAAGCTAGCGACTCAGAGACTAGCAGATCTTAAAAGTCAAAGAGAAAGACAGATACCATATGTTTTCAATCTTATGCGGATCCTGAGAAACTTAACAGAAGACCATGGAGGAGGGGAAGGGGGAAAAAAAAGAGAGGGAGGGAGCCAAACCATAAGAGACTCTTAAAAACTGAGAACAAACTGAGTGTTGATGGGGGGGGAGGGAGGGGAGGGTGGGTGACGGGCATGGAGGAGGGCACCTGTTGGGAGGAGCACTGGGTGTTGGATGGAAACCAATTTGACAATAAATTTCATGTTAAAAAAAAAAGTCTCTGAGAGAATAGCTGTTTTAAGCCCTCATTTCACATAGAAGGACAGTTGTTTGGTGCAACTCAGGGATAATAAAACCTTTCCTATGTCAGTAACGTAGGAACACAGTTTGAACCTCAATTTGGAAAAACAAACAAAAAAACCGCAATTTTTATGCCCGTGACATATAAAGGTACATGGAGGTGCTAATTATACACTGTTCCATCATGGAGCATATGAAGGACAATAGAAGAAAAAAAAAATAAAAGCATTTCATTGTATTCCGTGGGAAACTGATAAGGTCTTCAATAAGCGTGGTGGTTGTGGAACCACAGCATAGAAAAAGGATATGAATGCTGTTTTGACAGCAGAATCAGCAGGGTATCTTGCAATTTCTTGTTACCCAGTTCTCTGCATATCAAGTCCTCTCTATCCAAAGTTAACTTGCATCTATCTTCCTGAAGCCACTCTTCTCTGCGTGCCATCATATTGTTACAGACTAAGCGTCACTTCTGGCCCACAGTGACTGCTTGAGAAATACTGAGATAATAAATTCTATATATTCCTCTGCTCCCCAAGTCGAAGATCCCTACTACCATCCCCCAAAACCGCCTAAAAGTTTGATTATTTATTTTTCCAAAGCGATATAAATTCCTGTTTATAGATATTTTTCATTTATTTTGATAGAATCAAGGGTAAAGTTTATAAAATACATGTGGACTGTCACTCAATTAAAAAAAAGACTGTATTGGGGCGCCTGGGTGGTGCAGTCGGTTAAGCGTCCGACTTCAGCCAGGTCACGATCTTGCGGTCCGTGAGTTCGAGCCCCGCGTCGGGCTCTGGGCTGATGGCTCGGAGCCTGGAGCCTGTTTCCGATTCTGTGTCTCCCTCTCTCTCTGCCCCTCCCCCGTTCATGCTCTGTCTCTCTCTGTCCCAAAAATAAATAAACGTTGAAAAAAAAAAAAGAAGAGAGATATTTAAAAAAAAAAAAAAGACTGTATTCTTTGGGACCTTAGGTCAATGGTTAAAAAAATATTAATAGTGGGACATCATAAATGGCAGTGCTTTCCCCCCCAAAAAGCGGAGGGAACATAAAGCTGTGTGTTAAACGTAAGCTACGGACCAAGTGTTAGGAGTCCTGGGTTTTGGTCTTAACTCAGAATCTCTAAATGCATGAACTCATGGGCGCCCGGGTGGCTCAGTTGGTCAAGCGTCCACCTTCGGCTCAGGTCAGGAACCCACGGTTTGTGGGTTCGAGCCCTACATCGGGCTGTGTGCCGACAGCTCGGAGCCCGGAGCCCGCTTTGGATCCTGCGTCTCCCTCTCTCTCTGCCCCTCCCCCACTCGTGTTCTGTCTCTGCCTCTCAAAAATAAACACACATGGGGAAAAAATGTAATGCATGTGCTCACGATTTTTTTTAAACCTCTTTGAGATTCAGTTTCCAATTCTACAGTATTGGGTGCTTAGACACAGCCACGGTGGAAGTTTGCGGCACAGATGAAGACGCTTATGATCTCCCCCCCCCCCCCCCCCCCCCGCGTCTACCATCACAGACACTGGCAGATGGCATTCCCGAATCGCAGGTGGTAAAACAAAATGCTTATACTGTAAACAAAGGGGAAGGAAAATCATGGAATCTTTCTGCTCTACCTGACCAGAGATCTCTCTGCTTCAGCCAGTCAAAATCACAGACTCTCCACCATCAAAAAACTTTGTAATCATTGGGTGGGAAAAGATGAATGGGAAACGTCAGTTTGCCTTCGAAGATACCAGAGTCTTGTGAGAGCAAAAAAAAAAAATGAATTCAACTCAGTATAATGCAAGAATGTGTTATAAATGTTATCGTGGAGTTAAAACACACCTTCTGTGAACGCCAGTTAAGAATAGAATAAAAACAAGGGGTAACAGTCAGCAGTAAACCTCTTTCTGGTTTTAACTCTAACCGTACCAGCCATTTTCTCTACACGTACCCTATAATCACACTATTCTGAAATTTTCCCTACTCCCCTGTCCTAACTGTGCCATTATGCACAGCACATTCCCTTTGCTTTCAAAGTCTCTACCCATTGTTGCCTTTTACAAAATACAATTCAACCATCTATGACCAGAAACACATTCTGACTTTCTCAGGCAGTTACTCACCCCGTCCAGCATTTTCCCTGGTATGTACCATTTTTAAAAACATTTACCAGATTAGGGGTGCCTGGGTGGCTCAGTCGGTTGAGCGTCCGACTTCGGCTCAGGTCTTGCTCTCGCGGTTTGTGAGTTCGAGCCCCGCGTCGGGCTCTGTGCTGACAGCTCAGAGCCTGCAGCCCGCCACAGATTCTCTCTCTCTCTCTCTCTCTCTCTCTCTCTCTGTTCCTCCCCCCTCTCAAAAATAAATAAGCATTAAAATTTTTTTTAAGTAAACAATAAGAACATTTACCAGATTGCATTATAATTTATCGCTTCATGTATGGTCTCAAGTACCTCCAACCGAAATGATAGTAAAAGACATCAAATGTGTAAAACACCTTTTATTACCAGAGCTCTGAAGTCGGTTCACTTTATTTATTAATTTTACTCCTACTATTACTATTCTAATCAAATAGTCCGTTTACCCCAGCTACAGTATCTTGATATTTTTCCAGTAAATACATTTCTAGAACTGCCTATATATCCTTTGTAAAGTGGAGCAGACTGCAAATACGTTTTTTAAATAAAAATAGGAGTTACTTGGAGTCAAGGAACATATGTGTTTATTATTCCTAGGATTCAGCACCGGGACTAGCACATACTCAGTCTCCGCTATTGAATGAAGAAGTGCATGCAAACTTGTAAATAAAATTAAAATTAGAGTAACCAAGAAAAGCGTCAGGGAGAATAGCATATTTGAGCCAGAAGCTGAAGTCTGGGTGGATTTGCAGCATGTCTGGAAGAGTAAACGTAGGGCAGTGTAGGTAAAGGAGATCGCCCAAGCAAAGAAATGTGTCGGCTATGATTAGGCAAGGCTGATCAGCCTAGTGTGGTAGTAACAAAGCGGAATCAGAAATGAGGCTTCAGGGGTGTCTGGGGGGCTCAGTCGGTTAAGCATCCGACTTCCGTTCGGGTCATGATCTCACGGGTTTGTGAGTTCGAGCGCCGAGTTGGGCTCTGTGCTGACGGCTCGGAGCCTGGAGCCTGCTTGGGATTCTGTGTCTCCTCCTCTCTCTGCCCTTCCCCTGCTCGTGCTGTCTCTCTCTCTCTCTCTCTCTCTCTCTCTCTCTCTGTCTCTCCATAATAAATAAACGTTAAAACATAAAAAAAAAAAAAAAGAAATGAGGCTTCAAAGGAAATGTGAAATTCCTTATATGCTTTGCTGAGGGATTAACAATTCTGTAGGCAATGAAGAATCTTAAAAGGTTTATGAGGAAGCATGCCATGACCACACACATCTTTGTGGAATACCACTTCACCAGAATGGGCATTGGCTTGGAGAGGGCCCGAATGGAAGCGTAGAGCCCAGTTAGAAAGGTGTGGTAATAACGGAGGAAAGAAATTATGGTAGCCTGGAGTGAGGCAGTAGGAATGGGGACGGAGGAAAACATGTAAATAATGACGTGCAGAAGACAGTCATTAGATTTTAGTGGTGGAGAGGGTGGTCGAGGAGTCCATGGTGATGATGAGGGATTTCTTTCAAATTTAATTCTGAAATGCTTGTCGATTCACAGGAAATTGCAAAGGTAGGACAGCAGTACGGCGAGATCCCACCCAACCACAACTTTACACAGTGCCAAATTTGTGTCAAGTCCACCCTGACAATGAAGATACGGAACCATTCGACCCCCCAAATCTCCCTCGTGCTTGTTCCTTTATAGTCACAACCACCCTCCCGACCCACACCATCCCTAAACCTTACTAACCACTAATGTTCCTCTGTCTCCGTTAAGTTTATCATTTGAGGATTTTACATAAATGGAGTCACGGAGTATGAGACCTCTGCAATTCCCATTCCCTGAGCGTCCAGCAATTCAATTCAATTCAGACACTATCTGCAGCTCGCATCAGATCCCCCAAGTTTAAGGGCCCTTTCCCATAAGACGACCCCCACTGCAGAGGCCAGCTGCAAATGGGGTGCCCAGGCTACCCAAACTTCTGCCCAGCCAACTACAAGTTTGGGAGTTCCCACATCCACTCCCTCAGTTCCAATAATTTGCTATAATGGCTCACAGAACCCAGAACACTTATGTTTACTATAAAAGGCTACCACTCAGGAACGGCCGAATCCATAGGGCAAGGGTAGGGGGCCAGGGAGGGCGAAAATCTTCCATGCCCCCTCTGGGGCACCAACCTCCCGGCACCTTAATGGGTTCATCAACCCAGAAGCTCTCCGAGTCTCAGTGTTCAAGAGTTTTTATAAAACTCAATCTCCAGCCCCTTCCTCACAGGTAGGGGATGGGGATAAAAATCCCAGCCCTCGAATCCCTCCATCTGGTGATCAGCCCTATCTGAGGCTATCTAGGGCCTTCGTATTTATGCTAAATTCAAGAGTGATTGAAAACGGCTTGTTGTGAATAACAAAATACATGCCTATCACTCAGCAAATTCCAACGGTGTTAGGACCTCTGTGCCAGGGACCGGGGACAAATAACAAATATATTTTTTTTGTTATGCCACAGACGTTTCGAGGTTAGCTCTCTTCACAGAGCAAAATGTCCTTATGACCCGTTCAATTTGTTGTATGGAGTTTCTGTTGTTGTTGTTGTTGTTGATTTCATCCCAGGATATGAATGGACCACACAGTTTGTGTAACCATTCATTCGTTGATGGACTTCTGCGTCATTTCCGGTCCTTGGCTATTGTGCACAAAGCAGCAAGGGACATTCATCTACAGGTTTCTGAGCAACACATACATTTCCATTTCTCCAGGGTAAGTGACTGGGGGTGTAATTACTGAGTCATGTACTAGCTGTGTATTCACGTTTCTTAATGTTTATTTATTTATTTTGATACAGAGAGAGAGAGAGAGAGACAGAGAGAGAGACAGAGAATCCCAAGCAGGCTTCATGCTGTTCAGCCCGGAGCCCGACGTGAGGCTCGACGCCGTGAACCAGGAGATCATGACCTGAGCTGAAATCAAGAGTCAGACGCTTACTCGACGGAGCCACGTGGGCACCCTGGTGTGTTCAGTTTTATAAAAGAACTTACGAAATTATTTTCCAGAATAGCTGTAGTATTTCACATTCCCCCCAGCAAGGTATAAGAGATTTAGTGTCTTTAGTGTCTTCACATCCTCAATAGTATTTGGTGCTGGTGTTCTTTGTTTTGTTTTGTTTTTAAGTTCATTAATTTTGAGGGAGACAGAGACCGAGTGTGCGCAAGCGGGAGAGGAGCAGAGAGAGGGGGACAAAGGATCCGAAGCGGGCTCTGTGCTGACAGCATACAGCCTGATGTGGGGCTTGAACTCACAAACCGGGAGATCATGACCTGAGCCGAAGACAGATGCTTAACCGACCGAGCCACCCAGGTGCCCCAGGACTGGCATGCTTTTTTTAAAAAAGTTTTTTTTTGTCTATTTAGGTGTAGGGACATCTCACTGTGGCTTCAATTCACATTGCCCTAAGAGCTGGTAATCTTGCTTATCTGTCCTCTTGGGTAGGATTTCTCTTCGTGTCCTTTGTCCATTTTCTAACTGGATTGTTTGTCATTTTACTGTTGAGTTTGAAAGGGCTGTTCTTTCTTATGTATTCTAGATACAATTCTAGATACAGATATGTGGATTAAAAATATTTTCACCCGGACCATAACTTGCTTTTTCATTCTCTTCACAGGGTCTTTTTTTTTTTTAATTTTTTTTTAATATTTATTTATTTTTGAGACAGAGAGAGACAGAGCATGAACAGGGGAGGGGCAGAGAGAGAGGGAGACACAGAATCTGAAACAGGCTCCAGGCTCTGAGCTGTCAGCACAGAGCCTGACGCGGGGCTCGAACTCACGGACCATGAGATCATGACCTGAGCCGAAGTCAGACGCTTAACCGACCGAGCCACCCAGGTGCCCCTCACAGGGTCTTTTATAGAGTAAAAGTTTTTTTTAAAAGATGTTGATGAAGTTCAGTTTACCATTTTTTTTCTTTTATGGGTTATGTTTTCAATGTCAAGTCCGAGAACTCTTCGCCTACCCCTAGTCCTGAAAACTTTGTTATATGCTTTTTTTTTCCTTTTCAAATTTTTATTTAAATTCCAGTTACTGAACAGACAGTGCAATGTTGGTTTCAGGAGGTAGAATTCAGCGTTTCATCAGTTACATACAACACCCAGTGCTCATCACAAGTGCCCTCCTCGGTGCCCATCCCCCATCCCTTCGTCAACCCTTAGTTTGTTCTCTATCGTTAAGGGTCTCTTATGTTCCTTTCCCTCTCTCTTTCCCCTTCCCACATGTTCACCTGTTTTACTTATATTCCACATATAGACTGGAATCATATAGTATTTGTCTTTTCTGACTTATTTCACTTAGCAATAACATACTAGCTCCTTCCACGTCATTACAAATGCCTTATATGCTGTCTTCTGAAGTTCATAATTTTAAATTGAAATCTATGATACTTTTTTGTTCAATTTTTGTATAAGGTATAAGGTTCGGATCAAAGTTCTTCTGAGTAAAAGACCTATGTTGAACAAACTAATGAGTGTATCCCTTATCTATTCAAACTTGTTTTCTTCTATGAAGCCTGAAATAATCATTCTAGATAATAGCCTTTGTCTTTTTATTTTTAAAGAAGTTTATTCATTTATTATTTCTGAGAGAGAGAGGGAGAGAGAACACAGGTGGGGGAGGGGCAGAGAGAGAGGGAGACACAGACTCCGAAACAGGCTCCAGGCTCCGAGCTGTCGGCACAGAGCCCGACGCGGGGCTCGGACTCGTGAATCATGAGATCCTGACTTGAGCTGAAGTCGGAGGCTTAACCAACCGAGCCACCCAGGCGCCCCTGGATAATAGTCTTTCTAAATACATCAGTAAAAATATTTGAAGGGGGGGGAAACCAGTCGTTCTGAAAAAGTGACGTGCTTGTCCCAGTTCTGTGGACTCTGCATGTAAACTCTGAAGCCTTGGGTAACAGACATCCTTTGCAGTGTGGTTGTAAACCATAACAAGGCAATTCAGATTCAATTTTCCTTTAAAAAACGCTACAACAGGTAAGTATATTTACAACTTAGGCTCCCATCACACCCAATTGTTTTAGTTGAGTTCAAATAGTATGTTTAAGTCTGAATAAGACAACTATAAACATGTATGTATTGACTTAATTTTCATTAGGTCTTCTACTTACCTGTGCAACTATCCACTCAACCCACATTCTTTGCCCCCGTTACGTTCCTGGCCTTGTCCTCCGTACTGGGAACGTAGCAAAAAACATCTCCGCCTCACGAGCCGTGAGCTCACAATCCGGTAAGGGAAGTAAGATGTATATGCAAAGAATTACAGCCCAGGGAGTATAAAATATAAAGATTACTGTTATGCATTCAGTCACTGAACCCATTTCCTGGCAAATATAACAGAAACCTCTGGTTTCTCTTGTAAACCAGAGGTCGTGCTAAGTGCTAGGTGTATAGGCCTTGATACTTTTTGAACCCTTTTTTGTTATATAAGGCTTTCTAGAGAATAACCTTAAATGATTAGAGAAGCGTATAAAAACAATTATATTTAAGGTCATTCAATTAAATGTATTGTTAAAACTGTTTCTTGCCCTTCTGTTCCTGCCTTATTTTCACTGCCACAATTCAAAAGTGAAAAACAGCCTCAGTGGTCATTAATTTAAGAGGTGCTTCTTTCGTGTATCTCTAGGGTGACTTTTCGAGAGAATAAGGGCTGTAGGATGGCTTTTAGAAACTGGGCCAAACAAATCGGTTTTGTCAGCCCTTCTGCTTCATGAATTTGCCTGGGCCAAGTGTATGTAGTCTATAGCTGGTCAGCATGAAAGAGCTAAAGTAGAAACCCTGAGATGTTTGTACTCAACAGAAAGAGTACAGAGTAAAGGATGCAGGATCTTCATTTCCACACTGTCTTTGCAATGGGAGATGTTCTTTCTGGTTATACCAGAACTGCTAAGAATTGGCTTCCCCCAAATAATCCAGGGATTAATAAAGATTTCTCATTTATACAACAAAAATGGAGACAGTGCATATCAAAGAGGGCTCAAAATTGACCATTGGAAGTTTAGACAACGTCCAATGAAGGAGAACTAACCTTGAAAATACAAATAAAGGGGTGCCTGGCTGGCTCGGTCAGGAGAGCATGTGACTCTTGATCTCAGGCTTATGAATTCAAGCCCCATGTTGGGTGTAGAGTTGACTAAAAAAAGAACATAAGTAAACTTAGGGAAATATAAATAAATGATGTTAAAGACGCTGCAATCAATGTATGACCTCACATAACTGCAGGCAGAATGACCAAGGATTCCCTGCCACTAGTACGGAAAAGAGGTGATATAAAGAGACAGTCATACGAGGGCATCTGGATGGCTTAGTCGATTAAGCGTCCGACACTTGATTTCCGCTCAGGTCGTCATCTCATGCTTGTGGGATCGAGACCCATGTTGGGCTCTGTGCTGGGCGTGGAGCTTGCTTAGGATTCTCTCTCTCCCTCTTTCTCTGCCTCCCCCCTCAAAATAAATGGATACAATTTTTAGACAAGAGAGACAGGGGTACCTGGCTGGCTCAGTCGGTTAAGCACCTGGCTTCAGCTCAGGTCATGATCTCGTGGTCGTGAGTTCAAGCCCTGCCTCGGGCTCTGTGCCGATAGCTCAGAGCCTAGAGCTTGCTTCGCATTCTGTGTGTGTGTGTCTCTCTCTACCCCCCTCCTGCTCCTGCTCTGTCTCTCTCCCTCTCAAAAATAAATATTAAAAAAAAATTAAAAGAGAGAGAGAGAGACAGTCACACCAACGCGGATGGTGTCAGAATGCAGATTAGCATGAGGTACAGAAGATAATTGATGCATAACACTTCTGGACCTAGATTGGAATTGTGTGTGTGTGTGTGTGTGTGTGTGTGTGTGTGGGTAGTGGGTATCTATTTCACTGTATATATTTTTGCATACATATATATGTGGCATTCCACTTTATACATTCATCTAATCTCATAGTAAAACAATTTAAGGTATTGTTAAAATACTGCTTTTAAGATTCTGGTGAATGAAGCGGTACATGAGGTAATCTGCTCTTTTTGTAACAAGATCTATTCAAGCCTATGAGCAACACTTATTACCTAGCACTGACAAATAAATCCTTGGTCTTTGTGCTTCCTTGGGAACTTCTTTGGGATTTATTTCCTCAAAAATGTTGTCCTGATGGTTTTTAATATATAATGTGCTGAATGAATCCTGCCTGAAATTTTCTGCAAGAAACCGAAGGGAATAGATGACCTTGTCCCTGTGTCAAGAAAAAGAGGAATTTCCAGGGATGTAGGAGTAAGAGCAGTGTCTGCTTTTTATAGCAATTTAATTATTTGAAGAGCTAATACATGTAATTACTAATGCTACTGAGTTAGATGACTATCCACATAGCTTCGGGTCCAGGCAAAGAGTTTGAGGACCCTCCACTGCTGAGAATCAGTCGGTAGAATGTTTGAACTTCCTGACGTACAAAGCCAGAAGGATTTGGTATAGAATCAAATGGGCAAAAGAATCATGCGAAAGCCCAACCAGGACTTTCTGTTCTCTTCCTCTCACCATGAAGCTTTTGTTTAACTCCATTTTCCATCCCAAATATCCCCAATCCTCCTCAGATAGCTAACACGCTTCTGGGCTCAGCTTCGATACCACTCTGTCTGTATAACTTGCCCTGCCCCACAAGCTCTGGGTCAGGTGCTCTGTCCTCTGCTCCCCGAGCACCGTGTCTTTTCCTACTATAACAAGTATGGCTCGCCTTGTAATTGTCTACTTACTTATCCGTGCGCTCAGCCTAACTGTGGTTTCTATGGAAGCAGGGATGGATTCTATCTACCTTATTTACCATTGGATCCCTAGTGCCCAGCACAGTTCTTAGCACACAGGAAATGATTAATAAATATTTGCTGAGCGAGAAGGAATAAATTATTGAGTGTCCACTATATGCCAAGCATTGCTCTGGGCATTTTATTTGTTATCTTATTTAAACACCAACGTCCAGATCTTTCAGAGCCTGATGTGTCCATTGTTGGACCTTCAAAGAGCAGACTCTAGGGTTGGATTAGATGTACAAGACATTTATTGAGGGATTCACTAGTGAAGGACGAAAGAGAGCAGGAGCAGGTGGGGGGAGCCCTCAGACAACAATGCAGATCTGAGGCCTGGGAAAGGAGAAAGGAGAAAGGCCAGGAAGAAGGGTTGGTTAGGAAGAACTTCAGACTCCAGCGCAGCTCTGAGACATTATCAGCCGGGCCAGTGGGACATTGTTCATTAGAAAAATCCCATATTGGGCAGAAACAGCCTCCCTCTAGGATACTTCCCATGTTCCCGGTCAATAACTGAGCAAATAACTGGAAAACAGTGTGGAGGTTCATCAAAAAACTAAAATTAGAACTACCCTATGACCCCGCCATTGCACTACTAGGTATTTACCCAAAGGATACAAAAATACTGATTTGAAGGGAAACATGCACCCCGATGTTTATAGCAGCACTATCAACACTAGCCAAACTATGGAAAGAGCCCGAATGCCCATCGACTGATGAATGGATAAAGATGATGTGGTATATACATATATAATGGACTATTACTCAGCCATCAAAAAGAATGAAATCTTGCCGTTTGCAACGACATGGACGGAGCTAGAGTGTATTCTGCTAAGTGAAATAAGCCAATCCGAGAAAGACAAACACCGTCTGATTTCACGCCTATGTGGAAGCTAAGAAACAAAACAGATGAACATAGGGGAAGGTGGGGTAAAAAGAGAAAAGAGGAAAAGAAACCTCCAGAGCCTGTTAACAACAGGGAACAAACTGAGGGTTGACAGAGGGAGGTGGGTGGGGAATGGGCTAGATGGGCGATGGGTGCCAGGAGGGCACTTGATGCCATGAGCACTGGGTGTGGCATGTAAGTGATGAACCACGGAATTCTACTCCTGAAACCAATACTGCACTGTTTGTTATCTAACTACAATTGAAATAAAAACAAATAAATAAATAAATAAATAAATAATAAAACTTTGATTTAACCACAGGCCATTCTTCAAATAATATTGTATCCTTTCTCATGTAGTATAGAACCTTCTAATAGTATACTCCAAATTCTTCCATCTTTTGTCATATAATTCATCTTTCAACAGGCTATAAATTTAGGATACACTGCTATCATTTGTGTCTCAATTACCTTTTGAAGCAATTAAAATAAAAAATATTTTATATGTCCCTTCATTTCGCCATTTTTAGAGCATTTAATTACTTCGTATAGGTTCATGTTTCTCTCTGGGATCATACTGCTTTTGCCTAAGGAACTTCCTTTCTTATTTTCTCGTGTTGCTCGTAATAAATGTTGCAGGGTTCTCTTCTATACTATAATATAAATAAAAAGGACTTTATTAAATATAAAAAGTACTTTCTTCTCCTTCAGTTTTGAAAGTGATTTTCCTCTCTATAGAACTGTGTTGGAAATTTTTCTTTCTTTCAGCACTTCAAAGATATTCCATCAATTTCTGACCAGCAAAATGTCTACCTTAATACATACTTTGGCCTGATAGATGCAACATCCCTTTTTTCCCTTACCTGTCCTTAGCATTTTCTCTTTATCTTTGCTGTTTAACAATCGGAAGATGATGGGTTTGGCAGTGTATGTGTGTGTGTGTGTGTGTGTGTGTGTGTGTGTGTGTGCACGTGTCCATTTTCTTGCTCGTGGCTCTTTCAGCACCTTTGATCTATGCTTTAAAAGTTTCCTGAATTACTTTTTTGAACACTTCCAGGATTCTAATTACACATGTGCTAAAATGTTTGATATTGTTGTGGAAGTCCCAGATAGTCTGGTTTTATTCTTTCACCTTTTTCTCTTCTCATGTTAAATATGGGTGATTTTCATTAACCCATCTTCAAGTTCATTGATTCCCGAGTCCAATAAAAAGCCCAAAGTTAAATCTTATTTCTGTGACTATTTTTACTTTTATTTTTATGTCTAGCATTTTCACTTGATTCTTTCTTATAGTTTCTATCTTTGTGTTGAAATTCCCTGTTTGATTATTCATGTTGTCAACATTTTCCTTTAAAGCTTTTATTTTTTTTTAATTTTTTAAATGTTTTTGAGAGAGGGGGGGCGCCTGGGTGGCGCAGTCGGTTAAGCGTCCGACTTCAGCCAGGTCACGATCTTGCGGTCCGTGAGTTCGAACCCCGCGTCAGGCTCTGGCTGATGGCTCAGAGCCTGGAGCCTGTTTCCGATTCTGTGTCTCCCTCTCTCTCTGCCCCTCCCCCGTTCATGCTCTGTCTCTCTCTGTCCCAAAAATAAATAAAAAACGTTGAAAAAAAAATAAAATAAATGTTTTTGAGAGAGAGAGACAGGGTGTGAGTGGGGGAGGGGCAGAGAGCGAGGAAAACATAGAATCCAAAGCAGGCGCCAGGCTCTGAGCTGTCAGCACAGGCCCGACGTGGGGCTCGAACTCACGAACTGCAAGAGCATGACCTGAGCTGAAGTTGGCTGCTTAACTGACTAAGCCACCCGGGTGTTCCATCTTACAGCTTTTAAAATAATTACACATAGTCTATTAAAATGTTTTCCTGAGAGTTGTAATACCGGGATCAAATCTGAATCTTGTTCTATTGATTGACTTATCTCTTGAAAGTAGATTGTTTATTGTTGCCTTTTTGTATACCTCATCATGTTTTATTAAATTCCAGATACTGTGTATAGAATAGTAGAGACTGAGGTAAATAGAATTAATGACTACACATTGGCAGCTTTCTTCTTTTGCTAGGTCATGACTGTTGTAGGTTAAATTAATCTCATCAGGAGTTGGGACTCAGTTTGGGTTTTGCTATTGCTGTTATTATCCTCGGTGAACCATTAACTACAAATTCCTCTAGGTTGACTTGTGCTTTGGCTACACTGTCAGAAAATTTTTCTCAGTGTTGCTGCTCTACCGTCAGTTTGAGGCCCTTTCTCTATACCTGCAACTCAGAGTATCTCTGTCCATATTCTTAACGGAGCCCCAGAATAGAGCTGCCTTGCTATCAAGTGACCCAAGTAGTCTCAGGAATATTTAAGTGCTTTACCGGGAGACTCATCACCACTGACACATCAGGTATTCAGAGGCAGAAGTATCTAGATTGGTCTTGGTGAGAGTCCATGTCTGTTGGGCTCATGCACAGCTTCCATGTCTTCCAGGGGGGGTCAGTCCTTTCATGTGCCCAATATGCCAGTTCTCACATGGCCATCAATGGAACAAGGCTAATGACGAATCGTTGCGTCTACTTGGCTATTCAGTGCTTTTTTCATGGTGGGTGGCTTCTGGTACGCATTGCTATGTGATAAGAAAACCTTCACACTCTGTGTCGCCTCCCATGTGTCCATTCACATACTCTTATTCCACATGTCCTTACTTTCAGTCTTCTAGTCCTTTGGTTTCCAGACCCCTGACCATAACAGTCAGGCCACTGGACAATGCCTAGGTATTTGCTCAAATTTCACCTAGGGTGACTTCTACTTCCAGATGTACCACTCCTAGCTCTACACACTAAGAAAAAATTTCCTCTCTCCTCTTTCTCTCAAGGCCACTCCTAAATGTGAATGTAATGCAGCCATTATCCATTTCTGGCCTGTACTCACAGGCTGAGCTGATCCACCTATACAATAAGGTTAAGGTTTTTCCTTCTTCTTAAGTTAACCATAAAGGGTTCTCCATACGGCCATTGGTATGTGACAAAGGTGGGACTCTTGAGCAACCATGGTGGATGGGATTGGGGGGCGGTGGTCGGGGCTACCTGCTCATGCCCTCAGGTCCTGTTTTGCTTTGAACCCTGGCATGATAGCTATGGTCAAGGTTACTATCTGGTTTAGCTTGTAGTAATCTGTAGTCATTCTGTTGGATCCATCTGGTTTCTTCAAGGCACAGAGTACCAAATTAAATAGAGATATAATAGGGACCACACTATTCTCCACCATCCTTTCTTCATCCTAGGGATGCAATACTGCTTTTTATTTATTATCTTGGTTTGAGGATGGGGAGCAGTTTTAGATGCATCCACTTGGTATTATTCTGATGTCTTTCAACTAGCAGACTAAGTACCTCATGTGGATGTTATCCCAACTGCCAAATATGTCAACCCAGTCATACACTCAGACACTGGAGAAATGAACACGGGGTGGTCCTGAAGAGCCAGCTGATCTATTATAATCCAGACATTAGCTAGTACTTCATTTATTACCTGGCTTATAAACTCGCATCCTACCAGGAAGACCATGATGATAATTTGGGTCTCCAGATATGAACGTCTACTCAGACCCTGTGCCAAATAGCCCACAAAGTTTTGAGTATTCCCCTTTCCTTTGTGTGAATTTATCCAGATAAAAGGCCACGAGTCTGTTTGGGGAAATCATTACAGTGTATACTGGCCATTGTGTGGCATAGTCATTACTCCTAAGGATGCTTCAAATTCTTCAGTCAATGGGTTGTACATCTGAAAAATGGCTCAGATCCAGGTATTGAGCAGGAGATTATGAATTTTTATTGGGCCAACGACCATCAGCCTCTTGGTCCTCCATGCTTGCCATTTGTCTGGTTGGAGATAGCAAACAGCACTTTTTTTTTTTTGTCTACTTCCTATTCTGCCCCCAGTTACACCACGTTCTATTAGCAATCTCCGCAGCTCCCCGTGGGCCAAGCCCCTTTGTTGCTCCTCCAAACTTGGTGATCATTGCAGTAATTTCATCCTTCTGGCTTCTGACAATTAAACACCACCACCTGGCCTCTATTAATTGGGGGCATCATCATTTCCTTGAATATTAAAAAAGCTGACCTCTGTGACTATCTCTATAACCATCAGTCTTAGCCTGCAGAAGACAGCCAACGTTTACCGCTGCCTTCTCAGGAACACATTTATGTGTCTCATCTGGGCCTTCTCTAGAACATAATGTTCTGGAAAGTCTTCTGGCATCACATAGTAGATCTATTTAAGCATGCTCAATTCCCTAAGCATTTTTTATTCCTCCCTCCTCATCTGCCAGAGAAACTCGGGAATTTCTACCTCACTGGTATGTGCCATTGCTTTCTCCTGGTATCTAAACAGTTTACGTTTACTCATTTATTATGAGAGAAAGAGAGGGAGCAGGGGAAGGGCAGAGAGACAGGCAGAGAGAGAATCCCAAGCAGGCTTTGCGTGGTCAGCATGGAGCCCAGTGCGGGGCTCAAACTCACAAACCATAAGATCATGACCTGAGCTGAAACCAAGAGTTGGACACTTAACCTACCAAGCCACCCAGGCACCCCGCTTTCTCCTGGTCTCTAAAGTAACCATTAACTTTACACCATCCACTGAGGTCCTTGCAAAGGTGTTAAATTCTGTGTTCTGAAAAAAAAAAAAAACCCTCCTGCCCCTATTCAATGAATTCTTGCTTATCTGGTATTATGATCTGGATCTGTTGATCAAACACCTTCAATATCCAATCCCAAGGGTACTTGGCCAGTACATGTTAGCTAATTCTTGCAGCTCATTTGGGGTATAATCTTTCTAAAACTTTCCTAGCTGGCTTTTGTTAGAACTTAATCCTAGTTATCGGTCTGGCAACCAAGAAAATAGGTGAAGGTGGTTTCTGAGGGGATCACCTCTTGCTTGTGTGAACAAAGTCTCTATGGTGTCTTCTCACATAGGGGTGGGATGCTGGCTCACAGGAGTACTGGACCACCTCTGCAAGCTCTGAAGTTGCAGGATGACTTCTGAGCCCAAATGCTAAGCATTAAAATATCCCTGCAGTTCTGAGACTTCCTTAAGTTCTGAGTCTGTCTTCACTTTGCCCGCTCTTTGACTACAGAAGGGCCTCTTTGCAAGTCATCAAAAGTGTTCTCTAGTTCAGCTCACACACTTAGACCTTAACTACTTGTTACCCACCCTCAGTTTTTCTAAATCCTTCTCCAGGGGCGATACCATTTCATGATGACTAGTCAATTCTGCTGTCCTTGTAGGCATGCCTTTCCACGATGCCTTCCCCTTCACCACCACAACCAAATCTTTCAAATATCCAAATTTCATTCCAGCCATTGCATTCCTCTATACCGGGACATTCTCTCACATCACTACTGATGGATTCGTCAGCAACTGGGCTATCGTGTTGTGCTAAGGGATTATCCTTGTCTCCTATTTAACTCACAAAAATGTTGTCTTGCTGGCCAGGCAGGGAGGCCGCCAGTCTCAAAGCCAATCTTGCCATCTTTTTTCTTGAATAGCTCCTGTCCCACTCACGTCAGTCTGGGTCCACAGAGTAGCAGATGTAGAGATGCGATTAGACATACAAGAGATATAGCGATAAAGGGGGGAGGAGCAGGAACAAGCAGGAAAAGCCCTCAGACTGATACAATTTTCTGAGGACAGTACTGAGAAATTCTCAACCTGACCAACAAGAAGGCCCCAGGCAAAGACGGCTCATTAGAGGAGTCCCATACCAGGCAAAGATGGTCTGGCACGGGGACCCCTGTTTGATTAGTCCCCTAACTGGGAGGAGTCTCGGGCAGAAGTGCGGCCCTGAAGAAAGTACTATGGTCAATATAAAGATGTGGCGGTTGGAGGCTGTGGGCCACTGTGGGCCTTGCATCAGGTTCTCTTGAAAGGAGATCTGAGCAGCACGCCTCCATGGCCTCCATACCTGCCAAGTGCTTAATACTGTTTCCCAGGCAGCTTCCTGCTGCCACACGAATGGACCTATTCTAAGTGTCTTCTGTAGGCGGCAATGCCTCCTCCTTTAAAATGAAGTTTTAAAATGTTACTCAGCTACTACATAGATCATAACCCAGAGGATTCATGTGAGAAAGCAGGAGATTTTTGAGACAGTCCTTGGGGGGAGAGGCTAAGGCCAGTACCACTGTCATCACTAATAAGGAGGTTGAAGCAAACAATGGCCATTCCGCTGGAGATCAGCACGGATCACAACCAGCAAGAATAATTCAGAAGGCAGCACCTGAGTGGCTCAGTTGGTTAAGCGTCTGACTCCGGCTCAGGTCATGATCTCACAGTTTGTGGGCTCGAGCCCCACGTCGGGCTCTGTGCTGACAGCTCGCTCTCTCTCTCAAAAATAAACATTAAAAATTTTTTTTTTAATTTTTGAGCAAATAATTCAGAAGGTCAAAAGCAAGATACAACTCATATCAGGATCATCCTTTTAAGTAACAAGGTTTGAAGCCTGTCACATGAACTTTCCACAGAGCAGTGAGACACTAGTACAGAATAAGGCCAGCCTGGGCCCTAGTAGGACACCGTAAGTGGCCACAACTGGTTAGAGCGACAAGCTCAGAGAGGTGCTAGACAGGGAAGACAGGTCGATTGTGGGGTGTCGATCTAAGGACAGGCCATCGATTCACTCAATCAGCAAACGGCTACCAAAATGAAATTCTTGCCGCCATCCTGTGCGAGGCCCGGGAATACACACCCTGCTCTCAGAGTTCCTCTGAGTCACGTTGGTACAAGTAAAAAAGAAAAATTGTTTTTGTTGTTTGTATCAAATGATGAATTTAGCATCAAGTGAGATATAAAAAGATTTCAAAAGCAGACATTTCTGTCTACATTGGAGGAATAAATATTACTAATATTACTTATATGACAACTCTTTTTAGATAGCGTTCTACTTTTACCAGCACTCTGGAACATAGCCGGTCAAATGACCCGGGTGGCCTTAACATGGGTAAGATTTCTCTCACTAATGAAAATATTTTCAACAGATTGACCGTTGCTGAGTTATCAATTCTGTATGTGTTTTCGACTTTTGCTTTAAACACTTTGAGGGACGTAGAATACGATGTATATACAGTCTTGACGCGGACAAAAGGCCTAATTGGAAACCTAAACGTTTTTCTTCTTCACTTGGTTGCTTTTGCGAAAGATAATTCTAATAAAACTCAATTATAAACACTCAAGATAAATAACTGTGTTTACTTTCTGGCTGTGGAATGGTAAGAAAAATTGTTTCACTGAACTAAAAATGTATAGTATATGGAAGTTAATAAATTTGAATTTTTTAATGTTTATTGTTGAGAGAGAGACAGAGACAAAGACAGAGTGCGAGCTGGTGGGGGGGGGGGGGTGGCAGAGAGAGAGGGAGACACAGAATCCGAAGTAGGCTCCAGGCTCTAAGCTGTCAACACAGAGCCCAACGCAGGGCTGAAACTCACAAATGGCAAGATCCTGACCTGAGCCGAAGTCAGACATTTAACCGACTGAGCTACTCAGGCGACCCTATCAGTTAATAAATTTAAAAATATATAATATATATAGGCACACACACATATGTGTGTATATGTAAAATGTCATGAGAGCAGCGTGGGACAGTCAGGGCTCAGAAGATTAGCACAAACTTACAGTGAACTCTGCAGCCCGAATGGCAAAGAAGGGGGCCTTATCCATTTTTGAGGACGAGCCCCGTCCAAGATTTGACAGTTCCGTAGGAGAAAATGCTATAACATGAATTTCACCAAGATAAAATGTAGGTAGCTGTAATATTTACCGGCTCCATCGTATCTTCTGGGAAGTATCTAAGAAGGAAGTAATCCTTTGGGGGACAAGAAATTGCAAAGTGCCAGACGGTACCGCAGAAGCAGGGATTTTTACTGTCGGAAAGTACCCTCATTCACCAACACAGGCACGCTTTGGCCAAATAGGTGCGAAACATTCCCTTAGACTGTGGGATTCTATAGCTGTCATTGTGCCTGCTAGAGGTTCCACTTCTAATTTATACAGTCAGTTATCTTTGTCACAGCATGAGGTCTTACAGCTGAGCAAGCAGCTTTGGCAAAAAGTCCAAGGTACTGAGGCTTGGGGGGGGGGGGGGCGATGGAAATGAAGTTGGCTGGAGGCCTGGCTACCTCAAGGGCATCTCATGCGAAATCAGTTAATTTTCAGTACTTATATAGATGTTAGTAACTTCCTGCCTCTGTTTCTAAATGGGATAGGGAAATCTTGGCTGCCCGCGAACTTGTCATAGCCACAAAGAACGATTTCATTCATCTCGCCCAGGAATAGCTGCTGGTGTGTATGTGTACAGTGATAGAAGCTCGTTCAAGTGAATATTGGTTGGGGAGCTTTGGGGATTATGAAAAGGGGGCACAGCTGTGATTCTTCAGTGGCTAGGTGAATGAAGGCAGCCATCTAGGAGGGATGGCGAAGCCAGCTGGAATGGAAGCAGCAGCAGTAGCGGCAGGAAAGAGAAAGCCTAAGACCCTGGGAACCAATACACTCAAGCTTCCCTCTCGCTCTCTGCTGTTAAGTAGACGTCCATTGGAGGCCATCCAGAAAGGATTCCAACCTCTCATACAGCCCCTTACAGCGGAGTGAAAACCCAGCGGCGGGGAGAGGGACTGGGGGGACGCAGTGAAACAGCAGACAAGGAGTCAAGAGAACAGAAGCGAAATTCTGGCTCCCCTTAGACAGCTCTGGCCAAGTCACTCGTCCTCGCAGATGACAGGAGTTAACGGTGCGCCGTCGAAAGCCGGATGTCATCGGTTCAGAGTCCGGCTTTGACACTTGTCAGCCATGTATCCTATAGCAAATTACTTAGAATCTTTTGTAAGATGTGGGTAACAATAACAACGGCTGGATTTGTGCCCCCAGGATTGTCAGGAGGGTTAAATAAGTACCTAAAAAAGTAGTGAGCGCGACAGAAGCTTTTGTCGAATTATGTAATGTTGGGGACATTTGCCAAGGAAGAGTCGATCTAGGAGTTTCTATTCTCTCATCGTGAGACATGGCTGGGGTGGTAAAGTGGCAAACCCCCTCAAATTATGAAAACAGAGCACAGCAGAGCCGTCTAGGTGGGAGTGGAGGGGGAGGGTAAAATTCTTTTTCAAGAAAATAGATAGAAGATATTTAGCAGGGTATTTCGGAAGAGAGGGACATATCTCACATTCTATGCAAATAAAGACACGATACCTGGATCTACAGAAGCAGACACGAAACCTACCAGCAAGCCAGAGAATTCTCCGCAATAATCAACAGCCACAACACAAGGTGCAGCCACCTCTATGTTAGATGTAGTACCTGTATTACAGAGGAGTCAGTTAGTTCAAAGTTATCTCCAGACACAAAACTTCGCCCACATTCAATGACCATATAGTGTCCTGCCTCCACAACATGGGTCCAATGATTCACAATTTCCTACTGACTTGATGTGGGGCTCTATATTTTAGTTGGCGAAACCCGAAATTTAACATGGCGGTTTTTCTTTTCCAAGAGTTCAGTATTAAATCATCTCACAATTTAGAAGTATTACAATTGATGGCATCTTGAAACAGATGCGCCACGAGAGGGTCATGATGCCAGCATCTCTCATTCCTCACCAGCTCTGTGTTGCCGAGGTCATATTTCTGGCAGACGCTGAGAGGATTGGGGCTCCCTTCCCCTAACTAGCTCCCATTTCACATAGAAGTTTGCCCAAGGTGAAGTAGGGTAAGAATATTGGAATCTAATTGGCCCGGCTCTGGCTTGCTTGTAGGGTGAACGTTCCACACTCAAAAGGGCAAGGTGAAAGACCCGGGGCCACCATCCCACCCAGTTCCCTCACTCATAGCTCAAGAGTATACTCCAGGAGAAGCAAGCCACTGTCGTTGCCTCCAGACTCGGTGCAGTGGAATGAGCTAGGTGGAGAGGCAGGCCATAAGAAAAGATATAACCACAGCTCTTTCCAAGCAGACTGACTTTATGTGGAACAGAATGTGGGAAGTTCATAGATAAGAGAATTATGAAAAACAATGGACATCTAGGTGGTGAGCAACAAACAAAAGGGTAAATCACCTGGAATATTCTAAGAGAAAACAAGCGAAAGAAAAAGTAAGAAGTGCCCTTCTGTAGGCAGACTCAGGTTCAAGGACTAGAAACATCCTGCCCCTAAAAAGGAGGTTACATTTATTTTTTTGAGGGGCACTTGGATGGCTCAGTTAAGAGTCCGAGTCTTGGTTTCAGCTCATGTCAGGATCTCATGGTTCGTGAGTTCGAGCCCTGCATTGCGGAGCCTGCTGAGGATTCTCTCTCTCCTTCTCTCTCTGCCCTGCCCCCACTTGTGCTCTCTCTCAAAGTAAATAAATACACTTAAAAAAAATTTTTTTCCAGCTATGTTGAGATGTAATCGACATATAACATTGTGTAAATTTAAGGTGTACAACTTAATCATCTGGTATGCATACATAATTGCAAAATGATTACCACAATAAGGTTAGTTAACATATCCATCACCTTACATAATAACCGTGTGTGTGTGTGTGTGTGTGTGTGTGTGGTTCTACTCTCTTAGCAACTTTCAAGTAGACAATAGTATTGTTAACTGTAATCACCATGCTGTACTTTAAACCCCAGAACTTATTCATCATGGAACTGAAAGTCTGCACCCTTTAGCTGATACCTTCCCATTTCTCACACCCCCAGCTCCTGGAAACCACAGATCTACTCTGTGTTTCTATCGGTTTAGCTTTTTTAGATTCCGCTTATAAGTGAGATCATGCCGTATTTGTTTTTCTCTGTTTGCCTCCTTTCACTTAGCATAATGCTCTCAAGTTTATCCATGTTGTAATAAATGTCAGTATTTCCTTCTTTTTATGGCTGAATGATAGTCCGTTGTGTGTAAGTGCATGTATGTATGCATACATATCTATCTTCTCTTTATGCATTTGTCCATGACAGACACTTAGGTGGTTTCCGTGTTTGCTGTTGTGATTAATGCTGCAAGGAACATGGCGTTGCAGATACCCCTTCCAGGTAGTGGTTTCATTTCCTTCTAATATATACCCAGAATTCGAATTTCTGGATCGTATGCAGTTCTATTTTTATTTTTTGAGGAACCCCCATACTGTTTTCCGTAATAACTACCAATTTACATTCCTACCAACAGTCCGTAATGGTTCGCTTTTCTTCTCATCTTCAACAACACTCATGTTTTGTCTTTTTCATAACAACCGATCTAATAGTTGTGAGGTGGTAACTCACTGCAGTTTTGATTTACATTTCCCTTACGATTAGTGATGTCGAGCACCATTTCATGCATCTGCTAGTCATATATCTTCTTTGTAAAAATGTCTATTCAGATCTTTTCCTGTGTTTAATGGAATTATTTGTCTCATTGCTATCCAGCTGTATAAGTTCCTTGTATATTTTGGAAATTAACCCCTTATATGATATATGGTTTGCAAATATCTTCTCCCATTCTGTAGGTGGCCCTTCCAATGTATTGATTGTTTCTTTTGCTGTGCAGAGGCTTTTAAGTTTGATGTACTCCCATTTGTTGAATTTTGCTTTCGTTGCTTGTGTTTTTGGTGACATATCCAACAATCATTGCTAGGGCCAATACCAAGGAGATTTTTCTTATATTTTCTTCCAGAGGTTTTATGGTTTTGGGTATTACACGTAGGTCTTTAATCCATATACAGTTAATTTTTGTGAGGGTTATAAATAGGGGTCCAATTTCATTCTTTTCCCCACATGAATATCATTTCCCCACTGAGTATTCTTGGATTGCTTGTCAAATATTACTTGGCAGTATATGTGTGGGTTTATTTCGGGGCTACTGATTCCGTTCCACTGGTCTATGCATATGTTTATTACCACACCTTTGTATTATACAGTGAAACCTTGGACTGCGAGTAACTTGTTCTGCGAGTGTTCCGCAAGACCAGCAAACATTTCTAATAAATTTAAACTTGATAAATGACCAATGTCTTGCAATACAAGTAGTACATGACGCTGAATGTCACATGATCACAACTGAGCCAATGGTTCTTGAAATTCTCTTTGATATACAAGTGCTTTGGATGGCAAGCGTGTTTCCAGAACGAATTACGCTCACAAACCGAGGTTGCACTGTAGTTTGAAAACGGGATGTTTGATACCTCCACTTGTGTTCTTTTTCAAGACTGGTTTGGCTATTGAGGGACTTTCGTGGCCCCGTATGAATTTTAGGATTGATTATCTATTTCTGTGAAAAATTTCATTGGAATTTTGGTAGGGATTGCATTGAATCTATAGATGTCTTTCGGTAATGTGAACATTTTAATGATATTAATTTTTATGATCCGTGAATATAGGATACCTTTCCATTTATTTGTGTCCTCATCAATTTCTTTCATCAGTGTGCTATTAATTATAGGTGTACAGATTTTTCACCTCCTTGGTTAAATTTTTTCTTATGTATTTTATTGTTTTGATGCTCTTCTAAATAGGATTTTCCTTATTTCTTCTTCAGATAGTTCTTTGTTAGTGTGTAGAAATGGAACTGACTTCCATATGTTGATTTTGTGTTCTGTAACTTTACTGGATTCATTTATTAGTTCTAACAATTTCTTGGTGGAATATTAGGGATTTTCTATATGTAAGATCATGTCATGTGCAGAGACAGTTTCACTATTTCCTTTCTGACTTGGAAGCCTTTTATTTCGTTGTCTTGCCTAATTGCTAATGAATATAAATGAAAACAAGCCTAATTAAGAGGATGCAGCGAACGCAGTGTTTAAAGAGAAATTTAAACCTGCAAATGCCTATCTTCAAAAAGAAGAAAAATCTCAAATCAACATTCCTAATTTCTACATTAGAAAACTAGATTATTAGAGCAAAAGAAATACATATCATTCAGAAGGAACAAAATAATAACGATTAGAATGGAAATAGATAAAATAGAGAATAGAAAATAGAGAAAATCAATGAAACCTAAAGTTGGTTTTTTTGAAAAGATAAACAAATTGACAAAACTTTAGCTAGAGTGACAAAGCAAACCAAAGGGAAGGCTCAAAAATACTAGAATCATGAATAAAAGAGGAGATATCAGTATAGAACTTGTAGAAATAAAAAGAATTATACGGCAACATAATGAACTACTGTATGTGTATGAAATAGAGGAAATGGACAAATTCCTTGAAAGCTACAAACTACTGAAACATATGTAAGCAAAAACAGCAATCTGAATTGACAACTAAAATCTGGATATGACAAGTAAAAACACTGGAGACATAATTTCAAATATTCACACAAAGAAAAGGACAAGCCCAGATGCCTTTACTGGTAATTTCTACCAAACACTGAAGGAAGAATTAATATCAATCCTTCACAACTTCTCCAAAAACTAGACAAGGATGGAACACTTCCTAAATCATTCTACAAAGACAGTGTTACCCTGATAACAAAACCAGAAGACATTGCAAGAAAAGAAAACCACTCACCATTATCCCTTATAAATATAGATGTAAAAATTCTCAAAAAAAATACTGGCAAACCAAACCCAGAAAAATATTAAAAAAAGATTATATAACATGACCAAGTGGTATTTATCCCAGGAAGGCAAGATCAGTTTAACATCTGAATCAATTAACGTGATATAACATATCATAGAATATAAGACAAAATGACATGATTGTCTCCCTGGATGCAGAAAAGGCACTGAACAAAATCCAACAATGTTTCATGATAAAAACACTCAACAACCTAGGACCACAAGAGAACTTTCTCAACTTGTTCAAACTAGTCATAAAAACACACAGCTAGCCTCACATTTGTCGTAAAAGGGGTAAAGACAGTTTCTCTATATTGGCTTCTTTGCTGTTCGTTTGTTCATAGCAGGCTAGGAAGCCTGCTTGTACCAAATTGCCTTCAAGACAGCCCCCAAAATCATATTTTTGCCATTCAGAACATGCCTGCCTCGCATAACTTGAAAATTTGCAGCCAGCATCTGCTAGCCATAGACAAAACAAACCCTGTTTCTAGAACATACCCCAAACCGCTGCTGCCCTTTGGAGCTCTCTGACAGACTCCCACAGCACTCCTGAGCAGCATCACCTAGACCCATAAGCTCCCTCTCCCAGAGAATCCCTTGCCCTGTTCTCCTGCTGGGTGCTGACCAAGGCCCACGTCTCTGGAAGGTCTACTCTAAGAAACTTCCCCTCTTGTGCAATTCTGTCCAAACTTTGCCCAGTACTACTTATTCTGTAACAATGCCATCTCATAGTCATGTCTTCTCATTTGATCAATTCCAGAGTCTCAGAACACATTAAATCCTTTACTGGTGAAAGACTGCATTCTCCATAACATCAGACCCAAGACCAGGACGTCTTCTCTTGCAACTTGTATCATTTTGCTTGGGCGCTCATAATAAACTACCATAGTCAGGCAGCTTAAACAGCCTAAATTTATTCTCACAGTTCTGGAGGATAGGAATATGTGTCTGGAGGATAGAAATATGTGGCAAGCTGGAGGCATCACAATTCCAGACTTAAATTTATACTGCAAAACAGTAGTGATCAAAACAGTATGGTACTGGCACAAAAATAGACATATAGATTAATGGAAAAGAATGGAAAACACAGAAATGAACCCACAATTATACGGTCAATTAATCTTTGACAAAGCATGAAAGAATATCCAATGGGGAAAAGACTGTCTCTTCAACAAATTGTGTTGGGAAAACTGGACAGCTACAGGCAAAAGAATAAAATTGGGTCACTTTTTTTCACCAAACACAAAAATAAACTCAAAATGGGTTAGAGACCTAAAACGTGAGTCCTAAAACCATAAAAATCCTAGAAGAGAACATAGACAGTAACTTCTTTGACATCAGCCATAGCAACTTTTTTTCTAAATATGTCTCTTAAGGCAAAGGAATCAAAAACAAAAATAAACTATTGGACTTAATCAAAATAAAAAGCTTCTGCACAGGGAAGGAAACAACAGTAAAACTAGACGGCAAAAGGGGCGCCTGGGTGGCGCAGTCGGTTAAGCGTCCGACTTCAGCCAGGTCACGATCTCGCGGTCCGTGAGTTCGAGCCCCGCGTCAGGCTCTGGGCTGATGGCTCGGAGCCTGGAGCCTGTTTCCGATTCTGTGTCTCCCTCTCTCTCTGCCCCTCCCCTGTTCATGCTCTGTCTCTCTCTGTCCCAAAAATAAATAAACGTTGAAAAAAAAAATTAAAAAAAAAAACAAAAAAAAACTAGACGGCAACCAAGAAACAGACTCTTAACTACAGAGAACAAACTGATGGTTACCTCAGGGGAGGGAGGTGGGAGGATGGGTAAAGTAGGTTAAGGGTGATTAATGAGTGCACTTGTGATGAGCACCGAGCGATGTATGGAATTCTTGAATCACTATAACGTAGACTGGAAACTAATATTACACTGTATGTTAACTACCTGGAATTTAAATTTTCAAAAATTTTTAAATAAAGAATAAGAAACGTTCAAACACACAAAAAATAGAACTAGCCATCTCTTTCAGCAAAGTTGCAGGATACAAGATCAATATATAAAAATCAATTTTGTTTCTATAAACCAGAAATGAAAGATCTGACAATGAAATTTAAAAAGCAAATTCATTTACAATATCAAAAAAGAATAAAATACTTAGGAAGAAATATATCACTACAAGATTTGTACCCTGAAAACTACAAACTGGTTTTTTTTTTTAATTTTTTTTTTCAACGTTTATTTATTTTTGGGACGGAGAGAGACAGAGCATGAACGGGGGAGGGGCAGAGAGAGAGGGAGACACAGAATCGGAAACAGGCTCCAGGCTCTGAGCCATCGGCCCAGAGCCCGACGCGGGGCTTGAACTCACGGACCGCGAGATCGTGACCTGGCTGAAGTCGGACGCTTAACCGACTGCGCCACCCAGGCGCCCCTACAAACTGTTTTTTAAAAGAAATTAAGGGTGATCTTAAAAACAGAAAGACATATGATGAATTAGAAAACTTAAAATTAGTAAAATAGCAATAATCCCCAAATTGATCCACGATTCAATGCAATCTATGTCAATATCCCAGCTAGCTTTTTTTCCTTGAAATTGATATGCTGATCCAATATTTATATGCCAGCCCTTCTGAAAGGAGCCCAGGATAGCCAAAACAGACTTGAAAAGGAAGAACAAAGTTGGAGTAGTCATACTTCCTAATTCATAACTTAGTATAAAGTGATAATAGTCAATCAAGACAGTATGGTACTGGCATAAGGATAAACATTTAGACCGATTGCATTGCCTTGAGAGGTCAGAAACATACTCTTACATTTTTATTCAATTTATTTTTGGCAAGAGTCCCCAAGAGAATAGTCTTTTCGGAAAATGCTGCTGGGGCAACTGGATATCTGCACGCTAAAGAATAAAGTTGGAGGGGCACCTGGGTGGCGCAGTCGGTTAAGCGTCCGACTTCAGCCAGGTCACGATCTCGCGGTCCATGAGTTCGAGCCCCGCGTCAGGCTCTGGGCTGATGGCTCAGAGCCTGGAGCCTGTTTCCGATTCTGTGTCTCCCTCTCTCTCTGCCCCTCCCCCGTTCATGCTCTGTCTCTCTCCGTCCCAAAAATAAATAAACGTTGAAAAAAAAAAAAAATAAATAAAGTTGGACCTCGGCCCCACACTGTATACAAAAATTAACTCATAATGTTATCACAGATAATACATGTGAGCACTAAAATTATAAAATCCTCAGAAGAAAACATAAATGTGAATCTGTATGATCTTGAATTAAGCAATATATTCTTGGAATATAACATCAAAAGAATAAGCAAGAAAAAAGTTGAAAATGTGTACTTCATCAAAATCGAAAACTATTATGTTTAAAAAGACACCATCAATACAGTGAAAAAGACAATCCAGGCTGGGAAAAATATATCTGCAAATCATGCATCTGATAGTGATCTAGCATTCAGAATATATCTAACACTCAGCTCAAAAATAAAGAAAGACAACCCAACTGTAAAATGGGAAAAAAATTTCAGGGACATTTTTCAATGACATTTCTCCAAAGAAGATGTATGAATGGCCAATAAACACATGAAAAAATTCCTGACATCAGTAGCCATTAGCGAAATCCAAGTCAGGCCACAATGAGATAATGTTTCACACCCACTAAGATTGCTACGATCAAAACGACCTGACAACAAGGGTTGAGGAGGATGTGGAGAAACTGGAACCTCATACACTACTGGCAGGCACGTAAAGTGGTCAGCCACTCTGTAAACAGTCTGTTCTTCAAAATGTTCAGCGTGGAGTAACCACGTGACCGGGCATTTACATTCTTAGATATATAACCAAAGGAAATGAAAACATATGTCCGTACAGAAGCTTGTACATGAATGCTCAGAGCATCCTTATAGGTCATAGTCAAAAAGTGGAAGCAACCTAAATGCCCACTGACTAATGAAGAAACAAAATGTCATGTATCCATACTGTGGAATATTATTCAGCCATAAAAAGTAATGAATAATAATATATACTATAACTTGTTTGAACCTTAAAAACACCATGCTAATAGGAAGAGGCCAGACACAAAGGCCACACGTTATATTATATGATTTCATTTGCATGAAATTTCCAGAATAAGGAAATTCATACAGACCAAACTATATTAGTGATCGCTAGGAGCTGAGTGTAAAGAAGAATGAGGAGTGATTGGCAATGAGTGTGAACATTATTTTGGGAGTAAAAAATATATTCAATAATTAGGTTGCCATGATGGTTGCACACCTGTGTGTGTGTATGTGTGTGTGTGTGTGAATCATTGAATGTATACTTTAAAGGGGTGTATTTTATGTTATGTTAATTATTTTTAATAAAGCTGTTTAAAAAATATAACAAACAATATTGCTTCTGTTTCTAAGACAGGAAAAACAAACTTGATATTTTTAAAAGTAGATAATTGGAGAGTGCTATGCTAAGTGAAATAAGTCATACAGAGAAAGACAGATACCATATGTTTTCACTCTTATGTGGATCCTGAGAAACTTAACAGAAGACCATGGGGGAGGGGAAGGGGGGAAAAAAGTTAGAGAGGGAGGGAGGCAAACCATAAGAGACTCTGAAGAACTGAGAACAATCTGAGGGTTGATGGGGGGTGGGAGGGAGGAGAAAGTGGGTGATGGGCATTGAGGAGGGCACCTGTTGGGATGAGCACTGGGTGTTGGATGGAAACCAATTTGACACTAAATTTCATAATAAAAAATTTTTAAAAATCTTAAAATCCCCCCCAAAATAAAATAAGTAAAAATAAAAGTAGATAAGTTCACATAAAAATCTAAACTTCTATCTTCACTTGAAGAATTAGAAGTTATCACAAGGGTGCCAAGTTGGCTCAGTCAGTAGAGCATCCAACTCTCGATTTCAGGGCCATGAGTTCAAGCCCCATATCGGGCACAGAGCCTACTTAGAAGTTATCACGGCACTGGATTTGGATTTTTGAGAAAAAAAAAAAAACAACGAACTGAATAACTGTGGCTCTCTTTAGACAGAGTCTGCTCTCTCCATTTTGCCAACCCCCCACTCCATCATAAGTCATTGATTTATTTGATCTGTCTGGTCTGTCATCCGAGGAATGATTAAATGCTGAGGAATGTGTTAGAATCTCCAAACTACAAAAGGCCGTCTAAATAAATTTCAACACTACCGAATTGTGTTGTTACTTACAAAATTTCCTAACACAGTGTTCAGCACACTGTAGGAGCTGGACAAATTCTTATTGATCATGTACCTGGAAACTTGCTATACCTGTCTTTCTACTTGTATAGTAGCTGGCCCAAGTTCTGGTGTTAAATCTAAGCCCAATAACTTCCACTTTGGATAAAGCTGTCCTTGATATTTGAGAGTAAGGACTGCTCGGAACTGTACTGATCATTTTAAAACCTTGAGAAATTCAGGAAATGTTAATACATTGATTTGAGCAAAATTTTTATCGATCAGTAATAAATGTACATTTCTTCAGGTGGGAAAACATGCTCTCCAATACAGATACAGCTTTGCTAAAATATTTGCTGAGATGACATTAAAGAAAATTACACTAGCTTTCGCAGAGTGACAATGATCCACCTCCTTTACATTAAGTACAAATGTTATTTATTTAGACAGACTAGCATTACACACGTTAGAGTAGAAATCATTGTGATTTACATTATATTGTGTTCCAGTTTTTAAAATGCAATAAGATGACTTTAATAATTAATTACACAACAGGAACTAATTGCCTGTCAGAGGGTGATAAGTGGTAGAATTGCTCGATGGGAACAAAATGAATACTGTGTTACTGTCATAAACATTCGCTCAATTCTCCTGCACTAAAATGCACACACACACACACACACACACACACACACACAGTGTTAAAAGAAAGGAAGGCAAAACTATTTTCTAATACACACATGTAGATATGCAGGTATTGACCTAAAAATTATACAAATATTCCTTAGATAACATTAACATCTATATTACCTAGAAACAGAATTAAAAACAACCATCATCCTAACAATATAATAACCATTAAATATACTGAGATTTCACATTATAAATTTCTTTTGAATATATTCATAAATGCATATTCATACATATAATGAAACGACCAGTATGATACATTGACAATGGCTTCTCCTTGAAGTTTCTCAGAAAAGAAGCTTAAGCAACATGAATCTAATAATTCCTGGAAAAGTGCACTGCTTCTATGGAAGTATATGTGGAAATAATATTTAAAAAGCAAAAATCACTAAGTAATACTATTTTTTTAAGTTTGTTTATTTATTTTGAGAGAGAGAGCAGAGGAAGGGTACAGAGAGAGGGTAAGAGAGAAAATCTCAAGCAGGCCCTATACTGTCAGTGCAGAGACTGACACGGGGCTTGAACCCATGAACCATGAGATCATGACCTGAGCCAAAGTCAAGAGTCCGACACTTAATTGACTGAGCTACCAGGCGCCCCAAGTAATATTATTTCTTAAAGTTATCTTGTAATATTCCTTTTCCTTTCCGGAGATTTACAGGCATTGACATTCGACCATGATGAACAAGCTAGTAAGTTTCTACCGTGACCAAAAGTCACAATCATGTAGAAAACAAAATGGTACAATACATAAAATTGAGTGTTCCTAGGAATAATTTTAGACCTTGAGATCCAACGGGTGTATAGAGTAGACAAAACATGAAACAATGAAGACAGATGCCAACACAAGAATAGAATACATCAAAGATTATCATCAGGTTGAATTTACCTAATATACTTCTTTAACTTACTTCTGAATAGCCTCCAAGCCTGGCAGGAAAGAACCAATTCCAAGAATGTGGTCCATGAGTGAAAAATGACAACATAAGGTTTATATTATTCAAGATAAGCAGTTCAAAACGAACGGGGCAAAGGATGATAACTTTCTGTCCAAGAAAGAATACCTCGGGTCTAGAGAAGACCCTTGGGTGAAGGGAAAAATAAGCAGAACCAAACTGATACAGTGACGAAACAGATTGGAGTATAAATTCTTGAGACAGGAAAAACATGGGGATAGTGAAATCCAGTACAGATCGTGAAACTGGCAATTAAAACCAAACAACCAGTGAGGGAAAAGAGGGCATCAGTTGTCTGTATATCAGGGAAAATCTCATTCCTCTAAAAGCATAGCACTCAGTAAGACTTTTACTGAAAATTCTTGGTCTCAGAAGAGAAATAGATGTGTATCAGACTAGGTTTTTTGTTTTGAGATGAATTAACAGAAAATCATGTGAAAACTCGTAGCAAGCCAGAGATGCAGTGCCTATTGCACTTTCACACCTCACATATGCACCTGGCAATGCCCAGGAGACAGCTTATCTCTTATACTGGTTTTCTCTTAAGTGAGAGAAAACTTTCCTAGAATTGCCCTCCTACACACCGACCCCAACTCCCAAAAAAGAAACCTCCCCTTACAGGTTATAGGACAAACTTTGTTCATATACCAATTCCTTATGGCCAGGAGCATTCGATGTGCTGACTGACATATGCCTGTTCTAAACTCATAACTGGCAAATAAAGGGAATTTTTTTCCACCGATCAGACCCACTTCTGGAGTTGGGGGATGGGATCCGCTTCCACTGAGGGACAGGAGCTACGATCCAGAATAAGGGTGGATATCAGAACATATTAGGAAGGATGTAACAAGGAATCTGACTCCATTTTTTGTTGGCCGACAAGCTCCAAGCCCCGCCCCTCTTTCTTCCCCTCTTGTACCACAATTGGGCAAGCAAAGAAGAAAGCCTATGCACTATGTCCTTTGGTATCAGCAGGAAGTTGACCTCTAGCCTGGCCCATTTGTGGGAATCCTCACCCCAGCTCCATTCTCTAACGGTAAGTGACTGGCGAAAGCCCGTTCCCCCCCCCCCCATCTTCTAAGCCATTTTCTGACCTGTTAGCGAGCCACCCAGCTCTCCCCAGAAAGCCTCATTATGTCCCTAATTAATCTCTTCCTATCCTCTTGGAGCCTATAGGCATTATCAGTCTCAGCAGTGGAAAGAATGTTGGGTGGGGAATTCATCTCTCCTTGGCAAGACGATTACAGCAAACAGGAGCAAACAGGGTCAGATGAACAGTCAACCCTGTGCTCCAACCTACAACACAAAGAAGGGAACTGCAACTCTTAATTCTGGCCAGAAAAATGACAGTCATTTGGATAATATAAGAAACATCATTCTAAGTGTTTGTAAGAGTGAAGAAATGGAAAGCGGATACGGCCTACCTAGAGACAGTGTCACATCCCACAGGTTAAGGGTTTGGTCCCGCAAGACACCCCCCACCGCTGCAGACACCAGTCACAAGTCCAGATTGCTATGTGCACTGCTGAGTGGCTGGCTCTAAATCAGAGGTTCCCAGAATCCCTGCCTTGGGTTTGACTGATTTGCCAGAGTGGCTCACAGAACTTAGGAAAACATCGTGCTTACTAGCTTATCAGTTTGCTATAAAGGAGTATGAGTCAGGAATAGCCAAGGGAAGGGGCACAGAGCTCCCATGTCCTCACCGTGTGCTCACCAGCCCGGAAGCTCCTCCAACCCCAGACTATTAGGATCCTCATGGAGGTTTCATCATGTAGCCATGACCAGTTGTCAACTCTATTTCCATCCTCTCTCTCCTCTCTGGAGAATGGGGGGCAGGGCTACAAATTCCAAGCTTTGACTTACAGCTTGATCTTTTGATGACCAGCCTGCAGCCAGGAACCCTCCAAGGCTCCCTTTATTAGAACAAAGGATACGCTTATCACCAAGGAAATTACTAGGCATTTAGGATCTCTGTGTCAGGAGTCAGGGTCAAAGACCAAATACTAGAACAAAAAATACTTCTGGTGTTCTTACTGTGAAAATACAAGGCTTTTAGGAGCTCTGTGCCAGAATCTTGGCCAGAGACCAATGTGCATTTTTTGCATTATTTCAAAAATGCATACACTTTTTGAATCAGCAATGTGATTTCTAGTAGGTATTTGCACCCTCGTTATGTGATTATACATGCTCATTGTTCTATGCTCACAGCAATACTGGTTGCAATCACGGAAAACTGGGAACATTCTAATTATCCTGGCTAAATTATCCATTCTAATTATAGAAACCTGGCTAAATAATTTACAGTAAGGCCATCCAGAGGAATATTGGACAGATGACTAAGCAGAATCTATATGCAACACTTTGAAAGTATAATCATCGTGTATTTAAAGAGGAAATTCTGTAATAGATATTTACAATATGATACACTTATATTTTCAAAAAAATATTAAAATTGATTAATTCTGGGGAGGGAGATAGTCAGAGCCAGGATCAGAAAAGGGTTCTCAAACTTTTTGTTTTCTAGAGACCCTTAATATTTGAATTGCCTATAGTCCTTTGTGCAGCTCTATGTTTACCGGATTTTAAAATTATCTTTATCTTGTGTTTTAAATTTTTAAAGTATGATCAGTGATCACAGTGAAGAAGAAACAAGAGAGGTATACAGAGAAAAGAATTTGTAAAAGGAGTGATGAAGGGAAACACACTCCACAATGGATTCGATATCGTAATGACTGCACGGGCGTCTGGGTAGCTCAGTCGGTTAAGCATCGGACCTCGGCTCAGGTCATGATCTCACAGTTCGTGAGTTCAAGTCCCGCATCAGCCTCTGTGCTAACAGCTCAGAGACCGGAGCCTGCTTCAGATTCTGCGTCTCACTCTCTTTGTCCCTCCACCTCTCTCTCTCTCTCTCTCTCTCAAAAATAAATTTAAAAAAATAACATTAAAAAAACCTAAAAAAAAAACAAAAAAAGAAAAGTAATGACTGCAAAAGCTGAAGCCCTAAATAGGCTACGTGCAACCTGACCTCTCAAAAAAAGAAAAGCCTCCATAAAAATATAAAATGTCTCTCTTCTGACTAAACACCATCATTCATATAGATACCTTTCCTAGAAGTCTTTTCTTTCTGGAGCCACTGTTACTTCGGAAGGCTTCCTTCACACCGGACTGCAAGAAGGGAAATGCGGCGCTAACGAGCTAGAGATGCTAGATGGTCAACCTCTAGGAATCCATAAAGAAAACTCAGGTTTAGCACGTGAAAGCGATATTGATTTGGTACAGTATCAGGAGGGAGTTGGGCTGAAAACAGAGCAATGCCAAATGCAGCAAAATGTAGTCAAACCGCATGCCATACAGATCCAAAAGCGAGGACCTCACCATTGGAAGTTGTAGTCAGGTGGATTTTACATCAATCTAGAGAAGGATTTTCCAAGAACCTTTTAACTGGTCACCTTGCCTCTCGCATGGACTCACTGACATCCATCTTTTGCAAGGCATTCAGAATTATCTTTCTATGACACAAATTCAGTTATGCCGTTCTGCTGGAGGCAAAGAATGAGTTATGCCATTACTAATTATAGGTATTAAAATACAATTAGCAAGGAGCTCAAAGAGGGTAGAAAACTTCACACGTTGCTTTCTCCCCCAAGAGCAGACTCCTTTCTTAAGGTAAAATGGCTTTAAATGTAATTACTTCACATGATTGCCTTTCATTGTTCATTTCGTACCATAATGCGAATAGCTACTTAGGTTTTGTCCATGCTTTGGTTTAGGGTCAGTTAACCATAAGAAACCATAAGAAAACCATAAGAAACCGTAAGAAAAGGGCGTACACCCTGGGGTACATACTTGGAATATCAGAGGTTGAAATAGTAGGATATTTCAGAATTCTACTTAACCGTGTTGTCATCTTTCAGTAAGACCTGCCAACCCACCCTCTTTCCCACCATCGCCACTAAAATCTTTTCATGAGAATGATGGAATTAATGAGAGAAAATTGGGGACGTTATTGTAATTGGGAAATTATGAAATATTTCAGAACACCTCCTTTCAGAGTCAGGGTTGAATAGAGGGTATAATCTGACTGCCACGTGATAGAAAAATTTAACAATAAGACCTTTTAAGATTTTGCTTGCCAAATTATCTTCCATTTTAGGTTATACTAGTAATCAAAAGATCCATGAATACAGAAGGAATGAGCTTTCATCTCATGATAACGCCCTGCCTTTGGGATGAGGCCCAAACTGCTTACCAAGGAATATATCCCAGGCTCTCTAGAATCTGAACTCCTTCCTTTTTTTTTTTTTTTTTAAGTAGGCTCCATGCCTAACACAGGGCTTGAACTCAGGACCCTGAGATCAAGCATCACCTGCACTACCAACTGAGCCAGCCAGGCACCCCAGAGCTCCTTCATTTTCTAACCCTTATCTCAGTCTACCCATTCTGAAACTCTGAACTCCCATAAGCCTCTATTTTCACTGTTTCCTCTACGTAAAATACCATCCAACTCCTGTGCCCACACCATTTATCTAGGCATTTTTAACAATTAAAGCGGTTCCTCTTCTATTAAATCTTTTGTAATCTAACTTCCCCCTTTAGAAAAAAATTACGGGCGCCTGGGTGGCTCCGTTGATTAAGCATCCGACTTCGGCTCAGGTCATGGTCTCATGGTTGGTGAGTTTGAGCCCCGCATTGGGCTCTGCGCTGGCGGTTCAGAGCCTGGAGCCTTCTTCAGATTCTGTGTATCTCTCTCTCTCTCTCAAAAATAAATAAACATTAAAAAAGTTTTTAAAAAGACAAGAATTATACCCTGTACATGTTCTATAAAACCTACAACACTTCCATGCCTTATTTATTCATATGTTACTGTCTATCAGGCTCAAGTCATTGAAAGCAAACACTTTGCTATCAGAATTTGTTTTTCTATGCAAAGGAGGTTCAAGATGGCAGCACTGACAAAACAGGTTCATAGCTACATACATGATGATTTTTCTCTGGAAAGGACCCGAGAACGAGGTAAACAGTTCCTCCACAACGAACACAGGAGAGACACATTGAAAAGGATAGGAGAGGCAGAGACGTGGCCTTACCCAGGACCCTACCCCAAATGCAGTGACCCCACAATCAAGAGGGATCCCGAAAATGCCTAATTCTCCCCTAAGAAGTGAAGGGACTGTATCCCACATCAAGCATCCTGACCCTGGAGGCGGCACCAGAAAGAGAAGCCGCCAAAACATCTGTTTTTGAAAATCAACAGGGATTTAGACTAGGAGAATCATAGAACTGTAGGAAACAGAGAGTCAGCTCTTAAAGGGCTCACGTACAAACCCACTGACCCTGAGATCCGGTGCAAAAGCAACCGACCGAAAATGGGCCATAAGTGAGAAAACCCCACTTAATAATTCGAAAGTGACTTCCAGAGAGGCGGGAAGTTGCAGTGACTTCATCCACGGACAGAACTGCTGACAGACACCGTTTTTGTGATCTCATCCGAAGTTGTCGGTGACAGAGCTGACAGGTGCCACTTGTGGCGCCCTCCTTTCTGGCCTGCTAGCACTGGAGGGCGTGCTCTGCCTTTGCCACACCATAACCAGACTGGGTCAGTGCCCCGGGTTCCTACCACCACGCACAGCACCCATACCACAACAGGGCCAGATGAGCACCCCACGTCCTGCCCAACACGCAGAGAGACCGAGCTGCAAGCATATTGGGTGCGTGCCCTGCCCCCGCCCACCCTGCACAGAAACTGAGCCACGAGCAGCTGTTGAGACTGCTGAACCTCACCCCCCACGCACAGCAGCCTAGCGACAACCGTGCCAGGCAAGTGCTCCAAGCCTGTTCTCCCTGCACAGCAGACAAGCTACAACCAAGTTAGGCAGGCAGTTTGAACTCCCCACGCAGAGGCTGAGCCCTGTCACAGCTGGCAGGCACAGGCAGCTCACAGAAGGAACGCCCATGGAATATCTCGCTCTGGCGGCCAGGGGACTTCTGGGCCCCGTGGAACATCTCCTACACAAGACTGCTCCTTCAAGACAGGGAGGGGTAGCTGCTTCACCTAATGCAGACAGGCAAATTGAGGAGACAGAGGAATATGTTCCAGATCAAAGAACAAGGCAAATCTCCAGAAAAAGACCCTAATGAAACGTCAATGAGCAACCTACCTGATAAAGACTTCAAAGTCATGGAAATAAAAATGCTCGCCAGTCACAGGAGATAAATGGATGAACACGGCGAGAACTTCAGCAGAATGGAAAATACAAGACGGTACCAAACACAAGCTATAACTGACCTGAAAAATATACGAGGTGCATTCAACAGCAGAATGGATGAAATAGAAGCATGAATCAGCAAGCTGGAAGACAAAGCAATGGAAAACATACAGAGCAACAAAACGAAAAAAGAATGAAAAGAAGCAATTGAAGAAATAGTGCAATAGGTACTTCTATTTTTAACTTTTTGAGGAACCTCCATACTGTTTTCCAGAGTGGCTGTACCAGTCTGTGTTCCCACAACAGGGTAAGAGGGTTCCCCTTTCTCTGCATCCTCAGCAAGGTCTGTTGTTTTCTATGTTGTTAATTTTAGTCACTCTGACAGGTGTAAGGTAGTACCTCATCATAGTTTTAATTTGTGTTTCCCCGATGATGAGTGATGGTACTAAGGAGAGTACTTGTTGGGATGAGCACTGGTTGTTGTAAGTGATGAATCACTAAATTCTACTCCTGAAACCAATATTTCACTATATGTTAATCAACTAGAGTTTAAGTAAAAACTTGAAACAAAACAAAACAAAAATGATAGCTGTAAACTTCCCTAATCTAAGGAAGGAAATAAATATCCAGGTCCAGGAAGCCCAGAGATTTCCAAATCAAATGAATCTGGAGAAAAAACACACCAAGGCACATTATATTTAAAATGGTAAAAGTTAAGGATAAAGAAAGAATCTTAACAGCAGCAAGAGAAAAGTAACATATTATGTACAAGTAATATATTATGTACATATTATGTATAAGTAACATATTATGTATTATTACATATTATGTGCAAGTAACAAGTAATATGTACAAGTAACATATTATGTACAATGGGAAACTCCATTAGGCTATCAGTGGATTTTTCAGCAGAACTTTATAAGCCAGAACGTAATGGTAAGACATATTTAAATTGCTGAAAGGAAAAAAAATGCCAACCAAAAATTCTCTACCCAGCAAGATTATCTTTCACAATTGATGGAGACATTAAGAATTTTCCAAATAAGTCAAAGCTAAAGGAGTTCATCACTCCTAAACCAGCCTTACAGGAAACGTTAAAGGGACTTTTCTAAGCTAAAAAGAAAATGCACGAATAAATAATAAGAACACGTATAAAAGTAAAGATCTCACCATTAAAAATGAATAAATAAAGGAATCTACTCCTGAAATCATTGTTGCACTATATGCTAACTAATTCGGATGTAATTTTTTTTAATTAAAAGAAAAAAATTTTTAAATGAATAAATAATAAAGGCAGTGGATCCAACACTTATAAAGCAGGTATATGAAAAGATGCACAGCGTCACTCCTCAGCAGGGAAATACAAATCAAAACCACACTGAGATATCACCTCACGCCGGTCAGAGTGGCTAAAATGAACAAATCAGGAGACTATAGATGCTGGAGAGGATGTGGAGGAAAGTGGACCCTCTTGCACTGTTGGTGGGAATGCAAACTGGTGCAGCTGCTCTGGAAAGCAGTGTGGAGGTTCCTCAAAAAATTAAAAGTAGATCTACCCTATGACCCAGCAATAGCACTGCTAGGAATTTGCCCAAGGGATACAGGAGTACTGATGCATAGGGGCACTTGTACCCCAATGTTTATAGCAGCACTCTCAACAATAGCCAAATTATGGAAAGAGCCTAAATGCCCATCAACTGATGAATGGATAAAGAAATTGTGGTTTATATACACAATGGAATACTACGTGGCAATGAGAAAAAATGAAATCTGGCCTTTTGTAGCAACGTGGATGGAACTGGAGAGTGTGATGCTAAGTGAAATAAGCCATACAGAGAAAGACAGATACCATATGTTTTCACTCTTATGTGGATCCTGAGAAACTTAACAGAAGACCATGGGGGAAAGGAAGGGAAAAAAAAAAAGTTAGAGAGGGAGGGAGCCAAAACAGAAGAGACTCTTAAAAACTGAGAATAAACTGAGGGTTGATGGGGGCTGGGGGGAAGGGGAAAGTGGATGATGGGTATTGAGGAGGGCACCTGTTGGGATGAGCACTGGGTGTGGTATGGAAACCAATTTGACAATAAATTTCATATTAAAAAAATAAATAAATAAAACAGGTATAAAGGGTAAAAGACAAAAGTAGTAATAGTGCCTTAAAATACTACGGTTAAGGGAGACATAACAAAAAAATGTAAAATGTGGCATCAAAAATATAAAATGTGTTGGAGGAGAAAAATATAAAGCTTTGGGATGTGTTCAAAATTAACTATCAAGTTAAAAGAGATTGGTATATATATATATGTGTGTGTGTGTGTGTGTGTGTATATGATGTATATGTATATATATGATGTTATACATTAGCCTCATGATAACCACAAAGAAAATACTTATTATAAATACACAAAAGAAAAAGAGAAAGGAATCTAAATGTAACACTAAAGGCAACAAACCACAACAGACAGAGAAGAAGAAAGGAACAGAGGAAATACAAAAACAGCCAGAAAACAATTACCAAAATGGCAATAAAAACATACGTATCAATAACTGCTGTAAATGTAAATAGACTAGATTCTCCATTCAAGAGACATAGGGTTGGTGAATGGATGAAAAGACATTCTTCTATATGCTGCTGCAGGAGACTCACTTCAAACATGAACACATACAGATTGAAAGTGAAGGGATGGATAAAGATACGCCACGCAAATGGAAATGGAAACAAAGCTGCGGTAGCAATACTCATACTAGACAAAATAGACTTTAAAACAAGGACTGTAACAAAAAGCAAAGAAGGGCATTGCATAATGATAAAGTGGTCAATCCAACAAGAGGATATGACATTTCTTTTTTTTTAATTTTTTTTTTTTACATTTATTTATTTTTGAGAAACAGAGTGAGACAAAGCCTGAGCAGGGGAGGGGCAGAGAGACAAGGAGACACAGAATCCGAAGCAGGCTCCAGGCTCCGAGCTGTCAGCACAGAGCCCGACCTGGGGCTCGAACCCATGAACCTCGAGGTCATGACCTGAGGGACACTCAACCGAATGAGCCACCCAGGTGCCCCAAGGATATGACATTTCTAAACATCTATGCACACAATATAGAAGCAACCGAGCATATAAAGCAACTATTAACAGAAATAAAAGGAGAAATAGCAATACAACAGTAGGGAACTTTAATATCCCACTTACATCCATCGATAGGCCATGCAGACAGAAATACAATGTCAAATTTTTTTCAAATGTTTTTTTCTGCACCTGAGGTGATCATGATATTTGCCATTTATTTTGTTAATTCAGTGTATCACCTCTACTAATTTGGGTATGCTGAATCATCTTTGTATCCCAAGGATAAACCCCAGTTGGTCATGGTGTATGGTCTTTTTAATGTGCTGTTGAATTCTAGTTGCTAGGTTTTTGGTTTTTTTTTTTTTTTTGGTTGGTTTTTTGTTTTGTGTTTTGTTGGTTTTTTGTGTGTGTGTCTGTTTCCATCAGGGATATTTCCATAATTTTCTTTCTTGAGGTGTCCTTACCTGGTTTTGGTGTCAGGGTAATGCTGGTCTCATAAAATGAATCCGGGAGTGTTCCTTCCTCTTCAATTTTTTGGAAGAGTTTGAGAAGCATGGGGCATTAATTCTTTAAATGTTCAGTATAATTCGCTTGTGAAGGCATCTTGCTCTGGGCTCTTCTTTCTTGAAAGCTTTTTGGTTACTGATTACATCTCCTTACTTGTTATTAAACTGTTCATATTTTCTATTTCTTTCTGATTTACTATTGGTAAGCTGTATGTTTCTAGGAATGTATCCATTTCTTCTCTGTTATCCAATGTGTTGGTGGGAAAAAAAAAGAACAAGAGCCCATCCATTGAGTTTTTTAACTTTGGGTTATTGTATTTTTCTGTTCCAAAATTCCATTTGGCTTTTCTTTGTATCTTCTATTTCTTTTTTGAGGCTGTTTTTGTTCTTTTTTTTCATTTGTAGCAAGCACGTTCATACGTGCTGACTTGAAGCATTTTTACAATGACCGCATTAACTTTTGTCAGAAAAATCTAGTATCTGTATTGGCATTTCAGTGTTGGCATCTATTGAATTCTTGATTTTTTCTTCATTAGGAGATCTCCATCATCCTCAGTATGAGTCATTTGGGGCAAATATTTTGGGCAAAATGTTGTGCGATCCTGAAGACCATTTAAACATTCCATCTTAGCTGGCTTTCTGTGACTCTACCCTGGGAGGGAAAGAGAGGCGTGTTACCTTGCTACCGTCAGATGGTGACAGAAGGTCTACATTCTCCATTTGCCCTCTGTTGACCCTGAGGGGAAGGCTTCACTTCCATTAATACTTCTCTGGCTAGAAGGGGTAGGAGTGCCTCATTAGTGTTCCCCTCGTGGCCTGCTCGGACACTGTGCAGGGTGGTGGCCTTGTCACCAAGCCTCCTCTGATATCACTGGGCCTCCTCTGATACCACTAGCAGGGAGGCAGAGGGGTGCCATATTAATTTACAGTGAGAATGAAAGTCTTAGCTCTCCACATGGTCTCTACTGACACTGGATTGAGGGGATATCTTGTTACCTCCTGGGGGTGATGAAAGCCCATTACCCAACTCAGTTCTCTGACACAACCCTGGCAGGGGTGCATGGGGGTCAGGGTGCCTCATTAAACACCGGTGAGAGTGGAAGGACGGGTTCACTATTGAGCTTTGTCTGGCACTGGTGAGAATGGTTCCACGGTTCTTTCTGGGGGGGGTTGGCTGGAGTGGAGTGACTATATTCTAATAGTATTTTGTCTCGCTAGGCTGCCCCTTTCCTGATCCTTTGACTGGAGAGACCAGGCTTTTATGGGGGCTATTTTTCTGTACTTTTTCATATTCTGGGTTGTTGGTTTCTTCATCTCCAATTCTAGGATATATGAAGCAACAAGGAAATCCAGAAACTTATCTTTGTGTTGCTCCTTGAATCTCCAAGTCCCTAGCCAGTCTACCTTTTTTTCTCTACCTCTTGGAATCTATTTTTGACGCCTTGGGTTTTTGTTGTACTTAGTGGGAAGAATAGGAGAAAGTACGTCTACTCCATCATCCTGGAAGCAGAAGTCCCCCAGTTTGCATTTTCGTGCCAGATCAATTCCCAGCCACCTCTGCAGCGGGTCACATGTATGACTGAATCCTAGACAATGATAGCCAAGCATAAGCCTGCTAAGGGGTTTCCGGGGAAGATTTTCCTCTTTTATGGAAGAGATACATGAGTCAAAATCTGTGAACAGTATTTCCTGCCTGTGAATATGGCCAGTGCAGAAAGATGGCAAGAACATAGATCCTTGAAGTTGTCATTTAGCCTTGAATGAACCAAGGCTGCTTCAGATTTGGTGTTACATGAGATAATAAATGTCATTATTCTTTAAGCCACTTTTAGTCGGATATTGCATTACTTACAGCCAATACTGTATTATATTACTTGAGACACTATGTTACACCCAATTCTAACTTTAGGATTCTCATATGAGTGTTCTACCTAAACTAACAATTTCTGGACACTTAAATGTCATTCCTGGAAATAAAAACAGAATGTCTTCTAAAATAGATCCTGGTATTTGCTCACTAAGCATCACTGATATTAAATCTCCTCTAGTCAAAACTCCAGTACTTAAATTTTAACCCACATCGCATCCTTCAATGACTTTTTAGAAATGTAAGATGAAGTCTTTAAAATGTTAGTTGCTGTTCTGTGAACATACTGAACTTGTAATACGAAACTAGATATGAACATTTTAATCAGAATATGATGGTTGGCTATCGTAGCTTAGATTTACTTTTAAGACTTGATAAGTTGATAATCTAGCTCGAAATTTAGTTTTTCACGGAATATTAAACAAGACTGACTTAAATTTAACAGTGCTCTGAAAATATCAATATTTTGTGGTCTCCTAAAACATCCCAGTTTAGAATCATTAACAAACAGTAAGCCTTTGAGTTTAGAAACATTAGCCGAAGTAAAATGAAATAAAATCCTTTATATCTTTGCTGCAAATACAAAAACAAGTAGCTCTTTATTTTCTCAAGGGAAGAAATCCATTTAAGAAATGCAGAAACAGCTTCTTAGTTGTTTTAAACTTCTTGAATAATTCACAGAATCAATGTTTCTATCATGAACATTATATAACAGCAATCATTCAGAAAATACGAATTCATTTGACTACTGCATGGGCCAGTGTTGTGTAAACTGGGTCCTAGGCATAGAACAACATAGATAACAGACTCTAGCTATATAGAATGATGTCATTGTAAGTACTCTGTTCTAGTACTGAATGTATCTAACAAAAGCATATGCAATGGCCATCATTGTCTGATTGCTTTCTCATAGTGTCTAGGCCTAATATATATTAGGTAGCTCCTTTGGAGCTCCTCCTGAAAGTTCTAGGTGTGGCTCTTGCCTCATTTTTATTATTATTTCATCTTTTAAAGTAGGCTCTATGCTAGAACTGATACATGAATTCAGCAAAGTTGCAGGATACAAAATCAATGTACAGAAATCAGTTGCATTCTTATACACTAACAATGAAGCAACAGAAAGACAAATAAAGAAACTGATCCCATTCACAATTGCACCAAGAAGCATAAAATACCTAGGAATAAATCTCACCAAAGATGTAAAGGATCTGTATGCTGAAAACTATAGAAAGCTTATGAAGGAAATGGAAGAAGATTTAAAGAAATGGAAAGACATTCCCTGCTCATGGATTGGAAAAATAATTATTGTCAAAATGTCAATACTACCCAAAGCTATGTACACATTCAGTGCAATCCCAATCAAAATTGCACCAGCATTCTTCTCGAAACTAGAACAAGCAATCCTAAAATTCATATAGAACCACAAAAGGCCCCGAATAGCCAAAGTAATTTTGAAGAAGAAGACCAAAGCAGGAGGCATCACAATCCCAGACTTTAGCCTCGACTACAAAGCTGTCATCATCAAGACAGCATGGTATTGGCACAAAAACAGACACATAGACCAATGGAATAGAATAGAAACCCCAGAACTAGACCCACAAACGTATGGCCAACTCATCTTTGACAAAGCAGGAAAGAACATCCAATGGAAAAAAGACAGCCTCTTTAACAAATGGTGCTGGGAGAACTGGACAGCAACATGCAGAAGGTTGAAACTAGACCACTTTCTCACACCATTCACAAAAATAAACTCAAAATGGATAAAGGACCTAAATGTGAGACAGGAAACCATCAAAACCTTAGAGGAGAAAGCAGGAAAAGACCTCTCTGACCTCAGCCGTAGCAATCTCTTACTCGACACATCCCCAAAGGCAAGGGAATTAAAAGCAAAAGTGAATTACTGGGACCTTATGAAGATAAAAAGCTTCTGCACAGCAAAGGAAACAACCAACAAAACTAAAAGGCAACCAACGGAATGGGAAAAGATATTCGCAAATGACATATCGGACAAAGGGCTAGTATCCAAAATCTATAAAGAGCTCACCAAACTCCACACCCGAAAAACAAATAACCCAGTGAAGAAATGGGAAGAAAACATGAATAGACACTTCTCTAAAGAAGACATCCGGATGGCCAACAGGCACATGAAAAGATGTTCAGTGTCAGGGAAATACAAATCAAAACCACACTCAGGTATCACCTCACGCCAGTCAGAGTGGCCAAAATGAACAAATCAGGAGACTATAGATGCTGGCGAGGATGTGGAGAAACGGGAACCCTCTTGCACTGTTGGTGGGAATGCAAACTGGTGCAGCCGCTCTGGAAAGCAGTGTGGAGGTTCCTCAGAAAATTAAAAATAGACCTACCCTATGACCCAGCAATAGCACTGCTAGGAATTTATCCAAGGGATACAGGAGCACTGATGCATAGGGCCACTTGTACCCCAATGTTCATAGCAGCACTCTCAACAATAGCCAAATTATGGAAAGAGCCTAAATGTCCATCAACTGATGAATGGATAAAGAAATTGTGGTTTATATACACAATGGAATATTACGTGGCAATGAGAAAAAATGAAATCTGGCCTTTTGTAGCAACGTGGATGGAACTGGAGAGTGTGATGCTAAGTGAAATAAGCCATACAGAGAAAGACAGATACCATATGGTTTCACTCTTATGTGGATCCTGAGAAACTTAACAGGAACCCATGGGGGAGGGGAAGGAAAAAAAAAAAAGAGGTTAGAGTGGGAGAGAGCCAAAGCATAAGAGACTGTTAAAAACTGAGAAAAAACTGAGGGTTGATGGGGGGTGGGAGGGAGGAGAGGGTGGGTGATGGGTATTGAGGAGGGCACCTTTTGGGATGAGCACTGGGTGTTGTATGGAAACCAATTTGTCAATAAATTTCATAAAAAAATAAATAAATAAAATAAAATAAAGTAGGCTCTACACCCAACGTGGGGCTCAACCTCACAACCCTAAGACCAAGAGTCACAGGCTCTGCCGACTGAGCCAGCCAGGCACCTGTCTTGCCTCATTTTTAGTATATGATGACAGATGGCAGATAACACAGTGCCACACCAATCCTAAGAAGCTTGATCAACCGAGCCAATGAAACCACTGGCATCTAAATCATGATCCATGAGTCCAGGTATAGAGCTGAACAAATGTGAGAATGCCACAAAGAATGACAATGAGAAGCAATGGTTGAAAATGAACACAAGAGTATGTGTTCCAAACTCACTATGGAAAACACACAATCTTGTTAATTTTTATAAGTTCATAAAGCGTGTGTGTGTGTGTGTGTGTGTGTGTGTGCGTACATGGGGAAGAACCATTTAAAGAGGCCATAAAAATGGAAAATAATCTAAGCTTCCTTTTTTGATTCAACAGATGAAATCATAGTAGAGAAGACTTAACAATGAAGGTACTCCCCTTCTCAGAACCATGAGTTATCCCAACAGGAATCATTTCAAGTATTACTTTCTTGCATTTTCACAATTAATATAGCACTTGTGTACATAAAGGAAACATCATATATACATTGAGGGCCTACTATAATTTTAGATGCTTGTCTTCCCTTGTGTATAAATAGAAAGTTAAAATTATCCCAATCAAAGCCATGCGTCAGGTGCTTTCAGGAATATTAAGAAGCATCCAGCACTATTCCTGTTCTAAGGATCTAATATTCCTACACTGGAGATGAGATACACACATGCAGCTGTTACAGGTAAGTAACAATAAAGATCAATTTCAAAATTTATCTTCAAGTGCAGACTGACAATAAACACTTCAGAGGAGGAAGAGGGCAAGAGATCAGGAGGTAACTACGGATTGGAGAGGGTGAGGCAGGCTTGATGCAGGAAAGGGAAGTGAAATCTTTTGAAAAGAAGAGTGATCCCATCAAAGTCATTATAGGATGGTTACCTGGCTATGCGAATCAGGGAGGTGGAAGTTGGGGGAATACAGGGAGTAGACGTAAAACGAGACGGACACATCAATAAATTGCTGCGGCAACGCACACATAGAGTGATGAAAACCAACCTACATGTGGATGGTAGTACTTGGGAACTAATATATCATGAAAATTCATGTTCTAAGTGGAAAAAGTAACATGGAGCTACTATAAGTAAAGGTCCCTCTGATGTTTCTTGACAGCATCCGGGAAGAACCAAAGTGGTTGCAAATTTGGTCCTCCAGCAAGTGACAAAATAGGATGCAAGGGAAGAACCAAAACTTCAGGAAGAGGAGATCAAAGCAGATTTGAGATCGATGAAATAGTAGTGAATGGAATATAAATTCGATACCAATTATGACTATAAAGCCTTCTTCTGTAGTTATCTTGAGGAAAGGAGATTGTGTGTGTGTGTGTGTGTGTGTGTGTGTGTGTGCACGAACCCACACTCCAGTGCATATTCACACCATGTGGGTCAAATCAAGAGAAATTAACTTGATGACATCTTTAGGTGGTTTCCAGCCTATGATTTCTGGGTACCCTATCTGTTTAATTAAAAAGCTATTCAATGTGCACAGAAGATACTACAAAGGATATTAATATTAAAATAAAGAAAATTGCAGAGTCATTTAAAAATCATTATCAAACATTTAAATTTCCATTAAAGAAAATGGAACAATGAATCTTTAAAGGCTCCTAAATGGGTGGCACTCCACATTGTATATTCCAATACTTATGAATAGCCAATTGTAAGTAATCCCAATTTCAAAAGACAACTGGCCTGGGAGGTGTATACAAAGTGATTAGAATTTCAAAGAGCTCAGAATAAATACCAGCTCTTTGATAGGATAATTTATGCATAAAGTGGCAGGAAGAGGTGTCTGAGTTGTTCTTGGAAAGTTCACACACAGCTATATTAGGAGTTTAAAGCAACCTTGGGTAATTTCTTATGTGTCACGAAAGTCTAGGCGAGATGCCTTTTCATATTAAGATGCTATTGACTGATGGTATACAAAAGAACATCTAATGGTCAAAGTGTTTTATCGTGAAGTTATAAAGCTATAGTATTCGAAAAAGTATAAATTGTGATCTGTTTGCTAGAGTATCATTTAAATTGATGAATATCATCAAAAACACCCCAAAGAGAACCGAGATGAATTACCAATTCAGAGGGATACTTGTGCTCAGTGTCTTTTTGTGAGCACAAAGAACTCACAGGAAACTCTAAATCCTTGAATGTATAGAGCTATTTAGTAATCTGTGGCCCTTTGGGAAGAAAAAAAAAAAAGACAACTACCCATTGTATTTCGTAAGCCAGTTGACAGTTTACACAGGTAATGTTACAGAGGACATCACAACAGTTCACAGTCTTGGACTTAACATTTTTCCACAGGGTAAATATGAGAGCATGTAAGAAAAGGGCACCACCGTTAGGCAGAAGAAACCACATTTATCCTGAGTATATGAGATTGATGGTCTATAATGCTTGGGAGCAATACTCCACCCCAGTCCTGAATACTTGCAGCCGACTCGTTCCTTATGGGCTTACCGGGGAGAGTTTAAATTCCAAAAATCTGTTTTGTTCTGGGAAATAAAGCCCCGATTCGTATAGTGCCTATTGCTGAGTTCACGTAAAACTCCCCAACTTAAAAGTTGCACGGCTGCTGTGGAACTTTTTAAGGAGATTCACGGGATACGTGCTGGAGAATTTCTCAGGCTCCCAGCTGATGCGGTTCACAGCGCAGCACGACTGGGTCTCCGTCTGGACTCAAGGGCATCTCTCTGGGCCTGCATCCTAGCATCCCTACAGATGAGCTACCGTCTGGCCCCTCTGTCTCTCCCAGAGCTCAATTCCGCAACTACCGCTTACGTTTCAGGACCAGTGAAGTGGCTGGGAGCATGCAGTTGAGGACACTTCGGCTTTTGGAGCTGAGCCAGAACGCCCTGATTAAAAATCCTTGTGAGGAACTGTCCTCAGATTGTATGGTATGAAGTGCAAACTAATCACGCGCTCTTTGCTCAGCCCAATAATCTGAGAACAAAGCATTCCCTTAAAACAAATTAAACATACTTGATTCTCACAGTGAGCAGGAAGATTATATAACTCATCCAGGCAAGGATTTATGGGGCCTGCAATTTGAATGACGAAAGGGAACGGGGTAGATCATTGACGGCCAGGGGAGGGGGGAAATCGGGACAGAGGGTAGGACGTTATGTAATAGAAGGTACGGTGGCTGAGTATCTGCCTTATTTTTTGTCATCTTCTAATTTCAGAAATCAGCATATTAGATAAGGCTTCGGTCGAGTAGCTTTGGTTCTAATAAGGGGCTGCGGGAGGCCTGTGCCTCCTCTATCCTTATCCCGCAGTTCTAAAGATCAATTGAATCCGGCCTCCGCCGGGACACCTGAATTCAAAACACCTCCTCTGGGGCCACTCGGAAGAGCCTGAGATCAATCAGACCTACACTGAGAGGTTTCTCTTCCGGCTTTAAAGACACCGAACAGCCTATCCAGAAAGAATATCTATGGTTTATAATCCTAATTATCAATGGAGCCCAATCACATGCTGGAATGACGGTTGGTGGTGCTGTCTCTGTTTCACACGAGGCAAGCATACTTAACTAAAGTTGAGAGATAACAAAAGGCGACCGCGTCTACTACAGAGATTTGAATTTCATGAATGAAACGCAACAACTTAGTAAAAAAAAAAAAAAAAAACTCACTTAAATGAGCTTGGCCTTGACGTAAGGGAGAGAACCAAGCTAGCAGACGCTTGGCCATGTGAAGGAGCTCTAACCAGGCCTTGACTCCAAAGCAGGTGGGAAGGCTGGCCTCCGCGACCTATATCTGAGGGGGCTGACTCTTTCCAGTGTTTTCTCACGGGAGTATCTGCCATGGTTGTAGACTTATTACATATTTAGCATAAACATGAAGCCTACTGCAGTGCATAAGAGTATGGGACTACAACTTAGCCTACTTACGTTCAACTGCAAATCCCCCCATTTACTAATTCAAGAAAATGAGAACTCACAAAAGGATCCCGAGTCCAGTAACCAGATTTGGCAAATAAAAATACAGAACGCTCAGTTAAATTGAAAAGCAAAAAATAATTTTTTCATAAGTGTGCCCCCAATATCGCATGACACATACTAAAAGTATTTATTTGTTCTTTATTTTTTTAAGTAGGCTCCACGCCCAACGTGGGACTTGAACTCACGACCTGGAGATCAAGAGTCACATGCTCTACCTACCGAGCCAGGCAGGTGCTTCTATATTTGGTCTTTATCTGAAATTCAAATTTTACTGGATATTCTGTATTTTATCTAGTGGAACTGCTTTTAGATCCAGCCAAAACACAAATTCGCCTGTTGCTCTAAACCTGCTTTCTGTTCTACAAACCATTGCTCACATTTATGGAGTGTTTCCTACGTTAGCTACATGCATCCCTCACGGTATCACATAATATTATTATTATCTCCTTTTTACAGCACAAGACACTGAAACACAAAGACTATAGGGAGCTAATTTGTTCTAAAGCGCAGTGGCAGATCTGGGATTAGGATCCAAGTCTTTTTTTTATTTTAAAACTAAGGCTTATAATTACTTTGATATATTGCTTCCCCTGGGAGGAAAAATCATTAATTCCATCCAGCAAAAAATTAGGCAATGTTTAGTTCTGGCTCAGGATAGCGACGTAGGAAAACTCTGTGCTCGCCTCCCCCCCCAAGGAACACATCAAATTACAACTATTAATAGAACAATTCCTCCTGAAGAAGTGAGGACGGACTAAACGGCTATTGAACAAAAAGACAGGATGGTGGGAGAACAGCAAAAGACACGGAGACCAGTGACAAAGGGAACCCCACCCCTGGTACTGTGCACAGCGGCGGGGAAGGACAGTACTGCGGGACCAGGAACAGATCTCTCCGTCCTTGGGCACAGAAAAAAGCAGCAGTTTAAAAAAGCATATAAAAGAGACAACACTAGGGGCACCTGGGTGGCTCAGTCAGTTGAGCGGCCGCCTTCGGCTCACGTCATGATCTCGCAGTTCATGAGTTCAAGCCCCACATCGGGCTCACTGCTGTCAGCCTGTCAGCACAGAGCCCGCTTCGGACCCTCTGTCACCCTTTCTCTGCCCCTCCCCTGCTTGCACTCTCCCCAAAACTAAACAAATATGTAAAAATAAAAGTAAATAAAAAGTAATGACCTATCAGAGTGAGTATTGCCCTGATGCCCCGTGCATGATTATAAAGAAAAACGTCATTAAAAGAAATTGAATTCCGGGCACCTGAGTGGCTCAGTCAGTTAAACCCCCAACTTCGGCTCAGGTCATGATCTCGCAGACTGTGAGTTCAAGCTCCGAGTCGGGCTCTGTGCTGGCAGCTCGGAGCCTGGAGCCTGCTTCGGATTCTGTGTCTCCCTCTCTCTCTGCCTCTCTCCCACTCATGATCTGTCTGTATCTCTCTCTCTCAAAATAAATAAACCTTTACAAAAAAAGTTATGGGGCACCTGGGTGGCTCAGTCGGTGGAGCCCCCGACTTCGGTGCAGGTCTATGAATTCGAGCCCCGCGACAGGCTCTATGTTAACAGCTCAGAGCCTGGAGCCTTCTTCAGACTCTGTGTCTCCCTCTCTCTCTGCCCTTCCCAGCTCATACTCTGTCTCTCTCTCTCTCAAAAAATAAGCATTAAAAAAAATAAATAAACAATAAAAAATTAAAAAAAAAACCCAGAGATAACACTACAACAGCCAAGCGGCACGGGAGCCACAGGAAAGCTCTCTAAGCCAGAGAGACTAGAGAATGAAGTGGTTCCCATTCCCACCCCACCTGAACAGCCTAGACCTGAGCAGGACCCAGACACTCGTTGGGTCTGGACATCTCAGTGAGCTCACAACCTCAGCCAAGCCCGGGTTTACGAGCCCACACCAGTTTTATTTTATTATTCTTGTTTTGACTTTTTAAAGTTTCTCTTTGGTTTTTCTTTTTGCTTTTCTTCTTTTCTTTCTTGATCTTGTTTTTTTTCCTTTTCTTTTTTCTTTTTGTAATCTTTTATTTCTTCGTTTATTATTTTCCTTTTTAACTCATTATGTCTTTTCTTTATTGTTGCTGCATCAGCCAGAGTTCAAAAGAGTAAGTAGGCAGATGCCAGCTGGCAAAAGTCACCAAGCACACACAGTCCGCAAGGGGGACCCCATACACAAGGCCACTCCTCCAACTTCAGGAAAAGTTGCCGGTCTGTCCAATCCATAGAAACAAACACAGAATGTCCAGCAAAATGGAGAGACAGAGGAATATTCTCCAAAAGAAAAAAATCAGAAAAAAAAAAACTCAGAAAAAGAACGAAATGAAACAGAGATGAGCAATATGCCTCCTGTAGAATTTAAAAGTAATGATCATAAAGATATGCACGGGGCTGGAGAAAAGAGAGGAAGAACTCAGTGACACCTTCCATAAACAGAAATTTTTTTTTTCATTTTTTTAACGTTTATTCATTTTTGAGAGACAGAGAGAGACAGAGCACGAGCAGGGAAGGAGCAAAGAGAGGGAGACACAGAATCGGAAGCAGGCTCCAGGTTCTGAGCTGTCAGCACAGAGCCTGATGCGGGGCTTGAACTCATGAACTGCGAGATCATGACCTGAGCCGAAGTCAGACGCTCAACTGACTGAGCCACCCAGGTGCCCCACAGATAGAAAATATTTAAAAGAACTGATCAGAGTTCAAGAATACAATAACTGAAATACAAAACACGCTAGAGGGAAGCAATAGTAGATTAGAGGATGCAGAAGAATGTACCAGCAACCTAGAAGACAGGGTAAAGGAAAGCCCACAAGCTGAATAGCAAAAAGAAAAGAATTTTAAAAATTTTAGGATAGATAAGAGATCCCCCTTGAACATCAAGCAAACAAACATTTGCATGATAGGGGTCCCAGAAGAAGAAGAAAGGTGTACAAAATTTCTCTGAAGAAATCATAACTGAAAACATCCCTAACCTAGGGAGAGAAATAGACATCTAAGTCCAAGAAGCACAGAGTTTCAAACAAGATGAACCAAAGGAGGTCTACACCACAGCACATAATACTTTAAAACGTCAAGGCTTAAAGATAAAGAGAAGGACACCTGGGTGGCTCAGTGGGTTAAGCATCCGACTTCAGGTCAGGTCATGATCTCATGGTCTATGAGTTCGAGCCCCGCGTCGGGCTCTGGGCTGACAGCTCGGAGCCTGGAGCCCGCTTCGGATTCTGTGTCTCCCTCTCTCTCTGCCCCTCCCCGATTCGTGCTCTGTCTCTCTCTGTCTCAAAAATAAATAAACATTAAAAGAAAAAAAAATTTTAAAAAGATAAAGAGAGAATTTTAAAAGCAGCAAGAGGGAAACAAAAAGGTACCTATAAGGGAAAACTTATATGGCTATCAGCTGATTTTTCACCAGAAATTTTGCAAGCCAGAAGGGAGTTGCATGACATATTCAAAGTGCTGAAAAGAAAACACATGGAACCAAGAATACTCTACCCAGCAAGGTTATCATTCAGATTTGAAGAAGAGATAGAGTTTCCCCAGACAGGGGTGCCTGGGTCGCTCAGCCAGATGATGGTCTGACTCTTGATTTTGGCTAAGGTCATGATCTCACAGTTCGTGAGATCAAGCCCTATGTCGCTCTGTGCTGACAATGTAGAGCCTGCTTAGGATTTTCTCTCTCGTGTCTCTCTGCCCCTCCTCCCCACTTGTGCATTCTCTCTCTCTCAAAATAAATAAATAAACTTTAAAAAGGATCAGAGCAGAAAAAAACAGTATAGAGACGAAAAGCAATAGAAAAAAATCAACAAAATCAAGAGCTGGTTCTTTGAAAAGATAAACAAACTGTCAGACCCTTAGCTAGACTCACTAAGAAAAAAACAGAAAGGACCCAAATAAATAAAATCAAAAATGAGGGAGGAGAAGTAACAACTGACATCACAAACACAAATGAAAATACAAATACTATGAAAAACTGTTGCCAACAAACTGGACAACCTAGAAGAAATGGATCCATTCCTAGAAACATACAATCTTCCAAAACTGAATCAGGAAGACATAGAAAATCTGAACAGATTGATTACAAGTAACAAAATTGAACTGGTAATCCAAAAAAAACGACCAAAAAATAAAAGTCCAGGACCAGATGGATTCACAGGTGAATTCCACCAGATATTTAAAGAGTCAATACCTGGGGGCGCCTGGGTGGCGCAGTCGGTTAAGCGCCCGACTTCAGCCAAGTCACGATCTCGCGGTCCGTGAGTTCGAGCCCCACGTCAGGCTCTGGGCTGATGGCTCAGAGCCTGGAGCCTGTTTCCGATTCTGTGTCTCCCTCTCTCTCTGCCCCTCCCCCATTCATGCTCTGTCTCTCTCTGTCCCAAAATAAATAAACGTTAAAAACTTTAAAAAATAAATAAATAAAAATAAATAAAGAGTCAATACCTACTCTACTCAAACTATTCCAAAAAATAGAAGAGGGAAGAAAGCTTCCAAATTCATTCCATAAGGCAAGCATTACCCCGTTTCCAAAACCAGACAAAGACACCAAAAAAACCATGAAAACTACAGGTCTATAACCCTGATGAACACAGATGCAAAAATCCTCAACGAAATATCAGCAAACTGCACACAACACATTAAAAAGCTCATTCACCACAACCAGATGGGATTTATTCTCAGGATGCAAGCATGGTTCAATATTTGCAAATCAATCAATGTTATACACCACATCAACAAACCAAAAGGCAAACATCATGTCAATGGATGCATAAAAGCATTTGACAAGATTCAACATCGATTCATGACGAAAACTCTAAACAAAATGGGATTCGAGGGAACATAACAAAGGCCATATATGAAAAACTCCCAGCTAACATCATCCTTAATGGTGAAAAACTGAGAGCTTCTCCTCTAAGGTCAGGAACAATAGAAGAATGTCCACCCTCACCACTTTTATTCAACATAGTAATGGAAGGCCGAGCCACAGCAACCAGACAAGAAAAAGAAATGAAAAGAAAAAAGAAGTAAGAGGCATCCATACTGATTAAGAAGAACTTAAACTGTCACCATTTACAGATGATATATTGCATATAGAAAATCCTAAAAACTCAACTAAAAAGTTACTAGAAGTAAAAACAAGGATACAGTAAAGTAGCAGCATACAAAATTAATACCCAGAAATTGGTAGCATTTCTAAACAGTAACAGCGAAATTACAGAAATTTTTTAAAAACACCACTTACAATTACACCAAAATGAATAAAATATCTAGTAATGAACTTAACCAAAGAAGTGAAAGACTTGTACTCTGAAAACTATAAAACACTGATAAAAGAAGTTGAAAAGGACACAAACATTTGGAAAGATACTCCATGATCATGGATGGGAAGAACTAATGTTGTCAAAGTGTCCATACTACACAAAGCGATCTACAAATTCAATGCAATCCCAACAACACTTTTCACAAAACTAAAGCAAATAATACTAAAATTTGTAAGAAACCACAGAAGACTTCAAATAGCCAAAGCAATCCTGAGAAAGAAGACAGACCTTAAGGTATCACAATTCCAGATTTCAAGATATACTATAGAGCTGCAGTAATCAAAACAGTATGGTGCTGGCACAAAAATGGACACACAGATCAATGGAACAGAATAGAGACCCCAGAAATAAACCCACATTTATATGGTCAGTTCATCTATGACAAAGAAGCCAAGAATCTACAATGGAGAAAAGCAGTCTTTTCAATAAATGGTGCTGGGAAACTGGACAGCTACTTGTAAAACAATGAAACTGGCTTTCTTGCCACTTTCTTACCACCATACATAAAAAAAAAGTCAATATGGATCAAAGACCTAAATGTGAGACATCAACCATGGCGAAATTCTTCTAGATATGTCTCCTAAAGCAAGGGAAACAAAAGCAAAAATAAACTATTGGGACTACATCAAAATAGAAAGCTTTAACACAGCAAAGGAAACCTTACAAAAAGGCAACCTAGTGAATGGGTGAAGATATTTGTAAATGATATATGCGATCAGGGGTTAAGATCCAAAATATACAAAGAACTGATACAACTCAACACCAAAAAAAAACAAGCAACCAAACAAAAACAAACAAAAAACAAATCCGATTTAAAACATGGGCAGAGCACCTGACAGGAATTTTTCCAAAGAAGACATACAAACAGCCAACACACACATGAAAAGATGCTCAACATCACTAATGGTCAGGGAAAGGCAAATCAAAACAACAATGAGATTATGACCTCGCATCTGTCAGAATGGCTAAAATCAAGCGCACAAAAAACAAGTGTCGACCAGGATGTGGAGAAAAAGGAACGTTCGCTCACTGTCAGTAGGAACATAAAATGGTACAACTACTGTGAAAAACAATATGGAGGTTGCTCAAAAAATTAAAGATAAAAATACCATATGATCTAATAATTCCACTACGGGGTATTTACCCAGGGAAAATGAAAACACTAACTTGAAAAGATATATGCACCCCTATGTTTATTGCAGCATTATTTTCAGTAGCCCGGACATGGAAGCAACCTAAATGCCCACCCATAGATCAATGGATAAGGGAAATGTGATACACACACGCAGGAATATTACCTAGCCGTGAAAAGGATGAGATCGTGCCATGTAAGAAAACACGGATGGACCTAGAAGGTATTATGCTAAGTGAAATACGTCAGACTGAGAAAGACAACTACCATCTGATTCCACTCGTAACTGAAATCTAAAAAAATGAATAATTGAATAGCAGAAACATTGAAAAGCGGAATCAGAACTATAAATACAGAGAACTGATGTTTGCCAGAGTGGATAGGAGTGGGGGGTGGGCAAAATGGATGAAGGGGAGAGGGAGATACAGGCCTCCAGTTATGGGATGGGTGAAGTCATGGGAATAAAAACAGCATAAGGCAGACAGTGATATTATAATAGCGATATAATGGAACAAATGATAGCTATACTCGCGGTGAATATAGCATAACGTATAAATTTGTCAAATCACTAAGTTGGACACCTGAAACTAATGTAATAATATGTGTCAACTACACCCAAATTAAAAATAAATTTAAAATACAAAGGGAAAAATATGAAATGTATAGTATGTGCAAATCACTGTCCTAGTCACTCAATCGCATGATCTTTGATCTCCTCACCTGTAAAGAAAGGATTAAATGAAATAGCTATATGTCAAATGCACAGATAATATCCCTGTTTAGGGAGAAGATGACATTTAGTGGATCTTTGAAGAACCAGTGGGATGTTCACAAGTTGTTGTAGGGCCGGAAATCATATCACAAAGAGGTAAAGAAGAAGAGAGTTTCAGCATCTGATGAAAGAGTTCTAGAACCAGTTGCCCAATGACTAGTAGATGATACCTGTGGTGCTGTTATTAAAAGGAAATACAGGGGCGCCCGGGGTGGCTCAGTCAGTTAAGCGTCCGACTTCGGCTCAGGTCATGATCTCATGGTTCATGGGTGCGAGCCCCACGTCGGGCTCTGTGCTGACAGCTTAGGGCTTAGAGCCTGCTTTAGATTCTTTGTCCCCTGCCCCCACTCCTCTCCTGTTCACACTCTGTCTCTCTCTCTCAAAAATGAATAAACATTTTAAAAAATTTTAAAGGAAATGAAGTCAGGGTGCCTGGGTGGTTCAGTCAATTGAGCGTCGGACTTCAACTCAGGCCATGATCTCATGGTTTGTGTGTTCGAGCCCCACGTTAGGCTCTGTGCTGACAGCTAGGAGCCTGGACACTGCTTCGGATCCTCTGTCTCTCTCTCTCTCTCTCTCTCTCTCTCTCTCTCTTTCTCTCTCTGCCTCTCTCCCACTTGTGCTCTCTCTTGGAAATAAATAAATAAACATTAAAAAAAGAAAAAAGAAATGAAGTCAGACTCTGAAGACTATTCAAGTCCTATTCACAGGACACTTAAGCAACACCCGTCCAGAGCCGACAGTCACCTCCATGCCATTCTTGCTCACAGAGCAGTGCTTGCAAACAGTCTCATCCAAAAGCTTTTCCACCTCTGATCATCCTTGACTTGGGTTGCACTCATCTGAGCGATCGCACATCCAAAGACTTTCAACATTTAAGGTTTCCAATTCAAAATTGCTGTGGCTGACGGTCCGTGAGTTCAAGCCCGATTCAGGCTCTTCACTGACAGCAAGAAGCCTGCTTCTGATTTCCTGTCTCCCTCTGTCTCTCTGCCCCTCCCCCATTTGCACTATCTCTCTCTCTCTCTCTCTCTCTCTCTCTCTCTCTCTCAAAATAAATAAACTTTTTTCAATAAGAAACAAACAGGGGCGCCTGGGTGGCTCAGACAGTTAAGTGTCTGACTTTGCCTCAGGCCATTATCTCACAGTTCTTGAGTTCGAGCCCCACATTGGGCACTGTGCTGACCTGCTTCCATTTCTGTGTCTCCCTCTCTCTGCCCCTCTCCCACTCATGTTCTGTCTCTCTCGCTCTCAAAAATAAATACACATTAAAAATATTTTTTTTTAATTTTTTTTACATTTATTTATTTTTGAGACAGAGAGAGACAGAGCATGAATGGGAGAGGGTCACAGAGAGAGGGAGACACAGAATCCGAAACAGGCTCCAGGCTCTGAGCCATCAGCCCAGAGCCCGACGCGGGGCTCGAACTCACGGACCGCGAGATCGTGACCTGGCTGAAGTCGGACGCTTAACCGACTGCGCCACCCAGACGCCCCTAATTTTTTTTTTTAACGTTTATTTATTTTTGAGACAGAGAGAGACAGAGCATGAACGGGGGAGGGTCACAGAGAGAGGGAGACACAGAATCCGAAACAGGCTCCAGGCTCTGAGCGGTCAGCACAGAGCCCGACGCGGGGCTCGAACTCACGGACCGCGAGATCATGACCTGAGCTGAAGTTGGACGCTTCACCGACTGAGCCACCCAGGCGCCCCAAAAATATTTTTTAAAAAAGAGGCAAACAAACAAGCAAAAGGGGTGGGGTGGGAGAGACAAACCAAAAAACAGACTCTTAACTATAGAGAACAAACTGATGGCTCCCAGAGGGAGGTGGGTGGGGCATGGGTGAAATAGGTGATGGGATTAAGGAGGGCACTTGCTGTGATGAGCACTGGCTGATGTATGGAAGTGTTGAATCATTACATTGTACACCTGACACTAATATTCTACCGTACCTTAACTGGAATTTAAATAAACCCTTAAAAACAAGCAAACAAACAAAAAAAAATTGCTGTGCCTGGAAATTTCCAGTGTTTCATGAAGAACTTCCTCTCAAGGATTTCAGACATGAAAGGTGAGGTTGAAGAAAGCTATAAGTAAAGCGTGCAATGTATTTTTACATATCGCTACTGTAGCGGGCCAGGAGCAGGCCACGCCAAAATGTGCCACTTTGGCATATTGATTATTTTAAGTAAAAGTTACTCAAGAGACAGCCTGTGCAGGGAAGGACACTCAGAGCCTTTTCTGTTCCCCTGACAGCGGGAAGTAAATCTCCCTTATAAAATGTACCCTCCCTGTATCAGTAAAGACTTTTTAAAATTATTTTTAATGTTCATTTATTTTTGAGAGAGAGCGAGAGAGAGACAGTGCAAGCAGGGGAGGGGCAGAGAGAGAGAGGAGATACAGAATCCAAAGCAGGGTCCGGGCTCCAAGCTGTCAACACAGAGCCCGACGCGGGGCTCGAACTGATAAACTGTGAGATCGTGACCTGAGCTGAAGTCGGACGTTTCCCCGACTGAGCCACCCAGGCGCCCCAGCAACAAAAATTTCTCTGGACCACATTTCTACCTCCAGTTACTGCCCCACTATTCTCCTTCCAACCATCATTAATCTCCAGAAAAGTTTGGACTCACCATTCATTTCCAATTCCAGAAGTCCATACCTAAAGGAGGAGTTAAGTTTTCTCCTGACACACCCGAATCTGGCATTTGCCCCCACCATTACATTGAAATTGCTCTCTTCGTGGTCAACAATGACCTTCATGTGGCTAAATCCCCCGGCCATTTCTCAGTCTTCAACCTTGCTGACTCATCACCGGCATTTAATGCAGTTGTTACTTCTTTCAATTCAAAATACTTTTTCCACTGGCTACCAGGACACCAAACTTCTAATCTTCCTTCTGTCTCATTGGCTGATCTATCTCATATTCTTTCACTGGCACCTACCATCTCTTCAAGCTCTTGATGATAAAGTAAGTGGGAGATGCAGGAGAGAAGCATCAAAAGAGAAGACTTCAAAAGGGAAGCGCTCGAGAAGGTGCAAGGCCTTGGGACATGTTGACCCAGCTGGACACGGAGGCTGCGGCTCCTAAGGAGCACCCAGGGCCACTAGCATTGTCCAGGGCTGGCTCCTCCTTCACACCTGACCCTTCCTAGTGTCATAAAAACAGTTACCCTGAAATTCAACCTTGAAAAGCAAAACCATGAAGTTGATGACTACACTTGCTTGGCTGACTTGACGCACGTAAGTCTTTAGCAGTTATCCTAATAAAAAGAGGCTGCATCCTGGAGTTGGGACCTCATTCCGATGCCAGTATGAGGACCTTCACTTAACTGCATCTTGTTTGCATCTTGTCATCTTTTGCAACTCCGGCCATACTCCCCGCAACATTTGGAGTAGTTGGCAGGATACGGTGCGGCAAACAGTCTTGGAGACTATTCTAGGTTTCCAGTTGCAGAGGACCAAAGCGGAGCCAGAGGACAGGTGAGTCCCGCTAGGGGATAGTGCAGTATGGGAAACTCCCCATCTCATGACCATGAAGCTTCCTCTAAATTAATTCGTACGTTAATGCGAAGTTCAGGAGTAAAAGTGAAAAGGGGAACTTTTGATGAGCTCTGGTACTAAGTTAAAACACAGTGCTTTTGGTTTACCCTTTCTGGAAAAAAATCTTTTAAACAATGGAGATTGATTATGAAAACGCTTGGATGCCCTCATCAAAATGGAGATACCATTTCTTTAAAAGCTCGGTCTTTATGCTCTTTAATTGAGATGGATTTAAAGCCTTTACAGTCTGACTCAGAACAAAACAGAAGTTCACATAAATTAAAAACTCATCAAGAAGAAGGAGATGAGTCAGCTTTTACCATCCGATAGTTTTGAGGATGAGTCTTCTTCTGAAGGAATCGAAGCTATAACACCTGAGGAAAATAGTTTACCAGAATAGCCTCCTCTGCCACCCACAAATGATGATTAGAGATAACTGTCCCTGGTCAGTCTACCTCAGGATAGAGATTTTATTTATTTATTTTGTTTATTATTTGTTATATAATTTATTGTCCAATTGGTTTCCATCCAACACCTCGTGCTCATCCCCACAGGTGCCCTCCTCCATGCCCATCACCCACTTTCCCTTCCCTCCCACCCCCCATCAACCCTCAGTTCATTCTCAGTTTTTAAGAGTCTCTTATGGTTTGCCTCCTTCCCTCTGTAACTTTTTTTCCCCTTCCCCTCCCCCATGGTCTTCTGTTAAGTTTCTCAGGATCCACATAAGAGTGAAAACATATGGTATCTGTCTTTCTCTGTTTGACTTATTTCACTTAGCATCACACTCTCCAGTTCCATCCACGTTGCTACAAAGGGCCATATTTCGTTCTTTCTCATTGCCACGTAGTATTCCATTGTGCATATAAACCACATCTTCTTTATCCATTCGTCAGTTGATGGACATTTATGTTCTTTCCATACTTAGGCTATTGTTGAAAGCGCTGCTATACACATTGGGGTACAAGTGCCCCTCTGCATCAGCACTCCTCTATCTGTTGGGTAAATTCCTAGCAGTGCTATTGCTGGGTCATAGGGTAGATCTATTTTTGATTTTTTGAGGAACCTCCACACTGCTTTCCAGAGCGGCTGCACCAGTTTGCATTCCCACCAACAGTGCAAGAGGGTTCCCGTTCCTCCACATCATTTCCAATGTTACTCCTCATCAGGGAAATACATAGAGATTTTAAGGAATATTCCCAAGCAGCTGCCGAAACTCCTTCTGTTTCGGGGAACTCCCCTGTCTTCTCTGGCCCGTCATGGACCGCCTAATTCCACGAATGGAAAACAAAAACAAAACAAAACAAAACAAAACAAATAATACAAAACAAAACAGAAACCGGTATCTGCTCGTCTATCTGAGCTGACAGGCTCTAGGACCATGTGAACTCTGCCCTCTGTGCCTCTGTTTGCCTTCAGGCCTCTGGGCACAGACACCTCACCTCTTCTGGGAGGTGAGAAGGTCTGCTGTCAAAGGCAAAAAAAAAAGCCTCCTTAAACTTTAAATTTCCTCACTGGTTCTGGGTAAAAATTAGCAATGGTAAACTTTTAAGGGGACACAGATAAAATATTAAGATAGACGTGTCTTTTAAATTAAAAAACTTTATTCTCGGGGGTGCCTGGGTGGCTCAGTCGGTTGAGCGTCCGACTTCGGCTCAGGTCATAATCTCATGGTCCGTGGGTTCGAGCCTCGTGTCGGGCTCTGTGCTGACAACTCAGAGCCTGGAACCTGCTTCGGATTCTGTGTCTCCCTCTCTCTCTGCCCCTCCCCTGCTCTCGCTCTCTCTCTCTCTCAAAAATAAATAAACATTTAAAAACATTTAAAAAAATAAAAAACTTCATTCTACTAAGGTTGAGATGAACAGAATTTTAAAAATATACTGGTATAAGGTTAAAACTCCATTTTTCTCTCTGTTCAAAAAACAAAGCTTTCTAGGGGCGCCTGGGTGGCTCAGTCGGTTGAGCGTCCGACTTCAGCCAGGTCACGATCTCGCGGTCCGTGAGTTCGAGCCCCACGTCGGGCTCTGGGCTGACAGCTCAGAGCCTGGAGCCTGCTTCGGATTCTGTGTCTCCCTCTCTCTCTGCCCCTCCCCCGTTCATGCTCTGTCTCTCTCTGTCTCAAAAATAAATAAAAGTTAAAAAAAAATTAAAAAAAAAAAAGCTTTCTTGAACTGTTCTACTCTTGATAAGACAATGTAAACAAAGGTTTTATTTTTTTTTCTCTTTGCCAAAAAACCAAAGCTTTAGGTTTCATCTTTATCAGGTCTTTGACTGCTTAGGTAAAACTTCTCAATGTTAAAGGAACTAGACTTTGCTAACAAATATATAATGCTATACATTTGCCTTTAGCATCTTTTATTGCCACGTTGGTTAAAAAAATAAAATTTTAAGATTTATAATGATTTGTAATCCTATTTATGAGGTGCTTTATAATAACTTCCTAAGGTTATAACAAGCTTCCCAGGATTTAAATGGTAAATAAAGCTTATGTAATATTTAAACTAATTTAAAATTTGTTGGATCTGTCTTTAAAGTTATCAACATTAAAAACAAAACTTTAGGGACGCCTGGGTGGCGCAGTCGGTTAAGTGTCCGACTTCAGCCAGGTCACGATCTCGCGGTCCGTGAGTTCGAGCCCCGCGTCGGGCTCTGGGCTGATGGCTCAGAGCCTGGAGCCTGTTTCCGATTCTGTGTCTCCCTCTCTCTCTGCCCCTCCCCCGTTCATGCTCTGTCTCTCTCTGTCCCAAAAATAAATAAACGTTGAAAAAAAAAAAATTAAAAAACAAACAAACAAAAAAAAAACCCAAAACTTTATTCTACTAAGATTTACTAAAAGTCGAATAAACTCACGTTATCTCTGTGCCAATCTGTTAACAAAAGGATGACTTTAAGTCAAACTTTGTTTGCCTCCTAGTTTTCAAAGGTAATTGTTAAGATAGCTTTCAAAGTCTTCAGTAACCTAAACCATTAAAGTTTTGCTTGCATGATAAATTGAGATTAAATTCATTGGATAGCTAACGAGATAAGAAGCTGAAGCACTAATTACTATGTAGGTCTGTGCTTTTGACTTGTTGCAAAAAACTGAGGGTATTTGAACTGTTAAAAAACATGGTTTGTGCTTAAGTTTGCCGTTCAAAAAAATTCTTATAAAACATAGAATTCACATAGAATTTTATATACATATATATGTGTATATATATATATATGTATATATATATATATATATATATATATATATATATATATATATATAATGTCTGAGACAAGCAAGACAATCTTCTTAGGGGGCTTGCTTTTTGTTCTAAGGTACCCCTCAAATGAACAACGTTGTTCATGTCAAAAGCTCCCCAAAGTGGCATTGCTATTCCAAATTGTCGCTGTTGAAATTGTTCCAGTTAGAAAAACAAACATACAATTTAGCGCTATAGTGAGAAAACATGACAGAAGCAGGTGTCGGCCTCTAAAAGGGGTATGACCTTGTGGAAGGTTCGTACCCTTGTGAGAACTGAACAATCTATAAGAATGGTGCTTGCGAGGGGCGCCTGGGTGGCGCAGTCGGTTGAGCGTCCGACTTCGCTCAGGTCACGATCTCACGGTCCGTGAGTTCGAGCCCCGCGTCAGGCTCTGTGCCGACAGCTCAGAGCCTGGAGCCTGCTTCAGATTCTGTGTCTCCCTCTCTCTCTGGCCCTCCCCCCATTCATGCTCTGTCTCTCTCTGTCTCAAAAATAAATAAATGTTTAAAAAAAATTAAAAAAAAAAAAAAGAATGGTGCTTGCATAACTTGGGGTCTCTGGTGTTTGGCCAAAGGTTGATCGTCACCACTTGGGGGCCAAACAAAACCTCCTGATTCTGGGTGGATGAAACTAAACAGGGCAGTTGCCTGGGACACAAAGGCAGAACAGAAAAGGAAGTCCTTTTAAGGTTCTGAAATGGTGTCCATAACAATATTTGTCCAAATCACACTTGCCTGAGGACACCTTCTGAACTCCTCAGTCCCCAGGACCAGGTCCTGGATGACTCGTTGGACAGTACTTGCCTTCTCCCTATAGAGTTTTCTTCTTGTGGCCAAACAACATTCTAGACACTAGAACAGCACATAAGCCATAAGAGGAGGCATTAGAAGGCTCTGAAACAATTTTACCAAGGAATAATACAAAACTGATTGGGTAACAACGATATCCCAAGAGACCTTACTCCAAGGAAACAAAATAAGCCCAATGCTGATGGGCCTCAGTGAAATATTGGGGCTCAACTCGGCATGAACGTAGCCTTCGGCCACAGACGGGGTAACTTATCAAGCAGAGAGAAACACAAGGCATCGCAAATATGTGCAGTTTTCCTGAGTCGAGGGTGCTCATCCAAAGAAGAGAGTACATCAGCTGAATCTCAGTGGAACATCCGTTTCTGTCAACGCCCTCTAAACCTAAGACCCCCAGGAACACACCATTAGTTAAACAAGCTGTGTTCATTAGTCACAACCCTCGCAAGGAGGGTTTGGGCTTATGTTGGGTGATTCTGGGGAGGCTCTTAAAAAGCAGAGCTTTGTGGTTCGGATGCTATCAGGAAGTGGGATCGTTTTATGATTGGCTATTTTACTAAATCTTCTCTATGGGGAGGGCAGACCAGAGTTGGGTTGCAGGTGTGAATAGTAAAGAAGCGTCAGTCACTCCTATTAGACGGGATGGTGGAACCATTGGTATTCCGTGGCTCATGGTTCGTCCACATTCAGACATGACCGTGGAGTAGCCTTTCTGTCTTGATCCACATCACGGTCACAGAGCGGCCTTGTTGGGCACTGGTGTTTTGTGATATTGTTTATGTTCAACAAGAGAACGCCAAGGCCCAGCAGTGAGTGCCAGACTGTCTCGTGGCAACGAAACATACATAGCGATCATACAAGTCTAGCTTCTGGATGTCAGCAGCTCGTTTTCTTTCTCATCATAACCCAAGCCCCCATTTTCTGGAGTCAACGGACATTTTGTTTGAAGACGGGCAGTTAATAGCATGAGCAATGGAGACAAATTCTCCCATTAGAAAGTAACTGTGTTGGGGTGACAAAGCCAAGCCCATGTCAAAGGCACATTGTTAAAGTGTCAAGAAATGTCTCCAACCGGCTCCCATATAGAATAATGGAAGTAGGGAGAGAGAAATACACATGAAGATGTTCTTGAGTCTGTCTTTTTCATGAATAGTTCAAGCAGGCTTCTCTAAGAGCCTATTTTGAGCTGGGTTTCTAGTTAAAAGTAAAAGTGTCTAAGTAAGAACAATATACCCTTTTTGCTCAGCACAGAAAAGCTCTATAATTTGCTGGAGAGAGAATAGAACTGGTACACAGACAAAACCAAAGCCTGTAAAAATCTGTTTATCACCGGCCTAATAATAAGTCATCCCCTCTTAGTCTTTTCATTTGCGATTGATTTCTGGAGGTTGGAAACAAGCTTGTGACTCAGGAGTTTAGAGTCAGTAGAACAAATTTGCTGCCTCCGCGTCATGCTGGGTTGTAGGCAGCGACGGACTGGAAGGGAACAGAAAGAAACGGGGACTCGTAAAAACAGGTTTGGGAAAGAGGTAAGATAGGCAATAGGAGTGAGGACAGAAATCCCGCAGGGTCACATCACACTGGCCTCCGGATGCCACGTCAACCGTCAGGTTTTCGCAGGGCCGGGGGAAAACTAGAAACCTGGGGCAGATCGGCGACAGCGGCCATAAGAAAGGGGGGCGCTCCCGAGGCAACGCCGGGTACTTCTCTCCTCCCGTCGGTGAGCCCGGCCTGAAGGTTTAACCTTGAGGGACAGTTGATGTACGCGAGGGTTCGCCGGAAACCAGCATAAAGCAGACCCTAACAGCGAACTGCCGGATGGACTGAAATACACGGCCGAAGTAGATGCCTAGAGAACAGATCGCGCCCAGACACAGATTCGAGTTTGTGCCTGTGTTTGTGTCTGCTACCAAACGGCACCTGCCGTTGGCCCTGACCAACCCCCCAAGGCCCACATGGCGGTGTGCCGGAGGCCGAAATCTCTCCCACAGGGATGAGCCTGCTTATGTCAGAGGCCTCCCTACTCGCCTTTAGAGTGATTTCCGGGGTATCTTGCTTGGAAACCATCTCCTGCCTTTCCACGTTACTGAGTCGAGAGTGGGTGCTCGACCAGTATTTGCCAGTTGAGCCTTCAGCAGTTCGAATCTCGGTGCTTCTCAAGTTTCTCAAAGGCCGGCCTTGCTCATCCGATGACATTTTACTGCCCGCTCGCCAGCCTCTGACCCTCGCCGATTTATCTGCCACGCTTTAGTCAGAGCTACCGATATATCATGGTAAACGTTAGGAAAATTGACCAAAGGAGGTAAATAAATACACATCAAAGCCTCGAACGCGGCGTCTATTTTCTCCCGAAATCAAGAATGAGTTTCAAATGCAATGGCAAAAGCAAGTATTCGTTTTCTTTACAACGAGGCACGCCTTCGCTCGTAAACGGTAAAATTAACGTTCCAACCGAAGTGCGCACGGTATTGTTCTATAAAATGAAAGCTTTGTGTTCACCTTATACTTCAGAATGTGCCCAAGCTCAGTACGTATAAATCACATTCAATCGTATGATATTGCAGAGAAGCCCATTCTGTGCTTATCAAAGGAAAATAAAACTGCAAATAGGTATATTAACATGGTTTTGAAAATTTCCCAACATATTACATTTGCGCCGACTTAAAAAAAATGTATCACTTAAAGAATTCACATCGTCAAAATATTTACAAGCGTATGGAACGTGTAAGGCAGAAGTCAAACACTACTGGCAGATATTTAAAAAAATGGAAGAACTGCCCTGCTGTTTCACCACTTTCTTCCAGTTTCTCTAAAGCCTCTGCGGAGAAACATTTCTGTCCATTGATGCTACTTTTGAATAAGGAAATTGTGCACGCAGTAGCCTCATCGTGGATTACGAGCCCCACATCATGTGTCATTATCATCTCCAAGCCACAGGATGTTATTAGAAGCTTTCCCAATTTTCCCAGGGAAAGCCTGAGCAAGGAGAAAAGAACTTGAGGATGGATGCCAAAAGCAAATTTACTTTCCGATCTGGATTAGAAGGAGATATTTGCGGAACTGAACCAAGAGTTCCACGCGTGGCTCTGGAAGGAGCATATTCTGATGAGGAAGCGTGGCGGCTCTGCCCGACTTTATTTTCCTTGCTGTACTATTTCCCTTTTCTCTTGCACGTCTTGCTCCTGCTTGACACCCTGCTCCTCGCGTGAGGGGAGCAGGGAGCCAAAAGAAATGCACAGGGGCACGGTGAGTACATGATGAATAAGTGTCCACTGTTAGTTTGGAGATAGGCTGCAGCTCTGTGAAGGAACAGGTTCATTACATCTCAGGCAACTTCCACCATGGGAAAGCTCAAAAAGATGCAACCTCCCTCATTCGCGAAAGGATTAAGTCACTTTGGTCCCCTGTCCCCTTCCCCCCACACTGCAAAAAAAAAAAAAAAAATCAATTCCAAGGCACCTGGGTGGCTCAGTCGGTTGTGTCTGACTCTTCGTTTCGGCTCAGGTCATGATCTAGAGGTTCGAGTGTTCAAGTCCCACATCGGGTTCCGTGCTGATGGGGCGGAGCCTTCTTAGGGTCGTCTTTCTCCCTCTCTCTCTGCCCCTCCCTTGCTCGCTCTCCCCATCTCTCTCTCAAAATAAATAAATGGACTCAAAAAAAAAAAAAAAAGGCTCCTTTCGTCCAGGGTAGAAGCACATGTCTGAACACAAAAAGGACTGAGGACCCCCATGGGGTAAAGCAGGGAAACATGATAAATGCCGTTGCAAATGAGCAGATCCCTTCCTTCTTGCTCACGCAAGTACGTACACACACACACACACACACACACACACACAGTAGCAGAACAAGGCAAGAGAGCCAACACGGTAGCGTTAGCGGCGGCAGGAGGGCACGGAGTGAGGATGCCTGGTCAGCATCCTGGAGCAAGATGCAAAGAGGGCTTAATATTTTCAAAAGATCGTTAAAAGAATAACTTGTCCCAATGTATTTCTCCAGGATTAGTTCACACGGAAGGCCACGAACATCAAGCATCACAAAACAGTGAAATTTCTTTGTACTTACAAACTATCAGGGAATGGAAATTTTCCTGTGCCCCCTTGATTGCTGAGACACAAAATCAAATTCTTTCCCTCCTTTGGTTGCTTGTGGCCGCAATTACAGTGATTCAGTCATCAAGGTTCTCTTGGTAGCAAACGACGGATCTCCCGAAGCTACCCGAGGCCACGCAAGGGGGGTTTTACCGGTTTACAAAAGCAGGCAGGAAGGACAGGGTTTGGCAAGAGGTGAATGACAGCGCACGTGCGGAAGCTTTTGCAGATGTGGTCAGCGGGTCCTCCTTCATCTGTAGGCATAGAGGAAAATACAACTACCAGGGTAACTCGACATTCTGGTTAAAAACGCAGCTGTCGGCACATTGCTGACCCCTGCGTACGAGCTGGGTTTTTGTTTCTGCCTTTCGGTTTTTGTGGTTTTTTTCGAGCATTCTATATTCACCACCATATATGCGCCTTCCCCCACCACAATTAAAACGAGCTGGAGTGATAAGAAATAATGAATACGGAAAATACGCACCCATGAAAACCATTTTGTTGGGGATTCGTGGTGCCGGGGGTAAACGGCTGCAGCGACCGCCATGTGCTTCGCGAAATTATGATAATCTCTCTCGGGAATTTCAGCTGTGTTTGGCCAACTGGTCCCATTCCGATTTAATATAATGCTGTGTTTCTGACTAGGTGTAGATATTTTAAATCACAATTGCCATCCCTCCTACACACATATGTATCTTTTCAAACACATTCGTTTTTGAATGATGACATCAATTAGCTGGGAACAGGCTGAAGTTAAAGTGAATAGGGAGCGTCGGAGCCATTCAACTATTTCTAGGAAACAAGGCAAGATGCTTTTATCAAAACACATTTCAGAGGACAGAGATGAAAGAAAATAGAGGATCACAAAAGGGCTTTAAACCCGTGAAGGAAAATGCCGCCTGGTGTCGGGGAAGGTGGAGCAGAGGGCCTGCCCAGGCTCCATCTGGGAGACAGACAGCATCTGCTTCTAGAAGAACATTCTGGAAGGGGATGCTTGGGGAGGGAGGGCGACATCATGTGAGACAGAAAAGGCAGGGAGTGTCTTTTTGCCTTTAAAATATTTATTTATTAGTCAATCTGGAATGTTTCAGGATACAGAAGAGAACAAAAAGGAATAACAAATACCCATGTACCCACCAAAATGGAGGAAATGTTAATTTGGCGGTCTATCTCACATCCTCGCTGGGGTGCAGGAGCAAAGACTTAGAGGCTGCTAGTTGGTCCCCAATATCTCTTCTTGCCTTTTCTTTACTAGCAGAACCCTGGACTGAGCTGTGCACAGGGCTTTCCAGAAGAAAAGGCCACAGGCCCCGGCCTCTTCCCAGGTTCGGTGGGACAGCGTGACGAAGTTATACCCAATGGGACGTGAGTGAAAGGGGCACCCCTGCCCTAGTCCTCTTTGCTTCGCACCTCACGGTACCCTGCAAATAACAGAACAGTGAGAGAGGAAGAGCCCGAGTCCCAAGTCCCTGACCCTGTGAGACCACCACAGCTACCCCGAACTCCTCATACCTGGGCTGTCATGTGAAAGGAAAACAAACTTCCGTCTTGTTTCAGCCACCCTTACTCTGGGTTTCTACTGCAGCCGGCCAGTCCTGTACCCTCACTCACATAGCCTTCCACCGGATAAATATTCCTTGCACATTTACCGCAAGCCAGGTAGTCTCCTAGGCCCTGGGGATGGGGTACTAAATAGCCACAAGTCCCTGCCCTCTTGGAGCTTACATTCTAGCAGAGGAGACGCACAGAGGAAAATAAGGTGGGAAGGTCGGGGATGGCGTGGGAGCGGCAACTGTCGACAGATTGGCTGGGGAAGGCCTCACTGGCATTTGAGTAAATAAGAAAAAACAGTAAATACGAGACGAGGGCCAGGGAGCAAGAACTTGCACGGTATCTGAGAATAATAGCACAAGACACCAACGTGGCACAAGTGGGCAGAACGAGGGGGGACAGAAGTAGGGTAGGAGGTCACAGAGGGAAAGGGGCTCCGACAGAGCAGAGCTCGGTAGGCTATTGGAAGGACTTTGGAGTCAAAGCAGGGGATATGGTGCAAAGTGGCAATATTGCAGAGAAATTATAAAGATACAGCCGATGGGATTTGCTGATGGGCTGAATAGGGGGCATGAGAGAAGGAAGACAGGGACAATCCAAGGGTTTGGGCCAAGCGATTAAAAGGATGCAGTATCACTTACTGAAATCGGGCAGGATGCAGAAGGAGCAGGGGCCGCTGAGAAGTCAAGCCTTTGGGTTTTGCTATAGACTGAATGTTTGTGTTCCCCCCAGATTCCTATATTGGAACCTAATCCCCAGTGTGATGGTATTAGGAAGTGGGGCCTTTGGGAGGTTATCAGGTCAGGAGAGTGAAACTCTCATGAACGGGGTTAGTGTCCTTGCTTTAAAGGGCCCCAGAGAGCTCCTTTCCCCTTCCATCTTGTGAGACAACAATGAGACGATGGCCGGCCTAAGAACCAGGAAGCAGACTTTCATTAGACACCGAATCTGCCAGTGGCCTGATCATGGACTTTCCAGGCTTCAGAACCATGAGAAATAGACCCAGTTTTATAAGCCAGCCAGTCTATGGTATTCTGTTACAGCAACCTGAATAGACTAAGACAGTTTGGGGCGCAATAACTTTGAGACGTCTAGTAGATGTCGAGTTTTAGACATTCAGTAAGTAGCTGGGTATGTGAATTGGGAGTTGAACACAGGGATCTAGCAGGAGACAGAAATCTTGGAGTCATCAGACTATAGGTATTACGGAAAGCCATGATCCTGAGAGATGACACAGGAAATTCTTACACACAGAAAACAGAAGGCCTCCAAGGACCAAGTCTTGGGCACATCAACGTTTGGAAGTTGGGAAGAGGAGGAGAATCTAGCAAGGGAGACTGAGAAGGAGCAATCAGAAGGGTAAGAGGAAACCCACAAGAGTGATGTGCCGGAAGTCCGGTGAAGATACTATTTCAGGCAGTATAGAGCAATCCCTGTGTCCGCTGCTATCGGGAGACCAAGAAATAAGATGAAGGAGAACATATTATGACACGGAGAAACACGCATGCCATTTGGTAACTATTACATGGCTGCCTTGGTGATTCCACTGGGTTCTTACTTTCACCAGGTAAGGATCACATTACTTCGGAGTTGCAAGTATACAAAAAGACATCTGTTCAGCCATTCAACCCAGACGACAGGATCGCTAGCAACTGTGTGTGTGGCCTTTGCTTAAGCAATTCCAGTGGTAGTTAGTGCTCAACTACGGAAAACAACCAGTTCCATTTTGGGCGGGGGAAGCCCTCACGGCTCCTGGTGTGGAATGTGCGTGCATTTTAAATGCCACTCATTATTCAAAGTTCGGATTTTGTGGTCACACAACATACGGTACTGTTCCAGGTGTACAGAAGGCACTTTTGATATTTTGACACATGTCTGATTCTTTAACTTCCACCAGGTAGGTCCCTGTCACCGGGTGCCCACTGCCCGTGCCCGTCAGGCACTGTATCAGGCCCATTAACCACTCGTCCGGCCTGAGAGTAAGGATCAGAGAATTCAAGGGACTTTCCCAAGCTCACACAGCTTGCGAGTATTGGATCTGGGATTTGCGTGGGACTCCTGGGTCCATGTTCTTGACCCTTTTGTGCCGTGCTCGCTCAAGCCCCGAGTGACCCGGGGGTAAGATGAGGCAATGGAACTAAACATTTTATAGAGTCCCGTCTGCCTCTAAAGAATCCTGAATCTGGTCAAAAGACAAAGTCTACGGGAGGAGCTGTTCTAGCACTCTTTTCTAGCTTGCTTTTTAATGACTCGGATTACTTGAAGGTGGTATATTTGTATTAGATAGAAAAGGTGACCTTTCTTGGCATGTGAGTTTTAAGCCTGCCAGCAGAAATGCAGACAGACATCAGGGAGGTTGGCATATGATATTGAACCTGACCTACTTGTGATCCCCATTTGGGCTAATTAGCTTTTCAATACTCTTCCTATCTACACTGGCCCTCAAACTACTGGCCATCGAAGCAGGCAGACTAGCAAGGGAGTCTGGCTTGATGTACATTTAACCTCATTACTGGAAAAAAAAAAATCACCATATTGGCCTCCTTGTGCCGGAACAGTACAGAATAGTATGCAAAGAGAGTGCATTTGAATAGTAACGAGCCTGGTGTTTCAGTGATTCAACTCAGCAAATATTTATCAAGCACCTACTGGATGAAAGACATTGACCCAAGAAAGCAGCTCCAGAGATGAATCAGCCTTAGTCTCTGACCTGAAGGGAAATGGAACGAAAGCTTACGTAACCTGGGGATTAAAATGTCTCTGACGCTGTTGACAGAGGGAGAATAAAGAGAGGGTCCCCTGATGACACTGGGTAATCGCCCCAAGGAAAGAGAGAGCCGTCAGGTCTGGGCTCCATTTTGGAATGGCGGTTCAGAGTGGGCCAAAGCAGGCAAATGACCGGGACGGTATCCCCAGAGGGCTCGTTGACACGCACTCACAGAAGGGGTTAGGAAGTTGAATGAGCCAGGGAATCTCTCAGGGACTGTGAGACCTCTGGTTATTTAAAGGCTCACGGTTGGCTGAAATAGCTATAATCCCTTGGCAGAAGGCCCGCTTTCCCTTTCGGAATATAGAACACGGCCGCAGGAATCATAGGAAAGGGCACTGATTTAGAAGGACCTGGACACTGTGCCATGTAAGCCACCCAGACCACGCACGGGGAGGGAAGCGCAGTCACAAGGCTGCTTGGGTGCCTCGTGCTAAGTACCACTGCGATGGCCTTCAAGGCTGGTGCAGACCCTCAAACCCTCAGATACTGTCATCATAAACCGATATGGGTAGTGCCACACGGTGAGATCCATGAGTATCTTGACCAACAGTGGCACCACCATTTCACCTGCCCAAGTGCAAAAGCCTCATACAAATACCACCTTTTTATTAAAACCATCCTTTTGTCATAATAAGTCATGGCTTAATAATGCTTCCTATCAAACAAAGCATCTCGTCTTTAATCTCACGTAACCTGCATAACAACCTCGTGACGCAATGCGGGCAGGACAGAAAATATCTCTGAGTTCCAGACTAAAGGATTGGCACTCCAAGAGGTTAACTGATTTGCTCAAACACATTAAGATTGGTAAGTAGTGCAGCCAGAATCCAGTTCAGTCCAACCAACACGGCACGTCCTATGTGCTCACTACGTGACAGAAGAATAAAATAAAACACAATCCCGAGGACGCTCGCCCACTGCACCTGGGCGATTCAGTTGGTTAAGCCTCTGACTCTTGATTTCGGCTCAGGTCATAATCTCACGGTTCACGAGATCGAGTCCCACGTCAGGCTCTGCACTGACATCGTGGGGCCCGTTTGGGATTTTCTCTCTCTCCCTCTCTCTCTGCCCCTCTCCCATTCATATTCTCTCTCTCTCTCTCTCTCTCTCTCTCTCTCTCTCTCTCTCTCTCAAAATAAATAAACATTAAAAAGAAGAAAAGCAGACATATAAACTACTAATGCCGAGGCACCGTCCTCAATGCTCAGACATATGAAAATCTTCCAGAAGCACAATGAGGGGGCACCCCATCCACTGGGTGAGGGGTATCGGGGACAGCTTCCCGGAGGAGAAGCTAACCTGAGCTGAGTCTTAGAGACCGAGCAGGGGCCAGCCCAGTGGAAACGGAAGCTTGTCGCACTGCAAGAGGGAGAAAGCTCGCGGTGGAACGCTGGATGGCACAGAGGAGGAGCTCCAGGCACCGCGCCATTCGCTCCCTTTCCTGACCTCTGCTCTCAGCATCATAACTCCTTTCAGTTCCTTCCAAGCTTTTGCTTGTGCCGCCATGTTTTTCTACTTTATTCCTGTCTGTTGTTTAAACTCAGTAAGTGTCAAAAACATACAAATATAAATATAAATAAATAAATAAGTAAAGTCAGTGAGTGCCACTTCCTCCAGGAAGTCTTCCTAGTTCCATCCTACTACTATACATTCCTCTGCGCGAAGGTCCGAGCAGTTGCTGCCCTTGGCCTGGTGACGGTATGATACTCCCGGCTAACCCGTGAACTCCGTTATGGTGGAGTTCACGTATGTCCCAGTACACCATCCCGTGCCTCGCACAACGCCTGGCCCACAGGAAGCAATGGCTAAGGGTTTTGAGCAATGAAGGGACAGAAGAAATGACTCCCGGCAGGAATGCGTGCTAAGGAAAAATACAAAATTCAGAGATTGATATGCACATGTGTATCAGAGTGGTTTGTAGCATAATAAAAAATAGGAACAAGGGCACCTGGGTGGCTCAGTCGGTGAGGCGTCCGACTCTTGATGTCAGCTCAGGGCCTGATCTCACGGTTTGTGAGTTCGAGCCACACATCCGGCTCTCTGCTGTCAGTGCAGAGCCCGCTTTGGATCCTCTGTCTCCCTCTCTCTGCCCCTCCCCTGCTTATGCTCTCACAAAAACAAACATTTAAACAATTTTTACATAAAAAGTAGAAATTAAAATTCCAAATGTTTACCAATAGGAACGTAAGTGGATAGAGTGTGGTTTAATTCTGTGAAGTAATGTATATATTAAAAAGATGGCTGATGGGGCGCCTGGGTGGTGCGGTCGGTTAAGCGTCCGACTTCAGCCAGGTCACGATCTCGCGGTCCGGGAGTTCGAGCCCCGCATCGGGCTCTGGGCTGACGGCTCGGAGCCTGGAGCCTGTTTCCGATTCTGTGTCTCCCTCTCTCTCTGCCCCTCCCCCGTTCATGCTCTGTCTCTCTCTGTCCCAAAAATAAATAAAAAACGTTGAAAAAAAAATTAAAAAAAAAAAAAAGATGGCTGATTTTCCAGATATTTTGCAATTAAATTATTAGTAGGGCACCTGGGTGGCTCAGCCGGTTGAGCGTCAGACTTCAGCCTAGGTTGTGATCTCACAGTTCGTGAGTTCGAGGCCCGCGTCAGGCTCTGTGCTGACACCTCAGAGCCCGCAGCCTATCTCACATTCTGTGTCTCCCTCTCTCTCTCTCTGCCCTTCCCTGACTCACACTCTGTCTCTCTCTCAAAAATAAAAACAAACGTTAAAAAAAATTTTAACAAGTAAAATATTAGTTTCACATGTAAGAAAACCACTTATGAAAAGAAATAGTTCCGGAAATGTGACAAACTGCAGGAGGAGGATGGGAGAAAAGCACTTTTCACCCCAAATCCCTTATCAGTCAAGGTTTCATCAGGGAAACAGAAGGCACTTTCCTTTGAAGAGCACCCCCTCCCCCGCGGACGCCCCCCCCCCCCCCCCCGCCGGCCTCCCGGACAGAGGCACACATGCAAGAATTAAAGGTGCCAGGAGAAAGAAGGTCAAGGAAATCACATAATCTAACTGGTTACACCAAACTGATTGTTCTTAAGTGCCTTCCTGGAAGCCTGATTCTCAAGAAACTCCCTGCTAAGTGCCTTCACGCCCCAGGTCTGCGGTGCCTGCCTGCACCTGCCTCCCTAAAACAATAGCCTCTGTTTCTCTTCTGCCTTCCGGACAGTGCACGGGTGACCCTCTTGTTGAAGGACCGCAACCCTGAACTGGTTGCTGGCTTCTCCTTAGAACTGTACAAGAGCGGCAGTCAAGGTGAATGGCAACAAAAAATTCAGCCCAGCCCCCCGATAGGCTACAGCCCTAAGGCGAGCACCCAAGCCTTTCTGAAGGTATAGCGGACTGGTGGGAAAAACCCAGACCGAGAATACAAAGCCCCGGATTGGGGTCCTAACTCCACAGGTTACTTGCTTATGTGACCTTGGGCAATTGTCTGCACTCAGTTCTCGTTTTCTCATGCGTGCCGAGAGGAAAATCATAGGATCTCCCCCGCGTCCGATAAGATTAGGTATTTGAAATGTTTTATTAATTGTAAAGCATTTTACACGACCAATGCTTACGAACTGTAATTCAACAATGTCGCCCATCCTCTGAGAGGAGGCATCGAAAGAATCATTTGATACAATAATAACGAGATAAGGATTTCAACAAAACTCCAAAGCTACTGCTATAAGAAGGGCTACTTCTGGTAAGTGACCGTCTTTCCATTAAATATAGGTCGATCATTGTGGCAAATGCCAGTACCGGAAGGGTGACTGTGGCCTAAGAGGGGCCCGGAAGCCAGCTGAAAAGCAATTTGTAGATCAATAAATGCTTAAGACCTACTGAGAAGATGGGAAAACCCACAGCTGCATGAAATTGCAATTGTTAAATCCCAAATTGTTTGTGAATACAGATTTTCGAAAACGTATTTTGATGGTATATAGCTCCCTGACTTCATAAAGAAAACTACCGTTTTCGAACATACTACTTGTCCGCGTTTGCGCACCGTCGCGGCGGAAGGGAACAACCCAGTTGCAGACTTTCACGGGACTGAGAAGGTGCCGAAACATCATCCTACCCAACTTCCAAATGAAATGCCTGAAGGGAACGTGACTTTACTTACCTGCCTCGTTCGCCGGGATGGAATTTCTTACGGGCTCGGCCGTGTGCCTTCCACTGTCTCCTCATCAGCATTGGCACGGGACATCTGTCCTGCAAGCAAGAGTGAGCTACGTCCTGACCGCGCAGCCAAGTCCTTCTCCCTCTGTTCGAATCACTGTTTACGCTGGCGTGTTGAGCTTTCACATCTCCTTACCGGCCTCAATGACAGTGGGTCGTTTTCACAGATAAGACAAAAGGCTTAACTTGATCAACCTCTAGCAAAGCAATAACCTCCCTCTCCCCTGCCCCTCCGAGCGCCGACTACCGAAGGTAATTGCTCCCAGGTGTTCGAGAACAAGTCCAATGATCACTTGGTAGAGACTCCGAGGGTCGGAACGGGGCTTCTCAAATGCTAACGTGCACCGAAATCACCGGAAGATCCGGTTACAAAGCAGATTTTAAGTCAGTATCCGAGCTCGGGCTGAGATTCCGTGTTTCTGGCATGCTCCGAGGTGAGGCCGCTGCTGATAGCCAGGGCCGAATTTAAGTAACGAGGTCCTACAGCTATAGTTCCCAGATTTGCCTTTCGATAACAATCACCTGGAGTAATTGTCAAACGCATAACTGCATCCTCTGGGCACAGATGGCTCCCACGCGTCGGCGGAGGCTCCAAACTGCACATCTAGGTAATGGAGCAGGTGGGATTTGAACCCAGGTCCGCTTCTTCCTGAGCTGCTCTTTCCGCAACATCCAGCTCTAAGAGGAGGGGGCTCTCTGGCTGCAATAACAGACTGCATGCTCTTGGGTCCGTCAGCCACACCAAAACGCTCCAGTGATCCACTACTGCCCTGAATTCCATCACCAAAAGCGTATTCCCAATTAGAATCCTCTTTTCTCATGACCTCTCAGCCTTGCACTTCAGACGCGCTCCACAGCAGAGCTGTCCGCCTAGCATTCTTCTCCGTTCTGCCCCTGAAAACTGCTAAAATGAGCTTCAGTTCCATGACCCATATCGGGCCCCTGGAGCGCGGCAGGACCGGTCCCCCAGGCCCTGCATTGGCTCAGGACCTCGGTGTCCTACTACGCACAGCAACACAATTTGAGCAGATGACACATTTCTAAGGGCCTCTTCTCGGCATTTTAGGAAAGGCATCGTGTTTCGTGCATCTGCTTCTCAGACAGCTAAGCCACCTGCCTCTTTTCAGTTGATTAGCAGGACCACCTTTCTCATTTTGTCCTCATCCGTGTCCTTCCAGTAGGTCAGCGGGAAAGAAAAAAAACAAAGGAAACTAACAAATGAAATTCGTGTAAAGCAGCTTTCCTAAGGGCTAAAAGTCACTACTTTAAAGAGTCCCGAGACGAGGCTGCTCCAACACCAACTCCCTTAGAATTTAAGTTCTGGTTTATTGGGTTGATTCTTCTTCAAGGGCCAGAAATATTAGCTGGACAGAAGGAGCCTTGTTCCAGAGAGTGATGCTGCGACAGTAGTTTGGGCGCGAACTCTCTTTCTTTTCCTGGATAACCTGCACTCCGTTTTTTATTTCCCCAGAAGAATGTATTTGAAAGTGAAATGTGTTCTTCCTGCTGCCTTAGGTTCTAGAGCCTCTCCCAATACAGATTTATGTCATATGGAGGTTTTGATTTAAAAGAGATTTTCCCCGGTAGCCTTAGGCAAGTCACTTAACCATAATGGGTGAGCCATCACAGCCTTGAAATGATGCCTATTTAAAGGCTCAGTGAACTGTGAGTGCAACCATTTCAGAAGCAAGTATGAAATCTCAAATGTACTTACCATGTTCATTAGCTATGCATTCAAATGCATTTTGTGTTTAGCCTTCTTCAGAGTAGGTGGGTGTGTAGAAGTGAAGAGATCTCAGGACTGGTAGGTTAGTGAGGCCACCTCCCAATTAGTAAATCACAGATCAGGAAACTGAGACCAAGGAGCATATATTCGTGGCTGGGGGGAGTGGGGCCGAAGGTGGGCATTGCCCTGGAGTCCAAGGACAGATGTCTGCTCCAATCAGCTACGAGCTCCGTGACTTGGCAATGGCGTCCTTGAGCTGGCTTGCACCAATTTATGAGAGCCCATCAGATTTTTTGGATTTTTTGAGCTGGTTGAAGAAACATTGTAGCTTCAAATCGACCATGACAAGAATACTTGGATCGCAGAGACCCTCAAATGCTACAAGTTACAGCTTTTCAAAATCATTCATTCATTCATTCATTCATTATGGAGACCCTGTTTATCAGCATAGCACCAATTAGGTGAAATTCTTCTTTGCCTTTCTAAGCCCCATTTTCCTCATCTGTAACTTGCAGGACTCTAGAGCAAAGATACAAGTAGAGGCCAATATATACAAATAGTTTAAAAATATAAATCGACTGGGGCACCTGGGTGGCTCAGCGGGTTAAGCATCCGACTTCGGCTCAGGTCATGATCTCACGGTTCGTGGGTTTGAGCCCCGCGTCGGGCTCTGTGCTGACAGCTCCGAGCCTGGAGCCTGCTTCCGATTCTGTGTCTCCCTCTCTCTCTGCCCCTCTCTGGTCACACTCTGTGTGTGTGTCTCTCTCTCTCAAAAATAAATAACATTAAAAAATATTTTTTTAAAAATATATAAATCAACCTGTTAAACAGGCAACTAAAATATTACACAGATCTAGATGTCCTGTTGATTGGCTGGCAATGTTTGAATGAGTAACAAAACACAGATATACTAAATTGATAAACTATTATATATTTATTCAATGAGATATCTTTTCCTCACCCTTATTTCAGGATAATCTTTAATTAGGCTGTTACAATCAAGATTTTTGAATCATTTGTGTTCATTGAAAATAATAATGTAAGGGATTAAAAATACACATGTACTCAAAGTATGCAAACTTTGAGTATATTTTAGAACAGTGTAAATTATTTTAAACACGAAAATTACAACGTGTTTGCATAGTTATAAAAGTACACAGGGAAACATCACAAGAGACTCTTAACGATAGAGAACAAACAGGGATGACCCAGGGAGGTGGGTGGGGGGTGGGCTAGACGGGAGATGGGAGTGTCCTAAGAAGGGCCCTTGTAATGAACACTGGGTGTTGCGCATAAGTGACGAGTCGTTGGGTTCATCTCCTAAAACCGATATTGCACTATATGCTAAAATTTAAATTAAAAAAATAGTAAATGCCAATAAATAAAATAAATATGCAAAGCAATTTATGACACTTAACTATAAATTATGAGGGGCGCCTGGGTGGCGCAGTCGGTTAAGCGTCCGACTTCAGCCAGGTCACGATCTCGCGGTCCGTGAGTTCGAGCCCCGCATCAGGCTCTGGGCTGATGGCTCGGAGCCTGGAACCTGTTTCCGATTCTGTGTCTCCCTCTCTCTCTGCCCCTCCCCCATTCATGCTCTGTCTCTCTCTGTCCCAAAAATAAAAAATAAAATAAAAAAAAAACTATAAATTATGATTAACAAATACAAACTTTTTAAATCAAAGTTAGGTCAAAAAAGTTTTATACTTTGGGGGAAGTTTTTAATAAAAATTACTACTTTTTAACTTTAAACTGTAACTAAATTGTTTTATAAAAATAAAACTCTTCACAACTGTAGTGTTCAATTGTTGTAGGTCGCGATCGCTTATGAACTCCGGACAGCAAAAACAGGATCAAAACAAATTTATTACGGCCGGGCCAGACAGGAAAATACAACAGGTCCCAAAAGTCTGGCCCCGAACAAGCTTTGGGAATGTCTTATATAGGTTGTATTGATTGCTCGAGTTGCAAAGGGTGGCAGTTTGAAGGGGTGAGCACCAATTACACAATCCTGAAGAATTTTAAAATATAACTTGTTGACTCTACCTAGTTAAGAGCTGAATCATTAGTCTTCTATCTAGTTCGAACAGAATGTGCTGCCCGAGAATGGGGCAGGGTGATTACGCCGAGCAGGTTTACAGAAGCTCAAACAAGCAGTTAAGAGGAAGTTCTATTTCTTAGTAACTCAGCAAATGTGGCTTAAAGCAGTACTAATATCTAGGGAACAGAAACTGCACTCCTAGGAAAGCCCAAAATAAACGCTAGTTCAGCATCTTATACTCTGGGGTCCTTCTAAGCTTACATAGGTCATAGTTTACTCCCAGGCTACAGGAGACTAGCTATGTTTGCCCTTTACACAATGTTCTTGTCCTTGCTCATGTAAAGAATTAGTATCACACTTTACAGATTAGCATGTAAGGAATCGATATTATGCTTCATATATATTAGCTCTATACCTATAGAAATACAAAGTTACGAAAGCATGAATCACTGAATGCTGACAAAAGTTCTTTAGTTGCTATGTGCGACTGTTAAGAGTACCATGCTAGGGGTCCCTGGGTGGCTCAGTCGGTCAAGCATCTGACTCTTGATCTTGGCTCCGGTCATGATCTCATAGTCATGAGACTGAGCCCCATGATGGGCCCTGTGCTGAGTGTGAAACCTGCTTGGGATTCTCTTTCTCTCCCTCTCTGTCGGCCCCTCCCCTGCTCATGCTCTCGCTCTTAAAAAAAAAAAAAAAGAATACCATGCTAACTTGTGAGTATTTCTAGGACCATAAAGATATGAAAATACAAGCAAGCCCTAGTGTGATGCTACTGATAAACTATATTATGGAAGATCCCACTGTACTCGTGTTATCAAAGAAGACACGTGAGTTGATTCGTCTTTTCCATCACGTCACCACCTCCACTATACTTTGGGGTGGTGTCCCTTGTCCCTCTCTGATGTCGGCAGTGGCACAAAGGCATCGGCACGGTTTCTCTTCGTTTGAGGACGTAGGGCTGGAGAGACGGGGCTTGGACAGTACTAGTGAGAACGGATTTAGTACTACGGGTGACACCGTGCCAGCACCGAGCACAAGATGCTGAATGGCACAGGTACTTGGGGTTGTCTCTGGGTATATGTGAGTCTACTACCCGGGACACTCTAAATCATCAAATTCAGTAAAGGAACCCTTCTTCTCCAGGTCTAATGGCATAACCATGTAAACCTTCTGCACGTTAAGTACTTTATATGTACTATCACATTTTAATCCTTACAAAAACTCTACTGTGTATTAACTGGTGCTCCATAATTGTTAGCTATTCTTATTATTTTTATTCTTACTGTAATTATATTTGTTTGCTTGTTTGCTTGTTTAACTGATCTCTACACCCAGCGTGGGGAATCAAACTTACAACCTTGAGATTAAGAGTCGCACGCTCTACCAACTGAGCCAGCCAGGCATCCCTATCATTACCGTTCTTCACAGGAAACATAAAATAGCTCTTTACATAGACTGTCACCTCAGAGATGCATCAGCAGCCAGAAGGTGTCCCTAGTCACATACAGAAAAGGAAAGTGTTAATGGAGCCTGTACTGGCTTCCCATTGCTATTACCACAAAGAAGGAAACAAATGCATCATTTTCCATCTGTGCGGGTTGTAATCTGACACGGGTCTCACTGAGTTAAGGTCAAGGTGCCAGCAGGGTCATGTTCCTGGTGGAGACTCTAGGGGAGAATCCATTTCCTTGCCTTTTCCAGATGCTAGAGGCTTCCTGCACCCCTTGGCTCGTGACTCCTTCCTCCACCACCAGACAGCAATAGATGCAGTGACTACAGAAGAGTCAGGGGCTTCTCACCTTGCCTCACTCTGACTTCTTTCTCTCTCTTCTACTTTCAGGACCCTTGTGACTGCCTCAGGCCCACCTGGACAACCCAGCATATTCTCCCCATCTCAGGACGCTGAATCACATCTGCAAAGTCCCTTTGCCACGTAAGGTAACATAGTCACAGGTTCCCAGGATTAGGACGTGGACATTTTGGGAGGCCATTGTTCTGCTGACCACAGAGCCTCCTACGTTTGGACTTCAACACATCTACCCTTCCAGTAGCTGACTTCTCACCACAGGCCCCTAACTTTCCCCTTCCTATGAGTTTGTCCTTCCTCCTTCCTTTCCTCTGTTCATCCTTCTCATTAATGGAACCCTTGTGGCAGCCCAGATGTTATTCTAGGTACAGGGGATAGCGCAGTGAAAAAAAACAGATGTGGTCCCTTCTGATATGGAATTTGCTGTATAGTGGGAGAAACAGATATTAATCAAGAATCACACAAATTAGGGGCACCTGGGTGGCTCAGTCGGTTGAGCGTCCGACTTCGGCTCAGGTCATGATCTCACGGTTCCTGGGTTCAGGCTCCGCGTCGGGCTCTGTGCTGACAGCTCAGGGCGTAGAGCCTGCTTGGGATTCTGTGTCTTCCTCTCTCTCTGCCACTCCCCTGCTCACACTCTGTGTCTCTCTCAAAAATAAATAAAGATTAAAAAATTAAAAAAAAAAAGAATCACACAAATTAATGTAAAATGCCAATATTTTCATTAGAGTTGTGCCCGGACTGGGGTCAAGAGACTGGAGGACCACTGATTGGGAGGATTAGAATAATAGCAGTGACCCTCCACCCCGAGACTTAGATAAGACATTTTTACCATGTGAGTTTCAGTCAATAAACACGTTCATTCTATTTAGCTAATAATTGCCTTTTCCATTTCAACTTTGTAGCTTTTATAAATGCTGTCAGTACCTGCAGGAAATAAAAGTGGGTTTCGAGTGATTAGGCAGTTACAAAACCGCTCCAGCTTCAATACCCTGGGAGTGTCACCTCCAGCAACGGATACTTTCAGAGCACTGTGTGATACAGCCGGGCACACATCCGCCGAAGGTAACAGCATTTGGAAAATAGCTCAACACATGGTTCTTGCTCCCACGTTCCAATAACAAGCTTTTGGCAGAGGAAAGTGTGGGTGAGAGCAGGGAGGCGTGATGAAAGGAAAAGTCAAGACACACTGCTTTGGTGTCTGTGCTCCCCCCCCCCCCCGCCATTACCATTAGTTTCGGTGCTGGCTTTTACCATTTACTATGTAGCCTGGTGAGAGAGGAGAGTGTCAAACAAAGGGCATTAACTGAGCAAGTGTCACAACTGCTATGACATTGCTTATGATTGTAACCACTGAAGAGATCTGTGATCTCACGGGCTTCAAGAATACGCAGGAGAAGTAAATGTTCGAGGTACGAGATAAAACTGAGACTTGTCTAATGAAAGACCAAGGAAAACAAACAATCAACAAACAAAAACCAACTATTGGTCCAAAATAGCCTGGCATTCATTTGACACGTGTACCAAAAGGCTCTAAGATCGTTTTGGCTTCAAGCAACCTATTTCTTTTCCCACTTTAGTGCGACCACGTGAAAAAATATTGACAGATTTATTTGGAAAAAGGCAGGGATGTTTTCCACCGTCCTCTTATTAAATGCAGAAACTCAGGGATGGGGAAGGACTAGGCTGCAAAGGCTGCGTACTTTAATGACTTCGGCACTCACAGGGCAGCTCAGCACCTCTGCTTCCCTATCGTCCTCATTATTTATTTAAAACCACACATCTGGGAGATCAGTTTTGTGTTGACTTTCATTTATTTTCCCCAGTACAGAGATGATTAGTTAAGGCAACAAAATTCAGATCTGGAACTTTGTACTGTAAACACTTAGCTAAAGCAACATCTGTCAAATTAAGAGGGTTGCTTTGGCCTTGAGTGTCCTTTAAAATTAGGTTTCTCTGCCTGGGGTGTGTTATTTCTGGGAGCCAGGTTTGGTAAGAAATAATTTATGGTATCCATAACACCCTTGATGAATTTAACTGTTTCATCTTTATAAGGGACCCTTTTCAGGGTCTAGGGACTTTATTAATTCTATTACCGCAGAAAAGATGTCTCAAAGTGTCAACGTGTCATCTGTAAGAACTGCATGTGCCAAGCAACTTATTGGTACCGGTCCAAGTATTGCCTGATGTATATTGTGTAAAAATAAACTCAAACAAATTCAAGATACATGGGGAAACAAAATTCCTCATGGAACAGAATGGCCTCGTGAGTTAAAGCAAAGCACAAAGTTCTCAAGGTCTGCAAGAAATCTCTGGTGGGGGAGAGAGAGTTTAAGAAGGTCAAGCACTATTAATTTGTTCCACTGAGAGTTCTTGTTGTTGGCGTAGGCACTTAGTTAGGTTCTAACAGGATACCTGGTGGTCAGCGACAAGGAAGTCATGGCCAGCTACTGGGAAGGACAGAGGCCTGTCCTGGCAGCACTCCACAAGAAGCCAGATCAAACCAGACAGAATGGCCAAGCCAACCAAGATGGCGGGTGCCATGACAGGAAACCCCTGACCAAATTAGAAAGAAAAAGCATGAAACCCTAAATTCTGCCCCAAGTAATGAATACTCTGCTCCCAGTTAACAACTGTCTATAAAAGATAGAAACCCAACCCCCAGGGTGTGCAGGCGTGCTATGTAGCTCTCACTACTTCTCATTCTCTCTCTCTCTGTCTCTCTCTCTCATTCACTCACACATGCTTGCTATCACATCTCGAGAGCGTACTTTTTGCTTTAATAAACTTTTCCACTTCTCTTACTGATCTGCTCTTCTGCATGTCTGCCCTTGAATTCCTTCTTGTAACTAGACCAAAAACCCTCAGTGATTCCTTTGGGTCTGGCTGGGTTGAGGCCCCAGGGCCCGGGATCTCCCCCTGGTCACCCAGCAAAACTGTTCTTAATGTCTGTTTACATGAATATCCCCTGCTCCCAACATGCTTGGCCCCCCCATCAGGTGCTGGTCGCCCTTTCAAGATGCTAACTTTGGTATGAATCAAGCCAAGAGGCCTCAGCAGAACTGATACAGGCTGGGATTTTTAAAAGAAACTTCACTAAAATTAACAATTCAGGAAACAATACACATTGGCGAGGATGCAGAGAAAAGGGAACCCTTTTGCACTGCTGGTGGAATGCAAACTGGTGCAGCTGCTCTGGAAAACAGTGTGGAGGTTCCTCAAAAAACTAAAACTAGAACTACCCTACGACCCAGCAATGGCACTACTAGGTATTATCCAAAGGATGCAGGAGTGCTGCATTGAAGGGGCCCATGCACCCCCATGTTTATAGCAGCACTATCAACAATAGCCAAACTATGGAAAGAGCCCAAATGTCCATAGCCTGATGAATAAAGAAGTGGTGTGTGTATATGTGTGTGTGTGTGTGTGTGTGTGTGCGCGCGCACGCGTGTGTATGGTGGTGTGTGTGTATATATAATGGAATACTACTCGGCGATGAAAAACAATGAAATCTTGCCATTTGCAACAATGTGGATGGAACTAGAATGTATTATGCCAACCAAAATAAGTCAATCTGGAGCACCTGGGTGGCTCGGTCAGTTAAGCATCCGACTTCAGCTCAGGTCATGATCTCATGGATCATGGGTTCAAGCCCCATGTTGGGCTATCATTCTCTCTTTCTCTCTCTCTCAAAAATAAACATTAAAAAATTTTAATTCAAAATAAATCAGAGAAAGACAAATATATGATTTCATTCATATGTGGAATTTAAGAAATACCACAGATGAACATAGGGGAAGGGAAGGAAAAAGTAGAAACAGAGAGGGAGGCAAACCATAAGAGACTCTTACATACAGAGAACAAACTGAGGGTTGCTGGAGGGGAGGTGGGGCAGGGCCATGGACTAAATGGGTGACAGGCATTAAGGAGGGCACTTGTTGGGATGAACACTGGGTGTTCTATGTAAGTGATGAATCACTAAATCCTACACCTGCAGCCATTATTACACTGCTAACTAACTTGAATTCAAGTTTTAAAAAAAATTTAAAAAGAAAAGAAACTTTACTAAAGAAAGCACACACCTAGAGGGAAACAAATAAAGGAAGACACAAAGCATAGTAGGGGAGGAAAGTAATTTTCCCTATATCCTTCCAGGTTCTTGGCTGAGACTTCCACCCCTGTCACCAAAAAAAAAACAAAAAAAAAACAAAAAAAACAAAAACAAAAACAAAAAACCAACTGAATTAACAACAACAACAACAACAAAATTTAATTACATATGTATGGGAGCCCCGCAAAGATAGGAGACCCAAAGGCAGCCAGAAACTTGAGATCCCATCCAGACCTAAGGAAAGGAATAAGGGTCTGGGCCACCGAAGGAGAGGGTGGCAATTGACAGGAAGAAAGGAAGAACAAATGTCCTATAAACAAATGTTTGCTGGGACGCCTGGGTGGCTCAGTCGGTTAAGCATCTGACTTCAGCTCAGGTCGTGATCTCATGGCTTGTGAGTTCGAGCCCCGCATCGGGCTCTGTGCTGACAGCCTGGAGGCTGCTTCGGATTCTGTGTCTCCCTGTCTCTCTGTCTCTCCCCCCCACCACCCACAGTCTATCTGTCTGTCTGTCTCTCTCTCAAAAATAAATACACATTAAAATTTTTTTAAAAAATGTTTGCCATGCCACGGGATAACTCTCTGAGGTGAAAATTCTGGCAATAGCTCTCTTCCTGGTACAGGCCCCCTTTCTAAATGCTTTTAGGCAGTGAAGGGGGAGGGGAAAGGCTTTTCCTGAGTCTGCTGGGTGTTAATCGCTTTCAGCTCCACATGCCAAAGTGGTGTATTTCTGGGTAGTATATGCCCTTCAGCATCCAACAGGAAAGCTCACAAAAGACAGGTCTCTGATTCTTAGGTAAGGTAACCGAGAACCTGACCCTTAGCAGGCACTCAAAATATTCGTTTGAAAACCTCTATATATACTTGCATATACATGTGTTGTTATTTATTCTATAGTAAGATCGAAGAAGTCAAATGCTACAGGGAGTTAAAATGAAGCTAACGAAACGTACCTTGGGATTGGAATGAACAGAAAGGCACAGGGGCTGAGAAATGTCTTGGCCCTCCCTTTGAGCCTAAACCTGGAAGGTGGCTTTATCTCCCTGATGTAAATAGAAATTCCTTTTATGGCCTGATAGTTGCCTGATGAGTTGGCTTTGTGCCTTTTGTGGGCCATCAAATTGCCTCAGATTGGCTTTGCCTCGATTTTGCTCTTTCCCACCTCTGGGCTCTTAATGTCTCTCTGAGAAAGGATCGGCCCCTCTTATATGTACAGTTTAGTCATTCAGGGATCTTTAAATATTATAACCTGAACTTGACACCTCAAAGTATGTGAAATTTCAACCTAGGGATAATGTACTTGGTGGGGCTATAGACCCCAGGGTGTGAGAAAGAAGGTACTAGCCCAAAAGGGGCATAGAGCAAAACTCTCGCCTCCCATTGTTGGTTATGGAGACAGAGTATGGTGTGTACCCAGACGATCTGGAAGCTTCAGAGAGCTCACACCAGAGGGTCTTCTGCCTTCAAAGGAGGAATAAAGTCTCCCAAACAAGATGACACAGCAACAGGAGCCTAAGATACAGAGATACTGAGATCAAGTATCAAGATACAGGTCGATCAAGACCCAGATCGATAGATACCTTTCATTTATGAATTCACCGTGCAATATCCATACTTCAGATTTCAGAAATTCAATGCCTCAATCCTTAGCAAGTAATAAAGGATCTGCTTTTCCAAGATCCTAAATGCATAATCATATTCATACCAATGAATATGAAATACCGAGTTTCAGAGTTAAGGACAACTTCCATTTAGTGTGTGAGGAAAGTTTTTCGAAGCGACGAGATATGTCAAAAATCTGCAGTAAGGTATTTCTTTTTTCTTTTCTTTCTTTTTTTTTTTTTTGGTAATACAGTTTGCAGATAAAGCTATTTTCAAATAATAAGGATTTTAAAACACAAAGGCTCCACTCTACAATTTCCTGAGGAATCCTGAGCAAGGATTCTATTTTGGGAAATGAGAAAGGCAGGAAGCATCAAGGACATCTGCGATTACAATTGCTTCAATTGCCTAAAGGGGCTCAAGTGATTAGAATATCTGTTTGAAGAAAAGAAAATGCCATGAGGTCTGTCTAAACCAAGAAAAAAGTGATAAATAACGATCTGTTGCTTCCTGGGAGTACAAATCCCCTCAAGCTGAAATTCCACCGCTGATGCTCTATTTTGGGGGGGTTTGTGTTCTAAAGGGGATGGAAACCTGGAAGCCACGCTACCCTAAGAAGGAGGAGTGATCTGGGAATCCATCCCAGGATGCCATCCCCCCATTAGACCCACTACTCCCCAACCGTATCATCTTAGGCAAATGACCTAACCTTTCTGAACATCAGTTTCTCCGTTTGTAAAGTAGGGATAGTAATGTTCTCATCTCCAAGACTTATTATGAGGGTCAACTGGCTACTAAATGTTTTCTGAATCCTCAAACTCCACACCAATGGGACTCATGAGCCACTTCATTTACTGAGTGAGAGCTGAGTAGACAAAGGCTGTGAATATAGTAATAATTATGCAGCTATCATTGGCTGCTCCCTTACTCTTTGCCAGACCTTGAATTCTCCAAGCACGTTTTACACCCACACTATACAGGACAAGGACAAAGAGATGGGAATGATGAGAGAAGACGGATAGGAGAAGAGAAAGTGAAGATTCAATTTGTAGGTAATTGGCTCTCCTGAGGAAGAAACCAAAAACAGAGCTGAAACAATAATCAAAAGTATAATAGAAGAGAAATTTCCTGAGCTGCCATGTGTTGATCTAAAAGGTCTATTGCATTTCACTTAAAGGTAATGAACACTTAAATTCACTTAAAGAACCACATCTAGACTTATGCTGGTGATATTTTTGAGTTGCACGGACAAAGAAAAAAATATCCCACTTCCAGCTCAGCAGAAAACCCAGGTAACTCACAAAGGAACAAAAACCAGTCTGGTCTCAGACTTCTGCTCTGCAATCTTGAGCACCGGAAGAAAGTGACAAAATGCCTACAGAGTTCTGGGGAGAAAAGGTTGTGACCTAAGTTTTCTCTACGAAGTCAAGATATAATTGATGGATAAAAGTTACATTCCACCATGAAGAAATAACAGCCATGACCTTTATGCTCTGGATAACAGAATTGGCAAAAATAATGTTTAAAATTTAAGATGAGCTAATGATCTACCAGGAATATAGACCAGAAATGACTGAAGGATAATAAAACAGAATCAGATAAGAATTTTTACAGTTTTCTTAGTTTAGTGAGGGCACAAGGCAATAATCATTCAGAAAATAAAATGGGAAGTTGACTAATTAAATAGGAAATTACATTTATAATAGAAACAAAAGGCCCGAGAAATCTAGAAATGCCCCTAAGGAAGCTAACTGACCTAAGGTAGAAAACGAAAAAGAGATAGGAAAGATTTTTTTAATCAAATATTATAACTGCACATCAGTTGACATGTCTAATATCTCTTGGATAAGGATATCAAATGTTATAAATACACCCCTTCTTTAAAATTAGTTCATAGTTGTAAAGCAAAATATAGGAAAAACAGAATTAAAATTATATTCCAATATTCATCTGGAAAAAGGAACAGCCGACACCTGTAATCATTAAGAAAGTTTCAAAAAAAGATAAGCGGGAAGTTCTGTTCAAGCAGATATTAAAATGAACTATAAGTCACAGGCATTAAAAGAGTTTGGTACGGACACAAGAATCAACAGATTGCTTGAACAGATTAGATTGCCCCGAAACAGACTCTATTATAAAAACAAACTCAACACATTAAAAATCAATTACTACAAACCAGTTGAAAAGAAATATTCCTTTCATGTGTCAAGACAAGAAGACAACCATTTGGAAGGCACTTAAGTAAATGCTCACCTCAAATCAAATGCCAAGGTAAATTTCAGATGGATTAAAGAGCTAAATGTAAAATACAGAAGCCATGAAAACTCAGAAGAAAAGGCAGATAAATATTTAACTTGTCGTAATGTTCAAGAATATGAATCTGTTAAGATTGCAGAAGCCTAACCTTCATCAAGGAGATCTAAAAGGCAGACCACTTTTGTGTGTTGGCCCCCACCCCGCCCCCCAGCCCCTTTCCCTCAAGGCAAACTCATTGCCGCTAGCCCCAAATTTGCAAACTGACTTACCGCTCATTTCATTCCTAGCAGATTGTGGATGATTACATTTGCTGTTTCTTAAATACATCTGATAGCTGTTATCTCTGATATATAGAGTGAAATTCACATGCAAATTTACGTAATCTGATATTTTCAAGGTATAATGACAACCTACGGGTGGTAGTGTAAACCTTGGCATTTCAAAACGTTGAATAGCGTCGGTGTGGTGAAATCCAAACAGGACCCTTATTAGGCCATTTTTGTTTGCCACGTTGTGGTGGGAGTGGAGAGTTGCCGGGAGAAGACTGGGTAAACTGCTGGAGCATTTCAGCTTTAAACCAAAAACACGCTTTGTGAACGTGCCCCTCTTAAATCTGGCTCGGACATGGCACGATTCCCTAGTCGTGAGGTGTGTTATGGATAAATAAAATCTCTGATCAGAGGGTTTCTGTGTTCCTTTTGTCCTAGGACTCCCAAAAGGCAGATGGAACATTCACAGGAAGGAAAAGTTCTCAATAAGAAAACCCTGGGAAAACTAATCACAATCATAAGCAGATTGTTCCTTTCTATGTTAAATTCTATCTTTGCGCTCTTTGTTTTCTCTGCATATTGGTCATTACAACGTGCTCAAGGCAGGTATTTTTACCTGAATTTGACACTGTGCACCTTTTCAATCTAAGGGTGCACGCCACCTCCGAAATTCTCATTTCTGGAATATTCTCAGCCATGATGTCTTTCAATATTTCCTCTTAGATATTCTCTCTACTCTCTCTCTCTTTTTTGTAGCAGCATGTTCTCATTTTCTTTCTCTCTTTTTTTTTTCTTATTTTTTAATCGGAGGGGACGGTCTTCTATTTTATCTTCCAATCCATCAATGACCTGTCCAGGGTGTCAAGGGTAGGATTCAACCCAACTCTTGAGACTCATGGCAACAACTTTTCTTAACCTCTAAAATTTCTACTCAATCACTATTCATATCTTTTGGTACACACTTCCTAACTTCCTGCTCCAATGCACAAAAACTTGTCATCTTCTTTGTGTATGAAACTTGTAAAGACTCTTATTTTACGATGTCTTTGAGTGGCGCTACTGGGTCTAGTTCTTTGAAGGCATTTGGACTGTAAGCTGCTTTTCAGGAAGTTATGCTCGTATCTATTTACATATTTACTTAGGATTTTTACTCCACAGCTCATCTTCCATGCAACTTATCTTCTCTTGCATTTTCTCCCATGAATGGACTGAACTGCGGAAGCATCTCTAAGAGACAGTATGACAGACTAGTTTTTGTGTTAGTTTGCACACTCAAGGTTTGCACGTTGAGTGGAGAGCACACATCTGAGCCCAGCTTGCCTTGCTGCGTGATGTTTCACGCTTTGTATTCCTTTGTTCCACCCAGATTTACTGAGATATGATTGACAGCATTATGCAAGTTTCAAGCATACAATGAGATTTGATATAAGAACATGTTGTCAAATGCTTACCAAAATAAGGGTAGCTAACACATCTGTCACCTCACATAGTTACCACATTTTTGTGTGTGGTGAGAACATTTAAGATCTACTCTGCTAACAACTTTCAAGTACACAATACAGTACATGTTGTACATTAGATCCCCAGAACAGATTCATCTTATAACTGGACTTTTACACCCTTTGGCCAACCTCTTCCCTTTTCCCCATGCCCCAGGCCCTGGTAATCACCAGTCTACTCTCTGTTTCTGTAAGTTAAGCTTTTTTTAGATTCTACACATAAGTAAGATCATACAATATTTGTCTTTGTCTGGCTTACTGACTGACTTCACTTAGCATAACGCCCTCCATGTTCATTCATGTAGTCGCGTATGGCAAGATTCCTTCTTTCTTGTGGCTGAATAATATTCTACTGTGGGGGGGGGGGTGGTGAGAGGGGAGATGTACCATATCACCTTTATCCATTCATCCATCAATGGAAACCGGACACTTGGGTTGTTTCAGTATCTTTGCTATTGTGAATAACACTGCAATGAACATGGGGGTGCAGTTATCTCTTCAAGATACTGATTTCATTTCCTTCAGCTATAATACCCAAAATGGGGTAATATAGTACTTCTATTTTTATTTCCTTTTCTTTAATGTTTATTTATTTTTGAGACAGAGAGACAGAAACAAAGACAGAACGTGAGCAGGGGAGGGTCAGAGAGAGAGGGGACACAGAATCCGAAGCAGGCTCCAGGCTCCGAGCTGTCCTCACAGAGCTCAGTTCATGAACCGTGAGATCATGACGTGAGCTAGCAGTCGGACGCTTAACCTACTGAGCTACCTCTTTTTAATTTCTTGATGAACCTCCACACTCCTTTCCACAGTGGCCGCACCCACTTACATTCCCACCAACAGTGCACAAGGGTGTACTTTTTTATAAATCCTGTCAGCACCTAACTAACAAATGTGAGGTGATATCTCATTGTGTTCTAAAATTGCATTTTCCTGGTGATTAGTGATGGTGAACACCTTTTCATGTGATCATTGGCCGTGCGTACGTCTTCTTGGAAAAATGCGTATTCAGGTCCTTTGTCCTTTTTTAATTGGGTTATTCTTTTGGGGGGGGTGGCTATTGAGTTGTATGAGTTCCGCATATATGCTGGATATTAACCTCTTACCAGATACGAGGTTTACAATTTTCCTCCTGTTCTGTAGGTTGCTTTTTCATTTGATGACTGCTTTCTTTACTGTGCAAAAGCTTTGTAGTTTGACTAGTGGTCCCACTAGTTGATTTTGGTTTTGCTGCCTATATATACTCTTGGTGTCATGTCCAAAAAAATCATCATCAAGACCAACACCAAGGAGCATCTTCTCTGTGTTTTCCTCTAGGAATTTAACAGTGTGGGGTCTTACATTTAAATCTTCACTTGATTTCAAATTAATTTTCAGGAGTGGTGTAAGAGGGGGGTCCAGTTTTATTCTTCTGCTTGGGAACATTCAGTCTCCCCAGCACCATTTATGGAAGAGGTTATCATTTCCACACTTTGTATTTCTTGAGAGTTCAGGTGTAATATTTACCCCCAGTGCTTTATTGACTCCGGCTCAACTGTCTGAACTGGTGTTGGTAGGTAGGTGATATCTAAAACCTAGAGTGAATTGTGCTACCCCATGGGCTTCCACAGAATAAGTAGACACTCATCAGAAGTGGCCTCCTCATCATATAAGATTGTCCATCATGGCAAAGAAGTATTCAATATAAAATTATTTAGCAAAATGATTTAATGATTACTTGAAATTATTGAACACTGACCACTCCTATTATTTCACAAGACACACATTTCTTTCACGTACGCAGATAGTATTCATTTGGGTTGAAGCAAAAACCTCAGTACCTTCACCTATAGTCCATTGGTTGCCCTGTGGACCTGTGGGTATGGATTCTCTACCTATCCACCTCCTTCCTCCCTTCCAGTAGCTGTAGATTGGATCTTTGTCTCTCACAGCAAAATCCAAAGCGTCAGGCCAGAGAGAGTCACCCTTGAAGGCTACATAGTGTGGAAGGAGAGCACGTGGCCATGCAGTGGCCTCAAGTGTAATAAGTATGGAAGCTTAGGTTCTTTGGTACAGTGGGGAACTGCTTCTCTGTGACTGGCACTCCTAAGGAGCTATCGCTCGCATCCCCTCTGTAACGGGCTATACATAAAAGGTCACCTCAAGCCGGTCTCCTGCCCACTACTCTGGCTCCCCGTCATTTCCTAGAACGTGGCATCCATCACGCATGGAATGTCTAGATTCAGCTCTTTCTCCATCTTCAACTTACTCTATTGTGCTAAGTTAGATGAACAGAAAACAGGAGTTTTTACAGTGCGGTTAAACAAAAAGTCAACACCAATAGTATAGAATACATGGAAAGTCACTTATGTGTCAAAAATGCCCGATCTAAGCAGGTAGACATGCAACATTAATTCCCATACCACAAATTCTCAAAGAATGCCTATATCCCGTAAACTGCCTCAAGAGTCCACTTTCGGCGTGCCTGGCTGGCTCGGTCGGTTGAGTGTCCGACTTCGGCTCAGGTCATGATCTCATGGTTCGTGAGTTCCAGCCCCACATCAGGCCCTGTGCTGACAGCTCAGAGCCTGGAGCCTGCTTCGGATTCTGTGTCTCCCTCTCTCTCTGCCCCTTCCCCACTCGCATTCCATCTCTCTGTCTCTCGAGAATAAATAAACACTTTTAAAACTTTTTAAACAAGAGTCCACTTTACCCACTCAGAGGATGAATGGCAGGCAAAGGATTACTCTTCTGTGTTAGCGGACGTCTGGGACAAACACTAGGAAATGATGGCCCATGAGACCTGAACGCTCACAGTTTGGACACTCGACACCATTACTGGCTTCAGTTTCGCAAGATTCCTGAAGAGACAAGGGGGCTGATTGCTGAAAACTGATCACATTTGCAATAGATCGATGCAATTGGCTTAAGTGAGATGTAAAGAGATTCTCCAAATGAAACCTAGATAGGAAGCACAGCTTTTTAAAGGAACTACACGTGTACGTTCGACGATTCTATGGGCTCATAAATCCATGAAATTGGGACTGATACTACTCATTGAAAGTACATTTTGAGAGCTGTGCCAAGTTCCAGCATAATTTCCATCACCTTTCTGCTAAACTTCACATTTCTAGTCAGGCCAATTTTACATTTACTACAATCAAGATTCTATTCTCTTCCCTCTTTCACCTGACCACTTTTTAAGCTCGCCTGGTTCACCATCCCTGCCGCGATAAAGATGTCGGACTCCAGTCGTCATTTAGAGATCTAATCCCAAATGCTCTCTTTGATTTGCGAAACCACTTTTGAACCTCTTTCCCGCAATTAGAGAATCTTTTATTGGGCTCATTTTTCACTTGCTCTCCTTCTGTCATTTTATACTGCTCAGATAGTGAAGAAAAGAGATTTCTCCTCCTTTGGAACTGTTTTTTTTTTAAATAGGTGCATTATCATGGTTATTACCAAGCATAGGAATCTTTATTCAGAATAAAGTATTACACTCCCCCCCCCATGTGAGGGTACTGCAGGTTAGGTATTAGTGTGAAGTCAGTTATAAATTCATTACCCCTCCCTCCGTTAGCGTATGCTTCAGAAAAGCAAGCAAAATCCCATGTCCATAAAAGAACGGCGGTAAGATTTTCCTTGACTTTCCTAGCACATCATTTAATGGTGCGTATCCAAGAAGTCCACTGAAGTAGCAAGGTCATTCCTACTACTCACACTCCCAGTAGGTAGAATGGACCTTTCACGCAGTTTGCAAGACAGCATTTTTGAGAATTAATCGTGTGAGAATTAATTTTACATGACTACCTGCCTAGATAGTATGTTTTAAATACATCTTGAAATTCTTCATTTTCAGTAATGCGCTCTGATGTCCTCTCAGGACTTATAATGGATTCTTGCTAAACTAAGCCCAGTAGTAGTGTGAACTTTGCAAACTGCGAGCACGGGGGGGTCCCATTGGTCTACCCAGTAGAACACCATGCAGTCATGCAAATCATGTTGTAGAAAAACATTCTGTGACATGGGAAAATGAACATGGTTTATTAGGTGCAAAGGGCACGTTACTGAATACTACATGTTCCAATTTGGATTCCAAGCATCATTATAATTTTGTTTGAATCCTAATGTGAGTGTGGACCAGCTACATAATTTATGGGGCTGAGTGCAAAATGAACACGTGGGGCCCCTCCTGTGAACGTATGAAGAATTTCAAGCTGAAATTCTTGAAGCGGACGGCGGAGCATTAAATCAAGCACAGGGCCCTTCTAAATGGCTCTGGGGGCGCCCGGGTGGCTCAGTCGGTTAAGCGACCGACTGCGGCTCAGGTCATGATCTCACGGTTGGTGAGTCCAAGCCCCACATGGGGAGCCTGCTTCGGATCCTCTGTCCCTCCTCTCTCTGCCCCTCCCCCCACTTGCACTCTCTCAAAAATAAAATAAACACTGAAAAATAAATAAATAGATAGATAGATAAATGTATGTGGGGACTCTGTGCAACTACCCAGACTGCACCCCCATGAAGTCAACCCTGTGTGCCTGCATAAACACTTGCACCTTATATAAACTAGAATGACACACGCCAAAATGCCAAAATGTTAGCGCGTGCCTGTGAGTGGCAAAATTAAGAGTGGTTTTCATTTTCTTCTTTGTTCTCTTCTCAGTTTTATGCAACCTCAAGGAAGAAATCATATTACCAGAGTGATTGGGAAAAATACCAGTCAATGTTATCAGTAAACGATAAGACCTTTAGTTAAAGGCAGAGCAATGTTCCGGAAGTAGAAGTAGCTGGTGGTTTTGTCCCCTTTGAAGATGCTAGACACTTGCTGGGTCATCTCCTTCCGTTCATCGGCAACTGTGTGAAGTCACCTTATCTTCTCTCTCGTAGATTAAAGCACTCGGTTTAGTCACAAAAACAGGACTCGGGCTTAACACCAGAAGCTTCCCCGACCCAATATGAACCAGATGTCAGAAACCTGGCTGAGGCTTAAGTGAGTAATAATATCTTCAGCTTGTTTTTTTGATCTGGAAAGCAGATGATATGGGTAAAAACACTTGTCCGGCTTCAGGAACAGTGTTGTCCCGAGACTCAGAAGACAACAAGGAAGATCTGCTTTCACAACTATAAAGCCCCCGGGATCCTGTGTTCCGGAAGTATACAGGCCTGTAGCAAACATATGTGACACGCAGTCCCGTGGCCTAAAAGTGCACAACCAAGGAGATACCCATGGTGAGTAACGTGCACAAATCTGAAGTATGTTCCCCCTTCCCACCTCCCCCCGCCCCCGGTAGCGTGAAGTCCCTTCATCCAAAGGATCAGCTGATGGTGAGGCTGGACGTCAACGCCAGGCAGTGTGACCACACGTGGAGGCACCTGGTCGTGACACTGTGTCTTGATTCCAATCACACACCGCTCCTTACAGCAGCCCACCCAACGATTCCGGTGCAAGGATGCTCCGCCAGAGAGAGACACCTCACTAAGCCCTTAACGCTATGATGATCTTACGAAAGCTTTTATCGTTAGCATCGGAACGTTCAAATCTCAAATAGCAATTCTAACAGGGGGCACGAATTTAAAATCTTCTAGTGCCCTCCTTAGATATGCCATGTCGGTTTTAGATTTGGGGTTTGGGCTCTAGGAAACAATATTTCCATCACAACTGATGCCTACTAAATCTTCCTCTCGAACGCAATTGCGTCAAGCAGATTTGGGTGTTCCAGCGTAAGAGAAGGCCGTCCAAATAGCAGGTGCAGAAACTTTCTCTGATTGAAACATCAGTCAGCTTCCAACTCAGCTAATTAAACACTAATGAGGAGCTTGTTCAACTGAACTTTAAACATTTGTTTATGTCCCACATTGACTGGTTGGTAACGATCCAGCTGGTAGAATGCAGCCAATGCCCGATTGGACTGCGAGTAGGTTTCCAGAACCTCCCTCTCTCTACCTCTCCCCGCCTCTCCTACCCTCTCTCTCCCTTCTCCTCCCTGTCTTTTCCTCTCTTCTTTTCCTCCCTCCCTCTTCTCCTTTCTTCCTCCTACATCCGTCCTCCTCCCTCCCGTGCCCCTCCCTCCCCATCCCTGCAACATCCCCATCCCTCCATCATCCCCACCCCCAGGCTTGCACAGCAGCTCTTCTCCACCAGAGCCCCAGATGTCTCTTCCACCTCCTCATCACCTTTCTCTCTTCCTTTTATTATTTGGCATATGCTCTTTTTCTTTCTTGTTCCCACTTAATTGCAAGCTGTATGTCTTTCTCCTTCTCCGTCTCAGAGGAAATATACCCACCTGCTTGGATCTTTCCGTTTCGGAATTTCTCTGCCCTTTTTTTTTGACTGTCTCCTGGTCCTTCTCATTTGTTATTAGCTAACAAAGATAAGTTTGCTGTCATTGCAGCTTCCTAGAAACCAAACTAGGGCAGAAAACAGACTTTTCTAAAATGTTGTTTTCTCCGCAGCCTTTCTCATTTTGAAGGCGTGTTACATTCGATAATTAGGTATCATAAAGATAAAGTTTTCAGAACTAAAACTAAAAGCAGGAGGTTTAGTAATGAAGTATTTAATGTATTCCCCACATTTCTGTTCCGTTATTGTTTGGCAGCTCCAGGAAAGTCTCCAAGAAACTAAAAACAAAAGTTGGAAATTACAAAGGAGGGCAAGGCTGTCCCGGCCGGGGAAGGAGCCGGAGGAATGTTTGGATTTAATGGACAGAGCTCTGGGGGGAATTTGGAGAGACTTTTTTTTTTATGTCCTAATAGAGTACACAAAATAATACACAAATTGGTGCCCGATCTCTTGTCTGGAGGCAAGTAAAACTGCAGATGAAAAAAAAAGAGAGAGGCTAAAAGAGGAAAAATCTATCCTGACGATAGGAAATAATGAGCAGGCACTGAATAGAATATCTCCGTAACAGCCTAACAGGCCTAGTCCAAGCATCATTTTTGAGCCCTAAGCATAACCAGCAACATGAACCAAACACAAAACCAAAAACAAGAAAAGCAGGAGAGAACTGAGTGTTAACCTAACCTGGACTCAAGATTTAGTTAATCTGGAGGCAGAGAATACATGCCTTACAAAGCACCTAACAACGGACAGACACTGAGTGTAAGATCTCCGCAAATACTAACAATAATAACTGCCCTGCCGCTTCCATAGAAAGACACGGAATGAAGCACCAGATAAATCCGAGCACTGAGTGCCCAGCCAGGGAAGGAAGACTTGACTTGTGCGTTATTCTCCTTGTTTTCTTCCTATTTTACATCGTTTCATTTATTTCAGCGGTAGGGGTGACAGGTGCCTAGGATGTCTCCAGTGCACTCTCTTCTTTATGAATAGTTTTACTTATAAAACACTGTGAACATGAAACTGTTAACAAGATGGGTCCCGCGTGGTGTTCCCCTGGGACGGCATTAAGAGACCATGGTGCTCACTGAGTCCAAAGGGTTATTGTGAACTTGAAGGAGGGAATTACAATAAGAGGAGTAAGACTGCACTCACACAGGGAGTCCACTAAGAACTTGATCGTTTGTGTGTACAGCTTTGTCTGCACGCCGTGTGTTTGTTACAAGGAGTGATATTAACATGTTACGGGTTTACGGCATTCCCGCGTCCAGCGGATCTTTCGACAGAAAAGCTATGCCCCAATACACATCTGCTCAGTTTCTCAAGCTGCTAAGGGGACATTTTGGGAGAAGAACTCTTCTTGTATTCAATAAGGAAACAGTCAACGAATAGTTATTGCGTGCTTTCACCATGCCCGGAGTGGTAACACAAACATTCGGTAATTGATGGAGTAATTGTTGGAAAGCAAGGACATGAGGTGTTTACAGTCTTGTATGAGATTATGTTGAGTACACAATTAGAGAAAGAGGAGAGGAGGTTGGCTCCGTTCTCTGACAGAGGATGAAGAAAAGTGACAGAAGCTCTCTAGAGAGATGACAGGTAAAGAAAATGCCAGAAACATCACAGAGGGAATGGAAATCTCCAGGCTTGAGGTTGATTGGAAAGGAAAGGATATTATACATAACCTAATTAGCTGAATGCATCCTTAATTAGGTTAAGGGAGTGTCTGTATTTTAAAAGTTCAATGATATTTAGGCTTCTGCCAGAATCACTTTGGAGAAAGAAACAAGGAAAAATTAAGAGGACAACAGTTTACTCTCATTCTGTGTATTTGATTATCTCATGTTGAAACAGGTCTAAAAGGCACTTCTTACCCATAAGGTTCCTTTTATTAATTCATGTATTACTGAAGCCCTTCTTAGGTTTAAACACAGTTTCGGGTTTATAAATAGGTCAATTTCTGGTATAAACTGACAGTTTCCTGTCACTTATGTGAATTCCTTCAGAAAATAGGTTTTGTATAAATTCCCCAAGTGCCCGACTGCTCTGGCAGAGCCAGAGACCCTGGGGTTAGCATTCGGAGTTAAGCACTACTAATCAGATTTTAAATTGATGCACAGCCCCCCCTTACCAAGACTGCGGGTTTTGGGCTGTGACCTCCACGTCAGGGATTCCAGGCTGTATGCACCATGACATTTTGAGTTCGGTACCCTTTTAGTTTTCTAAGCAGAGATATGACCAGTGCCTACGCAGCCACGCAAACAGAACTTCTGTGAGTGAAGAAAACAGTTTGAAAACCAAACCCATCCTTCCACATAGTTTCCATCCTCAAACAGTCGTGTCCCATCAGCCTCCTCTCCTGCACACCTGCTCATTTGCCAGTCACCCCTCAGTGTCGGAGCTCTCCCTTCTTGGTAACTATTCCCCGAATTTGTTTTACACTTGCTGGTGACTGTTAACGAGGCTTTCCGTCTTGTGAACTTTTCCTCAACCGGCAATTTTAAGGCCATTATTTAAAAAAAAAAAAAACAACTTTTTATCATTTCTTTATACATTTTCAGTTTTACCCACTCCTAGCCCTTCTCCTTTTAAAGTTTAAAATCCTTTTGGTCTAACATTGATCCTGTTTTTTGTGTTTCTGATGCAGGGTATTCATTTCCAGCAGACATGAACTTAAAATATAGATTTCCCGGAGGAAACGATTGTAATGCTGCTTTGTTACGGGTCAAATGGTCTCATGAGAACCATACACTTTGGGGGGGGGGCAATTACCCCCATCCCACCAAGCCTCTGATGCCACATCCATTCAATGCAATTCATAATACTTACCTCGGGCAGGTTGAGCCCATCTTCCAGGAAGACAAGGACAGCACAGAGTTGTTGGGAGGTTGACATGAAAAGCAGCAGCCATGGCATCTGGCTTACAGTGAAATTCAAGACCAGTAGCCTCCTTCTCCTCTTCTTCCCGCCCGGTCCTCTGGTCCTATAAAGAATGCATTCCGTAAAATCTGGGAAGATATAAATCTGAAAACAATATCTCTCTGAATCCCTTTGAGGACATCAACATATTCTAGATAGTGGTATAAAATTAAACATTTCCTCCTAGTGATGGGTATTCAATAGAATTAGTTCCATTTGACCTTTGGGGATGAGCACTGGGTGTTGTATGGAAACCAGTTTGACAATAAACTTCATATATTGAAAAAAAAAAGAATTAGTTCCATTTGGTCATCACCTTCCCCAACCTATGCTATTATAAAAAGTATCTATCTTGTCATCTGATGTGGTCACTGCCTCATAATAGTTTAATGTACAATATAAGAATGCACACACACACACACACACACACACACTGTGCCTCAGTTCCCTCAAGGGGCCGGTAGTGATCATTAGAATTGTCCTTATATTACAGTTATCGCTAAGATCAAATTAGATAGTGCTTATAAAAACATCCTCTAAGCTAAAAAGCATGGTAAACATGAGTGCCATAATTACAGGCTTTCCATGTCCCATGATGTTTGATGTGACAGTATCCTTATTCCTGGGTCTGATTTCTGGTAGCTGATATAGTATTAGCCACATTCACCTCTTCAACTTGAATTAGGAAGTCTTCAAAACGAAATCATCCCTTACTCTACGATTCCTCAGCGGTACAAACGTCCCTCAGACATTTTGAGGTCATCCATACAGACACGCGGGGCTCGCTTCACCATATGCTCCCCGGTTACAAACCCCTCCAGTCGGCCATCTTGTCTGTCTTCTCTTTGTCTTACAGCCTGGACAGCTTTTCACTATTTCAGGAAATATACAAGCATATAATCAGCAGAGTGGCAGTAAATTGGAACTGTCTGCTACAGCTGGGGTTGTATCCACTCCCCTCTCTGAGGCCATGTGAGGTCACCCTGGTTCTTTCTGCCCTGGAGAGGATGGTAAAATTATGGATGCATTTTTGGTGATCACAGAAAGGAACGTGTGCAACCACGAGCAGAAAAGATCAAAATTACATCTTGGTCCTGGTTAATTATGTGGCCCGATAGGGTGAGACACAGTTATAGAAAAATACAGGAGAGGACTAGCATCACATGTCTGCTCCCTAATGCCCAGGGCCTGGCTGGCTCGTTGGTGGAGCACGCGCCTTCTGATCTCGGCGCGGTAAGTTCGAGTCCCGTGTTGGGTATAGAGATTTCTTAAAAATAAAATCTTAAAAAAAAAAATAATAACTCTGCTCCCCTAGTACCACCAAGAGATGTCAGGAAGCTCCTTACAACTCAAGTCAGGCAGACATTATGTCTGTTTTGTAAACGGCTTTTCTAACAGATGCCCATTCCAAGACAGTTTCGTCATCGATGCCTAACGCAGTGTCCAGCACTGAGAGTGCAACGTGGGGTAGTAGAAAGTAGAGAGAAGCAAGATTTCTACTCCTGGCTGTGCTCTAGGAGAGCTGTGTGGCCTGGAGCATGGAGATACTTGATAACTATTTGCGGTCTAATGAATGCATTATACAAAATACCAGAAATAGCCCCATGAGTCATAAGGAAAAGAAAAGCCCAGCGCTTCTCAGTGTTCTCAACTATGAACGTACAAGTAGACACATAAAGAGATCAAGAGAAAGAATGATCTTCTAGGCAGAGGGAGCACCTGGAAGAGGACAGTATTCTCACTAGATAGTTCCCTGAGTGGGGTCAGGCCAGGGCACACATGTGAGAGAGGTGGATTGCGCCTCGCTCCATACGCTGTTGTGAGGGTTGTAGCCTTTACCCTATTGTTAGTGGGGAGCCTGCGAGGGGCGGGGGGAGCAGAGACAGATTGCTATGGTGAGGGTCAGTGTTTAGAAAACATTTACTCTGGTGACAGCATGAAAGAGGGGCCAGATACAGAACAGGGCGCACGGAGAGGCTCGAGGGAGGAAGATGGAAATCGGGTGGAGAGGTAGTTGCAGCAGACAGGGGGGGAAAGTCGTCATGTCTTGAATAGTAAGTCTTGCGACAGGAGAAACATTATCAACTTGTGACAGTTTACAAGGCTGCCAACCCCTCGAAGAAAAAGAGAATCCTATATTTGGCCCGTTGGTTTCTTCTTCCGCTCCCTCCTCCCCAACCCCCATTTGCTCTCCGTTCCATTCCAGAGAGGATGAGTGGAGCTATATTATAAAAAGCAGGAGTGGAATAAAGAAAGATATTTTGGGTTGTTTGTTTTTAATCGTGTTGAGTTCAGGTCGGGGTGGGAGAGAGGATCTGGATGTGGGATAAGGCTCTAGGACGCGTGAAGGTGCAAGGGAATTAAGGAATGTAAGAAAGAGATCTCCGTGGATTGAGAGTTAGACCTGACATTAACACCCTGCGCGAGATGCCGGTGAGAAATACAATTATCGAAAAATGTCCCGTGGCTGCTGAACTGGGCCGCTCGCAAGATCTGATGATGTGCACCAACAGATCCAGAAGGAGGTTCCCACTTCTGGAATGCCTTCTGTCCGCATCATCCTGAGCGTAACATAGGAGAGGTGTTAGCATCACCACGTTACAGGTAAGTAAACTGAGGCGGGGGGGGGGGGTTCACTTACCTTGTTTAGGCAACACAGCAAGTAAGCAGCAGAGCTGAAATCCGATCCTGCATTTCTCAGGCTGAGAGGCGGGTTTTACGAGATGATTTTACAAGGCCTTTCCTCTCTGCCGTGCTGCCTTCCAAGCCCGGGCTGAGGCAGACACAATACGAAGGGCGAGGGGGGGAACACATTTACAAGTCGCTTGGAGGCAAAACAGACACGAGTAGGTAATCCATGAGTTGTTACAGCTGTAGGTGGGTAGCAGAGGGTGAGGCTGTAATCCGATGTTGAGAAGGGAAGAGGAGACCTGAGGAATTGGAGGCCCTGAGAGGCTGTTCAGTTGGAGATGACCCAAGGGAACTTGTGAGGAGAGAACTCGATTTTTTAAAATTTTTTAATGTTTATTCATTTTCGAGAAAGAGAGAACGAGTGGGGGAGGGGCGGCGAGAGAGGGGGAGACACGGAGTCCGAAGCGGGCTCCAGGCTCCGAGCTGTCAGCCCAGAGCCCGACGCGGGGCTCGAACTCACAAACCGTGAGATCGTGACCTGAGCCGAAGTCAGAGGTTTAACCGACTGAGCCCCCCAAGCACCCCGAGAACTTGAATTGAAGAGTGGGTCGGCGCTGGAGAGAGTGATTCGGGCGCATCTACACACAGGTGAGAACTGTTTGAGTTGGATTGAATGAGGTCACCTCAGAAGAGTATTCGAGTCTTCTGGGCCCGGGGCCCATAGAGTTCGTAGGAAAATAAACCTCCTCACCCTCCCCTAACATTTCAGCAATGCCTTTCACCCAACACAAAATAATTATAGTAATATTTGATAGAAAATCATTGATTAATTCTGTGGTACAAGTTAATGTTAGCACTGTTTTGACAGAAGATAACTAGGAAACAGAAAGCGTAAATAACTGAGGGCAATCCACAGAGTTACTTAGCACCTCTGGTCACTCATACGGGGCCTACGACACAACCCGTCAGAAGCCCGAATACAGGATACGATGACCAGGAGTTATTGGAGACACTATCCCAGGAGACTTGGCAACAGGAACGAATACGAGGGCTATGCTATCCAGACAAGTCATGTTTATATATAGGTTCAGTTTTGCTACGCAGCGGTTCGCCACCCTGGCAGAATTCCCTGGGGAAGTTTAAACCCATGCTGACACCCACGCCCCACCACAGACTGATGACCTCAGCATGTCCGGGTGCCAGCCACTTTTATCAAGTTTCCAGGTGATTTTAATGTGAAGACAGGTGAGTATCAGGCACACGGAGAACCCTGTGCACCTGTTTGACTTGCCTTATGGACATTTGCTGCAGAAACCCAACAGGGGCTATAGAAATCACACTTAAAAACCGTCGGCCGGCAACCTGGGTCAACCCCAGGAAAGCGCGGTTGCAACATTATTTGCCCTAGAAGACAGAGAAACAAATAAATACAATATTTGATTCTGAAACGTTAACTATTGCTGCATGGATTCATAAAAGGAGCTTGTGCAGCTACAAAATTACCAACTATAAAATTAGACTCTTCAATCCTCCGAGCAAATGGAATCTTAGTCCCTAAGTGCGGCAGCGTTGGTCCGTAATGACTGTTATTAGTTTCATCTTTATGCTACAAAATATTTCACTTGCACTAGTTATTAGGTCTTAGCGATGCGTTCTGTCTCCACAGCTCTTTTTAACTCCATGCGATATTTATTTTACGGCCATTCTCTGCGATACGGCCGTGACAGGTGATATTTATGGAAACATGATAACCATGTTTGCCATGTCTGTGCCTAGTGACTGATTTCTTCGAGGTCTTTCTTGAAACTTAGATTCTTTTTGAATTGCTATAGAATCAGATTTGCCTCCTTGCAGATAGAATAAGGGTGCCTGTCCCAGTTTACCCCACTCCTCAAACCGGCAACATCCTTCTCCTGAATAGGTAAATGTCCCAGGATGGCAGGGGGTCTTGGTCGGCCCAGGATCTTCCGATGATGGTCTCTCCCACTCTTAATGCCTTTCTTCTAAGGCCTCCAATGCTCACCAGTGCCCTGAATCTCTGTGTTCCTCTTCGGATGTCGGGTAAGTCACATAACCCCTCTGAACCATCACGCAAGGCCCCCGTCACGCAAGGCCACTGATGCCTCCTTTGCATGGTTGTTCCGTGGGTTGAGGACGAGGACTTAAAAATGAGATGCCTAACCTAGAGTAACTATTCAAGAATGTATTTTTATGATTCACTAGCCCCTCTGTTCATTCGTTCACCATTTACCGAGCAGGTTCTCTGTGCCAGGCCAGCTGCCAACAAAAGACAAAAATTTCTCCCCGTCACGGCACACAAAATAAGCAAACGATGTAAGTAAAATGTAGAGATGACGTTACGTGGTCATTAAGTGCAGTGGGGAAAGAGAAGTCAGGAAAAGTGGATGGGGCGTGCCAGGGCGGAGCGGAAAAGTGGTTTCAATTCTATATAAGATGGCCAGGAGAGGCTCGGCGATGAAGTGACACTCGAATGGAGAGCTGCAAGAACTGAGGAGTGAGCAATCCAGGCAGAGGAACGTCAAGTGCATTTTCAAGGAATAAAGAGGCATAAAGAAGCGCGTGTGGCCTTTGGCCAATAGACCTTTACTGAAGACGCTGAAATTTGAATTTCATATCATTTTCACACCATACAATCTTCTCTTTATTGTTACTGTGTTGTCTTATTTCTCAAATATTAAAGTATGTCAAGAACGTGTAAAATAGGTTAAAAAAGAAAACTCTTAGCTCATGGGCCATGCAAAAATGGGTGGCAGCCTGGAACCGGCTCGTGGGCCACAGTTTGCTGACCCTGTTTAGAGTCTTGAAGACCGTCCATTGTCGGGCTTTCACTGATGGAGACGGGAGTCGCTGCAGAGTGCTGAGCGGCAGAGGACGTGACCTGATGTGCATTTTAAAAGGATCATTTTGGAGGGCACCAGGGTGGCTCAGTCGGTTAAGCATCTGACCCTTGGTTTCAGCCCAGGTCGTGATCTTATGGTCCATGAGTCTAAGCCCCGCGTCAGGCTCCGTGCTCACAGCTCGGAGCCCGGAGCCTGCGTCGGAGTCTGTGTCTCCTTCTGTCTCTGCCCCTCCCCTGCTTGCTCTCTCTCTCTCTCTCTCTGTCTCTCTCAAAATAAATAAACTTTAAAAAAAAGGATCATTTTGGCTGTTGTGTTGAGTGGGGGCAAATTTAGCAGCAGGAATATTATTATCATACTAATCCAGGCAAAAGGTGGATATATTTGAAGATGTACTTTCAATATTTTAAGATTTTTGCATCTGTGTTCATGAGTGGGATCGACCTATACTAACTTTTTGTATTACTTTTGGCTTATTTTGTTATGAAAAACAATGGGGGAAGGTGTGACCTCGTTTGCATTTACTGAAAAAGAATCGCAAATATTAGATTCATGTCTTCCTTGAATGATTGGTACAAATACACTGTAAAACCACTGGGGCCCGATGTTTTCTTTGTGGAAAGACTTGTACTTTCGGATTCCATTTCTGTAATGCTTATGAGACACATCTGGTTTTCTATGTTTTCTTAAGTAAATTTGATGTTTCTTTTTCTAGGAATTCACCCGTATGCCATAATTTTCAAACATTTGATCATAAAATTGTTCATAATATCCTCTTCTTTTAATCTCTACTGTTCCTGCCATTATAGCCCCGTTTTCATTCCCATCATGCTTTATTTGTACTTACCGTTTTCTTGATCGATTTTAGCAGATACATCTTAGATGTATAATATTTTCTTCATTATCCATAGGCATTTTCCAATTAATATGATTTCTTGTCTGACACATGAACTATTCAACGACGTGTTTTACAATTTCCAAACCTATGAGATTTAGTCACCTATATTTTTATTGATTGCATGTGTAGTCAATACAATATCGCCTCTTTGAAAAATGTTCAGTCTCACTTTACAGACCCCATCATCACTACTGAATTGACTCTAAAATTTCATTTGCAGGGTCACCTGGGTGGCTTAGTCGGTTGGTTAAGCGTCCAACTTCAGCTCAGGTCATGATCTCGTGGTTCGGTCCATGGGTTTCAGCCCGGCGTCGGGCTCTGTGCTGACAGCTCCGAGCATGGAACATGCTTTGGATTCTGTGTCTCTCTCTCTCTCTGCCCCTCCCCCACTCGTTCGTGTGCTCGCTCTCTCTCTCTCTCTTTCAAATATAAGTAAACATTTAGATTTTTTTCTTAATTTCATTTTCAGGTACCCCACTCCAACAATTCTGTGACCACATAAAGACCTCTAACACAATTACCTTACTTCTTTTCAAACCCTTTGTCACCTCCTGATCCCCACCCCTTATCTTCTTGCCCATCATGTCTTCCACAGCCTAGCACTGTGACCCTTCACATATTCGTCCTGAAAGCCCTTGTCCTTCTCTGCCAACAAAACCTAAGCACGGCTCAAACCCAAATCTCTGGAGCTTTTATTTATGAAGCTAAATGTGGCTGGAGGAAAACACCAAAGATACTGACTTTTTTTTTTTTTTTTTAAGCAGGCTGGAAGCCCAGTGTGGAACTCAACACACGGCTTGACCTCACGACCCTGATATCGAGACCTGAGCTAAGATCAAGAGTCAGACGCTTAACTAACTGAGCCACCCAGATGTCTCCAACACGGATTCTTCTTACATGAAATCCGGGGTACAAATCTCAAATGTGTACTCAATACTACTCAAGAATCAAACCATATTTCCTTTGTAAATTCACTCTTCCCTATAAGCTCCACCTTCCCTACTTCAATGGGTGATCAATCCTGATGCCCATCTAAAGTAACACTTCCAGGGGCGCCTGGGTGGCTCAGTCGGTTGAGCATCCGACTTCGGCTCAGGTCACGATCTCACGGTCCGTGATTTTGAGCCCCGCGAAATCTGGGCTGATGGCTCAGAGCCTGGAGCCTGCTTCCGATTCTGTGTCTCCCTCTCTCTCTGACCCTCCCCCGTTCATGCTCTGTCTCTGTCTCAAAAATAAATAAACGTTAAAAAAAAAATTAAAAAAAAAATAAAGTAACACTTCCATCAGGGCACCGGGGTCCCACACCCTCGTACCTCCTCAAGGACTTTTCTCTCGCAAATAACCCCAGTGTCCTGCAATGTCAGTATTTCACTGTATACCGCATGATACCCTTCAGCATGAAAATATGCTGCAATAGTTTCCATCTTTAAAAAGCAAACATTTCTCTGATACCTTTTTTTTTTTTTTTTTTTTTTTTTTTTTTTAACATTTATTTATTTTTGGGACAGAGAGAGACAGAGCATGAACGGGGGTGGGGCAGAGAGAGAGGGAGACACAGAATCGGAAACAGGCTCCAGGCTCCGAGCCATCAGCCCAGAGCCTGATGCGGGGCTCGAACTCACAGACCGTGAGATCGTGACCTGGCTGAAGTCGGACGCTTAACCGACTGCGCCACCCAGGCGCCCCTCTCTGATACCTTTTAAAACATAACTTCTTGGGGCGCCTGGGTGGCGCAGTCGGTTAAGCGTCCGACTTCAGCCAGGTCACGATCTCACGGTCTGTGAGTTCGAGCCCCGCGTCGGGCTCTGGGCTGATGGCTCGGAGCCTGGAGCCTGTTTCCGATTCTGTGTCTCCCTCTCTCTCTGCCCCTCCCCCGTTCATGCTCTGTCTCTCTCTGTCCCAAAAATAAATAAACGTTGAAAAAAAAAATTTTAAAACATAACTTCTTGGGGCGCCTGGGTGGCTCAGTCAGTTAAGCGTCCGACTTCGGTTCAGGTCGTGACCTCACGGTCCGGGAGTTCGAGCCCCGCATCAGGCTCTGTGCTCAGAGCAGCCTGGAGCCTGCTTCGGATTCTGTGTCTCCCTCTCTCTGCCCCTCCCCAACTTGTGCTCTGTGTCTCTGTCTCTCAAAAATAAATAAATGTTAAAAAAATAAAATATAACTTCTTAAAACTGTTATCTATTTTGACTGTCTTTAATTGCTCCCTCTCATCCTCTCAATTCTCCCCCTCCAAAAAATTTAGGGTTTGATCATCATCCGATAAAATCTCTCACCTTAAAAGTTCATTCACCACAATGGAGATTTACAGAAATGGATTGTTACTTGGGGAAAAAAACAAAAGGTATAGAGAATTCATTAACATCATCACTGTAAACCATATCATTTTGATACAGAGAAACAACCTTTTTCACTGCCTTTATTGGATTTAATTTAACATTTATTTCAAATATGCTGAAGCAAAATATTTCAGGGGAGTAAAACATAGTATACAGTGGTAAAAACTAAATAAAACCCCCTAATGACCTTTCTGAGTCCTGATCCATATAAACATCTTTACACGTGTTATCAGTTGTAAAAATGATTACGGTTTATTCTTTATCTTTACTTATCGCTACAGCATAGGATTTCTTCGAGGCCGTCCTCAGGAATTTGTGTTAATGTATTTTTTTAAGTTTATTCATTTATTTTGAGAGAGACAGAGAGAGAGAGCAAGAGCTCTAGCTGGGGAGGGGCAGAGAGAGAGGGAGAGAGAATCCCAGGCAGGATCCATGCTGTCAGCGCAGAGCCCGATGTGGGGCTTGAACCCACAAACCATGAGATTATGACCCGAGCCAAAACCAAGAGTCAGACGCTTAACGTACTGAGCCACCCAGGTGCCCTGTGTTCACGTATTTTATATGGTCTTCCCTGTCAATGATTCTTACACTTATCACCAGGTATTTATTCATCTTGGAAGCATACGAGAGGCTGAAACTTTACTACTTGTGAAGCACCAGATAATACTAATAAAAAAGTGTTCTACAGAGTCTGTGGAAATCTTTCATTAGGAATGGAGCCTCTTAAATAAATGACTTGCACTTCTGTTTCTCAAAACTGACTACAAACTTACGGGAATCAAAGCTATATGATACTGACCGAAAGATAGATATGCAGATCAACAGAACAGAATTGACAGTCCCGAAATAAACAAATGTAGCCATGGTCAATTGATTTTCAATAACAGTGGCAGGGGCATTCAATGGGGGAAGGAATTGTCTCTTCGATAAATGGTGCTGAGAGAACTGGTTGTCCATATGTAAAAGAATGAATTTGGACCTCTGTCTCACACCATATACAAATAGTAACTCAAAATCCAACAAAGACGTAAATGTAGACGCTAAAATTATAAAATTTCTTAGAAGAAAACAAAGGAGAAAACCTTTGTGACCTTGGGTTAGGCAGAGAGTTCTTACCTATAACCCCAGAAGCCTAGTCCATAAAATAAAGAATTGATGTTAAAATTTTCTACTGTTAGATATTTTTAAGAGAATGAGGAAACTTCATCAAAATTTAAACTTTTGTACTTCAAAAGACATCATTAAGAAAATGAAGACTATGAAAATGAAGAAAATGAAAACCAAGACTAGGAGAAAATATTTACAAATCATATATCTGATAAGGATCTGCTATCAGGAATATATAAAGAACTAAACAATAAAAAGACAACCCAACTTTAAAAATAGGCAACGGATCTGAATAGAACTTTCCCTAACAAAATACATAAATGGCCAATAAGGACATAAAAACATGCCCAACGTAATGTAGTTGCTAGGGAAATACAAATCAAAACCTTAAAGAGATATCACTTCACACCCACTGTCCTTAGTGAGAATGTAGAGAAACTGAAACTCTCACCCACTGCTAGTGGGAATAGAGAATGGTATATTCACCCTGGAATACATTTTATCAGTTTTTTTAAAAAAGTTAAAGATAGGGGCACCTGGGTGGCTCGGTCGGTTAAGCGTCCGACTTTGACTCAGGTCACGATCTCTCGGTTGGTGACTTCGAGCCCTGCATCGGGCTCTGGGCTGATGGCTCGGAGCCTGGAGCCTGCTTCCGATTCTGTGTCTCCCTCTCTCTCTGCCCCTCCCCCATTCATGCTCTGTCTCTCTCTCTCTCTGTCTCAAAAATAAATAAACGCTAAAAAAAAAAAAAGTTAAACATAAACTTATCATGTAATCAGGCAATTCCACTCCTAGGTATCCAGCAAAGCTAAACAAAACATAATGTCTACACAAAGACTTGTACATGAATGCCGGAGCAGGATTGGTCAAAATAGTCAAAAAGCGGAGATGACCCAAATGTCCATCCACTGGCTGGCCATTGCAATGGATAAAAAAAAAAGGTGGTATGTCCACACAATAGAATGCTCCTTGGGACTAAAAGGGAATAAACGAAGTATTGGTTCATGCTACAATGTGGATAAACCTTGAAACCATGAGGCTAAGTGAAAGGATCCAGATATTATAGAATTCAATTTTCATATGAAATGTCCAGAAAAGGTCCATCTGTAGAGACAGAACGCAGGCCTGATATACTCTGAACTGTACGCGAAGAAGTTCTAATCGAATGCTTAATTACATTTTAATTTGTTTCTAATCTGTTCATTGTTGTAGTCCTGGCTATTAACACAGTGTCTGCCATGTGACAGATGCTCGATAAAGATTTGCTGAATGAATCGATGGATGCATGAGTAAGCTATTCCATACAGTCTCTTCCGTTTAAATGTCCTGAGGCAAATTGGTATCTTCCCTTTTGGCAGTGGAGAAGCTATTTGGTGATTGAGTGACTGGCCATGGAAATGTTCAAATGGAGAGCTATCAATGGCTTCTATTTCTATATTATTCTATGTGTCCAGGGGACCTAAGAACATCCAAATCTTGCCTGATGTCACTGTCACATTTCCCCATAAATTCACTGAGTTGTATGCATAAAAGAGATATGGCTAAGCAAAGTAACACTAATTGCAGGGCGCCTGGGAGGCTCAGCCAGTTGAGCATCCACCTTTTGATCTCCGCTCAGGTCATGATCCCAGGATCGTGAGACAGAGCCCTGTGTCGAGCTCCACGTCGAGCGTGGAACCTGCTTAAGATTCTCTCTTTCCCTCTCCCTCTGCCCTTCCCCCCTAAAAAATATAACACGTATTGCAAACCAGAACTTATTCCACCCCCCACCGCCCCCGACCTAAGGTGCATTTCAGCCATCTCATTTGGGATGCTTACAGATGCAAGGAACAGAAACTCTGAACTCAAACTAGCTCAAATAATAAGGGCATTTGTTTTGTCACTTAACAAGTCCAGAGATTGGGTAGGCTCCAGACACAGGCCTACGACTCAAGTCCCCGTGATTCTTGGATTCTTCCTTCTTCATGTGCTGTTGTCATCCTCGTGTTAGTGGCAAAACGGCTGCACCAGTTCCCAGGGCCACATGCTAACCCGACAAAGTCCAAAAGTAAAAGAAGGGGCCATCTTCTCTGGTGTCACTCAAGAATTAAAAAGAAAAACAATCCCCCCCACCACCACCACCGGTAGATTCTCCTTCAGGTATTTATTGGCCACAATAAGGTCACATGTCGGTTCCTAAACTAAATCAATGGCAAGGAGAATGGGATTGCCATGAGTGCCTCACCCGTGGTGGTCAAACACGACTCTATGGGGTTTGGGAAACATACAGAGGTGTTTGGGGATGTCATAATGATTGGGAAGCACCACTGGCAATGTTTGGGATAGTCCCATGGCACAAATCGTTTTTCTGCAAAATGTTAATAGCGGAGACAAATCAAGATATACTCCTAAAGGTGGAGGTGAGGTCACCCTCCTCTGAATCACATGGGTGAAAGAGGCCTACTTGAACGCAATCAAGGTTTCTGTAGGAAGGAAAAGGAGGGGAAATGCTTGAAAAGGCACCTACAATGTCAATAATACCCAAGTAAGCAAGCCCGAATGCCTTGGAGTTCTCCTTTTTGCTAACTAGCCAGACTGAAAGAATCACAAAGTCAAGGTCGCATCCTCACCAATTCTTGTCTTTGTTTTGTTTCTTTTTGCATATATAATAGCCATCCTAACAGCCATACCTCATTGTGGTTTTGATTTCCATTTTCCTGATGATTAGTAATGTTGAGCACCTTTTCATATACTTGTTGCCATTTGTAGGTCTTCTTCAGGGAAATGTCTATTCAAATCCTTTCCCCATTTTTTAACTATTGAGTTGTAGGAGTTCCTTACATATTTTGGAAATTAGCTCCTTATCAGATATATGCAAATATTCTCTCCCATTCCCTAGGCTGCCTTTTCACTGTACTGGTGATTTCCTTTGCCACGCAGAAGCTTTTTGGTTTGATGTTGTCCCACTTGTCTATTTTTGCTTTTGTTGTCTGTATTTTGGCGTCATCTCCAAAAAGTCATTGCCAACACCAACATCGGGAATATTTTCCCCTCTGTTTTCTTCTAGGAGTTTTATGGTTTCGGGTTTTACGTTTAAGTCTTTACTCTGAGTTAAGTTTTGTGTATGGCATAAGATAAAGATCTAATTTTACTCTTCTGTATGTGGCTATTCAGTCTTCCCGACATCATTTATTGAAGAGACTGAACTTTCCCAATGTGTATTCTTGACATTTTTGTCAAAGATCAGTCCAGCATATATGTGTGGGTTTATTTCTGGGCTCTCTATTCTATTCCATTCGTCTATATGTCTACTTTGTGCCAGTGTCATAGTGTTTTAATTATTGTAGCTTTGTAATATATTTTGAAATCAAGAATTGTGATGTTTCCAGCTTTATTTTCCTTTCTCAAGATTTCTGCGGCTATTTACGGGTCTTCTGTGGTTCCATATGAATTTTAGGATTGTTTTTTCTACTTCTGTGAGAAATGCCATTGGGATTTTGATAGGAATTACACTGAATCTGTAAATCGCTGTGGGTAGTATGAACATTTTAACAATATTAAGTTTCATGATCCATGATCATGGGCTATATTTCAATTTTTATATGTCTTCTTTAATTTCTTTAATTAGTATTTTGTAGTTATCAGTGGACACGTTTTTCACCTCCTTACTTAAGTCTATTCCTAAGTATTTTATTCTTTTTTCACGCTCTTGTAAATGGGATTGTTTTATTAATTTCTTTGTTTTTGACAGTTCACTATCGGTTTGTAGAAACACAACTGATTCTTTGTATTGACCTTGTAACCCACAACTTCACTGAATTTGTTGATTAGGTCTAACAGTTTCTCAGCGGAGTCTTTCCGGTTTCCTATACATAAGATCATGTCATCTGCAAACAGAGTCAATTTTACTTCTTTTCTTTTTTTTAAATGTTTATTTATTTTTGAGAGAGGGAGAGACAGAGTGCAAGTAGGGGAGGGGCAGAGAGAGAGGGGGAGACACAGAAACCGAAGCAGGCTCCAGGCTCTGAGCTGTCAGCACACAGCCCGACGCGGGGCTCAAACCCACAAACCATGAGATCATGACCCGAGCCGAAGTCAGACACTTAACCGACTGAGCCACCCAGGCGCCCCAATTTTACTTCTTTTCTGATTTGGATGTCTTTTGCTTCTTTTTCTTGCCTGATTGCTCTGGCTAAAAACTCTACTACCATTTGAATAAAAGTGATGAGTGTGGGCACCTAGCTTTGCTCAATAGACTATTATTCAGCCTTAAAAAAGCAAGGAAATCCTAGAATATGTGACAACACAGTGAACCTAATGGACATAATGCTAAGTGAAATAAGCCAGTCATAGAAGAACAAATACTGTGTGATTCCACTTCTATTTGGTATCTAAAATAGTCAAATTCATAGGAGCAAAGTATAGAAGGCTGGTTGCAGGGGCTGGGTGGGGGGGATAAATGAATAATTACTGAGCAACAAACAAATTTTCAGTTAAGCAAGATGAATAGGTTCTACAGATCTGCTTATAAAAATTGTGCCTATAGATAACAAGAATGTATTGTACACTTAAAAATCTGTTAAAAGGTTGGGGGGGGGGGTTGCCTGGGTGGCTCAGTCAGTTAAGCGTCCGACTTCAGCCCAGTCTTGATCTCACAGTTTGTGGGTTCGAGCCCCGCGTTGGGCTCTGTGCTGACAGCTCGGAGCCTGGAGCCTGCTTCGGATTCTGTCTGTCTGTCCGTTTCTCTCTCTCTTTCTCTCGGCCCTTCTTCCACTCGTGCTATGTCTCTCTCTCAAAAAGAAATAAACATTAAAAAATGATTTGAAATCTGTTAAAAGGGTACATCTCTTGTTAAGCATCCCTACCTGGATAAAATAAAATCTGAAATCCAAACAAAACAGAGGTAGTCATCAAACTGCTCATTTTGCCCTGAGCCCACACTTGAATCTCAAATCTTGTCTTAGGGAAAAGGCTGGTCTAAGAAACACCTGTGAGTGTCAGGGGGAGAAAAGCATCCAAAGAGAATAAAAAAGCATTTTGTTTGCAACGCCTACAGCAGAGCTAATCAAAGCTCCACCCCTCTCAGGTGCAACAGTTTCATGAATAGAAGAGGAAGAGGGAAAAGACAGGAGGATCTCACCCTTTTTGCCTCACTCTCACCACGGACGCATATGAAAAGATGTCAAATCCAAGTTCCCTAGATCTCGGACAAGGTACATTGTCTCCACCCACCATCACAAGGAACTGATTAGTACCTGTGATGAATTAAGATCAACTCTCCTCTCCCTCGAGGATGGATGTAGGGGATCTCTGTACCCCTGGAGCAAGGGGCCTCAAGCAAGGACACTTGGTAACTCTGTAGAGCTTAGGTCCAGAACCTGGAAGCGGCAGGATCAAGTACCAGATGCATTTTTAAATATACACCATAATGATTCTCATATAGACCATCGTGGTCCAGAAAACCACATTCTGAAAAAGAATATTACACAGTCCAACTAAGCAGGAGATGGCTGATTTGCAACTGAATTAAATAGTTGTAAAATTGCACACAAGTGGGGCTTTTTGACTTCATAAGAAATACTTTGTTTAGAACTGATGAACATACTGGGGCGCCTGGCTGGTTTCATGGGTTAAGCGTCCAAATCTTGATTTGGGCTCAGGTCATGATCTCACAGTTCGTGAGTTCGAGCCCCATGTCAGGCTCTGTGCCCACAGTGCAGAGCCTGCTTGGGATTCTCTCCCTCTCCTCTCTCTTCCCTTCCCTTACTCATGCTCTCTCTCTCTCTCTCTCTCTCTCTCTCTCTCAAAATAAATAAACATTTAAAAAAAGAATTGATGAAATACAATTCATGTTAGACACAAAGGTGAAAACACACTGAGTTCCAAAGCAATAAAATATAAAGACATTTATAGAGTTAGAAGACAGTCATCTTAACTTTTTAAAACTTGAGTTTAAAGATAATGATACTTGTGGGACGCCTGGGTGGCTCAGTCAGTTAAGCATCCGACTTTGGCTCAGGTCACGATCCCAGGGTTCATGGGTTTGAGCCCCGCGTCGGGCTCTGTGCCGACAGCTCGGAGCCTGGAGCCTGCTTCGGATTCTGTGTCTCCCTCTCTCTCTGCCCCTTCCTCACTCACGCTCTCTGTCTGTCTGACCCTGAAATGTCGAGCTGTTCTTGTTCAGTCCTTCCCTCTGTGACTTCCTTTATTGAATTAAAACCGTATTTGCTTATCGCTCCCATGTCATAGTCTCTATTCGTGTTTCATGATATTTTCTAGCACCTGGAGATATTACTCTGCCAGTGTGAAGGCTACTCCTGGTTCCGTCATAACCCTAGAATCATTTTCTCGTGTTCACCACAGTCATTAGTTGCTTTTTGGTTTTTGCATTTAGTGCTTTTATATTTCTAAGTAGTTCTTAATGGTTTAAGAGCTTATTAATTTAGTTTTGCTCCAGCTTTAGAGACATATTACTTTAACTTCTGCTCTTTCTAGGTATCACAGCGATAGTCTTGTTCTGAAAAAAGAGCCCATACCCCTCAGACAAATTATCATTCTCCAGGCACAAAAGACCGGCATTTCAGCAATGCTTTCTTCGGGGAGCAAAGAAATTGCTGTATCCATGGCAAAGTGATGTCTTGACCATCTGGGGGACACGTATTCACTCAAACTATGCTTCTCTGGATTATTGGTGTTCTGTGACCTGAAACAGGGGTGTATTCGTTTCAATGGAATAATGGTGATCTGGCTAGTTAGCAGAAATGTTGTTAGATACAATTTTCTTAATAATACGGTTTTAGCAAAATAACAGTGCTCCTGTGTGTGGTGAAGGTTATACATTCTCGTTATGGAGACCGTGGAGAAGCTTCCTTTTACCAGCCACTCCTGTTGTGACAATCACAGATAGTTATGTTTTTCCTCATGGTACTTTCTCTAGCATGGGTACAAAGCTTTAAGAAAAACGAAACTGGGACCACGCTACATATACTGATGTATATCCTACACTCATTTAATGCTGCATGAGAATTTATGTGTTGTATTACATCATATTAAACTCAGGACTAAAGACTTGAGTCAACCATAGTCCTCAATTCACTAAATATTTTCATCACTCTAAGTTCAAGGCCCCTGTGGTATTTTATTACATTAGCATTTTTCCTATTATTACCTACTGCCTTTTCCCTCGGATATATGTGAACCTTGTAAAATGTATAGTATGGCTGTGTGTGTGTCTGCGGCTTTAAGTTACATAAATTGCCTGATGCTGTAGAACTCATTTTGCTTCTGTTTGTTTTACTCAGTGATACATTTTAAAGGTGTATCCATGTTGCCGGATATGAACCTAGTTCCTTGCTACCTTATGTTTACTCCTCCCCCTAGGGATGGGCATCCAGCCTACAATTCCCTCTGTCATGCAGAAGTTTGGGATTGAACTTGTGCGGGAGTTCCTCCGAGGCAAACACTTGGAAGATGATGTATAGGTAAGTTGATGCAAATATGGTGAATTTCACTAATGAGAACCAGAATGTTCTCCAGAATGGCTGGACGAGGTTACATTCTCACCAGCAGCTTAGGAGGCTTCCCTTTTCCTATATCCTCACCAACATTTGACCATTATCCAGCTCTTTAAATTTTGCAAAGCTCACATAGAACAATATCTTTGTTATTATAATTTATATATGTCTGATTATGGGTGAGGCTGAGGATCAATTTTACTACCTGAGAGCTTATCCAAAGCAAGAGGGATTTCATAGCTAACTCCCGGCATGATTCAATAGGGCCAAATTAAGCCACACCATCAAAAAGCAAAGAGTCCTCCAGAAGATTGTCAACACTATACTAGAGGCTCTTTTCAGTGAAATAAAGGAAGAACGATAAACACAAGGCACAGAGATTGGAAAGGGTGAGATAAAACTGAATTTATTCCTTGATGAGATTACCATCTGTATAGAAAATTATAAGAAATCTACAAAAAAGCTACAAAAAATAATAAGGAAATATAAAAGTCTTCCACACATAAGGTCCATACGATGCAAAAAAAAATTGTATTTCTGTATACAGAAAAATGGACAATTGGAAAATGAAATTATGAAGTAATACTTATAATGGCAACAGGAAGCTAAAAATATTAATAAAATGTGCATAGCACTGGTACCCTGAGAGCTACAAATCATTGATGAGAGAACTTTTAAAGACTTAAACAAACGTGGAGATATGGCATGTTCACAGACCGGAAGGCTCGAGTGTTAAGATGTACATTGACCCAAACTGGTCTCTACATTCAACACAATCTCAATGAAAATGCACGAAATATTTTGCATACATTGGTAAGCCAATTCTGAAGTTTGTACCAAAACACAAAGTACCAGAAGAGTCTAAATCATTTTGCAAAAGAGCCAATTTGGAGGAGTTATACTACCTGACTTCAAGATTTACTATAAAGTTACAGTAATCAAGATAGTATTGTATTGGTGTAAAGAGTGACATGCAAATCAATGAAACAGACTAGAAATTCCAGAAATACACCCATGCATATTGATTTTCAACCAAAGTGCCAAGGTAACTCAATGAGGAAAGATCGGCTTTCCAACAAATGGTGCTGAAAGAATCGAGTATCAACTTCAGGAAAAGTTAACCTCGACCCTTATCCCACAACGTACACCATTAATTGTAACAGAGGAGAGATCTAAAACTAAAAGCTCAAACAAAAATTTCTTTAAGAATTCTTAGAAGAAACTCTTCATAACCATGGCTAGGTATATTCCTTAGATAGTGCACAAAAAGCACAGGCCAAAGGAAAAAATGGACAGAAGATTGGACTTTATCACTATTAAAATCTCCCATTATTGGCAAGACACTGTTAAGAAACTGAAAAGGCAAACCACGTACTCACAGAAAATATTCACGATAGACATTTCGGACAAAAAAGGAAGCGTTCAAGTATTCACAATACATAAAGAACCTCTGTAACTCAAGAAAACAACCCAATACAATGGGCAAACCATTTAAATGGGTACCTCGAAAAAGAAGATATATGAATGATCAATGAGAACATAAAAAGATGTTCAGCATCACTAGTCATGAGGGAAATCTAAGTTAAACCCAACATGAGGTATTTCTCTACCCTTACTATAATGGCTAAAATTTGAAAAGACTGATCAGGACAAGCATTGGTGAGAATGTGGGAATAGAAAACAGTTTGGCAGTTCCATATGAACTTAAATATGCACTTACCATACAGCCCGGTGATTTCGCTCCCAGATATTTGCCTAAGAGAAATGAAAATGTACGTCTGAGCAAAGACTTATTCGTGAATGCTCACAGCAGTTTTATCAAAATAGTCAAAAAGTAGAAACAAACCAAATGTCTGCTAACAGGTACAGAAATCAATTGTGGTGCATCCGTACAATGGAATACTATACACACACACAAAAAATTTATTTAAATTTTTTTATGTTTATTCATTTTGGAAAGACAGAGACAGAGCAGGGGTGGGGCAGAGAGAGGGGGGGACACAGAATCTGAAGCAGGCTCCAGGCTCCGAGCTGTCAACACAGAGCCCGACACAGGGCTCGAACTCACGAACCGCGAGATCATGACCTAAGCCGAAGTCGGACGCTCAACCCACTGAGCCACCCAGGCGCCCCACTACACAAAAATTTTTAAACATGAACCATGGGTAACTGCAACAACATGGCTGACTCTCAAAAGAATTTGGATGAATGAAATATGCCAAAAAACAAAGTACCTACTGTATGAGTTCATTTGTGCGAAATTCTTAATCTAGTCTACACTATAGTGAGAGAAGCAGATAAGTGGTTGCCTGGGGCTGGAGGCGAAAGAATTGGATTAACTTGCAAAGTCTGATGGTGGTATTCTATGTCTAGCTTGTGGTCGTGGTTACCCAAGTCTATAAAGTATACCTCAATAAAACTAACAAAAATTAATGCAAATTGGCTTGGCTACAAAGCAAATTATAAAAGGCAAACACAGCCTCAAAACAAGATTCTGAGTTGGGAAAAAAATAACTGATGAGCAGCCCAAAGATCCAAGATTGTTTGAAATATTTTATCAGATTGATGAATGAGGCACACTAGACATTTTATAACATAGAGGCACGGTAGCTCTTAGGGAAGAAAACTCTCAAGTACAAAGAAAGTATAAAATTGTACATGTGTGTACGTTTCCTGGAGAAGGGTGGGGTTGTAAGTTAGCAATGTGGTTATTAAATTAGCAAAAGGAAGGAGGGCACCTGTTGGGATGAGCGCTGGGTGTTGTATGGAAACCAATTTGACAACACATTTCGTATAAAAAATAAAAATACAAAAATAAAAGTGTGAGACATTTGGAGGAAATAAATAAACAAATAAATAATAAAAAAATAAATTAGCAAAAGGAGGGCTTCAGTGATTATGCTGCAAGCTACAAGAAATATGAAAACAGCTACAACAGATGAATAATACTTGAGATTTCTTGATAAGGAATGCTAAAATATATACATATTAGAATTAACACAGAGGAAAACACGTTCTAATGTCTTTGAAAGCAAAATAACAAGGCTTGATCCCTGCAACAGTATAATTTTTCTATATAATTCAAGAGCGCAGAAATATGACTCATGTCAGACAGTAAAAAGTTCAAACATGGCATCGTCATCAGCTATGCCAAATAGTGTATAAATATGCTATTAGGTGGGGCAAGCCACAGACGTCTCTCCGTTTGACAATTCCCTTCTCCTATTCAAGGATTTAAGAAAAGATCCTCAACTTCAGTGAAAAATATGACCATTGAGGGGCGCCTGGGTGGTTCGGTTGGTTAAGTGTCCAAGTCTTGATTTCGGCTCAGGTAATGATCTCGTGGTTCCTGAGTTCGAGCCCTGTGACAGCACAGAGCCTGGTTAGGATTCTCTCCCTCTTTCTCTCTGCCCCTCCCCACTTGTACTCTCTCTCAAATAAATAAATAAATAAATAAACTTTAAAAATATGACCATTGAGTGGAGAGAGGGAAAGAGTACTACACCTGTGACCAGAAAAATACACGACGAAGATTCATCTCTCCTCAAAGAGAATATCTTTTGGTGATTATTTACTATTTTGCTTGGCTCTCTCTTCTCTAATCCAATCTCTACTACCCTCAAGTAACCCAGAATGAAAACCTAGCAAATATTATCCCATATTTTCCTCTTAGTCCACATAATCATTTACAAAGTGATTTTGCCTAATCATACAGAGAGGCAACTTTTATCACCATCTTACAAAAATTGATTACACATACCTTGTCTTTTTTTTTTTTCATTTAAAAATACACCATGGGATCTCTCCCATTCACCTCTCAATACAGCTCTAATTCGTTGTTTTTGGCGGTTTTATAATAATCCACTGTGGATGACCCATAATTTAGTTAAAGATTTCCTCACACACACATTCTTATAAACGAGATTCTCTGCGTGTAACGTAGAATCACTAGGAGTGGTGTTGATGAGTCAAAGGATACATATTTTGTAAATTTGTATAGATAGAATACTCTTACCTTTGCAGTCCACAATCAATAGTGTTGTCTAAGTTTTTTCCAGTCTGGTAGTGAAAGTGATATCCCATTGTTATTTTATTTGCATTTACCTAATTACTTTGAACACCGTTTAATCCATTTTCAGTAATTTGGATGTTGTCTTTCGTAAATGGCCTGTTCATTTCTTTGCACATTTTTCTGCTGGATTCCTTATCTTCTTTTTAATTTGTCAGAACTCATTATATATTACAGATATAACCTTTCTTTCTGAACTCTGTGTGGCAATCCTCTGTTTCACAGGTCTCTTATTTACTCCCTTAACCATAATTTTCAACATTTACGAAATTTGTGTAACAAATAAGTCCATTTTTTCTGTCATAGCTTCTGAGTGTATCATCTTATCTAAGATTTTTCTCATCCCTAGATTATCCCTGTAGTCTCTGATATTGTCTTCCAGAGTTTGTATGATCTTAATCTTTAACAGTTAAGGCTTGGTCCATTTGGAATTTTCTTTCTTATTTGGTATAAGATAGCGGTGCATTTTTATTTTCTTCCAGATGAAGAGCTAATTATGCTATCACCATTTGATAATAACATAATTATCTCACTAAGTCAAAATCCTCTTTTGACTTATAAAAAATTCTTATATATATATATATATATATATATATATATTAGATATATATCAAACTTCTATTTCTACTTGCTTATGTCTATACCAATATCACCAATACCTCCTGAATGCTCCCCTTTATTTTTGTTCCCCAAGAAATCTGAAATCCTTCCGAGGCCTCCGGTTTCCTCACAGACATCTCAAGCAGTGTCTGGTTTCTCCGTCACGCCTTCATAGCACTAAGCCCGGAGGAAGACCACTCACTGCTGCACAACCCCTGACCCGTCATGTGCGGGGTCAGGTACTGACACCAGGTTGATCTTCCTTATTCTTTTAAGACTTTTAGCTTCTAGATCGCTGTCATTATTTATTTATTTTTTTTTTTTAGTTTATTTATTTTGAGAGAGAGAGCACACAGATGAAGGGCAGAGAGAGAAGGAGAGAGAGAATCCCAAGCAGACTCCGCGCTGTCATCGCAGAGCCTGATGCGGGGCTTGAACTCACGAACTCATGACCTGAGCCGACGTCAAGAGTCGGACACTTAACCGACCGAGCCACCCAGGCGCCCCATGCTGTCACTATTTCTAATCAGTCAAGATTTTGTCGGGGTGCCTGGGTGGCTCGGTCGGTTAAGTGTCCGACTCTTGATCTCAGCTCAGGTCTCGATCTCGGGGTCATGAGTGTGGGCTCCACAGCGGGCATGGAGTATACTTAAAAGAAAATAAAATACATTTTAAAAAATGACTTTCCCCAATCACCATGCTACATCCACTCCCTCAAAGTTCTTTGGTTACATTCACCAGTGATTCCCACAAAGCTAAACTCAAGAGCCAATTCTCAGTCTTATCTTACTTTCCCTAGCAGCTGCAGCTTCCTGTGTTGTGAGGCACTTCATTATCCACTTGGCTTCCAGAGCATTGCCTGGAACCCGAGGGTTCTCTCCCCAAAGCTGTTCGTGACTTACACTCACTCCCTTGCCCGCTTCCCCCTTTCATAGCGTTAAACATCAGTTACATGTTACTTGCAAATGAAATCCGCAGCCCTTCTTCTGCCCTGAACTCAAGATGCCTGTATTCAGCTACCTTCTCGACATTTTCACTTGTAGGTCTAATGGGCATCTAAAACATCACTTCTATAGCAGTCAGGATTCGGGAAAGGAAACTGAAACCACATTAGCTCTTGTAAGCAAACGACTCCATGCAAAGATCTGAATATGCATGCTTAATGGAAGTGCTACGGGGTACAGAAGGGAAGGGAGGCAGAGTGAGCCAATCAAAGAATCCCAAGAGGGGCGCCTGGGTGGCTCAGTCGGTTGGGCGTCCGACTTCAGCTGGGGTCGTGATCTCACAGTCTGTGAGTTCGAGCCCCACGTCGGGCTCTGTGCTGATGGCTTGGAGCCTGGAGCCGACTTCAGATTCTATGTCTCCCCCTCTCTCTCTGCCCCTTTCCTGCTCATGCTCTGTCTCTCTCTGTCTCAAAATAAATTTAAAAAAAAATTAAAAAAAAGAATCCCAATAAAATGCTCCAAAATCAGCCACTCAGTTTTCCTTCCCACCTGTTCCCTTCACAGTCTACGTCAGTAAAACAAAACAGACCAAACTACAACGATCATTTACTGTGTGCCAAGTGTTTTACATAGGACTCATGTATATGTAACTCAGCCCTTCTAACAACTTGATGAGGTAGACACTGTTAGCCTCATTTTATAGAGAAAAAAAACCGAGGCGCAGAAAGGTCAACTAACTTTCCAAGTTGCACAGCTAGTGAGTTGCAGAGAAAAGTTTTAAGCCCATGTTGTCTGACTAAAGAGTCTGGTATCTTAATTCCTGTGCTACACCAGTAATGCTGGTTTCCCAAGCGCAAAATGTTATAACTTATTTTTCTTTTGCTTATTCTCTACCCCTCCATGTTTTGTCTGTTTCGTTCACTACTTTATCTCCAGTAACTAGAACAAGGTTTAGCTCCTGTCTGGAGATCAGTAAATACCAGTTAGATAAATGAATACATGAATGTCGTCATAAGCGTTTCCTATTATATTCCACTACCTGGTAAGGCAACTCTTCGCATGATTTTTCTTTTACAAACATTTTGGCTCTTTTCTGGCATGGATTTTTCCATTTAGATTTTGAATTCACTGAGCACACGGTTTGTCTGTACAGCTCGAACAGACCTCTGATACCCTGTAGATGCAAGATTATTCCCTGTTGGCTCTTTGGAGTTCATTCATGGTGATTGGCACATCCAAAAAGTGGAAGCAGTGGGAGGCAGGAGAGAAGCAGGTGCACGGCAAGTTCCCGGATGAGAAGCAGGCGTAATGAGGCCACTGTTCATCTCCTGTGGGGCCTATTTTGGACCAGGTGGATAAAGCATACTAACGCGGGAATGGCAAGTGACCTTGACCTTTTCCTGGGGTTTCAGAAAGCTCTGTGCTGCACACTCATCCCCGACTCCCTCTGCATTATGACCCTCATCCCAAATCTCATATCCTTGTCTTCGGGATCATTCCCAGTCCCAGAAGAAAGCTCTGCATGAGGTCTCTCTTCTCATAATACCCAAAAACTTCATGTGGCCCCAGAGGCCAATATTGTCTTAGAAGAGGCAGACATGATGACTCTGCTCCTTTCTTCTCTAGCATTTTCTATTTTTGCTTTCCATATGGCTAGAGAATATTTTTGACATATGAACTAATGTGACTTCTTGGTATCTCCACTCCCATACTTCGTCCCACCAATTGGAACGACTGGACAATTTTATTACCATCCAGAGACGGGGTGTGGCAGCATAGAGCAAAAGAAGTATCTTCTGAGCTTTTGAAACTCAAAACCCTATACTCCTTGGAGAAGGAATTTTGAATATTTTAATGTTTATTTATATTTGAGAGAGAAAGAGATAGAGACAATGCATGAGCGGGGGAGGACAGAGAGAGAAACGGAGACACAGAATCTGAGGCAGGCTCCAGGCTCTGAGCTGTCAGCACAGAGCCCGATGCGGGGGTCAAACCCATGAACCGTGAGATCATGACCTGAGCCGAAGTCAGACGCTCAACCGACTGAGTCCCCCAGGTGTCCCCGGAGAGAGAATTTTGAAAGACCCCTCGAGAGGAAGGGAAAGACATCCTCGCTCCCTAGGCTAGAATGGAAATCCGCAGGCGAGGGCAAAAGAGAAAATCACAGGGGAAGCAAGAGAAAGCGTTGGGTCCCAAAGAGAGGACCTCACCCCAGGAGTAGGCAAATCGCCCCAGAAAGGTATGGAAAATCTGAAGGCATGAGAGACTGGCCAGGGGACAGGTCACAGAAGTGGCAGATGACAAAGCAGAACTGGAAACGGGAGCCTTAGCATCCTACGTTTTCCTTCTCCCAGCACAGTGCTCACTATATGGCCCGACATGACACAGATGAAGAGGACGGAGGGACCGGAAAGGATCACTGGGTAAGGAAAGGTAGGTAACCCTTCAGTGACCTGCATGACCGTTTCAGCACGGAAAGGATGGACGGATGCACGTGCCACCAAATATCAGGGTGGACACACGAAACGGAAGACAGAAGGAGTCTCTGACACGCTGAGACACGTAGCGTCCTTCAGAATTCAGGCACAGCCCCCGAGGGAAGGGAAAAAAGCCTGAATTGACTCACAGTGATTCGTGGCTACCCTAGAGATTAGGATTTTAAAATAAAAATTGAGTTCTTTTAGAAAATGTTGCACGCCTTATTTGTGGACTGAAATGAATTTGCATCTAGAATGTCAGACTTTGACTTCCTGTAACTACATCTATACCTTGCAGGTTTTCGGATGTTGCTTAGATTTCTGTCACGATTTATCAATCTCCTCGTCCTTATCCATCTATGTCGCCATTTTTCATAGCATCCACATGCTATTTGCAGCCCTTCCAGTGTTTTCTCTTCCCAATGCATTCCCTCCATGTATCGTTAAATTATTCAGGAGAATTTCCTTCAGGGCACAAGTCTTATTTGAATCCAATCAATTGTTCTAAGTATGTGTAACCTTGGAAGGGGGAATAGAAAAATAACAAAAAATAATGCAAATCTGCTAGGTAGAGAAAAGCTGATAATTAGTCACAGTCCTGGTTAAAGGGCATTTGGAGAATCTGGTTATAGATCACCAACTGCTTAGAAATATCCGTGCAAACGGAAGCTCCCAAATGTCCTCTGATATTTTCTTTTGCCAAGGACAGGACTCGTGGGGGAAAAAAATACCTGTCACGTCTGTCGAATTCAGGGAAAGGCACTAGTCACTTCTAACGGTAACGATTTCCCTATGCCCCAAACTCCCAAGTCTCACCTATAAAAGCCCCACTGCGGATTTTTTTCCCACATCCCTTAAACTCAATAGGTTGGTGAGTCCCTCCTGTCAGGCCACGTGTATTTTCAACGAACACAGTTATCATAATATAGCATGTTTCATCAATGACCTCCGAGAGATATCTTAACACGGCATAAATGGAGATGAAAAGACAACTGAAGTGTCAGTGACGTAAGAGAGGTCAGATGTCGAGGTTAATGGAGAACAGGAGGAAGGGGTAAGAATCGCTCTGTCGTGGAAAGTCACACAAGACAACACAGAAGTAAATAATGTTAACAAAATGATCCCTGTGGGGTTTTGTTTTTTTGGTTTTTTTTTTTTTTTTTGATTCGGGCATAATTAGCAGATCCCTGTGTTGTTTTTTAAACAAAGAACTTGAAAGCTTATGTTTCTGTATTACCAATATGAAGCTTTAGCAAACGTCTTTGGGGACCAAAAGAAAATAAGAAACCACAGATGGGAGTCATTCTCAAAACTGTTTGATTCACCTATATCCCTACCCACATAGAGAATTTGCTTCATTTTCATAAATTAAATGTTACGAGTAGAATTTGGGATTTCTGCAAGGAGCCAAACTTTCACATAAATCCCGACTCACGCTCCCAGTGGTCTCCTACTACAACTATAATTAACAGATACTATGTGCCTGGCGTGTGTAACCTGCAGATGTTAATGTATTATACTAATGATGTCAGCAATTTTCCTGTTCATTTGTATTTTACTGCTGCAGTAAATGACCTAAATAGCTCCAACGCTTCGACGCAGGTTTGGTTCTGCATATTAACACGTAGCAGGAAGGGAGAGGAGGCCGCCTGCTTGCGACGAGCTTGGCAAATAACTGAACAAGTTTACGACGAAGGAGCGCGGTCCTGGAGCGTCACCCAGACGGATATATGAACCCAAGCTCGGCAGCCGCCACACGAGGATGCAGACGTTGTTAAGTGCCGGTCCATCTCGAAAAGAATGGATACTGTTATGTTCCTTTTTTTTTTTTTTTCAAACATATGTGTATTTCTTTTAAAAGACTCGGAACATAAAAATAACACTTAGTATTCAGGCACAGCCTCTCCCCCATTAGCTCTGATTGTATTTTCTCAGGAACTTGGACAAATGCTTCTGTTATGACACCTTTGCTAAGCTGCAATGAATCCTGGCATTTTAATAGGGAAAAACTGCCATGTATCATTACAGTATAGGGACTCCGGTACCACTCTGCTTGCCATCTTGGGAATGAGCAATGCTTTGGCTGTGTGAATGCGTATGCAGAACCTTTTGTTTTTTGGAAAGAAAAGGCTTTTGCGTTGGTTAGACAACTGGTTATTTTGCAAACAAGTGGAATTCAAGCAGCTCCTTTCCAACTAGGTTTTATGACATCATGGGACGCCTCATAACTTCTCATTAGGGTTCTTGGCAGACCGCAGTTCAGAGGTCGACCATACGCAAGTCCTTCCAAAGAAATACAGTCTGATTCAAAGATTGGGCATCCATAATAATAATGAACTGGCCAGGGGCCATAATGCAGGGTCACCTTACGACGAGTAGCCAAATGATGTTTGTAGATCTCCGTCGCATGCCTCTATTGTGCCAAACAATCCGAGCCATATGTAATGTCCCTATCCAATTAATAGCCACCCTAATTTCCCAAAATCCAGTAAAAATGTGTCAAGGACATTTGAGAGAATTTCCCAATATAGATTCAAATTTGTGGATGGTGCTTTCTCCAACCCCCCCCCCCATTTTCAGTGTTCCCTCTTACCTTTCCACACGAAATTGATTTATGGCCCAATTTAGAGAGGCATTCTGCTCAGGAAATAGCCATTATTTCTTTGCACAGAGGCAAGAATCAACTTCACAGGACTCACCGCTAGTTATAGCAGCCCATGATACCCAGCCCTGGTGGACTTCGGTGGAACTTGATGACTTGCTGGTTAGTGCCAGAGAGGACCAAAGACGCGTAGAAGGCGACACGAGTATCAAAAAAAGAGGGAAATAAGACAAAAGGGAAGCCAATTAGGCACTGAGGACTCGTTTATAGCGCCTGGCACATGGTAGGCAACCGACGCATAGTGATTAAGCAAGGAACACAAAAGGGAGAAAATGAGTGGCGGTCCTCGCTCCCAACGAGTGACTGCTCTCGACGTAGATTAGCCTGCAGTGTAAGGGAGAAAGTACGGGCCAACTCCGGCACAGATGATTGCATAAGAAACCAGGAACTCTCACACTTTGAGTCCATTTCTTCATCTGTAAAATGGAATGCGGGGATGGGCTACACGTTGCCCAGCTCCCCAGCGTTCATGTGTGTGCAGATGGGCGTGTGTGATATAAAATCCAACATTTATTTCTTATTTTCAACATTTCTTTCTTTCAGGGTTGATTTAGACCCAATCTCATGCCAGTTCTTTCTGGTTCATATATTTTACGGCAATACCTAGCGCCGAGAAATCCTGCCTTTTCGTATCAGGTTAAGATGAGTAAGACATGTGTCAAACTGAAACACTTTCCCTCAGTTACCATGAGGTGATAAGGTTAAAAATATAATTCATAGATTAATTGGATCATGTGGGTCAATAAAATGACTCTTGCATTTATACAGTAAGTTTTAGCAACACCAAGGGAAAGTCTCAATCTATGAGAGCCTGGAATATTATCAGGTGTGTTAGGATCATGCCCTAAGAAATCAATTATTTTCTGACACCCTTGAAATATGGGTCTTTGCTCTTTTCAGCTCTCGTTAAGGAAGTGATGCTGGCAGCTGTTGGGCAGAGCAGAATTCTTCATATGACTGCAAAAAAAAAAAGACGAAGAAGAATATGTCCAAGCTCAAAGGCATGTGCTAAGAATCGTTTCGGACGGATTTTAATCTTGAACTTGAAGAAAAAAATGTTTAAATATGGCATGTTTACTTTGAAGTAGTATGACAATTTATAAAAATGGAACGGTTAACTGTCCAAACTGAGAAAGTTGTGAGTTTTTTTTTAATTAAGATGTCACTGCTAGATGTCATTTGAGAAAGAAAAGTGCTATGTACAATAAACTCTGTGTGTGTGTGTGTGTGTGTGTGTATAATGTATGTACTGTTTCAGTGTAACCAATATTTTTCTAGTAAAGTTCCACTATATCTAAGCCTTTAAATGTATTCACAGGTTGTTTTGAATATTCTCTCATTATGTTTTTAATCTCTACACTGTTTATTGTTAAATTCCTCATGCTTTCTTTTATTTTTGCCAACTTTATTATTTGTTCTTTTGAGTAGTCTCGCGTGAGACATTTGCCTGTTTTCAGGCAAAAAAAACCCTTACTATATTAAGTTTCTGTAATTTGTATCATTCTCTTTGTTCTGTTTACTTTTACTTCTCTTCTTCTGTATTTGTGAGCTGAATACAACATATTAATTCATGGCATTATTTTATATATAACACTTTGTGGCTAAAATTTTCCATCCACGTACCAGTGAAGCCTCTTTGCTCATTTCTAAAAAATGTTTTTAACGGTTAGTTTATCTTTGCGAGATAGAGACAGAGCGTGAGCAGGGGAGGGGCAGAGAGAGAGGGAGACACAGAATCCGAACCAGGCTCCAGGCTCCGAGGTGTCAGCACAGAGCCCGATGCGGGGCCTGAACTCATGAACCGTGAGATCATGACCTGAGCTGAAGTCGGACACTTAACCGACTGAGCCACCCGGGCGCCCCTGCTTTGCTCATTTTTGAATTGAGGTGCTTTTCTTGTCATTTGGTCCCCAATAAATCATAATTTCTATTAGCTTTTGTCACTGACTCATGAGTTGTTAAAAATTATACATTTCATTATCAGACATATGAGAAACTGCTGTCGGCCCCCCCTTGCTATTTACTTCATTTTACTTAATTTTGTTGTAATCACAAAATGTGATCTGCATGGTATCAATCCTTTAGTGTTTAGACTTCTTTTGCAGCCTAGTTCAAGGTGATTTTTTGGTAAATATTCCACGTGCGCTTGAAAAAGATGTACAATGAAACCTTGAATTGTGAGTAACTTGTTCTGCAAGTGTTCCACAAGACGAGCAAACATTTCTAATAAACTGTAACTTGATAAACGAGCGATGTCTTGCAATACGAGTAGTACATTATGAAGAATGTCATTCTCATCACAACTGAACCAATGGTTCCTTTTTTTTTTAAATTTTTTAATAGTTATTTTTGAGAGAGAGACAGAGTGTGAGCAGGGGAGGGGCAGAGAGAAAGGGAGACGTAGAATCTGAAGCAGGCTCCAGGCTTCGAGGTGTCAGCACAGAGCCCGATGCAGGGCTCTAGCTCACGAACCATGGGATCACGACCTGAGCCAAAGTCGGACGCTTAACCGACTGAGCCACCCAGGTGCCCCTGAGCCAATGGTTCTTGAAATTCGCTTTGATATACAAGCGCTTTGGATTACAGGCACGTTTCTGGAACACATTAATGTTCACAGACCAAGGATTTACTGTGTTCCCTATTTGTTGGGGGAAGTACTCTGTATCTATCCATCCACTGGGCTTGTTTATTGAGTTGATCACATTATAGGTATTCATATTATTTTTTCCATTTTATTTATTGATGTTATGTTTGTTCTTTTTCAGAAAAAATCTCTCCAGTTCATTCATTATGACTTCTGGATTTTCTTTTACCTTTGTCATCATTGTAGACATACTTGTCGTCTTTTCCAGATCATTCTGTTATCTGCATTTCTTGGTTGGCTAAATCTGTAGCTTTTTATATTAGTTGGCTCTTGTTCGTGGTAGCTGGTTTCATCATGTACTCTGTATTTTTTTAATGTGGCTAATCCCCATTTTAAAGTTGCTTTATCTGTTTTTGTCTTGTTTTTCTCATTCAATTTTACGTGCCACGGCTTGTAAAAATGCCCGTACAAAGTTGTTTTGTATTTCCCTTTGAGGGGGCTCCCATACAGATTTTGATGGCCCTTGCCCCATTTTTATTTTATTTTGAGAACTTGTAGGATTAACCCACATGAGCAGTGTGAGATTAGAACCCACGCCTATATGTGGCACACATCTGGGATTTCTCACAAGTGATTTTTCTAGTTCTTTTCACACCAGATGAGGAAGCGGACAGAGGCTGAGTTTCCTTGCTGCTGTCAAAGCTAGTTGGGGACACTTTTCCAATCCTCTTTTAAAAAGTTTTTACTGAAGGGGTGTCTGGGTGGCTCAGTTGGTTAAGCATCCAACTCTTGATTTCAGCTCAGGTCATGATCTCATGGTTTGTGAGTTCGAGCCCCACATTGGGCTTTGCTTGGGATCCTCTCCCTGCCTTTCTCTCTGCCTCTCCATTTTTCAGTCAAAATAAATAAATAAACTTAAAAAAATTTTTTAAACCATAAAAAATAAAATAAAAAATTTATACTGAAACATAATATACATAGAGAAAAGGACACTTACAGGGGCGCCTGGGTGGCTCAGTCAGTTGAGTATCCGACTTCAGCTCAGGTCATGGTCTTGAGGTTCGTGAGTTCGAGCCCCACGTCGGGCTCTGTGCTAACAAACAGCTCAGAGCCTGGAGCCTGCTTCAGATTCTGTATCTCTCTCTCTCTCCCCCTCGCCTGCTCATGCTCTGCCTCTCTCTGTCTCTCGAAAATAAATAAATGTGAAAGAAAGAAAGAAAGAAAGAAAGAAAGAAAGAAAGAAAGAAAGAAAGAAAAGGACATTTACAACTATACAGCTTGAAAAATTTTTCCAAACTTTCACCTTACATAATAAGTACCCTCATAATAATAATAATAATATAATAAAAACAGAATAGAGGGGCGCCTGGGTGGCGCAGTCGGTTAAGCGTCCGACTTCAGCCAGGTCACGATCTCGCGGTTCGTGAGTTCGAGCCCCGCGTCAGGCTCTGGGCTGATGGCTCAGAGCCTGGAGCCTGTTTCCGATTCTGTGTCTCCCTCTCTCTCTGCCCCTCCCCCATTCATGCTGTGTCTCTCCCTGTCCCAAAAATAAATAAAAAACGTTGAAAAAAAAATTAAAAAAAAAAAAAAAACAGAATAGAATATTACATACATTCCAGAAGCCCCACCATCTCCCTTTTCGTTCACTGTCTTCTCACCACCAAGGTTAACCACTATCCTGACTTCTAACAGCATAGATTAATTTTGTCTGTTTTTGAACTTTATTTAAATGGAGGCATATTGTATGCACTCCTCTGTGCCTGACTTGTTTTCTCTTGACATTATGTTTCAGAGATTCCCTTATGTTAAATTTTTTTAAGTTTATTTATTTTTGAGAGAGAGAGAGAGAAAGAGACAGAACATGAACAGAGGAGGGGCAGAGAGAGAGAGATGGACACACAGAATCCAAAGCAGGCTCCAGGCTCTGAGCTGTCAGCACACAGCCGCACGCGGGGCCCGAACCCACGAACCGCGAGATCGTGACCTGAGCCGAAGTTGGATGCTTAACCGACTGAGTCACCCAGGCGCCCCTAAGATTCCCTTATGTTGATGCATGTAGTTGGATTTCATCAGTGCTCACCGCTGCATTATATTTCATTGTGTGATGATATTACAATTTATCCATCACACCGTTGATGGTCATTAGGGTAATTTCTAGCCTGTAGTGTGCCTTCTTACAAACCTGCCAGCTCCATTTTCAGGGGTAGGTTCCTTCTCCAGAAGTCTCATTCCAGCTCTTTTGCCTTCTCTACCCTGGTACAGGAATCCCTAGCCCGGTGGGACACCATGAAATGACAGGCTACAGTCTACAGTCCCTGCCCAGGCTTTAATTTTTCTCCTCATTTCTGGTAATTTAGTTTGAGGTCATCTCTCTAAGTTTTGTATAAAAACATATATAATAAATTTTATATACTAAAATATACGATACATGAAAATTATTCAATATAAGTTATATACAATATACATACAACTTATATAATATATAAAACTTGTTTTTTATGTTATTTATTGTTATTAAATTTTTATATTTATTATTATTAATCCTATATCTATGAATATAATTTTAGGACTGTATTTATCCAAAACGTGTTTGTCAGGCGATCTGGGGCCTGCCCATATTTGCTTAGACTTCCCTGGGCGCCGTTTATTTTCAGGACACCAAACTGCCTGAAGCCACCCCCCTTTTCCTGGCCAGGTAGATTTGTGGGCTCTCACCCTGTTATTCTCATAGCAGCACAAAACTTCTCTTACAGGAGTGATCCCACCAGTGCAATTATCCCTGCATGTACCCTTTTCTCACCGGATTGTGAATTCCTTAAAGACGAAAGCTGTGAATTCTTTTCCCCGGCACTTACAATAGTGGGGTTTGAAAATCGGAGCCACAATGGTACACAAACTGAAAAGACAACCATCTCCCCAAGTTTGCCTCTACCATGCTTTTTCCCCCCAGCTTTCATGGGGAACGTTTTGGAGAGTAGTCTCCAAATAAAACAAATAGAGGGAAGTCGGAAAACCCTTGGGTATACCTCTCGATACACCTGTTACAAATGTGTACGCAAACGTGCCTTCACTTGACAAGTATCTCTAAAAGGGAAATCTGACCATTGGCACAAGACTCCCATATCGATATGCTACTGGGGAGGCCCAATACTGCCCTGGGTATAGCCAGACAGTGAAGTAGAAACCCCAGCAATTAATTGGCGATTTCAAAAATCTAAACCACCATGCAAATGGTAATTCTGTACCTTCCTCCATTAGTTCGTAGCCCGTTAACCCCATAGCTCGTGACAGGTGAGTGTTATTTCACCTCTTACCACCATAAAGAATGATCATAACGTAGGTGTCAGCAATGCTGATGCGGACACTAACAGTGACGATCATGAACTTAACACAATAATACCTTTAAGGGAAAGCAGACATTTCCCTAAGGAATGCTCAGAGTCCAATAAACACGGGAGCCTGAAGGCACTATTACAAGGTGACCAACACCGTTACCGTTAGAGGTCAGGCCTTTCGGAAGAGTAAACAGAAATTCTTCCAAGGTATCTCTGTATACAGTTGGGAAGGGAGATGCCCACGTGAGCCACGTGACCTGAAGGTAAGGTCGCTGAGGGCAGGGACCGTGTTCATCGTGGTTGCCACTGGCCCCCAGCACTCAGTACACAAGTCCCTAGGTGCATGGTAGGCATTCGGCATGTGATGAATGAATTTGGGAGGGAAGTCTTTCCAGAACGATTAGAGATTGAACAAGGAAAAGATGAACACAATTCACAGCTGCTCTCAAAGCCAAGGGCATAAGAAGCTGTGGGATGAAAGAGAATTTGGGTTTTCAAGTAGGAAATGCTCCCATTTACGTGCTCCGTTACAGTTTTAAAGCCCTTCATTGTCCGTTATCTCAAAGGCACCTGACAGAGATCCGAGAGGTTCGGGGCAGATGTTATCACCACCTTTAGTTTACAGGTGAACAGGAACAGAAGGAGCACGGACATATCTCGTTGGGAATGCGAAAACCAGGAGAATTTTTTTCATTAGTAAGCGTAACCCCACGTTTGACACACCTGCTCCTGAGAGCGTGTGTTCTTCATGCGGGATTTCTTCAGCATGCCCTCCCGACCCCCTAAGACTAATGGCCTGGAAAGTAAGTGGTGGAAAGCCACACCTAGCATCGCCTTGTTCCTACGCGCCTTCCCAGTACAGAGTTGAAAGAAGGCTGTTCAATTACAATCATCACAGAGAAATCTTGGAGGCAGGCATGTTAATGACGGACGGCTCTCCAAAAGCATTAACGGAGAGCTGCGCGGACAAAAGGGCCGAGATCATCCTCGTGGGGATCAGTGAAAAGAGACATAGGAAAACCCCTGCTGTAAGGGACAATAAGCAGGCACGCGACAACTGCCACATTTGAATCCGTCATTCTCTCGTTTTTAGAATTTTCTGATTTAAAATTTCAATAAGCCTCCTCTGCCTCCGCAACATATTTCTGCTTTCCCATATTTGCCAAGAAACTTCTCCTAAACTTGCACTCCAGAAATATCCGGGTTAAGTTCATCATTTTCTTCTAGCTCCTGAAAAGGATGGGAAATAAGTGTGATCGGCCCCTGTGGGGTCACCTCTGCCAGGCTGACGCCAGCCGCCTAATGTGGACGCTGCCCCGCTATGCAACAGTTTCATTCTCGGCATGCTCCAGATGCCACCACGACAGACTGTGTTCGCCCTCGACATCTGTGAGCCTCTCTCACTGGCCCTGCAGACGTGAACGATGCCCATGGTAAACATATTTTAGGCTCCAGCTGGGACCCTTGTTGAAAAATGTTTGCTGGCATAATATTGGACACCATATTACACCCAAAAGTACAAATTGGTTCCCGCGTAGATTTATGACCATCAGCCGCAAAGGGGCCGTCCGGCACTGCCTAGCGAGCCTTCCACATCCCTCTGATCAACATTCCCACTCTCCACAGACAGCAACACAATTTATCAACCCCCCTCCCTCCCACTTATCACTTTCCCTCTCACAGATGATCTTACCTGCTCCTTTACAGAGAAACTAGAAGTCGCCTGATGGGGATGTTCGTATCTCTGTGCTACCAGATTCACACCTAATCCGTACTCCACTCCCATCACCGTTCACATCATAGGAATCACTTCTCCTATCTAGGACCAACTGCTCCCCGCCCCCCCCCCCCCCCCGCCAAGTGAGGGTCCCAGCTGTTCTAGCAACCCTCACCTTGCACTAGCAATTATCCCGGCTCTGTTTTGTGTGTTCAATCTCTCCCATTGGGTTTAATCATGCTCAAGTCTCCACTATTCAAAAAAAAGAAAAAAACCCCAATAAAAGCTTCAATGAACCAACCCCATACTACTCTCTTCTCCTTCCATAACCAAATCTCTTAAAAGAGTCCTCTGTACTCATGATCTGTCTGCATTTTGTCACCTCCCATCCATTCCCAACTCGCTCAGTCGGGTTTTCAGGGACATCCCAACTAAAGTCGCTGAAGACCTTCATGTTGCTAAAGCAAAGGGACACTTGCCAATTTCTCACTTTACTTTGCTTCAACAGCACATAATATCGTTGCTCACTTCTCTTCCTTTTGAAACTCTCTCTTCAAAGAGAGGGAAACTAAACCACAAGAGGCTCTTCTAGACAGAGAACAAACCGAGAGCTGCTGGAGGGATGGGGGACGGGGGATGGGCTAGATGGGTGGTGGGTACTAGGGAGGGCACTTGTGACGAGCACTGGGTTGCAGTACGGAAGTGCTGAATCATTGAATTCTACTCCTGAAACCAACATTGCACTGTCTGTTAACTAAAATTTGTTTATCAAAAAAACTTTTTTTATTAGTTTTCTTTATTTTTGAGAGGCAGAGAGAGACAGAGCGCGTGTGGGGGAGGGGCAGAGAGAGAGGGAGACCCAGAATCCGAAGCAGGCTCCGGGCTCCGAGCCGTCAGCGCAGAGCCTGATGCGGGGGCCCGAACTCACGAACCGTGAGATCATGAGCTGAGCCAAAGTCGGACGCTCAACCGACGGAGCCACCCAGGCGCCCCTTAACTAAAATTTAAGTATAAAAAACTTTTTAATAAAAAGTAAAAAACCTGAAACAGTCTCCTCTTGGGTAACATCCTACAGTATTTGTCAATCCTTTCCCTCCCTGTTTTTCCTCCATTTCCGTGACAGATGTGTCCTCCTCTACTTGGTCATTAAACACTGGAGTACATCATGACTTGGTTCGAAGCTCACTTCTTTCCTCGTTGCCAATTGGAGTCACCCACACTCATGGCTTCAGTTCTCACCCATACAGACGTGGCTCCCAGCGTCCCATCTCCAAAGTAGACTTGTTTGCTGAGTATCAGCTCTGTATCTCCAACTGTTTACTTGAAATGTTTCCCGGATGTCTCAAAGGCCCCCTCTGGATCAATATTTCTAAAACTGAGCTCATGGGCCTTCCACCCAAAACTTCATCTTTTCCTGCTGTTCTGTGTCTCAGTTAAGAGCAACACCATCCATCCTGTTAGGTAAGCCGGAAATTCAGGCCCTGTCCTTGTGATTCTATCCCCTAATCCCATACTCGGTCATCACCAATTCCCGTTTATCTTACCTCTAAATGGGATCCACCCCCCACTCCCCATCTCCAATACCACTCCGGTCAAAATGCCACCAGGATTCACCCAAACTGTTGCAATGACTTCCTAACTGCAGCTACTCTGGTCCCCCTCCAAAACGTTGTCTTCCTGCAGCCAGGGCAATCTTTAAAAAAAAAAAAAAAAAAGCAAAACTGATTTTTTACTCCCTTGCTTAAAACTTCTCAACGTCTTCTCTTTGCTATTAGGGTAAAGAAAACAAAATTCTTAATATAGATGTATTCTATATGGTGTGACTCTACCTCCCTTCTTTTTTTTTTTTAATTTTTTTTTTAACATTTATTTATTTTTGAGACAGAGAGAGACAGAGCATGAACGGGGGAGGGTCAGAGAGAGGGAGACACAGAATCTGAAACATGCTCCAGGCTCTGAGCTGTCAGCACAGAGCCCGACGCGGGGCTCGAACTCACGGACCGTGAGATCATGACCTGAGCCGAAGTCGGACGCTTAACCGCCTGAGCCACCCGGGCGCCCCTCTACCTCCCTTCTTGTATCACACTCACCATTACTCCCTGTGATTCCTCGCTTCCCGGGCTCTGTTTACACTGCCCCCTCGGACTGGGATATCACTCCCTTCTGTTTACCTGGTTACACTTCAGAAAAAAATTTTTTTAACATCGGTTCAGTTCTGAGAGACAGAGAGAGACGGAGCACGAGGAGGGGAGGGACAGAGAGCGAGGGAGACACAGAATCCGAAGCAGGCTCCAGGCCCTGAGCTGTCAGCAAAGAGCCCGACACGGGGCTCGAACCCACGAGCTGTGAGATCACGCCGGCGCCCCTACCTGGTTATACTTCATACCTCAGATCCATCGTCTCTCCTTCAGAAAATCCTCTCCCTATTTCTAAGATTCATCCTCTGTCGTACTTGTCCAGCTACCACTTTACATTTCTTTTTTATGATTATTGTTTAATGACTCTCTCCGTCCACAAGACTATAGGCTCTAAGACGCTACGAAACCTGCCCATCTTGCCTACGACCGTATCCCCGGTACTTTGCTTAGTACTCAGAATACAGTAGACACTCAAAAAATATCTATTGAATGAACCCTTAGATAAATCAAAGTAATAGATAAGGTAGGGGGAGAGAGTTGAACTACCATAAATCTTGATTAAAATAACACATCAAAATATCGTAAAAATAGATGTATCTTTGCTTGACAAGAGGCAAAGACAGTTCCATGTTGCGTAGACACTATGTATGACATGACATTAATTACTAGGAGGTTCCAACAACAGATGCCTGCCATTGTACTAATACGCTAATCAATTCATGGTGTTACATATTTTCGTAAGTTATTTACTGTGAATTTTAAGTTGTTTTTAGGTTTATTGCTAAATGCAGTCCCCGCAAAATCCAATTCGATTTTCACTTCTACTGAATATGATTTTGGTTGCTGAGGCTTTCCTTTTGTTACACTTTCATTTCATTTAAGTCTCTTTTATCTCATTATTAAAAAGTAAATGATTTCTTTCTTTTCATATGCTAAATTTCTTTCAGGAAAAAAAAAGTTTTTTGAAAGCTTTCCTACTCTTCCCATCTTCTGTTTTGTTGCAGAATTTTTCATAGGTTCTGTGTTATTTTTCCATATCCTTGAGTTTGAATTAGTTAATAGTGACAATAATAATAACCACAGCAGTTACAATAATATTAATAGCTGCTATTAATCAAATGCATTGTATATTACTGGCACAATGTGGCTTAATTTATATGCATTATTTCATTTAATCCTAACAACAAAATTACGAGGGAGAAAAATGTTATTATTATCATTGTACAGAGAAGAAAACAGAGGCTCAAATGGGCAAAACATGTTGCCTAAGGAAGCAATTAAAATAGTAAAAACCAGCCAAGCTTCCCCTGCCACTTGAACAAATCATCTCTAAAGGATGTTAAGACCATTCCAAACATGTCTATCCTTCACTTGAGAATTTTGGTTGTCTTGAGTGCTTTCTAAATGTTCTGTGAGCTTTAATTAGGTTTAGACTTCCTTTTTAACATAAAGTATGTCTATGTTGCAAGAGGATAAAACCTAGCTAACGATTTCCCTTTCATTTGTGAATATATCGCATGGTTTTCTAGATTGCAGAATGTTTCCCATGTAAGACATTACTCATGGACGGTTTAACTTTTACACACCATGAAAACAAGAAATTTTAATCCATGGATCAATCTCTCAATGACAACCTTATAAGCTTTATTTCATGGCAGACCAAGGATAGCATTCACTACCACACTGATCGTAGCTATAGTACATGAGGCAAGAATTGATTTAGGAAGAAAAAGTAGATATAATTTGATTAGGATGCTACTGAGCTACGAAAAGTCTTTGAACTTCCAGTTTAAATCATGATAACACATCCATATATACTTTTTGGATTTTGTTTTCTTGACATTTTTGGAGGTGATCACTCTGGTGAATGAGCATACTGGAGGACTCGGAGATGCATTATCAAATATGAAGCTAGTCTATTTTTAATGACAATGCACTGTCAAAACCAATACCTTGAAACTAAAATCTCAAAGTTGTTGCAGGTAAAAAAGGATTTGCACATCCTTGCCCTCTTCTTGACTGTGGTCTTTAGTGTTGCTACATTGCTATTGTATTTTCAGAAATGCAGTTTCGTTGGAAATGCATAATGTAAGTAATTTGAGCAATATTTTCATCAACTAAATTACCTTACGGAATAGCACTCTCTACTCTGCCAACAAGTACGTATGAATTCTGACAACGTTCTAAAATCAATAAAGAGGAGACTCTTCGCAAAACAGATTTAAGTCTCTCTGCCCCAAATTACATGACTTTGCCATTCCTAAATCATCCTCAACTCGGGACATAAAAGTTTATTCCTCATTACATTTGTCTACTAAAGTAAACTGAAAAGCTAACCTTTCAGAGACAGGGAAAAGACTAATGAGTAAAAGTTTCTCACGACCCTTTCACGTCTCTAAACCTTTTGACATGTTATCAAGTCAAAATGATATGCCTTAACAGAAGAAGTACAGGGGGCCCAGTTAAACTGCGAAATGTGAATTTCAGATAAACAATGAATTTTTTTTTTCAGATAAGTGTATCCCGTGCAATATTTGAGCCATCCTTATCCTAAAAAAAAAAAAAAAAAACATCTTCCATTGTTTATCCAAAATTCAAATATAATGGGGGGTCCTGGACTTCTGTAAAATCTGGAAACCTTATCTGCCGCTTGTGTTTACGGTTACTCCTCTACTGTCTTATTGTTCTTTCTTTTCACTGTGGGTATCAGACCTAACATTTTTGCTCTTCACATCTCATTTTCTCCACACAACGGCTTCTACTACTAAACTTTATGCTGGCATCTCTTAAATTGATATATCTGTTTTCTTTTCTTTTTTTTTTTTTATTTATTTCCGACAGGGAGAGACAGAGCACAAGTGGGGGAGGGACAGAGAGAGAGAGGGAGACACAGACTCGGAAGCAGGCTCCAGGCTCCGAGCTGTCAGCACAGAGCCCGATGGGGCGGGGGGCTCGGAGTCACAAACGGCGACATCATGACCCGAGCCGAAGTCGGACGCTTAACCGACTGAGCCACCCAGGCGTCCCCATATCTCTCTTTTCTTAAGAGAAACTCTAGCCTCACATTCTAGCTGTCTGCGGGCTACCTCTGTTGGAGTATCTCACCTCCATTCTCAAATCTAAAATACCAAACACGGAAGGGGCACCATCAGTCTCCAGGGCCACAAGGCTTTTGGGGAAACTTTTGTCTGAGAGGCTCCTTCCCCTTGCCCATCATATCCAGGTAGTTACTTAGACTTGCTGGTCCTTCCTTTGTGAGCTCCAAGTTCTCCTTATAATGTGCCAAGAAACCAGCTCCTCTTTGGACAATCTTCTTTTAGGGAAAACTACTAGCCTAGAATATTCGATGTAGGCATTGAATTGGGAGAGGAGGTAGTATACTAGAAATTGAGAATAAGTATACTTAGCATACAAAGTGTCCATGAAAGGAAGCAATGCATACGTACATAGATGGAAAATCGTCGTTGTTATCAGCGTTAACCACTAAACAAGGGTAAATGTAGTGTGGATCATGTGCTGAATACCCACCACTGTTATGTAAGGCAAAGAGAAAATGGAAGTATAGCCTGTCCCGCTTGCATTGGTCTAGATCCTTCTCTTCCTTTGGAATTCTGCTCAAAACCTTTTGCGTCTAATCTCTCATGGCTTCCCATCAACGGGATTTGAACGGGAGAGTGCCGCTGGTGTCGATGTCTGCAATTTAAGTACAGAGGCCTTTTGCCTCAGCTACGCAAATTTCATTTGTCTGTAGATTTAGCTAAACTGGACCTATTGGCTTTCATTCACGTGCATGCACATTCTCGAAATTCAGAGGTGTGCCTCTCCTCCAGCGTGGACTCGGGCCACCACTGCCTTCGACAAATTGTCCAGGAATACGTCATGTATTACTTTTGTGACGTGAATGGAGGCTTCTGGACCTCAGTGGTTTCAGACGGGGAAAAAACGAGTTGGAGAGAAAGTGCCGCTGAAAGTTAATGCCCTGGGGGCGCCTGGGTGGCGCAGTCGGTTAAGCGGCCGACTTCAGCCAGGTCACGATCTCACGGACCATGAGTTCGAGCCCCGCGTCAGGCTCTGGGCTGATGGCTCAGAGCCTGGAGCCTGTTTCCGATTCTGTGTCTCCCTCTCTCTCTGCCCCTCCCCCGTTCATGCTTTGTCTCTCTCTGTCCCAAAAATAAATAAACGTTGAAAAAACAAACAAAAAAAAATTTAAAAAAAAAAAAAGAAAGTTAATGCCCTGCTGCAGTCAGAAATTCTTTCTGCTTTATTTGTTTCTCGTCTTCTACCGTCAAACCTTCCGCCGGTTAGAGTTAACTGAGGGGGGAGTGGGGGTAAAACAAAATGATCTCTATGGCAAGTGCTGCCCGCCCTCCTGTGGGTTTACTCCTTAAATGATTCATGTGCAATGCAGGTACAATGGGAATATCGGTTTCCTCCACCTTAGGTATCTCACACCCCGCTGAGCTTCCCCCCCCCCCCCCCCCCCCCCCCCCCCCCCCCCCCCCCCCCCCCCCCCCCCCCCCCCCCCCCCCCCCCCCCCCCCCCCCGTTGCCAGGGTCCTCTTCCTGAAATTCTCCCCATTTCATTTCGCTACCTAAAGGCTTCGGTGATTTTCCGCTGCTTGGACCATCACGGCCAATGCCTGAGCCTGGCCTATGCAGGCGGACGTGGCCAGCCCCACGTTCTTCGGCCGCTGGTCCTCCCATCACTTCCTGCTTCCACTCCTTCTAACCCCTCCCAACAGTGAGCAGGTTTATTTTGTACTCCAGACCTCTGCTACCGCTGTCGGTCACCTTTTCTCAACCCTCGTAATACCCCAGATATCAGAATTACTTCTAGGACAGTCTACACAATCTTTCTCCTCCATTGGGTCTTTGTGGAAGATCGCAAGCTCGGGGCGCCTGGGTGGTGCAGTCGGTTAAGCATCCGACTTCAGCCAGGTCATGATCTCGTGCTCCGTGAGTTCGAGCCCCGCGTCAGGCTATGGGCTGATGGCTCGGAGCCTGGAGCCTGTTTCTGATTCTGTGTCTCCCTCTCTCTGCCCTTCCCCCGTTCATGCTCTGTCTCTCTCTGTCCCAAAAATAAATAAACGTTGAAAAAAATTAAAAAAAAAAAAGAAAAGGAAGATCGCAAGCTCAAAACCACCATTTCCACCGTTATATATGATACTCTGCTTTCTGAGCTGTTTTACATTTTGTCCCCTCCAATCAAATTAACAGAGTATTAACAGGTAAGAACTGCCTTCTACCTCCCCGAGTTCCAGTTAGTATAGGTCTCCACACAGTTGACAGCACTAACTGAATGGATGAATAAGTGAATGGTATCGTGGAAAGACCACCGGACTTAAATTCAGCAGATCGGGATTGAAATGTCAGTTTTCACATTTACCAGCTTCTGTTCTTGTACAGAAGTGTTTATAGACAGGAGTGACTATTCCTTTACCTGTAAAAAGGCATAAACCACCCATTCCAATTAATCCATAGTGTTCTTGGTTTAAAGATAAAGTCAAGTAATATTTTTGAAAACCACCAACCTGGCGCTTAAGGGAAATAGAAGTTTTAGTGCCGTTGTGTGTCTAGTGCACCTACAGGTGCGAGGCCCAGCAAGTACCAAGGCAAGGCCATCAAATGACCTTTCCAAGAACATGGAAATAAACATTTGCCTCGCTTTTCTAGCCGTAAGTCAGATCACTGCAGTAGATTTTCTATTTTCCCATATTTCATTATGGTAATACAAAATCAATCAATCTACCCATGAATTTATTCAGGGATGATTTCTGTGTTGGCAATATGCCTTCTGAATAAATCCATATTTTTCTCTTCCCAAAGGTCAGATGTATTACCGAACATCTGCTCTAAGAAAATGTTTGTGGAGTCAATGATGTTCTAGAATAAGGAGACATTCAATGCTCCCAGCACATTTCTCCCGTTGCCTGCCCCTTGTCAAATGCCTGGGCCTTGTTGAACATGGTTCTTCAACCGACACATATAAAAATGTTGGCATATGCAAAACTATTTTAAAGAATTCAAATCTGTAAGACAAAATGGCCAAAGCATTTCTAAAAATGCAACAACATATATCTGTTCTTATCGGGCTATAAATGATGATGGAAAACATTTATATAGCCTTACTATATGCCAGGCAATATTCTAAGTGCTTTACCCAGTGAATTAGCTAATACTATTATCCACATTTTATAGGAGAAGAAATGGATACACGGAGAGGTTAAGTGACTTGTCCAAGGTCATGCAGTTAGTAGGTGGCTCACCAGAATGCAAACCCAGGTAGTTATACTTTTAACCACTACGCTATGTGCCTGAAATAATAGTTAAGTTTCTTTTTAAATTTTGCATAGTACTGCATTCTGTGAATGGATCATAAAGTTTGTGTAAACAATCACTTATTGGGGCTCCTGGATGGCTCCGTCAATCAAGCGTCCAACTTCAGCTCAGCTCATGATCTTGCAGTTCATGAGTTTGAGCCCTGCATCGGGCTCTCGCTACTGTCAGCTCAGAGCCCGCCTCGGATCCTCTGTCCCCCTTTCTCTCTGCCCCTCCCTCGTTCTCTCTCTCTCTCTCTCTCTCAAAAATAAATAAACATTTTAAAAAATCGCTTATTAACGAACATTTAGCTCGTTTTACTATTTTTGGCATGATAAACTCCTCCATGAACAACCTGGTATAAAAACGCTTGTGTATCCGTCAAGGTATCTTCTAGCGATAAATCTCCATACTTTCTGGAATAAAGTGTTCCAGAAAGCTTATACTTGGAGATGTTATTTTCGTGTATAATATTTCATTTAATCAACACAGCAAACCCATGACTTGGGTATGTTTATCTCAATTTGAGGTACAAGGAGATTGGGAACCAAAAAGTTAAAGTAAAGTACGCAAAGTCAGATAGCTAATATGCCGGGCGGGTTGAATTCTAATCTAGGGAAGTCCAAGATCAAACTTTTTACTCTCCTCAGTTATACTCCGCTGTCTTCCTACAGTCGAAGCTCACCCCTTCTCAGATTACATGCAATGGACCTAAAAGTCTGTTTTCCCCTTTGGGTCCAGGTTCACCCCAGGGGAGCTCACCCTACAACTACGCACCTTCATTGCGCTGTCTGTAGAAAACACAAACAAAAGCAAAAGCAACACGTTCCATTTTACTTCAGACCCCATAATTCCCCACTGCTATTTTTTTTTCAGATTTTGAAAGTTTAATAAACTGATGCTTCTTTAAAAAAGAACACTTCTGGGCGCCTGGGTGGCTCAGTTGGTTAAGCAGCCGACTTCGGCTCAGGTCATGGTCTCGCGGTTCGTGAGTTCAAGCCCCGCGTCGGGCTCTGTGCTGACAGCTCAGAGCCTGGAGCCTGTTTCAGATTGTGTGTCTCCCTCTCTCTCTCTGCCCCTCTCCCGTTCATGCTCTGTCTCTCTCTGTCTCAAAAATAAATAAACATTAAAAAAAAAGAACACTTCTGTGTCACGATATAACCATAAAATTACCCTAAGCCAAAAGCAGTGAGAACAACAATCTAATGAGAATCAAGTATAGTTATTTGTGGCTGTGGTTATTCAATACGTCTTCATAAACAACTTCCAAATAAGTGCCTTGATGTAGGAGAGTAGTTGAAAGAGATAACCAAAAAAAAGGGGGGGGGAGGTGTCCGGTTTTAAAGGGTGGATTAAACATAAAGGATTGTTACCACTCCTTCCAGAATCCTCAGCAAAATGACAATAAAAGAAAGAGAAAGAACCAAAAAATGCAAGAAGAAAAACCAGCAGAGAAGTTAACAGCATGTCAGAAGATGGACGTCGGATCGGGCTTCTTTCATTAAGCAGATCTGAGACCTAAATACTTACTGAAATAGTCTATTACACAACTACATTGTTAGCACTCCGGTTCCGTCGCCCTGACTCTGGGCGGGCCCTGTGATTTGCTGTCATCAACGGAGCGAGAGAGGAGTGAAGCTGTGTAAGGTTCTGAAGATCAGTGTTTTCTCTCCTTGGTGTTTAGAATTCGGATATGTATCCCCTAAGCAGGGGATTGGACAGTCCTCGCAGAAGAAGCTGACCAACCCAAGGGAAAGTAACTCGGGGACCCTAATTCAGGAGAATGGTGAAGAGAATTCCAAAGATAGGGGTCAATGGACATAACAGGATTCCAACCGAGCAACAGGCCTCCGGGCTCTAAGAATAGCTGTGACAGGTGCCTCCAAGAAGAAGAAAAGGCCTTTAAGTGATAGAACAGCCGATGTGCTTAAAGAAAGGGTTTACAGTTATTCAGGACGGTGTAGGGAGGAAATGAATGGCTGTATACCGAAGAGTAATAAAGTGGGAAAAAAAATAAACCAGCAATTTTTAATTCTAGGCCAAACCAAGTGTCATAGCAGATAAGGGATATGTGTACGGCCCTTTTGCGAACAATCCATAAAGACAAAATGCTGCAAACCCTGAATATTTGCTAAACCAAACATTCTGATCCTATTAGAACCATGAGGAGGGGTAACTGGAGAACGTGGGGGTGGTGTGGGCGTGCTAAATCTACACTTTCGACAGCAGGAGGAGTGCAAAGATTTGGAAGTAGGTTGCCTCTGAGGAACAGGGCTGAGAGATGTGGGCAGAGGAATGCCATTTTTTAAATAAGCCTTTTGGGCTGGTTTAAACTCTCTGCATGTATTGTTTTAATTCAGATACACATGATGTTAGAAAGCCAAAAATAACAACACAGAGGAAGAAAAAGAGAGCCGTGTAAGAAGTAGGAAGGATGATTCCGTTGGGCTGCAAAACTGAATGTGTAGACCTAATAATTTTCAAAAATCTCTTCAAAAGACGGTTCGATACAAACGCCGAGAACCTAAGTGCTGATTTCCTCCTCCAGTTACATTGGCGATGTCTTATGGATCGCCCACGTTCAGATATTGAATAAAACCAAGCTGCGGCCAGATGAGTTTAGATTGACAATTTATATCTTCCTTTTATTTTTACCCCCAACATAAGCTCTTTATTTTCTCCAAGAAAATGAGCAAAATTAACCATACATGGGAGTAAACATGATTTCCATTAAAAAATAACTTTGTGGCAGTTTTCTTCAGCCTCCCGGTTTTGCCATCCTAGATAGCTAGAGGGAAGAAATGCCCAGAATTCGTTTCCAGGCAACTAGGCAGGAAGCTGAGGAGCAAATGAAATCAGCAAGCGACAAGATGCGGGCATAAGCCTAGGGAAGAATGGTAAAATGTGGCTAATTGAAGATCTCGCACAGTGTAGGGAGCCAGCCAATGAGTGGAGACAACAAAGAATCAAAGAAGATTTTGGAGACAACTAGAAAACGGAAAGCTTAAAATAGAATTGAAAGCATACTAAGTAGAATATGGCAGCTTTCCATTTTTCTATAATGTACAAAAATAATCATCTGAACGGAGTGTAAAAAAGGCAAGAGAAAGAAAAATAAGCCGGGTAAGGTAAGGGAGATCAAAAACACCCAAGCAAGAAAAGGAAAGGATCGGGAAAAGTGGATAAAAATAGCAACCGCACAAAAAGCACAAAGCAGAAATTCTCTTCATAGGATTATAGAGCTGCAAGGAATCCATTATTGAATTTCGAAGTCACTAAGGTCAACTAACCTAACACAGAAAACATCCCCTCTGCCTTAAAACAAATAGAAGTACTGAATGAAATGCACTTTTCTTTTAAAAAGTATACACCCAGGGCTAAAAGCAAGAAAGGGAAACCCTTAGTAACAAAAATAAAGCTGGACCTCTAAGCCAGAAGGTGAGTAGGAGGCATATGAACTTGAAAGATGCCCGGAGGCGTGTGTGTGGTGAAGGAGCTGGAACTGAGCTCCCTGAATAAAGCCTAACCCCCCCCCCAAAAAAGTCTATCAAAAGTGGGACTAGAATAAAAAAGTATTCCCAGAGGTCCAAGGACCAGGCAAGGAATCTTCCCCGTCCTGCCCTAACCCAGCCCTACGACGCCTTGCGTGAAAAAGAAAAAAGTGACCCTCCTAAAATGGAGGTCAGAGCAGCAGCACCCATTGGACACTGAGAATTAACACAAGAACGGAACTGGGCAAATCCCACAGCAGTTCATGCAGACCTCCCCCCAGAGGTATGCCCCCACTTTAAGGGCATGGAGGGCCTCCACAGAACAACTGTTCCATGGTAGTAAAGGATATTGGAACCATACGGAAGAAGTAGGATGAAAAAGCAAAGAAATGAGTTAACCTAGCTTGTTAAATCCAAATAAATATTGACAATGATTAACACGAATAACGGTGAAAATAACAGGGAGGGGGGAAACAAGGTAGAATATTAGACACGACATGGAACGGGAGAGCTTGAATTTACTTTTCTGAAGGCCTAAGGAGCAAAGCTGTTGATTAGCCTTAGAGTTTAAATACATGTGTTAAAAATGGTAACTGTCGCCATTGAAGGAACAGAAATAGAGGCCTCTCCTGAGTATTTTCCATTTGCCCATTAAGATCGGTCTTCACCCTTCTCCGTCCTGCTCTCCGCATCTAAAGGGTTACACCTCTAACAACTGCATCGACTTGTGCCTCTCAGAACTCAAGGTGGTAATAGCTTCTCCTACAGCAGGAGCCCCAAGATTATCCATTATCCCCAAGAACTCTGGTGTTTGTTGACCCTGTCCACACCTTTGTGCGCAGTTCTTTTGTTAAACTCTTTCCAATAACCCCCTTTGGGTGTGTGATCCGTTATTTCCCTGTGTATGGGAACTTTCCCAATCTAAAGAAACAACTCCCAAATCAGCATGGAGAGGGAAAAACTAGGGCTGGAGAAGGGTAAAGACTCTGAATCCTTGGAAGCCAGGAGAAAAACTAAACAAACACACAAACAAGCACGCTACACAGAAGTAAGTCAAAATGGTACGAACAGTGGGGTACCATTTATGTATATTTTAAAATGAACAAATCAATCTTATGTATTGATTGTGGTTACAGACACGCAGAGTAAAATTATAAAAGCATGGACTGGAATTATATATGCCAAGTTCAGCCTAATTGTTGCCTCCAGGAAGAGATCAAAAGAGATTCAAACGGAAGAAATTTGAATGTATCTGAAACATTTTATTTTCTAAAAAAAATTTTTTTGAAGCAAATACGCAGTATATTAGCACTTTTGCTTATTTTGGGTGGTGTACATGTGGGTGTTCTAAAACTTTCCACGGTGTTCTGTATGTCCGAACTGTTTCATAATAAAACGATCTATTATTCCAAATTGGAACTGTTTGGTTCTTTCTGAAATCCTGTTGTATCTCGATTGGCTTCCCTTTTATATGACCTACAGTATTACATTAGGATGAAAAAAGTCTCAAAATGTCACAAGCGTACCCGCCAAAATCTTTTCTCCACGTGTATTATTAAACACCTTTGCTGTGCTACTATTGACATATAAAATGTCATCCTCAAGTGTCTATTAACACCCCAGGTGCTACGGGATTTACAAAGCACTAAGAAAGCATGGTCACAGCCCTCAAGGATCCAATAATAATGAGACTTTAACACTTCTGGATGATCTTAATTAAAGCAGAAAAAAATAGCCGCATTAGAGAGGCATTGCAGACATTATCCCATGCAAGATCACAAAACCCATCTATGGACATTTCAACACAAAGTCGTGCAATGATTTAGCATGTTGAAAAAATAAAAGCTGGCTCCCACTGACATTGATGTATCTTAATAAAATAAGATGAATTCTAATGGCTATCTTTCTGAGAACTAACTATATTATTTACATTTTTCATTTTGTCATATGACACTGTAGATGTATGAAAATGTAATTCAAATTTCCTTGCAATCTTCATAGGGCTTTCTGCCTTAGATATAATATTCTGTTATGCTCTAAGAAACAGAACAAATGTAATAAAAATTGGTATAGTGTTACACTGAGAAGAGTAAACACATTTTAATTCAATATTCTAATACTTTTCCATTTCCCTGTGCATTTTTATGATCATAAAAGATAGAGCTCGCTGGAAGTTATGTCTGGGAAGGATATCCATAAACCTGGAGATCATCTAATACATAAGAAAAAAATACTTGCAATTAGTGAAAGGCTGATTTTACCAAGTTCTGGATTATACAAAAGCCTTTGAATTCCTCCTCACTTCTGAGATCTCAACGTGTGGTAGCATTCTGCTCACTTCTGCCCTTCAAACACAAGAGTGGGTGAAGGAGGCGCAACCTCCGTTCAGGCTGAGTCTGACATGACAGCAGTCTGCATAGGCTTTCTTACCAAGAAGGATATTAACGTAGACCAAGATGGAATTTCAAGACTACGCACAAATTCGTTCTCGATACCATTTCCCCCAAAAGAGCGGAGAAAAGGTTGCCCGTAACGCTTAATCGGTAGCCAAGTTAGCAGTGAACTGCACTCCCGTTCACAGACAGAAAGGAGAGGAGAAACGAAGTGAAGGCTAATTTATCATCCGCTGTGGGTCCTGGAGCTTGGAATGCATTATCTCACTTAATCCTTTCAACGATCTCAGAGTAACTTTATAGGCGTAGCAACTGAGGCTCGGTGACATTCAACAATTTGCTCAGGGTCACACAGCAATTAAGTTGTGGATGTAGGATTCTACTGCCGATTATTTGGGCTCTAAATCGCCATTGTAGCAAAACGCGGAAGCGAGGGTACTGGCTTTAAACCAGAACAAAAATTCCAGCGTCCCATCCCCTCTGTAGATGCCCACCTAGCAAACACTTCATTACGCGACATAGACACAATCTTACCTCCCCCTCCTTTTGATCGATCCAGGCCCAAGAAGAAAAACTAACTGGATCTTCGCAAAATCAAAACGTATATTGCAAAGTGACTTTCCTCGCCAAAAAGTCAAGGGGAAAGAGACTTCCGTGATCCGAAGACAGTGACATTGACACACTTCATTCCTTAAGAATCCAATCAGCACTTCTGTAGCGTTAAGACCAAGTGCGAGGTTGTATATTATAATGGCGTGAATCAGGAAAGAATATTTTAAACCTGCTTAGCACCCAAGAGATCTAGTCCAGTGGCTTCAAAGAGTTGTCTCACGGACCGGGGAAGGACATGGAGGTAGGATTTAAGGGGCAGTAACCTAGGACCTTTAACCCTACTTTAACCAGAGCAGTTCTGGTTTTATCTGTATTGAATAATAACCTTCTTCATGAGGCCTCATTCAAATACATTGCTCAGGGGCCCCTGGGTGGCCCAGTCAATTAAGCATCTGACTCTTGACCTCGGTTCAGGTCACCATCTGACCTGAACAGAGCGTCGGGCTCTGTGCTGACAGCTCAGAGCCTGGAGCCTGCTTCGGATTCTGTGTCTCCCTCTCTCTCTGCCCCTCCCCTGCTCATGCTCTGTCTCTCTCTGTCTCAAAAATAAATAAAAACATTAAAAAATTTTTAAACAAAAATTACGCACCATCTGATTCTACACCTAAGGCTCTCATCATTATAGCTTGCATACAATTAACAGCTCCTAGTACATTGTAATCTTATTCTATACTGTGAATATAACTTCTATAGTGCATTACAGTTTTAAGCATTGTGATTTTCTGTGTGTGTGTTCACTACCGGTTCCTTATAGCTTGTCTATGAGTTGGGCAGGGTTAATAATAGCATCCTTATTTACAGAAAAAGATTTTGTGGTTCAGTGTGTAAGTGGCTGAACTAGGGCTAGAAACTCATTCTCCTGCTTTTTTTTTTTAGTTTCCCTTTTTTAAGTTTTTATTTGAATTCCAGTTAAGTAAAATCCAGTGTTCTATGAGTCTCAGATGCACAGTACAGTGATTCAACACTTCCGTACATGACCAGGACTCATCACAACAAGGGCGCTCCTTAATCCAGTGTATTTTCTCCTGCACCCAGCAGCATCTCTGAGTATCTTTTCTGCCTTGATTAGGGATAGGCATCAGGACTCTTTCCTTCCAAGGATATCTTGTACCACATTCTTTATCAAATTGCATTCATTTCCCTAAACCGTGACTTAGGAAGAACAAGATTATTCACGACCTCGCTGGAAATCCCAGAACTCGCTGTTCCTGCCGTGAACTGATTGATAGGTGACATCCTTGTTCTTTGAAGAGTCTGGAAAAGCAACATTTTCAAACAGGCAAACATCGAAGACTACTACTGTTAATCAATGAGAAAAACCCGCTCTGGATAGTCTTCCACACGAGTTTCCAAACAAAATTGGGTGCCACACGTCCAAGCACTTTTCCCACAACATCGACAATAAACTCATTGGTTCATTTCATCAACCACCTGTTCTTCTGGAAGGTAGCATCGCTGCTCACCTCTGGACTGGACTCATCTGAAGGAAGAAATGTGATAGCTCCCTTCCCCTGAAATGGTCATTCGAAGGGGCCTCACATAGACCTTTTCAACTGCAAGTGGTAATTGAATTCTTCAAAGGACCTCAGAAAGGTATTGACCACTGCCTTAAGGGAACTATCACTTTTGGTTTGTTTTACAACTGCTCTTTTCCACCCAACGCATCGGTGTGGATGTATACACAAACACACCCTCTTCACTGGGCCTTGTCTACTACTCTGGTCCTCTAAGTGACATTTGGGTATTCCTTACTTTTGCTTTCCATAGACTCTGATGGAAAAGGAGTGCTGCCATATGTGAGAGACATTTATCAACAGTAATTCTCTGTTTAAATGCACGAAATTGTTATTTTTTTAAGCGTTTATTTGAGAGAGCGCGCGCAAGTGCAGGGGAGGGGCAGAGAGAGAGAGAGGGAGACAGAGGATCCGAAGCAGGCTCCAGGCTCTGAGCTGTCAGCACAGAGCCCGACGCGGGGCTTGAACTCACGAACTGCAAGATCATGACCTGAGCCGAAGTCGGACGCTCAACGGACTGAGCCACCCAGACGCCCCCTGAATTGTTATTCTTATATTTTAGTAGTATCGGCTGCTTCAGATAATCTGGGATAATAACCAGCCCTAAGTTTTCACTTGAAATACTCATCCATCATACCATTTCCCCAGTCTGCACTGTTGAATGTCTCATTTTGCATGTTACTGTCGACTCGCAATAAATGTGGCATTTACGGAATTTACTAATCTCCCACTGAAATTTCATTCTTCTACGGTTAATCTTGTCTTGAGGTTTACTTGAATGAAAAATAAGGATTCTTGCCTGATTTCTTCTTGTATTCCCTCCATTGTGCCTGAGAAGTGGTTGAAATTCTAGAACAGAAAGAGATCTCAGGGCGCCTGGGTGGCTCAGTCAGTTAAATGTCCAATTCTTGATCTCATGTTTTGTGAGATCAAGCCTCACATCGGGCTCTACACTGACAGCATGGAACCCGCTTAGGATTCTCTCTCCCTCTCTCTCTTTCTGCCCCCACCCCGCTCACACATGCTCGCTCTCTCGCTCACTCGCTCGCTCGCTCGCTCTCTGAAAATAAACATTAAAACAAAGAGAAAGGGATCTCAAAGGACATTTAAGTCCTTCTTTTCCCTGATGAGAGAAAGTGACTTGCCTAAGACAGGACAGTAACAAAACTTGTTTTAGACCCTTGTCTTATGGTTACCAATCCAGCCTTTTCTTTTCTTTTTTTTTTTTCAAGTTTTTTATTTTATTTTTGAGAGAGAGAAAGAGACAGAGTGCGATCGGGGGAGCGGCAGAGAGAGAGGGAGACACGGGATCTGAAGCAGGCTCCAGGCTCCGAGCCGTCAGCACAGAGCCCGACGCGGGGCTCAAACTCACGAACTGTGAGATCATGACCTGAGCGGAAGTCGGATGCTCCACCGCCTGAGCCACCCAGGCGCCCCAACCTAGCCTTCTTTTTTAACACCAAGCACAAGCAACCTAAAACTGCTACTCTCTCAGGGGAAAACGTTTTCAAATGAAAATGGGTGAAAAGCCTGTGCTTCATTTATCTTTCTGGCTTATTTCCTGAAGGTCCAGACACCTATAAGGCACAGAGAATTTTCCTATTAGTGCCACACCACACCATGCCATTACGGTGGTACAAAATATTGTGGCCCTAACATATTCCGTGATATCAGCAGATTTTGTGTAATAAGAAACACAAACTCATGGCTCTTCGGTTCGCCCATTCAATTATGAATGCACTAAAATAGCCGTACCAATATTATGGAGTTTCCCCTAAGGGCTACTTCAGCTATTATTTTTTATGACATATATAGGCTTAAAGCATTTCACAATACATATTCAAAAATAGAATTACAAAAAGTGAACTTGGGAAAACAATTCCACACGAAAACCTACTGAAATTACGAGACAAAGCCTTCATGAAAAGTGCAAATTCATTTCCATTCATTATGCCTCAAAAGACAGAGTGTACTTAATGCTTTTCTCTGCATAAAATATCACCATAAGGTATCCCGAGAAAGTTTTTAATGAATTTTGTTTATCACCTTTTCTGAGAAAATTATGAACAGTAGTCAGTGAAAGCTCATCTTTTCCCCTCCTCTCAGGAAGAGAGGGCCAATTTCTTCTTCCACATTTGCTAAGAAAATACACCTGTCACTGTGCATTTTTCTAAAGGTTCTAAGAGAGAGCAAATCTGAAACAGCATTTGCAATCTTTTTTGGGATCTTTAGCATTCTCACGGGAAGCCTGTCAGAAGTGAGGAGGGGAACACCTTACAGTGTAAGATTGAACTGTCCCAGATTCTGAATTTCTCCCTGCATCATGCAAGCTGTATTAAGGGGTAATTGACAAAGAGACTTGTACGCATATGATGATTTGATATACACATACATTGTGAAATGATTACCACAATCAGGCTCATGAATACATCCCTCACCTCACACAGTCACCTTTTCCTGCTGCGAACACTTAAGCTCTACTATTTTAGAAAATTTCATGTATACAGCACAGTGTTATGATATATACCCAGAAGTGGGATTCCTGGCACGTAGTTGTCCATTTTTCTCTTGGTTTATTCATTTGTTTTGGTTCTTAAATTGCACGTGTGAGTGAAACTATACGATGTTTTCCTTTCTCTATCTGACTTATTTCACTTAGCATTACACCCTCTAGGTCCACCCTTGTTGTTGCAGATGGCAAGATTTCGTTCTTTTTGATGGCCGAATAATATTCCATCGTATCTATATACCACATCTTCTTTGTCCATTCGTCTACTGATGGACATGGGTTGCTTCCGTATCTTGGATATTGTAGATAATGCAATAAACATAGGGGTACATATACCTTTTTGAATTAGTCTTTTCGTTTTCCTCAGGTAAATGTCCAGTAGTGGCATTATGCGATCATATGGTATTTCTAATTTTTAATTTTTTGAGGAATCCCCATGTTACTTTCCACAGGGACAACACCAGTTTGCCTTCCTACCAACACCGCACAAAGGTTCCTTTTTCTCCACATCCTCACCAACACTTGTTATTTCTCGTGTCGTTGATTTTACCCATTCTGACTGGTGTAAGGTGGTATCTGATGGTAGTTTTGATTTGCATTTCCCTGATGCTGAGAGATAATCAGCATCTTTTCATGTGCCTATGGGAGATCTATACGTCTTCTTTGAGAAAATGTTTATTCGGGTCCGCTGCCCATTTTTAATTGGGTTAGTTGGCTTTTTCGGTGTTGAGTTGTATGACTTCTTTATATATTTTGGATATTAACCCCTTACTAGACATGTCATTTTCAAAGATCTTCTCCAATTCAGTAGGTTACCTTTCGGTTTTGTTGATGGTTTCCTTCACTGTGCAAAAGCTTTTTATGTTGGCATAGTCCCAATAGTTTAGTTTTGCTTTTGTTTCCCTTGCCTTAGGAGATAGATCTAGAAAAATGTTGCTATGGCTGATGTCAAAGAAATCACTGCCTATGTTTTCTTTTAGGAGTTTTATGTTTTTGGGTCTCAATTTTATGTCTTTAATCCGTTTTGAGTTTATTTCTGTGTATGGTGTAAGAAAGTGGTCCAGTTTCATTCTTTTGCATGTAGTTGTTCAGTTTTCCAACACCATTTGTTGACGAGATTTTTCCCATTATATATTCTTGTCTCCTTTGTCGTAGATTAATTGACCATATAAGCATGGGTTTATTTCTGGGCTCTCTATTCTGTTACATTGATTTATGTGTTTATTTTTGTGCCAGTACCATAGTGTTTACTGATTACTATACCTTTGTAGTATATCTGGAAATCTGGGATTGTAATGCTTCCAGCTTTGTTCTTCTTTCTCGAGATTGCTTTGGCTATTTGTGGACTTCAATGGTTCCATACAAATTTTAGTATTAATTGTTCTTGTTCTGTGAAAAACGTTGTTGGTATTTTTCTGTTCGCCCGTTCAATTATCCCAAGCAGGATCTGCACTGGCAGCGTGGAGCCCAATGCAGGGCTCGATCCTACAACCGTGAGATCATGACCTGAGTCGAGATCAAGAGTCAGATGCTCGGGGCACCTGGGTGGCTCAGTTGGTAAAGCATCTGACTTCAGCTCAGCTTGTGATCTCACAGTCCATGGGTTTGAGCCTCACATCGGGCTCTGTGCTGACAGCTCAGAGCCTGGAGCCTGCTTCAGATTCATTCTCTCTCTCTCTCTCTCTCTCTCTCTCTCTCAAAAATAAAATAGACACTCAACTGACTGAGCCACCCAGGTGTCCCAGTTGTTGGTATTTTGATAGGGATCCCATTAAATCTGTAGATTGCTTTGGATAATATGGACATTTTAACATTATTTGTTCTTCTAGTCTATTAGCGTGGAATATCTTTCCAATTGTTTGTGTCATCTTCAATTTCTTTCATCAACGTTTTCTAGTTTTCCGAGTACAGTTCTCTCACCTCTTTGGTTAATCCCCGAGTATTTTATTACTTTTGGTGCAACTGTAAATGGGATTGTTTTCTTCATTTCTCTCTCTGCTGCTTCATTATTAATGTATAGAAATGCGACAGATTTCTGTATGTTAATTTTGTGTCCTGCAAATTTACTGAGTTCATTTAGCAGTTCTAGTAGTGTTTTGGTGGAGTCTGTAGGGTTTTCTACATCTAGTATCGTGTCATCAGCAAATAGTGAAAGATTTACCTCTTACCCATTTCGATGCCTTTTATTTCCTTTTATCGTCTGATTGCTGTGGCTAGGACTTCTAACACTCTGTTGAATAAAAGTGGTGAAAATCGGGGCGCCTGGGTGGCTCAGTTGGTTAAGTGTCTGACTTCAGCTCAGGTCATGATCTCACAGTATGTGAGTTCGAGCCCGTGTCGGTCTCTGTGCTGACAGCTTGGAGCCCGGAGCCTGCTTCGGATTCTATGTCTCCCTCTCTGCTCCTCCCTCACTCGTGCTTGCTCTCAAAATAAACATCTGGAAATTTTTAAAAAATAAATAAATTCTAGTTAGTTAGCATACAGTGCAGTATCAGTTTCAGGAATCGAATTTAGTGATTCATCACTTGGAGTCATTATTTTTTGAAACATTTTTCTTCTCTCCCCTTCAGAGACTCAAATTGCGTATATATCAGGGTGCTTATAGCTTTCTCACCACTCTCAGATGCCTTTTCTCGTGCGTGTGTGTGTTCTTCTCTGTATTGCATTTTGGAGAGCTCCTGCTGCTGTCTTCAAGTTTACTAATCTTATCTTCTGCGAGGTCCAATCAGTCTTTAATCTCGTTCTGTGCAATTTCTATTTCAGACATTACGGTTTTGATCTCTAGAAGGGTGATTTGGGTGTGTTTTTTTTATATCATACCTGTCTCTGCTTAACTTTTTGAACACATATTATGCAGTTATAATTTTTAAATGTCTTCATCTACTAATTCTAACATCTGTGTTAGTTCTGCATTGGTTTTGATTGATGTTTACCCTTATTGTGGAACTTATTTTCCAATTTCTTTGCATGTCTGCAAATTTTCATAGATGTCAGACCTTACAAATTCTATCTTATGAGTTGTTGGATATTTTTGTATTTCTATAAATATCCTTAAGCTTTGTTCTTGGATGCAGTTAACTTATTTAGAAGCAGTTTGATCTTTTTCGGGGGACGGGGGGCTTTGTTTGTATGATGCATTAAGTAGGATAAGAATTGTTTAGCCTAACGCTAATTATTCCCCCCACTATTGAGGCAAGTTCCTTCTGAGTCCTCTATCTACTTCCCCATGGGTTATGAGTAGCCCCATGTTAACACTGAGTCCTGTTCCTTCTAAATGTCTCAGATGGCTCTTTCATTGCCCTGGGATAATTTTCTCATATGCATGTACTTGGCCAAATACACGAATGAGAACCTGTGCAGGTGTCAATATTTCTATTTCTGTTCATTTCTTTCATCTCCAGTACTTTGTTCTACAGACACTAGCCCTCAGTCCCTCAGCTCTTCTCAAGTCGGAGAATTCACCTGGCTCCACCCTGATTCCATCTCCCTGTGGTACAGCCTGGGAATTCTTTTAAGGAATAAGCTGGAACAATTGTAAGACTCATGTTGTTTTTTTCCATTTCTTAGCCGCCTCTGTTCACTGTCATTTGATGTTCATTTTCTTGAAAACCATTTTTTCATAAATTGTGTGTGTGTGTGTGTGTGTGTGTGTGTGCATGCGCGTTTTGGTCAGGTGGTGTTTCAGGTGGGAGGGTGAAACTCAGGGTCCTGTTATTTCATCTTGCCTAGAAGCAGAAGTCTCACGTGTGTTTTCATATAGAACATTCTGTAAATTACAAATCATCATACCCTGATGTCTCTGTCATGGAATCAGCAAGGTGGCATAATCATCTCAATAATCACCAGGCATTAACTTCCAACTACACACAGAACGCTAGGTTGGAGACAAGTGATAGGAAAAGAAACACAGTCAATATCATTACTCCTCGACTAAAGATCATACTCTTTCTTCCCAGACCATATCTCTGACCATGGCGGAGCCATATAAGCACATGAGCCACATGAGCAGAACCTAAAAAAGCAAAGCATCCATATAACAGAATGCATCATTATGGGGCTTTCCCCTGTTGAATGTGAATAATTTCTCTCTCAGGATGATTCCAATAAAACATTGTTTCTCAGTCCCAAAGCTGTTCTCCAAAGTCATTACATCCAGAAAAGAATTTTAGAGCCACCGCACTTTTTGACCATTTTCTTGAAAATTCTTTCGTAGCTCCTTGACGTTTACATCACGCACTGAAGCATTTCTAAAATGATCCCCACATCTTTGGTTTGGAAGGCAAGCTAGGAAGTGTTTCCCAAACTTCTTGATAATGATAACCAGCTGGAGAGCTTGTCGAGCTAGCTTGCCAAACTTCACTCTTGGAGGGTCTTTGGTGTGGGACCGGAAATTTAAGGTTTTGTTGGGGTTTTTTTAGCAAGTTCTCCAAATGACTCTTAATATCATGAAAATTTTAGAAATAATGAGTTAGAGGACCCCTTGACCAATGGATACCACTCAGAAATGTACACTAGAGTTAAAATCTGCCTGTTTACCTCATAATTGGTCTGCTTTTTTTCCGGCCAAAAGAAACATGGGTACTAGGAAGTGCTCCCTAATGACAGATGACAGTGAAATGACATCTATGACCCAAGAGCAGAAATTACATTGTATTTCTCGGGCACATTTTTAGGGAAAAATAAGCTTTCATAGACCCTTCCTTTATTTGATACGTAAGTGCAATTTTCAAAATCTCTGTGCCCGTGATGCACCAACTTGCGTAAAACGTCCCATGGAAATAAAGTGCTTTGCTAGATACTAGAGCACTTGGCATCTTGAAATAACTCACTTACAGTGCCTTAGTCACTCCATGTGAATAGCGGGACATAAGAGCAAGAAGGCCCAGATGACTCAATTGCACCCGATGAGCCTGCAGAATCATACCTTTCATCTTCCTCACTAAGAGCACTCACAAGAGATGGGCTTTACTCAGGCAATCATCCCAATCTTTGACTTGCTGGTTGTAAAAAACATATTTTGTAGCTATATTTAAGGCTGCGGACAATAAAGAAAATTACATGCCCCAGACTTTTCTCATACCATTATTTATCACAAAGGGGGAGGAGGGTTAAAAAGGAGGGGAGGAGGGGGCGCCTGGGTGGCTCAGGCGGTTGAGCGTCCGACTTCGGCTCGGGCCATGATCTCGCGGTCTGGGAGCTCGAGCCCCGCGTCGGGCTCTGTGCTGACAGGTCAGCGCCTAGAGCTTGCTTCCGATTCTGTGTCTCCCTCTCTCTCTGCCCCTCCCCTGCTCATGCTCCGTCTCTCTCTCTCTGTCAAAAATAAACATTTTTAAAAAAAGGAGGGGAGGAGGAAGTTAAGCATTAACATGGCAAATCGGCACGTAACAGTCGCTGATATGGGCATCTTATGTTCTAATAATCTCATTTAATAGAACCTCTGAGATGTGCGTGTGCGCACACGCACGCAGGCATGTACGTGGGCACGGGCACACACCTGTGCACAGCACCCTCCAGGCTTTCAAAAACCCATTTCCGCTAAGTGGAACTATGTAAATACGTGTGGAATCTGGATACACGTCAGTTCTTCTGGGTAGTACTCCTTCCCTAATGCACAGGTAGTTTGGGAAAGCCGCTTAAGACATAATGGGCAATCACTTCAATCGAGGTAAGATACATGCCATTTATTAGTTGCAGAGGACATTCACGTGTTGTCACACCTGTACTCGAGACTGCCATGCTGCAGTGCTACGTGACATGAATGCAATATGACGTGAGGTGTTACACTTGGGCAAGCCCCGTCCCCCAAGGCTTTGCTTCTAGCTAGGTCAATATTTAGGAACCATTTCAGGAAAGCAGTTGTTAAGTCCTAAAGGAAAAAGACCACAGCACTTCCATTTGGAGACTGCTAAAAGCTTTTTCTCTGTTATTATACATCGGTTGTTCTCACATAGCTTTTAAAAAAGCTATGAGGTAAATGTCAACATACTTCACAGTTCTCTTTCCTGTTTTGCTTTTAATATATTATTCGTTCTTCAAATTAAATAGCATACCGATAATAAAGTGTATGTTCCCAAGTGACCCAAGATTAGAATAGCACACCTTTCCTGACCCCACCCTCCTTTAGTCACCCCAGCTTTCGGATGTGAGGATTTCCAATGAAATCCTACAATAAAGCTAAATAAGGGAGATGTCTACGCCTTTCTGCTCTGATGGAAATGTTTTATATCTACACTGCCCAACACGTAGGTAGCTACTGGCCACATGTAGCTGCTGAGCAATTGAAAGTACATTAACATGAAGAGGGGTCTGAATTTTTGTATTTCATTTTAATTAACTCATCTTTTAATGTTTATTTATTTTGTGTGAGAACATACGTGAACAGGGGCGAGGCAGAGAGAGAGACAGAGAGAGAGAGAGAGAGAGAGAGAGAGAGAATCCCAAGCAGGCTCCGCTCTGTCAGTGCAGAGCCTGACACGGGGCTCGATCCCACGAACGGCGAGATCACGACCCGAGCCGAAATCAAGAGTCAGACGCTTAACCGACTGAGCCACCAGACACCCCTCATTTTAATTCATTTAAACGTAAATCGCCACCTGCTGCGAGTGATGAGTCACTGTGGAAGAGTGCAGGTCTATACCAAAGATGTTTAGGATCACCATCTAACTTTAAAACTAGTCAACATCACAGTAAAAGGTGAGCACCGAAGAAACATGCATAATATGTGATATTTCCGGGATGCCTGGGTGTCTCGGGCAGGTGAGCCTCTGACTCTTGGTTTTGGCTCAGGTCATGATCTCACAGTTCGTGGGCTTGAGCCCCAGGTCAGGCTCCGCACTAACAGCGTGGAGTCTGCTTAGGGTTCTCTTTCTCCTGTTTTTTCTGCCCCTCCCCCACTCGTGCTTTCTCTCTCTCTCTCTCTCTCTCTTCTCTCTCTCTGTCCCATCCTCCCTCCTCCCTCTCAAAATAAATAAACATTAAAAAAAGATATGATATCTACTCAGTTACGTTCTCTTTTTTCCAACAAGACAAGGCTCGGCACACAAAGCCGGTAGGAAATTTCCCCTTCGGTGCTCTGGGATGTGGGAGACACACATTTCTCATATTCTGTAAAAAGGAAAGGTTAACCCAATTCCAAACCGGACCTGGGGAAATGAGACCACGTGCCATACCCCTACCCCATGCCACTTTCTGTTGTCCGTGCATTAGTACATCACACGGCCGCTACAACTAGAGGGGGCACTCGACTCCGTGCTAGTTATTCAAATAAGGAACTATGATACACACGAAGCGCTGGGACCGGCAGTGCCATATGCCACGTAAACATCACCGCTCTTGAGGATAAGCTCTTGAACCCTAGTGAGCACAGTACAAAGCACACGCTTACCCTCAACACCCGTCCAAGTCAAGAAAAGATTACTTCCTTTGCTAGGACGGTTCTTTCAGCCTGGCTCATCCCAATCTCTGCGTGATGGTTATCGGTTTATTTCCTTCTTTCTTCTGCGCAATGCATTTGCCTAACGCGTCGGACAGAGATCATTCCATTCTAAACCTATAATCCAGTATCTCTAGATGTAACGACCCCCCCCCCAAAGGAACAGTGGAGTGTTTGACGCTTCAAAAACCAGCGCAGCAAATTGGGTATGACGGTCTTCGGTGGTCTGAATGCAGTGTCTCACTGCAGCTAATACGGTGAAGGTACTTGGGGCGGTTAAGGCCGACAAGTGCCGAGAACTTGAAAGTCACTTTTAAATACCCTTAAAAGAAAAAGCATTCGTTTTTTTAATTCAAATTCAAGTTAGTGAACATATAGTGTAGTATTGGTCTCCGGGGTAGAATTTGGTGACCCATCGCTTACATACGACACCCAGCGCTCATCCCAACAAGCGTCCTCCTTCATGCGCCTCGCCCATTTAGCCCATCCCCCACCCCCACCCCGCCTCCAGCACCCCTGTTTGTACCCTGTACTTAAGAGTCTCTTCTGATCTAGTGATGCTATGATGATTCTCAATGCATGCTTATTTATCAGGCTTCTCAACGCTATCAAAATGTTTGCTTTTCCTCCTCCATTTTAATGAGCAGGGTTTGCTCTCTTGCATTTGTATGCCCTTCCCCTGGTTTTACCATAACTACAGGTTGTTTCCATGACTGTTTCTTTTCTCAAAGGAAAAAAGAGGGCACAAACCTTTCATTATACTGGTTGAGAGCAGATAGGAAAACGTAAGCACTTCCCTTTGCCCGAGCTATGAGTGTCGGTAAGAGAGAGTCAAGAGGTGACTGAGAGGGGGGTGAGAATCAAGGCAGAGAAGAGGCTGTAGGAGTGGCATTTCAGAATATGAAACAGCATAGGGGAGGATGGAGCGTGGCTTAACAAAGGGTGAGGAAGAGTGTGAGGAAAGCTCCATGTGTGGGCATATGAGCGGAGAATTTCCAAAAGACAGAAGAGTTTGAGAAAACGAGAAGAAAATATTTTGTCAGCATCTGCCTGTCTCTCCTATGAGACTGTGAACTCTTTGAAGGCATGAGCTGTATGATTGCGTGTTCCTTACTTTTATGATGTACAGCTGCCCCTCCCCAACCTTCTAACTCAGCAGTTTGCATACCTGTTGGGGAAATGCAGGACAAAGAAATGAATGAGTGATTAGAAAGAAGGAAGGACGGGAGGGAGGGAGGAAGGCGGGGGGGGGGGGGGGGGGGGGGCGGTGTCTGGGTGGCTGGGTCAGTTAAGTGTCCAACTCTTGATTTCCACTCAGGTCGTGACCTCACAGTTCGTGAGTTCGAGCCCCGCGTCAGGGTCCACGCTGACAGCACAGAGAGCCTGCTTGGGATTCTCTCTTTCTCCCTGTCTCTCTGCCCCTCCCATGCTTGTGAATGCGCGCTCTCTGAAAATAAACATGTCAATATTCGGTTTGAAAGGAAAAAGGACAACAGCTTGCCTGTTGTTAACCCTTCCCTTGGAGCGCCTCTTAGCATGCCACACACACGAAAAGTGCTCCCAACGGAGAGGATAATCCAGTTGTGTGGCTCATTTTGAGTTCTGCTTACCCCGCCATGTTGAGCTGGGGTGCAAATCAGAAGACAGCATTTCCGTGGAATGTATAGCGTGGTGACTATGTTGTAGGATTGAAATTTGCTCAGAGAGTAGATATTAAGCATTCTTGCCCCAAAAAAAGGTAAATCTGTGAGGCGATCAACGTATTAGTTGCTTGAACACCTCCATGCACAGGGGCTCTCTACCTTCTGAGGTAACCCACTCCATTTTAAGGGAACTCTTGTGGTAGAAACATTGAGCCAAACTATTGCTTCTCACACTTTCCATCTCTTCACGTCAGCACTTTCTCCCGGCACCTCAGTTCAGCCTGTCTTCAACATGAAGACATATGTCTGTCGGGATACTGGCAGGAAACAGATGGTACCTTCCAAAATATAATTAAAAAGTTTCCTAAAGAGCCTGTTTATGAGGGGGCAGGTGAAAGGGAGTTAAAGAGCCCTTGGGCTAGAAAGTTGCCGAGGCGACGAGAAGAGGAATTACAGAGGGAGCTTCCCCTGTAAGAGAAGACAGCCCAACAGCAGCTATGGCCTCCAGGAAAGGAGCACAGACCCCGTCCAGCCACAGCTCGGCAAGGACGACGTGGAGAAAGAAACACCCTGTTTTCTTCTGCTAGTCCCCCAGCAACCTCTGGCTGGCCTCCCGTTGGCTGAATCCACTCAGAAGCTGGGGGGGCAAGGGAGTGGAGAATGACGGGAAAAAGGGCTCAAAGGGCGGAGGACACACTTTGGAAGGGACAGATCTGAAGACGGATTTGAAGAACTATCTCAGTGGCTACACAATACAGTGACCCCTTCTGATTTTCAGTCCCAAAACGTCTGCCCAGCAACCCTATCCATCAATATTAAGTTATGTCTCCCCCTCTCTGTAGGCATAGAGCTTGCTTTTTGGACCCAAGGGCAGAGCAGGGCATTTACCCTTTTTTACATTTCATTCTGATAATCGGTCTCTTGCCATAGCTTGATGTCGTCTTTTTTTTGGATTTCATAAAACCAGCTTTTTAAAAAAAATTTTGTAAAGGTTTATTTATTATTTTTTGAGAGAAAGAGAGAGAGCGTGCACAAGCACATCTGCAGGGGAAGGACAGAGAGAGGGAGAGAATCCCAAGCAGGCTCCACACTGTTAGCACAGAGCCCAACACAGGGCTCCTTCCCATGAACCGCGAGATCATGACGTGAGCAGAGATCAAGAGTTGGTCGCTTAACTTACTGAGCCACCCAGGCACCTCAAAACCAGCTTTTAATTTTTTTTTTCAACGTTTATTTATTTTTGGGACAGAGAGAGACAGAGCATGAGTGGGGTAGGGGCAGAGAGAGAGGGAGACACAGAATCGGAAACAGGCTCCAGGCTCTGAGCCATCAGCCCAGAGCCCGACGCGGGGCTCGAACTCACAGACCGCGAGATCGTGACCTGGCTGAAGTCAGACGCTTAACCGACTGCGCCACCCAGGCGCCCCAAAAACCAGCTTTTAAAGGGAAAAGACATTTAGGGCTACCTGGCTGGCTCAGTCAATGGAGTATGCGACCCCCAATCTCAGGGTTGAGTTTGAGCCACACATTGGGGGGAGAGATTACCTAAAAATAAAATCTTCAAAAATTGTAATAATAAAAACTAAAAGACATTTAGATATCCTCTACTCCAACACTGCCATTTTGTGTAAAGGCAAACTGGGATCTAAAGAACAAAAGCCTTGGGCAAATGAGTAGCTGGGTAGGGACTGGGCCCCACTGGTTTCCAATCCAAGCCCCACAGAGCTCTGATTTGGAATCACTGGACATTTTAGCCTTTTCTTACATTTATTTTCCTCAAACACGGGACAAGATAAACTCTTACTTATTCTGCAGTATTGCCCTCTGAAAGCATGCTTGTCTGCTGTCAGTGTGATGACACTATTTTCTCAAGCTATCAGAGAGCAAGCAATTTCTTGTATCTAAAGAACTTGATTCATTCTGCTCTCACATGAAAAAGCCTGGATACGGCCTCTCCACACTCAGAAGCAATTTCACTGAATTACAGTCCAATGAGTAATGCTATTAAGAATCAGAAGTATATTATATGTTTCTGGGAAAATTACCCTTCCGTTTTTATAAACCTCAAGAAAACACAGCCCGAGTCAAACAAAACTCTTAAGAGTTGGCTCATCCAAGCTCCATGTACCCCTTGTGTCTGACCTACCCATGAAGTTCAAAATGCGAGGCTTTTGTTCTAACTTTACGTGTGTAGGTACATCTCTCCGCCCAACACTGGGGCTTGAACTCACAACCTCGGGATCGAGAGTCGCACGCTCCTCCGACTGAGCCAGCCAGACACCGCCAAAACGTGAGACTTTCATCCAGGGCAGATTATTAAAAAAAGAAATAACACCTAAAAAACAACAACCGCAAAAAAATAAGACAACAAACAAACAAACACAGCCGGGGCCTAACTCTTAGTTCCCCACCGAGAACCTTTCCCGGTGACCACGTTCTCATTACGCCCTTGGCTTTGACTAATGCTCAGTACGGCTGCTCCAAATGTGATGCGCAAAGTGACAATGAGTGAGCCTTCTCTACATTTTATGATCAGCAGCCTTTCAAGATGCTTTCAATTTTGCGGTCCAAAGTCTCATGCATGCGGATCCCCGTGACAAATAACTTTTAGAACACAATATCCACCTCAACCACGCCCCTCCCAAATCAGTGACGCCCCTCCCAAATCAGTGACGCCCGGAAGAACTTAGTAAACAGGATGTGGTTTTTCTCCCATAAAGCGAGCGTACGTTTTCTTTGCAGCAGAGAATAGGAATGTGCACCACGTTGTGTTTCTTTTGTGTCCTGGCGGCCAGGGAGTTCACAGTCCACCTGAACACCCGGTGGTTGTTGTATCAGTGAGGTTCTCCTGCACGTAACTGCTTCCTCCTCAATCTCCATGGAGATTTTTGTACCGGTCTTATCATAAACATATTTTTATCGTAAACGCCCTCGAATCATCCTTGTAAGCACGCACAAAACGTATAACAAAGCATCTAGTCACCATCGCTAAGGCAGATAATACAGCATATTTGAAGAGGCTGCCCCAAAATTCTCACTGCATTTGGTCAGGGATGAACGCCTGGGACCTAGTTTATCTAGTTAAAGTGGTTAACATCTAGTTTATCAGCAGGGACCGTCTGTCCTGAAAGCCACTCCGGAAAATGCAGAGATAAGTCATAAAAGTGGCCCTACTCAACATTGAACTAGACGCCCAATTCCCTTGAGAGCTTCGCCTCCCAGTAATGACCGGGCCTGAACTAGAACGCAGTTGCTTCAGTTCAGAGGAATAAGTGTTCGCGAGGGGCACTAGGATAGTCGTAAGGAAGGCGGTGATCGCTGCTGGAAGGAGCAGGAAGCCACTAAGCTGTAGTGCATTTTTAAGCGGTCTAAATACGTGAAAAACAAGGAAATGACAAGTGTTGGCAAGGATGTGGAGAAAGGGGAACCCTCGTGCACTGTTGGTGGGAATGCAAACTGACACAGCCACTGTGGAAAACCGTGTGGAGGTTCTTCAAAAGATTAAAAATAGCAGGGGCACGTGGGTGGCTCGGTCGGTTGAGCGTCCGACTTCAGTTCAGGTCATGATCTCGCGGTTTGTGGGTTCGAGCCCCACGTCGGGCTCTGTACATGCATGACAGCTCAGAGCGTGGAGCCTGCTTCGCATTCTCTGCCTCCCTCTATCTCTCTCTCTGCCATCCCTTCCCCTCAAAAAAAAAAAATAAACATTTAACAAATTAAAAATAGAAATATCGTATGGCCCAATAATTCTACTTCTGGGTATTTACTCAAAGAAAACAAAAATACTAATTAGAGAAGACATATGCACCCCTCTGTTTACTGAAGCTTTATTTACAATTGCTAAGATATGGAATAAACCTAAGCGTCCATTGATAGACACTGATAGTGTCCACATAAAGAAGAGATTATATATAAATATATATACCGAATTGAATACTACTCAGTCATAAAAAAGAATGAAATCTTGCCATTCATGAGAACGTGGATGCATCCAGAGGCTTTTATACTAAGTGAAATGAGTCAGAAAAAAAAAGACAAAATACCATATGATCTCACTTATATGTGGAACCTACAAAACAAAAGAAATAAATAAAAATAGAGGGGTGCCAGGCGGCTCAGTCAGTTAAGCACCCGGCTCTGGATTTCAGCTCAGGTCATGATGGCACGGTTCATGAGATCGAGCCCCACACCGGGCTCTGTGCTGACAGCACGGAGCCTGCTTGGGATTTTCTCTCTCCCTCTCTCTCTGCCCCTCCCTTGCTCACACTCCCTCACTCTTTCTCTCTCTGTCTCCCTTTAATAAACATTAAAAAAAAATAGACTCATAAATACAGAGAACAGACTGGTGATCGCCAGAAGAGAGGACAGTGGGGAATGGGCAAAAGAGGTAAAGAGGACTAAGAGGTACAAAATTGCAGTTATGAAATAATAATCACAGGGATGAAAAGTACAGCACAGAGAATACAGTCAATAATATTTTAATAACTTTGTGTGGTGACTACACTTACCATGGTGAGCATTTGTAGTGTATGTAATTGTCCAGTCACCATGCTATGCACCTGAATCTGATAGCATCTCAACCATGCTTCCATAAGTAAATACCTACACACACACATACACACACACACACACACACACACACACACACCAGAGGCCATGCTGCTGATAACCTCCAGAGTCTATAATCAATGCTACTTTGTGTCCCCGACAAGAAAACATCAAGTGAAGATAATTCTACCATCAGAAATGGAAACGGCTCCCACAGATTCTGGTATGCAAGCGAAAGAGTACATGTGAAAAAATAGCTATGGAGACAAAGACTTCCCCTCATATACTCAGTCACTTAATTTCTAGTTTTCCAGGGTACCTGGGTGGCTCAGTCGGTTGAGCGTCCAACTTCGGCTCAGGTCACGATCTCGCAGTTGACGAGTTCGAGCCCCACGTCGGGCTCCGTGCGGACAACTCAGAGCCTGGAGCCTGCTTCCGATTCTGTGTCTCCCTCTCTCTCTGCCTCTCCCCTGTTCATGCTCTGTCTCTGTCTCAAAAATAAAGACAAACATTAAATTTTTCTTTTTTTTACATTTCCAGTTTTCTGGCTAAACCACAAAGAAAAGCAGTCTTGTTCAGACCTGCAGGAAAAAATAACCAGGAAGTCAAACCTCTCCTCTGGCAAAATTACGCTTATTTAGCCCTATAATCCTCTCTCTCTCTCTCAACTGGGCAGCAAGTCGCCCGACACAAGAATTCAGAGGGATCAAAACAAGCCAACAAACCTCCAGCATTACCAAAGCCACACGCTCTCGTGTGGCAGATATCACCTCCACATAGATAACAGATTGTTCATCAGTGAAAAGGAAGCCTAATTCTCCTATGGTGTAGAAATTCTATGGAAAACATGCAAGCCTTTTTGTAAATATTTGACCATTTAGAGCAACTCTGCTTTGAAGGGGTAATTCCACATTTTTAAGGGAAATGGGAAAATGGCTTGAGGGGTAGGAATCCAAAAGCGTCCTGTCCACCTAAGTTCATTTTCATTCTGTTTGAGCAGTACATCTCTAGATGATTACTGTGAGACCCATGTAACATCAGGTCTCTGCTCAGTTACCATGTTAATATGCCACAGCAGACTTCACTTCAGCGAGTTGTGGGAGCCAAAGAAATTATAGCACTTTCCCCCCAATAACATTTGCCCTGGGGAGTCCTGAGCAGGTACAAACGCACTGTCAGATGGCACTAGAGGATGCTTTGTGGGGCGCCTGGGTGGCTCAATCGATTAAGTGCCCGACTTCGGCTCAGGTCACGATCTCGTGGTTGGTAGGTTCGAGCCCGCGCCGGGCTCTGCGCTGACCGCATGGAGCTTGCTTTGGATTCCGTGCCTCCCTCTCTCTCTCTCTGCCCCTCCCCTACTCACACTCTATCTCTGTCTCTCTCTCGACAATGAATAAACATTAAAAAAAGGAAAGAAAATCGGAGTGATGTGGGCACAAACCAAAGACCATTGGCAGCCACCGGCAGCTGAAAGGGACAAGGAATGAATTGTTCCCTAAACTCTACAGAGGTAGTATGGCCCCGCGGACACTAGGAGTTTGGTCCCGCAATACTGATTTTGGACTTCCGGCCTGTAGAACATAAGAGAACACATTTCTGCTATTGTAAGCCATTACGCTTGTGATATCTTGTCACCGCATCCAGAGGAAACTAAGAAAATTATATCTGGGAATGATCTCATGCCACCTCATTCAACCTTCATGTTTAATATAGAGAAAACTAAGAAAGGAGTTATTCATGTTTTTGAACAAGGAAAGGCTTTCTTGAGTGATCATGTTACCAACTCATTAGTTAATCTCCACCAGTTGGATCTAAAGTCTGAAGTTTCTAGCCCTAGGGGAGGTCCCCAAATAACCCAAAAAGAGCAATGAATCGAGTTTTCAGTTTTGAGTTTCAAAATAACCAGGGAAGCCATCGCAATAAAGGTAGGGTGGATCCTTATCATTCGTGGATTCTGCATTTGTGAATTTGCCTCCTCAGGAATACTTACTTTAACTGCAAACTCAATACCGGCAGCACTTGCCTGGTCATCAGCAGCCACGTGCAGAGCAGCCAAAATTTGGAGTCGCTTTACCCGCAAGCTCCCAGCTGAGGTCGAGCAAGGAGACGCTCTGCTTTCTTCTTTCAGCTCTCACACGGAGACGGCCAGAGCATGGGGACAGCAAGGGGCAGTGCAGTGTGCTGCAGCCAGTCCCAGCTTTGGGGCCAGTTGGACAAGGGCAGAATCCCAACCCCATCACTTGTCAGGGAGGCGGCTTCCAGCAAGTCACTTGTGAACTGCTTTTGGATGTGTGTGTGTGTGTGTGTGTGGTTTTTTGGACACTTTGAAACCTGGTTGACTCTCTTTTTAGATGTTGTAAAGAAAATGGAAACTCTCAAGATACGTTCATTTTATGATTTAAGATGATAATCTATGTGAAAAAAGATTATAATCTATGTGAGATACATCTATACGTGCCTATCCATCTGTTTTTCTAGCTGTGTGTGTGTGTGTGTGTGTGTGCGCGCGCGCACGCAGTGGCTCACTAATCACTAATTTAATCCATGTTCATGGCAACTGTATAGACTGTAACTATAAGAATGAAAATTGACTAGAAACCATTGAATATCAAAACTAACAGCAAGTACAGGCTATGTGGTCTTTCTCTGATGCCAGAAGGATATAAAAGTCCCCACGGCCTTGCATATTACCCCAGAGACAAAAATAAGACAGGAAGGAAAAGAAGGAGAACAAATTTTCATTATTTACCAAGAGAGGCTGGAGTGTAACTTATGCATTCACCAAAAACTTACTGGATTAGACTGAGGAAATGCATGGAATTACTAAATTAAGGGTTCTAGAACACTTAAGAAGGGTGGGGACCAAGAGTCACTGAAACGCTTTTTTTGTAAAAATAAAAAAAACAGAAAACAACCTAAATGTTCACCAATAAGGGATTGTCACATTTTGAAACACGCATTCAAGGGAATACTACTCAGCTATGAAAAAGACTAAAGTGCATCTATTAATGTATATGTGGTCCTCTCATCTTCAGCCATCCCTTCATTTAGTCAGTCGGCCCATATTTATTGTCCCAGGCACTATTCCGGGAGCCTGGAATATAACGGCCAATACGGCAGGCACAATCGCTACCCTCACGCGCCTTACAGTCTCATGCCGCAGATTCTCAACTCCACCACTATCAACATGTGGGGCTGGATAATTAATTCTTTTTTTAAAAATACATTTTTTAATGTTTATTTATCTTTTGAGAGACCGAGCACGAGCGGGGGAGGGGCAGAGAGAGAGGGAGACGCAGAATCGGAAGCGGGCTCCAGGCTCCTAGCCGTCGGCACGGAGCCCGACGCAGGGCTCGAACCCATGACATCATGACCTGAGCCGAAGTCGGACGCTTAACCGGCTGAGCCACGCAGACGCCTCGGGATAATGAATTCTTAATTAACGCTGGGCTGTCCTGCATACTATAGGATGCTTAGCAGCGATCTTGACCCCCACCTACCAGATGCGAGTGGCGCAGACCCCCCACCACAGTTGTTGCAAATCAAAATGGCTCCAGACACCGACAAATGTTCCCTAGGGGTAAACACTGCCCCCAGGGTTGACAACCTTTGGTGTATATGGGGCTAGGCAGACCCTGAACAAATAATCGTAAGCAAGGAATCACGGTGTGTGCATTTGGACAAAGGAGTGAAAGAGAAAGCCATGTGGAACTCTGAACTAGGGAAAGAGAGAAGCTGTTTCTATTGTTTTAATTAAGTATTTTATTTTTATTCCAGTACAGACCGCATGCAGTGTTCTATTAGTTTCAGGTGTACAATATAGCGATCGAGCAATTCTACCCGTTCCTCAGAGCTCTTCATAAGTGTGCTCTTAATCCCCTTAAACTATCTCACCCGTCCTCCCCACGCACCTCCCCTCTGGTAACCATCAGTTTATTCTCTATAGTTAAGAGTCTCTTCTATAGATGCTGGCGAGGATGTGGAGAGACGGGGACCCTCTTGCACTGTTGGTGGGAATGCAAACTGGTGCAGCCGCTCTGGAAAACACTGTGGAGGTTCCTCAAAAAATGAAAAATAGAACTACCTTACGACCCAGCAATTGCACTACTAGGTATTTATCCAAAGGATACAGGAGTGGTGTTTCAAAGGGGCACATGCCCCCCAATATTTACAGCAGTGCTATCAACAATAGTCAAATTACGGAAAGAGCCTAAATGTCCATCAACCAACGAATGGATAAAGAAGATGTGGTTTATGTATACAATGGAATACTACTTGGCAATGAGGAAGAATGAAATCCTGCCATTTGCAGCAACGTGGATGGAAATGGAGGGTATTATGCTAAGTGAAGTAAGTCAGGCAGCAAAAGGCAGATACCATATGTTTTCACTCATATGTGGATCTTGAAAAACTTAACAGAAGACCATGGGGGGGAGGGGGAAAAAAGTTACAGAGAGGGAGGGAGACAAACCACAAGAGATTCTTAAATACTGAGAACAAACTGAGGGTTGATGGGGGGTGGGGCGGAGGAGAAAGTGGGCGATGGGCATGGAGGAGGGCACCTGTGGGGATGAGCACTGGGTGTCATGTGGAAGCCAATTGGACAATAAATTGTATTAAAAAAAAAGAGTCTCGTTTCTGTTTTGTCACTTTTTCCCCCTTTGTTTGCCTCTGTTTTTACCTTATTTTATTTTTCCTTCCTTTCCCCTATGTTCATCTGTTTTGTTTCTTAAATTCCACATATGAGTGAAATAATACAGTATTTGTCTTTCTCTGACTGGCTTATTTTGCTTAGCATTACAGTTTCCAGCTCTATCCTTGTCATTGGAAATGGCAAGATTTCATACTTTTTAAGGGCATAATAATATTCCATTCATCAGTCAAGGACATTTGGGCTCTCCCCATAATTTGGCTCTTGTTGATAACGCTGCTACAAACATTGGGGGGCATGTGCCCCTTCGGATGAGCATTTTGTATCCTTTGGATAAATACCTACTAGAGCAATAGCTGGGTCATAGGGTGGTTCTATCTTTAACTTTCTCAGGAATAGCCATCCTGTTTTCCAGAGTGGCTGCACCAGTTTGCATTCCCACCAACGGCACAGGAGGGTTCCCCTTTCTCCACAGCCTCGCCAACGTCTGTTGTTTCCTGAGTTGTTCATCTTAGCCATTCTGACCGGTGTGAGGTGCTATCTGACAAATAAAAAAATTGATTTCTATTTCCCTGGTGATGAGTGATGTGGAGCATTTTTTCATATGTCCGTTAGCTATTGGTAAGTCTTCTTTGGAGAAGTGTCTGCCCATGTCTTCTGCCCGTTTCTTAACTGGATTATTTGTTTTGGGGGGATTGAGTTTGATAAATTCTTTATAGGTTTTGGATACTAGCCCTTTATCCAATATGTTATTTGCAAATATCTTCTCCCATTCGGTAGTTGCCTTTTAGTATTGTTGATTGTTTTTTTCACTGCGCAGAAGCTTTTTATCTTGAGGAAGTCCCAACAGTTCATGTTTGCTTTTGTTTCCCTGCCTCTGCAGACGTGTCTATTAAGAAGTTGATATGGCCAAGGTCAAAGACGTTGCTGCCTGTGTTCTCCTCGAGGATTTTGATGGCTTCCTGTCTCACGTTTAGGTCTTTCATCCATTTTGAATTTACTTTTGTGTATGGTGTAAGAAAGTGGTCCAGTTTCGTTCTTCAGCATGTCGCTGTCCAGTTTTCCCAGCACTGTTTGCTGAAGAGAATGTCTTTTTTCCGTTGGATATTCTTTCCTGCTTTGTCAAAGATGAGCTGGCCATACGTTTGTGGGTCCATTTCTGGATTGTCTATTCTGTCCCATCAGTCTTTGTGTCTGTTTTTGTGCCAGTACCATCCTGTCTTGACGATTACGGCTTTGTAATACAGTTTCAAGTCTGAATTGTGATGCTTCCCACTTTGTTTTTCTTTTTCAACATTACTTTGGCTATTCGGGGTCTTCTCTGGCTCCATACACATTTTGGGAAGGTTTGTTCTAGCCATGTGAAAAATGCTAGTGTTATTTTGATAGGGATCGTATTGAATGTGCAGATTGCTCTGGGTAGTATAGACATTTTTTTTAAATTTTTTTTTTTTTTCCAACGTTTATTTATTTTTGGGACAGAGAGAGACAGAGCATGAACGGGGGAGGGGCAGAGAGAGAGGGAGACAGAATCGGAAACAGGCTCCAGGCTCTGAGCCATCAGCCCAGAGCCCGACGCGGGGCTCGAACTCGCAGACCGCGAGATCGTGACCTGGCTGAAGTCGGACGCTTAACCGACTGCGCCACCCAGGCGCCCCGGTAGTATAGACATTTTAACAATACTTGTTCTTCCAATGCATGAGCATGGAATGTTTTTCGTTTCTTTGTGAGGAGACCCGGATTCTTGATCCAGCTCCACCTCAGCAGAAGTCATGAGCATTCTCCAAATATCTGTTTACTTGTTTATATAAGGAGAAACTGTCCTGCTAGATGGTGCCATTGTATCCCGAGTGCTGTTGGCGTGGGGGACAAGTGACTTGTTACTTCATTAAAGCACAGAGTCAAGCGGAGCCTTACCTGGACCTGATGGAAAGGACTGTCTCACCTCACCCGAGATTGATGCAATAACCAGATGGGGCTTTTGGCTATTATCTACCTACGGGAAGGGTAGATGGCTAGTTAATGTGTTGTATTGTGTTGTATTGTAATGTGTGGGAGGAAGAGTGAAAGGAAATTGGGTAATCAGGAGGTTGAGATGTAGCAAAGCATTCTTGTACTCACTAGTGTCTGCTCTCTCCTGCCTTCCTTGACCCGCCATTCCACCACATGTCTTGGCCCCCTTGCAGTTAGGGGAGTCCATGTGGCTGAGTTTGGGCCGATGGGACGTGTCCTGAAGATCCAGGGTCTCAAGCACTCCTCGCCATCCTCCGTGGTTTTTCTTTCCATTACCTACCAGGTGGACACAAACAATCCAGTGGAGAATTCCAAGGCCCCCTCGGGGGGTGAGAGCTCTTGACAGAAGAACCCCCAGTCCCTCGACAACTGCATGAAGTAGAGTCCCGTCCTGAACCAGTTCGATGGCAACAGGATTAAGAAACTAACCTTTGTTGTGTTAAGCCGTGGATTGTGGAGCCAAGTCTGACTCCTGCACAACTGTCACCTCATCTGTAATCTGGGGAGAATAACACCTACCCCGCAGGGATGTTGGGAGTAGAGGCGTCCCATGTCCACCACACTGCCTGGCGCATTGTAAGCACTCAGCAAATGGAGTGATCTTCATCCTTAACTGTTTACATCAATTCCTTGTGGCTTCTGAATATTAGTTTTCCTTTTTGCTTCCTGAAAATTACACCTTTATGGGGTGGAAATTGACCCTTTAGAGTGAGTCGGAGTTGTTTTAAATTGTTACAGATACATGTAAATGGCCCTGTGGTTTATTATTGACTAATGCGAAGCTGAAGCCACTGTAAGCACTAAAAAAGCTCGCCAGTGCCTCAATTTGCCCTCATCTCAGAAAGCACAGGCACTCTTCTTGTGCGGAGGAAGAAAAATATGCCATCGGTCTGGGGAAGGTAAGAAAACCTTGTCCTTCTCTATGCTGATTTCAATATGAGTCATGCCTATTTTTTTTTAAAGTTTAATGTTTATTTATTTTTGAGAGAGAGGGAGAGAGACAGAACGTGAGTGGGAGAGGAGCAGAGACAGAGGGAGACACAGAATCGGAAGCAGGCTCCAGGATCCGAGCTGTCAGCACAGAGCCCGACCTGGGGCTCGAACTCACGAACCACGAGATCATGACCTGAGTCGAAGCCGGATGCTTAACCGACTGAGCCACCCAGGCACCCCCAGTCGTGCCTATTTTGAAAAAAAAAAAAAAAGAATAAACTCTCATTCACGTTTGCCATCACAGGACTGAACCGCGGAATGTAGGCTGGGACTGACTGGGGTTTCGTATCTGCAGCCAGAAAATGATTGAGGGCTGGTTTGGAGTCCTATGTTCTCTTCGTAATAGCTCCATTTTCTTCTTAATTGTCCCGGCAAACACACACTCTAATAAAACAGCTGCAGTTCCTATAAAATCCATTGGAATAAAAGACGCACTCAGGTAACCCATTCATTATTCTGGAAAAGCATTGGTAGCTTTGACAAAATAATTATATAGGGAGTCAGACTGTTAAAAAAAATCCATTGATTTTCTACATATTCAGATAAACAACACATCAGAAAATGGACTGCTGCCTCGGGCTCTGTGCTATCAGTCAATCATTTCTTGGATGTCGGACATGTGCAAAGTATCTACTAGAGGCTACGTGACATCCAGCTAAACCAAAACATGAGAATGGAGGAAATACTACTCAAGACCCGGCCCTCTTCAGCTCCCTTTCCTTCTTAGAAACTTCCGCAAGCTCCTGCTGCTTATTAAAGTAGTTCGGAATCTGATTCTGCCCTTCAAGACCCTCATGCAGGCTTATCTGATTGCTTCTCAAAACACTTGAAAGAGATGTGGTGTCCCCTCCCCTGTCAGTGCCTCTTTGGGCACCTGTCACCCTCACCTATTCGTCCTCTGTACATTTCTCTTCGGTGCCCTCCTGCTACTATTCCTTAAGGGTCAGAACTGTCCTGCTTTTTATCCCTCCGAGTATCTAATGCAATGCCCTCCATGCAATTTATTCTGCTTAAATATTTTTATTAAAAAACTAACACTGAGGCAACAAAAACAGATACACAAGTCATTTTTGAAATGGGCAAAAGATGTGGATAGATGTTTCTCTAAAGAAGATACGCAAGGGGGCGCCTGGGTGGCTCAGTCGGTTAAGCGTCCGCCTTCAGCTCAGGTCACGATTTCGCGGTCCGTGAGTTCGAGCCCCACATCGGGCTCTGGGCTGATGGCTCAGAGTCTGGAGCCTGCTTCAGATTCTGTGTCTCCCTCTCTCTCGGCCCCTCCCCCATTCATGCTCTGTCTCTCTCTGTCTGGAAAATAAAATAAAACGTTAAAAAAAAAATTGAAAAAAAATCATTTAAGAAGATACGCAAGTGGCCAACAAGCACATGGAGAGAGGATCAGCGTCACTGGTAATTGTGGAAATGCAAATCGAAACCACTGTGAGATGCCGCTTCACACCCACTGAGACGGCTGTTGTTACGAAAGAAACAGAAAACGACGCACGTGGGAGAGGATATGGAGACGCCGGAATGGTTTTGCGTTGCGGTTGGAAATGCAACATGATGGGGCTGCTGGAGAAAATAGGACGGTGGTTCCTCAAAAAATCAAGAAGGGAATTACCATCCAAACCAACAGTTGCACTCCTGACTATATATGCGAAAGAAGAGCAGGGACTCAGATACTCCTACACCCGTGTTCCCAGCAGCAGCATTCATAAGGCCAAATGTAGAAACAGCCCAAACGCCCGTCGGTAGCTGAACGGATAAACCAAATGTATACAATGCCATGGAATATTCTGCCTTAAAAGGGAAGGAGGTTCTGGCACATGCTACCGTATGCATGAACTTTGAAAACACTATGCTAAGTGAGATAAGCCTGACATACGAGGACAAACGTGACATGATTCCACGAATATTATAGATTCCGCCCAGAACAGGCAAATCTCCACAGAGAGAAAGGAGAATGAAGGCTACCAGGTATTCGGGTAAGAGGGGTTGAAGGGTAATTGTTTCATGGGTAACAAGCTTCTGTTTGGGTTAACAAAAAAGTTCTGGAGGTAGATAATGCCGATGGTTGCACAACATCGTGAATTACTTACTGCCACTGAATCACACACTTCAAAATGGCTAAAAGCATACGTTTTATGTTATGTATATTTTAGCGTGATAAAAAAAACAAAACAAAACAGCTGGGGCACCTGGGTGGCTCAGTTGGTTAAGCATCCAGCTTCAGCCCAGGTCACGAACCTGCAGTTTGTGAGTTCGAGCCCCGCATTGGGCTCCGTGCTGACAGCTCAGAGCCTGGGGCCTGCTTTGGATTCTGTGTCTTCCTCTCTCTTCCCCTCCCCTGCTCGCGCTCTGTCTCTCTCTCAAAAATAAACATTTAAAAAAAGTCAAAAGGATTTAGAGCCAGAGAAATATGGCTAGTGATATATAGCAGAAAGCAATGAAAAGAACATAAGAGTCCAACAGAGATGAGTTCAAGTTCAGGGTATCCTTGGAGTCATTATTCACGTGTCTGACTGTCCATTTCCTTATGTGGAAAAGGAGGACCATAGCAGCACCTGCCACGCAGAACTGTTCTGCGGGACTATAGGACATAATCCACGAAAAGCCCTCCACGATACTATTACTCTTATGACCAACAAAAGTCACTGAGCATCTCTTATGTCCTCGCTGCTGAATGCCAAGCTCAGGAATTGGCGATTTATCCTGCTACTGAGTTGAGGACTTTTTTGAGCAAGAAATTGCCTCGGTGACAGGCAGATTTTAAGTGGTGAGCTCTGGGGACGGTAGAAAGACAATGGAACATTTTATTTGAAAACAATTGGTCGAAGTGGCAGATAAGCTGACACAACGAGTTGCCAGAAAATGAATGTTTCCGGGTAGTAGTTGGGTCACTATTTAGCGGGCCGTGTCCACATTATCTTTACTCACTGTGATTGGCCAAGCTACGGGAGTAGAAGATCTAATTAAGTCTGGTGAAAGATACAAAACGCCTAACGGTTCTGTAAGGATTAATAAATAAGACGTGATCTGCAGAACCGATTTCACATTTTGATGGGAACGCTAAATCAACAAAAAATGTAATGCGTATTTCAAAACTATCCCCAAACCAAACTGCTAATCCTCTTATTCCTACCCAAAGATTTCTTTCTGTTCTTCTTTGCCACAAAGACCATTAACCCTGCTTGAATCCAAAATAAAAAGCAATTTGCAGCCGTCTAAAATACGAAATAGGTAAAATGAACTTGTCTGACTAAAAATGTATTAAAATTTAAAAGGAAAAATTATCTAGAAAATAGAAAAAAAAATAGTTTGGAAATAACAAGCACGCTCCAGGATCACCTCGAGATAAACTAACGTCATTAATAAGACTAGTGCCTGACAATTCGTTTAGAGCCAGAGGCAAAATTTAAAAATTCAAGCAGCATTGAAAAGCCTACAGAGCCGGTATAATTGGCAAATGAATTAAACTTTTTGCAATTCGAAAACCGAATAGAAATTATTAACAAAGAAAAGCCACTGCAAAACTTTCCCGTCGTTTACAGAAATTACCAAGACTATTGTGTAAGAAGGATAAATGGCCAGAAATGCATAAAAGCACATGAACACATTTCAAAATTGCTTTAGGGTACACAAATCTCGACTCCGCATGCCTGTGTGTGTGTGTGTGTGTGTGTGTGCAGTTGTACAGTTAGAAAAGATAATTCAATTTTGACACATGCTGTCTTCTCGGGTTTGATTTTTACCAATTTCTCTTCTTTGCCAATATCTTGTGGACAAATGTGCCTTCAGTTCTGCCCAAACCAGACTGGAGTTGGTGGACCCGTGAAGAAAGGTTGGGAGGCTGCTAAAATGCTGCATGTGTGAGGTGGGGTGGGTGGGCCTGGGCCTGTGCTCTGTGAGGAGTTTTTCTCATTCTCGAAGAGAAAGAGCTTTTTTTAAAAATTTTTTAATGTTTATTTATTTTGGAGAGAGAGAGAGAGAGACAGAGAGCGAGTGGGGGAGGGGCAGAGAGAGAGGGAGACCCAGAATCGGAAGCAGGCTCCAGGCTCCGAGCTGTCAGCACAGAGCCCGACGCGGGGCTCGAACCCACGAGCTCTGAGATCATAACCCGAGCCACCCAGGCGCCCCGGGTATTTCTGCTTCTTATCTCCACTGAGGCGAAACCAGGGTGAGTCAAATGGACCAAATATTACGCTGTATTCTGATGTGCTCGCAACTCCCTCCCGTCTCTCGATTTCACCATCTCTAAAATGGGAACAATACCCATGTCTACGTCGCAGAGTTACTGTGGGGATCGTTGCACGAGAACGACTCACACAGTACCTGGCGCAAAATGAGGACTCGTGAGCACTGCATTTGAAATGAGTACTCTAGTTACTCTCAAGGGCCTTGCCTCTCCCCCTACGCTATGAATGTGCCAAGTGCAGGCATCAGGGATCGCGTGGATGTGGAGTTTTGCCTGCTCAATAAATCCCAGGGACAGGACAAGAGCTCAGAGCAGGTGGCTGTTAATAACCTTGGTGGAAGTCTAAATTAAAATACTCGCAGGCATAAGCAAAAACACAAATTGATGAAGCCACAAATGTAGGTGGGGTCGAAACTCCTTGGAGCAGTTTCTGAAGGAAAGAGGAAAATAACCTTCCAAAGGCAAAGCCCGCCCCGTGCATCTTGAACAGGGAGAAGAGAAATCAGAACAGCCCCAAAGGGCCCTCGAGTTCCCTGACATCACAGACTTAACACGAATAAAGCTCACCATCTTCTTCCCTCTCCAAGGCGGATGTATGAACTGCCACCACGCTGGGCTCTCCTTGCATGATGGGTGGTGGTGTGCATCCGAGATACTCTGCGACAAAGGAGGGACAGAGTCTCAGTGCCGTCCAGAGCAAGGGCGTAATTCCATCCGTTCCCAGGCTGTCATAACAGCAAAGGGAGCTGACGCGCTTAGGTCGCGTCGCACGGCCCCCGTGTAAAGCACAGTCCTAAGAATTCGAGGAGTGTGACTCGCAAGCTCTTGTCTGCACCCCAGCAAATGTTTAGTCTTTAATATCCACTTGCTCACTTCTTCGTTCCCTTCTCAGCTCCAATAATCTCCCCAACCGTACACGGCTCCCGTCCCTGGGCTGGGTAAGATTTCTCTAAGAGATCTAGTTTGGAATAATCAGTTGAGAAAAAAGAACTAAAAAATAAAACCAGGCTGTACCTGGGGCAGCTTTAAGGAAGGGCGGGGGGCGGGGGTGACACTGTGAATTTAGCCTGGTCCCCTCCCTCATAAGGCTAGAAATCTTTCATCTACTTTGCTTAACATAGAGCTAGCACTTACCCCAAGCCAGGCACTGTTCACAACACTTACAAGAACGAATTCATCTGATAAACACTGCATGTTTAAAAGATGTGGCCTGTAGTTATCAGTTTTGTATGGGGTTTTTTTTTTGGGGGGGGGCGGGGGAGGGGAGGGGAGACTGTATTTGAGTTACACCCGTGTACAGAGAAGGCAGCAGCCTGCCATTGGGAACCGTGCACTTGCACTGAGGAACTCCGACTGCATCCTCCTGTGTGTGCAGAAGGTTATGACTGGGCCGGGATTTCAGGATTAAGATGATTTATTCTTTGATGAACTAGAACAAAGTTGCCTCCTGGCTGAGTCTACCTGTTGAAAAGGGAAAAGAGAGCTGGGAGAATCGTCCAGTGCTGGACACATTTCAAGTCGTCCACAGACGCCGTTCGGCGAGCATGAGGATTACAGCCTAGCTCTCAGGCGTGCCTCAATTCCCTTGGTAATTCATGAATAAATGGATGTGGCTTTTTGAATTTTATAGCCTCTCTCGTTTACCGATGGAAAATTCCAAGCATACGGATAGCATTCATAATAACAGCGACCATTTCTCAAAGGCCTGTTTTGAGCCAGGCGAATGTTCGGTGCTTTCCACACATCTTCTTTCATTCTTACAGAGTGGTGGGCACTATTAGCCTCATCCTGCAGGTTCAGAGAGGTTAGGCATCCTCCCAAGGCCATTCAGCTAGCAACTAGTAGAGCTGGGACTTAGTACCCTCCCTCTGCCCTTGACTTGGACCACACCAGCCTCCTTGAGGAGACCCTGCTGCCCACGGCCCTTCTGGTCCCCAAGCCTTTTTGTTCTCTGCTCCGTCTGCTTGGAAAGTCTTTCTGAGTCTTCCGTTCTCACTCAGTCAGGGCCTAGCTCAAATATCGCTTCCTTTGAGATGTTCTTCCCGTACCGTAACCCAAAGAGCTGGCAGTCGGTCCCAACTACTGAGCACTTATATTCACACCGAAAATGAACTCGTAGGTGGGCACTGTGCGAAGAAGGTCTAAGATGACTTCTGTCTGTGGTCTGTGCGTACCTGGCATCCGAGTCACTTGTGTTGCTGGGGCTGAGTGTGCGTGCATTGAGGGGGAGGGGAAAGGGGCTTTCCTGGGCCCCATTCCAGGTCTGCAGACACAAAGTCTCTGGCCCAAAGTCCCTGGAACCTTTATAAGCCTCAGACCTCCAGTTTCCCTGGTGACGGGCTCCCCGGACACAGGCACGGTGCCTACGTGGAATTCAACAACTTCGAAATAAAAATCGGCAATATCACCTACAGGAAAAGGAAAGAATTCCAGAGACTGGGGCTTTTGTTTTTGGTTTTTTTTTTTAGCTTTAAAGGAATTTTCTTTTGATGGCATCTTTTTAAAATGTCATATAAATGAATTGAGTCCAAAATAACTACAAGCTTATGTTTTTAATTTGTTTTAGTGTTTTAATTTATTTTTGAGAGAGAGAGAGAGAGAGAGAGAAGGAGCACAGGACCTGGGTAAGGGCAGAGCGAGGGAGACAGAGGATGTGAAGAGGCCTCCATGCAGACAACAGAGACCCAACGCGGGGCCTGAACTGATGAACCGCGAGGTCGTGACCTGAGCGAAAGTCAGAGACGTAACCAACTGAGCCACCCAGGTGCCCCACTACAAGGTTACTTTTATGAAACCAGCCAGACACGTTTGTTGCTCATTTGTCAATTTCCTTCCTGAAAGGTGGGCTCTTTAGGCGTAGGGACTGTGTTTTTGACCTATGCTTCTCCAGACCCAGCACACAACTGGAGAGGAAAGTGTATACTCACGGAAACAAACAAGTGAACAGGCGGAAAGGAAGAATACTATGAGGGAGGTAAAGAAAAGTCCAATCAGGGGTTTAAGGTTAATGATTTTCTACTACTGAATTCGGGAGGACTGCACGGAGGAAGGGGCATGCACCTAAAAGTACAGTAGCTAACCTGTACCCTTTAAGGTAGAAAGGAGGCGAGGGAGGTGGGTGGGGGGTGGGTGGAACGGTCGACGGGGATTAAGGAGGGCACTCGCAATGAGCACCGGGTGACGTACGCAAGGGTTGAATCACTATGTTGTACACCTGAAACTAATAGGAACTTGAAAAAGAAATGGAATAAAATAAACAAAGGAACACCAAAAACAGATAGAAAGTAGGCAATAAATATTTCTGTTTGTACATAGCATGAATTATGTTCAAATAAAAATGAGCTAGGAAGGCAGTAGAAATGTGTCCTTACTTTTTATACCAGTAAGTACAGAATCCATAGGCAGATTCTTTGGTATAAAAACATTCTCCAACTAATAAAACATCAGCAATGCATTAAAAATTCTCGGGGAGGAGAACTATGAAATAAACATAATAAATCACTTTAATGGCAATAAAACCCAGACAAATCAAAGTCCCAGCGTTGACTTTTCCAGCTATCTTTGAACAATTTTGTATCTGGAGAACAAACGTCAACATAATTCCAAAAACTTACAAAGGACAGCATGTAAATATTATATTAAACAGTTTTTCATCTAAAAGCCTTGCCTGCCTCACATTTTATAGCTTTCCCATTCAGAATGCGAATTTTTGCCTGGAAGTTGCTTTGTTTTATTATTTCTGCCACATATGCTTTTAGAGCATTGTGTAGCTGAATACTAATTCAGAAGTTCTTCTTACGTTTTTTTAATTCCCTAGATGGAGTTTAATTTCTTTGTTATGACTCCTCAAGCTTTTTGAAATAAAGTAGAATTTAAGGCACACAGATTTATCCTTACTTTGGGGCATCTTAAAGTCTACTGATATCAAATGCTAGGCACAAGTTACCTACAGGTTTAATGCTTCCCACTTTTCTTTTGTTAATGAAATGTTTGCATAGCTGCTACAGTGTGTGTAGGAAGATTAAAACCTGCTGTCACTTTGTGAAGAAAAACCAGGGGCAGATTTAACACATCTGACCCAGGAATTAAGGGAACCTGGTAAAATGAAAATTGCCCATTAGTGTACAGGAGCCTCTACCTGGGGACCGGAAGCAGGAAGGAGGAGGGGCTGACCTTTAAAACTGACCAAAATCAATTAACCCGCGTACCTGTCAACAGTCCGTGACTGGTGTTTACACACGGGCCACCTTTAACACACCTATGAATTCCCGAGAACAAGTCCTTCTTTGGTTTCAGATGGAGGAAAACAAAATGAAATGAGCATGATGTGTCAGGATGGGGGGGGGGGGGCTAATGCTTCGCCAAGGGGACAATCATACCGCAGTATGTCAACGTATCGAATCCACACGTTGTCCACCTTAAAGTTGCACAGTGCTATCTGTCAATTGCACCTCAGTTCAAAAGAAAGATGGGCCGAGAAAGCAGTCTCCCGGCGGAATCGCAAAGGCAGACCCCGTCGAGCAGGTTACAGTCGCTCAGGAAAGAAAGAATGTAACAATAGAAATGAAATAGCAAGTCCCTGGGATAGATGGGAGGGGCAATTCGGCAAGCGGTGTCCCGGGTAGAAACAAAGGGAACGCCCCCCCCCCCCCCCCCCCGCCCCGAGACGTACGGCTCCAGCAATGGCCAACACACGCCTCCCCGACTCGACGCCAAGCCCGGTGGACTGGAGAGCGCTCACATTTGGGGCCGGACGGCTTGTCACTCGCCCGAAGGCTGCAAGAGCTCGCGTCTGTGAGTTTGCACACCCTTCCGACCTAATCCGTTCGGGGCCGCACTGAGGGCGCGGACAGCGCCAGGCACGGAGGGCTTGGAGGCTTTCACATCTTGATTCTCCGTACTTGAGCGGCTCTTCCACCGAGGGAACTCAGCGTGCGTTTGGGCCGCAGACAGGAAAGCAGAGAGGCCTAGGAATTTAGCAGCTTGCCCAAGGCCAGTCAACCTGGTTCTGAAAACGCCAGAGAGGAGGGAGATCGACCTCTTTGTCCTAAGCACCAGGCCCAGATCCCCTCGACAAAGAGACAAAGCGTGCTTCTCGGAACACCAGGAGGGGCCCTGTGGCCAGCGGAAGACAGAATGAAAGGGTTAAAGGAACAAAGGAAACCCGCCGCCACTGAAAACAGAGTCCAATGGGTTGAACTGATACGAGTGACCGATTTTAAGACACTTACACTGCACTTGAGCACCCAACTCATCTGCAGAGCCATCGGGGCGCCCAGGCCCAAACCCGGGGATCGCCGGAGTTGTTCTAAGTGGAGGCTCACCGGGCAACGGTTCTGGCCTCTCCGGTGTCCTCTGATCACCTCTGCACTGAGAAGCCACGGCATGGGATTTATCACCGGCGCGAGAGGCCTTGGGCCCGGTGGGGCCTGTCAGTCAAAGATGACCACTGGTCTGCGTTTTGAGAGTTTCCCAGTGGGGCAGTTCTCCGCCCTGTTTCCTTCCAGAACCACCAGCTGATCTGAGGCAGCTCTTCACTTCCTCACTTGTAAGTACCATGCTTGTTTGTCAACAGGACGTTCTAAGGTGAAGGGCAGTCGGCTCCCGGAAGTCGCGCGGCTAAATTCGACTGGCAGACGAGAGACAAGACAGCAGATGGACGCTGCCGGGGAGTCATGCCTCTCACTCACCCCTCCTTCCCACCCGCTGCCAGAGCCTGCTGCTTCTTCTCTGCACAGTCTGCTTCGCGGCCCTGTCTTCTTCGCCCTGGCACAGGCATGCCCCCAGCAGCCCACCCCCTCACACCTCTGCCCGGCCGGTTCCACTCGGCAAAGCTTGCCTTCCGGGCCTCTGCTGGAGCCACGATTTTTCTATTTGACGTTTTGCCCCCTTTACTCTATTCGTTCCCTGAAGTGTATCATCTTTCCACGAACTCCAAGGCGGCTGGTGTCACAGAATAAATCTCATCATGTATTGTTTGATAGGAGTAAATGATGGAAAATTGCCCACCCATTAAGAGTCCAGAACCTGGACGGGGCACCCGGGTGGCTCGGTAGGTTAAGTGTCTCACGTCGTCTCAGGTCGTGATCTCGCTGTTCATGAGTTCGAGCCCCGCATCAGGCTCAGAGTCTGGAGCCTGCTTCGGATTCTGTGGCTCCCTCTCTCTCTGCCCCTCCCCTGCTTGCTCTCTGTCTCTCTCTCTCTCTCTCTCAAAAATAAACATTAAAAAAAGAGAGAGAGAGAGTCCAGAATCCAGAGCCTTCGTTTGCTTGGGTCTGAAACCCATGTGACACTTCTTCCTGGCTGGGTGAGCTACGTTCCTGTTTGTAAAATACAGATAATAATAGTCCTTACCTTACAAGGTTGTTCTGAGAATCAAATAGGTGAATACATGAAGTTCTTAGAACAGTGCCCGATAAGTATTACATAAGGTTAAATAAAAATGAATAAATAGGAAAGAGCATAAATATGGTTGCAAATATTTCTGCTGGTCTGATCTTTACATGAGGAGACAATTCTTGCCCAATAGAAAACTCAAAATATGTAAAGTGACTACCACGATTTTATATACAATCGTCTTTCTCTGTAATAATAGAAATGTTGCTGTTTCAAACCATGCGCTATCAGGACAAACCGTTGTTTTATGAGGCCTTTCTGGAGACCAATGAGGTTTTAAAAATAAGCCACCACGAGGGGGCGCCTGGTGTCTCAGTGGGTCAAGCCTCTGAACTCTTGATCTCAGCTCAGGTATTGATCTTAGGTTCCTGAGTTCGCGCCCCACTGGTGTCCACGCCCCCGCCTTGGCCCCGGGGATCCCACTGAAAAAAAGACAAGCCACCAACTCCTTAGAGATACCACATACTCTCATCTCCCTATGTCTTCACTCAGCCCTTTCTGCTTCAATTGTCCTTGGGACCCGCCTTTCCCGGTCATAACCCCAGCCGTGGTCTAAGGCTCCAATGACACGTTCTTTGCTACCTACGGCCCCTCCAAGCAGGGGTGAATGGCTCCCTTGCCTGCCCTCCCACATGACAGCAGGTCCCTGGACCGGAAGTGCAGGCGCGTTCCAAGCCACACGTGGTTAGCTGCCTACACGCCTCCCTCCTCCCTGGGTTGAGAACCCTGGGAGGGCGGAGCCCGGCTTCCTTCACGTTTGCACCTCGGTGCCCGCGTAGTTCGGGATGTGGCCAAGAGCGCTGCTCAGCCAATGCGGAAGGACGTGTGCGTAAAGTGCCGTGTTCCGTTTGGCTTTCCCACTCTTGGCTCGGCTAAGCGGTACTTGGAAAATAACAATGACGGGACTCTTGTCTAGCTATTTGAAAGTCCAAGGACAATCGTGACACTTCTACATTTGGCCCTGCTTTTCTCTCTCTCAGAAACAAAACAAAACAAAATGATGCTTCCTCAGTAGTTCTTTATGCTTCCCACGCCCTCACCCCGTGTTTTTCCATGACGTTCCCTCCAGGTCTCGACCTCTTGGCCTATTACTGTAACGCGACATCTCTGGGAGCATCGGCCTGAGACACCGGCAGTGATCACCAGTGTTGGTGTCCTCTCCGCCCTAGATTCACGGGAGGACTGCGTCTCCCAGTTTCCCTTACACGGTTTACAGCAGCAGCCGTGTAACAGAGTTGAGCTAAAGGGACGTGAGTAGAAGTGGTCTGCGCCTCTCCCGGGCCTGGCTCACATCTGTCTCGTTCCCTGTGCGCCCACCGAATGAGCGAGGCCTCCAAGGACAAGACGAAGGGAGCCCCGCTCACTGAATGCGTGGAGGAAACTCTCTTCCGCTGCCTGAGAGAGGGCGGCGAGCAGAGCAGTTCAAGGCCTCTCGGGTTAAGCCCCCCGGAATTTAGGGCTGCTTGCCACAGAAACGAGCACTCCAGGAAAATACCTCAGCACCTAACACAGTGCCTGTCTCGCTGCAGTCTCCTTGTCAATGACAAATGAACCAAAGGCTAATGAGGAATAAAATTCATCTGCAAGACCACGAGTTCTTTCTGGTTGCAGTAAGCTAGAAAGGGAACGAGGAGCCCCCAAATGCGACGAGAACCCCCCAAATGCGACGAGAACCAAAGCCGAGTGAACACTCGGAGGTTTGCTCTTGGACTGGAGGACGGAACGGTGCTGCGCTGACTTGCCTTACCCGACCTCCTCTCCCTTAACTGCTAGGCAGATTCATGCATCCGGAACGCTTGGACTTCTCTAGATTTTAGAGCCTGGAGCTTCTGGCCTGCCCTTAGCTGCTGCCTCCCCTATGCCAATGAAGTCCAACAAGCCTGTAACTTAGAAAAAAGCTTAGGAGATTAAGATGTACGTTTTCTGGAATATAGCCATCGTGCCACTCTTGGAGAAGCATCTGCAAGGAATCATGTTGATTGTATCTATCCGGTTGGGTTCTGAGACCTAAACCCTAACACCCACGGTACAGAATAACACTTTTCCATATCGGAAAGCATCGACTTAGATGAATGCGTACGTATCATACAGAGTATCTACACCACATGACCTCAGTCCATCAAATTACCTCAACTGCAGTTCGGCAGGGCGAGGGAAGGAAGTGATGGGAAATGAAGCCAGAGAGAGGAGAAGGGCCAGATCATACAGCACATCCCCTCTAATGCTATTTTATTTTAGGCCCTCAGGGAGCTATTAAAGAGATTTAATAAGAGGTATGTTGTGATCTGATTTCTAGTTTGGGGAGATCACTCCGGCTGCTGTGTAGAGAATGAATCTGAAGTGACAAGACTGTAGACAGACAGACGAGCCAGTGGACTGTTGGCAAAGAATGAGGAGGCCTCGAATGAAGGCAGCGTCCGGGGATACAAAGTGAGAAGTGTACCGTAAGAACACAAATGTGGCCGGATAGAAAAGGTACCTGGTCCTTTACTATGTCACGTGCGACATGGTTTGTTAATGCCCCAGAGGTAACTGGAACTCTCAGAGGAAAGCTAATGGGTGTAGAATACAGTGGGACTTGGCTTGGGCAGCAACATGCTTCCATATATTTGCCCTAAAGTAAAATTTCTGCATTAATCAGGTCTCATCGTGGGGTCACTCTGAACCTAGAAGAACTCAAAAGTCTTGGGACTTATTAACATGAACGGCTCTAAAGCCACATCCTTCCCTTTGAAACTCTGTGCCTGTTGCCCTTGGGAAGAGATTACTGATTTGCATCACACACAAGGGCGAACCTTGATACTCAAGTTCATTACCGGGAGAAGAACAGAGCTCTGGAACGATGGTTCGTATCTCCTTTCTGGAGTTTCACTTAAAGAACCCCTTATAGTAGTAGTATAGGACGCAAGAGCGAGCTTAGGGCATATGGGTCTGTATTTGCATCCGCTCTCCAGTACTTACAACGTAGCGAAGGCTAATAAACCTGTCTGAGCTTCGGTTTCATCATTTACTAAATGGTAGCAAAGCTACTTGTCTGACAGGGTTTTCATTCAACAGAGGTGCCCTGGGCAGCTACCGTGCTGGGCACCGGGCCGGGCACTAGGAACACAATAGCAGACGAGACAGTCTATGGCCCCGTCCATGTGGAGTTTCTGTTCTAGTAGGAGCTCAGCACTAGACAAACTGCACACGGGGCCTGGAACAGACGCCGAGGAAAGCATGGTTATCATTTTTCAACAAGCTGGTGTCGGACTCACCACACGGTCCACCTGACCTTCTGCTCAAACCGTTAACACGGGCGGAACCGTTATGCACGTGCGTCATATACATGTCCCCCATCCACCACCTGATGCGTGCATCCCCACGACGGCACTGAAAAACAAGAGGAAATACGACCAAGGACTCCGAGATTGTGAGGACCTTCTTGAAGGAAATGCAATTGAATTTGTCTGAGATACAGAAACAAGGGAGAACACAGCCTAAAGGGCAGGAAGGGACCAACCACTTCTAAGGTAATGGTGGAATTAGAGACTCCAAGAATAGAGACAACAAAGACCCCAAGGGATGCCTGGGAAATTTTTCAAGGTGATTCATATACAATATTCAGAACGTAAGAGAAAGACATCTTCTCCCAGCAATCCCTATAGCTCCACACTACACACACACACACACACACACACACACACACACGCACATGCATGCGCACGCAGTTGAGCATTTGACCTTCGACTAAAACCAAAAATGATCTACCTGAGTGGAAAAAGCTCCTTACGAGAGTTCAGGAACGTGACGGAGAAGGAAGGGCGTGCGGTGGTGTGGGGCCTCCACAGCAAGCACGCGTGTGTGTGTGTGGTGTATCATTAGTAATTCTGCATGACAGTGATTTTGAACCCAAAAATCAGTATCTATCCAAGCCACCATTCAAATGTGAGGGTAAGCTAAAGACATGTTTGGACAAACAAGAAATCAGAAAGTGTACTATCTAGGGACCCTCTCCAAAACAAATATTTGCTAATATGTCCTAACAAAACAAAATAAGGAAGGAAGGAAGGAAGGAATGAAGGGAGGGAGGAAGGAAGGGAGGGAGGAAGGGAGGAACGAGGGAAGGAAGGAAGGAACAAGGGAGGGAGGGAAGGGGGAAGGAAGAAGGGAGGGAGGAAGGAAGGAAGGAAGGAAGGAAGGAAGGAAGGAAGGAAGGAAGGAACAAGGGAGGGAGGGAGGAAGGAAGGAACAAATGAATGAATGAACGAATGAACAAGGGAGGGAGGGAGGAAGGGAGGGAGGAGGGAAGGGAGGGAGGGAGGAAGGAAGGAAGGAATGAAGGAAGGAAGGAGGGAGGAAGGAAGGAAGAAGGGAGGAAGGAAGGAAGGAAGAAGGGAGGGAGGAAGGAAGGAAGGAAGGAAGGAAGGAAGGAAGGAAGGAAGAAGGGAGGGAGGGAGGAAGAAGGGAGGGAGGGAGGAAGGGAGGGAGGAAGAAGGGAGGGAGGGAGGAGGGAAGGAAGGAAGGAAGAAAGGAAGAAGGAAGGGAGGAAGGAGGGAAGGAAGGGAGGGAGGGAGGAGGGAAGGAGGGAAGGAAGGGAGGGAGGAAGAAGGGAGGAAGGAGGGAAGGAAGGGAGGAAGGAAGGGAGGGAAGGAAGGAAGGAGGAAGGGAGGGAGGGAGGGAGGGAGGAAGATGAAACTGGACACATGAGTGACGATCAAAGAATGCAGTATAAATGCAGTATAATTTCTGGTTACATCTAAATAAATGTGTTTATATTGATGACAATATAGAACAAAAACCTGACATGAAGACTACACGAGGGATCTTAGGGGAATGGGAGAAAGTAATAGACTTTCTTCTATTTCAGAGGGAGCAGAAAAATTCCGATTAGTTCGGGGCACCTGGGTGGCTCAGTCGATTAAGTGTCCAACTCTTAATTTCAACTCAGGTCATGATTTCACAGTTGTGAGATCGAGCCCCGTGCCCCATGACGGGCTCTGTGCTGACAGCCTGCTGGAGATTTTCTGTTTCCCTCTCTCTCTGCCCCTTCCCCACCCGCTCTCTCTCTCTCTCTCTCACTCTCTCTAAAATAAAATTTGAAAAATAAACAAATAATTTTTTTAAGAATGCTGATTAGTACTAGATGCTTATTAAAAATAGGATCTTAATATGTATAAAATTTTTAAAACATTATAAAATAGAACTAGTAGGGAAAATGGAACAAAGAAATTTTTTAATTTTTTTCATGTTTATTTCTTTCTGAGAGAGAGAGAAAGAGAGAGACAGAGACAGAGTATGAGTGGGGGAGGGGCAGAGAGAGAGGGAGACACAGAATCCAAAGCAGGCTCCAGGCTCTAAGCTGTCAGCACAGAGCTCTGTGCGGGGCTCGAACCCACAAACCATAAGATCATGAACTGAGCCGAAGTCAGACGCTTAACTGACTGAGCCACCCAGGCGCCCCTGGAACAAAGAAATTTTAATCAGTTTTACAAATGGCAACTGGAGAAAACAAAATAATAAAAGCATGGCAAACAGACAACATAAAATTAGGTGGGAGGAATAACATCAAATAAATTGGCAATAACAGTAAACGAGCGTGTATTAAATTCCACTATTACAAAATAGGGACTTTCAGAGTGAAATTTTAAAATCCAGGTGTGTTTTATTAATGAGAGGCAGACCTCTATCAACAGGACAGACATTTGGTTGAAAATTCAGGGACAGAAAGAAAAAAAAAATGAGTATACCAGTCAACAACCTACTAGGAAGAAGCAAGTGCACTGATATCAATACAAAGGAGAATTCCCACCCAAAAAGATTTGAAATGTACAGAGAGGGTTTTAGGACAATTTTTGCTATTGAGAAAATGTTCAATCTGAAACCGAAAAGGGGGCACCTGGCTGGATCAGTGGGTGGAGCGCACGACTCTCGATCTCAGGATTGTGAGTTCGAGCCCCATGCTGGCTGCAGAGATCACTTAAAAATAAAACCTTTTGGGGTGCCTGGGTGGCTCAATAGGTTAAGCATCCAACTCTTGATTTCAACTCAGGTCATGATCTCATGGTTCATGAGATCGAACCCCACATCAGGCTCTGTGCAGAACCTGCTTGGGATTCTGTCTCTCCCTCTCTCTCTCTCTCTCTCTCTCTCTCTCTCTGCCCCTTCCCCACCTGTGCTCTCTCTCTCTCTCAAGACAAATAAATATACTTTAAAAAATCACTACATTGTATACCTTAAACTCACAATGTTATATGTCAATCATATCTCAATAAAGCTGGAAAAAATTTAAAATTTTGCCTATCCGGTGGAGAAGAAAAATCTTATGCTTGGTATTAATTCAAATTTTCCTAATGAATAATTATGATGATATAAACTTTATATCTTTATTGCCCATATTACCCTCCTGTGAAATGTCTTTATGATTTTTGCTTATTTTCCTCCTGAGTTTTTCCCTTTGACTTTAGGTTAGTAGATCTGCATACATTCTGGATTTTAATTGTGTCTGTAGTTTATGTTTTACATATTTTCTTTCAGCCTTCCACTTATATTTTGCTTTTCCTTCTGGTGTCTGTAATTAAATGATAAGCCTTTCCATGCTCAAATCTGTTGGGGTTTTTTTCTGTAGGCTTCTGGGTTTCATGTCTTACTTAGGAAGGTCTTTTCCACTTTGAAACAATGAGAAAAATTCTCTTGATTTTTCCAGTATGTTTAAAATTGTGTAGTTTTCATACCCAAGTCTTTAATCTGGATGGAGTTTAGTTTTTTAATGATCTTATGAGAAGATCCAATCAAGTTTTTTACAAATAGACAACTGTCCTAAGACTATTTGATAAATGTTTAATTCATCCCTCACTGATTTATTACACATCAAGTTTTTCGATAAACCCATATTTGTTTTTAGATTTAATTTTATGTTCCACTGATGTATTTTTCTAGTCCGCCAGTGGTACACTCTACTTATGATCACTTTATACATAGGGCTACTCCCTCACTCCTATTGTGCTAGATGAAACATGTCCCCTCTATTCCCATGCATTTTCTTTTTTTTATATTTATTTATTTTGGGGGCACCTGGGTGGCTCAGTCAGTTAAGCATCTGACTTCAGCTCAGGTCATGATCTCACGGTTCGTGAGTTCGAGCCCCACATCAGACTCTGTGCTGACACCTCAGAGCCTGGAGCCTGCTTCAGATTCTGTGTCTTCCTCTCTCTCTGCCCCTCCCCCACTCATGCTGTCTTTTTCTCTCAAAAAAATAAACATTAAAAAATTTTTTTAAAAAAGAAACAGCAGATCTGAGCAACACTATAGACCAAATGGACCTAACAGACATACAGAAAATTCCATACAACAATAGCAGAATACACATTATTTTGAAGCGCATCTGGAATGTTTTCCAGGATAGACCATATGCTCGGCCACAAAACAAATCTCAACAAATTCAAGATGGTAGACATTATATCAAGTATCATTTCTGACCACAATGGAATGAAGCTAGAAATCCATAACAGGAGGAAAGCTGGGAAATTCACAAATGCATGGACATTAAACCACACAATCCTGAACAACCAATGAATCCAAAAAGAAATCAAAATAGAAATAAAGAAATATCTTGAAATAAATGCAAACGGAATCACAACAAACCAAAACTTATGGATATAGTAAAACAAACAAACAAACAAAAAACAGCCCTAAAAGGGAAGTTTTCAGTGATAAACACATACATCAAGAAAAAACAAAGATCTTGGGGTACTTGGGTGTCTCAGTCGGTTAAGCGTCTGACTTTGGCTCAGGTCATGTTCTCATGGTTGGTGAATTCATGCCCTGCATCGGGCTCTGTGCAGATAGCTCAGAACCTGCTTCAGATCCTCAGTCTCCCTCTCTCTCTACCCCTCCCCAGCTTGCTCTCTCTCTCTCTCTCTCTCTCAAAAATAAACATTTAACAAAAATTTAAAGGAAAAAAGAAAGATCTCAGATAAGCAACCTAACTTTACACCACAAAGAACTTTTAAAATAAGAACAAACTAAGCCCAAAGTTACCGGAAGAAGGGAAATAATGAAGGTTAGAGCAGAAATAAATGACATAGAGAATAGACAGACAATAGAAAACATGGAGAGAACCAAGGGTTGGCTCTCTGAAACGATAAACAAAATTGGCAAACCTTTAGATAGACTAACCAAGAAAAAAAAAAGAGGACACAAATAAATAAAATTATAAACAAAATTTTTGAATTCTACACTTTGGTTCGTAAACATTTCGTCTCATATGTTATTGGGGACAACATAAATGGCTGGTCCCTTCTGAGAGCAATTGGTGGGGTCTACCTACAATTTAAATGCACAGATGCTTCAAACCCATGATTTGATTTCTTGGTATTTATCCTTCTGTGAACCGAGAGACACACACAATGCCATTCACCACATCTCTGCTGGGGAAGATAGCTACATAAATTATGGTATCATCTATACTGTGGATTAATAGGATACATTTAACACACTGACATATGCACTGACATAAAAAGATCTGTAATATAAATAATTTAGTGAAAATAAGAGAGTGATAAAATAATACATAGAGCAAAGTCCAACTGACATAAAAATGGTTATTTATACATGTTCACAGTTGTTCTTTCTGGGAAAGAAAAGGGGAAAAAAAGACATATTCTTTATTTTTGTGTTAGATTCTGCATGTTTGAGAACATCTTTCACATAAGATGGTATCCACATATCGCTTGAGTAAATACAAATTAAAATATCTCTGTTTTCTTTCCTAATTCCTTCTCTTGGATAAATCGTATTTCCATAAGCTTTATTAATCTTTTCTTATTTCTCCTTAATATGACAAGCATAATTACCAATTTAAAAGTTTCACTGGCTTTATTAAATTATTGTAAATTCAACTTTTTAATCCTAGTGAATTTATTCCGCTTACTTGGGGAGCTATAAAAGGGAAAAAAAAAAAAAAAACGTTGCATAACTGCTCGATTTCTTTAGTTTCCCTGGGCCTAAAAAATCATTAGACATATTTTCTTTTTTTTTGTTTGTTTTAATTTATTTAGTTTGAGAGAGAGAGAGAGAGAGAGAGCGAGCAGTGTGGGAAGGGCAGAGGGAGAAAGAGAGAGAGAGAGAATCCCAAGCAGGCTCTGAGCGGTCAGCACAGAGCCTGATACGAGGCTTGCACTCACGAACCATGAGATCATGACAGGAGCCAAAGTTGGACGCCTAACCGACTGAGCCACCCAGGCGCCCCTGGACATACTTTCGACGGTCACACTGTGGCCAGTGGCTATTGAGGAGTCTAATCTAGCATACTGATGAGTCAAATGCAGATAATTCTCTATCGCTTCCATTCCTGAGTCGTTGTATTCACTTGCGTCTCATTAGAAGTCACAGTCAAATCAGCTTTTGCACAAAAAATAGTCTTCGTGAATATGAACAACTGGCAGTTTTAATACTTAAGCAGGGCATGCAAGTATTATACTTCGCAGGAGTTTTTATTAATGCGAGGGGCGCCTGGGTGGCTCAGTCAGTGAAGCGTCTGACTTCGGCGCAGGTCATGATCTCGCAGTTCGAGCCCCGCATCGGGCTCTGTGCTGACAGCTCAGAGCCCGGAGCCTGCTTTGGATTCTGTGTCTCTGTCTCTCTCTGCTCCTCCCCTGCTCACACTCTGTCTCTGTCTCTGTCTCTCTCTCTCTCTCTCTCTCTCAAAAATAAATAAATATTAAAAAAAATTTTTTTAAATCTTGGACGGAAATAATGGATGTCTTCTCACGTGTTGTCAGAGCAATATCTCATTTTCTTTATATGTAGGACACAGCTAATAATACTTGTCCTTGTGCCCTCACAAGATTATAGAAGGATTCACACGAAATACTGAAGAGCAAAGCACTATGCACATGGGAGGTGTGACTATTACATGAGAATCAGCCCATTGATGCCGTACAGGTTCAGTCAACAGAAAGCCAAAATAACTATGTAAGCCCTATGCTTCTCTTTCAAAAAAAAAAAAAATTCTAGTATCATAGAGTCACAAGTATACTTGTGTGGGACAATAGCTGTCAGTCTTTGTCACGCTTTGTTATCTTTAGGTCAGCGATGCTCTTTGGTGTTGGAATAGCTGCTTTAGTCTCTTGGCAGGGGGGCGGGAAGCTCAGTGCTTTCGGTACAGGGAAGGGTTTGCAGAGAACAGGGCTAAGCAACAACAACCAGTAGCCGGATGATGATTCAGGGCTTTCCTTTAACTCGATGGAACTTGAAAGCTTTTTAAAAATCTTTCCCTGCAGCAAACATTTTAAATACTAAGACCAGAAAAAAATGAAGTCAGCTTTAAATGTTTTTTCAGGTTGCATGCTATATTTGTGTTTAAAATAAACTAGACCCCTGTGAAAGGGAAGGGCGGAGCAGACGGAATCAGGAGAGGAGAAGCCCAGACAGAGATGAGATTTGGAAAAGTTCCGGCCAACCCAGAGCAGAGCTCCAGGGCGAAGAGGAAGAGCTAGAGAGTTCTCCCTTGGCCCCAACAGCCAGGCCCTTGTACTGCTGTCCTTTTCAGTCATCAGCTAGGGCTTACCTGGCAAGACTGTGGCCTTGCCTGGAAGGCTGAGATGTTTCCTGAAGAAGACTGTAAGCTAGCCGCGATCCTTTCCCGTAGGGAGGTCCGGGCACACACATTCATGGCTGTCACAGAGGTGCCAGAGTTTTGGTGAGAAAGGGCACAAAAGCAGAGAGGGGGGAAAACCAGAAGAGACTCTTAATGACAGAGCACAAACTGAGGGTTGACGGAGGGAGGTGGGGGGGAGGATGGGCTAACTGGGTGACGGGCACGAAGGAGGGCGCTCGTTGGGAGGAGCACCGGGTGTCGTATGCAATCATGAACCACCGAATTCTATTCCCGAAACCATGTTACATTACATGTTAACTAACTGAATTTTTAAGTCCTCTAGGAGGGCTAGTGAGTATATGAGGTAAATGAAGTAGGGTTTCTGGGTTGCCCTAAGGACTCACTTGGAATTAGCAGTCACATATTTATTAAACAGAAGCCAGTCAGCGTGACTGATTGTGTGCGTCCCCCAATTCATGTTCACCAACAGGTGAACAGTAGGTACGTGGGTGAGCAGCGCATAAATGGAGTGGTGGATTTACCAGACTTGGGATGTCTCTGTTCGAGTAGACCAGAGGGCCACATCTGTACAGTCCATTCAGCTCCAAAATTCTAGACTCTTCTTGTGCATAAAGGTAGTATTTCACCCCCATGTCTCCCACGCTGATTCCAAGGGAAGGCAAAATGCAGCCCAGGGGCCAAATCCGGGTTGACTGTTTTTGTCAAGAAAACTTTATCGCAACATAGTCGACCCCGTTCGTTTATTGTCTATGGCTGTTTCCGTCTTACAAGGCAGAGTTGAGTAGTCACAATAGAGGTGGTATGGCCCCCAAAGCCTAAAATATTTACTTTCTGGCCCTTTACAGACAAAGTTGGTCTCTTGATTAGGCTGTGGCTTCTGTGGATCCCTCCGCAAACTGCTGCTTCAAGGAGCATGACCACCTGGCAAGGACGAGGGGCACAGGAGGGGGCACAAGTGTGACCACAGCTAGATCCCCCAGGCCCTAGCAAATTGCTTCACGTTTAGATGGTGCACATGCATTTCTGTTGAAAGAATTTGTGTTAAATATGATCTCAATTTGGTATTCATTCGTTTGTTCTACAAATATCTAAGCAGCTCGTCTGTGCTAAGTCACTCTTCCAGGGGCTAGGGATACAGCATATAGTTATGATATCATTATTACTGAATACTTTGTCCCAACTAGGTATTTCTCTCCAATTTTCCAAGTGAAAATAACACTATTCATCCAATATATATACTACCTTCTCATCTATAAATAATGTCCAATGAATAATTCTGTATTAAATAAAACTGTACGTAAGCCGACACGTGGAAAAGCGAACGCAGGCTCCTAAAATTCTGCTGAAATGTTTAACGCACTTTACTTTTACGTGGGGCTTGGCATGCTAAGTTTATAAACAACTGTTATTTCTAGCTCCAGTCTCCGCTGACCTTAACCTTGTCTTGTGGCACTCACTCCGCGGGTATTTAAGCCACTGGTCATGCAGGTGTGGACTTCGAGAACCGGTGTGGCAGCCACAGCTCACACGCCCTATCGCCTTGCAGAAGTGGGAGCTGAGACCAAAGGGCCAGGCTCAGTACGTACAATTCAGGTTCTGGAGATCGCAGAGGAAAGAGGATTATGGACTCCAGGAAATGGAGACGTCGGGGGTCGTGGAGAAAGGTGAGAGAGAAAAACGTGGAAGGCAGTGCTAGAACTGGGGAAAGGCAGGCTGTTCAGAAGACCAGATCAGGGCTACCCGGGGCTGAGTGAGAAATCGCCCAAGTGCACATCCAACATCAGCATGGACAGTGACACCAGCGCTACGGCCGCTCGGGAAATGCAGGGGTCTCTGACCCCTCCGCCAGAAGGAACATCAGAAGACACAACGGCGGGGACGCTGGACAAAACCGGACTCTCGCATGGCACGTCTGGCTTTCGTTCGTTGTCTGCAGAGATGATGGTTGTCGTAGGGTTTCTGCTCATTCGGGTTCTCGCTCCGCGTGAAACTGCAATTTGTGTGGGTTGCTTGCTAAGCAGGGCAAGAAGGGAGGTCAGCTGCTCTTGGGGACCGAGTCGTGTCCCCTCCCACACTCGTACGATCAAGTGCCAAAGCCCAGTGTGGCGGTACTTGGATAGAGGGCCTTGACAAGGGTAAGTAAGGTGCAAGGAAGTCATAAGAGTGGGGTCCTAATCCTACGGAACCGGTGTCTATGAGGAGAAGTCACACAGATCTCCGTCTGCACGCTCACAGAGAAGGGGCCATGTGAGGACACAGTAAGGAGGCGGCCATCTGCAAGCCAGCAAGAGCACTCTCACCAGAAATGGAAGCTGCCGGCAAGGACCTCGATCTGGGGCTCCCAGCCTCCAGAACGGTGAGCAACTAGATTTCTGTTGTGTAGGTCACCCAGTCTGTGGTAGGGCAGCCGGAACAGACTAACAGCACTGCCCTGCATCTTCTAGGTAAGGATTAACGCCAAGTAGAGCTCGACACACGCAGAGAAATGAAGCCACATCGCCGCGGTCAGGGATAGCTCTGCACCGAGGGAGGGGTTCCCACTGGTCTCACATCGAGGGCCTTCTGCACGCTGAGGCTGCGAGGCTGTTTCTCGAAACCACGTCACGCTGGTAGACTGCCACGGGCCACCAACTGTAGGACGACAGCTACAGGACAAACCCCACGGGCCTTGGATTGCCTTACCAACCCCCCTCCAGTCCTGCTCTCGTTTGAAATGTGGGGCCACCACCCGGGTCCCTTTGCGCCCAGACGCTCTAAACCCCAGCTCCGCTTCCTGAATGTGCCTTCCTCTTGTGTGCTTCAGTGACTTTGAGTCATCACCCTGTCTAGAATGTCCTCCCCCACATCAAGCCTCCGCTCCTCAACTACCTGCCACACCTTCCCCTCCCAGGGCCAGCTCAGGTGTCGCTGTGCTTCAATCTCTCCCACCTTAGGCGGAACTAATTGCTCCCTCGTCTCTGTCCCTACGTACATTTCCCTTTAATAGCACTTGTCACATGAAATTGCAGTTGCTTTTTAGAGTGTCCACCCCCTAAAAGAATGAGTTCTTCAAAGCAGGGAACATAGCTTACTCATCTCTGAGAGGAGAACAATACCAGTTCAATAAGAGCTGCTGAATGAGCGTTCGATGAATTTACATCGATGTTCAGGAAGATCGTTATGAAAGAGCGATGAGGCCCCTTTGGAATAGCTAAATGAATAAGCTGACAGTCTCCTCATGCAAGATTCCTTTCTCTAGCTGAGCCACAGTCATCATCACGAGGATTCAGCTGGCCAGAAATCACATTTGGATGAGAAGCAAAGTCCATGATTCTGGTCAGTGAGGAGGAGGGATGGGGCCGCAGAAGAACTACACGCAAATATCCGCGAATGAGAAGAAAGCAAGCTGACTCAACGGCTCCCTTCTTCGTAAGATGGGAGATTTAGGTGAGGTGACTTCTAAGGGCCTTCCAAAGCCCACAGTCTTTGTACGACTCGCCAGACAGGCGAGAGAACACCCGTCTCCCCGGCCCCGGGTTTATCGTTTCGTGCTTACGACCCGCTCAACAGGCCAACCTTCCACCACCTCCAAGGACACGGTTACCTTGAAAGGGCTGGGGTGAAAGTAGGCTTAAAAAGAGAACCCAAAACACCCATTGCAACACTCAGTTATGCAGCTGCCTGCCTGCACTGCCTGCCTGGACCCAACAAGCCATCAGATTTAATGAATGGGGTCACCTGGGGGCAGCTCCCACACATTTAAACAGCAACAAGGCCGACAGGCCACTCCTTCCTGGGCTTACTGGGGCCATTGCAAAGTAGACATCAGATTTCCAGCGTGGAGCCAAAGCAATGGTCTTAGAAAACATAAGCTGAGGAGGGTGCCTCTCGGACAGTAGATGTGTCTTAACCAGATAGTCGACCCAGTGTAGATAAATCTGCTTTGGAACCTCGGCGACAACTGTCAGATTAAATTGCTCACTGCTTAACTACTTCACATCGAGGGTAGAGACCCCATTCCGGGAGATTTTCACTTCGGTGATAAGCGAACTATCATCATCTAAGCTGTGTCTGGGCGAGCTATTAAAACCAGAATGCTACAGGTGTAGGGTAGGGGGAATTTCAGAGGCCACATTTCTTTTACAGATGAGAAATGTGAAATCTAAAGACGCTCAGCTGTGGGGCGCCTGGGTGGCTCAGTCGGTTAAGCGTCCGACTTCAGCTCGGGTCATGATCTCACAGTCCGTGAGTTCGAGCCCTGTGGCGGGCTCTGTGCTGACAGCACAGAACCTGCTGGGGATTTTTCTCTTCCTCTCTCTCTCTGCCCCTCCTCGACTTGTGCTCTCTCTCTCTCTTTCTCAAAAATAAATACACATAAAAGAATTTCATATGAAAAAAATCCTACAAACCCACTCCCTCCACACACCCTTACCCTATCAGTACCGCCTGGTTGTCTATAGGATACGATACGTGCTCCTTACCCTGGCGCCCAAGACCATGTGTGACTTGACTTCTTTGACCTTTGCGGCAGCATTCACCCCGGCTCCTCCCCGTCCTGGTCTTGACTCCGCAACAACTCAACATCCTTGTTGGCTCCCCTAAGTGTGATCTCGTCACACTGACTTCAATAAGGCTTCCTAGAGAGCCCCTTTCAGAACCAATCTCTCCATTCGCTCTCACCCTTCCCGCTACTAGTAGAGTCCCGGGCACATCCTTCCTTACATTCAGAGGACCTCTTCATATGTGTCTCCCCATTAGATTGTAAGTTTGGGAATCCCCAAGATTCCTTGCATGGAGCTGGGCATATAATACATGCTCAATAAAGTCTATGTGTTTGCATTTTAATTGACAGCGTAGGTCGGGGAGAGGGCATGAAAGATCTTGCTGTGCGGGGGCTCTGGGGAAAAAAAATGCAAAGCAGCCGACACAAGTCTGTATGGCCCTTCTGGTCTGCATATTTCCCCGCCTCTGAGATCCAATACTCTCATCCTGGCAGACCTGGATTCCCCTAACATGCTCTGCACACCCCAAAAGTTACCTCTTCCCCACTGCCGTCTCAAATCTGATTCCAAGCCTCCATTCTCTGAGTAGCTGATCTCAGTTGGGCATTAAGGAGGGAAGCACTTTGTTTCAGGGAATACCGGCAGGGGTACAGGTGCTGGGGCAGACCTTTGCACATACCTACTGAATGCCCGCAGGAAATATTTCATGGGAAGCCATGAATGCAATTCAGAGTAGTGCTTGCCAGCATATCAACTATTGGTTCATTTCTCTCCTCTTGCCAAATGAATGAATGCTCTTAAGAGAGTGTATTGGATTCAACCACAAAAACCTGTTCCTTCTAGAAATTGGTTTTCTCCATACAGGGACAGGGTCATTAAAAAACCCAGGCAATAGTTCATTAATCTAGTTGGTGTCTTCTAGTTAGTCCCAGTTAGCTATACACAATGGCTACAGACAGCTCTATGGAATAAGCTCGGAGTCAGAAGACTGGGTTTAAGTCTTGTCTCCACCAAAGAATGTCACTTTAGGTCCTCCAGAATGATACCAAGACAGAGTCAGAAGTGCAAAGGGTTTATTGGCAGTAGCCACTGTGATATAAGAGGGGGAACAGAGGGCGGGACTAGGCGTAGAAGCTTTCCGAGAACAACACAGGTATGGTAGGTGTGAAAGGAGGGACGCAGGAAGGAGGGTTGGTTACAAAGAGCCTCAGGTTGTGGTGTAGGTTTTAGAACGTCTCATCCAGCCCAAGAGGGAACTCCAGAGTGGTAGCTGGAAATAGCCAGACCCTAGTATGCCACTGTGCTCAGTCACTGGCTAGAGCCGCCCAAGGAGAGCCTGTCCCAGGCTTGAACGCCCCAGTGGAGACCAAAGGCGCTGCATGTGGAGGTTGTCAACTGAAGGCCCTCCTTATAGAAGGTTGTCTCGGGCGCCTGGGTGGCCCAGTCGGTGAAGCATCCGACTTCGGCTCGGGTCATGATCTCACGGTTCACGGATTCGAGCCCCGCGTCGGGCTCTGTGCTGACAGCTCGGGGCCCGGAGCCTGCTTCCGATTCTGTGCCTCCCCCTCTCTCTCTGCCCCTCCCCCACTGGTACTCTGCCTCTCTCTCTCTCAAAAATAAATAAACATTAAAAAAAAGAAAGTTGTCTCTTAAAAAACCTGAGTGGCACACTCAGACTGCCACGACTGCCACACAAGTGGATTCCTTTAATCTTACCTCGTTTCTACTTCCTCTTCTGCAAAATGGCGGGGGTGGGGGGGGAGACATAGCAATCATACGGATCCAATAAACCAACCTGGCTTGCAGATTGGTCGGGTTTGCTTGCGCAGAGAGTAGGGTTTTGTCTACAGAGCAGGCTTCCGAGAGAAATGCAACTGAGGTAACGTCCTCAAAGTGGAAGGGTGACAAAGTTTTGGAAGTCATTTGGAGTGTGCGCACACACACACAACACACGCGTGCATGTTTAATCACACAATAGCTCACTGTATCTTTGTAATTGCGTAACTTCCCAGCCGCTTTTTTTTAAGTTTTGTTTCCTTGGAGAGAGAGGGTGACATGATCTGAGCTGAAACCAAGAGTCAGGTGCTTACCTGACTGAGCCACCCAGGCACCCCACTTCCAAGGCACTTTGATATACATTAATTAATTTGCTTCTCACAACACTGTAGACCCATGTTTTACTCTCCCTATTTCAAAAAGAGAAAGCTAAGGCTCAGAGAGGTTTAGGTAAATAGCTCAAGGTTGCAGAGCTGGTGACAGGACTATGTTTCAAATCTAGATCTTGATTCCAAATTCATTGTCTTTCCTACGAGTTTACCGTATCTCTTACAAAAAATAGACCTAGAGGCAGAATGAGGCAAAAATCCACATGACAGCTGACCTGGGACTTGCAGGGGACTTTTCAGATGTACGTGTCAACAACACCAAGGGCTGAGCCTACTTCGAGATTCTGTTATGTAGCACTTGGTTCGCTGAAAAGGTACACGTCAACAGATGTGTCCTTTCAATCTGTACTATAGACTCCGAAGGATTCTTGGACCTTTCGTGCAAGGAGTCAGCAAAAGAATGTTACTGTGACAGCTCTCCTGAGATGCCATACAAGTCTCCTATTTAAAGCAGACAATTCAATGCTTTTTAGTACACTCACAGAGTCGTGCGCCCATCACCACTATCGATTTTCATTACAATCATTTTCATCACTAACCTCCCTCGCACCAAAGACAACCTCACATCTATCAGCAGTCTTTTGTGTCTGGCTTCTTTTACTTGGCAGAATGTTTCCCAGGCCCAGCCATTGTGTAGCGTACCATTCATGTTGTAGCGGTATCTCACTCATTTTTGTGGATAAATGCTATTCCATAGTATTGGTCCACCATATTCTGTTCATTCGTTCATCAGTAGGTAGACATTGGGTCACCTTCCACTTGGGGGCTACAGTGGATAACACTTGGATTATGAGAGAGAGAGAGAGGGTGAGTGAACATGAGCAGGGGAGGGGCAGAGACAGAGAGAGAGGGAGAGGGAATCCCAAGCAGGCTCCATGCTGTCAGCGCAGAGCCTGATGAGGGGCTCGAACTCACAAACTGGGAGATCACAACCTGAGCCGAAATCAAGAGTTGGTCACTTCACCGCCTGAGCCACCCTGGCACCCCTCCACATATATTTTAATCTCCCTTGGACACATACCTGGGAGTGGCTGTGCTGGCTCCTATAACTCCATGTTCAACCTTTTAAGGGGCAGCAATAGACCTACGAGGTCCTTGGAAATGAGAACTTATTAGAAAGGCCACCTCATTCTGCAGGAAGACAGGGAATGACTTTGCATCCTAGGACTGGTCAAAGTCATTGACATCTCCTAGATCTGGCCCGGTGGCTTCAGTTGTCCTCAGCTCTGGGGATACGACATGCTGCCATTTCTAAAGTTCTCGTTCATGTTCTTCAATGAGTCTAGATGCCTTCTTGTCTCAGGGCTTTCACGCTTGTTGGTTTTTCTACCAAGGGACACTCGTCCTCTATATGGTCGCGTGGCTCGCTTCTTTGTGTCATTCTCACCTCAGCTCAAATATCATCCCTCAGCCAATCTAAAGTAGATCCCACTCAGCCATTCGCTGTCCTCTTACCTCGTTTTAATGTTCTCTATACCACTTACTGCCATCAGACCTACTCTATATACATTTATACATATAGTATGTACGTATATATTATATACTATAATACAGGGGCACCTGGGGGCCTCAATCGGTTAAACAACTGGCTCTGAATTTCGGCTCAGGTCATGATCCCAGGGTTGTGGGATCGAGCCTCGCAGCGGGCTCCGTACTAAGCGTGGAGCCTGCTTAAGATTCTCTTTCTCTGCCTCTCCCTGGCTGGTGCACGTGTTCTTTCTTTCTGATAGACAAACAAACAAACAAACGAACAAGCAAACCATATAGTAGTATATACTTCCTCAAAACTGACCACTATTGCCTGCTCTGTGAAATGGGTCTGAGCACTTTAAATAGGTTTCCTCTCAGCAGGCATGATGCTAAATTTGGTCCATAGAGGGCGCCGGACGGACACTGGCAGAGAAAGGCATTTCGCTTCCGGGTTTCTGTCGCACTCTTGCTAGGTTCCCTCAGCATCAGTAGCTTCCACCCCTGCAGCTCCCCCACTGCCCCCCTCCGTCTGTGGGCACCTTTCCCAGAGCCCAGCCTCCACACCGCACCAGACTCCCTGGTGCCCATCTGGTGCAGCACGGACAGGTTTTCCAGCACCCAGATCCCGTGATGCTTGCGCCTCCAGCGTCTAGTTCCTGCAGTGCGTTTGGGCAACATCACCCCACTTGCGGATCGTTGCCCACGTGGTTTCTATTGGGGGGGGGGGGGTGGAAGTGACGGTCCAAAGAAAAATCCTGTAATTAGGTTTTGGTTTGGTTTGATTTCCTCTCCACCTGCCAACTTTTTCGAAGTGTAATGGACAAATAGTGCATATGTCTAGGTGTACAAGTGTATGTTTTGATAGAGTATACATCGTGAAATAATCACCAATACTAAGCTCATTAACATACCTATCATCTCACATAGGCGTTTTTAGACTCCACGCATAAGTGAGATCATACAGTATTTGTCTTTCTCTGCCTGACTTAATTTCACACACTACACACACACACACACACACACACACACACGTGCGCGCGCACATTACTTTTTTTCCTATCCATTTATCCAGCCAAAGCTGGACCACAAGACAGATAGAAACAACTTTGGCCAGTAGTTTGGCCCTGCACTTAATGGATGCCAAACAAACAAATACAGAATCTAAGAACACTCACTCACAGCAAAGACAGAAGGGTTGGTGAGGAAGTACAGAAGGCCAAAACGTTTTTATCTTTGCTTATTTATTTGCTATCTGTTTCAGTCTGACCTAGTTTGTTTTCAGGCTAGTTAAATAGGCAGCATTTTCCTACACTCTCCACAAGCTATCTGTTAAAACACATAAATGAGAAGAACCACAGAATTGACATTTCTTGTGAAATGTTCAATATAATGCTGTCTTTTCACAATAGCGAGATGAGAAAAAAGGCAACCTTGAACCGAAGACAGAAATCAAATAACCATGAGATAAAGTATTACTTCCTGTTGACATTTTATAACACTTAATTTACCTTTAGAAATGCCAAATGATCTGTTCTCCTTTATTCAGCATGTCCTCCTTGCTTTTTTTTGAAAGGACTCCTCTCTCTCCCTCCTAGAATCTCTCGACACGAGGTAATAGCTTAACTAAAATGAAAGTGAGAAAGGAGGTGAGGCACCACATATGGAAAACGCGCACTATTTCTCAGGATACCTGAAATTAAGGATTCTAAAATATTTAGTCTTTATTCTCATAACAACCATAACTGCCAGAATACCTATAAGATAGAGCAGTTTGCATCTCTCCAGTTCATGGAGCCCTTTCGCAATTTAATCCATAGACACATAAAACATTATAGCTGGAAGACTCCTGAGCGATCACTAACCCCAGTGTTTCGTGGAAACACTCAGAGATCTACAAGCATGTCCTAAGGGTCCAGGTGGTAATGGTGGCCATTGCATCTGTTTCCATTTCTGTTTTGAAAATTCAGTCCACTATATAACTTAAGAAACCAAACAAAGGAATACAGGAAAAAAGAGATCAACAAAATAACAGACTCTTAAATATGGAGAACAAACTGGTGATTGCCAGAAGGGTGGTGACAAGGCGGCGGGGGGGGGGGGGGGGGGGGGGGGGGGGGGGAGTAGTGAAATAGGTAAAAGGGATTAAATGCATACTGATAAGATAAGATAAGATAAGATACAAGGCACCTGGGTGGCTCAGTTAGTTAAGCATCCAACTTTGACTCAGGTCATGATCTCACAGCTTGTGAGTTGAGCCCAGGGTCAGGCTCTGTGCTGACAGCTCAGAGCCTGGAGCCTCTTCAGATTCTGTGTCTTTCTCTCTCTCTCTGTCCCTCCCCCGCTCACCATCTGTCACTCAAAAATAAATAAACATTTAAAAAAAGTGTTTAATTAGATAAGGTAAAAAACAGTACACTTATTGTGATGAGCTCTAAGTAATATATAGAATTGCTGAATTGCTATATTGTACACCTGAAAGTAATACATAACACTGTATATCAATTATACTGGAATTCTGGTTTTTTAATCAGTCCATTATAAAATAATTATTTTAATATTTTGTTTCCATTTAAATAAGTATCGGGTGGGAGTGCAGTGGTTGGTTAATAGATGAGCTTGCTCATGAAGCATCTCGATCTATCAACACCAGCTGATGTCAGGGTTTTGGTTAGTACTGTTTTTATCCTTATCATACATGTTTAATTTCCATCTTTGATATATCAGGTAAAAGACAGAAAACATAGGGAACATGGATGCTGATATACAGCACGTGACTGAGGAGTCTAAAAATGGTAATAATTCTTCCAATTTGCCTTCTGAAGATCTATGACCTTTGATTAATCAACATTTGCAGAAGAAACATGACACCATCTCTAAGACTTCAAAAGCCACCCTTAAAAGAGACAATAAAGTAATGAATATATAATGTGTCTATTCATTTATTAGGAATAAAAACGACCCCCATCCAGAAAGTGTCATTTGCAGAGAAATGCTTTCAAAAAGCAGCCTGAAGCTTTCCCTCTTATGTCAATATTTAGCAACTAATATACATCACGGAAATCAGCACCAGAATAGCTAACACGATATGGAAGAATCACAAAGTCAGAGGACTGACGCTACCTGACTTCCAGACTTACTATAAAGTTACAGATATCGAGACAGTGTGGTGTTGGAGAGAGGAGACAAACAGGTCGAGGAGACAAACAGGTCAAGGGAACAGAATAGAGAGCCCAGAAATAGACCCAAATATATAGTCAACCGATCTTTAACAAAGGAACAGAGGCAATACAATGGAGCCAAGATAATCTTTTCAACAAATGGTCTGGAACAACTGGGCATCCACATGAAAAAAAAGAGAATGTACGCTCAAACTTTACAAGCTTCACAAAAATTAACTCAAAATGGATCACAGACCTAAATGTAAAACTGAAAATTATAAAATTCCTAGAAGATAACATAGGAGAAAACTTAGATGATTTGGGATATAATGATGGCTTTTAGAAACAACACCAAAGACACGACTCATGAAAGAAATGCTTGGTAAGCTGGACCTCGTTAACATGAAAAACTTCTCTGTGAAAAACACTGTCAAGGGAATGAGAAGACAAGCCACAGTCTGCCAAAAAATATTTACACAAGACACATATGATAGATTTGGATATATCCAAAAAATACCAAGAACTTTTAAAACTCAATAATGAGAAAACTAACAACTTCATTTAAATATTGGCTGAGGACCTGAACAGACACCTCACCAAAGAAGATATACAGGGGCACCTGGGTGGCTCAGGCAGTTAAGTGTCTGACTTCAGCTCAGCTCATGATCTCATGGTTCATGGGTTTGAGCCCCACATTGGGCTCTGTGCTGACAGCTCAGAGCCTGGAGCCTGTTTTGAATTCTGTGTCTCCCTCTCTCTCTCTGCCCCTCCCCTGCTCATGCTTTCTCTCTCTCTCTCTCGCTCTCTCTCTCTCTCTCTCAAATAAATAAACATTTTTTAAAAAGAAGAAGAAGATATACGATGACAGAAAAGCCTATGAAAAGATAATCCATACATGTCATCAGGGTAATGCAAACTAAAAGAGCAATGAGCTAATCCAAAACCCTGCCGACCACCAAATCCTGGCAAGGATGTGGGACAAAGGGAACTCGCATTCACTGCTGATGGGAATGTAAAATGGTACAGCCACCTTGGAAGACGGTTTGGTGATTTTGTACAAAACTAAACATACTCTTCCCGTACAATCCAGCCATCACACTCCTTGGTATTTTCCCAAAGGAGATGAAAATTATGTCCACAGAAAAACCTGTACACAGATATTTATAGCACTTTTATTCATAATTGCCAAAACTTGGAAGCAACCAAGATGCCCTTCAGTAAATGAATGGATAAGTAGACTGTGGTCCCTCCAGGCAATGGAAAATCATCCCGTGCTAAAAAGAAATCCAGCCATGAAAAGATATGGAGGAACCTTACATGCATAATCCTAAGTGAAAAAAGGCAACCCAAAAAGGCTACAAACTGTGTGATTCCAACTGTATGAGATCCTGGAAAAGCCAAAGCTATGGAGACAATAAAAAATCAGTGGTTGACAGGGGCTGGTGGGAGCAAAAAAAAAAAAAAAAAAAAAAAAAAAACCGAATCAGTAGAAAACGGAAGATTTTTAGGGCAGTGAAAATACACTGTATGATATTGTCATACTCTGTATGGATACATGTCATTATACTTTGGTCCAAACCCACAGAATGCACAACACCACGAGTGAACCCTAAGATAAACTGTGAATTTTGGGTGATTATGATGTGTTAATGTAGGGCCATCAGTTGTAACAAATCCAACACTCTGGGGGATGTTGACAATGGGGGAGGCTATGACGCGTGGGGACAATGGATATATGAGGAATCTTTGTGGTAAACCTAAAACTGCTCTAAAACGAGTCTTCAAAAATAAATTGATACGTACAGAGTGCAAGATTTTCAAATATCTATCAATCAGTAATCCAGACACTTTAAAATAACTTAAGACATTTCTCAGGCAAGGTATGAAACCGGGAGAAAACTGGAGAAGCTCATACTATTAGAGAAGAGTTGGATTTTCCATGGAAAGAAGCTATCGTCGGCTCTCTGGTAGCAATTTAGTAAAGAAATTGGACACGGCGCCCTTTTCCATAACACATTATCTCGAAGCGCATATGGTACGAATACGATTGTTGAGTTTCTCATAAGACAAGTGAAATAAAACTCCCTATTATCATTTGTAGTCAGATGAGGAAACTTATGTTTCTACTTTGGCCATTTTAACATGCACTCAGTCCCCAAATCAAACATAATATATTGTGCATTTTTAAGATTATCTGTCAACAGAGTGAAAAAAAAAAGGGCTTGAAAATGATAGTTTTGCCTACCCATCTCACTTTTCTTCAGGAGTTAAAGGAGATTCAGAGAGGGGAAGCGACTCGTCCAAAGCCACACAGTGAGAGTAAAGGCAGAACAAGGAGTCAGTTTTCTGCTTCCCTAGACCCATATTGGTCCCACGGCATCTTCCTGCAACCCAGAGTAAACGTCCACTGGAGACTCTTTAAGGGCTCTCCTTCTGAGCGCTCATTTTAAACAGTATTTTTCTAGCTTCAAAGTGTAAATTTGCCCATCTCACTGGTAGGATCAATTCAGATATTGGGGCCCCTGGCCGGCTCACTTGGGAGAGCATGTGACTCTTGATCTTGGGGTCATGAGTTCAAGCCCCACATTGGGTAGAGAGATTCCTTAAAAACAAATAAACTTTAAAAAAATGACAATGCACATGCCTTAAAAAAAATAATTCCGACACTGCTCACCCCTTTTGCTCCTGGGAGCCGCATACGCGGAAGGGGGGAGAAGAAAGGTGGAGGGTAGCAGATTAAAGGCAAGCTAGTAAAGGCAAGTGGCTACAGGGCTTCTCTGATTATCCAAACGTAAAGGACTAAGAGCCCATAGAAATGACAAGGTGAACGGAAAGGAGGGGAAATGTGGGAGGGATGGCTGAAGACCCGACGGGATTCGGTGAGTATCTGCAAGTGGCCGAGAAGACAGAAGTCAAGCAGGATTCCGAGTGTTTTCACCGAGATGCCTAGGAGGCTAGCAGACAAACGCAAAGAGGGAGAAAAGGAGTAGGTTGAGGACTGAGCCTCAAGGGAAGGTGTGCCGGATCCCGCTGTTAATAATCAGCCCCGTCACTTCTTTCTCAGAGGAGGGAGGCTTGGAAACTATATTCCCCAGATTGCCTTGCCATCAGGGTTCTGCGAGATTTGGAAGGCAAGACCCAAGGAGAAGCAGGAGCAGACGGCAGACGTGAAGTGTGCAATGCTGCAGGCTGCCGGGAGCACGGCTAACAGCTTCTCACCACGCGTCCCGATTCCCTCAACTCTCCCGACCGTCGCCCCATTCCGAGGGTTACATAAGCATGATGTTCCCTGGATTGTATCCTCCTGCGAGAATACCTGGAGAGGTGTCTAGATTTCTGGCCAAACTCTGACTGATGCTGACCCTCACTAGTCAAAGCGTGGCTCCTGGGCCAGCAGCCCCGGCATCTTCTGGGAGCTTGTTAGAAACTCAGAATCTCAAGCCCCACTCCAGACCTACTGAATTAAAACCTGCATCTTAACAAGATGGCCGGGTGATTGGGAGGTGAATTCAAATTTGGAAAGACTTGCCGTTCGCAACTCTAAAACAACCCCTAGGGTGGTGGCTATTTTGAAAGTGTTACTTCTTGAAGTATCTTTATTTTCCACTGGACTCTGGTACTCTAGAGCTATGATGACCAATGCAGTAGCCACACTAGCCCCGAGTGCCTAATGTGCACTTGAAACGTGGCCAGTCCAAACTGACGCATGCCGTCGGCATCAAATCCACAATGGATTTCAAAGACTTACAGCAAAGAAAGGAATCCAACATATCATGTTAATATTTTTGCTTCTTTAAAAGTAGTTTTTTCAGGGGTGCCTAGGTGGCTCAGTTGGTTAAGCGTCCGACTTCAACTCAGGTCATGATCTCGCAGTTTGTGGGTTCGAGCCCCTCATCAGGCTCTGTGCCGACAGCTTGGAGCCTGGAGCCTGCTTCGGATTCTGTCTCCCTCTCTCTCTGCCCCTCCACGGTGCTCTCTCTCTCTCTCTCTCTCTCTCTCAAAAATAAATAAATGTTAAAAAAAATTTTTCAATAAAACAAACATATTTTCTTCATCTGGCTGATAGATGGATGACTTTTCTTTATAATTATTCAACTCTACATATATATCTTATATATATTTTTTTCTGTATGTATATTTGACAAGAGAAGAAAGGTGAAAATATGATCAGGTATAGGTGCCTGGGTGGCTCAGTCGGTTAAGTGTCTGACTCTTGGTTTCAGCTCAGGTCACGATCTCATGATCTTCGTGAGCTTGAGCATGCCGGGCTCCACACTGACAGCGCGGAGCCTGCTTGGGATTCTTTCTCTCCCTCTCTCTCTGCCCCTCCCTACTCATGCTGTCTCTGTCTCTCTCAAAATAAATAAATAACTAATTTTTTTAAATGCGATCAGGTATGTAAAAATACTTTCAAAGCAAAACCGTTACACACTTGTTACACATTATGATAAAAAATAAATCACGACCGTTTTATAACAAGCAAACATAATAAGTAAGGGGGCCGTGTTATGTGGGCCATTTACTTGAGGCCAATCAATCAAAAGGCACTTACTGAGGACCAATTTTTGAGGCTACCCCTGTAATAATACCTGATTTTTCCATGAGATCGTTCTTACACAGCCATCGGTTCCAAACCTTGTTTACTTTGATGTTAGGTAGTATATGTTTCTAAATAATTCCCAGGAACTGCAACATGATACCCTAATACTCATTTTGGAAGCTATTCTAGCATATGCTGCTTTCAAATTTACTACAAGAAAACTCTGAATGAAAGCTTTATAATTATTGCAGTATCACGTATAGCTTATATTGTCCATGGATAAACTTTGCCTGTTTTCTATAGGTTTTGGCTAGTTTTTTTCTCGTTAGGATTTCACAGTTATTTTTTTTAAACCCTCAAGAGTCAAAAGTCGTTCCGAATTTCATGTTTTCAAGCTGACTTTTAATATATTATCCGTCTGATTGTCTTTGTGTCATCTAAATCAAAATGTAAATCATCATCACCTTGTTCATTTCTTCTGCAACATCTATGGTTGGAACGTACGCTTTCTGTGTTTTCTGTCCTTTCTGGTTGTTTATGAAGCAGAGCAACAACGTCTCCTTTCTTTCTGCATTTTGCACAAACTTCAAACGCACAGCCACGTAGCCTACACATTATGTGATAAGAATACTTCGCCGACTTTTCTAAACACGTACCATACTTTTTAGGCTTTGACAACACTTTGTATTTGCTGTGTTTTGCACACCAGTCCAGAACTTCTTTATGGCATTGACAAATTCCACCATGAAGCTTTGCATTAATTTTCTTGGTCTGAACACTCTTAGCAAATTGTCATTTTTGAAGCTATATGTAATTCTGGGGCAACTGAGGCCTGGGATGAGCCACGTTCCCTTTCTGGGAGCTCATCCTTGAAACCACAATCACCTTGCGTCGGGACAAGAAAGACACAGAGAAGACCAAGGTGCCAAGAACTACCCCACGGAGTCCACGCTTCTGTCCTGATGTATTATTTTATAGTTGTGATATATCAAGTGGTGATCTGTTGGCTATATTGAGTTAAATAATAAGTTTTAGAAAGTCAGTATCTCCTGTTGCTTTTTATCTCTCTTAACGTAGCGACTAGAAAATTGAAAATTACATATGTGGCTCACATTCTATTTCTTTTTTTTCCCTAGCTTTATTGAGATATGGCTGGCATATAACATTATGTAAGTTTAAGGCATACACTGAGATGACTGATAGACATATATCGTGAAATGTTTTCCACAATAAGATTAGTGAACACATCTTCACCTCAAATGATTACAATCTTACTGTTGCTATGGTAAGGATATTATTACAGCTCTACTCTCATAGAAACTTTAGACACCCCAAACCATCTTGTAACTGAAAGTTGTACCCTTTGACCAAGATCTCCCCATTTTCCCTACCCCTCAGCCCCTGGCAACCACCTCTACTCTCTTTGAGTTCAATGTTTTTAGATTCCACATATAAATTAGAACATACATTATTTGTCTTTCTCTGCCTGACTTCTTTCACTTAGCGTAATGCCCCCAAGGTCCATGTGGCAAATGGCAGGATTTCCTTCTTTTTATGGCTAAATAATATTCCACTGTGTGTATGTGCGTGTACATACACATTTAGGTATATCTACGTGTATGTATGTGTGTGTGTGTGTGTGTGTGTGTGTGTGTGTGTGTATCTTATTTTCTTTTCATTCATCTGTCTATGGACACTTGGGTTGTTTCTGTATCTTGGCTATTGTGATTAATGCCGCAATAAACTTGGAAGAGCCCCTATCTCTTGGAGATCCTGGTCTCATTTCTTTTGGAAATACACCTAGAAGTGGGATTGCTCAATCGTATGGTAGTTCTGTTTTTAAGTTTTTGAGGAAACTCCACCCTGTTTTCAATAGATGTTCTACCATTTTCCACTCCCACCAACAACGTGCAAGGCTTCTCTTTTCCCCACTTCCTCGCTACTACTTATTATCTTTTGTCTTTTGGATGCTAACCATTCTAACAGGTGACATCTCATTGTGGTTATCACTTGCATTTGCCCGGTGATTAGTGATGTTGAGCATCATTTCGTGTACTCGTGGCCGTTTGCATGTCTTCTTTGGAGAAATATCTTTTCGATTCCTTTTGTTCATTTAAGTTTATGTTTTTATTTAAGTAATCTCTACACCCAATGTAGAACTCGAACTCACGACACTGAGATCAAGAGTTGCATGCTCTTCCGACTAAGCCAGCCAGGCTCCCACCTCTGGCTCATTTTTAGTCAGCTTCCATTTCACTATTGAGTTGTATGCATTCCTGATACACTTTGGATATTAACCCCTTATCAAAAATATGGTTTACAAATGTTTTCTCCCATTCCATAAGTTGCCTTTACATTTTGTTGGTATTTTTTTTCCTTTTGCTGTACAGAAGCTTTGTAGTTTGCTGTGGTCCCACTTGTTGATTTTTGCTTTTGTTGTTTGTGCTTTTGGTGTCAAATCCAAAACTCATTGTCGAGACAAATGTCAAGAAGCTTTCTCCCCAATGCTTTCTTGTAGGAGTTTTATAGTTCAGGTCTTATGTGGGAGTCCTTTATCCATTTCTAGTCAATGTGAGTGGCGTAAGATAGGGACCCAATTTCATTCTTTTCCACCACGTTATGTTTCTATTAGACGCTGCTGTCCTAGAGACCTGGGTAGGGACTTAGTCATAGCTGAATCCCCAGCACCGTGCGCTCCAGCACTCAGTACTAAATTGCTAAATGGAGATGAAAACTCCCAAGCTCTCCAGTCAAAGCGGATTTCTCTTATTTTCCTGAATCCTCACATAACTTAATATGTTCACTTCCTTATGCCTGATTACACGCAATTTAGAACTTCCTTGGCATAAATTCATGTTATTAATTATGTCATATGTATAAGTGCTGTTGCTACCATTGCACATCCTGTTATTCCTGTTATGCCTAGCACAATGCTACGTACACAGTAGGACCAGATTTAAGTTCCTGTGAAACTGGTGGTGTTTCTAATCCTCTGCCTGTGGTGAACTTTGCTACCACCATAATAAATCTCAGTCTATATATGACATGTGAGGCTGACTTACTCGAAGACTATCTTTGACAGAAATGTGGCCCCATGATATTAAATTACCCCATTGAGGGGCGACTGGGTGGCTCAGTTGGTTAAGTGTCTGACTCTGGATTTTGGCTCAGGTCATGATCCTAGGATCATGGGACCGAGCCCCACATCGGGCTCCACACCGAGCATGGAACCTGGTTAAGACTCTCTCTCCTTCTCTCTCTCTCTCTCTCTCTCCCCCTATCCTTCTGCTCCTCATGCATGCTCTCTCTCTCACAAGATGAATTAGCCCATCAAGATATTAATGCATTCAACAAATGTTTGACATCTACTGTGTTCCAGGATTAAGCCCTCATTTACAACCACTAACCCAATTACATTCTTTTTCATGTCTGTTAAAAAACAATGAATAAAAACATGATAATCCTGAACTCTCATGCTTTTTGTTTTTTAGAACCACATACAGTTTTTATTTCCTAAAATGTGCATGTTTCTTTTTTTTAAGTTTATTTATTTATTTTGTGAGAGAGAGAAAGAGAGAGAGAGAGAATGAGTGGGAGAGGGGCAGAGAGAGAGGGGGACAGAGGATCCGAAGTGGGCTCTGTGCTGACAGCAGAGAGCCCGATGCGGGGCTTGAACTCCCCAACCGTGAGATAATGACCTGAGCCAAAGCTGAACGCTTAATCGACTGAGCCACCCAGGAGCCCCAAAATGTGCGTGTTTCTATATTCCTTCTATTCAGAGTTACTTTTTACAAATATATTCATTTTATCTCGTTGTCTTGATTCCCAGTAACATAGATTGGCTCAAAGGAGAAAAGAAGAAATGGGTTGAAGAGCCTTTCTTAAGAGCAAGTCAGAGCTTGGTGGAGGGGATTTAAATGGACTCCATGATCAATAATTTGTCTCAAAGTTTCTCCATTTCTCACTTTCCCCTTAAAAAATGAAAGACCTACAGTTTGATCTCCACCTTTGACATACCGTAATTTAAACATCAAGGAGAGATTTTAGTAATGGGTTTCACACTTTTGAGGGGGAAAAAAGGTTCCCCATAGCTTTGTTGGCAACAGATCAAAGCACTGAATCAAAATAACCTAGATAAACTGCCTATGGAGTTTACCCGTAAGGTCCAGGGTCTTTGCTCAAAATAAGACTTTACTTAGGTCAACGTATTTCTTTAGAGAGATAATAACCTGATTCGTCGGTTAAGTTGACCAACAAAAAGCCCATATGTAGATTTTTTAAACTTCCCCCAAAGCCCAACATGGCTGAGGTCCTATCTGTTCATCCACAGTCTTCATAGCAAATGCTCTGTGGGGAAAACTTTCTCTGTTCTCTTGTATATCATGCTCAACTGTCATGTGGTGACTCCCTCAAAGCTTTCATCTACTGTCTGGCTTCAGGGTAGAGACACATATATTTCTGTCCGTTGAGGGTGGCCAACTTGGGACTTGAGAAATCTTTCAATTCTGATTTATTCTTTCTCTATACAACACACACAAAGATGGATGTATACATATTTAATATGTGTATGTAATTCCTAATATGGGTTGGATCTCTGAGAGGCCAGCTTTTTTTTAAGGTTTTTCTTTTTTTAATGAATTAATGAATTTTTTATTTTTTTAGAGAGTGCAAGCAGGGGATGGGGGCAGGGGAGAGAGAGAGAGACAGAGAGAGAGACAGAGAGATACAGAGAGAGGGGGAGAGAGAATCCCAAGTAAGCTCCATGCTTAGGGTGGAGCCCAACACAGGACTCGATCCCACAGTTGTGAGATCACTACCTGAGCCGAAATCAGGAATCGGATGCTCAACCGACGAAGCCATCCAGACACCCCAAGAGGCCAGCTGAAGACCTACATGACCCTGCATGATCTGCCTTGGAACTCCTTGCTTCTAGAACTTCAGTTCTTAGCTCTCTTTACTTCCAGGTCATTGCTTCTGGCTACCCTTCAAACATGTCCAACATAGTCATGCTTGTGGTCTTTGCACTTGCTCTCCCTTCTGCTTGGCATGGATACGTGGTCCTCCCTATGTCCATAGGATCCCATCCCTCACTTACTGTAGGTCTCTGGTTGGCTGTCACCTGATTAGTGAGGCTTTCCCCAAATGGCCCCTAGAAAACAGCAACACTGTGCAAACACTCCCTACCCACTTCCCCATTTTGTTATTTTTTCCAAAGTGCTTAATATTATTTACATGTTCATTTATTACATTTCCCCCCAGGATGCTATAAGGTGCATGAGGACAAACATTTTTTTCACTGTTGTATCTCAAAAACCTAGAATATAGAAGGCACCCAACGATTTTTGCAGAATTACTGAATTTATAAGTGAACAGATACTATTTAAAGACTTGATTAAACACCTGGGATTAACATTGAAAAAAAATAATGAGACTGAACTCCAGGCCCTGGATTAAAATTTCAAAAAACATTTTTTTCCTGGGGCACCTGGGTGGCTCAGTTGGTTAAGCATTGGACTTCAGCTCAGGTCATGATCTCACGGTTGATGGGTTTGACCCCCGGGTCGAGCTCTGTGCTAACAACACAGAGCCTGGAGCCTGCTTCGGATTCTGTGTCTCCCCCTCTCTTTCTCTGCCCCTCCCCACTCGTACTCTGTCTCTCTCTCTCTCTCTCAAAGATACATAAACATTAAAAAATAAAAACAAAAATAATTTTTTTTCCTGACTTCTTCTTCTTCTGCCCCTTCTGCTGTGGACTCAGACTATTTCCTCATACAAAAAAAAGAAAGATTTTTAATGACTCAGCCGTGGTCACAATAGCAAGACGGATGTATCTGGGAGGTGTCAAACACCAGGCCAAGCTTAGAGGCACGTTACCTGGAAATTTCCTCATGGAATCAATAGGAACCCAATGAAGAGCCAGAAATCAAGACAGAAGTCACAGGCTGAAAGAAAGAAACTGGTGTCACAAGCCAGAGGGCGGAAGAGGAGATACAAGAAATCATTTGGCAAACGGAACAGTGAAGTGAACGACACAGGTGCTAGGTGCTGGATGAACTAAGCCAGATGGCCCAGGTCCTCTGAATCGAGCAGCCAGAGGAGAAATAACGGGCAACGTATCAAGAGCACATCAGTAGGCTAGGACTGGATTACAGAAAGCCAGAATAGACGGGGCATCGTAGGCAGAAGCAGACCCCAAACGGAAGCAGAGTTTGACATCTGAGCCTCGTGTGGGGGAATGCTTTAATAAGTAGAGACCTTGCACATGGAGAGACAAAACTCAGATTTGCGGTTATCTAATGTAAGTGGACAGGTCTGCACAACCAAGCACGTATCACAAGACTCCTGCTCCCAGGTGAGAAGCTATCTGTCCTCTGGCTAAGCCCGAAGCTCCCATCTGCTGTGCCCAGGCAGACAAGGCCTGCTCCCCACGAGGTGACAAATGCTCTTGACAGAGAAAATGCAAACTACAGACGAAAACTCCCACATCTTTCCAACACCGTTTCCTAACCTGGCATCCTCATTGTGTGCATAACCACATATCCTCCCTTCCCTCCAATTACAAAAGAAGCAGCACCCGCGCTTTTATCAGAAATCAATCCTGGGGTGCCTGGGTGGCTCCGTCGCTCAGGTGTCCGACTTCGGCCCAGGTCACGATCTCACGGTTTGTGGGTTCGAGCCCCGCGTCGGGCTCTGTGCTGATGGCTCGGAGCCTGGAGCCTGCTTCGGATTCTCTGTCTCCCCCTCTCCCTGCCCCTCTCCCGCTCACATTCTGTCTCTCTGTCTCTCTCAAAAATGAATAAACATTTAAAAAAATTTTTTTAAACAGAAATCAATCCTCGTGCACATCTTGTTTCTCCTCTGCAAGGACTTTCACTTTATCCTTTCCACGATCGGCAGAATTCTAAGATGGCCCCCAAGATTCCTGCCTCGCGGGTGCAAGTGCCCTGTACAATCCCCATCCCTTGAATGTAAGCGAGACCTGTTAATATGGCAAGTGGTGCTAGGACAGCTACATTCCGGAAGACTCTTTGATCACCTTACATTACGGAAGACTCCCTTGCAGCAGACTGGAGAGAAGTTCTGTCGCCTTTGAAGAAGTTGGCTGCCATGTTGTGTAAAGGCCACCGGGCTAAGATCTGAGAATGGCCTCTGGTGACTGAGAGCTAACCCCGGCAAACAGCCAGTAAGAAAACAGACACAGCAGTCCTACAACTTCTAGGAACCAAATTCTGCCAAGAGTCTGAAGGAGCCTGGAAGCAGATGAGATCACAGCCTCCTCAGACAAGGAGCAGAGGATGGACCCAGCCCGGATTCCTGACGCTTTGGAATTGGACGGTGGGAAGAGTCTGGAAGAAGGTTGAAAAGCATGACGGAGAAAACCAAAATCACCTTCAATAGCCTGTGAGGAGAAATCTGGACCCCAGGGGCTGCTGCTGGCGAGGGCTCAGAAGGAAGTAAGGAAGACGTAACTGGAAGCTGGTGGAGAGGAGCCGTGGTTACGGAGCGACAGAAAGTTTAGCTAAATTGTGACCAATAGTCGTGTCGAAAGCAGAACTTGTACGTGATAAGCTTGGATGTTTAGCTAAGGAGATTTTTACCTCACATTTTCCTCCCTACATACTTCACGGGTTTCTGCCCCCCTCGCTCCATCAAAACGGCTTTCACTGAGGATATCAGCGGCCTTCATGTTTTAGGCTACCCATTTTATTTATTTATTTTGAGAGAGAGAGAACCCCAAGCAGGCTCCGGGATGCCAGAGCAGAGCCCGACAAGGGGCTCCATCCCGCGAACCAACCTGAGCCGAAATGACAAGTAGGATGCTCACCCAACTGAGCCACCCAGGTGCCCCCTGTCCTTTTCTGTTTCTATGCCATCACACTCTTCTGGTTAACACCCTACCTCACCGACCACTGCTCTTTTTTTTTTTTTTTTTTAATTACTCCATTACTGTGCCAATGTTCTGTGATTTTGCCCTAGGCCCTTTTCTCCAACTAAACTCTCCAGGTGATTCTTCCATTTTCATAACTTTAAAGCCACACCTTGCAACTGAATTCCATCCTCTAACTATCTTCTTGATAGCTCCATCTGGATGTCTCATAAACGTCCCTAAGTAAACGTCCAAAAGAGAATTTGTAATCTCCCTCAAAGTTGCTCCTAATCCAATCAACAGCGCCTCTACTCGCTGGCCAAGCCAGTGACCTTCGCATCGTCCTTGATGGTTCTGTCTCCTACAGTCCCCACCTCCAATCACCTGCCAGCTACTGTAGACTATCCCACAGAGCACATCTCAAGTCTTGCCATCTGTACTACGACTATCCTTCCATTTTCACGCATGTTCTCCCTCCATTCTCCAGAATGGGTCTTCTCACATCTAAATCGGAGGTCACCCCGTGGCTCAGAACATTTGGAAGGCTCCCAATCGCACCTAGGAAAACACCGCAAGGCCTCTGAGACCCTGGTACGGTGTGGCTCCTAACTGCCACTGTGCACTCACTGTGCCGGTCCTCTCTTTGCTCTCCCACGGCAGCCACGCTAGAGTTCCCTTGCTTCGTGGAATGTGTGAAGTTCCTGCTTCTGGGCTATCCACTCTGTGAGACGCCATCTTCCACACCCCTCTTCACCTGCCTCTCTCCTAATCACGTTGTGGAGCTCAGCCAAAATGTCACCGCCCCAGAAAGGCCTTCACCAGATTCCACCTGCCTGTTATCACTTGAGATGGTTCCAAATATATTTTATCAGTAGCACCTTTTCGTGGTTTATTAATTTAGCTGGGGGGAGACTTGATTAATGTCTATCTCCACCACTAGGCCATAAACCAGGGAAGGCTGGGCCTGCCTCTGTCTCACTCATCACCATATCTCTGGTGTCTTACAGTACCCAATACATAATAGGTGCTCAGGAAATGTGTATTTTTTTAATGTTTATTTTTTTGAAAGAGAGATAGAGCATGAGCAGCAGAGAAGCAGAGAGAGAGGGAGACACAGAATCTGAAGCAGGCTCTGGGCTCTGAGCTGTCAGCACAGAGCCCGAAGCAGGGCTCGAACCCTCGAACTGAGAGATCATGACCTGAGCCAGTCAGATGCCTCACTGACTGAGCCACCCAGGCACCCCAGTAAATGTGTATTAAATGAGGCATTGGTAGCGATGTCCAGAAAAGCAAACGGCCAGACCCTGTGAGCAGTTCTAATAATCCTCACAAATCCTGTGGAAGATTTTCTACCCTTCCAGTCCCTAAACCCTAGATGAGTTGTTAGTCACTGTTACTTAATTAAAACAGGTCTTGTCCTCATGAAAAATGACACATAAGCGGGGCACCTGGCTGGCTCAGTCAGTGGAGCATATGCAGCCCTTGATCTCAGGGTTGTGAATTCAAGCCACGCATTGGGTGTAAAGATTACTTAAAAATAAAATCTTTCTGGGGCGCCTGGGTGGCTCAGTCGGTGAAGCGTCCAGCTTTGGCTCAGGTCACGATCTCGCGGTCAGTGAGTTCAAGCCCCGTATCGGGCTCTGGGCTGACGGCTCGGAGCCCAGAGCCTGCTTCGGATCCTGTGTCTCCCTCTCTCTCTGCCCCTAACCCACTCACGCTCCGTCTCTGTCTCTCAAAAATGAACAGCGTTAAAAAAGATTTTTTTAATAAAAAATAAATAAAATAAAATCCTTTTTCTTTTTTTAAGTGACATATATGTGCATTCTTGGGCAGCTCTTTAAGTTGCCCATGAAGCCAGAATATGGGCAGCCCTCTTCTGGCAACCTAAATCTTAACATTTTTACCACCATGCGTTTCCCAGAACACATTCAGCATGCATTAATGGTAGGCAGACATATCCACCCTGAGTTGTCCCAATATATCATGTATCTATGCCTAGGTCTGCAGGAAAGGGCCAATAACATAGTTGAACTCTACAAGAGTTTTAGTTACAATTCCCACTCACTTAGCCCCTTCTTCTACAGGAACGTACCTAAGTGTGTGTGCATGTGTGTATGTTTAGAAACGAATATTCCTTTACGATATGTATGTATCTCCCATCATCATCCAGCCCCCTTTCCACTGATGTTGTAGACTGCAAGAATAAGAAGAGAAAGGGAATCTCTCCTCTGAGCCCAGGATGACATTGTCGCTAGCTCAGCCTTAAGAGCTGTACACGCCGGTAAAACCCGGATACACAGATCTATAAAACGGGAAGAATAAATGTAACTGTATCTCTTGTATTGCGTGACCCCGATAATTCTGTTAGTGATGCGGCCGTCACAGTTTGATTAGTATTAAGTAAACAACTTGAAATAAAAGGCAAAGGCGTGTTTTCTAACGATTGCACCAAGGTGAGGTGGCAACCTTTTGTACAATGACAATAACAATAGCGCTATAGCGAATCTGGCTTTTTTTTTTTTCCCTGATGCCACAAGCCCTCGCAGCCAGGCTCTGGAAGGCTATTCGAATAGGTAATTAAGTGCAATCTGTGCACTGACTGGCACGCAAGGTGAGGAGAGAAGGAGCCATACCTGCCAGCGATGTCCTCAGTTGCTGTGACAACAAGATCTGACAGACTGGATGAAACAAGCACAGAGTCCCCGGGCCCCGGCTGCCCACGGTCACAGTCCCAGGTATCTGTGAATGACCCTGGCTCACTTCGTGCTGGGAAACGTCCACCGCAGTTGCCGGGCAAACCGCTGCCCCTTTGGACATCGGTAACGTCCTCGTCGCCCCTAAATCAGTGCCAGAAAGTTCCCCGCCCTCTGCCACTCGGCCCGAAGCCTCCCAGATGCTGGCGATCTTGTTCCGTGCCCAGCGTCGTCCTGTTCTCTCACTGGAATATAATCTGCCGGAAGGAAGCCACGAGAATATGCCTATGATCCACACCTAGAAGATACGGAAAATAAGGATTGTGTGCAGTTGTAGGGTGCTAGATGATTTGGTCCCTTTTTACAACGCGTGTTCCATGATGTCATGACGCTGCTTTCCTAAGAAAATAAATACCAGGGGATTTCTCGGTTGGCCCCTATGATGGCAGAGAAAATGCTGTATGTCCATCAGCCCCGAGAAACGCCATTGGAAACGCCCTGTCCGGTCACCCTGTTAGCGCTGTGACCCAGCACATCACAGCCCGCCAAGGGCCTCTAAGAGCTCCGTGCGTGACCATCGCGTGAGCGCTCAGTTTCCTGGGCTGCGGTGGCAGAGAAAGGAAAACAAAACCGGAGCGGGTTGCTGAGGGAGGCCAGGGCTTTACGTCAGCCACCGGCCCCTCCGCTCACACTTCTTCCAAGAATGTTTTCTTGGTAGCACCTCAAAATCATACACGTCGACCTCTCCCCCGCCCATCAAAGCCTTGCCACGTACGCTCAGGGTTCCAGTCATCGCAAGGGGACATTAGGTAGTAGCGGGCTGAATACAGAAGTTGATCCCTTGTGCGAGCTCCATAGTGCTGTAAGTCGAGCCAAACCCCTTTCAGTAGTGACCACTGAGTGTCCCTAGAAGAGACGGGTTTGTCCATACGACCTATATGTTTCATAGCACAGCCTGACACAGCCACTGAGCACACCTGTGCTGAAGGGTAAACTCGCCCGAGAACTTCAGCACCCTTTGTCACCAGGTGATCCGAGAAACGTTCCTGTCCTTCATCCTCCTCTGCTTTAGAGCATCTCTAAACGATGACGCAAGGGGCCAGAGGCTATCAATAGGCCGGAGAGGGCGTCGAGAACTTTTCCGACGCCCCTCCCGCTAGGCCCGAGCTGTCGTTTCTACTTCCGCAGCTAGTGGGGTTTGCTGAGCCGACTTGAACTTCTCCGAGCCCCACTTCCCTTAAGCAGGAAAGGCTTGTTGTGATGATTAGAAATGATGTATGCAAACTAGCTAATTACAGACCTGGCTTTCAGTAGGCAATCAATAAATTGTGACTATTTTTATTTTGCTCCTAAGCTAGAATTCCTACTGGGGTGGTACACGCTATGAAAAAGTGGCATAGTCTAGACAAGAGACAAATACCCAACCTTGATTCAAGCCACAACCAGACTCTCGAACGAGGAGCAGACCATCAGAAAATGTTCACAAACGTGTTCTAAGGTGCACGTGGCACCAGTGACCGGAGGAGGTAGGGCTTCTTCAGGGCCTGGTGGAGGGTAAGGCAAGTGACGCGAGATCATGACCTGAGCCAAAGTCAGACGCTTAACCGACTGAGCCACCCAGGCACCCGGAGAGTGGGTACTTCTTTAAACGGTGTGGCCCAAACACTTTGCCTGCTTCAGCCTTAGTCCAACCCCTGCCCCACCTTCGACCCCGTTTCAGAGCGGGTAGGGGAGAGTGTGCTATGCTGTACGGACTGGCATGGGGGGGAGGTAGACCAGACGAGAGAACGCTCTGGCCTGGGTTGTCAGTACTCTGCCTCACAAGAAAAAAAAAAAAAAAAGGAGCATGGAGACAATCAGGGAAGAGAAAGGGTGCAAGTCAAGTGGGCTTAGCAGCGTGCCCATGTAAAAAGACGTCAGGGGAGCCCGGGCCAAGGGAGATGGTCTAAGACCTGTACTCTATCCGTTGCCTCTAGCAGAAAAAGCATGAAAGCAATACCCCAAAAGAGGTGAATAATATAAAGGTATATGGCTCACAGGTCTCCTGAGATGAATCTATGAGTTTCACTTTACATTTTATAAAAAACTTGGAAATTCATCGTCTTATCTGTTCATGACAACTCAGACCGGCAGCATCCTACGTACTATTATTTTACAGACGAAGCCGGGGCAGAGAGGGGGCTGACACCTCACTAATGCGACTTTTTAGGAGGGATCACGGTGGAGCGGCGAGGGTTTGTCCTGGAGAAGCTTACTTTTGAGTCAGACGTTCCTTGGGATCCCGGATCCGCAACTATTAGCTCTGTGGCCTCAGGTGGCTGATTGCCCCCTTCCTGTTTCCTTTTCCATAACATCTCGGATGCACAGTACCGAGCTGGCTTGGCTGCAGTGAGCACTGAATCGGTACAAACTGCCCAGAACCACATCGAGTACACAGCAAGTCCTCAGCAAACACTCTTCTCCTTTTCCTCCTTGGACTCGGTATCGTACTGATTCCCTGTCTCCCTGCTGATTTGGTCATGAGCCCTTTTCTAGACGACTTGCCCTCCGAATGCAACGGTCAGCTTCTCCAGCCCAAAGACGAATGACAAAAAGAGTCCTCTGTTCGTGAAACCAATCTTTCCACACAGCTAAATGAGAGGGGGGCCCCGGGAGCAGAGCCGCGATGAAGACGAAGCAGACCGTCACGTTCATTGGAAATAAATCAATGCATGAATCAGAGCAATGCAGCTCAGGACCAGGGTGGGAAGCATTTTTAGAACTGTCACTTTAAAATTATGTTCCCTCCTGCCTTGCGGCTCTCTCAGTGGGCAGGTTTTAAAATAGAAACAAGTAACTTTAATTAGGCTCTAATTAGCCCCATAAGTTTGGTGAGCTAGGATAGTTTATTTTAGAAAAAAAATTATAATAACAGACGGAGGATTTTCCAGGCGCCACAACTTTAATTACAATCGCAAACACCTCCAGCGCGCTTACTGGGCCAATTAAATCAGCAGGGCGAAGGCAAAGCTAATGTGCTCTACGCCAGACCCAAGCTATGATGATGGTCTCCACTTGAGTTTGTTTCCAAAGTAATTTGAAAAGCAGATAACTTACAATGCTTACTTAAACAGAAGCAGGGGGTCTTTAAACCGTTGTTAATGCACGATTAACTGGGACCTCGGAGACGGGGGCTCTCCAGATCAATGCTGCTCAAGTGCAGGTGCACGGGCATGCTCCTCTCGTCTTGTTTGCTTCAGCCCACCCACCCCACCCCACCCCACCCTGTGATGGAGCTGCTGGGGCCTTCTTTCTCCCACTGACCCTTGAGCCCTGGTAGGAAATCCAATAATTGACCGGTCCCCAGACAGAAGGAGACCAGAGAGAAACACGGCTCTAGATGCCTTCTGGCACCTTCTGATGCATCTGGGAGCCAGCCCGCAGTGGATTTCCTCCAAACTCAGGGCCATGAGGCCCAGGCCAAGGAAAAACAGTACCTCTTCCGGTTCCAGTTACGTAGCTAGAAAGGGAAAGAAGGTGAAAGAGGCCGTGCGTTTTCCTGACCAGGTTTGGGAGAACGACGAGGGTCGACGTCCGTGTCCAAACTGGCAATTTGACTCCTACCAGGGGTTGAAATGAGAGGTTTACGCAGATGGGAAAGCGCTTTAGATACGTCCTCAGAAAATGCACCTTCCATAGCATGTGGGAGAAATACATTTGTGGCCAATGAATAGTCAGGTGGTCCCCATCCACATGCATAGATCTAGTGGATGTCCTACAAGTATGGGCCTTGGATGCGACGTCAGGAGAGCCTTCCAGTGCCTTCCTTTCACCTCTGCAGAGTTATACTGAAAAAGAGCCACTCCGGCAAGTTACTGATATCATCTGAAATGACCATTTTGACGGGAATAACATAGCAATCAATATGTGGGTGGCCCTGTACACACTGGCCACTGAACCCGGGAACGTGTACAATGTCGGGGAGACACCACACGGTGAATGACTCCTTCTATTTTGTTTTTAGTTTTTTCTTGTTTTCCATGGCCTCGCTCATGGATCCGAACCCGGTGCTCCCTGTGATTCACTTATTCATCTAACAAAGAGTTACTTCGGCCCCACCCGGGCGTCTGGCACAGGGCTAGCTTCTGAAGGAACGAAAAGGGATAAGGAAAGGCTCCTCCCCTCGAGAGGCAGGCTACCTGGCCAGAGCGGGATGCAAGGCCTTGGTATCAGGGAAGGAAAAAGAACGGCGGGGGGCACTCGCCAAAGGTCAAAGCTCTGGAAATCGGCGCCCCGGTTTAACGAAGAACCAACACCCTGCTCTTTGAAACCATCGGGTCTATCAGGTTCCATGTGAGATCGACGAAATAAAACCACCCTTGGATAAACAGGGGGGAAAAACAAAAAAGTAACCTGCTCTACCCTTCGAGTCACCAAAGGAAAGAGCCCCAAGGAGCGTAACCTCACCACTGACTGTCACCACTGCGTCTCAGGCCTCCCCTGACTGCGGGAAGAATGACAGCCTCAAAATGGTCTTTCTCTGGTTCCAGGCAACCTCTCATTCCTTCCAAATAATTACAGGAATCCTCGGGAAAAGTCTTACTCTCTTGCGCATACTTGGACTACTGAGAGGCCCCCCAGGTTTTCTTTTCGGTTCTCTGGCTCAGGTAACTTCTGCGTCTGGCCTCTGACCACACCAGAAGTGGCCGTGACATTAGTGCACAAACTTGATATGAATAATCTGAGCAAGAAAAGCATACCGGCAACATTTAAATAAGCGCGTATCGTGTGCCAGGCACCGTGCTGAGTGATGTGCACTTGACTCTGAGTCTGGAGCTTATCGAATCCTCACGACAACCCTCTGAAATGGACACTATTGTTTTCTCCTCTCTCCATGTGAAGAAACTGAGGGTCGGAGAAATAATCTCGCCCAGAATAGGAAGCGGTGGAGCCAAGATCCTAACTCAGAGAATCTAAATCTAGAGCGAGCATTCTGCTGTCAGCAGGTGCTGCTCCTGGCGCACAGACTCCTGAGGACTGACGGTCACCGCTGCTGACGTCGGCGCCGGGAGCCCCGGTGCCCAGCGTTACGGACTGAAGGCGATGACGTCACGACTGCTACCGTTGCCATCACCGTCCGGGCCATCAACATCTGCAGTGAAACACCACCGCTGTCGTCACCGTCACTGAGCCAGGTGAAGCCCTTCTGATAGCTTCATCCTCCCAGAAGAATTAGCCACGAAGTCACAGCAGGAGGACAATGGGAACGACGCACACCACACTGCTCTTGAAATCACTGTCCTCTGGGGCAACTGACCTATTGTCTCTGAATGGACGACCTCGTCTCAAATCTTCCTTCTCCCAACAGTTCTTTCCCAGGGAGCTTCTCGACCCCCACCCCCCAACAGAAAGGCTCCCTAGTGGACCCGCATGACCCTACTCTAGACGGTACAGATGCTCAGGGGACGGGGGAGCGGTGGGATTGGAATGCCGTCAGCACTCGGACAGAGACGTTCGAATCTTAGGATCACGTGGAGTTCAGGTTCAAGTCAGAAAAACCCTTCTACCCGACATCATGTGGTGATTTTGCTGACGGAAATCTGGAAGACCGTACCTCCACCGATGCGGTTTCAAAAGTCCTACCTACGAAAAGGTGCAACTGGATGTGTTTATCATAAAGATCATCTATATTTGAGGTGCTTGGGAGCCACGGCATCTACTTCATGTCGTTTTCTGTGCTTTGACTCCAGAGTTATGCTAAAAGTTAAAAGATAAATTGACAGCACTCACCCTATTATTCGGAAGTCAGTGTTATAAGGTATTGAACCAAACCACATGCCATGATGACATAGTCTTCTTAGCAATTCCTACGTCTTGACCATTGTCACACTCAAAAAAAAAAATCACATAGATTTTCCTTTCTTTTTTTTTAAATGTTTATTTATTTATTTTGAGGAGGGGCACAGACAGAAAGGGAGAGACGGAATCCCAAGCAGGCTCCGCACTGTCAGCCTGGAGCCCAACGCAGGGCTCGATCTCACAAACGCTGAGACCATGACCTGAGCCAAGCGATCAAGAGCCAGATGCCTAACGGAGCGTCTGACAAGAGTCAGCCACTTAACTGGGTGACTTAGCCACAGTTTAACTCGTTTCATAATGGTACAACGCCTGTCATTTTATTTTTTATTTCTGTTGTTTCTGGACTTTATGATGTCCTTTCCTTTTTTCTTGTTGGGAAAGTAAATTACATATAGTACCTTCTTTACCACGTCCCCAGTGCCTTGCAATTTCTTGCTCATTCCTTCTATTCTCCGAAATGTATTCATCTCTTTTTTCTTGAAACTCACTAACCACCTGAACTGGTTGCTTCATGCTTGGAACATAGCTTCTTCTACAACATTTTTTAACCTAGAGGTTGAAATTATCTTTCTATTTGTATTCTGGGTTTTTCTTTTCTTGTTTGCCTTAATCACATCCTCTTATTCTTTCTTTATCTCCCTCTCTAAGGAATCCTTATTTTCCCTAAAATCCTTCTTCCCAAATTCCCCTGAGCCTATGTGCACTGACTGCCCTAAAGATACACCGCAGAGTCTAAATCCCGGGACTTCTATTCACTCCTCTCAAGAGTTAGAATCACTTTTTTGTTCTGGATCCGTCATCTTCCTTGGTTTACTCCCCTGGTTTGATGGCTTAACTCCCTAAACCTGCCCAGGAAAGAGAGCAGGAGAAGTGAATTTCCCGAGTCCTCGCATATCTGAAAAGTGTCTATATTCGGATTTCACGCTATACTAAAACCTTGGCTGGTGTGACAAAAACCATTAGTAGTCTCTTCTCCCGTAGTAATAAAATACTGAGCTGGCCACATGGCTGCCTCCCACGTAAGCCAGTATGGACAATGAATGTGAGAAGTATCATATGGCAGCTTCCGGCAATCATCCACGAGAGGCAGTTCACATGAACCATTGGTTCTCTTCTTTGTCAACCTTTCTTTCAGACTGCTGCTGCCCGGGACATGAACGCTATCGTCATGTACCATGGAGTCAAGGTCGTGCAAAGTAGAGCAACACAATTGGAAAAGCCTAGGCCTCTGAATGTCCTAGCAGCTTTGGGATGCTCACCAGGACTTTTACACAAGACAGAAAGAAACTGAAGTTTCTCAAGCAGCTGCTATGTTGGGGTTTCTGACAAAGCTACCCCTAATCCTGGGCAAAACAGGTTGGGTGTAGAAACATATGATGAAATCATTTTCTCTGAGAACACAGAAAGCATTCTTCCATTGATTTCTACCATCCAGTGCTGCTGATTTATAAAAACCAGTTCTCCTTCATATACGACCTGTTTTTCATTCTCTGAGAGCTCCGAGGACCTTATCCTCTGACTTTCTGAACTTCACAGTGGGTCTTTATTCACTCTTCCTGATTTGCAGTCATTAGGCCCTTTCAATGAGAAGATTCACCTTTGAGGCTCGGTTGGTTGAGCGTCCGACTTCAGCTCAGGTCACGATCTCATGGTTCATGGGTTTGAGCCACGCGTCAGACTCGCTGCTGTCCCCATCTCTCTCTGGGCCTCCCCGACTCATGCTCGCTCTCGCTCTCTCTCTCTCCCTCTCAAAAATAAACATTTTAAATAAATAGATGGATAAGATAGATAAAAGATTTATCTCTTCGTTCAACTCTAAGATTCCTGTTTTATTTCTAACTCTATTCCTTCCTTTTTATTCTGTCCATTCTCTGTTTCTAAAGGATCCTTTTTTTCTACTAGTCAGATGCAAGACCTCCTGATTTGAGACTCAGTTTCATATTTCTTTCAAAATTTAATCTTTTAAATTTTTCCTGTGTCCGGTCCTTGTACTGAATGGTAAATATGGCGACCACGTTTTCATTTCTAAGAGCTTTCTTGCTCCCTCGTTGTACATAGCATCCTGTTCTTGCGTACCGATGCAATTTCTTCTTGAGTCACTCTGTAGTAGTTTTCCATCAACATGTAGTAATACCCCAAACCTTGTGGTCAGGAACAATGAACTCTGATTATCTCATAGTTTTTGTGAGCCAGGCACCCAGGAGCCACTCAGCTGGGTAGTTCTGGCTTGGGGTCTCTCACAAGGATGCAAGCTCACACACAGGACTATTAGCAGGATTCAGAAGATCTGCTCCCAAGCTCATCCACGTGACTGCTGACAAGCCTCCAGTTTCTTCCCACATGGACCTCTTTCACAGTATGGACGCTGTCTTTCTTCTTCCTGGGGTTGCCTTCCCAACATGGCAGTCGGCTTCCTCCGGAGGAGGGGGTGTCAGTCTGGAGGGTACGGAGGGAGGAATAGAACCCAAAAGGGAAGCCCCGGGCTCTCGTAATTTTTAACCTAATGTTGGAAGGGGCGTGCCATCACTTCTGCCATACTCTGCTTGCTCACTAGAAAGGATTCACTAAGTTTAGGTCGCATTCAAGGGGAGAGAATATAAAAAGAAATGTGGACATACCTTTACGACCACCACATTCTTCTTTCATCTAGCTCTTTCTTGGTCCTGCTGCACTTTCCGCAAATACCTAGAAATTCAGATTTCGTTCGTTTAAATGGTAATATGAGGGGCGCCTGGGTGGCGCAGTCGGTTAAGCGTCCGACTTCAGCCAGGTCACGATCTCGCGGTCCGTGAGTTCGAGCCCCGCGTCGGGCTCTGGGCTGATGGCTCAGAGCCTGGAGCCTGTTTCCGATTCTGTGTCTCCCTCTCTCTCTGCCCCTCCCCCGTTCATGCTCTGTCTCTCTGTCCCAAAAATAAAAATAAAAACGTTGAAAAAAAAATTAAAAAAAATTAAAAATAAAAAATAAATGGTAATATGAGAACACGCGAAGGTTGACTCAGTTTGCATGTGGAAGGATTTGGGACTGGCAGAGTTTTAAGGTGAATAGTCAGGGCACTGGTTGGTCCCTAATCCCAAAATGACAAGGTCATTGTGCTGAGATACACTCCCCAAAATACCTGCCTTAGTTCTTCTGATACCAATAGTTCAAATATTTTAGGAAAGTCTCTGTTCAAATTGGTGCTTGGAACTAAATTCCCAGCCACCAACTTTACGGGAAGGGAAGGGGGGTGAAGAGGTTGACTCATCTGTGCACAGATTTCCAGCTAATCCTCATCTTGTCAGTCCCTCTGAGGCACCTGCCTATTTCCAGGTCTGGCCTCGTAGGGATGACAGTGCCAGGATTTTGCAAGGAGCCCATTTTCTCCCTTTTCCCAGGAGGTAAACTGCTCTGGAGCAGAGAGTCCTGAAAGTATTACTAACTAGCTTTGTAATCTCAGCAAGGAATTTTCCTATGCTTGTCTCATTTACAAAATCAGAGGGATGGGGGCACCTGGACGGCTCAGTCGGTTGAGCCTCTGACTTCGGCTCACGTCATGATCTCCTAGTTTGTGGATTTGAGCCCCACGTCGGGCTCTGTGCTGACAGCTCAGAGCCTGGAGCCTGCTTCGGATTCTGTGTCTCCCTCTCTCTCTGCCCCTCCTCCGCCCATGCTCTGTCACTCTCTCTCTCTCTCTCTCTCAAAGATAAGTAAACATTACAAAAATCAATTAAAAATTAATTTAATTTAATTAAAAAATCAGAGGAATGAACTAATTGAACTTTAAGTTTCTGTACAATAATAGCAATGAAATTCAGCCAGGATTGGACACTTTTCTGGCAGCTATGCTTCATATATTTTGAAATATAAAAAAATCTAGTGCATGGTGAAAAATAAATAAAATGAACTCAAGCTGAGAATATATAAGAAAGGTAAGAACAAGCTTCCAAAAATGGATGGGTCTGTATTTTTTTTTTCAGATTCTGCAAGAAACTTTCCTATTCTTGCTGGTAGACCTCTGTGTGAGAACCACTGAAACAAATGAAGAGTGTTTTCCCCAAAGAAACACAGTTTTTTGAGCATTTCAGTTATTTAGAAGGAGACTATGAAGCTGAGGGATGCCATCATTTTCTTTTAAGGGTATAACTTGGGCTTCTGGGCTTTACAAGATTCTGGGGAAAGGAGTTCTGGTTAACCTACACTGGTGATATTAAACACACCATTTTCTGATCATTTATACTTTGGATATACTCCTAGCAGAGCCCAACGTGGGGCTCAAACTCACAAACAGTGAGACCGTGACCTGAGCTGAAATCAAGAGTCAGACGCTTAACTGACTGAGCCACCCAGGAGCCCCACACATTAATCATATTTTAAAGCAATATCAGTATGATGATTTTGGTTAATGAATCTGAGAGTAAGAGAGATCTCAGGACCTACTCATTGGTACAAACCAAGTTCAAGACTTGGGAAACGCATGGCTGTTTATGGGCAAACATTTATATCAGCCCCAGCAGTTATATTGTCCTGAATTCTGCACAGAGCCCCTTTAAGGATTATTCAGGACAAAAGAAGTCAGACAAAAACCAGACCAATTCTTGGGGCACAGACCTTTGTGTTCTCCTCCACCAGAAATGTATCAGAAAACCTGACTTGCAAAGGGCTTCAGAAGCCGTATGTTACAATTACCTTGATCACAAAGTAGATGCTCATTCTTCAATATCATTGCTTTAATAAATCCAGTCAATGAAGGTTCAGCTGTTTCTGAACACACTCTAATTGCTGGCAGATTATGACCTTTATGTAGATGAAACTTGCTCCCTTCTAACTTCCACCCAAAACTGGTTCCCCTTTTGCCCTTTGGCAACATAGCGTTAGTCTAGACTTTTTCCCACGCAACACTTCTGAAAGCACTACCATATTCCCTGTGAAACTTTTCTTCTCTGGATTAAATAATCCCCATCCTTTCATCTAGTCTTATAAATCTTTGCTACCACCCTCCTCTAACTGCTCTTGCTTACCCATAAGCTCCTTCGGAAGGGCAGATACTAAGTCAGCACTGGTTTTGTCCAGATCTTACTTTGGGGATCAAAGGAAAGGCAGTACATAGTCCTTATTAGGCAATAATATGGCATATATGGGAGCTTTAGAAGCCATCTGTATTTCTGGTAGTAATATAAAGGATGTATCACTCCTTCCTTTCTTCCTAAAACATTTTACTGAGGGCCTACCCTGTGCAATAGGGATATAAGGATGAACAAAACCAGCATCAGAGCTGAAATCGATAGCCTCAAGTTCTCAATGTGGCAAAGAACACGACAGATTGGCAAGTAGAAGGAGCCCAGAACTCTCAAACTGTCTCCAAATTTTTATATTTTAGTAGTTAAGTACAGGCAGATTTTTGGAAGTTTGTTTTGTTTTATTTTTATTGAGGCACAGAGATCCAGGCATTAGAAGCCCAGACTGTGGTACAACAGAAGGAAACCTTAACTGAGAGTCAAATGACCTGGGTCTAGGTCCAGGCCCCGCCATCAACTGACTGTGTGATCTCCGACATATTACTTTACCTGTATGGACATCAGCTTTCCCACGTACACATGTGAAAAAGAAGCCAACTTCATTACTTGTTTGAAGATAAGGACCCAGACCACATGAACTTTAGAAGTCCAGTCCAACTTTAAGACAGAAGTTTCTTGGGGTGCCCGGGTGGCTCAGTCAGTTGACCACCCAACTCCCGGTTCCTGCTCAGGTCATGATCGCACAATTTGTGGGGTTGAGCCCCCAGTTGGCCTCTGTGCTCATGCGCGGAGCCTACTTAGGATTCTCTCTCTCTCTCTCTCTCTCTCTCTCTCTCTCTCTCTCTCTCGATACAGGTTTCTTTTCTGTATCTTTTCTGCTCTGCCAACTGAAGCAGAGGCAGACTAGGTGACTATATTGATTCAGAAAGCACCTTCCCTAGAGAATATCCTCCCTCCCTTGCCTAAACGTCCTCTGAGAGGGACCCTTGTGGCTTTCAAGGACGTATTGGAGAGGCAGGTATAGAGAAGGATAAGAGGCTTCGGCAAGAGGGAGAGGAAGAAAGTAAGCTCCTGGCTGTTTAAAGTGTGCCGGAGGCTTAGACTATAGAAAAGAAGGAAAGAGGATTTCAAGCAGGCCTTGCAGAGTAACCGGCCTGCCTTATTAGGCGAATAAAGAAAGCAAGCATTTACAACTAAAGCCCTCTACTGGGGGGACACAAACATCAGCGCAAAGCTCACTGGGTTGGCGACAATTCCAATGGCAGATATAGCAAAATTCGGAGAGAGAAAAGTTCAACAAAACAAGCATAAAGGTAATACAGTAGTGCCCTCCCCCACCCCCCCTGCCCAACACACACAAATCAGGAATTCCTGGGTAATATGTCCTTCCCTCTTCATGTAACTTGACCCTTAAGACCCAGCTTAAATTCACCTTCCATTCTGTGGTTTGTGCTGGGCAGCCCACACAGAATCTTCCACATTGCCTCTGTTGTCACTCAAGCTCCGCCATGGCCCTGGTCACCGTGTCTTGCAGTCATCTGCACATATGTCCGTTTTCCCCATTTGCTTGTGACTTTCTAAGGAAATGCTTCATTTCAGAATCCCCTGGATCTTGAACTGTGTAGGACCTAAAGTAGGTTGTCAGTGAATGACTTTTAATTTGACCTCAGGGAAGGGTCAAATACCAGTTCTAACAATCTCTAAGAACTTTCCTTTAAGGGAAATTTGGATACGACTACAGGAGGAAGTTAATGACATTAACCGTAGCCAGGTTGAGTTTCATAGAACACCAGGAAGTTTGCGACCCTACTAGAGGGAGTTCTAGGCTGACACTTATCTCTGTCCTTGCTCTGTTCACCAGGGGTTTCACGTGAACCTCTGGAGGGTAACAGATTGACCCTCAAAGGGTGGAAATGTCGGAATCATCCCGGCACTGAACTGAGTGAAAGCATTTCACTCAGAAGTTTACACTGAGTACAGGGACGTCTCTACTTTACCACTGGAGCGCCCACTCACTTCCTCCCTTGTCTAAGAGGTTCAAGACACCTAGGAAAAGCCCAGGAATTAGGAGGCAAGGAAAATTCAACCAGACACAGGATACATGCTTTTTGGTCGCAAAATGCTCTCTCCGCACAGCGCCTACCTTCCTAAGCACGACAACAACACACACACATGTACCCCTGTAACCGCTACAGAGCGTTCTGATGGTTTCATGAGGCCACGCAAAAACTGAAGATAGGAGCTCTTTCGTAATACTTTTCTAGTATCCTCCACGATGCCCACAGACCACTTCGGAGGCCATCTAGTTCATGCATTTTTTAGTGTGGTCCCAAATATGGTCATACTAAATTCACAGGTGCCAGGAATTCTCTGAAACTCTCTGCTCTCTTTTGTCCCTACCCCCCACCCCCCACATCCTGGGGAGGTCAGAGGGGAGGACGGAACTAGAGACTAGATTTAATTCAATCCAATAAACTCATACCTATCCATGATCTGGACGATCCCTTTAGGTAGTTGTCTCTCTGGCCAAATCTTGGGTTGAAAGCCCATTGCCGTGCTATGGACCCAACCCCAAATGGAATTTCAAGTGAGCAATGACTTTTAAGTTCCAGCAGGTATTAGCACTTCCCCAGAAGTCAAGCGACAATAAGGCAGTAAAATCTGTAGAGATAGACCTCTTTCAAAATATTTCAAAAATATGTTATATTTTTGTTATATTTCCATTCACTCATTCGCATGTACTAAGCACCTGTTGCATGACCCACCCCTCCCAGATTCAGACGACACATAAATACACAAGGTAGACAAGATCCTGCCCCCGAGAAGAGCACAGACAGTGACGAAGAGACAAGCAAACAGAAAAATTCACTATAGTGCAAGAAGTCCCAGACAAGGATCGGCTCAAAGGATTTACTACTCAGAGAAAGCACGCGATAGATATATGGCATGTTTGATGTGGAAATGCCCTTCAAGATCCTCTGGTCTGGTGATTCTCAAAGCTGGCACCTCATCAGGATCATTCATCACTCAGGAATTGTAAACTCAGACATAGTCCCTAGACTCCACCCCAGATACTGAATCAGAATATCTGGGGACTGGACCCAAAGATTTCACGTTTTATAACACTTCTCAGATGATCATGGTGCCAGTCCACAGTCTCGTGTTTGGGAATCACTGACCTGGTCTAGACGTTTGCAAACTATTTTTAGATCCAGAAACTGTTTGCTAACTAAAAGAGAAGAAACGTTCCTGCCACTCCTGATACCCAAAAGGAATGAGTCCACATGTGCCCCCAAAGACACGCACACGAATGTTCATAAGAACTCCATGCATTCCCGCCACACACTATAAACAACCCAGATGCCCACAGCAGTGGAATGAATAAATAAACCATGATGTAGTCATACGATAAAATGCGGAACTACTACTTAGCAACGGAAAAGAATGAACTTCCTGTACAGGAAATGACTTGGATGAATCTCACAGACGTTATTGGAGTAAAAGAAGCCAGACACACAAATGAGTACCTGCTGATTTATTCCATTTATATGAAACTCCGAAATAGGCCTAACAAAGCTATGGTAATGCCGGTGGAAATAGTAGCTACCTTGGGGTTGGCGGGCAGGAAGCCTCAGGGAGAGGGGTGGTGGTATTGGAGCTTGACCGGGAAGAAGGCGTAAGGGAAACTGAAGAGATCAAAACGTGGGGCACCCGGGTGGCTCAGTAGGCTAAGCATCCAACTCTTGATTTCACCTGAAGTCACGGTCTCACACGTCGTGAGATCGATCGCCGCGTCGGGCTTTGTGCTGACAGTGCGGAGCCTGCTTAGGATTCTGTCTCTCCCTCTCTCTGCCCCTCCCCTGCGCTCTCTCTCTCTCTCTCTCAAAATAAATAAATAAACATTAAAACAAGAGAGAGATAAAAATGTTCTGTGCCCTGAACTGGGTAGTAGAGGAGTGTGTTCATGTTGTAAAAATTCATTGAGCTGTACGCTTACGATTCGTGGACGTTACTGTATACGGCTTATGCCACAGTGAAAGTTTAAAACCCAGCAAGACACAATCACCTCCCAAGGCAGCGTGAGTGAGCACAGCAGAGACGACAGACATGCCCTGACTGAAACGCAATATATAAATCCAATTAGCCCTCCTCACTGTTCAGATGAAGGCATTGACTTCCAGAGAGGGGGTGTGCTTCAGAACCAGGGCAGGGCAGAATCAGGAGGGAAGATGTATCTGCCACAAGTTACTACATCAGAAATCCATTAGACATAAAATGAAAAAGAAACAAAACAAAACGAAACAAAACACTGCGATTGTTGCTGTGACCTAAGACCAGGCAAGATGGAAGCAAAGAAGGCCAGGTCAGAACGCTCCCTTTGGAACACCTGTTCGTTCCCTGGATCGAATCCCCTCCTCCATTCCATTTGCACTGTTGCAAAGCCCCATTCATTCAATTTCCGCTAATTGGGACGTAATGATAATTTAGATAGATGCTCAACTGAAGTTACCTATTACTCAGCAACTCTTTCTTCAAAGATTAGGCAAACGAGCGGTAGAAACACAATTAGAGGCAGTATGTTTGTGATACTCAAGAAAAAAAAATAAGCAGGTTTCAAGTAACACCAAGCACATTAGAAATGCCTGACAAACCCGTCATCCTTCAGGTCCGGGTTCAAGTACTGCCTATTTCCTGTGGCTTTGACTGACACAGCGCGTGTTGCCGACAGCTGCCTTGCCCATATTCCCCAGCAATTGGATCCTCCCTCCATCTAAACACATCATTCTCCTCCTCCTCATCTAATAATTTCTTAAATCCTTGGCCTCCTTTGCTAGCTTGTGAGCCCTGAGAAACCCTTGCTCTGGTCAGTGAACAGGGAGTATCAGATGTGACTAAAACAAAGGGCAAAAATGGGGGTCGGGGTATCTGGACATGAGCGCAAGATGAAAAGTTGAGGCTTGACTCTAAATCTGGGTCTAAACTTCCAGGTTTGCAAAAAAGAAAAAAAAAAGAATCAGATACAGCAGAGTGGCAGAAGAGACCAAGTAGTTCCTCATGGCTCCAATATAGGGCAGAGGTGGAGCGGGGAGGAAGGAGGAAGGAGGAGGCAGGTAGTCGCAGGTAGTCAAGGGCCAGGACAGAAAGGATATTGTGCATCCCGTGAGGACTTTGTCAGCAGCAACGTGGGGACCCACTGAAGGCTTTCGAAGCCGGGACGCGAAATCGCCAGAGTTCTGGACGTTTTTGAGGAGGGCACCTTTTGGGACGAGCACTGGGTATTGTACGGAAACCAATCTGACAATCAATTTCAAATTAAAAAATAAAAAAATCATGAATTCTAGTTGCTTCACATACAGTGTAATATTGGTTTCCGGAGTCGAATTTAGTGAGTCATCACTTATATACGATACCTAGTGCTCATCCCGACAAGTGCCCTCCTCAATGCCCATCACCCATTTGGCCCATCCCCCCCCACCTCCCCTCCAGCCACCCTCAGTTGGTTCTCTATAGTTAAGAGTCTTTTATGGTTTGCCTCCCTCTCTTTTGTCCCCCTTCCCCCATGTTCATCTGTTCTGTTTCTTAAATTCCACATATGAGGGAAATCATATGCTATTTGTCTTTCTCTGAGTGACTTGTTTCACTTAGCCTAATACACTCTAGCCCCATCCATGTCATTGCAAATGGCAAGATTCCATTCTCTTTTTTTTACTTTTTAATGTTTATTTGTTTTTAATTTTGTTTAATGTTTGTTTATTTTTGAGAGAGACAGAGACAGAACTTGAGCGGGGGAGGGACAGAGAGAGAAGGAGACCCAGAATCCGAAACAGGCTCCAGGCTCCGAGCCGTCAGCACAGAGCCCGACGCGGAGCTCGAACCCACGAACCGTGAGATAGGACCTGAGCCGAAGTCAGACGCTCAACCGACTGAATCACCCAGGCGCCCCACGATTTCATTCTTTTTGATAGCTGAGCAATATTCCATTGTTTATATATACTACATCTTTCTCCATTCATCAGTCGATGGACGTTTGGACTTTTTCCATAGTTTGTTTATCGCTGATCATGCTGCTATAAACTTTGGGGTCCATGTGTCCCTTCAAATCGGTTTTTTTTTGTATCTTTTGCGTAAATACCTAGCAGTGCAATTGCCAAGTCATAGGGTCGTTCTATTTTTAACTCTGTGGAACCTCCCTACTGTTTTCCAGAGTGGCCGCCCCAGTCTGCATTCCCACCAACAGTGCAAGGGGGTTCCCGTTTCTCCACCTCCTCGCCAGCATCTGCAGTCTCCGGATTTGTTCATTGTGGCCACTCTGACCAACGTGAGGTGGTTTCGATTTGTATTTCCCTGATGAGGAGCCACGTTGGGCAAATCGTCAGATTTCTGTTTAAAAGCTTCCCTGTCACCAATTGTGAAATGAGATGCAGTGTGGACACGAGTAGGCCAGTAGGGGTCGCTGGGGGTCTTCCTTAGGGTGCCAGGAGGGGTGATGGCAGCAGGAAGGTGCCTTCCAAGGATATCTAGGAGGCGGAGCCACTAAGACCTTTCTGGCTGCCACCACAAGGATGGATGCTAACTTTTCAGCTGACACACGCACGGGCCAAGTGTGTGTTACATAAAAATGTTTACCTGATAAACCGGGAAGGGCATCTGGCTGGCTCGGAGTTCAAGCCCTACGGTGAGCGTAGAGGTTACTTTAAGAAAAAAATTAATTAATTAAAGGGGCGCCTGGCTGGCTCAGTCGGAGGAACAGGCAACTCTTGGTCTTGGGGTTGTGAGTTCCAGCCCGACGTTGGGTGGAGAGGTTACTTAAAATGTCAAATCCTTAAAAATAAAAAAAATTTTGGGGCGCCTGGGTGGCGCAGTCGGTTAAGCGGCCGACTTCAGCCAGGTCACGATCTCGCGGTCCTGGAGTTCGAGCCCCGCGTCGGGCTCTGGGCTGATGGCTCAGAGCCTGGAGCCTGTTTCCGATTCTGTGTCTCCCTCTCTCTCTGCCCCTCCCCTGTTCATGCTCTGTCTCTCTCTGTCCCAAAAATAAATAAACGTTGAAAAAAAAATTTTTTTTTTTAAAATAAATAAATAAATAAATAAATAAATAAAATTTTAACCCCCCCCCCAAAAAAATAAAATAAAAGTAAGTAAATAAATAAATGATGAACCCGAGGACTGGTGTCTGTCTTTGTTATTGGTTCTCTGTTTAGCTTCAACCCCGTCTGCCCGGGGACAGAGCCCTTCTCTGACCTTGACCCCCATGGCCGGAAGATCAGACCCTAAACTTCACACCCTCAAGTAAGAGCATATGCCAGACTCCACACAGTTTGGATCTAGCCCTCCCGCGCTCCAGGCTGGATGCACACAGATGCCCGCAAGAAGCTTCCAGGCTGTTGAGAGGTGGGGGGTAGATACATAAACCAGCAAGATACGGTGCAAGAGAAGGTACTTCTTATCCACACCTCCCTCCGTTGGTCTGCTCATCCATCCGTTCAACAAACATATCTGAGTATCAGTCTGCTAATTGCTGTTTTATATGTTGGGGGCAGATGTGCATAAAATAATGGCGTTCAGGCCCTGTGTCGGGAGGCTCTCAGTTCCCTGGTCCCACTGATCCCATTCCTGATTTCCTCCATTTTCCACACGTCCACATCCAAGTCCTCAATGAGCTTTGTGACCGAGTCTTTCTAAGACACACAGTACACATCTAAGATCCTCTGTTTCTGACATCACAACTCAGGCTAACATGAGAGGAGACACTGCAAAAATGTGAAGGGAAACCTGACATCAGAGCAAGTACACAGAAATAACGGTCTCATAAAATATTCATTATGTATAAATGTGCTCTGTGATTCTTACTCCATCTGGAAGACCTGGATCTCTCAGGGGGAGCATTTTTTCAATGTTTATTTATTTTTGGGACAGAGAGAGACAGAGCATGAACGGGGGAGGGGCAGAGAGAGAGGGAGACACAGAATCGGAAACAGGCTCCAGGCTCCGAGCCGTCAGCCCAGAGCCCGACGCAGGGCTCGAACTCACGGACCGCGAGATCGTGACCTGGCTGAAGTCGGACGCTTAACCGACTGTGCCACCCAGGCGCCTCAGGGGGAGCATTTTTACCTCAGATTTTTCTGCGAGAGAAACATCTATGCAATCTGTGTACTTTTCCAGTGCCTTTCCTCACATATGCTCTAAGGGCTCTGACTTGCCTTTGGAGTCCATAGACCCCTTCACAGGTTTGCAGCATTTCCAAAAATCGGGAGACTCTCCAAAACCAAACTGGATTTCAGGACCTGTAGGCGGTGTTGACGGGTACAGATTTGTGGTATCTAGAATAGGGTCCCTGTCAGGCCCATCGATTTCACTCATGTCACTAAACTATGAGGATACGACAGATTTTCCTGGTTCGCTCCACTCAACTCCAGAAACTCGGTCCTAATTTTACCTTAAAATTAAACTCAACTTAGAGGCTCCGTGGAGGGTGAGGAAGCACCAGAGAAACATCATGATCGATGAACACAAGCGAAGCATCTACTAGACCGTTACATCCCCCCTCAGTTCTGACATAGACCATGGAGATTTCTAAGTTCCCCAAACTCAAGGTTGACTAGGACCATGGTAGGTACTCAAAAGAAACTCACGAACCATGTCATCTTCTGAGAAGGTAAATCTTGTCTCGTTCACGTAGCGTCCGTGAGAAGTCAGCACACACACTGAATTGACACGGGGAGCCCATACAAGGAACATCTGACCAGACGCGAGGGTGGGAGATAGCCTGGACGAGCCAAGAAGAACGTTAGCTACCATTTATCTCATGCTTCCCGCGTGCCAAGCACATTTTCTTAATTAACCCTCGCAACAGACCTGGCCCACTGGTGGTATCATCAGCATCAACATCATCACCATCACCAGCATTTTATGCGTGAGGAATCTGAGGCCCGTTGAGGCACAATAACCTGCCCAACTCCACGCGGCAGCTAAGCGGCAGAGCCATAATTCGAACCCAGGTCCGTTCGACTCCAGAAGCCCTTCACCACGACGATTCGCGGTCTCTTAACAAGAAAGCCTGTTTTTTATACTTCCAACGCCGACGTCAAGAAAATTCAAGAGTTCCACCAGCGAAATCCAGTCCGAAGGTGGTCATGGTGCACGGTGGGGAGCCATGGCGCGACCAGCCCACGGGTGGGGATGTTCTGTCATTGACACAATGGCGGGGAGCCGAAGCACACGCTGAGAAGGGGAAAGCCGGTCTGACTGGTGAACGCGGTCCCGTGGCTTCTGACCTCGCCCTGCCGTTCCCAGCTCCTTTCGGCTGGGCCCACTTGTCCCCGGACCCGCAAGGTTAGCCCCGCTCGGCACCTGGGCCAGTGTCCGGGACGAAGGAAACACAGCTGTCTTGAGTTCACATGTGTTACTCCAATAATCAGTCCTTGCTGACGTGCATGCTTGAGAAGACAGCATGGGTAAGGTAAATAGAAGGCACCTGAGTGGCTCAGCTGGTTAAGCGTCCGACTTCAGCTCAGGTCATGATCTCACAGCTCATGGGTTCGAGCCCCACGTCGGGCTCCGTGCTGACCACTCAGAGCCTGAAGCCTGCTTCGGATTCTGTGTCTCGTCTCCCTCTCCCTCTGCCCCCTCCCCCACTTGCCCTCCGTGTCTCTCTCTTTCAAAAATAAATAGACATTAAAAAAATTGTTTTTTAAGTGGAAGAGAGAGGAAGAAGCAATCAGAGCGATCCAATACGAGGACTGAACTCTCCTTTGCTAGCTTTGAAGACAGAGGAAGGGCACCATGAGCCAAGGAAAGCAGGCAGCCTCTAGAAGCTGGAAAAGGCCACCGGAGGGATTCTCCGCTAGAGCCTCCAGAAGGATCGTCGCCCTGCCAATGTTTTTACTTTTTAACTCAGTGATACCACTGATCTCCAGAACTGTAAGATAATAAATTTGTATTGTTTAAGCCACTTTGTAATACTGTGCTCCCGTAGCAATAGAAAACCAACACATCATCCTACTACTCACCGACACGATGGCGAAGAAACTCCTAGTTAATTACGAAACCAGGTCAACTTCAAGTTTAGAGGCACACGTTCAGTGTGAGCCCACCATGGAAGAGGGCCAGTCCCGGCCCTTAGAGTTCAGAGCTGAAGCAGTGTAGAGGGACACAATCTATAGCCCCTCCAGACGCCATCAAGACAATTTGGTACTTCGGTCACTTGGAAGTTTTTCGTAGATTTCAATGTAAGTCTATTCTCATCAAGCCAACGGGATGCTGTGTGGGGTTTCCAAGTTGAGCCTTTTGCTTCTGGGATCGGAGCTCTTCAGTTGACCCACAGTGAAGTGAGAGAGCAGGTTTCTATGCCTCACGACGGCACTTTACCAAGACAAGCGTGAAGACCAGAAAGTTCTGCATGTCAGCATCATTGATGAGGAAGGTTCTGCTAAACACTGCACATTTCCATCCCAGTTATAGACACGGGAAATTAGGGAAGCTGAGAGAAGACTTCATTTAGAATACAAAGTTAAAAGGAAAAAAGCAAAATAGAAAATGTGCCCAAAAAGATAGAAAATGAATTGAAACAAACAAGTCAATTTAAGACCCATTAGATCCTTGTTCGTATCGTTGCAGGATTTTGAAGTTGGTTGCATTAAAATATCCCTGAACTTTGAAGGATCTCAGGTTTCCAAAATAATTTATGTTGACATCATTCCTAATTTCTTCGCAGAGATTTCAACTCCCCAAAAAAGTTCTTTATCGGGGAGAGGAAAACCTCACTCTGAGGAGGCTGAGAACAGGGCTGCCGGGGAAATGGGCCTGAGCGGGGCTCTGTGACTCTACCGACTGACTCAACACGTGGCAGAAATGACGCGCTTGATTTCCGCAGGGAGAAGAGGACTTGACTTCTTCTGAAAGCCCTCCCTGCCGGCCGCCAACAGCACACCCAGAGAAGCCTTGTGGCGCCATCAGCTTGGAGCAGTGGGCAGAGGCGAGGACGTATTTTTTTTTTTTTTTTAGTTTATTTATTTTGAGACAGAGAGCACAAGCAAGGGAGGGGCAGAGAGAAGGAGAGGCAGAATCCCAAGCAGGCTCCATGCCATCAGCTCAGAGCCTGGTGCAAGGCTCGAACTCACAAACTGCAAGATCATGACCCGGGCTGAGATCGAGAGTGAGACATGTAACCAGCTGAGCCATCCGGGCGCCACTGCACTGTTTTTTCAAATTCTTCTGTCTCCTCATGACTACCAGCTACAGGACGTAGCTTACTGTAGTGATAGGAGACTGGGCTTTGCAGTCCTACAGACCTGGGTTCAAATGTGGATTCTGCCGCTCCCAGGCCGTGCTATCGTGGTTAAGTCATTTAACCTGTGTGAAACTTTGGTCACCTGTAGAATGGGGTAACACTACTCCTCCGCAGGCCTGTTGTAAGGAGTCCTTAAAGTAGCACATGCACAGCCCTTAGCACGGGGCTTAACGTGGAATGAAAAGTCATCAGACTCTGCCTCTCACGGCTGTACAGCTAATGCTGACTAGCAGCCCTGGGAAGGCTTAGGGGGAGCAGCACGCCCTGGGACAGTCATTGTCCCTAATGCTGTCCTTTTTTCCTTTTCCTTCCAGCCACTCAGCTTCCGCTCTGGATGAATGAGGTCGACAGACTGTCACCTTCATACGTCAGCAGTGGGAACCCCAGCAGAAATGGAACAAGGGGAGCCCCATTTCGATCTACCCGCCATGCACCTGAGTAAGTCGGAGCTTTTGCGTCCTGACCTGCACAGTAGCATCCACTCAGTCGGCCTCAGAGGGTGGAGGGCTGAAAACAAAAGGGTAGATGATGAAGGCGTATGTTGCTTTAAACGCCGGAATCTTCGAACGCTGGCACTGGGAAGGCTCCCTAGGAATGACCTAGTTCCACCTGCTCATCTTACAGATAAAGAAACCGAGGGGCACCTGGGTGGCTCAGTCGGTTGGGCGTCCGACTTGGGCTCAGGGCATGATCTCACGGTCTGTGGGTTCGAGCCCCGCGGCGGGCTCTGTGCCGACAGCTCTCAGAGCCTGGAGCTCTGTTTCAGATTGTGTCTCCCTCAGTCTCTGCCCCTCCCTTGCTCACGCTCGCTCTCAAAAATAAATAAACATTAAAGAAAGAAAGAAAGAAACTGAGCCCAAGAGAATGAGTGTCACAAGTATCAGAGCCAGGGGCAAATAACAGTGAACGTGCTAAGAAATAGCTTACTGCTGGGGGGAGGTCTTATAAACCGATCTCATTAAATCTGCACAGTTTTCTTAGGTACTACTATTGCTCCCATTTCAGAAGGACGGAAATTGAGGCACAGAGAGCTTAAAAAACGCATCCAAGACAACACTGCCAGGAGGTGTAAGAGCCACGATTTCGGTCCAGGCCTGGCCTCTCCGCAGCCTAGGCCTCCGCATGGGGCCCGGCTCCCTGCCCGCGCTGGGCTCGGCGATCCAGAACTAACGGCGCGGCAAGGGGAGAGTCACGGCCGGCGGTCGCGCGCTCTGCGAAGTCGCACCGCCCCTGTGATTCCGTTTTGGGACCCCGCTCCCGACCTGCTGAGTCTCAAGGTTGGACTCAGGCTCAAGGCTGGAGCTCTGTTTCGGAGCTGCTTGTCCCAAACTTGGTCGAGCCTTAGAATTGTCGGCTCCTTGACATACTGCCTGAAGTACAAGTATCCGTTCCCAAGGCACCCGAGGGCCACAAGCTCCAGGGTTGCGATCAACGTCTTTGAACATGATTCCCTCGTCGCCTCGCCCGGGGTTCCCCCACAGGAGCTGTGAACTCACGGCCCGCAGCTTCCCGCAATAACGCAGAGTATCACTAAGGGCCCGAGGATGAGCGTCCGTGGGACCCGGAGCGAGTCGCCTTGGCTCGCTGGGCCTCCGGTGCCCGACGCTGTGACCTCCCATCCCAGCCCAGTGGGGGCGGAGGGCTTATCTGGGCCACGATCGACCGACAGGCCTCACTCGGACACAGCACGGATCGTTCGTTCTGTGTTACCAGTGCTCCTTTCACTGTTCCTTCTCTGCCCGCCACCCCAGAGATTCCCTAAGGTTACAGACCGTGTCGTATCCCTTTCTGCATCCCTGGGGCCTAACGTGGTGCTCAGCGCGCAGCCGGTGACCAGAAATTTTCTTGAATTTTCCCGAATGACGTAGGAAACAAGCCACTGCATAGGGAAAACCAGAAAATCAACACAGAGAGAGAAGTGGCCATGTGAACAGGGGATCTGAGGTCTCGGAAAGAAGGAGCGAGGTTGGGACTTAAGACAGAACTGGACTCAGGGCACCTGGCTGGCTCAGTAGACGGAGGATGCGACTCTTGATCTCAGGGCCGTGAGTTCAAGCCCCGCACGGGGTGTAGAGATTACTTTAAAAAATAAAACTTAAACAAAAATTGGAAAAAAAAAAAAAACAAGACGGAGCTGGGATCGATCTGTCATGGAGAACAGCACTGACCCCTCCTCATGGTCATAATTTCTCCGTTCGTGTCTTTTCTTCCTAAAATAGGGGTGGAAGACAGGGCATAACATGATGATACTTTCTGGAAGCTTCTGGTAAAGTAATTCCTGAATTATGTGGAATTTCAAGGGGGCGGGATCCATACCACAAAGTATTAGGATTAGAATTCTGCTTTTGTGTCCATTACTATGCTGAGTACACAGAATCCCAAGATGAACGCGATTTACCTTCCTGATGGGTTCAGGGTCCATGGGAGGCATGATGATTTTGACAGAGAAATAGAATTCTAAGACTAACATAATAACTGTTAGAACAGAATGAAAACTGGGGGCACCTGGGTGACTCAGTCAGTTAAGCTTCTGACTCTTGTATTTCGGCTCAGGTCATGATCTCATGGTTTGTGGGATCGAGCCCTGCATTGGGCTCTGTCCTGACCAGAGTCTCTTTGGGATTCTCTCTCTCCCTCCCTCTCTCTCTCTCTGTCCCTTCCCCACTTGCTCTCTGTCTCAAAATAAATGAATAAACTTTTTTTAAATTTTTAATGTTTATTCATATTTGAGAGAGACAGACAGACAGACCGTGCTTGAGCAGGGGACGGGCACACAGAGAGACAGAGACACAGACGGAATCTGAAGCAGGCTCTGGGCTCCGAGCTGTCAGCACAGAGCCCGACGCGGGGCTCGAACTCACAAGCCGTGAGATCATGACCTGAGGCGAAGTCGGACGCTCAACCGACTGAGCCCCCCAGGCACCCCAAGAATAGTTTCTTAAAATTGGGAAGCGATTGAGAAGTTATGAGGTATCTGGGTTAGCTAGGGAGACAGTATAGACAAAAAAAGTTTAGTTTCATCAGTGAACTAGTTCAAATAACACCAGTTGAATCCCAACTGCAAACTGGTCACCGTGGTATACAGATGACTGGTATACAGATGACTCACGTTAGCAGGTCATTTCCAATACGGTAAATATCAAATTCCTGATCCTCTGATGCAAAATGATCCAACCCTGACTCTTCTCTTCTAAGAAAGCAAACCTCCTTCCTGGAAGAAACACCTAGGAAATGTCTGGATCTACTCTCTTGAAGCCAAGTGTATTATTAGCTTTGCATTGCTCCCTAACAAATAATTAGACCTTACTGGCTTAAAACACAGTAAGCAAAACAGAAAACCCCAGATAAGGGTTGAACAAAACGGACGTTTGTCTCTCACAAAAAAGAAGTCTAGAAGCAGGAAGTCCAAGATTAGCACGGTATGTCCAAGAGCAATAGGGACCCAGTCCCCTAGTGTCTTCTCTGTTCCACCACATTAGCTCTTGGGTTTCCATCTTCAAGTCATTTCATGCCAGTAAGGCTGCTGACACTCCGGCCATTTGGACTACATTCCATGCAGCAGGAAGAAAGACTAGTCGGAAGGCAAAAAGGCTCACTTCTGTGTTGAGACAGCCCCCTTCAAAACTCTGTCTTGGGGTGCCTGGGTAGCTCAGTTGGCCCAATCGGCTCAGGTCATGATCTCACGGTTTGTGAGTTCGAGCCCCGCATCAGGCTCTGTACTGACAGCTCAGAGCCTGGAGCCTGCTTTAGATTCTCTGTCTCCCTTTCTCTCTCTACCCCTCCCCTGCTCGTGTTCTGTCTCTCTCTCTCCAAAAAATAAACATTAAAAAACAATTTTCTTAAACAATGCTTTTATTATCTCACAATTTCCGTAGATCCGAAATCCAAAGGCAGTACATCTGGCCGTCTGCCTCAGGTCTCATCGGGTTGAAATCCAGGTGACAGCCAGAACTGAGGTCTCTTCAGAAGATCTACTGGGGAGGGGCGCCTGGGTGGCGCAGTCGGTTGAGCGTCCGACTTCAGCCAGGTCACGATCTCGCGGTCTGTGAGTTCGAGCCCCGCGTCGGGCTCTGGGCTGATGGCTCAGAGCCTGGAGCCTGTTTCTGATTCTGTGTCTCCCTCTCTCTCTGCCCTTCCCCCGTTCATGCTTTGTCTCTCTCTGTCCCAAAAATAAATAAACGTTGAAAAAAAAAAATTCATTTAAGAAGATCTACTGGGGAAAGTTGTCCGTCCAGGACCCTCCGTTGTTGGCAGAATTCATCTCCTTATTATTTAGAATTAAGGTCCCCAGATTTTTGCTGTCTGTCGGCCAGATGACTACTCATCCCGTGAAGGCCATCTGTATGTTCTGCCCCCTGACTCTCTCCCAACCTCACAGCTTGTTTCCTCAAGACCAGCACTGGAAAGAAAGTTTCTCTGACCTAAAGGAGGGTCTGGTCACTCATTTTTTTTAAAATTTTTTAATTTTTATTTATTTTTTCAGACAGAGCGTGAGCCGGAGAGGGGCAGAGAGAGAGGGAGACACAGAATCCGAGGGTGGCTCCAGGCTCTGAGCTGTGGGCACAGAGCCCGACGTGGCGCTCGAACTCACAAACTGCGAGATCACGACCTGAGCTGAAGTCAGATGCTTTGCCGACTGAGCCACTCAGGCGCCCCTGGTCACTCTTTTAAAGGCTTTTGCCTTGGGGCGCCTGGGTGGCGCAGTCGGTTAAGCGTCCGACTTCAGCCAGGTCACAATCTCGCGGTCCGTGAGTTCGAGCCCCGCGGCCTGATGAATTCAGCCGCTCAGGATAATGTCCTGTATGATACAGGCACGAAGAGCCGGAGGCAGGGGTCACTGGGGACACCTCAGGGTCAACCCACCACCCCAAGTTCTGCTCTCGGACGTGCTCAATAACTCCCAGAACAAACGCATCGCGGATTCGAACCAAGCTAACTGGGTACGAACCCAGTAACCTTGTTTTGTTTCTGCACACGATTATCTCGATGAGCGCCCACTCATACCAATCTGTGAATCTCTAGTGTCTAACAAAACCTGTTGCTCAGTTAAACGGAAGGCAAGAGTAGACATTTGAGGTGATAAAAAGCTTCTCCTTCAGCCCCAGTCAGCCTCCGGGGTGGAGCCCCAGCTTCGCGTCACTGAAAGTCGCCCTCCAACCGCAAGGATGACAGGAACCACATAACAAAGGAAGCAGTGACCACAGTTAACCAAATGGGAAAATTCACGAATGCAAAAGGAGGGAGGGGTCTGGAGATCGCCATTCAAAGTCTTAGTGCTTTTTGAAGAGACGGGACTTCCCCTGTGCTTGAAAATACTTAGTAAGACCACACATGCACGTGGAGATCAAAGATAGACTTTTTATTTATTTGCCTATTTATTTATTTATTTACTTTTTTAATGTTCGTTTATTTCTCAAAAAGATGTTTTTAATGCTTACTTTGTTTTTGACAGAGAGAGACAGAGTGCAAGCGGGGGAGGGGCAGAGAGAGAGGGAGAATCCGAAGCAGGCTCCAGGTTCTGAGCTGTCAGCACTGAGCCCGACGAGGGGCTCGAACTCACCAACCGCGAGGTCATGACCTGAGCCAAAGTCTGACACTTAACTGACTGAGCCACCCTGGTGTCCCAGTGTTTATTTATTTTTGACAGAGAGAGAGAAAGACAGAGCGTGGGAGGAGAAACAGACATGCTGGAAGCCGAGCTGTCCCAGCCTGAGTGGCAGGGCCCGGGCCGTGGACGGATTGGTGACTGCGGGGCGGCCCACGGACAGGGAAGCTTCTTGTCCTCCCGCTTTTAGGTAATTCGGCCTTAATAAAGTACCTGGGGTATTGTCTGTTGGGGAATTGTTCTCGACAGGCCCTCCGGGAAAAGAACCGTTAGGGAAGAAAATAAGGTTCCGCAAGAAATTGAGCGGCCTTACGTTTAGCCCTTGCCATCCCCTATGGAGACTCCCCTACTTACAGGAAGGATAGCCTCCTGCAGTTGCCAGCAAAGGGGCCTGTAAAGGAGAGACACAGATTTGAAAGCCTCACTCTGGCAACTAAAGAGTGTATCTCTGGGCACAGGTGACTTCAACCCTAGGCCCACCTGGCCCCCCGGAGGCATTCCAGATGATGACTGAACCTAGTCGGTGAAGCTATAGAATGGTTCGCTGGTCCCTAGGTGCATTGTCTCTCTGAGAATGTATGAGGCGTGGGTTTCTAAGGCTTTTTCGGCCCCTTTCTGGCACCTGGGACCGAGGCGAACACATTGTTCTTCTGCCTCATGTGGTCAGGAGGTCATGTCCCTGTCACTGTTCCACTAGAGGTGTTGAGAAACGGAGGGCCTTTCACGAGAACAGCAAAGCAAATGCTCTGTAGATTATAGATAAATGCAGACGCATAATGGAATGATGTAAGAAATTAAGCTATAATCAAAGGGTATGCGGGAAAGTTAGGGGAAAATTGCCATGTTCTTTCTTAAAGGTTGATGACACATAGGAACATTTTCAAAGGTAGGTAATGTTAGAAAAACATAGAGCTGGACTCCGGCACAGAGAGAGAGGGAGACACAGAATCCGCAGCAGGCTCCAGGCTCCGTGCTGTCAGCGCAGAGCCCGACATGGGGCTCGAACCCACAAACCGTGAGATCATGACCTGAGCCGAAGTCGGACACTAAATCGACTGAGCCACCCAGGCGCCCCAAAGACAGTCTTTTTAGATATTGAGATTTTCCAGAGGATGCTCCTCCGAAATTATTTATCTCAGGCATGGAGTCACTAGGAAAATTCTCATGTTACGCATACAGGAGAAATATCACCCAAAACGGTGATGTAAATATAAAGCCATGAAACAAAACTGAGATTGTGCTTTAAAAGCAAGAATCCTGCTTCCATTAAAAAATATGCCTCGGGGACGCCTGGCTGGCTCAGTGGGAGGAGGATGTGACTCTTGATCTCCAGATCTGGGTTGTGAGTTCCAGCCCCACAGTGGGTGTAGATGATGAAGTTTTAGGGTGATGGGGGGATGGTGGAAGGTCCGGAGCTGATGGCCAAGAAAGAATTCTTGAAGACGTCTTTGTTGCAATAAGGTGATTTTATTAAAGCGGGGAGACAGGACCCGTGGGCAGGAAGAGCTGCACTGCGGTGGTGACGGGTAACTCATTATATACCTCGGGTGGGGAAGGGGTCAGGGATAGAGTACGTCTTTAAGGAATTCTGGAAGCCAGGTTTCCAGGACCCGGAGGGGCTAGCTGTTGCTAGGAAAACACCATTTATTATCATTTAATAAAGCCTTAATGGGGTGCCTGGGTGGCTCAGTCGGTTGAGCGTCCGACTTCAGCTCGGGTCATGATCTCACAGTCCGTGGGTTCGAGCCCCGCATCGGGCTCTGTGCTGACAGCTCAGAGCCTGGAGCCTGCTTCGGATTCTGTGTCTCCCTCTCTCTCTGCCCCCTCCCCTGCTCATGCTCTGTCTCAAAAATAAATAAAAACATTAAAAAAAAATTTTTTAAAAACCTTAGTCACGAGACCCTTCAGATATATATCAGGGGCCATAAGCTTGGGGGTATGATTGGCTGCACATATCTTGGGGCAGTGGAGATAAAGGAAGGAGAGTTACAGAGTCCCCGAGGTTGGGATAATGTTGAGCTAAGGTTCTCTTTCGCCCCCAGCAAAGTGTCATCCCTGAGGCAGCTGAGCTCCTAGAGGGAGGTCACTCTGCCGATCTCGAGGACTTGTCCATGGGCTGTAGGCAGTAAGGGTATTTAATTTTTCATTTGCCTTACTTTCTCACATCACCATGGCAAGCACTTAAACCCCTTTCCTTTGTTCTGGGGTAGCCAGGAGTGTCTGAAGAATATCACACATATTCCACTGGGGGTGGGGGGTGGGGGGGATGCCAGCCTATATCCTGCCCTCAGCTTGACCCATCCTCCCTCATCACAGAGATTACTTAAATAAATAAATAAAAATTGAAAAATGACTCCTGAGGCAAGGGAAACAGATGCAAAAGTAAACTATTGGGACTATATCAAAATAAAAAGCTTCTGCATGGCGATGGAAATAATCAACAAAACTAAAAGGCAACCTACAGAATGGGAGAAGGTATTTGCAAATGACACATTTGATAAAGGCTTAGTATCCAAAACACATAAGGAACTTATACAACGCAACACCAAAAAAACGAATATTACAATTACAAAATGGGCAGACGACAAGAACAGACACGTCTCCAAGAAGACATCCAGATGGCCAAGAGATACGTGAAAAGATACGCAACATCATTGATCATCAGGGAAATGCAAATCAGAACTACGGTGAGAGATCACCTCACACCTGTCAGAATGGCTAAAATCAACAACACAAGGAACAAGAGGTGTTGATGAGGATGTGGGGGAAAGGAACGCTCTTGCACGGTTGATGGGAATGCAAACTGGGGCGGCCACTGTGGAAAACAGTATGGACCTTCCTCAAAAGGTTAAAAAAGAGAACCACGATATGACCCGGTAATTCCACTACTAAGTATTTAGCCAAAGAACGTGACGACACTCATTTAAAAGGATATATGCACCCCTCTATTTATTGCAGCATTAATAACAGTAGCCAAGTTATCAAAGCATTCCAAGTGTCTATCAATAAATGAATATGGATAAACAAGATGTGGTATGTATTTCACATACACATACACACACATACACACACATGCACACACGCGGGAATATTATTCAGCCATAAATAAGAATGAAATCTTGCCATTAACAACATTGATGGATCAAGAGAGTATAATGCTAAGCGAAGTAAGCCAGTCAGAGAAAGACAAATACCCTATGATCTCACTCATCTGTGGAATTTAAGAAACAAAACAAACGAGGGGCGCCTGGGTGGCTCAGCTGGTCAAGCGTCCGACTTCGGCTCAGGTCATGATCTCTCGGCTCGTGAGTTCGAGCCCCACATCAGGCTTGCTGCTCTCAGCACGGAGCCTGCTTCAGATCCCCTGTCACCCCCTCTCTCTGCCCCTCCACCACTCGTGCTCTCTCTCCCTTTCTCAAAATAAACATTAAAAAAAAAAGAAACAAACGAGAAAAGAAAAAGAGAGAGAGAGAGAGAGAGAGAGAGAGAGAGAAACCAAAAAACAGACTCTTAACAACTGAGAACAAATTGGTACCTACCAGAGGGTAGATGGGTGGGTGATGGGTAAGATAGCTGAAGGAGATTAAAAGCACACTTATGGTGATGAGCACCGAGTAATGTATAAAATTGTTGAATCACGGGGCGCCTGGGTGGCGCAGTCGTTTAAGCGTCCGACTTCGGCCGGGTCACGATCTCACGGTCTGTGAGTTCGAGCCCCGCGTCGGGCTCTGGGCTGATGGCTCGGAGCCTGGAGCCTGTTTCCAATTCTGTGTCTCCCTCTCTCTCTGCCCCTCACCCGTTCATGCTCTGTCTCTCTCTGTCCCAAAAATAAATAAACGTTGAAAAAAAAATTAAAAAAAAAATTGTTGAATCACGATATTGTATGCCTGGACCTAACATAACACTGTACGTTAACGATACTGGAATTAAAAGTAGACAGTATGAAACAGGTCAAAACCGTTTTAAAAGTTTTTTTTTTTTTTAACCTTTATGTATTTATTTTGAGAGAGAGTGCGCACGTGCACGAGCAGGGGAGTGACGAGACAGAGGGGGACAGAGAATCCCAAGCAGGCTCTGCCCTGTCACCACAGAGCCCGAGGCGGGGCCCGATCTCCAGAACGGTGAGATGATGACCCGACCGGAAATCAAGAGTCAGATGCTCAACCAACTGAACCCCCCCAGGTGCCCAGGTCAGGTCAAACTCCTTTTGAATGGCATCACAAATTCCTCTAAGTACCTATACACAGCCTCAGAATCGTCTTGTTTCCATTGCACGACTGATTTACTGTCAAAGGCACCTCACACACTCTGACACCTGAGCCAAATTATTTAACCTCTGGGTCTTCATTTCCACACCTATAACCCCATGCCTATAAATCGCAAATCGCAAGAACTCCCTCATGCTGTGAGTGTGAACTGCAGAAACAGACCCCTGGGTTTTATTCCCAGCTCTCACACACACTCAACAGCTCCTCCTGGGTTCTCCGCGCTGACCGCAGAACCCGCCTCGTAGGCTTGGTGCACAAGCGACACGGGACACTACTTACCAAGGTGTCAGGGCAGGGCCTGCCCAGCTCGTGTTCCCAGCATGTTACTGGTGTTGTCCTGGCTAAACCCTGCTAATGACTCCAAGTAACATTAGCAGGCTGGTGTGGTGGCTGTTCAAGAAATGCCGTCTTGGGGCGCCCGGGTGGCTCAGTCGGTTGAGCGTCCGACTTCGGCGCAGGTCATGATCTCACGGTTCGTGGGTTCGAGCCCCGCGTCGGGCTCTGTGCTGATGGCTCGGAGCCCGGAGCCTGCTGCAGATTCTGTGTCTCCCTCTCCATCCGCCCCTCCCCTACTCATGTTTTCTCTCTCTCTCTCTCTCTCTCTCTCTCTCTCTCTCAAAAATAAACATAAAAAAAAAAAGAAATGCCATCTACCTTCCCAGTCTGGTAGTGGTACTCTCTCCTTATCTACTGAGTAGAGAAACATCCCCCCCTCTTCCTCTTCAAACTGGACACCGCAAATGATCACTGGTTAGATGGGATACCCCAAACTACTGCTGTTCAAATTCCTTTTTTTTTAAGTCATGAAACCATTTCCTCAAAGGTAAGTCTATGAAGGAGATATATAAGATCAACACATAAAAGCGGCTGCTTGGTTCGAAGCTGGGAGGTGGCACAGGCCCCTGGCCTCTCCCTTAACCCTCCCCCTCCCCTACTTCGTCCCTCTCTCCTTCTCCTCTCTCTCCTTCCCTTTCTCTCCCCCCACCCTTTCACTTTCTCTGTCTCTCTGTCTCTCTCTCTCTCACGTGCACACGCACACACAGGCACACACGTGCACACACACACAGACACACTGCCCCTCTGAGGAAACTCCAGGGTTCTGAGCAGCATGATTTTGATAATCCCAACATTAGTCGTTCTTTAACATGGCAGATTGTCAGAATCGTATACGGATAGCTGGGACAAGGGACCACCACAAACAGCCCTTCAGTAGGTCTGGCCTACTCTAGTGACGTCCCCTACGACCGTCAACATCCAAAGTAGGGGCTGAGCTGCCGGAGTCCACCAGGAAACTGCGATAGCTCCCCCTGTACAAGGAAGGGACCGAGACTAATGGAGATGCCGCCAACGACATTCGCCACTCTTTTCCCTACTGGCAGAGTCCTGATTCTGTTCAAGTGCCCGTTCCTCCCCTATGGGATTCGGGAGACAGAAGACCCCTCATCCGTCCCCAGAAGAAAATCCTAATTGTTCTAAACCATAACCATGGTCCATTCTTCTTGCTAGGAATCAGATCTGGACCGAAGCTGTGAAATAATTCTGCCAATGCGGAGAAATGGGCTGAGGAATTTCTGGGAAAGGTCCTTCCTACTAAGAGAAAAACTGAGCAAAAGACAGTTCCTCTCCCTCCACTGAACTCGGCCTGGATACGCAGCTACGTGACGGCAGCCATCTGGTGACTGTGAGGTGCGCTTACCTAAGGCAAAGCCACAGCACTGAGACGGCGGAGTGAGGGATGGAAAGGCCCAGTGCCCTTGAGGATCTCACAGAACTTTCAGATGAGCAGGGAGCTTCCTTTCCTCGAGATTTCTGCTTGCGTAGGCTAACTATTCTTTTTCTTGTTTAGGCTACCGTCTCTCAAAGAGTATCACCATCATCATGTTAGAAATGTGAATTCTTGGGCCCCAACCCCAAACCACTGACCCTGAAACTCTTGGGGTTTGAGGCCAGCTTTCTGCATTTTAACAAGCCCTCGGGGAGCGTTGATGGATACTCAGGTCTGAGGACCACTGAGCACCAAGCCATTTTGAGTTGGTTTCTCTTTTTATTTTGTCCTTGTTTTTTCTCCGATACATTCCTAGTGCTCATCACAATAAGTGTATTCTTTTTTTATTTTATTCTTAAGTCATCTCTACACCCAACGTGGGGCTCAAACTCAACCCCAACATCAAGAGCCGCACGCTCCACGGACTGAGGCAGCCAGGTACCCTTTCACTCATCTTACTCGTACCCCCCACCCACCCACGCCTGGAAATCACCAGTTTGTACTCTATAGTTAAGAGTCTGGCTTTTGGTTTGTCTTTTTCTCTGTTCCTTCTATTTCTTAAATTCCACATTTGAGTAAAATCATATGGTATTTGTCTTTCTCTGACTTATTTCACTTACCATTACACCTTTGGATCCACTCATGTTGCAAATGATAAGATTTCATTCTTGTTTATTGCTGAGTAATATTCACATTAGCAAGAGAAAGAATACGGGGCCCCTGGGTGGCGCAGTCGGTTAAGCATCCGACTTCAGCCAGGTCACGATCTCGCGGTCCAGGAGTTTGAGCCCCGCGTCGGGCTCTGGGCTGATGGCTCGGAGCCTGGAGCCTGTTTCCGATTCTGTGTCTCCCTCTCTCTCTGCCCCTCCCCTGTTCATGCTCTGTCTCTCTCTGTCCCAAAAATAAATAAATGTTGAAAAAAAAATTTAAAAAAAAAAACAAGAGAAAGAATAGAAACATGATCATTTCAATAGATGCAGAAAAAGCATTTGACAAAGTACAACATTCATTCATGATAAAAAAAAAACTCTCAAAGTAGGTTTAGAGGGAATATACTTCAACATAATAAAGGCCATATATGAAAAACCCATAGCTAACATCACACTCAATGGTGAAAAATTGAGAACTTCTCCTCTAAGACCAGGAACAAAACAAGAATGTCCGCTCTCACCACTATACTACTGAAAGTCCTAGCCACGGCAATCAGAAAAGAAAAGAAATAAGTCATCCATATTGGTAAGGAAGAAGTAAAACTGTCAGTATTCACAGATGACATGATACTATATATAGAATACCCTCAAGACTGTAGCAAAAAACACTAAAACTGATCAATGAATTCTGTAAGGTCACAAGATACAATATCAATATACAGAAATCTGTTGCCTTTCTTTTTTGTTATTATTTTTTTAAATTTATTTTGAGAGAGAGAGAGCAGGGGAAGGGCAGAGAGAGAGAGAGAGAGAGAGAGAGAGGGAGAGAGAATCCCAAGCAGGCTCCACACTGTCAGCACAGACCCTGTTGTGGGGCTCGGACCCATGAACCGTGGAATCATGACCTGAGCCAAAACCACGAGTCAGACGCTTAACCAATTGAGTCACCCAGGTGCCCCAGAAATCGGTTTCATTCCTATACACCAATAATGAAGCAGCAGAAAGAGAAATCAAGGAATCGATCCCATTTACAATTGCACCAAAAACCGTAAGATACCTAGGAATAAACCTAACCAAAGAGGTAAAAGATTTGTACACTGAAAACTATAGAAAGCTTATGCAAGAAATTGAAGAAGACACAAAGAAATGGAAAAGCAATCCATGTTCATGGATTAGAAGAACGAATATTGTTAAAATGTCGATACTACCCAAAGCAATCTACACATTGAATGCAATTCCTATCAAAATAGCACCATCATTCTTCTCAGAGCTAGAACAAACAATTCTAAAATTTGTATAGAACCACAAAAGACCCCAAATAGCCAAAGCAATCTTGAAAAAGAAGAGTTGGCTTTTCTTTTATAGTCCAGAATCTTAACTGATCCGAAAATCTCTATAAAATTTCAGTCTATGATTATTCTTTGAATTTTATTATGTTTATTTTATTTTTGAGAGAGAGACAGAGCACAAGCAGGGGAGGGGCAGAGAGAGAGAGAGGGAGACACAGAATCCGAGGCAGGCTCCAGGTTCTGAGCTGTCCGCACAGAGCCCGATGCAGGACTCGAACTCAAGAACTGTGAGATCGTGACCTGAGCCGAAGTCGGACACCCGACCAACCGAGCCACCCCGGCGCCCCTATCCTTTTTTTAATTCTTTTAATTGTTATGCACTCGTTGATGGTGCCCCCTCTGCCTAGGGCTTAGATCTGCGTTCATAGGCCTCCTCTCCCATGCTACTCTTCCTTCTCTGGACTTCTCATGGTCCTTCACAGGCCCGTGACTCTGAGCCAAATGCAGGAAGTCTTAATCTTCCTCCATCCCTGCCTCCTTCAGGGTGGGGGCCCCCACTCGCAATCCCTCCTGAACGGAAACTTCTCAGAGGCCTGCGCCGTCCTTCCGAAATGGCTCGGCGTGAAAACCTTTACTACATACACGTCGGATTTTGAGTCTCAGTCACAACAACTCTTTTTTTTATAGCAACCCTTTCACACAAGTGGTGTCACCCTATGTGTCACATGAGAAAAACCCTGAGGTTCTGAAAAGAGAGGACATTTTCAAATTTCAGTCCGTTAACAAGGTACGGAGCCTGGGTTCGGGCTTACATCTTCTGGACTCCAATGACTGTTGTTTGGCGGGCAGCTGTGCGATGACTGGGAAGGGCTCCCTGCATAACATTGTGGCCATTTCTGTCGCCGGGAATGTAGAGCAGTCCAAAGTGACAAAGGGGTCCAGGACCTGCCTGCCACCCAATCACCTAGGATACCATTCAGGAACATCTCCAGCATTAGGCATGCTTTTAAACAAAGTTACTGCAGTCAGAGACTCCTCTCTGTGGTCTAGAAGTAAAGGTGGTTGAACTGATCAACCAAGAGGCTAACAGCACAGACCTCTTAGAGGTTCTGGCAATTTAATACGTTTAAAGACTATGAAATGCAGGGATGCCTGGCTGCCTCAGTCAGTTAGGGCATGCGACTCTTCATCTCGGGGTTGTGAGTTCGAGACCCATGTTGGTCATAGAAGTTAGTTTTTTAAAAAAGACTATGAAATATCTACAACTCTGAAGCCACAAACAGGTGTTATGCAGAGTATCCACTTCGACTCCGATTGGGACCTACAGGAGGAAGTCACTCATTGAATAACTCACTCCACGTCTTGGGGACGAACTCTTCATTCTTTGAAATATGGCCCTAACTTCCTTTGAAAAAAAAATAAGGCAATTGAGACTCAGTTAAAGGAGGATGCCCTGTGACAGCTGCCTTTTCTCTCTTTCTCCACCCTCCCGGCATCATGCACATTTAACAGAGAGGCAGCAAGTCAGAAGACTTGGCATCAGAAGACTTTGGTTGGATTTCCAGCCCTGCCACTTACAGTCACCAGTAGGACCTCTAGGACAGCTCACTTAACCTCACTGGGCCTCGGTCTTCTCATCTGGAGGATGGGGATTATAATCCCACTACCACCCTCATAGATCTTTTATTTGGGAGAGTACCAAAAGAGATAATACATCTACAAATACCTAACCAGTGGTGATGCAGTGGGTTGGCATGAACCATTAATAACAATAAGTTTCTAGGGGTGCCTGGGTAGCTCAGTCGGTTGAGTGTCCAACTCTTGATTTCAGCCCGGGGTCATGAGACGGAGCCCCATGGAGCCTGCTTGAGATTCTCTTTCACTGTCTCTCTCTGCCCCCCTCTCTCTCCCACCCCTTTCTCCCGCTCGTGCTCTCACTCTCTCTAATAAAAAAAATAATAAGTTTGTGTATGTTGAGTGTTCACTCCTTGCCAGACACTGTGTTTACACGCGTTATTCCTCCTCACAATAATCCGACAGATGACTATTTTATTATCTTCTCCATCTCACAGATGAAGAAACAGACTCAGGTTAAATAGTACCTTCCTGAAGCACGTGACAGACAACGCCAGTTCAACACCAAGACTGCCTGATTCCAAAGACAAATACGTGAGTAGTATTATTGTGCCCATTGTACAGATGAGAAAAGCCAAAAGCTTAAAGGCAGGTGATGTAACCTGCCAAAAAGTCACTTTGTGAACACCTGGGTTTCAAGTATCGATCTATATCTGGCTCCTTGTTCCTATTTTCACAAACACGGCACTAGTCTTAGCAACACCTGGGGATTCTTTACATCGAAGTTTTGTTGCGAAGTTTTGCTTAAAGATAGAGGGAACAAAGGGTGTGGTGGTATCTACCTAAAGTATAAAATGCATGGGGCACCTGGGTGGCTCGGTCGGTTAAGCATCCGGCTTCCACTCGGGTCACGGTCTCATGGTTTGTGAGTTCGAGCCCCACATCGGGCTCGCTGTTGTCAGCACAGTGCCCGCTTTGGGTCCTCTGTCCCCATCTCTTTCTGCTTCTTGCCCGCTGGTGCTCTCTCTCTCAAAAATAAATAAACGCTAAAAAAAACTTTTAAAACTTTAAAAAAAAATAGGGGCACCTGCGTGGCTCCGGTCATGATCTCACAGTTCCCGGGTTTGAGCCCCACGTCGGGCTCCATGTGGACAGCTCGGAGCCTGGAGCCTGCTTCAGATTCTGTGTCTCCCTCTCTCTGCCCCTTCCCTGCTCATGCTTTATCTCTCTCTGTCTCTCAAAAAGGAATAAACGTTAAAAAAAATTTTTTTTATTAAAAAAAAAGTATAAAATGCACGTGGGGGGTGCCTGGGTGACTCAGTTGGTTGAGTGTCCAACTCTTGATTTCGGCTCAGGTCATGATCTCCTAGTTCATGAGGTCAAACCTCACGTCAGGCTCCACGCTGACCCTGTAGAGCCTGCTGGGAACTCTCTCTCGCTCTTTGTCTCTCTGCCCCTACCTCCCTTTCAAATTAAGTAAATAAACTTTGAAAAAAAATTAAAAAATAATAAAAGAAATAAAATGCAAGTGGCCAACCTAGCTAGAAAATATAGGCTTACTGACTTTTTCACAGATTGAAATATTCTTTTCCAGTACATAGAAGGCTGGTGCCTGCTGTCCCAAAAGGTACGGACTATGAGTGTCCTGCTTTCTTCCATATGTGTTATAGTCGGCAGCCGTCCCTTACTTGAAACCAGTGAGCACCTGTTCCCACACTGTTCGCCCGGTAAGCATTCCCGGCATCGACATGTACCGAGACGTTTCATTCACGTAAACAGTATTTGTCCATTTGATTTGCTGGCTGGCGCGCAGCGCTGGAGACCCGTCCTCCTTCCCGCTGCTCTGGGGACGAGACCACAGACCGAGCCCTCCCTTCTTGCTCATCCGCCAAGTTCGGGCCCCTCCGTAGCCGCTGGTCACAGGGCCCTCCCAGTTATCTTGTCTACTCCTTCACCTGTTTTTCACTCCAGCCCCCCAGGAAGGCCACTCCTCTTTAACGCAAGGGTCAGACCGTGTCCCCACGGCCCCTCCCACAGCAAGGTGCCCCACAACAGGCTGGCTGATTCACACCCGCGCCCGGCGGTGGCCCGTGGGGACCGGAAACCCTTTCTATGCCACTGCCGCTGTGTTGACGAGCTGCTTGTGGGTGGTAGACGCTCGCTCATTTCTGGATTGGGTCACTCATGGTCCTGTAGGGAAACAGGTCAGTTGGGAAGGCTGGCACGCTGCCAGAATGGACACAAACATAGAGACCCCGATCTGAGGAGAAGCAGAGACGAGCAGAGAGCCCTCACTTTCTCTCCCTCTCTCCCCCTCTGCCGCTCCCCCCAAACACTTTCTGGAACCAGACAGGTCTCAATGCAAAGCCTTAGTTTTCTACTAACTCAGAGACTCTGGGCAAGTCCCTTCCCGCGCTTTCCACCTTCACAGAGTGGAGACGGCCCTACTCCCCAAAGTTAACTCGAGGGAATAGAGGAGATGAAAGGGACACGAAAGTCCCGGCACATAGGTCGGGATCCACACTTGGTTGCTCACGTTCCTTTCTTTCCTTCCTGTGAGCGGCAGAGCCAGGGCGGGGCGAGAGAGGACGAAGCCTCCCGCAGGGGGAGGACAGCCAGGGGAGGACAGCCAGAGGAGGCTGACCGACCGCTGCACGCCCTGCCCGGAAGCTGCCCTCTCGGGCCTCGGCTCCCCCACCCGCCCGGCAAACCCCGGACTCGTGCTCCGCGGCAGGTGCTTCAGCGCGGACCTGCACGTAGGTTTTTCATACGGCAACCGACACTTGCAAATTCTTGTCTCTACCGTACTTGAGGGTGCTCGCAACGCTCTCTGCAGAGCAAGTAAAACATCGCCACGGACGTGTTCTTCTAGCCAAACGCACTTAATGAAATGTGCTGAACCATGCGACGCAGGAGAAGCTCTATTAGTGCACGCGTGCTGGAGACCAGGATCGGGGAGGAATAGGAAGGAAGAGGAGGCAAAGAGGGTTAAAAAGAACCACAGAGGGGCACCTGGATGGCTCAGTCAGTCAAGCGTCCGACTTCAGTCTAGGGCGTGATCTTTCGGTTCGTGGGTTCGAGCCCCACATTGGGCTCTCTGCCGTCCACACAGAGCCTGCTTCAGATCCTCTGTCCTCCTCTCTCTCTCCGCCCCTCCCCTTCTCATTCTCTCTCTCTCTCTCTCTTTCTCTCTCAAAATAAATGAATAAACTTAAAAAAAGAAAAAAGAAAAAGAATCACAGATTTGAGCATTCATTTAGCCGTAGGAAATCACCACAACAAACCAAAGAAAATGAAAAACAAACAGTGAACGCTTTTGGAACGGCCCTTGCATTTGTCGGAAGGTAGAGCATACTTAGACCCTTTTCAACACCTCCTTCAAATTTCCAGATACTTCACGTAATCGCCGGATGATATTTAATCCTTTACAACAACTGTCTCATTAAATCTAAATTAACTGCTTAAGATACTTAAAATGTGATCAGTGTTGCGCTGTATCTTGTTCCTTCTATGGCTTAAAATCATGCAGATTTGTTTAGGGTACATTTCTGCCCCAGTGAATCTGACAAGAAGAGGTTCTTTCATTTATGACGTGCCACTCGTGAGCCTGACAACTGTGTATTGTAGAAAGAGAAGTCTCAAGAGGCAAACTCATAGCTCAGAAGAAGACGAGTCATCCGACATATTTAAAAGGGGATTTGAAATAGACCAACCCACCCATTAACATGGTTAGGATTAGTGACAGAGCATGACTCAATTTACAAATGAAACTTTCCTTTCTTTTTTCCTCTTTGTTCAAACTGAGGTATCTGCCACGAAAGCATCCAAATTAAGACACAAGGAATTTGGGTAGCTGTGTGTGCCCATGAGGTCATACGAAACTCATTATGTCTGTGGCTGGGGAAATCATGTATCTTTCGGCATTAATAAAATTAAAACACTTACGGCTTTATGATAAATCATTTAATCAGGCTATAGTTGCAAAAACTTACGCTTTAATTGTACTATTAAAGGCACCTTTTAATTGATGTGCCTGCTTAAAGTGAACAATGCTGGTGACAGAGCTCTAGAAACAATTAAGATAATCCTGTCGAAATGAATAGAAATGGCATATTCTTAGCCCAAAATGCCTGCTGGAATCCAGGGTTCTCTTCTCTTGTTTTCCTTTCCCTATTCTTCTCAAAGGTCGGCTAAGCTGTGCGGAGGAAGACATCGAAGGTACGGGTCAAATTCGGGGGTGAGGATGTGCGACTCCCCCATCTTCTCCGTTAGAGCTAAAAGGTGACCTAACTCTCTAGGAAGAAAAGACTGTCATAATTAAGCCAGGGATATTCTCTCAAGGATAAAGCTCCATAGATTTTCAATGCAAGCTCCGGAAGGCCACCCAGTTGCAGCACAAGAGTGGCACCATTTGACATGAGTAGCGTCCTTCTGCAAGCGCTACAACATTTATGGTTCTTTTATTCTCCGAAGTGTTTTTAGAGGACGGGTGTGTTCGGCAGGACACGCATTCCATGTCCTTTATTAAGCACTTACTATCTATCAGGAAATGAGCTAAGGGCTATGCTTATATTACCTCCTAAAACCTTTAAAGCAGTCCTGTAGGAAGGTATGGCAGAGCCCGTGGACTGCCTGTCAAATGTCCATTCTTCCTTGTTGCTTCGTAAACAGAAATAAGATTTTATTGGGGGCACCACTGTCACCAACTAAACGCGTTTCCTAGCTTCCCCTGCAGCTATGCGTGGCCATGCTAAGTTCCGGTCAATTACACGTAACTGGAAGTATTAGGATTATGTCAGACTTCAAGACAGACTTTTTTTAGTGTTTATTTATTTTTGAGACAGACAGAGACGGAGCACAAGCAGGGAAGGGGCAGAGAGAGAGGGAGACACAGAATCCGAAGCAGGCTCCAGGCTCGGAGACTGACACGGGGCTCGAACTCACAAACCATGAGATCATGACCTCAGCCGATTGGACACTTAACCAACTGAGCTACCCAGGCACCCCAAGACAGAGTTTTGAAGGGGGCTGTCTCAACACAGAAGTGAGCCTTTTTGCCTTCCGACTAGTCTTTTTTCCTGCTGCATGGAATGTAGTCCAAATGGCTGGAGTGTCAGCAGCTTCATTGGACCATTAAAATGAGCTAATGTGGTGGAACAGAGAAGACACTAGGGGACTGGGTCCCTATTGCTCTAGGACATGCCATGCTAGTCTTGGACTTCCTGCTTCTAGACTTCTTTCTCATGAGAGAGAAACGTCCATTTTGTTCAACTGTTATTTTGGGTTTTCTGTTTTATGAAGTCCAACCTAATCGACCCTAACTAATGCAGGAGGATACTGTCGTCGCTCTTAGTTTACAGATTGGAAAAGTGATGTTTATAGAGAGGTTCATTACTCACCTAAGGCCCTAGAGCTACTAAATGGTGAAGCAGAGCTTTGAATACAAGTATGATTTGTATGTGTGCAGTGTGTGGGATGCATGTACATGTGAGCATATACATCTACGTGTTGTTTCAAGCGAATATTAGTTACATTCATATTCTATATTCTACATTTATATTCTATATTCTATATTAGTTCTACATTTATATTCTATATTCTGTATATATTCTATATATATATTCTATATTCTATACATCTATATTCTATATATTCTACATTATATTCTATATTCTACATATATATTCTCTACATATATATTCTATAGAATATAGAATATAGAATATATACCCTCATCCGTAAAAGAAATGACATAGTTAACATTTATTGGGCACCTAGAATGTATCAGACATGTTAAGTTCTTCTCATCCATTCTAGGTGCCCAATAAATGTTAACTATGTTGTTTTCTTTTGAACATTTTTTAAATGTTCATTCATTTTTGAGAGAGAGAGAGAGAGAGAGAGAGAGAGAGAGAGAACAGGGAAGGGGCAGATGGAGAGGGAGACAGAGGATCTGACGCAGGGTCTGCACTGACAGCACTGAGCCTGACGTGGGGCTCGACCTCGCGAACCACGAGATCACGACCTGAGCTGAAGTCAGACACTCAATTGACTGAGCCACCCGGATGCCCCAAGAAAATGCTATCGTTTTCTACTGTAGAAATGAAGAAAATAAGAATCAGAGAGATGAAGTAGCTTGCCCAAGCCCTCGCAGCTAGGAAACAGCGGAGTCAGCACTCCCACTCAAGTCTGTCCAACACGTTGCACCTTCGCGGAAACTGTATTGTTAACGTTGTCTGGCTATAGCACCCACGTAAGAGCAGGAAATGTGCATCTCTCATGGCCTTGGGGTCTGGCAGCCAAGAGAAGTTGGCGGTCCCCACAATGGAGACAATACATATAGGTGTTCTGATCCCTAAGAGACAAACCAATTCAGATGATATCATTTGTGTGTTTAGGACCCACCAACGGCTTCTCATTGCCTTCAGAATCAAAGTCAGGGTCTTTACCCAGAAGTGGACAGCCTTGCCTCATCTAGTATTATTCTACTCCTGGCTTAATACGTCACAGCCACGCTGTCTTCCTATGTTTCATACTAGTCAAGCTCATTCTGGCCTCAAGACCTCGAAGTTTCTGTTCCCTATGCCTGTACTTCTCTTCCCACACCATTCTCACGTGGCTTTTTGGTTTTTTCCTTTTTACCATTCACATCTCTGCTAAATGCCACTTTCTCAGAGAGTTATTTCCCTGCAAATCTTGTCTAAAGCAGGTACGGTCAATTCTGTCACTCATTTTCATTATCTGGTATTATCTGGCTTATTCATAAGGCCCATCAAACTTAATTACCAGAACGGCTGGTTCCTCTCTAACTAATCTTTTATGCAACGCTAATTCACTCAGCAAACATGTACTGAGTGTCTCTTGTGGGCCGGTTCACCTGATTCCTTTGCACTTTATGATGGTTGAACTTGGGAAATTCTTTTATATTAGAACATCACCCTGCACAAGATTCTGCAAGGTTTGGAGTTTTGTTCATTTCCCTACCCTTTCTCTTTCATGATAAAAGATACACACTTGCCAGATAATCACTAAAGAAGGAAGATGGGGAATCTGGGGTCGGGAGTTGGATTTAGTTCCTAAGTGAGGACTGAGTCCGTGGCCTCATGCTCTAGAGTCTAAGCAAATGAGTCACACGGTATTCATGCTTTCAAAGAAGATGCTGTTAAGAAATCTGTTTCCATCTGGAGCCCAGGTATCCTTTCTTACAGTATAGGTACAGTTCTTACATTACATGCTTTCACAATTAGGGCATTTATACCCTGGCTGCTGAAAACAGTCATGATTGCCATTGTTCTTAGATATCATCATCTATAAAACCAGAATAGAGTTTGGAGGGGACAAAGGAGGAGATCATTATCATTCCAGGTACTAGCCTGTTCTTTTTTCTTTTTTTAATAGTTACTTTTGAGAGAGCACAGTCATGGGGGGGGGCGGACAGAGGATCTGAAGCGGGCTCTGCGCTGACAAGCTGACGGCACAGAGCCCGATGCAAGGCTCCAACTCACGAACCACGAGATCATGACCTGAGCCAAAATCGGACGCTCAAGTGACTGAGCCACCCAGGCGCCCCTAGCCTGTCCTTTTTTTTAATCAAATGTTTTATTCTGGGGCACCTGGGTGGCTCAGTCAGTTAAGCGTCTGACTCTTGATTTCGGCTCAGTGTTCCTGAGATTGAGCCCCACGTCAACGTCTGCCCTGACAGCACGGAACCTGCTTGGGATTCTTTCTTCTTCTCTCTCTGCCCCTCCCCTGCTGGCTTGCACGCGCTCTCTCAAAATAAATAAATACATTTTTAAAAATGTTTTATTTCGATATAATTGCACATTGACATTCAATTATATGAAATAACACCGAAGCATCCTGGGTACCCTTTACCCAGGTTCCTTCAACAGTAGTATCTTTTAGGAACTGCTACAATAACATTGTATCATTGTCCAATCAGGTATTGATAAAAATCAAGCATATTTTTTTTCTCTCCTAGTGTTCTGGAATTAAGCTACCGTCCATATAGGTCAAGATAGAACAGCCTTACTTGTAAGATGAGGATTGCCTTAGCCCATAATGCCAGTGCTTTTTTGAATTCCTAACTAACACAGTCTACACTGGAGGTGTGAGATTAAAAACAAGCATGTCAGCAGTACATAAAACAGTAGCTATTTTATCAGAACACCACACTGGCACCAGGACTTCCAGTCTCTGTAGAAGTGAAACATTTATCCAATTATCGTTTCATAAGTTTGTCCAATTAGGTATGTTTAAGGTTAAAAGTAATTCCCCTAAATTTTAAACACACACACACACACACACACACACACACACACCAAACAAAATAATAAACCAACAGTTGTATTGGACATATTTTCTTTTCTTTCTTTTTTTTTTTTTAGTGTTTATTTTCGAGAGACAGAGCACGAGTGAGGGAGGAGTAGAGACAGAGAGAGGGAGACACAGAATCCGAAGCAGGCTCCAGGCTCTGGCTGTCAGCACAGAGCCCAAAGCAGGGCTCGAACCCACAAACGGGGAGATCATGACCTGAGCTGAAGTTGGACGCTTAACCACTGAGCCACCCAGGCGCCCCGAGACATATTTTCTTGACTACGAGTTCCATGAGGAAAGAGACTGTGTCTGTCTTATTCACTGCCATCGCCCCAGCGTGGTGCCTGGCCCATAATAGGTGATCATTACGTAAATGTTAAAAGACTTTTTTGAATGAATAACTACCTCATCAGCAAGTCACAATTTTAAGTATATTAAGGGGCTAATAATTGCTAGAGAAGATATAATGAGGTCTCTTTTTCACACTTAATTGCAATAGTTTCCTTAAAAATACATAGCACAAATTCCTGTATTCCAATAAGGAGAATTAGGCAATCTGCCTTAATGTAATTTAGAGCCATGATGCTCTAAATTACAGAAAAGAAATGTTAATCAGTCTATACTAGCCTTTTAATACAATTTGAGAGAAACAAGGTATACGTTTCACTCGTCCATCAGCTGGGAAAATGTTGATATGTAACAGCTTAGGTTCACACAGGTTTCTTGACCCATTTTTAACATCTTAGCTGCCAACTCGCAAAACAAACATCTAGACAAACACCCCAAATACTGCCCTGCCTCACAAATGAACTCTCTGTGCTCTTGTGTGAGTGGCCTAAGGCTTTGAGGCATCTCTCTTGATGCCTATTTAGAAGTAAAACCTGAGAATGTTGAGAATAAAAAAATTGTTACCATGGTTATTAATATGATTGTTGATTACTTTTTTCTTTTACATTGATTTCGTTTTACACACAATATATGATTTTAATGATGAGTCATTGGAATCTGTACTTTTTTTCAAGTCTGTTTATTTTGTGTGAGAGAGAAAGAGCACGAGAGTGTGAGTGGTGGAGGAAAAGAGAGGGAGGGAGAGAGAGAGAATGCCAAGCAGGCTCCATGCTGTCAGCGCAGAGCCCAATGCGGGGCCTGAACTCACAAACCATGAGATCATGACCTGAGCTGAAATCAAGAATCAGATGCTCAGCTGAGTGAGCCACCCAGGCACCCCAGAATCTATGCTGGTTTTATTTTTTAATTTTTTTTAATGTTTATTTGTTTTTGACAGAGAGAGAGAAAGAGAGAGAGTGCCAGCAGCCGGGACACAGAGAGGGAGACACAGAATCCAAAGCAGGCTCCAGGCTCTGCACGGTCAGCACAGAGCCTGACGCGGGGCTCAAACCCACAAACCACGAACCTGAGCCGAAGTCGGTCACTCAACAGACTGAGCCACCCAGGTGACCCAAATCTATACTGTTTTTAACATTTATAAATAATTTTACCAATGAACACTTTTGCTGATATCCATTTTTATTTAAATATTTTTTTGAGAGAGAGAAAGCGAGCATGCATGCCAGCAGGGGAGGGGCAGAGAGAGAGGGAGAGAATCCCAAACAGGCTCTGTGCTGTCAGGAAGGAGCCTGAGATAGGGCCTGATACCATGAACCATGAGATCATGACCTGAGCCAAAATCGAGTCTGACGCTCAACAAACCGAGCCACCCAGGCGCCCCGATATCCCCTTTGAAGCATATTAGTTTTCAGGGGGGCGTGGTCTCAGGCATTGGAGCATCTGACTCTTGATTTGGGCTCAGGTCACGATCTCAGTGTCATGGGATGTGGCTTTCTGTGGGGCCCCACGCTGAGCGTGGAGTCTGCTTAAGATTCTCTCTCTCTCTCTCTCTCTCTCTCTCTCTCTCTCAAATTTAAAAAAATATCACAGTGCTCATAATCTTGAAATTTCTATGTGATGCCAATTTAGTCAAACAACTCATTGATTTAGGAGAAATTAGGTAAATGAGTTGCTTGACTGAGTTCAGGTGTTACCACGATCATTATTTTCACTCCGTATTTTCTCAGGCATCTCTAGAGTGCTTTACGCTAAAGGTGACCATAAGATTTACGTTTTTGTAAGTGAAAGCAGGTGCTATGAATAAGCACACTGGGACAACAGGCATATAGTGGGACTGTCACAGGCAAACCAGGACGTACGGTTGCCCTATTTATAGTTTACAGAGCGCTTTCACTCACATACTGTCCTAGGTCACGATCTCCCAGAAGCACATGCTGAGCCAAGGATTCCAGCACGAGTGATTTATTAAGGAAGTGGTCCCAGGAGAAAAGACTAGGAGAGCTGGAGGAAGCAGGACAGGGAAGGAGAAGGAAGCCACCCAAGGGTGCCATTCCAAGTAAAGTCCCAATTTCATCCTGATGTCAAGGGGAACGTTGGAGAAACAATGACACTTCAGAGTGTATCCCACATCCAGGCAAAAATATCGGGCCTTTGTCTTCCCACACCAGCCAACCCTCGTCCCTGGGGAACCCCCGGCAGAGACGGTACCAGTCGCGGGTGTTTCTAGCTCTCCAAACTGGCAGGGCAGTCCCAGTACCCAAGTGTAATCCTCGGGACGTTGCAAAGCAGGCAGAAACTTTACTTTAGGGGCACCTGGCTGGCTCAGTCAGTGAAGCGTCTGACTCTCTCTTTTGGTTCAGATCATGATCTCAAGGTTTGTGGGTTCAAGCCCTGCATGCGGCTCCACGCTGACAGTGCAGAGCCTGCTTCAGATTCTGTCTCCCTCTCTCTCTGCCCCTCCCCCACTTGTGCACGCGTGGGCGCTCTCTCTCTCTCTCTCTCTCAATAAATAAAAATAAACCTTAAAAAGCTAGCATTCAAAAAAACCAACCAAACAAAAAACTTTAAATACGTGAAAATGACTGTGAGTCAACTTAAAGAGACTTGTCCAGGATCACACAGCAATGGTTCGTGAAAGTCTGGGTACCCAGGCTTGGTATCATGACATTTACAAGTTTCCTTTTATAGGCACATTTTTCTAGCTAAAACTATGAGCTTGAGACAAAATCGTTTATATTAATGGTTAATGAGGAAAGTTAGGGTATTATTCAGGGTTGTCCAGAGAAACAGAGCCAAGCGAATATATACATATAAAGAGATTTATTATAAAGAATTGGCTCACACGCTTGAGGACACTGACAAGTCCCAAGATCGGCAGGGGGAGCGGGCAAGCGGGAGGCCCAGGAGAGCGGATGGTGTAGTTAGAGTCAGAAGGCCAGCGAGCTAGAGACCCTAGAAGAGCCCGTATTTCAGTGTGAGCCCCAAGGCAGGAGAAAAACGTGTCCTAATTCGAAGGCAGCCAGGCAGGAGGAATTCTTTCTCACTCAGGAGAGGATCAGTCTTTTTGCTGTATTTAGGCCTTCAGAGCACTGGATGTGAGGCTCACCGGCTTTAGGGAGCGAAATCTGCTTTACTCAGTCTAGCGATTTAAATGCTAATCTTATCCAAAAACATCCTCATAGAAACACCCAGAAAAGAATGTTTGACCAAATATCTGGGCACCCTGTGGCCTAGTGAAGTTGACACATTAAACTAACCATCACAGTAGGGGCGCCTGGGCTCAGGTCATGATCTCTCACATCAGGCTCACTGCTGTCAGCCTGTCAGCACAGAGCCCGCTTCAGATCCTCTGTCACCCTCTCTCTGCCCCTCCCCTGTTTGCGCTCTCCCCAAAACTAAATATTTAAAAAATAAAAATTAATAAAAATTAATTAATTACCCATCAAAAGTGAGTATTGCCCAGATGCCACGTGCATGATTATAAAGAAAAACATCATTAAAAGAAATTGAATTCTGGAGCGCCCGGGTGGCTCAGTCGGTTAAGTGTCCAACTTTGGTTCAGGTCATGATCTCGCGGTTCGTGAGTTCGAGCTCCGAGTCAGGCTCTGTGCTGACAGCTCGGAGCCTGGAGCCTGCTTCGGATTCTGCGTCTCCCTCTCTCTCAGCCCCTCCCCATCTCACACTCTGTCTCTCAAAAATAAATAAACGTTAAAAAAAAAAAAGAAATTGAATTCCAACTTAATTTCTAAGCACTTTTCATTTAGCTTCCTAAATTTGAAAACACACGCGTGCACGCACACACACACACACACATTTTTCTTCCTGTGATATGCTTATATTAGGAACTATTTCTATATCATTTCATTAAAATTCCATGTGCTTTTTCAGAACCTATTCTTTTAGGACTTTTTTTTCTTTTTTTCAGTTAACGTATAGCCTCTTAGGTGTTAGAAGTGGCTTTATAAATAAATGGCATAGACTTTGATACTATCTTTTTATGATAAGGAGAAGACGGGAAATAATCAGGATTTTTGTTCACAAATCATTGTTTTAGCGCAGTCTTGTTTAGGGCAGAAATTGTTTTTAATGTTTAGATCTACTTAAATACATAAGGCCCTGTTTCTATAAGGGGAAACCACAACTGGATTTATTGGGGGAAAGAAAAATTGTTCCTTTGAACTGAGCTGTTTAATTCAGCCAAATTACAAGGTCACAAAACTAGTAAGCAATATAGCTGACATTCAACCCAGCTCTTACCCACTACTCTTACCCTCTACTATCTCCTAAAACAGAGTGTTTGCTTATGTGCATTACAATCAAAGGTTTCACTTATGCTTAGCATTTTCTTTTTCTTTTTCTTTTTTTCTTTTTTATGCTTAGCATTTTTGTTCAACTACATCTCCTTGGGGTGCCTGGGTGGCCCAGTGGGTTGAGCTTCCAACTTCGGCTCAGGTCATGATCTTTCAGTTCGTGACTTCAAGCCCCGAAGCGAGCTCTGTGCTGACAGCTCAGAGCCTGGAGCCTGCTTTGGATTCTGTGTGTCTCTCTCTCTCTCTCTCTCTCTCTCTCTGCCCCTCCCCCACTCATTCTCGGTCTCTCTGTCTCTCAAAAATAAATAAAAAACTTAAAATAAAATAAAATAAAATGTAAACTACCTCTCCTTGCCTCCTCTTCCTATTGAAATCTTTGGAAGCTCAACACAAAAGCCAGCTCCTCAGGGCGTCCGGGTGGCTTAGTTGGTCAAGCCTCCAACTTCGGCTCAGGTCATGATCTCGTGGTTCGTGAGTTCGAGCCCCGCGTCGGGCTCTGTGCTGACCACTTGGAGCCTGGAGCCTGCTTCGGATTCTGTGTCTGCCTGTCTCTCTGCCCTCCCCCATTCGTGCTCTGTCTCTCTCTCTTTCTCAAAAATAAATTAAGATTTAAAAAAAAAAAGCCAGCTCCTCAAAGAAATCTTCCCTAATACAGTAAAACCTCGGTTTGTGAACATAAATCACTCCAGAAATGTGCTTGTTAACCAAAGCACCGGTATATCAAAGCAAATTTCAAGAACCATTGGCTCAGTTGTGATCATGTGACATTCGGCGTCTTGCATGGGTTTCCATCAAGCTCATTGTTTGATTTCATATCTGTTTCCCCTGCTGGACGGGGAGACTCCTGTGAATTCACAGAATCTATCACCACGTCCTGTATATAGGTGTTCAATAACTACTGAGTGGATGCTTCTCAACAAGTTTACACAGGGGGCAGAGGAATAACCAGCAGCTTGCTCCTCAATGCTACAGAACCACGGGATGGGAACTCAAAGACCTGGGTTTGGGTCCTACTCTAACGACTTCCCACCTCTGAGCCTGGGACTTGAGACGACTCACTGCATCGCTTTGAGTTTATTATTTTTTTTTAAGTTTTATTTGTTTTAGGAATCTCTGCACTCAACGCGGGGCTCAAATTCACAACCCTGAGATCACGAGTTGCGCACTCTTCCGACTGAGCCGGCAAGGTGCCCCACTTTGAGTTTACTTTAAAATGAAGAGCTTACACAGGACGCTGTCCCATTCCCTTCTTATTCCAACTATGATACAACACCTTACTTCTCTCCTTCCATCTTCCCTCTTTCCTTCCTTTCTCCAAGCACTTACTGAGTATCTGCTATGTACCGAGGCCTTCAAGACACATTTCATTCATGACCTCGTTCATTTAACGGGAATATATCCATTTTTTGACTCTCCACCATTTCAAGGTATATTGTTTCCTAAATTATTGGGGTGGGATTCAGTGGAGGAGTCAGGAATCTCTTTAGTTTTTCGTAAGCAGAGGCTAGGAACAGAGGCAATGAGTAGAGGCTAGGAACAGATAGCAACGAGCTGTCCTCGAATCTGTAGTGTTTCAGAAAATCAGCCATCTTTGTTTGTTTTGTTTTGTTTTGTTTTGTTTTGTTTTGTTTTTTCCCTCACAGTTTAGGAATAAGTGTCTGGACAGACCGAGAGAGAAAACTCCAGGAAAAAAATGTAATGACTCGATTCTGTTATTGTGGCCCTGGCATAACACTGGTTATATTGGAAGGTTCACCTCTATTTCATTTCCAAAAGTCACTGTACTAGACAGGTGCCACCTCCATCCTCTCGTTACTTGGGCTCATGAAATCAAGACCCCTGAAGAGACGGTTACAGTGAAAATGTCAGTATCGTGGTCATTTTGTTATTAAAACGAACCAGATTTGAAGCCAGTATGATTTTTCACTTCCCACATTTGCAAGGATTCTTAAAAAGCTCCAAATTGGGGCGCCTGGGGGGCTCAGTCGGTGAAGCGGCCGACTTCCGCTCAGGTCACGATCTCGCGGTCCGTGAGTCCGAGCCCCGCATCGGGCTCTGTGCTGACAGCTCGGAGCCTGGAGCCTGTTTCGGATTCTGTGTCTCCCTCTCTCTCTGACCCTCCCCTGTTCATGCTCTGTCTCTCTCTGTCTCAAAAATAAATAAATCTTAAAAAAAAATAAAAAAATAAAAATAAAAAAAAATAAAACTAAAAAGCTCCAAATTCTTTGACCCAGTCATTTGATTTCTAGGACTTTAACTTAACATTACCACGAGGGGCACCTGGCTGGCTCTGTTGGTGGAGCATCTGACACTTGATCTTGGGGTTGTCACTTTGAGCCCCACGTTGGGTGTTAGAGCTTACTTAAAAATAAAGTCTGAAAAAAAGACAATTACCGTGAATTTCCACAGAGACTTACGTATAATGATATCCATCAAATAACAGGAACAATGGAATTGAAACACCATACAATTGCCAAATCACGGTATATCCACACAATACTCTTCGATATACCTATGTCAGTGAGGATACGATGGATTATTCTGCCGTAACAAATGAACCTAGACACCCCAGTGGCTTATCAAAATAAAGGTCTATTTCTCACCTGTGCTGCATGTTCAACATGGAGTGGCAGGAATCTCAGCGCCACACAGACATTTTGAGACAAAGGCGGATGGAAAATCCATCACAGAATGACCCCGTCACTGGGCAGGAAAAGAAATACGTTGGTGGATGGCCCACGCCAAGTCTCCTACACTTTGGCCCAGTTTATTCCTGATTTTTGTGGTCTTTTTCCGAAAGAGGGCACAAGTGAGCGAGGGGCAGAGAAAGAGAGAGAGAGAGAGAAAAGCAGGGCTCACCCAATGCGGGACTCAAACTTACAAACCGTGAGATCGTGTCCTGAGCCAAAGTCAGATGCTTAGCCCACTGAGCCACCCAGGCGCCCTGTCCTTTTTTCTTATATGCAAAGGCCAGAGTTAACCAGGTAGCCCTCTCTAACAGCCCAGGGTAAGTGGAAAAGCGAGCTTAATCTGTTGAACGTAACTTCAGGTTTATAAAAAAATATATATCATGTTCCTTTTTTTGTTTTGTTTTGTTTTGTTTTTTTATTTTTATTTTTATTTTTTTTTTCAACGTTTACTTATTTTTTTGGGGACAGAGAGAGACAGAGCATGAATGGGGGAGGGGCAGAGAGAGAGGGAGACACAGAATCGGAAACAGGCTCCAGGCTCTGAGCCATCAGCCCAGAGCCTGACGCGGGGCTCGAACTCACGGACCGCGAGATCGTGACCTGGCTGAAGTCGGACGCTTAACCGACTGCGCCACCCAGGCGCCCCTATCATGTTCCTTTTTTACTTAACACACTGTTGAAAATATTCTTTAGTTAAGCGGTTCACTTTTATAAAAACATCGTTTTTGAATAATTATCCTTTGGCTTTTGAGATCCAGTTTAAACTTCTCTTTGTCTTTATTAGTATTCACCTTAGTCAGACACCATGTAGGTACTGAGGATACAGACGTGGACTTGATGACCCTTACCCTCCACAAGTTCACAGTCAAATGAGGGAGAAAAGTGCACAAACTCAATGGCAAGGCAGCACTGGTACCGTGACGTGACACGTGACGGGTGTGCCAAAGGGAAGGAGGGTTCGAGAATGCTAACAATGGGAAGATATTTGTACAGCAGCTTATAACATAAAAGGTCCCCGAAAGGTCTTGGGTTTTAAAACCTACCTTTTTTTTTTTAGGCTGCCTTACTTCCAGCCTGGTAAGATTTTAGAAACCTCATCTACACAAGTGATGAAGTTTTAGGGTGATGGGGGGGGCAGTTTGGCACCAACGGTCAAGAAAGAATTCTTGAAGACGTCTTTGGTGCAAAAAGGTGATTCTATTAAAGCAGGGGGACAGGACCCGTGGGCAGGAAGAGCTGCACTGCGGTGGTGACAAGTAACTCGTTATATACCCTCAGGTGGGGAAGGGGTCAGGGATAGAGTGTCTAAGGAATTCTGGAAGCCAGGTTCCCAGGACCTGGAAGGGCTAGATGATGTTAGGAAAACGCCATTCATTACCGTTTAGTGAAACCTCAATCATGAGACCCTTCAGGTGTAGATCAGGGGCCGTAAGCTTGGAGTATGATTGCCTGCCTATATCTTGGGGGAGCTGAGAGGAAGGAATTTTTATATGTCAAAGGAGACTTACAGGATCCTGGGGGGTCAGGATAACGGTAAGCCAAGATTCCCTTTTACCCTTAACAAAGTGTCGTCATCGAGGCAGCTGAGCTCCTAGAGGAAGGTCACTCTGCCAGTTTCAAGGACTTGTCAGTGGGCTGTAGGCAGTAAGGGAATTTAATTTTTCACTTGCCTTAGTTTCCCACATCACCATGGCGAGCGCTGAAACCCCTTCCATCTTGATGAGGGTGATATTAGGGCTCCAGGAAACGGAGTCTATGGGTTTCTGGGGATCAGGCTATGGGTAAGATTGCCTCTTTCCTGCGGTTTACCAAGTTCTCGGTAAACTGAAGGAGACTCCTGTCCTGCAGGACTGTGATCTCTATCAGTCAACCAGCTGCTTTCTTTCCTTTCCCCTGTTCTTGGGCAGCCGGGAGAGTCTGAGGAATATCACACGTTTCCCACCTGGGGAGGGGGGAGGGTACTGTTAGCCTGTACTTTGTCCTCAGCTTGCCCCAGGCTCCCTGGTCACAAGTAACTGGGGACTAGATTAGACACGTGCCCTAAAGCTAGGGTCGAGGAGTCCCAGGATAGAGCCGCAAGTACCCAGCTGGGCTTTACCCTGGATCCCGCACCACATGCCTAGCCTCTAATGATACCTACTTAGCTTCTTCACTGGACCAATTTTGTAAGTAATCTGTACACCCAACGTGGGTGTACTCGTGGGTGTACTCGAACTCACGACCCTGAGATCAGGAGTCGCGTGCTCTACTGAGTGAGCCAGTCAGGCGCCCCCAGGTCCCTGCTATCTTGTCATTTCCACCAGGATGTGCATAGCTCAGATATCAGTATCAGCCCCAACTGAACACAAATTCACTGCGTCGTCTTTGGAAACCGTGATTTGGACCACTGACTGCGTTTGGGGGTGATAGGCAGAGAAGGTCAATTCTTTCGGAGGATCTCACCCCTTGGAGAGCCAGCATACTCCTCAATTCAAGCCATCTTGGCTATACCATCGTTCTCAACTGTTCCTTACGAGACCAGAGGTGTGACTTGTGACCAGCGTCCCATTAATATTTCTCGTCTTCGCCAAACACATTTACAGCCATTTCAGGGTAATGGCTTATTAAACTGGCACGATAATGATTTCTGAACACAGACCGTGTTCACAAGAAATGTGAAATCGTTTGCATCTATAAAATGTGATTATCTTTAGATTGCTCATTGCGGAGAAAAACATTCTGTGCTTAGCACAATGAGAGATTACCCCGCAACTCCTTACTGTTTCTAATGGTTAATGATGCAAACTAATAATGCCCCAGCATGGCATTCATCGTTTCAAGATGGATAGTATAAGTGGGAAAATGTTGCCAACTTAATAAAACATATATAAAATATTAGTTCAGGCGGCTGTTGCAAAAAACAACAACAAAAGAAATGCAGCTGGATTAACAGGAACTGACTACACACATTTTTCTTGAGTTGGTGGAGAAAAGTAGCTTCACGGCCAGAACCATCAGGTCGAGAGGTTAAGTATTTCTCTTGTACTTTTTTTTGTATCTTGAAAAAATTTTGTTCACGTTTGTATTTATTTTTCAGAGAGAAGCAGAGACAGACCGTGAGTGGGGCAGGGGCAGAGAGAAAGGGAGAAGAATCCCCAGCGGGCTCCAGGCTCCAAGCTGTCCACACAGAGCCCGCCACAGGGCTGGAACTCAAAAACCATGAGATCGTGACCCGAGCCGAAGTTGGACGCTTAATCGACTGAGCCACCCAGGCGCCCCAGAGGTTAGTATTTCTTAAGTATTTAACTGCATAATAAGCACATGGAGCCTGCTAACATTTGCACGAATGGCAGTCCATTCAGGATTTCGAGACCAAGAAGAAGCGTACAAAAAGTGTGTGTGTGTGTGTGTGGAACAGCTAGCTGTCCAATAGACTAACAGTAATAAACGTTCATGGGCAATAATTTTATACAATAACATAGAACATTAGGTTTCAATTTTTGAAAGACAATTTGCTTATGGAGTTTTTCTGGATTAAAAGCAAAACTAATGTTTTATGCATTCAGATTTAAATGTAAAGAAAGGCATTTATTTCAGTCTCGGGAATATGCTTCAGGTTATTTTTTAAATCTTTCTTTTAGGGGCGCCTGGGTGGCTCAGTCGGTTAAGCGGCCGAATTCGGCTCAGGTCATGATCTCGCGGTCCGTGAGTTCGAGCCCCGCGTCGGGCTCTGTGCTGACAGCTCAGAGCCTGGAGCCTGTTTCAGATTCTGTGTCTCTGACCCTCCCCCGTTCATGCTCTGTCTCTCTCTGTCTCAAAAATAAATAAACGTTAAAAAAAAAAATTAAAAAAAAAATCTTTCTTTTAACATCACCAAATTATACTCTAAAGCAGAGGTCTGCAAACCCCAGCCTACAGGCCAAATCCAGCCTACCACCGGCTTGAAGTTTTAGTAGAATACAGCCGTGCCCGTTTGCTTCTGTATTTTTTTCCTCACGTTACGACGGCAGCGTTGAACCCTTGTGACAGAGTCCAGACTACCCGACCCACAAAGCCCAAGACATTTACTATTTGGCCCTTTACAGAAAAAAGCCTGCTGGTCGGTCCCTCTAGAGCTGCATTGTCTAGTAGGTAGGCGCTAGCCACAGGTGACTATTTACATGTAAATTAATTAAAATGAAATGAAATGTAAAACTCAGGTCCTCAGTCACCTTACCAGCACCATTGTCATCAGCGAGAGTCTGTTAGGAGCAGATGACTTAGTAAGGAGAGGAAAGTGCCATCGTCTAAGGGGAATAAACCACAGAAAAGTCCCCCACCACAAGACTCTGCTAACTAACCACCTGGCCTTCCCGAGCACCTGCAGTGCGCAGGCCCCAGACACCGAGCACTGTACATGGGGGGGTGGGGGGGGCATCCTGGCCAACGTCCAGAAAGGCCAAGGCCTTTAACTCTTGTGTTGTTGTTGCTGTGACCACTGCCGGTAGTTTTAAGGCTCCTGATGATGTCATGGTCTGAGGGCAGCTACACAGAATGAAAGCCTGGAAGAGGTGCCACTCTAAGGCCTCCCTGTGCTGAGGGACTATGTGCACATATGTGGCTGAAGGCAGACCAAGGAGCTATTTCTTGGTATTGGGGTGTCTTCAACCCAGGGCTCAGTTTCTGTCCCTTTCCCCCAACTCCGCGGAGAGCCATGGGTCCGTAAGACTAAACCAGCGGGAATGCCTTCTGGCTTTCGTTTTGCTCTCTTTTGTTTATTCTGGGTTCCAAACACTAAGACTAAGGAGGAGTGAGTGAAGTCTTCAAAGAAGTCTATTCTGCAAAGGATCCCGGTGCCAGAGGCCAAGACCGATGCATAGGAGTAAGGAGGATGCAGGTGTCGGTCCGCTATCCAGAGGGCCTGCGTGTCACAGCTGAAGGCCAGGGGACCCGCCCACTCTGCAAGGGGTCCCGGCACGGGGCTCTGTTGGACCAGTGATTTTCAACCACGCAGACAAAAGAGAGTCACTGGAGGTGGGCGTGAGGGTGGAGGAGGGAGCAGTTTCTGTAGTCCAAGAAAGCAAATTATGAAATGGTCTTCACCTAGGAATTTAGAAATTTTAAGTCACAATCAAGGACGTGGAGAGATATTTGTGTTTCTTCAAACGCGGTATGAATTTTAAAATGTTAAAAGTCTTTTTTAGGTAGAGGTGGAAATGGCTTCCCGGGGTTATCCTCGTGACCTTGGTGCAGTTGCTCTGGTCTGAGGTCTAACACTTGGCATTGAGGACTCAGAAACCTGAGTGAGTCACATACGGAGGGCAGAGGTGAATCCACTCAACGCTCAAGAGTGCACTTGTGTTAATCAAGCTCACAAGAATAATGTATAAACCCAAATGCCAATTTATTAATGTAGAATGAGAAATATGTCACAGGAATGAAATCGTTGGCACAGCTAGTTCATTTTCCTCCTTTTCTCCCTATCGGTATTTCTACCTATAATTCAAAGTATGATCTGAATGTCAATTTAACATACAGGGAGACTTACTGTCACAGGTCCCAGATCAGTTTAAGAACAGCATATTCTTGCCCTCCTTCGGCAAACATACATTTGAATCCAAACCTTAATCAAGTGATTATTTTGTGATGTTTTATGGAGTCAGCTAAAGATAACCGTTTGTATTGCTTCCGCGGTATGAACTACTTGCTAAAGAAATAGGAAAACATGCTCCTGCCGTTGCTTTCATTTGTGCATTTAGCCGTTCATTCAACATACGCATCTACCATGCACCAGGCTCTCCCTAATAGGCATTAGGCTATGCAAGCGTGAACGAAACAGGCCCCAAACCAAACTATTCTCACGGAGCTTATATTTTAGATAGACAATAACGTAACGGGAGACCAAGCTGGGAAGGGAGAGGGAGACTGGTGTGGGGCGTGGATTTTGCACCGGTGCTCAGATAAGGGTTCAAAGATGAGCTTTTCCTGGCTTCCTTAGCTAGCCATCTCCTTCCCCCATGTAATGCATGACCCATTCTTACTTGAGCGGCATTCAACGGTGTGCGTGAAATCCTGAAGTCTGAAAAGCTATTCTGTCTCTTTAAGGAAATTCTCAACCTTGCTGGCGTTCTAGAATCCCTTGGGGAGCTTTTAATAAAACACCTGGGCCCCACCCTGGTTCAATGAAATAAGAACGTCTGGTAGCCAGCCTGGGGCATCAGTATTTTTTAAAAGCTCCCCAGGTGACTCTAATATGCTGCCAGAGCTGAGAATCTCAGCTCTAAGGTGACTTTGCTTTGATACAATGTATGTTGAGCTTAAAGTTTAATTCCTCAAAGGCAATTTTCCTATTTTGGGTGCAACATACCTTGCTCCTCCAAATTCTTCTGCAGGAAAATAAAGTGTATGCTCTTTAAACCGCTACGTGCAGAACAAAGAGTTTTGATGGCTATGGTTCAATACCCTTTTATCAATTTCTAAAACAGGATCGGAAAAGACGTACCGAAGAATCATTGAAAAACATGAAGTTGAAAAATATAAAAATAAAACCGCTCTCCAAAACTAGGATCTCCCCTTCCTGGCAGATTTCTTCCTACCAATAATAACAGCTCCCACTCTTGGTTCAGCAGGCTCCTCGGTATTAAAGGTTGCACCTCTTTCTCCCTTGGAGACCAGAAGATTGAGTTAGTAATCTAGCTGCAGTCGCATTTAGCTATTGATTTGTTTCAGCTCCAAGACAGGCACTGCGTGGAGAATTACAGCACTTGGTTGCTGGGGACTGAGGAGATTTCCACAGACCTTCTACCAGGGAGACTGTTTACAGGAAATTCACAAAGCTCTAATGCAGACTACTGGCGGCTAATTGCGTAATTAATACAGCATAGACCAGATCTGTGTCACAGAAGTGCAATGCAAGGGTTCCGTGTGAACCAGAGCTTCAGAAAGGAAATGTTGCTGATATACATACGAAAGCAATGGGAAATAGGGCGGTGGAACTGGCCCGACAGCTTATCACGGTACCTGGTCCATCTGGACCTTGGTACCTGGTCCATCTGGACCTTGCCAACGATGGCATGAGCTAGGAGACCCCAAATTTGATTCACCCCAAAACTAACACCTGTCAAGATGTGCTCATGAGAAAGTTGACATTTAGAACCTGGCTTGGCTTCTCCTGGGATATGCGGGGGTTGGGGGGTAAAGGGAAAGCTCTCCTTCAGAGGAACAACAGAAAGCACACCCGCGGAATTTCACCGAGAACAGGCACAGCAGAGAGGAAAACAATGGGACCTTCAAGTACAACAGCCCTGCCTTGAGGCTCTCCTCGCCTCCGGTTTGTTGCATTTGTCCCTTCCCTTGAAAAGAATTTTTGCTCCAAAATGTAGAGAGGAAGAAACAACTGGTTTGGCTCCGGGACACATGTCATGAAAGCATCTTCTGGGTGCCCCAGTGGACAAGATTACCCCTCTGTCAAAATGGGGGAGATCTAGTTGGAGATTCCTACAACAACTCCCCACTCTACTCTGGGCCCTCGAGTCATCTGAATGAAAGGGGGAGAGAGGGCAGAGGAAACACGCGTGTTAAGTGCTCACAGTGTGCCAGACGTTGGACTTCTGTTGATGTAATCTGTGGTGGGTTGACTAGGGCCCCCCCTCCCAAGTTCATTGCCCATCCAGAACCTCAGAATGCGACCTGATTTAAAAATAAGGTCTTTGCAGATATCATTGGCTAAGGACCTTAAGACGATAGGACACTGGAATTAGGGTGATCCCCTGATTGAATGACTGTCGTCCTCTTAAGAAGAGGAGCGGACACGGAGGCAGAGGCTGATGTTCTGGGACCGCCCCAAGCAGGAAGGCAGGAGGCGGCATTCTCCCTCAGAGCCTTCGGAAGGCTCTGCAAGGCCCTGCTGACCCCTTGGTTTTGGGCTTCCGGCTTCTAGATCTGTGAGAGAAGAAATTTCCGCCGTTGTAGGCCATCTAGCTTGCGGTAATTGGTCAGGGTAATTGGTCAGCGTGGCCCTAGGAAACGAGTACACCATCCAGTCCCAAAACAAACGCATGAGGAACACCTGTTTATCCTCTTTCCAGTAGGTGAGGAAGCTGAAGCCAAGGCAGTGGTGGAAAACAATTGAAATTCCTACCTGTGGGGCCCTAAGGCTTCTTCCCTTTTCAGTAACAGACTCCCGCTTGTGGAATAAGAAAAAGCCTTCATCAATTGCCTTCGGAGCCTGCCCGTCTCAAGCTTTACTGTGCATACGAATCAGGAAGGGGGGAGGGGGGGGCTTCTTAAAATGCAGCTGCTGAGTCCCTAGGTCTGGAAGGTGCCAAATAGTCGACATTTCCAACATGGTCCGAGGGGCAGCACTTAGGTAGCACTTTAGACAGCAAGGACCTAAACTGGTGGCCAGAAAAGTATTTCTGCGAAGAGTCAAGATTGGAATACACCGGTTCCCCCCCTCCATCCACGGGGGACACCTTCCAGCGGACCCCCGGCGGCTGCCTCACACCGCAGAGAGGATCAAACCCTATCCAGACCGCTTTCGCCTATATATGCATACCTATGATAAATTTAGAAGTTAAGCACAACAAGCGATCAAGCATAATACCCAACAACAATTACACTGTGATAAAAGTAATGTGAATGTGGTCTCTCTCTCTCTCAAAAGATCTCACTGTACTGCACTCACCCTTCTTCCCGTGATGATGCGAGGCCATAAAATGCCTGTGTGATGAGGCGAAGGCCGAAGGCGGTGTGACGCAGCGTGTGAGGCTTCTGTTGACTGTCTGACCTTCTGACCTTCTGACCTCTGACCCCGCAGGAGGATTGTCTGCTATTGGCCACTCCACCGTGGGAAGCTGAAGCCGCCCAAAGCAAAACCTTGGCCGAGGAAGGCTCTGGCACTTTGGGTTTGGGCTCTGGGTCTCCATTGCGGCTACTCAACCCCGCCGTCGGAGCTTCAAAGCACAGAAACAATACGTAAATGGGCGGACATGGCTGGGTCTCATTAAAGCTGTTCGTAGATGTCAAATTTTCCATTTCTCTTCATTTTCATGTGCCCTGAAATATTATTCTTCCCGTTTTTAACCACTAAAACATGTAGAAAAAAAATTCTGAGCTTGTGGGCAATCACAAAAGATGTGGCTTGCTGGGTTTGGCCTACAGTCCATGGTTTGCTGACCCCTAGTCTAAATTATTCATTAAGACCTGGTTGCTGCATGGTATGGAAGGGATTCTCTCATTTTTAAAGAAGGCAGCATATACGAAAAACGCCGTGGTGGGATTGGAAGAACCCTGGGGTAGGGATGAGAACACCTACGTTTCAGGGGTGCCCGGGTGGCTCAGTCGGTGGAGCATCTGACTTCGGCTCAGGTCATGATCTCGTGGTTTGTGAGTTCGGGCCCTGCGTCTTGCTCGCTGCTGTCTGTGTAAAGCCTGCTTCAGATCCTCCTCTCTCCCCCTCTCTCTGCCCCTTCCTCTCTCTCTCTCTCTCTCTGTCTCAAACATAGATGAAACATTTAAGAAAAAAAGGTTTAAAGAAAATCCAGGTTTTAAACACCACCTGCTCTCCTTATTAGCAAATGACTTCTCTGACCTGCCTCCTTTTTTCATTTCTTCACTGGAGTTGATAATAAAACCTGCCCTTCTTATCTTCCTGGGTTGATTGCTGGTTACACAGTAAAAGAGATTCCTTAACTCCCCTTTCTTCCTGTTCTCCCACCCCTGGCTTTCCGCAGTTTTGCATATGAATTTACTCCCTTCAGGCAAATTAGCCGAGATGAGAACATTAATTTAAGAGGACTTGTGTCAACATCAATCTTAGAAAAAAGGTGTCAGTGTGCTTTGAAGGCCTGTGCACCATGAAATTAAAACCACTGGAAATAGATACACATACGCCTGCAACAAACAAACGCCAGGCCAGAGAGGCCTCTGAGAGGGTACGGGGAACGGTGGCTAGGTGGCCGGGCAAGGAGAAGGGATTATGGGGGCTGCGAGGCAGAAACAGGCAGAGGGAATAGAGAATATAAGGAAATGAAGCCAGAAACAAGGGTGGAGGCTGAGGACGCAATCGTTCCGTTATCAGCACTGGGGCCTATGTCCTTGGAGAGATGACTCTGTGTGTACAACTTGGGTACACCGTATGCATCTGAACCCGACATTCCCATTCCGAAGTCGCCTTTCGGAGCCCGCAGAAGCTTAACTCAGATTAACACTTTCTTCCGATGAAGTTCATCTTGATTAAATTCCTCCTCCACTGGCCAGCCACAAAAATGACTCAGGACACATCTGCCCCACATGAATTAATTGCTCAGAGATAACCTCTAATTTGGAGGCCTGCCTCTTATTTTGGCTGGTGGGAAGTAAACAAGGCATGGTAGCCAGGTCAAAGAAAGACAGCTTATACTCCAGTTTCTAGTAGTAAGAGAAATTTGACCCTGGAGAGTGGTGGGGGAGAAGTGATTTATTCTAGCTGGGGCCGAGGGAGCCAAGCTAATGGAACACAGACCAGGCAGAGAACACGTCTTACATTCGGTTCAGCAACCCTTTCCGGAGCACTTATCATGCATCGGGCACAGCGCCACACCTCATCTCCATTAATGGGTTGAAAGAGAAGAACATGGCTCATCTCCCCCAAGGAGCTTATGGTCTAGAATGAGAGCCATGCCAATAAATAACCGTAATATAATACGTAACATACGATGAAAATAAAAACATCCAGAGGTGCCTGGGTGGCTCAGTCAGTGAAGCGTCCGACTTCGGCTCAGGTCATGATCTCACGGTTTGTGGGTTCGAGCCCCACGTTGGGCTGGAGCCCGCTTCCGATTCCGTGTCTCCCCCTCTCCCTCCCCCTCCCCTGCTTGTGCTCTGTCTCCGTCTCTCAAAATAAACGTTAAAAATTCTTAACAAAAAAAAAAGTTAAGAAAAAAACCAAAACATATATACAAGGTTCAGCGACAGGAGTACATAGAGGTGATTGATCCTAGCCGGGGTCGAGGGAGCGAGGCTAATGGGACACAGGCCAGGCAGAGAACACCCAAGGAAGGTTTTGAAAAAGAACAGCTAGTGCGCGCAGCGGGCTTCTTTCGTGCCAGGCCACCAGTCAGTCTCCGCCACTGGCCTGGACCGAAGACCCGTACCTGCAGGAGGTGTGGATCAGCCCCGTCAGGCTACGCGTGCCCCGAAGGCCCACTGTCTTGAAGAGAACGGCCGAGACAGAACGAGAATGAATGAAACGACGGGGAAACAGAACCGGAACAGAAGAGACGGGCCGAGCAAGCGAGACAGAGGAGAAAGGCTGACGGCTCAAATGGGTGTTGACAAGGCTGCTCTCGGCCACGTGGTCTTCGTTCAACCGGCGCCTGGAAGCCACTCACAGGCGGCCTCGGAGACAATCGTATTGGCACAACTGTGGTGTATTTCCAACAGCAAGCCGCCCCCCAATAGCTGATTGGACCACGTAACCCACCTTCAGCCCTGTGGATGCCAAGGCAGCGAGTCAAACATGCTCAGCGAGAAGCAGCATTAAACCAACAGTGGCAAATTGAAGCCTGGGTCCCCCGAGCGTTTTCCAGGGCCTGCCTGATGTCTGTGACGCCCCGCCGTCCCCGCCCCCCTCGGACTCCAGAAGATGCCTCGGTATCTCGCCGAGAACTTCCCTGGGCCTTGGCCGGTGGTATTTCGAGGTAGAAGTTTCCGTTAGTTGCAACCAAAAGAATCTTACCTAAAGCGGAAAAGAGGAACCTGGGCAAGCGTTTTTCCGGAGGCTGACTTTTCAGCGGGCCCGCATGTTCCTGAGTGAAGCTTTTGTTTCACTCACGGCAGCGTATTCTGACTTGGCAAAAACCTGGCAGACGGTACAATTTTTTCACAGAGGGGTATAATGTTAAAGAATAAGAACTTAAGTGCTTTGGGTAATATGATTTAACATTTCTCTTTCTGCACCGTCTTCCCTATTTTTAGATCCCCGTTATAGGACTGCTGGTTTTAACAATTGCAGGTTAAAGAGAGAGAGGCAAGCAAGAGGCAGTCATATAGTAAAGATTCCTTTGTGTATGAAACTCAACCGAACGTGCTCGATTCAACCACTTAAAGGCTCCTTTTTTCCCCATGATGTTTGCCCATGAAACAACCAGACCCAGTTGCCACTTGAGGAAAGCTCCCCCAAGTACTAGAGGGATTTTCACATGTGTTCAGTTTTTCCCGAAGGTCCTCATTGTGTCCTATGTGTAGTACGAACAATGGAGAGAGAAGAATCTTTGAGATTGGCTTTGGAACCCGTACTCAGGCATGTGAGAGAGTGTATCCAGGTCTGCTGGAAGCTGAGGCTCTTTATTCCACCTCGTTCCATGTGCCTCGTAGGGCACGTTGCTGGAGTAGGTAAGGTCCTAAAAATGAAAATGCCGTGTCATCTAACATCGCGTAAGGATGAGGAATTAGAGGAGAAAACGGGTAGGGTTGATGGGGAAACTGGCACCTGCCGACTCATCTGACGTCTCCTTTAGCCTGCAGAACAATCCTGCGCCTCGGTATTTTCACTCCTCGTGTTACAGATGACAAAATGGAGACGTGTTAAGGCTCTCAAATTACGTCAATAATCATAACAGATAAAACAGCTTTCCCATGCTAAAATGTTATTTTCCATGTCTCAACATGGGTAGCTAGGAGAACCCTTGAGCACCGCGATTCGATAATGAGTTATTCCATGATGGAATCAACTAATGAGCATCCATGCTGTCCCCCACATCGAGCACCCCCTCTGTGCTACTCCAGCCGTGGGAGCTGATTCCAAATTGCCCGTGTGGATGCGAAAGCTTGTTCAACTGATTCAAAGACGAGTCAAGTTACAGGACAGGGCCTTCGATTCTTAAATAAGAGGATAAAGGAAGAGAATGCCACACGTCTGCGCACCTTCCCAGCATGCCTATTTGTTCTCAATCGTGTCTGCACGAAAGGTGCCCAGCAGAGCAAGCGAGTGGCGATTGAAATCCATCCACAGTTCTGCTCACCAAGCCTGGCACAATGGCCTGGAGCTACCTCCTCCCAGAAGGAGCATTTTTCTGCCAGTCTGCACAAGGGCACCAGTCACCGAGTTCTGTGCCCCATGGAGCCGCATATGCCCGGGAAGGGTGGCTTCTATGGATTCACAGTACCCTTGCAAAGGCACCCTATCGATGAGTGGCTCTCCGCTTCTTTCAAAGGCACATGCTTTTCTGTTTTTTTGTTTTTTGATCCCTGCCCCCCCCCCCCCCCGCCCACCAAAGCACAGCCTAATCCCAGAGTAAAAGCATCTCTTGTGCAAGGAAAAAACAAAAACAAAAAAAACATCTGCGTGTCGTTCATACCTGTCAGGCATCCCCCAAATAAGATTTTCAATACAAGAGGCTGATCTTTGGAGCCGGCAAAATCACAGAAAACCTAACTGCAGAGACAAAGGCAGTCCTTTGCTTCTGTTACCTCATAAGCAGCCACTCGACATGGGCCTGGGTGAAAGGGGACAAGTCCTCTGCGATGACACTCTGCTCCTCTTGTGCAAGGCTCTGTGAGACAGCCCTTGATCCTACCCATGGAACACATTGTAAGGCTCTGAGTCTGTCCTTCACTTAGGAATTTGAAGTGTGGTGGGGCTGGGAAAGGCAAGAACAAACCTTGGGGAAATAGAGGCAGCCCTCCAGATCGAGACTCTCTAGATGGGACACCAAAGTGTCAGTTTTCCTCATGGTATTGGTCTTTCATGACCAGCTCTTGTCTATCCTAATGACAGCTTTAATAGACCTTCGCTCCTGACTGACTTTAAAAATATATACATACAGGGGCACCTGGGTGGCTCAGTCGGTTGAGTGACCGATTTTGGCTCGGGTCATGATCTCACAGTTCGTGAGTTCGAGCCCTGCCTTGGGCTCTGTGCTGACAGCTCAGAGCCTGAAGCCCGCTTCGGATTCTGTGTCTCCTCTCTCCCTGTGCCCCTCCCCACTCATGATCTGTTTCTCTCTCTCTCAAAACTAAATAAACATTAAAAATTTTTTTTGAAAAAAAAAGTTAAATAAAAATACATACATAGAGGTGATTCTCATCCATTGTTATGAACTGCATGTTTGTATCCCCCCAGATTTCATATGTTTAACTCCTACCGTCCAATATGATGATATCGGGAAGAGGGGCCTTTGCGAGATAATTAGGTCGTGAGGGTAGAGCCTTCATGATAGGATGCGTGCCCTCACCAGAAGACCTTCCTCTCTGTTCTCCACCATGTGAGAATACAAGAAGAAAATGGCCATCTGCAAACCAAGAAGCAGGCCTTTACCAGTCCCTGGGGTCGCCATCACTTTGATCTTGAACTTCCTCGGAAACAGGAGAAATAAAAGCTTGTTGCTTAAGCCACTCACTCTGCTGTTATCAGTTATAGCAGCTAGAACTAAGACATCCATATTGTAATCGACTTTATGTGGGAGGGAGCAGGTAACCAGGGCGTTGAATATTGCGCGTAACTGCAGCACGACTATGGGAATGTGGTACTTACATGACGTGCAGGAAACGTTGAACACAGCAGGCTTGAGATCGCCATCTTTGGGCTGCTTGGCAGAGTTGGCCATTGGCTGGAATCTGGGAGCTCGTATTTGGGGAGGGTTCCCACCGGTCCCTAATTGAAAGTATTGGCTCGCTGGGCCTGAACTGTTTGTACAAACGCTATGGTTAATGCCGAACATCTGCTTTCCTTCTGGGAGTCTAGAATGCTGGTACATGCCGGGCCAAGGGGACCTCCAATACCAGCCCATTACAAGCTTTGAACACTGAATCTCTAATGAGCTTCCCTGGCAGACGATAGTCTCCACGTGTTGTCACAATTTCAGGCGGGAGGAATTACCGGCAACTTCTGGGATGAGCGGATGGCTCCTCTGGGAGAGAGCTCTTTGACAGCGTTCCAGGTTTCCTCTAGACATGGCACCCATGCTACTCTCCCCTTTGCTGATTTTGCTTTGTATCTTTTCACTACAGGAAGTCATCGCTGTGAGGAAGAATGTATGCTGAGTCCGGTGAGCCATCCTACCAAATCAGTGAACTGGGGGTGGTCTTGGGGACCCTCAACATATGTAAGCACCAAGTGTCACGGGGGGTAACAGAAGGAAGGAAACAAAAGAGCTCTGCTGACCTAAACCACCAAATACTCACACACACACACACACACACACTACCTTTGGGGGCGTCTGGCTATCTCAGTCTGTAGACCGTGCAACTCTGGATCACAGGGTTGTAAGTTCGCGCCCCATGTTGGGTGTGGAGATTACTTAAAAATAAAATCTTGAGGGGCCCCTGGGTGGCTCAGTGGGTTAAGCTTCCGACTCGTGGTTTCGGCTCTCCCCTGCTCATGCACTCTTTCAAAATAAATAAAGCTTTAAAAATTTAAAAATAAATAAATAAATAAGTAAGTAAGTAAATAAATAAATAAAAACTTTAAAAAATTCTTTCAAACCACTGAACACATGTTCATTTCTATCCTGTTTATTCTTTACATGTTTAGAAGTAGCTTACGATACGAATATGAATAATAATACAGCATGATCTCATTATGTAAAAATATACACATGGGCATAGGGAAAAAGACTGGAAGGAATACATCAAAACATTAACAGTTGTTTTCTCCAGATGAGGTGATAGAATTCTAATGCTTAGTTTTTTTCTTTCTCTTGTGTTGAACTGTATTTTCCACATTTTCTACAATGAGCACATATTGCTTTTATAATGAGACTAAAAAAAGATTACATAAATTGAATGTTAAACATAATTAAGAATAGGAAAATCAGACAAAATACACAAAAATGCAGGAAGCCACGACTAAGAGAAAAACATTGAAAATAGATGTACAGACTGTTGGGGCGCCTGGGTGGCTCAGCCGGTTAAGCGTCTGGCTCTTGATTTCAGCTCAGGTCACGCTCTCACTGTTTGTGAGTTTGAGCCCCATGTCCGGCTGCACACTGACAGTGCAGGGCCTGCTTGGAATTCTCTCTCCCTCTCTCTCTGACTCTCCCCCACTCTCTCTCAATATAAATAAACATTAAAAACGAAATAAAATTAAAAAAAGAAAATAGAGGTATAGACTGTAAAGATCTCTAAAACTGAACATTTCTGCCCTCACATTTGACTCTGAGTTCCATGACAATGAAGACAAAATAGAAACATAGTTCAGTCATCAAGAGAGCGTAGTATTTCTATCACTGTATATCAAATAATCACAAACTCAGTGGCTTAAAACAATATCTGTGTATCAGCTCACAGTTCTATAGGTTAGAAGTCTGGCTGGGTTCCTGGTGGCAGAATTTCATTCCCTGTCCTTTGTTGGACTGAGATCTCAATTTCCTTGCTAAATGGACTCCTCTCTCTTTAAGCAAGCAATAGTGTATCAAATCTGTCTTGTGCTTCAAATCTCTAACTTCTCTGTCTCTAACTTTAGATTTAAAGAGCTCATGTGATTAGGTCAGGACCACTCAGAGAATCTACCTTTGTTAAGATCAACTGTTCATAGGGACGTCTGGGTGGCTCAGTTGGTCAAGTGTCTGACTTTAGCTCAGGTCATGATCTCACGGTCTGTGGGTTCGAGCCCCGCGTCGGGCTCTGTGCTGACAGCTCAGAGCCCGGAGCCTGCTTGGGATTCTGTGTGTGTGTCTCTCTCTGCCTCTCTCTCTCTTTCCCTCTGTCTCGAAAAATGAATAAACATTGAAGAAAATCAACTGATCATATAACATAACTGAATCATAGGAAAGAAATCTATCATATTCACAATCTCTGGGTTACACAGGAAGTGTACATTCACTACCAGGGTGTGGAGAATCTTGGGGACTCATTTAGAGTTCTGCCTTCACATAGCATGTATAATTTTGTATATTTTGGAAAAGATGGAATTTAACCACTTTGCACGTATGCATAGTCTCTCCCCTCATTCTATGCCCAGAGGAAGTCCTAGGGGGATGCACACAGTGGCTTGTGTGAACACCCAATACATTCAAATGCTCAATCCTCATGTTTTATCTTTTAAGGAAATACACTGAAAACAAGCTGCAAAAGAGGGAGAAATCGGCTGGAGACGTCAGGAAGGACAGGTGCTCTGGGGCAGAATGGAAAATGATTGACACAGGACACAGCCACAGGTTGGGGGAAATGCAAACTTAACCAAGAGTCCAGGGATGCCTGGGTGGCTCGATCGGTTAAGAATCCGACTTCAGCCTATGATCTTGTGGTCCATGGCTTGTGCATGCTCGCTCACTCTCTCCCTCTCTCTCAAAAATAAATAAACATTAAAAAAAAGAGGTCTCAAACCAGATTTTCAAGGCTTTGCCCCTACCCTCTACGTAGTTCTGTGGACTTTGCTAATTCCCTTTGTTCCCCATATAGGCCTAGTTTTCTTGTCCTTTCTTTTCCTTTTTTTTTCTTGTATAAGGAACAGTCTAAATGATAGATCCAAGTGATGTCTCAGCTTCCTACTTTGGACTACTGCATAGAAGTCAATGGTAATTGTGCCTTGTTTTCCAAAGTCTTTTTCAGAGTCCAGAAGAATTGGTGTCACCTAGGAGCTTGTTGCAAATACGGTTTCAGGGGCGCCTGGATGGCTCAGTTGGTGAAGCGCCCAGCTCCTGATTTCAGCTCAAGTCATGATCTCGCGGTTTGTGAGTCCAAGCCCCACATTGGGCTCCAACACTGGCAGTGCAGAGCCTGCTCGGGATTCTCTCTTTCCCACTCTCCCTCTGCCCCATTCATGTTCTCTCTCTCTAAAATAAACAAATAAACTTAAAAAGAAAGAAAGAAAGTTTCGGGCCCCCAGACCTACTCGATCAGAACCTGCTTTACAAGCAGATCACTGCATGATTCCTGAGAGCTTGAGAAGGGGTCCTTCAGAGCCTTACTGCTCCCTTTGTGAATTCTGCTGCACAGACTCAGCGAAGTCCCAAGGGCCTGGGACCTGTAGCCCTCTGGGGTGCCCCTTCCCTTACTTCCACCTCCTCAAAAATGAAAAGCGCTGCTAATCGACATGGAACTGGGGTCGTGGCTATACGCTCAACTCATTTTAAGAAGCTACGATCGGGGCGCCTGGGTGGCTCAGTCGGTTGAGCGGCCGACTTCAGCTCAGGTCACGATCTCACGGTCTGTGGGTTCGAGCCTCGCGTCGGGCTCTGTGCTGACAGCTCGGGGCCTGGAGCCTGCTTCGGATTCTGTGTCTCCCTCTCTCTCTCTGCCCCTCCCCTGCTCGCACTCTGTCTCTCCCTCAAAAATAATAAACATTTAAAAAAATTTATAAAAAAAAAAAAGAAGCTACGATCAAGGCTCTCTTCTCCCCATCCAACAGACAGCCGCATCTTCTCGTGCAGGGCCAGCCATGTCCCCGACACATGATGGTGAAGGTCACATTAAATGGATTTGCCATATTGGGTGCCTGGTCACCAGGGCTGCTTTTAACCCTGGCGAAGTGGATATTATCGCCGTCCGTGACCCCTTCATTGACCTCAGCTACATAGTCTACGTGTTCCAGTATGATTCCACCCACAGCAAATTCCACAACACGGTCAAGGCTGAGAATAAGAAACTTGTCATCAGTGGAAGGCCCGTCTCCATCTTCCAGGAGCAAGATCCCACCAACATCAAATAGGGTGATGCTGGTGCCGAGTATTGTGGAGTCCGGTGGGGTCTTGACCACCGTGGAGAAGGCTGGGGCTCACTTGAAGGGTGGGGCCACGAGGGTCATCATCTCTGCCCCTTCTGCTGATACCCCCACATCCGTGATGGGTGTGAACCAAGAGATGTACAACAACTCCCTCAAGAACGCCAACAATGCCTCCTACACCACCAACTGCTTGGCCCTTCTGGCCAAGGTCATCCGTGACCACTGTGGCATCATGGAGGGACTCATGACCACAGTCCATGCCACCGCTGCCACCCAGAAGACTGCGGAGGGCCCCTCTGGGAAGCTGTGGTGTGATGGTGAAGGGCTGCCCAGAACACCATCCTTGCTTCTCTACTAGCACTGCCAAGGCTGTGGGCAAGGTCATCCCTGAGCCGAATGAGAAGCTCACTGGTATGGCCTCCCGGGTCCCCCCCGCCAGCGTGTCCATCGTGGACCTGACCTGCCGCCTGGAGAAAGCTGCCAAATACTATGATATTAAGAAGGTGGTGAAGCAGGGGGACGTGGTTGGCTCAGTCAGTTAAGCGTCTGACTCTTGAATTCAGCTCGGGTCATGATCTCGTGGTTTCCGAGATCAATCCCTGTGTCGGGCTCAGCAATGATAGTGTAGGGCCTGCTTGGGATTCTCTTTCTCTCTCTCTCTGCCCCTCCCCTGCTCATGCTTGCTCTCTGTCTCTGAAAATAAATAAATAAGCTTAGAAACAAAGAGAAGGTGGTGAAGCAGGCATCAAAGGACCCCCTCAGGGACATCCTGGGGTGCACTGAGGACCAGGTTGTCTCTCGTGACTTTAACAGCGACACTCACTCTTTCACCTTCCATGCTGAGGCTGGCATTGCCCTCGATGACTGCTTTCTTAAGCTCATTTTCTGGGATGACAATGAATTTGGCTACAGAAACCGGGTGGTGGACCTTATGGTCCAGATGGCCTCCGAGGAGTAGGAGCTCCCTGGACCACCAGTCCCAGCAAGAGCAAGAGGAAGAGAGAGGCCCTCCCTTCTGGGGAGTCCTTGCTCTAACTCATCATCCCCCAACACACTGAGAGTCTCCCGACCTTACGCAGTTTCCATCCCAGACCCCCTGAAGAAGGGGAGGGGCTTGGGGCACCCTACTTTATCATGTACCATCAATAAAGTATACTGTACCCAGCCAAAACAAAAACAAAAACAAAAACAAGAGAAGCTATAGTCAAGATGTTCCTAAAACTCATATGGAAACGCAAAGGACCCAGGGTTACCAAAAAAGAACAACCTTGGAAGACTCAAATTTCCCGATGTCAAAACTTGCTACAGAACTCCAGTAATCAAGAAGATCATCCAGGGGAGCCTGGGTGGCTCAGTCGGTTAAGCATCCGACTTTGGCTCAAGTCATGATCTTGGGGTTCATGAGCTCCAGCCCTGCTTTGGGTGAGCTTGAGCCCAACTCCAGGCTCCAACCCTCTGTTCTTCCCCGTCTCCCTCTGTTTATGCACCTCACAGGATTCTCTTTCTGTGCCCCTTGCTCACTCGTCATGCTCTTTCTCTAAAATACATAAATAAAGACATAGGTTGGTAGGTAGGTACGTAGGTAGAAAGATAGATAGATAGATAGATAGATAGATAGATAAAAGATCATCCAATGGGGAAGGAATAGACTTTTCAAGAAATGGCACTGGGACAATTAGATATCCACATGTTAGAGAATGAGTTTGGTCTCCTACCTCACACTATAATCAGAAATTAATTAGGGCTCAGGCAGTTAAGTGTCCAACTTCAGCTCAGGTCACGATCTCACGGTTTGTGAGTTTGAGCCCTGCATCAGGCTCTCTGCTGTCAGTGCAAAGCCTGCTTCTGATCCTCTGTCTCACTCTCTCTCTCTGCCCCTCCCCTGCTTGTGCTCTCTCTCAAAAATAAATAAACATTAAAACAAAAAAGATCTACTCTCTTAAAAAATTAATTAAAAATGGATCAAAAATTGGGGCACCCAGTTGGCTCACTCGGTAGAGCATTCAACTCTTGATTTTGGGGTCATTAGTTCAAGCCCCACATTGGGCATAGAGCCTACTTAATAAAAAAAAGGATCAGAAACCTAAATGGAAGAGCTGAAACTATAAAACTCTTAGAAGTAAACATAGGGGTGAATCTGAATGACTTTGGATTTGGCAATGATTTCCTAAATTTGACACCCAAATCACAGGCAGCAAAAGAAAAAATAGATATATTAGGCTTGATAATAGTTAGAACTTTTGTGCATTGGGGCACCTGGGTGGCACGGTTGGTTAAGTGTCCGACTCTTGGTTTTGGCTCAGGTCATGATCTCACGGTTTCATGAATTCAAGCCCCATGTCGGGCTCTGTGCTGCCAGTGAGGAGTCTGCTTGGGATTTTCTCTCTCTTCCTCTCGTTCTGCCCCTACCCCACATGGCACTGTCTCTGTCTCTCTCAAAATAAATAAACTTAAAAAATAAAACTTAAAAAAGTAAAATGAAACTTTTGTGCATCGACGAACACTATCAAGAGAGTGAAAAGACAACCCACAAATGGGAGAAATGTTTGCAAATCACGTATGTGGTAAGGGTTTAATAGCCGGAATATATAAAGAACTCTCATAGCTCATCAATAGAAAGAAAAACAACCCAGCTGGAACTTGGGCAAAGGATTTGAATAGACATCACTCCAAAAGAGATACGGAAATGTCCAATAAGCCAATGCCAAGACGCTCCACACCATTAGCTATCAAGGAGTTGTAAATCAAAACTACAATGAGGTAACGCTTCACACCCACCGGGACAGTTAATAAAAAAAAAGAAGCTGAAAAACAACAAGCGTTGGAAAAGATGAGGAGAAATTGGAACCCTCCTACGCTGCGTATGGTGAGAATGTAAAATGGCGCCCCCTACGTGGAAAATTGTTTGGCGGTTTATCAAAAGGTTAAACACACAATTACCATGTGACCCAGCAAGGAAACTCGCTGATATATACCCAAAATAATCGAAAACATATTTGCATGCCAAAAAATATGTTCACAAATGTTCATAGCAGCATAATCCATGGTAGCCCACAAAAGTGGAAACCCCACAAATGTCCGTCAATGGATGGATGGATGGATGAACAAAAAATGGCCTATCTGCAGAATGGAATATGATTCAGCCACAAAAAGGAGCGTACTACATCATGGATGTTGCATGTGGCAGCTACGCCACGATGGAGATGAACCTCGACAACGTTATGCTAGGTGAAATAAGTCAGAGACGAAGGGACACATATTAATTCCATTTATATGAAACATCCAGAGTAGGCAGGTTCATACAGATGGAAAGCTTAATAAGGTAATAGAAAAAGTGGGGAGAGGGGGTCAGAATAGGGACTGGCTGCTAGTTGGGACAGGTTTTTTGGGGGGAGGTGGGGTGGTAGAAAGTTCTAGAATTCGACAGGGGGGATGGCTATATGACATAGTCCATATACTGAGAACCACTCAACTGGCCACATTAAAATGGTAAGTTTAATGCTACAAGAACTATACCTCAATAATAAAATAAATATATGAAAAGTAAACCACGGGGCCTGCTTCCAGATTCTGGTCCTCTGACCTCAGGTATCAAGAGGTCAAGCTACAATCTCTCCTCACTACACACTGAGGGATGAGGGAGAAGGGAAGCAGCATGTAATTAATTTAGAAGAAATGAGATTAAATCACAGCACGAAATGGGGTGACGAAATGTCTCCCCACTCAGAGGGGATGTATCAACTGTAAAAACGAAAGTTTTATCTTCTTTAGGGACAGAGGCAAATAGCAAATTCTGCTTCTCTCAAAGTGTCAGCTGGTTGTGACCTAAAGAAAGGAATCAATCATCCTGTTGTTTGGTCTCCAAGCCAGGTGACAGAAAGGGTGCTTTTAAAAGGGTTCACCTGATTAGGTCAGGCCCACCCAATAAATCCTCCCTTTTGAGTGACTTATCAACCGATCAGGGACCTTACATCTGAAAAATCCTTTCATCCTTGCCATATAATATAACATAATCACAGGAGTGCTATCACATCATATTCACAGGCCCTGCCCACACTCAAGGGGAGAACATTATACAGCTTGTGTATATCAGGGGCAGGAACTTAAACATTTTACAATTCAGTATATTACAGACCCCTTAATGTTACTTAAGGGACCACCCTTCTCCCCTCAGTTCATGAGCTTTGGTGGGGCTGATCCCAATCCCCACCATTCCCTGATTTTACAGAAAATTCAGGAATGAGCTGTTTTTTGTATAATACTAGATAGATCGTGTATTGTTTTATTCTAATTATTCGTTTTTATGTTTGTAATCTTGCCCCATGCTAGAACGTAAGCACCATGAGAGCAGGGACCTTATAGATCTTGTTCAATTTTCTGTCCTCTGAACCTCTTTGCTTTATATTGGGGGATAATTGCACCCAAATATATATGTTTTTGGTAAATATCAGGGAATATTTGTCAAATGAGTTTTCTCCATTTTCATAAGGAGAAAGGAAGCTTCCAGAATAGAATTGTCCTTGAATTATACAGCTAGCAAATGTTTCTGAAGAGACAATCTCTTCAAAACAAAGAATAATAGTAACCACTTCTATAACAATATGTGCCAGGCCCTGGGATCACTTGGTACTCCAAACCACTCTAAGGTGTACTTAACGGGGAGGTGAGGAGGGCTAACAAATAACATTGTCTTCTTGTATGTACATTTCACAGCTCCAAGCCGTCCGTGGTCTCCGCTGCAAGTGGCTCTTGCAAGCCTCCCGGACCTCAGAATCTGTATTTGCCTCCGGAGTGCAAGCGAGGGGAGAGAAAAATGTTACACAAGGCAGCCAACAATTCTAGCGGCCAGCTCGGCAGTGCAAGAGAATGGGTAGAACTTGTTCCCCAGTTTTGAATCAAAACAAGCCCTCCTGCACGGTGGGGGAGGGCGTGCAGCTGCCCACGCCAGGGGGCGTTGGTGGGGGGGGGGGGGTTCACGCTCTTCCCATTTCATTGGCCAGGACTCGGCCACGTGACCCAATCTACGGGCAGTAGGCGGGACCGTCTCTCGCTTCGGCTTGAAAAAGAGCCAACGGTCGTCGGCGTCGTCGTCCTCGTCGGTCCTCGTGAGGACACCGTTGTTCCGGTGGCCAGACCGTTGATCGTGCTGATGGGACCTGCGGAACCCCTCGCAGCTCCGGCCACGTGGGGGGAGAAGTTGGTTTCGGGTGAGTCGAAAAAATGAGGAAAGAAGTTTTATTTCCTTCGTAAGCCTGCTATGCTGTTTTATGGGTGGACGCGGTTCCTTTTCTCTTTGCCTTTTTGTTCTTGCCTTTTTGGCGGGGGGCGGAGAGGGGTTGTGTGTTTTGTCGTGTCCGTCAGGGTAGAGCCCTGCAGCCCCCCCCCCCCCGGAGCTCAGTGCCTCATTTCCCTAGAAACTGGGGGTGGGGGGACTCTGGTCCCCCCCGCCTTTTCACCTCGGGGGTGAAGCTCCTCGTGGCCGGGCTTTGCCGTTAGAAGCGTGGCCCACGTGACTTGTGCATTTCAGAGCTTTGCCTGAGACACCGTAGTTGTGAAATTCGAGTTCGTCTCGTGGAATGTTTGCTTGAACGACAGAAGTTCAAAAGCGCGAACGTTGCGACTTGGCCAGGAACAGCAAGGAACTCTTTGCAGATGTTTAGACAAGGTCTGAAAAAGCGCGGCGTTTTAACGGGGTGTGTAGTGTTGCAAGGAAAACTTAAAACCTAGCGAGGGCAGATTCAAGTCTGCTGAGCTGTATTAGAGATACATTGGAAACTGACAATCTTGAGGCGAATTTCTCTCCCCTTAATACCGAAGGAGGAAATGTCTTCAACTCTGAAGGTGGTTTCATGTTTACTTTTAAACTCTGGCCTGGGGAACGATTTCGAACCTTCAAGTGGCCAGGTAGTGCAAGAAAAAGCGTCTTTTTACCCAGATTTCAGTTGCGCGTTTTACTTTTACTCCGTCGTCTTCGTCAGCTACTCTCCCATCTTTCCGAACCGCTTGAGAGCCCCCTTGTGTGTCTCAGTGGCCCCTTCTGCTGCTAAATAGAAAGTATGTGTTTACTAGAAGCAGGAATAGTCACAGAGAGATTGATTATACCTACGTAGTGCCTGACGCAGCCAAGGGAAAGAAGCCACAGCATTTTTAAGGGCTGTTGTTGTAAGCCCCGCTCTATTGTATGGGACCTCTTTCTCTTTTCCTTTTCTTTTTGTAGGTGTAACTTTTATTTTCTTAAAAACGTTTATTTTGAGAGAGCGCAAGAGAGAGGGCGAGCGGGGGAGGGGGAGAGGGAGACGGGCAGAGAGAATCCCAAGCAGGCTCTCCCCACTGTAAGCAGTGAGCCTGACCCGAGGTTCGAACTCCTAAACCTCCTAAACCGTGAGATCGGGACCTGAGCTGAAGACCTGCAGACTGAGCCACCCAAGCTCCCCTAAATTTTCGTTTTTAAGGTAATCCCTAGACCCAATGTGGGGCTTCGACCCGGGACCCTGACGTTGAGTTGCAGACTCAACTGATTTGAGCCAGTCGGGAACCCCTCTCTCTTTTCAGCTGGACTAATTGCCCTTGAAGGCAAGGAACATAGCTGATTATCTTGGAATCCCTATGCCTGTAATATTGCATGTGCCTGTGATTTTTAAAAAATTATTATATTGGCTAATGGAAGGATTGCAAATGTGAATTTTCTTTACATGACCAACAGGAATACGTTTTGTTTGTATTAGTAATTTCTAGGTTAAGTGTTTCACGATCAGAGAGCCGTTCATGGTATTCCTCCTTTGTGAAATGTATTGATATTTTCTTGCAACTTAACCTGCGATCCGTTTTTGTGAATATGCCATGTACAATTGAAAAGTCTTGTGTATGATCCGAGTTGAGAGTCTTGCACACATTCATAAGTTCTGCCTTGTTGATTATATTGTTAAGGTGTTCGTTCTTCTTACTCATTTTTTGTCCGTTTGATCGGACTTGTAGGGAGTTGAGTATTCTTGGTGTGTTTCTGTTTCAGTGTCCTTGCAGCTTACGTAGTTTTACTTCATTAAGGATACTGCTTTTTTTTTTTTTTTTTTGTAATATTCTTAAATGTTGTATCATCTTTCTGCATAGTGGCTTTTAATATAAAAACTGTCCCTCTTTTGTTTGCCTTGAAACTTGAATTTTCCTTTGGGGATACCAGGATATCTGCTTTTTTGTTTCTATTTTTCTCTTTCCGTCATTCCTGTTTCCATTTGTCTGGCATACCTTTGTCCCATCGTTTTGTATTTTAGCTTTCTTGAGTCACTGTTTGAGGTGTGTGTCTTATATACAAGAGAGTTGGGTTTTGGTTCTGTGAGTGAAATTGAAAATGGTGTTCTTTTACTAATCCAGGAAAGCCCATTTCCATTTAAGTTTTTGAAATAAGTTTATTTTATATTTTGCCAGTCTTTTATAATTGTGTGTTTTATTTGCTAGGTTTCTTTAGAAGGCCTGTATCCTTTGCTCTCTAATTTGACACACGCATATTTTTGGTATTTAGGAAAGTTTGCATTTTTGTTCTAGTGGTTATCTTGCTACTTATACCTTTTTTTTTCTAAAGGTTTTATATTTAAGTAATCTCTAGGCCTCGTGTGGAGCTCAAACTCACTACCCCAAGATCAAGAGTTGAGTTGCATGCTGTAGTGACTGAGCCACCCAGGTGCCTGTATCCTTTTTTCAAAAAATTTTTTGGGGGGCACCTGGGTGGCTCAGTTAAGTGTCCCACTTCAGCTCAAGTCATGATCTCAGGGTTTGGGAGTTTGAGCCCTGCGTCAGGCTCTGTCCTGACAGCTCAGATCCTGGAGCCTGCTTCAGATTCTGTCTCTTGGTCTGCCTCTGTCTCTCTCTCTCTCTCTCTCTCTCTCTCTCTCTCTGCCTGCCCCCCCTTCTCTCTGTGCCCCTCCCCTGCTTGTACTCTGTTTCTCTCAAAAATAAGTGTTAAAAAAACTGAAGTTTTTTTTTTAAATAATCTCTACACCCAACATGTGGCTTGAACTCCCGACCCTGACCTCCAGTCCCATGCTCTTCCCACTGAGGCAGCCAGGCAAATGTTTATTCATCTTTGGGAGAAAATGTGAGTGGGGGAGGGGCAGAAAAAGAGGGGGACAGAGGTTCTGAAGAAGGCTCTGTACTAACTGCAGCGATCCTGATTCGGGGCTTGGACCCACAAACCACAAGATGGTCACCTGAGCTTAAGTGCACCGACTGAGCCACCCAGTCGTCCTGACAATTATACCTTTTTAAGGTACGCCCAACTTATTTTCTTGTTGAACCCGCTGAGGTCTGGTTTATTGGGTTTTTTTTCCTTAATTTATTTTTAGTTTACATCCAAGTTAGTTAGCATATAGTGCAACAATGATTTCAGGAGTAGATTCCTTTATGCCCCTTACCCATCTCCCTGATCTATCATTTTTTAATTAGTATCGTAACTTGCGCCTATTCCATTCTTTCGCTTTCCCTTATCCCGTTTATTAGTTGCGTTGCTTTTACTTTGTCAAAACATACCACCTCTCTAGACGAGTCTTTCACTCTCTCCATCCCCCATTTGTTTGGTTCCTTGAATCTGTATGCTCCGTCGTCCCATCCACTCACTGATCAAAATGCTTTACTGCCCGTCGTCTGGCCGAATTTTTCCAGCTAGCTCTCGGGCGGAAGCAGCTCGTCTTGCAGTACGCGAGTTGGCAAACTTTTTCTCCAGCGGGCCACGTAATGAGTATGTTAGGCCTTGCGCGTCATAAGGTCTCTGCTACACTACTCAGCTCTGCGGTAATCTCTACGCAGCATAAAAGCTACTAGAGACAGTAAACAAATGAGTGTAGATGTGTTCCCGTAAAACTATCTGTAAACGCTGAAATTTAACTTGCTTATAATTCTCTCCGGTTGTGTTAATACTTTTGATTTTCTTGTAGCCAATTAAAGACGCGGGAAACCGTTTTTACTTAGCTCAGTCCCCGAAAAACAGGACAGGTTGGATGTGGTCCATGAGCATAATTTGCCAACATTTGTTCTAGGAGATTCCTCAGAAAGGGATCACGGGTACAGAATTCCCTAAGCTTTTGTATGTTGAAAACGGGTGTGTGTGCGTGTGTATGTTGTTAATAGCCTTGATACTTGAAGGCAGCATTATTGGAGATAAATTCCTTGGTTTCATGCTTCCTTTTACTGAACGTTACAAATGCTGCTCCACTTTTGAGTTGCTTCATATGTTGGTTTTGAATGTCTGATACCCGTTTAATTCTTTGCGTCTGTATGTTACTTGATCTTTTTGCCTGGAGGCCTTTGACATTCTGTCTTTACCTTTGAAATCTGACAGTTGAAAGACTGTAACCTGGTGTTGACTCTATTCTCAATGTATAGGTAGAGATAGGTCTTTTTTTATTTCTGGAAAATTTTCTTGGGTTATAATTAAAAATTTTTTTTTCAACGTTTATTTATTTTCTTTGGGACAGAGAGAGACAGAGCATGAATGGGGGAGGGGCAGAGAGAGAGGGAGACACAGAATCGGAAACAGGCTCCAGGCTCTGAGCCATCAGCCCAGAGCCTGACGCGGGGCTCGAACTCCCGGACCGCGAGATTGTGACCTGGCTGAAGTCGGACGCTTAAGCGACTGCGCCACCCAGGCGCCCCAAGGGTTATAATTTTAAAAAATTGTTTTAAATGTTTTTTTCTTTTTGAGAGAGAGAGAGACAGAGCACAAGTGGGTTGTGGAGCGAGAGAGGGGAACAGAGATCGAGAGGGAGACACAGAATCTGAGGCAGGTTCCAGGCTCCGCGCTGTCCGCGTAGAGCCCGACGCAGGGCTTGAAGCCATGAACCGCGCATGAGATCATGACCTGAGCCAAAGTCAGACGCTTCACTGACTGAGCCACCCAGATGCTCCTTGTGTTATAATCTTAAAGTCCTAGCTTTGTTCTGTTGATTATCTTTTCACCGGGACTGCAATAATCTGTCATTCCTTTTTTGTCTTCTATTTTCATTATTTTCTCTGCCACCCTTTTCACTTTCCTATAACCTTTTCATTCTATTGGTGGTTTTCCTGCCGCTTAATATTTATCAGTGCCCTCTGTTAAATTTTACTGCGGTCTATTCTCACTTGGCGCCTTGTAATTTATTCTTCATTTGTAAAATAACTTTGTATTTTTCTTCCATTTATTTATTGTGTCAGGGAGAGAGTGTGCGTGCATGAGCGCGTGCAGTGTGCGTGTGAGTGGAGGAGGGGTGGAGAGAGAGAATCCCAAGCAGCTCCGCGGGGTCCACACAGAGCCTGATGCGGGGCCCCGTGAGCCGTGGGACCGGGACCTGAGCCGAGATCAGGACTTGGATGCGTAACCCACTGAGCCACCCAGGTACCCCTCGAGGTAATTTTTTAAAAATTTCATCACATGTCCATTTGTGTCTATTGAATTAAATATCAACGTAAATTAAATTATTGAATTAAATTATCTTACGTTATTTGTTTTTTGCTGTATGATTGTTTTTCAGGGGTCGGGGTTACCTCAGTTGATACGTATTAAGTTGAATTTCTAAGATTTTTGCAAAATTCTGTATGTACCAGTTAGTCACCTTCTTGTTCATTTTTGTGGCATTGTGTATTTTACAGGATTTCTAGCTTACTGACACACTCTTCTGTCAGTATGGCAAAGTCCGGATACTTTAGTGGATTTATTTTGGTTGATGTGGGGAGATCGTGTTTTCTTTGATTTTATGGGTCTCTTGTCTTGCATGACCCTAAATTTTTCTGTTTTGCTTCTTTGCCACTTCAACCAATTGCCTGTGGATGTTTTTCCTTTCCTTTTAACTTTTTTTTCTTCTCTTAGAAGCTATGGGTTTTGAAGACTGCTCCTTCAAATTGCATGTACTTAAGTCCTCTTCCTGTCATGTATGTTCAGATACCTGTTTTTTTAGTAATTTTCAGACAGGATGAATTTATGCTTTATCGCCGTGTTTTTGGATCCACCTTAGGCCTGGTTGCTGTTTCCTCTCCTTTCTCTTTGCTTGGTTTTGGTGTAAGCTGCTTTTTTCCTTCTTGTTTTTATGTTTTTGAAGGAAACATTAGAAGATAGAGGCCTAGGTGGCCTTGGTTGTCTCAGCTACATTAGAAGGCCCTAAAAATGGCTGCACTTCGAAAGGAAGGCTTCTTTTACTTACATTATGGGAGAGGAAACATTGTTAAAACACGATCTGTATTTTTGCAAAGACCGCCGCTAACATGCTGTCAAGGTCAAAGATACCTGAATGATTTCAATTTATGGTAAGCCACACCACTCTGAGAAACCCAAGGTAGATCTTTGATGACTTCATGGAATCTTTTAGGACTCGGGCTGTTTGTCTACATTTGCTTCCGTCGTTTGGATACCGCCAGAAACTTTACTTTGGGGTTAAGACAGTATGAGCAATCCATGCTGTTGAGTCACGTACAATTAATGTAATTATAAAAGTTAGACTGAGGGTTTTTTCCTAAATTCCTGGTAATGTCAAATGATAAACAAGTCACCTGAAGTGTCAATCATTTGAGAAAAGTTTTTGCAGTCATTTTAGTGCTACTGGGAATGTTACAGATAAAAAATGCCTTTTCTATGAGTGGAATAGAATATTACCAATTAAGATGCTGGCTTTTGTAACTAGTAGATAACATGTTACTGTCATCAGATACCAAACCAAATAAATAATAATTTCCTAACGGTTGCGGCCTTAATGTAGTGGTTCAGTGGTGATGTCTGTTTACGTGATCTGCTTATACTCTTACAGCTCACTGGAAGCAAAGTAACCCCTTTGCAAATCAGCTGGATTAGAGATTCCAAGAAAGCAGTACAGTTAATGTACGATCTGTAATTTATATTGTGTTGTACTTAAAAGGGATATTCTGAGCCACTTTATGCGAAAATAAGACCTAGCTGGCAATTTGTCTTTGAAAGTTCTGTATCTGATAGATCTTTAAAATAGGAATCAAGTAAATTAAGTGTGTATTCATTCACTCATGCACAAATTACTAAGAATTTGCCGTTTGGGAAGTTGCATTAATTCTTTTCTTGCCTAACTGATGATTTATGCGACACTCATCTTTTTTAAAGTTTTATTTAAGCAATTTCTGCACCCAACATGGGGCTTGAACTCCTAACCCTGAGATCGAGTCACATGCTGTGCTGACTGAGCCAGCCAGGTGTCCCTTGCTTGACCTGTAGTTTTAGCTATGCTATTTTCCACTGTGGTTAACCCCAGAGAGATTTATCCTGACACACAGACCCCCCAGCTGGCTTCGCTACTAACTCCAGTGTGCAACATCAGCTGAGCTCTGTTTTGTGTCTTTGTGCGCCCCCTCCCTCTCTTGTTCTACCACACTTTCTCTTCCACACCCACACTCTTTTCGAGCCTCCTCACTGTTAGAACCGCCTGTCTCGCTGTTCTTGGGTTGTACTTCTGCTTCAATCAGGTATGCTGTTCCCCGACTCTACAACAGTCCCTGTGCTTCCCCATCATCATGCTCTCACTCTTGCTGGTCCCTGAGGCAGCATTAGTTACCCTTATCATCTCTGCAAAAGGCTATAAATCCTTCAAGTCCAGCTGAAATACTCCCTTCTTTATGAAGCCCAGCCACGACTCCATACTCAAAAAACTTTCCATTTGTCTAACACATTTTTAAAATATTTAGTTTTATTTTTGAAAGAGAGAGAGAGAGGAGACAGAATCTGAAGTAGGCTCCGGGCTCTGAGCTGTTAGTGCACAGCCTGATGCAGGGCTTGAACCCACGAACGGTGAGATCATGACCTGAGCGAAAGTCAGATGGTTAGGTGACCGAGCCACCCAGGTGCCTCTCTAATGCTTTGTTTATACTTCTTGTGTGGTATTTCTGTTATTGGACCTTATAGCTGGTAATCGTGTTTCCATAGGTACATTATCTTAAACCGTGCTGTGAACCCTTTGATGGTGAGGATAGTCTTCTGGTTTTTCTTTGTATCCTTAGCACCTGATTTAAGGAAAGGCTCACACTAGATATTTATTAAGAAAGAGGAACAATAGCAAATCGTGATCATATTAAAAGCTGGTGCATTAGTTCAGCTAATAAATAACAGTGACTTGGACAACGGGAATAGTGGTGGGTATCTGCAACATTCTGGTAATTCTAAAGTAGATCTCTATATTGATAAGCACAGAGCTTTCAGCAAAATTAAAGAGAAGTACTATTGAACATGATCTTACAGGGGTGCCTGGCTGGCTCACTCAGAAGAGCATGTTGTCTCTTGATCTCGGCGTTAGGAGTTTGAGCCCCACGTTGGGTGTAGAGATTACTTCAGTGAGTGAATGAATAAACCAACTAACATGATCTCCAACATCCCACATGTTCTAAATCCCATCTACCATGCTTTCTCTTGTTATCTTCCTTATAGCTGTAATGGTTTATTTTTAGGTCGTTCATTCATTCGTTCAGTATTTACTTAGCACCTACTCTGTCTGAAGCATTTTAAGTATTGGGTCTATACTTGTCAAGTAATGAAAGCTGCCATTAGAGCAAAGGCTTTGTATGTCCTATTTGACGATGGGTTTATCCAGATGAAACGCCCTCATAAGTTGAGGAAGATCTTTAGTCTTTTGAAGAACTCCCTTCGTATTAATCTATCCTTTATATATAGGATATTTTTATTTGTACTTATGCATATATATTTATATATATATCCATATATCCTTCCTGTGGCTCTTTCTACTTACTAAAAATTATTTTCAACTTTTTTTTTTTGAGAGAGGGTGCATGCGAGTGTGGCAAGGGCAGAGAGAGTCCCAAGCAGGCTCCATGCTGTGAACGCAGAGCCCAATGAGGGGCTCGGTCCCACGACCCTGGGATCATGAGCTGAGGTGAAATCGAGTTGGATGCTTAACCAACTGAACCACACAGGTGCCCCTAAAAGTGACTACTTTTCAATGTATTTTAATTTTTTTATTACAAAGAGTTTTTAATGTTTATTTTTGAGACAGAGAGAGAGACCGAGCATTTAGCAGGGAGGGGCAGAGAGAAGAGGGAGACACAGAATCGGAAGCAGGCTCCAGGCTCCGAGCTGTCAGTGCAGAGCCCCATGTGGGGTCGGTTTGAACCGTGAGATCATGACCTGAGCCAAAGTCGGGCTCTCAACTGACTGAGCCACCCAGGTGCCCCTAAATATTATTTTTAAAATTCCATTAATGATTTATTTTCCTTGTAAAAATATCTGTATAACTACCATCAGTACCCTTCCAAAGAAGTAATTGTTGCTTTAAGTTTAATGTTAATCATTCTAGAACATTTCCTATGTGGTGAGATACTCAGAAAATGTGGCATTTTGTGTACAGGATTTTCACAAAAATGATATTCTATTCTCCATGTATTCTGGAACCTGTTTTTTTACTCAGCATATCTGGGGTGGGTGTATGCATATATATCCACTCCTCTATTGATGAACCTTTCAGTTATTGACAATTTGTAGCTAATATACAGATGCTGTATATTTCTATTGTGCAAGTGTGCTAGAATTTCTCTAGGTTAGAAACTACGAAGTACAATCGATGGGTCCCTTATTCTTACCGTGTACTGAATTGTGGGGGGATTGGCTTATCTCTTCATACACTGGACTGTAAGCTGCCTGTTAATAGCAGCCATCTCTGTGTACCCGGGGCTTGGAACAGAGCCCTGGGACAGGGACCTACTAGACAGATGAGTGAAAGGAAAGTCCTGGAATCGTATATGTTGACACCATTCCCTCTGCGAGCTTTCTTTCACAAGCCTTCCGTGTATGCATGTGGATCTACTGACAGCCAGGCCAGAAACTGGAACCCCGTTTCCCGCTCTCCGACTAGTCTAACTTTTATCCTCTTCCTTTCTTCCTTATTCTACTCCTTTTTTTCCCTTCTATACCTAAATCCTTAGCTCCTCTAACCCACCTCTGCTTTCTCCACTTGCTTCTTTCCTGAGTTGGGAGTTGCTGAAGCTGAACGAGTGAACCTTAATCAAAATATCCGTGCATTTTGACATCCACCTCTAGAAATCTTCCTGATAACCACAGTGGTACATGTGGCCCTATTTTTATGTTGCCCTAATATTTCAAGGCAGATTTGGATAATTTCCATCACACGTGTCAAGTTCCCCTCCCCCATTATGGTCACATTCTGTGAAGATCCTTCCACTTATTGCCTCCATCATAGGGACATGAGTCCTAAAAAGAATGAGACAGATGACTAGGGAACAGTGTATTCACAATAAGCACTGATTCCACTCCAGAGAAGAATAATTCAAGAAAGAATTTTTCCTTCCCACGTAGGTTGTTTAGAGTAAGGAGTTTAGCTGTCTAAATGACGAAAAGAGGCGAGAATTACATGGTTGTGCTTTCCGTGCAAGTTCTCTAGCAGCTTCCTAACCTGCGGTTACCTCATGCCCTGGAGCAGGAGCAGGAAAACTGTGCCCCCTCCCCCAGCCATATCTACCCCACTGCCTGGCTCTGTAAGTAAAATTGTATCGGGAGACCAAACGCTCGTTTGTTTATGGTACTCTCTGTGGCTGCTTTCTCGAGACAGAGGGTTGAGTTGCTGGAACAGAGATGGCCTTGTGGCTCACGGAGCCTGAACTATTTACTTACTGGTCCTTTACGTGTGCAGTCTGCGGACCCCTGCCCTATAGAAAGAGCAAGTGGCAGTGACGATTCAGCAACTGCTCCAAGAAGGCAGGGCTCGGCAGACTCGCTTCTGTCGTAATTGAGCCACGCAGCTGTTTCATCTAGCTCCGGTGCTTTCTGTCCCGGACCTCCTGCCTCTAATCCTTCATCCTTGTTATGCTGCCACAGTAGTCTCAGGACGATACTGGGCTCCTTTTTGCCAGAACTCTGTGTTGCAGGGCCCCCTCTTGTCACACCTTTTTCTCAACCGACTGCCCCTGAATCCCCAACATCGTCTCCTTGTTCACGTAGGTTAAATCGGAACATGGCCTCCTCTCAGGCAGCGAGGTCCTGCCTCTGTGCATCTGCTCAAGCAGCTTGCTTTTTTCTTTAAATGTCCTTCTTACCCTCTAGAGGACATCATGAAATCTTACGCATTCTCTAAAACCCAACTCCAGAATCTTATTTCTCTATGACTCTTCTTAGCAACTCAGCCTACAGAAATGGGTCAATTCTGTTTTTTAAAGTTAATTTACTTTGAGAGAGAGAGGGAAGGGCAGAGAGAGAGAGAGAGAGAGAAAGAGAAAATCTCAAGCAGTCCCTGCACCATCAGCCCAGAGGCCAGCATGGTGCTGAAACCCACAAACTGTGAGATCCTGACCTGAGCCCAGATCAGGAGTCCAAACTCAATGGACTGAGCCGCCCAGGTGCCCTTAGATCAGTTCTAAGGGCGATTCTTGAAGCATACGGCTTCTGGTAGCCTTACAGATGCCAATCAATAGTTTTTGTTGGTATGGGGCTGCCTGGCTGGTTCAGTCGTGGAGCATGGGACTCGATCTCGGGGTCGTGAGTTTGAGCCCCATGTTGGGCATAGAAATTACTTAAAAAATAGTTTTTGTGGGTACGGTCTCTTGTTCTCCTTTATATCAACGGGGTTCCCCCCTCCCCCGAGGCTGAGGGGCCTGGAGGCTTTTATTTCTCAGCTGGTCCACAGGGAAGTGGCGGGTCCAGTACAGGGCCACCTTGGGTGGGGAGCACCTCACGGGGCCCTTGGCCTGTGGCCGCAGCTTGCCTCCCTCTGCTCCTGCCTCGTCTTCCGCCGGAGCAGCCACCGCTCTCGCTCAGACTCCTCCGTGTGCCTCACGTAACCGAGATGCTCCCGGGAGTCCCAGTCTCGCTACTCGTGCTCGCGGGCCGGGACACTGGCGACGCGGTCACGCTTGCGCTTGAGCGGCCAGGTGAGGTAGCGGGCGCGGCGGTCTCCCCGTTGGAGCACCAGCGGCGCGTCCGTCGTCTGCCGTGGCCGCCGTCTCGTGCTCCTCGAGTCCGGGGAAGGGGCATCCACGCGGACGGGCTCCCTGGATGGACCGCACAGGCGCCGCCACGGCTGTGGTCTCTGCAAGCTTCTGCAGGCCGGCTACGTGTGTGCGTTTCAACGCGACACGAAATGGAACGTCCTGTGTTCTCGGCTATCACCGCTCTAAACAAGTGGAAGGAGAGGGTCTGTTTTCACTTGGAGAGATTTCAGGGACGACGACTAGGTAGTATTTTTCCAGAAGAGCAGAACACATTGTGAGAAAAAAAGTTTTTCTTGTCAGTCTAGCAACTTCCACCTCCTCCTGTAAAAATTCATTTTCCCAGTCCATACTTAAGTCAGAATCGCGAAGAAGAAAAATGCCACTTTAATGAGAAGGAAATCGAATGAACTACGAACATTAACATTTGCAGAATTAGATGGATAGTAAAGAACATCTATCCAATTGAGTACGTTTTTAGGAAATCATGATTTCCTAGGTCTACATACGACCAGAATGTCTTGAAAAACAAATTGGTACATAAATGCGCTGTCAGGAAGATTCTATATTCTCACTCCCACAGTTCTGCTTCTTAAGCCCAAATGGAATATTTTCACTATGGCAACGTAAAGGAAATTACTCCGCCTCAGATTGAAATGGGAAGATTCTAGCGTATATGTGGTACAGTAAGCCAAAATCTATGAGTGCTCAACGGCAAAATCTTTTGTTGACTGTTGTTTCTGGTTCTTGTGGAAAAGTCCCCTTCCATCTCCCGGCCGGTCCCACCTTTCCATCTCCTCTGCTCTCTCGTTAACTACAAGCCACCTCTACTGACCTTCCTTTGGTGTGAGTGTGTCCTACGAGTTGCGTGCTAAAAACGTATTGGTTATTTATCTGAACTGCAGATTGAACCGAGCACCCTGTCTCTTGTATCTGGCAGCCGTACTTTCTGAACTGGTTCAGGTTCAGGTTCCTGAACTTTCTGAACTCGGCCAGGTTCCTGGTGCCGGGACTGGGTAGCCAGGGCCATACTCCTCCCCTGCAGCCAGGCCCGGAAGACCTGCCAGAGGCTAGACCCTTCCCCCTCGGCATCCTCGCCCTTGCTAGATCACGGCCGTGCTCTGTACTTGGTATCACTACACCATCAGTCCCTCTCTGGGCTTGAGGCCACTGCCTTGGGTTTAGCTTCATCACCTTTTGCCTGCCGTCTTTGTGGTCGCTTCCCGAGTGGTCTTCGCTCTTCCTCGTCTCCTTTTCATTCATCTCCCTTCGCTCCCCGCCCACCTCTTCGACCTTTCCTTCTTTTTTTTTCCAGCGTTTTCTTGCACCGTACCTCCTTCTCCTCCTCCTCCCTTGCGTGTTATTTTCCAGCCACGCTTGTTCTGCGAATGTGCCATCGTCTTTCTCGTCTCTGCCTGGATTCCAGTGACCTAGAACAAATGCCCCCTACGCCCGCCTGAAACCACACTCCCACTCCGCTCCACCTGCTGAGCGCTTGACTTTTAAGAATCAACTTGAAGGTCTCGACCACTAAAAGCTGTTTCGTACTGCCGTGCGCTCTCTCGGATAATGGTATGAGGCTCCGGCACACATCTCCCATACACTGAGCCTTTCTAAGAACACAGGGAAGCGGGTTAGTATTTGTTTGTCTGGGGAAACCACAGTGGTAGATGGCTTTATAGAGCGCATGCTGTTTCGTCCACGTAACAAAGTCATCCATGCCAAAATCAGAGCACCTTTTTGCTAGGGCTTAGATCAGGAGCCAGGAAATCAGCTGAGGGTCCAGGGGCCAAGCTGATTCAGCAGGAGTGATGAGATGCGAGATTGGGGGAAAATCTTGCTCCTACTCGCTTCGGTTTTGGTCATATCTTGTTTCGTATTAATTGTGGCATTTGTTCTTGTTTTTCCTTTTACTTGGAACCGGGAGGCTAGACCACCATTTCAGGGAAGCTGGAAAATCCTGAAACATTGAGATAGATACCCAACCTTGTGTTAATAAAATAACTGCCAGTGTGAATAGCACAGAAGAGAAATCCATCATTTTTTTAGTGTGTATGCTTACAAAATTCTGTAGACCGTTAACGTCAGGAAGAAGTAGGCCAATCTACAGAAGTCAAAGGAAAGTCACCCCTCAGATTTTAAAAGCAGCTGCCTTTGGTTGGAAACATGGCTTTAAAAAACAACCCTTGGTAAAACTTAGTGATTCTTTGTATGTCTGTTACTAAGCACCATTAAATGTTGGCTTCCCCAGACAACCTTTTAAGAATTAGGTCATAGGTGTGTGCTCTATTCCCCTAATGAGGCTTTTGGGTAACATCTAAAGCAGTGGTTCTCCCTAAGAGACTCTTAACGATAGAGAACAAATCGAGGGTTGATGGAGGCGGGGGGGGGGGGGGGGATGGGCTAGATGGGCGATGGGCATTCAGGAAGGCACTTGCGGGGATGAGCTCTGGGTGTTCTATGGAAGTGATGAATCACTAAATTCTACTGAAACCAATAGCTCACTGTGTGTTAATTAATTAGAATTTAAATAAAAACTTGAAAAAAAATAAAGCAGGGGTTCTCCACCTCAGTTGCGTGTTAAAATCACAAGCGGAGCACTTATCAAATACTGTTATCTGGGAACCAGATTCTAGAGATTCTAATGTAAGAAGTCTGGGGTGGGGCCCCAGGCATTGGCATTTTTTTCAAAGACCTCCCTCCCTCTGCCCCCCAGGTAATTCTTACGTGCAGCCAGGGGGAGATGCACAGATTTCTTTCAGTACTTGACCTCTCTTACTGAGACTTCACCTTTTACTTTGTATAAAGCGTACTGTATATATAAAGCGTTCCTTTCCCAAGAACAAGTGGAGCTGGACGCAAGGCTGTAGGCTCCTTGGATGTAGTTGCAGCGGGACTTTCTCCCGCGTCTGCTCAGTCAGGTCTGTAGGTAGCCAGAGTCTGTAGCCCGTGGCCCAGATAGCTGAAAGTCCTGTCGTACACCTATAGAATGTGCTGCGGATATGTCATCAGGAGAATTCATAGAGGACAGTCCACCCATAAGATGTGACTGTACATGGGACTAGAAGTGTTGGCGCTTTCCGTCCCGAGAAGGATGCTTTTAGGAACAAAAAGACTTGGAATTCAACCGTGCTGCTTTTATTCAGAATGTCCTGTATTCCCAAAGGACGAGTGGATTCCAAAGTTCTTCAATAGTTACAGTTGTATTTATCCTATATTGAGCCACAACTATAGAATTTGCAGTCACAATTGCCACCAAGTACGTCATTTCCATGTTTATTTACATTTTTCCCTTTACCTTTTGTATAAATGGCGGTAAGAACGAATTGGAGCGAATGTCTCTCTCGGGTCTGTCATTTGGCATTAAATAGTGGCGGTCTAAGACAGGATTTTACACTAGTAATTGAAAGCCCCGGGGCATCCCGCTTAGGAATGCGTTGGAAACAGTGTCTCCATCTTCAGCAAAAATTATGAAGGAATTATGGAGAGTCACTGCTGACATGAAACTCTTCTGGAAGGGTGGTATGTTTCAGGATTTATAAACTGACCTATAAATAGCAGTTGGGAAAACGGTCTAGCAGCAGCCATAACACTGATAAGCTAAATAAAAGCATCAGAATTTCTGAAACCTGGGAGCTCCTTTTTCTAGCGGTGGGAGATGATTGCTTTCATCATGGTTCCACTTCTTACCTATTTATTCTATAGTTTAGTGGACCCAGGCCCCACATCCTTTTGTGTTGTCCTGGAAACAGGCTTCCTTAGAGTGGGAAACGGCAAACATACATTAATTAAGTGGGCTCCTTCCCTGACTTGTGAGGCTCCAGACAAAGAATATAACTTCACCACTAACACGATATACTGTGAGCGTGTCTCTGAATTCTGAAGTGCTCGTCTAGTCCCGTAGTGGCTCCTTGATTGCCGTGGGTGTGCACAGGAAGCTTGGGTGTTTAGAGCAGGGCTCCATCAGGAATCCCCTTTGCCCACCCCTCCTGTTGGTAAATGGGCTCGCCTCTGTGGACAGCAAGTCAGAGCTTCAGCCTCCCGTGAAATGGATTCGTTGTAGGAAGCCACTGTGGTATAAGGAGGGAGCATGTAGAAGACTGGGTAGAGAGATGTTCACTGCGGGACTCTGGGTAAATGTGGCCCCAGTAGTCCTTTGAAGTTACTTTGTGGCCAGTGATAGGAGGAGATCGATAGATACATAGATAGAGGATCTTTTCACATCACAAAATAGGGTTTTACATGTAATCTGTTGGTTTGATTGCAGAGAAGAAACACTGCTAAAGTTAACCAGCATAATCTATGGCTAGGGGGTTTCTGATGGGCGGGGCCAGAACAGAGGGGCTGGGAGGGAAGCTTCCCCTTCATTTTTAGTATTTTAAGCATGAGTACTATATTCAGGAGGGCAGTACTTGGTGCTACAAGCAGAGGGAAATCAGGACTCATCAGCTTCTCTTGTCAGCCACTGAGGGAAGGTCGACCTTAGTGTTTGGTTAAGTTTGTTAATGTATTTATATTTCTGTGTCTGAAGTACTCAGGAGATACGTGCTGAGGGTAAGATCACCATCTGGGGTAGTGAAATAGGTACTCCCCAACATCATACTTACTAAGCCAAGCAGGATACTCTTTCAGTTTTTAATCTGGTCTTTCTGAGCCGGAACCGGAAATGTGGATTTCTGATGGAGTGATGGTTGCTGTTTGCATGTAATGTCTTGAAAATGATCTCATGGTAAAATACCACCCCCCCCCACAAAACAGTCACAGATCCGTAGATTCTCCCAGTGTGAGCCCATGGGGTTACTGCTGGATTTATCTGGGATCTGTAGCTTCTTCCCTCGAGAGGTCTTGGGTCTTCCTTTTTCCCTTTCATGCTGTGTGCCACTGCAATAGCCTTTTTAAAAATTTTCATTGACATGTAATTTATATGTAACTATAACTCTATCAGACAAGTTGTTGGGACTGGTTACAGAAGAAGGATCAAAGGTGAATTTTTTAAACGTGACATTGCTTGGTTCATGTTAAATAAAAGTTAAAAAATTCATCTCCTGAGCTTGCTGAAATTTCCACAAAATCTTCTCTTCCATTTCCATTACAATACCTCAATGAGACTTGCTTCTGTATTGCAGTTTTAGGTTTTTAGGTTTTCCAAAATTGTGCTAAAATGTGCATAACATTTGCCACGTCGACCATTTATTTTTTATTTCTTTATTTTAGAGAGAGGGGGGAGCACAGGCAGGGAGGGAGGCAAAGGGAGAGGGAGAGCGAATCCTAAGCAGGCTCCACGCTCGGCATGGAGCTTGACACAGGGCTTGATCCCACAACCCTGGGATCATGACCTGAGCCCAAATCGAGAGGAGGACGCTCAACCGACTGAGCTACCCAGGCGCCCCCATCTTAACCACTTTGGAGTGTACAGCTCCGTGGCACTCAGGACGTTTACACGGTCGTGCATCCTTCACCTCGGCCATCTCTAGAACTTCTGTCATCCTGCAAAACTGAAATCCGTACCCAGTAAACACTAATTCCTTGATTCTCCCTCCCCCTAGCCCCTGGCACCCACCATCTACTTTCTGTCTCCATGAATTGGACTCCTCTGGGTACTGTATGTGAGTGGAATCCTACAGTTTTTGTCCTTTTGTTGTGACTGGCTTATTTCATTTGGTGTAGTGTCCTTAAGGTTCCTTTATGTTGTAGCAGGTGCCAGAATTCCCCTTCCTTTTAAGGCTGAATAATAATCCATTGTATGTATGGAGCACATTCTCTTTGTTCATCCACCGGTCAGTGGACATTTGGGTTGCTTCCACCTTTTGGCTATCGTGAGTAATGCTGTTATGAACACGGGTATACAGAGATCTGTTCAAGTTCCTGTTTTCATTTCTTTTGGACATACCCTCAGAATTGTTCAATCATACGGTAATTCCGTATTTAATTTTTTGAGGGTCCACCATACTGTTTTCTGCGGTGGCTATGCCATTTTATATTCCCATCAGCAGTGCACGAGGGTTTCAACTTCTGAACATTCTCACCAACACCCGTTATTCCTTGTCTTTTTTTAATAACAGCCATCCTAATGGGTGTGAAATGGTATTTCCTTGTGGTTTGGAATGGTGCTTACTGGACATTCATATATGTATCTTCTTTGGAGAAATGTCTATTCAAGTCCTTTGCCTATTTTTGAATTGGGTTGTTTGTTTTTTGGATGTGGAGTCCTGCAAGTTCTTTATTCTGGACGTTAACCCCTTATCAGGTACATGATTGACAAATATTTCCTCCCATTCCATGGGTTGCCTTTTCACTTTGTCAGTATCCTTTTGTTTTTGTTTTATTTTTTTTAACGTTTACTTATTATTTTTGAGACCGAGAGAGAGCACGAACAGGGGAGGGGCAGAGAGAGAATCCCAGGTAGACTCCGTGCCATCAGCGCGACATGGGGCTGGAACTCACTCATTGGGAGATCATGACCTGAGCTGAACTCAGCATCCGACGCTTAACCCGCTGAGCCACCCAGGCACCTAATTGATAGCGTCCTTTGATGCGTAACTACAGTAGCTTCAGTATGCCCTGCTATACCTCGTCCTTATGCTTCTCTCCCTCCTTCCCCCTTCTCTCCGCCTTCCTCCTCCCTCACATCTCCCCATCCCTCCTCTCTGTCCCTCTTTCTCCTCTCTCAGCCTCCCTCCACCCTCCCACCTCTTGCACATGTGGAGTCTCTACACATTTGTCCTCTTTCCTCAAGTCTCACTTCCTCTGTCATCTTTCATTTCGGGTTGAAAGCTTGAAGTAGACACGGTGACAGATGTTTGCTATCAGTCCTTGAGCTTTGACAGTTTGCGTAACTACCATATTTGCACCGCCGTCGCTTTTTTTCTGCGAGGAGCCGTAAGCCTGTCGGGCTGGCTCCGTTTGCTGAGTGAAAGAAGGCCGTAGCGGGTGGCTTTCCCGCACTGCACGGACTGCAGGTCTCGTGTGCAGTGCTTCCCAAGTGTAATATTTCGCCACCGCGGGGGATCTGAGAAGGTGGTGGGAAGGGGGCAGAAGGATCTCCACGGGCTGGTTGTTGCGGAGCTGTCTTCGAAGGTAGTATAAGGGAACGGACCCCGAGAGGGTAGTAGGGACCCCGAGGGGTAGCAGGGAACCGCACTGAATTTCCCCCGGAGACAAATATGTGACGAGGCCTGGGTTAGGGTTTCCTGTGCAAATCCCCTGCTGTGGACCACGTGACTAGTCCACAGTGGAAGCAGAGGTGGTTCTTACTGTTGGATGCTGCGAGTGTTAGTAGGACGGGCAGCAGAACTACTTTGGGGACACAGAACATCCAGAAAACCTGCAAAAACTTCCGGAAAGCATAGCAACCAATAAACGTAAGTATTCTTCTTTCTGATAGGAGCTTTGTTGTAAAACTACACACATAGCAAAAAGGACTTTTACTAAAAGGGCAAAAAGAAAAGCACACGGAGGTGCCTTTTGAATAAGTTATTATCCATTTGTTCATGTCTCTCCTGGCATTAGTATTTATTTTGCGCAAATCCTATGAACCGGACGGTTTTTCACTCCAGAAGGAGTTTTATTTTCTTTTCTTGCATTATTAATGATACGCTTTATTAGCCATATATCAACATCATGGACACATTTTTTACCGAAGGGAGAGTGGCTTTGGTGTGAAGGAAAAGGCAGCTCTGGTCTCCTGGCAGCGGCCCCATTTTTCCCTGTTGCCCCAGGAGGGTGTTCCGTTTTCCTGCCGTGATTTCTCGCAAAGGGGGTTGTGAATTTCTCCCACTTCCTTTTCCTTCCTTTTCCAAGGAAGTCGAGAAGACCCCTGCCCTCGGGGAAATGGGGCTGGGCATCTGGGGATTTGCTAGGCTGGCTTTCCAGCAGGCCCTCATCCAGCAGCTAGAGCTGGGCCTTGGCCTGGGAGCCAGAGCCACCTGCTATTGTATTCACCGGCAGTGCAGGCCGAGCACCTCCAGGGAAAATCTCCTTCTGAAAAGGTCTGTTGGTATCACATGGAAGATTTCCAGGAAGGCAGAAATAAGTCAAGTTGTGTTGTTTTAGTCCCTCACAAACGTGTTGCTTTCTCCACGTTTTGCATCTTTTTTCTTAATGGCTCCGTCTTGTTTGCTCCTTAATGAAAGGATTATGCCATCCTCGTGGTTGAAAGTTTAATTTCCCATTATCCTGAGGGATGTACTCTTCCAAATTATCCTCCTGTCAGTGCAGTCAGGGGAGTTACAACTGCATTTTGGAATTACTGTGTTTGGCAAATGTCCCTTTAGGGTTTCAGTTGTGCAAAAAAAGGCAGGAAAAAAAACACAAAGTGGCTGTCAGAACACCATGTTCAGTGCTCCAGAAAAGGTCCTTTACCACCTTACTTAATTCTTAAAACTAAAGTAAAGGACTAGAATAACGAGCAGAAACTTACCTCCTAAAGACCAAATAGATCTAGACCTTTTAGATATTTTTTTTTATTTAATCTGAATTTTTTTCTATTTAAAAAAAGTTTTTAAATGATTCTTTTTCCTTTTGAGAGAGAGAGCGAGATGGCGTGAGAAGGGGAGGGGCAGAGAGAGAAAGAGGGACAGGGGATCCCAAGCAGGCTCTGTGCTGAGAGACAGAGAGCCCGATGTGGGGCTCGAACTCACGAACCGTGACATCATGACCTTAGCCGAAGTTGGACGCTTCGCTGACTGAGCCGCACAGGTGCCCCGATATTGCCTGAATTCTAAATGCTTAACTATCCTTTCCAGATTCTGCTCAGGGGTGCTAATTACCCTTTATCCTTTGGCCATACTGAAATCAAGAAAGTCATTTCGTGTTAGCCAAGACAGTCGCCTTAGTCTGGGAGTCCAAAGATGTAGGTTACTGCGTAGATCCCATGCAGTGCTCATAGAATAGTCTGGAAGCACGCGGACTTGAGTATTAACAGTGATTGTTTCCGGGTAGTGGGATTATGGATTTTTTTTCCCTTGTACTTTTTTGTCTTTCCCTAAATTGTTCACAGTGAGCAAGCATGGTTTTCATATTTTTCTTAATGAGGGTTTCCCCCAGAATCCAGAGCCTGAGACAAGGGCTCACATGTAGTGCTCTTTGGGGAGGTGGTCTTAGAGAAAAGGAGTGGAAGATGAGAGAATGGTAAAACAAGGAAGGAATTACCATTGGGTTAGTAGAGTCTCAGTGCCCGTGGACCCCCCAGGAGACCTATAGAATACATTGCACGGTTATCTTCTGGAAGGGGGAAGAGAGGGGCATTCATCCACCAGCTTCTCTGCTCCATCAGTCACTGGTTGCCTTATGTGGTGCTAACTTCATAGAAATTCTATGTTTGAACATGTGTAAGTGCCAAACAGGTGTTCACAGATGCCTGTGCTGTGACAGCATCTAAAAGCCCTGGGGCCCAGAGCCAGAGGTCTCAAAAGATGACTGGAAAGAGTGCTCACCACGGCAAGGGCTGGAGTAAAAGGTAGGCCTACAGGATGCGAGGCACAAGAGGTTCCAATATAAAAATGCAGACGTAGTAGACATTCTCATTTTGCAAACAAAACTCTTAGATGTTTGCTGCTTCATGTGAAAACAGGAGATTCTTTTGTTTGTGAAATATGCCCTTATGTTATTTTTCTATTACTGCTGTAACGTTACTACTGATAATTTGGGTTGTTTTACTGGGTTAAAAAGACACCCGCTTAACCTTGAAGACATTATGCCAAGTGAAATAAGCCAGACACAAAAGGACAAATACTGTACAATTCCCCTTGGATGAGGTACCCAGAGCAGTCCAACACAGAGCCACCAAGTAGAGCACAGGTTACTGGGGGCCGACGGGGAGGGGACGACGAACAGTTACGGTCTAATGAAAAAATTCTGAAGATGGGTAGTGGAGATAGTTGCACAACAGTGTAAATGTACTTAATACTACTGACATAAGTGCTGAAAATGGTAAATGATGTGTGTATTTCACCTCAATAAAAAAGAAACCCTCTTATTTATGATCTCGCAGCTCTGTCAGTTAGAAGTCAGGGTACAACATGGCTCAACTGGATCCTCGGATTAGAATCTCCTAAGGCCCAAATCAAGGTGTCAGTAGGGCTCTGTTCCTTTCTGATGACTCCCGGGATTAATCTTCCAAGTTCATTTAGTTTGTTGGCCAAAATCAGTTCCTTGTGTTTATAGGACTGAAGTCCTGTTAACCTGGCTGGCTGATGTTGGTCAGTACTGTTAGTCATGTGACTACAGGTCACGTGGGTGTCCTTTTCCTACGAGTCTTGATAATATCTTTGTGTCTGTGTCCAGTGTCCCCCTTTTCTGGGGATACTAGTCAAATTGGATTAGGGCCCATGTCATTTTAACTTGGTTATCTCAGACAAGATCCTATTTGCAAATGATGTCACATTCTAAGATGCTAGAGGTTAGGGCTTCGGCATCTAGACAGAGTTCAACCCACGACACCAGGTAACATAACATATTTTCAAGGTTTAGGGATTATGATGTGGACTTTTTTTGTTTTTTTTTTTGATGTGGCCATCTTTTTTTTTAACGTTTATTTATTTTTGAGAAAGGGATAGAGCACACCAGCATGAGCAGGGGAGAGGCAGAGAGAAGAGGGAGGCATAGAATCTGAAGCAGGCTTCAGGCTCCAAGCTGTCAGCTCCTAGCCGAACGCGGGCTCCAACCCATGAACCGTGAGATCGTGACCTGAGCTGAAGTCGGACGCTTTACTGACTGAGCCCCCCAGGCGCCCCTGATGTAGACATCTTTTGAGGGGAGGGGCATATCTTGTTAATCACACTTCCATGCTCTCCCGTATGAATGAATATCTGTTAGACTAATCCTCAGAATGGTCACACTATTTTTGATTTGTTAGCACTTTGTGAATGTTGAGTTTATTGATCCAGAATACATTTATTCTGGGAATTAATTCTGGGGAATTAACATCTGAAAAAAAGATGTTCACAAGTGCATATAATTAGCCAAGAAATTTCTGGAGATAAGAGTTAACGTTTTCTGATTATTTATAAGCTATTATCTTATTGGATAGGGCTATATTGAAGACCTATATTGTAAAGATTTCACCTAAAAAGCCTTATTTAATGCAGTGTTTTAAATACTTAGGTAAATGGTAATCTGTTTCCTCACTTTCAAAGTTCTTTTATTACATCAGGATCTCTTTTTTTTTAAATTTTTATGTATTTTTGAGAGAGAGAGAGAGAGAGAGAGAGAGAGAGACATGCACAGTGTGAGCAGGAGAGGGGCAGAGAGAGAGGGAGACACAGAATCTGAAGCAGGCTCCAGACTCTGAGCTGTCAGCACAGAGCCCGATGCGGGGCTCGAACTCACAAACTGAGATCATGACCTGAGCCGAAGCGGGATGCCTAACCGCCTAACCGACTGAGCCACCCAGGCTCCCCAGGATCTCTTTAAATTAAGAGTCAAACTTAAAGGCTTTCAGTATTCATTCCTACCTTTTTTTCTTTCTTTAGAAGTACTTTTCTCCTTCCCTTATCTTTTCCTTTATTCGTTCATTTCTTTATATGTTAATTCAGCAGGCCATTTACCAGCCCTCTCAGTACCAGGTATATTATAGGTCCTGGGTGATACAAACATGAACCCGACTTCTCCCTGGCCTCAGGTGGTTCACAGTATACTTATCCTCTTCCAGTCTGTTCTCTGTATTGTCTTCCCAACGAGACCCTCGTCGGTGAAACCCCTTGTCTCCCTCTTCCAACTTCTACAACCCCCAGCACGGTACTTGCTCTAATATGACCTTGGATTTTTCCTATCCTATTCAATTTAATCAGTTTAGTTGGTAATCTTTAGGATTTCACCTTTATTTTTTTTTTTAAGTTTTATTTATTTTTTAGTAATCTCTATACCTAACACGGGGCTGGATGTCATGACTCCCAAGATCAAGAGTTGCATGCTTTTCTGACTGAGCCAGCCAGGTGCCCCTAGGATTTTCATCTTCAAATGGCATAGACCCCAACTGTGCCCTGCCCCCTTTCCTCCTGGGCTAACTTTTCAACCCCTTTATTGCTGTGGCAAGCAGCTGCATGCCTCGGAGCGACTCAACCTCAGCTGGGCCTTAGAACTTTCCTTTCCACATAGGCTTGGTGCTGCTGCTGAGTGGTAAGCCTTCCGCAGCTTGCTTGCCCGTTTGTATCACAAATAGGGTTAGCAGGTAAAATACAGGACTCACAGTTCAATTCATATTTCATATGAGAGACAACTTTTTTGTATGTCTCAATGTATGGGACAAACTGACGCTAAAATACACTTACGGTTTATGTGAAATTCAAATGTAACTGGGCACCTTCTCTTCTGCTTTTCTAAATCTGGCACCTTTAATTGTAGTGCTGGAGGTGTGGAAGAGCTCGTACCCACCAGGCACAAACTCTGACCAGTGGAAGACGGTATCTGGTAGATAGGCGGCCTGGTGCTGTCCCTTAGATGGACGGTTGTAAGATACATTCTCAGAAGATCTCCACAGGATCAGGCCCTGCTTGACCACAGCCATGAGTAGCTTATTAACGAGACCTTGGTTTGGGTTTTCACCTTCTCCTGTTTCTCTCTTCCCCGTCCTCTCCAGGACCTTGGGATCACTACCTGCACGCTGATTCTTCTCTCTACCTCTGGTTTTGGAGGAAACCCAAGGGATAAGCATCTTCTTTTCCATGAGTATACTCAGGCTCCAGGTACAATGCCTAGTATACTTGTGAGCCAGCTTGAAATGCTAATTTTTTTAATGTTTGTTTATCATTAAGAGAGATAGAGCTCAGGAGCGAGAGCAGGGGAGGAGCAGAGAGAGAGGGAGACACAGAACCTGAAACAGGCTCCAGGCTCTGAGCTGTCAGCACAGAGCCCGACACGGGGCTCGAACTCACAAACCATGAGATCATGACCTGAGCTGAAGTCGGACGCTCAACTGACTGAGCCACCCAGGTGCCCCCTGAAATGCTAATTTTGAGGCAAAGCATAAGAGACTCTTAAAAACTGAGAATAAACTGAGGGTTGATGGGGTGGGAGGGAAGGGAAAGTGGGTGATGGGCATGGAGGAGGGCACCTGTGGGGATGAGCACTGGGTGTTGTATGGAAACCAATTTGACAAAAAAATTTCATATTAAAAAGAAATGCTAATTTTGTTACAGTAGTGGTGAAATACGTGTCATAGCCTTTGTCCATTTCTGGCATTTAAGCATATCTAAACATATTTGGTGAAATGAAGGAATAGGCCTGAGAGAAATCAATGGGGGGGAAAGAATCCAGGGAATATTCACATCTGGGTTCTAATACAAAGTGTCTTGGAAGAAATTGATCAGGGGGTTGAGATAGTATACTGCACATACGTTTTTACCTCTTCTCTCCTCCAAAATCCTGTTGAAATACCAGACATAAAATCTTTTTAAAGATGGATCCATAGTGGGACGCCTGGGTGGCTCATTTGGTTAAGCATCTGACTTCAGCTCAGGTCATGATCTCCCGGTTCGTGGGTTCAAGCCCCACGTCGGGCTCTGTGCTGACAGCTCGGAGCCTAGAGCCTGCTTCAGATTCTGTGTCTCCCTCTCTCTGACCCTCTCCAGCTCATGCTCTCTCTCTCTCTCTCTCTCTCTCTCTCTCTCTCCGCGCCTCCTCTCTCTCAAAAATAAACATTAGAAAAAAAAGAATGGATCCATAGTAGCATTGAAAAATAAGAAAGACTACTTCTAGGAGATCAGGTATTTTGAGTAATTTATACAAGATAGAAAAAATAGAAGATGCCATATTGACTAAGGAACTAGAGAGGGGAAAATGCAAAGCAACCATAGGAAAGGGCTACCACAAAGGTGCACATATTTCTTCTCAGTTCCAAGCTTGAATAATAGATAAAAAAGATGAGGCATGGCTGCTGGGTGGTAATACAAACAGTACAGTTTTCTTCAGAAACAGCTAGGCCGGGGTGCCTGGGTGGCTCAGTTAGTGAAGCGTCCGACTTCGGCTCAGGTCATGATCTCGCGGTCTGTCAGTTCGAGCCCTGTCTCAGGCTCTGCATTAACAGCTCGGAGCCTGGATCCTGCTTCGGCTTGTCTGTCTTGTGCTCTCTCTTTCTCAAAAATAAATAAATATTATTTATTAATTGGTTTCAAAAAAAGGAACAACTAGGCCAGCTGGACACCTCTCCTTTTGCCATGTATCGGTTTGTCTATCTCCAACCTATCAGGCTGGTATGAGAGATGTTTTCCTAATAAACAGCACTGATAACACTAATTTGGGGGGAAAAAGGAAAGTTTTGGTTTTACCTCGCACCATATACGCACACACACACAAATCTAGTTGTAGTGAAGATGCACACGTTGTCAAGGTACAAATACTACAGAAGAATCTATAACATCACCTTCATAATATTTGAGGTTAAGACCTTCCTAAGAAATATCTGAAGTCCAGAAGCCATAAAGCCTAAAAAGAAAGGAGAAAGGGAGGAAGAAATGAAGAAAGTAATTCGACATATTTACATCAAAATTAAAATTTCTGCATGGCAGAATTCATTATTTATCATAAGCCAAGTTAAAAGACAACTGGCAAGGTTGGAGAAAACATGTAAGACACAGGGTTAATGTTACTAGTCTATATGCACATTGCCCCGATAAACAAATAAAATGACAACACGGGGAGCCTGGGTGGCTCAGTCAGTTAAGCGTCTGACTCTTGAGTCTGGCTCAGGTTGTGATCTCCTGGTTCGTGAGTTTGAGCCCCACATTGGGCTCTGCGCTGACAGGATGGAGCCTGCTTGGGATTCTCTCTCTCCCTTTCTTTCTGCCCCTCCCCCACTCTCAGTCTCTCAAGATAAATAAGCTTAAAAGGTGGGGGCGCCTGGGTGGCTCAGTCGGTTAAGCGTCGAGCTCTTGGTTTTGGCTCAGGTCATGATCTCGAGGTTTGTGAGTTCAAACCCCGCATCAGGTTATGGAGCCTGCGTGGGATTCTCTCTCTCTGCCCCTCCCCTGCTGCTCAGTCTCTCTCTCAAAATAAACTTAAAAAAAAAAAAAAAAAAAAAGACAACACGACAGAAAAAAGTCGGCAAAGGATATCGTAGTCGACTCTCCGCAATGATCTGTTTTGTTTCCCTGTAGGAGAGTTAATGCTTTACCATCCTGGCAAACTCAGACAGGGCCATATGATTTGTTTGGGTCAGTGAAATGTGTCAGAGGCAGAAGCTTTAAAACTTGGCGTTGAATTTGCCATGTTCTGTTTGCCGTCTGTCACAGCAACTGGAGATATTCTGGATAGCGGCTGCTCACAACCAACCCGGGATTGAAATGGAGCGTGCGTGAAAAAGAAATCTTTGTTTTAAACCACTGAGATTGGGGGGTTGACACCACGGCTTAGCCTTCCCTATCCTGGCCCATACAGAAATCCGTATCCGAATAGAAGTGCCATTGCAACAAAATCTATGAAATACAGAGCATTGATTTCAAGGTTGTGTTCTTGACAGTGAGGAAACAGTTAGAAGCTAGGTTAGTGAGAACAAGTCACATAGTAGAAAAAGTTTTAGCAAAATTGTAATCTACAGTAGCCTGAAAGGCAGATATAATGAGCTTGTAGTTTTAGGGGGAGAGATTGAAAAACAGAACATTAGTTTCACATATTGGTAACTTTTGTCTATATTTCTCAAGTTATTAAAAAGAAATGAGCTTAGATAAGGTAATTAGTTGTTGAACATAAATGAAAGACAATTGAGAGTTTATAAATGGATGGGCCTTCAGGGTTGACAGTGAGTTTAAACTTTAAATAGTGTGAAATAAAGTTTTTGAGCAATAAAGGCACATTTAATTTCAAGATTTACACCAAGGAAAAATCAAAAGATATGGCTTCCTTCGTACTACTGTTAAAATCTTTAAATCCTTTTAACCTAATTATCTCAAGTGTAAGTATCAAATTCAGGATATAATCCTCACATCCATTATTAAAAATACTCAATAGAGGGATGCCTGGCCAGCTCAGTCGGTGGAACGTGTGGCTCTTGACCTGAGTGTTGTGGGTTCGAGCTCCACATTGGGTGTAGAGATAACTTAAAAATAAAATCTTTAAAAAAAAGAATTTAATTTTGGAATTGGGGACTTGTCAGGAGACTGGTCTCACATGTGCAATTTCAGCAAGAATGGGTGAATGGGTGAATTATATTCACTGTGACACTAAGCATTGTCTTTGTGAGTCTTTCTTTTAATCTTCAAACTGGTCCGTTTCTCTTTCTATGCATAGGAAACATTCCCCCACCCCCTAAGGGATACAGCCCTAAATTCGATATACTTGCTGTCTCTAGCTCAAAGTCCAAGCTCTCAGGATGATGTGTAGTATTCTTTATCTGGTCCAGGTGTGATCTCTTTCTGTCTGGCAGCCGATGGGTTAAAAGAGAAGTCACCTGCCCACATTCATCCTTAACTAACGTGCGCATAGTTGCGATAAACATTTTAGTAGTAGATGGTAATTGGTGTTCAGGATTTCCCGTTTCTTTCCTATCCTTAACAATAGTTGCCTATGGACAGAGTGGATTTCTCGACCCCACGGACGTGGTTTGTGCCTTGCTTTGGCTAATGGAATGTGCGCAGACACAACTTCGTGCCATACCGGACTTGAGGTTTTGAATGTGTTTGTGGGGCTTAGCTTTCACTCTTGTGCTCTGTTCCAGCCCTGTGATAAGCATGTCGGTAGCTGCTCGATAACTGCTCTTTCTTCACCCTACGTCCCAGAGTTAGACATGTTGAGCAGACCACAGTGTGACCCATAGCCTGGAGCAGAACCCCAGTGAGCCACAGCTGACCACAAACCTGTAAGTGAGAAAGGAATGCATCTTTTTGCAAGCTACGAATACACACAGGCTTTTTAACTACAGCAAGAGTTAACGCAGTTCTCATTTAGAAAGGGGAAGAATGGGAGACACAGAACAGTCTGGGCTGTGATCATTTTAAAATCCCCTTGGAAGATGCCGTGAAGTTTCTCTACTCATGGCCCTGGGAAAGTTCTTTGATCAGACTCTGATTCTGCACTCTGAGAGAACTCCCTTGTTCGTTGACCTCCGTGGCTCCTGGATCTACCCTTGGGGGAGGGGGTGTTCCTTGTTCATTGTTCTCCTTGGCCACATCTGAGATGAGTTTTGGGGAGAAATCTCTCGTTTGGTGCTGCAGAGCCTTTGGAGTTGCCCTGCTACTCATGGAAAGTTGGAGGACCCGGGTTTGTGTTTGTCTACAGTAGTCCAGGGCATTTCAGTCTCGACTTACAGTTTCTTTAACAGTGTAATTACCTCCAGATTTAGTAATCTATTTTTACATAGTTCCGTGCACTGCAACGACAAAGTTTTTTCTGGACATAATTCTCAAATATCTTTTCTTTCTTTACCCCCGTACCTCTCTCAAATTATGGCTAAAAATACTTAGAGCAACGTGTGGAAAGACCGCCCCCTTAATTTGGTCTCTGTCTGGAGTCGCTTTGCGAAGTTTTAGTAAGCAAAACTTCACTTGTGTCCTGCAACCACATGGCTTTTCCAACTTTGCAAGGCCCTTGTTTTCTGGATCCACCTTTATCCTCTTATTTCTTTTCAGAAACCAACCACTTCTTTCGTGGGTCATCTTTTTCACATAATAGCGTCCCAAACAGAGTCGATACAACCTAACACGTGCTGCTAACATTTTGCATTTCATCCTCATCCATTATAATACCAACTATGGTAACGTCACCATCTGTACTGATAGAACCAAATGTTTTGCCATTAAGTGGAATAGACCTTTAGTCATCCAGCCCGTTTGGGTCTCCTTGCCACCAAGCTGCCTGTCCCCTAAGGCAGTGCTACATATTTTCTTGTTTCATCCATTTCGGGCATCAGTTGCTGTATTCAGTGAGATTAGGCTTTAAAGTGAACACCTTGGAGGGGCACCCGCATAGCTCAGTCGGTTAAGCGTCTGACTTTTTGATTTTGGCTCAGGTGGTGATCTTAACAGTTCATGAGTTCGAGCCCTGCGCTGGGCACTGTGCTGGCAGCGCAGAGTCTGCTTGGGATTCTCTCTCGTCCTCTGTCTCTGCCCCTCCCCCACTCGAGCTCTTTTTCTCTCTCAAAATACACGAATCATCATTAAAAACATGTTTTTTAGGGGCGCCTGGGTGGCGCAGTCGGTTAAGCATCCGACTTCAGCCAGGTCACGATCTCGCGGTCCGTGAGTTCGAGCCCCGCGTCAGGCTCTGGGCTGATGGCTCAGAACCTGGAGCCTGTTTCCGATTCTGTGTCTCCCTCTCTCTGCCCCTCCCCCGTTCATGCTCTGTCTCTCTCTGTCCCAAAAATAAATAAACGTTGGAAAAAAAAGAAAAACAAAAAACATGTTTTTTAAATGCATATCTTGGCAGTTGTGAGTACAAAAGTGTCTGAAGAGACCGAAGCAAAAATGGCCGTTTAGGAGGATAATGTTCTTATTGAAGCACAAGTTTTATGTAGGTCCTACCTACAGATACTGTATCAAAACCAAGTCCAACAGATTTCCCAGTCAGTTGTTTTCAGTTATTGCTGTCTGTAAAATAGTGACGTCTTGCTCTCCTCTGAGAACTAAGATGAACGAGAAACTTGGTAATGAATCACGCCGTTTGGACAGCCTGTTATTTCTATCATCATACAAATGAAATAGATTGTTTACGATTGACCAGAGTAACAACTGAAAATTTAATGAATCTGCCGCAGTCTTGTCACTTCAAACATGAAAGGCAGTCTGTGGAGAGAACATTCTTGCTTAGTTTCAGTGTAAGGAATTCGGCAGTCAGCTCGAGCTCCTCTGGTTAGAAATGCAAACACAGGACCCTTGGGACAAACACTTGCTCACTTGCCATTTGAATCCCCCTCAGGACCAATTTCAAGCCCAATAAAATATATGATTTTGACATTAATAGAAAATACACATTAACAAACACTCAGGTCAAGGAGATCTATGAAATGCTGCTTAATTTTGAGGCAGGAGCTTATAATACAGATGCATTAGGAAGAATGAATGTTTTCAGTGACCAGGCCTTTTTCCTCAGTATCCGTAAAAAGAGCCCAATAGAGAAACCATTCTTCCAAAGAGTAGAATGCGGACTCTCAGGACCTGGGCTCCCAGTTTGAGGCATTCAGTCGAAAATGAGGAGTTCATCATATACCCAAAAAGAAAAATCACTCCAGATTCCCGTCCTGTGGTTTTGACTCCAGGCGCTACTGTTTGGAGCAAGTCAATTCTTTTAAAATAATTTCGGGAATATCGTTCCTTTGTCACTAAGAAACGTGTTCAGCTGTGTTCACAATGCGCTGTTTTACTTAAAGGTGATACCTATGTAAGTATTTGTGACCAAAAAGGAAAGCGGCAGAAAAAAAAGAAAGAGATGCACTAGCTTCCACCAGAAGGTCTGTAGTTGCCCCTGGCTGTGTGGGGTCTCTGGAAACCAAACTCTGAGGTGGATTGTATGCAGGAAGTCGACTGGTGAGTGTTCTCAAGATCAGCACCTGTGGGGGTGTGAAGGCAGGAAGGCGGCGCAAGGAGACTTGGTGCAATCAAAACAAAGGTTTCGTTGTGACACCTCGGAAGATTCTGGAGCTGAAAGATCCCTGCAGGTTTGTCCCCAACTGGGGTTAGGGCCCGGACCATTATTACCCTTCCCACAACTTTCCTCCCACTACTCCCCATGCCCCACCCCGTAAGCAGCCCTCTCCATCTCGACCAGTCATTGAATACAGACGGCCCGAGAGGAAGAGCTGCAATTTGGGGGCAGGTTATCTCTCCAGTTGTGGGAAGTCTCTGGAAATTGACTCCGCGAGAAAAAACCAGTCACCAACCCTCCCAACAGCTGAGGAGATGAGTATTCCTTCCAGTCCTGGAAGTGGGTAGGCGAGGCGGTGCCCCCGGTGCCCCATAATGTCCACTGCACTTCTCCATCTGGCAGATACGCTGTTAACTGCTGTATGATTTGTTTTAAAGTTCTCTCTACACCCAACGTGGGGCTTGAACTCACAACCTTGAGATCAAGAATCACCCGCTCTACCCACTGAGCCAGCCAGGTGCCCCCACTGTATAATTTATTGTGCAGGCGTGTGTTGGGCGGCGGGGAGGGGGGAATGAGAGAGGTGGTAACGGAGATGGTGGAGGTGGATAGGGAGGGATTGGAGCCAGATACAGGATTTTTTCCTCCTATGGAATCAAATAGCATCAGTTTCCTTATTATTTAGCTTCTTCAGCAGCAGATGAAGCCGTCAATGTCAGTTCATTTAAATGTATCTAAGAAGATTCCCCAGACTTCAGAGCTGGGAGGAACCTTGAAGATCTTTCCGTGAAAAGCCCCAGAGATGTTCAAAGGCCAACATGAGAAGTTAGACTCGGGCTTCGTGCGCATGCTTGATGGCTGAGGCGTGACAAGTGTGGCTGATACGGAAAGGTGATGGTCATCGTGGCAACCATCTTCCCCATCTTTTATTCTAAAAGGACTGGGGACTTTGTTCAGGTATGGGGACGAGGCAGTATGCTGAGCAGGGCTAGGAGTAGGTAAAGTGACTGAATCACCTGGGGCACAAACCCTAAGGACGCCCTCATTCTCCAGATCGGAGGAGGGGCGGGCACACGCTAAGAGGCGCTCCAGGCTCAAAGCCTGTTGTAAGTGCAGGGCCTGGAGGGAGAGTCGGTGCCGCCTCTCTTCCTTTTTTTGTTTTTACCCTCGAGTCTTCACTTACCTTCCCCTCTTCCTGGCCCTGGTGCTGGGAGGATGGGCCTTTCTCCCTCTGAAGGGAGGAAACCCATTCCCCTTCTGTAGAGGTTGGTTCGGCGCAGAGCATGCCGCCCAGTACAGGTCGGGGAGACGGGAGAGGGTGTCAGCTGTGGGTCTCCCCGGAAAGGGTTTTCTTCTTCCTAAAAAGGAGACGCTGAAGGGGCAATTTCCCGTTTCGATCTTCGGACAGAGTCCGAGGAAGACGTGATGCTTGAAGCTGTTCTAGCCATCTTGCGACTACGAGGGGACGGACCGGCTCTTGAATGCCAGGTGGTATCGAGGAAGCCCTGGTTCTTGATGCGGTGCTGCTGCATGAACCGGCTCTGGAGGCTCTGGAACTGCCTTCCTCGAGACTTCCAGGAGGTAAGATAAATGGTGACGGTTTAAGTCCTTTGTAAGCAAATGTTTTGTTACTTACCGCCCGAATTAGTCCTAAGTATCGAGAGGGATCTTTTTCTAGCCCTTGAAGGTGAGTTTTCTTCCTTCTTATGAAGACTGATCCTCATGAGCACGATTCTCTTTCGCCATCAAAATTGTCTTTTTAAGATAGTTTTCAAATTAGCTGCTATCTCACTTTATTTTATTTATTCTTTTTTTTTTTTTTTAATACGTCTTTACTTTTGGGAGAGTGCAAGCCGGGGAGGGCGACAGAGGATCTGAAGCGGGCTCTGCGCTGACTGTCTGGGGTATGGGGAGGAGGCGGTCTGCTGAGCGGGGCTGGCACTAGGTAAAGTGACTGAATCACCTGGGGCGCACAAAACCTGAGGACGCAGGGCTTGAACCCTTGAGCAGTGAGATCGTGACCTGTGCCGAAGTCGGATGCTTAGCTGACGGAGCCACCCAGACTCCCCTGAGATTTTATTTTTTTAAGTAATCTCTCTACCCAACGTGGGGCTATAATTCCAACCACCCGAGGTCAAGAGTCGTACGTTGTACCAAACCAGCCAGGCACCCCCAGAACTCTCTTCTGTTAACAGATGCATTAACCTGGAAAGTGTTAGAATTTGTCGGTGTCCTGAGTTGATATCCCTGTTCCTCCATTTACTAGCTATGAGACCTCGGGATAGTGACTTCACTGCTCTCGGCCTTATTTTTCTCATTTGTGCGATTTAGATCCTACTAGTACTTAACCTCAGAGGGTGGTCGTGAGGTATATTGAGATAATACACGTGAGAGCTTAACTTGGTGCCTCGTAAATAGTAAGGAATCAGTACATGCTATGAATCATTAGTCTTTAATAGCTATTAATCCCCTCTCTGGAACGTTTACTTAGTAGACACACGTAGAGGATTTTGTTATCTTTTGGCCACAGGCATCCACTTACACTAACAGGAAATAGCCATTTGAGGCTCTACCCTTCCCCTATTTGTTCATTTGGCTCAGGTGACATCCCATCCCATAACTCGGTTGGCAAAAAAAGCCTGCGACAGTGGACTGAAACGTCAGCCACATCCCATTCGACCCATATGCCAATAGTAATTATTCAGATTTGGGCGTGCAGTGAAATAAAAGGCAATGAGATACGATGCCTGGGAGATCTTGGGAAGATACTGTCTTTCCCACTGGTCCTGAACCTAACAGATGAACGTTTTAGAGCTGTTGCCACCGTCTTGTTAACATGTTGCTCCAGAGCCTGCAGCGAGGACAACAGAGGGCAGAACCAGGAAACTGAGGAGGGGGTTTGCACCTAGGTGGCTCAGTCTGTTGAGCGTCCAACTCTTGGTTTCAGTTCAGGTCCTGATCTCGTGGGTTTGAGCCCTGCATCAGGCTCTGTACTGGGAGTGCGGAGATGGTTTCGGATTCTCTCTCTCTCTCTCTCTCTCTCTCTCTCTCTTTCTCTTTCTCTGCCCCTCCCCTACTTGTGCTGTCTCTGTCTCTCTCAAAATAAATAAATAAACTTTAAAAAAAAAAAGAACCAAGAAATTGGATCCTGATGACATCCATTATTTTTTTTAGGCTTATTTATTTTTGAGAGAGAGAGAAAGCACAAGTGGGAGAGGGACAGAGAGAGAGGGAGAGAGAGAATCCCAAGCAGGCCCCATGCTGCCAGCGCACAGCCTGACACGGGGCTGTAGCCCATGAACTGCAAGATCACGGCCTGAGCGGAGTCAGACGTTAAACCAACTGAGCCACCCAGACGCCCCGTGACGTCCATTATTTTACCGTGAATCCAGCCATGCTGTAAGACCCCCTTACTCCTGAACTTGGCAGGTACGTGAGCCGACGAGTTCTGCTTTTGCTGAACACCGTTTGGGTTGGTTTGCTTTCGTTCATGGCAAAGGGAATCCAAACTCCTGTAAGAAACTCGTATTACAAACTCCTGTTATTTTGAAGGTGAAACATCCTGTCACTTTTGAGTGGATTGTGATTGAAAGACCGTTTTGCACGTGTGCAGTAAGGTCTACTCTCTGATTCCGACTCCCTGAGGTGGCCTGCATCCACTTGTACCATGAAGGGCTATAGAAACTGCAGGGACTACTGTATCTTCCTTGAGGAACTTCATCAAGTTTCTTGCCCTGTGATTGCCTTGGCTTCATTCATTTGTAGCATGTATATAACCCACTTCGTGGCGATGCCTTCAGGATGAGATGAGATCGTATATGTAAGTGCTACTCATGCTCTTGTCCTCTTACTCCTGTGTTTCAGGATGCTCAGAGAGTCTAGGCCAGGCAGGACAGATTTTACCCCTTAGAGCAGCCCGGTTGCGAGGGACCAGGTCCTCATTTACCTGAGGCTCTTGGCGTTGAGCGCGTCTGGTAGGAGGAGGAGAACGTGGTCTCTGCCAGGCGGCTCTTCCGGAGCACATAGAGCCACGGAGCAGGGGCACAGGCGTGGATGAGTAAACGGCAGCCCGATCTAAGGCTGGCACAGTGGAGGGTGGTCTGGCGGGGATGTGGAGGAGGGGAGGCGGTGGGCTGCCAGGGGAAACTGGGAGCATGTGGAATGGCAGAGGGAAGGAAGCAGGGAGTCCACCCGAGAGGAAGAAGGCTAGAGGGACGGGAATGAGAGGAAGGAAGGGCATAGAGAAGTAAATGAAGAAGGCAGAGCACACAGAGTGCAGGGGACCCACTCCCTCAGGTTGTTTCAGCAGCGTAGTCACTCCGTGCGATCATCATGGACTTGAGGCTTGGCGGAAGGCGGGAAGAACTCCCAGGGGGTACAGAGCTGGACCCGACTGGCGATTAATATATAAATGTAAACTCTTTTGATATCATTATCAGTAATCGTTCTTTTTGTTTCTAGAACGCTTTTCCGTCAGTTCTGCATTTGCACCAAGATGGTGTCGTTCAGTCCCCACTGCATCTCCGTTAAGGAAGCAGGACTGGGATTAGGATCTCCATTTTGCAAGGAAGGGGCCAAAGGTTAATGTTTTACAAGGTTGCCTAGCTTGTGTGTGGTAGTTTTGGATCTTAGTTCGTCCTTCCTTCGGGTTTGTGGAACTGCCCTTCATTAAACATCGCCTTAGTCTCCATTGTTCCCTAACTGGTGTACCTGACCTCAGTCTCCTCCTCCCTCCAGGGTATCCTCTTCCCTGTGACTCAAGTGGTCTTTTTTTTTTTTTAAATTAAAAAAATTTCTTTAAATGTTTTTTATTTTTGAGAGAGAGAGAGAGCAGGAGAGGGGAAGAGAGAGAGGGAGACAGAGGATCTGAAGCAGACTCGGCACTGATGGCAGCGTCCCATATGGGGCTTGAACTCCCAAACTGTCAGATCGTGGCCTGAGCTGAAGTCAGATGCTTAACCGAGTGAGCCACCTAGGCGCCCCCCTCCCCCAGTGGTCTTTCTAATCGTGCCGTTTCTCGGCTCAGACATATGAGTGGCTTCCTGTTGCCCGCAGAGTAAGGGCTGAAGTGCAACACTGCACTCAGTGTGTTCGTCATTTGCAGTCCATTGACCTTTCCAAGTTCGTTCTCAGACTTCGAATGTGTGTTGTCCCCACTCACCACCCCCTGCTCCAGCCACGAAGGAGTATTAGTTTCCGAACACACCTTGTCCTTTGGAACCTCTGTACCTGGGATATGCTTTTTTCATTGCCAGAAGCATCACTCACCCTCTTCGTTGTCTGCCAAAAATCCCATTCACCTGGGAACATCTGAAGAGTTGGCCTCAGCTGGAAACTCGCCAGATGTCACAGGCCGGTCACACAGGGTCATCACGAAGATCAACTTGCCTCTGCCCTTCTAAGGACACGATCTAGGATACTCTGGTACCTACGGTTGATAAAACCAGGCAGTTTCCCCATTGAAAGGGAGAGGAAGTACCACCCCCTACACACACCACCAGCGTCATTATCCAAAGAAAAATCTGAGAAAATGGTGTGTGTATATAGATGACATTAACTGGGGATCTTTTGTTTAAGAATCACCAGAAGAGCTCAGAAGAACAGAAGTTTGGTGCTTCCCTCAAGAATGTGAAAAGGCAGGGGATGTGGTCTCAGAGACCAAAACGTAGGTCTAGAAAACCGAGTGATAACAACGAATGGGTGACCTGGTAGCCAGTGATAACGATTTTACTGGGTAACTTTGCCAGCAGTAAATCCAACCCGGTAGGAGCTTTAATGTGAAGACTGGCAGAAAGCCAGCTCTTTCCTGCCTTATTTCCCCTTCCGTGTCGGTTGGCAACTTGGACGGGCTGCTGCCTGAGGTGGCAGGAGGGGGAAGGCAGTGAGGCCATATGACCAAGATTGGCCCTCACAGGACCTGGTCCAACTGGGAGGGGATTTCTACCCAAACCAGTGTAGCCAGAAGCAGAACCTGAATCTCGGATGAAGAGGCACCAAGAAGACCATGCCCAGACATCTAGTCTGAAGTATAGTCAAAAGAGGCAGTGACTGCAGAAGGTGTTTAGAAATCACGTGGATTGAAAATAATGGAATAGTTCAGAGCCAAGGCTGTGAACAGCAAGGGAGTACCTGAGTCCCTTCTTTGAAGCCTAGAGCAGTCACGAAGACCAGAGGGTAAACATCCCTAGGCATCCTTTGCCAGTTTTCATGCTGTAGCCTTTTCGTCATGAAATGGCCACTGGCCCCCAGACAGAGGGGCTAGGGTTTCATTGCTTCGGCCAGTTCTTCCGTTTGAAAACTGTCTGCCCTGTGATTATTGTTGGGTCAGGCTCAGCATGATTTGGACCGATTTGTAGTTGAATTTAGAAATCACTGATGGTTACTTTGAACTCAGAAGATCCTGCCCGCTGGGCCGCACTAGTTTTGTGGCCCGTCGGTCAGAAGGCAGAAACATCCAGAAAGCCAGACCACACAGTAATGTTCTCTTTAATGTGATCGACAGAATTGATAACAACAAATTAGAGTTTCGTTATAATGTTTTCCAGGGTAACTGACAATCCACAGGAGCTTTCACGCTTGTTTCATAATGTGCAGTCTTTGTCAGAAGAAGCAGGTGGCAGGCAGTTTAATACAAGCACATTTCTTCTTAGCAAACACTTTCCCCTCTGCTGGGAGTAATTCTGAGTTCAATTTAGCCTGACCACACCTGACCCAAGCTGGCATGATGGTTTTGATCAGAACATGGATTCTGGTTTTCTTTTTTGTTTCTGCTTTTTTGTTTTTGCCCCCAGCGTGTAGGAAATTAGAGGTAGATGCATTTTATTTTGCAGTCCTAGGTTATCTCACTTTGCCCTTGTTGATCAGTGTTCCCGCTCCATGTGTCTTAGAAAATCACAGTGTAACAAGTAAAGAAAAAAGAGAAAGCTTTGAATAAATCATAAAATACACTGATCTGCAGTACAGTCAAGATGATATTAACACACTCACAATGACTTGTTTATCTCTGCTTTTTACACTGACGACCAGATCAGCTGCGTTTAAAAATTTTTTTTCTTTCCTTTCTATGCCGTTTTTGAACTTTCTTACTCTTTTTTCACTTAAATTCAAAGAGTTTTAGCATCAACCTCATTTTTCTTTGTCATTTTCATGTTGCCTTTAGAAAGAATGTTCCTCTTTGCAGGCTGAAGGTGTGAGGGGCTTGCACTGGGAGTCTTTGGGTTGGGATTTTTATTTATTTATTTATTTATTTATTTATTTATTTAATTTAAATGTTTTAGTTTTTGACAGAGAGTGAAACAGAGCACAAGTGGGGGAGGTGCAGAGAGAGAGGGGACAGAGAATCTAAAGTGGCTCTGCACTGACAGCAAAAAGCCCAATGCGGGCTTTGAGATCACGAACTGAGGCGAAGTTGGACGCCAAACTGACTGAGCCACCCAGGCGCCCTTGTTTGTTTATTTTTTATCTTTTAATAACGATTTTTTCATGTTAATTTGCAGAGAGACAGAGTGCAAGCAGGGGAGGGGCAAAGAGAGAGAGGGGGAGAGAGAATCTCAAGCAGGCTCCGCGCTGACAGTGGCAAGATGCGGGGCTCAGTCCCATGAACTGTGAGATCATGACCTGCGCCGAAATCAAGATAGGGACGCTCAGTTGACTGAGCCACCCAGGTGCCCTGGGACTTCCCAATTCCAATGTTCAGCCATGGTCTTGACAGGAGCAGTTCTCTGTCTTCCTGTTATTTACAGGTTCGTACCATCCTGAATAATCCTTTAAAGGGGGCACGGTATAATTCAACCTCGCGGCATCCTCGTTTCCGTATCTGAGAATAAGAGGGTTAGATGGAAAATCTCCTAAGTTCCTGGGTCCGCGACACCAGCTCTGGTCTCTCCTGGCAAGACAGCAGCTCGTACTGCCTTTATGCGGCACTGCTATTTCCTCGCAAAAGTAATTGGGGCTCTGTATTACTTAATCACTGTAATTGTTAGAGCAGTGGGGCACCGTACTTCCTAAAGCGTCCAGACCCCTTTTCCAAGCGTTGGCATCTATACTCGGATCTGTGTGTACTGACTTGCATAGCTTGCCTCTGCAGCCACTCCAGGGAAGCACGTTTTCTTTTCAATGCTTATTTGTTCTCTGTCCCTTTTGTGTCTTTACAAGCTGCGTTTTACTTCTTTCTTGGGCTTTTTCTGACCTCTCTGAAGCTATCGCTGTGTCTTTGTTTTCTTCCTTGGGGATTTGCCCAGCCTCCACTTTGGGTCGTTCCCCCTTTTGATTGCCAGTGCCTCGCGCCGGGTTTGTTGTTGCTGTTAGGAGCTGGGACGGAACAGGAGGCGAGTTGCTGAGTGATGCAGCTGCCGACTGCCGTTAGTACCAGAACCCTTTGTCTTTAATATTCTTCATTTATGCCCGGTCCACGATGATGGCTCAGGTCCGGGGAAGTAAGCCTGGGATGCACTGCCAATTGCTCTTCGTCCTACCTTGCTTGTGTAGTTTTAAATCACTTTCTTGCTCTCTATATGACCATGGATCTGGAGTCTAATATTCCCTCCTGTACCGCATTTCCTACCAAGACATTTTTTTTCCATTCATACTTTGTTTCCATTTTCAACCGCTCTGTGACCTTCTCACAGAGACGAGATTGGAAACGTGGCTTTTTTTTTCTCTTACCATTAGGCAGGTCTCTGCCCATGTGAGCCTGTTTCCTTCTACATAAAATGCGGTTGATGATACTTTTGTCATATTGTCCACGGGAGGATTAAATGAGATGTCTGTGAAAATGCCTAGCACGTTCCTGACACTTCGTGAGGTTCAGTAGGTGTACCTACCCCCCTCCCCTGTCCACTGCCTCCCCCTCTTTATTTTGCGACGTATACATAAGCACAATGGGTTGTTTTCATGGTTCTGCAAACCGTGTCTCTCCGTCGGGCCCGGAAGCTTTGCTTCAATAGGTTTTTCTAGCATATTCGGAAAGGCTTCCGTAGCCACCCAAGTAAAACTAGAGTCCGTTCCCAGAAGTCCGTTTGTGTCACCGGTTGCTGTGGATACCGCCGGCTCAGCCCGTATTACCTGGTTCTCAGTGGCTTCCCTAAACATGATAGACTTCCATGGACTAATTACTCCCTTCCAGTTCTTCTTCAGATACTCTTAATTCCTTTCCTCTACCCCTTGTATTCGGAAGGAAGCAGTCCTCGTTCCTCCTTTCCTCTCACGTTTTCTCAAGCGAACGTCGTCTGTCATCTTGCTTCCCGCGCCAACAAGCCACTCCACGTTCGGACCTCGGCACCTGGGCCGTTCATCAACTCCAGTTCACGGTATTTCAGGACTGTTGCAAAGTCTCGTCTATTCATTTCTCTGTTCTCTTTTCTTCCAAAGGCAGCTTCGGCTTCTGAGGCATCCTTCTTGCTGTCACGTGCTAGCCTTCCAGATTCCTAGCTCCGGTTCTCCCTCGGTGGCTCAGCTTCTCGGCCATAACCACAGTTGCCAACCATGTAGAATTGTCCACGATTCTCATGATCTCTGCGCATTCACGATGCCTCTTTTCCACCTAGTGAGAGCTAAACCTCACGCACTGGACTGTGCTCTTAATAGAGGGAGTGTAACTTTTTACAGTTCTCTCCTTATCCTACCCTTAGCCCCAGTTCAGGAGACTCGGTGCTTCTAAAGACAGTTGCTGAAATGATTCCAGCCCTATCTGTATGTCACCTACTCTTCTTTTTTTTTTTTTTTTGGTGTATCATTTTTTCCATGCAGTTCTATAAAGTTTACATTACGAGACAGAGTCCCCATACATCTTGGAGGCTGTACTCAGATACCTGCTGGGCAGACCTGATAGGAATACTGAGACTCAGAACCAGAAATTTCCTTTGAAATTTTCCAAGCCTGATCTTTCCTCTAGAGTAACACTCTGATTTTTGGTAAATGGTTATCTGACCTCTAGAGATTTCCAAGTCCTTTTTCTCATTTAGGTCCTTTTGGCCTATTCTAACTGGTGTAGAGTTTATTTGAATGTCAGGAAAAAATCTACCATATTACAATTTTCACCCAGTGAGCTAGGATCGTTTGTCCCTCTTGAATCACAGCCACTCCGTTCTTTTTGCATAATACTCCCTTAAATAGTTGAAGACATTAATATTGCCCCTGCTGATTTCTGTCTTTTCTGGACAGCTTCAGTTTTTCCATTGCCAAAGATTCCAGACTCTCTACCGTCCTGACCATTTACCACATTTACCTCCAGATGTAATCTAGCATGTCAGCATTTCAGACTGTGGAATTAAACACTAAGTCAAAGCATTAGGGAAGGCCTGGTCCTCACACAGTAGACTGTCATTTCTCTTGTTACGCATACGGTGCTTCTTCTGATATAATGTAAAATCATAATCACTACTCAGCAACTTTGTCACACTGTTGACTATTCTGGGCTTGCAGAAAATGATAAACCTTTAAAAACAACAGTTCTTGGTTGGTCAAATATCCTTATTTCCAGACTTAGGCAATACTACTGCTTGTTTTATTTCATTTTGGTCCAGTTACTGGGTTCACATTTAGTTATGTTAACTTTTGCATTGCTAAATTTACTGTTCTATCATTTTAGCCCATGGAGGTAATTTTGGATCCTGTTTGCTTTCATGTAAATTTAAAAAGAGTAACCTTCACAACTTGTTTTTATTTTGCGAAACAAATACCATTTTTGGGGGGGTATTTTTGTTTACGTCATTATATTGTCACGCTATGTTGCTGTCTGTCATACTTTATTTAACTTGGGAAAGCCTGTTTAAAGACTGCTTTTATAGACCTATAGGGATTAGACTCTCTTTTGAAAGCTCAACATTTGTGTCTGAAAGTAAAGTCAACCCACCACTTATAAACAACCTGCCACTATAGCCAAAACCTATGAAAGAAAAGAGAGGAGGTAGCATTCATAAAATCAGAATTGATTTCTTTTCACAAAACAGATAAACATGTCACCCAAATAACTAAAGTGCCAAGGAAGGATGTCTGAGTCTGGCTCCAGACCCAATTAGTTTGAACCCCAGCTGTTTCATTCCCTTGGTGGGTCACATCGGGCCATTTGATTATCCTCTGTGTCACTTCATCTAAAAACGGTAGCCCCCCAGTACTGTGGAGGGGATTATGTGAGATAATAGCTGTAGAAGAGCCTGGCCCCCAGATAACCTAGCATATAGTTGGTACTCACTGTGTGTTGTAGTGAACTAAACAGACTCTGTCTTTTCAAATTCATGATTCTTCATCACCTCCACGAAGCCTTGAGATTCCTCTCTGTTCTTGATATTTAAATTCCATTAGCACACTGCAATTTTTGTGTACAGTGATGAGCATACTCCCTGAAAGCCTCTCTCATTTACCCCCTATGTCCTGGACTGCACACACAGTTCCATTGGAATCAAATAGAACAATACCCGACAAGAGCAGATGCTGGTGTTGAGTACATTTCCAGGCTACAGAGTTCTGGCATATGGAGAGCCAATGTGAAAATGAAGGCTGACCTGATCTGAAAGGAAGGCTGTTTGCTAGAGGGAATCCTGGTGGGCTTTGGCTTGAGAATCTCCTAACCCATTTCTTGTCTCCCCAGTATACTTCGGAAAGGTGCCTTTGGACAGAAAGTGAGCAGAGGGGGTTTGCTCAGGTCAATGTCATTTGGAAAACGTTTTGTTCTTATCCCTTGTGACTCACTTGTGCGTTTACCTGCTTTCAGCTGCTAGTGGCTGCTCCAAGCCTGGGCAGTTACCCATCACCCTCATAGCATTTTGACCTCTTATTGACCTCCCAGTTGAAGGTATAGTCCTCAAGCGGTGTGACCCCCTATACTTCTTGAGCGCAGCTCTTCAGTGGGAAATCCGTGTAAACATGTAGGTAAGCCTTAAGGCCCTGGAATCAAACAAGGCCATCTAGATTTAAATATGGAGTGTGTTACCTCTGAGCCTCCATTTCTTCATCTGTAAAATGGGGATACTCATTGTGCTCACTTTTAAGAGTTACCGTGATTAACTGAAGTGATAATACGGTATCTGCTACGGAATAAGTACTCAATCACTGTTGCCACTGTTAGTATTTTACACAATTATCTTGTCTCCCACAACTTAGTTTTAGTTTTACTCCTGAAATAAAATGTATGAGCCACACCGGGGAGATTGGTTAGTATGTTCTTCAATTACCTTTTTTTTTTTTTGTTGGCTTGTTTTTAAGTTCAGAGAAAGACCGAGCACATGTGAGAGGAGGAGAGGGGCACAGGAAGAGAGGCAGGCAGGCTCCATGCTCAGTGCGGAGCCTGACACAGGGCTCGATCCTGTGACCCTGAGATCACGACGTGGGCCAAAATCAAGAGTCGACTGAGCCACCCAGGCGTCCCAGTTACATTTCTTAGATTTAAATTTTTGTTATTTTATTTTATTTTATTTTATTTTATTTTATTTTATTTGAGGGCGAGCGAGCATGTGAGTGAGGGAGGGGCAGGGAGGAAGGGAGACAGAGGGGAGGAAGGGAGACAGAGGATAGGAAGCACGCTCAGCACTGAGAGCGCAGAGGCGCCACATGGGGCTCTAACTCACGAACTGCAAGATCGTGACCTGAGCTGAAATCGAAGAGTCAGCCATTCAGTCGACTGAGCCACCCAGGCGACCCTCAATTACCTCCTTTTAAAAAAGAAATTAGTAATTCTTGTTCTCCCATGAGAAGATACAGTCCAAAATAAATTAATGAATGTATTTAATTAAGAAGAATAGACTGGCAGTAGCATCTGAGGTGGACAGGACCAGACAGAGGCTGAAGATAGGGAGAACTATTAGATCACTCTTGATTTTGTGTATGTGGCGGGAGGCAGTGGGGATGGAAAGAAAGGTGAGGATAAACCTAGGAGTTGCTGTTGGGTGAGCAGGACTAGAATAGCCGATTGAATTGAGGGAATCTAATGAACGCCAGTTTGAGCTCAGGTAATGGGGAAGATAGATATGCCAGTACAGAAGATACAGAAACACCAGAAGAGGAGCGGCTTGAGAGTTCATGCATTTTGGCGTGTTGAGTTTCATGATCAGCATACACATGGATCCCGGGGCCAGGCGGAGGCTGGTGATTGCAGAGATGTTGTCTAGGACAAGTATGGAGAAAAGAGTGCAGAGGACATAGGGCTGAACCTTGGCTGGGCTACTGACCCAGATTTGGCTGGAGATAGTATATTTACTAAAGAAGTGGTAGGGTTCCAGAGACCTCTGTGTCCTGGTATCTAAGGGACGCTGGAGCTAAAGGAAGAACTTGAGATACTACAGAGATATCAAGGCACTTGTGGGCCAGGAAAGGAAAACATGATTAGACTCCCTGTGCCAGGACTGGTGATGGGACGGGGAAGAGAGCGAGAAACTGGCAGTTGCCCAACAATGCACTGAATGTAAGGGGTACGTGTTTTGCGGTCAAGGAGAACTGGGCTCAGACCCGGGCTTTGTTGCTTGGGATGGGGCCATTACCTTCTTAGCCTCAAATGCCATTTCTGTAAGACATGGATAATAGAAGTACCTGTTCTGCAGGGTTGTTGTGTAGACTCAAGGAGATAGTCATGTAAAGCACATAGAAAGGTCCTTGATTTTCTGTAACCTCTCAGTAAATTGTTGGCATTTTTCTTGAAGACGTGGAGCATATGTTCGACTCTGGTGGTTGTGACTTTCAGATGTCAGGCTGCAGAATGGACACTGGTGATCCAGGAAAAGATCCTTTGTGGCTTGTGGCCTGGGCATCCCCTTCTACACACTAGGTGCATGTGATAGATGATGAGAAGAGAGGAAAGAGAAATGTAGCTAAAATTAAATTTTCTTACAACTTGAAGCCCACTGATGAATCCCTGAGGCTTGCAGAGTGTGTGACCTTCCTCAAGGAACTCATGGCTGCCTTGATGTTGAGGTTTCATTACAGACTAAAAGCAATCTTAATATCTAGGCCCTCAAGGTCCTGGAAACCTTGCTTTCAAATTCCTTAGAGGCTTACATTATCCTTAACCCCCACTAACCAAAAAGTATATAATCAGTCACTTCTTACAATCCCAGCACAGTTCTTTTTTAAAAATTGTATTAGGGGTGCCTACTCAGTTGCTTGAACATCTGACTCTTAATTTTGGCTCACGTCATGATCTTGTGGTTCGTGAGTTTGAGCCCCGCTTCGGGCTCTGTGCTTGCTGTCCGTGCGGAGCCTGCTTGGGATTCTGTCTTCTTCTCTCTCTGCCTCTCCCCCACTTGTTCTCTCTCTCTCTCTCACAAAATACACTTAAAAAAAAGTCTTTTAAACGTTTTTTATTTTTTTATTTAAGTCAATTCTACCCCCAGTGTGGGGCTCCAACTCATGACACCCTGAGTCACATGCTCTGCTGACTGAGCCAGCCCAGCAGTCTTTCTGCTCTGGTTCCTTTCCCCCAGGCTGTAATGAAAGCACCATTTTGCACTGAAAACATCTCAAGATTTGTTTCTTGACCATTTGCTTGGTGGCCCCACGTCCTCAAACATCTTGCTTTTTAGGAAAATTCCTGAAATAAATAGCCACTTACTCAAGTCTTCTCCCACATTCTACATTAAATTTTAGTTTTGTGTTCGTATTATTCCTGTACAAATACTGTTGTAGAGTTCATTCTTTTTTGTTTTAAGTTTATTTAAGTAATCTCTGCACCCACCATGGGGCTCGAAATCACAACCTCAAGATGAAGAATGGCACGCTCTTCTGACTGAGCCAGCCAGGCGCCCCGAAGACTTTATTCTAGGCATTTTAGGTTTTCTCACGGTCACAAATAGCTCCTTTTTTTTTCCCCCCACACTGTGCTTTCTGATGGAGTTTTGTCTGTAAGTAAAATACTGATTTTCTAATATAGTTCATAGATTTGTTGCACTTAACAGATACCTATTTAACATTTACTTTGTGCCAGACATGTTCTAAGTTTTTAATTTTAAAGCTTTTTCTGTTCACTGCTGTGTCCTCAGGGCCTAAAACAGATAATGCCATCTGTGCTTTTGATATGGTGCATTGTTAGAGCACGCCAGAATCCTTAAGTGCTAGACATTGCCAGGTAGATAAGGCAGGCCCATGCTTTGGGGACCTTTCCTCCCTGGACACCGACCTGGGTTCTCGAGCTCCGGTTGGGCACCTGGACCTTCAGGCAAACGATTTGATATGACTTTGCCGCCAACTGGTGCAGGCTGGCCCTGGCAGGTACACTCCGGGGACCATGGTGATGGACTGGCAGTGTAACCGCAGAGAGTAAACCTGGCTGGCCAGGTAGCAGGTTTCCTCATAGCCCTCTTCCCGGCAGTTCTAGAGTTTTCACAGAGGTTTAGGGCCGCCTGGGTGGCTCAGTCAGTTAAGCGTCTGACCCTTGATTTCGGCTGAGGTCATGGTCTCACTGTTTGTGAGTTCGAGCCCCCACACTGGGCTCTGTGCTGACAGGGTGGAGCCTGCTTGGGATTGTCTCTCTGCCTCTCTCTTTGCCCCTCCCCTGCTCACACGCTCTCTCTTTCTCTCTCAAAATAAATCAACTTAAAAAAACCCCATATATTTAAATAGCAAGTCTAGATACTGTCGGTGAATGTATTTTGTCAGACACACCCTTAACTGTGTACTCACTTAACGGCTTTCTTACTTCATCCCTGCTGGAATTCATAGAACTGTAAGTAAGTATTGCATCTACTTCAAAGGATGGCTGCCTTCCAGGAGTAACTGAGCAAGTCCGCTTGTGATCAGTAACCATCCTCTGGGAAACAAAGCTGTCTCTGGCCACCTATGCATGTCCATTTCACAGGGGTTTGTCGCAACTCTTGGCTTAAAACACTCTTGGATCTTGCAACTGAAGAAAAACATGCTTTCCTCCTTTCAAACTATGCTGGGTCAATCCTAGTCAAAATTTTTATGTTCTAATATTTTACAGTTCTAAACGTAAAATCTAAAAACCATTAGGCTGCATCGTTTGGTTGTATAGGGGCAGAAAACTTTTCCCTTCTTCTCTTGTAGGTTCTTTGGCTGGTTTAATAATTAAATTGACACAAAACAGATCAACAGAAGAAAAACATGTAACATTTTAAAATTAAATCTAATTTTGCACCCTGAAGAATGTAAAACTCAAAGAAGTGACCAAAGCAAGCAGCTTTTAGACAAAGAAACAATACATTTGGGAAGAATTGAGAAGACAAAGAAATTTGGATTTGGGTAGTAAATTAGTGAGGAAATAACAAGATTTGTTTATATAGCCCTCTCTACCCTAACTTCGTTATTTCGGGCAAGAATGCCTTCTATTCTCCTGATACAAAGAGGATACTTTTCACATGGCATATTTATTTCTTGCTTTCAGGGGAACAAAGGAGGATCAGAGTGTTCTTCGTGCACTGGTTGTTTCCTAAGTAACTTTATTTCAAAATAACCAATGTGCCAAAATGGCATATTTTGGGGTGGCAGAGTGCGCTCCCCTTCAGTTGTGTGGTGTGTAAAAGTGACGCTTTGCACGCTTTATCACCGTGTCCTGCTGTTTCTCCAGCACTTCTTCCGTTAATACACGTTCTGATGACCTCACAGTCAGCGTGTGAGCCCGGACCTCATTGGGCCAATTATTTCAACTTTAAAATGCCAATGAGTGCTTGGTATGGTAAATGTCTTTCATTAGCCTTGCCTTTTCAAATTTTATCAGAATATGTACGTATGCGTGTCTACTTCGCGATGAATTGAACACCACTTTGTCAAATGTGAAGACATTTGTGCGTGAGACTTTAGTGCAATTACCGTAAAATGTACATTAAGCTTAGGGGAAAAAAAAAAAAAAACCACGCTTCATGAACAAATCTCAAATGTTCCCTTTCAGTAATTGTTGGTTCGAAACCTGGAGGGTTCCCACGTGACATCTGAAACTGGCCCCCATATTCGGAGGGCAAGGATGGATGGAAGCAAGAGGCAGGCCACTCCAGGTCGGTAGGTGGCAGGTTTAACCAGCAAGAGGACTGACTTATAAGACTTGTTTTAGGCAGCTGTAAAATGTGTACATCTTCATGGCCCGCCCAGAATCCTAAAGGTTTACGTGGGGGCTCTGACATGTCTACTGTCCAGGCGGTCTCCCCGCCACCTTCTTCTCTCAAGGTTGTCTTCCTTGAAAACCGCTTCCACCGCGGGGAGGGAGAGGGTGAGGAGCCGTCAGTTGCCCGTTTCCCAGACCAGCTCACAGGTCGACCAGAGGTCATGTTCTCTCGATGACCTTCTCCAGAAAGGAATAGGAATGTACATCTGTTCATTCAGGTGTCTTCTTGTATGACTTAGGAAATATTTGTAGTTTTTCTTATAGGATTCTAACAACTCAATAGGATTGTTCTTGTGCATTTGATTTTTTTTCCTTTCACGTATGACTGTATATGTGATCGTATATAGGACTTACGTGATACGTGCGTATAAGTGAAGTATGTATTATTATACGTTAATATTCTGTATTCTTGGTCTACAATTGGTTTCTACCTACCTGACTTCACTAAGTAGTTTTCATAGTGTGTTATTTTGGGTTTTCGATTCAGAGAATATCCCCTAGGAATTTGCATTTTGTTACTCCAACGAAGTGGCTACTGTCCACTTAGAGATTTTTGAAAAGATTTTTATAGATGAGATCCCACCTTCTCATTCCCACTGAGTGCTACACGTGCCCGGGTGGGATGACCGAAGCCACAGCCTCTCCCAAATCAAACGCCAAATGCCCGGGAAAACGTTCGGTCGTGGTGAACGCCAACACTGCCCTCGGCGGGCCTTAAATCGCAAGTGTTCGAGGGACAGGTCACCCAGCACTCACATACTAGAAGGGGAGTGGGTTTTGGATACAAAAACAGTGACGTTACTGGTAAGTCTCGGCTTTAGAACTGGAATCCTGTCTTGGTAATGTCACCCCTCGGCCTGTTGGTTGGTTTACAGTGGAGCAGAGTACAGCAGGCCCTCGAACGACACAGGTTTGAACCGTGTGGGTCCTCTGACGTGTGGCTTCTTTTCACTATGGTACAGTAGTATTTTCTCTCCCTTAGGATTTTCTTCACGTTTTCTTCCCTTTTACTTTATGGTAAACATACACTAATACATACGATACGCAAAATATATTTTAAAATCCACTGTGTTGTCAGTAACTTATTCAAGGGTCAACTGTGTTTTCAAGTAGGTTCACTCTTTATTTTTCTTGGTTTTTTTTGAAGGTTCGCCCTTGATCTGTGTGCGCACTCTGCCAGGGAGGTGGTGTCATGATTACATCTGTTGCATGGCGGCCGTGGTCAAGGTTCCAGAAGAGAATCCTCAGAGCGCGATGGAAAAAGCACTCCATAAATTCTCACAGCCCTTCTTTGTAGCAGGTATCATTTTCTTCCTGATTCGATGAAACATTAAAATTGGAGCTCTTCAGGTAGTAGAGTAAATATGGGACATTTGTTTCCCCACAATTTTAGAATTAAATTATTTTGACGAGAGGAGTTACGCTGCTCAAATGCCTGGAGAAAGAGTACAAAGAGATTTAAAAGGCCTTTGAGGATTTCTGGAGCCTCTGCTCCCCGCCCCCCCCCTCCAGTCCCCCTTTAAGGCATCCGTTGTTAAAGCCGATCTGATAAGCAAAGTTACTTACGTATGTGCATATGCACAACCACACCTCTTAATTCCACCCTGCTTCGTGCTACACCCTCATTTCCATCTCAACTCTTGGGGAGACAGCGCATCTATACCGGCACACAGGTAATCTTTAAGAATTCTTCCTTTTTAAAAACAGAGATCAGGCTCTGTATTTGAACTTCTCTAATTTTTGTCTTCTTACTTGAGATACGCTATAGAAATCCTTCAGACCAGCGATTGTAGCTTTACAGGCATACCTCGGTGGCGGTATTGAGGGTTTGGTGCCCGACCACCCACGATAAGCAAATCTCGCAATAAAAAGAGTCCAATGTTTTTGGTTTCCCGGTGCACGTAAAAGTTACATTTATACTGTAGCCTAGTGAGTGTGCAACAGTATTCTGTCTAAAATAATGTACATACCTTAATTTAAAAAGACTTCACTGCTCAAAGTGCTAATAACCATCATCTGAGCTTTCAGTGAGTTGTAACGATTGATCACAGATGACCGTGACAAATAGAACAATAATGAAAAAGTTTGAAATATTGTGAGAATTACCAAAATGTGACACAAAGACCCAGTGAGCAAGTGACGTTGAAAAAATGGCAGTAACAAACTTGTGTGATGCAGGGTTGCCACACACTTTTAGTCGGTAAAAACCACAGCGGCAACACACACACACACACGCACGCACACACACACACACTCCGCAGTATCTGTGATGTGCAGCAAAGCGAAGTGCGGTAAAACGAGGCACGCCTGTATTCCATTTTGAAGTGCGGCGTTCTAGCCTGTGTGTAACGTATTGAGGGTCCGTTGAGAAGTGCGGATTTAACAGTTCGGTTTTTCCACAAATCTCTAATTTCCCCGGCAGCATTTTATCTTCGACTTCTTTCCGACTCCGTCCATACTCGACCCAAATCCATAGAGTTTGAATTTGGTAGTTTTATAACTCCGTTTTAGTATCTAGGATGAGAAATGTCTCTCGTTGCCCCTTAATTTCACTTTATGAATGAGTTCCCCAAAGCTGAGCAGCCACTAATAGACAGGTGGCTGTTTAAATTTGAATTTATTTTAAACTAAATAAAATTGAATTTCACTTCCACACTTAAAAGCCACTTGTCTTGGGCAGCGCGAATGTAGCGTGTTTTTGTCACTGCAGAAGGTGCCCTTGGCCAGCACTGCCCTCAGTGTCACATACTTCGGGATTTTTTTAGTATATTTACTGCTCTCAACTGCAAAGGAGATAAAAATCGGCGTCTTCAATAACGGAGTCTTGCCATACGGAACTGTGGGTCTATTGATTTGAGGTTTTGTTACATTTCCTCAGCATCGTTTTGTAGCTGTTTTTTTTCTTTTTTTTTTTTTCTGTAGCTTCTTGGTACTTTTATAATTACTGATGTGCTCCGTTTCCAATCTGGACAGGCAACCTGACTATCCCTGCTTAGGGGAGGGCCCGTACTGATGCCCGAATCTAGTGTGGACCCGATGGGCACTTAGAGCCCAGAACTCCCCGGGCTCAAGCCTGCCTCCCAGTAGTAGGACTACCGGCACGCACCGCCCGTCTGACCTTATCGTTACTGCTATTATTCTTATTATTAATTGGTCCTTACTGCTCTTGGCACTTACTGTTCAAATAGCAGGTGTTCACTGATTTTTAGAGAGGAGAGAATTTGAGACCTAGAGAAATGGAGGGACTTGGTAAAGGCACACCATGAGCTCCCATGTGTTTCGTTACGTGTGTTCGTTGATACTTTCCTTGAAAAATACGACTGTTGGACGTTCTCACTGGCGGAATGCCGCAAAGGCTTACGAGCGGATCCTGAGCGGTCGCCCCCAGGCTGGCCGTCCCTCCACTGCCCCTCTCCGGTGTGATTTGGTGCTCCTGTCTGGCCTTCCAAGCAGCGCCCCGCAGCTCTTCTCCGGCCTTCCCAAGCTGGGAAACACACCCGCAAGGGCAGATGTCCTCCTCTCTGCTCCTCGTCGCAGTGGGGGCGCCTAGTCCTGCACATTGCTTCTGCAGCTGGCTCCCATCTCTCAGGAGAACCCCATGGACATCCCTCCAGGGGCACGTTTTTATGCCTCATGTTTTATTCCTAACCTTTTGCGGTTTTGTACGAATCTCAATATTCGTTCTAGTTGTGAAAAATGCTGGTGGTGTGTTGATAGGGATTTTGCATCAAACCCGTAGATTGCTTTGGGTGGTGTAGTCATGTTAACAATACACTTCGTGCTTTACTGTGTAACTTCTGATCCTGTGTAGAATTTTTTTAGACTTTTCTGATAAAAAGTTTTCGGATTTTTTTCGACTTTTCTGATAAAAGGTTTCTGGATTTTTGGGTACATTTTAGTGAGATGTGAGGATTAATTTATCCCCCGGTGCCCAAGCATCACCCACAAACGTCCAGTTTGCCCTGTGTCAGATGAGCTGTTGATTCTGATCCCAGAATCTGTGTCTACACCCAAGCCTCCCAGGAAACAGTTTAAATGTCTTCATTTTACAGCATCATTTGCTGTGGCAAATGGCCCTCATTCCTCTGCTTTTGTGGGGTAATTTCTGGAAAATTTTCCCCGATTGATCGTTGCAGGTGAGCTTTAATGTTGTCTGGTGCCATGATTGTTGGAAAGGCGATGCCTTCTGTAGAATTTCTGTTGAGCACAGTAGACCCCCGCCAGACAGGGCCCTGCACGTTCGTCCGCTGGTTTCAAACTCCCAGTGCGAGTTTTGAGGATTTCTTCATTCACGTTCTGGACAAATGTCAGTTGTGTTTTACTAGAATGTCTGTCTGCATTCGCCTCTGCTGTTGTGAAGACCTGTCTGCATTGCTCAGTGCTCGGGGAGTGCTCATCTGCCTGTTTCCCCAGTGGGCCTTGCTGACCCATCCTTGGAGTCGTTAGGGCTTTTCATTCTATATCCTTGAGTTTTCAGGGGATAATTGTATCTTTTATGTGGGATGCACTGCAAAACTTGAACCGCGACAGAAGCTGTGTCTTCACCAACAGAGGAGGGTTGTATGGGGCCACCACGGTGCCTCGGATTGCGGCCCAGCCCGGAGGGGTCCCCCGGCTTCCACTGCTGTCCCCCTCTCTTTGCACTTGGGCTTGTAGCTCCTGGGCGGACATCGTAGGGGCCTTTCCGCACAGGAATGGCACCGGGAAGGTCCCCGCCACCAGCACCCCCAGGGTTGTCCAGACACCAGTGTGAAAAAGAATGGTCTTGCAGACTTGATGATGAAATCGAGCCTCGAAGGGGCTCATTTCAGGTATTCCCAGCCTGGTAAGGTGGGTTCTTAGTAAGAGAGCACGGATGTAAAGTGTTTAGTTAGACCTAGAAACAGTGCTATGATCACAGTGCCGGTTCCCGATTTACAAAACTTGCCACGTTGGCTGGCTCACTTTGTCCTCATGATGAAAATGTAAAAAGTGGTAATACAATACTATTACGTGTGCACGTGGTAGATTTAGGTAATTCACAGCATATAAATGTGTACATTCAGCAGCGTATGAGATCATCCTCGTCAGAACGCTTCCTGCAAGGTCCGAGTGTTCAGCAGACATTGGATAGTGCTGTTTCGTGCCACTTCAAATTGATGTTTTCTCCTAACTCCTCTCTCTTCCTTTCTTCCAGGCTCTTTTCTCCCCCCCCCCCCCCCCACTTCTCCTCTCCCTTTCCCTAATCTCCCCTCTCTTAGCTTTCTCTTCCTTCCCTCTCCTAACTTCGCTCCCATTTCCCACCCCCCACTTCCCCCAAAGTCCCCCCCACCCCCCTGCCATATTCTGCATTCGTAGCCTAGTGCCTCTACTAACGTGCAGTTGTCCACAGTCAAACCTATACTATTGAATGTACACTAGGCGTGCTTTCGGGCTTTTAAGGTAATCGTTTTATTCTTTATTTGATTTCAAGATTTTAAGCTCATGTGAGATGCAGTTGTTTGGATCAGAGTGAGAATTGCAGTCTACTTTTCCCTCCCAATATAGAACTTGCTCATTATCCTTCGAACCCTACTTTCTTCACCTTGAACTCTCTAAACTCTTGAGCCCTTAACCACGCCACCCTATTCTTTCTTTTTTTTTTTTTTAAGTTGATGTATGTGAGATAGAGAGCACACAAGGACTGGGGGAAGAGGCAGAGGGAGAGAGAGAATCCCAAGTAGGCTCTACGCTCGGTGCGGAGCAGGATATGGGGCTCGATCTTGTGATCCTGTGATCATGACCTCAGCCAGTCACCTACTGAGCCACCCAGGCGCCCCCTCGCTTGCTTGTGTTCTTTCTTTCTTTTTTTTTTCTAAAGTAAGGTCTACACCCAACATGGGGCTCAAACTCCTTGACCCTGACTCACCCTGACGTCAAGCGTCATGCGCTCTACTGACAGAGCCAGCCAGGCGGCCCCATCCTATTCTTACTTGTAGCAGGCGGTGCCGTTTCTTTGTTTCTTTCTCACCTCGCATGGAGATTTTTCGTACAATCTCGAGTAAATCATGAGTTAATTTGGGAGAAGTTATTTAGAATACTGACGCTCCCCACCCAGGCTCAGGTGTATACGTCAATTTAATTAACCCGCCTTTTAGAACCTCTGTAAATCCTTCCGGTATATGAATCCTTCATAGAGGTTCTCTACAGTCCCTGTTAAGATTCTAACCAAGGAATTTATTTTCTACATTTTTTCCTCACCCCGGTGTGTGGTTCCATGATCACATTTTCATTTGATTATCATTGCTATATAGAGAAGTCACTGCTGTTCTTAAGTATTATGTGTGTATGAGTTTTTTTGGGGGGGGGGGGCCTTCTCTCCAGTTCTCAAAACTTTGCAGTTGATTCTCTCGCTCCTTGTGGTTTGCTAGCAATAGAATTTTGGAGTCTGCTGTGCCGCAAGAGCCAACCCCCAAACCATGTCTCCTGATCGTAGGAGCTGTAGAGTAGTGTGCTGGCAAAGCCAGGCAGGGTTCCCGCTTTCTGGACCAGGATACCCTGTAGAACCTCTGCTCGGAGACCTGGCCGAGACCTGACCTAGACTCGACAGTGTCCTCAGGGAAATAAGTCCTGGAGCTTTGAAGCCGCAGCTCAAGTACTGCTCTGATAGCCATGTGCAACCCAAAGTCACTAGGGGTCTCTAGGTAAAAAGAACAGAGCTTGAACTTTTGGGATTGAATTCAGCTAGTTAGCATAAAACCTAATTCCTGCTACAAAGGAATGTAGTTTATACTTAGGGAGAGAGAGAGATGGGTAGGTTACTGTTACATAAGAAATAACCAAATGTTACGATGATTAGCTCAGAAGTTCGTGTGCTGCCTTGCAGGTGACAAGATGACTTTCACGTATTGTATCTCTTTTCATTCCAAATGCTTGATAGGAGTAATTTGTTTGTGATGGTGTTTGTGGGGCGGGACAGAGATTTAAGAATGAGTATAAAGGCCCAGCACTCTCTGACCGCTACATCAGCATACCCTCAATGTTAATTGCTAATTAGGGTATGCATAAACATCTCCAGTTTTAGAAATGGGGAATCTGGGGGACTTGGAGAGAGTAAGAAGTATGTTTAAGGTCTTACAGAGATTTGCACTGGTTTGCTTTCAATTTTTTCTTGATTTTTTTTCCTGTCAGTTATAAATTAATTTTTGCATATTAAGTAAGAGAAGCAAGACACATCAGGAAAAAAACTTCTCTTCCTGCCGTCCCCACTCATAAATTCTAACACTCCCGATTTCGATGGTAAACACTCAGGAACGTTTCCACAACTTTTTCCGTACTGAAGCAAACACATTGTTCTCCACAGATGTGCATGGATAGATCTTTCTATGTATCTGATTATGGTTCTATATGTATTTTGTGTTACCCATTTTTTCCTACGTAAATGGGATTTCGGTACATATATGGTTCTACAGTAATGTTGTTCTCACCAATACCTCATTGACCTGCCTTGTATCAGTAAGTTTTGGTCATTATATCTTCAAATTCAAGTTTTGAGTTTCCTTGAGGCGAGGCGGGGATAGTTGCTCCAGTTCTTAAGGAAGAGGAGAGAACAGTTGTTGGGGGACGTGGTGAGCCATAGGTGAGCGACACGGTTGAGGGGTGCGGAAGATCACAGAAAGGCCTCTTTCTAAGGCAAGGGTTTTGCTTGCATTTTATCCTGAGTGATGAGAAGCTATTGGAAGGATTTTGAGTAGAAGATAAGCTTGTTCTGACTTTAATTTAATTTAATTTAATTTTATATTTAATTTTATATTTAATTTAATTTTATATTTTATTTTATTTTAACATTTACTCACTTTTTTTTTTTCAACGTTTATTTTTGGGACAGAGAGAGACAGAGCATGAACGGGGGAGGGGCAGAGAGAGAGGGAGACACAGAATCGGAAACAGGCTCCAGGCTCTGAGCCATCAGCCCAGAGCCCGACTCGGGGCTCGAACTCACGGACCGCGAGATCGTGACCTGGCTGAAGTCGGACGCTTAACCGACTGCGCCACCCAGGTGCCCCTAACATTTACTCATTTTTGAGAGACAGAGATATAGCACTGGCTGGGGAGGGGCGGACAGAGAGGGAGACACAGACTCTGAAGCAGGCCCCAGGCTGTCAGCACAGAGCCCAATGAGGGGCTCAAACCCACTAACTGTGAGATCATGACCTGAGCCGAAGTTGGACGCTTAACAAAATGAGCCATCCAGGCGCCCCTTCAAAAGATAACTCTGGGGTGCCTGGGTGGCTCCCTTGATTGAGGGTCTGACTCTTGATTTCAGCTCAGGTCATGATCCCAGTGTCCTGAGATTGAGCCCTGTGTTGTGCTCCGTGCTGAGTGTGGAGCCTGCTTGGGATTTTCTCTCTCTCCCTCTCTGCCCCTCTCCCCTGCTCGCTCGCTCTCTTTCTCAAACAAAAAATAAAAGATAACTGGTAGCTGTTAGGAAAAAGACTTGAAATTGGTCACCGTGGAAGCAATGCCCTCTGCGCAAAGGGCATTTGAGTTCTGGGCGTACCCGCCTACGTTCTTATCTAGATCTTGGCCAGGCTTTTCCTAACTCGTTAGGTTATTGAAACTTGGAAGACGAGTTGTAAGATAGATTTTGCCTATTGTATTTACTTGTCCAAAGTAGGAATGTTGGGGGGCGCGCCTGGGTGGCTCAGTCGGTTAAGCATCTGACTTCTGCTCAGGTTGTGATCTCGTGGTTTGAGCCCCGTGTCGGGCTCTGGGCTGACAGCTCAGAGCCCGGAGCCTGCTTTGGATCCCGTCTACCTCTCTCTCTTCCCGTTCCCTGGTAGCGCTGTGTTTTTCTCTCTCAAAAATAATAAATAAACATTAGAAAAAAGTGCGAATGTTGATCTGAGTTACCTTTTTTTTTCCATTATCAAAATCAGTAGTTCCCAAATATGTCTTTTAAATGCTTATTTTTGAGAGAGAGAGCTTGCTCGCTCAAGTGTGAGCAGGGGAGGGGCAGAGACAGAAGGGAGACCGAGGATCTGAAGCGGGTTCTGTGCTGACAGCAGCGAGCCTGATGTGGGGCTCAAACTTCCAAACCGGAAGAACATGATCTGATCTGAAGTTGGACGCTTAACTGACTGAGCCACCCGGGCACCCCAGTAGTTCCCAAATATTTAAAAACAATTATTGCTGGTACTGAGGAAAGCTCTTTGTTCTTGTAGGTCTCATTTGTATACCTAGCTTACAATTTCAACACTTAGCGTGTTTGGTTAATTTTCTTCAGCTCTTTGTGTGTTGCATAGTAACCCTGTGTGTGAGGCATCGTAAAATTAGAAGTAAACTCTAGGAGGGGGGCCTGATCGGCTCAGTCAGTAGAGCGGGCAATTCTTGATCTCAGGGTTGTAAGTTCAAGCCCCATGCTGGCTGTAGAAGTTACTTAAGAAAAATCTTTCTTTTTTAAATATTTATTTGTGAGAGAAGGGGAGAGAGTGTGCGAGTGTGGGAATAGGGGATCCCGGGCAGAGAAAGGGAGACAGAGGATCTGAAGCAGGTTCCACCCTGACAGCAGAGAGTCTGAAGCAGGGCTTGAACTCATGAACCGTGAGATCATGACCTGAACCGAAGTCAGATGCTTAACTGACTGAACCATCCACACACCCCCTAAAAAAATAAAAGTAAAAAAAAAAAAAGTGAACTCCGCCTCTTGTCGTGATAGAGTGAGTCAGAGAGCATGCTTAATATTGGGATCAAGACTACCTACTCATCTACACTTGCACTATGGAACCAGGATGTTCACTTCAAGGACCTAGGCCTTCTGGTCATGATTGTGGAGGGATGTTGCTACTGGTTTATATATTGTGGCCTTGGCGAACTCCTCACCCTTAGACTCAGACCTTCAGATCCTAAATGGCAAGCAAATTGTGTGGTTATGATTTTCGTTACTATTAAAACAAAGGAAAGGAATTGCCTTCTCTTCAGATACAGGAAAATGAGTGACAGGTAGAAGCTAAGTGCCTTTTTTAATGGCTAAACAGAAAGTGACTGGTTATGTAAGGTTTACCGTTATTTAAAAGTCGATTGATATTTCACAAACGAGAACAGTAGCATGTTCTCAGCCTAACAGATATTTAACAAAAAGTAGTCCTCTTCTTTGTAAATATTTTAGTTTACCCTTTTTTCTTTTTTTTTTAAATTACTTTTTAAAAGTTTATTTATTTTTGAGAGAGAGAGAAAGAAAGCACAAGCGGTGGAGGGGAAAGACGGAAGGAGAGAGATTGAATCCCAAGCAGGTTCTGCACCTTCTGCACAGAGCCTGACACGGGACTCAAACCCACGAATGAAGAGTGAGATACGACCTGAGCAGAAACCAAGAGTCGGATGCTTAACCGACTGAGCCGCCCAGGTGCCCCAGTTTTACTCTTTTTTTCTTAATCCATGTCTCTGCCTGGCCCATAACTTTCAAGAATATTCCCATGCTCAAACATACATACATTAATGCATATTCAAATACGTTGAAAAAAATGTTTTGACTCCGTGTGAGGTTATATATTAATATGATTTCTTAACTTACCCCATGTCTTCCCCTTGGGCAGTAGGTTTTCACAGTTTAAAATACAATTTATTAACCTATGTGGAATGTGTTCGAATATGTGAAAAGAAATATGTTTAATTTCATCTTTTTTTTCCTGGCAAATCAGGAATTTGCCTTACGTCATTGCAACTATCAGTTCTGTTTTACAGTTAAAGCTCTGAATTCTTGAGCCAGTACCAAACTCAATTAGGTTCCTAAGGAATATATGCCTTTAATAAAGATGCCCATCTATTGATTCAAGATTTCTTTTGTATTTCTTGAGACGTTTAACCTTTTTTCTCAGTATGGATATTGAAATTTGAATAAGTTCTGTTACGAATGGGCTTTCCCATCATCTTCTACTTGATTACTGTTGGTTTATCTCTCTATTTTTTTTAAAGACTTAAAAAATTTCTAAGCAATCTCTACACCCAGTGAGGGAGGGCTTAGAACCTACAACCTGGAGATAAAAGAGTCGCACGCTCCGCTGATGAAGCCAGCCAGGCGCCCCTGATCATTGTTGGTTTATAAGGAAATTACTGATACTCTTGTATGTTTGTTTTTGCTCAGTTTTCTGATACGGCTTATTATCTCTCAGGTTTTCTACAAGTGCTGTGGAATATTCTGTGCCTGTAATATTCCCTGCATTTGTTTGCATTCCGATACAACAGGCAAAGCAGCTTCAGTAAAATACAACTTGAGTACAACTCTAAATGAACCAGCAAGTTTTGAAAGCTCCTTGATTTCTTTTCTAGTCCCCATTTTCCCTCCCCCAATTCCAAACATGTCTTTCAGTCTCGATTTCCTTACCTCTGTAAAAGGCTCTCCGGTAAATGTCTTACAGGGACTAGTATTCCAGTTGATCAGGATTGCCTTAGCAACCACACTCACTGGAATCCGTGTTTGTTTTTTTGTTTTTCGGATTTTATTTGCGAGTAACCTCCACACTCAGCATGGGGCCGGAACTCCCAACCCTGAGATCAAGAGCTGTGAGATCAAGAGCTGCAAGCCCTACCTCCTGAGCCAGTCAGGTGCCCCTGGAATCCGTTTTGTGGAAAGCATTACTGTCGAACGGAAACATAATGTGAGCTATATATGGAAGTAAAAATTTCCAAACAATCTCATTGAAGCAGTTAAACAGCTGGAGCTAATATTAATGTATTTAATGTAGTTTAATATGTCCCAGAGTTTATCATTACAACAATGTAATCAATATAAAAACAGATCATTTATATTCATTTTTTCTACCAAATTTGAAATAGGGTATATATTTTACTCTTACAGTTCATCACAATTCAGGCAAGCCACGTTTCATCTGCTCCATAAGCCCACGTGGCTAAGTTGTTAGTGGCGACCGTATCGGTCAGCATAAATCTAAATAGTTAAAAAGAGAATAAAAAAGGAACTTGATTTTGACCTAAGTGACCAGAAGGATGTAATTGCTACCAATGGAGATGGGGAAGTCTATTTTAAGAAGGCTGGGTGGGGCGCCTGGGTGGCGCAGTCGGTTGAGCGTCCGACTTCAACCAGGTCACGATCTCGCGGTCCGTGAGTTCGAGCCCCGCGTCAGGCTCTGGGCTGATGGCTCAGAGCCTGGAGCCTGTTTCCGATTCTGTGTCTCCCTCTCTCTCTGCCCCTCCCCCGTTCATGCTCTGTCTCTCTCTGTCCCAAAAATAAATAAACGTTGAAAAAAAAGAAGGCTGGGGGGCTTGGTTAGGAGATGGGTTTAATTTGAAGTGACTGTTAGCATGCAAACAGAGATGTTGGGTAAGCTGTTGTAGTTTTTACACAGTGGCCTCGGCTTGAAAATAAGACTCTGGGTGTCAGAAGCCAACAGAGATGATACTTAAAGGCCCGAGACTAGAACCCTTCATCTGCAGAGTAAGTGTGGACGGAAAAGGAATTCCAAGTCAGAGCCCAGGGGCTCCCCAAAGTTCAGACGACAAAGAGGAGCCCAGCTAAGAAGACGAGGAGGAGCACTGGGTGACGCAGAAGGAAAAACCGTTGTGAGAAGTGAGCAGGTCGGAGGTGGTTTCTGGGGCACGGGATACGGAATGTTCCGTCGTGATGATGTAATAGCTGTGCTGCTCTCTTGCTTTTCAGGTTGTCCTGAGGGTCAGATGAGGGAATCCACACTAAGCCCCAGGTACCCTGCCTGCTGTGCAAGTGAGGATTAATAAAATGCAGTTTCTGCCCATTGTGTTTTTTCTGTTGCTTCTCTTCGTATTCCTCGTGTTATGATAATGAGTAGTATTAATACGAAATTCTGCCGCCCTTACTGCTAGTGCGTTCGGTCTGACAAATTTCATTATTCAACCTGGGGGGCAGAAGCGATTCCTGGACATGTAGTGGCTAAATGTCTGTAATAATCTAATTTTCTGAGGTAATTCTCATTGAATCTAATGGGGAGAGGAAATGGATATGGGGAGAATTCAAAAGTTGTGGACAGGAGATGCATTTGTTGTCCTGGGGCGATTTTGCTGCCACTTGGTTCAGTAGAACTTGGCAGATACGGACCAACGGCTAATGCAGGTCATTCTCAACCAGTAAGAACAGGGTTTCAAAAAGCTCTTGCTCTTACCCTGGGATACAGTAAGTAATAAATAGGTGATGCAGTTCAGCCTTTGTGTTTTTCAAGAAGATTATGTTGCCTTTCTTTAGAGATGTCTGGAAAAGACATCATTAGTTTTGCCATTTTCCTTTTTGTTTTTTACTCTTTCGTTCCATTCTGATTGTTGTCGTGACTGATTATTACTTGCGCGCAAGAAACATACACATTTGGGCGTGTTTCTGTTTTTTCCATACCACCTTATCTCTTGACCCTTCTCATTTTAGAGGCCATTCAAATGTGTGATTATACGTGTACGTTGTGAAGCAGGTTTATTTATTACTATTTTTTAATGTTTATTTTTGAGAGAGGAGAGACAGAGTGCAAAACGGGAGAGGGGCAGAGAATGAGGAGACACGGAATCTGAAGCAGGCTCCAGGCTCTGAGCTGTCAGCACAGAGTCTGACACAGGGCCTGAACCCACGGACCGTGAGATCATTCGTTACCTGAGCCGAAGTCGGACGCCTTAACTCACTGAACCACCCAGGTGCCCCTGAAATAGTTTTAAATGGATCAGCATACTACATAACTCCTCTGTTAGGTGCTTCAAACCATAACACAAAAAATCGTTTCTTCTTGTACGTCATCGATCCTCAACTCTCTTTTTCTTCTTTTTTTTAACGTCTATTTATGAGGCGCTTGGGTGTCTGACTCTTGGTTTGGGCTCAGGTCATAATCTCCCAGTTCGTGGGCTTGAGCCTCACATCAGGCTCCGCGCTGGCAGTACCCAAGAGCCTGCTTGGGACTCTCTTTTCCTCTCTCTGTCTCTGTGTCCTTCTCCCCTCTCTCTCTGCCCCACTCCACCCCACTCTGCCCAGGGGCAGGGCAGAGGGTGAGGGGCAGAGAGAGAATCCCAAGCAGGCCCCGCGTAGCCTGCACAGCCAGACGCGCAGCCAGACGCGGGGCTCAATCTCAAAACCATGAGATCGTGACTTGAGCTGAAACCAAGAATCAGACACTTGACTGAGCCACCTAGGCACCCCTTCAACTCTCTTTTTCGAGGGTTCATTTTATTGAGTGAACGGAGCTCTAAAATCATAATTTCGGAGGGACTCTGTATCCTTTTCATCCAACCTTACCGGGCTCCCCCTGAGGCACACTAATGTCTAGAGCAGTTGATTTTATGATAAAAATGACAATTTTAGGGGTGCCTGGCTGGCTCAGTCGGTAGAGCATGTGATTCTTGATCTCGGGATTGTGAGTTCTAGCTCCTTGTTGAGTGTAGAAATAACATAAAAAGACTTTGGAAAAATGACGATTTTAGGTCCTATCAAGATTTTTTGGGGGCGCCTGGGTGGCGCAGTCGGTTGAGCGTCCGACTTCAGCCAGGTCACGATCTCGCGGTCCGTGAGTTCGAGCCCCGCGTCGGACTCTGGGCTGATGGCTCAGAGCCTGGAGCCTGTTTCCGATTCTGTGTCTCCCTCTCTCTCTGCCCCTCCCCCGTTCATGCTCTGTCTCTCTCTGTCCCAAAAATAAATAAACGTTGGAAAAAAAAAATTAAAAAAAAAAAAAAGAAAAAAAAAGATTTTTTGGAAGAGCTTAACTTTGGGCAGTTAGGTAAGTCGATTATCACTAGGACTTAGACCCGTCGTACTTAAGTGGTACTCCGTAGTTACGAAATTGTGCTTGCAATTCAATGATTGTATCTCCATTTCTGCTTGCTTTTGGTTTCAGACATTATTTCCTATGTTTTTCCTCAGGAAATGATCATGAAGATTTTGACCTGTAGAATTACAGAGAGTTTCTTTGCTATGGCTTTGTTGCATCAAATGAGAAAATCTACTTGAATATCTAAACTGTATTACCTGCCGGGTCAGTAGTTATTCAGGTTTTTCCTGTTTCTTGTTCCACTACTGCTGTAATGAGTGCACTCAGCCATAGCGACACGGGAACTGGTTTTAACAGTTGTAAAGAAGAGCATGTATAGTTATGGCTCATGGGTCCTGTACTTTTCATGCGCATAGGAGAACATTTTCTGCCGGCTGTTAGTCAGTTTGCCTTTCTTCTAGGTCAGTCCGGATAACCATGCAATAGAGAGCTTCCTTCTACACTGTAAGGATTGAAGCCACAGGTGTGTATGGGGGAGAGTAGGGCGTTATAAGTGTCAACTTTCTTGGTTTTTGTCCGAAGAATACCTGTACCAGAGACACTCTGTATAGTCCTACAGCTCAGAATTGTCCCAAGATGTAGAATTACGAGGAAGGATTTTATCAGTGTTTTCTATTAGCTATGAATTCAGCATCCGCACGGCATGGAAATAGTACAGATAATTTGCTTGGTTCCCAGTCTTGCAACTAAAGCATCGAATCTTTTCATAGTTAAGTCTGGTGTTAGCTGTAGGTTTCTCGAAGTTGCTCCTGAATGGATTGAGGACATATCTGCTCTGTCCGGTTTGCTGATGATATTTCCGAGATATGGATGGTAGGTTTTATCAAATACTTCTCTAAATGTGTTGATGATCGTAAATTTTCCATGTCAGTTAGCTAATATGGAAAATGGCCAGGCTTTGCCTGGGTCCCTTGTCTCTACTGGAGCCTGTTTCTTTGAGCAGTTGGCTTGGACAATGAATGGGATCTCCCCATTTGTTGACTCTCTCGTGGGTTGCTGTTCACAAAGTCCGAAGTTGGACAGCCTTTCTTCCCATCTATTTCATTCAGTTTTTTAAATTATTTTTTTAATGTTTTTATTTATTTTTGAGACCGAGAGGGAAAGAGCGTGAGCAGGGGAGGGGCAGAGAGAGGAGGAGACACAGAATCTGAAGCAGGCTCCGGGCTCTGAGCTGTCCGCACAGAGCCCGATGTGAGGCTTGAACCCACGGAGTGTGAGATCGTGACCTGAGCCGAAGTCTGACGCCCAACCGACTGAGCCACCCAGGTGCCCCAGTTTTTTTTTTTTTTTTTAATTCTTAATCTTTGTTTATTTTTGAGAGAGAGAAAGAGGGAGCAGGGGAAGGGCAGAGAGAGGGAGATGCAGAATTCATTCATTTTTCAAGTTGTTTTAAGCAGGTATAAATTTTGTTCATCTAATCTGGAAGCAGAAATCTCCCATTATCAATTGTTAGGAGCCTGGAAATCTTGGGACTTGGAGAAGCATAAAGCTTCTCACATGTCTCCCAACAAGTGATTTTTTTTTAAGATACATTGCTGGGGTACCTGGATGGCTCAGTCGGTTAAGCGTCCAAATTCAGCTCAGATCGTGATCTCGAGGTTCACGAGTTTGAGCCCCACGTTGGACTCTGCTGACAGCTCAGAGCCTGGAGCCTGCTTCGGATTCTCTCTCTCTCTCTTTCTCAATCTCTCTCTCTGCCCCTACCTTTCTCATGCTCTGTCTCTCTCTTTCTCAAAAATAAGCAAACATTAAAAAAAACATATATTAGGGGCGCCTGGGTGGCTCAGTCAGTTAAGCGTCCGACTTCGGCTCAGGTCATGATCTCGTAGTTCGTGAATTCGACGCCCGCGTTGGGCTCTGTGCTGACAGCTTGGAGTCTGCCTCAGATCCTCTGTACACCTCCCCCCCCCCGTCTCTGCCCCTCCCCCCACTTGGGCTCTCTCTTTCAAAAATAAATGTTCAAAAAATTAAAAACATATTGCTGTGTTGTTAATAAAATAGTAATTCACACAACTGTTGAAATAAGGCAGTGACTTGGATTAATGATATTTTATAATCTCACATGTCAACTGGTATCTTCTGGGATGTATTGAAAATATTACACATTAGCATGTCATGGGATGTGCCTAGAAATGTGTGTAAGCCTTTGTGGTGGTTCTAGTTAGTAATAGATTTGTGCTTGCTTTTCACATGAATATTGGAACCAGTTCTTCCCATGATGATGCTATTTGTTTGCTCAGAATACTCTGTAGGTATGCATAGTCTGGTAGATGTCCATGTTGATCATATATGATCTGTGATAGCTATGTATATCTTTACTGTGTTACTATGTGTTGTTTTATATTATTATAGTACAGGAAAATGTAATTCTATCTATGTTTCTTCCATAAACCACAAGGAATGCATTGGAGGCTTTCTGGTTGCAAATGAGAATCTTTTGAGGATTGTATAGTCAATATTGGAATTTATATGACAGGCTTTTAAAAATTATTTTATTTTTTTAAAATAAATTCTACCCTCCCATGTAGGGCTCAAACTCACAACCCTGAGATCGGGAGTCGCAAGCTCTACTGACTGAGTCAGCCAGGCACCCCGACAGGCTTTCTTTCATACTGTCACGTTTTTTTCTCTTGAACTTGGTCATTGCAGTCTTAGACAAGGTTACCATACGCTACTGCTTTTAATATAGAAGGATCACATTTGAATGCATTATGTTGCCACTGCTGCTTATTTGTCATTTTCATTTGAGGATAAATGAGATTTTTATCTCTAGGTTTGCATTGGCTGCATGTAGTAATAAATCCAAGGTGTCAGGTAGCAAAACGTTGATTTAGAGTGACGGGAGCCACTTTGCCACTTGATGCCTTGGCGAAGTCACCTGCATGCAATTAAAACCAGAGAGTGTCATTCTCTAAACGTGTTCGTCATGATGATCAGTAAGTGGCAAGGGGACACTTGTATTCTGAGAAGAATCTCGTCCTACCATGAATTTGGAAGGACTTTCTTGCCAGCCCTGGGTTGTCCTGTCCCGTATCCGAAAGAGCAGAACCGTGGGACCTCTGGTTTAAAGAAATACAATTGGATAGTAATAATGAATTACAACTGCTGGAAAGGGTGACTAGAAATCTTCTGTCTTGTAGATGGGTAGCATATACATGGGCACTAAACATGTCGTAAGTACTTTTTCTTTCTTGGAGAATGCCAAACTGTGTTGTGGTAATATGATACGGGTTTCCTCATTAATCCTCACTGCAGATCTGTCTGAACTCGTGATTCAGTGACACGTGTTTTGTCACAAGGGTAAATGAGAGAAGTGCATTGAAGCCCCAGCTCTAAAAAGAGCAAGAAAATGTAACTTCTTTTTATTGTTCTTCTCCTAATACTTCACTTTTCTTCTCTTTATCCTTGCTAACTTTCCCTTACCACCCCCCCCCCTCCTCCTGCTCTTCTCTAATCCCTCTGTCTCTTCATCCTCCTGTATTCTTCCTTTTCCTTCTTGGGAGGATTATGTCTACTAAGTCCTATTGCTACCACTTTGTGTAGGTTTGTGAATCCTTTTCATACCAAAAATGGGAGCAAGTCCACTATCACTGTGTTACTATCCTGGCATTTTTAAGGATAAATGGCTTCCTTCTTATTAGTCTACTTTTCGGAGGTGATTGGTGTTTATTCCAACGAAGACAGTGTACGTGGAGCTTAATTAAATATTATCAAAAAGAAATGCATTTGTACCACGGGGCAGTATTGCCACTAGAATTGTGATAGTCTCACTGATCTGTGACCTCAAGTTGTCCTCAAGACCTTTAGGCCTTAACAGTGATCTATGGGACAATAGAAGTTCACTTGAATTAGGAAGCACTTCTCAGAATCCATGTAACTCATCCCCTGATACGAGTTGTGCAATCCAGCCTTTGGGATCATCTGGTAAGATTTGGTATTTTCTTAATAGGTATCTGGAAAAGAGGGTGATCTGTTTATGCCTAGAAATTAAAAATTTTTTAATGTTTATTTTTAAGAGAGAGAGAGGGAGACACAGAATCTGAAGCAGGCTCCAGGCTCCGAGCTGTCAGCAAAGAGCCTGTCACGGGGCCCAAACCCATGAACTGTGAGATCATGACCTGAGCCCAAGTCTGACGCTTAACCGACTGAGCCACCCAGGTGCCACTATGCCTAGAAATTTTATATATAGTTCCTATTTTGCTTCTGTCCTTAGTTTCCTTGTCTTTTCTTACTGATTGTGGACAAGAAAACTACTGATTTTTGAATATTTCTCTTTTGCTCTACTACCTTACCTCTTTGACAGTGCTCAGTTTTAAGAATATTTATGTTTCACAGTTACACTCGTGGAGTTCTGAAATAATTTTTGGTAAAACGTCGTGTAACCTATCTATTAAGTGCTTTAAGTTGTTGGCAATGTTTAGTTGTCTTCTTGCAAGGGTTCATTTTATTGAGAAAACAGAGTCCTAAAATCGTAACTTGGAAGGGCTTTGCCTTTTTCTTGATCCAACCTTGCAAAATGTCTTCCTGAAGCAATAATATCTAAACTTGGGATGGGGGGACACCTGGCTGACTCAGGTAGTGGAGTGTGCAGGTCTTGATCTTGGGGTGTGGCCTCAAGCCCTATGTTGGGTGTAGAGATTACTTAAAAAATAAAATCTTAAACAAATAAAAAAACTTTGGGTATGAAAAAACTCATTTTAATTCCCATTAGCAATTTCTGAATGAACTTAATTTTCCATAAGTTTAACAAAAGTAACCCACCCTTCGTGTTTTAAATTAAGTAATTATTCTGAATGAGAGAGAGAGAGAGAGAAAGAGAGAGAGAGAGTGAGAGCGCACGAGCATGAGTAGGGGAGGGACAAAGAGAGAGGGAGAGAATCCCAAGCAGGCTTCACTCAGCGTGGAGCCCTTCGTGGGGCTTGATCTGCAAAATCATGAGCTGAGCCAAAATCAAGAGTCGCAAGCTTAATTGACAGAGCCACCCACGCGCCCCTGACTCTTCATCTTTCAATGGTATTTGCTCAGTACAGAGATTGAGTTTTCATGTATGATGGGTAGAGTATTGTGGATTTTCCTTTTTTGATGTATTTTCTGAATGTTTTCTCAGTTAATCATTTGTGTCAGGATAAACTTGTTCCGTCTTTCCAGGTTGGCGCCGCTCGCAGATATTATCAACCCAAGGCGTCAAGGTAGCAAAACGTTGCTTTTTGCAAGTAGGGGAGCCGCTTTGCTTACAGTTGATGAAGTTGAACTGTTGGGTGTCGCCTGCACACCGTCCGAACTGGAGAACTTTAATTCCTGAACATGGACATTTTCACAGTAAGGAATTAGCTGAGGATGCTGTTACGACAAGGATTGCCACGGCATGAATTGCTGGCAGCCATGTTGAGTGGCTTAGCATGTATCTGAAACCGCAAAATCTTGGGGCCATTTGATTTGAAGTACAGTGGGGGCACCTGGGTGGTTCATTTGGTGAAGTGTCTGACTCTCGGTTTCTGTTTAGGTCATGATCTCATGGTTTTGTGAGTTCCACCCTGCTTGGGATCCTCTCTCTCTCTCTCTCTCTCTTTCTTTCTTTCTCAGCCCTCCCCCACTAATGTTGTGTCTCTCAAATAAGTAAACTTGAAAAAATAAAGTTGAAGAGTTAAAGTAAGTTAAAACTATTAGAATTACGGAAAGGGTCGCATCTGGTTGATAAAGTAGATAATAAGGAAATACGGGATCATAAGTACTTTTTTAGATATGCTAAATTAAGTTGTGGTAATAGGATACCTTTGCTTATCTGTGGCTTTTCAGATTCTAAAACCGTCTTCACCTGTTTCCTCCTTCTCCTCAAGACAAATCTGTCCTCGAGTTAGTAGGAGATTCAGTTGAAATGGGTTTGTCAATGACCTGGGTTTGTAGGGGAGGGTAAATGAGAAAATTGACAAGGAAGCCCCGAGTCCCATTTCCTGCTGCTGAAGTAGGAACTAAGGAATGTAACTTTTCCCTGTTATTTTTCTGTTCTTTTTTCTTCTTTTCCGTCTTCCTTCCTTTCCTACTTCTGTACCATCCAGTCTCTTTCTTCATTTTAGTCTCTTGACCAAGTCCTGGTCTTACTGCCGTGTGTACTTTTATGACTCCCTACCATACATTTCTTAGTGGTCTCCTTTTTTTGAGGAGGAACGAACTTGGATGTTAATATTGTCAACGAGAAATCCACTTTGCAGCCCTGAGGCCATTTTGCTGCCATTTGAACCTTGATCTACACAGGAACCTGAGACCTTCTTTAGATTTTTAGGCCCCAACGGTGGGTCAATAGGAGTAAATCTCAAAAATTAGGAAGGGCTTCTCAAAGTAGCTGTAGATCATCCTTCCTAGTAGATTATGCAGTTCCTATTTTCATTTGATCTGATACCTCAAAATTCCTTTGTAGTAATCCACATCGGAGGCGCTCGGGTTCGTAGTTTAAGATTTTACTTTATTTTTTAAGTTTATTTATTTTGAGAAAGAGAGAAAGCACGAGTGTGGCAGGGGCAGAGAGAGAGGGAGAGAGAGTGAGAAACCCTCTGCAGCACAGAGCCTGACGTGGGGCTAGAACTCAGAACCGTGAGATCATCACCTGAGCTGAAGTCGGATACTTAACCCACTGAGCCACCCAGGCGCCCCTCTTTCAGTAAGATTTTAAAATACTGATTTTTTTCTGTTAGGAAATCTAAAAACTTCATAAGCGGTTTTAACTCTGGATTTTGTCGTAGGAAATTTTCTTTGGCTTTGTAAACCAAAAGAATTTTGTGTTAATTACTTTCTTCTTTAATGCCATTTGAATCTAACGTGGCCAATTCCCCATATTTCTATTCCTGTCTCCGGTTTTCCTGATTAATATCATTCATTTATTTATATTAAGAGGGGAACATTAGAAGCCTTTTCTCAAATTTCCTTTAAAATAATGGTGACATTGTTGATTACAGATGGATAATGTGTCTTTGAAAATAGTATGTTACAACGTAATTATTTCTCATCCCAGTCACACTTCTCTCCTGGTTGTAATGTTTTATGTTTTGGGGTGAGGAATGGTCATCTATTTTTATTTTCTTAATGTTTATTTAGCGTTGAGAGAGAGAGAGAGCATGAGCAGGGTAGGGGCAAAGAGAGAGGGGGACAAAGGATCCAAAGGGGGCTCCGTGCTATCGGCAGAGAGCCTGGTGTGGGGCTCAAACACATGAACTGTGAAATCATGACCTGAGTTGACACTGAACCAACTGAGCCACCCGGGCCACCCCGATTTAGACTTGATTTTAGTAAATAACAGCCTCATTTTATATCATAATCCGTGATCTGCTGCAAAGGTCTCTTCAATTATGGGAAGTCCACGTTCCTGTAATAGATTGGTAAAGTGTTGCCGCCGGCCTCTTCAAGATTCTAATCCTCCAGTTGGAAGAACCAATACTTAGAGATCTTTGGTTTAAAGAATAACTATTCTGTCTCTTTAGTGTTTGTTTTTGAGAGCGAGAGACAGAGCATGAGTGGGGGATGGGCAGAGCGAGGGAGACACAGAATCCTCGCTGTGAGCGCAGAGCCCAGCACGGTGCTCGAACTGATGGACCACGGGATCAGAGTCACACCAGAGCCAGTGTCGGATGTGACGTTTAAGCGACTAAGCCACCCAGATGCCCCAAGGACAGCAATTTAATACTGATTGTGAATTATCAGTAATGGGTGGGGACAAGAGAAGATCTCTGTTTTTAATGTTTAAGTAGGTTGTGAATAGGAAGTTAGCCTGTCATAATTTGTTTTAGTTATGGGATGTTGCATAGTTAAAATTACTACTTTTCTCTCTTCCTTTGTCGGTTCCGGAAGGATCTATCCACGTTACCTGATGAATCCTCAGAACTAACCCACGTCAGTGTGACGGTAAATGATTTAGTGACCCGAGTTTTGATGTGAGGGTTCAGCGAGACCATGTGTACGTATGAGCATCGTGCTTATTCGTGCTGGGTAAGTTACTAGCTCTGAAACCGAGCTCCTTCACATTGGAGTATCCGTACCAGCAGCGGGAGCCATGGTAGTAGCAGTAATGGTAGCAGCATGAAATAGAGTAGTGTGACAACTTGGGCAGCGTGTGTTTAATCATCAAATTCTACTGGGTCAAGGATCTGGGAACTTGTAGAGGCAAAATGACTTATGCCTTAATTTTCATGTTTTCTGAGATGAATCTGGGTGGGTTCCGTGAGGTTAATGTGTAGATTTGAAGCCACTGAACAACTTTGCTTTGGGTCGAACCACTGGGCCTTGTCAGCCACCTGGACCCCAGGCAAACCAGAGACCTGAGGTACTAAACACGGGCGATGGAAGAATGGGTAAGTATTTAGTTTTCAAAGACTAACGCGTCGTGTGTGAGACGTTTCTGACGAAGACCTCACTGTCACTAGTGCATTTGAGTTGATGAGTGTACAAACGAATGGGATAATAGAAACGCTTCATGTCTGTGTCACGTTTTAGCAATTCAAAATGTATTTTAAATAGGGGCACCTGGGGAGCTCAGTTAAGTGACCGACTTGATTTTGGCTCAGGTCATGCATGATCTTGGAGTTCATGAGTTCAAGCCCTGCATGGGGCTCCATGTAATGGGATTCTCTCTCTCTTTGTCCCTCCCCCGCTCATGCTCGCGCTCTCTCTCTCTTTCCGTAATAAGGTAGAAGTCTAGTTTTTATGTTCTTTGGGAAACCCATATTGCTTTTCTATAGATGTCTGAAAAGAAAGCTAAGTTGTATGTAGCGATCGTCTTTTTCTGTTTTGGTTGTCTTTTTATTTTCATCATAAATACTGACTGATACTTAACATTTTTTAATGTTTATTTATTTTTGAGAGAGCAAGAGAGAGATTGTGAGTGGGGGAGGGACAGGGACAGAGACAGAGACAGAGAATCCGAAGTGGGCTCCGGGCTTTGAACTGTCAGCACAGAGCCCAATGCTGGGCTCAAACTCCCCAGCCATGAAATCATGACCTGAGCCCAAGTTGGACGCTCAACCAACTGAGCCATCCGGGAGCCCCAATACTGAATGATTTGGAAGTCTTGGTCAAGGTACATGCCGATTTTTGTATATTACCTTTTGCCCCACCACCTTACCTCTTCATTAATTTTCAGATGATACTATTTGGATGAGAAAACTTTCAGTGTTTCTGAAGTAGATCTTTTAGAATTATCTTACCACACAATCCCACTGGTAAATGCTTTAAATCATAATAACAAAAGGCAAACAGCATCTTCCTTTTTGTGGGCTTTGCCTTTCTTTGCATCTTCAATTCTTGTAAGAGTTCATTTTACTCTGAAACTGAGCCCTAGAATCATGCTTTTGGAAGACTTTGTATCCTTAGTACATTTTTCATGGCATTTCCCTGAAAAAAAAGCTACCTAGAGAACTTTGGGTATGAGTAAAAGAATTTTACCTCGTGTTCAAAATTTCTGAGTGAATATACTTCTTGATATGTCAAATAGCAAATAGGAAGTCTGTCTGTCATATTTAAATGGTATTTAGTAGGTATAGGATTTGTTACTATGTTACAATGATTTCTTTTGCATTTCTGTGGCTGAATTTTCAGGTTCTACATTTCCTACACATTTCCTGAATTCTTCATTCATTTTTTAAAGTTTATTTTTGAGAGAGAGAGACAGAACATGAGTGGGGGAGGGGCAGAGAGGGAGGGAGAGGCAGAATCCAAAGCAGGCGCCAGGCTCTGAGCTGTCAGCACAGAGCCCGACGCGGGGCTCAAACTCGTGGACCACGAGATCATGACCTGAGCCAAAGTCGGACGCTTGAGCCACCCAGGCACCTCCCTTAGTTCTTTTTAAAAAATGTTTATTTATTTAGAGAGAGAGCTTACAGAGGAGTGGGGTGAGGAGAAAAGAGAGAGGAGAGAGAGAATCCCAGGTGTCTGTCAGCTCGGGGCTCAATGCAGGGCTCAGTCTCACAAACCTCGAGATCATGACCTGAGCTGAAATCAAGAATTAGACGCTAATTTTTTAAGTTTATTTTTTTTTATTTTGAGAGAGAGAGAGCACCCATGAATGAGCCGGGGAAGGGCAGAGAGAGAGGCAGAGAGAGAGAATCCCAAGCAGGCTTTGCACTGTCATCACAGAGCCCGATGTGGGGCTCGAACTCATGAACCATGAAATGACCTGAGCTGAAGTCAGATGCCTAGCTGACTGAGCCACCCAGGTGCCCCTGTTTCTGGTCATTGCTCTTTTGTTACTAATAAGAAGAGTATCTTCAGTTATCACTTGTAAAATGTGGTGGGTGGTTTGCTTTTTATATATGTTGATATATATGCTGATTACTTTTTAATTTACATACTTTCTGGAGCACTCTGTGATGATCTGTGCCGATAAAGATCATTTATTTACAATGCAAACATACACGAAGGAAGTCAATAGTGGTGAAAGACAAACATTTTTCATTTTGTCCATCTAAGGCTTTAAAATTACAGGGGTGCCTGGGTTGCTCAGTCGGTTGAGGGTCTGATTCTTGATTTCAGCTCAGGTCATGATCTCATGGATCATGAGATCAAGCCCCACATCAGGCTCCACGCTCACAGCACAGAGCCTGCTTTGGCTCTTCTGCTATGCCTAACTTGCTGATACTATTTTTCAGATATGGATGAAATAGGTAGTCAAATATTTAGCTACATGTATTGAGATGATCATTTTTTTTTCTTTTCAGTCTGTTCATATGGGAAATCACTAGGCTTTGCTGGGATTCCCCGTCCCAGGATGAGAGACATTTTCTCTCTGAGCAGTTGGCTTAATCATGGGATGAGTTTCTGTTTTCCCTCTCAAAGATCGCTGCCATGAGTTGACCAATGTTTCGTGTCTGAAAAATATTTTGTATTCTATATATTTCTTCCAGTTAGAGCAGATAAATTGGGTCCCTGTTACTCCATCTAATCTGGAAGCTGTAGTGTCTCCCATTACCAAATATTAGGAGCCTGTAAATCCTGAGACGTGTTGAGGCCAAGAATATTCTCTAACATTTCATTCCAAGTGGATTTTTAAAACAAAACAATGCTGTATTAACTAGTCATGAAATTAGTATTTAAATGTGAAATACGGCAGTGATATGTAATGGGATATTTAATAATGTATTACTGTGTACTTCCTGGTATCTTCCTGGTGGCTATTTAAATATATACACATGGGGGGCCTGGGTGGCTCAGTCGGTTAAGCGTCCGACTGTTGGTTTTGGCTCAGGTCTTGATTGCACAAGTTTGAGCCCCATGTCAGGATCTGTGCTGACAGCGTGGACCCTGCTCGGGATTCTCTCTTTCTCTCTGAGCCTCCCCCACCTCTCTCTCTCTGCCTCTTTCTCAAAATAAATAAATTAGTTAAAAAAAATAAGAATGGTCTGTTCCTTAAAAAAGTATATATGTACACATACACATTCAGTGTATTAGTTGATATGCTTAGAAACATGTAGCCCTTTATTCAGGTTATAATAATTGTGGTTTTGTGCTTCTTTGCACGTAAATACTGGTATTCATTCTGTCCATTATTTAAAAAAATTTTTTTTGTTTTTATTTTTGAGAGAGAGAGACACACACACAGAATCTGAAGCAGGCTCCAGGCTCTGAGCTGTCAGCACAGAGCCCGATGTGGGGCTCGAACCCATGAACCACCATGACCTGACCAAATGTGGACGCTTAACTGACTGAGCCACCCAGGTGCCCTGTCCCATCAGTTTAAAAAAATTTTTTTAATGTTTATTTATTTTTGAGAGAGAGGGAGAATGAGTAGGGGAGAGTGGCTGGAAGAGGAGAGAGAATCTCCAGTAGGTTCCTCACCATCAGCGCTGAGCCTGATATAGGGCTTGATCCCACGAATTGTGAGATCGTGACCTGAGCCAAAATCAAGAGTTGGATGCCCATCCAGCTGAGCCACCCAGGTACCCCTCTCTCCATTATTATACTACTTGTCCATTTTCCAGAATATTCCATAGATATCCATGCTGCGGTGTGTATGCGTACATGTATCCATATACCTATATGCTCATACACAGGCAATGCATTGGAGGCTGCCTGGTTGCAAATGCTGAACTCTCCAGATTTTATACCCAGTATTGGGAATTACATACTGATTATTTTATCTCTATTCTTTTTGCCTTGAACTTGTCATGACTGTCTTAGACGGTATCCTACTCTACTACTGATGATATTGTAGGATGATACTACATTTGAATGCATTGGCCAGCTAGCTGCCTTCTTGGTCACCATTGTTGGAGGATAAACAGGGTTGATCTCTGTAAATTAGCACTGCATGCATGTTATCAATCCAGGGATGCCAGGTAGCAAAACACTGGTTTACAGTGACCGAAGCCACATTGTTTCCAGTTTATCGAGTTAGGCCTTGGCAGTCACCTGCACCAGTAGACCTGCGGAGTATGAATCCCGAAACATGGACGACAGTGTCACAATCAGTCATGTGGCAGGGGGACACTTGTGTTCTGAGAAGAGCATCATGCTATCATGAATTCCAGAGTACTTTTCCTGCCAGTTCCTGGGTTGTCCTAGCACGTGTCTGAAGCAGAAAACTCTTGAGATAATTTGGTTTAAGGAAAGATAATTGAATAGTTATGGTGAATTATAAATAACAGAATTATTGAGCACCTCCTGTCTAGTAGATACAGTCAAATGTGAGGAACTGAATATGCCATAAGTGTTTTTTTTCCAGATGTGCCATAGTATGTCACAATAGAAGAATACCTTTGTATTTCTGTTGTTTTTAAGGATCCAAAAGGATCTTTGTGTTTTCTCCCTAATCCTCATGACAAGTCTGTTGATGAGTTAGTAAAAGATTCAGTAACACAGATTTCTCATGAGGTGAATGAGAACATCTACCTAGAGGCCCCAGGTGAATTACCTGCAGGGAAAGTAAGAAGAGTACCATGTCATGTTTAAATGATACTTGGTGAAATACAAGTTTGTTTATTTATTTAGGCGGGGGGAGGGGCCGAGAGAGAGAAGGGGACAGAGGATCCAAAGTGGGTTCCGCGTGGATAGCAGTGAGCCTGACGTGGGGCTCAAACTCCCGAACCGTGAGATCGTGACCTGAGCCAAAGTCGGACACTTAACCCAGTGAGCCACCCGGGCGCCCCTAGGATTTTCTGTTTTGATAAGGGGGTTCCTAAAACCGTATGGAGGCAGTTTTCTCAAGACTGCGATTATTAGGATTTGTAGGTGGTTATACTGATTGTTAGGTTATTACTGTGAAAGGATACAGATTAAAATCAGTAAAGGGAAAAGGGACATGGCCTGATTTCCAGGAGCCAACAGGCATAAGCTTTCAGACGCCCCTCCCAGTGGAGGCACAAGGAATGTGCTTCATTCTCCCTGGAACAATGTGTGACAACATGTGTGAACTGTTGCCAACCAGAGAAGCTTACCAGAGGCTGTGTATCCAGGGTTTTTATTGGGGATCAGTCACCTAGGCATGTAGCCCTTCCGTGACTGAACTTCGCTATTCCAGGTAGACCCTGCCCACGCAGCAAAAACAGGTTTGCACTCTAAATCGCAGCATTAGCATAAACTGTTCGGGCACACTGGTCCCGTGTTTTGAAAGACATAATGAAAATCCTCTTATCAGAACATTTCCAGGGGTCAGACTAAGGTCCCGGGCGTCTGCCGAGGACCAGTACTGGAAACGGCCTTTTCTGGAGTATGTGCGGGACTTCAGCAACTCAGGCCTGCTGAGCTAAACCTTTCTTGCACAAATCGTGATGGGTTTTGCATTACCTTCATTTTCATTTTCTAAATGTACTTCCAAGATGTTTTTTCAGTTAATTCTCATGGCAAATATGAGCTGTAGAATTAAGTGCTTCTTTGGTACATAGTTATGGTGTTAAAAATGGAAATCCCCATTAAAGTCCAAACTACCTTATCTGCTAGCTATATATGATCGTTCTGCAGTTTCCTTTCCATTATTAGCTCCGCTCCTATTCTAAATACTGCTACACATCTTCTTATCTCTCCCACTACTTTTTTTACTACACGTTCTGTTACCGCTCTCAGGAAACAAGGTATGGTTGTTGATTGTTTTGCACTTGCGTATTAGAAATCATTGTACTTATATTTTATTCAACGTGCTTATTTACCAGAATGATTCATGGATATCTATGCCAAGATAGGTGGTTTCTTTAGAACTCAAACATCAAAACATCTGCAGACACCTGTAACGGGTAAGTTGTAATAACCATTGTATGCTAGTGATAAACTTGATTCTGTCCATCCAACCTTGAAAATAGACACAGGGACACCTAGATGGCTCAGTTGGTTGAGTGTCTGACTCTATTTTGGCTCAAGTCACGATCCCAGGGTTGTGGGATTGAGCCCCGTAGTGGGCTGAGTGCTGGGTGTGGAGCCCGCTTAAGTTTGTCTCTCCCTCTGGTTGCCTGGGTGGCTTAGTTGGTTAAGGGTTGGACTTTCGCTCAGGCAGTGATCTCACGGTTCGTGAGTTCAAGCCCCGCATCGGGCTCTCTGCTGTCAGCATGGAACCTGCTTCGGATCCTCTGTCCCCCCTCACTTGCTCTCTGTTCTTCCCCTGCTGGTTCTCTTTCTTTCTCTCTCTCTCAAAATAAATAAATTCCCCCCCCCCTTTCCCCCTCCCCTGCTTCTCTCTCTCTGAAAAACAAAATAGGCACAATGAGAGAAATGTATGAAGACAAAGCCACCAGTGACATTTTTGGTATAATCTAGAATATAGATATGTATATGCATATACATATACATGCACGTATGTGCATATCTACACAACAAATCATGTCAAAGTTTGCTATTCTATTAGTAATAGTAACCAGGATTTATATGACAAGTGGACTTGCCCTAGCCCTGTACTCTTAATACATGGAAAATGAATCGCTAGCCTCTCAAAATCTGTAGGCTTCTCTGTCCTCCAGGTGTTTACAGTCCGGCGAGGGAAACAAAGATGTCAATACTCAGATACAAGCTAGAATGCACTTAGGACTATACTAGACCTATAGACAAAGCCTAGTGAGAATACAGGAGTTGCAACCTGGCCACATGCATCTTAGAAAGTGTCTCGGAGCAGGTAAGGTTTTAACATGAACTTGGTGAATGAATAGGAACCAGATGGGAATATAACATGTAGGCTGAGGTCTGCTTCCCTGCAGATGTGTCTTCCTTAGCACCTCTGAATTTGAGGGAGGTGTAAACGTCCATACAAGAGGGAGCATTGTTTTAAATGTTTACTTTTGAGAGAGAGAGAGAGTCAGCGGGGGAGGTGCAGAGAGAGAGGGGAGCAGGATCTGAAGCGGGCTCTGCACTGACGGCAGAGAGCCCGATGTGGGGCTCAGAGTCACAAACCACGAGACCGTGACCTGAGCCAACGTTGGATACTTAACCGACTGAGCCACCCAGGTGTTCTGGAGTGAGTACTGTTCTGAGGGTCAGGCAGGGTTGGTTCAGAGAGATTGGAAAGGAGATCGTCAGGTTTCCTTGTAGGTTTACCAGCTGTCTTTCCCTTGGGACTGAACAGGAGGTAAGGGCTTGGGGAGGAGACCTGCCAGGAATGAATGTTTTACAGGCTGCTGGAGGGCAGGTGCCTCCTCAAGAGTTTAGACAACACAGCAATGAGTCAGGTGAGGATAGTGGAATAAAATAGTAAAATGCATGCTCCTCTGTGAACATAGATCCTGAAAGCTTCGGAATATCTGAAGCTACGTCTGCGAGTAGAGGACGTTGTCGGTCGAATAACTACATCTCTTAGGCTCCGATCGTATGTAAACGCAGCTTTATAACTAGATACGTTTGGAGCAAACTACCTGAAACTACGCTCACAACTAACCATAGCTCCTCATAAATAGGTTGGCCAAAGCTGTAATCACAGTTACAAACACCCATAACCAGCAATAACAATTGGGTCATATTCAGCACTACCAGGAACTATTACATAGTTGTGACTAGTTACCGCATCTAGCTAGTAGCTGTGAAGAGTAACCAAAGCTAGTTATCAACTACAAAATCAGTGTGATAAACCCTAATCACAACTAGGAAATTACCACAGTGAACGAACTAATACATAGCTAGTGATAACTACTATCTTAGTTCTTTTTTAAAGTTCGTTTATTTGTTTTGAGAGAGAGAAACCGAGCATGTGATCAGGGGAGGGGCAGAGAGAGAGAGAGAGAATTCTAAGTAGGTTCTGTACTGCCAGCATGGAGTCTGATGTGGGGCTCGAACTCGCAAACCATGAGGTCATGATCTGAGCTCAACTGACTGAGCCACACAGGGGCCCCTGTAATCGCAGTTCTAACAGTAATTAATTATGGCTAACATTAACTGTGAGAACGGTAAGTGTTTGAAGCACAAAAATTGGCATGAATTTGTCATGAGGGTAAATAAGAGAATCTACATAGAGGCCTCAAGTCTGTTACCCGGTGTATACATGAGCACTTTGGAAATAGGATTTCTCGTTGGTCTTACTCTTTTATTTGTACTCATTTTTTTTTCACATAACTTCCGATACAGAGCAGTGGAGGCACCTGGGTGGCTTCAGGAGGTTAAGTGTCCAACTCGTGGTTTTGGCTTAGGTCATAATCTTGCGGTTTCGGGAGTTCGAGCCCTGCATCAGGCTCTGTGCTTATAGCATGGAGCCTGCTTGGGATTCTCTCTTCCCCCTGCTCTCTCTCCCCCACTCCCCGACTCCCCCACTCCCCCTCTCACTCTCTCTCTCTCTCCCCTCTCCCCTCTCTTCTCTCTCTCTCCCCCTCTCTTCTCTCTCTCTCTCTCTCTCCCTCTCTCCTCTCTCTCTCTCTTTCTCTCCTCTCTCCTCTTTCCCTCTCCCTCTCTCCTCTCTCTCTCTCCTCTCTCTCCCCCTCTCCCTCCGCCCTTCCCCACCTTGCACTGTCTCAAAATAAACTTTAAAAAAAGATACAGAGCAAGGAAATAATAACGAGATACGTAATAGTACCTCACTACGTGTCACGAATCTCTTTGGGACTTGTTTGCTGAATGGTAAACAGCCTACCTGTTGCTGCGTGTGCTGAGTATGCCACCTAAGTCTCAGTGGCGGATGTGAATAATGTGGGGAAAGGGTCCAAAGAGTGACTGTTTGCAGATGGTTGTCTTCACGCATTTATTGACGTTCAGGGTCCTGGAGAACTGGCACGTTTCTTCCTGCTCTGAATCAAGTCAAATTTTTGCCTTGGTAAAGAAGAGTGTGTGTCCACACGTGGTCGAGCTTTGCCGAGGGAGGACACGTGAAGCCTCATGCAGGTTGATGGCTTCAGGAGGGAGTGACAGTCCGATTCCAGTCTTGACAAGAGCCGGTCCGGGGTAAGGAATCTACTCCCATTTTCTCACGACAGCCTCAGGTTCAGATGGATTCAGGGAAAGTGAACAAAACAGGCCTGGGCCTGAGAATATAAAGTTTAGAAACTACTCTTCAACAGTCAGACTCCCAAGGGAGGGTAGAGGAAATCGTGAGCTGATAGGAGGGAAAAAGGATAGCCCTGGGATCTAAACTCATTTCTTGTCTGGAATTCATCAGAGATAAGTTAAAATTTCAGTTTCCTCCAAGGTATGCAGAGGAAATTAAATTTCTGTCCTCCCCGTCTCGAATGTATCTCTATTTCGCATTAGGGCATTTTGGATGTCTTGACACCGTTTTCTGTGTATGTGGCTTGATGGGATTTGAGGGGAAGAGATGTGGGTGTGTCTGCTGGTTTTGTTTTCTTAGGAAGCAAACCATTTTAAAACTTGCATTCCTAACAACATGAAACCCTTACAGGTTAGAGAAGATTAAGATAATTTGCAGCAAAAAAGACAACATAAATGAATTTCTTCACCCTAAGTCCTCCCAATCGTCGAGGTAAACGTAGAGGAGGTGAGGGCATCCTCATCAAGAGAAGGAGAAGGCAACGGGCCAGCACCGTCCAGAGTACGGAAAAATGTTGGGTACAGTCATCGTGATGTGGGGAGAGAGACGAAAACCACGTGTGAGAGGGAGAGGAGGACTGGGCAGGTCCCCCGTATTGAAGCCATGCTGTGTGCAGTTCAGTTCCCTGCCCGGAAAGGTGCCAATCAGCTGATTACATGTAATTGATGTCTCTCTAGGTACAGCCACATTGGTGGTGGCCTTCGGAACAGTGATGGGGATGGAGAAGCTTCTGTTCTTGATCTGCGTGCCGTGGATTCGGGAGGGCCCTGGCACCCACGTGGGGCTCAGACATCCCCAAGTTGACTTGACTTGTCCGTTCCTAACTGTGAATGCCCGCTGACAGGAGGGAATGAAAATACTTCTTAAAAGAAGAAGGAAGCACAGAAATAAGCTCGTTCTCTCTGGGGCCACATAATCAGGTATCATTGAGTGCCTCGGGGTTCTTCGGAAGATTCTTTTCAGACCGAAGAAATGACTCTAGGAACTACCCGGTTCCTTCTGGGTCCCCCTGATCACCTGGGTAAACCTAAAGCAGGGGAGGGGATCCATACCGAGGGAGATCTGTATATTGCAGGCAAGTGTGGGATGGTATTCTTTAGTGTCCTGGAAAAATGTTGAACGAAGTCCCCGCGATGTGGTAGGGTTATGCTGTGTGCAGGGCCCTGCCCGGAACGGCGCCCTTCACGTGGACAGTGTGTAGTCGGTGTCCCTCCGGATAGAGTGATGCACTTCAAGAACAGCATGTGTGGTGGCCTTTCGACTGGGATGGTGGTAGACAAGCCAGTGTCCTCGTGCCACCTGCCTTGAAGTGAGGAGGGCCCTGGGAGCCACCTGAGTCTGCACAGTCATCAAGGTGATTTCGGTGTTCTGTTCTTAACAGCGTGAATGCTCAAAGCTTGGAGGTGGTGAAGAGAACTTCGTCAAGAATAAGCGAAAACGGGAACACGCTGGTACTCCTTGGGCCCTCCCGATGCTTCAGAGAAACATCATGTCAGGGCATGCGTGCTGAGGGACAGTCACAAGTTGGAAGGTAGCGGTGGGGAATTGTCTGGGATCATGAGACCTTTAGTACGGTCAGCAGGATTTGGTGGAGACAGAGAAGAAAGCTTGGTTGAAGAACGCAAGGGCAAGCGGGCTTGGATCCGTACTGTGTGCGGAGCCCTGCCCAGAAAGGGGGTCGTCACATACGCTAACCTGTGGTTAGTGACTGCCTTCCTGGGTAGAGCAACACTGGCGGTAGGTGGCCCACGGGACCGTCCTAGGGCCAGAAGGTGCACGCGATCCAGAGCTGCCTCCCTGAAACCACCCAGGAGGCCTTTGTCAGCCAGCTGGTTCTGAGCGCAGATCTCCAGACGGTTTTGGCGTTCGTTCCTGACCTCAAGAATGCCTCCGGGTTGAAGGAGACGAAGATGCTTGGTCATAGAGGGAGAGACACCGGAACCAGCTGATGGGCACCCAGTCCTCCTGATCGTTCTGGCAAATCGGAGCCGATGAGGAGGTCCGCACAGAGAGGCGCGAGTCGGAATGAAGCGGGGTGGCCTCGTTTACGGTCAGGAAGCCTCTCGTTGGAGCGTCATCGTCCTACAGTGGGTAGAGAAATGAAAGCTGCATCTGGAGAGCAGTCTGGTGTTCTGGGAGAGTCCTCCCCCTCGGAGCCGTGCTGCTTGCGGTGCCCTCCCGGAAAGGTGCCGTCGCTCTGTACCTTGTGAAAGTAGTGCCTAAGCGATGATCAAGGACCAAGAGTTCTGTGATGGCCTTTGGATACACGGTGAGGATGGGGACGTACGGGTCCTTGATTTCCCTACTGTGAACTCAGGAGCCCACCCGCAACGCAGAGACACTCTCGTGGTCTGAATGGTCCGATGGGTTCACGACGCGAGCACTTACAGCTTAGTGAGCGTGAATGGTTTCCTTGTAGAAGAGAACACGGGAGTCGCCTTATTCTTCCTGTGTCGTCTTAATTTTACAGGTCGGTATCTGTCAGGTGAGAGGTTTCCCCGAGGGGAAGATAAAACTTGGCGGCGGATTTGCATTTTGTAGGTTGACGGAAAAGTCACGGATACGTTCGTCGGGCCGTGTGGTGGGTGGAGACGTGAGAGGTGTGTTCGACAGCGAGGACACGAGCGTGTCCCCCGTTTTGAAGCCGTGCTGCGTGTGATGCCCTCCACCGGAACGTGGGTAGCAGCTGCCTCTGGTGTTGTCGACGCCTCCGCAGAGCGGCGTTCAACGAGAACAGATTGCGGTGACCTTCCAACACGATGGCGGTCGAGCTGAAGGGGTCCTTGAGCTTCACGCAGTGAACTCCTGAGGCACTCGAGCGGCAGACGCCTGCGCTGAGGCATCGTCACCGTGACCTCGGTGATCCATCGCCAACTGTGGACGTTTAAGGTTAGAGAACGTGAGTGTAGAAGAGAACGTGGGAAGGAGCTCGTTCTCTGTGGAAGAGAACGCGGGAAGGAGCTCGTTCTCTGTGGGTCCTCGTAATCATCCGGGAAAACCACGCAGGTGACCTGATCCTCACTGAAGGCAAGGTGCCAGCAGGAGGACACAGGGTTGGAATTGGGCGAGGTTGTCGAATGTTCACGAAAGTCATCCTGAAGGGACGGGGAGACCGATGGAAGCCACACCCACTAGGGTGAGGCATCCTGGGCAGATGATCCGACTGCGAAGTCCTGCCGTGTGCGTTACTTGCTCGCAAAGATGCTCCCGGTGGAGGCTTCGCGCAGCGTGCTCCTGTCTGGGTACGGTAATGGTCAGTAGGAACAGTGTTCGTGGGGACAGCCTAGTGATGGGGTCAGAATCGGTTGTGTTGTCGTTTAGCATATCGCGTATTGTTAGGAGACGGGTTTGGAATGCGCGTGACGTGGTGCCTGTGACAGCGGGCCGGTCCTCTATATTGGGTCATGATGTGTGCAGCGCCTGACTCGCAAAGGGGTCCTCTCCAAGACCGAGGGGGAATTTGCTCCTTTTTGGGCAAAGCAACACTCTGGAACAACACGTGTCGTGACCCAAACTGGTGACGGGAGTGGGGACCTGCGTGTGCTTGAGGTGCCAGCCCTGGCCCAGGGGACCAGGCACACCTCTGGGTCTGATCTAAGGCATCCTCGAGATGACGTCACTGGTCCGTTTCTAACAACGGAAATATGTACAAACTAGCGAATATGAAGATCCTTCTTTTTTTGTTACGGTTTTATTTTTTTAATGTTTATTTTTGAGAGGGAGAGAGAGCGAGCTGGGGAGGGGCAGAGAGAAGAGGGAGACGCAGAATCCGAAGCAGGCTCCAGGCTCAGCTGTCAGCACAGAGCCTGACATGGGGCTTGAACCCATGGACCGCGAGATCGTGATCTGAGCTGAAGTCAGACACTTAACCGACCGAGCCGCCCAGGTGCTCCCGTTATTCTTTTAGAAAGAGAGAGACGGAGTGTCCGTGGGGGAGAGGGTCAGAAGGGGGGGGAGGGGAGGGATGGAGAGAGAGAATCCTAAGCAGGCTCCACGTAAGAGTATCGATCCCACGATCCTGGGACCATGACCCGAGCCAAAATCAAGAGTCGAATGCTCAAGCAACTGAGGCCCCCAGGTGCCCCAAAGATCCTTCTAATAGAAGAAGGGAATACAGAAAAAATCTTTACTCTTGCAGGCCCTCCTCGGTACGTGGTAAACGTAGAGCCCCTGAGGGCATGCTCGCCAAGGGAATGATGTACACCGGACGGCAGTACATCGGCATTGTTTACAACTAATGAAAAATACCGGGCCCAGCACTCATGATGTGTCAGAGAGGGAGACAAAAGCTACATTTGAGGGTGCAGGGGGACCGGGCGGGAACCACCAGAGGCATGCTGTGAGCAGTGCCCTGTCCAGAAAGGTGTTGCTCATATAGACAAAGTGTGACAGTGCCTTTCCGGATGGAGCAGTGCTCATCCAGAGCAACATTTGTGGTGGCTTTTGGCCAGTGACGGGGACGGAGTTGAATTCTTGGAGTCGTGTGCCTTGCATTCAGGAGTGTCCGCCCGTATCTTTGGCATCCCCGAAATGACGTCAGTGGTGCCTTCCCAGACACGAACGCCTACAGATCAGTGAAGATGAAGACACTTTTATTTATTTATTTTTAAATGTTTATTTACTTTTGAGAGCATGAGCAAGGGAGCGGCGGAGAGGGGCACAGAGGGTCCGAAGCAGGCTCTGTGCTGACAGCAGAGAGCCCGACGCGGGGCTTGAACTCAAAACCTGTAAGATGATGACCCAAGCCTAACTCAGACGTTTAACTGACTGAGCCACCCAGCCCCCGCCCCGCGCAATGATACTTTCTAACAGAGGAAGAAAACCTATAAACAGACTTGTTCTCTCTAGATCCTCCTATTCTTCTGGTTAAATGCAGAACAGGTGAGGGACTCCCACTAGGGAGGAATCCATGTGGGAAGGCAGTAAGTCATAATTTTCTAAGTTAAAGGCCTTAGTGTCTTCCTTGCAATACGGTAGAGACTGAGCAGAGTGAACACGAGAAGCACAGGGGACCTGCACTTCTCTTCTACTTTGAGCCATGCTGTCTGCGGTGCCCTATCCAGAAACGTGTCAGACCGTGTGTTAATAGCACCTGTCTGCGTGAGGCACCCCAAAAAACATTTGTGGTGGCCTCGAGACCAGTGGTGGATGAGAGAAGCACGTGTCCTTGAGTTTCTGCCTTGAATGCAGGAGGGGGCTCTCGGGGTGTGATCTGGGCATCCTCAAGGTGACTTCAGTGTTCAGTTATTCACAATGTGAAGATCTAAGGTTTAGAGAAGGTGGAAATACTTCTTTGTAGAAGTAGACACGTAGTTACAGTCCTGTTTCTGGGACCTCTGAGTCGTTCAGGGAAGTGCACAGCACGTGTAGGCATCCACACTGAAGGAAGGACGCAAGCTGGTGCATACTGGCCAGCATTGTCTGTGTCTTTGAAAATTCTTGGGTACAGTCATCCTCACGATCGGTTTTTGGGGGCAGGAAAGCTATACACGAGAGTGCATAGGGGCGCCGGGCAGGATTTACTTTGAGCTGAGCTGTGTTCAGCGCCCTACTTGGAATGGTGCTCGTCACATACAGTGAGAGTAATAGTGCTTCTGAAAGTTGACTAATACCCACTAAGGACATTTGTGGAAACCTCAGATTCAGTGACGGGGATGGAGGTGCCTGTGTTCTTGAGCCGTGTGTCTTGAACCCAGGAGGGCACTGTCAACCTGCTGGTGGCGATCTCCAGTTCTTTCAAGATAATTCTAGTGGTCCATGGTGAATAATGTGAACGCCAAATGTGGGGGAAGGGGAAGACGGTTCGTAGTGGAAGAAGGGAAGACTGGAATGAGCTTGTTCTCTCTCGGTCCTCCTTCCCAATCCTCTTTGGTCACGCTGAGTACTTGAGGGGATCCTCACTGAGGGACACCTGCAAGGAGAAGGGCCTTAGGTCGGCACGGTGTAGCTTGATGGGAAAACCTTGAACACTCCTCGTGATGTTGGGAGGGGTGAAAGCTATGTTTCTGGGTACAGAAGGTACTGGGTAGGTTCTCTCCTTAGAGCCCCACTGTGTGCGCTTCCCAGAGACCTGCCGATCGCTTAGACTGCCTATCAGGACTGCCTCCGTAGGCGTCGTGACTATCGAGGACGGGAACGTTGGCGTTGGCTCTTAGGCCAGTGATGGGAAGGAGATGTGTGTTTGTTTCCAGTTGTATTCCTTGATGTTGGGAGCTCTCCGGCAGCCACCTGGGTCTGCTCTCAGGCCTCCTCCCAATGATTTCAGTGGTACACCCCTGACGATGTGACCCCAAGACACTGAGATTTGAGCAGATGCAGAACGGTCCTTAGGGGAAGCGGAAACTGGAAGCATCTTTGTCAGCGCGTCCTCATAATTGTGTTCGTAATTGTCGAGAGGTTGGGGTTTACTCTTGTTGGGAATTTTGCAAGTTTCAGGTAGTGGGTTGGCCTGTTGTAGGCCTGTAGCAGTCTTGGGTGCAACACGATGATGCAGTGGGGAGAGAGGGAAAACTACATTTCAGGGTTAACAGGGGGCTCGAGTGGATTCTCTGACATGAGCCATGCTATATGGAGTACATGAAGCTCTACCACGACAATATTTCTGGTGGACCAGTCCTATTGGGATGCAGATCCTTAAACCATCTCCCTTGTCATCGACCTCAGAAGGCATAGGGAGTACCTGTGTCTCAACGGACATTTCCTCAGTATAATTTCAATGGTTCATTCCTAACACTTACAGATTGTCGTAGACGAAGATCCTTCCTGACAGCGGAAGAGAACAGAGAAACAGTCCTTTTTTGCTGTGGATCCTCCCCATCATCCATGTCAAGGTAAAGGAGATGAGTGGACCCCTGCCAAGAGACGTCTGTGAGTTGGAACACAGTGTGTGAGGGGTGTCCTAGGGATCAGGAACAATGTGTGGAGCGGTGGTCCTGATGAGGGGAGAGAGATGAAAGGGTGTGAGGGTGTGGGCAGGTCCATCTTGGAGCCATACCGTATGCAGTCCCTCCAGAAAGATGCCATTTAGGCAGACGAAGGGTCCTAGGTGGCCCCCTGCGTTGAGTAAGTTTCAGCAAGCACGACATTTGCGATAGCCTACAAAACTATGATGGGGAGAGAGAGAGACCCCTGTCACCTTCCTTCAGCTGTCTGTCTTGAACAGAGTTGGGCCCTGGTAGTGGCTCGTGTCCCTGATGACCCTAACATGGTTTCAGTGGCCCATTCCTTACATTGATGGGAACACCTGCAGATTAAAAAAAAAAATGAATGTATTTCCCAATAAAAGAATGGAACACAGAAACAAGGTTGTTCCCTGTGGATCCTCAAATCCTCCAGGTAAAGGCGGAGAACCCAAGGGATCACCACTGAGGGAGGTGTGCACATTAGAGGGCAGAGGTTTGGCATTTTCTCGGGTTAGGGGGAAACAGGTGGTTCATTCTGCCTGCTCTGGTGGGGAGAGAGAGAGAGCTACCTTTGTGAGTATGAGGGGGACTTGGCAGGGTCTTCTGGGTGAACTTGGCAGGATCTTCTCGGTGAGCCAGTCACGGTGAGAGGCCCTACCCACCTAGCCCGGTGCTCATCACTTAAGACTGCGCTTTAGATGCCCCCGTCTCCGTAGAGTAATGCTCAACAAGGATGACGTTGTGGTGGCCTTCGGATCAGTAACGTGTATAGAAGTTCTCTCATCCCTGTGCTCTCTTCCTTGAACTCGGGAGTGTCCCCGTCAGCCAGCCGGGATCTGAGGCGTCCTCGACTTGATTTGAGAGAGAGATTCCTGACAGTGTGAATACTTAGATGTTGGGGGAATCTATGACATTTCCTAGGAGAAGAATGAGCATAGGACGACCCCTCTTGTTTGTCTCTGCATCCACATAATCACCCGGCTGATGTAAAGGAGGGCACGTGATCGGGATTGACGGAGGTTCGTGTCACTGGGGGGAAGTGGGTCAACGTTGTTCAGTGTGATGGAGTCCTGTCAAATACAGTCACGGTGGAGTGGTGGCGAGACACAGGAAAGCCACATTGGACATTTGAGTGGCCACCGGGCCGGCCATCGACCTCGACGCACACTGTGTGCAGCACCCTGCCCAGAAATGCACGGATTACGTGGTCTGTGTGTAGTCCGTGCATTTCTGGGTAGAGCGATGTTCTACAAGCACAACGTTGGTGGTGGCGTTGGGACCGGTCATGATGGAGGCCTGCTGTTTCCTGGTGCTGTCTGCGTGGAGCTAAGGAGTGAGTGCCCTGGGAGACACCTGGATCTCCGCCATCCTCAAGGTGATTTCAGTGTTCCGTTTCTTTTTTTTTTTTTTTTAATTATTGTTTCTTTATTGTTGAGAGAGAGCGAGCGAGAGACAGAGCTCGAGCAGGGGAGGGGCGGAGAGAGAGGGAGACACAGAATCTTGGGCAGGCTCCAGGCTCTGAGCTATCAGCACGGAGCACGATGTGGGGCTCGAGCTCCCGAACCGTGAGATCGTGACCTGAGCTGAAGTTGGACGCTCACCCGACTTTGCCACCCAGGTGCCGCACAGTGTTTCCTTTCTGACGATGTGAACACCTCAGAGAAGAGAAGATCATACTTCCTTTTTGAAGAAGAAAACACGGGGCCAGGATTCTGCTCTGTTGTCTCTCATACTCATGGAGGTCAACACAGGGAGGCGAGGGGTCTTACTCCTTAAGGGAAAGCATGAAGTCAGAGGGCAGCGATTAGGCATTTTGTAGAGTTAGGAAAACTTTGTGTGTCAGTTCCTCCTCCTGTGGTACGCAGGGCGGAGAAAAGTCCCTTTCTCAGTGCAAGGGAAACTGCTCTCCTCTCCCCTCTGAGCCATGCCGAGCGCAGTGCCCTGCCTCACGGGCGCCGATGACGCGTCATCGGCACCCGTCTGGGTAGAGGAACAATCGCAAAGATACCGACACAGAATTGTTGACTGTGTCCTCCAGGTCAGCGTTTGGGGCACAGATGCTAGTGTTCGAGCTCAGAACTTGGAACCGGGAGGCCCCTGTCAGCAACCTGGGTCAGATGGGAGGTACCCTGAAGATGACTTCAGTGTCCGTTGTTATCCGTGCGAACACCCGGAGTTCAGAGGTGAGGAAGAAACTTCACGAAGAGTGAGAAAAACCAAGAACGGGCTTCCCTCTGGGTCCTCCGCATGCCCCGCACAAACGTAGAGAAGGCGAGCGCATCCCGCGAGGGAGGGATACGACCGGGAGACAGCACGCCGCGATGGTGTCCGACGCGCAGACGTCTCGAGCACAGCCCTCGCCATCTGTGCGGGGAGAGAAGAAAGCTCCATCGAAGCCTGTAAGGGGCGTTCGGCTGGTGTTCGTCAGCGATCCATGCTGCGAGCGGCGCCCTGCCCGGAACGGTGGTCGTCGCAAAGAAGACCTCGTGACGTCTGCCTGTGTGGTGGGCCACCGCTCACCGGGGCGTGTGCCGGCCTGCTGCACCGCGATGGGGCCGGAGGCGCACGTGACCCGAGCCACCTGCCTCGAACCCAGGAGGGCTTTGTCCGCTGCCTGCTTCCGAGCTTACGTGTCCTCAAGGCGCTCTCGCTCGTACGCTTCCACGTTGTGATCTCCTCCAGCTTAGGGAAGAGGAGGATACTTGCGTACAGAAGAAGAAACGCGGGACGTGCTCTTCTCTCACTGGCTCTTCGTAATCGTCAAGGTAAACGTAGAACAAACGAGAGGATCCGTATTGAGGAAAGCGTGGGTGTCGGGGGTCCTTGGGTCCGACCTGGGTAAAGAACGGGACAGTCTTAGGTATGGTCCTTATGATATAGCGGGTAGAAACCTGAAAGGTATATCGGAGAGGAGGCAGTGACCTGGGGTGGCCCTCCTCCTTGGAGACCTGCCGGCGCCGTGCCCTCCCCCGAAAGGTGTCGATCCCTTGACGCTTTGTGAAATCAGCGCCTGTGTGCGTAATGATCGAGGGGAAGAATTTTTGTGACGGCCTTTGGATCCATATTGGGGATGGAGACTCATGGGTGTTTGCTCTCCTTGCCACGGACTCAGGAGGTTGCAATGCACGCCTGGGCGTCCTTGTCGTATTGATCGAAGCGTTCTGGTGTTCATGGTGTGAAGACACGGTGTGCGGGTGCTTCTTTATAGAACTGGGAACCCAGTTACCTTCTTCTCTCCTCTGTGTTAGGATCACCGTCCTGGTCAACATAGAGCATATGCGTGTGCGAAGTTCCCCACCGAGGAGACGACGCACGTTGGGTGCGACGGAGTGGAAAATCACGGTCTCGTCATGATGCGTTGGGTAGGGAGATGAAGGCTGCATCGGACAGCGAGAAGGACTGGGCGTACCCTCCCAATTTGAGGTTGTGCTCGTGCGGCGCCCTTCCCCGAAAGGTGTAGCTCACTTGGCTTATGCGTGCTGTGTGTCTGTTGATAGAGTGACGCTCAGTGAGAACCAGGAGTGTGATGGCCTTGGCACGTGATGGTGATGGAGCTGAAGGTGTCCTCGATCTTCGCGCAGTGAACTCCTAAGGTCCTCTGTAGCCACCCGGCCTCAGGCATTCTCGGAGTGATTCCTGTGATGCCTCAAGAACACTGTGGACACCTGAGGTCAGAGGAGATGAAGCTCCTTTCTAACTGTAAAAGGGAACACGGGAAGAAGTTTGTTCTCTGTGGGTCCCTGTTATTCAATGTAAACAGTTAGCAGGTTAGGGGATACGTAGAGGAAGGAAGTCACCAGGCTACGAGCATTTGCTCTCCATTGTCAACGTGTATGTAAAATCTTGGGCTGAGCACTCATAATGAGTTGGGGAAAGACAGGAGAGATACCTTCCGAAGGAGAAGGGCACTGGATAGGTCATCTGCTTCGCTGTTTGTAGCATCCAGCGCCTTATCCAGTAGGGTGCTGATTACTGAGGGTTCATGTTTCTAATTGTCGTTTGGGTAGAATAATGCTCCCCAAGAGCAACCTCTGCAGTGACCTTTAGACCGGATATACAGACAGAAATGCCTGTGTCCTTGAGCTACCTGTGCTGAATGAATACTTGAGGCCATGACAGCAACCTGAGTGTGGTCTCGGACACCCACAGGATGATTTCGCGGGTTTCATTCCATACCACTTGACCACCTTCAGGGGATATGATGAATAGACTTGCCGGTAGAGGAGAAGACAAGAAGAGGTTTGATCTCCTGGGGTCTTCATCATCCAGGTAAATGTAGGGAACCTGTGGGTGTTGTGAAGGGAAGGATCCAGATTGGAGAGCTGTGGATTAGCATTCTTAGTTTTATGGAAAACCTTGGGGTGTCATCGTAATGCCTAGGAGGGAGTGGGAAGGTGTTGGTACTTTGCCAGTTGTAACGGTTGTGTCTCTTGGTATATGGTGCTGCTCTACGAAACCATGAATATTGGTGTTATCGGGACCACTGATTTTAGCGAGCGTGTTTTTCTCCTGAATCTGCATGTACTGAATGCAGATGATACCTGTGACCCACAGGGCTCCATTGCTAACGAGGTGAACACCTGTAGTGTACAGAAGGGAAAGATGCTTCTTTACGGAACAAGAGACGCACAGCAGTCTTGTTGTCTCTGAGTATTTGTCATCCTCCACGTAAACGTAGAACGTCGGAGGAGGGGAAGCTCACTTCGGGAAGATTGCCATTAGGAGGGAAGCAGGCTGGCGTTCTGTAGGGAAATGGGAAAGTTTGGATGCAGTCGTGATGATTGGCCGTGTTAGAAGTGAACGCTGTGTCTCGGAGTGCAAGGGAGTACAAAGTACGTTCTACGTCGTGCCATGCTGTGTGCAGTGCCCTACCCAGAAATGTGCTGATGACCTGGGCTGAGTTAACAGTGTCTCTCTGGGTTGAATAATGTTCAACAGGAGCAAGCTCTGTGGTGGCATTCAGATGGGGGTTGGGGGTTGGGGAGGTATCTGTCCTTAATGTGGCTTTTTTTGAACCCCGAGGAGTATTGCTTAACACCTGTTTCAGATAACAGGTTTTCTCAAGGATTCCATGGTCCAGTCTTGAAAATGTGAATACCTACAAGTTTGAGAAGATCCTTTGAGGAGAAGAACTGAAGATAGTCGTCTTCTCACTGGGACCTCATAGTACTCTTGGCAGATCGGACGTAGATGGAACAGGAGGTAAGGGGATCCCCACAGGAGGAGGAATACAAGTCAAAGAGCTGTGTGTCTGCCCCGTCCGGACTCAGGGAAAACTGTCAGGAACAGCCACCATGAAATATTAGGGAGAGAGATAAACGTTAGATTTGTGAGGCTGTGAGCCTTCCACGTGGGCCCATCCACCTTGAAACCATGCTGTGTGCAGTGCCCTACCTAGAGAGGTGCCACTTACATAGACTAAGGGTAATTGGCACCCCTCTAGGGAAGGTAATGCTCAAGAAGAACAAGGTTTGTGGTAGCCTTCAAAGTTGTGATGGGGGGGTGGGATGGAGACACACGTCTCCTTGAGCTGCTTGCCTTAAAGTAGGGTCATGGTAGCCACCTGTATCTCTGGCATGCCCGAAACAGTTTAGGTGGTTGATTCCATACAATGTCGTGATCGTCTACAGAATAGGGGAGAAAAGAATTTATTTCGTTAATACAAGAATAGACAACTCGGCACAAGCTTGTACTCTATGGGTCCTGCTAATCCTCCAGGTAAAGGTAGACCGAATGAGGCCAAGATGACGCAGGGAGGTTTGGAAGTTTCTATTTTCCTGGGTTATGGGGATATATTTTGTCGTCTCGCTGTGGTGGGAAGACCGAGAACGGTACAGTTTTGTAACCAAGGTGGACTTTGTAGCATCTCTCTTTTGAGACCTGGATTTTGAAGTGACCTACCCACCCAGAACAGTTCTCACCACCGCCCTGGTAAAGGAACACTCGAGAATTACACTGATGGTGACCTTCTGACCCATGATGGCTTTGGAAGTGCAAACGTCCTTGAGACGACTGGGTGAACAGTTAGGGCCCTGGACCCTCCTCCTTGATCGCAAGGATTATCCTGATGATTTCAGTGGTACTTTTCTAACTGTGTATCCATAAACGTTAAGAGTAAAGATCGATCCTTTCTTACAGAAGAGGAATAGGAATAATTTTGTTCTCTGTGGGTCCTCGTTATCCTACAGCCGAGGGGATTTCCACTGAAAAATCTTGGAAAGGTGGAGGGCGGTATGCTGGTAGTGTACATGGTTATGGAAAACTAAGGCTACGGTGGTCTCGATCGCCAGAAGTAAGGGATGAAAGCTGCATTTGAGGGTAGGGGGGTGAACAGGCGGGTCCTGCACCTTGAAGCCAAGCTGTTCAGAATCCCGTGTCCAGATGGTACAAATTGCTTAGCCTTTATCTACCCAGTGACTTTCAGGGTTGTAGAGAGGTTCCAAAGGAAAGGAACTGGTATTCTTTAGACTAGTGATTTGGAATCGGACGCATGAGTTCTTTGGCTGCCTGCCTTGAACTTCTGAGGGCCCAGCAAGCCACCTCTCCGAGATTTTGGTGGTTTGTCCCTACGTGTGCGAACACGTACAGATTTGAAAAGAAGATACCGCCCTATAGAGGAAGAGACCTAGAAGAAAGCTTGCTCTGAATATTCCTACCAGTCATCCCAATGAACCTAGAGAAGGTAAGGGATTCCATGCTGAGTAAAGGTGCACATTAGACGGCATCGTCTTGCCGTAGCCAAGCATGAAGTAAAAATCGTGGGTGCTGTCATCATGAGGCAGTGGGATGCAGATGGGAGGTATGTGCGTGAGCGTGAGCGTGAGCGGTCCCCTGGACAGCAGCATCTGGATCGCGCCCTAACGTGTGCAGTGCCCTACCTGGGAAGCTGCTAACTCCCTAAGATTAAGAGTGACTAGTGCCTGCCCGGGTAGAATAATGCTCACTAGAAAAACATTTGTGGTGCTCTCCGGAGCGGTGACCGAGAAGGAGGTATATTTGTCTTTGAGCTCCCTGCCGTGGACCCGGCAGGTCCCGGCAGGCATAGGGGCGTGAACTCTGCATCGTCAAGATGACGTCAGTGGTCGGTTCCCTGTGACGTCCGTAGAAACAAATAGGAAGACACTTACTAATAGAATATGGGAAGACAGATCCCACCTCGTTCTCTCCGGGTTATCCTCAACACCGTGGAAACCTGGAGAGCGGGAGCGGATCACCACAGGGGGACCAGTGCAGGCTGGAGGTCAGCGGGTGAGCGTCGTTCACGACTGATGAACAGTTCTGGGCACTGTCCTCACGGTGTGCCGAAGAGGGAGGACGGAGGGCTGTGTGGGAGCAGAGTGGGTCGTGTGGGGCCTCCACCTTGATCCTGTGTGGGCGTCGCCCTGCCCAGAAACGTGCTGGTCTCGGAGCCTGTGTGTGGTCCGTGCCTCTCCGTGTAGAGTGATGCTCTCGCGAGGGTCGGCGGCACCTCTGGAGCTGCCGTGTCTGGCGCTGCCTGCCTCGCTCGGGGGAGCGCCCCGCCCTGGCAGTGCCCGGGCTCTGTCGTGCTCGATGTGACGGGACCGGTCTGATGGATGAGGACGCGGGAGCAACTTTGTCGGTCTCCTCCTCTTCCAGGTAGGCTCTGTGAGGGAAGGTTGGGGGACGGGGGTTCAGCGTTTTCCAGGGCAACGGGGCTCTCGTCGGTATAACCCTCATGATGTAGTGGAGACAGACGCCTGAGGAAAACTGCGTTTCCGAGCTCACGGGTGCTGGCCAGACCCTCTCCTCGGAGCCGTGCTGAGTTCAGGGCCCTGCCCCGGAAGGTGCTAGTAGAGTAGAACAGGTACTATTAGCACCTGACTGGGTAGAGTCCCAATCAGTAAAAACGTCGGTGACGTCTGTCCGGTCGGTGACGGGGAAGGAGACGCTCGTGTGTCTGAGGTTGTGCACTTGAAACCAGCAGGCTGCTGACAGCCACCTGGGTGAGTTCTCAGACGTGCTTAAAATGATTTTTTTATTTGAGCGTAATCGACCACGGCCTTACATCGGTTTCGGGTCTAAAATGAGTCATTGGAGGAGTTTAAGGGACGTTCACCACTGGCGTGGCTCCCATCCTGTCTCCGCATACGTGGCTAGTACAGTATCTTCGAGACGATTTCGGTGTTCCGTTGTTAACAAGGAACACCTAAGAAGCTCCGGAAAGCAGGAGACGGGAAGAAGGTGGTTCTCTGTGGGGACGTCCTCCTAAGCCTCCGGCCGAGCACCGTCAGGTGAGGGCATCCCCCCGTGGGCCCAGAAGCACGTTGGAACGGCATAGGATGATGGGCAGGTCCCACAGGTTTGTGGGCAGAGAGGAGAAAGCGCCACGTAAGAACGCGAGGGGATCGGACTGGTGCCGAGGGTGGATCCGTGGATCCGTCCTGTGTGCGGAGCCCTACCCGGAAAGGCGGTCGGCACGCGGACTAACTTATGGCGACCGCCTGCCCGGGTGGACCGACCGGCACCGACACGCAGCGGCCTGCGCTACCGCCTGTCGTGGGGCTCGCGGTGCAGCCGTGTACCTTGAACACGGGCGTGTCTGTCACCTACCCGGTTGTGACGTCAGGCATCCCAAATACGATTTTGTGTTCCGTTCTTGATCTCGTGGCAACGTTCCTGTTACGGAAGGTGAGGATGCTTCGTCGTACGAGAAGACCGCTGGGCACAGGCCTGTTCTCAGTGGGTCCTCTTAGTCATCCTGGTAAATGGAGAAACGGGGGTCTCCGCCCTGATGGAGGTGTGGAAGTTGGAAGGAAGTGGGTCCAAATTGGTTTTGTTCCGGAGAAATCTTGCCGACAGCTGGACGTGGTGGGGAGAGACGTGGAAGCTGCGTGTGAGAGTCGAAGGGGGAGTGGGGCGGTTGTGTGTCTCGAACGGTTCTGTGCGCAGTGACGTGTCCAGAGAGGTGCCAACTATATACGTAAAGTAAGAGCGATCGGTGCCGGTGCCTGCCCGGGCAGAGTGTTGGTCACTAGAGTGGCATCGTCCGTGTCATCAGAGACGGTGATTGCCGGGCGGCGGGGTGCGTTTGCCCTTGAGCAGACTGCCTTGAACGGAGGAGGGCCCTGGCCGGCTCCTGGGTCTTCTCTAAGTTCTTGAGATTTTCTCAGGTTCTATTCCTGACAACGCGAACACGTAACGTGGGAGAAGACGAGCATCGGAGAAGGATACTTGGAGAAAGAAGGGAATGACGGAGACGCCCTCTTCGTCTCTTGCAGGTTCGTGTCCGTAGCCGGCCAGCCCAGAGCCCGTGAGGGGGGATCCCCACGGACGCAGGTACGCAGGTTAGAAGACCGTCGGTCGTCGTGGTTTACGACAAGTAAGAAACATGGGGCACGGCGGTCATGATGTGCCGGAGAGGGAGACGAAAGCTACGTGTGACGGTGCGGGGGACCGGGCGGGAACTACCGGAGGCGCGCTGGCCCCCGAATGTTGCCGGCCACGTAGTCGAAGCGTAGCGTGCCTTGTCGACGGAGCAGTGCTCGCCCGGGGCGACGTTCCCGCTGACCTGGCCGGTGAGGGGGATGGAGGTTTCGGTGATTTTAGGGCCGTGTGCTTTACGGGCGGCCGTGCTCCGGGAGGCCCCCTGCGTGCAAGGCGGCCCCCCGGTGATGTGTCGTGTGTGCCGAACGCCCGTGAACACCTGCCGGTCAGAGAAGGCGCGGGTGCCTTTTGCGACCAGAGCACAGAGAAGGGAGTGGCTGCTGTCGGGAGCATCGTGACCATCCGTGTGAATGTCCGGCAGGAGGAGGATCCGCTCCTAAGACGGTCTCCGAGCCGGAAGGTCGGCAGTCGTCTTCCTCTAAAGACGAGGGGAAGCGGACAGCCTACTCCTCAGGGCGAGGTGGGGGGAGAGCCGAAAGCTCCATCTCAGAACATGAAGGGGACGCCGCAGCTCGTCCGCTTTGCCCCGTGCCAAGTGCGGTGTCCAGTCGGGGGTGAGCCGGAGGCTCAGACTGCTGGAGACGACGACCCGTCTGGGCGAGTGACCCTGTGAAAGTAACACATCTGGGGTGTCCTTCGGGCCAGCGACGGGTTTAGGGATGCACGGGTCTTCGGCGCCTCGGATGCAGGAGGTCCCCGGCAGGCACGTTTGTGTGGCCTCCGGCATCCTCGTGACGGCTCCAGCGGGCCGTCCGAAAGAATGTGAATGCAAACAGACTTGGGAAGACGAAGATCCTGTGAGATGGAGAAGAGAAGGCGGGAGCGCTCGGTTCCTCGGTCGGGCCTGTGTCTCACCCGTATGAACGAGAAGAGCTCCGGGTCACACACGAGCGAGGCTAGCCGTGGGGAAGGCCCCGTGTTCGCGTTGCGTGTGATCAGGACGCGGTCTCGCGTTCGGTCAGCGCGATCCGGGGGCCGGGAGACGAAGGTACGCGGGAGCCAGCGAGCGAGATCAGGTCGGTCGCTGCCTGGAGCCCGTCCGCGAGCAGTGCCGCGTCCGGGAAGGTGCCGGTCGCATAGACCAGGTGTCGCGGTGCCTTTTGTGGCAGAGTGTGGCCCATCCCTAGCCGCCTCGGCGGGGTCCTCGACTTGGTTGCTGGGGAGGGGGTGGCGGTGTCCGTGAGCGGCCGGAGTATATCCCCAGGTGGTACCGGGAGTCGTCTGCTTCAGATCTTGGGTTTCCTCAAAGGGATCTCGCTGTCCGTTTCTTACAGGGTGAATTCCTACGCGTGGAAGGAGCGAAGATCCTTCCTGGCAGAAGCAAACACGGGAAGCGTCTTGTGCTCTCTGGTGTTTAACGATTTTCCGGGTAAATATGGAGGCTTAATGGGATCCCTACCGAGGGAACGATCCATGATGGAAGGCAGCGGTTTGTCACTTTATCTTACCGGACCGTCTAAGGGACGTTCCTCATTACGTGGTCTGTATCGATGTGAGAGCTCTCTCCATCCGAGAGTGCCATGTGGGGATGGGCGGGGAGTCCCTTGAGCCACGCTGTGTGCGGGGCCCTACCCAGAAAGGTACTGATTATAGATGCTACACGTAACAGTGCCTGCCTGGGTAGTGTAATGTTCCACAAGGAGAATTTTCCACTTGCCTGTGTCTCTCGATGGGGCTGGAGGTTCCCATGTTCTTGAGGTGCCGGTTCTTGAATCCAGGAAGGTCCTGGCAGGCACTCGTGTATTATCTCAGGCAGGGACGGCGACAGAGACAAGATCATCTCCGTGGCTGATTCCTAACGAGCTGAACAGCTGAGTGTTAGAGAAGATGAAGACGCTTACCTGTTTGTTTGTTTGTTCTTACAGTTTATTTATTTTGAGAGAGAGTGAGGACCCGCCAGTGGGGAGAATCAGAGAGAGTGGGGCGGGGCGGGGGGAGGGATTTCAAGCGGGCTCTGCGCCTAAAGCAGAGAGAGCCTGACGTGTGGGGCTCATCCCCCAACTGAGAGATCATGACCTGATACAAAACCAAGAGTCAGCTGCTTAACTGCCAAGGCCACTGAGGCGCCCCAAAGACACTTCTGCATAGAAGACGAGCACTGAGGAACACGCTCTTCTCTCTGTGTCTTCATAGACAACCAGAAAACGTAGACCAGGTGTGTGTGAACCCCCCCAAATGGAGGGATGCGAGATGGCATGCACTGTATCTACAGTATCTTGGGTCCTAGAAAAATCTTGGGTGCAGCCGTCCTGTTGGGTTGGCGAGACCAGTGAAAGCCGGATTTGATAGTAAGAGGTGTCCGGGGCCCGTTGTCCCTATGGAGGTGATCTTGTCTGCACTACCTGGCCATAAGGGTGTCAGTGACTTAGGTCTTTGGTAGTCAGTGGTTTCCTGGGTATAGGGCTGGTGCAGAGGAATGTTGGGTGTACCCTTCAGTGCGGTAATGTGGCTGGAGACACGTGTGTCCTAGAGCTGCCTGCTTTGAACACATGGGGGCCTCGCAGCCACCTGCAGGCATCCTCACATGATGTTAGCGTTCCCCCCGCTTCCCCGATAATCGGAATACTTAAAAATTTGGGAAGATGAGGATACTTCCTAATAGAGGAAGAGAATCGAGTAGCAGATTGAATCTCTGGGTCCTCATAATCATCCAGGTGAAGATGGAGAAGGTAAGGGATTTCTTAATGCACATTGAGTGATGTTGGCGGATGGTAGGTTGCCATTGGGTAGGAGCGAAGGACGTTCCTCGTCGCGGTCATTGTAAGGTGGCGGGGGTGATGTCAAAGCTGTATGTGAGAATGGAGGGGGCGCTGGGTTGGATCTGTCTTGAGTCACGATGTGTGTAGTGCCCTATCCAGGTAGGTGCCAATTCGATTTCCATCTGGGTCTTCGAAATCCTCCAGGAGAACATAGGGCGACGGGGATGCCATCAGACAGAAGTTTGCCTGTTTCGGTCACGAGTTAGACTTTTCTGCAATTGTGGAGACACCTTTGGTAGAGACGTGGTGGCAGAGTGGTTTTGATGAAAAAGGTGCATTTGTTCGTGCCATTGGTACCCGGCAGATCATTCAGTAGGAGGGTGCTGTTCGTGCAGTTTTACCCAAGTTGGACCCCAGGACCTCCAACCACCATACTTTCCCAGTATGGATCCTCTCACTTCTTCTACATTCACCTTGATGATGATGAAGAACCGGTGAGAAAAGAGCGTGTTCCTGTGTTTCTTCTTCTATAAGGAAGGGTCCTCCTCTTCTCAAAGCTGGAGGCGATTGCAGTGTGAAAGTGTGCAAGTGTCCGCGACGAAAGCTCTGTTGGCGTGTGGAAGGGGTCTGGATGGCATCTGTTTGGAGCCATGAGTGTGTGCAGTGCCTTGCCCAGAAAGGTGCCGATCACACAGACGGTGTGTGATCAGTGCTTCTCTGGGTATAGTAATGCTCACGTTAAGCAGCGTTTGTGTTATTTTTTAACTCACCGATTGGCACGGAGGCGCATCTGCCCTTGTGCTGACTGCCTTGAACATGGCGGTGCCCTGGCCGATATCTGGGTCTGATGTCAGGTATTGTCAAGAGGATTTCGGTGTTGCATTCCTAACAGCGTGAACACCTCCAGAGAAGAGAAAGGAAAGACCCTTGCTAAATGTACAGGATAACACAGATAAAGGTGGTGTTCTCGGAGCCCTCAGATCATTCAGGTCAAGGTAGAGAAAGAGAGTGTGGTACCACTGAGGTAGGTATGAAGTTGGTCGTGAGTGGGTCGTCGTTTTCTAGGGTCATGGTAAGATCTTGGATCTAGGCAGTGTGACCTGGGGACGGAGAGAGTTGAAACAACATGTGAGAGTCCAAGGAGGACCGGGCAGGCCCTCCCTTGACTCCTTCTCTGTGCGGCGTCCTACGCGAAAACGTTGATCACTTGGAGTACGCGGTAGAAGCACCTGTGTAGGCAGCGTGATGCTCGAAAAGAGCCAGGTGTTTTTGATTGCAAGTTTGTTTATTCTGGGGGGGAGGGGGGATCCCAAGCAGGCCCAGAGCCGTCCGCACAGAGCCTGACCCCGGGTCGACCCCACAAAATGGTGAGATCATGACCTGAGCCCAAATCAAGAGCCAGGTGCTCAAGTGACTGAGCCACCCAGGTGCCCCAAGAACAAGGTTTTTTGGGCGGGGGTTGGAATAGCGAGGAGACAGTAACTCACGTCTTTAGTTGTGGGCCTAAAACTAGACAATACTGTCATCATCTAGCTGGGTCTGGTCATAATTCTCCTAAGAGAATTCTAGTCCTCTATTCCTAACAGTGTGAGTACTTTTGTAACAGATGAAGAGAGCACAGGAACAAACTTGTTCTGTGGGCCCCATAATCCTAAGGTAAACTTTGAGCTTCTGAGACCGTCGTCACTGAGGGAAAAATGAAATATGGGGGTCGTGTGTCAGCACTTTCTGGGTTCATGGAAAACTCTTGGGGACACTCATGATGTGGTGGATAAAGAGATGAAAGTTACATTGGAGAGGATAAAAGGGAGCGGGCATGCCCTCCACACTGAAGCCATGCTGGGTTTCGTGCCCTGCCCAGAAAGGTGCCACCACTTCGATTAAGGGTCACCGGTGCCCATCTGGGTAGCATAACACTCAACAAGAAAAATGTTCACGGTGGCCTTCAGAACAGCGAGGGGGATGGAGACACACGTGTTCTTGAGCTGCCTGCCTTGAGCTCAGGGCGGTACGAGGAGCCACGTGTGTCTCTGGCAGCCTTCAAGTGGTTTCCGTGGTCCATGCCTTAGAGTGTTGTGAACACCTGGAGATCAGGAGAAACTAGGAATACGTTTCCTGATAAAAGTACAGATCACGGAAACAAGCCTGTTCTCCGTGAGTCCTCGTAATCATCAAGTAAAGGTAGAACACGTGAGGAGATCACCACTGAGGGAGGTTTGCAGTTGAAGGGAAGCGGGTTGCCATTTTCTTGGGTTTCGGGAAATGTTTGTCCAAGCCTCGTGGTGTGATGGGTTGAGAGAGAGAAGTACGTTTCCGAGTACGAGGGTGATTGGCACATCCTCTTCTGCTTGAGCCACGCTCTGTCAAGGGCCCTACCCGCCCAGAGCCATCCTTGTCGACTCGGGTCGTGCGTTCCTAGCAGCTGCCTTGGCCACGGAACCGCTGAACGACACTGGCGGTGGCCTTCCGATGTACGATGGGCGTGGAAATGCGAGGTTTTTGAGCTGCCTGCCTTGCATCCGGGAGGGCCCTGGAACCTCTCTCTCTTCGCAGGCATTTGCGGAATGATGTCAACGGTATATCTCTCACAGTGTGAACACGTAAAGGTTAGAGGAGATAGAGAGCTCGTTTTTAGAAGTGGATTGACACACAGATCCAATCTTGTTCATTCTGTATCCTCCTCGTTATCCTGGTGAATGTTGCAGAGGTGTGGAGATCCCCACTGAGCGGAGGTTTGAGAGTTGGAAGGCAACGTGTTGGCACCATCTAGGTTTATGAAAAAAACTTGGGTACTCTGAGCATGATGTGGGGAGAAGGATTCAAGCCCGTTGACCGCGTGAGGGCGACCGGGCAGGTCCTGTATGACGCCGCCACGTGTGCAGTGCCCTGTCCACACACGTGCTGATCACTTAGACTATGTGTAACTGGTGCCTTTGTGCACAGGGTGGGTAAGTCGTGATCGGAACATCAGTGGCGCCCTTCAGACCAGTGACAAGGTATGGCTACAAGTACTCTTAGGTGCCCTACGGGACGTCAGGAGGGCTCCAGCGGCCCCCTGAATCGCCTGCATCTTCAAGATGATTTCAGTGTCCCATTCCTAACCACGTACAACCTGTAAGTTAGAGAAGATGAGGACACTTGCCATCAGAGGAAGAGAACACGAGAACGATGAATGGCGTTACCGCTGGGTGCTCCTACAATCATCCAGGTAAACACAGAGATGTGGGAGTCCTTTCTGAGGGAAGGGCGCAAGTTGAGGTGTGGTGTGTGGCATTGCCTGGGGTCATGGGAAGATCCGGGGTGCGGTCATCCTCGTCTGTGGGAAGCCAGGCGACCAGGCTGCGTCGATAGTGGGAGATGGATTCCGGCCGTGTGCTACTGTCTGCCATGCGCAGTGTCCAGCCTGGACACCTGCCAGTCGCTTCGGGTATGTGTAATGGGTGCCTCTGTGGGTAGAGTGAGGCTCAGCAAGAACGTTTCTATTTCTGGTGGCCTTTGGACCACTGATGGGGTGGAGTTGCGGGTGTCTTTGAGCTCTTTTCCGGAACTGAGCTGGGTGTCAGTCACCTTCAAGACGTCCGTGCTTTAAGTATGGCCACTGGGCCAACGAGGCTTATCCCGACTGATAAGAATGGGTTCTTTTAGTAGATCTTGCTCACCCACCAATAAAGAGCAAAGCAAACAATTGTGGTTTTAGCTAAGGTGAAGAATCAGATGCTTTTTTTTTTTTATTAAGAAAGGTTATCTGGGACCGTCCAATGAGAATCTCTACATAAAAATTCCCCAAAGCATATTATTACCTTCTTGATAGGTCTGTTCCCTCGATGGCAGTAACCGTTCCCTGGGTGTTTGTGTATGTTCACGTGCGTCCGGTTGTACACCTTACGTACGTGCAGGCCTTTTTGTAGCAATTCTACCTCCATAAATGTGTTAAAAGGAAACCAAAGTGTATCCGCTCCCAATGACGCAGTCCTTCAGTGAGTGAGGTGTGTTGAGTACGGCCACTATCCCTGCTTTGTTTATTAGCAGGACAGAGAACACGTGAAGTCATCACCTTTGAACAAGATGGTCTCCCTGGCAACTATCGCGCTTGCGGGAACCCGGGCCTACCACATAGGCTATATTTTTGTTAGTAAATACGTCCTGTGGGTATTTGTGGATTTTTAAAAATTGAGTCCAATGAGGAAATGATTTTAGTAATTTATTAATACCACAGAAGAAACCTCCTCTAAAGCACACCTGACACCGGTTCCATGAACTTGGTGGGCAGCTGCATCGTTCATGTGACAAGAAATCTCTCGACGCCCGTGCTGAACTGCACTTCAAGGGTATATGCTTCGTTTCTGTTTCGTATATGTTTGGCATATATTCTTATTTCAGGTGTATTTATTTATTTTGTGGGGGAGGGGCAGAGAGAGAATCCCCAGCAGGCTCTGCACTTTTTACACAGACCTTGGTGTGGGGCTCGAGCCCACAACCGTGAGATGGTGACCTGAGCTGACAGGAAGAGTCGACGCTTAACCGACTGAGCCCCCCAGGTGCCCCTTCTTTTTGTTGATGTGTTCATTTTTTAAATATTAGGTATATTCGTGCCAAGATAGATACATATTAATTTTCACTCAATTCAAGCCCTGAAGACTAAGGAAACGCTTTAGAGAGGGCATTTAGTGACTGTGAATGACAAAAACTTTTGATTTTTACCGAGGCACGATTTCAAATTACACAACAGGGCTATATCCATGCATCTGTTGCTTTGAACTCAGCTTCTCTTGTTCCATGAGGACACCCTTTGAATGTTTGCATTTTACGTTGATTTTACCGTTTGGTTGTTGCTGTTTCCAGAACTCCTTATGTCCTTTGTTCAGGCCACTCTTGCGGACTTTCACTAGGTTGGGCCTGCACGTGTTGCTGACTTCAAAGCTGTAGAAGCAGCAGCATTGCGTGTGTACCACGTACAGTAAGGGCTGTTTCCGGTCGATGCAGTTGGCTTTCGTGGTCGCCCGAACCACAAGTCCTAGAGAACTGCGGCGAATGGTGGGCAGGGAGGGGGTCAAGGAAATTAGTCATCACTTAAATGTAGCTGCTGCTTTTTAACGTTTTAAAAATTTACTTATTTTGAGAGAACATGAGTGGGGGAGGGGCAGGGAGAGACAAGAGACGGAGAATCCCAAGCAGGCACAGGGGCTCGAACTCCCGAAACGCGAGGTCGTGACCTGAGCCGAAAGCAAAAGTTCGACGCTTAAGACCGAGCCACCCAGGCACCCCTTAAATGTAATTTCTTTGCTTGTGCGAAATTTGCTTTTGCATGGAAACAAATGGTATAATAGTACAGTCACTGATGTGTCTGTCACTACGTTCCAAAAACACTTAGCATGTATTTTCTCACTCATTTTTAACACCAATTTTATAATTAATAACAATTTTATATGCTGAACTATGGTGAGGATGAATTTAATTTATGAATAAAAGCTAAGCACTGAGATTGGCATGTAGGTTAGTATTAAGTCAGATAATTTATTGTCCAATTGGTTTCCATACAGCACCCAGTGCTCCTCCCCACAGGTGCCCTCCTCAATGCCCATCACCCACTTTCCCCTCCCCCACCCCTCATCAGCCCTCTGTTCTTAGCGTTTAAGAGTCTCTTATGGTTTGCCTCCCTCCCTCTCTGTAACTCCCCCCCCCCACCATGGTCTCCTGTTAAGTTTCTCAGGATCCACATATGGGTGAAAACATACGGTATCCGTCTTTCTCTGCCAGACTTACTTCACTTAGCATAATACCCTCCAGTTCCATCCACATTGTTGCAAATGGGCAGATTTCATTCTTATTAATGTTTAATAATTATGGCTTTGTTAACATTAAACTTTAAAATCATTTTTCATTCAGGTAGGAATCACTGATGCGAACATAATTAGAAGACTTGCTCGTGTTATTTCTCCTAAGAAAGGATTGAATACTCATTTCAGGTTCTTTGTATTAATTTTTAATGATAAATTCTGTTTTCATTCACAGTGACTAATGAATGTAGGGGAGATATATATACGTATATGTGTGTATATATATATATGTAGACAGTTTATTTATGTTGAGACAGAGCAAGCTGCAGAGGGTCAGAGGGAGAGAGAGAATCCCAAGCAGGCTTCGCACTGTCAGTGCAGAGCCTGTGCAGGGTTTCGATTCACGAAACCATGAGATCATGACCTGAGCTGAAGTCAAGAGTTGGAGGCTTAACCAACTGAGCCACCCAGGTGCCCCATATTATTATTATTTGTGTGTGTGTGTGTGTGTGTGTGTGTGTGTGTGTGTGTGTGTGTGTGTATCTCTAGCCATTTTCATTCTGGTGTACCTTAATATTCAAATTCATTTTTTCCTATTAAACATATACTGTGATGTTTAATTTTATGTCATCTTAGCTAGCTAGGCAGGTGATACCCAGTGTTGGGTGCAACACAAGTAAAGATGTTGCTGGGAAGGTATTTTGTCCGTTGAGATTAACATTTAATCAGTGGACTTTAAATATAACACATTACCTTCTGTAACCTTCTGTAATGTGGATGAGTCTCACCCAATCAGTTGAAGGCCTGGTCCCCCAAAGAAGAGAGAAGATAATTCTGCGTTTAGACAGCGTTTATTTTTTTAAAAATTTCAATGTTTATTTACTTTTGAGAGAGAGAGAGACCATGTGAGTGGGTAAGGGGCAGAGAGAGAGCAGGCTCCAGGCTCTGAGCTGTCAGCACATAACCCCAGGTGGGGCTTGAACTCCGAAACCGTGAGATCATGACCTGAGCTGAAGTTGGAGCTTAACCGACTGAGCCACCCAGGCGCCCCCAGACAAGACAGCCTTTAGATCTCAAGATGGAACATTAGTTTTACCCTGGGATGCCACCCTGCCTGTCTGCCATGCATATTTTCAGCTCTTGCCAACCCCAACAATCATGTGAGCCAATTCCTTAAAGTAAATAATCTCGTTCTTGCTTTCACTCTTGCTCTTTCACGTGTGTTTGTGTACGTGTGTGTGCGTGCGTGTAAATGTGATTAGTTCTATTTCTCAGGAGAACCCTGAATAGTACATATCCTTGTCTTTTTAATAGATGCTCGGGGCACCTGAGTAGCTCAGTTGGTTGAGCGTCTATTGATTTTGGCTCTGGTCGTCATCCGAGGGTTCTGGGATTGAGCCCCACGTCAGGCTCTGTGCTAAGCTTGGAGCCTGCTTGGGATTTTCTCTTTCTCCCTCTGCCCCTCTCCCCTGTTCATGCTCTGTCTCTTGCTCTCTCGACTTTCAAATAAAATTGAAAGAAAATGCTCCTGTGTGTTTCTGTGAGTATGCGTGACATGGCTGTATTTTTAACAAATGGGATCATACAGTGAGCTTTGTGTAATGTGGTCAAACTGCGAAAATGAACAGATTGGTGACTTTCTCCATCAAATATGTTTTCTGTTTTAAGTTTTAAAATGTAGTTATTTAAGGTACGGCTTTAGGGTTGGTGATGTAAACCAAGGATGCGATTTTCTTTTTACGTGTTTTCCCGTATCTTATAACGCAGAGTTCTCTTCTAGAAAGTCTCTGGGAGTGATTTGTGCAGTAACTTTATGTGTTCACTTCTGTAACTTTGACATTACCGTGTAGGATCTTGTATGTGAAATGATCTTCCTTACTCTTCTTGTTTTTTAAGAATTTGGGGGGAAATCTGATTCATTTATATATACGCAATGAAAAATAGCATCACCTTGTCACATATCTCTGAATTTCACTTTTTAGCCTTCTGACTTTGCTTTTGCAATGATGGAAGTTAGGTGAGTGAACATCTTTCCATAGTAGAACTTGCTCATCTCCTGGTGTGGGTGTATGCCGTACAGATTTTGTTTCTTTCAAGAAAAGGCCTGTTGTGGTTTTCATAGATCTGTAGAATGGGTGTTGGAAGTTTATTCCTAATGCCTTTATTTCTTTTTCTTTTATGTCAGTTACATTCTCATCCCCATCATCTTTGCTGACTGATTGTTGGGGGTAGACAGGTAACATGCGTAGTTTTGCAACTCAGCTCACCTGTCCATTCTTATTTTTTAGCCCACTTTTGTTAGACTGTTGCACTTAAAGATTTTAGGAAGTAAATTAAACTTTCCAAATATATTGACCTGTTCTGAACTGCTTTACAATGGAATAAATAGGTGGATACTTCCTTCGTTGTCAACTTACTTTAGAGAGAGAGCAAGCAGGGGAAAGGGGCAAAAGGAGAGAGAGAGAGAGAGAGAGAGAGAGAGAGAGAGAGAATCTTAAGCAGGCTCTGTGCTGAGCCCAGAGCCTGTCATAGGTCTCAATCCCACGATCCTGGGATCATGACCTGAGCTGAAATGAAGATTAGGATGCTCAACCCACTGGGCCATCCAGGTGCCCCTCCATTGTTAACAAGTTTTTTAATTTTTTAGTGTTTTTATTTATTTTTGAGAGAGACAGAGACAGAGCGTGAGTGGGGGAGGGGCATAGAGAGAGGGAGAACCAGAATCCAAAGCAGGCTGCAGGCTCTGAGCTGTCAGCACAGAGCTCGATGCAGGGTTCAAACTTGTAAACTGAGATCCTGATCTGAACCGAAGTCCGACGTTCAACTGACTGAGCCACCCAGGTACCCCTTCGTTGTTAATTTTAAAATTACGTCTCCCTGGGGAGCCTGGGTGGCTCAGTCGGTTGAGCATCCGACTTCGGCTCAGGTCATGATCTCGCGGTCCGTAGGTTCGAGCCCCGCATCGGGCTCTGCCGACAGCTCAGAGCCTGGAGCCTGTTTCAGATTCTGTGTCTCCCTCTCTCTCTCTGACCCTCCCCCGTTCATGCTCTGTCTCTCTCTGTCTCAAAAAAAAAAAAAATAAATGTTAAAAAAAAATTTTTTTTAAAAATTACTTCTCCCTGACTCCTGCTCAGGCTTTCCTTTATACAGATTCCTTTTTCTTTCAAGAACTTGGTAGCAACATCTGGAGTTTTGAAGCACTAGGCTTCCTGTGTCATCCACTGTGTCATCCTGAGTCACTGCCATCTGGAGACTTTTTGGTATGAAAAACAGGGCAGGGCACTTTATTATATAGGTGACTTTTATCTCGTCAGAAATTCCTGAAATACGTCCTTCTTGGTAGTCAGTAGTTTGCAAATAGAGAATCCTTGTGTTCTAATTAAATGGGTTTCTAATCTTGTGATGATAAAATTGCTTTTGCTTTCAAGTTCCAAAAGTATTTTTACATGTTGCCTCATGACAAATCAGGGCTGCAGAATATTATAAGTGTATTCACTTTTGGTTTCTTGTGAGTGTCTAACCACAGAAATGTTTTCAGGTACCTTGTCTCCCAAGTACATAATAATTTACCACATGATGCTTATTACTTTTACTACTTGTTAATTTTACTAGTTTATTACTACGCTACTAATACAACCATAGCTAGTGCTCCTAGTATGACTAACTTTACAAGTAAAGCTAAGATGAAGTTCAATTTAAACAGGAAAGCTACCTGTTTAAGATGCATCTCTGTGTGTGTGTGTGTGTATGTGTGTGTATTCTGTGTTTACAAAAATGGGATCATGCCAGTCACCTACTCTGTGAATATTTCCACTGTTAAATAAGATTTATTAACGTTTGTTTTAAATTCATACACTGTAACTCATGCAGAATGTGATATGAGGGCAATGAAGTCAGTATTTTATTTGATTATTTGCCCTTTCGAATAGGAATTAACCAGACGCTATTTTAGTTGTCTATTTTCTTCCAGTTAGCTCTCCCACAGTATTTTAATAAGGACAGCTTTTACCTACCTAGACACTGAACATCTTGTGTATGTATTTTTTATCTCCTTACAACTTTCTGAACTACTTCATCATTTTTCAAGTTTTCATTGGACTCTCTGTGTTGATTAATATATGTTATCTTTGGGGTTTTTGGTATTGATTTTCTACATTGATTTTTTTTTTTTAAGAAACCCAATGATGTCTCAGCCTAACTAGAAAAAAATTAGTAAAATCGAATATTGAAAACATAAGAACACCTGTAGACAAACCCTCTCTTTTGAGGATTTTCTTCAGGCAATTTTTAGAACTTGAACTTATTCAAGTATGAACGTAATTGTTCATGCTAAAATATACATGTGTATACTCACATGAATATATGGATGGACAATACATTTTGTGTGGGGGGGGCGCGTTAAGAACATCTGAAAGTCACTGCTGAAGTTCAAAACATGCAATTCTCTCTTGATTTTTGTATCCCATTTGCTGAAATTTACTGTTATAAAAGTAAATTTATAATTTTTACCTTGTATCAATTTATGATAACGCATCTTAACTAGTTAAGAATAATAGCTTAACATTTGTTGGCTCTCATTTGTTTTGAGGTTAACGCTCACCATTCTTAAGTGTACTTGGTATTGTATCAGAAATCCCTATCAGGTTACAAAATGCCACCATATTGCTCCAAATTTCCTCATGCCCTTTCCAAATCCAGCCCCAGACAGAATCAGTATTTTAGTTTTTGTCTACCACATATTAATTGTCCATGGTCTAGAAGTTCAGGTAAATGGGATAATCTAGTGCCCTCTTTTGTGCATGGCTTCTTTCTTTCCTGAATAAACTGCTTTTGAGATTTATCCATTTGATGTCTGTGTCAATATTTCACTACTTTGTATTGGCGAGCTGTATTCCACTTAATGAATATATCACACTTCTTTTTACCCATTCTCCTACAGATGGACAATTCTGGTTTGGGGCTATTATAAATAAAGCTTCTATTAACATTCATGTACAAGTCTGTAGACTTATATTTTCATTTCTCTTGAGTAAATATTTAAGTTTAGGGTTTTTTTAACGTTTATTTTTGAGAGACACAGAAAGAGCGTGAGCAGGGGAGGGGCAGAGAGAGAGGGAGGCACAGACTCCAAAGCAGGCTCCAGGCTCAGGGCTATCAGCACAGAGCCCGACGCGGGGCTCGAACCCATGAACCGTGAGATCATGACCTGAGCCGAAGTTGGACGCTCAACCGACTGAGTCACCCAGGCGCCCCCCTTGAGTAAATATCCAAGTGTACAAATGCTGGTTTATAGGGAGAGGGATATTTTTAATTTTCGGAAAAATTGACAGGCCTTTGTCCAAGGTGTTAAAAATGTTTACCCTGCCCCCGACGACGGATGACAATACTGTGACTGGTCAGCATTTTCACAGACCGTTGCAATTGCCGGTCTTTTTATACCTGAGCCATTTGAGTGGCATGTAGTGTTCTGTAGGGGGTTGGATTTGCATTTCTGCTGATGCCCGATGGTGCTAACCTGTCAACTTTTCCCTGTGTGTTGTTGGCTAATGTATGCCTTTATGTTCAAGAAATCAATATCAAGTGGAGGTTCTGATAGCTTTTGGTAATAGCGTATAATTATGTATACGTAATCAAGATAGAGAACCGATGCTCTCGTCCTAAAAACTTTCCTCGTGTTACCTTGTATGCGGTGCAGCCAGCTACACGCTTTCTCACACAGCAGGTCTGCCTTTTCAGAACATTCATCTAAGTGAAATGCGTTCAGTGTCCTTCATTCACTTAGCATAAGGAACTTGAGATCCATTTCTGTTACCGCGTGTACGAATCGTTGATTCTTTCATGTTGCCGTATTGCGTCCCATGGTGTGATGTACCGTAAATGATTTATTCATTTACCAGGTTTTGGATGTTTGCTCTGCTTCCGTTTGGGGACTGTTATGAGTAATTGCGCTGTGAGCATTTATGTACACATGTTTGCACGGACATCCATTCTTACTTATCTCGAGTAAACACTTAATAGTAGAATTACTGGGTCATTATAGCGCACATATATTCATAAAGCCTTGCCAGTGTTTTTGCAGAGTGGCTAAACAATTTGCCTTCACACCAGCCATGAGTGAGAGTTTTACTTTCCCACACATTCAACAACAATTGGTAGTTTCAAGTCTTTTACTTTTTTTATTTTTATTTTTAATTTTTTAATATTATTGTGTGAGCCGGGGAGGAACAGAGAGAGAGGGAGACACAGAATCCAAAGCAGGCTCCAGGCTCTGAGCTGTGATCACAGAGCCTGACATGGGGCTCGAAGTCACAAACTGCGAGATCATGACCTGAGCCAAAGTCAGACGCTTAACCGACTGAGCCACCCAGGTGCTCCTAGTTTTTATATTATTGAAGTATTACGGACATACAATGTGAATATCAGTTTTGGGTGTACGACATTGATTTCAGACAATTCTATACATTATGCAGGGCTCAATCCCACCACCCTGGGATCATGACCGGAGCCAAAACCAAGAGCTGGACACCCACCTGACTAAGCCACCTAGACCTCTCACCTTCAAATATATCACTTTTGTATATTTTATATGCCCAAAAATATGGGTACTGTTTTTTTAGTTTTTAGTTTTTTTTTTTTTTTTTAGAAATAATTGACTTGCATCACTGTGTACAGTGTTTTATACAGTAGTATTTAAATCAAAGAGGGAGAAGACCTATGTCTTTATATTATCTCTTATATCAGTGGATTTGATTTTTTAAATGTGGATTTGAATTAACATTTTCAGTCCTTTTATTTCAGGTTGAAAAGCTTCCTTTAGTATTTTTTCTCTAAGACGTGGCTTCACTAGCAATAAGTTCAGTTTTTGTGTTATCTGGGAATGTCTTTATTTTGCATTCTTTTTTTTTTTTTTGAAAGATAGTTTTCCTGGATATAAAATTTTCCCTAAACAGTTACTTCTTCTTTCAGTGCTTTGAATATGTCATCCGGTGCTTTCTGGTTTCCATGGTTTCTGATGAGAAGGCAGCCATTTTTGTTGGTGGGTTTCTTTTACCCATGACGTGTTCTTTTTCTCTTGTGTCCATGCTTTTGTTTTAGTAATTATAGTTCATTGTTTTTACTATGAGGACTGGATAAGAGTCTCTTGGTGTATTACTTAGAGTTCATTTCAGGGCTTTTTTTTTTGGTGTTTAAACTTACATTTTTCATCAAATTTGGAAAAAAAATTTTTAGCTGTTAATTCTTTGAATAATTTTTGTGCTCTTTTTTCTCATATTCCCAGGACACCTAAGTTGATAATCTTAATGGTGTCCAACATTGCTCTGACGCTCTGTTAGTTTACTTCATTTATTTTTGTTGGTTTTACATGTTGGATACTCTTTATCCATCTTTCTTCATGTTAACTGTTGCTTTTTGTTGTTGTTGCCAGTTCAAGCCTACTATTAATTCCCTGTAGTGAAATGTACACTTCAGTTATTATCATTTTTTAAATGTTTATTCAATTTTGAGAGAGGGAGAGAGTGCTAGCGGGGGAGAGGCAAACAGAGGTGGGTCAGAGGATCCAAAGCAGGCTCAGTGCGGACAGAAGGGAGCCCAGCCCGATGCAGGGCCTGAACCCAGGAACTGGGAGATCGTGACTTGAACCAAAGTTGGACGCTTAACCGACCGAGCCACCCAGGTGCCCCTCGCTTCGGTTCTTATATTTTTCAATTCTTTCCATTTAGCCCTTCTTAACAATTTCTATCATTTGTCTCCTTTATTTTCTTACTACCAAAAGGGCTCATATTTTCAATAGCACATTTAGTGTCCCCCACGCTCCATTTTTTGTTTCAAAAAGTCCGTTCCTATGGTAAGAGGTTTGTCTCTCCCTTTTCTTACAGACTGCCTCTCGGGCACAGTGTCTGAGCCACTGATCTGGGTACTGGGCAGGGTGTTAAACTCTGGTTTTCTCAGCCCACCTCTCCTGATTTCTAACGTCTTCCTAATGAACAAGCTAGGGCATGGGCAGTCCGGGCCCCAGTATTCTCACGCAGCTGTCCCTAGAGCGGAACGTACATCAGATGAGTGAGGAATGGTTGTAGGAGTCCTCTGGTCTCTGACTAGGCTCACGAAGACTGACCTCTTCAGCTCGGGCTGGGAAAGGGTGAGGAGTGCGAGCAACCTGCCCTTTTGTTTAAAAACCTTATTACTTGATGGAGATCTGAGAGGAAAGAGAGCCTGTCGTCTTAGTCGCTGTCAGTGGGATCTGAGGCTTCATCAGTCCGAGATGGGGACGAGAGAGGAAGCGCGTCGTGGCTCAAGGGACCTCGACTCTTGCCAACCTTCCTACGTTCTCGTAAAGTTAGCTCGGACAAGGATGTCGCGCTAAAGACCATTTCCGAGACAAGTTTTGTGATGTTATTTATTTCTTTATTTACTTGGTAATATTATTTGAAAGTTTGTTTATTTTTGAGAGAGTCAGAGAACATAAGCACGGGAGGTGCAGAGGGAGAGGAGGACGGCATCCAATGCTGGCTCTGAGCTGTCAGCAGAGAGCCCGATGGCAGGGCTCGGACTCACTAACTGCGAGATTAGAACCTGAGCCGAAGCCAGACGCTCAACCGACTGAGCCACCCGGGCGCCCCTATTTTTCAAAGAGTTTGTGCCGGTGATGCTCCTTTCTCTGGCCACTGAGTTTGCAGAGCTCCTCATGCTGCCATCCCAGAATTGAAGCTTTTGCAGTGCTCTCTATTTTGCGGGGTTCTGTTTATTTACCTTACCTATTATTCCTGGAGTTGAACGTTAGCCTAACTTTCTCCACTTCTCTAGGTGTTTATAGGGAGTGTTAAAATACCTGTTTGATCACGTCGTGATATTTAGGAATGTCATAGCCCAATTTGTCTTGTGATATTTTTTGTCCTATCACAGAGGTCAAACCGCGGTGTCTCCTTTAATACTGTGTCTGAGATCCGGCACATAGATAAACATGTTGGCGTCCACAGCTGTGCTTGTAGTCAAAAAGCGTGGACCATGGTCGGGTTCTTACCGCGTTAAAGAAAATTTACAGCTGTACGTGAACCTATTTAGTTATGTATTAGAGTGAAACCTAATGTCTAGTTCCTGCTCTGAGCATTTGGGTTCCAAGTAAGAGCCCAGCATGTTTTCAGTTACTACGCGTTCTTAGAATTTCAGCCATTGCCTTATTTTTTTTTATTTTTATTTTTAAAAAAAATTTTTTTTTCAACGTTTATTTATTTTTGGGACAGAGAGAGACAGAGCATGAACGGGGGAGGGGCAGAGAGAGAGGGAGACACAGAATCGGAAACAGGCTCCAGGCTCTGAGCCATCAGCCCAGAGCCCGACGCGGGGCTCGAACTCCCGGACCGCGAGATCGTGACCTGGCTGAAGTCGGACGCTTAACCAACTGCGCCACCCAGGCGCCCCAGCCATTGCCTTATTAATCCCGTGAATGTATCTGTGTGCTGGTTTTTATGGTGAGTGTTTGTTCTTTCAGCTGCCTCAACTGGTCTTTGCGTGACCTCTGAGGTGGCGAGACCCGTGGTAAGTGTTTCGTATCGCTGCTGGGAATACAGAATCGGAAAACGGGTAAATACACAGCGTTTGGCCTTCTGTAAGCAACGTGCGATTGTGGTCTGCTGCCGTTGCTGTTACTGTTAATAGGTATTATTCATTCCTGTCTCAGTGAGAGGTGACCTTGAAATCGGTTTGATTAAATACCATGGGGTAATGTCACCAACGAATGCCTTATCCAAGTATTTTTTTCCACAGGTTTGAATAGATCTTCTCATTCAAATGTTTTTTTTTTTTTAAAGGAAGTATCATTATTTTTACAAAAATAGAGACACAGAACGTGATGATTTCAGTTACCATTGTCCTTTGATTGCACCCCAGCCTCACTCACAAGTATTCATTATGAGCAGTGTCCACATCTTCATATTTGTTCAAACGAACCTATACCCTTCATTAACCATGCGTTTCATATATTGTACTCTTACGTAGACATGCAGCTAATTGGTTTTCATTTTTGCTCGCTTGAGAGAGACAAAATTACAGTATATTTATAGACTTCAGTAAATCGTCTCTCAGCTCAAAAACATTACTTGTGTACATTCTTCCAGGTCCCATTCTGTGTCTATAATGTAAACCAGTTTTTATTATATGATCAAAAATAAAATTTTCCTAACAGAGTTTTTCTTAGAAATCTGGTCCTTTGATCCATCTTTTTAAATTCTTTTTGCTATTATGACAAAGTGACTTTATCACTTGGTGGTATAGAAATTTGTACAGTTTGTTTCCGTTTTGAGGTCAGCTTGGTTAATCTCCCCAACTTCTGTATTTGCTCTTAATCTAGAAGAACACTGTGCCAAACATCAAGAGACTTGAAGTGACTTTTTCTCCTCCCCCGTTTATCCTTGACCTAAAATTGTAAAACGTGTTCCGGAAAACGTACATTTTTGGCAGTATCCAATCTTGCCATACATGAATATGGGTGTTCAGGTTTTTGCTGTAAAGTTTTAATTTACATAATGTGGGCCCTGAAGTATTTCTTGATAATTTTATTGCTCGCTAATTTACTCTGACTTTCTTTGGTCTGTGTGTTTTTTTTTTTTTTTTTTTTTTTTTTTTTTTTTTTTTGCCATGGCGTGTTGTAATTATCATGGCAGTATATGGGAAGTATTGAGTTTATATTTATTGTGAATACACTTCTAGACATATATGTCGTATATAGCAGTGTGCATATGTTGGCATAGATTGATGGATACACATAAGTTTTTTATGTAATTTTTTTCCCTTCAAACTACAGAAACCTGATTAGAGCATACGTGTCGTGCAGTAGGTCAGTAGTTGAATTGTGGGTGTTGATGTTAAGCATATAGAATGTTTACCCTCAGAGTACTTCTGTGCTGGTAGGTGGGGCATTTGGCTTCTAATCAGGAGAGCAACGTGGTCTCAAAGAATTCATTTTGTCAAGAATGGAAGTAATGTTGTGGGAATACAGTTCCTCGTTTCTCCGTGAGTTTCTCAAAGTATTTCTGTGTGTATGGATATTTTTTAATTCTCATGAGAGATCTGAGGTGTGGAATTAAAAGCGTCCACAGCTCGGGGAGCCTGGATGAGCCCGTCGGTTAAGCGTCTGACTTCTGGCTCAGGTCGTTATCTCCTGGTTTGTGAGTTCGAGCCCTGCGTGGAGTTCTGTGATGACAGTGTGGAGCCTGCTTTGGATTCTTTGCCCCTCTCTCTGCGCCTCCCCCTCTGTGTTCTCTCTCTCTCTGTCTCTCTCTCTGTCTCTCTCTCTCTCTCTCTCAAATATAAGCAAACAAAACAAAGCGTCCACAGCTCCGCTAACTTGTGATGCCTGAATAGGGTGATCCACATGCTGTTTGTATCCCAGCTGCCACGGAAGCATGTAAGTGAGTAAGCGGTAAGTCGGTGTGAGTCCTGATTTTTAGACGTCTAAAAAGCAGAAACTGTTCCTCAAGATGGGAAAACAGGAAGCCTTTACCTTTTAGATCGTTCATTATGCATCCCACAACAAGAGAGTACCCTGAGTACGTTTAAATATTTTCAGTGTAATTTGTTTTCTGTTTAATAATAAACATAACACTTTTTCAGCCTTATGTATAACATAGGGCAACGATATACAATGAAAACTTAAAAATCAATCTCTTCCTGAAAGTTCTCCAATTCGTATCCAGTTTTTAACCCATGTTAACCACCTCATTCATAAAATTTAATAGCATATTTATACTTAAACACCTATTAAACCATAGCAGAGTTGTTTGTTATTCACATTAAAATGAGATAATTTATTCCAAAGCATCTTATCTCTTAAAAATACTCCAGTAGCATTTTGTTAGGGATCTCTCCCTCCTCGCACTTACCTTCCCAGATTGTTCAATCCTTCTATTTTTTATTTTTATTTTTTTAAGTAATCGCTACATCCCATGTGTGGCTCGAACTTACGAATCCAGGATCGGGGGTCGCAGTGCTCCGTCGACTAGGCCAGCCAGGTGCCCCCGTGTAACTTTTGAAATTAAGTTCTGCTCTCTCGTCGTCTCAACAGGTAGCCACTAAAACCAAGGCAGATGATGGTGCCGATTGGCGTCTGGGTGCCCTCCTGGCACCTACTGCTATGCCGGAACTCGGCTGTGGGATCTGGACCCTCAGTTGAACTGTATGAGGAGGGACTTTGGCCAGCTTCTCCAGATTCGCCATCGGAGAAACCAGACTCCTGAGAGCCCTTCAGACCTCCAGCTGCTCTGGTCTCCTCTGATGCTCCCAGCCAAGTGCAGCCTCGGGCCTTCGCACGGGCTGTTCCCTCTGCCTGTGCTGACCTCTTAACTCGGCGTCCTGGTCCCTGTCCTTGGCTCTCCCACCCCACCCTGTCACCCTGCTCTACATGTTTTTTTTGTTTTTTTTTTTTTACTTCATGCCACTTGTCCCGCATTAACGTGGCTTATCATTTCCTCACTGCGTCTTCTCCAGAGTGCACAACTGTCCCAGTTGGGGAGGTTCCCGGGGTGTGGGACTTTGCGGTTTTAGTACTGGGCGAGACCCAGGCAGACTGAGCTGAATTGGCCACCTTGTTTCCTCGTCTTTCTGCTCCCAGCAGCATGAAACCGTCACAACTGTGGAGGCCTCCGTTTTGTTCAGTGATTTATCGCACGCCATCAACAACGGTGCCTCACACACACGGTAGGCAGTTAATAAATCTTGGCTGAAGGAAGGAAGGAAAGAATGAAGAGTAAGAGTCCCAGTGGTTACATCCTGGGAGCTAGGCACGTAGATTCTAAATGGACCTGCTGCGTGTTATTTAGAGCGGCCAGAATTAAAATCTACCGTGAATATAATTACTGAAGTTTCTAAGTCACTGTTTAGTTCACGTACATAGTATTTCCCCATATCTTGCCTCACTTAATCCTAATGGCAGTCCTGCAGCATAAAATGAATATCTTCTATGGCATCCGACGTTTCTGAATGTAAAAGTGGGTTATTCCATAAAGGTGTTTTCACGTCCTGACTCTGGAATAAGCGTTCACTGAATGTTCCTGCCTTCATTATGATCCTCATTATTAATTTCAGTATTACTGAGCTAGTCCTTGGCCTTTTATTTAGAATGGGAAATTTGCATACTTGGGAAGATTGATGGCTTGTATAAAGTCACCAAACAAGTGAGTGGCTGATGCTCCTGTCTAAAGAGTTTTGTTCCGATTTGGTCAATTTAAATGCACCCAAGGAAAGAGTGCTCTTTTTACTGTATTTTTCCCCGCTTTATTGAAGTATACTTGTTACACAAAGAAAATGTGCATATTGTATACATTTTGATTGTATACATTTGTGTGAAGCGAAGTTGTCATTCATTTCCTCAGCCTGCCTCCCACTTCAGCAATGCCAGATTGGCCCGGCACCATTGAGTAATCAATTTTGCTGTAGTGTTACCTTTTTAAATTAATGCTTCAATACTGTACTGTTTTAACTTACGAACCATTTAATATCTACAGTCACAAGTATCCCTCATCGCCTTTCTTTTTTGAGGGTTTTTGGGTGTGATCTCCCCTACTGAAGACTTAACGGCTAAAATTTAAACTTCACTTTTCAAATTTCTGATAACACATTTGGCTTTTCAATTCATTTGCCAGAATACGAAAGTATTTTTGAGAAAATGAGCATTTGGTAACAGTCTGTCTCAATTCATGTGTGTCCGTCTGGCGAATCCTCCAAAGCTGCCCGTTTAAACCCCTTAGGGAAGTTTTGTACTTTCTTTATATAGGGCCTGAGTAAGTCTTCACAAGCGGATTGGTGAGTTACTTTCTTCCTGCTGTGCATTAGTTCTGAATTAGTTGATCTTTAGAAGACATTGGTAGGTAGCAAAAGTAGTAATTCTTTCTTTCTTTCTTTCTTTCTTTCTTTCTTTCTTTCTTTCTTTCTTTCTTTCTTTCTTTCTTTCTTTCTTTCTTTCTTTGTTTATTGACGTTGAGAGAGAGTGCGAAGGAGCAGAAGAGGGGCAGAGAGACCTGGGGAGAGGATCTGAAGCAGGCTCTGTGCCGACAGCAGGGACGCTGACGCGGGGCTTCAACTCATGGACCGTGAGATCGTGACCTGAGCCGAAGTAGGACACGTAACTGACGGAGCCCCCAGGTGCCCAGTAATTCTTTATTTCTTAGCAGTCAACTTACTGAAATGTTCAGCACCGCTCGGAGTTTTGGAGGCCTGATTTTCACATGTGATGATTTAGGAACATAAAAAGCATTCATGTGTTTGTAGCACTATGTGGGCAAATTTTATACATCGTGCACAAATGTCAGAGGATTAATGGATGGGCATTATTAGGTTTTTGAACCCTGTTGAAAATAAGTTGTATGAGTATGATCATAAATAGATTTTTGGAATAGAGAGGCCATAGACTTCTTTAGGTCCCCGTGTGTATCTGCAAATCAAAAAAAGGTGCAATTATTTATCTTTTATATATCTATATATAGATCTATGTATATAACGTATGTAGATAGAGAAAATATTACATGCCTTTAAAATCTACACAGAGGCGCCTGGCTGTCTCCGTGTGTACAGTGTGTGACTCTTGATCTCGAAGTCACGTAGTTCAAGCCCCACACTGAGTGCAGAGCCTACTTAAATTATAAATAAAAATCAAATATGTATGTATATCATCGTTTAGAGTACAGCTCTCTAACCCATTCATTAGTTTAGTTTTTCATATAAAATCAAACTTGCTATTTTCCATCTAAGCAGCTAATATATACTAAAAAGAGCAAACTTTTGGGAGTGTGTCAATTTTGTGTCATTGATAATCCAGTTCCTCAAATACACTAAAAGAGCAGACTTTTAGGAGTCCATTTTTGTGTCGCGGATAATCAAGTTGTTCCTCAAATACACCCGTCCTGATGGTGCTTTTGAAGAGCGACCTGCCCACCAGCCTCATGCTGATCTTACTCTCTTTCTTCTAAAGACTCTTTAGTCTTTTTGCACACTTAATATCGTCTAATTTTATTGTTTAATTATTTGCTTTTTTCTTTCTTTATTGTATCCCCCCCCCCCCGACAAAGTAGAGCATAAAGTCCGATGGAGGTATTCTTTTCTGTGTTGTTCACAGATAATGACTGTGTGCCAACAGTAGCACCTGGCACATAGTAGATGCTCATTAAATGTTTGCTGAGTGGAAAAAAAATAACATTAGAAGCAAACTTGGCTAGTAAGAAAGATTGTGAGACAGAGTACTCACTGGTTAGTGGGCGTGTAGATACTAAATAAGACAATCACATGTTAATTTTTAGGTGTTCTTACAGGCATGACATCAGTTGTGAGGATTGCGTAACTTTTTAGGCTTCTAAGTAGCTTTTTCACTTACGGAAGTATTTCCCATACGTTGAATAGTGATAAAAACAATACCAGTCCTGTGACGTGGAATTAACCATGATGTCGGACACCTAGGTGAGTTGTGAGATGACATATACAAAGGCATTTCCACACTTCCTGGCCTGGCAGCAGACCCCCAGTGAATGTCAGTGATTTCATAATCATCCTTATTAGTGCAGCTATCATTGTTATTAAAAGCAGTTCTTTCATTCTTAATTCTAGATGGCAAGTGTGTGTTCAGAGAGGATAAATGATGTGTTGAAGCACACAAAGCCAAGGGGGCTGTGTTTTCATTCATTGTTAGAAATAGGATGTTCTATGTCAATATTGTTAATATTAAGGGGCGCCTGGGTGGCTCAGTCAGTTAGGCGTCCGACTTCGGCCCGGGTCATGATCTCGTGGTCTGTGAGTTCGAGCCCCGCATTGGGTTCTGAGCTGTCAGCTCAGAGCCTGGAGTCTGCTTTAGGTTCTGTCTCCCTCTCTTTCTGCCCCTCCCGTGCTTACACTCTGTCTCTGTCAGAAATAAACATTAAAAAATTTTTTTAAATATCGTTAATATTAAAAGTAGTCCTTTGTCAGTTTACCTAAGGAAACAGCTTAGGGACATTGACAAGTTTAATAACCTAACACCAAAAACGAACTCATCCCATACCTTTTCCATTATCTGTATTAAACTTGTGTTCCATCTTCCTCTATGCACAAAAACTGACAATAACATACACACACAGACACTATAGTTCCTCGTTTTTTATCCATTTTACAAGAACAGGATCATTTTACAAAAAACTATTAATATTATCCTACACATTTCCCCGGAAATTGGTTTCCTCTTGGATATATTTTCATAGACATCCCTCGAGGTCATCATATACTTTATTGTTTGCAGTTTTAAAATTCAAGTCAAACCCAGATGGGATTCATTAGGTCCGTAAGATTTCCAAAAAAATCAAATTTTATTTTCCTAAAAGAGCCAATGTATGTAACAGAATCTTAAGAATGTCATTTTATTTCTTTGGTTCTCTTTCAGTTTTTTAGCCAATACTGCATTGTTTGAATTTTTATAACGTGATCCTGCCTTTGTGTTACTTTTGTCCTCAGTGGCTGTCAGGAATTAAATTATGTCCTTGAAAAAAAAAAAGAGATGTTGAATCCATAATACCCCATTATTCCAGTATCTCAGAATGTGTCCTTGTTTGGGAACAGGGTCATCGTAGATGTAATTGGTTAAGATGAGGTCATACTGGAGTAAGGTGGGTCCTTTACCCAATTTGACTGGTGTCTTCACAAGAAGACAGAAATTTCGACCCTGTTGCGGAAGGAAGATGGAGTCCTTTGCTACAAGACAAGCGACTTCTGGGCCGCCAGAATCGGGAAGAGGTAAGAAGTGATCATTTCCAGAGTCTTTGGAGGGAGTGTGGCCATGCCAACAAGTTGATGTGGGGTTTGTGGCATCCTGAACTCGAAACACCGTATTTCTGTTGTTTCAAGCCCTGCGAGTTTGCGGTGCTTCGTCATGGTAGCCCTTCAAAAGCAGGAACACTGGCCTTTGGTATTTTTCTGGGGTTGTTAACTCTCACTAACAGATTCTTACAGCTGGAGTTTTAACAGCTCTTTGTCAAATTAACCAAAAACTTCATGGGGATTTTAATGTGATTGTCTTAAAAATACGACTAGAGAAAATTCAGTATCTCTACAATATCAACTCCATATTTGAGAGCATACCTATGTGTCTATTGAACCCCTTAGGTAATATAATACAGTTTCGTATTTTCATTGTAGATCCTGAAATTTCTAAGTACGTATAAGTAGCTTGCATTTCATCTTTCTGTTGTATTTTTGTTTCATTTTCTTTTCTGCTTTCTACTTATTTCTATAATGTAAGGGATGTATTGATATTTTAAAATTTGTACTTTCGGTCCAGTCTCTAAAGAATCTATTCTATATTCTCAAGTTTCCTCATTTGACTATTTTCCTTTCTTCCAGCTTTATTGAGATATGTTTGATAAATAAAATTGTGCCTATTTAAGGAGTTCAACGTGAGATGTTTTGACATACATGCACATCGTGAGCTGAATACCAGTTTCTAGCAAATTTACATGTCTTCTATTACCTCACGTAGTTGCCGTTTGTGTGCGTGATGAGAACACTTGAGAATTCATGTCATGTATGTGAGACATTTATTGTGAGGATTAAATGAGTTAATCCCCATAATAGCAGTTAACACATTGATTGACCTTTAAATAAGAAGTCATTAAACGTTAATCACCTTTATTATTGTAAGTAAAAAATAATAGCATTAGATGCACCTTAGGTGCAAAGAATTAAATTTGCCCTAATTCTTCATGTCGGACGTGCTCTCGGTTGAAGTCTCTGCCTACCCTGCTCTTATTTACTTACGTTTCTTTCTTTTATAACGTAGGAAACAGAAGCTGTCCTGAGAATCAGAGCAATAGCGTTGTTAATAACACGCATCTAACTCTCTAGCTGCCCTAGCAACTCTTGCTGGCCTCTGTCCACCAGGGGTAACCGTCACCCTCGTTCCTGTTGAGCATTCCTCTGCTTCCTTTTCTCTTGCTGTACGGAATCTTATTTCGGGTTTCGCTTTTTTCCCTTTCTTAGAAGTTTCATCCGCGTTTTTGTGTGCTGCTGTGGTTTATTCCATTTGACTACGATGGAACATTCTGCCGTGTCTATCAGTTGTTTCACTTACGCCCCAGGTGATGAACATCCAGGCTCTTGCTCGTGTGCGAAGTGCTGCTGCGAACAGCCTTCTACATGTTGCCTATTGTGATGGATAAAAGTTTCTCTTGGGCATTCCCTGGGAGAGAAATTGGTGGGCTGTGGGTTAAGTAAATGCTCAACTTGAGGTGCTAATGCTAAACCATCTCCCAAATTAACTCCATTTAAATCACACTCCCACCAGTAGGTGTGGATGTTGTGAATTGACACCCAGGCCAACACTAGGTGTCATCAGTCCTTTAAATTTTTGCCAATAGCATGGAGGCAGATGGTACCCCTTGTGGTCTTGATTTGCATTTCTGTGATTAATAAGTGGAATATGTCTTTATAATTTTCTCGTTAATAATACTAAGTGAATACCTCTTACCATGAAAATATGTTTGCTGTAGGTTTTTTCAAAGGTATACTATTAAGTATGTTTCCATCTAGTTTCTAAAAATGCTATTAGAAATGAAATCTTCAAGGGGCGTCCGGGTGGCTCAGTTAAGCGTCCGACTCTTGGTTTTGGCTCAGGTCACAATCTTGCAGTTTGTGGGTTCAAGCCCCGCATCTGGCTCCACGCTGACAGTGCAGAGACTGCTTGGGATTCTCTCTCTCTCTTCCTCTGTCTCTGTCCCTCCACTGCTCGTGCTCTCTCTCTCTAAATAAATAAATAAACTTAAAAAAAAGAAACGAAGTCTTTAAGTTATTAGATGCCTTTATTACGAGAGTTTCGTGCTGATTTCCTACCCCCCCTCCTCACTACTGTCAGAATCCAAGGCTTTAGGTTACTGAGCGTGGCATGCGCCTTCCCACTATTCACGTCTTCATCTCCATTTACCCTTCTGGTTATTTCCCCTTTGTGGATTTGGACCCCTGCTTTATTATGAATTCAGCTCTGCATTCAAAAAGATTTTTGTTCTATTTTATCCCATATTTCTATGTTTATAAGAGAAGAGTCTATCCACATCACTGAATTCTTCAAACTTTAATGTGAATATGAAGTGCCTGGTGATGTTGGTAAAAATGCAGATTCTGATTTGTGTCTTCAGTCCAGCCCAAGACTCGATCGCTAACACGATCTCAGGGAAGGCCTGTGATACTAATCCCTGAACCACCCTTTGAGTAGCAAGCGCCTACCTCGACTATCATAGTGGTGGAAACGGGATTCCAAAATCAGTTTTTGCATCTGGTCTCTAAAGAAAACGGTCTGTAGCGATTTTTTGGCCAGCTCCTCCTGAGTTGCCCTGGAAGCAACATGAAGGTCAAAATCACTGAATAAAACGGTGTAAAAAAAAAAAAAAAGACAATATACAAATTGGAGTCTAATCTTGGCTAACAGCAATTTACTTAAAAGCTCTTACAACCTGACATTGGCCAATAGTTTTCAAATAGGAAGTTAGCATCATGAGCAAATGTGTATCACAGAACCCGAGATTGAAGTTTTCCATATAAATGCCTACGTTGCTCTGATACCTTGATTTGCCAAAATACCATGGTACATGATTGGCTCATTTGATCCCTACAGCAAACCTGGGAGGCAGATGTAACGACCTCCTCAAACAGCCAAGAGATTTTTGGTGGGTTAGACGGGATGACACTCATGAAAGGATTTACCCACTGCCTGACATGTAAGTAATCCCTCAGGAAAGGTCATTTTTGCTTTCAATATTCAAAACCTTGGTAACATTTAGAAAAGATTTGTGCAGAGTACTTCATATACTACTAGAAAAACTCTGGATGGTTTTATTTCTAGATGTTATGCTTCTCCTTGCTGTCCATAGATTTCCTTCCAATTGATGATTACTGGTATAGCAGAATGCTTGATTTTTGCATACTTTTTCTGACTACCCCACTTTAACTATATTAATACATGTACCTTTGTATCTATAATCTTATTAAGTGTGCTGCACCATTATAACGAAAGTTAAAAATGCCTCACCGTTCTAGGGGCACCTGGGTGGCTCAGACGGTTGAGCGTCCGACTTCGGCTCAGGTCATGATCCTGCAGTCCATGAGCTCGAGACCCGCGTCGGGCTCTGTGCTGACAGCTGAGCCTGGAGCCTGCTTCGGATTCTGTGTCTCCCTCTCTCTGCCCCTCTCCTGCTCGTGCTCTGTCTCTCTCTCAGAAACAAATAAACATTAAAAAAATGCTTCACCATTCTAATTGAATAGTAGCATGCTCTGACAACTAGACCAAATCAGATGGAACAATTGCCTTTTTCAGTCTATGTCCCTACCTGGCCACCTCATCTTTTAGACATAGGACCTTTGCCTGTAGTATAAGCTTCCCCAGAGGTTCCTGAAACTTAAATTCAGTACTGACCTTTTGACACAAAAATAGTGATTTATGATTGGGCGACAAGAAAGGTAAACTTATCAGGCGGAATTTCAGAATCAAAATTCTGGGGGCACCTGGGCGGCTGAGTTGGTTGAATGTCTGACTTGGGCTCAGGTCATGATCTCAGTTTGTGGGTTCGAGTCCCATGAAGGGCTCTCTGCTGACAGTGAAGAGCCTGCTTCACACACTCTGTCTCCTTCTCTCTGCCCCTCCACTGCTCATACTGTCTCTCTCTCTCTGAAAAATAAACACAAAAAGAATAAAAATTCTAGATGCAGGCTTCTGCGTTCAAAATAGGATGCCTATGTCTTCTCTATGAATGGCATTCCTTTGACATAGGTTCAAAATAATATGACTTCATGTTTGATCCTCCAATTAAACTTTACCAAAAATTAACTTATTGCATAGCATTCTTTGATCCTCAAGGGAAATCTGTTACGAGAGAAGGAGTAAGTATCTGGTAGGAGTATAGTGAAGCCCAATGAAATAAATCACAGGAAATTATTTAGCAAAATGCCTGATAAGTTACTGAACATCAGTATATGTTTATTATTTATCTTATTTTTTTAATGTTTTATTTATTTTTGAGAGAGACAGCACATGCAAGTGAGGGAGGGGCAAAGAGAGAGGGAGACAGAATCTGGAGCAGGCTCCGGGCTCTGAGCTGTCAGCACAGAGCCCTACATGGGGCTCGGATGCTTTTTTTTTTTTTTTTTTTAAATTTTTTTTTTTCAACATTTATTTATTTTTGGGACAGAGACAGAGCATGAACGGGAGAGGGGCAGAGAGAGGGAGACACAGAATCGGAAACAGGCTTCAGGCTCCGAGCCATCAGCCCAGAGCCCGACGCGGGGCTCGAACTCACGGGCCGTGAGATCGTGACCTGGCTGAAGTCAGACGCTTAACCGACTGCGCCACCCAGGCGCCCCGGGGCTCGGATGCTTTAATTGACTTAGCCACCAGGCACCCGTGTTTATATTCTGTATATTATTGTTCATATTATGCCTGGTCATCTTATGAAACGTGTGGGAACGTCACAATGGAGAATATCCGGGATTTATTCAAGAAAAACACAATGTCAGAAGCTCAAAACAAAGTTTTAATTTCGTTGTCTTCGTTAAGATTTTAAAATATCAAAGCAGGGGCGCCTGGGTGGCGCAGTCGGTTAAGCGTCCGACTTCAGCCAGGTCACGATCTCGCGGTCCGTGAGTTCGAGCCCCGCGTCGGGCTCTGGGCTGATGGCTCAGAGCCTGGAGCCTGTTTCCGATTCTGTGTCTCCCTCTCTCTCTGCCCCTCCCCCGTTCATGCTCTGTCTCTCTCTGTCCCAAAAATAAATAAAGGTTGAAAAAAAAAATTAAAAAAAAAAATATCAAAGCAATGTTCCTTCATGTTAAATAGGGAAATTACACCAAGGTGAATTTTAAAAGTTTGTTTTTTCCCTTCATTCTTCTCTGGTCTCCACTCCTTATTAATTTTAATTTTTAACAAATGCCTGATGTACCATTTTCTGCGCACAGTGAAACATAGATACATACGCACATATGATGGAGACGGTGGTTTTCTCTTGTTTAAAGATGTAATCATTCTATTTACATTTCTCCTGTCTTTTGCCCAATACGAATGCTTACATTTTATCTGTACTTTTGCCGATACAGATAAATACACATATTGACGTAAAAAACTTCATGGTTTATGCTTTTAATATTTAATCCTTTACTTGCCATCAAAGTAGTACAAAATAGGAAGTAGCAATAACTTGTACATTTTACATAACATTTATGTCGACTAATACTCATGTTGACGATTCTGTTTCTTGAATACTTGTTCAGGTTTTGAGATACATCTATGGTTTACATTTTCATAGTTCGATTAAAATCATACTTTGTACCATGACAAATACACTCCTTTTCTCTCCTCTCCCAAAGCTTTTATTTTGCTTTTGAAATAAAATTGGATATATTTAAGGCGTGCAACATGATGACTCGATATACATAGTGAAATACTACAGTCAAGCTGACGACGGCCAACTCTTCACATAGTTCCCTTTTTACTGTTTTGTGGTAAGAACACCTGAAACCTACTCTCGTAGCAAATTTCTAAGCATTCGGGATAGTATTATTAACTGTAGTTGTCACGTTGTACATAAAATCTCTAGACTTGTTTATCCGACATAAACACAGCTTTGTATTTTTTTGACTAACATTTCCCTGTTTTCTTCACCTCCCCACCCCTGGTCACTCCTATTCTAATCGATGCTTGCGTGTATTTGACTTTCTTAGATCACACACGTAAGAGAGACTATAAAGATCTTTTCTTCATGTGTCTGGCTTAATTTCACTTAGCATAATGTCCTCAAGATTCATTCATATTGTTGCAAATAATAGGATCTCCTTTTTTAAGGCTAACTCTTATTCCATTGTCTATGTATACCATAATTTCTTTACTCATTCGTCCATCTATGGGCATTTAAGTCGTTTTCATATTTTGGCTATTGTGAACAATGCTGCAGGAAACATGAGAATGGAGATACCTCTTCAAGGTATTGATTTCATTTCCTTTGGATATATATACCCAAAAGTGGTATTACCGGATCCTATGGTAGTTCTATTTTTAGTTTTTTGTGGAAACTCCATGCGCTTTTCCGTAATGCCTGTACCAATTTATATTGCAACCAACAGTGTGCAGGTGTTCCCTTTTCTCCTCATCCTTGCCAACACCCATGTTGTATCCTTTTCATAATGGTCATCCTAACAAGTGTGAGGTGATATTAAGGTTTTGATTGGCGTTTCCATAAAGAGTCATGATGTTGAGCGTCTTTTCATGTACTTGTTGGCTCTTTGTATGTCTGTTGAGGTCCTTTGCCCATTTTGTAGGTTGGATTATTTGGGATTTTGCCATTGAGTGATAGGAGTTCCTTATATATTTCGGATATTAGCCTTTTAGATATGTGTTTTGTAAATATTTTCTCCCGATCTGTAGGTTTCCTTTATACTTTTTTATTGTTTCTTTTATTGTACACATGCTTTTTAATTTGATAGAGTTCCACTAATTTAGTGGTGCATTTGTTGCCTGAGCTTTTAGTGTCATGTGCCAAAAATCATGGCCAAGGGCAATGCCAAAAAGCTTTTTTCCTATTTTCTTTTCTAGTTTTATGATACCCAATTTCAGGTCTTGTGCTTAAGTCTTTAATCCGTTTTTCGTTGGTTTTTGTTTATGTTGTAAGGTGAGTGTCCGGCTTCATTCTTTTGTTAGTGGATATTCAGTTTTCCCAGCACCAGTTTTAGAGATTGAACTTTCCTCATTGTGTGTTCTCGGCGCCCTTGTCGAAAATTAGTTTACCACGTGTGCTTTGGTTGAATTCTGCCCTCTCTGTTTTGTTCCATTGGTCTTTGTCTTTTTTGTGCCTGTACTATTATCTTTTTTTTTTTTTTTTTTTTTTTTTAAATTTTTTTTTCAACGCTTATTTATTTTTGGGACAGAGAGAGACAGAGCATGAACGGGGGAGGGGCAGAGAGAGAGGGAGACACAGAATCGGAAACAGGCTCCAGGCTCCGAGCCATCAGCCCAGAGCCTGACGCGGGGCTCGAACTCACGGACCGCGAGATCGTGACCTGGCTGAAGTCGGACGCTTAACCGACTGCGCCACCCAGGCGCCCCTGTACTATTATCTTTTGATAACTACAGATTTGTAATATAATTTGCAGTCCGGAAGTGTGAAGCCTGAAGCTTTACTCTTCTTGCTCAAGACTACTTTGGCTATTTGGGGTCCTCTGTGCTTCCATACCAATTGTAGGATCTTTTTCTTCTTTCTGTGAAAAATACCATTGGAATTTTGATAGAGCTTGCATCAAACTGTAGGTCACTTGGGTAGTATGGTCATTTTAACAATATTCTTCAGTCCATGAACACGGTATGTATTTTCATTTGTTTGTGCCTTCCGTTTCTTTCATCAATTGCCTTATACTTTTCAGTGTTCAGATCTTTCATCTCTTTGGTTAAAATTATTCCGAAGTATTTTATTCTTTTTCATGATGTTGTAAATGAGATTGCTGTCTTGCTTTTCTTTTCTGATAGATTCTTGTTGATGTAAAGAAATGCAGCTGATACTTTGTTGATTTTGTATCTCCCAACTTTACTGGATTTGTGTATTAGTTCTAACTGTGCGTGTGTGTATGTGTGTAGTGTAGCATATAAACTTTAGGGTTTTCTACATATAGAATTATGTCATCTTGAAACAGATAATTTTAGATTTTTCTTTCCAATATGGATGTCTTTAACTTATTTTTCTTGTCTCATTTCTCTTGCTAGTACTTACAGTAATATGTTGAATATAAGTGGCAAGAGTGGGCATCTAGGTCTTGGACTGAATTTTAGAGGAAATCTTTTCGGTTTTTCCCCATTGATTATGAGGTTAGCTGTCGGCTTCATAAATGGCCTTCGTCATGCTGAGGAAATTTGCTTTTATACTTACTTTGTTTAGAGTTATTATGAGTGAATGTTGAACTTTGTCAAAAGCTTTTTCTGAATCTAATGAGATGATCATGGGGTATTTAGCTTTCATTCTGTTGTGTGATGTATCACATTAATTTATTTACATAGGTTACACCAATCGTGCATCCCATGTATAAATCCTACTCAGCCATGGTGTATAATCTTTCTGATGTGGTGTTGAATTCAGTTTGCTAGTATGTTGAGGATTTTTTGCATCCGTGTTCTTCAGAGATAATTAGCCTGTAGTTTTTCTTCTTGTAGTTCCTGAAGCTTTAAAAACTCAGTAGTTTATTCACGCAGAGGAACTGAGTTACGTCCTTCCAATGTATAATATTACATTATATATCACAATATATTTAGCATTAAAATGTAATTATATTTGATGTGTCCCCCAAAGTATTCTGCATCATACTCTTCTTTGCTCACAATACATAGTACACATTCTTACAGGTTAAGGTTTTAAGTTTTAAAATTCAATTCTTTAGCACATGTGGGAAGCATTTACATCTGTACAGTAAATGAGGTTTTTAACATTATTCCCTGCAACTATGTTTTCCCATACCATTTGAAATGTTGATTCTGTTACATCTTGATGCCATGATTGTTTCAATTATTTTAGGTTTAGAAGGAAATTTGAAGGCAAATATCCTCCAATTTTTGAAGAGCTTCCTTTAATTATTTTACCATTTTTGGTTGTTCAAATGGAACTAATGTCATCTTTTTTAATTAAAAAAAGTAAAATCACTTTGGAACATTTCATATGTTAGCTTTACAATATTGGGTCTCCTGGGATCAAAAGTATATGTAGCTGGTTTTAATATTCAAAACAATTTGGAAGTTGTTTAAAGGAATTCTGACCAATCCTTGCTAATTTGATTCCATTATTTTCATTAAAAATTTTTTTATACTGTCAGTGGACTTTTTCCTTTTTTTTAAAGTAAACTCTACTCCCAATGTGGGGCTTGAATTCACAACCCCGAAATCAAGAGTCACATGCCCTACCTACCGAGCCAGCCAGGTGCCCCTCATTCGTTTTGAGTATAGTTGGCACACAGTGTTACGTGAACGGATTTTTACCTTTTTTTGTTTTTTTTACTTTGAGTATAGTTGATATAATGCTATGTGAATGAGGTTTTTTTTCCTTTTTTTAAAAAATTTGAGTATAGTTGGCACAATGTTACATTAGTTTCAAGCGTACCATATAGCGATTCACCAAGTTTATATGTTACGTAAGTGATTCTTATTTAATTTTCTGTTTACAATACTGTTACATGGGGAAGCTACTATTTTATTGTTTTGTCTGCTCACCCAAGATGGGCGCTTTCATCACTCTTCACCAGAGGTTTTAGACTATCTGCATCCATCACAATATCTGCTATGACTTGCACTGCACTGTTACACACGCCACGTGTTGCTGCCCAGAGCAAGTCAGACAATGTCTCGACTCTCTCCACCTTCTCCAGCTCTGTCTCTCCGAACTGTGCTGTAGGTCCACGCCCTCCAGTAGACTTTTGGGATGGATTTGGTGCCTTTGCATATTAAACAACCATGTAACGGTAGCGGTCAAATTCAGCTAGAATGAAAGCTTATTCAAAGTACTTCGTCCATGGGGCGCCTGGGTGGCGCAGTCGGTTAAGCGTCCGACTTCAGCCAGGTCACGATCTCGCGGTCCGTGAGTTCGAGCCCCGCGTCGTGCTCTGGGCTGATGGCTCGGAGCCTGGAGCCTGTTTCCGATTCTGTGTCTCCCTCTCTCTCTGCCCCTCCCCCGTTCATGCTCTGTCTCTCTCTGTCCCAAAAATAAATAAACGTTGAAAAAAAAAAATTAAAAAAAAAAAAACAAAGTACTTCGTCCAGTGGCAGGTAATAATCCAGATTCTATAGAGGAAAGTGAGTATCTACGAATGTGTTTTGCCAGAGATAGAATCCAGTGTCTGAATAATATATTTTCTTCTATTTCCGTGTGGATTTTCACTTTAAGACGTGTTTTCCATGTGTTGCTTTATGGAATCCCGAAACCATGAGATAGAGGTGACAGTGGAGTTTCGGGTGTACATTTTTATAAAGACGGAGATAATCCAGGTAAATTTAGTCCACATACTGCATGAGAAGTAAGTAAGTGATCAGGAAATGTTAATGGTTGTCAATATTATTAGTAGTTGTATGAAGAACTCGTTTTATTTTCTCTTTGGTACAGATTAGAAAATGAGATTGGAGAGGTTCTTGTTACTTAATAACAAGTTACTTAATAACAAAAATTGTGTTTTCAGTCCAACTCGCAAAAGGTTATAAAAACGTAAACCGAAGAAGTTCATTATCTTCTCACATCCCCTCTCTTCCACAGCCCTAATATTTTAAGGGTACGTACAGGTGATTCTGGATAGCAAAACTCAACACTGTATTGATGTTGTCTTTTCTAAGATACATCCATCGACATTATTCTGGCAATTTCAATTTAACACTCCATTATGTCTCTGGAAATCTGTCAAAGTGATATTAGAGTTCATCGGTAAGACTAAATGGCCAAGGATGTTTAAAAATACAACGTGTGGGAAGAGAAATGAGGGATATTTAAAGTATCCTATAATAGGGGTGCCAGGGTGGCTCAGTCGGTTGGGCATCCGACTTCGGCTCAGGTCACGGTCTCGCTGTCTGTGAGTTTGAGCCCCACGTCGGGCTCTGTGCTGACAGCTCAGAGCCTGGAGCCTGTTTCAGATTCTGTGTCTCCCCCTCTCTCTGTACTTCGCCCACTCGTGCTCTGTACCTCTCTCTGTCTCTCAAAAATAAAAAATAAAAACATTAAAAAAATTAAAGTGTCCTATAATAAACTGCGTTATAATGAATAAAAAAAAACATGCAGTACTGGCATAGAAATCGGCAGATAGCTGAACCAGTCTTATTTTTTAGAGTTAAGTAAATTCATTAATGTTTTTTACATAATTCCTAAAGCATTGTTGGTAATTTTGTTTCTAGATATTTTGTTTATCTTATATTGTCTTTCTGTTGCAAATGACCTTGTTTTTCCATCGTATTAATTTCTCATTGCTGTTATATATAGGAAAGATAGTGATTGTTATCAATATTTTATTTCTGCTTGACAGAATACTCTCTTACTGGTTCTCATTATTTTCCAGTGGATCCTAGAATTACGGTCCTGTCCTCTACGTCATGGATCCATCGTAAATGTTAAAACCGAGCCATGGGCTGAATTGTCATAATCGGTAAGTGGTCTGTATCGTCCAAGCCTCCTCCTTCCTAACTGCCCGCTCTAGTCTTGTTGACATGGTTTACTAACCCTTGTATTTACCATCGTACCCCAGTAGACGTGGTTTACATCTGTCATCACGTGGCTTTGGAGAAAGATTATAGGGGTGCCTGAGGGGCTCAATTGGTGAAGCATCTGACTTTTATTTATTTTTAAAAAAAAAATTTTTTTTTCAACGTTTATTTATTTTTGGGACAGAGAGAGAGACAGAGCATGAACGGGGGAGGGGCAGAGAGAGAGGGAGACACAGAATCGGAAACAGGCTCCAGGCTCCGAGCCATCAGCCCAGAGCCTGACGTGGGGCTCGAACTCATGGACCGCGAGATCGTGACCTGGCTGAAGTCGGACGCTTAACCGACTGTGCCACCCAGGCGCCCCTGACTTTTATTTTTAAGTGTATTTATTTTGAGACGGAAAGAGCACGGAAGCAAGTGGGGGAGGTGCAGAGAGAAGGGGGAAGAGAGAGAGAATCCCAAGCAGGCTTTGCAGTGTCCGTGCGTAGCCTGCCACAGCTTGAACTCATGGGGATGGAACTCAGACCGAGAGATCACCACGTGAGCTGCGATCTAAAGTTGGACGCTCAACTGACAGAGCGACACAGCTGCCCCTATAATGGGGCTCTTGTTATGGGCTCACGTCTTGATCTCATGGTCCTGAGATTGAGCCCCAGGTCAGGCTTCGTGCTGAGCGTGGAGTCTGCTGGGGATTCTCTCTCCCCCCCGCCCCTTCCTCTGCCCCTCCGCCACTCACGCTCTCTCTCTTTCGAGCAAAACAATTAAATAAACTGACCAAAAAATAAGCTAGATTATCCTCCGTAATGTGTGTGGACCCCATGCGAGTGATGGGAGGGCTTAAAAGCAAAAACTGAAGCTTCCTGGAGAAAATTCTGCCTCAGGACTGCATCCTCAGCCACTACCTGAGCCTGGTGACTGGCTTCAGATTTCAGACACGCTGGTCCCACAAGCTAGTAAGCCAGTTCCTTAAAATACACTATATGTCGTCTCTGTGGCTCTATCATCTGTATGTCAATCTGTCCTGGTTGTGTTTCTCTGTAGAACCCTGACTGAAAACCGCCTCTGAAGACTGTTTGGGGAGTTGTCTTAGCCAACCTGCTAACACAACTCGAGACGTCCTGGAGAGATCTAGCAATCTAGCGTGCAGCCCTCTCGGTCTAATTAGATGTCTGTCAAGTGCAGGCTTTGTTGCTATTAGCTTTTGAAACACTGGAACAGTGGTTAGTAGTTTGCATGGTTTGAAAGTTTCATAGTTATCATAGTTTAGAGGCAAAATGGTAACAGGAAAGAAAGAAATGAAAAGTGGAAGATGGGGTGGGAAACAGTAACAGGCAGGCTTCTTTTTATTTGGAGAGAAATGTTTGAAAGGCATTTAAAAGGTGTGAGAATGTTGATTGAAAAGCATTGCTTAGGGGCGCCTGGGTGGCTCAGTTGGTTAAGCCTCCCACTCTTGCTTTCGGCTCAGGTCATGATCTCATGGTTCATGGGTTTGAGCCCCGCGCCGGGCTCTGCGCGGAGCCTGCTTGGGATTCTCTCTCTCTCTCTCTCTCTGTCTCTCTCTCTGTCCCTCTCTCTCTCTCAAAATAAATACGTAAACTTAAAAAAAAAAGCATTGCTCAGATGGGAAAGCAGTTCTGTGGGAGAGACGAACAGCATTTAGATTTGACATGGATCGAAGACAGTGGCATGTGCACTCGGTTTTCTGCAGCCTGAGAGGACACAGAAGGGGTCCCCAGTGATGCCTGTGAGTGTAGCTAGAGGGGCAGAGCAGAGGCTGGGTAACCATGTGAAGGATAAGCTTACAAGTCCATCTTGTCTTTGAACAGAGAGGCAGCATAGCCCAATGGCTGAACTTGAATGTCATCCCAGTGTTGCCACTTCCTAGCTGTGTGTGATCTTGCAATTTGCTTCACTCTCTGTGCCTCAGTTTGCTGATATATAAAATGGGGATCATAATAATAACGGGGATTAAGTGAGTTAATAGATCTAAACAACCCGGGGCAGTCCGTGCCTGCCAGGCAGAATGTACAAAATACATTTAATGATAACTGTTGAGGATGCAGTGTAATAGTGAAGGCTGAAGTTATCTAGTATCCAGATTACACACAGGATTCACGTCTTTGGTGGTTAGGTGCATACCTTCTAAATAGAAAACCAACTTTTTAGTAATAAATATACTTTGTGGAGTACATAATCTGCTATAGGGATGATATCATTTGCATCTATGTTGGTTTTCACCAAAAGTATTTTTCCATGTTTTTTCAATTGAACCTTATGAGAAACTTGTGAGTCTAATGTAATAATAGTGTTCCCACGAGGATTAAATTCTTATAAAAGTCTCATAACGATTACTTGAGTGGTTTTATTGTCTATTTTTATGGATGCAATAATTTGAAGCTTTGAAACCTTAAGTGGTTTCTTTTAGTTGGCATTAACACATGAGTGACCTGGGTTCTTTTGTGTTAAATTACAAAATTATTTTTCTATCTTAAATTGCGTTTATTCACATCCATAATCCTTTCACATTGTAACTGGTGGAATAAGGCAGATAAACTTAAAGAACGAGTTGCAAATTTTTCTTCTCTCCGTCTCTATCTGCGTCCCCCGAGATGGTGGAATGCCAGCGTCTTGGTAGACATCGGTACTGGTTTCTTCCCTTCTTTAGCTCAAGCAAACCACTGGAAACCTACACGTACGTGCATAAGATGTTCATTGTTGTCATTTGCTTTTGCAAGATTTTTGATTGTAAATGTGTCCCTCTGCAACTTGCTTGTTTCATGCCATAATGTGTTAGGACATCTCTTCAAAGTCAGTGGTTTTCTTGCTCACCCCACCCCAACCCCAGGGGAACAGAGTCCGTTTGGTTGTCATAATTGGAGGCAGGATGCCATTGGCGTTTCGAGCGTAGACGGCGAGGACGGGACGGCCGTCCCCCATCTCAGCGAAGAATTATCTCACCCCAAATGTCAATAGTGCCAAGGTTGAGAAATCCTGCTGGAAGTCAGTAGAACTGCTGACTGATTGAAGTGAAGCTAACTCTTTATTTAAATAGTTGTAAAATATTACACAGCAGTGACCACCTGCAAGTTACCCGATTCTGTTAGTGAAGAGTCAACCTAACAGTTTCCAGTTGTTTGCCAACACAGACAATGCTGCAGTAGCTTCTTGTTCACAGACCTTCACATGCTAATGCTTTTCTTTCTCTCGGATACATTCTCCAATGTGAGGCTGCTGGGTCCACGTTCTAGAGTTTAATAGTTTTCTGGATCACTTTTCAAATTATTTGTGATAACTCACACTCCCCCGTTAATGAATGAGGGTGTCATTTCCCCAGCCTTCTTTCTAGGAACTGACTGTGGTCAATCTTCTGTAATTTTAGCTAGCCACTTGTGCCAGAAAATGATGTCTCTCATTTTATCTGAATTTGCATTTACCTAACTATCCTTAAACTTGAGCAGCATTTCATGTATTTATTAGCTATTTGGGTGTTACCCTAATCCCTACTGATCCCTTCTACTGACTTTTTTTCCTAGTGTCTTTTTTAAAAAATATTCATTTATTTTTGAGAGAGAGCATGCACATAGGGGAAGGGCAGAGAGAGGGAGAGAGAGAATCCCCGGCAGACTCCGTGCTCTCAGCACAGAGTCCCATGCAGGGCTCAATCCCACGACCCTGAGAATGTGACCTGAACTGAAATCAAGAATCAGGCACTCCACTGACTGCCGCCTAGGTGCTCCTCTGTTGTCTTTTTACAACAATTTGTGGAAACACTGTCTATACTGTGGTTATTACATTTTTTCTGTTACATTTTTCTCGTCTGTCTTTCTGATACTGTATCTCTTTTCGTTTAACAAATTTTGATTTAGGTATATGTCAAGGTTTTGATATGTTGGTGGGTTTTGTGTTGCTCGCTCGGGACAGTAAATCCCACTCGAGATTCATACAAATCTCATTTCAAATTTCACTGATACCTTATTTTTATCCTTTTTAAACTTCTTTTACTTGGTCAAAGAGAAGCATCTGTATTAGTTTTCGACCTCATTAGAAGTATTTCTGCACAGTTAATTAATACATCATCTTCTCCTCGCTGACATAGAAACTTGTTCCTAGATACTCCTGAATGTTTTGCTTTAAACTCTCAATTCCCTTTTAGTTACCTAATTTTTATTTCTATGGCAGTGCCATAGTATTACAGTTTTCTGGGAAGTTTTCTTTATCTGGTTAGGCAAATCTCTGTGCTTTTCTTTTTCATAAAGGTCCTAGCTGTTCTTTTCAGTAAACATGAAAATCATTACATCAGGTTTCAAAAATAAATCTGTGTCAGTCAGGGTCCTGGCGGGAAACAAATGATGCAATTCACGGATAGAGTGTAATAGAGAGACTTGTGTAAGTGAAATTAAGGGACGATGGTGCACCTTGAGGCGGGCTCAAGCGAGCAGCCATTACCAGCTGTGGGTCTGAAGGTTAAAGGGAAGGTAGAAGTTACTAGAGTCCTGAGACAATATCTACATTGGAGGGGGTTACCAACGGGAGTCATAAGCTAAGCTGTAGAAGCCACCGCTCAGCCATGTCACCTGCCTGGGACGAAGTTGTGGAGATCAGCGTCCCGAACCTCCTCTCCTACCTCCAGAACTCCTGCCACTGCTTCCTCTTGGCCAAACCCCACCAGGCACCAGAGAGTCCCAGAGGGGTTTAATGTACTCCATATGGGGTAGCCACCTGAGGCCCGGGTCAGGATGGAGGAGGGTAGAGGGTGTCTCTAGAGCAGGGGAGTATATCCAGCCCGTAATCCATTGGAATTCTGATACATTGTTCATTTCATGCGCTTACTAATTTTGTGAGGACTGAGGTTTTTATATTAGTTCTTTCTGTCCAGGAACCTAGTGTATATTTCTGTATGTTCACATTTTGTTCTATGTTCTTCATTAAATTTTAACATTTTCTGCACAGAGATCCTTCCCTTTTTTGAAAAATGTATTCTTACATGTTTATAATTTTCTTTGTGTGCTGGGTAAGATGAGCTTTCCATCCTGTTAATACATGGCTCTCAGTGGTATGAAGAAGAGTTGTTAACTCATGTGCCTATATTTTGTGTAAAACAACCATACCCAGGCATTGTGCAGGTGAATCTGGCTGACTCAGTTGGTGAAGCATGCGACTCTTGATCTTGGGGTCGTGGGTTTGAGCCCCACATTGGGTGTAGAGATTACTTAGAAATAAAATCTTTCAAAAAATTCTCATGTAAATTCTCGTTGGGTTTTTTCTTGCTCTGTTTTCTAGTTCTATGGCCATATTGTGAACAAATAGAATTTTTCACTTTTCCAGTATCTGTTCTGATTACTTCATTTTCTTTTGTAATTGCATTAAACAACAGCATCCTAGACCATGTGGAGTCCTAATAGTAGTGAGCAGTATTTTGCTAACTCACAGTTTGATTTTTTAACAATAGAAGCAATACATAGTTCTATTTTTATTTTTCTTGCATTTTTGAAGTTTATTTTTGAGAGAGAGCGAGAGCACACGTGAGCGCGCGAGCAGGGGAGAGGCAGAGAGGGAGAGCAAGAATCCCAAGCAGGCTCCGCACTGTCCGTGCAGAGCCTGATACGGGGCTTGAACTCCCGAACTGTGAGATCATGACCTGAGCCAAAACAAAGAGCTGGACGTTCGCTCAACTGACTGAGCCACTCAGGTGCCCGTGTTTTTATTTTGTAACTGTAGCCTACCGGGTCAAACTGAAATCCCCTTGAAATGTTGCTCCCAACTATTGTCCTCTCCTTGCCTCCCTGAGGTAGTCAGTTCCTTAATGTATAAAATGAGAGTAATGATAATATTTACCTGGTAAGATTATTATGAGACTTAGGTGATATTATATATGCCAAGTACGTAGAATCGAGTCTGGTACAGTGAATATGACCATCATTGTTCCCACCACCCATTGAAACGTACTGTTATTTGGTTGTAACTCCTTGGGAAAAGTAAGTTCCCAATTGTTCTGTATCTACTAATTTATAAGGGTTCCTAGTATAATCTGGAGCTTCATTCAAAAATTGCTACAAAATGGTTTCATTCTGCCCTTTTGTGTTATTTTTCATGATTAATCCGTTATTTTTCTTTTTAATTTACCTACTTTGAAATGACAGTTGTGTTTTCGTTCATGTTTTCCACGTGCTTTTATAGCATTCCGTGAGTCCAGCAAGATTCTGAGGTCACACTTTTCATTGAGGTGACTTCTGGGCAGTCACAGTGTCTCTTGCTGCCGTAGGTTATTTCTACCTCGTTCCTTCGCCGGTCATTTAGTGAATGGCTGCAGTGTATCGGGCGCTTTGCCGGATGCTGGAGATGCCGTGGGGAACAAGTTTGGCAAAACCCTGTTCTCCTTGAACTCATACTCTGGGGGGGTAGGGGGAGCAAGGAGCGTGGGAAATGAGCAAGTAATCAAAAAGACAGGTTTATCTATAAACAGTGTGGGGAAACGAAACAGAGCGCGGTCCTGGAAAGTAGGCAGCGCTGGGGAAGGAAGCACCGCCTTGGATAAAGCGGTCAAGGCTGGCCTCTTTGAGAAGGCGCTGTCTGAATCGAGACCCGAGCGGCCGGCAGCCAGCCAGGCGACGCTCCGGCTCTCGAGCAAAGGGTCAGGGTAAAGAGTCTGAGGTGGGACGGAACTTGGGGATCTGAACGACGGAAAGAACACGGGTGAGCCGGTGCACCTACGGCCTCGTGGGTCGTGGCGAGGAGATGGGGCCTTATTCTAGATTCTCTGGCATACTGCTGGAGGATTTTGAGCAGGAAAATGCCAAAACCTCACTATGTGTTTTTCTTCCAGTTGGCCACTACAATGGCTTATAGTGTATGAGCATGCCTCTTAGCGTGTATATCCAAATTGCTTTCCAATTGTTCAAATTGATACTTACTCTAGAGAGTATGGTTCTGTCCAGATCAGTATATCAGCAATAGCTTCGAGTATATTATTTGAAAATGGTGGCTAATTAGTCGGTTAAATAAATAAAGGCATCTTGCTCCCTTGATTTGCATGTCTTTAAGTAACGGTGATATTGCCACTTTTTTTTTCAGTTTTATTGAATTTAATTCAGGGGGATCCGTCTAATTCCAAGCATCCATCCATTTTTCCGCTGGGATATGTAGTGGGTGCCATCGTGTGCCACCTGGATCCCCCTTTCAGGACCAAGGTTTTCTCTCGGGTGGCAAGGATGTCCACGTCTGAGGTCTCTCAGCTGAATCTCTTGCCAAGGTCATACCCCTTCCAGGGGCGCTGGTCGTCCTCTAGCGATGATTCAGTGTGGAGGTAAAGGCTTGGCTCCCTGCCTTAAAGACTGTCATCTCCAGGGGCGCCCGGGTGGCTCAGTCGGTTGAGCGTCCAAGTTTGGCCCAGGTCGTGATCTCACGGTTCATGAGCTCGAGCCCTGCGTCGGGCTCTCTGCTGTCGGCACAGATCCTCTGTATCCCTCGCTCTGCCCCTGCCCTGCTCACTCTCTCTCTCTTTTTCTCAAAAATAAACATTAAAAAAACAAGATGGTCATCTCCAAAGGGTCATGCCAGCTTAGAGCTCTCCCAGGAGGAGAGGGAAGTAGTGGAACTCTTCCCTCTGTCTGTTTACACTGTCTTTACACTACACGGGTTGGTCCCAGTACACTCATTACATCAAATTCCTTCCTCAGAATCCTTCCCTGAAACCAGGTGTTAGTAATTCAGCACTTAATCATTAGTAGGTCTTTCTATTTACTCCTCTGTCTAGCATACGGTGAAGCCACTTTCCTGGTCTGTTATTTGTCAGTTTTGTTCATAGTCTTTAGAATTTTAATTAAAAGAAAACTGTCTTCGCATCAGGGCAAATTAATACTCTCCCGTTTGTATACTGTTTTCACATACATCAGGCTTGTTCTGTTTTTTTTTTTTTTTCCCTCCAGAAAATACTAGCTTCTTGGTACAATGTTTCTTTTTTTATGAAAGATTTAAATTTTTCGTCGAGTATAATGCTTTTTTTAATAAAATATGTTCAGGCATAGTGAGCCTCTGCCATCAGATCTTTAAAATAGTAATCCGTATTGTCCCCAACTTCTTTTTAATGATTACGTCTTTTAATATTTCCTTCTTTAACCCATTTGGAATTCATCTGGATGTATGGGATACAGGGAAAATCTAGCTCTATGCCCCCCAACGTATTCAACTTAACCAACCAAATTTCAGCTGTTAGTCTTGCTCGACTGTTCTTTTGGTCTACCCTAGCCTCTACCACAATATTTGAATTATTTTAACTTTCCAACACCCAGTTAATACCTGGAATGGCAAATAAAATTTTAAAGTAACATTGGGATTTTAATGTAATTACCTTAATGATAAATTAATTAGAAAAATTAGCCTTTCTATGATATTGACTTGTCCTAGCCAGAAACTGATCTGTATCCTTCAGGAAAGATTTCTAGATTTCTTCATACAAGCCCCAAACAGATCTTGGTAATTGACTCTTCGTTTCACATTTTCTTCTGTTGTTGATGAGTGGGGAGGTCACTTCCTAGGTTGTATAATGGAGACAGTTGTTTAATCCCATTTGCCTCAGTTTCTGCATCTGTAAACTGGGGATGATAATATCCCCTCCCTGATGGGTTTGTTTAGAGTGTGAAATGAAATCGTATACACAAGGCCTGTAGCGTGTCCCTGGCAATTTTACGTGCAAGATACACAGACACTATTGTTATCCATAAAACCTACTTTCCCCAGGAAATTGACCTAGCTGTTGTTAGTGCCCATTAACATCAGCCGTTAGTAATCACACAACAGATAGCTGACACCATCCTGACTGCTGGAAACCTGCTTTTGTTGTGTGCCAGCCACCGTGATGGTTGCTGGGCAAAAAGCGGTGAAGGGAACAGATAACATCCCTGCTCTTCTGGAGCTTTCAGTATGTGGGGGGCAGACAGATAATTAAATGGTCTGCAGTTAGAGATCTGGTTATCAATTGTTAAGTAACCATGTAAAAGAAGAAAGGCGTGTCATGAAATACTACCTGTGGAGACCCAATTTAGGCAGGTAATGACATTTTCTTTTTTTCATGTTTATTTATTTGAGAGAGAGATAGCAGACACATGCGAGCAGGAGAGGCAGAGAGAGGAGGGGAGAGAGAATCCCAAGCAGACCTCCCGCTGTCAGCGTAGAGCCTGATGGGCTTGAACCCACCTGAGCTGAAATCAAGAGTCAGATGCTTAATGGACTAAGCCACCCAGGTGCCCCCTTTTTACTAATGTTTATTTATTTAACATGCAAAGAGCTGATACCAGGCAGAGTATTCAAGACCGAATAAATAGCGTGTCTGAAACCTCTTAACACAAAACAAATCTTGTGTTTTCTGGCACATAGTCACGGAGAGGTAGCATCGTGTGATAAGGTGAACACAGGGTCCAGGATCACACATGCTTGGAATTGAGTTCCAGCTTCTGCCTCTTACTGTGGGGCCTGGGCAAGTTAACATTTCTGAGGCTGGGCGTCATAAAATGAGGTCACTTAGCAGCCAGTCTTACTGGTGGTCGTGAGGTTTCCGTGAGAGAACGCGTATACAGTGCTTCGTTAGCACGTTGCTTGGTGTAGAGAAAACACCGAACAAATGTTATTTATTATTGGCAAACCTTATGCCACTCTCTTAAGGACTGTGCTTGGGTTTCGTGTTGCTTTGTTCGTGCCTCTTTACGTCTGTGACTCCCTTAGTAGAAAGGGGCATCAAGCACAAAACACAACGGTGGTGGTTTATTGAGTGTCGCTGATGTGCCTACACCACGCTGGTTATTTTTACACGTTGACTCTTCACAACACTATCTTTAAGGTATGCGTCGATATCCATCTCCTTTAGGTTTATTTCTTTATTTTGAGAGAGAGCACATGCACGTGCACAGGGGAGGGGCAGAGAGAGAAGGGGAGAGAGAATCCCAAACAGGCTCTGTCAGCACAGAGCCTGACGGTGGGGCTCGAACTCACCAACTGTGAAATCATGACCCCAGCTGAGATCAAGAGTCGGACGCTCAACCGACTGAGTTGCCCAGGTGCCCCAGTGTCCGTATTTCGAAGATGTGAAAGCCAAGGTGCACGGGAGTTACTGATATAAACTAAAGCTACACAGTTACTAGTAGCTTTGACCGCCATGATTTTGAAAGAGGCCATGCGGCTTCCTTCCTCATAAGGTTTACATTACATGTGAACTCTACTAACACTTTATATCTTTTTTAAAAATTTCCATCCAAATTAGTTAGCATCTAGTGCAACAATGATTTCAGGAGTAGATTCCTCAGTGCCCCTGACCCATTTCGCCCATCCCCCCCTCCCACAACCCCTCCCGTAACCCTCAGTTTGTTCTCCATATTTATGAGTCTCTTCTCATATTTATGAGTCTCTTCTGTTTTGTCCCCCTCCCTGTTCTTATATTATTTTTGCTTCCCTTCCCTTACGTTCATCTGTTTTGTATCTTAAAGTCCTCATATGAGTAAAGTCACAGGATTTTTGTCTTTCTCCGACTGACTTAATTTCACTTAGCATCATACCCTCCAGTTCCATCTACATAGTTGCAAATGGCAAGATTTCCTTCTTTTTGATTGCCGAGTAATACTCCCTTGTACATATACACCACATCTTTTTTATCCATTCATCCATCGATGGACATTTGGGCTCTTTCCATACGTTGGCTATTCTTGACAGTGCTGTATAAACATGGGGGTGCGTGTGTCCCTTCGAAACAGCCCACCTGTATCCCGTGGATAAATGCCTAGTAGTGCAACTGCTGGGTCGTAGGGTAGTTCCATTTTTAGTTTTTTGAGGAACCTCCATTCTGTTTTCCAGAGTGGCTGTACCATCTTGCATTCCCACCAACAGTGCAAAAGAGGCCCTCTTTCTCCGCATCCTCGCCAACGTCTGTTGTTGCCTGAGTTGTTCACGTTAGCCATTCTGACTGGTGTGAGGTGGTATCTCGTTGTGGTTTTGATTTGTCTTTCCCTGCTGATGAGTGATGTGGAGCATTTTTTCATGTGTCGGTTGGCCATCTGGATGTCTTCCTTAGAGACGTGTCTATTCATGTCTTTTGCCCGTTTCTTCACTGGATTATTTGTTTTTTGGGTATCGAGTTGGATAAGTTCTTTAGAGATTTTGGATACTAACCCTTTATCTGATATGTCATTTGCAAATATCTTCTCCCATTCCGTCGGTTGCCTTTTAGTCTTGATGATTGTTTCCTTCGCTGTGCAGAAGCTTTTTATTTTCATGAGGTCCCAGTAGTTCATTTTTGCTTTTGTTTCCCTTGCCTCCAGAGAAGTGTTCAATAAGAAGTTGCTGTGGGCAAGATCAAAGAGGTTTTTGCCTGCTTTCTCCTCGAGGATTTTGATGGCTTCCTGTCTTAACTTACATTGAGGTCTTTCATCCACTTTGAGTTTATTTTTGTGTCTGGTGTAAGAAAGTGGTCCAGGTTCATTCTTCTGCATGTTGCCGTCCAGTTTTCCCAGCACCACTTGCTGAAGAGACTGTCTTTATTCCGTTGGATATTCTTTCCTGCTTTGTCAAAGATGAGTTGGCCGTACGTTTCTGGGTCCATTTCTGGGTTCTCTCTTCTGTTCCCTTGATCTGAGTGTCTGTTCTTGTGCCAGTACCATGCTGTCTTGATGATTACAACTTTGTAGTATAGCTTGAGGTCTGGGATTGCGGTGCCTCCTGCTTTGGTTTTCTTTGTCAAGATCGCTTTGGCTATTCGGGGTCTTTTCTGGTTCCCTACAAATTTTAGGATTATTTGTTCTAGCTCTGTGAAGAATGATGGTGTTACTTTGATAGGGATTGCATTGAATATGTAGATTGCTTTGGGTAGTGTTGACATGGTAACAATATTTGTTCTTCCTATCCAGGAGCATGGGATCTTTTTCCAGTTTTTTGTGTCTCCTTCAATTTCTTTCATAAGCTTTCTATAGTTTTCAGTGTATAGATTTTTCACCTCTGGTTAGATTTATTCCTAGGTATTTTTTTGTGTGTGTGCAACTGTAAATGGGATCGATTCCTTGATTTCTCTTGATGTAGCTTCACTGTTGGTGTATAGGAATGCAGCCGATTTCTGTGCGTTGATTTTATATCCTGCAAGTTTGCTGAATTCACGAATCAGTTCTAGCAGTTTTTTGGTGGAATCTTTTGGGTTTTCCATACATATACAGGATTGTGTCATCTGCGAAGAGTGAACGTTTGACTTCCTCCTGGCCAACTTGGATGCCTTTTATTTCTTTGTGTTGTCTGATTGCAGAGGCTAAGACTTCCAATATTACGTTGAATAACAGTGGTGAGAGTGGACATCCCTGTCTTGTTCCTGACCTTAGGGGGAAAGCTCTCAGTTTTTCCCCATTGAGGGTGATATTAGCGTTGGGTTGTTCATATATGGCTTTCATGATCTCGAGGTATACCCCTTCTATCCCTACTTTCTTGAGGGTTTTTATCAAGAAAGGATGCTATATTTTGTCAAATGCTTTCTCTGCATCTATTGAGAGGATCATATGGTTCTTGTCCTTTCTTTTATTGATGTGGTGAATCATGTTAATTGTTCTGCAGATATTGAACCAGCCCTGCATCTCAGGTATAAATCCCACTTGGTCGTGGTGAACAATTTTTTTAATGTATTATTGGAGCCGGTTGGCTAATATCTTGTTGAGGATTTTTGCATCCATATTCATCAGGGAAATTGGTCTATAGTTCTGCTTTTTAATGGGGTCTCTGTCTGGTTTTGGAATCAAGGTAATGCTGGCTTCATAGAAAGAGTTCGGAAGCTTTCCATCCATTTCTATTTTTTGGAACAGTTTCAAGAGAATAGGTGTTAACTCTTCCTTCAGTGTTTGGTAGAATTCCCCTGGAAAGCCATCTGGCCCTGGACTCTTGTTTTTTGGCAGATTTTTGATTACTAATTCGATTTCCTTACTGGTTATGGGTCTGCTTGAGTTTTCTATTTCTTCCTGTTTCCGTTTTGGTAGTGTATATGTTTCTAGGAGTTTGTCCATTTCTTCCAGATTACCCATTTTATTGGCATATAATTGCTCATAATATTCTCTTATTATTGTTTTTATTTCTGTTGTGTTGGTGGTGATCTCTCCTCTTTCATTCTTGATTTTATTTATTTGGGTCCTTTCCTTTTTCTTTTTGATCAAACTTGCTACTGGTTTATCAATTTTGTTAATTCTTTCAAAGAACCAGCTTCTGGTTTCATTGATCTTTTTTTGTTTCGATGGCATTAATTTCTGCTTTAGTCTTTATTATTTCCTGTCTTCTGCTGGTTTTGGGTTTTATTTGCTGTTGTTTTTCCAGCTCCTTATAAGGTTAGGTTGTGTATCTGAGATCTTTCTTCCTTCTTTAGGAAGGCCTGGATTGCTATATAACTTCCTCTTATGACTGCCTTTCCTGCGTCCCAGAGGTTTTGGATTGTGGTGTTATCATTTTCATTGGCTTCCATGAACTTTTTAATTTCCTCTTTAACTTCTTGGTTAGCCCACTCATTCTTTAGTAGGATGTTCTTCAGTCTCCAAGTATTTTTTACCTTTCCAAATTTTTTCTCGTGGTTGATTTCGAGTTTCATAGCGTTGTGGTCTGAAAATATGCACGGTATGATCTCGAGTTTTTTGTACTTATTTAGCACTGATTTGTGTCCCAGTATATGGCTATTCTGGAGAACGTTCCATGTGCACTGGAGAAGAATGTATATTCTGCTGCTTTAGGATGAAATGTTCTGAATATATCTGTTCAGTCCATCTGGTCCAGTGTCATTCAAAGCCATTGTTTCCTTGCTGACTTTTTGATTAGATGATCTGTCCATTGTTGTGAGTGGGGTGTTGAAGTCTCCCACTATTATGGTATTATTATTGATGAGTTTCTTTATGTTTGTGATTAATTGATTTATATATTTGGGTGCTCCGACATTTGGCGTATAAATGTTGACAATTATGTCTTCTGAGAGGATAGATCCCTTGATTATCATATAAGGCCCTTCTGCATCTCTTGATACAGTCTTTATTTTAAAGTCTAGATTGTCTTATACAAGTATGGCTACTCTGGCTTTTTTTTGTTGACCATTAGCATGATAGATGGTTCTCCATCCCCTTATTTTCAATCTGAAGGTGTCTTTAGGTCTAAAGTGGGTCTCTTGTAAACAGCGTATGGATGGATCTTGTTTTCTTACCCATTCCATTACCCTATGTCTTTTGATTGGAGCATGGAGTCTATTGATGTTTAGAGACTAACACTTTATATCTTGCTTCTAACCTTCCACTCCAGGTTACCTAATCTCCTGCTGGTCTCCTGTTTTTGTCTTCTTTCAAGTTTATACTTTGTCCCATTTTCTTGTCTTCTACTTTGACTTCTCTTAACAGTGATTCTGGTTCTCAACTAAAACTGCATAGTCGTAAGTTGATTGGGTAAAACATTCCTACTGGGGTTGACTCAGTTGCAAATCCTTGTCCTGTGAGCAATGTTCCTGTGGGACTTGCCCAACCCAGTGCACAGGAACCAGACAGTGTCTACTCGTAACTTACCTTGTCCTTAAATGAACAGGGAGCACATTTGGATCCTGGGATTAATATAAACTCCAAATACCCTCTAGTGTGTTGTTTTATGAAAACTGTTGGAAAATTAAGGCAAAAGGGCCTTGATTTTTTAAAATATAATTTATTGTCAAATTTGCTTCCATACGACACCCAGTGCTCATCCCAACAAGTGCCCTCCTCAGAGCCCATCACCCACTTTCCCCTCTCCCCCATCAACTCCCACTTTGTTCTCTGTTTTTAAGAGTCTCTTACGGTTTGCCTCCCTCCCTCTCTGTTTGTAACTATTTTTCCCCTTCCCTTCCCCTGTGGTCTTCTGTTAAGTTTCTCAAGTTTCACATATGAGTGAAAACATGGTATCTGTCTTTCTCTGACTGACTTATTTCACTTAGCATAATACCTTCCAGTTCCATCCACATTGCTGCAAATGCCAGGATTTCCTTCTTTCTCATTGCCAAGTAGTATTCCATGGTATATATAAACCACATCTTCTTTATCCATTCATCAGTTGATGGGCATTTAGGCTCTTTGCATAATTTGGCTATTGTTGAAAGTGCTGCTGTAAACATTGGGGTACATGTGCCCCTGTGCGTCAGCATTCCTGTATCCCCAAAGGGCCCTGGTTTTGTTTTTTTTTTTTTTTTTTTTGTTAGCAAACAAGGATCATGGCAAATTAAATAGCTCATGTAAATGAATAAGCCTTGTGCATGGTCAAACTTGCCAGCATTAGAATTAAATAGCAGATTATTCAAGACACACATCTTCAACTGTCTGTTAGTTTTATTGGTACAGGAAGCCCAGGTGATACTTTCTATCTAAAATTTCTTTTGAGGCAATCCAGTCATTGAGAAATGCCTTCCCAGAATTTAAGGAAGAAAAAAAGAATAGACTTTTCAGACAGATTATGCACAATGCCATAAGCAGTAACTTCAGTCTGAATTCAAGTGTCCTCTTTGCAGAAAAGCAATAGCTTCCTTGTCGAGTGGGCATCCTAATTATGCTCACTAATTACACATAGGCCATAATGAGAACAAATGATTCAAAACTAAGAGAACTTTGTGTAAATTAAAACCATGGGCTCTAGCAAGGGAGGTTATTCAGCAGGATGATTTCCATGTTCTGAGTAATGGACTTCATTGAAATTGGTACAGAAGCTCACTGTGTAGAAAAGGCAGAAAGATATTTTGGGGGCTAAGGTAGAGTTTATCCCCACTCTCTGGGGCCTCTCTTCTAGGAAGTTGCCAACGAGGGTTTCTGGGTACAGTTTAGAAACTATTGGCTTAAGTGTCTTCAAAAGGCATTTTCATAACTAAAAAGAAAAGAAAGTAGAGTCATCCATCAACTAAACTCTAGCTGGGCATATGAGGCAACTTGCCTCTTTCAGTCTGAGGTCCTGTTTTCAGGTGGTATTTTCATTTGCACAGCCTGGGGCTCTCCTTCAATCATTTATCTCATTTAGACAAACTCTTACCTCCAGTGGCGATTAAGCACACTTGAGTTCCTAGCAACACTCTAAGTCAAGTTGGACAAACAAAACCGGCTCATGTCTTATTCATTCCCACATATTAACCTTAGAATTTTTCACTAGCATTCTTCATAGCAAAGCACACAACAGCTGACCTTGTGCAAAGATTCAGTTTCTTGTAGGAGAGCTTTTGACACAGGAAGCACCCCCACTGGGCAGGCAGTTCAGGATCCAGAACAAAACTTGGCCATTTCACGTGTTCATTCGTTGTATTTTCAGACCTTTTCTACAAAAGTCAATAGTGCTGATTTGAAAGGAATTCTGCACCTGGGTGTTTTTAATGGCTGGAAGGGCCATCTGAATGTTACTCTAGACTTGGGAATAATTGAGGCTGAATAATAGATGTCCATATTTTGTCTGACAACTTCAGAAAAAAACTTGATGCAAACACTGAAAGAAATGCATTACTTGTGGTTACTGTATTTTAGCAGATAGTTGAATTTACTTGAATTGAGCTACATTGATGTCACCCATACTCATTAATGGAGGCCAGCCGAATGGATATCCTTCTAACAAATACAACTAGGTCTCAGGAGCTGCATTTTCTCGAGATTTCTGTATTCACCAAGAGATCCCTGCTTATATTTGCCCCTTTTGTCTGCAGCCAGTTAAAGAACTGTGCTCGATTTGAAAAATTACTAGCTGCATTTTTTCAAGTAAGTGATTGTTCATTAATGGACTAGGTAGTTTTGCTAGAGTCGGGAAAGAAGGCACATGCTTTCTTAATCAACAAGAAGTGACTCAGACGCTAGGGAGACTCAGAATGAGTTCTTTAAGTGACATGTACATTTGACTTGATAAATCTTTTTATGGATATATAAAAAGTGCACATTATCTAACATCAGTATGACTGAAGAACATTTTAATTGAAGATAATAAAAAGGACAGTTAATGGCCTGCTCTGAATTTATTTCAAGGAGAAAAGTTATGCTTGAAGTACGACTGAGTACACACACACACACACACACACACACACACACACACGTGTACTTCACTCACTCTCCATCAGGAGACTAATAGAAAAGGTGAGCAATTTGGGTTTATGATGAAAACTAAGTATTTTGGTGAACTACTAATGGGAAATCATGATATAGGAGGTGTTTGCATGTAAGAACCGTGTTTGTTAATCTGGGAGTTTTATCCTTTTGTGGGAAAGTTTTATTTATATATATGTAAATAAATACATAATAAGTTATATACAGTTATATGGTTAGTTGTCCATGTTCTTTTTTTAGAAAAAAGTTTATTTTGAGAGAGAGCGAGTGCACGCGCGCGCATGGGGGAGGGGCAGAGAGAGAGGGAGACAGAATCCCAAGCAGCCTCCGTGCTGTACACGCAGAGCCTGATCGATGTGGAGCTCAAACTCATGAACTGTGAGACCATGACCTGAGCAAAAAATCAAGAGTCGGACGGACACTTAACCGACTGAGCCACCCAGGTGCCCCCGTCCATGATCTTTTAACAATTCATACTCAGTAAGTTACCTGTAGAAACTTGTATCTCGTGTGCTCCATTAAAGTATTTTGATGACCATTGATAGCCCTTCTGTATATCTGTCAGGGTGTGTATGTGTGTGTGTACATGCATGTGTTTCTCCAAATAATGGTCAACAAATTTTATAGCTGTGATTATTGGACACAGTTAAGAGAAAAGAAATTTTACTAACTTCTAGAAAGAAGTAACAAGGTGACATAAATTGCTTCTCATAACGTGCAGAATTGTATTTTACCTGCCCCAGCCTTTCTCCCTTCTGTAGGGCAGGAACAAGTGTCAGTAGCCTCTCTGGGACATTAAGTTTAAGGGGGTAGCCAAGTTGAGTGCAGAGGCCCGAATGAGTTCTGTAGAGTGAAGGAATTATTTGCCATTGGTTGGCAAATTGAGGAAATCTTAAGATGGGTTGAGGGGGACACAGTATGAAGCCAAGGGCTTGGATTCCTGAGATCAAGTAACAGAATAATAAGGTGGGTGAGTAGGGGCATAACAGTCTGGAAGAATACCAGGAATAAGATGTCTTTAACCTTGGTGAGCTTTTTCTTTCCCCTCAGTCAGTGGGGGGTGTGGGTAAGTTCCAGCAGTGCCTCATTCACCCTTGACCACCTCTATTATCGAGAATAATTGAAAGCCATCTGCATTGGGTTCTTTGCTTGCCCATTATCACCAAAGAATCTATGCAAAAATCGCCTAGCTGCAGAAGAGACTCAAAATATTCAGCATTTATTGGGTAAGATCTCCCAGGATTTGATCTGAATAATCACATCAGGTGGTCTAGAGTAGAGCCCTTATAAAATGTTTTCTGAAAACCCCTAAAGTCTCATAATATTGAAATTACAAATCTCAGCTCTGCGTTATTTTAGAAAGAACATATCCCAAGTATCAAAGCTTTAAAAAATACCTCCCAAATGAATTTTCAAGGTCCAGGGGACAGAGCAAGGTACCCAGAACTAGGGTACAGAAATTAGTAAGGATTTTTGATAAAAACTGACTTAACTGGTCATGCGATTGAACTTTTAGTTCTGAAAAATTAAGCATATTGCAGAAAATGCTTTCATATTGTCTCAAAGCTGTCAAACCCGTTGTCCTGTAAAAGGCCTTTGATAATTATATGTCCGTCCTAAGGAAATCAATTTACCAATTTTGAGAAGATTCTGTTTCAGTGTCTGATGATCCTCATTATTATGATTTTTTCATTATTTAAACTTCACTCCTTCAAATCACAACTTACCCTCTATATTTTTTCAATCCTAACGTATCCTCTCAATTTCTTTGTGGAGTCTCAAAATGGCAGCTAATGTCAATCGTATCTAAGATTTGGAAAACATTCATACATTCATTATCTTATTAAATCATAACAATCCTGTAATGCAAATACTCTTGTTATTATCACGATTCTACGAAACCTGGAACTGATGATGATGTACTTTATCCAAAGTCACACATCTATTAAGCGATGGAGACACTTGTTCAGATATTCTAGTATATACGATGAGAGTGACAGTGTTGAAATACTTTGACAGTGATGTCACTTCATGGCATTAGTTCCCAAGGCTTCACTCTGATGGGGAACTCCCTCCTGGTTAATCGTATCTACTGCTATTTGCTAGGCACTATTTTAAGCACCTAATATACATATTAACTTATTTAATACTTGCAGAAACCTAAATGTATGTATGATTATTGTCCCCATTTTACAGGTGAGGAACCTGAGGCCCAGAAGTGAAGTCACTTTTCCAAGTCACATAGGCAAGCCGGCAATGTCAGGAGTCCAATCCAGGTAATCAGGCTCCAGAATCTGTACTGAGTTTTGTTGTTGTTGTTGTTGTTGTTGTTGTTGTTGTTTTTAAGAGGGAGAGAGCATGCCAGCAGGGGAGAGGGGCAGAGGGAGGGAATGGTGGGGTGGGGAGAGAGAAAGAAAGAAAGAAAGAATGAATGAACCTTAAGCAGTCTCCATGCTCAGCGTGGGGCTTGACAATGGGGCTTGATTCCACGACTCTGGGATCATGACCTGAGCCGAAATCAAGAGTTAGCCACTCAGTCAACTGAACCAGTCAGGTGCCTCAGGGGTCTGTAGTCTTTATCATGGCATCATCCTGTTGTCCAGGAGAGTGCGAGTGAATCACTGGGGCCACCCCTGGTTTTGCAGTGTAATTTCTGCAATCATGGCCTTAAGTGTGCCTAACTGATCTGATCGTCGTTGAGCTTTATTGATCATCTGCATGTCTACATGGCATACCGTCCAAAGATTCAATTAGGTGTTCCTTCAGTGTCAAGACAAGAGTGAAAAAGTCATGTTCACACTCACCCCTACTTACTCTCTAAACTCTTCAGAGGACTCAGTTCACAGATGTAGAGAAAAGCATGTGTTGTTGAGCAGTTGCACCTGCTAATCAACTAGAGTGACAGAGTGAAATCCCTGAACTGACGGCAGGGTTCCATTTTAGCAAATCAATACCCGGGGTGACACAGATCCACTAGGGAGGAAGCCAGAAGTGACCTGTGAGGCCTGCCACTTCGATCTGCTCACTCGACCTGTGTTCCCTGCTCAGGTCATAATGCCTAAATAACCTTCCTCCTCCTCACCGTCTCCGTTCTTCCCCGGACATGTGCGTGCGTGTGCACGCACACAGAGATACCGCGTTGAAGTTTTTCCAAATGAATAAACAACCATTTGAGGAAAGGTAGTACAAGTGAGTTTAAAATCAACTTACCCTTGGAAATTCCTTAAATTGCCCCCAAATGTACAGTTCAGAACATCTCTACGTAATTTCAGCATAACCAGTTTTTCCTTCAGTGTTGACACCAGTTGTTTTTTTCAGTTGGTTATTAGCTGAATTAATTAGCTTGCCATTTGGAACCCTATTAGTTAGGTTTCTCCAGAGAAATAGAAACAATAGGGTGTGTGTGTGTGAGAGAGAGAGAGAGAGCGCGCGTGCGCACATGTGCGTGCGCTTGCATGGAGAACAGTGCTGCTCCTGAAAGGAAGAATTTTTAAAAATCATATTGAGTTAGGTATTTTTCAAGATCTGATAAAAGGAGACAAATTCTTAAAAGCTTGTGCGTCCTCACAAACGAACTAGCATTTGGTCGCCAGCCACACAGGACCTTTACAACTAAGAGAAAATAAAATTCCCATCAGCTAAATAGTCTTTTCTCTCCTTTCTTCTCAACCACTTTTGCACCCTGATGCTACAGGAAAGACGGGAAAAAATAGAAGAAAAGCAAAACACACAAGCCACTTCTCAACCTGCAGGAACCCAAGCCACAGGTCAGGCCTGAACCTGGAAAGAGGCATGAGGACAGGAGTGGGGAGAAGCTTTATATCGGGTGTGAGATTGAGGGTTGGATGCGGACTGGACTGGACTTCTGAGTCGCTGAAAGTAAGTCATGGCCGTTTGTGGGGGTTTTTGAGTAACTGTGTGGCCAAAACTCTGAATCTGTGCTTCCCACTGTGGAGCAAAGAGATCCATCAGAACAGAGCGGGGAGTGACGCTTGGAGAAAAACCAGTCATTTCCTATCTGTGCCTTATCCATTTCAGTGCATTTAACCAGCTGGTTGCGTTTGTGAGGGTAAGGTCTGAAGAGCGTACTGAGGGGCAGAGGTTTGGGGGAGGAACTGACCGTGGCTTGTCAGTCTGGTTTATTGGCAGGATACCATACAGAGTCAGAATCCTTTGCAGCCAGTCTCGAGGGTAGGTTTTATTGGCTAGATGTGCCCTTGGGGAAATTATTTTCCCACCTCTGGGAGAAACCGTTATCTAAAGCCAAGATTAGTTTGGGGGACTGTTATTGGCCGACCAGGTCGTCTGTCTGTGAAGAATGACTGTAACACGTGGTCGGAGAATTGCCGTGAGCCGACAGAATGCCTGAGGTGTCCAGCCTTCGAGATCGTTGGTGAGGTCATCCAGACAGGCCCTCGGAGGTTGGGGCAGAATGCTTTCAGTCCCCTTGTGGGCTTTCAGATGAGTAGAGAGCTGGAGGACAGTGCCGGTCGGCTGGTTGTAGTTCAGGGTCAGGTCTGGTCTCCAGACAAAGTAGTCCAGCTAGGGCTCTGCAGTCCTTTCGGGCTTCCAGTGGACGTGGATTAATGCTAGAGCTCCAAATAAATGAGAGAACAGAATGATTTCATCTGTGTTGAAGGGGAAGCCAAGCCATCTGGACTCAGCACACGGGGGCATGAGGGAAATCCCGTGGCTTAGCATCTGTGCACCTTCAGAGAGTCCCCGCAGCGATTGCCAGATTACGGCAACGAGGACAGCGGGCCTGGTGGATATGGGGGCTCTTGGTGAAGCACCGGCTGTGGTCAAGACTGACTCAAGGGTAATCCCAGCTGCCCCTGAAGATGATTAACTGGGCAGAGGTTGGGAGGAATGAAACTGGGAAGCTGTGGACTTTCCGTCAGCTGGGTGCCCTGTACAGCAGGCGTAATGGCTTTAATTCCTATTGGACACTGTTAGCGCATAACTGATGCTTATTAGTCAGACGTTCGATAGAGGCCCCACCTTGGGAAGAGAGAGGCAAGAAGAGTTACTTTATTCTTTATTGTTTTGTTCCGCATTGTGTCGTATTTTATATAGAAAGTAAGTGGGGGAGAGGGGCAGCGGGGGAGAGAGAATCTTAAGCAGGCTCCATGCTTAGTATGGAGCCCAACTTGGGGTTCTATCCCCCCACCCTGGGATCATGACCTGAGATGAAACCCAAGAGTCCGACGCTTGACCGACTGAGCCACCCAGGTACCCCAAAAAGAGTAAAAAGTAAAAAGTCCCATTTTAAATGGACCAACGAGACCATGTCAAAATCTAGATAAAATGATAAAAATCTAGACAATGAGAAATCTAGATAAAATGTCCTTCCCTGCTCAACAAGTATACCATCCGTTGGCCCCAGGTCTACTGAAAAGCCAGGAGAATTCTTGGTAAAACCTCAAAATTCAGGGTCTCAGTCACTATCCTGGGGAAAGGAACTCCATAAGAGAATGAAGTTCCCCAGATCTTCAGATACGTTAGCTGCTAGGTGTTAAAATAGGCATAAAAATTATCTTTGAAACTAAGAAGTTTTTTAAAAATTTTTAACGTTTGTTCATATTTGAGAGAGAGAGCACAAGTGGCAAAGGGACAGAGAGAAGGGGAGACAGAAACTGAAGCAGGCTCCAGGCTCCAAAGCTGTCAGCACAGAGCCCAATGTGGGGCTCGAACTCACAAACTGCGAGATCATGACCTGAGCCGAAGTCGGACGCTTAACCGACTGAGCCACCCAGGCACCCCAGAAACTAAGCAGTTTTTAATGGAAATCAAGGAAACCCAGCCCCTCCTCTGGCTTCAGAAGGGGGACACTTCTTGCCCACTCTTGAGCACCTTCTGGCCTCCTCACTCTCTCTTTCCGTGTCTTTGATTTGGAAGGGAGATGTTGGAGGAAGCTTTGTGTGACCAGGTCTTTCTTTTTCTTTCTGAAGGAAAAGACCAAACTCTCCATGTGTGTTGTTTTGTGGGAGCAGTGATGGTCTCCATAGGGAAGCGAGATCACCCATCAACTGGCCAAATACAGCAGGGGCTGGGAAACAGTGGGAACCATGGGAATTGGAGACACCTGGAAAGTATCCCATTGTTGGGAAAATCTTGGACTTTGGCAGGATATAGAAAGGGGTTTCAAGGCAGTCTTACCCTTAGCGTGAAGAGAACTTAGATGGACAGCTGAGGTGTATGTATGATTTTATGCAAATGGTCCTTTCAAACAGAGTATTACACTTTTTTAACATTTATATTTGAGAGAGAGAGAGCACGTGCGAGAGAGTGAGCGAGCAGGGAAGGGGCAAAAAGAGAGAGACAGACAGAATCCAACACAGGCTCCGGGCTCTGAGCTGTCAGCACCGTGGGATCATGACCTGAGCTGAAGTCGGACACTTAACCGACTGAGCCACCCAGGCGCCCATCAAACAGAATATTTTAAAATGCCTTGCCACTTTCATAAGAGAGAATCAAGAACAACTATTGACATATCTTTCAAAAGAATGAGAACCAACCTGCTCCCCTTGTGACATCATAGCCAAATGACTTAATTTCACACTGACATTTGATGAGGTCCTATATTCTTGACATCAACCTGTTATTGATTTCCACGTGAAAAAGAACATGAAACAGAATTCATATACATGTTTGGCATATGGTTAAGTACACAGTTAATATGTGTTGAATTAAATTTAATCAGGGGCGCCTTGGTGGCTCAGTTGGAAGAGCACGTGATTCTTGACCTCGGGGTTGTGATTTTGAGTCCGACATTGTGTGCAGAGATGACTTAAATGTTTAAAATAAATAAAATAAAATAAACTTATCTGGGATTTGGACGCTATTACACGACAAATAGTATATGACCTGCAAAGGCATGTGACCTAAATTAAGCATCTATATGGGAGAGTGTCGTTTATCACTTGGGACTGTCATGCATATGTGTGTGTATGCACGTGCATGTATATGTGTACGTCTCTGGATCATTACATTTATATATATGGCGAGAAATTGTGTGACATCTGTTGCCAGTCAGTTTGGTGGCTTGGTCTGACCCAGAAGGCTTTGGTGGGACTGTTTACCTTGTAGGGAGGAGCCTGTGATTGCAGTCGTCTGCCTGGAGGTGAGCGGTGATCCTCAGACATACTTCCCTTTGGCAGGAAACCAGCAAGCTTCCATTCAGGCTTTCTTCCTACTTGCCGATCTTTCTTTATCTTCCTCCTTATACCGCATCCAAGGAATCACTATAATTGTCCCTTGGAGTGCCAGCTGATATTTGCAGCTTCCTGTCTCTTTGCCCAAGGGAAAAACGCCGATTTCCCCTTTGCTATTTGGCAGATGCCAAAAGAAAAGGACTGGCTACGCCATGTATTCCTTTCAGCGCCATGAATGAACATCCTGTGTTTTTCCCCCATCGGGAGAAGATTTAACTAGCTAAAACTTAATTAGCCTAAGCTGAGAGACGTTTTTCCTATTATTTTCCTATTGCTTCTCCTTCATTCGTTCCTTTTTATCTTCCAGGAATCCCGATCCTACGTACTTAACAATACCAGGCCTTTATACGTTTGCATATCATGTTTGTCTCTAACTCTTCCTTGCCAGGTTCTGGGAGAATCCTCTGACTTCTTCCACTTTACAGATTTGGTTTCCTGCAGTAATCTATCTACTGTTCACTGGCTCCATGGTAGTTTTGTTTCTTTCTGTACTTGTGTTTTTCATCTGATTTTCTATTGCGTCCTCTTCACCTACGAAATGTTTTCTCAAAACTCTTAGAGAACAAAAATAGAAGTCTTCTATTGTTTTCTCCAGTTCCATGGAGTTAAGTCTCTTTCATTGGGACAAGCGTGTCCTTATTCCCTGGATTAATCCTTTTCTTTGGAATTGCCAACTCTTCAAATGTCTGGGATGTTGTGTTTTTGCTTTTTGTTTTTTGTTTTTTAGGTAAACTCTACACCCATGACCCTGACCCAAGGGTCTCATGCTCTACTGTCTGAGCCAGCCGTGCGCCCTTGGGAAGGTCTTCTGCTTTCGCATCCCAACAGCGTGGTCTCTGCTAAGTTAGGCTAGTTGGGATGGGTGTCCGTACAGATAGTTTATTCCTGGCAGGAAAAGTGGAGTTTCTCGTCTGTGTACTTTTATGTTGCTACAGTGACGATCGAGTTGGTTATAATTAAATATGGAGGGGCTTCCCACAGACAGTGCTATATGCCCAACAGTTTTTCTCTCTGTTTGTGATGGTAGCATAAAGTTAGCCAGAGGACTTGCCCCATCCTGAATTGTCCTGACTGCCTTTTCTGAACCGGTTACCGCACTTGCCTGTCCTAGCACAGCGCCCGTGCTAGGGAAAGAAGCCAGACGGGCGAGCCCCCTGGCCTGCCAGTCTGCGGTCTCTGTAGCGGGGTGGTCATGGGACTGTACTGTAGGGGTCCAGGGACTTACCTGCACTTCCACACCGGGCGTGGGGGTTTGAGGAGCATCTGTGCATGGGCCCTTCCACTTCCCTAAGTCCTCACCTGGGGCCTTCGTTCGTATGTGAAAGAACAGGAGACTGTTGCCCTTGATTCCGTCCTATCCCTACCACCCGCCTACACCTTCCAGCACGTCCCCGGTTTCTTGCCTCCTGTTTTCCAGCAATGGTGTAGACTTTTCCTATTTTTATATTTATGTGAGCAGTTTTTACTTAACAACTATGTCTAGTACAACATTGTTTTTCACGGTGAAAAGTTGAAAATTAATAAAAGGCTAACTAAATTATGTCCATTAAATATGAGGCCATTCAAAGGAATGCAAATCCACATTTATTTCTGAGCGAAAACATGTTACAATGTTTACGGCATAGCATCATGACTATTAAAATTTTTGCAAAACTGTATGTAAGCAGAGAAAGGCAGAAAAATCTTGATGTCAGATGAAGTCATTCTAACATTGGAGATTTGAAGACAATTTTTTGACCTCTCCTCCCATGTCCCGTGAGAAGTCCAGTATCTCCACCAGTGTTTCTATGAATTCCTGACGATTTGTGTTCCCATGCTCACTTCTGACTCTGAGGTCTTAATTCTTTTTTTTTCCTGCCCTAGAGGAAAAGACATTTATTCTACCCTGTAAGCACCCGAGTTCTTGGTTCTTTTTAACTCTTGCGCTTCCTCTCATCTGGCCCAAACCCAGCCCCTGTTTCTTTATTCTCCCAAACCATTTCTTTTTTTTTTTTCCTCAACAACCTTAACACTCAGCATGGTGCGCAACGCGGGTCTTGAACTTGACCGTGAGATCAAGACCTGAGCTGCGATCAAGAATCAGACGCTTAACCGACTGAGCCACCCAGGCGCCCCGAAACCATTTCTTTAACCATTCAACAAATGCTGTTACAGACCCGTGGTTTATTGTAGCGAAGGAGGAGGCTCCCCCTCGCATGGAGCTTACGTTCTGATTTCAAGGCATTTGTAGCCGTGTTCCTGATGTCATGAGTGAATGCAGGGACAGCTGCTGTGCATCTTTGTTCCTAACTTTTCTTTGGCTACGGCATCACTTAAACGCTTTGCAGCCACCCTTCCTCACTCTCACCCTCTCACCGAATCCCTGCCATTTTTTTTTCCCAGAACAAGTTTAGTTATTTTATTTCATTTCCTTTTTCCAGTCACATGCATGGGACCTCATCTCTCTTGCCCCAAGGGCTTATCAAGACATTTACCTGATCAAGTACAGTTCCTTTCTTTACAAGATCCCTGGTGTTGGCTTTCAAAGTGGTTAACTTTACTACCTCACTGCACATATTTGTGGGTTTACGAAAATATAGAGCTAGGGACATACAGTCCTCTGAAAGGATGATACCATATCTGGACTGTGGGATTAGGGGTGAGTCTATTCTGCCATTAACTGATCATCTGCATTTTCTGTTTTCCAAAACAAATGTATATTAATCATCTTTAAGAGCAAAGAAACAAAAAAGCTTTAGTAAACTCTCAACCTCTCCAACTTACTCATTGAAAATAGAATATAATTTTAAAAAACAGGAAAAAAAGAAAATAGAATATAATTGATCTCAACTTTCTCTTTTCCGGATCCAAAAGTTTCTGGCCATGTGTCTTCTTTATTTGTAAATTGGCATCCCCTTTTCCATACTGTATGTGGTTTCTCATTTTTCATTTTTTATTTTTTTAATTTATTTTTGGAGCGGGGGGAGCGCTCGCATGCTGAAGGGGCAGAGACAGAGGGGGGGAGAGATAGAATCCCAAGCAAGCTCCCCACTGAAGGCGCGGAGCCCAGTGCAGGGCTTGAACCGACAAACCACGGGATTGTGACGTCAGCCGAAATCAAGAGTCAGATGGTTAATTGATTGAGCCACCCAGGTGCCCGATAATTTGTGGTTTTTTTAAATGGAGGTATAGTTGATACACATAGTATATAGCTTTAAATTAATTTTAACAAAAATATTTTAACAGTCTTAAATATGTACACACAGTTTGGGTATATATATTAACCCAGAGAAAAGGCAGACTAAAACAGTTAAGTGGTTTAATTTGGGGTTGGGGGAAACTTTCTGTATGACTGAAAATTTTTTGCAACCAGGCTCATGTGTTACCATTATTTTAAAAATTGGGAAGAAACACATACACGACCCTACAGCAGGAGCTGCTCTGGAGCCTTGCAAATTCATCTTCCACTAGATACCACCCTTCGTAGGTAGTTTTGAGGGGTTTGCTAGGTTACACGGTAGTGCCCTAGCACGTCTTGATTGGTTACGGTACGTACAGTGAAAAGGAATGTGCTAGTAGCTACTCCTACGACCTCGGGCAGGTCAGTTTCAGTTCGTCTAATACGTGTTTTGCCATCGGCAAAATGAGGGGCTTGCGCTACGTTGGCGTGTGTGATTCCGAGGTCCATTTTTATGACTCCGCTGAACATGAATTGAGAAATCCATGGGTGGCCGGGTGGCTCCATCGATTGAGCGTCCGACTCCGGCTCAGGTCGTGATCTTGCGGTTCGGGAGTTCGTGCCCGCCGAGATAAATAAATAAACTAAAAAAAAAAAAGAAATCTGGAATGAAAAGTGAAGAAGAGTACGTGTGAGTGGTAGAGAGGCAAAGGTCTGACTGTGTGCTCAGGAAACAAGGGTTCCGAATCCCCGAGAGGAATTATTGAAGACCCACAACTGCTTTGACAGTTGGGGTGCAGAGCTGTCACCGTCCTAGCCCTCCTGTGCCACAGAGTTTCCATGTCCTTTGTGGATTGGTTTCCTGATGGCAAAAGTGGCCTGATTTTATGGAATGTGTAGATGAGAGAGGTCATTCCCGACCAGCTGTGTTGGGCTGCGTGTACTCTACAGAGAGCAGGATGCTGGCATCTAGATGTACGGAGTTCTTGGTTCTGGGTTATTCTCTGGTACAACCCAAAGCTGCCTCCGGGAGGTAGCTGGCAGTTTGCAAAGACACCTTTTCCTTCAGATCAGTTTGAAAATCACCACGTTGCTTCAGTTTTTTAAGCAATGTCCCTCGTGACATGAAAGACTGCTACTTCTTTCTTTTTAAAAGTTTATTTATTTATTTTGAGAGAGAGAGAGTGGGTGGGAGGGGCAGAGAGGAGGAGACAGACAGAATCCCAAGCAGGCTCCACAGTGTCCGTGCAGAGCCTGACGCGGGGCTCAAACCCACCAACTGTGAGATCGTGACCTGAGCCGAATCCAAGAGTCAGACGCTTGACCGACTGAGACACCCAGGTGCCCCCAAAGACTGCTACTTCGTTAAGTGCCTGGACTGGGCACGAAAATATCTGGCCCTTCTCGTGACCAAATTAGAAGTGATGTCTATCTCGGGCAATCACTTTCACGAACGTCACGCAAGACGCCTCGCTCAGCTCCCTTGCAAACGTGCAGAAGTCTGATCAATAGCAGTCTCTTCTCTTTATTTAAAATGACAGAACGCCTCAAAAATGGTGGAGGCACCAGTTCTGTAATAATTCTCACCTACCGTTCTGGCCAAGTGAAATTGAAAAGCCTTCCCCCGGTGCAGGGATGAGAAGCAAACTCTCATGAGGAAAGATGACAGGCCTTTATCAGGTCCAGTTGTGTTCTGGTTGTCTTGCTCTTAGTTCCATAAGCCAGGTGCCCCCTGCTGTCTCCTCCATATGACACTCACTGTGAGATCTTCTGGCCATTTATTCAAGTCTACTAAATTTCTCGTTCCAAGTGTGCTCAAAGTATCTAAATCATAATGCCCTCATTCTGTCATGTTTGTTTAAAATGCATATTGGTATGTAGGCTTAGTTTATTATTAAAAAAAAAACCCAGATATCGCCCATTTTGCTGTGTCTAATCTAAACAATCCTTAACTGTGTCAAGCCAGGAATTAATTAGTTTTATATTTCTTATGTTAATTTCTCTCACTTTCCCAGTTAATTTCATTGGAAATCTGTTTTATTAGCTTAATAACACTTCTATCCTTCTGTGCTAATGGGATTTTTCATAAAAAATTCAAGGATTTCATATAGGCCTGAATAAATAGGAAATAATTGAATGACAGGGCTGATAAACGGGAACTCTCCAGGTACCCAGCTTCTGTAACCCCTTCAGGTCCTTGAGTAGAACTGTGTCTGCCCCACGTGCCATCACAGCTCAGCAGAGGACAGCTCCGCTGTCAAGGCGGTCATCTGGCCATGACCCAGAGGGTTAGAACAGGAGACGGGCAAATTGACTATTTCTTTAAAGGCAAAATTTCAAGGGGCTTGACCTATCAAATTGGGGACAATGACTAATGCTTTCTGCACACACACAAACAGAGCAGATGAACAACTGTTCCCAAAGGTTAGATGCCATCCATTGAACTCTATTAAGCAATCAAATACCAGATGACTCAGAATCACACTGTTCCTTGTGTTCCTTGGGAAAACTTCCATCCACCCACCCCATCCATTAATGCCCCAGCCCCTCGGCAAGGAGGATCTCTAACTTGAGAGGATTTGTAATTGCAAGGACACTGCTGATTGAGCGAGGTCTGACTTGAAGAGGGCTCTCACGGCTCACGTTTAATTATTATCTTCCAGGGAAACCCACATCATACAAAGAGAGCTCTAGAAGCAGCAGTGGGGGCATGCATGTTACTGATGAGTTGAGGGGGTGTTACTTAAGATTCACATCTTACGGGGACTGTGAAGGGTTCAAGAAAACCGATGAGTCTGGGGAGGTGCCGCAGTGACCTATTTCAGTTTTCAAAAAAATTGTGGTACAATATATATAACATTTACCATCTTAATCATTTAAAAAAAATTTAAGTTTATTTATTTTGAAAGAGAGAGAGAGAGCGCACGAGTGGGGGGAGGGCAGGGAGAGAGGGGAGGGAGAGAATCCCAAGCAGGCTCCGCACTACCAGCCCAGAGCCTGATGCGGGGCTTGAGCTCAATGAACCGTGAGATGATGATCCCAGCCAAAGTCAAGAGCCGGAGGCTTCATCGACTGAGCCACTCAGGTGCCCCTCATTTTTTTTTTAATTTAAAAAATTTCTAGGGGTCGCTTGGGTGGCTGTCAGTTGAGCATGTGACTCTTGATTTCGGCTCAGGTCACGATCCCAGGATAGTGAGATTGAGCCCCACGTTGGGTTCCATGCTGAGTGGGGAGCCTGCTTAAGATTCTCCCTCTCTCTCTCTCTCTCTCTCTCTCTCTCTCTGCCCCTCTCCCCGCTTGTGCTCACTGTCTCTAAATATAAAAAAAAATTTTTTTTAACGGGCCCTATGCCCAACATGGGGCTTGAATTCACAACCCGTAGATTGAGTCACTTGCTCTGTGGACTGAGGCAGCCCGGCACCCCCCCCCCCCCCCGCCATTTTAATGATTTTTAAGTGCCCGGTTCAGTAGCATCAAGTGTGCTCGCGTTGTCGTGCAGCCATCAGCACCATCCGTCACAGAAGTCCTCTTCTCGTGCAACCGAAACCTTGTCCTCCTCAAACAGCTCTCCGCTCCCTACTTCCCCGCCCTAGGGAACCTCCATTCTCCTCTCTGTCCCTATGAATTTGGCTATTCTGGGCCCCTCATGTGAGTGAAATGATAGAACATTTGCCTTTGCGTGATTGGCTGTCACTGGCAGAATGTCCTCTGCCCTCGTCCCTGTTGTAACATGTATCGAAATTGCCTGCCTTTTGAAGGCAGAATAACACTCCGCTCTACGAGATCCTGTAGTCTGCTGATCCATTCATCTGTCCGTCGGTGGGCACTCGGGATACAAAGAAGGCATATTTCGGAATTAAAATCAGATGATTCCTGGACACGATCTGGAGCTAGGTTACCAAAATGCGTGTGCCGGGGAAGAGTTTCTGGGCTGCCGTGAATGTCCTCTTCGTGCCGGTTTAGCTTCCTGAGCAAAGAGCCAAAGGGACGAGAAAAGCCGAATGGTGTCATCGCTATCTGGTTTGAAGCAGCGACGCAGCACTCGCTTAACGCACTCTCTTGAGTACTAGTGGTTTTGAGAACATCTGTTTTACCAGACTGATAACCGTTGGTTCAAAGTAGACAAGATTGCAACAGCACAAGGTCTTTCTTACGACACCCGAGACGCTCAATAACTTCATACTTTTGACGATACAAACTCAGCAAGGTCACGTGGAAGTTTACCTGGTAAAGATGTAGAACATTCTGTAGGCTTTTGGTATATTATGGGTGAGAAGTGGTGCTTTAGTAGCATTACAGTGAATATTTCCTGCTTTTGAAAACCGCTTATGTTTTATTTTTTTTTCATGTACTGTGATTTTATTTATTTATTTTTCCTCAGTATATGAAATTTATTGTCAAATTGGTTTCCATACAACACCCAGTGCTCATCCCAAAATGTGCCCTCCTCAATACCCATCACCCACCCTCCCCTCCCTCCCACCCCCCATCAACCCTCAGTTTGTTCTCAGTTTTTAACAGTCTCTTATGCTTTGGCTCTCTCCCACTCTAACCTCTTTTTTTTTTTTTCCCTTCCCCTCCCCCATGGGTTTCTGTTAAGTTTCTCAGGATCCACCTAAGAGTGAAACCATATGGTATCTGTCTTTCTCTGTATGGCTTATTTCACTTAGCATCACACTCTCCAGTTCCATCCACGTTGCTACAAAAGGCCATATTTCATTTTTTCTCATTGCCACGTAGTATTCCATTGTGTATATAAACCACAATTTCTTTATCCATTCATCAGTTGATGGACACTTAGGCTCTTTCCATAATTTGGCTATTGTTGAGAGTGCTGCTATAAACATTGGGGTACAAGTGGCCCTATGCATCAGTACTCCTGTATCCCTTGGGTACATTCCTAGCAGTGCTATTGCTGGGTCATAGGGTAGGTCTATTTTTAATTTTCTGAGGAACCTCCACACTGCTTTCCAGAGCGGCTGCACCAATTTGCATTCCCACCAACAGTGCAAGAGGGTTCCCGTTTCTCCACATCTTCTCCAGCATCTATAGTCTCCTGATTTGTTCATTTTGGCCACTCTGACTGGTGTGAGGTGATATCTGAGTGTAGTTTTGATTTGTATTTCCCTGATAAGGAGCGGCGTTGAGCATCTTTTCATGTGCCTGTTGGCCATCCGGATGTCTTCTTCAGAGAAGTGTCTATTCATGTTTTCTGCCCATTTCTTCACTGGGTTACTTGTTTTTCGGGTGTGGAGTTTGGTGAGCTCTTTATAGATTTTGGATACTAGCCCTTTGTCTGATATGTCATTTGCAAATATCTTTTCCCATTCTGTTGGTTGCCTTTTAGTTTTGTTGGTTGTTTCCTTTGCTGTGCAGAAGCTTTTTATCTTCATAAGGTCCCAGTAATTCATTTTTGCTTTTAATTCCCTTGCCTTTGGGGATGTGTCGAGTAAGAGATTGCTATGGCTGAGGTCAGAGAGGTCTTTTCCTGCTTTCTCCTCTAGGGTTTTGATGGTTTTTCCTGTCTCACATTCAGGTCCTTTATCCATTTTGAGTTTATTTTTGTGAATGGTGTGAGAAAGTGGTCTAGTTTCAACCTTCTGCATGTTTCTGTCCAGTTCTCCCAACACCATTTGTTAGAGACTGTCTTTTTTCCATTGGATATTCTTTCCTGCTTTGTCAAAGATGAGTTGGCCATACGTTTGTGGGTCTAGTTCTGGGGTTTCTATTCTCTTCCACTGGTCTATGTGTCTGTTTTTGTGCCAATACCATGCTGTCTTGATGATGACAGCTTTGTAGTCGAGGCTAAAGTCTGGGATTGTGATGCCTCCTGCTTTGGTCTTCTTCTTCAAAATTCCTTTGGCTATTCGGGGCCTTTTGTGGTTCCATATGAATTTTAGGATTGCTTGTTCTAGTTTCGAGAAGAATGCTGGTGCAATTTTGATTGGGATTGCATTGAATGTGTAGATAGCTTTGGGTAGTATTGACATTTTGACAATATTTATTCTTCCAATCCATGAGCATGGAATGTCTTTCCCTGAGATCAGGAACACGACAGGCATGCCCACTCTCACCGCTGTTGTTTAACATAGTGTTGGAAGTTCTAGCATCAGCAATCAGACAACAACAGGAAATCAAAGGCATCAAAATTGGCAAAGATGAAGTCAAGCTTTCGGTTTTTGCAGATGACATGATATTATACATGGGAAATCCGATAGACTCCACCAAAAGTCTGCTAGAACTGATACATGAATTCAGCAAAGTTGCAGGATGCAAAATAAATGTACAGAAATCAGTTGCATTCTTATACACCAACAATGAAGCAACAGAAAGACAAATAAAGAAACTGATCCCATTCACAATTGCACCAAGAAGCATAAAATACCTAGGAATAAACCTAACCAAAGATGTAAAAGATCTGTATGCTGAAAACTATAGAAAGCTTATGAAGGTAATTGAAGAAGATATAAAGAAACCGCTTATGTTTTAAAATATAACAGTAACTTCCTTAAAAAGATCTTTTAGAAACTTTGGAAATCATCCCAAAAAGTCCATAGCAGGCTGACACAAGAATTTGCAGCTTGACGTAACATCATGTCCTGGCATTTGATGCCCCTTCTTAAGCCCCTTGTTATTTTCACTCTCCTCTGCATTTCTCAGTCTGCTTTCAAAGTCAGTTTTCCCCCTTCTCCATCTTCCTTCCTCACCCCTTCCTCAGCCTTGCACGTCCGTCGGCCTGCCCCGGACCTCCGGGTGTCCCCCTGACCGTTGCTCAGCCCAGCTGATGGCTCTGAGGGCAAGAGCACGTGTCAGTGATCGCAACATCCAGCTGAGAGACCCGCACACTCCCTGGCCCGCGCAGATGGACACATCGGACTTGCCCTGGAACGTATTTACAGTGACGCATTACAGACAACACACAGATGGAATGTGCTGGTAATAAAAGGAAATTTCAGATAGTTTGTTCTTAAGAAGATGAATTACTGGTGGCACCTGAGTGGCTCAGTCACTTCAGAGTCTGACTCCGGCTCAGGTCATGATCTCACGGTTCATGAGTTGGAGCTCTGCATTGGGATTCTCTCTCTCTCTGCCCCTCCCTCCCTCCTTCCCTCCCTCCCTCTCTTTCTCTCTTTCTCTCTTTCTCTCTCGCAAAATAGATAAAACTTAAAAAAAGATTAATTTACTGCCATGGATTTTTAAGGCGTTTACTGTACTAAATAATGTAAACGGTTAGTGGCGATAAAAATTTCACTCTGTTGTCTGAAAAGGCAGATGTTTTCAGTGAGGATTTTCCTTGGGTTCTTTTCCTCCTTGAATCTCATGGGTCTTTGGATGTTTCCATGATCTTAATTATAGTTTATACTACAATTTGGATCATTCTGCCTTCATGCTGATATTGATGTGAAAACGCATGTAAGTAGCATGACAGCATTTCCCCATGTTGTTAATAGCAGACTTTGGTTACAGCCGAACAGATTTGGTTATATTCATTGGAGCCCTAAGTCACCCAAATACTAAGCTGCTCAGATGAGAGAAAGAGCTGCCCCGTGGTTTAATCTCTGTGTATCTGTCTCTGACTGCCTGTCTCTCATGCCCACCCCCCTTGAGACACACAGGGCTTCTTTCCACTTAAGCTCCTTCTCCTCTCTTGACCTCACTTTCTCTTTCCGTAAAATAAGGAAGATTGAACGATCTCTAAGACCCCGTCTTGCTCTAACATTCTTTGTTTCCAAGCCTATGAATAAACATGACACTAATATCCACATCACTACTTCCCTTTTAAGATGACCTATACTCTGGAAAAGAGAGTTTGATGAATGTTATAAAAATCACTTCCTGGAAATGAGACGAGCCATTTTCATAATGAATATGATTTCATGCACCTAGCTTTTAAAGAAGCAATTTGCTTGCCAGGTTGCTAAATTGAAGATTATCATTGTGATAAGGAAATTAGTGGTTAACGTTTATGGCCATTTACAAAATCCACTCTACATTGATAAGTTCTCACGCATAGCCTAGAGAATTCCATTAAAGAATTTCTGCTGTACAGATGAATATCTTAAAGGTAAAATACAAGTGAATTGAGCTAGCTGATGTACTTACATTTGTCGTGTGTCTGTAGGTAGTGAGCACACCATAAAGCTAGCTGTGAATGTTTCATATACTTCAAATTTTTTTAACGTTTATTTATTTTTGAGAGACAGAGACAGAGCGTGAGCAGGGGAGAGGGCAGAGAGAGAGAGGGAGACACAGAATCCGAAGCAGGCTCCAGGCTCTGAACTGTAATCAGAGCCCGACGTGGGGCTCGAACCCACGAACCGTGAGATCATGGCCCGAGCCGAAGTTGGACACTTAACTGACTGAGCCACCCGGGCGCCCCTGTTTCATGTACTTTAAAGTGACATGGCAATTACGTTTCTGAGCAAAAAAAGATTTAAATGGTTAATGATGACACGAACCTCCCTAAAATAAAGCATATCTAAAAATACGTTTATCTTTCTGAGCCCAAACCAATGAAAAGGCATGCCTATTTACTTGCTCCGTCTAGTATGACCCATAGTTTTATAAGCAGACCAAGATTAATGGCGGGAGTATCTGTAACCAAGATATTAAACTATTGATTTGGGAAGACATGTCATGCCTCTGATTTTATTTTCAAAATGTCTCTGAGCGTAAGCACCATTAAATAAAGTGCAATGAAATGTGGGCCGTGCTAAGTCATCTCGTCTTCAAACTTCCATTTGTCACAGAAACCGGGAAGCATCGAAAGCTTCAGACGCCGGAAAAGCCAATCACCGTGGTGGATGGCTCTTACCTTGTGGTCTGCAGAGGGCACCGCTGCCTGGGAGAGAAAACACTGTAAAATGAGTCTGTCCCCTGAGTCTGAAGTGACACAATATATGCTTGATTGGTCTTTCTTATCAGTCATGATACTGCTCTAGACTTTTCAATTTTAATGCCTGAATGAGCATTTTGAAAACGCATCTTTGTCTTGTAGGAGTTAGGCTTGTGGGCAAATCCTGAGTTGTGGAACATCTCTGGGCTGAGTTTTGAAGGTTTGAGAAAGCCTTTTTTAAGATTCTGTTTTTAGGTAATCTCTGCGCTCAACGTGGGCCTCGAACTCAAAACCCCGAGATCAGGAGTTGCACGCTCCACTGACTGAGCCAGCCAGGAGATCTGAGAAAGCCTTTTTTGTTTTTGAAGTTTATTTATTTATTTTGAGAGAGAGAGTGAGAGGAAGAGGGAGAGGGAGGGAGGGAGGGAGGGAGGGAGGGAGGGAGGGAGGGAGAGAGAGAGAGAGAGAATCCCAAGCAGGCTCTGCCCCATCAGCACAGAGCCCAACGCGGGGCTCAAACTCACCAACTGTGAGATCAGGACCTGAGCTGAAATCAAGAGTCAGACACTTAACTGACTGAGCCACCCAGGCGCACCCTCCTGAAGAAAGCCTGTTTATATTTATTTCTTTTTCTTCCTTCCCTTTTCTCCTCCTGCTCTTACGTAGTCAGGCACTAAATACTGAAAAGAAACAAAAATTCCTAGAACATGACTTGGTAGCTTGAAAGACGGGGTAAAAGATAAAAGGGGAAAAAAAGTATAGAAACAAAAAGCCGTCTGGGTGTGAGCTAAAATGGCAGATCATGGTATTCTACACGTCTGCTAACGATGTGGCCCCAAAATTGTTTCCAAGAGGCCTAGCGGCCATTAGGAAAAGGGAGAGTCTCTACGCTGAAAAAGCCACAAGGTCCGTGAGGTACAAACGTCTCAATTATACGACGGATGTATAATTACTCTCGGTCGAGAGGCCAGGAAGTTTCCCCAGGCCTCCATCCGTGTAAACAGTGGCCTTGGCAGTGTAGTCCTCGGGGTCTCCTAGCACTGTCTTTATGCGTAACATTGAATTCCATGGGGCTATTGCTTAACATCGTCCTTCACAGAAGCTAATGGGGGTCGGGGCGCCTGGTGGGCTCAGTCAGAAGAGCAGGTGACTCTTAATCTCAGGGTTGTAGATTCAAGCCCCGTGGCGGGGGTGGAGATTAAAAAAAAAGACGATGGGGTAGTATCCTACCAGAGCGTAATTTAGGAAAAGCCATCTTGCTGGAGATCTGTGTGCCTGCCTCTGCTGACACGCGTGAATCCGGGGGTATATTGGAGGAGTGGACGGATCACGTCTGCTCCGGAAGTTCTCTCATTTAAGGAGCTGGTCATTCGAACTCCGCTTTTGACAGAGATTGAGCAACAGAGACCTGGGGACCGTTCTCCCTGGTAAACTGCTAGAGCTCTGCCGCTCTGTGCCGCAGTTGAACTTCTTCTGTACAACCGGACCTACATGTTTTTCCGGCCGTGGAGCTGGGGGTCAGGGAAACCCCCTTTTCTTGCAACCTGAGGAATGGCGAGATAAAGGCCCAGGGGAAGTAAGTTACGAAACGAAAGGTAATCATAAGTAAGGATTAATTGAGTTCTCACTTCTGTCAGGCATCGTTTGTGGTACTTCACGCGCAAGGCCTCCTCTAATTGTCACCATAGCCAGTTTTATACCCATTTTCCATAGGGGGAGGTTGAAGACCAGAGAAGCTAAGAAATCTGCCCCGTGTCATACGACCAGAAAGTGATGGAGCCAGGATTTATAGCCAGCTGGTTATCACTCCAGATTCCACATTTTTAACCACCATGATACGTGGCCCCGTCATGGGAAAGCTTTTCTTACTACCCTAAAACGGTATCTCAGGGAAGAGCAGAAGGCCACGAAACCACACACATCTCGGAAGGACAAGTCACCTGCGCTGCTGACCGTGGTTTGCCCAAGGAGGACAGTGTGGATGCACACTCCCAAAGATCTAGATCCGCTTCGGCCTGGTTGGCGGGGAGAGTTCTGCAGTTGAAATCAGGTGACCTAGACTTGAGTCCTTCTGAAGCAACCTTGGGTAAATTTGGCTCAGTTTCCCCAACCGCACGGTGAGGGATTGGAACTAGAATGGGGGTGCGGTTCTTAACCAGGGGAGCGTAGTCCTGTCACCTGGGAAACTTTCCCAGTACGTTGCCCGGGCCCCACCCCAAACTCGCTGAGTACCCGCCGTGGGCTAGGTGCTGTGGGGGACATTGAGTTCACTTGTCCAAGGCCAGCTTCTCCGCAAAGGTCATTATGGCTCGGCACAGTAAGAAACCGTTCTGCCTACGTGGAGGTCTGTGTTGAGTTAAAAGCTAGAGGTGCATGTTCGAATCCAGCTACGTCTAGGAAAGCAGCAGCACCGTCGCTCCTTACGTTAAAGGACACTTGAAAAGGGGCCGTAGGGAAAAGCTGAGGCTCAGTGGCCCAACCAAACCTATAAGGACCCAGGATGGGCTGCCGAAGTGAGCGAGCCCCCGGCATTGACCACCAGGGTGAGCCGAGCATGAATGGCAGCAGGGACTTTGCAGGGGGGTCTGGCCACATCAGGAATCCCAATAAAGCAGCGAGGAAGAAGGGCAGAGCCGCTGGCTGCCGTCTCGTGTCCTTGCTTGAAATCCCAGACTTGTGATTTCCCAGCCGTGTCACCCCGGGCAAATGTAGTTGACTTCTCTGAGCTTCGGTTTCTGCATTTGGGACATGGAGACAGATAGATAGTAGCGGACTCCTGGGGCTTTATTCCAGTGTTGTTGTGTTGCGTTTTTCACTAACACTTATTGTGTCCCTCCTACTTGGCCAGGTGTTACTGTAAGTGCTTTACAGGTGTGATTTTATTGCATCTTGACCACATCCCAGGGAACAGGTCCAAGTCACCCGGCTCGCAAGCGGTCAGCCAGCCGGGGTCCAGTTAGTCCCATTCGAGAGGCCACATCCCACCTCACTCGCCTTCTTCCTCTCTCTGCTTAACATGGACGACAGCTCCAAATGGACAGAAGCTACAAAATTGCTTCTTTACAAGCTAAGTCCATTAAATCCTCTCCATTATGAAAATGGATTCTCTGGTTCCAGAAAGTGCTTTTTACAAGATTCATTAAACTCCCTTTCCCCACGTGCGTGTCATTTTACGAGGGTGGCAGAAATCTAGCTATTAGTGCCATGGGTTTTCATAGACTCCTAGAATAACGTGCTAGAGCTATAAAGGCCCCGAGGCATTGTTTCATCTATTCCTCTCATTTGACACATGGGGAAACTGAGGCTCTGAGTAGAGAAGTGATTTAACCATGAAAAGCCACCGAGCTTGTGACCGAATCAGATTAAAAGCGCACGTTTGGGGCGCCTGGGTGGCTCAGTCGGTTAAGCGTCTGACTTCGGCTCAGGTCATGATCTCGCGGTCCGTGGGTTCGAGCCCTGCGTCGGGCTCTGTGCTGACAGCTCGGAGCCTGGAGCCTGTTTCCGATTCTGTGTCTCTCTCTCTCTCTGACCCTCCCCCGTTCATGCTCTGTCTCTCTCTGTCTCAAAGATAAATAGACGTTAAAATTTTTTTTTTAAAGCCCGTGTTCTCTGACTCCTAAATCAGTTTTTACTTTAGCACTCACCATCAGCACACAACCTTGTAGGCAGGTACCGCTAATGACTCACTGATTCGTTCATTTATTCAAGGGGTATTTACTGAGCACTTACTTATTATGCCAAGCACCGGGCAAAGCCCAGGGGTGAGAAGAAATAGGAGGTTGTGCTGGGCTCAGATAACCCATCCCCAGTCTTGCTGGAATGAGCAGGGGTGGGGGACCACAGGCGGGGGTCGGGGGGGAGCACGGGGGACCCGGTAAAGCAGGAGTTCTGGACTTGGGCTGCACGCTAGAATTACCCCAGAATCTCTTAAAAATGCGAGCGCCGAAACCGTTTAGGGACCCACCCCAGGCAAGCTGAATGAGAATCTTCGCCGTAGCGATGCGCCCCTTAGGTCGGCAGCCGCTACTCCAGGCATGTGTTGTGAAGGGTGCAGAAAGGCTGCTGCTGGTGCTCGTGTCCGACGCTAAAGCTTCACGGGATGTTGCTGTTACGGGGTAAAAAAAAAAAAAAAAAAAAAAAAAAGCCTGTGGCCCCATGGGTAACTGAAATCTATTAAAGCGGAGCTCACACCTTAGCACGCTCAGGAGCCGGTCCGGCCACACTGCAGGGAATCGGGTACATTCTCATTCCTTTCGCTTAGAGCCGCCTTTTAAATTCTGAAGCACCTGGCGGCGCTGAGCCCTGCACTAGGCACTTGCACGCAGGAGTGCATTAGACCCGGACCTCACTGTGAGGTAGGTGCTAGTATTTTGCCCGTGTTTCAGTTGAGGGAACGGACACTCAGGTTGATGAACTTGCTCAAGATCACAGAGGAGGTGGCTGAAGTAAGGTTTAACCTTCTCCCTTCTGACTCCAGGACCCGTTTCCACCGTATCCTGTTGCAAAGGGAGAGCCCTTTTATGCGATAAACAGATACGTCGTTGGTCCTGTGTCCTTTCTTTTTTTTTAAGTTTGTTTATTTTTGAGAGAGAGAGAGAGAGACAGACAGACAGAGGATCTGAAGCGGGCTGCATGATGACAGCACAGAGCCCATTGCCAGGCTTAAACCCACACACTGCGAGATCGTGACCCGAGCTGAAGTCAGACACTTAACTGACTGAGCCACCCAGGCGCCCTGGTCCTGTGTCATTAAAATCGCAGTCGGGATGTTGATCAATAACATGTTAGACTGGTCTCTCCCCACCCGGATTCTGTTCTCTTCCTGCCCGCTTCTGGTTCATATTCCCGCCATCCCGGCCACAGGTGCTGTCGTGGAAGAGAAAGAAGGAAGGCCATTCAAGCCTCTCTCTTCCAGGAGGATGAACACGTCATCTCTTAGGAGTTTGAAATCACTTCCCATAATGAGTTTTGCCGGAGAACGGGCACAAAGATTGTGCCTTATTCTTAGCACATATTCTCAGCACGCCTTTTAATGACTCCCGTGGAACCAGTTCCATGCATGCTGTGTTTCTGTCTATACTGAACATTAGCAAGCACAAACATTCTCTACAATGGTTTGAAATTAGCAAGGCAGTGTTGAATACACTTCTGCTCTTTTGTTGTTGAAAACTAAAATATGTATTTACTTTCGTCTAAAGTCACCCAAAATTTCAGACTCCACTGTGCCTGTCTGTTTGGGCTGCATCTAAGATTGAAAGGGAAGCACACCAGTTGAGACACCCTGTACTACGCACATACTGTGTGGATTTGAGCCTCGGCCTGCAAGTATTTTCATCAGCTTCTGGAAGGCGGTGGGAAGAATGATGGAAGTATTTTTATGTCATCTGTCGGCAGCCCGTTCCCACGTCCAACGTGCTCATGGAAAGCCCCTGCGAGGAAAAGCCAGCGTAGGGTGTCGGAAGAAATAAAAGGCGAACCACGTTTAATGTCGGGATTTTTATGGGTACTGCGAGGGAAAAGTAAATGTCACAATGCTGCCTGCAAGATGCTACCACTTGCGTGCCAGCTTCCCCTTCCAGCGTGACTTATCAGCAGGATTCGGTAGCCACTGAATGAGAAGCTTCTGAGGATAAAACATGCTCGAACACAGGGTGGCTCCAAACGGAGACAGACTCGGTCTTGCGCCATCCGTAGTTTATATCACACCGTTGACTCTGGGGAGCAGTGGCGCGTGTGAAATCTGCCATCTCCCCCAGAGGGATTCGTGCTAGGCAGGGAGTAGGGTGGGTGGGCTGCAATCCTACTCCTCCCAACGCTCACGAGAACAAACAACCGCTATCATCTCATGCTGTTCCCCAGCGGAAGGAGGAGGCCTCCCTGCCCCGCTTGCCAGAATAAATCTGAGAGTGAAATGGCTCTTCCCAAGCTCTCGCTAAGGCCCGAGCAGATAAGGGATCATTAGCGTCTCACAAAACGATGCCGAGTTTTCTCTCCCTTCCCCAGTGACTGTTCAGGCCCGGTTTTAATATTCCGTTCACGGATGTCAGACATCACGGAGCCTGTGTCTTTTATGAGCGTCGCGTTGATGTATAAGCACTGCAAGAAAGGGCCCGGTGACACCCCAGCCAGGGCCATCCACGGGCGGCCGAGAACCCTCCCCAGAGGATGGCAAACTGTGATGCGTTTTGTCCAGAATCGTCCGGTAGCTCTGCTCCGCGTTTGCTCTGAAGGCCCGTGTCGCCGTCTGCAGACGCACGTCTGCAGCAAGGTGTTCCGGGAGGGGACCTGAGCTCGGGCACTCTGGGGGAGAACAACCCCCCCGTGTCTCCTCTGAAACGAGTCTCTTCCGCGGTCGAACCTCTCCGTGAGCGAGACGAAAACAGGAAGATCAAGCGCTCCGCGCCGATCGAAGGTGCAGGATCTTGCACGTGTGGCACGCTGGCGCTCTGAGAGGCGCACGGTGGCACCTCTGTCGCCGGTCCTCCTGCCCCTGGAGGCGCGGTGGCGTGGGCTCTGGGCGCTGCCCAAATATCTCTTGGGCAGAAAAGGGCTGCCAAGCCGGGACTGCGTGCCATGGTAAGAGAGGAGAGAAAGACAGCAACGAAGGGAATCTCTCTTTCCTTTTCTCGGCACTCCGAACTGAAAATAAAACCTGCGACGCTCTGAACTGCTACACAGACACGCCAGCACGGGGGACGACACCCACCACCACGCACACTCACGCCCGCTGACACGGTGGTCGTGAACGTGGCGTGATTTACCACGTGCCGAGCGCTATCACGTGCTCTGGGACACGAATTCGGCGCTGGTTGGTGGTGGTGGTCTTACTGTATTAAGAGGGGCCCACGCCCACGTTGGAGCAATCAAAGGAATAACATGCACGGAGTTGCTCAAGGTATTTGCTTCGGTCAAGTCTCGGCGGGAACGGATCAAGTCGTCGTAAGCCCTCTCGCCTTTGCACGTCTAAATCAATACAAAAAGAGAAATGAGATGTTTAAAGATGGAGGCAATTAGGATCTCGCTAACTAAGCACGGGGAACAAAGAGAAAGAATTCCAGCAATATTCTAGGCCGAATCCCTCAGCAGAGAAAAGCCGCCATCAGTCGAGGAGATAACATCACCAGGCTTCAGAAAACCTTTTGGGAACCCCCCCCCCCTCCTGCATCTTAGGCTTTTGGGGAATGGCCGTGTAATCACGGAGCCTCCGAAGGGTCCCCGGGTTTCTAGAAACCAAACGTCGGAATTAATTTCCTCTCTGCTTACCTTCTCCTGGAGGCCAGAAGCCCCCCGTTTGCCTTAGCGTGGTAGTCAGGCCGTCTGTGTTTATTCGACACAACTTCGACTGAACCTTCCCTTTTCGCCATCTGGGTTTGGGAGATGCCGTCTGGAGCTGTGATTTGTGAATGGCCGCGTCCACCAGGGTGCTTCTCACACATAAGCCTAATTCATTGCCCTGTCAATTTTCTCTTCCCGTCATCACGCTCGAGACATAGTTAGAATCCTGGAACATGAGAGCCGGAAGGGGCCGTGGAGATCAACCAGTCCAACCTCATTTTATACTCCCAGCTGACAGCCACGGTCCAGTTTGTCACCAGCGTCGCTTCTAGCATGATCGGGGCTGCTAACACTGGGAAGATGGGACCTGTTCCTCTTCCCCACACTCTCAGAGAGGCCAAGGTCGTAGCCCCTCCCCCCAGCCTGCCTCACACACAGTTTTCACTGTTTCCTTTCTGCTGCTGTGTGAGGCAGCTTATAAAGCAACAGCCCTTTGTTGCCGAGGGAAGAACAAAACCCCGGCCTCCCAGCAGTGGGGAGATTTATAAGAGCTCAAGGAAGGTCAAAAGGGTAAATTACCCTGTGACTTGTATATAATCAGCATCTTTCCGGTGTACTCCGGGATAAGGCTGATTACAGGGAAGGCAGAGGTGAAGAAAAGGGAGCATAAGTAATCACAGAAAATGAAACTGGAGCAGGTTCTGGTCCTCGTCGTTTTTTTCAGTCTTTATGCAGCGTTCTGCTAAATCCTTCGTGGAAGAGCGTTTAGGGGGAACAAACGTGAATGGTTCCTTCTGGATTTGTGTCAAAGCGCAAATAGGAAATAACTTGATACTGTGTGAGCTTTTCTCTATTTTAAGTCAAGAAAGAATACGCCCGTAAGTTGGAGGAAATGGTCTGGAACTGAGAGCCGTCGTCATTGAGGAGTCACTTCCGTTTGGAAGAAGCAGGGAAGGCTTCACGGAAGAGGTGCCAACTTTTATGTATCTTTCCCGTCTTCGTGTTTCATTCTTTGCTGTTTCCTTTCGTCGATGATTTAGAGAACGAGGTTATATTTAGGTAAAATTAGGATAAGCCTGTCTTTACACTCCCCCCTCCCATCTCTCACGCACCCATGCATAGAAATCTCAAGTGCCCGTTGCATCCCGGGAACTTTCGGTCTCTAGTTAACCCCACCGTAGCGCCCAGTGTATATTGCACCGCAGGTGCTCCCTGGGACCCAGGAAGCTCGGTGAGGGCAGAAACCTTGTGTGTGTGATTTACCGCTGTGTGCCTAGCACCAGTCACAGAGCCCGGCACAGAGGAAGTGCAGGAAGTGCCCGGTCGGTTGAATGAATGAATGATTACGGCACCAGTTTTTCGGAACGCCGTGTGGCTGTGATCTCAAACGAAGCTGAGGATATATTCCTAGGAGTGTCTTCCCACACCCCCTTGACCTTTATCAGGTACACTGCCTGTCTGCCCCCCCCCCCCCCGTGCGGGCTTCCGGTACCTAGCATGGTGTAGGCACTTGAATGTTGGTATACTGGCACAATGAATACGTTACGGAAACCACTTGGGAAAGCAACCGTAGCAGACCTAGAGGTTTTAGGATACCTCTTCGCAGTAAGAAACACGCAAGCCCTTTCAAGTAACAGACCTGAGAAGGAATCGAACATAAGTCGTAAGTCAATTATGATTCCCTACTTGAATTCTGTCAGACTATTGCCATGTGTAAGACGTGACTGGCATCCAAACCGCTTTGGTCTTCCACCTAAAAAGAACCCTAGATTTATACTAAATTCACACACTACAGGGGCCTCCTATTCCATACAGAATCTGTACGCTCACACGTGTCCGTACTAAACAAGATGCCAGCTGACGTTCGTGACGTGGCGTAACCGTTGGCACATTCATTCATTAGGGCATTTATAGGTGTCTTGTTGCAAGTACAGCCGTTTATTTGAAGCGAGTCATTGATCTACAAAGGCCTTGAGTGCACATGGAGAAGGATTTGACCCCTCCATTTTTCTGATACTTGATCATATTGCTGCCGGGCTCGAACCCGTAATGCCTTCAGTCTCCCGAGCGTGACGTTCGAGGTCCTCCACCATGTGACTGTTGCCTGCCGTATCTGCCGCAGCCTTGCCGTAGTCCCCCTCACCGGGACCAAAAGATGACCATGCGTTGCCCAGGTCCGTGCCTTTGGACCTGCTGTTCCCTTCCTACCTTTTGCGGTCAGCACAGGTCTCCTCACCCTTCTCGGTGCAGCTCTGGGGTAACTTTGGCCAGGTCTTCCTTGCCCAGGCCGAGTCAGTGGCTGCCTCTCTCCCTCGGTTCCCAGCGCGCTCTGTGTACCCTCCTAGCATGCCATTTACAACTCCGCATTAGCATTCGTTTTATGCACCACTTGATTGTGAACTCCTGGAGGATTAGAGCCACCGTTTCGCACAGTGTTTAATAAATGTTTGTTACATGAATGAATGAATGAGTTAATGAGTTCATTATTTTCCCCCGCCATGGACATTAGGCAGCATTAAAAACAGTTCGTTTCCACTCGGGAATCTCTTTATTTCCATAGAGTGTAATGCGGTCTCTTAAGTTTACCAGAGGTCTGGGAAAAGGAAACGTAGTAAATGGAGAAGTATTTTTAAGTGGGCATGTGTGAGCCTTACCTTAAACCTTTTAAAGACATTGTGTTCTACTCCGGAAAACATTATGAATGAGAATGTTGAAAAAACGGTTTGTTGCATAATAGCTAGAGGTGAAAAGGTTTTCTTTTCTTTTCTTTTCTTTTTTTTTAAAGTAAGCTCTAGGCCCAAAAGGGACTGAGCCAGCCAGGGGCCCCAAAAGGTTCTTTTCTTTAACCCTGGGAACAATAAAGTGATCACCCATATGTAAGTCCCCTCCCCCACCTGCTTTGGCCAGTGTTTACCACATGAAAAAGAGACATCAAGTGCTTTCACCCAGACTTCTCGTCTCCAAAAATTGCAAAGGAAGTATTTTCATATTCATTGTTCTTGATTTTCATCATTTTATGAAGATGAGGGGAGATCTACAAATGTGGTAGCATAGTTTAAAAATAGTTCAGTTGCTTGTTGGGGCACCTGGGTAGCTCGGTCCATTAGGCGTCCGACTTTGACTGAGGTCGTGATCTCAGGGTTCCTGAGTTTGAGCCCTGCACTATCAGTGTGGAGCTTGCTTGGGATTTTCTCTCTCTCTCTGCCCCTCCCCTGCTTGAGCGTTTTCTCTCTCGCTCCCTCGCTCTCTGTCTCTCTCAAAATCAGTAAATAAACTTTAAAAAATGACGAAAATTGACAACACAAGGAACAACCGATGTTGGTGAGGATGCAGAGAAAGGGGAACCCTTCTGCACTGCTGGTGGGAATGCAAACTGGTGCAGCCACTCTGCAAAACAGTGTGGAGGTTCCTCAAAAGATTAAAAATGGAACTACCCTACCATCCAGCAATGGCACTACTAGGTATTATCCAAAGGATGCAGGAGTGCTGCATTGAAGGGGCCCATGCACCCCCATGTTTGTAGCAGCACTATCAACACTAGCCAAACTATGGAAAGAGCCCAAATGCCCACCGGCTGATGAATGGATAAAGAAGAAGTGTGTGTATACAATGGAATATTACTTAGACATCAAAAAGAATGAAATCTTACCATTGTAATGATGTGTGGATGGAGCTAGAGTGTATTATGCTAAGGGAAATAAGTCAGATAAATATCATACGATTTCACTCATGTGGAATTTAAGAAACAAAACAGAAGAACATATATGAAAGGGGGGAAAGAGAAGAGAGGGAAACAAACCACAAGAGCCACTTAACGATAGAGAACAAAGTATGGGTTGATGGAAGGAGGTGGGTACGGAATGGGCTAGATGGGTGATGGGTACGAAGGAGGGTACTTGTGATGAGCACTGGGTGTTGTATGTAAGTGATGAGTCACTGAATTCTACCCCTGAAACTAATGTTGCACTGTGTGCTAACTAAAATTTAAATTTAAAAAAATGTTTATTTATGTTTAAAGGAGATCAAGACAGAGAGTGAGTGGGGGAGGAGCAGAGAGAGAAGGAGACACAGAATGCAGAGCAGGCTCCAGAGCTGCCAGCACAGAGCCCGACGCGGGGCTCGAACTCCCAAACTGTGAGATCATGACCTGAGCCGAAGTCGGCTGCTCAACCGACTGAGCCACCCAGGTGCCCCTAAAAGAATTTAAAAAAAAATTTTTTTAATGTTTATTTATTTTTGAGAGAGACAGAGACAGAATGTGAGTGGGTTAGGGGCAGAGAGAGAGGGAGACACAGAAACGGAAACAGGCTCCAGGCTCTGAGCTGTCAGCACAGAGCCCGACGCAGGGCTCGAACTTGTGAGCCGCGAGATCGTGACCTGAGCCGAAGTCAGCCGCTCGACCGACTGAGCCACCCAGGCGCCCCTAAAAGAATTTTTTTAATGGAAAAAAATAAATATCTTGCTGTAGGTAAAAGTTATTTGTTCAATTTACAAAACTGTAGACATTTTCTTCATCCAAAACTTAATTTATACTTTTACTTTAGTATAACTTAAATCATGGCACAATTTGCAAAGCAAGCCATAGAATTGTGCATTTTTTATTTTTTTTTAAAGATTCTGTTTTTAGGGGTGCCTGGGTGGCCCAGTAGGTTAAGCATCCGACTTGATTTAGGTTCAGGACAGGATCTCACGGTTCCTGAGTTTGAACCCTGCTTTGGACTAGGCACTGACAGTGCAGAACCTGCTTGGGATTCTCTTTCTTCCTCTCTCTCTCCCCCTTCTGTGCGCGCACTCTCTCCAAATAAATAAACTTGAAAAGAAGATTTTGTTTTTAGGTAATCTACACCCAACGTGGGGTTCGAACTCACAACCCTGAGATCTAGAGTCGCGTGCTCCACCGAGCAAGCCAGCCAGGTGCCCCAGAATTGTGCACTTTTTAGATCACAAGAGGTCTTAGGACCATTTTTGTCCAAGTGTGACAGATTTGAGGAGACTTTGATGTCATTACTACTTATGGAAAAAACACAGAGTTTTTAATCTGTCAGTTCCAGGGATAACCAAAATACACATAAAGAGTCCTCGATCTGTCTATTTAAGAATTAAGCCAGAGACCTCCACACTTAACTGACCAAGTCAGTCTTTAAGTTGTCTTTCTGTCGCCTTTACTTGCTCCGATAGTTTATAACAATCATGAATGGAGTTTGGCAACGCTAGGGTTATTAGGATAAAAGAAAACAGTTCCAGAAGTTTTCTGAGTCACCAGCTACCTCTCTGCTGTTGATACAACAACCCGTTAGCAGTTGCAGAGCAAAGCTTTCTGAATCTGTGGCCGCGTGAGGGGTCTCGGCGCTGGAGGAGAGGGGCTTCCGGCACCTGGGCACGCGTGAGTCGGCAAGGCGGGGGGCTGCCTCTCCGCGGGCTCAGGGCCCAGGGCCTCTGAAGCCTTTGCCACTGTTGGGATTTCGTCAGCTCAGAGAATCAGCGGGCAATGTGCTGAGCGCCTTTACGTAACAGAGAGTAAGAATAAGTCCGCAGGCCCAAGCATTGAGCCCAGCATCCAGCCTGGACTTCCTGAGTTACTCCGGCGCCCACGTGGCCCTTCAGTCACTGAGGCGTCTTCAGCTCAGAAAGACCAAACACATCACTCCAAGACACCGTTGTCCCTAAGGCTCACCCATTTGCGCGCTACATAAGACCCAGGATATGTGGGTCAGATGTACACCCAAGACCTGTGTGTGACCCAACGTCTCAAGCTTCGGAAAGCTCCGGGCTTCGAAGGCGGCGGTGAGGTTGGCCCCTGAGCGCCTCGTCTGTGCCTGACAAATGCTTGATAGAAATCTTGGCATGGGCGGCAGGGGAGTTTCTGCTTGTACCGTGCTGTCACGACGTGACCTTTCTCATTTTACTATTTAAAGAATTTTGCTATGAATAACTGTGAAAATTTACCCGGGTGCCATTTCACGGAAATCCTCAAAGGCTTCTGAAACAATGGCATTTACAATGGAGCGATGGAGTGCGATAAAAATATCCAGATCCTCTGAATCTCTGACGTACCGTGTCAACTTTTCCAAGTTCTGTTCCCCTCAAAACGCGTCTGGTGTTTATGTTCCGAAATGGGGGAAATTCTGCTCCCTTTTTTTTTTATTTTGAGAGAGAGCAGGGAAGGGGCAGAGAAAGAGGGGGATAGAGAGGATCCGAAGCAGGCTCCACACTGTCAGCACAGAGCCTGACGCGGGAGCCGATCTCCCAAACCATGAGACCGTGACCTGGGCCAAAGTCAAGAGACTGGGGCTTCATCGACTGAGCCACCCAGGCCCCCCTCATTCTCACTTAGTGTGAGACCCCATATGAGAGGACAGTGGAATGAGCGATAAACAGCCAGAGAAACAAAAGGTTGCAGGATGTACATAACAAGTGATCCTAGCTAGGGGCGCCTGGGGGGCTCAGTCAGTTAAGTGTCCGACTTCGGCTCGGGTCATGATCTCGCCGTTTATGAGTTCGAGCCCCTCGCCGGGCTCTGTGCAGACATCTCAGAGCCTGGAGCCTGCTTCGGGTTCTGTGTCTCATTCGCTCTCTGCCCCTCCCCCACTCATGCATATTCTCTCTCTCTCTCTCTCTCTCTCTCTCTCTCTCTCTCTCTCAAAAATACACATTAAACAGTTTTAAAAAAGTGATACCAGTAGAAATAACCGCCTTGGGCAAGAGGAATCTGTGCCACGCTAATCGAGTCATTGGTGTTACAGACCCAGGAGTGGTTGCATCATCTGTGAGGCCCCCGGCGAAGTGAAAATGTAGGGTCCCTTGTTGAAACGTTAATAATTTCAAGGACCAGGTGTGGGCTACTTCTAAGCTTGAGCTGTGCGACTGCACAGGAGACACCCCCATGACGTGGGCCCTGCACGGATCTCAACCCCGGGTGGCCTGTGGGATCGCGGGTAAACCTGAAACTTCATTTGGTGGCCTCGGGTTTCTGCTCTCCCGACCAAATCCCCGCAAGGGTCTCTCCGTCCGGAATCCATGAAGAAGGCAGCCCTTGCTTGCTTTCCCCATTTGCCTTCTGCTTTTCCCTTAGAGAATGTGAGTATTATTAAACCATGAATCTGCTGATGATAAAGGGGGAAGGCTTTCCACATATGGCTCTCTGGAAGGTCAATCTGGACTTCCGGCTGTGCACGGTCTGTGGTTGCGCAGGAGAGCTGGTCACTTGGTTTCACCTTCTCCCTGTTTCTCTTGACCGTGAGGGATGGAGCTCCGTGTCCAGCTCCGCGATGATCATGGAGCCTGCTTGGGATTCTCTCTCTCTCTCTCTCTCTCTCTCTCTCTCTCTCTCTCTCTCTCCCCCCTCCTCCTCTCCCTCCCTCTCTCTCTCTCCCCCTTCCCCCTTCCCTGCTCGAACTCTCTCTCTCTCTAAAAAAAAAAATATGTAGAAAATACATTTTATTTTGCAAACATTAACTCAGTGCTCCTCATAAGCATCCTGACCGGGTGAAGGTGATCGTTGTCACCTTGTTTCAGATGAGGCGACTGAGGCCCGTAGAGGTTGAGTGACCTACCCAAGGGCACACGGTTGGTGAGCCGCAGAGCTGGGTGTCGGATCCTGGCATGCTGCTTCCAGAGTGCTGGCCCTGGAACGCTCCGGTGCTGAACAAACGACGTGGTATCTCCCTACACTCACCGCGTCACTGGGACGCGCACCGAAGCTCCCCAAACTTGTGTCCTCCTCGTAACCCAGCGCCAGTCATGTCACCGTAACTACCGGGGATTAACATTCGAAATGCACAGGGGATACTTTCTAAGGCGCTGTGTAAATGTTAACAGGGCTACGATGTTTACGCTGCGTGAAAGCCTGCCCGTTATTTGTAGAATCGAGTCCAGATTTCTTACTCTGGCTTCCAAAGCCATCGAAAGGTAAGTCAAGCCGGTCCACCATGCTCTGTACCGCCCTTCCCAGGCTTATCTCTGTCCGCACATTTTCAAACTTGCTGATTCCCAAGCCTTTGCCCGGTTCCAGGCTCTTGCCGTGGCCGGCCTCCTCAAAGCGGCCTTCTCGGACCCTGCCAGTCCAGTTTGCATTGATGTGTTTCTTCTCTGACCTTGACCTCTCGTGTCCCTTTCAAGGATGAGTAGCTCACCTTCCCAACCCGGTGCCAAATGCCCTGAGGGCAGGAGCCATGGCTTGGTTTGAGTGCGCGTGTTACGAGTCCCCCAGACGTACGAGGTCCCTGACGCACCGGCAGCGGCTTAGCAAGTTTTCCATGTCTCCCCGGAGCCTTGTCGTCGTGCCGGGCGCATGCTGGGCCTTCAGGAGCACTTGCGGGTCTGTCTTAGATGTGCACGGCATCTGTTCGAGTGTTCGGCACACAATGAGCACTCCATAAATTGTATTTTTAGAGACAATCTGTTACCCCATAAGGACTACCAGAAATTACTCATACTCTTTGTGTAAATGGATTTATACAATTATAATGTTTAGGAGCTGAAATAAGGATGAAGGAAAGAAAATCTTGAGACTGTTTTTTTTGTTGTTGTTTCTTTTTTTTTTTTTTTTTTAAAGCCGAAAGGAACAATAGAATGTCTGAGTCCAAATGTTTTCACTGCGGTGTCACAGAACAGGTGTGAGGTTTGTTGAAAATAATTCGTTATTAATGATGGTTAATTTGTCAAGTTTGCAAATGACTTACTGTTTTTCATGAATCGAAGTGGATTCCAGGTTTCCCCAGAAATAAGCTCATTTTAATTCACCTGCTTTCTTGACTGAGAAGGCTACGTCTAACTACTTTGTCTTTCAGAGGAGGAAACTGAGGTTCAGAGGTGAAACGAATTGGGCCAGTGCCCCGTGGTGAGTTAGCAGAGACATGGAGGCTAAATCCTAGGGCTCCGAGGTCCTTTGCTGAATCGTCCTGCCGCTGTCCTCACACCTTCCTCGGTCAGCACATCAGAAGGAATCACTGTGACTGAACACCAAAACAGAACAGAACCCGATAAAATCCAAAGTCTTACTCGCGTGGGGAGATGTTTGTCTCCTGACCAGGGATCAAGGCTTGGGAAAGACTTCTGTTGGACGGGCCAGGTAAGAGGATTTTGCGAGACTCCGTATTTTGTGGCCCTTTGGTATAAATTACTTGGGGAAATACATATTTACCTTTCTCCTCCTAAGACTTTACCTTATCTTTGCACAAATCCCCGTCTTTGGATATTTGATTTTGTTTTAGAAACTCAGAAACAAGTCCAATTCAAAAACAACAAACTGGGGGCACCCGGGTGGCTCAGTCGGTTAAGCGTCCGGCTTCGGCTCGGGTCACGATCTTGCGGTTCGGGAGTTCGAGCCCTGCACCTGTGCCGTCTGTACTGACCGCTCGGAGCCTGGAACCTGCTTCGGAGCCTGGAACCTGCTTCGGATTCTGTGTCTCCCTCTCTGTCTCTGCCCCTCACCCTCCCCCTCTCAAAATAAACACTAAAAAGAACTGCTTCAACACAGGCAGAGACATGCCCCCCCCCCATTTTAATCTGTGAGAGCAGACAAAATAGCTTAGTTTTGAAATTTCAGAACCTTTGATATGTTGGCATAGCAGAACCCAACAACTTTCTGATGAATTTGCACAAAGCAAAATCTGAATAAAGACTGTTTAAAACTAGTCAGGTTCCTTCAACACGCCCCTCTGTCAAATTACCCAGATGACTGCTTAACATGTACTTGCTTTTCAGAGATCAGTTTAGTAAATAAAACCTATTTTGTTCCAAAATTTCAAGTTAAACACTTAAATGTAAGCAGAGGGGTGCCTGGCTGGCTCAGTTGGTGAAACATGCAAGTCTTGATCTCGGGGTTCTAAGTTCGAGCCCCACGATGGAGGTAGAGACTACTTAAAAAAATAAAGTCTTAAAAAAAAAGATGACAGCTTGGACAGGGATAACCAGCATTTCCTTTTTCGTAACCTTCAGTAACATGACAGAAAACACAGCGAGGTGTAGCTGGATTTTCCTTTCGTTCACTAATATATTTTTTTTTAAGTTTATTTATTCCAGAGAGGTAGAGAGAGACAGAGCATGAGCAGGGGAGGGGGAGAGAGAGGGGGAGACACAGAATTCGAAGCAGGCCCCAGGCTCCGAGCTGTCAGCACTGAGCCCGATGCGAGGCTCGAACCCACCGACCGCGAGATCATGACCTGAGCCGAAGCCGGACGCCCAACCGACTGAGCCACCCAGGCGCCCCAACTAATATTTTTACTAAGCCCCTCAGAAACCTCTGGAGAGCAGAGGAAGTTTTTAGATGCGTATTTTTTCTCTTTTCCACTCTTGCAAAGATCATGTCAGCTGAATATTACAAGACTGAGGGGGCTGTATTTCCTGGTTCCCAGGTAAAATCTATTTGACTGGATAGAGACACATTGGCCTAGCAATAAAACTATGGCTGAAGTTTGCGATCAGGAAGAGGCCAAACGCCACTTGTGAGCTAAGAGCTTTGCTCACTGGAATGAATCGTTGGATTTCTGAAGCTCAGCTGAGTTGTCCAAGGGTCCATCAGTTTCCCCGATGATAAGAAAGTTGGCAGCGTTAGCTAAAAGGGTGGGATGATGAACAGCTGAATGGGAAAACTGCCCTGGGCCCCGAAATGTGATAATGGGCTCTTCCTAGATAGATTCGTCGTTTCCCTTTCTGAACTCTAACACAGAATAATTAAACATATCACCCCCATAGACTACTCCCCTGCAAAACAGCTAAATGAAAAACCCATCGCCTCCCCTGCCCCATCCCCCCACCCGCAAAAAAAAGCAGTTGGCTGTTGTGATTTACAAAGAAATGAGAAGAGTGGTTTGAACATTTTTAAAGTCCAGCTTGAGAAGAGAGCTTAAGCCAAGGCAGACGGTGCACTTGAATCGCGTCAAAATACAATCGGAGGAAAGCAACGTCCGATGTCAACAACTGCAAGGGGGAGAGGGGTAAGAGATGTTCAGGTGGAATCTCCTGAATCGTTGGTTGTTTATCATTTGCTTTGTGTGTGGCAGTCGCTCCCGAAATAGCCTGGAATCCTAGCGTACGAAAGTTAGATCTGCCCGTTGAGTTCATCCCGTCCGACACCCTTCCGGTTGGAGAAACCGGGGCCCGGTGAGAGCTATGACTTGTTCTCACAGCTTTTGGCTTCACGAAGGTCAGAACCCCGGGTCCCAGGACTCCTCATTATGAAACGCTCCCTGTGGGTTCTTGTTTTGTATAAATCAGACTGGATGAGACAACCGTGTTCTGACAGAAATGTGGTTGAATATGGTCTGGAACCCAAGGAATTTCTCTCCTATCTGGAAGACTTCAGAGACAAAGCAATTAAATATACGGAGCCATAGGAAGAACTAAGTGATAAGCTCTGGAGGAATTCATCATTCAAGCTTGTCAGGGAGTGCGTTTTTCTTCAACTCAGAATCTCCCAATTCCAAAAGCCAATAACAAGGCAATCTCACAGCTCAGCAGTGAAGCTACTTTTAAAATCTAGAATGAGATCATTGGGTTCAACAGACGGACTCAAGTATCACTTAAAATTGGGCCTGCCTGCATGTAATAAACTTTGGATCTTGGCTGTGTGTTACCAGAACGTCTCAGCTATCCTCATGGGGTGTGTCTTTGTGTTGTGTTGTGTTGTGTGTGTGTGTGTGTGTGTGTATGTGTGTGTGTGTCTGAGTTCTGAAAATGTCCCAAGTGAACATTTATTTCAGACTTCCGGAACAGCCAAGAATCCACTTTATGCTTTGAACTTCTCTTCTCCCGTTTGCAACCCTTCCTTCATTGTTCACATGAAAGCCAGAGTCTTATTTATTCATTAAGGAAGTACTTCCTAGAGAGTTACGATGTTCCAAAACACCATGTCAGGTGTTGATGATGTGAAGGTGAGAGGGGCCCGAGAAGCAGGGGACATGCCCCAGGATTATCCATTCACCTAACCTGTGTGCCCGGCGGTCACTTGGGAGCTGGAAAGGACCTTCTATTTCATGTTGTAGCCAACATTCTGTCAAGATCAAATCTGTCCCCAAATGCCAAGTAACTGGATCTGACAGGTAATTAGCTCAAATGTTCCTTTTTAGGATACCGTTGATAGCAAACATAAAATGATGTTTGGAAATTAAATTAATAAAGATGATGTATGCTAATTACAAAGTGGTTGCCCGGGGAGACATGCATCGGGTTCATTTCCAGCCCCCGTTCAGGAAGGACAGGACAGCATCGATTTTGATGGTCTTTTTCCAGGATCAACAGACACATGGGACTTCCCGATGTTCTATTACCTGCATTCAGAATAGGGAGCTGTGCATCCCTTTCATTGGCATATTCCATCTCAACTAATCTTCTTAGAGGATCAGATAATCTAGCAGATCCAGCAGCAGCTCTCATTCTTCAACAGAACCGCTCAAAACGAGGCGGATTGTTTCAGCTACCTTGGGAAGTCTCCATGAACAAGCTGAATATATTCTGCATCTAGCGAATTGATCATCTCAAGAGGGGGTAATTTGTGCCAAGTCTTCACGTTCGCCACAGGACTCTCAGGTCCTTTGTTAGGTTATACATGTGTGAATGGAGCATACTGACAGTGTATTCTGATGTCCGACCGAATGCGAATAGCGAAAGAAGTCACTTTGCTCTGTATGTCCCCACAGTTACGGTAACAAATGCGTCTCTCTCTCTCTCTCTCTCTCTCTCTCTCGCTCTCATTTAGCTCTAGTCTCTGTGAATGTAGTGATAACATCTCCATTAGTGAATTCATAATTTCCACTCCTTGGATTTGCATGCCAATCTGTCTTATTTTATAAAACATGAATTTATTAGATTACTTACGGTATTAGGATTTTATCATGAAAAACAGTTGGCCGTGGTGTGGGTGGGTGTGTGTGGTGGGGGGTGTGCGGAATCAGTGGGCTCTCTTTCAGTTCCTAGAGAGACATGTCTGTTTGAATTGGTTTTTGTTACTCTTTTTACTTTTAATTTTTTAAGTCTGATACTAATGACATTCCTGGAAAAGTATTAAAATGATTTTCAAAGGCTCATTTTCCCCTTAATATGTAAATCGTAATCATATAAAGGATAGAAGCCCTTAATTTGTAGACATCTGAACAGTCACATCGAAGTTCCAGTAATATTTTGTCATTAATTCCACCTAAAGATTCTAAAGAATTTTTCTAACTAACTCAAAATACTTTGTCCTTAATTCCTCCTAAGATTGTAAAGAACTTTTCTGGCTAATTCAGATGTTCATGTTTAGTGAATACTTGTTGATTAACTGACAGCTAACTGTGGTATAAAATACCTGTTATCGGCAGTTCGTCCAATAAAACACAAGATCCTTTTCAGTATTTCATTTTGCCTATTAACAGCCCAAACTATGACATCCATTTTTTTTTAAACAACGTCACTATTTGGCACAGAAGTCTACAACGAGAGCTTGTTTCGCTTGCCGTTTATTCCAGTAACTTGATAACGAGTATTTGCAACTAAATCTAACAATATTTGTACGAGTCCTTTCAAGCTAAAATACTGCTAAAAAATTCCAACGCACGTGCAATTCCATATATTTACCTACTACCGTATTTATTATAAAACCCGGGCTCTAAGCGCTTTATAGGATGTGAATACAGGAGTCCCTGTACCCTCCGATGAAACGTGGCCCCGTCTGACAGAGGACACGCTGCTGAGAAGAGACCCATGTCCGATCGAGTTGGCCAGTTAGCTACTGGCGTTGGCTCCTCGGGCTGTTCAGGAATGCTACTGTGCCATCATAGAATCGCTCGATAGCTCAGTTCACACAGAACAGTGGCAGATTTTCAAGGCTAAGCCCTTAGCAACCAAGAGCCACGTAGCACAAGCAGCATTGGCAACACACAGTATTGTGCAGGTGGACCGTTTTCAGCGACGTCGATGTTGAAAACCCAGACATACAAAACCGAGAAATTAGAGTGATTGCTTGTATTCTAAAACGGTGTTCGGCTTTATAAAAGGATTCACAAGTGTCCTCTTAAGTGGCAACTCCCCTAATGCGTGTAAAATGCAATTGGATTTACAAAACTTCAAGGTACACGTGACTTTTTGCACAACCGTTTTGAGAAGCAAAGTGTGCCTGTAGAGAGTACTTAACTTTCCCTCTCGGGATTTAGGCAAGTGTCTCATCATTGTATTGGGAAAGGACACTTAAAACCAAGATGTTGCCTTTTAAGCCACCGAAATGGAAAGCAAATATTGGCTCTGTGATGTGGACGTCCAGAAAATTTAAGTACGTTCATGATTTTGTATTTACAATTTGGGGACTCATCTTTAAAATGTACACCTTTAGGTAGCACGAGTATGTAGCCATAATGTTGGGCCCTATTCTGCAGAAATGTTGCTGTACTTTTGTGGGTTTTTTCCTCCCTCTTTAGCCGCGTGATTTTAAAGAGATGTTAGTGGTGGTTACTCCGTAGCTCGTCTATTTATGACATCACTTTTGTACTTCACTGCACAGGATCACCTTTAAAAATCCAACTTCCTGCATCTCATTAGTGTTCCCACTGTTTACTCTGGGTGATTGTCATTCAGGTAAGGTTCTTCTTTATTAGCAGTAAGCTCCCTGGGGTGGGGTGGGGGGTAGGGGTGGAGGGGACTGGGCGGAGATGGGCCTACTGTATCTCTGTGCCCCCTCGGCACACAGCACAGAGCCTAGCACCTGGGAAGCAAGCACTCGGTAAATACTTATTGAACGAATGGATGAGCGAAAAAAATTGAGTGAATCGGGAGAATTGTCTGCAAAGCTTTCTTCACTCTAGATTCTAATCCAGTGTGTTTCTGGAATGTGTATAATCAAAATGAGTTTCTGGGGTCTGGAAAAACACAGAGCCTCTCTCTTGTTCCCTATACGTCTTTCTCGGTAGAATCCATGAAAATATGGAGCCCTTGATGAGATGGAAATATTTGGAAAAATTCAATCACCTTAGAGGTTAGAGGACAAAGCAGAGGAAATTGAAGAGTCATTTCCTGACTCACCAACTGCTGGAGGGAACTAAAAAGATATAAAGGTTGACCAGAGTCCTGAACCGAATCAGATCCTTGGCCATTGTGTCCAGACTGAGAAGTGGTACTTTTGAGTGTGTGAATACAAACTTAGCCACAGGTATATTCAGAAACAGTGAAAGTAATTAATTAAGAGCTAGAATCGAAGGAAATTACCGTTCGCCATTTGTAGGGCCAGACCTATAGATCTGTTCCAGGCGGGGCAGGGGGGAGAAGATCACATTCTGTTGGCTGGAACCATTTCGCTGTGCTGATGCTCATACGCATGACAGGTGGCATATGAAATAAAAGTGAAATAGCAAAATCCAGCTGTAGGAGATAAACGAAATCGTAAAATAAATTCTGTCTGAAAGCACTTGAGTGGATACTGCAAAACAACATAGTGGAGGTGCTAATAAGTTAATAAATGTAAAAGTGTTTGTGATTGCATTAGAAAACAAAGCTTCGAAGTGTATGGTGTATGCTGCCTTTAAATGAAATAAGTCTGAACCACATTCCAACAATTTCTCTTAAAGCCTAATACAAATAAAGTAAAAATCGAAGGAGCATATGGGAATCTAGATGTACATCATAATTATTAAGTGAGAGAGTTTATGCATCTGACTTCTTCCAGGAGGCCTCTTTAACATCATGTAACTAAGTGAATATTAAGATATCTGTATTTAAGATTAATGAATTGCTTTTTCTGTGGATAATGGAATGACTTTACTTTCCGGTGAATAAGAACAGACACTGCAGTGGAATCACGTCAGTAGTTCTAGTTAGATATATAGTTTAAACCTAAAAACCATCTTAACAGAACATGTATACTAATTTGCCTTTATAATCACTTCCCAAAATACCTACCTCTGTATTCTGTATTTATCACTGCATGAAATGAGAGCACCCACAAGAGGATTTTTGAAACTCGTTTATATATATACGGGTGATGGGTACACGTGTGTGTGTGTGTGTGTGTGTGTGTGTATTTCTCTCAAAGAGGAGGTGTTTTTTCTGGGAGCTATCTCCAAGTTCACTTAGCATGATACTCTCTGTCCTCTTCTATGACATGTAAAATCTCACTACGTTAACATTCTTGTAGATCATTTGTAGATCATTTCGGGCCATTCTTGTAGATCATTTGACTTTGATCTAATGGACTTGAATAGGAATTATGATCTCTAATCCAAGAGTGAACACGTTAGCTTGTCACTGTAGATATTCAGAGATTTTAGGTTGTTGAAGGCATTTTTTCCCCAGAGGCCCCTTACATTTAAATATCCGTAATTAACTTCTATTGTTAAAAAACGATTTTGCACCAGTAGTTATTAATCCAAGTAATTTCTAACTGAATGCCTGTCGCATGAATTGTTTATAGTGACGGACACTATACTATTAGTCACTTTAAAGCTTCAAAAGTAAGTTATGAGGATCCACTTCAATCTCCACATGATAATAAAGGATTATTATGTGCAGTAACCTATTTATGAAAAGGAAACAGTGTGCTTCTTTCAGACGCCATCAATTGCTTTAATAAGGAATTGAAAAGCTGAACTACTTTATATGCAGATCACCATCCCAGTTGCATAAGGATTTACAATAGACAAAACAAAACTATTTTTTGTTGTAAAGAAGGGCTGTTTGTTTAAATCACACCATAATGTTTGCATCTAAAAATTCTTTACAGGCTAATAAGGCTTCATAAATGTTGTATAGACTCGATCAGTTAAAATCCTTTTAACGCTAAGGCCAAAACGAAAGGCTTGCTCCAGCTGATGAGGAAAAAAATGCACATAACCCGTGCCTGAAGAAGGCAGAGGGGAAAAGATCCCTCCTCTCTCGGTTTTGGTCGTTTTGAATCGATTCGGAGATGCAAACAGTACATGATGTGATAGCGCCCCATGAATGCTTCAATAAATGTAAGAGGAAAGTGCTGCTTTCTCTGAAAATGTGAAAATTGAGGATTCTGAGTCTAATCTTTAACCCTAAAAAGAAACAGAAGGTGATGCATACACTTGTCTCTGCTGCCTTGAATTTGCAGAGAAGTTACTTGGGATGTTTTCACCTCACCTTGGAAGTCTTCCTTCTTTCAAGGTGTTGAATGGCTCCTGTGTCTTTATTAAATGAGGTGTGTGGCGGCCTCTACTGGTGCGTGTTTATAGAAGATGTTTCAATAGGCAGAAAAAATACTAATTTGAATTAAAAAGTTAGAAATCCACTCTTTCACTTAAATATATAAAAATATCTAATTTAGTGCAGAAAAGATATATCACAGGTCGTGTAATGCACTCTGGATCAGGAAAATAACCTAAAACACTGACCATGTTAGTGTACAATAATGATTTACGGAAGGGCATTAATTGTTCGATGCACTCTGATATTGGGTTAAATATATTTTATTAATGAATTACTAATCCCGACTGAGGCAGTCTGACCTCTAGTCCACTGTTAAGTCCCCTTAGTTGACTTAAATAAAATCACTTAGAACAAACCCAGAAGAAAGGAAATATTTTACAGTTAAATCTCTAAAGTCCTACAACTAGAATCATTTGATGACAGGCTGGTTTCTATAACTCAAGCAAACTGTACGTTGACTTCATATAGCTGACATTTTCGTCTATTTTACAGTGTTTTTAATTTCAAAAATACAACACATTAAAATAGGTCCAATTTATCAAAGCTAACAGCAACATTTAAGTAATGTACTTAAAGTGCAAAGGCACTTTAACACAAAGAAGTGTTGCCTGGCGGCTATACTTGGAAACTGAAGACAGAAATACCACATATCATTATTTACAAAAGAATGTATGGTCTCCAAAGGTCTTTGGAGATCTTCTACAAAATACGCCAAATATCCATTTTTAACATGAAAAGTTTGCTTACTCTTTCTTCATTCACTACAATCTCCTCTTCCCATTCCCACACACTGGAAAAAGAAAGGAAGAAAAAAGAAACAAAACCATCCATAGAACATACGGAAAAAAAAAAAAAAACCAGAAACCAAAAAACAACGCACCGTAGAAAACACTCGTGTTCCGTGACGATTCCTAAGGAGAGAAGGGGGGAGAAGGCGGGGGAGGGGAGCGAGAGAGAAATAATTTAAAGGAAAACTTGGAAAAGCAGTATCATTGCTTCACCCCATCCCCCACGCATTTTCAAAGTCCCCCATTGATGCCGAGGAAGGGAGAAGGCAAACACACACAAAAGCCAATGTAGTGCTTCCAACAGTTTGCAGCAGCACCCTCGGCTGCCATAGGGTTGTAAATGGTTTCCCTTCACAGCTGACTGATTGCAGTTTGTTTTTCCAGAACTTCGAGGTAGTCTGGTTCGGACTGCGGCTTAGCTTGCAGTAAAGGGTGGTCGGGTTTTGACTGCCCCACAAAGCATTTCCTGGGAGTTCCGTACAAAACGGTTTTATTGATTCTGTCTTGGTTTTGGCGTCGAGATTCATACGCAGGGGCGAACTGCCTCTTCGGTAAGGTACAAAAGTTATAGTGGGCGAGTCCTGCGCTGGGAAGTTCCTTGACCCGCTCGGCGATGTTCTGGTACAGCAGCTCGGGCTCTCTGGGTACGGCCGGCTTTTCCAGCAACTCGGCGGCGCTTATGGTGTAGGCAAGCGTGGCCGGCTCTTCCTTTTTCTCGTCCAGGTTGCCATAGCTGAAGTCTTGCAGGTTGCGGTAGTAGGCCACCGGGTCTCCTTCCTTCTGCATGTAGATGGGGTTCTGGCACATCTGACCCACGGGGGGGGGGATGTAGTTGTAGACGTGGCCGTCCGTCTTATCCTGAGTCTCGCTGTTGTAGGACCCGTACTGTAGCTGGAAGGAGCTCACGTCGAGGCTGTTGGCACTCCTCGGGACGCTCGGCACCCCCTTTCTGCGTTTCAGGACGAAGACGAACAAGCCGGCCCCGAAACAGACAGACAAGATGAAGACCACAAGCAATCCTAAAATTAAGACGGAGAGTGGAACCTCAGTGTGTAGTTCGGGGTAGGAACTGGGGGCCACGCTGAGCGACCGGGGAGTGTCTGTGTTGTGATTCATTGACAAAACGGTTCCGTCCGACAAGTTCGGGCTGTCCGGACAGATGGCCTCCCGCCCCAGAAACTTCAGTATCTCCCCTGCGTGCTTGGCGGGAGATTCACAGGTCACCTCGTTGATGATGACGGGGGAATTGGCGTGTTCCGTCCAGTCCTTCAGCCCCATGATGTCGCAGGTACAGTCCCACGGGTTCTCCTGCAGGTCGATCTGAATGAACGCCGGGAGCTGATCCAGAACCCCCTTCACGGGCAGGTGGGAAAAGTGGTTGTTTCTCAGGTTCAGCCTGGTGAGGGCCGTGCCCCCGAATATGTTGTCAGGCAAGGAACGCAGCAGGTTGTTGTTGAGAAACAGTAGCTGGAGGTTGATCAGAGCATCGAAGGTCAGCGGTTTAATTTCCTTAATGACATTATACTCTAAATAGAGATACTGCAAGCTCCGCAGCCCGTGAAACATAGAAGGGTACAGCACTTCGAGGTAATTGCCGTTCAGATAGAGTCTGCGTAAACTGGTCAGGTTTGCGAAGGCACCCTCCTGAATGACCGCGATCCTGTTGTTTCCTAAGTGCAGCAGATCCAGAGAACTGTATTCTGAGAGGTCGTTCTTATAGACAGTCTGGAGATAGTTCCCTGTCAGGTAGAGTTTCTTTGGGCTGGTAGGTCTGGGCTGCAGGTCGGAGATGTTGGTGAACTTCCTTTCCTGGCAGTTGACGTTTAGGCCGTTGTCGGAGCTCTGAGAGGTGCAGACACAGCTACTGGGGCAGGTGAGGGGCACGGGGGACTTGGTCTGGTACACCATGATGGGTCCAAAGCTCTGCCTGTCCTTTGAGACAGTGACCCGGGGAGTTGGGCGATTTCTCATTTTGGGCGGCCGGCTGGCTTTGGGGGCCCTGGTCGGGTTGAGCGCAGGATTCACCGTAGGCGACAGCCTTTGGACGTGAGTGTCAGCGTGGCCACCCCTCTGACTGGCGTCCCCGGGGCTCTTTCTGGGACAGAGGTCTTGCCTGGTCAGTTGGGTCACATCCTTCCCGTGCAGTCTAAAGGGAGTCTCGCAGACGATCTCCCCCACGAACACCGTTATGGTGTCCAGCCAAGCCTTGAGAGGAAGTAGGTCACAAGTGCAATTCCACGGGTTTTCCTCCAGCTGGATCTCCATGATGCCTCCAATATGCTCAAGGACGCCGGCGAAAGGCATCACTTTCAGCCTGTTGCCTCTCAGGTCCAGGTGGGTCAGCAGGACGAAGCGGAACACATTGCTGGGCAGCGACAGCAGAAGGTTGTCATTCAGGATGAGCACTTTGAGCTTATTCAGTTTGCTGAAGGCCCCCGCCTCGATGGCACTGATGTAATTGTAGTCGGCCTGGAGGTACTCGAGGCTCTCCAGGCCGAGGAAGGTGTCTTCCCTCAGCACCTCGAGCTTGTTGTTGTTGAGGTGCAGCCTCTTGAGGGTCTTGAGGCCGCTGAACGCCCCGGTGCGGATCTCCTGCAGCCCGTTGTTGCCCAGGTGGAGAGTCACGGCGTTGGAGTAATTGACGAACTCGTTAGGGTACAGGCGGGTCAGGAGGTTTCCATTGAGGAACAGCTGGTAGATTCGATACTGGGGGGGCTGGAGCAGGCTGACAGTTGTAAATCCTTTGTTTTCGCAGTTAATATTCAGTACGTTTTCCTTCTCTTCGCACAGGCAGCGGATCTTGCAAATGTCTTTGGCAGTTTTGCGGCTCTCCGTGTGTAAGATCCCGGCCACGGTTAACACGCTGAGGAACCAAACGCCGCTCAGCATCTTTAGGCACCGTCGGTGTCAGTTCAGGTACCTACAGGCAAACCTTGGGGAAGGGTGCCGGAGAGAGCAGGATGCGGGGGAGAAAGAAACAAGGAAGCCCGATTAAAATGGCAAAGCAGGGGGGCGGAGTGGGAGGCAGGGACGATGCGGGGAGTGGGCAACGCGGCAGAATGAAATCACTGCGTTTCTCCAAGCGGTTTCTTCTCTCCTCGCCCTCGCCCCCGCCCCCGGCCCACCCACACGCGCGTCCCGGAGCACACATGCTTGCACCTGATTTCCCGGCGGGTCGCAGCCAGCCACGGAGTCATTAGTAATCGAGTTGTCCTACTAAATCCAGCCCATCTCCTCCTCCCCTGGGGTAGCTTGAAGAGATCTCGGGCGGCTCGCCCGTCTTAGGCTCGCGGCAGAAATTGCTTTACTTTTTTTTTTTTTTAACTGCGCAAAAAGGGGGTGGGAAAATCAGGGGACTGGCGGTGGGGGAGGGGGAGAGGATGGAAGCGCCAAGGCAGCGCGGGGTGGGGGTTACTCACACATCAGGAGAAGACGGGACCCCTCTCCTCTGCAGTCCGCCAGTAGTTTGGCATCTTCGGAAAGAGAAGAAGAGCAAGGTAAAAGAAGACGCCGCTTCCGGGGGGATGCCCTGCTTTCCGCCGGCGGATTTAATTTGCCTGGGGAGGGGGGGGCGGGGTGCGCAGAAATCTGAAATCCGGCAGGCCGCAGGGGAGGAGAGGACGGCCGGGGCGGCTGCAGGCTGAGCCGACGGCGACCCGGGGGTGCGGTTGCGGAGGGAGGTCGGGGAGCCGGCCGGCCCGGGTGGCGGGCGGCGGCGGCGGCGGCGGCGGCGACGGCGACGGCCGAGCCTGGGCGCGCGCTTCCGATGCGCTGGCGGCGGCAGCAGTGCGCCCGACAGTTTGAATTTGAGAGGTTTTGCAGGCTCCCCCGGACAGGGCTGGGGTGACGTCACGCGGGGAGGGGGCAAGCGGCGGATCGAGGGCGCGCGGTGGGGGAGGGAGGGGCAGATGCTTCCCTTCCCAGCGAGCGGCTTTGCAAAGCTCGAATCCGGGCTGCGTCAGTTGCTTCTGAACTACTCCACCTCCAGCCCGGCGGGCGGCGAGCGGCTGGCGAAGCCCCTGGAGAGGGATTCTCCAGGAGGGGTCCCCGCTAAGGGGCTGCGACCGCCGGGACTCCTCCGGCCCCTGGCCCCCCGAGTGGTTTCTTCCACCTGCTACCCCTCCTGGCCATTCCAGTAGGGTCTCATTCCAAATTCCCAAGCAGAGGTCCGGATCTTGCCAGTGAGAGGGTGTGTGTGTGTGTGTGTGTGTGTGTGTGTGTGTGCTTGTGCGCGCGCGCGCGCGCGCTCATGTGTGTGTGGGTGGGAGATGTGCCTCTTTGCTCCAGGACTGGGGCCCGCCTGCCAGCCTCCTAGATCTCCTGCCCCCGTGCTCTCGGTGCGGAGTGCGGTGTGTGCCCGCTCCACAGGGCCTGTGTAGGAGGGCGAAGAGGGGATTTGTGCCTTACATACAGAGCTTTGTTTCGGTGCTGAGAGAAGTACTTTCTGGGCCGTGACTGGCCAAACACACATTCGCCTGGATTCTGAAAGCCGGCTCAGCGTTAGAGACGAGCGGCTTCAGAACCATTCTCTCCCTGAGGTTTATAGTTAGCCAGAAGATGAAGTTTAAATGCGTGCTCTGCGCCTGCAGGAAGGAGGAGTGGGTGTCAGAAAGACACTGCCAGGCTGAGCCTCGCTCGGCTGGGTGTGGGAGCCCCAGCGCGGGCGCTCGCGGAGGGGCCTAAAGCTGCAGGCGACAAGGGCAGGGGAGCTAGAACGAAGGCAGCAGCGCGGGAAGGCCGGCGGCCGAGAACCGGGGGAGACAGGGGGAGAGGTCCCGCCCGACATCCAGTGCGCCTGGGTTCTGATCTAGCTCTGTGGCCAGGTTGCTCGCTTCTCTCTGCAACTTCGCATCGCCGTTGGCAGAAGGGGATGGGGCTGTACGGGCCCTTCCGGTTCTGACATTCGCTCGGATTCACAGAACCTTTCCACGCCATTAACAGCCAGGTGTCGGCTTTTGGCCTCCATTATCCCGCTTCTCCTTAATGATCTTAAGGTCCCCTGGAACCGGGTGTGTCCCGTGTGGGGGTCCATTTGCAAGATGCCGTTATCTGCTACCGCCAGGGAGGGCCAGGGCGCCTCTGGCGAGTCAGGGAAAAGGGGCGATCAAAGAGAGGGGTAAATGAATCGACCCAGGGTGGGCCTGTCCCACAAAACACTCACACTTGCTTTCCCTGAGCGCTGCAGGCAGAGCTGACACAGGGTCCCACTGCCGGGCCGCATTTGGAACACAGACCAGCCCCACGGGCGGAATGAGCCACTGAGGATGGAAAGTCCCCCGCGTCTCCCCTCCCACCTCCCTGTTCCGCTGGGGTCCTGGGACTCACTGTTCGGCCCACACTGGCTCTCTCCTCCCCAAGAAGGGCTCTGATAGTTTCTCAACTTGGGCAGGAAGGCAACCTGTGGCTCTCTGGCAGTCTCCTCCGGAGTTTTGCTCAGCCTTTCACGGCTCCCTGTTCTTTCCCTTCCGGGAAGAGCCTTGGACCAAACGTCATGCGCCCCCTCCCCATCCTGTAGTTCTTGCTTGGCCTCGGGGAAGATCCCGTCCTTCTGGGGCCTCAAGTTTTCCTTCTCTGTGCCAAAGGGCAACACGGAGCCCAGCCGTCCTCAGCGGGGGAGGGGCAGCCCGTGAGCCCCCCCCCCCCCCAGCCGTGGTGGAGTGATGCAGTGAGCGATTAAGCTTCCTTGCATAGCAAAGGGGCATTTGTTTCGACATGTTGCTAAATATTAAATATACGTAGTTCCTAGAGAGATATGGCTTATTCGTTGTCGTTCATTTAACAAACATGTATTAATTAGGTTAATATTACATTGAAGCAGAAGCCAGCGTGAGAGCTGGACAAGACCTTTGCAATGAGATTCATTTTATAGATGAGGGCATTCCTCCACCAGGACGAGTGCTGAGTTCCTGAAGTTCAAGAATCCATACAATTAGAACCAGAACCCAAGGATTCGGAGTCCTGGTCCAGGACCTTTCCCCACAGCTCACCAGTGCTCAGTGTGAATTAGTGAAGGGCTGTCGGCCTCAACTTAGTGGTGTCTACCTAAATGTGTGCTTTAAGAAAAAAAAAAGTATTTGGAAGTGAAATATCAAATATGAGTTGTAGTTAGCAAATATAGTAATTTCCTTCAAGACATTGATGAGGCTGCCAGTAGTCTTTAAGGACAGAGACTATTAAACATTTCAGAGAGAGAGAGAGAGAGAGACAGAGAAAGGGATAGATGGATGGGGGGGCAGCTGGCAGAGCTTGAAACCCGTGAAAATGATAGAGCGAAGGAAGCGTGGTGGTAAGCTGGCTGGAGTTGGGGGGGGGCGACACTGGGAATCCTGAGACGGGGTGACAGATCTTCCTTCCACGGTCGGCTTCCGACACGGGTCGGTGGACTCTCCCACCACTGCTCGGTCTCCTGCCTGTCGCCGGGCTTCCGCGGCCGCTTTCCCAAACCCAGTTACTGAGGCCGAATCCGCCTCAGCGGGAGAAAGCACTTTAAGTAAGTTTCCGAACGGCCCCGCGTCTCGGGAGGAGCCGCCGCAGCACCTGCCGGCGACAGCGGGCTTTTAAGGCGGCGGAAAGGTCCTGGGTGAACTGGGAGCCCACGGGAGGCAGGGACGGACACTAAGATAAGGCAAACGCCCCCTCTCGTCGCTGGGGCGACGGAGCCACAAGCGGGGACTCCGTCGCCTCGGTCTCCCTCGCCTCCGAGTAGAGAGCCCGGCTCGGGTCGCCGGTGCTTCCACGGGGCGCGGGGAGTTGCCGGCGGGGTCACAGCCTGTGCCGCCCGGCCGCCCGCCGGGCCTGGGGGAAGGGCGGTTAACGGGAGTCCCGCGGGCCTGCCAGGGAGGGGTGTCCGCGGCCCGCTCGCCCTTCTTCCCCCTTCCGCTACCCGCCCCCCCCCCCACCTCGGCAGGTGCGGTTCCCGGAGGGCGCTTCCGGGCGGCCCGGGGGCGCCAGGCGAGTCCCCAGTCTCCGGGGACCCGGCACCGACCGCTAGCCCAGCCCTCCTCGCCCTCCCCCGGGGCGGCCAGACGCCCGGTACCCGGAGCTGGGGCCCGCAGGCGCGACGCCCACCCGCGCTGCCCTCGCCCCGGGGCCCGGCACCGCGCGCCGGCGAGCGTTCTCCTCGGGAGCGGCAGCTCGCACCGGGCCGGCGGTGGCCCCGCGGCCGCGCGACGCCCGGAGCCCGACCACGCCCGCGCGGACCGTCTCGGAGCCGGCGAGCCCGGGCGGGCGGGGGTGGCCACCGCGGGCCGCCCGCACCCGATCCCCCACCCCCGCCCCCCACCCCCACGAGGGGAGCCGGCCGGGCAAGGCTGGGGGCCGAGCGCGGCGCTCCCGAGTGCCCAGAACTTACCCGGCGAGCGCGCCACCCGCAGCTTCCCTCGGAGGCGCCCGCAGCATCGGCCGGCCGGGAGGCGCGGGAGCCGGCGCGGCCCGGGAGCGGGGGCACGGCGGCGAGCGCGGGCGGCGCCCCCAAGGGCAGGCAGGTCCCCGCTGGAGCGGCGCGCCGGCGGCCAGGGCTTCTGGCAGGAAGCGGGGCGGGAGCCGGCAGGGAGGAGGGAAGAAGAACGGGGGCGGGAGGGGGAGGTAGGGACGGCCGCCCCTCTCCCGCACTTATCAATCACCCTGCGGATCAAATGTCCCCGCCGTGCACCCGGGAGGGGGATGCGGCAGCCCACAAAGGGGCCGCCGCTCCATCGCTCTGACGAGCGCCGCGGAGCGCCGCTCACGCCTCCCGGCCCCTCTCGCCTGGAGCCCTGCCCAGCCCTTGCAGCTTCTACCGTGGGCTGCGGCTCCGACTCGGCCGAGTGAAACCGGGGATGGCACTGGGCCGGGACCAGACCCCGGGGGAGACTGAGACCACCGGGCGCAAGTTCCCGACCGGCGGAGGAGCGGCCGGACGCCCCCCGGGCCGGCGGCCTCCCCTAACTAGTAAGCGCCCAGTCCCTGGAGTTCGCAGGCAGATTTTAAGGACCCCCCGCGAGGGTGGTAAACAAGGAATTTCCATATAATATGGAGCCGGGCTGGACTGGGGCAAATGTGTCAACAAAAGCCAGCCCTTAGCAGCGCGCCAGTGTCTGTTTCCGTCTGATTCTTTTTATTCTTCGCGACGTTGCCTGGATCGACTAGAGCGTACTTTTGGCCACCCCCTTGCCTTTTCTCCTTTCTTTTCCCTCTTATTAGTAGTCCAGGTGGTTGTGATTCGACTACAGGAAGGCGCTCAGTCAGAGTCGCTGTGGTTCAAGAGGGAGGTGCGGGTTTTCGCCCAGACCAGTGCGGTTTCCCCTCAAAGCTGCTTCCCCCACGGCCTCTCCCCTCGCCCGGGGTATTCGGGATAAAGTTGCAGTTGCGTTAATTTCAGTCAGGGATTGGCAGTTTATCTGGATGGCACTAAGGCATTTCCCCCTCAATCCTGCAGGCCAGGGGCCTTCATTAACGCTCCCCCCCCCCCCCGCCCCGTCCCCGTCCTTCCCATACCCCCTCCAGAGTCTGTAAAACCCCCATTGTTCAGAGCCTGCACCCGTTTGAGGATGGAAAAGGAGGGGGGCGATGAGAGGGGCACGAAATGAGAGCAAACATTAGCTCTCCTGCTAATGATCCTGCATTGGGGTTTGTGGGTTTTCAAGGTTATTTCCTGTACCCTGAAGCCAGGTTCCCACAGCACCGATTTCCACCTCATTCTTGTCCTTACCCTGGGGAATTCTTTCTGCTTCTTCCCTCTCTTCGTGGCTTTCTTTTCATAATGGTTTTCCAAGGAGACCACGCGGGGCCTTTTCAAAATGACTGGTAATCTTCTACTGTGAATATATGCAAAGTTTACTTTAGGAACAGTCCAAAGAATTATCTTTTATAATCTTATCTCTGAGGTTTTAAGGATCATTCTTGGTTCTTTTACTTCATTCCTGAAAAAGACTTCTTGAGGTTTCCCTGCCATTCAGCTAAGCAATTCTAGAATAACACAGTTCTCGCATGTGCACATGGGCAGACTGTTGACAGTTACATATTCGGAAACATTGCCCCTTTTTATCAATATCCTTGCTTGGGCACAACACTAACTACGCTGTTTGCTACAGACTCGAGCAGTGGTCTGGGCATATTATTCCTAACTAGGAAAAGTTAATGCTGTTTCCTCTGTGTCTTTACCTCATCTCTGTGTCATCTTTTCTTGTAGTTATTTAATGGGTGCTATAAACAACCACAAAACACAGAGCTAAGAGGCTATTCAAAGGCAGAAATAATGAGACAGTCATGCTGGAGAAAGGAGACAGTTTACTGAGAAGGGTCGTGTGTCTCTAGCCAAAGGGAACACGCACACAAAAGCCGTAACTTGTATACAGATTAGAGGAGAAACACAGCATCAATGATAAAAACCGACATTTTATTTTGATCGGGTAAAAACATGTAAAATATGGCATGCGTCAATTTTAATTAGGCTTGGACGCAAGGCTAATGTGTTTACCAGTCCTCCGCAAAGCATTTAGCAGCCTGTCTTTCCACCCGGGACCACACCAATGGTGAGATAAAAAGGGAAAAGAGCCGACTTCTTTTTGTCAGCATATAAATTTCAAGTAGGTGGGTAGCTGTTTCACAGGGTGTCGTGAACGCACGCACAGACAAAACGATGTGCAACACAGAACTTTCTGTGAGGGCTGTTGCACAGATGATTACAGTAGAAGAGAGCTTAAAGTGAGTGAGTTTTAAATGTATCAATTTTCTTTGAAAGTTTCTTTAAGTTTCCTTTCCTAAAAGTTTTCTGGGTTAGGGGAAAATTTCCTGATATAACTGAATATCAAAGACATGCATATTCATGTACCTATGTTAATGAATGAAAGTGGCCTTGTTAATTCTTTGGTGTAGTAGCATTGTAAATGTATCTGTGAGCTGTTCTCTGTTGATCAGTTCATATCACCAATGGGCTTGGAGATCCCCGATGGCAATGTGAGGAGGGGGGTAGAGAGAGAAAAAATCACATTTTGCTGCGGTTTTTATCATTTCGTTCTAAGATTAGGGGGAAATCAGAAGTTGCACCTAGGCTGAATTAAAACACAAACGTGTGCATACATTTCTAAGATGATGCAAATGTTGCCCAATTACTAGGTGGCACGTAGTTTGAGAACGTCATTTCTACACCTTCTCCGCACCTGTCCAGACCTGGAAAACTCTAAAAAAATAAAACAGAAAAGACAAAGTAGAAACCTCATGCAGAGTCAGTAATTCTAAGACAGATGTGAGATCTTCTCAGAGAATACGATCTCTTTTGGATCAAAGGTTTCAAAGACGAGTTCAGAGACAAATTCCTAAAGTAAGAAATGCAACTCAGAGAACATGCCGTTAATACCAGTAATTATGGTTTAGAGGATATTGTAGACTTTGCTTCTGTGATGCTATTGAAAGTGTGGATATTTTTAAATTCAAGTCCATTATTTTGATGATCTTGGCAGGCATGTTGGCTGGGCTGGAAAAGTGCTGGGCCAGGACCTGAGTAGTTTGTCTCTTATTCAAGCGCACATCGAAACCCTTAGAGACCTGGGTTCAGATCCCACCTCTGCCTCTTACTTACGGGGGGGGGGGGGGGGTGGGCCTAGAGCAGGCACCTGTCTGTTTTCCCATGTGTAAAAACTGGGCACTAGAACCTTCCACGTGGCGTCAGTAAGAATGGGATTTGTACAAAAGCCCTTGAAACTTGTGAAGTGGTACATATATGTGAGGGGAAATCGAAATGAGGGATTCCTAAACTTACTTCTTAAAATGAGTGAATTATCCCACACAGTGATTTTAGGGAGAAACCACCATTTTGATTTAAATCGGATAATAGAATCAGGGTTAGAAAGCTATTTATGATTCTAGTTGGAGCTATGTAAGTCAAACACTGAAATGGAAACTTAAAACCATTCCATCTTTTCCCTAAATTCTTCCAAAGGGTTGGATATTCGTATGCATATATGTATATGTGGGTATGGTATATGTATATATCAGGGTCTGTCCACCTCAGCACTGTTGACATTTTGGACCAGATAATCATCGGTCATGGGAGGTGGCACGTGTGACATGAGAGGTTTAAAAGCATCCCCGGCTTCTGCCACTTTTCAGGAGCACCGCGATGCCGCGTATATGTGAACACGTATATATATACGTGCACATATGTAATATATATTACATATTATTATATAATTATATAATAACATGTTATATTTGCGTGTATAAACACCTTACACTTACTTAACAAACAAATTGAAGGAACATAATATGCGTTACGACCTAGCAACGGAGCGAGAGCAAGATCCCAGGCTCCCTGACACCCTGCTTTGCGATCTACTATACCCTGCAGCCTCCCGTCTCTTACGCCCCAAGTACCACCAGTAGAGGCAGGCAATGCGTACTGGTGCTGTTCTTCATGAAGATGTGTATTTTCCTTCATGACCCAAGACGCGGTTAGGGGTTGAGACCAGAGTTTCTGCAACCATATTACCCCGGTAAGAGCCATGCACCCTGAAATATTCTATTGCTGTTTATTTAAAAAAATTGCTGGCCATGGCCTGTTCAGTTGACTTGGTGAGTGACTGATAGGTTGTATCTCAGAGGTTGAAAACCACTGACATTCTGAATCAGGAAGGAGAGGAAGGAAAAATGGGACCAAACAGAGAAGGGGGGCAGTAAAGAAGTGATTGGGGGCGCAGAGTTACAGAAATGAGAAAACTTACTGGTGCTCAACCAGTCCTTTCAAGTGTCACCTAGCCATGGCATCTGGTCCCTAAGGGTTCTAGATCTCCGTCCTTATCGGTTGAGCAGAGTGATTCATCAGTAAGAACCATACTGAAGCTTACTGGACTTGGGAATGAATATACATGGCAAAAGCCACAGATTTTACAGATAAGTCTTAGGACAGTATTAGCAGGTATTTCATTTATCCTGACACATTTCATCCCATTAATCTCAGTGCAGCTGGAAGTTCTATTTCGGTCCGGAGTTACGACCAAACGCGTTCAGGAGGAAGCCAAATTTATTGCGTTTGAACAGTATAATGCAGTTGAGCCTGTGTGCTAAGTTCTGTTGATTTTATTTACGTATTTATGTTGGACTGGTATAAATACGTGGCAAAGTCTGTGCCGTGGTAGAGAGTTTCATGCTGACTCTGCCGGAACATTCAAAACCGTCTGCCCGCAAGATGCCCGGGTCTAAAGAGTTACGTGCAGAAGAGCGGCTACTAAGGATTTGCATGAAGTACTTCTGATTTTGCAAAAAAGTCCCCATTTGCAAAGAGGACGAGGCTATTAACATTCAAAAATAGCAAGGAGGCACACACCAGATCTACCCTGAAGTTGTGATTTGCACAAAATGAAGCAAGGTTTAGACATTGTGGGTTCAGGGGGAAGGTGAATGAGATCTAGAAAGTAAATAGAATCATTTCCAAGTAATAGCTGAGTGCGGCGTTCAACCGTCATCACAAATCAATGAGACGAGAATGGATTTTTTTTTTTTTTGCCTTGAATCTCGATGAGTTATTACTCAGATGTGGTATCGGTTCTTTTTTGCTTCCTTCCATTTTTCCTCTCCCAGGAAGTTTCCTAAATGACATTACCGTGACACCCTTATTCACCTGATTATTGTACGTGAGGTCACCTCTAAGTCCGATGTAATGGCCCCAGGATGTTTGGCCAACTTTTGCATCTGTCTGTGGCCATACTGCGGTTCCTGGGCAAATTAAAAAGAAAGAAAAAGAAAAAGCTTCAGATTCCATGACACTAAATATCCCCGAAGCTCTCTCCGAAGAATAGCCCAAAGTCTATCTGGAGTGGAGGAGGCACACGGAGATTCTTGCAAAAGCCCTTTGGTGCGACCCCAGGAAACGATGACAAAACTAGCGACATCATCGTCCGCAGATTTGTTCCCCATCCCGGGCGTCACCACAGCAACTAAAATACAGTAGTAGGGTCAGTGTCACTCTCTTAATATTTTGAAACGAGGCAAAGGAAACTCATTTCTTGCTACACATCAGTGCTTCAGAATAATGAGTTCAGTATGCTGATCCCTTAGCTGTTTATACAAAGACCTAGTTGGCACAGGTCAGGAAATGGCGCTGTTTGAACTAGATAACTTACTTGCCATCATTTAAATATACTGAATTGTTTTCTTTTAATGCATTTTTCCATAGAAATACTGATACTTAAGAAAACGTGTGCAGTGTTGCTAAATGATGAATGCTGCTTATTGTTTGTAGCAAGGAAGGACAGTTGTCCGTGAGATCGTGACCTGAGCCGAAATCAAGAGTCGGACATTTAACTGACTGAGCCACCCAGGCGCCCCTCTGCTCACGATTTTTTAAAAAAATATTTATGTAAGTAATTTCTACTCAACGTGGGGCTCGAGCTCACGACCCTGACATCAAGAGTCATATGCTCTTCCGACTGAGCCAGCCAGGCGCCCCTCTGCTTACAGTTTTTGTCAACTATGATCACTCAACCTAAGATAACTTCTGTCTCTTGAATACAAATAAATAGTACGTAGCAATTTTAGATAAGCCTGAGTCCCTCCTCTAAAGTTCCAGTTGCTTGGAATTCAAATTTATGATTTACTCAAGGGTCTGAACAGATCTGCTATGATTTACATTGATAACATTGGGGTGTTTTAGGCAACAGTGAAATCGTTCATTTATTACCCCTGCTATGGCCATTAGCCAAGTTCAATCATGAGCTATAGTAATGATATTGATCACAGGCCACCTGGCTTCATCAAATTGTGCTTCTCCACTGATTTTTAAGTAAGTGGTTTATCTGAAATAAAGTCCTAGAACACTAATGAATCATAATACCTATATGGACTTAAAGTATCCCAATTCTTGATCCATTTTCAATATTGGTATTCAGTAACACCTTAAATAATTTTTTGATCCATTTTCAATATTGGTATCCAGTAACACCTTAAATAATTTTTTAAACCTTTCTTTATTTTTGAGAGACAGAGAGAGACAGAGTGTGAATGGAGGAGAGGCAGAGAGAGAGGGAGCGAGAGAGAATCCCGAGCAAGCTCTGAGCTGTCAGCACCGAGCCCGATGCGGGGCTCCATCTCAAACTGGTGAGATCGTGACCTGAGCCAAAGTCGGATGCTTAACCGACTGAGCCACCCAGGCACCCCTTAAACAATTGTTAAAAACCACTACGATATACTAATATAACAAATATTCTATGCAGAAAGTTCTGAAAATACAGGGGAGTAGGGCAAGTGATCTACAATTAAACCTTGCAGATTTACAAAGCTGCTTTTATGCATGTTCAGTTGTCATCTTTCACTGACATACGAAAGTAGTCATCTTTAAGGATTTTTCTACTTGTAAAATGTCCGTGATTATTTTGGGTCTAGACGTCGACTAGAAGCACTTGATAGCCTAAGAATTTGTGGTTTATATGTACATCTGCCTGCCTTCCTTCCTCCCCTCTCCTTTTTCCTCTTAAAGCTGATCTGGGAATTCCTTCATCCACAATTAGATGTTTCGTCAAAGAAAACGATCAGCATGCAGGCAGCAGTCCACATCTAGGAAAATGATTACTTGGAATGGGCCAGCACCACATAGAAGTCTCTACGAGAGAGATACCATCGCGATCGTTGTTCTTCCTTGAGTTGTCTGTAGACTAGATTTCTGGGACCCACCCCAGACTCACTGAATGGACTTTTCTGAGGGTAGAGTCTGGGAACCATATTTTTATAGGACTCTCAGGGGAATCGGATGCAAATTGCAGAGCCAATTCCAGTCCAACGTCTTCATTTTATAAATGGGGAAACTAAGGCTCACGGAGGTGAAGTGGCTTCTTCAAAGTCACCCAGGCAGAGCCTAGGGCAAAAGTCAGATCTCCCAACTCTCACGCAAATGCCTCTGCTTGGGGGGTTGGTGTTTCGATGCTTCAGGTTTAAAATTGTATTTTTTCAGTGATAATCAGCGTTAAAATTTAATGCCACAAATACACTTCGGTTCTGAATCGTGTTCCAGTAATGCCCATAGAAAGTGGCTTGTTGGTCAGTCACATGAAGCGATCCCATTTTATTTCAAACCCATTTGGCTAAGACTTGATGGCTCTTTATTTGTGCTTTGGGTGACAAACTCTATAAAATGCAATAAAATGCTTGATAAATACTTACTGAATTTCAGAAAAGAAGAGCACAGACCTTGGTGTTGAGTTGGAAAAGATTTCCTTTATGACCAGCGTATAACGCTAAACTCTCGGACCTGATCGAATCCGAAGGAGCTTACTTTTCGTGTTATCATTTACTGGGTCTACTGAACCATTATGAAGATACTGCAGGGAGACCAGTGTTCATAATCGTTTTTCTTTTCTTTCTTTCGCTTTCTTCTACATTTCCAAATTTTGAGTAAAGTTCTATAAACCCTTCAGAAAAAGAGTTCGTAAGTATGGAGGCTGAGGACGCCGTGTGAGGGCTTGAAACTCTCTTGACCTATAAGTGTCAACTTCAAGAAAATTTCTGCTAGAAACTTTGAAGATAAAATAGAACGTCTAATTAACATTTAGGAGAGGAAGATATATATCCATTTCAAGTAACCTGACCTGGATTTCAGCAGCAGGATCTCTTCTTGACACATTTGTAACTCATTTTAATTGCTAATAGGTACTGTGTGTACACACGCAAGGCAGGATGGGACTTAACCTCTCAGACTTCCAAAGGTGAATTAACTTAAAATTAAACAATACATTTTTGTGGGGAGACATTTCCTTCGGAATCATCTACTACTTGGCCGATTGACAAGTGCCAATTATCCAAGAAAGTTGAAAGGACTCAGGCTTCTTCTGTATTACTATAATTATTTTCAAGAGAAATCAGGTGACTTCATGGCCAGGCAGTGTGGATGGCAGAAACCGTATGGGCTTTGGGGTCATCCAGAACTAGGTTTGAATTCCAGCTCAGCCATCTAGCCAAAAGTATGGGCACAGGCCAGTTACTTAAATGCCCTGAGTCTCACTTTCCTCTTTCGTGGAGTCTGGGTAATGATGCTGACCTTGTGAGTGTTGTGAGAAACATAGAAGTGGGCCGCCTGGGTGGCTCAGTCGGTTAGGAGTTCGGCTCTTGATTTGGGCTCAGGTCATGATCTCACAGTTTGTGAGTTCGAGCCCCACGTTGGCTCTGTGCTGACAGCACGGGGCCTGCTTGAGATTCTCTCTCTCTCTCTCTCTCTCTCTCTCTCTCTCTCTCTCTCTTTCTCTGTCTCAACTCCCAAAAGAGAACTGACCTTGCTAGTGACTTCAAGTGATGAATCGGAGTAAGTTTAGCCCGGTGCCTGTCAGTGCCCTTTTGTGTTCTCTCTCTTTCAGGGCCACTTGCCCTCAGAATATGGCTCACACTGCCTGGAACTGGGGGCTAAATTCAATTCAGAAATCACCGCCGTGAAGTTCACCTGTAGCCATAGACCTAACCAATTGATTGAATTCAAGGTTCATAGTATGAAGCTGATATTTTGATCTCTGCATATATGATACCTCTGTTTACTTCTCTACTAGGTAGGAGCCCACACTGGATTTGAAAGGGTGAACAGCAGGGCACCTGGCTGGCTTCGTCATTAGAGCACGTGGCTCTCGATCCAGGGTTGTGAGTTCAAGCCCCAAGTTGGGTGTAGAGATTACTTCAAAATGAAATAAATAAATAAATAAATAAAGGAGTGAACAGCTATCACTCCTAAATCCACAACGATAGACAATTGATAAATTATAGCTATTGTTATCAGAGGAGCATTTGACTGCACCCCCATGATTTCTATAGGAATTTGGTCCCGCAATACCAAAGGTCTGCAGCCTAGTGCACTCTTGATGGGATACCACCATATGCTCTAATTCTTCATTAACTAATTGGGAGGAAAAAATGTCCTTGACTGTCTTATTTAAGTGAGAAGCATTTGGCTCATAGTTTGTCTAAATTGAAATTCTTTCTACAACTTTAAAGCAAGAAGATATACTATGTTTGATGCTCCCTCCGGGTCAATTCTGCTTGGTCATACATTGTATGCACTCCTTTTAAACTCAGAAAACGTCTGATATATCAAAAGTAACTGGATTTAGAAGTATTATCATGGCAGGACCAGCGCTCCTAATATAGCTTCCCCTGGTGTGTGCGTGTGTGTGTGAGAGAGACAGACAGACAGACAGAGACAGAGAGACAAGAGCAGAGCAATGCAGAGACTAGCATAGCAAGTACCTTTGTTCCCGTCACCCAAATTAACGATGTAAAAATGACCTAAAGCAAATCTGAACAATATTACTTTTTTAATGTTTATTAATTTTTGAGAGAGGTGGGGAGGGGCAGAGGGGGGGGGCAGGGAGAGAGGGAGACACAGAATCCGCAGCAGGCTCCAGTATCCCAGCTGTCAGCACAGAGCCCGACGCGGGGCTCGACCTCACAAACTGCGAGACCCTGACCTGAGCCGAAGTTGGACACTTAGCCGACTGAGCCACCCAGGTGCCCCTGAACAATATTATTAATATAAAAATCAATATAGGAAGATTCCGGTGAAGTCCTCTCCCTGAAGGCACCACATTCATGTATATGTTCGTGTCCCTTTTGTATGTCTTTACAAACACACACACACACACACACACACACACACACACATTTATCCATGGACAATATATACACTTGTTTTGTGAGAAAACACACGTGTCACTTTTCATTTTTCTAATTTAACATTTTTTTAAAACTTCCCACGTTGATGCATAGGAATCTATTGATTCAGCTTAACTGCTATATAATAGTCACCATGTGAATATATCAGATTATATGTATCAGTTCCTTAATTGATGGGCATCTAAGTTGTTTCCAGGTTTTTCCTGAATGTGCAGAAGCCACATCCTTGTAATCAACACCTTTGCTTCCCACTCTGTCTTCAGTGTTCTGAGTAGGTGCTGGTTTTTCTTCTGTGGTGCAGACTTCTAGTTCTTTTTCTCCATGCAGTCTGATGCTGTTTGTAACAAGGTATCTAGTTATTTTATTCATTGTTTACTTTTTTTTTTAAGTAAGCTGTACGCCCACAGTAGGGCTTGAACTTGTGACCCTGAGATCAAGAGTCCTGTGCTCTCCTCGGCCGAGCCACTGGAGCCCCGATGGTTTCCTTTTTAAAAATGGCTACCTCCCCCATTAGGAATATAACGTGTTCTCAAGAAAACCTTGTTGAATAAGTGAACGAAATGAAAATAACGAATAAGCGACTTCTTTTAAGGTGAATTCTCTGCCAGAAATCTCTTCCGTCCTTCACACAAATAGACTTCTGGCACGTCTGTTCCATGGCTTAGCTAAAAATACCCAGACCTGTCTGGTTCCCCATGGTAAATGTGGCTTAGATTGGAGCTCAGATTTCTGCTAGATGTGATATAATATACCAAGAACCCAGACCCCATATAGGCATGTCATTTCCCTGAATCTTAGAGTCACTGGTAATAGAAGGGACTGTCATTCTCTGTGCATATAAAGTTTTCCTTAGGAGTCTTAACACAGGCCTTAAGACAAGCAAAAGCTAGCAGCCTTTCAGTGTCTGTTCTCCATCGCTGGCTGCGTCAAAGAAGCCAAATTTTCATTCCAGCACATCGTGTGCCACAATAAAGGCTATCATTACCAAACTTCTTTGTAGCTAAGCATGACTCTGTAACTGAGTTCTGGTCAATGAGAATGGACGTGTCATTTGGGAGTTCTGGGAAGTCTTTTAAGGAGCAGGGGATCAGGGCCCCTGGGTGGTTCACTCGGTCAAGCACCTGACTCTTGATTTCGGCTGACGTCTTGATCCCAGGGTCCTGGGATCAAGCCCTGTGTCGGCTCCTGGCAAAGCACGGTGCCTGTTTGGGATTCTCTCTCTCTCTCTCTCTCTGTCTCTGTCTCTCTCTGTCTCTCTCTCTCTCTCTCTCTCTCTCTCCCTCCCCCTTTCCCCTTTCCTCATGCTCTCTCTCTAGTCTTTGTGGTCCAAGGTGACTGCAGGAATGGAATCAAAGTAGGACAGAAAAGGGGATCCACTCTTCCTTTTTTTTTTTTTTTGTCTTAGAGAGAGAGAAACAGATTCCCAGAAGGTGCTTAGGTTCCTAAGGACCAAGTAGAATCATCATAACAGCCCTCAATTGTTTACCTGTGGGCTTTTCTTTTAATGTGAGAATTAAAGTTGTATAGTCAGGTGACACTAATCCAAACAGATACATTTAGCTAATATCAATATCATGCTAACAGTCTTGCCATTTAAGAGTAAATGTCTAGGGGCGCCTGGGTGGCGCAGTCGGTTAAGCGTCCGACTTCAGCCAGGTCACGATCTCGCGGTCCGTGAGTTCGAGCCCCGCGTCGGGCTCTGGGCTGATGGCTCGGAGCCTGGAGCCTGTTTCCGATCCTGTGTCTCCCTCTCTCTCTGCCCTTCCCCCGTTCATGCTCTGTCTCTCTCTGTCCCAAAAATAAATAAATAAACGTTGAAAAAAAAAAAAAGAGTAAATGTCTAGACACCCTGGTACAGCGGCCAGTTAATAGGCTGTGTAAACCGGAGCAATTTACTCTCAGGACTTAATTTTTTTTCTCCTACAAAACAACAGGATAAGCTGAAGACCAAGATCTTTGTCTGCTAGAGAATTCCGTGACCATATCTAAATACAATCACTCAGGATTGTTGAGCTGCCATTAGTCAGAAAGGAAGCCTGTCTTTACAGTTTGGCAAAAGCTCATTAATTGGATTTTTGGGGATCATTTGAATGTGGGCTAGGCTGAAGCTTATCTTTGTACTGTCTAAAAAAACAATCCCTAAACAAATCTGCAGGGTAATTGTTGGCTTACTTTAGAAAACAACCGCTTTCTAATTGAAAGTTGGCAGCTTCCTATTTGCAGAAACAGTTAATGTACTAATTTTAAATTATTTTTAAAAACCCATTTACTAAAATAGTCTGACTGTGGGGTGCCTGGCTGGCTCAGTCAGTGGAGCATGGGACTCTTGATCTCAAGGTTGTGAGTTCGAGCCTCGCGTCGGGTGTAGAGATTGCTTAAAAACAAAATCTTTAGAAAAATAGCCTGACAAGAAATTACTAATGTTATTCACATCATAGTGAGATGGTCCAACACTGAACCTCAGTTTTTCTGATTTCATGAAGACTGGAAGCAGAGACAAGGCTGCTTTTCAAAAATTGCAGGATAGCCTCCTGGGGCTGGAAGAGCAAAATGGGGAATGCGCCTTTGGATTTGGAGTAGGTGGTCTTTCTCTTTGTTCTGGAAGGAATTAAGGGCAAGCACTATTGACATGCAGAAGTAAGCTGAGTGCTTACTCTTTGTCCTTAGATATTGGAAGCAATCTAAGTGTAAATAATTCAGAGTGGAATACTAACTTATTCTAATAATGCAAACGTTTACTTGGTGGTGGAGGATGGAGGGGTGGCAGTCTGAACCCTCACGGAGGTCTGGGGATTTTCCACTTCCTCTGGCATGCCCTGGGACAAAACCTGGGAACTGGGCGGGGGCGGGTGGGGGGGGCGGGGAGGAGGGTTGGGGGGAGGTGATGGGAAAAGAGGCAGTTGAGCTGCAAGAGAACCTCCATATTGGGGTATGTCCTATGGATTTGGGAAACAACAATGTCTGATACTGAGCTAAATGTTCCTTTTCTGCATTATAATATTCTTTTTTATTTTATTTTTTATGTTTATTTATTTTGTTTATTTTGAGGGAGTGAGAACAGGGGAAGGGCAGAGAGAGAGAGAGAGAGAGAGAGAGAGAATCCCAAACAGACACCGCACTGTCAGCGAGGAGCCCAGCGCATTGCTAGAACCCACGAACGTTGAGACCGTGACCTGACCTGAAGCCAAGAGTCAGACGCTTAACCGACTGAGCCACCCAGGCGCCCCTGCATTGTAACATTCTTATAAAATTCTTGTTTCAAGCACGATGTGTTAACCATCACAACCTGGGGTTTAGATTTGTGCACCTTGGGGAGAGGAGGAAGGGGCTCTGTTTCTGTATTCAGACAGAAGTTTGTTTTTACATACGTACATATGTACATTTATTTATTTATTTACTTACTCACTTACTTAAATAATCTCTACCATCCAACGTGGGGCTCAAACTCAAGACCCCGAGGTTGAGAGTCAAGTGCTCTTCTTAAAAAAAATTTTTTTTAATGTTCATTGTGTTTTTGAGAGAGACAGAGATAGTGCGAGCAGGGGAGGGGCAGAGAGAGAGGGACACACAGAACCCCAAGCAGGCTGCAGGCTCTGTGCTGTCCGCACGGAGCCCGACGCGGGGCTCAAACCCACGACCCGTTGAGATCATGACCTGAGCCGAGGTCGGACGCTTAACTGACTGAGCCACCCAGGTGCCCCAAGAGTCACATGCTCTTCTGACTGAGCCAGTCAGGCACCCCTCAAACAGAAGTGTGTGAAAACTGGAGCGATTTCACTTAATGGTAACTAGATGGACCGAAGTCAGCAGTAGTCCAAAGAAACTGGAGGCAGAAGTTCGGAGCCGAATGTCACAAGGAACAAATAGGAGAGAGGGATACTTCCCGGGAATCATCTGAAGTGCACAGAAGCACTCTGCATCCTAGTGGTTACCTACCATGACATCTCGAGTTATTTTATTTAGAAGTTCAAGAAAGGTGATTCCCAGAAGGCTAAAAGATGGGGCACTAGGGTCCCCCAACCATCCAACTGCTATTTCTCCAGTCTAGTCCCTCGGGGAGACCCTTGATACTCACGAGCTCATTTATTGTTGTTCACAGCACCTGAAAGGCAGCATATTCTTTTTACCGGAAAAGGGAAATGTTTAGAAATGTTGTAATTGGAAATTTGATTTTACCTTTTTTTTTTTTTAACTAGTTCATAGTATATTTCCTTGCAGTCAATCCAAATTGTGACATTTTGGTACTCAGATCGCAGCTTTCATGAATTATCGATCAATGGGATTCATTTCCAGGAAGAACGTAGAAATTTTTCCGCAATTCCAGTTTCTTAGAAAAATACCAATCGTGCCGAAAGTATGAAACAAAAGAGTCTTCGCGGCTTATAGTTAAACGAAACTCACTTTTTTTTATAATTGTATACAGTTGGCCATTGAACAACCTAGATCTGAACTGCGCAGGTCCACTTATAAGTGGAAGTTTTTAATAAAGTTTATTAATTTATTTTTGAGGGGGGAGCGGCCGAAAGAGAAGGACAGAGAGAACCCCAAGCAGGCTCCACAGTGCCAGTGCAGAGCCTGATGGGGGGCTTGAACTCACGAACCATGAAGTCATGACCTGAGCCAAAGTCAGACGCTTAACCAACTGAGCCACCCAGGTGCCTCAGGACTTTTTTGATAAATATAGTACAGGACTGTAAATGCACTGTTTTTTCCTTATGATTTTCTTCGTAATATTTTATTTTCTCTAGCTGACTATAGTGTAAGAATGCAGTGGATAATACATCTGACATGCAAAACGTGTCTTACTTGTTTATGTGATCAGTAAGGCTTCTGCTCAACAGCAGGCTGTTGGTGGTTACATTTGAGGGGAGTCAAAAGTTATACGTGGAGTTTGAGCAACCGTTGGGGGTGTTGATACCCCGGCACCCCAGCCCCCATGTTGTTCAAGGCTCAGCTGTATTTTGTTTTGAATCATGATGCAAAATAGCCAAGAGAGTGTTGTGTTTTAACATTCTGGCATTAAATGGCTAAAAGTGGTATTTACTAATGAGCTTCATGATTCAAGTTTTATGGCTACGTTCTAGAATGAGTAGAGTGTTGCTATTGCAGGATACTGTATGCAGATTTATTAATGAAAAAATGCAGGAAAAATAAAAAGCTACCAAAAATACAATAAAAGGCTACATTAGTAATGGATAATAAAGTCAGAGAAGCTCTTCATGGTGAGCAGCATTACAGTTGCTGAGTCTGCTGCTTTTCTTAATTTTTTTTTTTTTTTTTTACTGTTTTACTACGGAGGGTTGAACACATTTCCCTTTCTCTCTTCTTTAACCAGCTAGATGGTTAAAGATTATTATGCGGAAATGGACTCAAGTGTAAGTGGAAATGCCTGGCGGTAAATGTTGATTGGCTTGTCCTAAAATTAGGGGAACTATTTCTGGCCATTCCAAAAGCCGAGCTGGTTGATTACACACGGGAGTAGAATGTGAGCTTAAATGAGCTCCTTGAGGGACCTTTCTGTCACTTTGTCATGGGCACACTGGCATGGGATTGAGCTAGTGGCCAGGTATGATTTGAGAAAGGGGTGCTATAGTACCCTTACCACTCTCCTGCCCTTGGTACCTTCTAGCTCCCCCTTAAATGTTTCCTTGGGAAGCCCCTGGAGTTGGGCGTCCGGCGTAGGGCAACCCCGCAGCCTGCCCGGTCCACGGGGACCCCAGTGCCGTGACAGGTGGTCAGGCCTCCTGGAGACACGATGAGTCGTCATGTGGCCAGCGCCTAAGCCCCACGTGCAGGCATACACAGAGCTGGTAGGGGCGCAGGTCCTGACTGAAATCAAACCCACATCTTGTTCTTAGGCAGGAAGGGAAGCAGTTTCAAATGATTTGGCAGATGAAAGCATGGCTCCTAAGGAAAGTGTCAGCAGGCTCAGCAGACTGGAGCCTGCCAGGCTGCACGTAAGGCGGGAATGAAGCAGTCTAGGGGGTCGGACTTCGGGATTAGGGTCTATATTTCAACACGACTAGTCTCTAAGGAGTCTTGTGGCCGCTTCCTGTGCTTACAGCAGTCAGCCTCCCCGGATTGAAAGGGTCAAAGCCTCTTTGGACTGACTGTCCCTAATCTCCAGGGAAGGAGGCTGGGTCTCCGTCCTCTGGGAGGCCCCGGTGCTGATTGCCTGTGACGACACCACACTCTCTGCCTGCGTTATGGGCCGGCCTTGGTCTAGGGGAGCGTCTGTCCGGGTCATCGCCATCCTTTCCTTTACAAACTTCTCAGCCCAGGATTCTAGGGCTTCTCGGCCCAGGATTCCTCTGTCTCAGGCCTTGACAGCTAGACTCTTGGCAGTATGGGTTTTTCTTCTCTGGCGGTGTGTTGTTTTAAGATGCTGTGTTACTTGAGCTTAGCGACACCTTAGCTGCATAAGGAACGCATTTCCACCGGGGACCATTCAGTCTTGGAGAGAGACAGAAAATACAGTCCCCCAAATATTTCAGTAACAGTTCAAGGCAGTATGCAAGCAGGTGCCAGATTAATTTGACAGCCAGTGAGTTTTGTGTGGTCGGCAGTTGTCCCAAAGGTTTCGCGTAGGAGGGGGAGATCTTCAGGGTTTAAAAACTAAATGGGTCCGTGGGGTGCCTGGGTGGCTTAGTCGGTTGGGCGTCTGACTCTTGATTTCGGCTCAGGTCAGGATCGCAGGGCTGTGGGATCGAGCCCCTCACTGGGCTCTGCGTGAGCGTGGAGGCCTGCCTTTTAGCCTGCCTGCCGTTCCCTGCCGCGTGACCCTGTACGGGACGTGCTTCTTCCGTGGGAGGGTACCGGCCGCTGCCACTCTGCTCTGGGAACTATAGTCCCAGGTTTATTTTTCAAGTTTATTTTGAGAGAGAGAGAGAGAGAGACAGAGAGAGAGAAAGAGAGAGCTAGCAGGGGAGGGGGAGAGGCAGAGGGAGAAGGAGAGGGAGAGGCAGAATCCTTAAGATTCTCACTGTCTCCTTCTGCCCCTCTTCTGGTTGTACTCTCTCTCTCTCTCCCTCTCTAAAAAAAAAAGTGAAATGATGGAGAAGCCCAGTGACTACACAGTAAAATGTAAAATCTACCCACCTCCCACCAACCCCCCCCCCTTTGCACTCCCTGCAAATATTCTTTCAGATCCTTTGTTGAGCAAAAGATTCTTTATTGAGCATGTATAGGCCACCTAGGCCGCATTTTTAGTTTTTACCCTTGTTTTCTGCAATATTCTAGAATCCATACATGCATACAGAATCATGAATGTAAAGATGGAAAGAGGTCATTCGAAAGGAAAAGCTATTATAAGGAACACATGCTCAGATGCAGCCCCTTATCTTATCCTTGTAATAAATTGTTGTTTGGTCTAACCCTGGTTTTAGCCTCCTTAGAACTAAGGAGAACCCATCTTTAAACTCACCTGAATCTTTAATCTTTGTTTTATGTCAAGAGCTATTTTCAGACCATAATCACAGCTCTGGAGCTTTAAAGCATCGAAGCAATTCGGTATCAAAAGGATTTGACTTTGTTCTTTCTAGGGAGACAGACAAAAATGCCTGCTCGAAATAATCAAATGGCAGGAGACTTGGCTCTTTCTAATCCCTGCTTTCTCCCTGGATAAGGGAGGATGGAGAAGGAATTGTTCAAGGAGAAGGGAAATAGAACGTCTCGCGGAAGTCTTCCGTCCGCACCCGCGGCCTGTTCCAGGGACCCCATCTCCTCTCGGGCCGTGGCACCCACCCGGTCCCTTAGATGGGGAAGACTGAAGAAGCCCCAGCCAGATGTTTTACGGTAACTCAGCTTTTCTGTCGATGCCGATCTGATCCCTGAATTCCACCAACTGGCCTCTTCTTTCGTTCCCTGCGATTAAGGTGCCACTGGGGGACATTTTTGTGAGTGCAAAGGGGTGCTATTCGTATCTAACCTGGGAGAGCAAGTATCCGCCCGGCGTGCCCCGTGCAAACCGGCCGTCCGATCGCTCCGCTTGTGATCACGTAGTGCCCGGCCCCAGCGAATGAGGACAATCATACTGGGCTTCGGTCGGGGACTCGCCGGGCACCGTACTGAGCACTTGCCTTACGGCGTCTTGTTTAATCCCACAGCCGGCTCCCCTACGGGATGTTGCTACTGTCCTTCATGTCTCGCAGATTAGGAGCCCCAGTTCTCCGGGCTAGGTTCCCACACGCGGAGACAAGTGGCGGGGGCTTGGAGAAGATAAATGGGGTATCAGCTTGAGAGCAAGGAGAGGCGGGCTGCAAGGAAGGAGCCAGAGATGCTAGGAATGAATCCTGCAGGCGGTGTGGCAACACCCTCAGCGGGCATGTTTTGGCCCAGAGAAAGCCGAGGGGGCTCCTTAAGGAGGTCAGGAGAGCGCGGTGGGGGGGGGGGGGGGGGGGCTAAGACAGTATTTTGGTCGCAGTGCTCGGTGATTCTTTCGTAGATGGCGGCACATCAGCTTGGAGAGGAGAGCCACCCGTCACCTCCCACTCCCTTCGGGTACCCAGGGATCTCATGTGAAACACGAGACAGATAACCCGACTGTGTCAGCCTTCCCCAGCGCCAACCTCCTGCGCCCACAGAACTCTACGTCAGGAGCCAGCCGGGCCCGGTGATTTGTGTCTGTTTATGTGCCTGGAATTTCAGGAGCCCGTAGTCTCCGTATTCCTCACTTCGGCATCATCTTTTCTTACCTCTAGATATTCCCCCGCGAAGGCCTTGTTTCCTCAAGCAGATGGGAAGCCGCTCAAAGGCAGGGACCAAACCGCTTGGCTTCTCTCTAGCTGATCGTCACAGTGCTAAGCACAGGGAGAGATTCCATAAGAACTTCTTTTGTCGTCAGTGCTCTGATGCTACCATAACAGACGACTGCAGACCAGGTTGCTTGAAACAACACAGAGTTCATGTCTTGCCGAAGGTGGGAAGTCTAAGATGGGTCTCACTGGGCTACAATCAAGATGGCGGCTGGGCTGTGTGCCTTCTGATGGCTGTAGGGGAGAAGCCATCTCCACCCTCCTTGGCTCACAGGGCCTTCCTGTCTTTTCAAAGCCAGCAGCATGACCTCTCTTCTGCCTCTCTCTTCCACTTTCAGGACTCTTATGATGATGTTGGGCCCATCCAGAGAATCCAGGATAATCTCCCCCTGTCAAGGTCAGTTGATTGATCAACCTTAATTTCCCCTTCCTGTGTAACAGAACATACTCATGGTTTCTGGGGGTTGGAACGTGGACATCTTCAGAGAGCCATGATTCTGCCTACAGTGCCCCTCCCGAGGTGGGAGGGAGGAAGCATGGCTCTTCCTGTATCCCGTTCCCATTGCTGATGTAACACGTTTACAACAAACTTAGCGGGTTACAGAGCACAGTTACTATCTTACGGTTCTGTAGGTCAGAAGTCTGAAATGGATTTCTCTGGGCTAAAATCAAGGTGTTGGTCAGTAGGGCTGCATTCCTTTGGAGGTGCTAGCCCAGAATCCATTTCCTTGCCTCTTCCAGCTTCTAGGGGCCACCTTGCGTTCCTTGGCTCATGGCCCCTTCCTGCATCTGCAAAGCCAGCAATGTGTAGTCGAATCGTTCTTACCCTGGACCATCATGCTTCCGGCAGTAAGTCTTCTTCCCTGGCTCTCCCTCTCCTGCCTCCTTGTACTTAATAGGACCTTTGTGTTCACATTGGACCCGCCCGGATAATCCAGAACAGTCTCCCCATCTCAGGATCAGGTGATCAGCAACCTTAATTCCCTTTGCCCTGTAAACATATTCATAGGATCTGCGGATTAGGACATGGACCTATATTCTGCCCCTCAGCTTTTAAAAAATTTCCCCCAAGGGGCACCCAGGTGGCTCAGTCGGTTAAGCGTCCGGCTCTTGATTTCAGCTCAGGTCATGATCTCACGGTTTGTGGGATTGAGCCCTGTGTCGGGCTCTGTGCTGACAGCACGGGGCCTGCCTGGGATTTTCTCTCTCTAGGTCTCTCTCTGTCCCTCCCCTGCTCACACTCTCTCAGTCTCAAAATAAATAAACTTAAAAAAATTCCCCTCAAATGTTCAAATATGCACAAAACTATACAGAGAGGAAGTACAATAAATCCCCATTTACTCATCCCTTTGGATTTAGTTCATTTTTTTAAAGTAAGCTCTAGGCCCAACATGGGGCTTGAACTCACAACCCTAAGATCAAGAGTCACATGCCCTACCGACTGAACCAGCCAGGCACTCCTTGGAGTTAGTTCATTTTTGAGACTTACTCTACGAGTGGTTGAAATGTTATTTCATACATGAAAACTAGTCAACTTTATTTCTAAATTGTTTCCACTTTTTATTATATAAACATAGATTGAAACTATAAAGTGTTATTTAAACATTTTTGTAGACTTTAATATTTATAATGGCTATAAATGATATAAAATGGTACTATTTTAGAAGTACTTAAGGCAGAATACTGTATTTAAAAATCATGAAAAGTAAGGGGGTGCCTGGGTGGCTCCGTCGGTTGAGTGTCCAACTTTGGCTCAGGTCATGATCTCGCGATCTGTGAGTTCAAGCCCCACGTCGGGCTCTGCGCTGACAGCTCGGAGCCTGGAGCCTGGAGCCTGCTTCAGATTCTGGGTCTCCCCCTCTCTCTGCCCCTCCCCTGCTCATGCTCTGTCTCTCTCAAAAATAAATAAACATTAAAAGAAATAAAAATAAAAATCACGAAAAGTAAGAAGGACACAAAAAAAACTAATATTCTGACATCCCTGTGTACAAAAGAATACCTCTGAAAACAAATTTATAGGAAATGTTTTTCAGAGCTTACACATTTTATGTCTATGATCTGTTAGAAACTTATTTTCAAACGCCATGTTTGGATCACAGTTTATATTTTAAGATAATCTACATTATATTTTTCCAGCCTTATTGAGATATAACTGACGTATAACATTGTGTACGTTTGAGATGTACTAAGTGATGGTTTGATGCACGTATATATTGTGCAGTTGACAATCTACATTATTAAGCCCAAGGACACGTAAAGTAGAAAATGCCCTAATTGTATGCATTTTCATTCAGATTTATAAGACTTACAACGTAGAAAGCTTTTAAAAGATTTCTTGATAGCTCCATTCTGAGATGTCCAGATGCGGTTTTTCATGTGTGCTATTATCTTGCTTTTATTTATTCCCAGCGCCTCGTTGGGCTTAACAATATCTACAATTCCGGCCAAGGGAGGTACTCTGACCAGCGTTCACGCTGTTGCTGTCAGTGTTTGTGACAGGAGATCTGGCTTTGCGCGTTCTGTGTGTTCGTGTGTTTGTATCAGGCAGGATGATGCTGACTTTGGCAATAGCGTGCCACCCGGAATTGGTGATATCTTAACCTAATAAGGGCTTATTTCACACTCGCATAAAATCTGATGTGGATGATTCTGTTTAGGAAGCTGTCTTGGGCAGCCCTACTGCCAGCCATGAACTTGAGGACTGGGCTTCTCTCATCATCTTGGATTGCTTCACTCCCCCCCCCCCCCCCCCCCGCCATGCAGCTGGGGGAGAGAGGGAGGGTGTGGGAAATTGCTTGGGGCGGAGTAGGGGCCAGGCCTGGGGGTGGCGTATATCACTTCTGCCCGACCCCACGGGCTAGAACTGGGTCGTGTGGTCCCACCTAGGTGGAAGGGTGGACTAGAAGCGTTGTCCGCCAGAGTTTGTGAACAGAGGGTCCTGATCTTAGATCTGGAAGACACTTTTGGGTTCACCATCTTATCTTACAGAAGTGGAAACTGAGGCACAGTTGTGGAGGGAGCCTTGCACAAGACTATAGAGAAAGCGCCAGGCCAGTGTTAGAACATCTAGTGTGTGTATAGCATCCGGGGTTCGCTCGGACCCGTCCTAGCATCATCTGGACCCATCTTCTACCTGGTGGTAAACGCAACCTCCTCAACAGCCCCCCCGCCGTCCCTCGAATGAAAAGTTGATTTTGTTCAGTTAAGTAATGAAGAGGGGCACAAGTTTACAAATGCCAAGATAAATGCATATATAATTTCTTAATATTTTAATACAATCTTTTATCTTTCCAGTCATGGACTAGTGTGGCATTATTTTATTTTATGGTGCTGGACACTTTTTTTCTTTTTTTTGCCCATTAGTGAGTTTTTTTCCACATTAAGTAGCATTTCTGAAAACGACGCATGAGCTATAAAGCCAGAATACTTAATATTCATACTTATTATGCCTTAATATCTTACCTAAGAGTTCAGGGAGGAAATGGCATTCGTGTCCTATATATGCCAGTATTTCTAAACCTTTCTATTAGTATTCGCATTAGAGATAAGTGAATGAAAATAAAAATTATCTGGAAAGTGAAATGTTTCTTCATTAAATTTGAGGTTTTGACGTTTTCATTTTCCAGAATATGTTATGACTTCAGCGCTCGTAATCTGGTTATTACCATGTGACCAGTACGTAAAACATAAATTACAGATGCGGAAAGATTGGGTTTGGGGGTTTGGGGCGAGGTAGCAAATGGAGGACAGAGAAGAATAAATACACGTTGTCTGAGATTATTCCTTCGTCCCGCTGAGAGAGCATCAGAGCTCTGTCTGTGGTGACAGGACCTGGGTCCTCTCAGCTCTGAGCCGGCCTCTGCATGTTTAAGGTGAAGGATTCTTGCAGAGCCTCGTTTTCCTAGCTTTTGTCGAAACCCTTTCTGGGACCGCGTGCCTCCGTGGTAGCCTAGTGCTTGTCTCAGCCACATCCACAGAAACGTAGCGGCCCTGATCCCTGGCGATTATTATTACTGTTTTCATCTTTCATTGGATGCTAACTCTCAGGATATGAAAGGATTCAAGGGTGCCGGGCAAAGGTCACGGTCAGGAATGTGTTCGAAACACCGGCGACACCCCCTCTCTTGACAGGTGACGTACTTACCGTAACATCGGTAGTAATATCAACCTCTTTGAAACCCTCTGGCATCAGTATCCAGCGAGGCAGCTCTCCTAGTTTGCTCTCCGGGAGCGTCTGCTTCGCTGGTACGGGTGACGCCCTCTTGGAGTCCTGGGTGTCGGCTCTCAATACCTAACAGTTGTTGAGTTGTTACGTGCCGGTCAGTTATTGGCTGTGTCGGTCACTGTTGCAGGCGATGTACATTAGCTCATTTAATTCTCAAAACAAGAGTCTACATCTCTCTTTGTTACTTTTTCAGAACAAAGGAAACCTTCCCAGAAGCCCCTGAGAGATTCCCCCTAACGTCTCGTTTGCCCACGCCAAACCCGAAGTTGACTGAGAGGAATGCTTAGCTTAGGAAGTCCACTCAGAACTCATCACCCGTGTATGGGGAAGGAAATTACAATTCAGAGGAGGCCGAACGAAACAAAACCCGGCTTGTGCTGGCAGGAAGGCCGGGAAAGGTGAGGCTATTGGGTAGGAAGCCAGCGGTGTCTCCCACAGTAGCCAGGGAGAGAGGAGCAGATGTCAAGAAAATCTAATTTGAAGACATTTTTCAAACACCGACTATTGAAGTGGAGAGAAAGTCCCATTAGTATTTGTACCATGAATGAACATCAACCAAAATAGCCGCAAATTTTCTGGGCACCGCTACTTAATGTCTCCTTAATGGTTTGCAGTGTAACTCTGGGCGAGTTCACTTAAGCATTTGGCATTTCTTCTCTGAATATGACAACCCAATAATGAGGCTTTTTAATTCAAGAAACGAGAACTGTCATTCTGTGCTCTGTCTTCATCCCAGATGTTGACAGCTTGATCAGTTTTACTTCCCCCATCGCCAGGATGCAACAAGGGCAGGGGGAAACATTTCAATAACCACTGAAAGAATCTGGAACTCTCCTACATCAGAGGGCCAAAGAGCCCGATGTCCACAGGCATTTATGGGCGGCAACATCTGTATGACCCGTGTGTTGCCTGGGTTTCGCATGTAGTCTTCTTCCTTCCTTCCTGTGCAAAGTCCCACCGGGTTAGCATCACAGCGATTTTGTCCCAATCTTCTCAGGCATCTGGGGACCGCCACCAGTTTGCGCAAGTGCGGGGGTACCTGTGAGATTCGGCAGTCTCGTAGGCATCTCTTTCTCAGACAGATACAGACAGATTTTCCCACAGGTAATAGTTCCTGTAGTTGAAATCACACTCTACACAAGTGTTCTCCGATTTTTCACCCAGCGCCAGGCTCAGCTTGTAACTGTGCTGAGATTTCCATCAGTCTCTATGGATTTGATCTGTGACGTGTGGGTCTTGTCCTGGGGCCAGTGCTGCATGTTTATCACACCTCCCTTGCCCTCCAGTATTGCCAGGTCCCTCCCCCCTAAATGAGTGCATCTCCATTGCTCCCAGGTGATCAGTGAAGTGCTGGAATGTGGCTTTGTCCTTGGGACTGCCAAGTGACAAGGACCACTTATGTCCCCAGTAGTGCAGTCCTTTCTATTTTATTCCTTGTGGACGCTACACACTTATTCTGGTGAAGTTGGACCGTGCTGCGTTGGAATCACCTTCCCAACTGTTTTTCCAGGAACAGATGAAACTAACTTGATTATTTTCTCATCAGATATTGCTTGTTGTAATAATTTTTAAAGAATGTTTATTTTTGAGAGACAGAGAGACAGAGTGTGAACATGGGAGGGGCCGAGAGAGAGGGAGACACAGAATCCCAAGCAGGCTCCAAGCTCTGAGCTGTCGGCACAGAGCCCGACGCGGGGCTCGAACGCACAAACTGCGAGATCGTGACCCGAGCCGAAGTTGGATGCTTAACCGACTAAGCCACCCAGGCGCCCCCAAATATTGCTTTTGACTCAAATAAAGATCAAAAATAAATAAATAAAACAAAATAAATAAATAAAAAGTGAATGATCATCACACACACACACACACAAACCTAGGTATATTCTTTGTTTTTGAGAGAGACAGAGCATGAGCGGGGGAGGTACAGAGAGAGAGGAGACACAGAATCCGAATGAGGCTCCAGGCTCTGAGCTGTCAGCACAGAGCCTGACACGGGGCTTGAAACCACAAGCCGCGAGATCATGACCTGAGCCAAAGTCGGACACTTAACCCACTGAGCCGCCCAGGCGCCCCAGATCATCCACTTTTTAAAACAGATTTATCTTTTAATGACATCTGAACTTTTTCTAAAAATTTACCCTGAAAGGATGAAGATCAGTGCATATTGAATATGCTTTTCAGTAAAGAGCGCTGTAGGTATTTTCAACTGATTACTATATTTAAGAGAGTGCAAAAGACTGCAATTTGCTCATTGTGGAAGGTCCTTCTTTTAAGTTTATTTATTTTGGGAGAGACAGAGAGTGTGTGAGTGGGGGAGGGCCAGAGAGAGAGAGAGAGAGAGAGAGAGAGAGAATCCCAAACAGGCTCTGCACGGTCAGTGCCCAGAGCCTGATGCGGGGGCTCGAACTCAGGAAACCGTGAGATCATGAAGGGAGCAGAAATCGAGAGGTGGACGCTTCATCCACTGAGCCAGTCCCATCGCATAAAGCGGCCCCTCGTCATTGTCAGAAGTGGGACTTCCCTCCCCGGCTCTGTGGATTACTCCTAAGGCACTCAAGTGTCTGTAGGCCAAGTTTCCTGCGAAAGCAGGGCTGGGCAAGCGGTGCTAGCTGACCTCCACGTTGCGCGTGCGTGCTGTTGGGGGCCGCCTCTCTGCCCAGCTGCAGCTGCACGGGTGGAACTCACAGGAAATACACACACGCCAACACTTCACAAGCTATTTTATACAAGGAGATTTTTATAAATAGCCACAAGGTCTTCTTATCTATCAGATCCCAACACCCAGCCGGCGCTGTGTTCCCTGGAGAAGGGTGCACTCCCCACGGGAGAGCTGAGAGAGAGATAGAGAGAGGGAGAGAGAGAGAGAGAAGAAAGCCTCCTTCGGGTTCACGACTCTGCCTCTTTAACCCCCAGCCGCCAGTGTCTGCCTGTGCCATGACAGGTAACTCCTGATTACTGAACTCCTTATCTTAAAGAAAAAAAAAAAACAAACTTAGGATTGAGTTTCCCTGCGTGGCACTTTATCTGCATTTCCAGAAATAAAGTGTGCTTCAGGGAGGAAATTAAAAAAAAAAAAAAAAAGATCGTTGGACCAGATTCATTATCAGGGGAAGATGGTAAGACGAATTCTTGAGCGCGGTGCTTTTCAGACTAGATTTTGAGCGAGAATACTAATTTCTCCTTGAAAACATCACATATTTAAAACACACTGTTGAGCTGCTCTATGGCCGGGGGGAGGGAGGGGGAGGAGGCGTCCTCATCTAAAGATCACAAATACTTAGGTTGCCAACCTCTCGGTCCTGACCCCTACGTCCTCCTCCGTGTTTTCTACGGGTGAGCAAGTGCACTGAGAAGTGAGGTGCGAGAGATCGTCCGGGTCCGATCCGATCCTCTCCGTTTCTCAGCCTCCTCTGGGCTGGTTAAGCGGCCCATGGCCTCTCCTGCCCACGGTACTTTCTGTAGTGCCTCGGTTCTTACAGCGCTTTCAAAACCACCCATCTCCCGTGCTTGGGTCTTCAAAGACTCCACCGGCCCACAAGCGTCAAAAGAAGGAAGGTCTCCAGGGGAAGGGGAGGGATTCGGCGCATCGCGCTTCTGAGTGCACCTCTTGATTGTTTGGTTTTGCCTCTTTATTTATTTTTGTCCCTCGGGGCTTCCGAGGAAGATCCGGAGTTCCGTCAACACTCTCCTTCTCGGTCAGGTCCTGACATCTACCCGGAGAGCCCCCCTCCAGGCAAACTGCCGACCTCTTTTGGAGAGGATTCCCACCCCCCCCCCCCCCCAACCGGCCTCCCCTAGGAGAGCCTGAGCCGGGACATCAGCACACCCGGGACATCAGGGCAGAATGCTTGGCCATTCCCAACGCGCTCCACTCCGCAATCACTACCATTACTGCCGGGGTTTCTCTTTATCTCCTTTTAAAATCCTCCATTAGTGGGAATGTGCGTCATGCCTTATCTATCACACAGAAAGAAGTCAACCTCGTTAACTATTCTGGTTTAAGGAGCTTCCTAAGCACTTTGCACAAATTATCAGCTAACCTATCTGATTACATGATCATCATCTGAGCTAATGGCCTTTCAATCGGCTTCTCTCGGAGCTCAGTGGGTCTCTGTGGGACTTGTCTCTCACTCTTGCCAAATACTGACTCCGTAGCTTTCTGTGCTGATTTATGCCCCCGTCATTTTTGGTGATGTCCTTTCTAAATATAATAATTACAGAGATAAGCTGTGGTGTTTAATTTGAGCACAAAAATGTCATAACACCATCAATTTTCCTAGCATCGCTTCACTATTGGTCTGTTGAACACAGAAGTGTGGAACATCCATGGTTACTGAAATCAACAGAGGGATTCTAAAGGCAAGTTTTATCTCCTGTGAAAAAAGCACTCTTTTATCTTACAATCATGATTATTTTTGGATATCTAGATTAAAGCCATGCTATTTTATCCCCACTCTGCCCACCACCAAAAAAGTCTCTTTCTACAACATTCTATAAAGTCATTTTCTTTCTATTTCCCCATTCCACTTGGAGTGACTAAGCTGTGGGTACCCATGAAAATTTTGAGTTATACAGTCTTACGCTAGTGGATGTAAACAATATATTGGAAAATATCAGTAATGAAAATGGACCAGTGAGGTCTTCTCCACAGGCGTAGCAATTTGCATAAGAGGGCTGCACATAAACGGAAAACTCCACTTACTGCACAGAAATCTTGCTTCTTTTTTGTTAAACTTTTTTTTTTCTGAGAGTTAGAGTGAAAGAGAGCATGCATGGACGTGTGCCCGTGCATGAGGGAGGGGCAGAGAGAGAGGGGGACAGAGGATCCGAAGTGGGGTGAGAGAGCCCGATGCGGGCTCGAACTCACAAACCGTGAGATCATGACTTGAGCTGAAGTCAGACGCTCAATCGACTGAGCCACCCAGGCGCCCCTGGAAATATTACTTCTTAATTAAAATCGCTCCATCTGGAAACACTGGAGTCATCTTCGACTCATACACTGGTCACTCACTGGTAGGTTCCCTCAAAGTCGTCTCTTCCATGCCCACCGCCAGTGCTGGGCCTCTGCACGTCGTGGCTCAATGCTCCAGTAGCCCCTGACCAGTCTCCTTGACTCTGATCCAGTCCATTCATCACCAACTTTATGAGCTTAAAATGAAAAGCAACTCCTCTCTCAACCATCTCCCTGGTTCCTCAGATGGACACACTGTTTAGCTCTTGTAACTCTTGCTTCTGATTAGTGATACATTTCTAGATAATTTGTATACATCACTGCTTCTTGATGTATTGTTGCACATTGCGCCCCTTTACTTTCTGCCCCCCAACCTTCCCCCGGGATGGTCTTTTCACTTCTTTTTTTTAGCTCCTCTCTTGATGACTTTTGTAAGTTTAAGAAATACGTTAACAATTTTATTGCACGTTTGAGCAACTTTAGACGGGGTTTCTGAACTACTCATCCGGCACGATGATGCTTGGTGGGGCTGCTGCACAGCTGTGATGCTGGAGCGTGTCCTCCCTGCCCACTGGCTTATACACACCGTCTCCTGGCTACACGCTTTCCCTGGTCCGCTTACTCCCTTGTATATTCTGTTAGCCTTCTGAGAGGGACGTGCATTTTGGCACGTGTGCAAATTCCTTTTACCCTTTTCCCAACCTTGAGCAGTACTCTGCCTGTGTGTAGGGCTGTAGCTGAAAAACTGAGCCTGAGTTTTGAAGGCGCTGCCCCATTATCCCCTGGCATCTGGCAGTGCTGGTGAGAAACCCGATGTGAGTGTGCTTATCATTGTTTCGTAGGTAAGCTAACGTTTTCTCTTCAGGGCTGTGCTATCTTCTTATCCTGGCTCTTCTGAAATGTCACGGTGATGGGTCCAGGTGTGGAGCTTTTTTTTTTTTTAAGGGTATTTATTTTGAAAGAGAGACCTTGCACGTGCATGCCCGAGCAGGGGAGGGTCAGAGAGAGGGGGAGAGAATCGCAAGCAGGCTCCGCGCTGGCAGCGCAGAGCCCGACGTGGGGCTCGAACTCACAAACCGTGGGATCGTGACCTGAGCTGAAGTCAAGAGTCAGACGCTTAACCGACTGAGCCACCCAGGCGCACCCCCCCCCCCCCCGATGTAGAGCTTTAACCTTTAACCTGGGCTGGGCACTTACTGGGCTCCCGCACTTGGAACACTGAAGTCCGATAGCCCCAGGGAGTCGGCTTTTGTGTCTTCTACCAGTTCCCTCCTTCCACTTCTGTCTTTCCGGAACACCTGTCTATTGGATGTGAGACAGCCTGTATTGAATTTCCATCTTTTATAGTTTTCTTCCCACTTCGGTTCTTCTGTCACTTGTGTTCTGCCTAGAAGGAGATTTCCATATTATATTTTAACTAAGATTTACATTTCGGCGGTCGTATTTTTAATTTCCAAGATCTTTTCCTGACCGTACCTATTTCATAACATTTTCTTTGGGTCGCGGAACACTTCCCTGTTTGGCGACTGCCTCCGCCCCCTCGCAGACGGAGATGCTGGCTGCTGCTGCCGTCGCCGGGGCTGCTGCTCCTTCTCGTTCTGTTCCTTTCCTTTTTCTTTTTCTCCCTCTTCCTCTTCTGCTCTCTTCCACCTTCCTTGCTTCCTGTCTTCCGGCTCCTCCTGCTCTTCTGTTCTCTGAATCACTTGTCTCCCTTCTTGTCACTTTTCCCCAGCTTTCCTGAGGTACATTGACATGGGACAAATACAAGTTTTAGGTGTACGTGGCGATGATTATACATTTGTGTATATATGGTGAAATGTATATAGTGTATACACTAACACCTTGGTGTGCAGCGTAATTCGTTCCGGAAACACGCTTGTCATCCAAAGCGCTTGCGTATCAAAGCGAATTTCAAGAACCATTGGCTCAGTTGTGATCATGTGACTTTGGGTGTCACGTACGACTCGTATTGCAAGACCAAGACGTCGTTCGTTTGTCAAGTTAAAACGTGTTAGAAATGTTTGCTCATCTTGCGGAACACGCGCAGAACAAGTTAGTCACAATCCAAGCTTGTACTGGATGCATAATATATATATACAGTGAAACGATGGCCACGTAAGGTTTGGTTAACACATCGGTTCCCTCATATACTTACCATTGTTTTGGTGAGGACAGCTAAGGTCTACTGTCTTTCAGCTCGAAAGTAGACAATTCAGTATTGTGGGTTATAGTCACCATGCTGGACATTAGATCCCGGAACTAATTCATCGATAGCTGGAGGCTTGGAGCGTTTGACCAACATGTTCCCATTTCCACCATCCCCACGCCTGACGACCACCGATCTACTTTTTGGTTCCAGGAGCTCAGCCTTTTTAGATTACGCATATGAGCGCGAACACACATGTGTGTTGTGCTCTGACTTCTTTCACTTAGCGTCATGCCCTCCAAGTCCATCCATATTGTTGTAAAAGGCAGGACTTCCTACTTTGTTAGTGTGGCTTTTTTCTTTTTTCTTTTTTTTCAAAATTTTATTTCAATTCTAGTTAAACATGCAGTGCGAAGTTGGTTTCAGGAGTGAGTTTGTGTTTCACTGATGCTGACGCTCAGGCCTTGATTGCACAGCGAGTGTAACCACCCCTGCTGCTGCTTCTTGGGCTTCAGGTTCCGCTCATGGACTGTGGATCCAGGGGCTGGTACTTCTTACCCTCGTAGAGTTTCCCAGGGTTCTTTTTCTGAGCCTGGTTGATGACGGTGAGAACACGGGCGACGGATTTGTGAACAACTCGGATCTCGGAGAACTTGGAGGCTGGGCTGCCTGTCACTTCGGGGACGCACAGCTGGGACAGCCCCACCCTCAGGACTTCCAGCTCTTGAAGCACTTCCTCCTTCTTGCCGCAAAGGTCTCGAGCCTTAATCTGGACCATGTCTGCACAATCCACCGCCAGGATTTCCCACTTTTGTATGGCAGGATAATACTCCATAACGCACACACACACACACACACACACACGCACACACACTCACACACACACACACACACACACACACACACACTACATTTTCTTTATTCATCCATCATCCAGTTCTCTCTTCAGGTCTGTTAATATTTGCTTATTGTATTTTGGGGCTCCAGTGTTGGGTGCACATATATTTACAATGGTCATATCCTCTTGATGAACTCACCCCTTTATCATGATATAGCCACCTCCTCTGTCTCTTTTTAAAAAATTTCTTCCATGTTTATTTTTGAGAGAGAGAGAGAGAGGGGCGGGGAGGGGCAGAGAGAGAGGGAGACACAGAATCCGAAGCAGGCTCCAGGCTCTGAGCATTTAGCACAAAGCCTGAAACAGGGCTTGAACCCACGAACCTTGAGATCCTGACCTGACCTGAAGTTAGATGCTTAACTGACTAAGCCACCCAGGTGCCCCTTTAGACATCTTTTTAAGTTTATTTATTTTGAGAGAGAGCACAAGCAGGGGAGGGGCAGAGAGAAAGGGAGAGAGAGAATCTCAAGCAGGCACCAGGCTCAAACCCACGAACCGTGATAACATGACCTGAGCTGAAGTTGGCCGCTCCACTGACTGGCCGCTCACCCGGGCACCCCTGTCTCTCGTTACAGGTTTGATTTGAAGTCTATTTTGTCTGATAAAGTATAGCTACCCCGGTCTCTTTTGGTTTCTGTTGCATGGAATATTTTATTTTCTATTCCTTCACTTAGGGTTTACATGTGTCCTTAAATTTGAAGTGAGCCTCTTTTGGCAGCATATGGTTACATCTTGTTTTTTAATCCTTTCAGCCACTCTATACATTTTGATTGGAGAATGTAATCCATTTACCTTTAAAATAATTATTGATATGGGGCATCTGGGTGGCTCCGTCTGTTAAACCTCCGACTGGATTTTGGCTCAGGTCATGATCTCCCGGGTCAGTGAGATAAAGCCTTATGTCAGGCTCTGTGCTGATAACACAGGGTCTGCTTGGGATTTTCTCTCTCCTGTCTCTGCCCCTCCCCCACTTGTGCTTGTGTGCGCGCGCGCTCTCTCTCTCTCTCTCTGTCTCAAAATAAATAAATTTAAAAAATAATTATCGATAAGTAAGGACTTACTAATGCCATCTTGTTATTTTCAGGCTGTTTTGTCATGTTCCTTTTTTCCTTTTTGGATGTCTTCCTTCGTGAATTGATGATTTTCCATAATAGAACGCTTTGATTCCCCTCTCTATCTTTTGTGTATCTAACTATAGTTTTTGTTTTGTGGTTACCATAAAACTTACATAAAATTCTTACTCCTTCCCTGTATTTATGTTTTTGATGTCACAATTTACCTCTTTTTATATTGTACATAATTTAACAAATGATCATAGAAATAGTTATTTTCAATACTTTGCTCCTTAATCCTTTATACTTGAGTTAAGTGATTGACACACCACAATATTACAGTGTTAGAGTATTCTGAGTTTGACTATGTATTTACCTTTGCTGGTGTGTTTTATTTTTTCGTACGTTTTCACGTTGCTAATCATTATTCTTTTGTTTCTGCTTGAAGAACTTCTTTTCACGTTTCTTGTAAGATGCGTCTAGTGCTTGTGAGCTCCCTCAGCTTTTGTTTGTTTGGGAAAGGCTTTATCTTGTCTTTATTTCTGAAAGAAAGACAATTTTGCCTGGTAAAGCATTCTTGGTTAGCAGGGTTTTTTTTTTTTTCCCAGCACTTTGAATATATCATCCCACTCTCTCCTGTCCTGCAAGATTTCTGCTGAGAAATATGCTGATAGCCTTATGGGTGTGCCCTTATAGGTGAGAATTGTTTTTCTTTTGCTTCTTTTAAAATCCCTTCTTTGTCTCCACTTTAGATAGTTTATTTTAATGTATCTTGGAGAAGATCATTTTGTGTTGGACTTTTGGAGGAACCTATTAACTTCATGAATGTTGATGCCCAGATCTTTCCCCAGGTTTGGGAAGTTTACAGCCATTCTTTCTTTCTTTTTTTTTTTCCCAGAAAAATTTAACAAGTTTATGTATAATTGTTATAAAGTTGAACTGCTGAAACATGTTCACTACAACATTTTGACTTTCATTAACGCTTTATGTCCCTGCATTTATATCGAAAATTCACACACAAGTGAAAATGGAAAAACTGCCAATACCTCATTTCTGTCCCCGATTTTTCCACTTGCCGTCGTATACTTAGGTACCTTTTGACCCCATGGAAAAAAATATAGCTAATGTTCGGAACTACCAATAACAGGAAGAAGAGAAATTTTTTTTTTTGAAGAACGAGATGTTTTCCATCACAGCAGATGCTTACGCATGTTCTCCACATATGTGGCGTGCTAACTGGATGTTGTTCGGCCTGATTGTTACACGTTTGGCCCGGATAGCACGCACGTTGCCGTCTGCCGACACCCACCCGATCGGCCTCGCTTGCCTCCGCCAGGCGTCGCTGGCCACACTCTGGAAGCTCAGATCTGTTTTGAAGTCCTGAGCGATTTCTCACACTAGACGCTGGGCCGGGAGTTCGTGGATCGGAAGTTCAGCCGACTTCTGATAACGTCTAGTGCGGTGGAGGGCCACGGTACCAGGCCTGTAACGATGAGTTTTCCACACCCCTCCGGTAGAGGGCGCACTCTTGCCAGCAACTTTTGAAGCTAGTTGCTTCCTGGGTGCTTTACCACCAGTGGATCGGTGGGCAGTCTGCTTTGTTGGAGCCAGGGCACAGAGACCTCCTTACTTACCCCCCTTCACCTTGGGCTGGAACTCAGTGGGCTAGACGTGGCCTTAGCGTTAGCGAGCGATGGCAATGTGACAGTGGCTGTAAAACACCAGCCATTATTTCTTTAAAAAAGCTTTCTGCCCCTTTCTCCCGCTCTTCTCTTTCTGGGAACTCCAGTAACATGTAGATTGTTTCTGTTAATGGTATTCTGTAATTTATGTAGGCTTTCTTCACTCGTTTTTGTTTTTGTTTTGTTTGTTTGCTCTTCTGACTAGTTGATGTCAGTGAAATGTCTTCTCAGTTACCTATTCTTTCTTCTGCTTGGTGAAGTCTGTTGTTGAAGCTCTCTATTGAATTCTTCAGTTCATTCATTGTATTCTTTAACTCTAGAATTTCTGGGTGTTTTCGTGTTTTTTTTTTTTTAATGGTCTCTGCTTTATTGTTGAACCTGCCATTAGTTCATGCTGTTTTCCTAATTTCATTTCGTTTTCTGTGTTTTCTTGTACCTCGCTGAATTTCTTTACGAGGATTATTCTGAATTCATTTTTTAAACATTTTGTTAATGTTTATTTATTTATGACAGATAGAGACAGAGTGCAAGTAGGGGAGGGGCAGAGAGAGAGAGAGAGGGAGACGCAGAATCTGAAACAGGCTCCAGGCTCTGAGCTTCAGCACAGAGCACGACGCGGGGCTCGAACTCAGGAATGGCAAGATCATGACCTAGGCCAAAGTCAGACACTTAACCGACGGAGCCGCCCAGGTGCCTCGTGAATTCTTTGTCAGATAGCTCACATCTCTATTTCAGTAGAGATCAGTGTCAGTAATTGGCGTTTTATTAGTTTCTTTCAGTGGTGTCATGTTTCCTTGATTATTATCCTTGTGGCCTTGTGTTGGTTTCTGTGCATTTAAGGAAGGAGGTACCTCTCCCAGTCTTTACGGTCAGCGGGCTTCAGCAGGCACAACTCTTCACTAGTCAGCCTGTGCAAAGATTCTCAACGGGCTACCTGGTGACATCCGTGCCCAGCACGTTGCTGCTGGGGCCATTTAGCGGTCAGATCTGATGACTTCGACCTTGCATTTCCAAGTAACACTGGAGTACTAATGTGAGCATGAGTCAAGTAATGTTTTTAGCTCTCTGCTTCCTGGACTTCCTCCCTACTAAGTATCTCTCTGGTTTTGCAGATAAACAACGGAGTCTCAAGGCCTGCCAAAGCCTCAGGGCCTTTCTTGAGCCCTAAAGTTTTTCTGCAACGTCAGTCAGAGAGCTATTCCCAACTGTCCCCAAAGTACCCCCTGTCAGTGCTTTCTTGATTGATATATTTTCAACATTAGAATGGATTTCAGAGATAACTTTTAAGGCCTCTCTGCTTGGGGAGCTTGGGATGAGGAGGACTATAATGTAGAATGCAGCACCTCTGTCATGTTTTGTGGCCAAATTCGAGTTCCTATCGCATTTTCTCTTGCTCTTTTTGTAAATATAAATAAAGGATAGACCACTCAAAGATGAAGAACACAATGAAAAAAATAACTTTGTGGAAGTAATGAATAGAATTGGCACCTCAGAAAATTGAATTAGTAAATAAGAAGCCAAGCTTGAGCACCTCCTAGAACACAGAGAAAAAGAAAGGTGAAAACCATGAACGTGAGGATAGTCAATATGGAGGACAGGTGCAAGAGATAAGGGCTACAAATACAGACAGCTCAAAGACAGGTGAGAACGTGGGGAACAGGAGCAATACTGCAGAAAAACACACGGCCCCGCTGTTTCTGACCTCAAGGAAAGCATTGCATCTAGAATAAGGGGGTTCACTGTGTTCTATGAAAAATTAATAAAAACAGATTCACATCAGGTAAAATGACTAAGTGTCACAAAGAATCCTAGCTGTCAAGTCCCTACAGCCCACGAAAACAAAAACCAGACGTGTTAACCTAATAATAGTCGTCCGTAAAGAAACACGATCAGACTGTTAGTCTTTTCCAAAATACGAAATTGAAGAAAACAGTAGATCATCAACTGTAGAGCCGAGAGGGCAGAGGGTGTGAGTTAAAGTCTAAATAGACCAAGATATCAAATTCTCATTCACTTCCGAGTATGTTTGAAAGAAATGCTATCTATCTATCTATCTATCTATCTATCTATCTATCTATCTGTCTATCTGTCCTAAACATTTATAGTCCCGGGGTTTGTGCTGCCAGAAGCTTTTACAATTTAGGGGACCCACTTAGGAAAAAGGATACAAATTTAGGTGTGAGAGTGAATATTTATCGAGGCCAAGGAAGCACTCCAAATTGCAAAGTTGATGAGTACTACAAACGTGACTGCATTTTCCAATAACATTTGTTGACAGTTTGCAATTGCAGAAGATATTAATAAGGCCCATAAAGGGAAGTCAAATATATTATTTGGTATTGAGATTACCTGTCAGATACCGTGGTCACTTCGTTATCTCCCTCTTAGTTAATCGCTCAGCACCATGTCGCAGAGTTGGCTACTCCCTACTTGTTGAAGTACTTTCTTCTACCTGTTTCCATGACACCGCACAATTCTGTTTTTTCTACCTATGTCACTGGCTGACCCCTTTTCAGTCTCTTTTCCTGGCTTCTCTTCCCTTGGACCTCTGGAAAATGGTGTCCCGAGAATTTAAACCCGGGCCACTTTTCTGTTGTTACTCTACTCACTTTTTAGGTGGTTTCATTTGTTACGTGGTTTTAAGTAACAAACAGGTTCCGAGGATCCCAAATCTGTATCCTGCCCTGACATCTCCGCCGAGCTTCTGACTTACTGGACATATCCAAGTCCTTCACGATCTTCTTCCCTGGGTACCAAATAGGCATCTCAAATCTAGCACGTGACAAACAGACCTTCTGACTTCCCTCTAAGCCTGTACCTCTCCTAGTCTTTTTAAACTTTTTAAAAATGTTTATTTATTTTTGAGAGCGAGCGAGCAAGCGAGCATGAGCAGGGGAGAGGCAGAGAGCGGGGTCGGTGGGGGGGGATCGAGGATCCGAAGCGGGCTCTGCGCTGACAGCGGCCAGCCCGACGCGGGGCTCGAACTCACAGAGAGCTCATGACTGAAGCCAAAGTCAGATGCTCCACCGACCGAGCCACCCAGGTGCCCCTCTCCTAGTCCTTGTAGATGTCAACAGGTAGTAGCACCATTAATGCAATTGCTTAACCCAAAAACTTCAGGATAATCCTTGAATTTTCCTCAGTTTTCTGAATTTGTTCCATCAACATATCCTCCCAACTCTGCTTCCAAAACAGCTTCTGAATATGTCCACTTCCTCCTATGTCTTCCACTCTACCACTCCGGCCTAAGTCACCATTCTGTTCTGCTTAGGCTTCTGTAATGGCTTCCTAACTTATCTCTCTGCCCCATTCCTCATAGTCTCACTTACTCACAGGCACCAGAGTGATATTTTTAAAGTGTCATTCTTGTCATGTCATCACCATGCTTAAAATCCTCCAGTGGCTTGCCATTTCACTCGGGATACGATCCAAATAGCGTAGGCTTACGAACAAGCCTTTCCATGCTCCGGACCTTCTGCCTCGCCAACGTCGAGCCCCAACACTTTCTGCTTAGCTCACTGCGCTCCAGTCACACTGGCCTTCTTTCTGTCCCCTGAGCATCTTTCCTTGGGGCTTTGTCGCCAGTTCTTCCCTCTGCCAACAGTATTCTCCTCCGTAAATTGTACGCTGCTGTCTACGTCTTCTCATTCAGGTCTTGCCTTACGTCCTACCTCCTCAGCAAGACCACCTTTGAAACTCTTCTTCGAATGGCGGTCTCCCCCTAGTCATGATCAGTCCTCCCCAGTACAAATACCTTTATCTGATCTTTTTGTAAGTCTGTATTCACTGCAGTCTCCCAAATGCCTAGGACACAACCTGGCACAGAGTTGTGACGCTCCATACATATGTCAACGAAATGAGTGAACGCTTGAGTGAACACTAGCGCCTACCTTTCAAACCGTGGGAGGAGATGACAGCAATTGTATGAAGTACATCGGACGGGGAGTCCTTCTAAGGTGCAATAAGACGTTCTTTTCCCTTTTCTCCACTATTACTTTAAATCCATCTTGTGGAAAAAAATTTTTGGAGTCCAAGAATGAACTTTTAGCCAGTCTTCATAGCTCGTGCACTCAGTCTTAGTCGACGTAAAGTCCTCTGGTTGCTTTCATCTGTAATAGTTCCAATTCAGCAATGAACGTGTGTAGTCCAGGGTGATAATGGCAACACTTTGAATCTCATGGTGAAGAATTCTATCCTCCACGTGAATGTCTCTCCCTCACACATCTCCTCCTTCCTCCACACAAGCAGGTGGCTACAGTTTCTGACCTCTCCAGGGAGGGGAGGTCAGGGTCAAGTTCTATCTCGACTGGAATTTAAGGCATCTGGTGTTGGTGTCTCTGGTTGTGGCTGTTGTTTAGAGCTGTCTCCATTTTATCCTGAGAATTCAGCATTTTTATCTTCTATTTGATCACTTTACCCTGGTATGCAGTCTGCGTTGGCAAGATTTTATTTACTTAAAATGTTTGCTTATTTATTTTTGAGAGAGCACGAGCGAGCACAAGCAGGAGAGGGGCAGAGGGAGAGGGAGACACAGAATCCGAAGCAGGCTCCAGGCTCTGAGCTGTCGGCACACAGCCCGGCGTGGGGCCCGAACCCACGAACCGTGAGATCATGACTTGAGCCGAAGGCGGGCGCTCAACGGACTGAGCCCCCCTCCCCCCCGGGCGCCCCTGCCTTGGCAAGATTTTAAAAAGGCTTCAGGTGAATAGCTCTCCTACCACCTGGCCCACATCTCACATGTGGTGCATGAGAAGCAATCCGCATCCTGGCCCCTGTTCAGTAACTGCATAGCCAGGTCCCAATGCTGCCGCGTCAGGCCAATAGTCACGACGTTTCTGGATGTTAGATTCCTCAGGTATATATGTCTACGTCCCCCCTTCCCCCAGTTTCTAGTTCTAGTTCACAACTGAACAAACATATGAAAAGGTATAACATACATTATTCATAGTTATTAATATTGACATATACTATAGGAATGAACATGTTATATAATATTAACATGTAACACTGTATTATCATAAGAATGAATAGAAATACGAGATTGCCCACTAATAGAATCCTACTGAATATATCACACGCACTGTAGCTGCTAAAATTTAAAGCCTATAGCTGAGATACAGCATTTGTTTAACATTTCTGTAGTCAAATACGTCTTTTTCTTTGAGATTCCTCCTCCGCTTTCAAGTTTGCAAGTTCCTGACCCTCAAGAGAGTTGATGAACACTCGCTTGTGATTTTTATATTTTCCAAATTTTCTGTGACCTTTGCAATTAAAATCATAAACTATAGTTAACACTACGATGAACCTTAAACCCAAATTACAGGCCTAGAAACATACTGGATAATCCCTTACAACGTGACCCCTTTATCTTTAAACGTAGCGCAAGACTAGGCTTCCAAAGACTTCTCTAGCAGTCCTTGGAATGATGCTCTGTGTCTGGGCCTGTCAGATCCGGGCTCCAATTCCAGCTGTCCCACTCAGTAGCTCTTCGTGGCCAATTTATCCAACCCCTCGGACTTACGTTCACAAAATAGCAAAACGAGGGTTGCCACGAGCATTGGCTGAAATAATATACTTAAAGCACCAAGTGCGTACAAAAGGCTGGTTCCTCTTGGTTCTCTCTCTCTTTTGTTTTCTTCCCCACCCATCCCTCCGGGCCTTCGGCAGCTATAGCTCAACGTTCATTATCGACCTGCCCATCAGGGGTGGTTGTTAAAATTCCTTGCTCTATAAACAGAGGAAGTCAGTTGGCGGGACCCGAATTAAAACTTGCAAGAGGGAAGTTGTATTTGCCACGTAATATAGCACAGAACATTCTGGTAGAACACAAGCTCAGCCGAGAGTCCATTCATGAGAGCAAACCGGTTTCCTTGCCAATGTGTTTTTGCCTAGCAGTCAGTTTTTGTTAAGCTATCCTGCGGTAACAGCCTCCCGCTCTCAGCAGCTTCCGACGACGAAAGTGTCTCTCGCTCGGCTTCCACCGCCTTGACAGGTCGGGTGCGGCTCTACCTTGGTTCGGTTCGAGAAGTAGAATTGTCCTGTGGACGTGAGCCAGCAGTGAGGTTTTGAGTTGGGGGTAGCAAGTACTAAACAGCACTATTTAGCACATGTGGGCTCTCAAGTATTAGGCCCTCATTTGAGGTCACTACAGAATATCTGAGGCGGAGGGAAGACGGCCGTAACTTGAATGAAATGGTGTAGCAGGTGTGCGGTTCGGTCCTTTCTAGATTCTGTGACATCTGTCACTGTGGTGTCACCAAAATCTCTTTCGGTGCCTTAGTATCTCCGCCTGCGTGTTCTGCTCTGCAGAGATGGCTCCCTTCAGTTATGATGGAATGTGTTATTGTCTCTGGCTCTTTAAATTTTTTTTAATGTTGATTTGTTTTTGACACGGAGAGAGAGAGAGGGAGACACAGAATCCGAAGCAGGCTCCAGGCACTGAGCTGTCAGCACGGAGCCCGACGCGGGGCTCGAACTCACGGAGCGCGAGATCATGACCTGAGCCGAAGCGGGACGCTCAACCGACTGAGCCCCCCGGGCGCCCCTAGTCTCTGGCTCTTTAAAGGGTCTAGACAAGAGTGGCCTATTTGCAAATAGTGCTTCTGTGTCTTTTGTAGAGTGACAGTTGACAGTATTGCCGACATGCACCTCCGTGCGTCTTACACAGGGACTGGCGTGATTATCATCAGACTTTATTTTTCCTGCAGAAACAAAGCTTGTTTCTGTAGACTAACGTGTGTGTTTCCTTTCTTCAAACAATGACTAAAGAAAAGATCCACCACGTTTCCCTTTTAGGACTTTCATTGCCAGACATCTTGGTACCCAATTCACTGCCCAACTCTGGTCACTGACTTGATTCAGCTGCCTGGTAGAATGTTCCCTCCCTGCTGACTTTAAATAGTTCCTCTTCCATTGAATCCCCCGATCGTCCAGATTTGCATTTTCTTAGAAGAAACTTCTAACCTGCCTCTAATGTTTTGGGCAATAGCCCAAATGCTGAATACCCCCCAAATAAACATGTCAACCATAATTTAACTAACTCAGAGAAAATGTTCCGGTTCTTAGTAACGTATCTACGGAGAGGTGGAGCGTGTTATGACCAAAGTTTAATTCACCGTAGAAACTATCGAGCCCCAACCTGAAACAAAACAAAACAAAACAAAACAAAACAAAACAAAACCGTGTGTGTGTGGGGGGGTCACAGAGGGTTGTATGTAAATGCTTTCGTGTGTTGAAACCTCCGACTAGAATGTGAACCTGATGAAGGCGGGGTTCCTTGTCATGCTTTTTGCATCGTGCCAGTGTTTCCCAAAGTGGGGTAACACGTGTAAAGCCGGCGAGGCATGAGATGGTTTGGGCTGTACGTGCAGGAACATCTTCAGCTCTGAAGGTATGCTTTTATTTGCATGTGTGGCAAAAACAATTAGCGTAAGAACACCTCTGATTTCATGGATCTTAGGAGCTAAGGTGAAGCCCAGTGTATTTAAGTGGAAGATGAGGTTCAATTAAAAGGACAATGTTAAGTAAACAAGGGGCGCCTGCCTGGGTGGCTCAGTCGGTTAAGTACCTGACTTCGGCTCAGGTCACGATCTCGCGGTTTGTGAGTTCGAGCCCCACGTCGGGCTCTGGGCTGACACCTTGGAGCCTGGAGCCTGCTTCGGATTCTGGGTCTCCCTCTCTCTCTGCCCCTGCCCTGCTTGTGTGCTCTGTCTGTCTCTCTCTCTCAAAAATAAATAAGTAAACATTTAAAAAAGAACAATGTTAAGTAAATAATAATACGGGTGATCCAAGGGATGGAAAATAGCCTGTACCCGTCCTAGGAATGAGCGAAGTCTGGGAAACAGTATGTTACACTCTGCTGTTTGACTCCCGTCTCATTCCGTTTGAGACATTTATCATATAACGTACTTACCGTATGATATGATATATATAATGTGAGATCCATGGAGCTTGCCCTCCGTGCCGGGCACTTGCCAGGGGACTGGGACTACAGAGGGACTACAGAGCTTAGGAGATACGTTGTCTCTCCTCATCAGCCCTTCAGGAAGCACCTCAAAGACACCTGATATCAGCCACATCTTGGTGGATGGAGTTGTTTTTTTTTTTAAGCTGAAATCTAGGAACATTTCTGTGCACCAGTTCTAACCAGGTATTTAAAATTTTTTTCCATTATAAGTTTGGTTTAGCCTCAATCGTGTGGCCATTTCCTTCTTCACTTTAAAACAGCAATTTTGATGTAAATTAGCTCAGCTTTGTTGTTCACTCAGTCAAAGGTCAGTTATCAGCTCAGATTAAATAGGGTGTTGTCTCTTTGCATTTGTGGTATCGGCTTTGAAAATAAGGGTGCCGGAGACCCAGATATCAGGTGAATCTGTGCCCTATAAATAGAAAAGATAATAAGGTACTTCAGCTTTATGCTAGTAAAACTTTATGTAGGGTCTTGGTGACTAAAATTATAGGCATTTAGGATGTCAAGAAGGGGAAAAAACTTCTGGTAAAATAGCACAGAGTTTGCCTCTCTGTAATAGTTATGAGTTTTTTCCTCGCCTAAAATAACATGATTTTATGAGCTTATAGTACCTGCTGGAAATTAAGAAGAGAGCTGCGTCTTGCAGCTCTTTAAGTGTTGATTACGTAAGTATTTCTGGGTGAAGCATCATTTGAATTTTCCTCTAAAAGCAAAACTGACGCTTTTTGCCCCATCCTTTTTTGTTATTATTTTCTCGATTATGGGTTTGTAAAGCACACGATCACTCTTAGTTATTCTCATGAGCATTCATTTTCATATCTAGTAACCATCCGAGGTCTGAAAAAAAGTTCTGCAAAAGAAGCAGTAGAGAAATCTGTGTACTGTTGGCTGGCATTAGCATTTATGAATATTTTAGTTGATTTTTCTAGAGCCACTTTTTATTATCACCACATTATTTTCTCTATCATGTCTTAATCTAAATATGTGTTAACGTGAATCAATTTTATTTTCGCTGGAGAACACTTGAAGGAATGGCTACAGCTCAGTTAGTTCTGTCTCCAGATAGAGAGTGATTAAGGAATGATAGGGCCCCTGGCGGCTGAATCTTGGGCCAGACATCAATGACTGCCACAGTTTCCCCAGAAGATTAGACATTCAGGACTGGAGGGGGTGGAGGGAGAGGGACTAGTATTTCAAACAAATTGATGTGGTTTAACTAACGGAGGTATATCGGTTCGGGTCCAATCAAGAGACAGAAAACACTGATGTTGGAACTGAGAGGTAATAAATTGGTAACTGACACTGTGGTTTTGGCCTCCACCACCTTTGTGGCACTTGGCCCCTCTGCCTCTCCCCTCCCCCTCTCGTCCCAGTGTACTCTGAATACGGCGGCCAAGGTGGACACGTTAACAGGGAAATTAACACGGAAATTAGGCCGCGTCACTCCTCTTTGCAAGAGCCTCTAGCGGCTCCCGTCCTACCCGGAGAAGAGGCTAACGTCCTTCAATCCACCAGGTCACGTACAACCTGTGTCCTTCTCCCCTGCTCTTTACCTCTCTGACCCCGCCTTCTACCACTCTCCCCTTCTCCAGTGTGCCACCTCAGTCACAATGGGACTCTTGCTGTTCCTCAAACCTGCCAGGGAGTCCCCGCTGTAGACCTTGGCACTTGGTGTTTTCTCTCCCTAGAGTGTTCTTCCTTGGTGTAGTACATGCCTTGCTGCTTTACTTCCTTTACTCAGATGTCACCTTGTTAGTGACGCGCTCCCTGGGCATCGATCTCTCTCACATTCCAACTTGCTCTTAACCCTTCATATCTGTTTTGTAGGCTTGTTTTATTTTCTCCTCCACATCTGGAATTCTATATACTCATAATCAGGCATGCCAGGGTTATACTAGTACCTATTTTCCAGGGATAGTATAAAGATTTTGTTTGGGGACATCTGGGTGGCTCAGTCCATTAAGCGTCTGACTTCATGAGGTCATGATCTCGCCGTTTGTGGGTTCAAACCCCGCATCGGGCTCTGTGCTGACAGCTCAGAGCCTGGAGCCTGCTTCGGATTCTGTGTCTCCCTCTCTCTCTCTGCCCTCCCCCATGTGTGCTCTCTCTCTCTCTCTCTGTCTCTCTCTCTCTCTCTCTCAGTCTTTCTCTCATGATCTCATGGTTTGTGGGTTTGATCCCTGCTCTGTGCTGACAGCTTGGAGCCTGATGTCCACTTCGGATTCTATGTCTCCCTCTCTCTCTGTACCTCCTCCGCTCATGCTCTGTCCCTCTCTCTCTCTCAAAAATAAGTAAACCTTAAAAAAATTAAAATAAAGATTTTGTTTATATATATAAATACATATACATGTATTTATATATATAAATATATATAATTTTAATATATAAATATGTATTTATGTATTTATATATTTACTATGTATATATTTACTTTATATATATTTACTTTATATATATAATATACAATATAATTATATATAATATAATATATATAATATATATAAGATTTTATATGTAGGGATGCCTGGGTGGCTCAGTTGGTTAACTGTCCAAGTTCAACTCAGGTCAGGACCTCACGGTTTATGAGTTCAAGCCCTGCATCGGACTGTGTGCTGACAGTGCAGAGCCTGCCTGGGATTCTCTCTCCCCCTCTCTCTGCCCCTCCCCTGCTTTCTCTCTCTCAAAAATAAATAGACTTGAAAAAAGATGATATGTATATATATATAGTCCCTGACACATGGAACACTCAAGAAATATTTGCTACATATAGTGGACAAGCCCTAGGAAGGATGAGCTATGAGAACCTGCGTGTGATCTTTGGAAACCCCTTGTTTCCTTGATGAGGCCTAATTCTACACTGAAGGCTGGCCGGGTGGCCACCTTGTCACACGGTCAATACAGACTCTCGAGGCCCTCCCTCTCTGTCGGCAAGAAGAGGCAATTAGGGGCGCCTGGGTGGCGCAGTCGGTGAAGCGTCCGCCTTCAGCCAGGTCACGATCTCGCGGTCCGGGAGTTCGAGCCCCACATCCGGCTCTGGGCTGATGGCTCGGAGCCTGGAGCCTGTTTCCGTATCTGTGTCTCTCTCTCTGTCCCTCCCCTGTTCATGCTGTGTCTCTCTCTGTCCCAAAAATAAATAAATGTTGAAGAAGAGGCAATTAAAGGCCAACATAAGGGAAGTGTGCAAGGGAGACAGAATACAGCACTCTGACCAGGCGTTGCGAAGGAGGACACGCCAAGAGGGGTTGGGCAAGGCTCCGGTCGTGTCATGTTCTCGCTACAGGGCCTGGCAGACGAGCATGGGTAAGATCTGACGATGTCATGCGATGAGCCTGCCTCTTCCAGCCCGCTTTGATTTGCGCGTCATTTCCTTCCATCCACATGGGGGACTTCAGGCATTTGAGACCCCTTCTCTCTTGCCGGCTTCTGCCCCTGTTCGTTGCCCTCCGCGCGAACTACTGGCGTAGCTTCGAGCTGGTGTTCCCGGCTCCCTAACCTGGCGCCCGTGGTGTGGCCAGCTGCTCCCGTTCTGAGATCACGCAGCGAGCATTTTCTGTATTTCATGCTTGGCTTTAGGCAGTTCAGCTTTGTCATTCCTTTAATTCCTCCAGCAACATGTTGAGCGTAGGCGTGGTCGTAGTTCCTATTATAAATGCAGAAGCAGGTTCGGAGGCCTCACGTGACTTGTTCTAGCTCCTTCAGCTCAGCGGTGCCCGGGTTAAGTCTCGTGATTGTTGTACCGGCTCTCCTACATCTTGCCCAAACACAGATCCCTTTGCAAAATGAAACCTTGGCATTTAATGATCTTCACAATCTACCCCTGTCCCGCTTCAGATCGTTATCTCCCATCTGATTGCCCCTGACAGTTCATTGTCCAAGTTAACCCGTTGACTGCTTGCCTCCCGATATTCTAGGGGCTGCAGCGCACCGTAACTTTGCGTGTGCTTCCTCTCTGTCTGCAGTACGCATTCCTCCTTCCTGGTCTGGCAAGCGGCCTGTAATTTTTCAGGCTCAGGTTAATTGCTGCTTCCTTCGTGCAACCTTCCTCAGTGCCTCTTGGGGCAGGATTCATGGCATTTTTTTCCATATTCGCACAACAGCCTGCATTTATTTCTACTATAGTATTTTTTTCATTCTGACTTCTATTACACTTGTTCATATATTTGTCTCCTCTCTCCAGACCAAAAGTTCCTCCCGGGCAGAGACTGTGTCTGATTTATCACTCAATTTTCACCACCCAGCATAGTGCCTGGTACATAAAGTCTCATAAGAAAGGTTTGTCGAATGCGGAATGGATATCGGACTTCTCCCCACCTGCTGTAATTAGCGGATTCAGCCAGGCCCCTCCGGTCAGGGTTGGGAGCCTCTCGTTCAGGCTCCCAAGATACCCTGTGCACCTTGAACGTTGTATCGTAACCATCTGTCGACGTATCCGCCTTCCTTGCTAGGCTGCCTGAAATTCAGGAAACGTGTAAAGCCCGATGACTATGTCTCAGTGAATGGGTTTTGAGTGAGTAAATGAAGGCTCACTGGGCCTCCACGGTGCTTGGTGTTCTGCCTGTGCTGAAGGGTTATGCTTTTTCTCATTGATGCTCAGCAGATGCTAAACCGTGGAGCGAGTCAACAATAAATCAGTGTGATTGGCAGCGAAATGGACGAGCCAGTTGTTCTCTGGGGGAAAGGGACGACAATGGAACAGTTTGGCCACGGTGGGGATCACCGTGACTGTGCCTGTGCGGCTTCTGCTTCCCATGGAGACCGAGCCTGAAGTGAATGGACTGGATGTTTGGCCAGTGTAAGCCCCTCCATCGTCAAGGTAATGGTACAAATGAATATCTAGTCCCCATCTGCGCTTGGGAGGTCTATCACTTTTTTTAAATGTGTTTTTTAAATTTTTATTTTTGAGAGAGAGCAAGAGCGCACAGTGGGGGAGGGACAGAGAGAGAGAGGGAGACACAGAATCCGAAGCAGGCTCCAGACTCTGAGCTGTCAGCACGGAGCCTGACGCGGGGCTCGAACTCACCAACTGCGAGGTCATGACCTGAGCCAAAGTCTGATGCTTAACAACTGAGCCACCCAGGCACCCCGATAGAGGTCTATCACTTGTGTCTAATTTCCCATTTCAAGAGTATCAAATTCTGATCGTCAATTTCAATAAACCTGAACAGGAGGTTTGATATTTTACAAGAATAAGCACATGGAAACGGACCCAGCAGAACTGAAAAATGTCACGAAGAATGGCCTGTGACATTATCAGCATAATGTCCTGACCTTAGTTATTCAATCCCTTCATCGAAAAATTCAAAATATTTGCATCCATAAATCCTTCAGTGGTATTTTTCCTTCCTGATGCCAACCCGTCTGGCTTGAGATTTTGTAAACAGACGACTTTTTGATTCTCACAAACATGACATTTTTATGAACATAATAACATAAAAATATGTATCAGTGCCAACCGATCTTAAATATTTTCTATCAAAGTGTGACCTTTTCTATTCCACATAATATCTAAATCTTTTTTTCCTCGTGCTCACAGAACCTGTGAGAAAGTCAAATAACATAATCTGAAATGTAAAGGTATGTTTAGGAAAGTTGGCTAAACCCAGATGTAGCTGCTGATTGAAAATGAAGCTCCCCCTCCACCAAAAAAAAGAAGCTACAGCCTCCCGGGTTAGTTTGTCTGAATCATCTTTCAGATGAGTGAGGCCGTAGGACAGATCAAATGTGTTCATAGAGAAGAACATCAAGAGGAATTGGAAGAACCCCCCTGAGGGGCCAGCTTACAGTCCACAGCATATTCAGAGAACATTTGCTCCCCTGCCTCCCTCGCGCCACAGGTGCCCGGATGGGATGCGCGTGGTCTGTGCGTGTGTTCCCAGAATGCCCACTCCCTCCTTTTCCGTAAATCCTTGGAAAGGTCTGAGCACGTGTAATTCAAGCCCCCTCTCCCTCCCGTATTTGCTCCAACTCTGCGTCCGCAGCAGATCCAAAGGGCTGAGTGATCCTAGTGTAGTAAGGAACTCAAGAGAAATGCCCAAGGGGTAAAAGTAACCAGTTTCTTTCCTTAATAGGATGAGGGCTCGTCCCCTTCCTTTTTGGCAAAGTCCTCCTCGTCTGCGAGAGCCTCAGGAGAGCTCGAATAGCCTCCACTGCGAAGGTCTTGGCCAACCTGGACTAACAGTCACGGGCCCCTCTGGGGTCCCCTCTGTCTGTCGGCCTCCGTGCGATGCAGAGATGAAAAACCAAGCTTTGTCCTCAAGTATCTTGCAGATAGACGCAGGATCACAAAGCCCAAAGTATTACGGTGAGATGCTGCTCTGATGGAAATATCTACATCACGTGAGAATAAAAAGTATCTCAGTCTGCCTTACAGAAGACTTTCCCGAGGACGTGGGAAAACTGACTTACTTGATCTTATTTACAAACAAAATGCTTTTTAAAAGACTTCAAAGGTTGTCTCAAGGGTTCTAAGAACAAGAAATTGAAACCAGAAATTGAAATCCTAGAAGGATTCTTGCTTTGTGCTTCTTTCTTATTTTTGAAAGGTTGACTTCAGTCTGTCTCTCGCCCTCCTTGTCACTCTCTTTTTCTCTCTCAACCAGCAGCTGGTACTTCAGCATATCCATAGTGAAATATGGCCATTTGAATTGACAGCCTCACGTAGAGAGTGCTTCCTGGGAAAAGAGAATCTGATCGGCCCTGCTGAGGCCAGCGTGTACCCCAATCCAGTATGCTATCCCTAGGGGTCAGGGTCATGCAGCGGAAACGTGACTGCCGGGTCACCAACTCCTGGATAGTGAGAGGAGCTCCGCGTATGCAAAGAAATCCCATTAGTTTCATGTGACCAAAACATAGGTGTTACGCGCGGAGCGCGGCAAAGAGACCAGGTGCCATGCCAGGCAGAGGCAACGTTTTAAGGGCTTTGAATTTGGACTTTGTCTTGCAATGTGGTACGATAAACTTTGCAAGGGGACAGCGATACGTGGCACTACTGACTGAGATAGAGAAAGCTGGAGAAGCAGCAGTTTGCGGAATATTATTACCTATTATTATAGTGACAAGTGTATGTTGCACATAATAACGCTGTATACACTAATGGTGTTACACATGACATCATATGTGACATATTGGATATGCTCTTGGATACTGTGTATTAGTATATCTCATTAGCACTATTTTGAGGTACTTACGTCAAAGTGAGGGTGCTACATAAAAGCTCCAACTTACTGAGCGCTTAGTGTGTGCATGGTGCTGCACTTTGCATATATTATCTTTTATTTATTTATTTTTAAGAAAGAGAGAGGAAGAGAGAGAGAGAGAGAGCAAGAGCACGTGAGCGGGGGAGACGGACAGAGGGAGAGAGGGAGAATCTTAAGCAGGCCCCATGCCCCATGCAGAGCCTGAGGCGGGCCTCGATCTCACGTCCGTGAGATCATGACCTGAGCTGAAATCAAGAGTCTGATCTAACCGACTGGACCTGTACCTATAGCTTGAAGGGGAAATCAGTGTTCATTGATCGAAGCCACCGATCGGAGGTTGTCTGTCACCGTAGCAAAGCCTTGTCCCTTCTGCCTAGTACAGCGAGCAGTTGTTGGTGGTCGAGGAAGCGTGTCTCTCCCTGATTTCTACTTCCTGTTCCTCTCATTTCCCAATCTCTCCGCTTCACTTAGCATTTCCTTGCTTTGCAGTACTAGTTCTGGTTGTCTGTCATCGCTGCCGCCACGGCTCTGGCTGGTGGGGTGGATTTCCTCAACGACTGGTCACAGCCACCTACCCCAGCTCGAAGACTTGCCACCAAGTACAATCGGTACTTCCGTTGAACCATTCAAAACCCATCCACCACGGACTGATGCCTAAGAAGGCTTGCCTTAGAACAGCACCTTTCAGGGGCGCCTGGGGCGCTCAGCCGGTGAAGCGTCGGGCTTTGGCTCAGGTCATGATCTCGCGGTCCGTGAGTTCGAGCCCCGCATCGGGCTCCGTGCTGACGGCTCGGAGCCCGGAGCCTGCTTCTGTGGCTCCCTCTCTTCCTGGCCCTTCCCCCGTTCTCACACACACACACACACACACACACACACACACTCTCTCTCTCTCTCTCTCTCTCTCAAAAATAAATAAACATTAAAAAAATAAAAAGAACAGTGCCTTTCAAACCTCTGCTTTTAAATATCGCCAATGGCAGAAGAGACCCATTGGAGCTGAGCTGGGGGCAACGAAATGCAAGCACAAAACATGTTTAAAGTCTCCTACTTTACCTAAAAATTTTATGCAAATTTTGAATTCTTACTCATTATATATCTTTATTTTAACTTAAAGTAAGGTTTTTCCTCAAGTCATCAAAGGATAGCGATTTTTTCAAGAAATGCGTCCTGTAGATTGTTTATTACACACCTTAGATAATCAGAAAAAAACGTACCTGGACTCTATTATCTTAGCTCCCCAGAGAAATGCCTTCACTATGATTTAATGTTATTTTTGGTATTTTTATAGAGGTCTGGCCGAGGAAAATCTGTGTGAGGCAAGCACCTGGGTCTTTTATCAAAGTGCACTCACAAATATTGTCTAAAATAGTACACAGTATCCTCAATGCAAGGAGCCGTGCCATACATTTTTGTCAAGGTCTTCTGTGTCATTGATGACCCCCACCCCCGCCAGGTGTCCCTATATCTCAGCCCGAGGAGTAAGACCTTGGCACACTGGTTCCCAAAGCGTGGTGCCTGGACCAGCCTCATCAACATCACTTGGGACCTTGTTAGGAATGAATATTTCCAGACGCGCGCACCCCAGACCTACTGAATGAAAAACTGGGGTTGGAACACGGCAATGTGTTTTGACAAACCCTCCGGGGGAATCTGATGTCTGCTAACATTTGAGAACCGCTGCCTTAGCGGATGCCTCGGCCCCCCTCCCGGGGAAATGATTGAAGTGGGCGCGGTTACCATTTTGTCCCCTTTCCATTCCCTTTTCAGCCGCCTGGTGTTCTCCTGTTTGCCTCTTCACACCCCGTCCCCACCTGCTCGTACCGCTCCTCTGGCCTCTTTTCCTTTTCTAGAACGTGGCAAGCTCCTTCCTGCCTTTACCCTGGCTGTTCCCTCTGCTTGGCTTCACCATGGGTCCGAGTGATTGACACCACTTGTCATTCGTATTTCGGCATAAGGTGACACTTGCTCAGAGACCCCCTGCGAAAAGCTAATTTCAAGTAGCCAACCAATCGCTCCGTCACGTCGCCTTTATTTCTCCCCAGAGTACTTTATCACCACCTTCCCCGCTGTAAATTTGTTTGCTTCTTGTCTGTCTCCTCCACCGGAAGGAAAGTCCCATGCGGATAGGGACTTGTGTCCGTTCGTTTACATTTGTATCCCCCACCCCTAGGATATCGCCTGGCACGTAGTAGTAACTCATCAAATATTTGGTAAATGAATAATTAGTGAAAAGAACCGTAACTGGGAGCCATGAGAACTAGGGTTGATAAAGAAAAAATGGGAATAGTTTGAGCAATCCTGCCCACAATTTCCACCTAATGAGCTGATGTCCAGAAGTAAGTGTGAACTGGTAGTGTGGGCTCTTCGTTGGTCTCAGTTCCTATTTGCTGCATGTGGACCGAGGCCGTGGCCGTGCCGTACGTGCTGTTTAGACAGCACAGCTCTTAACATTCAAGCCAAGCTACTTATTCTACTGCTCAGCCAAAGAAACACGTGTCTCTTATGGAGACATGGTTTAGAGGTCTCCGAGAAGATACCGTCTTGAAAGAGTTTCAGGAGTGATGTTGACTGTACTTGATTTTCACCTTAGACTGACTTCGTAACTTTGTGAGTGATACGTGATTTCACTGTAAATGCGCCGTATGATTCTTTCAGGTAACCTTAAAATTACATTTGTGAAACCCGTCTTTCTTCCTTCCTTGTTTCCCTCCGTCTTCCTTCTTTGCCAGAAAGCAATTAGGCAGACCTGAAGGCAATGGAAAGGCAGTCTGGTGGCAGCTGAGGCCTGTTGGGGGAGGATGTCTAAGCGGTGCCACAGCCTCTCAGGGTTAAGAGATTTCATATGTGTAGGAAGATGAAGCAAATGAGTAAATCCACTAAGTAAATATTTTGAGATAATAACTAAATATATTGAGAACAAGGGGAGCCAGTGGGTTTTAACTGCTCAGGAAGGAAGTTGCAAATATGTAAAGAGGTAAAGCTGGACTGAGCCCTGAGATGTTGGGTGAGAATTAGAGGCATTGACGTGAACCCAATATTCAATTGATACAATGTAGAAATAAATATCGATGTAAATGTGTATGTTACATGCTTATATGTGACTGTATACATATGTATACATGTGTGTAGATTTACCCCCCCCGCCCCCCCCAAATACTTCTTAACTGTTCACTGAACAGTCCTAGAAGCAGTGATACCCTGGGAGTAATAAGCACACTTACCGTCCAGCTACTGGTTTCTAAATACCTCTCACTGTCCAATGAAAAAAAGTCAGAGCACTTTTGAGAAATGACTGCATCGAGGTTTGGGGCAAGAAAAGAACCAGATGGACCTGGAACCTTTTATTGTTCCCACAATAAGGATGCTCTCTAAGAATCATGGGGATATGTCAAAGGATACAAATGCCAGCTTAAAGAGGATCACGCGGGCCAAATCTACAATTTGGACATCAATATATATATATAATTATAGTGATGGATTATAGCCCACTAAAATGAGGAATCCATGGATCCATCCAGATGTAAATACATGAATACATAAATTAAGGAAAAGAGGAAGCTCTCCCTTATAATAGGAGGCCAACTAGTAAATGTTGAAAGAATGATCAAATTACAAAATCACCACCTCGCAAGCATCATAGAAATATTTAATTCAGGTAAGACAGGGCACCTGGCTGGCTCAGCTGGTGGAGCATGCGACTCTTGATCTCGGGGTCGTGAGTTCGAACCCATGTTGGATGTAGTGTTTAGTTAAAAATACAAAACAAAAACCCTTTACTAAAAGGAAATAAAAAAAAAGAAAACCAATGGGTGAAAATGGGATGAGGGATGGGATTTTACATAGTTCCCAAATATCTCCCCCCAAAACACTATTCCTTATGAAGAAGAAAAAAAGTTACTGCACGGTAGAAAGACAGGGCAGATACCATATTAATCAAATGACCAAATTTAATAACACCTAAGGTTGACAAATCGACACCCTGTACTACCCGATAGAACAGAATGAGAATGTAGCATCGCACTTGTGATAGTTCAGTCAAAAATGCAGAGCTTGGGTCTATCATGAGGCAAACCCATAATAAAGGACATTCTGCAACATGACACCTGCAATCATTAAAAAGTCAAGGTCATGAAATCGAGGAAAGACTGAGGAACCATTCCAGATTAAGAGACTGGAAGGATATACCTACAGGGTGCAACTTGTGGTCCCGAATTGTATTCTCTTGCTAGAAGAGATATTGAGACAACTGGCAAAACTAGAATGGGGGTCTCTGGAAAAAGGGTATATGGCAGTTTGGTGCGACTTTTTCTTGCTACGTTTTTCTAGGTTTGGCAATTGTTCAAAATGCAGTTTTTTTTAAAGACACTAAAGTCATAAAGGAAGTCCGTGTAAGGAACCGCTTAATTTTGATTTAGATTCTGGTATCATTTGTTGAGCACCTACTGCGTGTGGGCCATTATGCTAGCTGTAACGATGACTCACATGTAATGATGGCGAACATTCTGGAAATATTTATCCAAGGGCTAATACGTGCCACATCAGAGTGACCATAGGGCTAACCTCTGCCTCCCTTCTCTCAGCTCAGTTCTAGTGCTGCCCGATGTCCAATACCTGACACTTCTTTTGTTCAATTTACTACTTGTTCACTGTGTGAAGACCAATATGGTACCATTTATTCCATCATGGCCACAAACAGAAATTCTGTATAGGTTTAGTTTCTACAGTCACTTTGGAGAAATATTTGGCAATTTCTCATCAAGTTCAACATACCCTCACCATATGATCCAGTCATTCCACTCCTAGATTTTTACCTTTGAGAAATTAAGGCGTACGCCCATGCTAAGATTTGCACGCAAATGGTTACAGTAGCTTTACTTTAAGAGCCCAAACCTGGCAACTCCCAAAGCAACCAGCAACAGATGAATGCATAAAGAAGTTGTGGTACGTCCATACAGTAGAACAAACAGGACTGACGTACTGATATATGTACCAATATACATGGATCTCAAAACTATTACACTTGGTGAAAGAAACCGGGCACAAAAGAGTATATATGAAATTTATATGGAATTTGAAAATAGGCAACAGCCACCTACAGTGACAAAAAGCGAATCAGTAGTTGCCTGGGGCCGGGGTGGGAAATTGGAGTCCAAAGGCAAAGGAGGAAACTTTTTGGGATGATGGGTATATTCTGTATCTTCATTGTGGTGGTGAGTATATATATATATATATATATATATATATATATATATGTATATATTCATCAAAACACATTGGACTGGTCACTTAGAATGAGTGTTTTCTTTTATGTGAATCATTACATAATTATGTAAATTATGTAAATTACATGAGAAATTATGTAAATTTCTTTTATGAGCGGGGGAGGGGGAGAGGGGCAGAGGGAGAGGTAGAAAAATCTTATGCAGGCTCCAGGCTCAGGGCGGAGCCTGATGTGGGGCTCAATCCCACGACCCTGGGATCACGACCTGAGCCAAAATCGAGAGTCAGGCGCTTAACTGACTGAGCCATCCAGGCGCCCCAATAAAGCTGATTTAAAAAGAAAAAAAACCAGCAGAGGAGCCCTTCTAATAAGATCAAATAAAATCACTCCACATAGACAACCATCTAATTTAGAATTTAAGAGTCAACTGTTATTTGTTTAGCTCTAACTAAACACGAGGCATTATGATTAGCACAATAATCGCTAACACATACTGACCATCTACTGTGTGCAGGTGCTAGGCTAAATGCTTTCTGTGGATTTACTCTTTTAACAAATATTTATCGAGGTGCTACTATATGCAAGGTCCTGTTCTTACCCACACACACATACGTGGGTGCCAATCTGGGCTGGCTGCTTTTGTTGCACACACAGCCCGCAGTTGCTGGCCTAAGACGCGCCTGGTTACCTCCGCACATCGGCGTGCAGATTTGGCCGTGCCCTGTGCATCACTAGCGCGTACCCTCTCAGAAGCTTCGGGAAGAGTGTATGGTGTATGCCTGGCCGTCACCCCCATCTCTTTCACTCGCTCCTTTTTCCCTCCTCCTCCTGCAGCAAATTGTTTTTGCTACACGGAGCCACAACCCGGAGTCATTCTGTAGGACAAAAATAGCCCGGCTCTTATGACATCTGGGAAGACTCTTCATTGAATCCCATCCATTAACATTTTATGGCGTGTCCACGGTGGCAGGCTTCAGAACTCAATGAGACCAGGTCCTTATCCTGAAGGAGCCTGTCAAGTGTACTTGAAGGTGAACATCACAGCCCTTACCAGCTTAATCCCCAGCACAGTATGTCTGAACCAGAAGAGCCCTCAGAGATCATAGAGGCCACTGCTACTCAGTATGTGGTCCCTGGATCGGGGCTATCTGTCCTCGACGCGCCAAGTGCGGAGTGTGAGAGTAGGCGTTTGCAGACTTTTAAAGCAATTTGGCATTGCGGTGACGTGCAAGGGTGTGATTTCGTATTGGGATGAAAAGGTCTTTCACTGTAGAGAACCGGAAGAGGGTGACTCCCGCGTGTCTCCCCTGCGGAAACTGAAATCCAGAGTGGGAAGTGACTTTCTCAAGGGCTCCTGGTTCTTGCTTCAGGCCTGTTGCCTCTCGTGCTCCAAAATTTATTCCGAACTCATGAGAAACGGAGTGGTGAATTGAACCCCAAAAGGGGTTAATGATGGCTACCATTTGGAGGGGATGGCCTATGTGTCGGGCATTTTATCCGTATTCTTCACGACATCTCCTGCTTGTATGTGTTATTATCACCACTTTGCAGATGATGCAAATGAGGCTTAGAACAGTAAATCAACAAGTCTCAATGTCACCCGGGAGTCAGTGGTCAAACACAGGTCTGTGGGGATCAGACCTCTTATCCGCCGCAGTAGACATGCCTCATCTCAGTGAGAACTCCGGCCATCCTACGAGGCAGAGACGATCATTAACCCCATTTTACAGTTGAAGAAACTAAAGTTCAACAAGATGAAGACCATGGTTAGTGAGTGATAGGGTTGGATTGAATTTGTCTGCCGGCTCTAAGACCCACACACTTTCCCACAATGCGACACTGCCTGAAAATGTTCAAATGACAAATGTGAGGGAGATAATAGAATATTGTTCTCTCGGTATTGAAGCATATCGGTTTCATGGGAAAGGTCACGAGGCTGGGCAAGTTCGGAAGTGTAATCTGGGACTCGTGCCAAGGTCTGAGTCCTGTCTGGTTGGCACATACTTCGACTGGGCATATATCAGTGTGTCACCAGCGTGGGCTATAGCTCATGTTGACTGTTTAACTCCTTTTCTGTAGCCAAGTCTCAATGGAATTCTCGAAGATTCTTCTGGACTCTCTCTGTCCAGGCAGATGCCAGTGATCTTCCCTTTGCCTGGAATTCTCTTTTCTGTCTCTTTGCCCAGCTCACGCCTATTCATCGTTCAAATACCAGCTTAGATTCATTTTCTCAGAGAAGCTTCCAGGCACCCCTCACGGAGTCGGGTCTCCCCAGTATCCACCTTCATAGCATACAAAGACACCCAGTTGCAATCCACATCACCGTAAAGAATTGATTATATAATTCTAGCTTTCACTTTCTCTTAGTAGGATGTAAATGCTGCGAGAGCAGGGGCTTTGTCTGGCTCACTCTTGCACCTCCGGCTCCTAGCGCAGCCGCGGGCGTACGAGGTACCTCGCGAAGATTTTATTTCCAGAGTGCAAGAATGGAGTCATGCGTGCAAATTCTGGATCCTGGTGCAACCACGCCTGTGGTCTTCTCTGTGTTCAATTAGACCAGTGTTTCCTAAACTTGCCTGATCATAAGAATCACCTGGAGTGCTTGCTAAAAATATAGATAATTAGGCAGAGAAGCCAGGGGTGGCCCACAAGTGTCAAATTTCGTTTCGTGGCAGACTCTGTGGATTTTGTGGGCAGGCAAGTTTGGGAAAGACTATGTTTTTTTAAGTTTATTTATTTTGAGAGAGAGAGAGAGAGAGAGAGAGCAGGGGAGGGGCAGAGAGAGAGGGAGAGAGAGAATCCCAAGCAGGCTCCACGCTGCCGGCACAGAGCCCGACGCGGGGATCAAGCCCACGAACCGTGAGATCATGACCTGGGCCAAATCAAGAGCCAGATGCTTAACCGACTGAGCCACCCAGGCACCCTGGGGAAAGAGTGGCTTTAAATACCTGTGTCTTATTTCTGAATATTTTTGTTGACAGTTGGACCTATAGGCTTCCAGGATCTGACTCAGAGCTCCTTCCCTTTTGCCCCTTCTCACATGCCCCCTGCCTTATGTCTGCTCAACTAGTTACTACCCCTCCTCGTACACATTCCTCAGCCCAAATATTTGACTTTGGTTGTGCTATTGCTGTGGTTAGAATGTCTTTTTTCCCATTTCTGTTCTTTTCAAATGATACTTTTTAGATCTAAAACCGTGTGTGGTTTCCCCTTCTTCTGGCCTCTCCTCAAATTGCATGCCTGCCTCTTTGATGACTCTGTCATATTCAACTTTGTGTCACAGCTTCTTATGTCTCTATTCCTTTTAGCCTATGAGCAACTTAAGAGCCAGATCCATTCTCCAAGTTTTGGTCCCTCCTAAAGCACACACACAGTCTTTCCCCCCCACCCCCCACCCCCGCAGGAACCAGATACTAGCTTAAGACCTTTTCCCACCAGCTCTCCAGCACCGTTAAGAAAATGGCAGGTGCTTCTCAACCGTTCTCTTCTCTCCGTCTCCAAACCTCTCCAGGTCCTCGTCCATCTTCTCCTCTTGTCTTAGCAGATGATTCTGCTCCGCGTGGTCACTCAAGGCCCCAGAGTGATGGGGGCTTCACCTCAACGCGCACTGCCCGCATCACCATAGCAGGGGCTGGACGACATCAGAAATCATGCCCTGCTTCTCAAAGCTCCTGCCTGGAAGTGATACACACGTACACCACTTCCATTAGACCTCACTCCTTCTCGTATCTCGTTGGCCAAAATGGGTCGCACGGCCATGCCTGATTTAAAAGGGAGCAAGGAAGCGTAATCCCGTTGTTTGTCTGAAAGGAGGAGAACTGGAATATTTGTGAACATCCCTAACGATTGCCAAGATAATATGGATGGAACATATTTCAATGGCACTTTGCTTGCTTTAATTAATTAATTTTAATGTTTATTTATTTTTGAGAGAGAGAGAGAGAGAGAGACAGAGACAGAGAAACACAAAGCGCCAGCAGGGGAGGAGCAAAGGGAGAGAGAGAGGGAGACACAGAATTCGAAGCAGCTCCAGGCTCTGAGCCATCAGCACAGAGCCCTTCGCAGGGCTCGAACCGCCGAACCGTGAGATCATGTCCCGAGCCCAAGTCGGGCGCTCAATCCACTGAGCCACCCAGGTGCCCCTGCTTGCTTTATTTTTAATTGCTTTCCCCAACTCTCTCCTGGATAAAGGGTACATCTGCCTTTCTTTTCTTTGGCTCACTGTGCGTATGCATACATTTAAAAAAGGTGGAGTTATTTACGACCCCATATGGATGCGAGAAATTTGATTATAGACTGACTCTTGCCTTGGTAGAAAGTCCAGAAAAGTTCTTCAGAGTTAAGAGACTGAGAATCACAGCAAAACAAGTTTGGGAAACTGTCAAACTCTGTTACTTTAGAGGACACTTAATTACACTTAATAATTCACAATTTACTGCCTGATGCTCCATGCAGGTAACGTCTGCTTCCTTATAAAGGATATATGGGAAACAACAGCCCCAAAGGTGCTTTTTGAAAAGAGGTTTTCAAGAGCATCCAGGTGTGCAGGTAACTAGTCCTCTTGTCGTGGCAAACGTTTGGGTTCGGTCCCTGACTCCAGCCTGACTCGTTTCCGCGTGTTTGAAAATCACTTAACGTTTCTCCACATCAACCACGCCCCGCCTTCAAAAAGGAGCTAATAGTTGTTTTGTGGCTTTGGGGGGATTTCAGAGGAAGGGGCTGGGTGGTGAGCACAGCAGTGGGAAAGAGAGTCCATATGGATGGGGGGGGGGTTCGGTGAAATTCAACTGATGCCATGCAAAAGCAGGTATTATGCAAAAGAGAGCACCCCTTTGGAGTCAGATCGCGTCTCACCTCTGTCACTTCTAGCTCTGTAAACTCGGAAAAGGCGCAGTCACCTCAGAGAAATGGGATGACCCTCACCTCATGGCACCGTTGTGATGAGTAAATGAGAGAAAATACACAAGCCGCTTAGCATAGTGCCAGCACGGAGTAAATTAGAAATAAAAGGCAACCGTTAAAATTAAAGAGCAGGCAAAAAAGATGGGCCATTTTAGCATTTTAGAGGATCCGGCACACCCCAGATGTCCTTTAACCCAGTGTGCTTTTATATTAAACACGTCGGGTTAAAACATTTTACTTGTATAACTTTTTTAAAGTTTATTTATTTTGAGAGAGACAGAGAGACAGAGAGAGTAAGGGAGGGGCACAGAGAGAAGGAGAGAGAGAATCTCAAGCAGGGATCCTGATGTGGGGCTCAAACCCATGAAGCTTTGAGATCATGACCTGAGCTGAAACCAAGAGACACTTCACGGGCGCCCCAGTTGTGTAACTTTTTTTTTTTTAACTTTTTTAAAAAAGTGATCTCCATTCTCAACATGGGGCTCGAACTCACGACCCCAAGATCAAGAGTCACACACTCTTCTAAGCCAGCCAGGTGCCCCCATATAGCTGTTACCTATAATTATAACGTACACAGATACTGAATTTCCTCCCTCCTTCCCTTAGGAATTCTTCCTAAGAATTAATCATGCTTAGTTATATTGTTCTCTGCATCGATAAAACACTCGGCTTCCAAAGGGGATGTTAAGATCTTCCAGAGTTCCGTACATTCTAATAGAGGGAAATTATCATGGCCTTATCTTCTAAGGATCAAAATCAGGACTCGACTATTCTCTGCTGTGATATCCATTATCAACGTGTGACAGATTTGGAATTAAAGTTATGAGTGTGTGAATTGCTGTGGTGTCACACATTATGGTTTTGCATATTGAATCCTCTCCTGTATTAAAAATGAATAAAATGTAGGTAGAAGTATACATTCGTGTGACAACTTGGAAGGAAAGCAAAGAATGCTGATGAAACCACCATCATGAGGCTACAATACTTTCTCTTGAAGTGTCTTTTTTCTTAGTGTATACCATTTTATTTCCGCATATTTTTCTGCTACTTCAATAGTGACGGACAGTCTCAAATGAATATTTACATTAACTGCTTTTGCGTACGTTTCTTACTTAGTCTGTATAGGTCATCTAATGTTTGAAATGGGCTGGTTTAAAATGCACTTTCTTGATTGAGGAGAATTTAAATAGAAATACCAAGACTGTGTGTTCCTGCAAGATTAGAGCTGGGAGGAGCATGTAAGATAATTCCTAAGTCAGTGCTTTCATCTGGCAAACTGTTGTTGCTTCTACCTAGAGAGATCAAATTCCTTGCTCAAGAATAATTTTTAGAGGCAGAATCAGGATTGGAACTCAGCCACCATACTGCCTCCTGTGTTCTGTTTCATTTTCTTTTCTACTTTTTAAAAAATGTTTTCCTTATTTATTTTGAGACAGAGAGAGAGAGAGAGAGAGTGCACGCACATGCACACAAGCGGGGGAGGGGCAGAGAGAGAGAGAGAGAGAGAGAGAGAGAGAGAGAGCGAGAGAGAATCCCAAGTAGGCTCAGTCCTGTCCCAGTCTGTCCCTGGTTCCAGTGCGGAGCCCGCCTCTGGCCTCGATCCCAGGAACCTGTGAGATCATAACCTGAGCCGAGATAAAGAGACGCTTAAGTGACTGAGCCACCCGGGTGCCCCTCTGTTTCATTTTAAAAACAGGATCGCCAAGTTGGAAACTGACAACGCTATATCCCCAAAAAAGACTCTAAACCCAGTGCTTTAGATTCCTCAGGACACAAAGTGTAACATAGCTATCATCTTTATTTTCTGGTTCCCTCCGAGAGGAGGACAGGATGAGCGCGCAGATATTCCAAAGGGCACAAGTATACAGTGAGTTGACAGGCAAGATCCCCCCACCCCCAGGCCCCTCGCAGCAGCTGTGACCTGTTAAGTCAAAGTAGCAAACCATTGAGATAGGAAAGAGAAGGTGACCGCTTTATCCCTGCCTCTCCCTCCTTCGCACTTCAGTGAAACCTGCCTCATCTAGCCTTTGCGCCTCGGGCTGAGACTCGATTTACACGTACGCTGTTATTGTGGTTTTGTTTGGCTCAAACTCCTGCGATGTTGGGCGAAGACACAATGATGACGTCGTGAACTCGCGCACTTTCTGTCCTCGGATACACAAAGCTCTGTGAACTGGAATTCAGGGAACATTTATGGCTGCATTTCCCGCTGTTACTCTTGCTAACAACTCATCGCCTTTTTCAATGTTTACTTTTGAGAGAGAGTGTGATCTGAGGAGGGGCAGACAGAGAGGGAGACAGAGGATCTGAAGCAGGATCTGTGCTAACGGCACAGAGTCCGACGCGGGGCTCGAACCCATGAACCGTGAGATCATGACCTGAACTGAAGTTGGGCGCTCGACCGATTGAACCACCCAGCACCCCTCCAAAAAAACTCATCACTCTTTGCCATGCCGTGAGCGATAAGTGACATGAAGAATTATGGGACTTGGAAGCAGTCATTCTCATTTACGTTATTAGCCGACGTCTTTGCCTAAACAAAGAAAAACACGACAAAAAAACCAATATGGTTATCTTTTGATCACACTTAAAGATGTTTACAAGTTGAAAGATCACATCTAAAGGGAAAAAGGCAAATGTATTCGCGTGATTCAACCAAGAGAACAACAGCCAGGTGACTAACACAATAGAAGTCTCTCAGACATCTGTACTTCTCGACAGTAAGGACTATTTAATAGTGGCATGGCTGGACCACCTGCTGTCTGTGGGTTTTTTTTTTTTCCCCTCCCCTATGTGTGCAGCCAAATCTTTATTATTAGCCAATTTCCTGTATGAAAAGGACCGGTGAGGGCATCAATAATAAAGGATCTTTTATTTAGTACAAATCCAATATAAAAGATGATCAGAGCACCAGTTAGCAGGCTGTGTACGGAAATTTAGGATTCTCTGAGTACTGGGTGCACAGGACCCAGGAAGCTGCAGAGGAGGGGGCCGAACACCCGCTTGCTCCAGTGGTGTTCTCAGCGCACGGGAGGCCAGGGCACAGCACGCGCGGTCCACACCTGACTTACAGAGACGGGCGGGAACAATAGGTCGCCACTTCCTCCTAATGGGTTTCACGCTCTGTGATCCCTTCATGCAGATTTCAAGCTTTGCAAATCGGCGCACAAACCTCCGTCCACGATCTTTGGACAAAGAATAAGAATTAGCATTTTGTGGGGACCTGTGTGTGCGCGGTACTCTTCCAGGCCCTTTGCCTACATCCGAGCCTCACATCAACCCCGGGAGGTAGGGGTTACTGTGATCCTCGTCCTTCTGAAAACAACTGCTGGGGAGAAAGGCCCCCTAACTTTCCTGTGCGAGCCAGGAAGAGGGAGGGCTGGGATCTAAATGCCGATGTGGATTCCTCCAGAACCTGGTGTGTGTGTGTGTGTGTTTTTTCTCACTGCTCTGTGCCTCCCGTGTGCCATATTATGTTTGCTTGAGAAGAAATGTTTTTAACTAAAGGCAAAAAGGTGAGAATTTAGTTGAATGAGTTTGGGTGAGTTTTAAAGAGATATTTTATATGTGTATTACAATTCCGAGCTTCCTGGCTGGCGTTCTTAATATTCGGCTCCACGGTCAGGTGCTGAGGTATGCCCACAGATTAATTATTTTTATGCAATGGTGACTGTTTTCCAAATTGAACCGTTTTGATAGCTAAATTCAGGCCTGCACGTGTGCGTGTGTGTGCATTCACACAGAGAACAGATCAAGGGACCCAACGTTATTGCAGGAAGCGTCAATATTTCTGCTTGGTAAAGTGTATAAACAGAAGTTTTCAGTTAAGTAAGCAGAATGAAAATAGCAAAACAAAAATTGAATCTAAACTAGCTTGAACGTTTAACAATCAATGGAGTTAACATTGTAGTTAACCGAAGGTGAGAGGTAAAATTCGTCTCCGCTTCACCCCGATGGGAAAACCCATCAATCCCCTTTGCAATTTTCTTGATTACGTGATCGTGCCTGTCAGGTTCCGGTTTGCGTCTCGAAGACATACATGCTTGTGACTTGTTTAAAGCAAACTCAAGTGGACAAGCACACTTTGGTGGGTTGGTTGGACCCTTCTCGCCACTGTTTCCACGTATCTGTCTCTTACGGCCTCGAATCCTTATTTTTCATGATCGACTACCACTATCCAAAGTCCGTTTCTAGACAAAGAAGACTCCCACGTAGGAATCCAGGCCATCTGTCTACATCTTGTTTTCATTACCCTTTCTCGATTATCATTGCTTGTGGACCTTCTCATCTTGACTCCGGGTATTATCGCCTGCTTTCCACTTTGCCCTGGGGAGAAGCAATGTAATTTTGAATTCTTGTAACCTGATATCAAAATCATTTTAAAGCAAAAATTTCAGTATCGGAACCCAGCTTGATTCAAGGAAACCCTAGGCAAGAGGTACCTCCGACAGCATTTAAAGCCCTGTCGGATTGAGCAGCCGAACTCACCCTTTGCTGAGCTCCTATGTGAGAGAGGGGGTGAACAGGATCTATTTGGACACTTGTCTCTGACCCCATCACTTGGATCGTGTACTGTATATGCTATTTTCTCCTTGGTTACAGCAGTGACTTTGTGTCTTGCCTTCCGGGCACTCAGGGTAACCTTAGTTAACCAATTTTCACTGCTTACCTCTAGAAATGAAGAAGTCACAGATTAGCAATTACATCTCTATTCATCTCAACATATCCACACGAAGCCGCCTTTTTAAGGTAAATACTTACTGTTCACTCGCTTTCTCCTGAAGACAAGAGGTGAGAAATTCTGGGGATGTAAGCGTGTGACTCAGCTGCAGTAGCATGTACATTTCTAATGGGTCCAAATGAATTACCCAGGTACTAGAATGAAGAAGAGGGAAAAGAAAATGGAATAATCCTTATAGGAAATGTGTTGTAATTGTCGTTCGCATTTTCTTTGTTTTCAGCTTTAAGGAAGTACCCAAAAGTTTCCAAAAGTAAGATTTTGCATCTCTTGTTTTCTTGACGTTAACCGGATCTTCAGTGTTAAGATGGAAATACATAGAAGTGAAAACTCACTAGAAGTTACATCCTTGGTTGGTTTATTATCAATCAGTAAGAGGATTAAAAAGGCTTAGCATCAATTACCTGACTAGACAACCAAGGGAAACAAAAAATCACGTCCAAAAGCAAGGGTGATAATTGGAATGTTCAGGCTGCTGGAGACCTTGTTCACATTTCCTGCGATTATACCTTCATTATACCCCACTGAAGATATGGCTCTCTGGGGCGCCATGATTCATAGGCTGAAGCTCAATGTAGCAGCGATATTACGCAAAGGTGGAAGATGTGACAAGTGAAATTAGGTCAGTTAAACACATATAATTCTTGGACTCGTTAAATTTGTCCATAGCAGATTGCTTGGTTGGCATAAGCCATATTTCCCTAGCTCAACTGATTGTGATGTTATCTTGTGTTTAAGATTACACGTGAACGGAAGCTAGGCTGTGGACCAAAAGGTAGCCACCTTATTATCCTAGTTATTCCTGGCATTAGTTTGAAGGGGTTGTCCATTAATAAGGCTATATGTTTTACCTTTTTCCCCTGATCCAAAAATGCATCCATTTAAGTTAATGTGGCACAGAGTGTCCTCCTCTGGCTGGACGGTCCTTCCTCAAACTCTTTGCTGGCTCACTTCTACTCACCTCTTTTTTTTTTTAAATGTTTATTCATTTATTTTTGAAGCAGGGGGAGAACAAGTGGGGGAGGGGCGAGACAGAGGGAGACACAGAATCTGAAGCAGGCTCCAGGCTCTGAGCTGTTCGAGCTGTGGGGCTCGAACTCACGGACTGTGAGATCATGACCTGAGCCCAAGTCGGACGCTTCACTGACTGAGCCACCTAAGGTGCCCCACTTTTACGCATATTTTAAGGCTGATAGAAAGATTTCCTGTTCTCGGGGCGCCTGGGTGGCGCAGTCGGTTAAGCGTCCGACTTCAGCCAGGTCACGATCTCCCGGTCCGGGAGTTCGAGCCCCACGTCAGGCTCTGGGCTGATGGCTCAGAGCCTGGAGCCAGTTTCCAATTCTGTGTCTCCCTCTCTCTCTGCCCCTCCCCCGTTCATGCTCTGTCTCTCTCTGTCCCAAAAATAAAAAAAAAAAAAAAAAAAAAAAAAACGTTGGAAAAAAAAGAAGAAAGATTTCCTGTTCTGATCCTTCCCTGCCCCACCTCTAGGTGAGGTGGCTCCCTTAGGTACACCTTTGTCATAACCTGTAAGAGACAATTATCAGATTGCATCCGAAAGATCAGACTCACAGTTATGCCGAGATGTCATTTCATATGACAGTGGACTGGCTCGGAAGGCATTTCCGACAACTGACAGTAACTTAGCATGTTCCTTTGGTTTCTCTCTGTCCCAGTACATGGGTCTCACTCACTGAGACTAAAGAAGCACCTACCGACTTTGAAAACTCTTTGCATAGACTCCTTTTTGGTGTCGTTTTTGGTAAGAGCAACTTTGCTGTTATGCTAATCTTTAACTTACCGGGATTCACCTGTATATACCACACTGGCAAAACTTGTTTAACTCCTTGGGCAGCTGCCCATGTGAGTACACGGTCCAGGTTTCTCTTTCACACGAACGCCCCCACATCGTGTCCCTCACGTAGTCATACACCAGTCTGTTTACTTGTATGCTATATACATCTGACTGTAAACTTCTTTTTTTTTTTCAATTTTTTTAATGTTTGATTTTCGAGAGAGAAAGGAAGGGAGAGAGAGAGAGGGAGAGACACAGAATCCGAAGCAGGCTCCAGGCTCCGAGCTGTCAGCACAGAGCCCGACGTGGGGCTCGAACCCACAAACCGTGAGATCGTGACCTGAGCCGAAGTCAGACGCTTAACCATCTGAACCGCCCAGGTGCTGCCCGACTGTAAACTTCTTGAGGGCAGCCAAGATGTTGTGTTCATCACTGAATCCCTAACGTGTAACGTGAGGACTGGCATACAGTAGGCGGTTAGTGCCGTGAGCTGACTGCATGCATCGTAGCTGGCATTTATTGGACACTCTTTGTATGTGGCACCATTCTAGGCATTATCCCTTACAGTTAGGAGGTGGTGTCTGTGGTTATTCTTATTTCACACACACACTAGAAAACAAAATCCTAAAGTTAAACATGCCTGAGGTCACGGAGCAAGTAGGCGGTTGACTGGGGACGTGACCCGGGCTGGTCTGACCTCAAAGCCCTTGCCCCTCGCTATGAGGAATGATGCCTCCAGGATAGGAGCCACTCCTGCAAGGAAAGAAGGCCCCTGGGGCATTGTACAAGGTTGGCATCTGTGACCGCTGCGATCTGGGAGGGGCTGTCTCATGTCCTCAGGCTCTGGTCTATGAAATCAGGGAGGCGTTGTCTACGAGACCCTACCCTGCGGAGAAATGATGAAAGAGCTTGTGGACAGTCCCACTGGACCGTCAAACTGAAGTGGGTAGGCAGGTGGAGACTCCAAATACAACGCCGTGCCAAGAGAGCCGGCAAAGAGCAAGAAGGTTCCAAGCGGAGGGCTGAAGCCAGAGTCTCGAAGGATTACTGACTGGAAAGAATAGCCGTGGCATGGCGTGGATGTGTGCGAACGCCAGTCGGCCCGGACTGCTGAGCGAGCGGCCGGCCATTCCAACAGTCCTCAGTTATTGAGAACCTTCCCTTGGTCAGCCACTGAGCACGAGACACAGAGATAAGCCAGCCTTATCTCCCGGAGCCACAGAAAAGACGATGCTGTCCGCTTGCCCAGACTTTGGTGCGTTCGCGTTGCCCCGTAACCAGCACGGCCTGGCAATAATTCGTGCCAACAGTATTCTCACCCAGCGCTCACTGTAAAAGTCCGGCGCTCTTCTCAGTGCCTTCTCTGCTGTAAAACATTCTATCCTGGGGCGCCTGGGTGGCTCCATCGGTGAAGCGTCCGACTCTTGATTTCGGCTCAGGTCATGAGCTCGCGGTTTGTGAGTTCGAGCCCCGCGCTGTCCGCGCAGAGCCTGTTTGGGATTCTCTCTCTTCCTCTCTCTCTCTCTGCCCCTCCCTGCTCATGGGTGCCTGCACGCACGCTCACGCTCGCTCCCTCGCTCTCTCTCTCAAAATTAAGTAGACATTAAAAAAATCCCTGAGGAAACAGCGGCACAGACAGGTTAGGGGCTTGCCTGAAGTCACACGGTTTGTCGAGGGTGGAGCTGGGATTGCGACGGAGGAAGTCTGGCTCCAGAGGTGGAGCTCCTGACGTCTACATGCCTGAGCTCTCTAAGTGGCAGCTCCTTCTCAAGGTTCTCTTTCATTCAGTAGCACTTACTCGTTCACCACATCTTTGCCGAGAACCTACTACGTGTTTGGCGTTGGGCTGCTTGCCGGAGATGTAACAGTAAAGAAGGCAGGCAAGGTTTTGATGCCGTCCCATATGGAAGGACTGTCAAGTGGCTCCTAGGATTAGAGAAAGCAGTGACGCTCCGCCTGTCCCCGCCAGGACCCCAGCCATTGCTGGAAGCTGTACGTGCTTCCCAGTAAAGACCGATACTGAATCAAGAGAGATCCTGCTCACTCTCAGGACTCAGAACTGCAAGGATTTGGGGTTGAGTCCCTCCCTTGTTGGAATTGGCCAATTTATGTGTATAATGGCAAACAATTCAGCCTTTATACGAGAGGGAATTCTTGCTGGAAATATTTAGTTCTTGGAACCAAGGAATCTAATATGACAGCAAGCATATTAATTGAGAATCTGTGGCCTGCACTCCTGACCTTAGGAAAAATGGCCTTGGGTCACCTGGGTGGCTCAGTCGGTTAAGCGTCTGACTCTTGATTTCGGCTCGGGTCATGAGCTCACGGTTCGTGAATTCGAGCCCTGAGTCAGGCTCTTCACTGACAGGGCAGAGCCTGCTTGGGATTCTCTCTCTCCCTGTCTCTGCCCCCCCCCCCCCCCGCACTCTCTCTGTCTCAAAAAAATAAACTTAAAAAAAAAGGGAAAAAAATGGCCTTGCTTGTGTGAACTTGACAGCATCTGTCTCCCCTGCCCCCAGCAGTGTGGACCGGAGTCAGCAGATTGGAAGGTACAGTTTTAAATGAAAAGACATGTCCAGTTTTATTTGTTGCTACACATATTTGTTGCTATTATGGCGAATACTTAGTGTTACTGCATAAATTTGCTGGGGAAGATGAATTTTTTAACGTTTATTCATTTTTTGAGAGACAGAGCGTGAGCACGGGAGGGGCAGAGAGAGAGAGGGAGACACAGAATCCAAAGGAGGCTCCGGGCTCTGAGACGTCCGCACAGAGCCCGACACGGGGCTCGAACTCGCGGACCGCGAGATCGTGACCTGAGCCGAAGTCGGATGCCTCACCGACGGAGCCACCCAGGCGCCCCTAAGTTTACTAGTGACAATTAAAGTAGAGCTGATTATAAACATACAGAGAACCAGGTAAATGGATGTTTAAAATGTTCTTGCTTTCAAGTTCAATAGTGAATAACCAAAAATTCAGTGTTTAACGAGAGCTACAGGAGGGAAGAAAACCCTCTCTTTTGAAAAACAGATTTCCCGTGGACCATGTGGGAATCCCTTGTACAGTGGAACAGAGGCTGTTATCTGGAAAATGTATCGTAGTTATCTCAGAGTCAGGCAGACGATCCCACACCGCACCTCTACTTTGAGCCATTTGAATCCCCAGCCTGCTTTTTGTATTCTGGCCTCGATATCAATTTTGTTTTTGCCCGCATGGGTCTTAAGAACCGCTGATGCTCGTACTTTGGATTAGCCGAAGTGAAGCACCTCTGAATGCCAGCGTATATCGACTTTGACAGAGAGCGCAGGACGGGGGCCCCGGGAAATTGTATGCGATCCACTCAACACGCGTGTGCTCGAGGCCGGGCCGTGTGCTATGGGCTGGGATGTGAGGCTCCGCGAGATACGTTCCCCGGGCTCGAGGAGCCTGCGGTGTAACGGGAGGGGAAGACACGGACAGACGAGTGCAAGATCAGGAGTGGGTTCCGAGAGACATCTGGATCTGGGTAATTCCAGCAGGGGGGTTCATCTGCGGCCGGGGCCCCCGGAAGAGGGCTCAGAGCCCCACCCGGGTGGGAGCCAGAGTAGGAGTTGGAGGTAAAAGCAGGGGGGGCTCTGACACCAGCCGAATGTGCTAGTGGGTCAAGCTACTGGCCCTCTCAGAGCACCCGGTTCTGAACTACCGAAGAGTCTTACAGAGAGGAAAGAGAGAGTCAGACGTCTGCTTCGGGAAGATCTCTCGAGCCTCCGTGCGGAGAGTGGGTTGGAGGAGGCAAGGCCGGAGGCAGGAACGGAGAGGAGAGAGCCGAGCCCTGTTGAGGAAATCAGCGTCTCCAAGTGCAGCCTCTTTTATACGCAGTGCCCGGCATCTGGCCACGCCGGCGCCGACACCGATTCTCCGTATACAGTCCTTGCTTCAGGTCTGGCGAGTGGCCAGAGCCCAGAGAGGAGAGCTCCCCCTCCTCTCCGCTCAGCACACAGGACCCATTCAGAATCATCCCCTCACACCACGGCTGGGCTTCTCGCCCTCCGATCCCCGGGCTCCACTGGCCCTGGGGAAATGACAGGCCTTGGGAATCAGAGAGACAGTGCCTGTCCTCATCACGCTCAGCTGCCCTCCCGTCCCGGAGGTCACGGATTGTCCCAGAGGCGGTGAGGCTCTTCGTGCATTTGCTGGGAGGCTCTCGTGGGCGTCAGCCCTGCCACCTCCGGCCCCCCAGCAGGACGTGGGCAGGCCGCATGTCCGCAGGACCGGAGCCAAGATGCAGACAAGCCCAGGGTCTTCATGCGTCCTGGCTGCAGAGGGCCTGGCCTGCTCTCTGGGACAGTGCTTGCCTGCGAGGGAGGTTTGAAAGCAGCTTAAGGTTTTTCCCAGGGCCCGTGTCCTGCTCTGGCCTCGGTGGTACCCTGCAAGAAGGGCAACAGCAAATGTAAGGCCTGTGTCTTTTCGTCTCTTAATGGCCCTAAGAAATGCTGTTGTAAAGAAACTCACCAAGGGGCGCCTGGGTGGCGCAGTCGGTTAAGCGTCCGACTTCAGCCAGGTCACGATCTCGCCGTCCTTGAGTTCGAGCCCCGCGTCGGGCTCTGGGCTGATGGCTCAGAGCCTGGAGCCTGTTTCCGATTCTGTGTCTCCCTCTCTCTCTGCCCCTCCCCCGTTCATGCTCTGTCTCTCTCTGTCCCAGAAATAAATAAAAAACGTTGAAAAGTTAAAAAAAAAAAAAAAAAGAAACTCACCAAGATTTCCTTAAGCCCGTTTTCGCAACGTATTGGGCATCGCACCCTTTCCCCATCCATGTGCTATGAGCTGTGTCAAAATAATTTGGGGAGGCGCCACGGTCAAGGATCTGGGCAGGGGGTAGGAGGGACGCGGGGAGGGCGGTGTAATGGCGAGTGGCCATTTTGGCGTTGACGTTGGACTTCGTTATCCACGTGACCAGTGGGGTTAGTCAGCCCTGGCGATCGTCTGTTTCCTCCTCTGTAAAACTGAGCTCACACTTGATTTGGGGATCGCCACGAGGGTTCCCTGAGAGAAAATAGGGAGAGCTTCTGGTTACACCGGAGCCATTGGTCGTTATTTTTTCCGCAGTGTGGGCAACCGTGAGTCTAGACTTCCAAGGACTAGTTTTCCTGATAGAATTGTATTCGTTCACTAAAGTTGTAGCTGCAACACCTGCACACAACACACACATACGATCTCTTTGAAACATCAGGTGGATTTCAGGACAGAGGACAGAGGCAGCGCGCGGAAGGACCCGCGAGTCCTTCGTGAACCCTGGGGGCTATGCGGACACTTGCGTCGGTGCTTCCTGATAATGCGCGACACACAGGCGCATCTTGTAAAAAGTGACCCCCGGTCTTCACGTTTGTGACATTAAAAGCTAACACGTCTTGTCCGTTCCGTGTTGGTTCTGTTTACTGGGGTTTGTTTGTCCTGTTTTGTTTTTTAACTAGCATGGGAAGATCGGGGACTAGACGTGTGGTGTGAGGGAAAGCAGTGTGATGGCTGGGGTTCTTTGCCGGCCGAAAACATTCCCCCGCCTGCCGGCTGTTGCTTGGAATCACTATCCCAAAGCCCTCCTTTCCACAGTTGGCTGGGATGACGCCACACGGACGGGTGGGTGGCTAGGTATGGCACAAAGTTCCGGTGCCGCGAACCTTAATAAACTGCTCTTTCGTACACGGCAGCCCTTTCCGTGTCTGAAGACATCTATTTTGTGGCCTCCCGGTTTCTTCTGCTGTTGCCCGCATGCCCGTCTCAGGATCCCCGCTCTCTGGCACCCTGCCTGGCTCACCAACTTCTGCAGGTCCCTCATCCCAAACATCTCTGCCGGAGGGAAGTCTGCTCCACAGCCTATAGGGCCAGGCTTCTCAGATGTGCTCCAGAGCCCCGGGCCTCTGGGCAGCCCCTGCCCCCACTGGGCCCGCCCTGATTTTGGAGTTCAGAGAGCAGAGGATAGGAAGATTCCCAGTTCTGTGAGTGGGAGAAGTGCTGTTTTGTTGGTTGCTTTCCCACAGCTGAGCTTGTCATAAAAGGAGCTCTGTTCTCCCAGGGTTTGTTAATTGCAGCATCACTGGGTTTAAAAACAACAACAACAAAAAAAACCCCTTCAAGAATGTAGGGAATCTTGTCTTAATTCAGTTTGATATCTAGTCCCTCACTGCGGTGTCAGTTTCCAGTCTTATGTTTGATACACCAAAAATTAACAATTCAAAGTCATACCGGCATAGTCAAGTTTCCAATATTGAAATAACCCTCTATGCTAATTAAGTGTAAATTATATTAGATGTATCAGGTTACATTGCTGCATATCACCCAACAGTTGCATAATCTTTTGAATTCTGTCAAAACCTGCGATTTCAAATAGAATTAGCTTTTTTAGGAGGAACCTCTGGTAATATCTAGTGAATATCTAGGCCCCCCAGTGAAATTTTCTCGACAGCTAATTTTCCAGCGGGGCAAACACTGGTTATACTTGGGAGTTGGCTTTGATCCTGTGATCTGGTGACGGTGTGGGTGTGAGTGTGGAGGAGGGAGAAGGCTGAGTATAGTTCTCTTTGGCTGGACTGAATTCCAAAGCAATTCCAGTGGCTTGCAAATCAGAGGGTCCGTTTCATGGTGTGCTTAAGAAGGATTCCCCTGGAGTCGTGCTGATTCTGGAGATTAAGGAAGAACGTCCTGGTGGCAATTAATTAATTGTATGCAACACTTTAATTTAAAACGAGTCACTCCGGCTTGGGAATAAATAAAACCCTCCAAACTGTGAAGGCAAAATGAAACTAAGTGTCGATGGCCATCTTGCCAACCTCGCGCGTGCCTTTAAGCGTGTTCCTTTTGGAACCTTCGCGCCAACGCTGCCGGGGCCACGGTCTGTAGAGCTGAGCACATTGGCCAGCTCAGTCTCAGAGACCACACCCGTCTCCTTACCCCAGGCCTCCGGCCCACCCTGGAATCAGGCTGGAGCTGGGGGTGGTGGCAGGTGAGTGGGGGGCGGGGCGGGTGCTGGGCAAGTCCCGTGCGGATCCCGGGGCTCGGTCCACGTGCTCCTTTTCTAGACCCGGGGACAGGGCTCCAGCCTTTGCTTCTCCACCAGGGGAATTTCCTCAGGGACCAGGGGGTTTCTGAAGGCCAGAGCATCGGCCAGGAAGAGCGCGCACCCTGGGGAGGCCGCTGGCGCATTTTCATCCCGAGAGCCTTACCCACTCGGTATGCAAGTGCATTGGCACCCTCTTACTATCTCTGTCAACTGGATGCTCCTAGAAAGCAAAACTGGACTATTTTCAGGCCTGCACAAGCTCTGCTTTAAGGGGGCCTTTCCATCTCCTAACTCTGAGCCCGCTGTGGCTCACAAAGCCCCGGCTGGCGGAAGACGGTGCTCACCTTCCAGTGGGGGGTCAGCAGCAGACATCGTGCCCTGATCTCGGTCCATGTTTTCAGTCTCGTCGTCGGGGCTGCTGGCCCGTGTTAGACGGGGACACTTCAGCCCTGCTCCCCCGCCGTGTGCGAGCCCTCCCACACGCCCTTGCTCGCACCCACGGGATTCGTATAAAAAGCCTCGGCAGCTGGGTCCTGGTCAACCGAGGAAAGCACTTCCAGCCTCGCCCGCCCGCCTTCCTTCCCTCGGCTCCTGCCTCCCCCAGCCTTCGGTCATAGGTCACCCTCTCTTTCTTTCCCTGTTTACGCCGGATGACTCAACCCCAGCCCCCGGCCCACGGCGACCCCGCGAGGGCCCCGGGCTGTGGTGGCCGCAGAGGGGCCCGGGCCTGGGTCCGGGCCACCCCGGAGCGCCCCCTGCAGAGCCCGGGTTCACTGCGACGCTGTTTGGGGAACCAGACCGGACGCCCCGCGGGCCTTCCCAAGTCGGGGAGCAGTATCAGGGAAAGAGCCATCACCGAAGATGGCTTTGTTTTCCATTAGAAAGAATTCTCTGCTTGGCATAGCAAACCTTTGCTTACGAACCCTGGCTGTCCCCGTCTGCCCGTGACCTGTCTTCGTCTCCTTTGCTGTCCTCACTCCCACCACCTTGTCCTCAGTTCAGGACGGGATATGGAAGCTTCCACCGCCTGACTGCTTGTGGCTGGGCCTCGTCCTCTTAAGGGGCCCCTGTATGTACGTAATTGAATTTGGTTTTCCCCTGTTCCTCTGTCTCATGTCAATTTGATTATTAGACCAGCCAGAAGACCCTAGCAGCGTACAAAACTTTTCTTCCTCCCTGACAGCTTCATTCATATTTAAAAATCTCATCCCTTTGTGTAGTCACCATTAACAAAAACTATTCTGAAACTTCCAACTTCATAAAGGCATTAGATCGGGTTGTTAAGCAGCGAATGGAGGTGAGGCATTCTTAGAGACCTAGTGGGAATTCGGATTCTGTCTGGATACCTCATCTTTTCTCCTTCAACCAAACCACGCTCCTGAGTTGCTGAATAACACTGGGTTTTTGTTACGACGCTCACTAATAACCGAATAAAGGCAACCGGCAGAGTTCCTTTCTCCTTGTTATTTTAAGTGACACTTTGCTACATGCCCATGATAGTAGCCGTCTGTGGGCTCAGGGCCAGACAGCTGGCTTTGCTCTGGTGCAAATTCACGACTCCATATGTGCTCGATTCTTACCTGTTCTTAGATCGATAGACGGCTTTGTTTCTGAACTGAGCTCTCCATAGTATCCTCAGAGAAAATCTTCCATGGGTCAGGTTAGACTGTGGTAACAAAACACATCCTAAATTTGAGCGGCTCGTACTCACTAATTAGCTAATTGACTTCTTACTCACATCTCATGCCCGCTGCTCATGTCGCGGCAGAAAAGAAAAAGAAAGGCGGTGGTAAAGGGCACGATGGCTCTCAAGGCTTCTGTCCTGATGGGGTATGGATCTTTCTGCTCATTTTCTGCCTCTTCTTTATTTTAAATTTAGCTACCTAAAAGCAAATTGGTTCACATACAGTGTAGCCTTGGTTTCAGGAGGAGAACCCAGTGACTCATCGCTTACGTAGGACACCCAGGGCTCATCCCCACAAGCGCCCTCCTTAACGCCCATCGCCCATTTAGCTCATCAACACCGCCCCCCCATTATCCCTCGCAGCAACCCCGGTCTGTTCTCTGCTCACTTTCTGTTGGCCAAACTAAGTTGCATGGGTGAGGCCGACGGGGCAGGAACGTACAACCTTCCCTGTGGGATGACCAGGGACTATTTGAACAACAACACAGTCTTCCACAGGCCTCCTCCCCCAGGCTCCCTCTTACTACATTTCTCCCGAAAGAGCCAAGTTGGTTTTGCATTTGAATCACGGTTTTTTAATCGTAAGACATTTTCTGTGGTACCCACACCCTGGTTTTAGGACCAGCCCGCTGGCCCTCTCGTGTCAAAGAGATTTCCTGACCTGTATCAAAAGTGCCCTGGCGATCCGTGGTATCCATGAAAGAGAAGCTGTTCAGAAGCCCCCTTCTCTCCATAATAAAGCCCTTCTTTGCCTGTAGCAGAGCAAGCCAGAACAGAGCTGTTGCCTTCCAGAAGTTTCTTATATTCCTATCGTAAGCCTGGGCATCAGCAAACCTGACACATATTTGAAACCATAGGCATTAGCATTTCGCCTCCTCCGTCTCCTCCCCCTCCTCCTCCTCCTTTAGATTTAGACACTTGCTGCTGCACTCGTCACCTGGTGTTATCCTGTTTGGTTGCCCTGTTTTATGTTCACATAACGCTCTACATTCCCCAGCTCAACCATAATCCGCCTTATAATTACTTTTTAAGATGTCTGTCTCCCTTGACTTATTCATGTGCTCTCGCCTCTAGGCTAGTCCCTTCTATACCTAGCTGTACTTGTCCTACTGTTTTGTATCAGCCTAGGTCTTGAGATATCCTTGGCCATTTCTCTCGGAGCCGGAATGTTGACTTCCTGCTTTAGGAAACATCTCTGGGGTCCGTTCTGTTACGCATTCTGCGTCCCAACTTCCTAGGATCCCCCTTTCGTTCCTTTTATCCTTATTCCTGCGGACTTCTAAATCTCTCTCTTTGTGGAAGCTTGGCACACAACCTTCGGTCTCATGAAACACGGAGCCAAAGCTCAAGTGGGGGTGATGTTGGGGAGAACCTAGAACCTTCTTCTGGACGTGACAGGCCTGGTATCCCTAGAGAGTAAGAGACCGCTCGACATTCCCAGTCCCAGGGAGAAGCTTTGTCTTGTGTGCAAGGAAAGAGCACCCACTGGCCTTCGACCAGGGCCATACTGGTGAGACCACTCATTGCCACCCCGTGATGGGTTTGCCCTTTGGGGAAAGAGTACTGACCGCAACCAGACAGGCACTTTGCTGGCATGCTAATATTAAAGTCAAGCCGGGAAAAAAAATGCAATGATGTTTTATGGAAGATAATGGTTATCTTACAGCACAGTGGGTGTAATGTACTCAGTGATCTGTTTTTCTTACCTACCTGTCAAAACTCCAGTGTAAAGATTCATATCAAACTTATTTTAATTCACAAAGAAAGGCTGTTGCCATGGGGGTTGGGGAGGAAAGCATCGCTGGTTGCTGAAGACAATCCTTCCATACACAAGCCAATATTCACAAAATAGAGGAGGGCCCAATAAGGACTCTTCACAGAACGATTAATAGGTTTCTAGCCCGCATGTGAGCATGTGCGTGCACGCGTGCGCACACACAGACGACTGCTGGTTGGAAGGCAGCTTGTGTGGTATGGAATTTCTAGGGATGCAGATGGCAGGAGAGAGACCAAACAGCACCTTCCCTTCAGACAAGACCGCAGTTTTCTCGTGTGTAGCCTAAGGATAATCACAGCACCTATTTCATAGGGTTACCTTCGAGGAAGCAACGTGAGAATACACGTGCGACGCTTCACACAGGGCAGGGCACGTAGTAAGTAGTCAAAAATGTGAATTTGCATTGTTATTGTGAAGTGGAGTCAAGGCTGTGCTTCGTACGCCAAGGTGATGGTCTGGAGGGTCCGCGGTAAAGGGTGCAATTAGCATTGCTTCTCCAGAACCGGGAGTGTGATCCCTCACCCCAGTTCCAGATGCCTTCGTCAGGTCACTGCACACAGTAGTCACTGAGCTGGCTGTCCAAGGCCACCACTCCTGGCTGGGGTCAGGAAATAAAGTTAAACTCTCAGATGGCCCAAATTATAATTCTATAATTCTAGAACGCCTCCTGTTTGTCGAGTGCACTTCTGTGCACCGAGCATCATTCCTGATTCCTAACGTACAACTAGAACGACTCTAAAGGCAGGCGCTGTCATTGGCACCGTTGTACGGAGTAGGAAAACGAAGCACGAGAGAGTAAGCACTCGCCCAGTTCTGCCGAGTAAGTGGCAGGGCTGGGAATCGAACTGAAGTCTGGCTGGGCTCAAAGCACCAGCTCTAACATACCAGATCTGAGACTATTGTAATATTAGCAATAACTGTAAAAAATACCCTTCAGTTCCTTATTTTTATGTTTCCCTAGGGGTCTTATGTCTATTATGACTTCAAAGAAAAGACTATGAAAATCTCCTTTAAAGCAAAATGATCATAAGTAACTTGTCCTTATATACTTAAAGATTTATTAAGGCACTATTACTAAAATTTCTTGTCCAGGATTAAACTGTTCAATTTATAGTACTTGATAAATTACTTTGATACACTTAGCTACCTCTTCTTCGGCATCTCTTTAAATTAAATTTTTAGTTTAAGAGCAGAGAACACTGACGAAAATGAGATTTCAAAATAAAATGACTGCATCCAGAAATCTGTATATAGCTCTAAGATTTCTGAACGTCTCAACATTTTAATTCCTATCACATGGATATAAGCTTGGACTTAAAATATCTGTAATTTCACTTTGAATCGTACATTTAATGATTATTTTTTATGCCTTGCTCAATTTATTTCTACTTCCTCTCTTCATCAAAGCCCTGGTTTCGCCGATGCTGAAGTGACACTAATCTCAAGACCAGGTTTGAATTCATTTTAGTAATTTGTAAGTACGTGTGAATATTAAGGAAGTATTAGCAATATAACCACGTACGAGATTTAGCAGTTTGGGAAGCGAGACTGGAAGACACGGGATTTTAGGTAAGATAGCGCTCCATGTGATTACTGACCCTGCCACATACTGCCTGTGTCATTCTGAATGTATCATTTGAGCTTAGTGATCCTTCATTTCCCCGTCTGTAAAGTGGGGCTCATAATACCTTCTTCCCAGGAGGGATGGTGTGATGTACATCAAGGGTATAGACTAATGCGTGCCACAAAATAGGCTCCCACTTTTGTTGAAAAAAGGAAAAAAAATGTTGATTCCGTTCCCTCCTTTATGTCAATAGAAGTGAGAAAAAGTGGATCATTTCTCATGCATAATGTAGAAAAACCCTTACAGCCATTTATAAATGTGTGTGTGTGTGGGGGGGGTATTCTCTATGTGATATATGTATGAACTCTGTATATATATATACTCTCTCTATATATTATACTCTGTATGTACCTATAGAGAGAAACTGTATATATAGTCTATGTATATTCTGCATATACACACACTATATTTATGCACGCACAATGTACTCTGTATATATACACACTTACTATACACACAGTATACTCTGTATATATGTAAATTTATAATCTCTCTCTCTTTTTCTCTCTCCCTCCCTCCATCTCCAGACACACACACACTTGCACACCGGGTTACTTATTTATTAGCTCACTGTTCTGCTGCATATGGAGGGAGAGTAAAATAGGGCTGCTGTGATGGCCTAAATGAGATTCCCACCTAGAACAAACAATGGTTCTCCATTATTATTTTTTTTTAATTTTGAGAGGGAGAGAGAGAGAGAGACTGTGAGTGGGGAAGAGGGGCAGAAGGAGAGAGAGGGAATCTTTAGCAGGCCCCACGCTCAGCGTGGGACTTGATCCCATGACGCTGGAATCATGACCTAGACTGAGCCACCCAGGTGCCCCCACTCTTTACAATCAAGTTAGAAGTCCTGTTTTCTTCAGAGTCGTTTGCATGTTACAATTTTTTTATGTGAGTGTCCTCTCATTGTTTTGTAAGTCATAACTACATAAGGCACCGAGCTTGGCACTTTCACAAATACGGTCTTATTTAAGCCTCGTGACACCCCGGGGAAGTAGGTAGTATTATCCCCAGTTTTTCAAAGTTTCTTTATTGAAGCACAATAGACATATAATAGACTGGAAATGTGAAGGTGTGCAGTTTGATATGTCTTAACCTACGTATACCCCTGGGAAACCATGTACAATCAAGATAGTGGACATTTCCGTCACCCAGAGAAGTTTCCTCACGTTCCCTTATAATCCCTCCCTCTGTCTCTCCTTGCCCTTGCTCTATCCCAAGCGACCATCACCTGCCTTCTGTCACTATCGATTAGTTTACATTTTCTAGAGTTTTCTATCAACGGAATCGTATAATAGGTGGTCTTTTGTGTCTGGCTTATTTCAGTTAGCATCACGTTTTCAAAGTTCCTTCATGTTGTAGCACACGTCAGTATTTCATCCTGTCTTATTGCAGAATAAGATTCCGTTGTATGGATGTCGATGAGCATTTGGGCTGTTTCCGCTTCTTAGCGATCATAAATACATTAATGTCGCCGTCAACTCTAACGTCCATGTTTCTGTGTGGACATACGTTTTCATTTCTGTTGCGCACGTATTCGGGAGTGGGATTTCTGGCTTATTCGGTCACTTTGGGGGAACTGCCGGATTGTTTGCTAATGTGGCCGCCAAATGCTTCATTCCCCGCAGAGCGTTTAAATATATGAATAAACGGATGTAGAGAATGTCAAGGACTTGCTTAAGGCCACACCACTTGGCGTCTGTCGTTTCAAAACTCCAGGCAAGGCGACGCTAAGCTCCTTCAGGATGATGTTTCTCAGACTCACTTTCTCCCATGGACGGGCTCTGAACCAGACTGCTTAGATCAAAACCACTTGCTGGTTCGTAGCACGAAGAAAGATTCTTAATCTCTGCCCTTCAACTTCTCACGTGTAAAAACGGAGCTGATGATAACGGAAGCTACCTCATAGGATTGTTTGGTGATGCAATAAATTAATGGCTATAAATTACTTGGCTCAATCCTGGAACGCACAGGGTTCCAGAAAGACTGGTTGTTATTATTAGCACCGTTTATTATTATTACTGCTGTTGCTACAATTTGCACCCAGAACAGCTCATAATAGAGGCAAAAATCAACCCTCCCAGGTAATCGCACCAACGGGCTGCTCTACAATATATGAATTGACGTCTGGCTTCGGGAGGAATACTCGATTCACGTCTCAAAATAACGTGGCGCCGTGTGTACAGAAATGAATAAAGGGCTTTCCTACTTTGGGGACTCAGTCTAACGTGCTGGGTCTTACCCTTTTGGAGGTCGGAGCGTTGGCCGACGGTGACCGACCCTTGCGTGCACAAGGCCCTTTGCAACATTCCAGTTACGGCGGGTCTTTTCGAGGCGGGCCTCGGAAGTCACGGTTAGCGCCCACCTCATCTACGACAGGCCTTCTGCCAGGCACCGTACATCCAGGGGCTCGTTCAATCCTCATAATCACCCGAACGCGGAGAAAACCGAAGTTCACAGAACGAAGTGTCTTTCTCAAGGTCACTTAGTACGCATGATACTTGCACTGTTTCCAGGGCCATTTCTCCTGTGCCTCCTTTGCCAGTGCCTGTTAACTATCAATTTACGCACCCTTAAAGGTGAAATTGCTTCAAAACCCCTTCCACGGTTTGACAGCCTACATTCAAGGCCTTTTAGCATAATTGGGGAAGTCAGTGGGCGGGTGATTCTAGCTTGCTGTAGTAGAAGCCAGTAAGCCATCTACTTATCATTCTGTTGGCGACGTTTCTCTGCTTTCTTTCCTCTCGATAACACAGCAGGATGTCATTTGCAAGGATGCCAATCCCAACACGGTTCCTGCACCTAACTTGCGACATCAGTTACTGACTGGTTGTGAGAACCGCCCCCGTTGTATAAATGAGCCCCTCCCCTTTGACACCTAAATTGTCTTCGTGCCTGTTCTACACGTCGGAGGGCGAAGAGAGGGCTTTCCAATTTCACACCCCTAATCCAATTTACCAGACACGGCGGTTCCTAAGTTTGAAAGCCGAAGAGGAAGGACTCCACCGCTCTCCAGAGTGGACCTGCAATCCTGTCGGTGAGCACAGCTCCTGGTGCAGATTCCCACCAGTGCTTGTTTCGCTGGGAAGGGGCGAAATCCCACCCCGCCTCCTGGACTCAGACGGGGCTCCCCCTTGGCCCGGAGGTCAAATCGCTTCCTTCTGCCGCCTCTAAGGTGTGTGCAGGTTGGGGGTGGGGGGAGATACGGGAGACAGCGTAGGCTTTTATTCGCTAACTATATGAAGTCCAAGAGAAAACGCTTTCCGCCTTCCATCTCACTGTGTTTTTCATTCTCCTTCCCAGTGTGCCACAGAGATCCCATTTTCAGGACCAGCCATCCTCCTTCCTCTGCACACACACAGAAAGTAGAAGGGGTAATTATCCCCCAGGAGCACCTTAATTGTTCCAATTAAACTGACCACTTTTTGCAATCAAAGCCAGGCGGAGAAGAGGAATGAAAGTGATCAAACACCGTTTTATGGGCCGTGGGTAAGTAAGAGACAAGGCAGGGCACTTGCTCTGAAACGACAGAGGCTTGCACTCAGGGATTTTTCTACCACCATTACCGAAAAGAAAAATGACATTTTAGCAGCTTGTAATTCTGCCGTCACTGTGCCTTTCTTTCATAACACAGCACATGACCACAATTATCCACGCTCGTTTAAGCTGTCTGTGGAAGCACCCTGTGAGCGGGACTGTTTAACTGCTTTCTCGGGCAGGCAAGCCTGGCTTTGAACCCCCGTTCTAAAACTAACGCGCACTCCAGTACTGGACAAGCAAGGAAACGCTGCGGAACCTCACCATCCCGAGCTACGAGGTGGGCACTGGCCCCACATTCTAGACGACGGAAGTGACTCTTCAGTGAACTGAAGTTACCTTCCCGCGTTCACGTTTGAGCTTGGTAATCAGAGGTCACTTCTTTCTTTCTTTTTGTAAGTTCGTAATATCTGTATTTGTATAATGCTTTGTAGTTGATAAATAGTTTCTGTAAATGCTGTTCAGTACTCGCAAAAATGTTCCATAACAAAGGTGCCACCATATGAGGAGACAGGGGCTCTGACACGTCAAAGCGATTTGCCCGAGTTCACGCACCGGTAACAAATCTAGGATTCAAAGCTGGGATTTCAAACCCTCTCTATGACTCCGGGTCCAGTATTTTCCCTTTATTGTAGCCGAGCTTGTCTGATGGTGGGTTTTTTTAGTTTTTTATTTAAATTCAAGTTAGTTAACATATAGAGTCGTAATGGTTTCAGGAGTAGAATTTGGTGATGCATCGCTCACATATGACACCCAGTGCTCATCCCCACAAGCGCCCTCCTTAATGCCCATCGCCCATTTAGCCCATCCCCCTCCCACCTCCCCTCCAGCAGCCCTCAGTTTGTTCTCTGTACGGAAGAGTCTCTTATGGTTTGCCTCCCTCTCTGTTTCTATCTTATTTTTCCTTCCCTTCCCCTATGCTCATCTGTTTTGTTTCTTTTTAAAATTTTTTTAATGTTTATTTTATTTTTGAGAGAGACAGAGCACGAGCAGGGGAGGAGCAGAGAGAGAGGGGGACACCGAATCCCAAGCAGGCTCCAGGCTCTGAGCTGTCAGCCCAGAGCCCGACGCGGGGCTCGAACGCACGAACCGCGAGATCATGACCTGAGTCGAAGTTGGATGCTCAACCGACTGAGCCACCCAGGCGCCCCCACATCTGTTTTGTTTCTTAAATTCCACATATAAGTGAAATCACATATTTGTCTTTCTCTGACTGACTTATTTCGCTCAGCATAATAACACTCTAATTCCATCCACCTTATTGCAAATGGCAAGACGTCGTTCTTTTGATTGTCCATTCACCAGTCGACGGACATTTGGGCTCTTTCCATACTTTGTCTATTGTTGGTAGCGCTGCTGTGAACATTGGGGCCCATGTGCCCCTTCAGATCAGCATTTTTGTATCCTTTGGGTAAATACCTAGTAATGCAATTGCCGGGTCGAAGGGTAGTTCTATTTGTAAGTTTTTGAGGAACCTCCACGCTGTTTTCCAGAGCGGCTGCCCCAGCTTGCATTCCCACCAACAGTGCAAAAGGGGTCCCCTTTCTCCACGCCCTTGTCAACACCTGTTGCTTCCTGAGTTGTTCATTTTAGCCGCTCTGACAGATGCGCGTTTCTCCTCTTCTTCCTTCGTTTCCTTCGTCTTTTCCTGTCCTAACATTCACTGAGAATCTACTATGTGCCAGGCACTCTGCTAAATATTAGGGACACAGTGGTGAACATAATGGACATAATCTCTGTTGTCATGGAACTGAAACAGAACTCAACTCTGTCTTCTTGCAAAGCTCATATCCTAATCACTATACCAGAGAATGTTGCTTTCCTCACGATGTTGTTATGCTCAGATTAGTGACTGAACGCAAAAGCGCTCTACTCTTTGAGGAAGTTGGGTTGTATGTGTGATACGCACACACGTATCTTCCGGCAGACTGAATCTTTATGAACCTTTTCAAGGCTCATTTAGGCATGACAGAAAGAAGTCACTGTAACTAAAAATTGGGTCATTTGCTCAAAATCAGTTAATTTTCTAAATAAAATGTAATACAAAATCTACGGGCAAATCTATAGAGACAGAAAGTAGATTAGTGGTTAGGAGAAGGAACAAGGTGTGACTGCAAATGGGCATGAGTTTCTTTCTGGAATGTTCTGAAGTTGGATGGTGGTGATGGTTACGTGATTCTGAAAATTTTCCCACAATCTTGGATGGTACACTTAAAATGAGACGCTGTTCTGTTATCTAAGTCAGACCTCAGAAAAGCTGTTAAAAGCACAAAGTATATTAATAAAGGCTTATGAGTTAATCCTGATGGGAGGTGTGAGTTCAAGTCTTTCTGGGGTGATCAGGGAAGAGACAGGATCATGAGAGGCCGTACCGCGTGAGCCTTATTGGGCGGCGCATGGACAGGTTTGTATGCAAGGAGAAGTCCTTCCCAGCCGGAGACCTTCCAGAGACAGCCTCATGGGGCGATCACCCTGAAGGGGACTAGAGCAAGGGACCCCCTGGGGGAGAGGAAACGGGAGACAGGGCTTATGTGTCTAGGCAGCGTTGCTCAGAGCACCGAGGTGGACCGTCTGCGGGTCAGAGAGCTCCGAAGGGCGGCACTGGCTTGGGGTCCTTTACAGGCACAGGATTTGTCTTATCTGTGGCCAGCAGATGTTAGGTGCAGTTTCACAGGGTATGTAAAGTAGGTAGGTTCTAAGTAGGTTAAAAATAAATTTATTTGGACTATATTTAAAGCAATTGGATGTTTAAGAATTTGAGTTCGGGGCCACAGGGCTCCGAACTAGGGGTCCATCCTAGCCGGCTGTGAACAAATAAATGACAGGGGGCCCATTTTAGGCCAGGGCACAGGGGCCATGCCAGGCCCACGGATGTCACAGGAAGCTATCATGAATCTGCCTTAGCCTCAAAATGATAGTGGTTAAGAGCAATCGTGTCTAGTCACCCTCGACGGGCCACATTCCTGTTACCTGATGGTCCCGGGCAACCTCACGTTCTCGTTTCCTCATCTGTGAACCAGGAAAGTATGAGCGTTTGCCACACAAGACCGTGAGGATTACCCAAGTAAACACGTGCCCTGCACAGAGGGAGCGCTCGACAGTTGCCAGCCCTTAGTAGCTGAGAACCTGACCGTGCAACCCGTTTCCGCACCTCCGGAAGGAGAGTAGTTGTAATTAATGAATGTCGCCACGATTTCTATTTATTTATTTTATTTTATTAAAAAAAAATTTTTTTTTCAACGTTTATTTTTATTATTTTTTCTGGGACAGAGAGAGACAGAGCATGAACGGGGGAGGGGCAGAGAGAGAGGGAGACACAGAATCGGAAGCAGGCTCCGGGCTCCGAGCCATCAGCCCAGAGCCCGACGTGGGGCTCAAACTCCCGGACCGCGAGATCGTGACCTGGCTGAAGTCGGACGCTTAACCGACTGCGCCACCCAGGCGCCCCATGATTTCTATTTAGAAGAACTTTTGAACTTGAGTGTTGCTCGCAAGAGAGCAAACGGCCTCCCCTAAAAGGGCAAACATCTTGCCATCGGTGCAGTGCGGACAGCAGCTGGGCACGGCCCTCACGGGCCCCCAGGGGCCCCCCCTGGAGCCGACGGCCTCGAGTGACGCTCGGGCGGACTCACCGGCGGTGTGTGCGGCTGGTGCTGGGGTCATGGTCAGCTGGGTCGGGGTGAGGATCCGGTGAACTAACGCAAGCCAGAGCACCCAGTGCGGCGCCTGGCCGTTGGGAAAGTGAGGCTCAGAGATGTTAAGTAGCTTGTCCCCAGTCACAAAGATAGCAAATACTAGAGCTAAGGTTTGAACCCGGTTGGTCTGAATCCTCACGTTGCACTCCGAGCCGTGTCGCCCCACGACCTTGCAGCTGGGGCCCTTCAGGTGGGTTTAGCCTCTCATCCTCAGGCTCTTCGTGTTTAAACTGTGAGAGTTCAAGGTAGGGCTGCGGAGGATGGTTAGGAGAATTAAATGAGATACGGCAAACAGAATTGTGCCCGGCCGGTAGGAGCCGCCCGATAAGCGTCCGCGAGTGTTCAGTGACTGTGATTACGTTTGCCCGAGGCGCTTTCACTTTAAGACTCGTCTCCCGGAATGTCTCACGCCAAAGAGGTCGCAACTCAGGAGAGGAAAATTGGGGCCAGGCCGGGCTGGACTCCAGCCCTGGGTTCACTTGATTATCCACCTCAGCGAACGTCAATTCCGTTCTTTTGTTACTCGTTTAAAAGTTTGGTTTTTTTAATCTTTATTTTTGAGAGAGATAGAGTGTGAGCAGGGGAGGGGCAGAGAGAGGGACACACAGAATCTGAAACAGGCTCCAGGCCCCGAGCTGTCAGCACAGAGCCCGACACGGGGCTCGAACCCACGGACCGTGAGATCATGACCTGAGCCGAAGCCGGACGCTCAACCGACGGAGCCACCCAGGCGGGCACCCCCTTTGTGACTCGCTTAAAAACCTTAGGCTCATCCTGGACACCTTCCTTTCTCTTCTACCTCACTTCCACTCGGTCAGGGAATTCCTCTGGCTCTGCTTCCAAAAGAAATCTGTGATCTGACCCCTTTACATCCCCTCCACCACCACTGTCCTGGCCCTTCGGAGGTACAGGTCACCGTCACTGCTGAATGGGGTTTCCAGAAGAGCCTGCTAACCGCTCTCCCTGCTCAACTGCCCTTGCCCCTCCCCCCGCCCTTCGGTCTGTTCTCGACCCAAAAAGTCACAGTGCCCCTGTTAAAACCTGTGTCGAGGCAGGTCCCTCTTTCGGTGCCCGGATGAAGGGATCTACCGCCGTGTAACAAAGCACAGCCAGCACAGCGGCTCGAACAACATCCATTCATTATTCCACAGCGTCAGTGAGTCAGAACTCGGGACTCTGCTCACCTATGTTCCCCGCTCAGGGCCTCGCTGGGCTGCGGTCAAGGTGTTGGCTGGCCTGTGCTCCTATCCGGAAGCTCAGCTCGACGAGGGTCCGCCTCCAAGCCCCCCCCAGGACATTGCCGACATGTGTCCCCCTGCAGCTGCAGAATGCACTGCCGGCCCAGAGCCCAACGTGGGGCTCGAACCCATAAACTGTGAGATCGTGACCTGAGCCAAAATCAAGAGTCCGGACACTTAACCGACTGAGCCGCCCAGGCGCCCCTTCTAAATACTTCTTTAGAAAGCTCACCTGATTAGGTCAGGGCCACCAAGGATGATGCCCCTTTTAATTACCTCAAAGTAAAGCTTATCAGGGGCCTTAATTACCTCTGCAGAAGTCCCTTCACCTTTTTCACGTCACGTAATCTAATCACTGGAGCGACAGCCAGCAAGTTCACGTGTTCTGACCACACTCAAGAGGAGGAGGAGAGGATGGGGTGACCGGGTGGCTCAGTCGGTTAAGCGTCCGACTTCGGCTCAGGTCATGATCTCGCAGTTTGTGAGTTCGGACCCTGCGCTGGGCCCTGGGCTGACAGCTCGGAGCCTGGAGCCTGCTTCCGATTCTGTGTGTGTGTCTCTCTCTCCTCTCCCTTCCCTGCTCATGCTGTCTTTCCCTCTCTTTCTCAAAAATAAATAAACCTTTAAAAAAAGAAGAGGAGGAAGAAACAGTGGGGGCTATCTTAGAATTCTGACTTCCACACCTCGTTTAAACCTTTGATCAAATGATGCCTATTCTGGTCATACCATTTAATATTATAACCCACCCCACTCCCACCCCCTACCATGACTCTTACCCTACTCTACTCTTTTTTTTTTTTTTAACATTTATTTATTTTTGAGAAAGAGGCAGAGCATGAATGGGGGAGGGTCAGAGAGAGGGAGACACAGAATCTGAAATAGGCTGTAGGTTCCGAGCTGTCAGCACAGAGCCCTGCCTGGCGCTCGAACTCACGGACTGCGAGATCATGACCTGAGCCGAAGTCGGCCGCTTAACCAACTGAGCCACCCAGGCGCCCCAACCGTACTCTACTCTTTAAAAAAAAAATAAATTCTATTATTTAGAATAGTTTTAAGTTTACAGCAAAATTACAAAGATAGTACAGAGTTGCCATCTAGTCCACATTTAGTTCCCCTATTATTAATATCTTATAGTTTTATGGTGCATTTGTTACAATTAATGAACCAATATGGATATATTATTATTATTATTATTATTAACCAAGGTCCACACTATTCAGATTTCTGCATTTTTACCCCTAAAATTCTTTTTACAGTCCAGGATCCCATCCAGAATAATGGATTATATTTACTTGTCATGCCTACTTGGTCTTCTCTGGACCGTGCCAGTCTCTCAGACTTAAATGGGAATCGTGGTGAGTTGTTGAAGCCTGAAAGTGGACAAGCTTGAGAGTGAGACACTCACAGGGCAGCAGTCTTCGGTAGGGCCTCACTGTTCGGCGGTGAAACCCACCGGGTTGTTACACAAAAGGGCCAAGAAAGATCCTGGCTGGACCTGGCAGGAGAAGAGTAATCATTGTGAAATCCTCCACACCATTCTCTGTAAGAAGTCCAACTATACAGGGGAAAGACTTTGCCAGAACCTTATTCCATTTGTGGAAGGACATTTGCTTGACTCCAGCTACCTCTAGTCTTCCTGGCTAACCTAAGGGGAGAAAACAAAAGATTTTCTAAAAATTGTGAAGATCACAGTCTAGGAGGGGCCAAAGCAACCAGGAGAAGAGAGTGACATGAGGTTGGACCTGCCCTCAATCTTTCTCAGATAGTGTTAAGAAAGCACCAGAAAAAAAAAAAAAAAAAAAAAAAAGGTGGAGGCCTGCTTTGTGACTCAACTTGTTTCAAGGACGTTCTTCAGGAAGTAGAAGAGAGAGCTGTGTGTGTGGGTGTGGCTTTTCAATGCACAGCAACCCTTCCCAATGGTAAACATGGCCAGACTGCTTTTGTTGAAATTGACTTATTCTGGTTCATATTCTGTCCTTTCCAGTAAGCGTAGAAAGGGGTTGAAGAGAGTGACAGCAGTTGAACCCTACTTGTAATGGGCACTGACTGCCGTGGCAGGTATAATCTCACTGTGTGGGGAGAGAGGGCACGTGGGAGGGATGGGCAGGCTGGGAAAGACTGTCAAAAAGAAGTAATGCCTTAGCATAGCCTTCAAGACCGAGTAGGAACTAGGTAAAGAAGGGGAAGGGGGAAGGAGTGCATTCTGAGCAAAGCAAGAATCATGAATGTAAGCCTAGAGGCAAGAGAGAAAAGAGCCTATTTTGGGGGGTTGTAAGAAACTGAACATGAGTGTTTATGAAGGAGCAACAATGTTCATGAACACCGAGTGTTATGAAGGAAGTGCAACACAGTCAGAAAATGAAGCTGGAGAGGGAGGCGGGGGTCAGATCATACAGAGCGTTGTGTCCATGGCTAGGGAACTCATTTTTTCCTTTTTTAGAAAAATTTTCAACATTTATTTTTGAAAGAGAGAGGCAGCGTGAAGGGGGGGAAGGGAAGAGAAAGAGGGAGACCCAGAATCTGATACAGGCTCCAGGCTCCAAGCTGTCAGCACAGAACCTGACACGGGGCTCAAACTCACAAACCGCGAGATCATGACCTGAGCCGAGGTGGGACTTAACCACTTCAGCCACCCGAGCGCCGCTTGTTTTTTATTCTAAAAACAAAGCCATTGAACGGTAATGGTGCCATCAGATTTTTTATATTAGGAAGATGATTGTGGTTGCTGCGTGGAAAATGGGTTGTAGGTGGTGGCGGGGTGTGAGTGACAAGGAACATCAAGGACGTCAAATGGGAGTCCCAGGTCCTAGCATTAATGTAGGTTATTTATGATCACGCCCTGAACTTAAGGGTGGCAGCGAGGAAGTACCAGAATAGAGAAACATTAGAGAGATAATTAAGGAGTACAATCTGCTGGTATTGGTGATTGATTGGATGGGGCATGGAAAGGGGAGAAGAGGAACTCGAAGGTGACCCCAAGAATCTGGTGGGGATATACTTTTTGTCCTGTACCAAGAGTGAGTGCATTGGGAAAATAGTGTCTACATTTCTTTTCGGGAGCTTCTCAAAGGTTTTATGCAGTGAAGGTAATTGTTTAAGGATATCATCTGTCTTAATTAGAGCATTCAGAATGTGAAATCTTTGAATGATCCTGAATTTCTGGTGAGGAATGCCAAACACATGCAATTGTAACAACTTGGAGAAATTAAAAAAAAAAAAAAGAAAGAAAGCTATTTTACTAATGTCCACTCCAGTTGTCGATCAGGAAGTTTTTAGTTCAAGCAGCAACTAGTTATAGGAGTTTAACTGTAGACAGAATGGTAAGCTGAGGGTCGTTCAGTGTTTGTCCCTTGCCAGGTTCTGTCCTTGTTACTGACAAACCAAAAGACAAACCAAAAAAGACAAACTGAGTTTGTAACTTTTCAGTTGGACAACTTGAAAAAAATAGGAAGCATTTACTGCCCTGTAATATTTACCTGATTGAGTTATTTTTAGATTGCACCGTGAGAGTATTGCCAAATACTGAAAGCTGACACATCATCTTAGAAGGGATGAAGTTTGATTGTGAAATTGGACATGAACTTATCCGGCAAGAACACAACTCCTGAAGTGTTCTTGCCTAAAACATTTCTGTTCATATAAACTTATGAGAATGTCAGAGGTGACATTTTAAAGGTCAACCAGTCCAGCCCACTTTTAGGCATAGATGAAACTAAGACCTACGGAGAAGTGGTTAAGGAACCTGTCTATGGTCACAGGGCACCTTTGGAACTGAGTCAAGACGCAGTCGTTAATTTTCAACCATCAGGTCCAGTGCTCATCAGACCGTCTTGCACCCCTATGTATGACTGGCTTCCAAATGCATATAGCTACTGTTATTAATAAACAATAATAATTATGAATGCATTTGAAAGTATTACTAAACTCAGGGGAAGTTTATAAAACTTTATAAAAATCAATGTGTTTTTCCCCCAATCGACAAACAATAAGATTACCACTTCCCTCATGTGGAGGTCAATATAACCGAGGAAGAAGCCAGTGATAAGATGTTCTCACGCTCAAAAAAAAAAAATTTGGAACCTTCTTGTTGTGGGTTGAATCCTGTCCCCCGAAAAGATATGTTGAAGCCCTACTCTCCAATACGTGTGACTTTATTTGAAAATATGGCCTTACAGATGTTACCACGTTAAGATGAGCCATACTTGATTAGGGTCGGTCCTAATCCACTAAGACCGATGTCCCCACATGAAGAGGAGAAGAGAGACACAGGGAGAATGCTATGTGATGACAGAGGCAGAGATTGGATCCACACATCTATCCATCAAGAAATGCCACGGATTGCTGGTAGGCACCAGAAACTATGAGAAAGGCATGGAACAGATACTCCCCCAAAGCCTTCAGAGAAAGCATGGCCCTTCTGACACCTTGATTCAGACCTTTAGCCTCTAGGACTGTGTGACAATGAATCGTTGGTGCTTTAAGCCACCCAGTTGGTGGTGATTTGTTACAGCAGCCTCAACAGGCGAATACACTTGGTTTCCACTGAGGGCGGCCAACAGGCTATGTATGGAAGACACCGGTCGAGGTGGAATGTTATCATCATGTGCTATTTATTTGCCTGGCTTCTTTCCCTTCACCCCTAGATGCTGCCACTTTCAGCTGAGAGCACAGTGCTTCTCTGTCACCTGTACTATGCGGTGAATGGATTTTAACTGAGGTCATGTCTCCTGTCCTCTTGTACTCTTCACCCCTCCCTGCTTCTGTCTGCAGGGATGGAGGTCTTCCGCACTGCGCTCGTAGGTTAGACTTGTTGTAGAGGATGGAAGTGCGTGGGGTAAAGCGATGATGGCTCTTTTGAGCTCTCCCATGCTTTCATTTAAAGAAAAAAACAACCTCAGTTTGCTTTTATTGAAAACATTAAGGGTTATTTCCTCGCTGGTCCTCCACCTCCAAATGGAAACCTACGCATGTATCCTTTTATCTGAATCCTAACTAGAAATTTGGCTCCTCTTTGCCGCACCAGGCAAAGATGAAAGCGGAAGTCAATATCTAGGAAAGAAAACAGAGAACCACGAAGTATGGCATTTGGGCGGCACAAAATACACGCAATCATTCCCCCTGGCAATTCTGTCCCAATTAGACACACGAGTGACCTCCATGCTTTACTGTTCAATGTACTCAAGTGCAGGGCTTCCCGGGTATTAATGCAACACTGGCTTTGAATCTTGTTCTTTCAACAGCATCATGCTCTGGCATTGAACTTTGGGGTTGGGAGGGATGTCAGAAGACAGTGAGCTCAGGGGGTCTGGGGAAGCACTGAGACTCACACAAGTTCACAGAACTAATTGATGGTAGAGTCAAACCGGGACCACGGGCCTCCTGTGCCCCAGCCTGGCATCATTTCAGCCAAATGTCTCTTCTTTTTAGATGAGATTTAGTTTTCTTTCGGGAAGTGTTATCTCTCTCCTCCTCTTCCAGGCAAGTGTAGTGTAGTGCAAGGTCTGATCTCTGAAGGTGAAGGACAGAACTTTCCTGCAGGGTCATCGCCAGTGCTTTCTTATTTCAGCTAAAACTGCGATAGTTTGCCCTCCCACCAATAGAATAGAATAGAATGGAATGGAATGGAATAGAAGCTTCAGATAATGAGCTCATTCAAAATAAACAATCGTAATTTCTTTTTTTTTCAACGTTTTTTTTTTAATTTATTTTTGGGACAGAGAGAGACAGAGCATGAACGGGGGAGGGGCAGAGAGAGAGGGAGACACAGAATCGGAAACAGGCTCCAGGCTCCGAGCCATCAGCCCAGAGCCCGACGCGGGGCTCGAACTCACGGACCGCGAGATCGTGACCTGGCTGAAGTCGGACGCTCAACCGACTGCGCCACCCAGGCGCCCCAACAATCGTAATTTCTTAGTTTTGACCATCGCACTATGGCTATGCAAGATGGTAACATGGAAATCTGGGTAAGGGATATAAAGGAACTCTATACTATTTTTGCAACTTTCCTGCATGTCTAAATTTAGTTCAGATTAAAAAGGTTTAAAAAATTGAATAAGCAGGATTTTGAAATATACCGATGGCTTTCCTACCTAACCTTTTCCTGAAAGAAAGTGTGTGTGTGTGTGTGTGTGTGTTCCTCAGAACATTCTTTACAAATTCTGACCTTATACTGCTGCAATGGAGTAAGCTTGATAAGTTCCTCTTATCATCTTGTGAAAATTACATTTTGTTAATAGCCATTAACCACCATATGATAGACTATGCACTCAGTAGCTATAATGTGCACGTAGTACAGCTATGGGAAAGAAACCAAGAGTACTCTTGGGGGCAATGCGATGATTGGCTAATCCTCTGTTGGAAAAGCTATAGCGCTCCACTTCTCCCAGGGGAGAAAATGCAGTGAATATCAACTGGAATCGGAAACTGGTAGCTACTCCTCTCCAAGCCCATTTCTACATTTCAAATCCATGTAATTGTTTCAGAAGCCCAGATGTATTCAATGTTATCTCTCGCAATTGCCCGGAATGGGTCTTACAATGCATTTATATTCATCAGTTAACTGTCGAGTGCCTACTGTTTGGAAGGCATCGTTCTGGTTGGAAAGACAGACAAATAGGGAGATAAACATTATATAGTTTGATAAGGGCTATGGTGGGGGGAGTCACATGGTTCTATCAACGCACAGAGGATTAGTACTTCTAATTTGGCCTTTGGAGTGGAGAGGCCACGGAGGACTTCCTGAAGGAGGGACTACCTGGGGCTGATTCTTTAAGGAAGGCGTGAGGTAGCCAAGCACAGGAGGCAAAGACCATAGAGAAGCACTGTAACCAGAGAGAGGAATATGAGCACAATTATAAGGACAGTTTGGCGTGTGTGGGCGAGCAGTCCGTTAGAGTTGGGTCATAAGGTGTGCGTGTGTGGGGGGAGAGTGCTGGGGGACAGGGCAGTGGCGTGGACTGACTTTTGTCTCAGAGGCTCACTCTGGCTGTGGAATGGAAAGTGGATCGCGGCTCAACTAGAATGGAAAGAGAACCTACTGAGGAGGCTGTTGCGGCAGACCAGGCGAGAGAGGACGGCGGCTCGGAGAAGGATGGTGGCAATGGGGGTGGTGAAATAGATCCGCTACAATTATATTTAAGGGGTGAATTTAGAAGTATGCGGCGCGTTATTGAATGTGGGGTTTTACCGAGTCAATAAAAGATGATGTCCTGACTTTTGCTTTTCCACATGAGTTAGCTATAGCTTCAACTTCTTTCTACTTCCTTCACTTTGTTGTCTTAACTGAAACCTGGCTTTCCTAAGGGCACTACTTTCCTTGGGCCGTCTCAGACTAAAAGGGCAGAACGAAGGGAACACCGTATGTTCCCAGGTACGGTTTATGGGAATGCCAAAAAGACATAGGTCAAATAATTTTTTTTTTTACCATTTTGCACTCAGTTAAAATAAATGAAATTAAAAAAAAAAAAGTTTAGTTCCAGTGTAGTTAACATGCATTGTTATATTAGTTTCAGGTGTACAATATGGTGAGTCAACAATTCCGTGCATTCCTCAGCGCTCATCAGGGTAAGTGTTCTGTCGATCCCCCTTGTCTGTTTCACTCATCCCTCCTCCCCCCTCTCCTCTGCTAACCATCAGTTTGTTCTCTAACGTTAAGAGCTTGTTCTTTTGTTCGTCTCTTTTTTTCCTTTGTTCATTTGTTTTTTTTTTTCAAAATTTTATTTAAATTCCAGTTCGTTAACACACAGTGTACGGGTGCCTGGGTGGCTCACTCAGTTAAGCGTCTGGCTCTTGATTTCAGCCTAGGTCGTGATCTCATGGGTATGAGATTGAGCCCCATGTCGGGCTCCACACTGTGCGTGGAGTCTGCTTACGATTCTCTCTCTCACTCTCCCTCGGCCCCTCCCCTGCTTGTACTCTCTCTCTCTCTCTGTCAAAAAAATACAGTATAATGTTAGTTTCAGATGTAGAGTTCAGTGATTCATCACTTACATACAACACTCAGTGCTCATCACAACAAGTCCTTTGCTTCTTAAATTCCACGTATGAGTGAAATCGTACAGCATTTATCTTTGGCTAACTTGTTTCACTTAGCGTTATACCGTTTAGCTCCACCTATGTTGTTGTATATGGCAAGATTTCATTCTTTTTCATGGCCGAGTAATATTCCGTTATACATACATTATATATATCACACTTCTTTATCCAGTCATCTATCGATAGACACTTGGGTGGCCTTCATAATTTAGCTATTGTAAATAATACTGCAGTAAACATTGAGGTGCATGTATCTTTTTGCATTGGTGTTCTTGCATTCTTTGGGTAAATATGCAGTAGTGAATTTGCTGGATCGTGTGGTAGTTCCATTTTTAATTTTTTGAGGAACCTCCGTACTGTTTTCCAGAGCGGCTGCACCCGCTTGCATTCCCACCCACAACGCAAGAGGGTTCCTTTTTCTCCACATCCTTGAGAACACTTGTTGTTTCTTATGTTTTTGATTTTAGCCATTCGGACAGGTGTGAGGTGGTATCTCATTGTGGTTGTGATTTGCGTTTCCCTGATGATGAGTGATGCGGAGCGTCTTTTCACGTGGCTGCTGGCCATCTGGAGGTCTTCTTTGGAGAAGTGTCTCTTCGTGTCTTCTGCCCATTTTTTAACTGGATTATTAAAATCAATGACATTTTTGAAAACTAAATAAAGAAACATACTCTAGGTTCACTCTCAACTTATTTTCTAGACAAATCTTAACACGGACAAGGGAGAGGAGGCACAAACGTTTGCACCGCCGCTTGAACATCAATTACTCTTGGTCTGTCACTGCTCACGTTGTGAACACGGAGTGAAAGTGTCACCGTTGCTCTCCGTGGCCTTTTCTAGAATATTATTCATCTATGCTGTAGTTAAATCCCTTCGCTACCATGAAAGTCCTATTATTTATCTCTAAAAACCTTTCTATCTCCATTTTATTACCACAAGCACCCTTCCTTCCACCCTTCCTTTCTAGTTTACTCCTATCACCGCTGTCATTTCACCTTTGGAAGACGTCCAAACCGCTTACCCCTCTGTTATTTTCCCAATCGACCCTCCACGTCCACTACTTTCCTTTTTAAGCAGCCCAGTTTTATAATGAATCACTTCAGTAACATTTTTGTCGACGCCCCAAACACCTTACGTCATCTGCTCTTCATTGCACCAACCTGAAATGGCCCCACTTTGTGTCAATCCAGCCATGCACCTTCTCTGATTGTGCCAGGCGACAGCCGAATACTGCAAAACCTGTGATTCAACAGAACAGGTGAGTTCGAATAAGAATTCGTGATCATGAACTTCCTGTGGGCCCTTGATCCTTCCTGAAATAAACCTATTCTCTTTCTAGGGTCAATCTATTCCCCGTCTCTGCACAAAGACCATTTCGAAACTTTTCTTGAGCTTGAGCTTCCGATCTTATCACTGCCCATTCTCCCAGGACCTTTACACTCAGGAGCTTTATTTTTTTATTTTTTTATATTTTTTTAATGTTTACTTATTTTTGAAGGAGAGAGAGACAGAGAGTGAGCAGGGGAGGGGCAGAGAGAGAGGGAGACACAGAATCCGAAGCAGGCTCCAGGTTCCAAGCTGGCAGCACAGAGCCCGACGCAGGGCTCGAACTCACGAACCTTGAGGTCATGACCTGAGCTGAAGTCAGACGCCCAACCGACTGAACCACCCAGGCGCCCCTACACTCAGGAACTTTAAAGTATTGTTTACTCCTTTTTATTCATCGTTTTCAACCCCTCAAATAGACTATTTGTATCAGCTTTTATACATGCTCCATTCTCTCCATGGAAAAGAAAATTAGCACTCGTGTACAGCGTCCACTTCCTCCCTCGTCTTCACTCCTCAACTCAACGCAATCCAACTGCCACCCCATTGTGCCCCAAGCTAGCCATTGCTGAGGCCATTGGTGAGCTCTGTCACTAAATCCAAAAAGCATTTTAAAATCCCCATTTTGTTTGACTTCTCATTAACGTTCAACCCGTGGACCGCCCCCTCTTTCATTTTCAGTTTTTTGGAGAAAAAGTGAACGCTTTTGTGATACAACCTTTGTTTTCCTGCTTTGTCTCTTACCACCCCCCCCATCCTCTGCCTCCGTGGCAGTGCATTATCTCCCTTCACCTTCACCCCAAACCTCAAGGTTCCCCGTGCTTCCCATGGTAAGAGAGGATGCCGTGAATAGAGGGAGCTTCTTGCATCGACTGTAGTCTGAGTCCCTTGGCGCTTTCGTTGTAGGAGTCCAGGGAAAACAATGTCTACCTCAGATTTCTTACAGTCCATCCTCGGGTCGATGGCTTTCACACTGTGCCTGCCCCGTCCTTGGCTCCCGTGAAAGCGTTTCGGGGCCACTGTGGGCGGATCAAGGGGAAAGCTGTGCTGATCGGGACTCAGCCTCAGTCCAACCTGGGTTTCGGTCAAGACCAGCTCCGTTTTCATCTGATTCATCTCATTGGAATTTCACGTAATATTTCATGGGCACCAATCGTTTTTCTGCGCATCCTCACGTGTTTATGTACAAACATACACACGCCCACACCACACCCACATGCAGGCCTAATGCAATGGTCGCCCTGGGCCTGAGACTAAGAAACAAAGCGTTGGTATCATGTTAAGTTTTAGATGTCTGCCTGTCTGCTTCGAGTGCGCAAGTCCTCCGCAGAGACAGATTAAGGGTTGTCTGTAAGGCCTCAGACGGGGCGCAGTATGCCGGTTTTGGGGCTGCCCCGTTCTCACTCGAAGGAAAAACGTGTTCCTTTCCCCGTTGCCTGAACTTGATGCGTCTCGGAACTTCTGACCCCACATCTATTTAATCCGTCATGGCAGCTAAAGCCTTCTGCTGATGCCCTAAAATGAAAATTGCCAACCAGGGATGGCAACATCAAAATAAGACTGATGAGTATACTAATTATTTCAGCGGAGAGATGCTCTATAAAGAGGCCTGACGGGAAACACTATCAATGTTAGCTACCAAGAAAAGGAAAGACAGCATTTCAGCAAATAGGGTGCTTAATCAGCAAAAGAAGGCCTTCCAGAGATCAGTTTAAATCTTAAGCACGAAAAGTATGTTAGTGAATGTCAAGTTGAATATTCAGTCTGCTCTTTCCAATTTAAGTTTGATTCAAAGCGCATTTATTGGGGCTTGGTATATGTCAGGCGCTCTGTCCCCTGCCATGGGGCATACAGATGAATGAATCATGGTTGCTGCCCTTAGGGAGCTTGCAGTATATCATCTACAGATCACATGTCTCTTGCGCCAAATGATTAAACCCTAAAGTCTCCGAGCTGCTCAAGGTGAGCTGAGAATGCAGAGTACAACAGAGCCAAACAAACAGAAACACCGTGACGCTGCTCGGGATCCAGTTCCAGAAAGATCTGTATAGGAAGCGCAGCTTTTTCCAAGGAAGGTTTAAGATACCCTCTATGACGCCACAGTGCTCAGAGAACGCAGATGAAAGAGAAAGAATATATTCTGGCAGAGCAGGCAGGTGTCATTTGTGCTAAAAAGAAAAATATAACAGCATTATGAGGCCATTCCCATAAATCGGTAAAGCAGGAAACCAGTATTTTATGTTGTTAACTGAGTCCGAGGGGCTGAGTAGTTCTGTAGCAGAACTAATGGATTTCTTAATGTTAATAAATACTATAGAATATATAATAATATATTCTACATATGAATATGCAGATTTATATAATAAATATATAATAGGTATTCTATATATTAATATATAGGGTATATTAACATAGAATATTATGTGTATTCTATGTATTAATATATGGGGTATATATATACACATAATATTCTATAAATATATACCTTATATATTAATATATCCTAATATAATTAATATACCCTATATATTAATACATAGAATACACATAATAAATATTCTAGATATTAATGTACAATACGTTGTTGGATTTATTAATATTACTAGCAATAGATAACATTTAAGGAATTTTTATTCTCTGCTCCAGGCATTTTTCTACAAAGTTCCATTCATATTACATCATTCAGTCTCTCTAAGAAATCTAAGTGATACGTATTAATGTTTTTATTTTATCACTGCAGTAGCTGAAGCTTACAGGTTATCTAATTCCTCCAAAGTAAGTGGCGTCGCCCACACTTACTGGCTGGACATTGGCGATTTGGGCAGAAGTGGGTGGAGTCGTAGGATGGGGGGCAGATTAGAATGGGTCAAGGAGTCGGGCAGCGGGGTGGCTCAGCTGGTTAAGTGTCCAACTTTGGTTCAGGTCATGATCTCATGGCTCGTGAGTTCGAGCCCTGCGCCGTGCTCTGTGCCGACAGCTCAGAACCTGCTTGGGATTCTGTGTCTCCCTCTCTCTCTCTGCCCCTCCCCTGCTTGTGTTCTGTCTGTCTGTCTCTCTCAAAGATGAGTAAGAAAATAAGAAAAGAAGGAAAAGAAGGAGATCTCTACTTTAACAAGTAAAAAGGCAAAGACTAGTCCAGATACAGGTCAGTTTGTAACATTTGATAGGCAAAAACTGAAGCGCTTTTTCTGTCTGATGGCATCTATTTCCTTTGTGAAGGAGGAGACGAGATCATCTTATAAAAAGAAAAGAAGTGGGTGTGGGGGGCGCCTGGGTGGCTCAGTGGTTAAGCATCTGACTTTAGCTCAGGTCATGATCTCACGGGTTCGTGAGCTCGAGCCCTGCATCGGGTGAGCGTTTCTCTCTCTCTCTCTCTCTCCCTCTCCCTCCCTCTCTCTTCCCTTTAAAAAAAAAAGGAAAGAGGAAGTAGGGTCAGAGTTTTACTGGGTTTGAAATAGACCTTGGAGAGACTGGAAGACTCAACTGAGAAGGGAAATAATAGGTTGAGGATTGATTTATTTAAGCTTTGTGATCATAAATTTGTAGTAATGTGAACCCACACTATTTGAGAATTTTCTGTTGTGGCCCTGGGTTGCTGCATTGCAGGGAGAGAAAAGGTGGCTGTTTGAATTTAGCTCTTGTTGGGATTTGCCAGATAAGTGCAGCGAAAGACAGATGGGCGAGGGAGATTAGGGTAATGACAATAGTGTTATTGATGTGACAGAATGTGGAATCTAAGCTGGATAAAGAGGGCAGTGAAGAAAGTCAAGGGCTGATCAATAGGTAGAAAGCAGAGAAGGTGATGGGCTGAATGTCATTAGGAGTGGGGGCTAATTTAACACTCACAACGGGGATGCTTTCAGCCAGTTTAAAGAGTTAGAGATAGTGTTCGAGAATGATACATTTGAATCAATGCTTTTAGTGGTGGCATAATTTCAGGTAATAATGGAGTCCATGGTATGAAGGTGGAAATGGGTGGATAAACCGGAAGAGAGAAGACAGCATAATCCCTTCTGGATGTGCTGAACTTGACCTAAAGTCTGGGTTTCTGCATTGTTGCGTTCCTGATTTCTTTCTTTCCTTTTCTGTTTTTTGTTTTTTTCTGTTTTTGGTTTCATTATTTCTATAGCCTGTATAATGAGATAATCTATGGTGTGTTGAGATACTAATTTTTGTTTTATTCTTGCTGTAAGAAATTTGAAAACTCCGAAGCTACTATTGCCTTGTGTTCTAAGATGTAGGCCACTCGTTCTAAGCTAGAGCAATACATCATCCCCCTCCCGTCCCGTCCCCCCCCCCCCCGCCTCCCCCAGGAGGCACTTTGGAAGGGGGTTGGAGCGGTTTGGGGTGGAGATTAGGAAGCACTTTGGGCACTCACTGAGTAGTGGCCAGGCAGGCTGGGTGCTCTGCGGTGTGAGGACGAGCATTGCCAAAAGTTTTGCCATTTTCGGCCTTCTTTTTGGATGTCCCACTAGACGTTATTGTAGGTGTAAAACCTGTTTGAGTGGAGAGCCGAACTCAATTTTACACAGACGCCGAAAATACTTGTTGCATATTTTGGCAACCGTTAACGTTTCAAAGATGTGAACTTCGGTGAAAAATGGGAGAGCCCTGTCTTCAGTTTGGTTTGGAACTTGTCGAGATTTGCTCACCACATGCCAGGTAAGACCATGATGTGAATTCTGCCACACACGTTTGAGATGTCTGTGTCTGCATTTGTAACGGCTGTGTGCGAATCAGTAAAAGGAACGTTTTACTTCTAAATCTCTTCAATGAAAATAAATATTATTAAATTAGCAGATACAGGAATTACACTTCATCCGTAAAGGTTGCTTGGTGTATATCGTTAACGCTGTTATTGCCTTGCGATGATGACACCGGTTAGACATCTTAGTTGTAAACATTTCATATAAAAAACTGTAATATTGGTGTTGCCTGTTGCTTTTCAATCTCATTCTGATTTTGGGCCCCCAGGTCTACCGTAAGTCCTCTAAAGCTTCCTTCATTAGCTTCCTTTTCCTTTTTTTCTCAAGTTTTGACTTAAATTCCAATTAGTTAACATGCAGGGTAATATTGGTTTCAGATGTCGAATGTAGGGATTCATCACTTACACACAACACCCAGTGCTCATCACAACAAGTGCCCTCCTGATCCCCATCACCCATGTTTGTTCTCTACAGTTAAGACTTTGTTTCCTGAGGGGCGCCTGGGTGGCTCGGTCGGTTAAGCAACCGACTCTTGATTTCGGCTCAGGTCATGATGTCGGGGTCATGAGATCGAGCCCTGTGTCGGACTCTGTGCTGGGCGTGGAGCCTGTTTAAGATTTTCTCTCTCCCTCTCCCTCTGGCCTCCCCTGCTCACTTGCTCTCTCTCTGTCTCTGTCTCTCTCTCAAAAAAAAAGAGTTTCTTGATTTGCCTCTCTTTTTTCCCCTATGTTCATCTGCTTTGTTTCTTAAATTCCACACAGGAGTAAAATCATATGGTATTTGTCTTTCTCTGAGGAAGCTTAGTATAATACTAAGTCCGTTCACGCCATTGTAAATGGCAAGATTTCGTTCTTGTTGACGGCTCAGTGATAGTCTTTACTCTTTATTATTCTTTTTTTTTATTAAGTTTTTTTTCAACGTTTATTTATTTTTGGGACAGAGAGAGACAGAGCATGAACGGGCGAGGGGCAGAGAGAGAGGGAGACACAGAATCGGAAACAGGCTCCAGGCTCTGAGCCATCAGCCCAGAGCCCGACGCGGGGCTCGAACTCCCGGACCGCGAGATCGTGACCTGGCTGAAGTCGGACGCTTAACCGACTGCGCCACCCAGGCGCCCCTCTTTATTATTCTTTATCATGGATCCTTGACCCACATCTTCTTTATCCATTCATCAGTCGATGGACACTTGGGCTGTGCCCATAATTTGGCTATTGTCGATAACGCTGCTATAAACATTCGGAGTGCTTGTATCCCTTTGGATCAGGATTTTTGTATCCTCTGGGTAAACACCTAGTAGTGCAATTGCTGGATTGAAGGTAGTTCTATTTGTAACTTTTTGAGGAACCTCCATACTGGTTTCCAGAGTGGCTGCACCAGTTTGCATTCCTACTGTTAGCTTCTTTTTCGAATGTTCTCTCTATCCTCCCATTGTTTAGTGAAAGCCACGGTCTCTAAGGCCTTTTTATGTATGAGAGACTACGATATAGACCTTGGAATGTGATGGGATTTCAAACTAGAAGATGTGTTTTCAGTGATACTGCATCTGTACTCTGTAGGTTATAAGCCTTAAAAATGAGGACCAACTCATCCGTGAGAATAGCATCCTTGCTCCCTTTTTCATTGGAGTGTGTAATTTGTCTGGTGTATTAGTCCCATTGCAATAAAGGTTATTTCTCTGGCCATACGCGGATCTGTCTAGATCATTATTATCCTCACATGTTTTCCTCAATTAATTAATTTCTTCTCATTAATTTCTTCTATTTAATTTCCCCTTAATGATACAGTTCTGGCATCATATTTTTATATCTTAAGTATGTGAGTATGTAGATTGGAGGATGTGTGACTTTCTTTCCAGGATAGTAAAAATGGGTGTTACAAAATATTTGTTAGAAAAGGGAACACGAATGTGGTGTGGTTGATGTCTGGGCTTCCCTTCCTGCTCCCCTCCTCTGGGTTAAGATTTTGTAGGTTTCAACGTTAGATCCTTCAAGCGATCCTGGTGGACTTGAGGAAAGGGAAGCAGGTGCCTGGACCAAAGGCGAGTGACCTGTCCTGGGGCACTCAGTGGATTCCCCAGACGATGGCAGATGGGTTTGGGTCTTAGCTTTGGCAGTGAATTCCTTGAGTGGAAGACACCTGTTCTCTGCTTCCCTGAAGATCTCCAAAGGGGAGATGGCTATGTGGGATGAGGGGGGGAGGCCAGGCATAGCCCTTCTGTCTCCCGTTTAAAACCAAAGGCGAAGGGGGTCCCCAAAGGAACTGCTGAGATTGAATTTCCTATCAGTTGTAACAGATGGGGGCTAAATTAGATCTAACTGATTGAATAAAGAAAAAAGAAAAAGTCACGAGCCCTGAAAGGGCACTGGTGAAAACTCATACCAATTACACTTGAGCTTGATAACATTATTTTAGACATAGTCTCGTCAGAGAAACCTTGGAAAACCTTTAGTGAGAGACGACTATTAGCATAGCTCTGTTACTGCATATTCCCAAGAACTAGTAGCTTCTCGTTGACCTTCTGCCCTGTCCCTCCAGCACCTCCGCAATGAATATCTGTTTACTTTTAAACCTCCACATTCACTAGCATCTCTGGGTGAAGGCTTCGGGGAATATAAGTCAATGAGCGGTTCCACTTTCCAGCAAGATTCACACATCTTGCTCTGGTTTGTTACACCGCGGAGGGCCTGGCTCTACTGCTAAAAAGCGGAACTTCAAATTGTCAAATCCCGGTGCTTTTGTGAAGCTGGTGTTTGTGAGAAAGCAGACTGAATTCATCAGGGTCAGACAGTAGTTGGATTAAATCACCAGGGAAGACCAGGGGAAAGCTATTGGGGCGCCGACACTTGGGAAAGGAGAAAACGGATCTCTGAGCCGAGCTTACCAAACAGAACTCTCTGGACATATCGCTTAGGAGTGATTGGATAGTGAATTAAAACGTCTGCATTCGTGTTTCCCCTTGACTGACTGTTGCACAATGAATGCTTTTGAGGAGAGATCTATATGGCTTTTTTCTACTCAGCTGAAAGCTTTAGAGCGCAAGACAAGATATTCAGTTGTGTGGCTCCATTGTGTGAGTCGTCACAAAATGAGGTGGGGAAGAAATATTGCTCTTTAAAAGTTAGTGACCCGTGGGGATCTGACGTGGAATTGTAAAGAGTTCCAACTGGTCAAGGAAAGAAATGGCAGATAGGCAACTTGAAGAGGGTTCGGGCACTGCTTGAAAGACACGGGCATTGATTTCAAAGGGCTTTCCTTTCAGAGACGCACAGTCCAGGCCTTGGGGACTTCAATAGATGGTCAAGAAAATATCCACGTTATTGCTTTTGGGCTTTTCGCTGAATACGGTTTCCACAAACTGCTTTGAAAAGACCCCAAATGGTTAAATTTCATCAAACAAGTGGCTACTTTGAAACGGCTCATTAGCATCCTGTCCCCAAGCGGGGCCTTGACTGAATTCGGTTGCTTGTTTTCAAACACCTGTTAGAAAACCCAGCCATACGCAGACCACTCAGACAGAAGAGAGGTTTCGTGCTCGGAAACACAATCTTGGACGCCGTTTAAAAACAAATAATAATCTCCGAAGCAGTGTCCGTCCATTTGAGGAGGCCATGCCTCTGGGTATCTCGTAGTACCTGTTCCGAAACTACTGCAAGAGTAAAGCATGGTCCTTGTAGAACCTTCCTTCCGCCCGGCTTCCCGGCAGCGTCTGACACCGTTCCTTCCCCGGTTTGCAAGTCGAGTCTCCATTGTGTGTTGACGTCCGGTGCTCCCGCTTTAGCTTACAGCGATTCCTCATCAGGGCTCGTTTCTCTGCACATCCCCGAAAGGTTTACTCATCCCCGTGTCCTATTTTAGGCTTTCTTCTCTTTTTTTTTAAATTATTTTTTATTAAAAAAGTTTTTTTAATGTTTATTTATTATTGAGAGACAGAGACACAGAGCATGAGCAGGGGAGGGGCCGAGAGATGGAGAGACACAGAACCTGAAGCAGGCTCCAGGCTCCGAGCTGTCAGCACAGAGCCTGATGCGGAACTTGAACTCACGAACTGTGAGATCATGACCTGAGCCGAAGTCGGACGCTTAACCGACTGAGCCACCCAGGCGCCCCTTTTTAAAATTTTCTCTAATGTTTATTTAGTTTTGAGAGAGAGACACAGAGTGTGAGCAGGGGAGGGGCAGAGAGAGAGACGGACACAGAATCTGAAGCAGGCTCCAGGCTCCGAGCTGTCGGCACAGAGCCTGACTCGGGGCTCAAACCCATGAGCCGTGAGATCATGACCTGAGCCGAAGTCGGATGCTCAATCCACTGAGCCACCCGGGTGCTCCTAGAACATTTCTGTCATCATATAAAGTTCTATTAGAAAATGTTGTTTTGCACTGGGTGTTGTATGGAAACCAATTTGACAATAAATTTCATATTAAAAAAAAGAAAATGTTGTTTTGCATGCTAATGACTCTCACATGGGTCTCTAGTCCATACATCCCTCTGGGGCTTTAGACTCCTAAGAGCCTACCAGACATCTCCATTTGGATGTTCCATAGTTCTCCCAGACAAATTATCTCCACCAAACTGCTCCTTTCCCGGAAGTTAAAGTGGGGCCTTGAATGCAGAGTTAAGGGATTTCTTTACGAAGAGGAGAGCCATCAAGAATTTTGACTGTTTCCAGATAATTAATTTCAAAATTGATAGTTCTTTAAAATAAAGAAGAGTTCCAGTTTTTAAGTGTGGCATTTGACAGTTTCTAAGTTGAATCATCCCTTTCAATGACCCTGTAACTGGCACCCGTTCCCTCCCATTACCCCGGTGCCCACATTAATTTCACATCCTAGATGAACAATGAGGCTAACAAAGCAATCTTTGTGATAGGAATTCCACAGATTGCTTAATTGACACTTCCAAATCTCTCATTTATTCGGATTTCTAAATCAACAGAATTAGACTACAAATTAATTCATTAGCGCAAACAATAGAAAATGGGGTCAGGATTATTAGGAGAAGAATAGACAAGGAGAAGAATTGATCCTCGGTCAGATGTACAGGTTGATCCCTGAAACTCAGAAAAAGTAGGTCAACTTTTCCTTCTCTCTCTTAATTACATGCCCACAAGCTTCCTTCTTGTCAGGTCTGGAAATCTGTGTAATTATGTTTCCATATCTGATCGCCTCCAATTTCGAAATGAAATAAACAGTAGGAACCAGTCACATTAGCAAGAGCAGCCACGAAATTAACATTCATTAAGGCATTGTTCAGTTATGGAGTGCGATCCTCCAGTGACCCCAGGAAAGCAAAAATTCCGTTTACAATTAGGGATCTGTGGTACTCAATAAATATATGTGTTATTTTGGAAAGAATGCATCCTTTCCCCTTCTATCAAAGGGAATCTAGACCTGGAAAGGGCATGGCTAAGGAATAATTACACTTTGATGAAAAGAAGCCGAATTCACCTGGATCCAAATCAGGTCAGTAATTATGCACCCTGATGCAGTATAATGATCCTTTGGATTTAGAATTATAAACCTTTAGGAGAGTCTCAGCGTAATTCTGAACTTACAGCAAGGTAACGAGCAATGTTTCCCATTTGATTTTCCACGACGTGCAACACAATTCTATATTGAATTGCTAGTATTCTTTTATTACAGTCATTTCTCAGGCTTTTAAAAAAAAAATCCCCCCTCCCTCTAGATGAGTATATAGCTCCCACTGTCAGTCTTCGCTCGTCTTCCCAACTTTGAATACGTGGCTCTCCACAGCTCGGAAGCAAGCTACCTTTTGTCGGGTGGGCAAAACGTCTGCCTCCTCCCACAGTTTTCTTTGCTTCAAGACCTTTTTCAGCAGGGCCAAGAGTAAACCCGGAAAGATGATTTCAGCTCAATAACTAAAATGGCCCAAGAGAACACTGTCACCTTTGTCTGTCCTGCATTTGCCTGCCTACTCTATCCCACAACATATACATTTGATGTTTTGTTGGATTGTAGAGTGAAATGGCACAGCATACAGTCTACGTGGCAATGAGACCAAGGCACCCGTACTCAGAAAGAGCAACCAAAAGGAAGAGGGCAAAGGAGAGAGGGAGAGAAGGGGGAGGGAGAGAAATGAGGCACTTTTGTGTAAGAGGAAGGACAGACCTTCACCTTCATTATGTGAAAGTATCAAATGTTTGGTTCAAGGAAACGGATGGAGCCTCAGTTTCCTCATCTGTAAGATGAGAATCAGAATATGTATCTCATAGAGTCGGGGAGGATTAAATAAAGCTCTCAAATACCTAATATAGTGCCTGCCGCAAGGTAACCGTTCAATAAAGAATGGCACTCATCCTATGAATTACCAAATAGCCACATAGACATATTCGTCACGTTGACCTATACAAACAGTGTAAGGATGATATATGTTATACACATTTGAATGATAAAGCACAGATATTGAGCAGAAGTGAAATATGGAATGGTCGAAAGAGCGACTGGTTTGGAGTCAGTGTTTCAGTCTTGACTAGGATTGTTATTTAGCCGCATGATCTTGGGGAAGTCACACAGCCTTTGGAGCGGGAGTTTCTACCACCGCAAAATACGGGTCACATTCCCCACCCTGGCCATTTGGCGTGCTAATACATGCAAAGGGGCTGTTGTATGTAAAGCTCGCGGCGGGTGTGTGAAACACGGAGGCGTGAGACCCTGTTAGTACCCTTTGCGTTTGAAGAAGCAGCCCCAGAGGCAGGCCCTCTGTGTGTGTGTGTCCTCGCACAGGACCCTTTTCTCCCAAATGGCCTTCGGGAGCCTGGAACTGGCTCTGCGGAACCCGGGCCGGTCTTAGACTTGAAGTCTGCCCACGGCCTCCGGCCCCGTGGGCGTTAAGCCTCTCCGTTCTGTTTCTTGAGGCGCGACTGCCACGGCTGTAGGCTGTGTCCGGCCGGATGGCACCCAAGAGTCAGGGGAAGAACGCACCCGGGCGCTGGAGATGGCCATGGGAAGGCAGTGGCACAGGCCTTGCTGCCTCTCATAGGCACCTGGGCCCAACGCGCCAATTTTCAGGGAGGGCAGACACAGCCTCGAAATCATGTTCCGATCGTCACCATCTAGCAACAAAATCCTAGCACACCGTGCGAGCCGGTAAATGTTTGTTGAAGAATTCCAGGCCATCTCGAGTTTCGTGACCCCAATACATCTAACGACTTCGAGTCTACTGACTCTCCATTCAGTCGCTACACGCGGCGTTGAAGGGAGATTTTGTGCCTCGTTCCTGGGAAAATGATTTTTCTCCCCTCTCCTTCTCCTCCCTCAGAGACAGCCTTCCTTTGCCTTCTCTGGCGACCTCACTTGCAAATCTCCAGTAAATCAGGTACGCAGCATCTTCTGGATTTTCCTTTCTCTGCCAACTTTCAGTTGCTGATCAGGTTGCCATTTGGGATTGCTAAATGGCCTTCTAATTCCCATTTCACACCCGGTGCTTTGTCTCTTGTTGGCTCTACAGGACTGTCAGAACCTGTTTACTGACGTCGCCTACCTCTTCCTTCAAAACTCTTTAGCTGCACTCTTTTTCCTGCTCTGTATTCTGTTCGGTGCTCAGCCACCCTCACAGGCCTCCGCCGCGACTGGAGGGCCCATGTGAAATGGGGAACTGAGCCCCATGACACGTTTCGAAGAGAAACATCCACTCTTTCCTGAATCGGTGAAGTTTTAAATACCAGGAGTCTGTGTCTCTATTCAAGAGTGGCCAAAAAATTACAAATGGACACCTTTTCCCCCAAATCTCTGTGTAACTTTAAGCCATCCAAGTCATTTTTCGGTGAACCTGCTTGCGGGCAGGGGGTGATGGACCGACAGTCGCTGTCGTATATATTTGAAACATAAAAGAAAGGTTTTTTTTTTTTTTTCACACCAAGTCGCAAAGCAAATCTATCACCTGATACAATTTGGGATCCTCTTTTGTTCTGCTGAAGATTTTGCACTGAAAACATTTTTGCAGACGTACATTAAGGGCCAGACAATATAGCGATTTCCTAACTGTTAATCAAGTTTTAACATAAAAATAGATTTTCTGAGCTAGCAACTGGCAGTTTGGGGATAGACATAATGTATTCAGTAAACAAATTTCCCAGAGCTCAGCTAAGCACTCCTACAGACTATTCAGATCAATATTTGATGAACATGTATCAAAGCAAACTTATTGCTATGAGGAGCCTTTGCCGTCTTTTGATTGAAGTTAATGAAGCAGACATATTAGTGCAAAGCACTTGCTGGATGCATTTGAAATGTGTCCTAACCACCGCCAGTGCTGCTAATGGAAGATGGTGTAATGACTGTCCACATGACTCTGAAATAATTAGGAAAATGGGCGCTTTTCAGAACCCTCCTGCTTAAAATGCAGGCCCAATCACAGAAAACTTTCTAGACATGTGCTGACTTGAATCTCTGAAGATAAAAGGGACGGAGTGCCTTTTTGCTTTACAATGGAAATCTCTCTTCTTTGGCTGTAAAGCCTCAGAAGGACGAGGGAGTCCGCAACCTTGCCAACGACAAGGCGTAGAGAAGAGCTCAGCGTGGTAGCCGCAGGATTGTTCGCCGCCCCCCCACCCCCCGCAGTTAAAGATGGTGTAGCCATCCCAGAACGTGACCCCTTCCTGCCCCATTCGTGGAAAGAAAGCTACCTGATTGGGGGGGGGGTGTCTCCAGGATGCTTCCCTGAGGGCGTGTATAGATCACAGCGCGGACAAGGACTTCCCGGGACTGAGGACGGTGGGAGTACTCAGCCCCGTCTCTGCGTAAGTCCTGGCCGCAGTGGCGGTGCCAGACAGGTGCTCCCTGCGCCCGGTAGGAGCCCTGGACCCGGCGGATTTGCGGTCGGGGCACCGTCCGGACCGCGGCGTGAGGAATGCTAACTCGAGGCAGTGCGTGTGAAGCAAACACAAAGAGAGGGAGATGCTTGAAGAAGGGATCCTGGGACACCATCAGTAAGGAGGAGCCAACCTGCTCAGCAGACGTGGCCTCCATGGGCCAGGGCGGGTGCGTCCTCTCCCAGTCGATGTAAACTGTCCTGAAACTGATTTGTGATTGCAAACAGGCCCCGACGATGGGCCGCCCCCGGAATACCTAGGGGAAAGCAGTCTCTTGAAAGCGAGATGGGTGCGTGGGCTATACTGCAGGGGTCCCACAAAAGCGCACGGCTAGCGATGGCTCAAGAAAGTGCAGATTTCCTGAAGTGGGGGGGTTAAATCATGCAGCACTCCGGGGCACCCCGGGGGGGCTCCGTCGCTCAAGCGTCCGACTCTTGATCTTGACTGGGACCATCGTGATAATCCATCCGTGACATCGAGCCCGGCGTCCACCTCTGCGCTAACCGTGGGGGGCCTGCTTGCGATTTTCTCTGTCTGCACCCCCCTCAAGATAAATAAATAAACTTAAAAAACAAATCATGCAGCAATGTTCACAACCCTTTGGACAATCCTTTGCGTACATTTTGCCCCCCAGGGTGTGCCGAGTACTGTGAACAAATCGGGAGACTATATGCTGGCGAGGATGTCAGAAAGAAAGAGAAAGAGAGAGGGAAGAAAAACACCTGTCACCAAAGAAAAAATCTGCCGAGAGACGAAGGCTCTTAGCAAATGCCACCTCCCTCCTGCTGTGCTCCCAGTGGCTCTCCAGGGTCCAAACCCGTGACCCTGACCTGTGAGTCCCTCCATATTTGATGCGTCTCCGTACTTTACCCACAGGGAAGTCTTCTCCAGCATCGGAAACCACGTTTCTTTATTTAGAGCAGGAGCGGGGGAGGGCAGAGAGAATCCCAAGCAGGCCCCGCACTGTCAACGCGGAGCCCGACACCCGGCTCGATCCCACGAACGGTGAGATCATGAGCCAACATCAAGAAGTCTCATCCGCAGGCCCCACGCGGCCACCTCTTCCGGGCCAGCCCGGGGACGGCGGGCCCCTACAGTGTGCCTTTCGCGCGGCGGACCCGAGAGGTTGCCGGCCGTCGCGGTCACAACTGCTCTCGCTGCAGGCGACGGACAGGAGTTCGGCTTGATCCGGCAAAGGCCAACAGAGGAATTTACTGGAAGGCTACTGAGGAATTTTATCTACCGAGAAAAGGTGAGAAGAACAAGGGCAGCCGGGCCTTAGGGACATTTGCAATCAGAGGCTCAAATGCTACCTGGACTCTGTCCCTCTCTCATCTTTGATTCCCTTGGCATGACACCTTCTTTCTCCCAGCTTCGTCCACGTTCCGGGAAGCATGGGGACAACAGGCCGCACGTCTCACAGGGCGCAGGAAGGTTTTTGTTCTCTCCTCAGTTGCATTTCAAACAATGCCAGGGGAGTGCTCGAATCGGCCTGCTTGCTTCAGGCTCCTATTTCCAGACAAATCCGCTATGGCCTAGGGCAGAATCACTGACCACAGACCCTGCCACAGGGACCCGGGACTGTGTGTCATTTCCAGAGGAGAGGGGAGATCACTGTGACCTGGGCAGCCTCCCCGGCTGGTGTCTGCTCCGCCAGCCTGTGGTCTGTCTTGAATTTCTACTTCATGTCGCCTACACATCTCCTCTCCCAGACAATTTTGACGTCTCTTTGACGGCTGAGCCTAGGACCACATATTATCCTTCTAGAGTCCCCATGGTACTTACTATGGTTGCACGCAATTCCATTTATTTACCCAACCATTTAGTTTTTTTTTTTTTTCTCCAGGGTTTCATTTAAATTCGAGCTACTTAACATACAGTGAAACGCTAGTTTCAGGTGTAGAAGCCAGTGATTCACTGCCTACATAAAACACCCAGTGCCCATCACAAGTGCCCTCCTTAATGCCCATCACCCATTTGGCCCATCTCCCTGCCCTTCTCCCCTCCAGCTACCCTCAGTTCGTTCTCCATAGCTAAAAGTCTATCTCCTGGTTTGCCTCTCTTTCCGCCCCCCGTGTTCACCTGTTTTATTTCTTAAATTCCATGTATGAGTGAAACCATACGGTATTTGTCTTTCTCTGACTCACTTCCTCTTCTTAGCATAGTACCATCTACTTCTATCCATGTTGTTGCAAAAGGCAAGATTTCATTCTTTTTCGTGGTTGAGTAATATTCCATTGTATATTATACCACATCTGCTTTATCCATTCATAAGTCAATGGACGTTTGGGCTCTTTCCATAATTTGGCTGTTGATAGCACTGATATAAACATCGGGGTGCATGTATCCCTTTGAATCAGTATTTTTGTATCATTTAGGTAAACACCCAGTAGTGCAATTTCTGGATCATAGGATAGTTCTATTTTTGACTTTCTGAGGAACCTCCATACTGCTTTCCAGAGTGGCTATACCAGTTTGCATCCCCATCAACAATGAAGAGGATTCCCCCTCCATACTATTGTTTCCTGTGCTGATAATTTTACGCATTCTGAGTGGTGTGAGGTGATATCTCACTGTACTTTTGATTTGCATTTCTCTGATGATGAGTGATGTTGAGCATCTTTCCATGTGTCTGTTGGACATCTGGATGTCTCCTTTGGAAAAATGTCTATTCATGTCTTCTGCCCATTTTTTTCACTGGATCATTTGTTTTTTGGGTGTTGAGTTGGATAAGTTCTTTATGTATTTTGGATACTAACCCTTTATCGGATATTTCATTTGCAAATATCTTCTCCCATTCCCTAGGCTGCCTTGTAGTTTTGTTGATTGTTTCCTTTGCTGTGCAGAGGCCTTTTATTTTGATGAAGTCTCCATAGTTTATTTTTGCCTTTGTTTTTCTTGCCTCAGGAAATATATCTAGTAGGAAGTTGCTAAGGTCAATATCAAAGAGGCTACCTCCTATACAACCATTTACTGAGTGCCTTTTCTCTGATGAGCCACATGTTATAGGTGGATACTTGTTATCCACCTGATTCTTGCCAGGAACTACTTGCAGTCCCCTAAAACCACCATGCCATTTCTTACCTCTCTACCTTCACCCATGCTATATCCTCCAGCCATAATATCGTTCCAATTTTTCTTCCCTGGCAAAAAAGCCCATTGGGCTTCCAAGAGTCAGTTCAATGTTGCTACTTCTGGACAGCCTTTCCTAGCCACATTCCCTGGTTCCTGCATCCCAAGGTGAGATGAAGCGCCCCTCCTCTGTGCTCCTACAGCATCCTTCATGGCACTTGCTGCTTATCACTGTGCAGTGTCATCATTTACTTGTTGGTCTCATGTGCAAAGTGGGCGGTTCTCAGAGTGTGGTCCCTGGGCCATCAGCATTAACCTGGGAACTTGTTAGAAATGCATATGCTTGGGTCTCACTCCAGGCCTAAGGAGTCAGAGACTCTGAAGGTATGCCCAGCAATCTGTGTTTAAATGAGCCATCTAAGGGGCGCCTGGGTGGCTCGGTCGGTTAAGCATCTGACTCTTGATTTCGGCTCAGGTCATGATCTCCCGTTTCATGGGTTTGAGCCCCGCATGGGGCTCTGTGCTGACGGTGCGGAGCCCGCTTGGGATCCTCTCTCTCCCTCTCTCTCTGCCCCTCCCCCGCTCATGTTCTCTATCTCAAAAAAATAAACTTTAAAATAAATAAACAAACAAATAAGCAAATAAATAATAAGCCATCCAAGTAATTCTGATGCATGCCCAAGTTGGAGAACCACTGAGACAGGCTCTCCTAGCAGTCTACGTGGCCTAGCTCATAGTAAGTGCTCAGTAAAGTTTTGATGAATGAATGAGATAATCAATATGTCCTACTTTATGTGAAGAAGTGAGCACTGGGTGTTGTATGGAAACAATTTGACAGTAAATTGTATTTAATATAAAAAAAAGTAAAAAAAAAAAGAAGTTGGAATGTGTTGTTTCTTCTTGTTTGCTTTTCAGGCACTATAACACGTGAATGAGTGACTTACATTCATTTGTTAGACCATCCATTCTATTTATTCATGCGTTAGACTATCTAGAAAACGTGAGATCCTAGGAGAATCCATACCGTTGGCCACAACAGTGGCACATCGCTTCCCAAGCGCCAGGAGTCTTTTGGGAGCCTCCTTCCATGGCTGTGGGCCACCACGTTATAAACACGATTTCTTCCATTGATACTCTTTAAAAAATAAGCAAGAATTCCAAAGAAAAGCATGTTCTTGCAGCTGCTGATACCCTTTGAGCCTTGCGTGATTTTTAAAAATGATGCCCTTACTTTAATCCCGATGTTGCCAAGTCATCTTCTCTGATAACCCCCTCCGGGCTTACGTCGTAAACCAATTAAAGGCTGCAAACTTCTTTGGCACACTCTTTCGAGAACTTTATTGCGTCTGTGAGTTACCCGGTTCCTTTCCGAGGGAGCAATCTCTGTGCGCTGGGCTGAGCCGGGCCGGCCCGCACCTTGGCAAAGCCGAGTGGGAGTGTGTGTGAGAGACTGAGCTGTCTCAATAGCCCAATGTTATGCTTTCAGCAAAGCTTTTGTTTCAGTCTTTGCCGCGAGTGCCAAAGCGGGGCACCCCTGAGCACTCCAAGCTCCTCACGGAGCCCTGAAATGAGGCCATCCTCGAGGCCACCCCCTCTCCTATTCTGCGCACACACACACACACACACAGAGCTTTCTGATAATCCTTTCCCGCACCCTAAAGAATGCCCTGACTATAAAGCCCCCAAGGATACCGACTTGTTACATTAATAACCAAACTATAAGTACTTAGTTTCTGGAAACTTGTTCTACATGTAACGTCCAAATGTCCAGAGATCCATATTAGACATGCAGGTTCGCCTGGACTGTCTCATTCAGTAGGTTCAGTAGGCTTCCTCAGCCAGGAAGTTGTTATTTTTCTCGATTGCCCCCAGGTCATTCTGATGTTCAGCTACTGTTGCGTGTTACTGGATTGGATGGTGTTCAAGTCTCCTTCCAATGTCGAGTCTATAATGTTTTGTATTACCACCACACACTTTGGGATTGTCTCTGTCTGTCTCTCTGTCTCGGTCTCTCTGTCTCTCCCCCCGCCCCCCACCCCCCGCCGGCCCACACGCACACCTATCCAAATAAGGGAGGTAAGGCCAGCGTCAACATTATCTGGAGGGTCAGAAAACCTGGGTTATGGCCCCATCTCTGCCACACACTCGCTGTTACTTCAGATGCGTCATCAGCCTGCTCTCACCTTCAGTTTCCTTGTACACAAAACGCGAGCTCCTAGACCCACTAGTGTGCTGGGGGGAAAGGAAGAGAAGAAGAAGGCTTGGTTTGTGGGGTTTGGAGAATCTGTCAACTTGCATGGTGTAGATAATTCCACCTGTCACGGCCACTGTCAAGCAAGCAACAAATTAGTACAGACTGGCTCCAGCTCAGCACTGACCAGATCCCTCCCAACTTTAAATGTCTCTATCCCATCTTATGCAATTAATGAATTAATACTGATAGCACCTTCTCTTCAATGCAAACGGAAGTCAGTCATTCGTGCTACAGAGAGAGCCTGCGCTTTGTAGTTGGACAGACTTTTAAGTTCCGGTTCCACCATTTGGAGCTATGTGACCTTTGACAAGATAATTAACTTACGGGTCCAAACAAAACACTGCTTTTCAGTGAGGAGTAGCGAGCGAATGTACGTAGGGTACTTAGCATAGTGTCTAGGATCTGTAACATGCAAATGAATTAAATAAGAAACGATAAAGGAAAACAATGGCAGTTATAGCATTAGAAACACCTGCACTGGGCCGAGTGATGTCCCATTGTATGTGTCTACTGCATTTCCTTTGTCCATGGAAGGGCCTGGAAGATGTCATGTTAAGTGAAGTAACTCACAGGAGGACAAATACTGCATGATTCCACTTACGCGACATACCCCAAATAGTCAAACAAACAGAAGCAGAGAATGGAATGGTGTTTGCCAGAAGCTGGGGGAGAGGATGTGGGGAATTGCTAATCAATGGGTAGGGCGTCACAGTTATACGCGATGAATAAATTCTAGAGATCTGCCACCAACATAGATCCTGTAGTTAACCGTACTCATTTAAATACTTAAAACCTTGTTAAGAGGGTGGCACTGTGAGATTGGCCACACAAAAAGGGGCAATGAAACACATAAAATCTTCTAGAGGTGATGGATATGTTTATTACCTTGTTTATGGTAATGGTATGATGGGTGTACGTATATGTCCAAACTCTTCAAAATGTATACATTAAATATGGTAGTTTTTTGTATTATCAGATACACCCCCATAAAAAAAAACACCAGCACCAGGCAGAAAAAAATGCCCCAAGGGAGAATATGAAAGAGACAGCTCAATAAAAGCCAAGGTTAATGAGAACATTCCTTACGGTTTTATTGAGAACTTGCCACGTTCTAGGCGCTGTGCTAAGAGCTTCACGTGGGTTATCTGATTTTAAAAGCACAGAGAGCCACAAGTGTTGCAAAGCAGATTGTCACTTTTAAAAAGTCTTTCAGATGTCTCAGAAGCTAGTTCTAGAGTCGAGCTTCTACACGGGACAGTTTTTAGGAGGACAAATCTAGACGGGAACAGATACGTGAGGCCGATTTACCACAGTCCCACGCTTTGTCCTTTGCATTCAAACCAATTCCTTTGTAAAGTCATTCCGTGGGCATCCACTATGTGCAAGATACTGAACAAGTCACTGGGGGAGGGGAGATGCAAATGTGAATAATACAGGGCCTCTGTATTAGTGAGAGAGACAGACTCGGGCATAAATCACGTTGATTTAAAGCTGTTGCAAACCAACTCTTCGACGTCATTCACCTGGGCCTCTTGTTCCCAGTCTTTTGTTCTTAACACAGTGTGCTCTCTTTTGAAACTACATGGCATGTTTCAGTGGGTGTGTTGTGAAAAGACATCAGGGGTTGAAGCCGTATCCCTACCCTATTTATTCGCTGCAGCAGCCAGGGAAATTTCCATCACCACTTCTTTCTTTCTTTCTTTCTTTCTTTCTTTCTTTCTTTCCTTCCTTATTCATTTGTTTATTTTTATTCCGTTTTAACTACTGTGTTTGGTAACTTTATGATGTAAATGACACCAGTTCTTGTAATATATCCCAACATATATGATGGCTCAAACCTGACAGAAGCTCACTCGCATAGAGTCTAAAACAGGTCTTTCTGATTAGCAAGTGGTTCTTCTTCATGTTCACGGACCTAGGATTCTTCTCTCTCGTGGAGCCACCATCTTCAGTAAATGACTTTCAAGGTCATCGGGACCTGCTGCTTCCACCAGGAAAGAAAGAATCTGAAGAATCCCCTCTGGAAGATTTTATGGACCAGTCCTGAAAGGCATGCATAATCCGTTGGGCAGAGCTCAAGCATATCACCACACTACACTAACTCCAGGAGAGTCTGAGAAATGTAAGAATAAGAAGAAATGTTTTGGTGAGTAGCTGGCTAGTCCATGCCACAGAAACCAAGTAACTCTTCCTTACTCTACTCTCAAGATCTCACCCAACATAATACCATGTGAAGTCAAGCTATATATTCGGTTTTCTTAAACATTTTTTTTTATTAAGTCAACTCTGCCCCCAATGTGGGGCTCGAACTCACAACCTTGAGATCAAGAGTTGCATGCTCTACTGACTGAGCCAGCCAGGTTCCCCCATATATTCATTTTGAAATCAATATTAACAGTATCAGAAGATTTCTGGGTGCCATGGTTACATATTTGGATACAAGTTTGCAGGAGAGATGGTCTGAAACGAACTTTCACTTGTCTTTGCCTTTCGTGATTTTCCAACCCTTCGTTGCTGTCTTGTCTGCTGATCATCAGCTTCTATCTTATGGTACTCTGCTTTGCATAGTCTGTTGTGTGCAGCTGAAATGATAATAAAACAAAACTTGAGAAACAAGCTAGGCATCAAGAGTCAGAAAAGTCATGAATCAGTAGTGAGTTGGTAGAAAAAATTAAGAATTTGCAAATACTGAGGATAGAGGAGACCAGGCACCATATGTCACGATAATTAGGGATCAGGGTGCTTGTGGAAACTACCCCAGTGTCTCAGAGGCAGAGCCAGAATAGAGTGTTATTTTTTTAAGTTTGTTTATTGAGAGAGAGAGAGAGAGAGAGAGAGAGTCCCAAGCAGGCTCCGCACAGACAGCGGCAGAGACCCACGGGGGGCTCCATCTCATGAACTGTGAGATCATGACCTGAGCCAATATCAAGAGTTGGTCGCTCAACCAACTGAGCCACCCAGGCGCCCCTCCTGGGGGAATATTATTATAGCACTTTCTACATTACTTGAATCATCACAATTTGTAATTATATATGTATTTTTATTATTTGTTTAATGCATATCTTTCCAACCAGACTGAAGACCATATGAGGGAAAGAACTTTATATTCATCATTGCTGAGCACAGTGCTTGACACATAGTTGTAACTGCTCAAGAAATCCTTGTTGGATGGATGGATGGATGGCTATATTATTATCTTAGTTCAACTAAAAACCGGGTGACCTCCTAGAAGATATCCTGCACTCTTTTTTTTTTAATTTTTTTTTCAACGTTTATTTATTTTTGGGACAGAGAGAGACAGAGCATGAACAGGGGAAGGGCAGAGAGAGAGGGAGACACAGAATCGGAAACAGGCTCCAGGCTCTGAACCATCAGCCCAGAGCCCGACGCGGGGCTCAAACTCACGGACCGCAAGATCGTGACCTGGCTGAAGTCGGACGCTTAACTGACTGCACCACCCAGGCGCCCCTATATCCTGCACTCTTAACAATTCCTTTCTACTTAAAACTACTTCTTTTGTTTCCAAACTTTCCCCTATTTCCTTTCCCATCTGATAATTTCTACTTAGCCCCCTTCATAGGCTTCTCTTTCTCTGCTCATTTCCTAACTATTGAGTCTCCCAGAGTCCTGCTCGTAAGCCACTCTTCTTTTGTTCTACATACCTTCCGGAGATGGTCTCTTCCAACCCAGTCAGCTCCTTGTTGATGGCTCTGGTGACTTCATACAGCTAGCCAAGACCTTGTCTTCCCTCAAATTTCAGATATTTTGAACTGCCGGGTATCTTCATTTTGAGTCTCAAGTCCATCTTAACTAAAACCAAACTCATCCTATTTTCTTGCAAACCTGCTTCTGTTTCTGGGCTTTCTATCTGCATTTTTATGCATGGAAGTGTGTGGCCCGCCGTTGCAAATGTCTCTCATGGCATTTAGCACGTTCTACTGAAATTCTGCCTCATTCTATAAGTAGTTAACACTTTTAGAACGGGGGCTATGTCCGATTTATCTTTGTGCTCCCAAGACCTAGCATCGTATATGACCCAAAGCTGGTATTTGCTGAAGTGAGTTCATGTATGTACATCATAATTACCCTTCCGGGTTCCTTAACTTGGCCTCTTGAAGCTATATTTGATTTCTCCCTGTTGTGTGATTATAGCATTCAATCAACCACAAAATTCCATGGACTCTATCTCTAAAGTGTCTCCTGTGCCCCTCCTTTCCAATCATTCTTCCCTTATCCAGAGTTCTTCACCCAAACTATGGTCATGGCCTGTTAGCTGTTGTGATTAAATACAACTTCTTCTTACTAATAAAAAGCCCCTTCCTTCCCTCCTATTCAACCGTTGTTCATTGAGTGACTACTATTTGCCATGCAGGTTTTTAGACACTGGAGGTATAACAGTGAACAAGACAAACCAACTTCCCAATGACTTTTCATTTTATTGGGAGAGACTTAAAGTTAATCAACAGGGGCGCCTGGGTGGCTCAGTCAGTTGAACATCTGACTTTGCCTCAGGTCATGATCTTGGGGTTCCTGAGTTTGAGCCCCACATTGGGCTCACTGCTGTCAGCACAGAGCCCACTTCTGATCCTCTGTTTCCCTCTCTCTCTGCCCCTCTCCCCACTCCTTCTCTCTCTCCTTCTCTTTGGCCCCCCCCTCAAAATAAATAAATAAACTTTGAAAAAATAAATACACAAAAGTAACCAACAGTCAAATATATATTATTTAATTTTTTTCCAGGTTTACTGAGATATAATTGACCTATAACACTGGATAGGTTTAAGGTACACAACATGATGACTTGACATACATATATATTGTGAAATGATTACCACCAAAAGGTTAGTTAGCACATCTTTCACCTCACATAGTTATCAAATACTTTTTTGTTGTTAACTAGAGGCACTATGTTGCACATTACATCCCTAGAACTCACTCACCTTCTAAGTACAAGTTCATACCATTTGACCACACTTACCCCTCCTTGCCACCCTCCCACACCTGGCAACCACCATTCTACTCTATGTTTCTAGGAGTACATTTTCGCTCGATTCCACATATAAGTGAGATCATACAGTATTGATCTTTCTGTCTGACTTCTTTCATTTAGTATAATTCCCCACAGTTTCATCCATGTTCCCGCAAACGGGAGAATTTCCTTCTTTTTCATGCCCGAATAATATTTCATCGTGTGTATTATACCACATTTTTAATCTATTCATCGGTCAGCGGACACTTAGATTGTTTCCGTGACTTGGCTGTTGTAAATAATGCTGCAGTAAACATGAGGGTGCAAATATGTCTTCAAAATAGTGATTTTATTTCCTTTGAATATATACCTAGAAGTAGGATTGCAGGATCGTATGATAGTTCTATCTTTGGTTTTTTGAGGTGCCTCTGTATTGAATTTTTTTTATTTGAGAGAGAGAGTGAGTGAGTGGGGGAGAGGGGCAGAGGGGGAGGGAGACAGTGAGAGAGAGAGAGAGAGAGAGAGAGAATCTTAAGCAGGCTGCACTCTCAGTGTTGAGCCCAACATGGGGCTCGATCCCACGACCCTGAGACCATGACCTGAGCTGAAATCAAGAGTCAGTCGGATGCTCTACTGACTGAGCCACCCACGTGCTCCTAATTTTTATAGTAGCTGTACCAATTTACACTCCCACCAACAGTGCACGAGGGTTCCCTTTTCTCCACATGCTCTTCTTTGTGACCATAGCCGTTCTAACAGGTAGGAGGCAATATCTCATTATGGTATCGACTTAACATTTCCTTGATGGTTAGTGCTGTTGACCCCCTTTCCACGTACTTGTTGGCTGTTTGTATGTCTTCTTTGGAAAAATGTTTATTCAGTTCTTCTGCCCAATTTTTTTTATGGGTTAGTTTCTTAGAGGTTGTTTTACTTTTCCTTTATACTATTTTTATTATTTTTGTTTATTTTTAACTTAAATTCAGGTTAGTTAACATACAGTGTAGTCTTGGCTTCAGGAGTAGAGCCCAGTGATTCATCACTTACATATGACACCCAGTGCTCATCCCCACAAGCGCCCTCCTTAATGCCCATCACCCATTTAGCCCATCCCCCCACCCAACGCCCCTCCAGCAGCCCTCAGTTTGTTCTCTGTAAAAGAGTACTTAAGTTCTCTGTACTTAAGAGCCTCTTATGGTTTGCCTCCCTCTCTGTTTTTATCTTCTTTTTCATTCCCTTCCCCTATGTTCATCTGTTCTGTTTCTTAAATTCCACATATGAGTGAAATCATATATTTGTCTTTCTCTGACTTATTTCACTTAACATAATATATTCTAGTTCCATCCACGTTGTTGCTAATGGCAAGATTTCATTCTTTTTGATCCCTGAGTAGTTGTATATATACACCACATCTTCTTTATCCATTCATCAGTCAATGGACACTTGGGCTGTTTCCATAATTTGGCTATTGTTGATAGTGCTGTTATAGACATCGGGTGCATGTTTCCCTTTGAATCAGTATTTTTGTATCCTCTGGGTAAATACTCAGTAGTGCAACTGCTGGATTGAGGGTAGTTCTATTTTAAATGTTTTGAGGACCCTCCATACTGTTTTCCAGAGCGGCTGCACCAGCTTGCATTCCCACCAGCAGTGCAAAAGGGTTCCCTTTTCTCTGCATCCTCGCCAACATCTGCTGTTGCCTGAGTTGTGAATGTTAGCCATTCTGACAGGCGTGAGGTGGTATCTCATTGTGGTTGTGATTTGTATTTCCCCGATGATGAGTGATGTTGAACATCTTTTCATGCGTCTGCCCAATTGTCAATCAGATTATTTGGGTTTTGCTATTGAACTGCAGGAGTTCCTTATGTATTTCAGGTACTAACTCCTTATCAGATATATGACTTGTACATATTTCCTCCCATTCCGTAGGTAGTCTTTTCATTTTGTTGGTGATTTCTTTTGCTTTGCAAGAGTTCTTTCGTTTTGTGTAGTCCCATTTGTTTACTTTTGCTTTTGGTGCTTGTGTTACATATTTTAAAATAGTGTTAAGTGCTAGAAAGAAAAAAATGAAGCAGGGCAAGTGGATAGGTCAGTGGTTCTTTGAAGTGTGATTTAGGAGATATTGGGTATGCGGAGAAGGTGTGTTTGAAGAGGCAACATTTGACTAAAGTAAAAGAGTAAACCATGCAAATGTCTCTGGAAAAAGAGATCAACGCAGAGGAAACTGTATGTGTAAATGCCCTTAGGTGGGAGCCTAGTTTGTGTGACCCATGTACCTGGCATGTAGTAAGCAAGAGGTCATCAGGAACCAGAGTCATGTGGGACCTTGGAGATGGTGGTATAAACATTGAATTCTAAGCATGATCGCAGTTGTTATAAAATTCAGGGCAGTGGAGTGCCGTAATGTGATCTAAGCATTAAAAGGTGGCTATGCAGTTAACAATGTATATCAATCAGTCAGTCACTGACACAATACTACTGAGAAGCAAACCACTCTAAAACCCAGGGACATAAAACAATTCACATTATGTCTTCCTGAAGCATTTGTGGATTGGCTATGGGCTGGCCTCATGTTTCTAATTTTCTTTGAACCAGCAGCTGCTCAAGACATGTTCCTTTCATAGAAATGGCAGAAGCAAAAGAGGGCAAGATCAAACAAACATATCTCAGGCCTCTACTTGTGTCTCATCCATCAATATCCTTTTGGCCAAACAAGCCACACAGGGTCGCGGAAGTACATGCTTCTTATGGAGGTGAGGGGCCTGGAAGGGAAAAGTATTCTTACCAAAAATCTAGTGTAGGCACGATGCAAGCTTGGAAACAGAGAAATGTACCAGGCTCTCAATGTAGTCCATTCGAGGGATGATGGTCCTTTGGACCAAGAGGTGGCAGTAAAAGTGGTAAGAAATGGATGGATTTAGAATATAATTTAAAGGTAATACGGAAGTTAAAGATGATTTTATATAGGGGATAAGGAAATCATGCATCACTCATATGCTGTTTCCTTCAGCAATGGTACCTACCGGTGCCATTTACCAAGACAGGAAAGATTGAGGGACGAACAGGCTCTTGAGTTTAGACATGCTATGATTAGAGAAACGTCTTAGACATCCACTAAAGATGGTTAAGGACTTTTGGCTGTATGAATCTGGAATTCAGGAAAGAGGGTAGAACTGGAGATACACATTGAGAAGTCACAAGCATCTAGATGGAATCTAAAGCCTTGAGTCTGGATGAAATGGTTCTCAGATAATCTTCCAATCCCAGATATGGCCATGCCTGTCCCTGATGTTTCTAGTCTCATCTCTCAATATCTGTTTCTCATATCCTGACACTTGATCTAAAGAAGATTAACTTCACATTCTCAAAATGCACCTATGCTTTCACATGTCCTCAACTTTGTTCATGCCATCCTTTTTTACTTGGAATGTTCTATTTCTTCATTTCTTCCAGTTAAAATACCCCTTTTGGAAGACCAGACTCATAGGATACCTTCTCCATGAAGCCTTCAAAAATACCTACGTCTGAAAGTGACCTTTGCTGCTCACAAAGGTCTGCTTATATATCAACTACAGTTCTCTCACCTAGCTTTCGATTAAAGCCCAGTTGACTCAACGTCCCCAAGCTGCCTTCCGTGGCTCCCATCCTACTTCAAGTAGACATACCTAGGGATCTGCATAACAGTTTCAAAACCACCTTTCCAGCCCCAAACCTCAATGTGTCAGATAGAAGTTTAGGCCCATACATCATAAGTTACAGGTTCCAACATGTACTGGCAATCAGTCCAATTTGTCCATGTGGCTGGATTGTCTATTGGACTATTCCTGAGGGCAAGAACCTGATCAAAATCCTATTTTCACCCCTCACTTTTGTAAATCACTCGTGTTGTACAACGTTTTTGTTGAGTTTGAATTTGGATCACCATCATAGACGATATAGATACCTTGTCTGAGTGGTGCTTAAAGAAGAGTGGGTTATTATAAAGAAGGTTCACAGCATGGTGAATCAACACCAACTGTAAAAGTGTTATTTTTTCTTTCTCCTTATACTCCCGTATATTATGTTCTCTTACCTATTCAACATTCAGAGTTCTTGGCTATGGATAAGGCATACTACACTGAGATTTCATTCAGCATTACTGAAGCATGTTAGACAAATAAAATTGTAAGGGATTTAAAGTATGCAGCACTCCATGGGGACTTTTTTTTAAAGTAGGCTCCACACCGGGTGGCCCCAACACGGGACTTAAATTCGTGACCCTGAGGTCAAGACCTGAGCTGAGATCGAGAGTCAAACACTTAACTGACTGAGCCACCCAGGTGCCCCTACACAGAGACTTTTAAAAATACTACGGAAACGGTGGAAACTGTAAATAATCTGCCATTTCTCTGAATCAAGTAAGTGTCTTACTGTGTAGGTAGCGACTTGGAAAGCAAACTGCTGGGCCTCGCCATAATGCCAGGAATTCCCCTTTCTTTGGAGTGGGGGGTAAGAAGTGAAACAGTAATAGACTCAAAAGGCCATTTGTCAAAGAAGGAAGTAATTGTTTGAGAAAAGACATTGGTGAAAGATACATTTTATTTATTTATTTCGAAAAATCTTAATGTGTATTTACTTTTGAGGGAGACAGAGTGTGAGTGGGGGAGAGGCGGCGGGGGGGGGTTGGGAGACACAGCATCGGAAGCAGGCTCCGGGCTCCTAGCTGGCAGCCCAGAGCCCCAGGGGGGGCTCAAACCCTCGAACTGTGAGATCATGACCCGAGCCGGAGTCGAGTGCCCCAAAACGATACATTTTAAAAGATACTTTTGAAAGAAGTAGGTAGGAGTTCTTTAGTTGGAAAAAAATGCCAAATTTTCGGTATAAAGCAAACTTGCTTCAGAACATTTGCATTGGTTTCTTGATCACGTAAGTCCACATGGGTGGGTTTTGTTCAACACATAATATTGACCTTACGCTGATGTTTGTTTTTACCTAATCGTTTTACAGTGAGGAGGAGACAGAATTCCCCTGGAAAGCAGGAGCGCTAGCTTCCTGTCTCAGCAGTGCCAAGAGCCATTATAGGATGTTGGGCAAACTACTCCATTTACATATTGTCATCTATCCATCCAATCATTGATCGCTACCTACACTACATGGTAGTACTATTAATGTTGCAGAAACTGTATTGGTTACAATCCTTGTGGTTGTCACAAGCTTAAGCAAAAAGGGAGACGTTCTCGAAAGAATACTAGGGTGTCTCATGCAGCCAAGGGCACGGTTGCGACCAGGCCTCGGCAGTGACTTGGAAAACTCAGGAATTTCTCTGTCTCCGTCTCTCTCTCTCTCTCTGCCGGGGTCTCTCCACCTTTCTGCATATCATTTCATTAAAAGAAAATCAAATCTTATTAGCTCTGAACGATCTAGGAAACAGTCATTTGCACAAACTGGGTCAGAAGCCCAGCTCTGGTTCAGTGAACTGTGGCCTGTGGGCGGGGTTGGGGTGGGAGCGTTAGGTTATATGAACATGTTAGCCAGGAGCCAGCCCCACTACTTAACTATGTGGATGAGAGGTGTGGGCGGGTGATAGGGTCAGTGCTGAAATTCAGTGCCCAGGAAAAAGAGAGGAATTGAGATGTTATGGTAGGAAGAATAATGCCCCCTCCTAAAAATGCCCATGTCCTGATCCCTAGAATTTGTGAACATGTCACGTCATATGGCAAGAGAGAATTCAGGTTTCAGATGCATTCAAGGTTGTGAATCAACTGACTTTCACCTAAGGGGATCATCCTAGATTAGCCACATAGGCCCAATGTAGACAGAAGGGTTCTTCTAAGAGAGGGGCAGAAGGTCGGAGTCAGAGACAGATTTGAAGAGGATATGATGCTGGCTTTGAAGATAAAGAGGCCACACACCGAGAAATGCAGGTGGCCTCTAGAAGCTAAAAAAAGCAAGGAAGTGGGTTTCCCCCTAAATCTTTCCGAAGGAAGCAGCATCACCAACACCTCGATCTCAGCCCATGATACCTATTTGGTACCTCTGCCCTCCAGAATGGTCAGATGATGAAACTGTTGTCTTAAGCCACTAACTTCCAGGTAATGTGTTTCTTCCAACAATAGGAAAGTAATAGAGAGGGCAACTCCACAGTATTCCTGTATATTGATTTAAATTTTTTTTTAATGTTTATTTTTGAGACAGAGAGAGACAGAGCATGAACGGGGGAGGGTCAGAGAGAGAGGGAGACACAGAATCCGAAGCAGGCTCCAGGCTCTGTGCTGCCGGCACACAGCCCGACGCGGGGCTCGAACTCACGGACCGTGAGATCGTGACCTGAGCCGAAGTCGGACGCTTCACCGACTGAGCCACCCAGGCGCCCCTGTATATTGATTTAGAGATGGCGTGTTGACTCGGAGCAAAATATATAATCTTAAATTATTCTGAATCCATGGGAAGAAATGAATTCGTTACACCCAATAATGAAAATGTCAATAGCGATAACTGATTCACTTATTTAACAAATAATTAGTAAATCGTTGAACCTCCTGTATCTTGGGCATCAAGATAACCATTAGGGGAAACAGCATTAAAGGGGGGACGCCAAATAGGCACCAGGGAGCTAGGACTCAGACTTCGTCTCATCACAGGCAACCTCTAGGTCAGCCCCCCGCCCCGCCCAGGAATCTACTGCATATGCATTCATATTCAATGGGATAAAGTGTATCTGCTTTCCCTAAATGAGTGCAGGCTACCTCCACATCGAAATGTCCATCTTTGGTTCCCTACTGCAAGACGGAATTCAATTTATTCTAACTTCTTCAGGTGACATTTCACCATGGTGCTAAAATCTTTATCCTCAAATGCTCTGCTAATTAAAATACATGCACTACGTAGAGAGAATTTTAAATTGCCACGCACCATATAGCTTCTGAAGTCCTTTCCGGCGTGTATAAATTCCCACTTAAATGTGTATCCTTTTGTGGTGCCTTATTACTACAGAATTAAAAAAAAAAAAAAGGCACAGTTCCATGCAAAGTGCAAACAGATCTGGGGATTTTTAAAATCCTGAGATAATTAGTTATTTTTGATAAGGAGAAGTTCATCGTTGAGCACATCAATCAGTCTAGCAAATCTGCTTATTTCCAACAGCAAAATATTTTCAACCAAGAAAATCTATGAGAACATAAAAGTTTAGAGGTAGCTGAAAATCATGATCCAGTCGATTCACGTCCGTCTCCACACTGGACTTTCTCTTTCAGTGAGAACTCCCTATTAAACGTGTCTTTTGTAGAGAACTTGAGCAATGCATCTTTATAGACAGGCTTCTGGTGACATCAGCTTCCCAACCCCCTCCCAGATATTCCCGGGCTGCTGATGGGACCTCATGCATTCAGACTCACTTCTGCTCCAGAACTCCTGCCTGTACATTTTCTGTCGCATCCAGGATAACGTTGATTTAGAGATGAACACAGTCTTTTCCTCAATTGCCACATAAATGTCCACATACAACCCTTACTCACACAAAATATGTATAGTATGTTAGATTTCACAAATTTTATTGGATTGGGAGGGCACAGAGGAGTGGTGTCCTTTTCAGCAAGACACGAAAAAGGTGAAATTCAACATTTAGGCAACCCTATTGTCTTAGTTTCCTATTGCTGCTGTAATAAATTGCCACAAACTTAGTGGTTATAAAAAATGATTTATTATTGGGGCGCCTGGGTGGCTCAGTCGGTTAAGCGTCTGACTTTGGCTCAGGTCATGATCTCATGGTTCATGAGTTCGAGCCCTGCATGGGGCTCTCTGCTGTCAGCACAGAGCTGGCTTCAGATCTTCTGTCTCCTTCTCTCTGTCCCTCCCCTGCTTGCTCGCTCTCAAAAACAAAAACAAAAACAAAATTAAAAAATGGTTTATTATCTTACATTATCCTGGAGGTCAGAAATCTAAAAGCAGTCTCCCTGGATTAAAGTCAAGGTGTCCAGCAGGTCTGATCCCTTCTAGAAGCTCTATGGGACAATCTGTTTTTTTTTTTTTTTTTTTTTTTTTTTGTCTTTTTCGGCTTCTGGAGGCTGCCTGCATTCCTTGGCTCATGATCCCTTTCTCCATTAAAGTGTTTCACTTCAACCTCTCCTTCTTTTGTCCCATCTCCTTTTTCTGATGATGAATCTCTTGTCTCCTTGTTATAAGGACCCTTGTGATGACGCCGGGTCCATCGGATAATTCAGGATAACCTCCCACTCAAGATCCTTAACCCATTCACTGCTAAAAAGTCTCCTTTGCCATGTAAGGTAACATAGTCACGGGTTGTGGGGGTGAGGATGTCAGCATCTTTGGGTGGCCGCCATTTGATTTACCACAGTGATATGAAACGTATGTTTTTTAAAGTTTTAAAAAGTTCTTTCACCTTCCTACTACCAGAGAATTGTGACTGCCTCGTTCAATACATCTTAATAGCTCCCCTGTCCACTCCTCCTCCCGTCAGTTTTCCTCTTCATCCCCTCTTTTCACCCAGATTCCCCAGGATAACTTCAAAATGGTCTTACTTTATTATATATAGCCGTTCAACTCTGTGCTGCTGTAAGCTAACTCCAATTCAGCTCTGGCTCATTTCGGATGGACCAAAGTGTTAAGCTGAACAGTAGAGTATTTCATTGAACTGGAACCACCCTCTAGAAACTAAATGATGACTGTGAAAGAAAAAAATACCCTTATATTATGTAGAATGTTGACATTGAGGTGTATGGAGCTCCTCCCTATTATACTCACTCAGCTCAGCTGGTCAATATATGTGTGGTAAACAAGTTGCCTTGTCCTTGACATCAAGAGTGTTTTTTGGTCTCTTACAGTTGAGCTTTGTGAAAGTGAGTTTTCTTCCCATGGCCCAGGGAATAGCCTACCAAAGCCAATCGTGCAAGGTAACCCCAGTATGTTAGAGCTTGCCTTCTACTTCAAGGTCTTTCTTTTTTTTTTTAATTTTTTTTTTCAACATTTATTTATTTTTGGGACAGAGAGAGACAGAGCATGAACGGGGGAGGGGCAGAGAGAGAGGGAGACACAGAATCGGAAACAAGCTCCAGGCTCTGAGCCATCAGCCCAGAGCCTGACGCGGGGCTCGAACTCACGGACCGCGAGATCGTGACCTGGCTGAAGTCGGACGCTTAACCGACTGCGCCACCCAGGCGCCCCTACTTCAAGGTCTTTCTGGAGTAGGAACAGCATCCTTCTGATGCAGAGGCTTCTCCAGGTCTATTTTACCACAGTGGCTGGATAGGAAGGAAGGGATAGAGAGGAGAATCCAAAGGGAACTCGTGGGTTGAACCGTGTCTTCCAAAATTCGTATGCTGAGGTCCTAATTGTCAGTATCGCAGAACGTGGGCTTCTTTGGACATAAGGACTTTGCGGCTGGGATCAAAAGGAGAAAACAATCACGTGAAGACACAGACGTATGGGGAGAATGCCAAGGAGTGCAAGGATTGGAGTCTACCTCAGGCCAGTAGGAAAGGCATCTCGGCATCTCAAGGCCATTACTTGGCAACTGATATTTCTCCAAGAAGCCTCTGATATATTACAGACATTTTGCCATTGAGTTTTCTCCTGAGGCCAACATGTGTAAGTCAAACGTCAACTTCTGATATTTCCGTTCATTAATTATGCTCCGTTGGTCCATTCAATACATTTGACATGTGAGGTTATGCAACATGCATTAGGTTATAGTTACCATCTCAGTAATATTATAATACATAAAATATGTCATAAATCTATGAAATGTAGTACCCTTCTCACTGTCGATTCCAATGTCTGCGTTCACAGGTAAATTCAAATTTGCAAATATAAAGAACTTCTTTCCTTGTTTTATTTTGTCTTTGTTTTTGTTGTTATTGTTGTTGTTGTGTTCTGTCCTAAAAAGAAGAGTTTTAGTCAAGTGGCTTGCTAGGGCCCAAGTCTTGTCTTTACTCTCTGTAGCCTGGGAAAGCTTTTCATAAACTGATAGAGTGCCTTCAGTGTCCGCAAGTCTTGGGATACAGGGTATTTACACGAGTCATTGCTGGTCTATACACAAGCATCGAACAATTGGAATTCGAAACGAAAAGACTTATTTGTAATAACACCAAAACCAGAAATTATTCAGTAAAAGTCTAAAACATGTAGAGGACTTATATGTGGAAAACTACAAAACTAATGAAAGAAACTGGAGAAGATCGAAAGAAATAGACATTTTGTGTTCGTGGATTGGAAGACTCAATATTCTTAAGATGTCCGTTCTTTCCAAATTGATCGATAGATTCAACAAATCTCAAACTTTCTGCAAGCTATTCTGTACCTATCGACAAAATGGTTCTGAAACGTATAGGGAAAGACAAAGACCCAGAATAGCCAAGACAGTGCTGAAGAAGAATGTTGGAGGACTCACACTGGCCGATTTCAAGACTGACTATATAAAAAAAAAGACATACTATAAAGCTACCATAATCAGGACCACATAGTATAAGCGAAAATATAAACACATAGATCAATGAAAACGAGTAGCGACCTCAGAATTAGACTCACACAAATACAACCGATTTTTATCAAAAGTGTAAGGCAATTCATAGAGAAAGAATAGTCTTTTTAACAAATGGTGCCAGAACAATTGAACATTAATATGAAAAATGAATGTAGATACAGACTTCACGCTTTACACCAGAAGTAACTCAAAATGGATCATGGGCATACAAATGCAGAACTACGAAACTTCTAGAAGAAATCGTAGGAGAAAATCTGCATGATTTTGCATTTGGTGATGAGTTTTTAGCTATAACACCAAATGCATGACCCAGGAAAGAATGTAAATTAAAAATGTCTTGCCTCAGGGGTGCCTGGGTGGCTCAGTCAGTTAAGTGTCCGACTCTTGATTTCAGCTCAGGTCATGATCTCACAGTTTGCGAGATCGAGCCCTGCATCAGGCTCTGTGCTGACAGAATGGAGCCTGCTTGGAAGTCTCCCTCTCCCTCTCTCTCCGCACCCCCCTCTCACAATAAATACATAAAAAAATGCCCAGTCTCGGAAAGAAACTGTTAAAAGAATAAAAAGACAAGACATAGACTGGGAGAAAATAGCTGCAAAATATATTTGATACAGGGCTTGTATGTAAAACATACAAAGAACTCTTAAAACTCAACTAGAGATCCTTCTCGGCTTATGATGGGGTTACATCCTGATAATTCCATTGTAAGCTGAAAATAGGCTAAGTCAAAAATGCATTCAATACCTAACCCACCAAATGTCACAGCTTAGTCTAGCCTACTTTAAAGGCGCTCAGAACACTTACATGAGCCTACAGTGGGGAAAAATCATGTAACACAAGGCCTACTTTATAATAAAGTGTCGACTACCTCACATAACTGATTGAATACTGTGCTGAAAGTGAAAAGCAGAATGACTAGATGGGTACAGGATGGTCGTCAGCGTATCGGTTGTTGACCCTTGTGGTCGCGTGGCTGACTGGGCGCTGTGGCTTGCTGCCCTCACCGAGCATGACAAGGGGGGGATCAGACTGCGTGTGGCTAACCTGGGGAAAGACCCAAATTCAAAATTCCAAAGACGGTTTCGTGTGAGTATATATCGCTTTCACGCCATTGTAAAGTCGAAAACTTATATGTTGAATAGTAAGTCAGGGACCATCTGCATAAAGAAACACCATAATTTAAAAATGAGCAAGAGAATTAAATACAAATAAAAATGAGCAAAAGATACGGACAGACCTCTCGCCAAAGACGTACAGGTCGAAAACATGCTTTTTGCAGCAACACCTCCGGTTTCCAGGAGGAAATTCTTTTCTTAAGTACTCGTGTATTCTTGCTGTACTCCTTGTTTTGCTCCATGGAAATAGAGTGAGTTGCCTAAACGATGAATTTGATGGAAAAAAGTGCAAACGTAGCTTAATCTCTTCCTCCCTTTCTTTTTTGGATCTAACTGCAAAGAGAATGTTATTTTGTATACTTCGTGGCAAACATCTGGCTCCAGGCGCTGGTGACTAGTGGGTAGTTATCGTGCTCTCTGATTATCCTGCACTGCCTGTAAATCTTTTTTCTTAAAAAAAATATAGTTTATTGTCAACTTGGCTAACATACAGTGTATACAGCGCGCTCTCGGTTTTTGGGGTAGATTCCCGCGGTTCATCGCTTACATTCAACACCCAGTGCTCATCCCAAGTGCCCTCCTCTCTCTCCCCCACCCTCCCACCAACCCTCAGATTGTTCTCTGTATTTCAGAGTCTCTTATGGTTTGCCTCTCTCCCTCTCTGTAACTATTTTTTTCTCCTTCCCCTCCCCCATGGTCCTCTGTTAAGTTTCTCAAGATCCACATAGGAGTGAAAACATATGGTATCTGTCTTTCTCTGACTGACTTACTTCACTCAGCATAATACCTTCAAGTGAAGATGTGGTTTATATATACAACGGAATACTGCTTGGCAATGAAAAAATGCAATCGTGTCATTTGCCTGTAAATGTTAAAGTAAGCCTTAATTCTGGGGTCAGTGTTTAGACGATTGTTGCTTGAACATTTAAGTCACAAAGTACAGCTCAGCATTTATCAAGTAATGCTGATGCTATTTTCATCTTCATATGTTTTCCCTATCTCAACTTGTTTTGCATTCAGATAGGAAGGCGGGGGCTATTAATTTCTAGTATAATGCTAATAAAGGATGTATAGACAACTCCAGAATTTTGGCCATGATAGTAACCGGATAGATAGATTATAGTTTGCTGTTATTGGGCTCAAGAGAATTTTTTTTTTTTTTGCATCCGACAACTTCAAGATAGGGAATATACTAAAGTGTGTTTATAAGGCAATAAGAATCATCCAATAAGGAGGCAGCACCTAATTTGCAGGGCAACTGTAGGAGAAAATTTCAGGGAAAAGAGAGGGGATGCAATCCAAAGCTCTACTGAAGAGAAGTTGGCCCTTTATAGGAGTAACACTTTCTCTACTATAATATGAGGAGATAAATGCGTAAGCAGATGATCTTGTAGGTTTGTTGGTGGCTGTTGTAATTTTAGGTTGTGGAAAGACAAAACTTCTAGGGAGCCTAGTAGGATTGCTGGTCAGCAATGTTCTCATTCAGTATTTTTATTATACAGTAAAAGTAAACACGACCAGCCCAGTGGTGCAACTTTCTGTAGCAATGGTCAACTACTGAGATATAGGTATCAAGAAGGCAAGCTAATGAAGTTCATCCAGAATCTGGTGTTTCCCATGAGTGTGACAGAAGAAGAAGGGGAGCAAAAGAGTTGAGGTTATTAGTAAGGGAACGATTATAATAATGAACCCATGTGTACTTATATAAGTGAGTTGAGAGGTGAGAAGGTGGTGGTCAGAACGTAGGAGGCTTGATATCAAAACTTTAAAGATGGGGGCACCTAGCTGGCTCAGTCGGTAGAGCATGTGACTCTTTATGTAGGGGTTGTGAGCTCAAGCCCCATGTCGGGTGTAGAGCCTACTAAAAAAAAAGTGTAAGATAGTATCGTTTCTAGCAATTTCTAGGGTGTGATTGTGGAAGGATTGACTGACAAGGACTTAAAAATAAAGTTCATCTGGAATGAGTTGAACTAGGAACTTTGAGGCCAGAGTGTTATGTAGGTCATGCACATAGACAGTGAAGTCACCCAGGGTAATGACAAGAGTTGAGGTGGAGAGGAAGAGAGTAGCAAGAAGCTAAATCTTCCCCGAAAAAAGTAGATTGACAAGGAAGTAATGGGAAATGACAGGGACAAGAAAGAAGAGTGATGTGGTTGAATGACATGTGCCTCAAAGCAGCAAAGGTAGGACAACAAATCACCAGGAATTAGCAATGGAGACTGAGGGAGCTGACTACTGTGTCTCTTGTTTTTGAGGTGCCCGGAGTACCAAAAAAGCATCTATAACAAAAAAAAAAAAAGACAAATCAGAAACAGTATCTGCTTGACAGGGCTTAAAGGGAAGTTATGCATTTAGATAAGACAAGGCTGAAAGCAAAAAAGATGACAAAAGATATTCAAGTCCATGCAAATGATAATCAACAGAGAGCAGGGTGGGCATAATTATAGCAGACAACATAGACTTTAAGTCAAAAAATGCTGCAAGAGACAGAGAAGGATATCAGATCATGATAAAGTTCAATTCACCAGGAAGATTTAACAAGGATGGGGCTAGGTCATATAAGATAATGTAATAAGTAGCAGGGGGATAAGAGCCTACTGATAATGAACTACCAAGGGCCAAGTTCTGGTGATATTTGACATTCAGATGTGCCCTCTGACAGTTTAGCTTTCCTCCTAGTGGGAGGGTGGAATCAACATTAACTGAGAAACTGAGAGAGAAATGGGAACCAAAGAGGAGCAGGAATTTGGACAGGAATGAGAATTTAGTGTGGGATACGCTTGGTTTGGGATGTCTATTAGACATCCAATTGGAAATGTTGGTTGGGCACTTGGGTGTATGAATCTGGAGTTCAAGAGAAAAGATGCAGGCTAGAAATGTCAATTGGGGATGGGTTACAAAACAGATGGTAATTAAATCCATGAAACTGAATGATATCACCTAGGGAGTCCATGTATGTAGGAGACAGACAACGTCCAAAGAGTTAGTCTGGAAAAAGAAAACAAAGTGGGAGGCATCACAATCCCAGACTTTAGCTTCTACTACAAAGCCGCAATCATCAAGATAGTATGGTATCGGCACAAAAACAGACACATAGACCAATAGAATAGAATAGAGAACCCAGAGGTGGACCCACAAATGTACGGCCAACTAATCTTTGACAAAGCAGGGAAGAGTATCCAATGGAAAAAAGACAGTCTCTTTAGCAAATGGTGCCTGGAGAACTGGACAGCAACATCCAGAAGAATGAAACTGGACCACTTTCTTGCACCACACGCAAAAGTAAACTCAAAATGGATGGAAGACCTACATGTGAAACAGGAAAGCATCAAAATTCTAGAAGAGAAAACAGACAATAACCTCCTTGACCTCTACCGCAGCAGCTTCTTACTCAACACATTTTCAGAGGCAAGGGAATGAAAAGCAAAAATGAACTATTGGGACGTCATCAAGATAAAAAGCTTCTGCACTGCAGAAGGAAACAATCAATAAAACTAAAAGGCACCCGACAGAATGGGAAAAGATATTTGCAAATGGCATATCAGATAAAGGGCTAGTATCCAAAAATCTATAAAGAACTCACCAAACTCCACACCTGAAAAACAAATCCAGTGAGGAAATGGGCAGAAGACATGAATAGACACTTTTCCAAAGAAGACCTCCAGATGGCCAACAGACACATGAAAAGATGCTCAACGTCACTCCTCATCAGGGAAATACAAATCAAAACCACACTGAGATACCACCCCACACCGGTCAGAGTGGCTAAAATTAACAACTCAGGAAACAACAGATGTTGGCGAGGATATGGAGAAACGGGAACCCTCTTGCACTGTTGCTGGGAATGCAAACTGGTGCAGCTGCTCTGGAAAACGGCGTGGAGGTTCCTCAAAAAATTAAAAATAGAACTAGTCTCTGATCCCGCAACAGCACTACTAAGAATCTATCCAAAGGACATAGGAGTGCTGATGCAGAGGGGCACATGTACCCCAATGTTTATAGCAGCACTTTCAACAATAGCCAAATTATGGAAAGAGCCCAAAAGTCCATCAACTGATGAATGGATAAAGAAGATGTGGTTTATATATTCAATGGAATACTACTTGGCAATGAGAAAGAATGAAATATTTCAATTTGCAACAACGTGGATGGCACTGGAGGGTATTACGCTGAGTGAAATAAGTCAGTCAGAGAAAGACAGGTATCATATGTTTTCCCTCATATATGGAATTTGAGAAACTGAACAGAAGACCATGGGGGAAGGGAAGGGGAAAAATTAGTTTCAAACAGAGAGGGAGCCAAACCACAAGAGACTCTTAAATACAGAGAATTGAGGTTTGATGGGGTTTGGGGGAGAGGGGAAAATGGGTGATGGGCACTGAGGAGGGCACTTGTTGGGATGAGCACTGGGTGTTGTATGGAAGCGATGAATCATGGGAATCTACTCCCGAAGCCAAGAGCACACTGTATACACTGTATGTTAGCTAACTCCACAATAAATTATATTTAAAAAAAAAAAACAGTCTTGTAGCATCCCAACATTTAAAGGCTGGAGAAAGTTTAAGGAACCAACAAAAGAGACGAAGAGTGAGTGGATGACCAATGTGGCAGAAGGGAGACTTTAGTGAGTGTGAGGTCCTGGGAGCTATGTGAAGGAGTTGTTTCAGGAGAAGTGATCAGCTGTGTCACATCCTTCTGTGAGTAGTGATAACATGTGGACCAAGAAATGGCCATCAGGTTTAGCAATGTAGAGGTCACTGGGGACTCTGACAGGGGAAGGTTATTCTTGAATTCTCTTTAAAAATTTTTCTTAATTTCGGAGACAGAGAGATCGTGCACTCCCCCCAATTCATGCAAGCAGGGGAGGGTGGGGGGGGGGGAGAGAGAATCTCAAGTAGGCTCCACGCTCAGCAATGCAGGGCTTGAGCCCCACGCCCCTGGGATCATGATCTGAGCTGAAATCAAGATTTAGACGCATAACCGACTGAGCCACCCAGGTGCCCCTAATTCTCTTTCTAATATGAAAAAAGTAAAAACCTGATTGTATGCTGATCAGAAACTTCCAGTAAAGGGGGCAGTAAAGAGGTGATGACGCTGGAGAGAGAAAAGAAAGAAGCCAAGTCCTTGAATGAGTGAGGAGTTTGGAGAACTAATGCCCAAGTGGCCTCAGCTGAGGGTGTGGGCAGCTCATTCATGGAAACCAGTGGGCAGAGTACAGAGATGTGGTTGTGGTTGTGGTTGTGGGAGGTTTTTGAAATTCTCCTGAATGCTTCAATTTGTTCAGCAAAGTGGGAATTCAGGTAACGGATGAAGACTGAGGATCAGAGAGGAGATGGAAGTCTGAGTAGACCGAAGACCAAGCTAAACGCTCGTCGAGGAGAGTGTGAGAGGAAATGAACTGGGGGCACATAGTATGATTGCTTGGCAACCCCTCCTCACCCCTTGAGGTTTGTGGTCAGGATTTGAAGATGAGGCCACTCTGCATGGTTTGTATTTTCTCTAGTTATGTTCAGCTATATGGGGGAGACAAGCAAGTGCTCTTTGGTGCTCCCGGAAGTACTGATCTGGATTCTTCTCCGTCTGGTGGCTAAACTCAAACACTGAATCGCCTTGGGAAAAGCTCAGAGCTGTGAACACAAAAGTTATATCCTTTAGCTTCTAAATTCAAAGAGCTATCATTTAAGGGGGCCAGGTTATGCTAATCCTCACAAAGATGGAAATGAAAGGGAGTCTGCTGAACCGCTTCAAAAAAGGAGAATGGCAAACATAATATTGTCCTTTTCCTCCTCAGGGTGACCTCCCTCCTCAATACCAAATAATCCCCTTAAAAATCCAGGGGCTATTTCTTAAAAAACAATTTTTTTTTTTTTGAGAGAGAGAGCGCACAAGTGGGAGAGAGAGGGAGGGGGCAAAGGGAGAGAGAGAGAGAGAGAGAATCTTTAACAGGCTCCATTGCTCAGCATGGAGCCTGACATGGGGCTCAACCCCAGGCCCCTGGGATCATGACCCAAGATGAAATCAAGTGTTGGACGCTCAACCAACTGAGCCACCCAGGTGCATCAGCGGGGGCTATTTCTAAATAGAGGGATTCGATCTGCAACTTGTCTGAAATTCACACTGTGTTAGAAATCACAAGATAAGAGCAGCATAGAGCGGGCAGAGTAGCCCAAGAAATCACGACAGGGCAAAGATTTTTCCCATTTATAGAAAAGTTGACACGGAGGGCTACAGGAAGTCGTAGCAGGGGGCACTCGCCTTGCCAGATCCATCCAAGAAGCGGGATCAAAGGATCTCGATGAGAAGTTGTGGAGGGAAACACAAACATGGCGTAGTAGTTGTACCTCTGCAGATCATTGGTGTCCGAAGGCTGTGGAGAGGCTGCCTAGTAGATGCCTATAAGCCACCGATTGGTCCAGACATAAAAAGCAGCTTTGGATAGGCTTTGTGGTTTCCATCCTTGAATAGAACACACTGAGAGTCATGAACATCGGTGGATGTACCATTGCTTCTTTAGACCGAGGATGTAGACAGCTGCCGTCTATTTCCACAGCCACTTCCCCCCACCCTCCCCACCCCAGCACTGTGAGCCACTTACAGGAGGCAGGTACTGTCTTTTATTTCATTTACATCCAGGTTAGCTAGCATATAGTGCTATAATGACTTCAGGAGTAGATGCCAATGACTCATCCCCTATGTATTACCCCCAGTGCTCATCCCAACAAGTGTCCTCCCTAATGCCCCTTACCCATTTAGCCCAGCCCGCACCCACAACCCCTCTAGCAACCCTCAGTTTGTTTTTATATTATTTTTGCTTCCCTTCCCTTATGTTCATCTGTTTTGTGTCTTAAAGTCCTCATATGAGTGAAGTCATAGGATTTTTGTCTTTCTCTGACTGACTAATTTCACTTAGCATCATACCCTCCAGTTCCCTTCATGTAGTTGCAAATGGCAAGATTTCGTTCTTTTTGATTGCCAACTAATACTCCATCGTATATATATATACCACATTTTCTTTATCCATTCAGCCGTCGATGGACATTTGGGCTCTTTCCACACTTTGGCTGTTGTGGATAGTGCTGCTATAAACATGGGGGTGCCTGTGTCCCTTCGAAACAGCACACCTGTATCCCTTGGATAAGTGCCTAGTAGTGCAATTGCTGGGTTGTAGGGTAGTTCCATTTTTAATTTTTTGAGGAACCGCCACACCGTTTTCCAGAGTGGCTGCACCAGTTTGCATTCCCACCAACAATGCGAAAGAGATCCTCTTTCAGGAGGCGGGTATTGATACGAGCTGAACTGTGTCCCTTCAAAAGTCCTGTTGAAGTCCTAATGCTCGGCACCTTAGAATGAGTCTTAATTTGGAAATTGCGTCATTGCAGGTCTAATCATTTAAGATGAGGTTTGGCCCCAATACAATATGACCAGTGTCCTTATAAATTTTTTTTTTCAACGTTTATTTATTTTTGGGACAGAGAGAGACAGAGCATGAACGGCGGAGGGGCAGAGAGAGAGGGAGACACAGAATCGGAAACAGGCTCCAGGCTCCGAGCCATCAGCCCAGAGCCCGACGCGGGGCTCGAACTCCTGGACCGCGAGATCGTGACCTGGCTGAAGTCGGACGCTCAACCGATTGCGCCACCCAGGCGCCCCAACCAGTGTCCTTATAAAAAGGGGGAAATTTGGACACAGGCACATGCACAAGGGAAAACACCATGTTGAAGGCAGAGATGTGTGTGATGTTGCTTCAAGCCTAGGGATACCAAAGACGCCCAGAAAACACCAGAAGCTGGGAGAGAGGTGTAGAGCAGATCCCTCCCTCACACGCCTCAGAAGGAACCAACCGTTCCCACGCCAGGATCTCAGACTTCTATTCTCTAGAACTAGGAGACAACAAATTTCTGTTATTTAAGCCACTCACTCTGTGGTACTTTGTTATGGTGGTACTTTTAATATTTCTTTTTATTTTTTTTTTTAAATCAAAGCAGAACTAGGGAAGATGAAGGAGAAAATGCCTGCAAGAAAGGGAAGCCCTGGGATGGTGAACTTGACAGTGACTTGAATCTGATTGCATATGTATACAAGAGAGACTAAATTTTAAACCAGAAGTATCTGAAACATTATGGGGTTGAACTGGAATGCAATAAAATAAGTTGTCTTCTCTGGACATAGCCGGGACTCAAATCTAAAGAGAGTATGTATAGGTATTTTTTTAAGTTTATTTATTTATTTTGAGGGGGTGGGCAGAGGGAGGAGAGAGAGAATCCCAAGCGGTCTCCGCACAGTCAGCATGGAGCTCCACGCGGGGTTCGAACCCACGAAATGCAAGATCATGACCTGAGCCAAAGTTAAGAGTTAGATGCTTAACCAAGTGAGCCACCCAGGTACCCCAGAGTATACACAGTGTGTGTGTGTGTGTGTGTGTGTGTGTGTTGGAAGGTGGGTAGTTATGAACTGTCAGTCGATTCATGGCCAGTTATATCAAAGCATTGTCAATCACTGAATATTTGAATAACCAAAGTGACATTTGTAATATTCTGTAAGTCCTGTTAAGTTCCGCTTAGCAAGACTTTAGTTGTTTTCTCAACTTAAAACCTGTGGCAGGGGCACCTGGGTGGCTCAGTGGGTTGAGTGTCCGACTTCAGCTCAGGTCATGATCTCACGGTTCGTTGGTTCAGATCCTCTGTTGCCCTCTCTTTCTGCCTCTCCCTCGCTCACACTCTCTCTCTCAAAAATAAATGAGCATTAAAAAAAGACCTGTAGCATTCATATAGTTAAAAAAAAAGACTAACTCCACACAGAGTTCGTACCTGCTTCATAATTCGCAAAGATTCACTGGGTAGGTCATAGATGCTTATGTTGACTGCGTGAAAATCGAATAGATCCACCAGATGTTTTGCTTTACACGATTATGTGAGCAAAATCCATTTTTCTTTAAGGAAGTAGAATTGGAACAAAATGCAACATAGACATTTTCAGCTCTGGATGAGGCAAACATCAGGGAGGAGTTATAATTATAGCGGTCTTGCCATTCTGAAAATGCCTTCCTGTATGCTGTTTTATAGACAGTTTTTCCAATTCATAATAACATAACCAATTTTTTTGTATCTCTATACAGCGACAGTTGAAACTTCCGGGGGTTTATTTGGGGAAGTGTAGCACAAATTAAGCGGGAAATATCATATGACATCATAGTGTGTATATTTGCCGTAATAAAGTGACCATTGGATTACCGTGATGCCTGAAAACTGTGCCCGACTTCATTTTAGATGTATCAGCGCCTGCTAGTATTGCTGAGTGCAAAGAATCCTTTATCTGAAGATCGTGTTCTAATGTATTTGTTCTACCAGAAGCTATGAAACTTCAGCTCCTCTGAGTCTCGCTGGCCTCCCTGATAAAACAAATGGTTTGGGCTAGGTAAATTCCAAGTTTTCTTTCAGTGCCAATATTCGAAGTTCATTCAACAAGTATTTATCGCCTAATGCGGATGAGGGACTGGGCTAGCAGGCAGGGATAGCCTGTCAGTGAATAAAACAGATAAAAATCCTTGCCTTCGTGCAAAGAAAAACTTGCTGGGGCGCTCCTGCACCCCAACATTTGTCCCAACCCTCCCACATCCACGTCCTGTGCCATTTGAGTCATGTTCTTAGAGCGTGCTTGTGACCAAGTTCCTCTAGTCAAAAACTTGCAAAGCTCTCTATCAGTTGCAGAGCGTGTTGCAAATTCTTTAATTAGGCAGCCTTTACCCGGTGTGACCTAGCCTAATACTATGTTAACAATCTCATTATTTCAGAGGAAGTGTTGGTTAATGGAAAAGAACGGATACAAGAGTCTAAAGTCCTGGATTTGGGTCCTTTTACTAACACTCATTAGCTATATAACATTTGGCAAAGCATATAAATTCTGGGAGCCTCTATTTCCTCATTGGAACTCTTAAGGTGAAGCGGGAGAATGGAAAGACCATGCATTTTGCAATCATTTAGAACTAGGTTTGAAATCTGGCTCAGCACTTTATCAGCTTTGTGACTTTAATTAATACCTCTGAACTCCTTATCTATAGAATTGGATCAAGATAGCTATTTGGTATGGTTATTATGAGTGGTAAATGAGTGTAAGGAAAATGCTTGACAGCCAATAGGTAATGAGGCGACCACTGGATAGTAGCTATTATTAAGGCAGTTAGTATTTGTTTTCATCCTGCATAGAGAATGAATTGTATAGATATTATATTCCTACTGGTTGGCAAATTAGTTCAAACTTTCCTCAGGAGAAAGAAAATACAAGTATATATTTGAGAAAGGAGGGGGAAGGAGGGAGGGACGGAGAGAGAGAGAGGGGGAGAAAGAAAGCGAGAAGGGAAGAAGGAGGTTATGAAGGATTCTAACTGGAACAAGAATGAATTGCAATCCAAATTCTGAAGTCATGCTAATTTTACAGAATCATTAGATAGTATTAGATAGCCCACACTGAGAAATGCAAAAGAAATAAAAAGAGTAAGGAGATTGATTTAGCATTATTTAGCAGAGTTGAAAATGCATGAACTTTATGACTGAACAAATCTACTCCTAGATATGTGCCCTATGGAAATTCCTCTGCATGTCCAAAATGAGGTATGAATAGACACATTAATGGCAGAATTGTTTATGAAAGTTGAAGATTGGAAACAAGTTCAAAGTCCATCAACTGAAGGGCGAAAAAATAATTGTGTTTTACTCAATAAGTAGAATATATATAGCAGCAAAATGATTTTGGCTCAGGTCCCGATCTCATAGTGGTTCGTGAGATTGAGCCCTGCGTTGGGTTCTGTGCTGACAGTGCGGACCCTGCTTGGGATTCTCTCTCTGCCTATAAACAAACAAATATTTTTTTTTAAAAACTTACAAAACCATATTATATACGGTTAATTCTAGGCCAGGTGTGTGTGTGTGTGTGTGTGTGTGTGTGTCAGGGGATGAGAAACATGCAATCGGGATGAGGTATTCAAGGAACGTCGCCATATTTGTAATGCTCTATTTCTTAAGCTGGATGGTGGGTACATGGCCGCTTGTTACCTCATTTTCTATATTTGTATATATCTGTATTATTTTGTAATGTCTACCGAAAAGAGTGTGCTAATGACCTACGAGGAGAGGAGGGGAGGGATCCGGTTCACTCAGGCTAACTAACCAGGAAGCCATAATGAATTGTGAGTGCTGATTACCCAGGGAGAAGCTAACACAAGTAATCATTGTACCCAGAATAATACCAACACGCTTCCAACTTATGCAAAATAACCATAAAAGTTTAAGTAGAATGGAACTAGAGGGTATTATGCTAAGTGAAATCAGTCAGTCAGAGAAAGACAGATACATGATTTCACTCGTGTGGAATTTGAGAAACACAACAGGTGAACATAGGGGAAGGGAAGGAAAAATAAGATGAAAACAGAGAGGGAGGCAAACCATAAGAGACTCTTCCGTACAGAGAAGAAACTGAGGGTTGCTGAAGGGGAGGTGGGAGGGAGGATGGGCTAAATGGGCGGTGGGCATTAAGGAGGGCGCTTGTGGGGATGAGCACTGGGTGTTCTATGGGAGTGATGAATCGCTAAATCCTACTCCTGAAACCAATACCGCACTGTAAGTTAACTAACTTGAATTAAAAAAAAAAAACAAACCAAAACAAACCCCAAAAGTTAAGTAGATGTTTAGATTTCCCGTAGTCAGGCCCAAGTATCTATGTCCCCTCCTCCCGGAGGCAGCTAGGTGGGACAGTGCGAGAACGTGAATGGATGAAAAGAAGTATAAGCTTGGAAGGCGAACTGACCTGGCTTATAAATTTCTTTTCTGCCATCCGCCCATGGAAATGAGCCGTAAACTTAGAACTGTCAGTGACTTGCTGTGTTACCTCAGACAACTTTTAATTTCAATATCTTTAAATGTAAAATGAAGGCTATAATATCTATATCTATATAGAATATCTAGCTCACACTATTTCAGGGAATACACACATGTGCATGCACACACACACACACACACACATACACACACACACTCCTAGAAGATAATAGGTACTGAAGGAATGTGTTTTCTTCCTTTTTATCCACTAAGAGATCTCTCATAGCCTGAATTCTCCTAAGATCGATTATTAAATTTCATTAGAATCCACTTGAGATCAATTTGTATAATCCCATTATTACAATGGCTTGGAGCAGTTTTGACATACTGCAATTTTTCTCATTTTAGTATTTCTTTGTTCACCCTTTCTTTTATTATCATACATTGTGAAAAAAGTTGATTAAATCTCTCATCAACGGTGGGGTTGGAGAAACAAATGATCTGTTCACGTTGTCTCCTGATAGGTGTTGCTAAAGCACGTGTGGTGACCACGGGCAGCACCGCCTCCCCCGGCCACCAAGATGGCACTCTAAAAAATTTTTTTTTCAACGTTTATTTATTTTTGGGACAGAGAGAGACAGAGCATGAACGGGGGAGGGGCAGAGAGAGAGGGAGACACAGAATCGGAAACAGACTCCAGGCTCCGAGCCATCAGCCCAGAGCCCGACGCGGGGCTCGAACTCACGGACCGCGAGATCGTGACCTGGCTGAAGTCGGACGCTTAACCGACTGCGCCACCCAGGCGCCCCTGAGATGGCACTCTAGAATGACTTTGAGCACCTAAGCTCCACGGTGCCCTGGGGAAAACAACACAGAGGACGTAGAATATTTAGTGTGGTAAGACCCTCGCACGGAAATCCAAAAGAAATATTTTATCCTGTACTTCATGTCTGTTTGCTACGATTACACACTTTTAATCATGGGGAGGGGGAGTATGCGGATGGTAGAAATTCCGCATTTTGGTACCTTCCTCTATCACTTCTCTGACCACTAGGAAATAAAGCTAGAAGGTAAATTGTGTATAGTTTAAATTCATGGAAAAATCCAGCTATTCGGAAATTTTAAAACATTCTCTTTTTCTTAATGTTTATTTTTGAGAGAGAAATAGAGAGAGAGAGTGAGCAAGCGAGCGGGGGAGGGGGAGAGACAGAAGGAGACAGGATCTGAAGCTGGCTCTGTGCTGACATGGGGCTCAAACGGAGTCGAACCCGTGAGATCGTGACCTGAGCTGAAGTTGGACGCCTAACCAACTGAGCCACCCAGGTGTCCCGAAACATTCTTTTAAATAGTGCTTAGGTCAAAGTGGAGCTCTAAACTGGTTGTAGACTATTGAGAATATGATGACATGAGAACACTACATCTCAAAATATAGTGGAGTATGGTCAAAGAATTTAACTAAAAGTCAGGGCGCCTGGGTGGTTCAGTCGGTTGAGCATCCGACTTTAGCTCAGGTCATGATCCCAGAGTTCGTGGGTTCGATCCCGCACGTCAGGCTCTGTGCTGACAGCTCAGAGCCCGGAGCCTGATTTGGACTCTGTGTCTCCCTCTCTCTCTGCCTCTCTCCCGCTCACGCTCTGTCTCTCAAAAATAAATAAACATTAAAAAATTAAAAAAAAAACAATTTAAAAACAATAAAAGGTAAAAGAAATACCTGTTAAAAAGCAGGAGGAATTAATTTATCCATTCAATACATATTTATTGAGTGGCTGCTATGTGCCAGACACGGTGCTAGGTACTAAAAATACAGCAGTAAAGGTAAACAAGTCTGTGCCTTCGTGGCACTTACGTTGTAAGAGAGAGAGAGAGATCGAAAATTAACACATAAACAATTAAGTGAATAATGTGTTAGGTGGTAAATGCTCTTGGTTAACAATAAGGCAGGGTGACAGGAAGTATATTTGAATGACAATGAAATGCAGACAGATGTGACAGGTATCACTCCCCAGCGAAAGTTTCAAAAATCAATGTTCATGATTTGTTATATTCCCTTTTTCCTGCCTCTATGATTATGGAAAATGGCGTCAAGATAGGGCCTCCATCAGCCAGGGCCCATGAGACCCCTTGGTGACTCATGGTGGATAGGTAGCCTGCCTGAGAAATAAACATCGTTGTTTAAGCCAGAGGCATTTCCATGCTTGTTGTTACTGCCATATAGCCTAGGCCATCCTCGTTCTTAAATTCATCTATGTGGAAATGTCAAGTAGTTGGCTGTTTACACAAGACTTTGGGAGAGAAATAGGGAATTGCTGATAGATAGATGGTAGTTGAAGTCATGGAACTGAAGAAAATCAGTGAGGGAAGGAGTCTACATAGAAGTCTGAGTATTGAAATCCAGGGCTCTGAAAATTTAAGAAATCAATGAGAAGATAAAGATCCAGCAAAGGAAACAGAGAAGAAGTGATATATGAGAAAGAAGAAAAAAAAGAACAATTATTCCTGAAGCCAAGACTAGAGAATGTGGCAAGGGGGAAGAAATGCCAATGAATCTAATGTTAATAGGTCACAGAAGAGGAGGACTGAGAATTGATCATTGTAGGTAGAATATGAAGGTCACTGATGAACTTTACTGATGTAATTTTGGTGGAATGATGGTGTCTTAGTCCATCTGGGCTGCTGTAACAAAGTGTCGTAGACTGGGCAGCTTATAAACAACAGAAATTTATTTCTCACAATTTTGGAGGCTGGAAGTCAGAGATCAGCGCGTCTGTACGGCTGGGTTCTGATTGAGGGCCATCCTTCAAGTCGCAAACTGCCAGCTTGTCGGTGTGTCCTCATATGGTGAAAGGGCAGAGCAAAAGCAAGCTTTCCTGTCTCTTCTTCTGAGGGCCCTAATCCCATTCGTGAGGGCTCCACAGTCAGAACCTAACTGCCTCCCAAAGGCCACACCTCCTGATACCATCAGGTATGGGGCTAGGCTTTCAACGTAAGAATTTTGCAGGGACACAAATATTTAGTCTGTAACAGATGGGAAGCTCAACTTGAATGGACTGGATTGATGAGAGAATAGGAAGTAAGGAAGTATAAGCGATGGGAATCAACTTTTTAGATGAGTTCTTCTGCAAGGGGGAGCAGAGACAGGGGATGACAGCTGGTTTGTTTTATAAAATGGAAGATACTAAGTTATGTTTGTCTATTGATGGGGAGGCTACATTGTATGCAAGAGATCGTAAATCGATGGGGAGGCTACAGGAGAGAGGGAAAATGGGTTACGCAACAAAGAGGGCAAGTGTTGGCTTTAGCTAGGAGCGCGAACAGTTCATCCATGCCAACAAGAAAGAAATAGAGTATACGGGCCCATCCGGATGGAGGCAGACAGCCAGACGTGGTTTGGGAGTTCGTTCAAACTCTTTTCTAATTATTTCAAACTTCTCAGTGAATTAAGAAGGTTAATGAGCTTACAGTAAGGAGGGTGGAAGGCTATTGGAAGTTCAAGGGGAGAAGGTACGAGTAATCACTTTGCAAAGTGGGAGAGGGAACTGTCGGATGACTAACAGACAACCATGGGAATTATCATATAAACAAAAGCAGGAGTTAACATGTTAGAAAAGAGAAAAGCACTGAAGTCTATAAATACATCTCTAAAACTTGGTTCTCTGGAAAGATCAACACCATACGCAAACTTCCGATAAAACCAGTATAGAACAAAATAGGAAGAGAGAAAACATACATATATAATATTGGAAATCAAGAAAGGATACAACTACAGGGTTAGAGAAGATTCAAAATATTATATACAGAATTTAAAGCTAATACATAAAAACTCTCCACATAATGAATCATTTTCCAGGGAAATACATATTATCACAAGTATATCAAAGAAGTAGAAAATTGGAATAGGACATTAATCACAGAAAAAGTTTTGAAAATGATCAAAGAGCTACCAGCAAAAACAGCACTGACCTTAGAAGACGGTAAAGGTAAGTTCCTTCAAACTCCGAGATATAAACAGTTGTCATATAGCTTAACTTTTCAGAGTATGGAAAACAATGGCGTACTTTTCCATTTCATTTTACGAGACTAGTGTCACCACAAGCCTCAAAGGAACAGGTAGCATAAAAACTGTAAGACCAGTTCACGTGGGAGCATAAAATGGCAAAAATATGGTTTGCCTCGACCCCTTTCGTTAATATTTATGTGACCTGAAGAACAGGACATTCTAATTTCTCTTCTTCCGTCTGATGGCTGAATCTAGATGACGCAGAGGTCCTATGGAAAAGTGGAGTCAAAACATGGAAGCAACCTAGATTCCCGAGTCATCGTGTGGAAGATCGCTCTGCCAAACACCAACAGCAACATTGGACTGACACACGAGTGAAAAATAAGTTTCTGTTGATTTTGGTCAATGGGACTTTGGGGTTTATTTATCCCGGCAATTAACGCTATCCGAATTAACACGTGAAATTAATCAAGTGGTTGCCCTGAGCTTCCGTTTTCTCATCTCCAATAGGATCATCAAAAAACTTTAGGTGGAAAAAGAAACTATTTCCACCCACCTCATTGGTTCCTATGTGCCCACTCAGGGAATCGAGAGTTAGTAAGGACTGTAGTTTTTCCATGACATAGATTAGGCTATATACGCCAGTGAGATGGGTCATTAGGAATCTATTTCATAGAAATCCCCTCACCAGAGCATAATATGTAAACAAAGATATTTATCACAGTGATTATGTAGTGGCAAAAAAAATAAGAAGAGAAAGGAAGAGGAAAAAGAAGAAGAAGGGGGAGGGGGAGGCGTAGAGGAGGGAAGGAAAAAAAGGAGGAAAGAAGAAAGGAAGAAGGAAGGAAGGGAGGGAGGGACACTCCCCAGTTCATTTTATAAGGCCAGCATTACCCTGACACCAAAGCCTTACAAGCACAATAAAAGAAAAGAATATTCCAGGCCAATATTCCTTATAAACATAGATGCAAAAGTTCTCGGCAAAATGTTAACAAATCCAATTCGACAGCATTTTAAAAGAATCATAGACCACAATTAAGTGGGATTTGTCACTGGGATGCAAAAACTGTGTCGACAGACACAAGTCACTAAAAAATGATACTTTAACAATCTGAAGGATAGAAATCATATGGTCATTTCAATAGACGTAGAAAAAGCATCTGACAAAGTCCAATACCCTTCCACTCCAACAATTCTCAACAAATCAGGTATAGACGGAATGCACCTCAATATAATAAAGGCCACATATGACAAGCCCACAGCTGACATCATACTCAGTAGCAAAAAGCCAAAAGTATTTCCTCTACAATCAGGAATAATTTCTTGCCACTCCTATTAAACATAGTACTGGAAATCCTAGACGGAACAGTCAGAAAAGAAAAAGACTTAAAAGATATTCAGCCTGGAAAAGAGGAAGTAAACTTAACCGCACTGACATGATTTTAAGTATAAGAAAATCCTAAACACTGCACTAAAAAACCGTTAGAACTGGGACGCCTGGGTGGCTCAGTCAGTTAAGCGTCCTACTCTTTTTTTTTGTTTAATTTTTTTAACGTTTATTTGTTTTTGAGACAGAGAGAGACAGAGCATGAACAGGGGAGGGGCAGAGAGAGAGGGAGACACAGAATCCGAAACAGGCTCCAGGCTCTGAGCGGTCAGCACAGAGCCCGACGTGGGACTCAAACTCACAGACCGTGAGATCATGACCTGAGCCGAAGTCGGACGCTTAAAACCGACTGAGCCCCCCAGGCGCCCCCAAGCGTCCTACCCTTGATTCCAGGTCAGGTCATGATCTCAGTTCGTGCGTTCGAGCCCTGTGTTAAGCTCTGTGCTGACAGCATAGAATCTGCTTGGGATTCTCTCTCTCCCTGTCTGTCTGCCCCTCCCCTACTCATGCTCTCTGTCTCTCTCAAAATAAATACATAAACATTAAAAAACTGTTGGTACTGATAAATGAATTTAGCAAGGTTGCAGGATACAAAACCCACATCCAAAAATCAGTTGCATTACTATACAATAACAATGAACTACCTGAAAAAGAAATCATGTAAACAATCCCATTTATAATAGCACCCAAAAGGATAAAATACTTAGGAATAAATTTAAATAAGGAGGTGAAAGATATGTACACTGAAAACCATAAAACACTGAAGAAAGAAATTTAAGACACAAATTTAGTGGAAAAATATCCATGTTCATGAATTGTAAGAATTAGTATTATTAAAATGTCCATACCACCCAAAGTGATCTACAGATCCAAGTAATAATCCTTATCAAAATTCCACTGGCACTTTTCACAGAAATAGAAAGAGTAATCCTAAAACTTGTACGGACCCAGAAAGACCTGAAATGGACAAAACAAACTCGAGAAAGAACAATGCTGGAGGCATCACACTTCCTGTTTTCAAACTATACTACAAAGCTCTAGGAATCGCAACAGTATATTATTGGCATAAAAAAGGACGCATAGACCAGTTGGACAAAATAGCCCCCAAATAGACCCAGGTAGATATGGTCAGCTACCTAAAACTACTCACAAAAATCAACTCAAAATGAATTAAAGGCTTAAGCATAGGGGCTCCAGGGTGGCACAGCGGGTTAAGCCTCCAACTCTTGATTTCAGCTCAGTTCGTGATCTCACGGTTCACGAGTTCATGATCTCCGGCTGTGTCCCAAGCCAGGTTCTGTCCTGACAGTGCGAAGCCTGCTTGGGATTCTCTCTCTCGCCCTCTCTCTCTGCCCTCCCCCTCTCCCATGCGCGCGCTCTCTCTCAAAACAAATAAATAAACATGTTTAAAAAAGACTTCAGCTAGAAGAAAACATAAGGGAAAAACTCATTGACATTGGTCTTGGCAGTGATTTTTTTTTTTTTTTGGATTTGCCTGTTGCACAGGCAACAGAAGTAAAAAGCAACACGTGGACCACATCAAACTAAAAAGCTTCTGCACGGCAAATGAAAGAACCAACAAAATGAAAAGGCAACCTACAGAATGAGAGAAAATTTGCAAACCGTATACCTGGCAAGGCGTTAATATTCAAAATCTATAGGAACCCTTACTACCACAGACCCCTCTTAACGGGCTCAGTCCTGGTGAGAATATGGTGAAGGCGGGGTTTACAGGTTATTACTCCCCTCCGGAAACCAGAAGAAAGTCCACATTTCATTAAAAGTAGAACAACGTGCAACATGCTATCAAATGAGCTACCGTTACCCCTTGACGCCCTCTGCAACTCTCCCGGCGACGGAGGTCAGTTTTCTCTGACGGTTGATGCTAGATCCTGAGGACCGACGGGTGAGGGAGTCGAGACTGAGATCACCCCCTTTGCCAAATGTGTCTTCCCTGGGGACCCGGGGCGCGAGGCAGACAACATTCCCGGCACGCCGCTGCCTCCTCCAAGAGGGAGGGTGCTGTGGCTGCGGCTCGGTTACCTTCTGCACATGACCTCTGCTCCCTGTCTTGTAGTCTGGGGGTGGGGGTGAAGGTGTGAACATCCAGCGCTCTCTGCCCAAGCCGTTGTCGTGACCTCTGCACCGATTACTAAGTGACTCCACGCCACACGTAGGAGAGGGTCTGGAGGCGATAACAAGTGACAGGAAAACGTGAGAAGGGGTTAAGAGGGCAGTGTGGTTTTCGCCTTTGTTATCAGGGACAGATGATAACGGAGTTCTTGTCCTCCTGGCCCTTAAAGGAGAAATGATACAACCACATCATCTCCTTCGTTACCATTGCTAATGGTGGAAAGAATCGATCTCGACCAGCTCCTTCTTTGGTTGACTGTCACTTGCTATATATCCGTACGACGGAATGATATGCTGCCAGTAAAATCATATTTTTGGAGCATCCTTCATGACGACTGACAGTTTTATGATACAATCTCAACTGTGAGGAAAAGGACGCAAAACTTTATTCACGGGAGGATCCCGTGCAGAGGGAAAAGCATTTAAGGAACCATATAAAATGATGGGGTCTCTGTGATTGAATACGTTTCCTTTTGTTCTTTTCATGTCACTGTATTTTCCAAGGTCTCCATACTCAACTTCCTCTGCTTTCGCAATTACGCAAACAAAAACCATTATAGTTGAAATGTCAGTTCTTTCCTTGTTGAAACTACAGGGCTCACTTCCAGGAACACGGGAAATTACACAAACGAAAGGTAAGAGAGGGAGGGTGGGGGAGTGGTCTCCTCATTTTGGGAGCTCAACTGGAATTAAGCTGACAGGTTTTATTTTAACTTCGTCTAACGGAGAAATGAGAGGAATAAAGTCAATGGAAGGACAAAGTATAGGGTTGGCTAGAAATTCCATTATAATAAAGAATTAGAATATGTGGGCATTGAAACAGCTAGCCAAGTTTATTAATTCTTTTTTTCTTTCTTTTTAAAACATTTTTTATGAATACAATTTATTGTCAAATTGGCTAACAGACAGTGTGTACAGGGTGCTCTTGGTTTTGGGGGTAGATTCCCGTGATTCATCGCTTCCACACAACACCCAGTGCTCATCCCAACAGGTGCCCTCCTCCCTGCCCATCACCCACTTTCCCCTCTCCCCCAGCCCCCAACCACCCTTAGTTTGTTCTCTGTATTTAAGAGTCTCTTGTGGTTTGCCTCCCTCTCTGTATCTATTTTTTCCCCTTTCCCTTCCCCCATGGGGAGGTTTTTCAAGATCCACATACAAGTGAAATCATATGGTGTTTGTCTTTCTCTGACTTATTTCACTTAGCATAATACCTTCTAGTTCCATCCACATTGCTGCAAATGGCATGATTTCATTCTTTCTCATTGCCAAGTAGTATTCCATCGTATATATAAACCACAACTTCTTTACCCATTCATCAGTTGATGGACATTTAGGCTCTTTCCATACTTTGGCTATTGTTGAAAGTGCTGCTATACACATTGGGGTACAAGTGCCCCTCTGCATCAGCACTCCTGGATCCCTTGGGTACATTCCTAGCAGTGCTATTGCTGGGTCATAGGGTAGATCTACTTTTAATTTTTTGAGGAACCTCCACACTGTTTTCCAGAGCGGCTGCACCAATTTGCATTCCCACCAACAGTGCAAGAGGGTTCCCGTTTCTCCACATCCTCTCCAGCATCTATAGTCTCCTGATTTGTTCATTTTAGCAGCTCTGACTGGCGTGAGGTGGTATCTCAATGTGGTTTTGATTTGTATTTCCCTGATGACGAGCGACGTTGAGCATCTTTTCATGTGCCTGTTGGCCATCTGGAGGTCTTCTTTGGAAAAGTGTCTATTCATGTCTTCTGCCCATTTCTTCACTGGATTATTAGTTTTTCAGGTGTGGAGTTTGGTGAGCTCTTTATAGATTTTGGATACTAGCCCTTTGTCTGATATGTCATTTGCAAATATCTTTTCCCATTCCGTCGGTTGCCTTTCAGTTTTGTTGATTGTTTCCTTTGCAGTGCAGAAGCTTTTTATCTTGATGAGGTCCCTATAGTTCACTTTTGCCTTTAATTCCCTTGTCTTTGGGGATGTGTCGAGTAAGAAATTGCTGCAGCTGAAGTTTATTCATTCTTAAAAAAAAAAAAAAGCAGAGGTGAGGACAGCAAAAAATTTCATGCTTTTTTTCTAAAACCAAGTGAGAGTGCCTTGGTAACCAGCTCAGTGCTCATAGTCTGTATCCTGTAACAAAACAATAATAAATAACAACAAACCGAACTGTGAACAAAACAAACTATGAAATGAAGAATATTTATTTCGTTGGCTTATTGCCATATCTCCCTGAATCCCTTGTATACGTCGGTATTTCCAGTGTTTAAACTTTGCATTTCAATGATCTCGGAGTAACAGTAATAACATAGTAGAAAAGGAAGTGCAAGGCTCCTTCGTAGTAAGTTCAGGATTACTAAACACAAATGGTCATCTTCACGGAGTTCCTGTTTTCCTAACTGCAAATGCTGTCCTTGAAGTCTGCAGATAAGTCAACTTTGGAGGAATTCGTATGCATGCTCTTGAGTCTGCAAAATTTTAATAAGGAAAGAAAACAAAATGTTGACAATAAAGGTTCTGTCACCAACCATCGTTAGATTCCAGGGCATTTTGATATAATACTATTGTTAATTGAAACCCATTGGTGGAATCACCAAGTTTTAGAGGCAGCAGTTGTTTCAGAAACAACACAGCCAACCACCTCACTTTACAGGTTAGAACATTGGTGCTGAAGAGGTGAAGAGTGTGCTGTCATCGCACTTTGCTGCCTTTTCAGCTGGTCAACCATCCGGGAGTACGGATGCCTTTATTTGAAAGGTCATCAGAATCAAAATGAATCGACACAATAGTTCAAATCTTCCAATGTTCCAGCTGACTCTGGGCTGCAAAATTTCTTCTCCAGCCTTCCTGACCGGGGGTCCAGAAACTACTGCCTATGAACAGGATGACAGGCTTAGAAGACTTCAGAAAGTAAAATACGTTGTTTGTGAGTGTGGACAAGTGGAGAGGTCGCCAGGCAAAAAAAAAAGGGGGGGGGATGTAATGCTTTTTAAAAATATTTCATGCAGCAAGTAAAAATAACAAAGCACAAAGAGTTAAGTTTCATTTATCTTAAAAATGATTTTCCAGGTGATGATGGATGGATAAGAAACCACAGTATTCATTATGTTCTTTTTTTTTTTTTAACATTTATTTATTTTTGAGAGACAGAGAGAGGCGGAGTATGAGCAGGGGAGGGGTAGAGAGAGAAGGAGACAGAATGCGAAGCGGGCTGCAGGCTCCCAGCTGTCAGCACAGAGCCCGACGCGGGGCTCGAACTCACAATCTGCGAGATCATGAGCTGAGCCGAAGTCGGACGCTCAACCGACTGAGCCACCCAGGCGCCCCGGTAGTCATGATTCTTTTCTAATTTCATAACACATAATACTTCTCTCCCTCTTTGACCCCCATGCTCTCTGCTAATGGATTTAGTATTGCTTTCATATTACTATAGTTTGATTAATCTGCTATGTATACTTTTCTATTTACTTTGAGAGTAAATGGTCATGATCATTAGCTTTGTGCTTCTTTTACTTTGGTCTCTGTGCTCAGTAACTGACAATCTCGGTTGCAAGGGGAAACAAAATAACCATATAAAGTTTGCTCTTTTGACCGACAAATAAACAACCCCCAAATGATCCCTGTAAATCCAATTAAAGTTCAAATACTGAGCCTTTGGTTGAACACAGAATTTCTAATAAAATTACAAGGGGTTATTCCAGTCCCTAATGCTATTTTAAAGCTTCTAACTTGACGTATTGAAGTGGTGTTAGCTGCATTCATCGAACATGTGATAGCAAATATGATACTTCAAGACACTATGCAAATATAATTCCACTTTTTGTTACCTACTCAGCCCTGTAAATGAGGCACATGTTTAAGGACCAGCCAATCTACTAATTTTTACAGGATTTCCGTTTGAAAGCTGTGTTTGTAATATATTCTTTCATTTATTCTTGAGATATTATTGAGTCCCTGATATGAGTCTGGCCCTTTTAGGCTCTGAGTCACTCTGCTTTCATTGAGTTTACATTCCAGGGGGATGGGGGGCAGATAGAAAACAAATGAGTAAATAAACAAGATGAATTTAGCTAGCCAGGAGTACTAGGAAGAAAAGAAATTAGAGGAAGTGTGATAGAAGATGACCGAAGGAGGGGAGCTAATTTAGACTGGGTGGTTAGGAATACCCTCTGTGAGGGTATGTGACCCAACATGTGATTGACAGAAGATCAAGGATTGAGAGACACGTAAGGTGAGATTGAATGTGGTGAGGGAGCAAGTTATACGAAGGTCAAATGGAACGATGGTCTAGGGAATAGGGCAAATACCCTTAGCTGAGAATGGAATTGACACGGCCAAGGATTAGAAAAGAAATCCACTGTGGCTGGACCATAGCAAGTGACCGAGCGTGTTAACGGTGGAAGAAAAGAGGGGACTGATACCGAGCCATTGGGTACTTCAACATTAAGAAGTAGAGCTCAAGAGGAGGGTACAGAAAAGGGAACTGAGAATGAATGGCCGGAGAGCTAGGGGGAAAAAATCAGTTTAATATCACGGGAGCCAAGATTTAAAAATGGAGGGCGTGGGTGGCCAAACCAGTGTCAGGGAAATGGTAGCAGTTGGAGGCAGGATTAGAAAGGGTGAAGAGAGGGTGAAGAGAGAAGGGAAAGGGTGAAGAGAGAAGAGCAGGGGATGAAATGGTGACCGAGAGTATAGACAACATTTTAGACAAGTTCTTCTGTGCAGAGTGGCAAAGAGACGGAACGCTGGCTGGAAGGCAAGCAAAGGGTCCAGGTCAAGAGAGGTTTGGTTATTATTTTTTTAAGATGTGAGTTATTTGAGCATGTATCACGGTTTGTTTATCCATTAACGTGTTGAGAAATATCTAGGTTGTTTCCAGTTCCTGGATGTTAAAAGTAAAGCTGCCATAAACACTTGTGTACAAGTTTTTCTGTGAACGTATTTTTTAACGGATCAGTGCACGGGATTGCAATCGCTGGGTCATTGGGTAGCTGCATGTTTTGTCTTTCAAGACACTGACAACCTGGGGCGCCTGGGTGGCTCAGTCGGTTAAGCGACCGACTTTGGCTCAGGTCATGATCTTGCGATTTGTGGGTTTGAGCCCTGCATCGGGCTCTGTGCTGACAGCTCAGAGCCTGGAGCCTGCTTTGGATTCTGTGTCTCCCTCTCTCTCTGCCCCTCCCCTGCTCGCTCTCTGTCTCTCTCTCTCTCAAAAAAAAAAAAAATATATATATATAAAATATATAAATATAAATGTATTTATATATATTTAAAATATATATTACATATATTACATACATATATTACACATATATACATACATATGTTATACATGTATATATATTACATATAAATATATATTACATATATTACATATATATATATTACATTTATATATATATAAAACTGGCAACCTGTTTTCCAGATATCTACTTCACATCCCACCAGCGATGTATGAGTGACCCAGTTTCTCCAGTCTCCATATCCTCACCAACAATTGGTTTTGTCACTTTTTAAAATTTTAGCCATGCTGAGAAGTGTATAATGATAATTCATTGTGGTTTTAATTTGCATTTTCCTAAATTGCTAATGATGTTGAACATCTTTTCATGTGCTTGTACACAATCTGTATATCCTCTTTGGTGAAATATTCTCTCATGCGTTTTGCCCATTTTTTAATTGGCTTGCTTGTTTCTCTTCTGCTGAGTTTTGAGAAATCTTTATATATTCTAGACACTAGTCTCTTATCAGATATATGGCTTGCAGATATTTTCTCCCACTTGCTAGCTTGTCTTTTCATCATCTTAACACTATTTCACAGAGCAAAGGTTTTAAATTTTGATGAGGTCCAGTGTTTATCAATCTTTCTTTTTAATAGATAATGCTCTTGGTTTCAAGTCTAAGAATTTTTTTTTTTTTGCATAGCCCTAGGTCCCGAAAAGTTTCTCCTATGTTGTTCCATAAAAGTTTTGTGATTTTACATTTTGTATTTAAGAACATGATCCATTTTGAGTTAATTTTTGTATAAGATACAAGGTTTAGATAAAAGTTCATTTTTTTGCTTATGGATTTCCAATATAAGACATATTTATTTTTTTTTAATTTTTTTTCAACGTTTATTTATTTTTGGGACAGAGAGAGAGCATGAACAGGGGAGGGGCAGAGAGAGAGGGAGACACAGAATTGGAAACAGGCTCCAGGCTCTGAGCCATCAGCCCAGAGCCCGACGCGGGGCTTGAACTCACGGACTGTGAGATCGTGACCTGGCGGAAGTCAGATGCTTAACCGACTGCGCCACCCAGGAGCCCCTAAGACATATTTAAATTAAAATATATAATTTATAATCCAAGTAGAAAAAGTATTGATATTTTTTTACGTCCTCCATCAATTTTGATATTTTCCTATTGTAAATGTGAGATATTCCTAGAAAAGTCATTTCACGTAGCAGTATAAAACAGGGATAAATATTTTCGTAACAACATTAGCAATTTTTCTTTCTACTGTCTCCAGCATGGGACTACCTAGATTAAGCAACAGGAGAGATACATTTTAACTTCAAAAATGTGTGATGGGTGAAAATGTGAGAGTTTCTAATTAGAAACTAGAGTTTCTAAATTTATTTTCTTTATTTTGAGAGAGAGAGAGCATGAGTGGGGGAGAGGGGCAGAGGGAGAGACTGAGAATCTTAAGCAGGCTCCACGGTCAGCACAGAGCCCAACACAGGGCTCCATCCCAGGATCCTGGGATCATAACCTGAGCCGAAATCAAGGGTCAGATGCTCAATTGCCTGAGCCACCCAGGCGCCCCTCTAAATTTAATTTTAAGAGAAAAAAATAGCTTCCTCGTTTGGCTGCCTTGATCTACACAGGTAAAATGAACAAGGCCATCAGTATAGGCATTCAACCTATTTTTTCGGAATGAACGACACTGTGGTTTTCCCTCAAATTGCCAAGAAAATTACCTTCACTTGCGCTCAATGTCACAGGCACGGTGGTCACAGCTTCCTAAACCGTGTCCCTGAGTCCAGTCTCATACACTGAATTCATAATATACCAGCTCAATCTTCTTTAAAACCCTTTTTGTCATCTTTCTTTCTGTTCCCTTCCCTTAGCGTGAACAGCTCCTCATTTACTAAAACATAGCTAAACAGCTGACATTCGTTCTATCTGCGGAACAGACTCCCGGTTTTCCCGGTCAGTGAAAATGTGAACCCCTCCGATCAACCTACCCTCATCACTCTGGCTCACATCTTCCGAGGGCTTCCTCTGTCATCCAGGGTAAAACACAAGAGCCTCACCGTGGCCCGGGAGACCCCACCTGATCTGGTCGGTGTTGCCTCTCTGACCTTCTCTCTTATGACACTTCTCTGCTCCTTGTGGCGCTTCCTCCGTCTTTAAGCCAACGGTGTCGCACTACCAATCTCTTCAAATCTCCCTGACCCACTCTTTTGTCTCCCTCTGTCACTTACAAGGATCCTTTTGATGCTGTGGAGGCCATCTGGGTAACCCAGAATAAGGTGCCTGACCTCAAGATTCTTTTTTTTTAATGTTTATTTATTTTTGAGAGATAGGGCATGAGTGGGGGAGCAGTAGAGAGAGAGGGAGACCCAGAATCCGCAGGAGGCTCCAGGCTCCGAGCTGGCAGCACAGAGCCCGACGCGGGGCTCGAACTCACCAACCGTGAGGTCATGACCTGAGGCAAAGTCGGATGCCCAACCAAATGGGCCACCCAGGCACCCCCTTACCTCAAAATTCTTAACTTCATCACACCTGCAAAGTCCCTTTTGCTTTATGAAGTATCACACCCGCAGGTTGCAGTGATTAAGACATACACATCTCTAGGGGTCATTATTCTGCAAATCACATCTCCCACATCTTCATGTATTGGTTCCTTGTTTCATTCAGGTTTCTCATCAAATGTCACCTAGTCATGGATGCCTCCTCTGAGTGCAATATTTAGAATACTATACCTTCCTTTCTCTATATAGTCTCTCCTCCTTAGTTTCCTTTCCTTATTAACACTTACCACCACTTGACATATAATTTTGTTTTCGTTTATTGTTAGTATGTCTCATATAAAATACAAGCCCGGATGGCTCAGTCGGTTGAGCGTCCGACTTCGGCTTGGGTCATGATCTCACGGTTTATGAGTTCGAGCCCCGCGTTGGCCCTGTGCTGACAGTTCGGAGCCTGGAGCCTGCCTCGGATTCTGTGTCTCCCTCTCTCTCTGCCCCTTCCCCGCTAACGCCCTGTTTCTCTCTCTCAAAAATAAACATTAAAAAAATTTTAAAGCAAAGACAGTGCTTGGAGCCGGGTGCCGTAGAGGAGTGTGATACCGGGGGGGGAAGACCCAGGAGGAGAAGGAGGAGAGCTCTCTCATGGGATTGGCAGTCTTCCTTTCCCTCGGGCCTCAGAGGCCGGAAATTTTCAACCAAATGACCTCTGAGAATATCAAACTTCAGTCAGATCTTAAGCAGAGGTCAGAATTCAAAGGAGTTGAAACCCTAGAGGACAATACTGGGAATAATGTCTCAAGACTGAGAACCAAGACTGCAGTGGCAGAAGTCCTGTGGGGGAAGGCTGACCATAAAGAAGGAATGGAGAGAACCAGGTGTGTGCTCTCACAACAGAGCCAGCTAGTGGGGAGGTGGCGAGAAACAGGGCTAGCTGCCCTTGTGTCTCAGATCATGTGAGAGATAGGAGGCTTAGTTCCATGCGTCCTGGTTAAAGGGGAGCCAGTCATAAAGGCCACCCGCTTTCTTAGGTACATGCATGCGGCTCTTTCCGAAACCTCAACAGCATAGGCGTATCTTTGCGGGTGAATCTTTCAAATCCATTTTCAGGCATTTAAGGCTTCTACTCCTGACTGTACGAAGTGGAGAAATGTCTGGGGTCAGGCCTGGGTAGAGACTGACGGCTCTAGGCCATCCTACGATCAAACACTGATCACTTCTATTAACATACACCCCAAGAAACATGGTAATGGCATTCAAAAAAGCAGCATAAAAGCAAGATCCAAATAAATGCCTACTTTCGACTTAAGGGTGTTTTGCATTTCCAAAATACCCAAATAATTAAATAGAGACAGTGGAGGGACTCCGTAGGCCTCAAACGGCTCCTCCGGTTTGTCCCTGAGAAGCCTCATGTTGCTAACGCTCTTGCTCTAACAGTGCTAAAAATAACAGCACAATCCATTTCCAGAGCGGGGAAGAAAAAAACGAGGAAGATTAACCAGATGATGTGTCAGCGATGACCGAAAAGAACCCAGACGAATCATTTGGAGCTGTCACGGCCGAGAGACGGGTCCTCGCAGGTCTTGGCCTGTTTCATAAAGGCCTCTAACATCTATGTCTATCTGCACACATAGTTTGGTGTTGTGAAGTCAACTTGACGTGCTGCTGAATCAAGTTGTTGAAAAGAGACGAAGCCGTAATTTGTTTACCAGAGTGTGGCTATAAAATCCTTAAGCCCCTCCACCTACAGCCCCACGTCAACAGCTGCCTGTTCCGCTCAATTTTCTCTTTTCAACTAGTGGGCCGTCTTACTATGAATCCTGTGCAAACAAATGCCACAGTTCACTCTTCTCCCTGGAGTAATGCGCTCACTCAGTGAGTTTTTGAGTGTTGAGTAGGTGCTGGGCAGTCCTCTGAGCCCCGGGATACGTACATATATGAACAAAGTCCTTACCCTCAAGGAATGTAGAATCCGGCTCCCAATGGCTTCCCTCCCAATATGGATTCCAGTGCTGAGGAGAATGAAATCAGTCCCCGCTCCTTTATCTTCCCCAGCCTTCTATGCACACATCCTCGGTGCCATTTGGCGTACCAAACCGAGGTGCCGGTTAACCGGGAGTACCCCATTAGGCTGTGAGCAACTTGGGAGAAGCCGGGGTGCTGACTGAGGAGAATCCTTCAGCTGAGAGCCTCTGTGCAGAGGTACCCATGTGCCCATGTGTCCGCACTCACTCATGGAGCATCTAAGCCAGGAGGGCAGGAGCCTTAGCTTGCTCATGGCCGTATCTCCAGGGCCTAGGCCGGGGCCTGGAATTATTCCAGGCCCTCAATCAGTATCTGTCGAATTAATAAATTGACAAACGAAACTGGTCTTTCTGATTTCTAGATGCAGGTTCTTGGCACTGCGTCTTACTAGTCTGGGCCCTAAAAGCACCGTGTTCTTGCTCATTCCACAGGGCGTGTTGCAAAGGTCCCGAAAGGGAGGATGCTGCTGTATCTTCTGCCAGAGTCTCGGCACCAGTGTGGTTTGTAAACTGGACTGTGTGTTGGCATGCTGTCTGCCGATGTCTGTGACCCTGACCGATTCGCGGCCTTGTAGCCGGCACCCGGAAGGAGAGGGCTTCAAGCCCCTAAGCCCTATTCGTGACGGGGGTCCTTGGCCATTTTTCTTTGATTTTGCTTCACTTCTCGACCTGTTCCTCCTTTCTCCTGGCTTCTTCTTTCTTGCATCACTTCTCATTTTGGACCCTGCAATTGCTTCTCCAGCTTTGAAACTCCTATGACTGTGCTGAAATGGCCTCGTGGTCAATCCGGTCTTTTTTGGCTACCGGCAGTAACTACATTTCTTGACAAGGCGATCAAATGCCATAATCCTCTCAGAGTTGGCTCCCGTGGCTGGCATCCACTCATGTTGGCTTAATCCGGTCCCCCGGAGGAGGAATCAGACACAGCAGGCATTCAATAAGTGTGTGTTCATTTGAACTCCCTCATAAAGTTTATTTTTAAGAGAAAGAGAGAGAGAGAGTGTGTGTGTGTGTGTGTGTGTGTGTGTGTATGAGTGGGGCAGGGGAAGAAAGAGATGGGGACAGAGGATCTCAAGCAGGCTCCCTGCTGACAACAGGGAGCCCGATGTGGGGCTCGAACTCACGAACCGTGAGATCATGACCTGAGCTGAAGGCAGACGCTTAACCGACGGAGCCACCCAGGTGCACGTCTCCTCACTCCCTTTGGAGGAATCCTCTTTTGCCCCCAAACACACTGTGTAAATGGAATCTACTATTTTCTTCTATCACACACCTCCCTGGCCATAATTTGTGATCAAAGAAGAGAGAGGATGAGCAACCCCTAACAAAGCATGTGACCTAGAATTAACCTTAATTCTCTTATGATGAGAATTATATCCTTGGAAGACTCAGAAAGTGGGAGCAGAATCTAGAACCATGAGATCGGTCCATCAAATAATTCCTTCTCCCATCAAAAAATGAGTCAACAAAGGAATGTCTTCAACTCATTTTGCTATCACTGTCCATCAGGGTGAAGTATACTTTCGCTTTCTCCCTTTATTGAGTGGGAGTTTTTATTGCTGCTATTTTCTTCTGCTTTTGTTCCACTGTTACACAGGCTTTGTTCTGCGGGTGAATACATGTGTCATTTGGCCGTAGCATATATGACTATAAGGAACCACATTCGAACTTGGGTTGTCTCTTGTGACGGAGACCCGGGAACGTGTCTGCTTGCATGTGGGAAAATGGCATTACCCTTGGCGCTAATGATAATGGGAGGAGGGGTGTTTTTACAAGCATACTATAGGAAGAAGGTGCATGTGTGCTAGGCAGTCAAGGGACAAGATCAAGTTTTCATAAGGTGACATGGCCATGTGGCTCCGAGTGATGCTCTTAATTGTGACATCTCTGCTTTCACTGCTTCCTCGCAGAACCTACTTCTTTGTGCAGCCTGAACTTCTGTCTTTGGTTCGGATGAGCGGTTCTGCATCCTCACGCGCCCTTCCTAAGCCAGCCACAGGGGTCACTTGTCAGTTTGGGGAGAGGGCACGTGTCTCAAAGTCGTCCAATCAGATGCTTTTCCCTGAGATTTTTCATACTCCTCTGGCAGTCATACACCTAGCTTCCTAGGGAAGGGCGTGAAGTCTCAGGAGCGGAAGTGAGAGATGGAGAAAAATGGGAGGAGAGAAAGGGAGAGAGAGAGAGAGAAGAGAGAGTGGCAGTTTCAGACAGCGGTCAAGACCCTGCTTCTAGTTCCAGAGAGTGTCGGTTACTGCCGTCTGGAAGCTCGGTTCATTTCTTCATTTTTATGAACACGCCACCGCCTTCTAAAACATATTCCCTTTACCTAGGCTACTTTAAATTAGGTTTCTCTTGCCCGACGACCAGAACCAGCCACACCAATATGCTAGTTTGTAATGCATTCTTTGGTGATGAAGTTAAAAATCAAAAATTAAAAAAATTAACAGAACAAAATTAATAGAATACTTCTGAGTGCATCGCAGGAAGTGTCAGTTTGACACTTTTCTGTTGTGTGTGTGTGTGTGTGTGTGTGTTGCACACACAGACTAGATCATTAAGAATATCCTGCTCAAAAACGGTTAAAAGCCATGACACGAAAGCATTTGAATCTGTGACTCAGTGGGGCCACTTTAAGAGTGTAAGAAGTCAGTCTAGATCATTTTGTGTTTGATGAGCAACCCAGGTATGTGGGAGGTGAAAAAAGCCTCGAGAAAGGCTGACTCATTAAAGATACTTCTCTGTACTTGAAGCGAACCCGTCTCCCCCAAAGGGGCGGTCTGTGGAATAATTCATGCTTATGAATTTGGTAAGGACTGCAAAGCAAAAGGCCAGAAAGAAGTTCCTTTCGGTAGCTGCAGCCTCCCAAGCTGCGAGAGTCCCAATTACCCAGGTGACCGGCTTCGTGTGAAATCTCCATATTATGCAAAATATGAGGAGGGATCAGAAGAAGCTAAGAGAAGCGAGGCAGTGATGAGCGCACAATCCTAGCAGGATAATGGGTGTGCAGCAAGACTCGTTTCGAAAACTAAAGCAAAATATCAGGATGACTTAGTCATGAATGGACACCTCGGCTAATTTCCATCGGCGCTGCTGGAGTGTCGGGAGCCTCCAGTTTGTGGAATCCTTCTCCAAAGGGAGGGATTCAGTCCCTACATACAGCTGCCATGAGATAACGGACTTATTACTGAAGCGGATAACGCCGGCTGAGTGACAGAGTTGCTCTAGGGGGAGGGGAGAGGGGAGAGGAAATGAATCCGTATCAGGCTGAGGCTGATGTACGGATACAGGGAGCCTTGTCTCACCTGGACGAGGAAGTAATTCCTGGCACCGATCCGATTATCTGGAGGGAAAATGCAATCTTCTTAACAGAAACTAGAACGGCGGGAGGGGTATGTTTGAGGGCGGGGGCCGAGGCTTGGAGAGCAGTACTGCCCCGTGGAATTCTCTATGATGACAGAGCAGTTCTGCGCTGTCCTGTACGGTCGCCACTAGCCACGTTTGACTATTGAACCCTTGAAATTAGCCTAGCGAGCCCGAGGAGTGTCTGGGTGTTTACGAGCAGCTGCCTGGTGGTGGGTCTGAACCCTCCGCCTGGAAGCGGGGTCGGGGGGATAGGTGGAATGCACACGGCGGAGGGAAATGAGGCCGCTGCGACAGAAAACAAAACTCGCCTCGGTTAGGCGCAGCTTACTTCCTGCACACTCCCGGTCCTTGAACTGTCACCTATACTGGCGGGGGGAGGGGGGTCCTTGGCAAAATCAAAATAAGAGTATTTTAGGCGCGCCTGGGTGGCTCAGTTGGTTGAGGTCGGACTTGGGCTGGGGTCACGATCTCACGGTCTGTGAGTTCGAGCCCCGCGTCGGGCTCTGGGCTGACGGCTCGGAGCCTGGAGCCTGTTTCGGATTCTGTGTCTCCCTCTCTCTCGGCCCCTCCCCCACTCACACTCTGTCTCTCGCTCTGTCAAAAATAAATAAATGTTAAATAAATAAATAAATAGACATAGCTTCTCACTGGAGTCCAACTCCTATCATATTGGACCCGGTGACCGATTCTAAACAAGTTGTTATGTTTTGTACGAAAAAAATGGTGTCATTATCCTCCCACAAGTCACGTCTGTGAAAAACTCAGAAACATCTTTTTTTTTTTTTTTGCTTTGTAAAATTTGGAAGATTTTTTAAAAAGCATTATACACGCTTTACTTGGCCATTATGGAAAACCGGTAAGATGCGAGTAATCAAAAGGACGAAAAAATCATTATTGATTCTGCCATGGAAACTCCGGTTGAATTTTGTGATATATGCCTCCAGAGAAGTTTTTGTCCTATATGACTAATAAGGTCCTTTCTACATGCATGCACCTACATGTGTATTAAAGTGAGATCACCGGGGCGCTGGGGTGGCTCAGTTGGTTACATGTCTGCCTCTTGGTTTTGACTCAGGCCGGTCATGAGCTCACGTTTTGTGAGATCGAGCCCTGCATCAGGCTCCGCGCTAACAGTCGGGAGCCTGCTTGGCATTCTGTCTCCCTTTCTCCCTTCCCCTCCCCCAGTTGTGCTGTCTCGTTCTCAAAATAAACAAACCTCAACAAAAATAATAAAATAAAATAAAATAAAATAAAATAAAATAAAACAAAATCTGCTTTTCTCTTTCCATGCAACTAGATATAAACTTTTGTTTCAAAATATACAAATTTGCATACAATTTGTCATTTATTTTATTTATTTATTTTTTTAACGTTTATTTATTTTTGAGACAGAGAGAGACCGAGCATGAACGGGGGAGGGGCAGAGAGAGAGGGAGACACAGAATCGGAAACAGGCTCCAGGCTCTGAGCCGTCAGCACAGAGCCCGACACGGGGCTCGAACTCACGGACCATGAGATCATGACCTGAGCTGAAGTCGGACGCCCAACCAACTGAGCCACCCAGGCGCCCCACAATTTGTCATTTTTGAAAGCGGCATAATATTTCATTGTGTGGATAAGTCAGGATCAATTTAGCCATTCTCCTGTTGTCCATTTAGGTTCACTTTTTCACCCACCATCATAAATAGCACTCTGTACGACATTATCGCATCCACGTATGCAAGCGTTTCCTTTAAAGTATTCTTTTGAGTGGATACTTAGGTTTGATAGGTAATGAAATAGAATATGATGATCCCTGTCTTTAACGTCAATAATGATAATAGCTGAGATTATTGAGCACTTCCTATGTGCTCAATATTATTTTAACTGCTATCTGAATTTACTCCTGGTGCACTCCTGTTCCTTGACTTCCCACCTATATTTGGGGACATCCTTGAAAACATTAATTAATTCTAATAAGTGCTACTATTATACCCATTTGCCATACGGTAAAACTGAGGCACAAAATAATTTATTCGCTTGCCCACTATCACTTAAGTAGTGAGGAGGAATGTGGATTTAAATTAAAGCAGTTTGACTCTAGTTTTTGCCTTCAACCAGAATCTCTCCTAGGCTTCCTCTCCATAACTTTTGCTTTGGGTGCTCACATTAGAAATCCCGTTCACTGTTACTTCTCATATACGGGGCTGTGTCTCGGGCTTTTGCTACTCTTAGCGCATTGGAAAATATGGCGCCATTCAAATATCAAAAGGTTCCTGATAGACGAAAGGAACTCTTTGGTTTCGGGTAACCTCAATTTCACAGGCTGAAAAAGAGAAACACGTAACATAACACATAACGGCAAGGAATGATGGCACCTAGTCAGTAATTACAGTAGCTGGTATTTCTCTCCTATTTCTATGCTAGTGCTCATTTCTTTGTGCCTCATGTTATAATTTCACATATCCCATTCATTTTCTGTCCTACAGGGCCTGGAACAATGTGTTTTAAACTCCGGAGAGATGCAAAGACATGATCGTATGACCCTATCTTGGCTGTAAAGTGCCTTCATAGATCCCGTAGCTTCAACAAATAAAGAAGCCACCTCCGTCTGTGATGTTGTGATACAAGAAGAAAGAAATATTTAGGGTTTGTCCCTGGTTTCTGGCACACAGCCCCTAAAAACTCTTGTAGTTTCCTGAGTGACGGATGTGATAGGAGCATTGGCTCTTATAATATTTGGTCTTAGGCCCAGCTCCTGACACAAGAGCTTTGAAGACCCTTGGAATCTCTGGAGTGATAAGTGTCTTTTCTGTGTGCTCATGAGATGGCCGGTAGCTGAAGGCCCCCAGGTAGCATCAACATCAGGCTGTGCTTGGCAGAAAGACCAAGGCCTGATGGGAGGGTTAGAACTTTCAGCCCCACCCCCCAACCTCCAGTGGGGGAGAAGGGCTAGAAATTAAGTTAATCACCAACGGCTAATGCTTTTCAATCACGTCCATGTACTAGAAAACTCCACTGAAAACAAACGATGAGGCTCAGAGAGCTTTTGGCTTGGCGAACAAACACGCCGAGGTGCCAGGAGGGTGGTGCACACAGAGAGGGCCTCGGTTATCTGCGTCCTTTGCTCCCATGCCTTGCTCTACACATCTCTTCCATTTAACTGTTCCTGAGTTGCATCCTTTCTTCAACAGTAAATGAACTGTTTTCCTGAGTTCTGTGAATCATTCTCCTGAGGAGGAGGTCGTCACGATAGCTGGTCCATCTGAAGCAGGGGAGGCCCCAGAGACTAGTGACTGGTGTCTGAGGTTGGGAGGCAGTCTTGTGGGACTGAGCCTTTTACCTGTAGAGTCTGATGTCTGTCTCCATGTCTGGAGAGTTGGAGAGTTGGCTGGTGTGGGGAACAAAACCTGGCACATTAGCTGTCAGAAGTTCTTGGGAGTAGAAAAACAGACCAGAGTGTCTATTTACTAAATGCCCATTGATTTATAAGAATGCTGGCTCTTGAGCTATGGCAGATCCCTGCAGTGGGGACCCTTTGAGGTGGCTCTCAAAAGACAACTAGGTATGGACATTTAAGGGCTCATTTATGTAAAAGTCCTATGAAGGGACTGGATTATTTTTCTTAGTTTCTATTACTATCTTATGCTCTCCCTGATGGCTAAACGTCAAGAAGCAGCTAAAAGTTATATATGAGTCCACTGAATCATAGAAGTTAAGTTTCTACCAGTACGGGAAATGCTTAAGGATATTTTAACATTTAAAGTATTACAAGGGGAATTCAGAAAAAAAAAATGAGTGGCCTTAGGGATGTTGCATGGGCAGGTCCATTTTTCGATAATATTCCTATGCCCTGCTCATTTTAATTAGTAGCTGAAGCAAATATTAAAATCCATTAGATGATCAGTTGGGTTTGCCTTTTCATTTGGAAGAGCAGGCGTATCTGCTGAGAAATCTCGGGTGTGACAATGCAATCAAGACTTTAGAAAAGCGTAGCCAAACGCAATTGATATCCGTGCTCAGAGAAAATTGATTGTGATATTATTTATATCATTTTTCTCTGCATTCATTTCTCCATCCACGCATATAAAACTGTTACTTTCTGACTCATGGACTATAGACACTATAGATTATATGAAATTGGTCATACCTTGAAGATTTTAGAATCTTAGGGGGAAAAACATGTTCTACCTAGTGATCCATCTTAAATAAAAATATCCATAAAAAGAGAACTGATGTCCCTTTGTGCTTCCACGAGGCAGGAATCTGCTCTGTACTATGTTGCATTAACACGAGTGCTTGCTACACCCCAGCATGGAGGCCAGTCTCCGCCGACAGCGGTAACCAAGGGAGGGACGAGGCTGCAGCGGAAACCCACATTTGTATTTGTGAACCAACCCTTCCCCGTCCTATCTCCACACGGTCAAACGCGTGGCCAAAGGAGCCACAGAAGGGCATTGTGGCATTTGCCTGGGAAGGGCCCCCCAAAGCAGAAAACAGTCAGGCAAGAGATTGGCAACGAAAATGATCAGTTTTCATCAATTCCCATCCTCGTAAAATGCAGTCAGTTTTTATAACATGAAGTTTTTGTGGCAAAAAAAAAAAAAATCTCCTCATCGCCGCATGGAGAAACGGGGCATAAAAGAACCAGCTGTAATCATTACATCTACAAGGTCCTAGAGTTTGAAGAGTAAACTATGATACAATAGGCTTCAAGATATGAGGGTCTGATCTGGTCCGCGAGCTCAGGGTCTCCTAGGATGAAATGGTTTTTCTTTCTTTATAGTGACTTCAACATACCATACAAGTCACTCGTTTAAAGCATACGAGTCAAAGGTTCTTAGCATATTCACAGAGTTGTGCAACCATCACATTTTCTTTTTCTTCAAATAAACTAAGTCATCACCCTGGGCAACCACTAAGCTACTTTCCGTCTATACGGATTTGCCCCTTATGTACATTTTTATGAACGGGGTCATTCAGCCTGTGGTCCTTTGTAGCGTGTGTGGCACTCCTCTTATTTTTAGAGCCAAGTAATATTCCATTGTGTGGATATTCTACATATTGCTTACCCATTCATCCACTAATGGATATCTGGGTTGTTTCCACGTCTGGCTGTCAGGAAGAATGCCGCCATGAATATTTGTGCGTGGAAATATACTTTTAATTCTCTTGGGGATATGTCTGGGAGTGGAATTGCTGGGTCATATGGTATTTCTGTATTCAATATTTTGAGAAACAGCCAAACTGTTTTCTGACGCAGCTGTACCATTTTATACTCCCCCAGCAGTGGATGATGGTTCCAATTTTCCCACATCTTCACCAACACTTGTTACTGTCTGTCTTATTGTCGCCATTTTAGTGACTGCAAAGTGCTGTCTCATTAGGGTTTTGTTTGCATTTCCCTGACAACTGAGGGAACACTTCTTGACGAGTGATTAGAAAGGAAGAAGGAGAAAGGCTACTGGCGAGCTGTAGGAGGTGGGGCCATGTAAGGACAGGTATACGAGTGGTGCTAGGGCCTGACTCTTCGGACCGCTGTCAAGTTAGAGGTTGCAAGTTGTGTTCCGTTTTATAGAAATAACAGCGGGGAATGAGGTTCTAGGTGAACTTTCTGAAATCACCTGCTAGAGAATAAACTGGTCAAAACGACAAGCTTTTCTAGAAGATGGATTGTTCGAAATGACTGATTAAAAATGAGAATTTCTGTGGCGGCTCAGTCAGTTAAGCATCCAACTCTTGATTGTGGCTCAGGTCTTGATCTCAAGGTCATGAGATTGAGCCCCATGTCGGGCTCTGCACTGGGCTTAAAGCCTGCTTGAGAGAGACAGAGACAGAGACAGAGAGACAGAGAGAATTTCCAGTTGGTGCTACAACAGTACAGAACAGTGGCTCTGAAGTCCTCATATTACTGCCGCAGGGGTTGGCGAAAATCTAATGGGAAGGACAAGATAAACTCAAGGATCAATTCAATGTCTAACAACCTGTGAATCAATGATAAATCTTTTCAACCATTATTGAGATCTCCACCCTCTACGTACATCCAGTAGATGGAATACATTCTTTCTTTTGGGCTTGGAATTGAGCATTGGTTTTCATTTCTCTGCACTTAGTATATACATAAGCACTTTACAATATTGTTTGGGGAAAAGGGATGGTTTTGCCACAGTTTTAAAGAAGCCACTAATGATAGCAGATGTGCATTCCGGAGGTCTGTCGTGGTTTCTCTCAGCTCTCAACTAGGCCTGAGATGTATCTAGTCCGCCACAAAAGTCACCGTGCTTCCTTGAGCTCAACAATGTATCTTCACAGTCTTTCGGCCAGCTCCAGCCCCAGCTGCCATCTCGCTGCCACTGCATGAGAAACCCGAGCAAGGTCCTCCCAGCTAAGCCCAGCCAGCCAAAAGAACTGAGGGACAGAGTATAATGGTTGTTTTGCAGCACTAAATTGTGGAATGGTCTGTTCTGCGGCAAACATAACTGGAACAATGAAAGAGGGAATTGGTCAGAGAACACTAAGAGGTGTTCACGCTGGTCCTTGGATTGTAATGAAGCCCTTGTCTGCTGGTGCAACCTTCTCGAGCTCAGCTTCTCAGGTTCAGGAGTAGAGGGAATAAATAGTAGGGTTATGCAAGATTCTCATTTTGCCACATGGCGTGAAGAGACGGCACCCCCCCCCCCCCAGGAATGATAAATGGGCATGCCATGAAACTGAATTTGATTTAGAAAGGAGAAAAGGAACCCAGAAAATGGAGGTGTGGTTCTCAAAGTTTTGTTGTCTAGGGCCAGTGTTACCCGAAGAATGAGATGGTTAAAAAAAAAAAAAAAAGCTAATGCATTTTCTCTTTTGAGCTCTTGGCCATCTTGGTTCATTCCCGCTTTTGTGCCTTCCACTGTAATTACTTAGGCATCGAGTTATTCCCAGCTATGACGTGCTGACATTTAATAGGGCAATGGCCATCATGTTCTTTTGGACATCCAGGTAGCCCCCTGCCTTATGCTTTAAACAGGCTCTCAATAAAAGTTTGGAGTGCTGCTCTTTCTTGACCAAACAGAATATTGCTAACACTCAACCGGTGCTCTGGTCTGGGGTCTAGATCTCTTTCGTCATTGCATTCAATCAAGTTCCACAAAAAGACAAGTGAAACTAATTTTCATGATTTTATTCTCGTCTATGCTCATATGTTCTAACTTCTGAGTTGCTTTGCCTGAATGTCAGAGTACTGAAGAAATTTCTACACTTGAAAAATTTCAGTATCTCTCTCCATGTAGACGGGTGAAAAGCCAGGCCTTTTTTTTTTATATTTCAGTTTGTACATTTCCTTTGGAGAACTATGAGACATGTTAGCTGTTTCTGGCACCTGATTTGCATATGCATTCTGCGTTTTTCTTTTATTACAAATTTTTCAAGAGACTCACAGTCCACACTTTCAGGAACCCAAAAGTCTACTGGAAGAGAGAAAGATGGAAACAAAATAGGTACTCTATATATCTTCAATGCAAAAGGAAAAAAAAAGATTTAAAAGTGATGATAGTAAGTGCCATTTATTGATCACTACCTATGTGCCAAGAATTGTGTTACACACTTTATGTGCATTTCATTTTGTTTTGTATTCCTAGGATATTTACTTCTGATTTTGTTGGGGAACCTATTTTAATAGGCCGTTCTTTTTAAAATGAACTTTCTTATTTTTCCTTCCCTCCCCCTAGGTTTATCTGTTTTGTTCCTTAAATTCCACAGGAGCGAAATCGTGCGGTGTTTGTCTTTCTCTGACTTATTTCACTTAGCATAATACACTCTAGTTCCATCCACTTTGATAACAGAGAAGGAAGCAAACCTTAAGAGACTCTTAAATACAGAGAACAAACTGGGGGTTGCTAGAGGGGTGGGGGGTGGGGGGATGGGCTAGATGGGTGACGGGCACGAAGGAGGGCACTTGTTGGGATGAGCACCGGGTGTCGTAGGTAAGTGATGAACCACTGGGTTCTACTCCTGAAACCATTGTCATATTATATGTCAACTTGGATTTAAATAAAATTAGAAGAAAAAAGGAAGTTTCTATTTTCCATTGAAGTGTAAAGTTTATCATTTAAAAATTAAAAACGGAAACGCAGAAAGTAGAAAAAAATTCCTGTTGCAGGCGTTTCATTCTTAAGGAACCACATAGCCACTCCCATCCCCATTTTATTCTATTTTTTAAAAATTTTTAAATGTTTATTGTTGAGAGAGAGAGAGAGAGAGGGAGGGAGAATGAGCGGGGGAGGCACAGAGAGAGAGGGAGACAGAATCGGAAGCAGTCTCCAGGCGCTGAGCTGTCAGCACAGAGCCCGACGTGGGCCTCGAACTCACGAACTGCGAGATCACGACCTGAGCCGAAGCTGGATGCTCCCGCGACCGAGCCACCCAGGCGCCTCTCTCACCCCCCGTTTTAAAGATGAGGAAATGTCTAAACCTGCAACCTGACCAGACTGAGACATCAATGTATAATCAAGTCATTCTGCCGCGGGGCCAGAAGCGCGGAATAAAAGCGCGGAGGGGGAGACACGAACTTGGCTCGAGGGCATCGTGGAAGATGAGAGAGCGGAGGAGGCCTCGGGGCCGGTCCCCGGGCAGAAGGCAAGAGCCGGGTCTGTGGGCGCCTCAGGCCACCGCGGATGAAAGACGGGAGGTGGCCGTTTGCCACGGCCCGGCCGGGGGCCACGGGACGGCAGCGCACCAGGGAGTCGCGCGTGGACTGGGGACGCCCAGAGGCAAGAGGCAGGGAGAGCAGGGTGGGCTGCAGAAGTTTCTGAAGGGCTGTTACGTTAGCGTCCACGTTGCACGGGAGGCACACAGACGCCCCGATTGGCCGGGGCAGAAGCCCAGGTGGGCGAGGGGCGCGGGGCTTTCAGGGCGCACATCCTCCTGCTGTTTGCGGACGAGTTGGCCACTGCGTTGGGGTTCGGACGCTGCTTCTGCCGCTGCCTGCGTGTTCTCGGGTGATCCTTCAGCTTCCCAGGGCTGCCGTAACCGGCTACCACGGGCCGGATGACTTAAACACCGACGCGTATTGCCTCCCAGTTCTGGAGGCCAGGAGGCCAAGGTCAAGGTGTCAACAGCACTGGTTCCTTCTGAGGGCGGGGGGATAATCCGTCCCGGGCATTTCTCCTCGGCTTGGAGCCGGCTGCCTTCTCCTCGTGTCTTCGTATTGTCTTCTTTCTACGCATATCTGTGTCCACACCTCTCCTGTTTATGAGAACACTGCTCGTATGGGATGAGGGCCGCTCATAGGGACCTCTTGTTAACGACCTCTATAAAAATGCTATCTCCAAATATGGTCACATTTTGAGATGTTACGGGTTAGCACTTCCACGTGGGAAACTGAGGAAGAGAGGACACAATTCATCCCATGACAGGCAAGTTACATCCACCCACCGGCTTCGTGAGCGCCCGCACTAATGGCTTACATTGGCAACCTGCTCTTGAGAATTCCTCTTGGTGAATGACGGCCGTCTGGCCAAGAGATGTGTGTGACGTTAACCTCCCACCTCTGGGAGTGCCAGATGCCTGACTTTGGGGGTGGAGGGTACAAAAGCCCCGTGGCCCTCTTGTTACAACGTGGAAAAAACTCTGTGAGGTGATTTATGCTCCGCAGCCTTCCATACGCAACACCCCCCCTCCCTTGCAAGGCATAAACCAAAGCTGAACTTTACCCGAGACCACAGGCTTCCTCAACTCTTTCCAATTTCCTGCTTTGTTTCTAGCTCTACCGTATGGGTTCCACCTGGAGAGCACACGCCTGAAAAGTCACATCCCCCCGAATGTCTACGTCAAGTGCTATTTCCAAGAAATCCAATCTCAGATATTACCTAATCTTTCTGTGCTCTCCTTTCCCGACCTGGCACATAGCAAACGGTCAATAAAGGTTGGCTACCATTTCTCTCATTGATATGGTGTCTACTTTGGTATTTCATTGCAGCAAATCATTAGATATTGTTGTATATTGCAATGTATCACAGCGAAGAGTAATGCTGACGCTTCATGATATTTTGGTAGTCCAGAGATTCTGCCTTGGGGACATTTGACTCAATTATAGAGGCCTCGGACTTTGAGAGGATCCTAAAGTTCCTAACTAAAAGGGTTCGCCCTACCGAAAGATACTTACGTGTATAGTGAAAATTGGACATTGGGGCTTCAGAGAGCTAACCGAAGTCTATGGCAACGACTCTTAGACAAAATAATAGATTCTTTTAAAACATGCAACAATTTTGGGGCGCCTGGGTGGTTCAGTTGGTTAAGCGTCCGACTCTTAATTTCGGCTCAGGTCATGATCTCACGGTTCGTGAGATCGAGTCCCACGGCGGGCTCTGCACTGAGTGCGGAGCCTTCTTGGGATTCTCTCTTCCCTCCCCCTTTCTCTATCAAATTAAATAAATATTTGTTTAAGTTTCATTTATTTTTATATATATAAATTATTGTCCAATTGGTTTCCATACAACACTCAGTGCTCATGCCAACAGGTGCCCTCCTCCAGGCCCATCACCCACTTTCCCCTCTCCCTGACACCCCAGCGACCCTCCGTTTGTTCTCAGTATTTAAGAGTCTCTTATGGTTTGCCTCCTTCCCTTTCTGGAACTTGAAAAGTTCCAAATAAAATATGCAGCCATTTGGAAATATTCAAATTAGCAGGGAGGAACATTACAGTGAGCTGGAAATGCTGTGGGGTCGGGTGCAGGTGAGAACCAACAAAACATGGGTTATAACAGCCTCCCTTTCAAGTATTATCAAGTGTGAACTTAAGGACACACAAGGCTTACAAACAAATAAATCCATCAACCCATTGAGACATCTCTAATGTGATACTGAGCAGCTTTCGCACAAGACCCGAATAGAGAAAACAAAAAACGTTTGTATATTTGTTTGCCATTAAAAAATACCAATACTGACTCCACTGAAAAAATACATTCTTATTTTATCTTTATAGAATAAAGATGTAATATATATATATTTAATGTATAGAATACATTTAATATATAAATATATATTTGATATTTAATATATATAATTTATCTTATAGAATAAAAGAATGGTAAATGAAAACATTGGCTTGCATTTTAGTTTGTGAAGGAGAAGCAACAGAAAGGTACTTTAAGATTTAAATTTTGAAGTTAGGTATGATGGCGGTAACATAACACTTAACATTAATAGTTCCAACCAGAAAGGCCATGCCATTAACCTAACAGACGTATAAATCATTTTATCACATTCCTTACCCACCCAACACCTACTACAATGCCTGGCACGTTGTGTATACTCCATACATATTTGTTGAATTAGTGCTGAGTTGTCTCATAAGGAAAAGGAAAAAAAAAACCACACTTTTAGAAGGACATTAGTTATATAAGACTATTTCCACCGGTCTGAAGCTAGCAGCCAACATCATATTAATTTTCAAAATATTCCAGCTCTCATTATTTAGGACAGTGAATAATACCTCTCCTGCCTTCCCCTCCTGAGCTCCGAACTGAAAGGGGTGAGGGGAAGGAGAGAGAGAAGGAGAGGGAGAGAGAGGACAGAAACAGACGGAGATCAGTAATCAGCTTGATTACTGATGAAAGCTCTATTAGAGGATGTGGCTTACGTGTGTGGCTAACTGGGCTTACTCTCGCTTTCTGAAGTGGACACACTCTTCTCAGATTTCAGGCTTTCTGGGAGAGGCTAATGGATGTGCAGTAGAGCCTTACCACAATGGCCAAGGAGGAGGACCAAAATTCACCCTCCCTGTAGACAGGTGCATCCTAAGGAAGAGACTGGAAGAGTATGGGAGTGGGCCTTGTATGCCCAGTTCGTTCTCTTAAAGTAATTAGATAAGTCTATTCTTACTTAAGGACCAGCAAGTGACGCAGAAGAAAGAATGAGAGGGTGGAAAGAGGCTGAGAGTGTCACTCTAATGGAAGCAAGACATGGTGACCCCTCTAACACTCACCATCGTCATTGTTCATCCATCAACAAATGTACTTGGCTCTAACAATCCAACATACATGTTGGATCTGATGACCTGGTTCTATTTCCACAATTCTCACTCTAATACAGGCCATGAATCCCCTGTCTGGGATAACGAAATGGTTTCCAAACTGGCAGAACTTCGAGACAGCTGTGCAGGTTGTGCATTGGATTACTCCAGGGGTTCTATGGCACACCCTGGTGTGGCACAGTGCACAACGAGAGCAACTATATGGGACAAATTCCACATTACCAGTGCCTGTTATGTGTTACTGTAGGCTAATATTAGGTGTAGGCGATACAGTGATGAGAAAAAAACAAACAAACCCTGCTGCATGGAGCTTACATTCCAGCGGAGGAGGAGACGAACATGGATATGAATCAACACACTGATTTCAGACAGTGACCATTACCATGTGAATTTCAGATAGTGGCTTAGTCCCCTACGGAACGGCTCAAGACTCTCTATAAGCTGTGCTTGGAAACGGGACTGGATCTTGGAGTTAATTCATGTTGGACAACAAGCTAAAAATGCTGGGCAAAAACCATCTAGAAGGACAAGGAAGATTGATTTCCCAGAGGCCATTGCTCCATTGAGGGGACTGCTCCTCCCTTAAGAGACAGAGGTGAATTTTTACAGTCTGGGTCCTGGGAGTTCATAGGTGCCTTTGATTGTTTTATTTCCAGGAAGTGCACAAACACAGATGCCTGTATATTCTACCCGTAGAATATTTGGACAAGGATCTCCCAAACTGAAATGCTTACAGGGCCTGGGCAGGTAATGTCAATGCACGGAGGAGGCGAGTGGGGGAATCAACTCTCGTTTCCAAGGGATGCAACAAATTTGGATTTTTGTGTGAAATTTCTGGATTGTTAGCAGTTCTTTCTTAAAAATAAGCTATGTAGGTCAGACAACACACTTTCAAGCTGAGGGCAAGCCATTTTGACCTCTCAATCAGTCTAAGAACACCAAAAGAACTCTTTCATTGTTGAACACGAAACATGATTTGTTTCCTCGAGATACAGATGTGTGTATTCTCACATGTCTATTCTGAGAAGGCTGTTCGGAGAATGGTCTTTATTTTTGTGCGTTTTGTTCTCAACAGCATTCCAGGCCCTAAGTCTATAAACCTCTGTGAAATAAAGCTTCAGCGTGTATATTTCTACTTAATCTCTAGGCACTAAAAATGAAGACATGATCTTCAGAACCTGATTCTGAGGGCGAGAAAAAAAAAATACAGAGGGATTAGAATAGTTCCCCGGGCTTATACTAAGTCTGTTAGAGTTAGCTCTTTTGCCCTTCGAAAATGACTAATTTAGATGCTTTGAGCTACTGGCCGCAGAGTGGACGATTCAGATCCCAATACTGGGCTCTCGCAATCTACATTTGGTGTCGAAGAGACTCCATAATTGGAATCAGACAGAGAAGATGTGGCACGGGTGTTATGTTTCCATACTGAAATTTTAATGCAATTCAGGATTGCTGCCTAAAACCTCTTTCCATACGTGCACACGCACATACACGTTAAGTCGTTCAGCTAGGTTCAAAAACAAACACACAAAGCAGCGCTGATAAACACCTGACCGTGAGAGAGAGAATTTTTTTTTTCTGAGCTCCAAATATATGGTTTTCAAACACTGCTATCTATCTGAACCATGATTTTAACACATTTTGATCGACTGAGAGTGGAAAAATACAAGATAGTATTCTGAGACTTTGAAATCTCTGAAAATTCAAAGTCAAAATCTGTCATTAATATATTCTGTTTGCCTCAGCACTAACGGACATATGTTCCATCTGAATCATGCAGTTTCATGATGTTCCTAGGATTTGAAAAAAATGACATCAGCCTTCTCCGTATTGTTCCTTTACAGAGAAACACGCAGAAGTTCTTCAATGAGCACTGTGATATGTACCGGGGTCATCTATGTTACTTTGTTTAGATAAGCTGATAAGCTTTCTTGACTCTTAAGGTGGAGGAAAAAAGAAATCAATGTTTCTGTTAGCAGGTCACGTCTTCATTGAATCGTCTTGTCCGAAGGCTGTTGCTGAGCTCACAAAGCAGAGTCTATACAATATGATGCAAAAATATATTTATAAATACCGAAACGGAACAAAGAATGAGTGTCCGTGAGTAAATACATGTAATATTTCAGGTTGATTTTCAAAATGTAACAGAATCATCCACGTATCACCGTGCTACTTTACCTGCAGCTTCTAAAGGAACGTGGGGTTCATCGCTTGAAGAAGTCAGTACAAAAAGAGATGTTCTAAATAGTTAAAATTATGCTTGTGTCAGACAGTAAATAACATGTCTTTCCCAGTGTTGTCCTCTAGCAGGATACGATTATATAATTTATAACTATATTTGTTTCAAATATGTGATTCTTATGAAACTTACACAATGTGTAATTATAGATACCCTTTATTTTAGAATTAACAACATCTCAAGGTACCGTATAATTGATGGAGCCACAAGGGCTGAAAAGGCGTGAGGTTTGTAAACTGTCATAAGAACAACAACATAAGAGATTCTTTACACACGTTATCTCAAATTATCATAATTATCTCCCGAAGTGGGCCGCCATATTATGTTATTTTACAGATGAGAAAAATGAGGCTTACAGAGCTATTTTGAGTGGAACATAGATCTATTTAACTTCCCTTTGCTAAGGATGATTCATCCAGGCATATGGACTCTCAAAAAGTCAAAATATAGACATCAGGGTTCTCGCAATCTCCCCTAAATTTGTGTGTACAATTTCGTTTGTCTATAAATGTACACTTTAAAAAAGTAAAATCCATAACTTTTATGATACTCTCCAAGATATTGGTGACCCAGAAAAGATCCCCTGTGCACACATTGAAATTTTAGATATGAATTCCGTAAGGGCCAGAGCCATGGGGTTTCTCTGACTTCTTCCATTCTATGCTGGCACGCAAAACATCTGATGACATATTCTTAAGTTAACAGTTATGAAGATACTTGTAATTAGATTTTCGAAACGCAGAAGGGTTTTCTTACAACCAGAAATAAGTGAAAAGGGGCAGGAGCCAAATCTTTATGCCATAGTTTCGTGTTGCGGATACAGAGTTCACCCCATCGAGTTGGTAAGATGGCCGAGACGGCCTGTCTGCAGAGAGCGTGTTTCCATTGTCCCGGCAGACATCGAGCTAATTCGTGGCAACAGGATATCACCTCTTAGGTTATTGCATTCAGGCGTCAAATTCAACGCCACCCAAATGGAACGTATCCTCTGAACTCCCCTCAAGACTTCTAAACCAACTCCCTTTAAGACTTCCCTATTGACGAGACCGGAATCAAACTTCTCCCAGTTCTTCTTTACTCTAGAGGACACTTCAGATAGAAAATGGAGCACATACGAAGGCGTCAAGGGGTGAAATACAACATCTTCTTTATCAGTTCACCCATAGACAGGCACATAGGTTGTTTTCATGCCTTGGTTATTGTGAATAATGATGCTTCAGTGAATGTGGGAGTGCACGTCTATCCGTGTCCTCTGCCCATTTTTAAGTTGTCGTCGTTGTCGTTAGTAGTAGTAGTAGTATTAGCTATTGAGTTGCAAGACTTCTTTGCAAATTTGCATATTAAGGTCTTACCAGAAATATTTTCTCCCAGTCTGTAAGTTGCCTTTTCATTTTGTTGACCATTTCTTTTGCTGTGCAGGGGCTTTTAGTTTGACACATACCACTTAGTTATTTTGCTTTTGTTGTCTATGCTTTGGCTCTCGTACCTAAAAACTTTGTTGAGAGCTTATATCGTGAAACGATTATAGAAAAGAATTCCCTTCCCCCACTGAGTATTCTTGGCTCCTTTGTCAAATGTGAGTTGGCCACACGCGTGGGAGCTTGTCTCTGCCCGCTCGATTCTGTTCCATTTGCTTTATGTGTGTTTTCAAGCCAGTCATTCTGGTGACTGTCAATAAGGCCAGAGCCAAAAGGATTGTTTTGTCCAGTTTTGTCTGGTACAATCACGTGTCTTCGTAATACCGTTCTCTTCATTTCCAGCGAAGCTGCAGGTAGTGGTGTTTGAAAGAAGCACTTCAACTTCTCTGCAACGTTTGTGGGGTCACCACCAGTGGAGCTCCCGTCCGTCGCCATACGATGCTATTACAACGTCATTGACTATATTCCCTACGTCGTACCGTTTGGCCCTTCTTAAGAAGCCACGCGGTAGGTAGAAAGGTGGGGTTTTTTCCTCCTGTACCTCCAGTTCTCAATCTCTTCTCCTAGCAGAACTTGTCACAAATGCAACGAGGGGCCCACACGCCTGCTTCATGGGTGTGGGGCAGATGCAAACATTCAATGTCATGAAAACATGATTTTTAAGGCCGAACTCACAAGGTATTTTCGTATGTAACGTTTCGTACGATGTTTTATTCATATATCTGTGATTCCCTAGCACGTGCTTTTTACCCTCCCCCTTGGGAATTCTCGCCCCAATCCCCAGTTTTGCCAACATTTTATTGACTTCTCAAGGCCCATGCTTTCCTAATTGGCAAAATGCAAGGGTGCCCTTCAATGCTTACCCCGTGGGCCTACGGCATCTGAAACCATTAGAGGCTTCACCTTTTTTGAGTTGTCTCCTTCATGGTTTTCTGTTATTTTTTTCATCTGTCACTTATATTCTGTTTATCATCAGAAAAGATTTCTGTCAATTTGAAATACAGAGCTGCAGGTGAAAGAGAACGGAGGAGATAAAGCTAAAAAGAAAATCTTCTATAGGGATATTCTTAGCCAATTTACCTCTTCTGCCTGATAACCAGGAAGTCCGAAATTATTTCATGCCGAATGGCTGATACGTCCCTCTCATTCCTAATGATTTCAGGTTTTTCTTCTTAGCTTTATCTAATCCTTTCTCTTTCACCTGCAGCTCTGTATTTCAAATTGACAGAAATCTTTTCCTTTGCCACCCCCCCAGTCAGTCACCAAATCTTGTCGATTCTTCCAGGGACACGCCCTCTCCTTCTCTCCCAATGGCCTCAGATTCCTTGGATAACCTCAACACTGGGAAACCTAACTCTTGCCTTCGTCTTTCCGGCCCCACAAATATTCTTTTCCCTAAATTGTCCCTTTCTTCCTATTCTTTCTTTCTATAAAGGCTTCAGTGGCACCAAATTACAGGCACAGAGCTCACACTCCTTATCCTGACGTGGATGCTCCTTCGCCATTTCACCCTTAGATTCCATCCCGTTAAACTCTGACACCTCCTATTTCCTTGCATGTTTGTTATCCTATATCTCTGTACTTGAAGGTTCATTCTCCTCCTCTAGCCACATAGTTCTTTTAAGAGCCAATCCCAGGTTCCATGCGTGCCAGAAATATTTATCTCGTTGCTGACACTCTAATTGCAATATTTAATTGTTACTTACTTACATTTCTATAAATCCTGAGATTGCTTATCTCTCTCCAACCAGATCATTAGCTCCCTAAGGGATGCCTCAGACATCTATGCATTCTCCACGGCACCTAGTCTAGTAGATATTTTGTAAATATTTGGTGATTTGTTTTAGAGCTCTTTATACAATTGCTTCCCTACTCCGTGATATCTACAGGAAACGGCGCACACATTAAGGGAACAAGAGAAATGAAGAAAAGTTATGATATCGTTAAATCAAAAGGCACCTTGCTCCCTCACCTTTGTATCAAAATAGACCTTACTGGTTTGCTGTTTTAACATCCACAGCAGCATATGCTCCAACCAGCACCTGGAATCGATCAAGAAGACAGGGGCTGCCACGAAGTGCTGTTCCAGAAGTATAAAATGCCATCGCTGCCATTGTAATAACACCAGGGAAGGTTGAATTACAGAATTAAAATGGGCCTGCCTTTCCGAGTTGAGCCTCTACGTGAACAATCATGGGCCAGAAGAGCTGTGAGGGCCGTGAAGACTCATATAACCTGAGTAATTATTTGCTTACGGCGGGATATCTCGTGGAGGGAATAAGAACAGCAACGACTACCATTTATTGCATTCATACTGTGCGCCAGGCACTGTACTAAATGCTTACATGAATTGTGGAATTTAATCCTCCCGAGCATGTTCTAAGATAGAGACCATTCGTTTTCTGTTTTACAAATGAGGAAATCAAGACAAAGTAACTTGCGCGAAGTCATAGCTAAGAAATGAGTCAACTGGGATTTGAATGGATGTAGACTGGCACCCAAGTTCACATGATTTACTAACCTGCAATAGTTCTCTTGCTGTTTTCTTGCTTTATATTAATAGCCTGACTCACTCAAAAATCTAGGTAGAGATTTCTTTAATCATTTTTTTCTTTTATTTTGGAGAGAGAGAGAGAGAGAGAGAGAGAGAGGGAATCCCATGCAGGCCCCACACTCAGAGGGGAGCCCAACGCAGGGCTCGATCCCACGACCCTGGGATCGTGACCTGACCTGAGCTGAAATCAAGAGTGGGACACCCAACCTACTGAGCCGCCCAGGCGCCCCCTACGGAGAGATTTATTCTAATCACGTGCTTGCATGCATAAACGTACCGTTTCAGGAAAGGGGACGGACAAAGTGTTTTATTTCAGATTACTGGCCACCGTTAGGAAAAGGCTTTGGGAATTTTGACACATTCAAACTTGGTCTCAAGTTCCAAAAAAGGCTTTTACGTGGAGATGCGAACTAAAAAAAAAAATCCGCTAGTTGTAACAGTCCTCTGCTGGATTAAAATCTCAGGCACATGGGCTGAATCCATTCTGCATGTCTCAGTATGGATGGTGGATGATGCCTGTGCCATTCCAGGGGCTTTTCAACGAGCGCCTCTTCTTGTTCATCTGGTTACCACTCCGGTCTGTTTTCTCGTGCTGAAGACTATTCGTGTGCCAATCGTGAGATATCAGATTCCATCCTTTAGAAAGCTAATGGAGATATTTTTAAACTTTGTAAACTAGCAATTCTGTCTCATAGATAACATAAGGCCTATACGCCAATGCACTGACATGTTCTTTGGATTTAAACAGAGTTTCTCATGTCATGTCAGAAAACACATGCCATGCCAGAAAATGATTTCATTCACTGCGGTAAAGACATTTGAAAACATCCATTCAATGCTGTGGAAACTGGCTAAGATGTACTCAAAAGAATGAATGCATGTGATAACAATAACCACATGGGGATTGATAACAGATAATAATGTCACAGTTTGATTCATAAATTCCTTGGGTACTGGGGCCACGTCTGATTTATCTTTGGATTTAGTATCTTCGGATACTAAACGGTTGTTTGTGGAGTTCGTGTGGTCACCCCTAGGAATTTTTCCATATCCCTCAAGTGGGCCTACGACTTGTAATCAGGCAAGAGGCATATCTCAGGTGAATGTGGACAGTACAACATTTTTACCTCATAGAACAGTTTCCTCCACTCTCTCTTTTCCCCATCTTTATCAGCATGCCTTTTTAAAACATTCTTCCTGGTACTGAAATAAATTTTGGGTTCCTCAAGGCTCTGCTTATAAAATAAAATTTAAAAGATAATGAAATTACTGTCACCCTTAATTTTCCCTGTGTTTCACAGCTGGATCTGCTCCTGCATCTCGGGGGTCCTACGTATCCTCTTGCTATACAGAATTTACTTTCGTGGAACCCGTTCCTTGTTGACGCAATGCGTGGGGCTGTGCTCCTCCCTCAGCGTCCCCACCTAGCACCTCGTTTCCCTACTAAAGCCAAGACCTATCGTAAGATTCATCCCATCCTTTTAGACCCAAACACTCTAAATATTTTTTGACGACTTTCAGGTATCGGGTTCCATATCTTACAAAGATACCTCAAGAAATCTCTTAAAAACCATTCTTCCTGGATAGCTTATCCTCAGTTCACCATTGTTTTCCCCTACAATGTCAATCTGCCTTTATTTCCACCTGGGGTATTTTTCATCTCTGACATTATCATTTTTCTTTGTTTCTCACGTATTTACTTAACTTCTAGAACATAGAGGATACAGTTAAAACTTTTTAAAAAGTGAGGTACCATTGGTACCTCAACATTAGCTTCAGGTGTACAATGTAATGATCCAGTATTTGTATATACTGAGAAATGATCACCACAATGTGTCCAGTAAACATCCATCACCATACATGGTCACGATTTTTTTCTCACGATGAGAAGTTTCAAGCTCCACTCTCCTAGCTGTTTTCAAACATGCAAGACAATATTGGTAACTATAGCCACCGTGCTGTACATTGCATCCCCGTGGCTTCCTCATCTTATAAACGGAAATGTATTTGTTTGTTTGAACTAGGCTCCGTGCCAATGTGGGGCTTGAACTCATGACCCGGCGATCAAGAGTCGGACGCTCTACTGACTGAGCCAGCCAGGTGTCCCTTTATAACTGGATATTTGACCTGTTCACTCTATTCATTTCTTTAAAAAAAAATTAATGTTTATTTATTTTGAGAGAGACAGAGCATGAGCAGGGGAGGGGCAGAGAGAGAGGGAGACACGGAATCCGAAGCAGGCTCCAGGATCCCAGCCATTGGCACGGTGCCCGACGCGGGGCTCGGACTCACAAACGGTTAGATCGTGACCTGAGCTGAACTTGAACACTTAACCAACTGAGCCACCCAGACGCCCCTCACTCTATTCATTTCTATCTTTCATCTCTGCTATTTTAGTTTTTCTTTATATTTGCTGTATCTACTTAACTTTGAGAACATATAGAATATAGTTATGACTGGTTTAGTGTCCTTGTCTGCTGTGTCTTACATGAGGGTCAGTTATGCGTTGGCTTTGAATGACCGATTATTCTCGCTATTCTAAGTCACGTTTTCCCGCCTCTTTTCGTGTCTGGTCATCTGTAACTGGATGCTAGGCATTGGGAACTTTACCTTCTCGCAAGGTGAATATCCCTGAAATATTTGTTTTTCGGAGCTAGTTCGATCCATCTTCCTTTTTCTATTTTGTAAGCAGGACCTGAGCAGCGCTGTTTCCTCGCTACGGAGCCCAGTCCTTTCTGAGCTCTTACCAAATGCCCCGTGGATTAAGACTCTGCCAGACTGGCTGGCGGGAACTGAGCTCTCCTGGTCCTGAGCAGTGAGCACTAGCACCGTTAAGCCTTGCAAGATGCCCTTGGGCAGTTCTTTACGTGCAGTTGCTGCTCAGTGCTTGCTGAATGCCGTGCAGCTGCCCAGCTTTCCCCTTCTGTGGCGCCCTGTCCTCTCCAGGACTCTGTCCTCTGGACTGTAGGTATCTTGCTCCTCAACTCGGACGTTCCTCCAGGTCGTGCCTGTGTATCTCCCCCCTGCACCGTGGCCTGGACATTTTCTCAAGGCGGGAAGCTGGGGCAATCCTGCCACTCACTCCATTTGTTTCCTGTGTCTCAGAGATCACGGTCTGCCATTGATTATCATCTTGAAAACCATTGTCTCATATATTTTTTGGCTTTCGTTTGTTGCCTGAAATGGCCAGGTAAACCCAGTCTCTGTTATTTCATCTTTTTAAAAAAATTGTTTAGTGTTTTATTCATTTTCTGAGAGAGAGAGAGAGAGAGAGAGAGAATGAGAACAAGGGAGGGGCAGAGAGAGAGAGAGGGAGACACAAAATCCCAAGCAGGCTCCACGGCCCCGGAGCCTGATGTGGGACTTGAACTCACGAACCATGCGATCGTGACCTGAGCTGCAGTCAGACGTTTAACCGAGTGAGCCACCCAGGCGCCCCAATCTGTTCTTCCATCTTGGCCGGAAGTACCATCATATATTTTTTTAAACAGGTATAGTGTTATGTATATTTTTATGTCTTCTGTATCAGACTTTGGTAAGTTGTATTCCCAAAGGAATGCTGTCCATTTAAGTTATTTAATTTAGTGGCATGAAATTGTTTATAATATTTCCTTATTTTCATTTTAACATCAGTGTGATCTGTACTAATTTCCCTCTTTCATCCCTATTATTGGTTTCCCTTTTCCCTCTTTAATTCTGGATCAATCTTGCTAGGTGTTTATCAATTTTTAATCAGTCTTTTTACAATTTTTTAATCAGCCTCTCCAAAGATCAATTTTTTTTACTTTTTTGACTTCCTCTATTTTTTGTCTATTTTCTATTTTATTGATTTTTCTTTCTTTCATTTTTAAAAAAATTTTAATGCTTATTTATTTTTGAGAGAGAGAGACAGAGCACAAGCGGGGAGGGGCAGAGAGAGAGACACACACACAGAATCCGAAGCAGGCTCCAGGCTCTGAGCCATCAGCACAGAGCCTGATGCAGGGCTCGAACTCATGAACTTTGAGATCATGACCCAAGCCGAAGTCGGAGGTATAACTGACTGAGCCATCCAGGCACCCGTATTTTATTGATTTTTCACTCTTCGTAATTTCCTTCCTTCCACTTACTTTAGGATCAGTTTTTTCTTCTTTTTGTAGCTCTTCATGGTGGAAACTTAGATCACTAAAACTGAAACTTTTCTTCATCTTTAATATATGCATTTATAGCTATATTTTTTCCTTTAATCATTGCTTTAGCTCATTCTTAAAGTCTCATATGTTACGATTTTATTATTGTTTGAGTCCAAGTAGTTTATAATTTTCCTTGTGATTTCTTCTTTGATCTATGTGTTACTCAGAACTATGTTGTTGATGGGGCGCCTGGGTGGCGCAGTCGGTTAAGCGTCCGACTTCAGCCAGGTCACGATCTCGCGGTCCGTGAGTTCGAGCCCCGCGTCAGGCTCTGGGCTGATGGCTCAGAGCCTGGAGCCTGTTTCCGATTCTGTGTCTCCCTCTCTCTCTGCCCCTCCCCCGTTCATGCTCTGTCTCTCTCTGTCCCAAAAATAAATAAACGTTGAAAAAAAAATTAAAAAAAAAAAAAAGAACTATGTTGTTGAATCGCCAAATGTTCGGGCGTTAAAAAATGTTTAATTCCAGTGTAATTAACATACACTGCTATATTCGTTTTAGGTGTACAATATAGAGATTCAACACTTCCATATATCACCCTGTGCTCATCGCCACAAGAGCACCCCTTAGTCCCCATCACCCATTTCACCCATCCCCTCACCCACCTCCCTGCTCATAACCATCGGTTTGTCTCTTTTTTTGTTTTGTTTCTTAAACTCCACATATGAGTGAAATCATATGGCATTTGTCTCTTTCTGACTTATTTCACTTAGCATTATATGCTCTAGATCCATTCATGTTGTTGCAAATGGGAAGATTTCATCCTTTTTATGGCTCAGTAATATTCTGGTGTGTGTGTGTGTGTGTGTGTGTGTGTGTGTGTATACACATACCATATCTTCTTTATTCATTCAAAATCAATGGACATTTGGGCCCTTTCCATAATTTGGCTATTGTTGATAATGCTGCCGTGAACGTTGGGGTGCATGCATCCCTTTGAATTGGTGTTTTTGTATTTTGGGGGTAGATATTCAGGAGTGTGATTCCTGGATCGTAAGGTAGTTCTGTTTTTAATTTTTTAGGAAACTGCATACCGGTTTCCACAGAGGCTGCCCCAGTTTGTGTTCCCACCAACGGTGCCAGAGGTTTCCTTTTTCTTCACAGCCTCAGCAACACTTGTTGTTTCTTGAGTTTTGATTTTAGCCTTTCTGATAGGGTGTCAGGTGATACCTCATTGTACTTTTGATTGGCATTTCCCTGATGATGAGTGATGGTGAGCATCTTTTCATGTGTCTGTTGGCCATCTGGGTGTCTTCTTCGGACAAATGTCTGTTCGTGTCTTCTGCCCGTTCTTAAATTGGATTATTTGGCTTTTTGGTGTTGAGTTGTATCTGTTCCTTATGTATTTTGGATACTAAGCCTTTATCAGATATGTCATTTGCAAATATCTTCTCCCTTTCCGCAGCTTACCTTTTAGTTTCGTCGGTTGTTTCCTTCACTGTGAAGAAGTTTTTATTTTGATGAAGTCTCAATAGTTTATTTTTGCTTTTGTTTCCCTCACCTCAGGAGACGTATCTAGAAAGATGTTGTTACAGCCAATGTCAGAGAAATTACTGCCTGTGCTCTCTTCTAGGATTTTTATGGTTTCAGGTCTCACACTGAGGTCCTTAATCCATTTTGAGTTTATTTTTGTGTATGGTGTAAGAAAGCGGTCCAGTTTCCCCAACACCTTTTGTTGAAGAGACATCTTTTTCCCACTGCCTATTCCTGCTTCTTTTGTCAAAGATTAATGGGGCGTATCATTGTGCATTTATTTCTGGGCTTTCTATTCTGTTCCATTGATCTATATGTCTATTTTTGTGTTAGGCATTTCTTAAATGTCTTATTATTGATGGTTTCTAATTCAATTTCATTTTGGTCAGAGAATATATTTGGGGTGATATAAAACCTTCTAAATATGTTGCAATTTATTTTATGGCCTAGAATGTATATTGCAGTTTGGGGACATACTACTATTCAGTAAATATCAATTATGTCATATTGGCTGTTCAAATCTTCTCTGTACTAATTTCTTTTTTTCTATGTGTTTGAACAGTGGCTAACAAAAGAGTTTGTAAATATCTGTGTTTATTAATTCATTTATTTCGCCCTTCATCATATCTTTTTTACCGTGTATTAGACTCCCAGCTATGCTAATCCTCAACTCACTGCCTCTGGGGTCTGGCCCCACAGCAGTGTGTTTCTTCCAAGAGTAGGCATTAATGAGTCTAAGATTCCTTTTTCCCTCACTGACGTAGCACGCTTCACACTGTCTCCTACTCGAGACGCAACCTAAGGAGTTCAATGGACACCCCCCCCCCAATTATAATTTTTCTCCCTTTGGTCCAAATAGTTTCATGTTACTTTAAAAATATCAGGACCGACAGCCTCTTATTAGGGTGTTTGCAGTAGGCGACGATGTGTTAAATCCACTTAGTTGTAGTTCTGACCAACATAACATGTGAGTGGAGGGGTATGCGCATAATGGTTTCAGGTTGTGGGTAAAGAGCTGACGGAACTAAATGGCCCCATTCGCATTATGCTCATACCCGTCCACTCACAGGCCCAGAATGTGTTAGTCTTCCGGTTTTAATCAGATGTAAATCTTCTTTTGGGGTAACAGATAATCCTAGGAACCTCTGCTCTTAGAAGATGACTTTGTACGTGGAGGTAAAGGGCTAGCACTGTGACCACAAAGAGATAAAAAACAAAGCACCGCCTCCACTTGGCATATCCAAGCTTCCATAGTGTGAGTCCAAACGATCACATCTCCCGAAAGAGGTAACTTTTCTCTAGATAGAGAGGAGGGAGAGGCCTCAGCAAATGTCCATGTATATTGGATAGCACTTATAGATCCTATTAGAAGGCTCATCTTAATAGTTGGCTTTTTCATTTCCTTCCATAAAATTGAATACTTTTTTTTGTCACATGGAAGAATAATGGCTCGCAACAATGCCTCTTTGATTTGTGCAATGCCCAGGCTTTTCCTGAGGAGTGCGGTTGTCAAGGACATTGTCACTGTTGCATTGTCCTTGAGTACTGAGGGCTGGACCTGAAGACCCTAGGAAGCTTTCTTTGCATGCAATCAACTCTCTTGAAAAGATAACAGGCAACTGGTGGGGAAACGGAGCCTGAGGTCCTCTGCAAATGTTATATTCTGCCTTCGTTACCGCTTTATGATGGAATGCATGAACACTGCTGTGGAGTCTGTGCTTCGGTCTAGCGTTCTCAGTTTACTGTTGAGATATAGTAGAGCTATTGACAAGCAGAAGGAACTGCCAGAGATGGGGCATATATTATTAAAGCAGTTCATTTTCTCATCAGCAGTTTATGTCTTGCTCTGGATAATTAGTGAGGTCTTGGAAGGAATTAGTCTGGTGTTTGGGAATGTGTGCGCCAAGAGAATACACATACATTGAGCTAGAAAAGAAATGTCCTCATTTATGAGGGGACTGAGCAATGTGAGCGGCATGCACATAGAAATTGAACTCTGAGATCATTCACATGAGTTTCCCATTAGACCCATACAATTGTCCCATTTATTGCTTTTTTGTCTCGAAGACTGACCTGGGGTCGTCATGTTTCTAATGTTATACCACCGCATATATCCAAAGCTACTTTTTCATTAACCCACCGTCACCCTGCATAAACTGAAGAAAAAGACTCATTCCCGCTCAGCAGCCTGGGGATGTGTCAACCAGAGGCTATAATTGATCAGATGAACTCGTTCCGTTTATACGGCTAAAATGTGTGCACGACTAACCCCCACACACACTCCCCAGATGATCCCAGGCATCCGGAGAGTCATACGAAACCTAGGCGGCCCAGTATTCTGTCTCTGGGATGCGTCGTACGGGGCTATGTTTCGACCTAATCCCATCTTAGTACAGTTACTTCTCTGTCTTTCTAAAATGATTATTTCCATTGCATTTTGTAGAATCATGGTTCCAGCGGGGAGTAACCTTCCCCTAAGGTGGTGCAAGGGACACCACTTTCATGAGGAGACTTTCTAGAGATGTGAGGCAGGATGAAGGGGACTGACAATGGATGTTGAGGTCCCAGAGACTAACCGACAGCCAGAAACTGTTACCATCGCTAGGGCTAGAAAAGTGAAGGGAGGTAAGGGTGCTTCTAGACAGAGTAACTCGCACAACGGCACACAGCTAAGAAACGGCTAAGCCAGGGGCGCCTGGGTGGCTCAGTCAATTAAGCGTCTGACTTCAGCTCATGTCATGATCTCATGGTTTGTGAGCTCGAGCCCCACGTTGGGCTCTCTGCTGTCAGCACAGACCCTGCTTCAGATCCTCTGTCCCCCTCTCTCTGCCCCTCCCGCATTCACACACTCTCTCTCTCTCTCTCGAAAATAAGTAAACATTAAAAAAATTTTTTTTAAATGAGTAAACTGGGATTTGAATGGAAGTAGACTGGCACCCGGGTTTACATGATTTACTAACCCGAACGAATTCTTCTTTTGCTACTTTCTTGCTTTATATTAATAGCACGACTCACTTAATAATCTAGGTTGAGATTTATTTTGATCATATACTTGCATACATAATCATATTGCTTCCGGAAAGCAAGGATGAAGTGTTTTATTTCACATTACTGGCACCTGTAAAGGTTTGGGGAGCTGAGAATGCCATATGGAGAGGCTGGGAAGGAGTTGGGGAGAAATACCACCCTTAGCCTTCTCTCTCCCCATCCTCCGATGTCCAGTGGGCTAAAACCCATCCAGAAGACAGCAAGGGAGCAAGGCTCTGTTTCCAGTATACACAACAGGCAGAAGGTGTAAAGTGGGCCCACATAGGGTGGAGTGGAGGGATGGAGAACAAGTCAACATACATTTAGAGTTTCCTGCTTTTGCACAGAAGGATGAGGTGGCCCGCAAAGCATTTGAACTTGTTCCGTGCCTCCCTCAGCTTTCGGCCGGACTAGTGCAAGTTTATCCTAAGTAGCCTCCCCGCATCCACACACGGCTCCATCCAATCAGAATGGATGGATTCTGATGGGAAACCATGGAGACCAGAGAAATCAGTTCAAAACAAAACAAATGAATAAGCCAACACAAAAAGCAGAAGTAGACCACTAAATTCGGAGAACAAATGGACCATTGCTAGAAGGAAGGGGGCAGGGAGATGAGCAAACTGGGGGGGAGGAGGAGGGCGAGATGCGGGCTTCCAGGTGTGGAATAAGTCACAGAGGGTGGCTACGCATGGCGAGCACCGCAGAATGTAGACCCTTGTGCAATCACTATGTCGTACGTCTGAAACTTCAATCAGAAAACGAAGACAATAGCATCAGTAAAGGGAACTACATAGGGAAAAAACCCATCTGCTATACCTTGCCCTCCGCTGCCCCCTCCGCTCAGCACTAAACCTTTCAGTAGATTCCATCGCTTTTAGGACAGGAGCTGAAATCCCGACCAGAGCCCGTCGTGTCCTACACGGTCCAGTCCCCGCCGAAGCCTTCAATCGTGTCTTATCCCCTTCTGTCCTTCGTTCAGCTCCCCGCGGCAGGACTGCCTTTCTTTGCCTCCTGCCTGATTCAGAACCTCTGACACGTTGCTCTTTTCTCCCGGAATATTATTCCGGCTTTTCCCCGTCTCTTGTTGGTGCTTCTCATCCCTCGGATTTCATCTCCAAAGTCACTTCCCCGCGGAAACCCTGACAGAATTCCTAGGTCCACGTAGCTACCAATTTTTATTTATTTATTTATTTATTTATTTATTTATTTATTTATTTTTGAGAGAGAGAGAGAGAGAGCGAGCAAGCAGGAGCCACCCAAGCGCTACCAATTTTTATAGATTTTGCTTATATCATGTGTATCTTCTTCATCGAAGCTTCTCGGTGTGAAATTCAACTCATATCCCTGTGACGATCGGCTTGATTTCCATCTCTTGTACTGGATAATAAGGACCACGGAGCAAGGAACTTGTCTGGTTTTGCGCTCCGTTGTACTCCGGGCCCTAACTCAGCACGTGCACATGATAGGCCTTCAGCAAATAGTCGTCAACCATGTTGCAAGATGCATCGTTCGCACCTGAAACCAAGATCACACTATGTGTTAACTACACCGGAATTAAAGTTTTCAAAAAAGACACCCTGTGCACATCAGCTGGAGTGCCGGATGTTCATACCAGATAAGACACAGGCATTAGCCGGTCTGGGTACGTGATCAGTTTTGAATTGATTATTCAGCTCTCCACGCAGAAAAACATCCCACAATATACCCACAGTTTACATTGGCTCTTCATGGATTTTACAAGTAAGGCGATCTTTTTTTATTTGTATTTTCAGGGTATGTCCTTGAAATGTCTGAGCTAAAATCATTGGTGGCATTATTATGCATCATAGAAATTGTGTTTCTGTCTAAGAAAGAGAAACAGAAATTTCTCTGAAAACCGTGTTTAAAAAACACCTTTTTACTATCTTGCCTTTTTCTTCCTATCACACGCACATTTTCCTGGTCATGAAAAGAATGCCAGGCCAAAGGCGTGAGCGTGAATGCATAATATTTAAAATTAATTCAAAGTAAACGTTCTTTCAGAGAGGAAAATTGTTATATCAGGAGAAATGCTGTCTGCTTCCCAAGAGACCATTCTAAACAAATAATTATAAACCACATTTTTGACGTGGCCGATGAAGTTCTGGATGGCAGGATATTTTTGTAATTGGTTTAGCTATGTTCGGGGAGACATGACTTCAGCCCCGTTACCACATCCCTTATTAAGGCTGTTTCTACACAGGCCACAGGGAATCTATATGGGGGAAATACCTTGGAACGTTGTTGAATTAATTTAGTTAGCGACAGTTACTTTTGACATCCCCGGGAGCAAGGAAAAAGGCACAACTCCTTCAGCACACCTCTTGGAACGGGGAATAAGGTGGTCCGTGTGAGTGAGAGGACGGACAGGAAGCGCCTAGCTGGGGGAGAATAAATACTAGCTAATATCACACAGTAGACACTTTGTAAATATTAGTTCCCTCTCTCTCCATTTGTTGAGGCACTCAAGTTGTCAGGGAAACACTGATTACAAAAGGACAGTCACAGTTGCAAGGGCGTTTCACGGGGAAAGGTAGTGCACTGCCTTTCTTTGTATTCCCTCTCAGCCGGGCATGAAGGAGACAGGACGCAAGGGTTCAAGGTTCAAGCTGAGAAGGCTCGACGGGGCATAAGAAGGTCCGGGCGAGAAAGAGGAAGGTGCGGCCTGCAGAGACAAACGGTGTCCAGATCATCACTCTGGTGGAAAGGCAGGAGTGAGTGGCTTGTAGCTTTTAAAGCAGGAGTACCCGATTTCCCACTGGATTCTTACCCAGGATTGTAACACATGAAAAAGATAGGGGCGCCTGGGGGGCTCGGTTGAGCGTCCGACTTCGGCTCAGGTCATGATCTCGCGGTTCGTGGGTTCGAGCCCCATGTCAGACTCTGTGCTGACAGCTCAGGGCCTGGAGCCTGCTTCGGATTCTGTGTCTCCCTCTCTCTCTGCCCCTCCCCGCCTCAAAAATAAATACACATAAAATTTTTTTTTTCTTTAAGGGTAACAAGAAGGGGCGCCTGGGTGGCTCTGTCAGTTAAGTGTCAGACTTCAGCTCAGGTCATGATCTCATGGCTCGTGAGTTCGAGCCCCACATCAGGCTCTGTGCTGACAATGCAGAGCCTGCTTGGGATTCTCCCTCCCTCTGTCTCTGTTCCTTCCTCCCTTGGGCTCTATCTCAAAAAAATAGAAAATAAAAAAAAATAAAAAGAAGAGCTCATGTGGTTGTTGGCACAAAGGAGATTGGGATTACATGCCCACCCTCTCGTTCTTTCCACCCAATGCCACCCCACCCTGAAACTTTTGTAGTTCTACAAATAACACTGTAGCAGTATAGCCCAGCACACGGGCCACAGGGGATTTATAGCCAAGTCTCTAAGGAACACTGAGAGGTTTTCCAACTGAAGTTTAGGTGGAGAGGGCACTTAATTTGTGCCTAGGAATGCCTTGCTTTAATTGTATCTTTCATTCATCGCTAATTCCAAAGATTGAATTCCTAAATTGGCAGTAATTGCTGCTTTGGGAATGTCAGTGCTTTTTGTTAAATATTTTATTTTACGGGAAAAAGACTAGATCGTTTGTTAAATTATTTATTTTATTGAAAAAAAAATGGATAGATGCTTAAATTGCTGACTTGAGATAAGTATAGAAAAGGGATTATATATAAATCGAAACCTGTCTTCGAGATAGATGGGTTTATACTACTTTTGCTAAATAGCAAAGTTGCTTTAAAAACGTGAGAAGAAATTAAGGAAATCATGCGTTGTGCCCACTGTTCATTTTATTTAACTTCTGTTTGGACTGACAACAGTTTTAAACTTCCATTTAACTGTCAGCTGACATCCCTGAATGGGACCCCTAAAATACAGCATTATCAACAAAGCCCATCGTAAAAAACTAAAAACAAAATGAGACACGAAGCCCCCCTTTTCCAATCCCAAGTGGATGCATGCTATGCTGGTGTAGGCTATAGTTCAAAAGCAAAGGTGGGAATAAAAGCAGAGAAGAAATGCTTTGGTTTCCTGCCACCAAATGTACCACTCTTTTATATGTGTACCTGTGTAGTCTGCCTCCAACTTCCCACTCAAATGGAAGATGTGACTCTAAAATGAGTTAGCGCCATATGTTGAGTTCTGGCCATCAAAATGAAACCAATGGGACATGGACCAAGGCAGTTAGGAGTCCGTACCTTTGCCATGTGCCTTCTCCCTCCAACCTCTAAGACTGTAAGTGATGGACTTGTGTTCAAGTTTATTACCACAGCGTAGGCTTTACCATTCTAGCCCGTCCCGATTAACATAGATGGCAACGGGTTTTGTCAGTTTCTCAATGATTTCATTAAGTTTCAAGAACTACCATATGTTACGTCCTTGGCTCTGCTGTTCTGTATGTTAACTTTTCCTTACTTTTAGCTCTGCGTTCATCTCTATATTGATCAATAGATCAGATCCTAAGAAAAAGGTAATGGCATAAAAAATAATTTAATTTAGTTCTGATCCAGCATTTCCTAAAGCGTTTTTCAGGAAGCATGATTACCTCTGGGACATCTGAATATGTATACCTGAATTTCCAAGCTTATATAATTTTGGAAAATGCTACATTCTATGGATCCCTCTTGGAGACATTTGACATATATTACCATGCTAAAGGCTCTGAACAGACCTGTAATAAGGAAGCCAAAGTTACAATGCAAGTGTTACCTGCATTTATTCGACCAGGAGTTCTTTTTCCTGCAAACATTTCTTAGATGTGATTCCATTTGTGCAAAAGTAGTTATGCCGATAGCCTGAGAAAGAAAGTCCTGCAATTTCACTTAGAAAGATGAATTTTCACCAAAAGAACACTAAATTAGTCAGAACTCTACCAAACAAACAGAACGGCAGTTAAATAGGTATGCTAGTTTCCTAGGGTTGTTGTAAACATTACCACAAAATAAATGGCTTAAAAGAGCAAAAATGTATTCTTTTCACCCTTCCAGAGGCTAGAAGTTTGAATTCAAGGCGTCCACGGGGCTGTGCTCCCTCTAACAGCTGTAGGGAAGAATCCTTCCTCGGCTCTTCTGGCTTCTGGCGGTTGCTGACAATCTTTGATGTTCCTTGGCTTTCTTCTCTATGTGCCTTCTGTGTCTTCAGCTCTCCCTCTCCTCATAGGGGCGCTGGTGATTGAATTTAAGGCCCACCGTAATTCAATAGGATGTCATGTTAATTTGATGACGTCAGCAAAGACCCTATTTCTGAATCACTTCACGATCACAGTGTTGGGGATCGGAAATTAGGACATATCATTTTGGGGACACAATTCAAATTCCAATAGTGGGAAATACTTTTCATCTAAATATCTATGTAGCAATCAAAAAACTGGCTTATGCAACTGTAGCATCTGGCAAGGCAAGTCAGAAATATATAGGGCAGGAGCTGAAACCGTCATCCACAGGCAGAATTTCTTCTTCATGGGAAGCCTGGTTTTACTCCTAGAGCCTTAACTGATTGCATGAGCCCCCCCCCCGACACACACACACACTATCGAGGGTAATTCACTTTAGTTCAAGTCAATTGATTGGAGATATTAACCACATCTATAAAATGCCTTCACAGCAACATCTAGCTTAGTGTTTGATTGAATAACTAGGTACTATAGCTCAGCCAAGTGGACACAGAAAACTAACCATCAAACATAAAATTAAATTTTCAGGTGAAGAACTTTCTGATGTTCTAACACATGCTAAAGCCATAAGCCTACAAAAGCCCCTTTTTTTTTTCTTCTCCATTCACAAAATTTTCTTGGGTTACCATGATCAGACATGAGGTGGCCATTACGAGTCCTGTCTCTGAATGAAAGGGACGACTGATGTGATGCGATTTAATTGTTCGGATAGTTCCAGAAATAAAACACAATGTGTGTTGGGCTGTTTTGAAATCTTGACTTTGAAATGAGCTGAGATGCTACCTAAGCCCTTATTCTTACTTCATCAGTGGGTGAAGTGGGACCAGGATGGATAAGCACCTTGCTGGTGTTTTGCTGGCAGATTCAGACCCGACCTGAGATTAGAGCACGGTCCGGTTCCACCATGGCTCTCAGACAACCGTCAAAGGGGGACACTAGGCCACACCGAGGAGACAGATAAACTCTCTGGCTTTGTTCGTCCGGTCATTATACTGTGGCAACACATGCGTGCCGAGAAATCTCCCGTGCCCTCCACGAGGACACAGAGCTCGGCTGCCAGGCACCGTCCGTGTTGCTGGAGAGGAAGGGTGCCTGGGCATGAGGGCACCTCTCCCCGCAAAATGCTTTCCTTGCAGCACACGTCTCGGGACCCTCTTTAAGCATGGGTGGCGTCTTCTATCTGCATCGCACTTGGAACTCAATTTTTTGTCACTCGGGGTATACCAGGTCGGCTGGCCTCTGCCTTACGATGCCAGCGCATGGTTTGATCTCCTCGGCGACATGTCTGCAAAAATACCTGAAGACAGGAACAGCAAAGGTCATAACTTTCCTTGTTACCGAAGATAAAATTTAATGAGCTAGATCACAGGCTGCTTTAAGATCGGCCGCGCCAGGTTAATGGGGCTCTGCCACCGGAGCCAATTACAGTGGGTACAATTACATCCTATTCTAATAGCTGTAGGTCCGGGTTACACAAAGCTTCTGTCTCTGGGTAATCGCTAGCTAGGAAGCAGGTGAGGGGAAACTAAGCAAATTGTCACTGATCATACAAGAGACACACAGAAAGCACAGAGCTTGTAGCTATTCCGGGTGCGTGTGTGTCATCTGTTGCTAAGAAGGAGCCGGCGTCGCCGGCAGAAAGCCCTCTTCTTCTAGCGCTGACCAAAAGGATATGTGATCTCAAAGACGCCTTTAGAAAAGTAGCTGAAAAGTGAATAGTAGGAGAGGGGGAGGAAGAACTCAGAAGGCCCTTCTCTGTTGAAACTGTTTCCCTGAGGATTTGGAAAGATTTAGTGGGCCGATATTGTTAATTTTTTTTTCCAACCTACATACAGGGGTGGGTTACCAAAACCCAAAGTGATGTTGTAAAATTTGAACAAACAGACCTTGAAGATCGACTTAATAAAAGACCTCCTTTACATTCTCTGTTATGGTCACCCTTGCAGCTATTTACAGGTCCTTTACCATGCATGGCTAAACGGGGGCCATTGAAGAGTCCCTGACAATTGAAGATCCATCAGAAATATAGATGAAAACACTTTGAAATTTCAAGGTAACAGGATTTTCCTATGATCTCGTGGATCAATCTGCACACTGTTGATTTCTGAAAAGCCTTTGAGGAACCACATCTTCTCCAAGTGAAACACACGTGTTCGTGTTATTGGCGAGTAAATATTTTAACATCCAAGGGAATGGGGGGGGATGTTTTCTTTATGAAAGCATCAATGACATTTATTGGAACTGTGGGAAAGTCATCGCAGATGGGGGTAGCTGTCTTTCTGAGTGCTGGCTTTGGAGTAGAATGATATTTATAAGGGAATGAGCATTACATAAATGACACAAGCAATGTCAATTTCCCAAAATGTTCTTTGTTTCCAAGAGGTTAAAGATGAAAAAAAGTAATTCGTAACATTGGTTGTTCAGACCACAATTGGAAAGACTTCCAGAATGACTCAAGGGTTTTCAAAGATCCTTTCAAAGTAATGAAGTCATCGGTGGTAGGGTAGAAACAAAGAAACAAGAAGGTGGTATCGTTGAGATGGTGGGAAGTCAGATCATCTCCTCTTGCTACTGCTTGACCTGAGGTTCGGTTTTGGTGATATTGCTCTTTTTTATCGTTAGAAGAGAAGGAGGAGGTTTTCCGTAATTTTATATTCATTCTGTCCCTTTTCTCTCTAAACAGAACTCATTTTTCCAGATCTTTCAGGGTTGTTTTTTTGTTTGTTTTTTACGCTCTCCAAAATATCATGTGTTTCCACTCCTAATTTAAGTTTGCTATCCTTTTCTTGGTTATCTTCCTCAGAGACTCTCCTTAACTTGTGCAAGTATGTTTAATGATTTGGAAGAGGCCTGAAGCCAGAGCTACCCAAGAAGTGATTCGGCCATCCTTTCTACTAAATAGAGCCAATGCCGATCTGTCTTGGATAACTGGTGTTCTGAATGTGCGGATTTTCTACAAAGGCAAACAGATATTCTTTTTTTTTTTTTTTAATTTTTAACTTTATTTATTTTTGAGAGAAAGAGACAGAGCGTGAGTGGGGGAGGGGCAGAGAGAGGGAGACACAGAACTGGAAGCAGGATCCAGGCTCTGAGCCGTGAGCACAGAGCGCGACGTGGGGCTCGAACTCACGAGTGGTGAGATCATGGACTGAGGTGAGGTCGGATGCTTAACCGACTGAGCCACCCAGGCGCCCCAAACAGATATTCTTTAATATTTTTATTGACTTTGGCAATTCAGGGAGCATAATGGTCGGCCCTGTCATTCGTGCCGGACAGTAGAGGAGAGAAAACAGGAGAAGATACGCTTCCGGGCGAGAAGTGAAAAAGCGCATCTGATGAGGAGTAATGCGTTTGACACCATATATCGGTACCCCCGCCTACAACTAATACAACCCAAGAATGATAACCCCCCACGTTGCAGACACATTTAAAAACACAAAAATAAAAAATAAAAACTCAGGTACGCTGGTGGTTTGCTTTAATGCCAACGGGTCCCTATTAGAGACAACACAAAACAGAGTCGCAAAGGAGTTATCTTGTCCCTGGCAGGATTAAACCTTCTTAAAGTGGAGTTCACGAATGACCCGGATCAAATGCATATCCTGCAGTCTCCTACGCGAGACCGGCCCACAGACCAGAAGCATCGGTATTACTTGGGAGCTTGTTAGAAAGGCAAAATCTCAAGCTTTGCCTCAGGCCTAATGAATCTGAATCTGAATTTTGTCAAGTGATTCGTAAGCACATTAGAGCTTGAAAAGCACAACCCAAAACACTGTAGACCATGAGGTTCCAGTGTCTGCTTGCGTTATAATTTTTGTAAAAGAACACTTAAAACATTCCAGATCCAGTTGCAGATTCAGTTTCATGAATCTTCCAATATGTTCAGACTCAGGTTTGTCTCAATACTATGAGCGAGGAAAGAAATCAGTGGTGAATGATGATGCTAGGGACTGCATGGCCTTAGTGGAATGAACACTAAGCTTGGAGTCCCAGAGAATTACGCTCAACTCCTGACTCACCACTAGCTGTCACTTAACAAAATTGGGTTAACGCCACCCGTGTCATAGCGCTGTTACGAGAATGGACTGAGGTGGCGTCAGCAGAGTGCTTAAATAAATCTAAGTTTCATCCGTTGCCTGAGGACGATCTCTTCATTTCCCCCCATAAAAACCTCAATATTCATTTCCCTTCTCTGGTTCATTCCGTAATCTGGTGCCTCAAAGGTACCAGGCAACTTCGCATCAGTCATACCCTTACTTTGGAGGCTCACGTGTTCTCAAAGCAGCAGCCTCTTAGGCCTTGTCATGAACTCAACACGATAATCCAGGTGAAACGACTTTTTCCCAAGCCTCATTGCAATTAGAGAACCCCAGAGACGTTTCGTGGCCACCTGTCAAACTGTGACTTGGAGAATGCTGAATCCGACATAACAAACTGATCCAGAGGGCTCTTCTCATTTACATCGCTGGACTATTTGTCCTTGTTTTGCCAGCATGATCCTAGTTTACTCTTGTTTTTCAGGTGTGATCATTAATACCCCAATTTCGCTTTTTAAAAAAGCATCCCAGCTTGTGTGGTGAATTACACAGTCAGCTATGAGCAGCTGACTTTGGCTATCCAAAGTTCAACAGCAGGTGCAGAAGAAATGCTCCGCGTGTTCCCTTGCTTTGCCTAAGCAGCTCTTCCAAAGGTTGCTTCTGATCTAGAACCGTGTCAGTTCCATCAGGCCTCCCAATCCTACGCCGGGCCTGCTAACTCTCTTTTGGCATTCAGTACTCTTTCACCTCCCTGCTCTGTATCTTGCCCTCTGTCGCAGAAGATGCAAACTCGGGACTCCCTTGCTGGACTGAGGTCCACAGAGTCTTAGGTTCCATGCTAAGACCCACTGGCATGAGGTTTCAGAGGCCAATGAGAATCACAAATACATTTGCTTCTTCTTGCGTAAATGGCAAGCAGATTCTTGGATCCCCAAATGCATGCTTTTTGCTGCACTTCTGCATCCCTCAGCCACTTAATCTCCTTGGAGGCTGAAAAGGATCTGTGAGGTCGGCAGTGAACTTGCTACAGATCCCTGACGCTGGGCGGCAGCGTCTCTGGAAGCTTCTGCTTGACGTGCATCTTCTTTACTCCTTCCAGGGCTTTGTTATTTGCTTGCTTGCTTGCTGATGCTTTACCACATCTATTGAGCTATGATGGATATGATTAACCCTCTTCTTTGTCCCCAGCCCCAGGCAGCTAATGATCCGCTTTATGTCATTATAGATTAGTTTACATTTTTAAGTTTTGCATAAATGGAACCTTTACAGTATGTACTCTTTTTTTTTTTTTTTTGATCTGGCTTCTTTCACTCATCATAATGTTTTTTGAGATTCATCAAAGTTGCTGCAGGCATCAGGTTTCATTACTTTGTCTTACTGAATAGCATTCGATTATATGGCTGTACCTTGTTCACCCACACACCCGTTGATGGACACTTGCACTTGCTTTGTTTCCCATTTGGGTTATTACAAATAACCAAAGCTACTATGAACATTCCTGCAAAGCTTTGTATAGACATATTTTCGTTGTCCTTGAATAAAGAATTAAAGAGTGCCATGGCTGGCTCTTTTCTGTGGCACCTCGAAGGCAGTAGGCTGCCTCAGGATGAAGTTGAACATCTCTTTCCCAGCTATCGGCTGCCAGAAACTCATTGAAGTGGACGATGAACACAACTTCATACCGTTTTTGAGAAGCATATGGCCACAGAAGTTGCTGTTGATGTTCTGGGTGAAGAGTGGAAGAGTTATGTGGTCTGAATTCGTGGTGGCAATGACAAACAAGGCTTCCCGTGAAACAGAGTGTCTTGACCCATGGCCGTGTCCACATGCTTCCGAGTAAGGGGCATTCCTGCCCTAGGCCAAGGAGGACTGGAGAAAGAAAGTGCAAATCTGTTTGGGGTTGCACTGTGGATGCCAATCTCAGTGCTGTCAACTTGGTCATTGTGAAAACAATGGGGAGAAGGATATTCCTGGACGCACCAATGCCCCTGTGCCTCATCGCCTGGGGCCCCAAAAGGCTAGCAGAATGTGCACACCTTTCAATCTCTGTAAAGAAGATGATGTCCACCAGTATGTTGTGAGAAAGCCCCTAAGCAAAGGGAAGAAACCTAGAACCAAAGTGCCCAAGATTCAGCGTCCTGTTACTCCACATATCCTCCAACACAGACTTTCACGTGCCACTCTGAAGAAACGGCGTACTAAGAAAAATAGGGAGAGGCTGCAGAATGTGCTAGACTTTTGGCTAAGAGAATGAAGGAGGCCAAAGAAGAATGCCAGGAATAAGTTCCCAAGAGACGGACGCTGTCCTCTCTGAGAACTTCTACCTCTACGTCTGAGTTGAGTCAAAAATGAGATTTTCTAAGAGTAACAAATAAATAAGATCAAACATGTTTAAAAAAGAGTGCAATGGCTAGACCATAAGGACCAAAAGTTGTTCAACTTTGGAAGAAATTTCCAGTTGCTCTGCCTCTTCACCAACCCTTGTAATTGTCGTTTTAATTGTATCCGTTCTAATAGGAGAGGAGTAGGATGAGCCACATCTCCGTCAAGACCTAAAACTGGGGCACGTGGGTGACTCAGTAGGTTGAGTGTCCAGCTCTTGATTTTGGCTCAGGTCATGATCTCACAGTCTTGGGATTGAGCCCTATTCAGGTTTGTGCTGGGTATGGAGCCTGCTTAGGACTCTCCCTCTCCCACTGCCCCTCCCCTGCTCATGCCATCTCTCTCTCTCTCTCTCCCTCTCTCTCTCTCCCTCTCTCTCCCTCTCTCTCTCTCCCTCTCTCTCTCTCCCTCTCTCTCTCTCTCTCTCTCTCTCCCCCCCCCTCTCTCTCTCTCCCTCTCTCTCTCTCTCTCTCCCTCTCAAGACAAAAAAAGACTTAAAAATGGCCACATTCGCCTGGGGAGATTTTAGGTAAGATATACAAAGTGGTAGGTAATGGTGAAGGGTGAGAGAGAACAGAATGAATCATGGAATGGGGTGGCCATGGGGAAGGACTTGGAGAAAATACCCTCTCTTTGCCCTGTGAGCCTCCAGAATTGAATGTGGAGTTATGAGGAAAGTTATCAGGTCAGTGTGAGAATGCTCTTTCAAGACTTAAAGAAAGCCCCTTTTGTCCAACCAGAGAACCTTAGCTTCCCCAGAATCACCCCCACAGGGGTGTGAAGAGTGGTACTTTGTGATTTCAAAGCCATATCATGGCCTCCCCAGCATCCACCACTCTATGTTGATGTCCAAAGTGGTTCCCTGTGATGCCTGAGGCCCCCAAGCCACCATTGGCTTGGGTAGTGCTTAGCTGATCAATCAAACTGAAGAATGTGGCTCTTCGTTGTCCTGGGGAGGGTAAACATAGGGAGGTCAGAGGCTCTGAGTTAGGCCAGTTCTTGGTTTCTTCATGGCTAAGGCAACCAGGAAACCTTAGAATCCTAGAATAATTATAGTACAGTAAACTCCAAAGACCAAAGGGAGGAAGACGAGAAAGACCCTCTATCAACCGAGGTCCAGAGATGATATCAAGGTGACATGACTTGAAGCAAGCTCTTCTTCTTCCCCTATTGACTTTGTCTCCCAAATCCTTTACCTTCTCCTTGCCTGGCACAAGACCCCTGATCGGTCCACATCCTTCTTCATGATGTCCCGCCTCCCAGTTAGTCCTATCCTCTTTCTCCAAAGTAGTGCCCTGGCCTGACTCTCTTGCCCTTCCAGGCAAGATCAAAAGGCCCTTTCAAGGGAACCTGAGAAAAGCAATCTCAAACATCTACCACTCATTCAAAAAAGCTTAAAAGAGCATAAAGCCAACAATATTCATCTGTTACCATAGGATGGATAGAAATGGTATCAAAGTAAGAGAAGGAATCAAAATAAGAGATAAGACCAAAGGTCCCAGAACAAGAGACCCCGGAGAAGCCCACCACTTCACATAACTTGTGCGACCAGTAGCTGAATAAAAAAGGCCAAGACCTTAGAAACATCTGTTGAGTCTCCAGAGGCCTGGTTTCTGGGAGGCTGAACCACACAGAGGCTGAGTCTTCTACGAGCAGGGTAAACTGATGGCTTTGATTAAAATAAAAGTCAAGTTGTGAAAAGATGGTATTTTGTGTGTCTCTGTGAATTCTCCGTGTGAGAAGGGAGGGATGTGGGGTCCCTGGATAGTGGGGGACCAGACCGTCAGGTCCACAGTTGGCCAGACATTAGGGATAAGGACCAGGTTAGAACTGAGCACTGAAGATAAAGACCCCTGCTTAACCCTTTATCTCCGGGACAAGGAATAAAAGGATGTGAGGTTACTACATTTGTTTGGGGGTGAGGAGCAACATTAGGGTCTAGATTACCACCACCCAGATGGGAGGAGGGTTTGACATGCGGAAGGTGACTGTGACTACGATACTTTCCCCCCAAAAGGCAAAGCAACCACTTCCTGGCCACCTACCGTATCGTGGGGCTCTCTGCACCCCACCACCGTATGCTGTAAGCTAAAGGTGCTCAGAAGTCACAAAATGCTCACCTTACGGAAAGCCACCGTCGGCGCCCCCAAGGACTGAAATAATGGTTGGAGGGAACCTAATCCAATACTGATTAGGTTCCTTCCTTGCTAAGAAACTGGGGGTGGGGTGGTGGGAGAATTCCACTCCCAGGACAGGTGATAAGGAAGATCTTTGCAGAGTTTTAATACAACTGTAAAACCAAGTAAAGGCTGGTCCACTAATTATCCCCACACCCGGGCATTTCTAAATAACTACAGTGACGAAACACTCTTCCTCAATAGTCTTTTGTTAGTTCAAATTGTATTCTTTTAATTGAAATTCAAGTTAGGTAACATACGGTGTACTCTTGGCTTCTGGAGTAGAACCCAGTGATTCATCACTTACATACGACACCCAGTGCCCGTCCCCACAAGCGCCCTCCTTGATGCCCATCGCCCATTTAGCCCATCCCCCCACCCGCCTCCCCTCCAGCCACCCTCAGTTTGTCCTCTGTACGTAAGAGTCTCTCATGGTTTGCCTCCCTCTTAGTTTTTATCTTTTTTTCCCTTCCCTTCCCCTATGTGCATCTGTTGTGTTTCTCAAATTCCACACGTGAGTGAAGTCATGTGATATTTGTCTTTCTCTGACTGACTGATTTCACTTAGCATAATACACTCTAGTTCCATCCACATTGCTGCAAATGGCGCGATTTCATTCTCTTCCATCACCAAGTAGTGTTCCATATACCACATCTTCTTTATCCATTCATCAGTCGATGGGCATTTGGGCTCTTTCCATAATCTGGCTATTGTCGATAGTGCTTCAGATCAGCATTTTTGTATCCTTTGGATAAAATTCTAAACATTGTTGTGATTTAGGTTTTAAAAGTATAGGTTTGTTCTACAACTAAACAAAAACTAAGCTGAATTCAAAAATGGCCAAAGGATTTTTTTTTTATATATTTCCCCAAAGAAGATATACAAACAGCCAATAGGTACATGAAAAGATGCTCAATGTCATTAGTCGTCAGAGAAACACGCAAGTCCAAATCGTGAGGTACCACTCCACACACACCAGGCTGGCTAGTGTGAAAAAATGAAGAACTGCTGATGGGAAGGAAAATGGTGCGGTCGCTGTGGAAAACAGTTTGGTGGTTCCTCAAAAAAGTAAGCATAGAATGACCATATGGCCCAGCAACTCCTCTTCTAATTATATACTCAAAAAAATTATATGCTCAAATACTTGCACAGCAGCATTCACAGCAACACCATTCACGATAGCTAAAAGGTGAAAACAACATAGGGCCCGTCAACGGATGAACGGCTAAACGAAACATGGCACATACGTGCAATGGCAGAGTATTCGGCCCGAGAAGGAAGGAAATTTTGACACCTGCTACAGCATGGACAAACCTGGAAAACGTCATGCCAAGTGAAATCAGCCAGGCACAAAATGACAAAAATTGTATGATTCCCCTTATATGAGGTACCGAGACCAGGCAAATTCATAAATACAGACGGTAGAATAGAAATTACCCAGGACTTGGGGAGGGAGGAATGGGGAGTTACTGCCTGATGTGTACAGAGTTTCTGTTTCGAAGGATGAAAAAGTTCTGGAAATGGATAATGGCGATAAGTGCAGTGTGAATGAAAATGGTTGGGGGGGGGGGATTTTACTTTATTTTTACCACAGTAAAAATGCAAAAAAAAGTTTATGTAATATTCCAAACAGCTCATTTTTGGTACTTATCTTTTAAAAAAATCATTGTCTTCTGCAACGGACTTAATTTGGAGAAGGCCCTGTTACACTGCTGGCCTCAATGCAAGCTGGCAGTTACCACTGCTCCTTTAAATAGAAAACTTCCTAATGGTTTGGAATTGTTTGGGATGACTTCCAAAACACTTCCAGTCTACAATCCTGCAGGTCATATATGTAATACACACATCCCACATTTAAACAGGAGATTCCAGGGGCGCCTGGGTGGCTCAGTCGGTGAAGCGTCCGACTTCGGCTCAGGTCATGATCTCGCGGTCCGTGAGTTCGAGCCCCGCGTCGGGCTCTGTGCTGACAGCTCAGGGCCTGGAGCCTGCTTCGGCTTCTGGGTCTCCCCCACGTGCACTCTATCTCTCTCTCTCTCTCTCTCAAAAATCAATAAATATTATTATAAATAAATAACTAAATAAACAAACAGGAAATTCTAAATACACAATGCTATGACAAAGATTTTAAAGGTAAAGACACACGGGGTTGGCTTGTTTCGTAAGCGCCTAGGAAACACTTCAATACTTTCGGGTGTCGCTTTTAAGCTTTGTCCGATGGGACCAGAGTAATATTCGGTCTAGGGTAGTTTTCCCCAGCCCCGGCTGCAAACCCCCCTGCGTGCACTACCTCGTGTTATCACAGAACACCGTGTACGCTATTCTCAGCCCTGTTGGAGCCCTGAGCATTGTTCCCCCGAAACCCCTGGGGTCGTTCCTTCGTCGCCTAGGGTAGTTCCTTCACCCACATTTGCTCAGGAGGGCCAAGGAGTGGTCTGCCGAGGACTGCAGGGGGGCAGCTGTAGATCCCTGGCCTTCTCTCATTCTGTCTCTCTCCTTCTCCCCTTCTCTACCCGCCTCAACTCCTTCCCCTCTGGTGCTCTGCCCCCTGAACTCCAGCCACCCTGATCAGCCTGGACTCCCAGCTCTGCCTCTTCGCCTCGGGGGAGCCACCGGGGTCTTCCCGGGTTTCCTGTTCCGGCACCGTGACCCGGAAAGTCAATCCAGGTGGTAAGTGGGGTCCTCCTGGGGCACACCTTGTTTTTATCCCGTCTCACGGACATCGCTGGCCTTCATTAGCCAACGGCCAATGGTCTGCACACCGATACTCGATATACTTCGTCTGTTTTGGTTTTTGTTTTAGTTGTTCCCCATAGGAGGGTAAATGAAGTTCTTGTTACTAAGTGGCAGTCTTATCCCTTGCAACGGGCTTGGAAAAGAACTAATTTACTGCAATAAATGCCTTCCTGTCTGAAAAACTTAGAATGGTTCCTGTTTGGCTAATGGGATACTGACTACAGTTGTGCCTAGAGTTTGAAGTAAATGATGGAACAACACAAGCGGAAGCTAACATTTATTCAGTACTTACTGTCTACTGGGCAAATTGAAATTGCTCAGTGGACATTAGCTGCCTCTGAAGGTTACCCATTTCATTTAATATTTTAGTATATGCCTGTGTAATTAAATTGCATTTATTCGTAACCGTAACGTATTAGTATATAAGGAGGGGATGTAAGGAGTAGTGGTGCTGGCAGTAAACCAGGAGCCAAACAAGTTTTAAATGCTAGCAAATTTACGGATTTATTTTTCAGTGTTTATTTTTGAGAGAGACAGAGCACGAGCTCAGGAGGGGTGGAGAGAGAGGGAGACAGAGGATCTGACGCAGGGTCTGCACTGACAGCACAGAGCCCTATGCGGGGCTCAGACTCACGAACCGTGAGATCGTGACCTGAGCCAAAGTCGGACGCTTAACCTACGGAGCCACCCAGGTGCCCCTAAATGCTAGCAAACTTTAAACAATCGGCCTTGGACATTCGGTGGCTAAATAATTATATATTATCTCAGTGACTAGTTACACAGAGTCCTTACGGCGCTTTGCTTGCCTTATATTTCTAACACTTTTTAAAAGTAGGGTATTCCAGGACTGCAAAATCTGATCATAAAAGTGGAATTTCATTTTTAACCATGAATATAAATTACAAACATAATGAGATTTTTGTAGAATATTTTGAAAATGCAGAAGCTTCAAGACAAATTAAAATGACCAATAATCCTGCTGCCTGTCGATAAGAATTCTCATGGTCGGGGAACCTGGATGGCTCAGTAGGATAAGCATCCGACTCTTGATTTTGGCTCAGGTCACGATCTCGTAGTTCATGAGTTCGAGCCCCGCATCTTGCTCTGTGCTGACAGTGCGGAACCTGCTTGGGATTCTCTCTCTCTCTCTCTCTCTCTCTCTGTCTCTCCCCTGCTTCCTCTCTCTCTCTCTCTCTCCTCTCTCTCTCAAAAACCAATAAATAAACTTGAAGAATTATCATGGTCGGCTTTATATTTAACTAGTATTTATCGAAATACAACTTTGAATGTTCATCTAAATGTGTGTATATGTGTGCATACATAAGTTTCTCGTAAAATGATGTTGATATGGTATTTGTTGTGTGCTTTTATGAACCGTAAGATCTTATATTTTATGCTTCTTGTGCCATTTTATAAAGATTGTTCTTGAGAAAATACAGACTTGTTATTCATGTACTTGCTTCCATTTTCAAAGAGAAATCCTTTTACTGTTCCACACCATAATAATTTTGGTCTATCCTAAGAGAATCTGTCATACCACTTTGGAAGAGCCGATAATAAGCGTTTCTTCCTAATACTGCATTCAGTGATGTTGCGGTGGTTGCCTGAATTCAACCGTGGGGGCATTTGCAACACAGAAAAGGGGAAATGGTACAGATGAGGGCCTTTTTATTCTAGGGAACCAGTTATTAGATATCGACTGGCCTAACCTCCGGGTATAACCATGGCACAGAAGGCAAGGCTTTTAAATGAAGATATAAATAGTTAGACAAGGAAAAAGTCGAATTGTAGAAAATATGTGTAAAATGTCCCTATTTTTGTTAACAGTAAATCTAAATGTGTATGCAAAGAAAAAGGTCTTTGAGAACTAGGGTTACCTCTGAGAAGTGTGACTGGGAACTAATTTGATTTTTCTTAAAAAATTGTACGCATTTGTGTTCATTTAGACTTTTATAATAAATATGCTTTACATATATTAAAATTAATGCCTGTTTATTTCAGGAAAATAAGCCTGTGCTGATACCGTGTTGAAGGTATTAAGATAATAACAAACATATCATAAACCACGTATTTACTGTTTGTGATATCTCAGATGTGATTTGTGCTAGGGAATTTTTTATACATGACTACGCATCTACTCTCCCCCAATTCTGCATGACTTGGATTTGATTGTCCTCGTTTGGCAGAAGGATCAGTTGAGATGCACAGAAGTTACGTTATTTGCCCACAATCAAACAGCCCACGTATGCGTGAGCGCTTGGCTTTAAAGCCAGTTTTTCCCCCTCTCCGCCAAATGGAGAGCTCCACCTGGTTGTTCTGGAACTATTAACTTGCAAGTTCCATCCTGGAACGAATGGGAAGATCTTTTTCTTTTTAATTTTTTTTAATGTTTATTTATTTTTGAGAGAGAGAGAGAGAGAGAGAGAGAGAGACCCAGAGTGCGAGCGGGGGAGGGGCAGAGAGAGAGGGAGACACAGAATCCGAGGCGGGCTCCAGGTGCCGAGCTGTCAGCACAGAGCCTGACGCGGGGCTCAAACCCATGAACCTTGAGATCATAACCAGAGCCGAAGTCAGACGCCTAACTGACCGAGCCACCCACGCGCCCCATGAATGAGAAGATCTTAAGCATATTAGAAGAGTGATGACTGTGTGAATCTAGAACTGGTAGGCTATTGACAGCGGAGAAACTTGAGCAGGATTCTATGTAACGCGATTCCCCACAGAAGGAAATTCTTTGAAAAGGTCACCCAGACTCCAAGTGAGATGAGCAAATCCATTCTATTACCCGACAGCACACATCTAGCTGTGTGGCTTTGGGCAAAGGGCTTCCCCTTGCTGGGCCTCAGCTTCCCCGTGTATAAACCAGGGCATCTCAAATACTTCAGGAAATTGAAAACGAAATAATGATGCACTTATTATCAGACTGGCAAAAATCAGAAAGCTGGATAATGTCAAGTCCTAGTTGACTTGTTGGGATGTTACAGTGTTGATAGGAAGGAACGTTATTGAGAATAATCTGACACTAGCTAGTCAATTCAATATATGCAAACCTTACAACCCAACAATTCTGTCTGTGGGGATTTATCCCAAAGACATTTTCCCACAGCTCCATAAACTCTATATAATGTATACATTATGGATGAAAAATATAATAGTGTGGTAAGAACCACAAACATTGCTGAGGTTTATAGCTGAAATCATTCCCTGGTGACATCAGAAACCTTTTTCCTGTTTCACATTCTAATTGCGAGATACACTAGGGCGCGCCTTGGTGGCTCAGGCGGTTGAGGGACTGACTTTGGCTCAGCAGAGAACCTCTGTCCCCTTTTCTCTCTGCCCCTCCCCCACTCGCATGCATGCTGTCTCTCTCTCTCTCTCTCACTCTGTCAAAGATAAAATAAACATTAAAAAATATAGCAAGATACTTCCTGCCCTTATTAAGCCTTAAAGGCAAGATATTTACATGCTTCTGGACATTTTGTAAATTGTTTTAGAGTGTGGAATATACAATCTGATGTTAACTTCATTTTCAAAAAAATTTTTTTAATAAGTAAAGGACACTTCAATGAAATAAAGCGAAAACTTTTCTAGAGTGCCCACTTAACACCAGATCCTCTGCTAAGCTTTGCAGATACGGAGATATCGAAGGCAGAGTCCCTGACCTCAAGAAGCCTGCACGACCTCAGAAAACATTTTAGAAAAAAACTAAAACACGGATTTTTTTTTTCCACCCATCAGCATCAAAAGAGAAGCTCAGTTCAGATTTTAAGTCGATGATATGGTTATCTTTTATCTGGACTGCAGCTCTCTAATTAAATCTTTCTGGCACTTTAACTCCAGGGAAACCCAGTTGATGATTCAAAGTCAGTCACTGAATGTGATTTAAAATCAATAAGAGTGAACGGCACCCTGGCTGTGCTGTCCTTTCAAAGGAAGTGGGAGCACTTTCATGGCTTGTTTGTAGAAAATCGATTCTCTCAAGCAGCTACCAGGCTGATATGGACAGAGAGAGCTTATGTCTATGGGCAGGCCAATGTTATTATCCCTGATCTGCATACATTATAACCATTTGACACCTTTGCACTTGAATGCTCTGCTGTGGGAATTGCTGGCCTGTTTACAGTTAAAGTGGAAGGTAACAGCTTTCTGTGCCTCGAGAGCTGAGGTTGACCAAAAGCAAATATTAGAGTGCCTTGTTTCCCAAACGAGCCCCGCCACGGTATGTACTTAAATGTGTGTGGATACTTTGTCATATTCCACCAAGAACTGAGGATGCTTGCACTTTACAAAGGATCCGGGGATACATGGGACTAAAACAGGAAAACGTGAATAAGAAGCCATGAAGAGAGAAAACATATAGCCAAACAGAACAACTACAACAAAAGATCAGTATCAAATGGGTGTATTTCCCCGTGCACAGGATAGCATATTAGACATGTCATTTCCTATTGCAAAAGCTATCATTTGCTCCTTAGCAGTTACAAAGTATGGTGCAAACGCTTTAGACTAATACAAAAGATCGCCTGTGAACAGGCTTCAACTTCTCTTTCTAGCCACATCCATAACAACCCTTACTCAAGCAACCTATGCTCCAGAAAAGTTGACTAATGCAATGATTTCCCTGAGACTCCTCTGTTTTCCTCTGCACCTATATCCGTGCTATCCTCCGCGAGCCCAAACCTGACATTCTTCCAAGCACAGTCTAACTGCCACCTCCCAAAGTCTTTTTCTCAATTACCCACTGTTAATTTTTTATTCTCTCTACTCATTTATTTTACTGTTTACTACATGCCGCCTATATGATAGTTATCTGAATACGCGGCTTACCAGAAACACGCCTCAGAGGGGTAAATTTTTAAAAAATCAACGCTGTGATGTAAATTCTTATCAGAAGTAGAGTTATCTAGGCGTATAAGGCTGACAGAATCAATCTATGCTGCAAATTACATCTAAGAATCTGTTTTGAAAATGTAATAAAATAACATGGACAAACTGAAGAATGGGTAGGAGTTGGAAGATACTAATTAACTTCATTAATTAATATTGAAGAATAATTGACATAGAAGAGGTGAAAGTTATTTAAATCAGAGGTTTCTTTGACCGGAAGTCAAGACGAACTCCATGTCCTTGCATTCATACCCCACTCCTTTGCAGGAACAAAGGCAACGCCCAACAAAGTGCTCGTGGACTCACAATGACAGCACCACACGGCTGGCTCTGACGCTTTTTTCAGCAGAGGTCCAGAGGCAGCCTATGTGCTGAGAGTGATAAACAGCCCTCTGCAGGACTCCACCCCTCCATCATCAGGAATCAAGTGGGAGCTCCAGAATTCTACCTGCTCCTGGCAAGTCCCCTGACCCCCACGCCTTTCCTATAGGCTTGTCACCTCTTCCTGCCTTGTGATCATCACGATTCCATGTCATCCTGCCTGCTCTTCAACTAATCGTGTTGGGAACCTGGATCTCTACATGCAAAAGAATAAAATTAGAGCCTTATCTTACACCACACACAAAAAGAACTCAAAATTGATTAAAGATTGGGGCGCCTGGGTGGCTCGGTCGGTGAAGCCGCTGACTTCAGCTCAGGTCATGATCTCGCCGTTCGTGAGTTCGGGCCCCATGGCGGGCTGTGCGCTGACAGGTCAGAGCCTGGAGCCTGCTTCGGATTCAGTGTCTCCCTCTCTCTGCCCCTGCCCCGCTCACGCTCATGCTCTGTCTCTTTCTCTCTCTCTCAAAATAAACAAACATTTAAAAAAAAACTGATTCAAGATTTAAATGTAAGACATGAAACTATAATACTCCTAGAAGAAAACATAGGGGAAACTTCATAAGGTTGGTCTTAGCCATGATTTCTTGTATGTGATACCAAAAGTACAGGCAACAGAAGCAAAAATAGAAAAGTAGAAAAAAAAAAGTATGTCTGATGAGGGGTTAGTATCCAAAATATGTAAATAACTCATGTAACTCCATAGCAAAAGAAACAAAAACAAGAAAAAAAAATCCGATTTTAAAATGAGCAAAGGACCCGAGTAAACATTTTCCAAAGAAGACATGCAAATGGCCAACAGGTACACGAAAAGATGCTCAATATGACTAATCATCTGGAAAATGCATATCAAAACCCCAACGAGGTATCACATGACACCTGTTAGGACAGCTATTATGAAAAGCACAATAGTTAACCAATGCTAGCGACAGTGGAAAAAGGGAACCCTTGTGTGCTGCTGGTGAGAGTGTAGATCGGTGTGGCCATTATGGAAAACAATATGGAGCGTCCTCAGAAATGAAAAATAGCAACTACCATATGATCTGGCAATTCCACTGCTGGGTCCAGATCCCAAGAAAATTAAATCTTGATCTTGAAGAGATATCTGAACTCCCATGTTTATTGCAATATTATTCGCAGTGGCCAAGATAGGGAATTACCCTAAGTGTTTATCAATAGATGAATGGATAAAGAAAATGTTTTATATGTGTATAGTGATATGTTATATATTATACATATATGTACATATATATTGTATATGTTGCACATAGAATGGAATATCATTCAGCTATCAGAAAGAAAGAAATTCTGTCATTTGCAACGATGTGGGTGGACCTTGAGGACATTACTCTGAGTAAAATAAGTCAGGCAGAGAAAGACAAATACTGTATGATATCGCTTATATGTGGAATCCAAAAATTCAAAACTGATAGAGACAGAGAGCGGAGTGATGGTTGCCAGGGGTTAGGGGCGGGGGAAATGGGGAGATGTTGGTCAAAGGGTGCAAACTTCAGGTATATAAGATTAACAAGTTCTGGAAATCCAGTGTATGGTATGGTGACTGTAGATAACAGTGCTGCATTATATACCTGAAAGCCGCTAAGAGATGAGATCTCACAACATGAGTGAATTTCGAGAGCCTTATACCAAAGACAGAGAAAGACAGATGCTATAATGATCTCTCTTATATGTAGAATCTAAACAAACAGATAAATCAAGCTCATAGATATAGAGAACATATTGGTGCTGACAACGACAAGGGGTGGGAGATGAGAAATAGTTGAAGGGGATCAAAAGGTAGAGAGTTATTAATAAATAAATAGTTCTTATCACAGAGAAGAAATGGTAACTGTAACATGATGTCGGGGCCAGCTAAGACTATACTGGTAATCATTTTGCAATATATACATGCATCGAATCAACACTCTGTATACCTTAAAGTTACACAATGCTATATATCAATTATATGTCAATAAAACTGGAAAAATTATTTTTGTTGTATTTTTTATTTTAAAAAATTTTTAAATGTTTACTTATTTTTGAGAGAGAGAGAGGGAGACACAGAACCTGAAGCAGGTTCCAGGCTCCGAGCTGTCAGCACAGAGCCCCATGCAGGGCTCGAACACACAAACCGCAAGATCATGACCCGAGCCGAAGTCGGACGCTTCACCGACTGAGCCACCCAGGCGCCCCTGGAAAAACTTTTTAAAAAAATGACCAAAAGATGTAGGAAAAGATGTTCAACATCACATGCAAATCACAACCACAGTGAAATATTCCACCTCACACATACAAGAATGGCCATTTTAGAGATAGATAGAGATATGAGTATAGTTATACAAATATAAAATACATATCTTAAACAGTAAATAACAAGTGTTGGCAAGGATGTGGAAAAATTGGAACCCTTGTACATAGCTGGTGGGAGTGAGAATTGGTGCAGCCACTATGGAAAACAGGAAAACAATATAGAGGCCCCCCCCCCCCAAATTAAAAATGGAACTATCATATGATTTGGCAATCCAATTCTGGGTATTTTTCCAAAATAATTGAAATCAGGATCGCAAAAAGACATTTGCATTCCCATGTTCATTGTAGCATTATTTACAATAGACAAGAGGTAGAAACAATCTAAATGTCCATCGATGGGTGAATGGATACAGAAAGTGTGGCATATGCATACACTGGAATATTATTCAGCTTTTAAAAAGCAGGAAATCTGGTCATATGCTACAATGTGGATGAAATTTGAGGACATTATGCTAAGTGAAATAAGCCAGCCACAGAAGGACAAGTGGAATCATGCAGTAATTGAAGTAGTCCAACTCAGAGAAGCAGAAAGTAAGAATGATGGTCGCTAGGGATTGGGGGTAATGCAAAATGGGAAGTTTCTGTTCAATAAGTACAGAGTTTCAGCCATACAAGGAGAAGGTTCTAGAAACTTCTAGTCTGTTGTACAAAAGTGTGTATATAGTAAACAAGACTGTCTAGAAATTTAAAATTTGTTAAGAGGTTAGATTTCATGTTACGTGTTTTTTACCAAAATAAAAGCATAGATTTCATCTTGTTTTATATATATATATATATATATATATATATATATATATATTTATGCCAGTTACCACAAGAAGCTAAGAGTCCTGAGTCATTCGTCCTGTCTCTCCTGGACTCTAAAAGGCATAGTGCTTCTTCTTTTCTATTTCTCCCACCTCTCCTCAACTCCCGAAACTCATTCGCTGGATCTTCTGGAAATTATCACCACCAACATAAACCCCACTGTGTGCAAAAGATCTCATCTTTTCACAGCATAGACCCCATCGTCCCCCCTTGTTAGAGGTGTTTACAGACCCTTGACTCCCTGTCACTCTCTCCAACTCAACTCATGCCCTAATTCTGGGGAATTTCAGTATAAATACAGATGGTCCTACCAGTCCTCTGTTTTCTCATTTCCTTTTCCTTTCCTCCAGTGAACTTGCTTTTCTCTTCCTCATAGTCACACCTATGGCCACATCCTAGGCTTTATCATTTGCAATAACCACACTCCTTCATAATCCCATTCCTTGACCGTGCACGACCTTCTAACTGTCCAACTTGCTCTCTTTGGTACCACATCTAAAATATTCTTTGACCCCCCTCTAGCGTCTCTAATACACTGAACCTACACTCTTTGGATTTCTGCCACCCACTTACATCCTCAGATGCCTCCTTATCCAGATTATATTATATAGTCAACGATCAGAATCATTAATTGCACGCATACCTCCTCCTAGCTGCACTGTTGTGCTTATTTGGGTTAATCACAACCATGCTATGTTCATATTTCAAAAGTTTGGCCAAGAGCTCAGTAGCGCATGAACTCAAGCAATGTGGATGTGTTAGAGGGGGCACCCTTGAGTTATGGGAATGGAATTGACAAGATCTATTGACAATGGGTGATTAAAAAGGGCAAGGAGCTAAGGATGGCTTTTATATATCTCTCCCGGGAGATGGAGTGTAGCTAGTGGAGACATTAACTGGTTTACGTTAATACGAGGGAGGACATGTGCACAGAAGAAAATTAATTCGCTTCCAGTCTTACTGGAGTTTTAGTTGCCGCTGCATCACCCAAGTGGGGATGTCCAGCTAGTAGCTGAAAAATATGGTCTCAGAGCTCAGCAGACAACTCAGAGCAGGGGTTATTCAAGGATAGTAAGACACTAAATCCATACGAGAGAAAGAAATCATTCAAGGGAAACCACGTAAAACAAAACATAAGAAACTGCATCAAGAACTTTTCACTATTTATTAGTGTACCTCACACTGTGTAATCAACACACTAGGATCTAACTCTCCCCCAAAGAAGGACATCATAGAAAAATAGAGATACATTTAACTCTGTAATAACAAGCTATACAATTCCTCTAAAATTCTCACTTTTTGCATTGTCCCAAAGGGATGCATTATTAGAAAAAAACGTTTTCTGATGAGAACCTGACCTGTTATAAGAAAATGAATAGCTCTATTTTATTCTCATATATTTTGGTCCTAGGGGCTTTTTACTTATGATTTAAGATCCACTACAGTCAACTATTTACGTTAGGATCTCTGTAAACAAAGCCCCTACCCAAATACTGCGTCATAATGCCTGAACTATTCTGATCTTCATACAAACTCCAGCATCTGAACAGGTTATGTCTGTCCTAAGTACTGGAAGAAAGGGAGATTTATCAGAAATCAGCAAATGCTCATTAAATCCTAAAAGATTAAACATGCAGGCTGGGGCTCAGTGACTGTGCTTGGTCATTTTCCCGTTTGCTTTCAGAAACATTCTTCACTCAAATATAGCATCATCATTCCTGTAACAGGAACAATGCTATTTCCTGAAGTTATCCTGAAAGTCAAAGGCAAAATTGGGTTATAAACTTGGCCCAGCTTTTTAGTAGTCATGTGATGTTCACAAGTCACTTGACCTCTCTAGGACTCAGTTTCCTTATATAAAATATTTTTAAAATACCTAATATAATTATCAAGAGGATAATTATAAATAATATAAAAGACTGTTGAGTAACATATAAGATATTAACTCTCTCCAATGTACTTCGACTAAAACAGGAGTTTTTCTTTATTGGGCTTACTGATGTAAGTGTCCAGTAGAATATAAGGCACAAAAGAGGTATTCAACAAATATTTCTTGGATGCATCGATTAATTTGACTTTATTTTATCCAACTTTAAAATCCTTCAAATTGCACACTAAATAAAAAGTAAAAAATAAGATATATGGAAAAACATTTACATCAATAAAGATGTGCAAAAATACTTCATGGAGGCCATGGGATCACAATAAAGCTAGTTGTTTTAAATGGGAAACATCAAATTAGAACAAGCAGAAAATCTTGAAATACAAATGAGGAGAAACTCCATGCCATAAATTCTAATCATCTCGATTTTAAAATGAGCTTATAGTAAGAAACAAAAATAAAAACACAACACAGTAAAACCTTGGTTTGCGAGCATAATTTGTTCCGCAAACATGCTCGTAATCCAAACCACTGGTAGTTTCAAAGCGAATTTCCCATAAGAAATAATGGAACCTCACATGTTTCATTCCACAACCCAAAAATATTCATATAAAATGATTACAAGACTGTAATAGAATACAAAATGATAAAGAAAATGCAAAACGTAAATAAAGCCAAATTAACCTGCATTTAACCTGCAAAAACCTTCGTGGCTGGTGCGAGAGAGACAAGAGAGAGGAGGGTGATTGTGTAGGACAACTTTCACTGTCACGAATGGAATCACTTATCTATTGGCTCGATGGAACCTTTTTCTGCATGGGGGCCATCGTAATACACTCGCACGGATGTTGACTATGGTATGGTATTAATAAACTCTGGTCACATGCTGTATTGAATGTAACTGGCAATAAGGCAGCAGAGGAAAGGGTCTCTATCTGCAGGCAGCCTGGCCTAGAAGGAAGCAGAGCATTCCTAAACTCACTCTTGTATGGAAAAGCAAAGGACTGTCCATTGGTGATTTGAAGTGACAAAAAATACACCAGTACCAGGTGTGGGCGCTTTCCAACGTTCTGAAAAATCACTGATTTCTGCCAAACACCAGGCCTGAGACTGAGCATCCAAGCATGCGGGGGTGATCACTCACGATCCCGCAGAGAGAGTGAGAGAGAGAGAGAGAGAGAGAGAGAGAGAGGAACCATTGGCTCAGTTGTGATCACGTGATGTTCGGCATCATGTACTACTTGTAATGCAAGACATCGCTCATTTATCAAGTTAAAATTTATTAGAAATGTTTGCTCATCTTGCAGAACACTCGCAAAACAAGTTACTCGCAAGCCGAGGTTTTACTGTAATCTTTTACCAGGAGGTAGGATTTTTTTAACGACTCTTTTTAATGCATTCGTGTGTCTTTTCCAAATTCCATACTTTCTTCAACTGCTTTCCTAAGCTAAGAAACTGGCTTTGCCATTGTCAAGTATTTCTTACCTCTCAAGCATGCCACCTGTGGTTGCTGTGCAGCAGATGGTTTTTCATTTGGGAGGCTTGGATAGTGGGGAATTTTTTCACTAATAAATGTTGCAAAAGGCCTACTTTTTAAAATTTATCTGTGTATCAGACTGGAGATGATCAACATCACTTTACAAAGATCTTTTACTTTTCATAAATTCGTTTTCCTCTTGCTTTTGCTTAATGTTAACTGCATGTCCTTTTTAATAGGTTTATCTATTTCAGTTGTTCACATATGTTTCCCTGAGTTCATTTTAGTTTTTCCTCTTCCACTGAAATAGCCACACTCTCTCCGTGTACTTTGTTAATAGACAACATATCGCTGGGTCTTTTTTATCCACTGTGTCAGTATGTCTCTTTTAATTGGTGTATTTAGACCATCTATATTTCAAGTGATTATTCTTATATTTTATTAATACCTACTATGTTTGTAACTGTTTCCTAGGAGTTGCACTATTTTTGTGTCTCGTCCCCCCTTCCCATCTTGTTCTGCCTTCTCGGGTTTTACCTGAACATTTTAATGAGTCCACTTCCTCTCCTCTCTCACCATATCGATTCTACTTTTCAAAAATTGTTTTACTGTTTGCCCAGGGGGTTACAATATAAATTTACAACTGACCCAAGTCAGCTTGCAGATAACATTCTATCACTTCGTGGATAGCAAAGGTCACATAACAGAATGTTCTCAATTCCTCCCTCCTGTCCCTTCTAACATTGCTGCCTTTCATTTCACTTTATCCGTACGCTTTAATTGTCTAATATGCTGTCAGTATTATTACTTCGAACAGTTGTAATAGATCAATTAAACATAAGAGACTCTTAAACATAGAGAACAAACTTAGGGGTGCTGGAGGGGTTGTGGGTGGGGGGACGGACTAAATGGGTAAGGGGCATTAAGGAAGACACTTGTTGGGATGAGCGCTGGGTGTTATACGCAGGAGATGACTCGCTGGAACCTACTCCTGAAATCATTGCTGCACTATATGCTGACTAACTTGGATGTCAATTTAAAAAAAGAGAGTAAGTAAAATAGTTTTTTTTACCTTCATCTATTCTTAAGCTGCCTTAAAATACTTTTAGAAAAGTCTATTTTCTTAGTTTGAGTTTCTTAGTTGAGTTGCACAGTTCTAGCAGAGCCCTGGATCCGATTATCTGTGTTTCTCTTGATTCCATACTCTTTCTGGTGCTGACTTCATCCTCAGGATAGCTTTCTTCATACTCATAAGATAGTCGTGCCTTGCAAGTGGGGCTGTAGGATTTTTTGTTAGTTGCCAGGAGAGAACTTGTTCTACTTCCCATAATATTAAACGTGTCTTAAGTTCACTTCTGATTACTCCTAAACTCAATCACTCTGTTCAGGGATTATTTCCATCACCTATCCAGTTAAGCTCGGGCTAGTGCCTCTCTCTGTGTGTCGGGTGTGGTTATCGCACTGTCTTAGTTTAGTATTCCTCCATGGGACTGCTATTACCAGCCACCTCTGAACGAATCACTGATTGGCCTAGGCCTGAATTAGGGGCCAGCTCCTGATTGAATCACCAAGGGCAGAAGATGGAATTATCCTCTGGAGTGTAGACCAATCGGAGTCTACCCCTAGACCTGAAAGTGGGGTTGATCCATTCCAAACCACGTTAAGTGCTATACAATTGGGGATGGGTGAAATGAATGTCACAGAAGCAACTATAACGTTTACTGCCTAGACCAAATGCCGAAAGCTTTTTATAAGTGAAAAGTTATAAATAAGGAAAAGACAAATACGAAATGAGAGAGAACAAAAGATGTAATCAAGAAATTCACAAAAAAAGAAATACTAGTGATCAACATCAATACAATATGAAAAGATATTTCATCTTACTAGTAATCAAATTATATATATATATATATATATATATATATATATATATTTAAGTGAGATTACTTTTTCGCGTATCATGTTTGCAAACTACTGTTCCTGCGTAGGGTTGGCAAGGATGTGAGAAAAATGGCGTTCTCATCTATTTTCAGTCAGACTATGAATTGGCAATAAAAAAGTCTTCTGAAGGGCAGTTGCCAATTGATATAAAAAGCCTTGAAAAGAACGTACATTTTTACTCAGCATTTTAATTTTTCGGCATTTAATCTAAAAACATTACCAAAGAGTTTGCAAGCATCTGTGCACGTGTTTCTCCACAGCAACATTGTTTATGAGAGCAAAGATTGTAAAGACACATGAAAATCCACAAAAAGCACATTATTAGGCTTTTTTACGTTCTAGACGTTGCCCGCTGTTAGGGACGCTGCGATGAACGGGACACGCACGGTCCCTGCCTTCATGAGACTTGGACCCAGGATGGGATGATGTGGGAATTCTGAACACCGTAGCGATCGTTGCAAACGATGACCGATAGGTGTGTGTTGACATGGAAATATTTTCCCGAAATACCGTGCTGAAAGGAAGACTGCAATACAGCTTGCAGACTTTGATTCAACTTCTACAAATAAAAAAAAAAATGTATACTGATTTATGTACATACGCCCATCTAACGGTATATATTATATACATTATAAACATTCGAGGTAGAACAGTGAGCACCAAAACATTAGCAGTACATATTTCTGTGAGACGGCTCGTGTGCCGTGAACCGAGTGGTCACGTAAACGGAAAGATGAATTTCCCGTTACTTTCCTCCTTTTCCTGCCTGCTGTCTCTCACCAGCGGCTCATCCCTTTCTACTCTCCTCCTCGCTCACCTGGTCCCCTCGGCAGGAGCCCCGTCGCTTTTTCAGAAGGGCACACACAATGCCAATTGAGGGCTTTTGTCCGGGCCGCTTCTTCTGCCCCCAGAAGAGCTGCAGAGTCGTTCCCTCGCTCTTTGAAGTCTTTGCCTAAATGCCCTGGATTAGTAAGGCCTTCCCTTACTGCCCTCGTCGGGGCGGGGGGAGGATTCCCCGTTTCTCATCACCCATAACTGGCTCTCTACGCAGTAGCATTTAACTTTTTACTTGTTTATGGTTCCCTTCCCTCTTCCTTGACTGGAACACAAGCCCCGTGAGGGCGGGGGTCTACGCCTTTTCGTTTTTGATGTGTCCTTTGCACCCACAAGGGGGCCTGAAACACAGTAGGGGTTTAATTGTATCTGTTAAATGAGGAATAACCATTAAACCACAGAATCCCTGCTTATTTTTACTGTCAAGTAAAAACCAATCCAGATTTATGCAAGAAGCAGCTTTATTCGAAAAGACCGCCGCAACAGAGAGAATGCTCTGACCACAGGTCCCGCAAGTGTCTCAGAATTGAACAGAAAACGGTGTTTCTCTTATAGGAAAGGGGAGGCAGGGGCAGCAGGAAGTTGGTGTGCGTGTGCGGGGGCCGGTGGTGGGAGCGAGCAGACGGCATCATGGAAACGGGAAACGTTTCTCTGTCTTTAGCCCATTCTTAGAATGAGCTATTGAATGGGGAATTTCTGCATCTTGGTTCTTGCTTAAGCTTGGGGGTGAGCCAAAGTTCAGGAGCCTGTGAGGAGAAAAGCGTGACTAAAGTTTGGTTAAGCCAGGTCAGAGGGTATTATGTTATGGATAATTGGGAGCACTTGGTCAGTCCCTGGTGTTGCTTAAAATAGGCCAAGACAGGGGGCGCCTGGGTGGCTCGGTCAGGTAAGTGTCCAACTCTTGGTTTTGGCTCAGGTCACGATCTCACAGTTTGGTTCGTGAGCTCAAGCCCCACAACTGACAGTGCAGAGCATGTTTGGGATTCTCTCTCTCCCTGCTCCTCCCCTGTGCTCTCTCTGTCTCTCAAATAAATAAATCTTAAGAAAATAAATTAAAAAATAAAATAAAATAAAATAAAATAAAATAAAATAAAATAAAATAGGCAAAGACTGTCCTAAACACTACCATGGATAGAGTTAGAGTTGCCATGAGGTCAAAGTTGCTCACAGTAGTTTTCACGGGTGGGCTGGACACACATTCTTGTTGGCTTTGAAGTATTACCTATATTATATGTTGAGCATTTTATCAACCAACAGCTGTTGGAAGGTCTTAGAGACAAAGCACTGGTGAGAGGTATGCCTAGGAATATAACAAAAAGAATGGTTACTAAAGGCTGAATGTGGGAGTAAACCCCAAATCTGATACCAGAGGGGAGCCTACCAAGAGGAGTCGAGGACATTGGACCCAAAGTGTCCTTAGATGGTAGAGTGAGAATAGCAGTGGTGATCTGATGGTTTGTGTTTTGAATAGTTTTGGTGATAGCATAGACAATCCGAGATGTTTTGGAGAACATATGCATGGCAGTCCTTCTCACCACCGCTCACTGTATAAGTGCCCCTTTGGGAAGCCATAAGATTTTAAAGGACCACTTGTTGAAACTTAGGTAGCTCTGTGGCGATCACATTTGTGGTTGCGGTAAGGTTTCCCAGAGCAAAGCATGGAAATGATGGCAGTTTGTAAAGAAGTTCAAACTTTGAAAAGTGAGAAGACTTTGGTTTCTTAAATAATCAAGGACATAATAAAATCAACACAAAAGCATAGGGAATGACTCTGATGAGGCACAGTATTCTTGCCTTTCTTGACAGATTACTTACAAGTCAAAGAAAAACTCTTATAATTTCCTATTAAGAGCAGATCTACAATCCAAACACATTTTGTTATTTAACAGAGAGAAAACCCCAATTCCAGTTTTGTATGAGTATATTTGATATCAAATTTCCTTTTTAAAAAATGAAAAATAAGCCTGTTAATCCTTTGTCATCTTTGACCGCAACACATAGAATCCCCCCTTTATCACTATTTACATCCGTTTAAATTTTATCCTACATTTTCTTCTCTTTTATTCTGGAGCAAGCAGTCATTTTTCCTTAGGACAAAACTATTTTTTCCCTTAATAAGAACACATCTTCTATGCTGTGCCTGCAAAGTTGTTCCCATATGCTGCTCTTGCCGCTGATAGAGTTTTACCCACAGATACTGGTTACAACACTCATCCACAGTGACTTTTATTTTAGAGAGAGCCAGGAGGTGGAAAATTGTGAGCTGTCTGTCACACGCCAGTATTCTGTAGCAGATCGCCAGACCTTATGAATATAGGTCTCACAATCTTTATAGCTATAATTATCTCTTGTGGTATAACTTTTCATTGAGGCAAACATGAATATTAATAGAGCCAAACATATATAGCCTTAAAAGTATGCTTACTAATTAACGTTTCAATATTTATCTTATGTAAAAATGATCTAGTTATTTAATAAATATTCATTAATTAATCTAGCATAAGTCTAAGGTTTGAATTTACCAGAAGATTCTGAAAACCGTTTTCAAGCTGACATATTATAAAACATAATTCGTGGCAAAATAAAGTTTGTCAGGATAATGATTTAATTTGGTTCAACACAAATTTACATTTTTAACAATCTTAAATGTTTAATAGATGGAGCGTTAGTCTATTCAATCAGTAAACCCGTGTAAGTTTTAGGAAGAATATTCCAAATAGAATAAAAAAGTCTGGTTATATTTTATCTAAACTTGATAACTCAGAAGATAAAAGAGCTAATTTTATTAAACCAATAATACTAAACTAGTCTTTTTTGCCAAGATTTACTGAACTTATGTTCACTTGGATTTTAAAAATATTTGGGTTAGCACTGGGTTTTGTACGGAAGTGCTGAATCACTACATTGTACCCCTGAAACTATAATATTACACTGTATGTTAACTAACTGGAATTTATTTTCTTTTTTTAATGTTTATTTATTTTGGGGAGAGAGAGAGAGAGGGAGAGAGAAAATTCCAAGCAGGCCCCCTGCTGTGAGCACAGAGCCCGACCTGGAGCTCCAACTCAGGAACCACCAGATCATGACCTGAGCTGAAGTTGGACCCTTAACCGACTGAGCCACCCAGGCGCCCCAACTACCTGGAATTTAAATAAAAACTTTAAAAAATATTTGGGTTAGTTTCTATAAGACTATTTTTGAAAATCCTAGATGTTAAATTCCGTTAACTTTTGAGAATTTTAGACATATTTAGTTTATAGAAGTGCTTATTTACCTCTAAGCCAATTAAAATAGAGTTCTTTAAGGCATTTTATAATCTAATATGTTAATACTATCTAGGGATAGGAAAAGAACATACATAAATACATAGACAGCCAGACACAGAGAACTAATGGCTGAACTAATGGCTTGAATTTCTAATTTTTAACTCATTGGTTACAAACAGTTGGCTCTTGCCCTCGGACACCTTTACGTTTTTATAAAAATCAGGACTACATTTCTGGTGGATGGGGCAATGGAGGACATCTGCTCATTATGAGAGCTGAAGCGCCCCCAACAATATTAGTGGAGGAGACCCTTAATTTTCTTTGGAGGCTGTGGATTAAATCTTGGGCAAGGGACTGAGGAGATACCAGGTGACCGTCTGTCTGGGTGTCTAAAGCTCATCTGAGTTGAAAAAGCACTCAGCCTGTTTCTAAGTAGCTTTTTCAGCATTAGGTGTTTGCTCTCGGGGTCCCGAAGCCGCTCAATAACTTCCAACAGGGAGAGGGGGGCCTAGAGTTTAAGTGACTATAAGATGTTGAAGGGCCCAAGTGGGATGGAAAAAGTTTGGCAGAAGTGGATAGAGGGATAGAGGAGGTGGGAGTGTTAAAGGGGGAGAGACGGATCGAAGGATTCAGGGAGATGAAGGGAAGTTTGAAGGTCATGAAAAGGAGGAAGGAGGATGGGGGGGCGGGTGATAGGAAGGGATAGGTCATTGATGAGCCAGCATGGGGAGATCCCATGTTTCCCAAAGAGGCCACCGAAATTCTAAATTCTCTGTAGTAAAATCTTGCTACTTTTGAAGGTATTGAACTGAATTAATGCCATAATGATGGAGCATATAGTCCAGCAGGGAAAGTAGAGTGAGAGTTACCCACGATAGTAGTTCATTAGACCAGAGATAAGCCCTTAAAGAAGCCAGGAAAGAGTCCTGCTTGATTACTCCCCTGTATCGTCCCTGTCGGAAGGGCCAAAGAAATTCCCTCCTCCCATTCCCAAGGAAAAACAAAGGGGTCATCATACAGAAGAATAGGGAAGTTTCCTTCTCAAGAGTCAGGGAAAGACTGCCCACTCAAAATGCCAAAGAAAGATTCCTATGCCCAAAGAATCAAAGTAACTCCTTACTCTGCTGTAATAGACATGATGCCCAGAGCACTGGTGTGAGAACTGAATTTACCAAAGGATTCCCGAACTCACGAACAGGAGCCGAGTTCGAAGCAATTGCAAGGTGCCGTTAGATACCTGGGCAGGTACGACAGGGTTCTGTAAGTGAAGTCCAATCTGGAGTTGCCTCACGACACTTTAAATCTGTCAATAAAACAGATCCAGGGGTAGGTAAAGAAAGAATTTATTTAAAAGACTGTTGCAATAGAGAGAATGCTCCGACCGCAAGATCCAAGGCATCTCAAAATCGAACAGAAAAAGGCTTTTTTTTTTTTTTTTTTTTTTTTTTTAAATAAGGAGCGGTGAGCAGGGCTAGCAGGAACTATGCCAGGGATGGGAAGCTGTGGGGGTGAATGGGCAGCATGATCTGGGGCGGGGGGTGGTTAGTAGGAATGTTTCTCTCGAGGACAGCCAGGAATGAGCTGCATCTCAGTGCCTGCTTAGGCTCGAGCGTGAGCCCAAATGTAGGGGTCTGTGGAGAGGAGGGAAGTTACCAAACCAACGGGTTACTAAGGAGCAGTTGTGTGAGTACTTGGTCATTACCATTCCGAAAACTCCCTCAATTCCCACCTTGCCTCTCTCTTCAAGTTGCTATTGCCCAGTGTCCTGAAGAATGGTTTAAAATACCATACTTTAGAAAGTCAAAGCGTCAGGGACATCTGGGTGGCTCAGTCGGTTAACCGTCTGACTTCAGGTTAAGCTTCCGACTTGGGCTCAGGTCATGATCTCATAGCTCATGGGTTCGAGCCCCGCGTGGGGGCTGTGTGCTGACAGCTCGGAGCCCGGAGCAGCTTTGGATTCTGTGTCTCCCTCTCTCTCTGCCCCTTCCCTGCTCACGCTCTGTGTGTGTGTGTGTGTGTGTGTGTGTGTGTGTGTGTGTGTCTCAAAAATAAACATTTTTTTTTAAATTAAAAAAAAAAAGTCAAAGCGTCAGAGTAGCCACGTTTCCAATGTAACCATGTCCTCGGCTTCTCAAACTTCTGTTCCCTGGTCAAACTAAATGAGATCCTAGCCTTTGCACGTGTCACAGATATGTTTATCCAGAGCTACTTCTGCCCCCATCTTAGCATAATCATTATTAGTAGATTTAATGAAATAGGTATTTCACAACTGTTTCCCTGAGATCATCTCAACTCCCTACGCAGACCCCGTCACTAAAATTTCCGGTGAAATTCTAACCACCTCCCAGCAAGAAGATGAAATCATGGTGTTCCAGACTTTTCCCTGGGGTTCAGATGACCCCTGGTCCACATCGCAGCCACTATCCCCCCAGGAAATGGCTCCTGGGAAGTCCCTTTGTTTCCAGCTAGATCCCATATTTGTAAAGAACTGGATACACGTCGGGATACGGAGTAAGACATAAGTGGGTAAAACGGTGTTGCTAGCTAGTTAGAACACCATTTCTAACCATACAGGCAGGGGGGATTTTTTTTCTCTCCCGAGGGAACCAGAGTCGGGAGCCACCCTCGTCTACCTGCTTCGGGACCCTTCGGCATGCCTTCTTCGTCTTCGTAACCACGGTCCTGTCTGAAGTCTTTCCTCGGGGCCCTGACTGAGAATACTGTATTGGACGCGCTAACTTTTATCCGCTCCCAGGCCTTTGGCCTTTGCCTGGTGCTAGAGAACTACATCACCCAGAATGCTCTCCTCCGTAAGCCGCGGCGCCGCTGGCCAATGAAGAGGCCGGAGAGGGTCGTCTGCGTGCATTACGCGCCCTCTCGGGGCGGGACTTCTGGCTCTGTCCTCGCCGTGGTTATCTTACCCGTTCCCGGCTCGGGATCCCCGAGTCACACCGGAGGTGACGGAAGAGAAGACGTCCCCGCGGCACTGAGCCGGGCCTGAGGCTCGGCAGCGTCGCCGCCCCGTGTCACCCCGCCGCCGGGGCGGGCTGGGGCCCGCGGAGCTCGGGTCCCCGCCCGGGTCTCCTGGCCTCATTCCGCCAGCAGGCCCCGATGGCGGCGGCTGCGCTGTCGGACCCGGCGCAGGGGTGCAGTCGCTCCCAGGTGCTCACCCGCCCGACGCCACCTCCAGATCCTAAAGCTCCGAATGAGGGCGCCTGCCTTGGTCACTGAAGGCCGGGCGGCTGTGTCCAACACGGTGGGGTGCTCTGAGTGGGGTCCCCATTTCTGACAGCCAGTGGGAGAACGTGGAGGGGGAGTTGCAGGCAGAAGGACGAGCACGTGCAAAAGCTTGGACGTGCGACTCGGTCGGGAGCACTCGGGATACCTCGAGGGAAGCCGAGCGTCCCTGCGGTGTCCGCGGGCAATGGAACCTGGGGGGCGGAGTCACACCCGGGAAGGCACCTGACCGGCGGGACCTTCCTTCCTGGGCCGCCACAAGCCATGGAGAGTGGGGGACGCAAGAGGGACAGGATCTGCGCTAGGATTTTAAGTTTCCCCAAAGTTGCACGGGGGGTGGGAGAGGGGCGATGAAGGTGGAGGCAGGGAGACCGATGAGACTGCCGCAGTAGAGTCCAGGAGCGTCAGGACGGGGTCCAGACTAGAGTGAAGGCAAAGCACCCTGAGTCCAGATAGAGCTTAGGGACAGAGTCCTCTGCCTGCTGCATCCGGCTGTGAAGGAAGGCAGGGAGTGAAGGACCACCCTAAGTTTTTTGGTTTCTTTTTTCTTTTCTTCTTCTTCTCATTCTTTTCTGAACATCTGAGAGAATGAGGATGAAGAAATTGGGTGGAGGGAGCAGGCTGCAGGGGGGAAGGTCAGAAGGTTGCATTTTGGACCCGGTGAATCTGAGATGTTCCAGAAGTGGGGGGTGGGGGGGAGAGAGAAAAAAGGAGATGGATAGATGGACAGGCAAGTCTGCAGTTCCAGGAGGGGTCTACACTGGGGATGTTTAAAGGGGTTTTAGGTCTGGACCAGGACATAACCTGGGGAGAGGATTTAGGAGAGGGAACTTTAAGGTGGTTGCTTGAGATGGCCCGAAGTGAGAGACGGAAATGCTGGAGGGTAGGCGCAGGGGGTGGGCACCCCTGAGGCTTCGAGAACCCCACTGGGTGCTGGCTGTTATCTGAGGGAGAGGAAGCCAGGGATAAGGGGTAGGGGGTAAAGAGCCAGGCAGGCATAGAGATCCAGCTGCGGGGAGGTATATATTCACTGCCTTGTGGGCTCAGCAGGACCTTGTGTCTAATCCCGGTGAGCCAGGAAGAGTCAGCTAGGCCAGTGGAACAGCCTAGGCCAGACCAGGGCAAGGGTGCATCAGCCACTCTGCTCTTCAAGCCCCTCCACAGGAGGGTTGGTCCGGCACCGGCATTCTAATGGACGTGTCCCCTAGCAGGTTCTCCTTCAGGGGACCACGCAGCACCCAGGCTGCATTGCCGAAAGAGCTAGCATCCCACTGGCCTGCTTAGACCCCCCGCCCCCTGAATTGATGAGTGAATGAATGAAAGAAATGATGGCTTCTTGAAACATTTCCCTAAATAGAAACACACAACAGAAGCTTAAAACTTCCAGATTTAACTAGTTCACTTCACACAAGTTCTTACTAGTGGTTTGAAAAGTTCCTGTACCTCTAAACATTGGATTAAAGTCAAAAGTCTTAACTGTCACATTCTCTTAAAGGCTTAAAAAGCAGGAAAGCCACCCACACTTTCAAAGGCTCATCACCTCGTGTGCACCAGGGTGTTAATCCTGTGGACGGTACAAGCTGATATTCAGCAAGTGACACGTACTAAAGTGTTTGATGCCAACAACAGATAATAAGACAATAAGACGGATGCCAGTGTTGCGCCCATTTGACAGATGAGGACGTCACGGCACAGAGAGGTTGAGTTCTTCTGTTAGTTCACGCAGCTGGTATGAGGCAGTGCTGTAGTTTGAACCCAGGTGTCCCTTTGGGTATAAACGTACACCAGGCCCAGTCACTTCTCCAGCGGCCATCCTGTGTACGGTCATCATAGCCCTGATCGCCGTCAGGACTCGGCTTGTTTTTTCTTTGGTTGTCACGTGGCTCCGTCCACTCCCTCACACTTCATTGCAGGCTTGCCCCAGTGTCCCCTCCTCTGAGATGCCGTCCTTGGTTGCCCCGTGGAAAGTTGCCCCCAGTGTCTTACCTCCTCACTCTTATTTCGTTGTTCTTTGGGATCCTCTTGATCATTCAGTTAGTTCCTTGCGGATGATCCGTCTCCGACCCTGGAATGTAAGCTTCTCCTCCTGCTCTGTGCCCAGGCCTGGAGCAGCGCCGGCTTGTAATAGGTGCTCAGTGTGCACGCCGCCACCCTTCATGGGCTCCCTTACCGTGCTTTGGAAAGTCCCGTCCTCGGAGACCATCTCTGACCTTGTCTCCTTCTATCCTTCCCTTGCTCCCTGCCGTCCGGCCAGGCCAACCCGAATATGCCAGACTCTTTCCCACTCTCTCCCAGCTCTGGCCTTTGGAGTTGCCTCCGATGGGGACACTGTTGCCAGATCTCGCCTTGGCTGCCCTTTCACATCCTTCCAGGCTCTGCTCAAATGTCACCTCTTTGATGAGGCCTTTCCTGGCAGGGCTAGCTAAAATCGCCCCTGTCCCCGCCTGCTCTCATTTTGCCATTTTTGTGCCCGGAACTTGGCGCAATTACAAAAGCAAAGGCGCAGGGTAGGTTGAGCTTTTCCAGGTTGCTGACAGAGTAAATGGGAAAAAGAGTAGTGACAGAACAACCGTAAGTGCCATCATGTCCCACCTCTCACCTCCTTAGAATCTGATTCTCTCCTTTTCCTCACTTCACAGAAGAGAAACTTGACGCTCAGAGAGGTCAAGTCACCAGCCCAAGGTCACACAGCTCTTAAATAGACGAAACTCAAACTCAGCATGCCAACTGCCAGAGCCTGACAGTTGACAGGTTGTCACAGACAACCGTGACAATACCCATGGTGGGCTGGGGGTAGGAGCTGGGGTGACACGTAAACTTCGTAGAATGTGTTTACGCTTAGGAACGAGGAGGGCACGGGGAGCATCTCGGGCAGAGGAAACCGCATGGGCGACGGCGGTATGCGGGTCGTTCGAGGAGGAATGAGAGGGCTGGTGTGGTTGCTGAGGTGCATCCCAGAGGGCAAGACTGGGGGGTCACTTGCTGGATGTTCATCCCACCCTCCTTGTGGCGGTGGATGGGTAGGGGGTTTCTACACACAGACCCTGAACCGGGCGGACCTGGCTTCAGATCTCCGCTTAGTGCGGATGTGACTCTGGCTGATTCGCTCGATCTCCCTGAGCCTCCGGACACTGACTGTGACATGGAGGTGATGATGGTGTTGCCCTCGTGGGCCACGGGAAGATTAATCCAAGTAGCAGAAAACATGCCGAGTGTAGACACGGGCCAGGCATCCCAGCGTCTGCCTTATGAACATTTCCTCTTGCGTCCCGACAACAGCCTGGTGAAATGGGAACGATTAGTAGTATTGAGGCAGAATTCACTGTTCAGAGAAACAGTGACTTCCCAAGGTCACACAGCAGGCAAGCGTCAGATTCAACCCTAGGAGTCTGGCTCCGCGGCTAGGGACGTTTCGGGACATTTCACCACCTTGATACGGCACGTCAGGCACTCAGCCCAGAGCCAGGCACACGGCGAGGACCAGTGAGACTCAGCAGCTGCCGCCGTTACCATTTTGGCGTCATGATTACTGTCATTATTTCCTATTTCGACATCTTCGGGTGCTTACTATCCGCTCCTCTCAGGGCGCAGAGGCTCGTTACTGTCTTGTGTCGTCGTCCGCTGGCTTCCCCCATAGCAGCCTTTTCACTGTGACACAACTGCCTTCTGTGCGAAGGCTGCACCCACCTCCCCCTTGAGCCCGGCACCGGGCTAGGCCCTCAGCAGGTGCGGAGCGTCTCAGACCTTGGGTACCCCTGCATCTTTTCCAGGGACTGAGTGTCAGACTTATCCCTCCCTCTCTTTGACTTTCTGGGGATCAGTGACCCTCGAGGGTCTGGCCATGACCTTCCCTTGGAGGTCCCGGCCCAAAAGATGGAGACCAAAAGTCCGTGCTGCGGACTGGGCGCCCCCTTAGGGAGCCTGCAGCCTCCTCCCTTCTGCCCTCGCACTTCGGGCCGGAGGGGCCAGACAGCACGGGGGCCTTCCCTTTCTCGTCCCCACAGCTCCCGCCCTGTTTGGGTCCCGCATGCCGCCTGGTCTCCCCGTGTGTCCAGCAGGCCTCGGTGGGGCCAGATCAGAGTCCCCTTCAAAGTGGTTCACAGCGAAGGGAGGGCTTATCGGAAGGGGGTGGGGATACGCTGCAGAAGCCAAGGGCACGATGCCCAGCTGGGCCCCGTGGGACAAAGCGAGAACCGAAAGGAACCATCACGTGCCTCGGCCTCAGTGTCTCTCGTCGTGGCTTCTCTGTGTCCGCTCGTGCCACACTCGGCCGATGGGCTCTTTCCGCTGCAGATGGCTCCCCGAGGCCCCCGGATTCCGTGCCTCTACTTCCCTCGGCGAGCTTTACGTCCTTATTCGCAGTCGTTCTCTGCGGTTGTGCTTTCCTGCGTGTGCAGCCTGAAGGCAGGAAATGCCCCCCCCCCCGAGCCTCTGTTTCCCTCAGCTTCTCACCCCAGTGCCCATCACAGGCTGGCCCGTCTGCGGTCCTTATCCTGAATTGCCACAAGAAGGAAGCTGGCTGGCCCAGGGGTAAAGGGGTCCCCAGAGCCCCCACGGCAGGGGTCCTCGGGGATGAGCTATTCTCCAAGAAGAAAGGCGAGTCAGGCCCCCAGAAGGCATATACCCTCATGTCACCTGGCATCCTTCAGGGGAAAATGCAGTGTCAGTTAAAGGGTTAAAGCTCGGTTGTGCCCAGAGGCCTGCGGCACGGACCGAGACCCTACAGTTACACGAGGTGACTGCAGAGGTCTGTGTAGACGGCTCATCAAATGGCACCGGCGGCCGGAGAAAGCTGTTCCTTTGCCCGCTTCCCTGGGGGGTCGATGTAAAGAGAAGCAGCTCCCGTTCCATGCGTGCGGACCACGTGTCACGCCTGCTCCGGGCACTGTCCCTGCCCCACTCCTTTCACGACCCCAGCCTCTCGGTCTTCGGCGAGGAAGGGGTGGTTGGCCGACACAGTGAGACTCCGTTTAGAAGATGGCCCTGCCTGAGCCCGTCTTCCTGGATTTCCCGTTGAAGGGGTCGGAAATCCAAGGATTGGAAAAGAAAGAAATTGCAAACACAGGTTTCCGGAACGTCAAAACACAACAGGCACGGAGACTATTTTCATCTTCGCTTCTCCCCGAAGGAGAAATCTTGCTTCTCCGTATCCTAATAGCCACCTGTGATGTAGAAGATTCCCTTCTGGAGACCGAGCACAACCTGGCCCCGCCCAGCCTACCACCCAGGAGCCTTGCTCCAGGGACAACGGACTCAGGGAGCCGCAGGGGGGTCAGCAAGGAAGGGCCTTCAGAAATGCAGGAAAGGCGCTTGAGACCCTGACCCATCCTCCAGAAGATTCTCTCTGGGAAATGAGCCTTGAATGCCACAGTCTGGGGACAGATGATAGTATGAGCTCAAGGGTTTTACGGCGGCAGTTCTCTCCAGGACATTCTGCCTATGAACAGGGTTCATCCTGACCAAGCAAAGATGCCGTGCTGCATCCAGGGAAGAATCCCTACCACTGCAAGGACTTTGGGGGAAGGGGATAAACAGGAATTTCCTCCCTGCTCGACATCAGAATCACTCCGGAACGAAGTCCTGTGAGCGCAAGCAGTGCCATAAAGAGCTTCTGACCGGGCACACCTCATTTGACACTCTCCATACTAGGAAGGAGGCCAACGGGTGAAGTGAAGGTGAAAAGGCCTTCACAGGCCACGCTGCTTTTGTCCGGCATAAAATAATGCACACCAGAAAAAGCCTCTGGGTACAGAGAATGCAGGAAAGCCTTCTGTGACACCTCTTCCCCAACATATTACACAAGGAGGGACACTGAGAAGCCCTCTGAGAGCACTGAGTGGGGAGCAGCCTTTATCCATGGGTGTCCAGCGGATGCCAGGATGGATCCCTCATTCAACCCTCCACCGTCCACACCGGGGAAAAGCCATGCAGGTGTATCAAGCGTGAAAAGGCCTTAGAGCACAGATCAGTGCTTACTTTTACAGGGTTTTATTAGGAAATGACCCAGCCGGGGCGCCTAGGTGGCTCAGTCGGTTGAGCGTCTGGCTTCAGCTCGGGTCATGATCTCACGGTTTGTGAGTTCGAGCCCCGCGTCGGGCTCTGTGCTGACAGCTCAGAGCCTGGAGCCGGTTTCCGATTCTGTGTCTCCCTCTCTCTCTCTGCTCTTCCCCTGCTCGTGCTTGCTCTCAAAAATAAATAAACATTAAAAAAAAATTAAAAAAAAAAAAGGAAATGACCCAGCCTAGGAGGCCTGAGTGGCTCAGTCGGTTAAGCGTCCGACTTCGGCTCAGGTCATGAGCTCACAGTTTGTGGGTTCAAGCCCTGCATCGGGCTCTGTACTGACAGCTCAGAGCCTGGAGCCTGATTCCGATTCTGTGTCTGCCCCTCCCCTGCCTGTGCTCTGTCTGTCTGTCTGTCTGTCTGTCTCTCTCTCAAAAATAAATAAACATTAAAAAAAAAAAAAGAAAAGAAAAAGAAATGACCCAACCCTACAGCCTTTCTCTATATCTAAGAATTCATGCCGGGGAGAAACTTAGCGGTTCTTGCGGGCTTGGGGAAAACCTTCATAGTTTGATCTTTAGTTTGCAGTGGAAAGCTCTCTTTAGAACATTAAACAACAAAGGAGGAAGAAAAAGAAATGCATGCATGACTTCTTCCCGCCCTCGCTGCCATGCCTTTGCCGAGTTATCATTGGTTATTTTTTGGAGAGGGTATGCTAGGCAAGTAATGGCCCCCCAGAGATGTGTGTGTCTTCATCCCTGGAACCTGTGACCGGGTTATGTTACACGGCAAAGGAGGACCCAGGCTACAGATGGAATCGAGGCTGACCATAAAATAGGGAGGTTGTCCTGGATGATCCAGGTGGGCCCAGTATAATCACAAGGGACCTTGAAAATGGAAGTGGGAGCCAGAAGAGTCGATGTCAGAGTGATGTCACGTGGGAAAGACTCAGCTGGCCGCTGCTGGCCCTGAAGATGAGGGAGGAGAACATGAGCCAAGGAGGCAGCTTCTAGAACCAGAAAGGGCAAGAAAACAAGCTGTCCCTTACAGCCTTCAGAAAGGAACCCAGTCGGTTTCAGCCCTGTAACACCCCTGTTGGACTTCTGACCCCCAGAACTATATGATAATGAATCTGTATTGTTTTAAAGTTGTGCTAATTTGTCAGAGCAGCAATAAGAAACTACTAGCGATGGTAGGGGGTCGGGGTGGTCGGGAGGCGAAAGGGCCTTTTTGTCTTTGTCTCTTACAAATGGTCACTGCCATCCAGGGTACTTGAAGGCAGCTCTACAGTTACTGAAAGACTTCTCTCTTCCAAAACGCTGTCTCTACCCTTGAGGAGCATAAGTCTTTGTAAAAAATATGAAGTCCTAACTCTTCAAATATTTACAACTTACAAGAAATCAGAATACTAAGTATAGTGTTTTATGAAGTTATTATAGTTATGGAGATAAGGATCCATATACAAATGAGCACATCGTACCACACCCCGGAAACCTGTTGAGGGCTTTCATTAAAAAAAAAATCGGGGCGCCTGGGTGGCTTGGTTGGTTAAGCGTCCGACTTCGGCTCAGGTCGTGATCTCACGGTCCGTGAGTTCGAGCCCCGCGTCGGGCTCCGTGCCGACAGCTCAGAGCCTGGAGCCTGCTTCGGATTCTGTGTCTCCCTCTCTCTCTGCCCCTCCCCTGTTCATGCTCTGTCTCTGTCTCAAAAATAAATAAACATTAAAATAAAAAAAATTAAAAAGAAATCAACAGCAACTTTCTTTATGTGGTTTGGAATGCCCGTCACTCACTTTCATTTGCTCCTGGTCCCCTTGTTTGATTATTCTTCATCTTCTATGTGGAGTGGGGACGAATGGGTAGCTGTGTGTTTCTCAGCTCCCTCAATCCTCTGTAGAGGGGCTTCCTTCCGACGCCCACCCGGGCGCTTATTTAGAGGTGGAATGAGAACTAAAACAAAATACTACACACAGCCAAATTCAACTCCTGATCAACTCAGAGAAAAAACGCAGGAAAAAAAAAATCCATTATTTGAGCTGCTAAAAGACTGTGAAGTGTCACTGTAAAGTGATTAGAATTTTTTCTCATTTTTACAAGTTTCTAATTCCAGTATAGTTAACACAGTGCTATATTAGTTTCACGTGCACAATATAGTGATTCAACACTTCCCTACATCACCCGGTGCATCAGAACAAGTGCCCTCCTTTATCCCCATCACCTGTTTCACCCATCCCCTCACCCGCCTCCTCTTTGGTAACCACCAGTGTGTTCTCTACAGTTGGGTCTGTCTCTTGGTTTGCCCCTCTCTCTTTTTTTCCTTCGCTCACTTGTTTTGTTTCTTAAATTCCATATATGAGTGAAATCGTTTGGCATTTGTGTTTCTCTGACTTATTTCATCATTATGCTCTCTCATCATTATGCCCTCTACTCCATCCTCGTCATTGCAAATGGCACGATTTCATTCTTTTTTATGGCTAATACTCCACTGTGTGTGTGTGTGCGTGTGTGCGTGTGTGCGTGTGTGTGTGTGTGTGTGTGTACCACATCTTCTTTATCCATTCATCAGTGGGTGGCCACTTGGGCTGCTTCCATATCTTGGCTACTGTAAATAATGCTGCTATGAACATAGAGGAGCATGTATCCCTTTGAACTTGTCTTCTTGTATCCTTTGGGTAAATACCCAGTAATGTGATCACTGGATCATAGGGTAGTTCTATTTTTGAGGACTCTACAGACTGCTTTCCACAGTGGCTGCATCAATTAGCATTCCCACCAACAGTGCACCAGTGTTCCTTTTTCTCCACATTCTTGCCAACAGCTGTTGTTTCTTGTGTTGTTGATTTGAGCCATTCTGACATGTGTGAGGTGATAGCTCATCGTAGTGAGCTGTAGCGATTTGCGATTCCCTGGTGATGAGTGATGATGAGCATCTTTCCATGTGTCTGTTGGCCATGTGGATGTCTTCTTAAGAGAAATGACTATTCATGTCTTCTGCCCATTTTTAATTGGACTGTCTCCTTTTGGGTGTTGAGTTTTATGAGTTCTTTATATATTTTGGATACTAACCCTTTATCGGATATGTCATTTGCAAATATCATCTCTCATTCCATAAGTTGCCTTTTAGCTTTAATGATTGTCTCCTTTGCTGTACAGAGCTTTTTATTTTGATGTAGTTCGAATAGTTTATCTTTGCTTTTGTTTCCCTTGCCTCAGGAGACATATCTAGAAAGATGTTGTTATGACCAATGTCAAAGAAGTTACCGCCTGTGTTCTCTTCTAGGATTTTTATGGCTTCAGATCTCACATTTAGGCGTTTAATCCATTTTGGATTTATTTTTGCACGTGGTGTAAGAAAGTGGTCCAGTTCCATTCTTTGCATCTTGTTGTCCAGCTTTCCCAACACCATTTGTTGAAGAGCCTTTTCCCATTGCATATTCTTTCCTGCTTTGTCAAAGATTAATTGACCATATAATTGTGGGGTTCTTTCTGGATTTTCTACTCTGTTCCATTAGGTCTATGTGTCTATTTTTGTGCCAATACCATGTTTTGATGACCGGCTTTGCAACATAACTTAAAGTCCAGAATTGCGATGCCTCCAGCTTTGCTTTCTTTTTTCGAGGTTGCTTTGGCTATGTGGGGTCTTTTGTGGTTCCATACAGATTTTAGGGTTGTTTGTTCCACTTCTGTGAAAAATGCTGTCGGTATCTTGATCGAAATTGCATTAAGCGTGTAGATTGCTTTGGGTGGTATAGACATTTTAACAATATCCGTTCTTCCGATCCATAAGCATGGAATGGAATGTCTTTCCATTTCTTTGTGTCCAAGTGACGAGAATGTTACCAGATGAACCAGAATGAATACAGGCAGGTATGTGTGGGGGTCACAGGTACCACCACGGGCTAATTCTGATGCTGCCCTCACTGGTCAACGTTGTTTTGGAATTCCTTTTTGTGATTAACGTGAGGCTAATTTTCGGACCATATGAGATGTTACCTCAGTGTTACCTTAGGTTAACAAATTTAGGGTATAGAAAGGTATAAAAATAGCCACGTCTTCACGTTGGGCCGTCTTCAGGACCGGTTCAAGGATTACCTCCCAGTCTGACTGCATTTACCAGAGTGGACCCGTGCCACCATTGTGTACTGTACCCACCTATCCTTTTGTCTGTACACGTATAATTTTGTGAGAACTAGGTGCAGAGTTTTCTCTCTGTGGGAGAGCAGTGCCTCTTTAGGACGCGGCCCCTGCCCGTCTTCCCCAGGAACGCCTCTGGGCTGTGGCTGTGGCCGGGCTTGTCGCGGACCGCCTGGGTGCGGGAGAGTTGGATGCTCTCTCTCTCCTGAAACACTTGGTCCTCAGAAGGGGGTCCTTTCCAAGGAGGGGCCTGTCCAGAGCTCCCTGGGGCCTTGCAGCTCTCAGCTCAATCGAGGCTGGGGAGGAAGAACCTTCCTGGCTGTGAGAGGCCCGTGGTCAGCACTCACCGCGATATCCTATTCTAGAGAACAAGAGAGAACAAAACAAAACACCCGAAACATCATGCAGGAGTCTGGACAACCTACCCCTCAGAAGTGAGCGCACAGGGAGATGGGTCTGGCATCGGGGGCTGTGCTGTGAGCTGCCCTTCAAGAACGCCTCACACGGTGACGCCTGCCGACATGCTGAGAGCAGGGACACGCTGAGAACGTCGACGGGGGAGCCGCTGGACTTGAGCTACCCGGATGCAACCGGAGGGAACCTACGGGGTCATGCACAGAGGTGTGAATGGAATCGGGGAGCAGGGAGGTACTGATATAAGGAAACTTTTTCTTCCCGAGGCCTCGTCAGTAGCTCTTTCATTTCCTCCGGCAGGTGCTCTACGGAGCCAGACTCTGATCCTAAGGCCTCAGAGCAGCTGGCCTGGCTCGGAACTGGAACATCCCTGGGTCTGGGCTTACTGCACGAGGGTGCCGGCCCCTGGACTCAAATGGCTATCTGAGCCCCGTGTGCCCCGTTCCTCTATGTTTATGCAGGGAGCTGTCCCGGCTCTGCTCCCTCATCTGTTGGGTCCTTGCTTATTGAAGACTATTTAATAAAAGCGTTTGCATTTTGGGACGTCGGGGTGGCTCAGTTAAGCATCCGACTCTTGACTTCAGCTCAGGTCATGATCTCACAGTTCATGGGATCTGGCCCGCGTTGGGCTCTGTGCCGACAGTACGGAGCCTGCTTGGGATTCTCTTACCCCCCCCCTCCCCCGCTCACGCTCTCGCTGACCCTCTCAAAATAAACATTTTTCAAAAGTGTTTGTATTTTGTATGGATGCCTATGGGTGTTAGCTTCATAGGAAACTCTTCCCTGTGAAGATTGGAGATGGCCGTTCACCCTGGTTTCCGGGCTGGTTCCCTTTACTGCTGTCCTTAACACCGCAGCTAATATTCAGCAGGGAGAGTGTATTGTTCATTCATTCTTGGCCTTACTGTGCCAACTGGGAACTGTGTTCAGATCACCCACTTTACAAACCCTTCCTAGTCTCTGTTTCCAGTTTCTCAGGTCAACATTCATCCCTGGAACAACCCAACTGTATTTTATTTAATGTTTTCTTTCTTCTTCCTACCAGGTGTTTCCTAAGGCTCCAGGGGCTGCTGGCCAAGATCATATCTGGCTTGTCACTCTGCACCCAACTGTGATAAAAGTCTTAGGTTGAAAATTGTCCTTTCTAATGTCATCCTAAAGATCTTTCTCTCCCTTTCCTATTTGCTCTCCTGTGGAAACTGCATCTCCTGACATTTTCAGACTCCGTTTAATTCCCTCATTAAAAAATGCCCAGCATCCCTTGTAGCTCACATAACCCTTGTAGTCTACACTACAAGCCCGTACAAGGCTATAACTCCAGCTACCGCTTCTGCAGTCATTACTGACATCTCGCTCAAATTTCCTTCTTCGCTGGTGGCCTGAACTCTTGGCTCATGGCCTCTCCCTCCTCCCCTCCTCCTGTTACCACGTGCCATGACTTCCTTAAGCGTCTCTGGTGGGTGACCCAACCAAAGCTCCACAACCTCGGTTCCTCGCCGTCTTTACTTCTAATGATCTTTTCTCCCATTACACTGCAGCCAAGGCTTCTGTGGTTCCACTGTGGACATAGCCATCAGGACATGTTGTCATTATGAAACCCCAAAACATGCCTCCTCTTGTTACTCCCACCTAGCTGTCCACACTCTTAGCTTCGTGCTTTCACACTCCGGATATTTTACACTCTAAATGTCTAATCCACTGACATCATTATATCCTCATTCTCAGTGACTCCCCTCCCTCTGTAGAAATCCTAGATTGCATGTTTTGTTATTATTGCGAATCGCTTGAAAACACGATCGAAAACTGCCTTGTCCTAAATGGTAGACCCATGTCACCACTGAGCAACTGAAATGAGGCCAGTATTACTGAAGGACTTAATTTTTAATTCTTTGACAAATAAAAGTTATATATATTGAAGATGTACAACGTGATGATAGGTGTACACATTGTAGATGACTATTGCAATCAAGTTAATGACCGCATCCGTCACAAAACACAGCTGCCCCTTCTTGTTGGTATGGCGAGAACACTTAGCATCTACTCTTTTAGGAAAGTTCAAGTATACAATACAATATAAATTAAATATAGTCATCCTACTATACATCGGATCCCTAGAACTTATTCCTCTTATAGCTAAAAGTTTGTTCTATTTGACAAATATCTCACGATTTTCCTCAACCCCAACCCCTGGTAAATTCTATTCTACTCTCTGATTCTATGATCTCAACTTTTTAAATTCCAACATACAACTGAGATCACATAGTATTTATCTTTCTCTGTCTCGTTGATTTCACTTAGCATGATGTCCTCCAGGTTTACACATCTTATTGCAAATGGCATGATTTCCTTCCTTTTTTATGGCTGAGAAACATTTCTTTGTGTACCCGTGTGTGTGTGTGTGTGTGTGTGTGTGTGCGCGCGTGTGTGTGTGTGTCACATTTTCTTTATCCATTCATCTGTTGTTTATGTTGGCTATTGTGAATAATGCTGCAATGAACATGGGGTTGCAGATCTCTCCTTGAGATCCTGTACCAATTTACATTTCCATCAATAGTGTACAAGGGTTTCTGTTTCCTTCACATCCTCACTAACACTTGTTCTCTCGTGTCTTTTTCATACTTGCCATTATAATAGGTATGAAGAGATTTCTCGTGGTGATTTTGATTTCTGTTTCCCTGAGAATTAGTGATGCTGAGCACCTTCTCATGTACTTGTTGGCCATTTGTGGGTCTTTGAAAAAAATGTCTATTCAGGTCCTTTGTCCATTTTCGATCAAGTTGTTTGTTTTTTTGTTTTTGTTTGTTTGTTTTGTTTTCGCTACTGAGTTGTATGATTTTCCTATATATTTTGGATATCAAACCCTTATCAGATATATAGTTTGCAAATATATTCCCCCATTCTGTATGTTGCCTTTTCATTTCATTGAATGTTTCCTTTGCTGTGCAGAAACCTTGTAGTTTGATGTAGTCCCACTTGTTTATTTTTGCTTTCATTGTCTGTACTTTGGTGTCAAGTCCAAAAAAAACTTGCCAGGACCAATGTCAGGAGCCTTTTCTCCGACCCTGCCCCCCACCCCCCACACAGGAGTTTTGAGTTTTAAGCCTTATATTTAAGTCTTTAATCCATTTCAATTGCTGTGGATGGTGTAAGAAGATCCAATATCATTCTTTTTCATGTGGTTATCCAGTTTGCCCAGCACCATTTATTGAAGAGACTATTGTTTCTCCATTGTCATAGAGTAGTTGCCCACATATGTGTGGGTTTATTTTCAGTCCGTCTATTCTGCTCTATTGGTCTATGTGTCTGTTTTTAGGCCAGTACCATACTGTTTTGATTATTATAGTTTTATAATATCAGGAAGTTTTGAAATCAGGAAGGGTGAGGCCTCCAGTGTTGTCTTCCTTCTTAAGATTGCTTTGCCTACTCCAGTCTCTTGTGGTTCCATATGAATTTTAGGATTATTTTTTATATTTCTGTAAAAAACGACATTGGAATTTTATAGGGATTACAGTGGATCTGCAGATCACTTAGGGTAATATGGACATTTTAACAATGTTGATTCCTCCAACCATCAAAATCCCAGAGGAGAACACAGGCAGCAACCTCTCCGACCTTGGCCATAGCAACTTCTCACTAGGCACATCGCCGGAGGCAAGAGAAACAGGGGCAAAAATGAACTATTGGGACTTCATCAAGACAAAAAGCTTCTGCACAGTGAAAAAAATAATCAACAATACTAAGAGGCAACCTGCAGAATGGGAGAAGATATTTGCAAATGACATATCAGATAAAGGGTTAGTATCCAAAATCTATAAAGAAGTTATCAAACTCAACACCCAAAACCCAAACAAGCCAGTTAAGGAATGGGCAAAAGACATGAATAGACACTTCTCCAAAGAAGACATCCAGATAGCCAACCGACACATGAAAAAATGCTCAACATCACTCACCATCAGGGAAGTACAAATCAAAACCACGATGAGATACCACCTCACACCTGTCAGAATGGCCAACATTAACAACACAAGAAGCAACAGATGTTGGTGAGGATGCGGAGAAAGAGGAAACTTTTTACACTGCTGGTGGGAATGCAAACTGGTGCGGTCACTCTGGAAAACATGGAGGTTCCTCAAAAAGTTAAAAATAGAACTACCCTACAACCCAGCAACTGCACTACTACGTATTTACCAAAGGATACAAAAATACAGATTCAAAGGGGTACATTCACTCCGGTGTTTACAGCAGCATTATCAACAATAGCTAAACCATGGAAAGAGCCCAAATGTCCATCAGCTGATGAATGGATAAAGAAGATGTGGTATGTATATACACAGTGGAATATTAGTCAGCCGTAAAAAGAATGAAATATTGCCATATGCAACAGTGTGGATGGAGCTAGAGTGTATTATGCTAAGCAAAGTAAGTCAGAGAAAGACAAACACCGTATGATTTCACTCAGATGTGGAACTTGAGAAACAAAACAGATGAACATATGGGACAGAAAAACGAAGAGAGAGGGAAACAAACCATGAGACTCTTAACAATAGAGTGTATAGACCTTCTACCTCAGTTAAATTTATTCTTATGGATTTTATTCTTTCTCATGCCATTATAAATGGGATTGTATTCTTTATTTCTTTTTTATAGAGTTCGCTGTTGGCATATAGAAACACAAGTGATTTTTACACATTCATTCTGTGTCTTGCACATTTACTGAATTCATTGATTCTAAGAGTTTCTTTGTAGAGTCTTGGGGTTTCCCATATATAAGAGCATTGTCATCTTCAGCCAGAGACAATTTAACTCGTTCCTTTCTAGTTTGGATCCCTTTTGTTTCTTTTGCTTATAAAAAGACCATATTTGGATTGTACTTTATGATAGATAGGAGTGCCTTGGTAATGGCTTCAAGCTCTCAGCCACCAGCTTCTTTCCAGAAAAAAAAATAAGGTGAATGAGAGAATCAAAACCATGGTATACTATGCGTACTCAGGTGAAAACCTGGGAGCCTGGACTCTGATGAACTACCAATCTGTTGCTAAGCAAGAAATTTTACGGTTTTGCCCATTTCCCTAGTTACTTAATAAATGGGTAAAATGTATTATATACATTTGGTATATACATTCAAACTCAATTTTGCTTTCTATTTTACTGAAAATATCCAAATGCTTCTTTATTAAAATTGCTCATTGATAAATCCTACTGACCTAATAGTTTATGATCTAAAGCAAGATTGAAAGAACCCACAGGTCCATTTCATATTTTACTTCCTAATCCTTCTTTTTTTTTTTTAAGTTTATTTATTTATTTTGTGCGAGAGAGAGAGAGAGAGAGAGAGAGAGAGAGAGAGAGAGAAAGGAGAAAGAGAGAGAACCAAAGGGGGAAGGGCGGGGTGTGCAGAAGAGTCAATGTGGGTTCCACGCTGACAACACACACACTGATGTGGGACTTGAACTCACGAACCATGAGATCATGACCTGAGCCTAAACCAAGAGTCAGACGCTTAACCGACTGAGCCACTCAGGTGCTCCTTTGCTAATCCTCCTTATCAACCACTATTTAATATAACCCCTATCTTCCTTAAATATAATATTTCTTTTAACTGTATCCTTTTCCTTAAAATAGTTTAAACTTTTTACAAGAATGGTTTCAAGTCTGACGTATTTGGCTAATTTTCTGTGAAAAGCTTTTGTAGTTCAAAAATAGATGTCAAGAGGTCCTAAGAACTGATCCTGCTGAGGAATGCTACACTTGGGAAATTGTTATTTCACTCACCTAGACTCTTAGTAAACAGGAGGGGGGGGCATGCAGGGAAAGAGATTGTGTGTGTGTGTGTGTGTGTGTGTGTGTGTGTGTGTGTGTTTTGCTAGTAGCTGGTACCTAGTGAATGGGCAGGTATGACTTGTGTTCCATCCTCAGAATACCTGGGAAGGATCTGGAGTTTATATAGAGCCTCTCTGAGATCAGGATGGGGCAAGACTCTTCCGTCAGTGGAATCTTCCTTATGTATGAGCAGTATCATTGCCTCCTGTACATCCCCAACCCTCTCAGAGAGATTTCTTGGCCTCCTTTGCTCCATTATATGGCTGTTCTCAGTTGCTGCCTGTGCGGGAGGAATCTTCCCTCCGTTGATAAAGACCTCAGTTCCTCAAACAATCAGTAACAAGATGCTGAGTTCCCAAAGTTCAAATTAGTTAGCTGAAGCTAAGCGTACCTGATTCTTTATTTCAAAGTGTCGAGAGAGAAGAAAATATTCATTAGTACCATGCCTCTCTACTCAATTCTGTGATCATCCTTTTACATCCAGGAGGACATTTCTCAGCTGCCTGATTGCATCTCTTAACCTTAACTCTTTGTCAGTTGAAGGTACAGCTTTGATAGTTCAAACACACATTGAACAGTCCCTTAGCAACCACTGAACTCACTGGGTTAGGTACTAAACTGCAATGTGGTAGAGAACGTCTCCTGAAAAAGAAAAGCTTTGAATTACACAATCTAAACTTACTGGAAGCTAAATCAAAATAGGCCGCATTTAATTGGTGTAAGAAGGTGTTTCGAACAGATGGAACGTAGTGTCACTACAGCCTCCAGTAAGCTTAAAGTGGAAAATTCCTCCTTCTTTCCTTCACCTAAACTAAACCAGATTTGTCTTTCAGTGTCTCTCTGCTCTGCTTGAACTTGCCTTGCTTGTTTCAGTACTGTTAGGAAAGCGCGCATGACAGGCACTCCAACACTTAAGAATTCATTATGAAGGCAAGTAGAATCCGAAAGTCAACAGTGCTCTGAAATTTAGGGAAAAAGCACAATTACTCTAGCATTTTGAGGATCTCCCCTTACAATTTTTAAGACTGAGAATTTATTCATATGGAAATCCAGTAGAGAAATCTATATAATTGGCATTCTTCTCCCAATAGGGCTTTGGTTGTCTTTTCTGTTCTGGAGCCCTAAGTTGGAAAATCCCCAAAGGTGGCTACTAAACTTCAATGTTTTCTTTGTAAAATGTAGGTTCCCAGGGGTCATGTCTATCTCAGTAGGTCTGGTCTGGGGTGTCTAGGAATAGGCCTTTTAAAACAAGCATTCCAGGTGACTCGGTACAAGTCCTACTTAGACTACAACATGAGGGAAACTGACCTAGGAAACTGACTTCTTCCTGAAGTTTGGGGAAGTGAGCCCATGCCAATAGGCCCCATCCTGCGACAAACACAGAAATGCTGGATAAGATTTAACAAAAATTGTTTAATATATAGCTAAGTTTAAAAGAAGGGGAAGTGCCCTTGTGCCAGAAAGGGAAACATAAAAGCCAGAGAACTTATAAGTACGTTCCATCAACTTCTTTTTTAGATTATCACAACAATTCTTCAAGGGACAACCAGTATGGAGATACGTGCTGGAGCTACCATGATGAAATGGAGATCCAGAGATATGAGATAACGTAAGATTATACCACAAATTCCATAAATATCATTGAAACCAGGAAAGGAAGTTAGCTATAAATTCAATACTTCTAACCAGTGTATAATTTCAGGTTAATAAGAAGTAAGGTGTGTATTGTTTAGAAAGAAAGGAAGAAAGTTATCTGTAGAAGATATGATTGTCTACATGGAAAATACGCACACATCTACAAAATAAATTTCAGGAAGAAGATTTTGTCAGCCATTTAACACACAAGATCAAGGCACCAAAAATGTTTCTATATAACCACCATGGCCAATTAAACAAGGTAATAATGATTTAAAAATCCACAGTAGCAACCAAAACTATGGGTGTGGGATGATTGATTTTATGTCTCGCTTTGGGCCACAAGGTGCCCAGACGTTTGGCCAATATTATTCTGGTTGTGTCTCTGAGGGTGCTCCTTGGTGAGAAGAACATTGAATTGGTAGACTGAGTCAAGCAACTTGCCTTCCATAATGTGGTTGGGCCTCACCCAATCACTTGAAGAACCTAACAGAACAAAAAAGCCCAGTCAAAGGAAACTCCTCCTGCCTATTCAGCTGGGACACTGGTCTTCACTGGTCTTCAGACTCCGACTGAAACATCAGCTCCTTTTGGGTCTCTAGCGCTGCTAGATTTTTTGAATGGAAGTTACACCATTGGCTCCCCTGGTTCTCAGGCCTTTGGACTCAGACCGGAAACCACACATCAGCTCTCCTGTGTCTCCAGCTTTCTGACTGCAGATCTTGGGACTTCTTGGCTTCCATAACTGTCTCAGCCAATTCTTTACAATGAATCTCTCTCTCTTTCTCTAAATGGATATATACACACATATACACACTTCCTATTGGGTCTGTGTCTCTGGAGAACCCTTGATTAATACAGAGAGGCACCTGGGTGGCTCAGTCGGCTAAGCATCTGACTTCAGCTCATTTCATGACCTTACAGGTTGTGAGTTCAAGCCCCGCATCGGGCGCTCTGCTATCAACGAAGGAGCCCACTTCAGATCCTCTGCGCCCCCCACCACTCTCTCCGCCCCTCCCCTGCTCATGCTTCCTCTCTCTCAAAAATAAATATATTTTTAAATTCAGGGTGTTCAGAAATTACTAAATAATGCGCAGGGCCTGCTCATGTGTAGGAAGAAGTTATGTTGCTAGCTTTGCAAGGCTGAACCAACCGCTAATCTCCACATGCAGGTTCAAGCACATCTCACCTTCTGTTTGAATCCTGAGTAAAGCAGGGAGTGTATCTCCACCCTCTCTCTTGCTCTCTCTTGCCCCCATATATAGGGCAGTGGTTCTCAAAGTATGACGTGTGGGCTGGCAGCACATGGATCAGCATCATTTCAGAACCTATTACAAATACTTCACCTCAGATGCATTAAACTATAAGCACTGGATTTAGACATCCGAAGTCTGTTTTTTTTTTAATATATTAAAATGTTGAGCGTCCGACTTCAGCTCAGGTCATGATCTCATGGTTTGTGCATTTGAGCCCCGGATCGGGCTCTGTGCTGACAGCTCGGAGCCTGGAGCCTGCTTCAGATTCTGTGTCTTCCTCTCTCTCTGCCCTCCCCCACTCACCCTCTGTGTCTCTCTCTCTCTGAAAAATAAATAAACATTAAAAAAATTTTTTTTAATGTTTTTTTTCTTTAATTGTTTTTTCAACATTTATTTATTTTTGGGACAGAGAGAGACAGAGCATGAACGGGGGAGGGGCAGAGAGAGAGGGAGACACAGAATCGGAAACAGGCTCCAGGCTCCGAGCCATCAGCCCAGAGCCTGACGCGGGGCTCGAACTCACGGACCGCGAGATCGGGACCTGGCTGAAGTCAGACGCTTAACCAACTGCGCCACCCAGGCGCCCCAAAATTTTTTAAATGTTTTAATGCAGATGCTGATTCAGTAGGTCTGGGGTAGGCCTGGGACTCCGCATTTCTGGTCAAAGCTTCCCTGTGATGCTGCTGCTCTGGGGACCGTGCTTTGAATAAAGAAGGTCTGGGATTTACAGTGACATCATCCTCGCAGATCCAGGGTTCCGGACAAGCTGCTTAGACTCTTGTATTGCTTCCTCAGCATCAACAACCTGAATCACCCTCGGGCGTAGCTCCTTCGAAACATCACTAATCCCTTCTCCCCTCTTCTCCCTCAAGTCCCATTTCTTCTTCCTTATGATAAAAATACTAATTTTGTACAAGTGTGTGCACGTGTGTGCACACGCACGTGCTCGCTTGCTCTTTTCACTCAAGCACCCGGGGGGCTGAAGGTGGTGATTTGTACATCCCTAATTCTGACCACAGTACATATCCTGTGGCCCATGCCCTCAGTAGACTGTAAATCTACTCTAAGTTTAAGTCTGGTCCATAATGTCCCATTTTTATGATTTGTTCCTGATAGTCCTTCATCCTAGGCCAGATGAGTGTTTTATAAACTTGGCAAGTTTTCTCAAGAAAATATAAGTTCCCCAAGAGTCCGTGGATCATAATTTGAGAAAAACTACAATAGAATCTAAAGGATGTTACTTTAGGGGTGCCTGGGTGGCTCAGTTGGTTAAGCATCTGACCCTTGATTTTGGCTCAGGTCATGATCTCATGGTTGTGAGTTTGAGCCCCACATCAGGCTCCATGCTGACAGTGTGCAGCCTGCTTGGGATTCTCTCTCTCTCTCTCTCTCTCTCTCTCTCTCTCTCTCTTTTTCTCTTTCTGCCCCTCCCCCGCTGGCATGCGTGCACCCTCTCTCTCAACTTAAATAAATAAACTTTAAAAATAAAAATGAAAAGGGGCGCCTGGGTGGCTCAGTCGGTTAAGTATTGGACTCTCGATGTCCACGCAGGTCATGATCTCACAGTTCCTGGGTTTAAGCCCCAGTTGGGCTCTGCACTGGCAGTGCTAAGCCTGCTTGGGATTCTTTCTCTCTCTCTCTCTCCCTCTCTCTCTGCCCCTCCCCTGCTCTCTCTCTCAATATAAATAAATAAACTGAAAAAAAAAGTATAGTACTAGCACAAAAAAAAAAGACATATAGATCAAGGGAACAGAATAGAAAACCCAGAAATAAAGCCACGATTTTATGGTCAATTAATCTTCAACAAAACAAGAAAGAATGTCCAATGAGAAAAAGTCTCTTCAACAAATGGTGTTGGGAAAACTGGACAGCAACATGAAGAAGAATGAAACTGGACCACTTTCTTTCACCATGCACAAAACAAACCCCAAATGGATTAAAGACCTAAATGTGAGACCATAAAAATCCAAAGCCATAAAAATCCTAAAAGAGAGCACAGGCAGTAATTTCTCTGACATCAGCCATAGCAACATTTTTCTAGATATATCTCCTGAGGCAAGGGAAATAAAAGCAAAAATAAACTATTGGGACTACATCAAAACAAAAAGCTTTTGCACAGTGAAGGAAACAATCAACAAAACTAAAAGGCAACCTATGGAATGGGAGAAGATATTTGCAAATGACATATCTGATAAAGGGCTAGTATCCAAAATCTATAAAGAACTGACCAAGCTCAATACTCAAAAACCAAATAATCCATTTAAAAAATGGGCAGAAGATATGAACAGTCATTTCTCCAAAGAAGACACCCAGAGGCCAACAGACACATGAAAAGATGTTCCACATCATTCATCATCAGGGAAATGCAAATCAAAACTATAATGAGCCATCACCTCACACCTATCAGAATGGCTAAAATCAGCAACACAAGAAACAAGTGTTGGCAAGGATGGGGAGAAAAAGGAACCCCCTGTGCTGTTGGTTGGAATGTAGACTGGTGCACTCACTCTGGAAAACAATATGGAAGTTCTTCGAAAGGGTAAAAATAGAACTACCCCTATGATCCAGTAACTGCGCTACTAGGTATTTATCCCAAAATTACAAAACCACGAATGCAAGTGGATACGTGCACCCCTATGTTTATAGCAGCATTATTTACAATAGCCAAGATGTGGAAGCAGCCCAAGTGGCCATCGATTGAGGAAGGGACAAAGAAGATGTGGTGTATATGTGTGCAATGGAATATGACTCGGCCATCAAAAAGAATGAAATCTTGCCATTGCAACGACGTGGGTGGAGTTAGAGAGTATAACGCTAAGCGAAATAAGTCAGTCAGAGAAAGACAGATCCCATATGATTTCACACATATGTGGAATTTAGGAAACAAAACAAACAAGCAAAGGGGATAAGAGAGAGAAGGGCAAACCAAGAAACAGATATTAACTATATATAGAAAAATGAACTGATGGTTACCCGAGGCGGGGTGGGGGGGGGGGGTGGGGGGAGGAATGGTTGAAATAGGTGATGGGGATTCGGGAGTGCGCTTGTCGCGATGAGCGCTAGGTGGCGTATGCAACTGTTGAAATACTATATTGCACACCTATGTCACTAATACAACATTGCATGTTAACTATACCGGAATTTATAATAAAATCAAATTTAAAAATTGTAGGCTGTTGAACCAAGCCATCTGAATTTGCCTTCTGCTATTTTGTAAGCAAGCTCCGTGTCCAACTATGGAGCTTGAACTCACAACCCTGAGATCAAGAGTTGCATGTTCTACTGACGGAGTCAGCCAGGCGTACCTTCTGTTTTTTAATTATACCTCATTCCTTTACTAGCTGCCTGACCTTGGGCAAGTTATTTAATTGAATGTTGTAAGCACTCAAAAAACATTTTATGCATACACGTATACACACACACACACACACACACACACAAGGTCATTATGTGAGAAGGAAGAGGTTTAAATGCTTTCTAGACTGTTCTATGAAAGGTCAGATTTCTGTATTGGGGATTAGTAATAATGTCAGTATGAAGGGGAAGTTGATGTGGCTTATGCTCTCTTTTTTCCCATCAGGGATGAAACTTTTGTATCACGTAACAGCTGCTGAACGAACAGCAGTGAATCCAGGAAGCCATAGAAGAATCCATTAGTGTATGTTATGGGTAGATTGTGTCCCTTCTCCCCCACCCCCCCCCCCCACCAAATATGTGTTGGGAGTCTTAATCCCCAGTAGCTCACAATGTGAAACTTATTTGCAGAAAGTATTTACAGAGGTAATAAAGTAAGGTCATTAGGGTGGCCCCTGATCCAATGACTGATGTACTTAGGAAAAGGGGAAATTGAGACACAGAGACATACATAGAAGATGATATAAAGAGACACAGGGAGAAGAACGCCATCCGCAATCCAAGGACAGAGGCCTGAAAAAGATCCCAGAGAGTCTTCAGAAAGAACCCACCCTACCCACACCTTGATCCTGGACTTGTAGCCTTCAGAACTGAGAGACAATAAAATTCTGTTGTTGAAGCCTCCCCGTTTTGTGACACTTCACTTTTTTATGGCAGTCCTTCAAAACTAAAACACTGCAGTCTCTTCTCTCAGATCTGTGTGCACACTACCTTTGTCCACACAACTCAGCCATCCTGGCCCTTCCACTACCTTCGGTCAAGCTACCTTTAACCCTTTTGGGGGAGATAAACGTGTGTGTCTAATACAATTGTCTTTTATTTGTTAGTAATTTGCCCTGTCTTTTCAATTTTCCCAGGATTTTGTTAGTTTTCGTTTGTGCTCTGTCCGCATTATCTGGTACATGATTTTTTAAGTGGTCTGTCCCAACCCTATTTTCCCCATAAACCCTTTTATATTCTACGCATCAGTTTACCAACTGCGAGGTTTTCCCGGAACACGTATTTTGCATTGCGTTAGTTCTCTCACTGCTGCCTAAGAAATTAGCACAGACTTGGTGTCCCACACCACACCCACATTTGTTAGCTCAGTTTCTGTGCACCAGGAGTTGGGCACGGGTTAGTTGGGTCCTCTCAGAGCCTCACAAAGCTGCAATCCAAATGTTTGCTGGAGCTGAGATGTCTGGAATCTTGACTGGGGAATCTTCAGAATTGACTTTCTTGAAACTAACTATGGAGGGCCCTGGAAATTTACTGGCAGCTGGAGGCGGCCTCCAGATCCCAGAGACCCACTGTGGTTCTTTCTCAAGTGGGGTTCTTTAATAAGCTGCTCGCTTCATGCCCACAAGGAGTCTCACTACAGTCTGCTAAAATGGAGTCTTTTTTAAACTAAAAGAAACTTTTTTTTGATGTTTATTTATTTTTGAGAGAGAGGGAGAAAGGGAGGGGAGGGGGAGAGAGAGAGAGGGAGACATAGAGTGCAAAGCAGGCTCCAGCTCCAAGCACAGAGCCTGACTTGGGGCTCGAACACACGAACCATGAGATCATGACATGAGCCAAAGTCCGCCACTTACCTGGCTGAGCCACCCAGGCGCCCCTGGAGTCTTATATAATATAATAATCACGGTAGTAACCTCCCATCACCTTTGCCATATAATGTAGCCTAATTATGGCAGTGACATCCATCACCTTTGCCATAATCTGTAGGTTAGAGGCAAGTCACGGGTTCTGCCCACCCTCAAGTGATCATACAAAGGCATGAACACCAGGGGACACACGGGTGGCTCAGCTGGTTAAGCGTCTGACTCTTGATATTGGCTCAGGTCATGGTCTCACGGTTCATGGGATTGAGCCCCGTGTCGTGCTCTGCGCTGACAGTGCAGAGTCTGCTTGGGATCCCCTCTCCCCACATCCTGTCAAATAAATAAACATTTAAAAAAATTTAAAGAAGGCATGAATACCAGGAGGTAGGAATCATCAGAAGTATGGCAGGATTACACTTAATATAAAAGACTCTTGTACCTCCCTGCATGGAGGGCCACTTACACCTCAAGAACAGCCATTGTATCCAGACCACCCAACCTTGATGAACAGATGTCCAGGCGGGTCTCAACTCCAGTTTCTTCTAGGTCTATACACGTTTCAGCTTAGGCATATATTCTAAAACAAATGTCCCTTGCCATTTTCCTAGGCTTAAGTTCTTTTTTCTGATGGAAGTTGGAGCTCCTGATTTCATAAACAGGGATGGGAGAAGGGAGGTCTGACACCTGCTTCTTCCTTCGTCCTGTGTTTTGGTTTTGGTTCGCTTTGGTTTCTAACCTCCCCTGTCCCGAATTTCTTCCTGGCCCCAATAGTTGGACACTCCAAATACAGATTAGCCAGCTGGCTCACTGCCATAAACTGTGTACATTGATTCTTTCATGTCCTCAGGTGTTTATAGTGAAGGACGCCCACATGATGCTTGCAAAAGCAGCCTCTTGAAAGAAGTGCCTGGGAAAATGGGAGTTTAGTTCTTTGTAACATTTTACACAATATGACATTCTAAAAATACCCATTTTCAGAAAAGTCTTGCTGTTTTCACAAAAGGAAAAACTGTGGCCTGTACAAATAGAACGTGCAGTCTCTCGTTTAGTCTTCCTTTTTAATCATCTAGTCTCGAATAGCTTTCCCATATGTGACATTATTTTTAATGTTCAATGTATTAGTAAAATGGCTCAGTACTAACCACTTGGGTATTTTCGGATGGGAGAAGTATGCTTGAATCTCCCAAATTGCATTTACAGTGAAAGATGCTTCGTGCCAGTGACTCAGATCTTGACAAACGAGGCACGACGTTCATTAGTTTAATGTTTTCCCCCTATTGTGATAGAAATACATAATGACACAGCCTAAGTAATGTGAAATTATTCAGCAATGTAAGAAAAATTTCAATAAGCACTGCCTCCCAGTTACAGTTCTTAAGCTCATCTTTCAGATTTCTTCAGTAGAAAATTGCTTAGGGGATTCTGGAAAACTTGCTACCTTTTCCATTGCAATCATGGCTAACAATCATTATCCCTTATTTATTTTTCTCAGTTTTTCTCAAAACCATCAAATTAATACAATGAATTCTTAGCTTCCATGAGTCTTTAGGATAAAGGATGCAAGGAGTCATAGGAGGCTAAGATAGCTTATTGTGGCGAACATCTCACAATGTATACAGATATCAAAATATCACATTATATATCTTAAGTATACACAAGTTTTGTAAATTGCACCTCAACGCATCTGGGAAAAAAGAGGCTAAGATAATAGTGTTACTAGATATTAATGTCTATAATCTATAGTTAGTGTGGCACGTATTTTAAAATCAGGGGATGTATCTGAAAAGAATAAAGGCAATGTCAGGAGGTCACATGCCCAATCATCTTGGCATTAGGCAGGACTCTATCTAAACCCTCTAAAATTGCATGGTAGAATGTAAAGAATGATAGCTTAGATATCTGGAGACCTTTGTTCTACTTTAGGCCGTGCCTTACATTTTCTAGATCTCAGCCTCTTCATTGACAAAATTAAGTGGTTAGACTCCTCTAGCTACTCAATGATAACAGAGTACCTTTTAAATAAACTTGCCTTCAGTGCAAGAGGGTTCCCGTTTCTCCACATCCTTGCCAGCGTCTGTAGTTTCCTGAGTTGTTCATTTTAGCCACTCTGACCAGTGTGAGGTGGTATCTCAGTGTGGTTTTGATGTGTATTTCCCTAATGATGAGTGACACTGAACGTCTTTTCATGTGCCTGTTGGCCATCTGGATGTCTTCTCTGGAAAAGTGTCTATTCGTGTCTTCTGCCCATTTCTTCACTGGATTATTTGGTTTTCGGGTGTTGAGTTTAGTAAGTTCTTTATAAATTTTGGACACTAACCCTTTATCCGATATGTCATTTGCAAATATCTTTACCCATTCTGTTGGTTGCCTTTTACTTTTGTTGATTATTTCCTTTGCAGTGCAGAAGCTTTTTATCTTGATGAGGTCCCAATAGTTCATTTTTGCTTTTAATTCCCTTGCCTTTGGAGATGTGTCGAGTAATAAATTGCTGCAGCAGGGAGGGGGGAAATAGATACAAACAGAGGGGAAGGGAGCCAAATCACAAGAGACTCTTAAATACAGAGAACAAACTGAAGGTGGACGGGGTGGGGGGAGGGAAAATGGGTGATGGGAATTGAGGAGGGCACTTGTTGGGATGAGCACTGGGTGTTGTATGTAAGCCAATTTGACAATAAATTATATTTAAAAACAAACAAACAAACAAACAAACAAACAAACCTGCCCTACCTGGATAGATCCATCAGTGAGTTCTCTTAATTTATTTTATATCGTTCATGTATGTTTCTATTTAAATACTATTTTTCTCCTTAATTGTGAAGTCACATAGTTGATTACTATTGTATAGAGTCATACATGTACTTTCCTGGTACACAGGTATCATCTGATCCATCAAACTGTGCTGTTCAGCTCTGACTTAAAGCAAGGATTCACTGTGTTACAATATAATAACCACGGAAACTGTCATCAGATTGACCTGGGTTCAACCCCTGGCTCCACACGTTTGTAGGTTCATGACATTGAGTGTACCCTTGACCTTCCGTGAGACTGTTTATTCGTCTGTAAAGTGGTCAATCATTATAATCACTCCCATGCACATGCTCACATTGCCTTGTTCCCCTCTCATCTTATTATACTCCTTTAGCAAAGCCACTCTTGGTTGAATAAAACTCTCAGGCTATCCCATGTGTGTATGGTGGAGCTGAACATGGCTAGAAACAGAACAAATTTGTTAGCTCATCTCACTTGAAATTCCTAATCGTAAACCTCAAGTGTGCCTTCAGTGCCGTCTAAAGCCATACTTTTTCCCCAGTTTTACTTTCCCACTCTTTGAAGTGAAGATATTTTATCTTCTCTTTCCTTAATGCCCTTCCAGCTCCCTTGCCCTAATTCTTAGATGATTTGAGTGTTCAGCTAGGAGTGGCCATGTAACTAATGTTGAGCTTTTGGAATGGACGTCATGTGCTTGAATTCTGGGTCATCTCAAATTACAGAAAATGAACTTACATGGTTATTTTTTTTCTACCCATGAACTAGAAAATGGACATAGCAGCAACCCTGCTTTGACCATGCAGTTGAAGACAACGTTGGGGAATGTCAGAACAAAAGGAATATATGAATGTTGTTCCCTGAGTGACTACTTTGAGCAGAGTATCTCCTCTAGTTCAGAACAACTGAACTGTTACATGAGAAAAGTAAGCTTTGGCTTTATGGAAGCCACCAGATGTTGGTATTCCTTTGTTATACAGCCTCAACTCTAAGAGTACGTATTTTATGATTGAGGTTTCAATTACATACAATGAAATGCATAGACCTTAAATATCCAATTCTTGTTAAAATTGACAGTCACATAGAATCCCACCCACCACCCAAAATATATAGGGTATTTCTTTCATCCCAGAAGGTTCCCTTGTCTTCTTTTTCCCATTAGCCCCCATAGGCAAGCATTTTCTAACTTCCGTCAATGTAGATTAGCTTTTTCTTTTATGGACTTTATACAAACGGGAAAAAACAGTATGTACTGTCTGGTGTCTGACTTCACTAAGCAAGTTTTTGAGATTCATCCATGTCAGTTCATTCTAATTTATTTTGAAGTTATAATTTTTAATATGAATATACCACAATTTGCTTATCCATTTCCCATTGGCATTTGGGTTGTTCTGCATTTTCGACTGTTATGAATAATGATGCTGCGATCATTCTTATGGAAGTCTGTCTTCATAGTGAACAACTTCTTATACTGTGTCCAGTCTGATATTAATCTCATGGGATAAGTTCTCCATTTGTGATTTTGTGTTTTCTAATCCTAGCATTTTCACTTTGAATATTTTTTAATACTTGCAATCTCTTTGGTGAAATTCTTCAATTGTTACCCTCCATTGTTCATCTTTTCAAATAAAGGTATTTATGATAGACAATTTAAAACTCCTGCTTGACAATTTTATTTATTTATTTATTTATTTATTTATTTATTTATTTATTTATCTTTTTTATTTTATCTAAATCCCAGTTAGTTAACATATAGCATAATAATGATCTCAGGACTAGACTTTAGTGATCTATCGCTTACATACAACACCCAGTGCTCATCTCAAGTGTCCTCCTTAATGCCTATCACCCATTTGGATCATCCCCCTACCCGATCTCTCTCCAGCAACCCTCAGTTTGTTCTCTGTCTTTAAGAATCTCTTATGGTTTGCCTCCCTCTCTGTTTTTATCTTATTTTTCCTTCCCTTCCTCTATGTTCATCTGTTGTGCTTCTTAAATTCCACATATGAGTGAAATCATATGATATTTGTCTTTCTCTGACTGACTTATTTCGCTAAGCACAATACACTCTAGTTCCATCCACATTGTTGCAAATGGCAAGATTTTCATTTTTTTGATTGCCAAGTAATATTCCACGCATATGTGTCCCATATCTTCTTTATCCATTCATCAGTTGATGGACACTTGGGCTCCTTCCATACTTTGGCTATTGTTGATAGTGCTGCTGTAAACTTTGGGGTGCATGTGTCCCTTCGAATCAGCATTTTTGTATCCTTTGGATAAATACCTAGTAGTGTAATTGCTGGGTTATAGGGTAGACCTATTTTTAATTTTTTGAGGAACCTCCACACCGTTTTCCAGAGTGGCTGCACCAGTTTGCATTCCCACCAATAGTGCAAGAGGGTTCCCCTTTTTCTGCATCCTCACCGACATCTGTTGTTGCCTGAGTTGTCAATGTTAGTCATTCTGACAGGTGTCAGGTGGTATCTCAGTGTGGTTTTGATTTGTATTTCCCTGATGATGAGTGATGGTGAGCATCTTTTCATGTGTCGGTTGGCCATCTGGATGTCTTCTTTGGAAAAGTGTCTATTCATGTCTTCTGCCCATTTCTTCACCGGATTATTTGTCTTCTGGGTGTTGAGTTTGGTGAGTTCTTTATAGATTTTGGATACTAATCCTTTATCTGATATGTCATTGGCAAATATCTTCTCCTATTCTGTCAGTTGCCTTTTTTGCTGATTGTTTCCTTCGGTATGCAGAAGATTTTTATCTCGATGAAATCCCAGTAGTTCATTTTTGCTTTTGTTTCCCTTGCCTCCAGAGACATGTCAAGAAAGAAGTTGCAGCAGCTGAGGTCAAAAAGCTTGTTGCCTATTTTCTCCTTGAGGATTTTGATGGCTTCCTGTCTTACATTTAGGTCTTTCATCCATTTTGAGTTTATTTTTGTGTATGGTGTAAGAAAGAGGTCCAGGTTCATTCTTCTGCATGTCGCTGTCCAGCTTTCCCAACACCATTTGCTGAAGAGACTGTCTTTTTTCCGTTGGATGTTCTTTCCTGCTTCGTCAAAGATGAGTTGGCCATATGTTTGTGGGCCCACTTCTGGGTTCTCTATTCTGTTCCACCGATCTGAGTGTCTGTTTTTGTGCCAGTACCATACTGTCTTGATGATTACAGCTTTGTAATACAGCTTGAAGTCCGGGATGGTGATGTCTCCAGCTTTGTTTCAACATATGACCATCTCTGTGTCTGCTCCCTTTGACTATTTCCTCTCTTGATCATGGTTATAATTTATTGCTTTTAACATTTCTGATAATTTATTGCAATCCGTATATTGCATATAAAAGTACAATAGACTTTAAAGTAAATAATATTTTTCCCAGGAAGAGATCATATCTCTTCTTCTGTTGGATCACTGAATGTATTAGAGGTGGGGAATTAAGCCTATCTAATCTACAGTTGACCTAAGTATGAGCTGCTTCTTCAATTTCAGTTAGATTGATTTCACCGTTAATTTTAAATATTTCAAAGGTAAGGTCAGAATTTTCCTTTGAAGGATATCAAAGCATCAGCAAGACACTAGAGAACACTTTATTTTTATTATTATTTTTAATGCTTATTTATTTTTGAGAGAGAGACAGAGAGAGAGAGAGAGAGAGAGAGAGAGAGAGAGAGAGAGAGAGAGAGAAAGCAAAATGCAAGTGGAAGAGGGGCAGAGAGGAAGACATAGAATCCGAAGTAGTCTCCAGGCTCTGAGCTGTCAGCACAGAGCCCAACGCGGGGCTCAAACTCACAAACTGCGACATCTTGACCTGAGCCGAAGTTGGACACTTAACTGACTGAACCACCCAGGTGCCCCTAGAGAACGCTTTATGCTTAATACTGCACTCACTAGCTTTCCAATCCATGGGAAATCAGTCTGCTTTACAGAGTGGCTTGGCCAACAATTATTGGGTTGCCTTCGAATTCTCTTTGTTCTTCAATCTTTTCTCTGGATCTCTGGTCCTTGGGTGATTTCTGAGTTGTCTTGCCCTAAGCTTTTGGAGGGCCACTGCGGTGGCCTGAACGAAGAGCCAGCTCTCCTGTCATATCTTCAGGCTTTGGCTTTTCACCGAATGCTCTTTGCATGCCTCAGTGGGGGATCTTTCTCAGCTCTCCTGCCTCCACTCAGTCTTTGCTGGACTACCCTTGTGATCTCATTGAAGGCCCATGGGAAAGAGTTGGCAGGTAAACGCAGACTTGCTTGGAGGTAGGAGCTCTTAAGAATTCATTTGGTAACTCCAGGGTACATGTAGCCATTAAATGTTTATTCAAACGTTTTGCTCTTTTCTCTTTACCCCCATATCTAAGGGATTTTTCTACCTCTTCCTACTTTGTCAAAGATGGAAACAGCAGCAGTTCTCATATCACCTAGAGAAGGCTTGACATCCATGTATTTTGTTCACCAAGACCTTCCCAGCTCTCTGATGGGTTTTTAAAACGTGTGACTTTGCATGTTATCCAGGTTTTTCTCAATAGGGTAAGAAGGACAATTTCTTTTGACTTTCTATGACCTAACTAGAATTGAACTAATAAAATTTTTATTCATTATTAAATAGATCAGAACACAGAACACATTAAAGTTCCGAATATCTTAACCAATACAATAAAATAGAAATGAATGATAAACATAGGAAAGGAAGGCATAAGGTTAGTATCATTGTAGGTGATATTCTCATCTACATAGAAAATCAATGAGAATACACTAACAGATAATTAGAGCTAGTAGGAGAGATCAATAAACTGGAATTCAAGGTAGCAGCAAGAAAACCATACAAAAACTAAGAGCTTTCCTGTCTACCTGCAACACTATCTCTTCCACAAAAACCTTATCCAGCCATCTTACACAACGTTAGAGCTAGGTGTTTCTTTCCGTCTACACTGACAAAATTTCTTACACATTTAAATGGCAAAATAACCTACTTTATTATTAGTACCTAAGATGTATCTCTGTCCCCAAATAGACTTTGAAAGCTTGAGGGCAAGAATAGGACTATTAATATCTGCATCATGAGCATTTAGCACAAACCCCAGCAAGTAGAACGAGCTCAGTAAGTAACGAACATTTGACTGAGTGAAAGGCATTGAACTAAAAGCTGCCTAAGGTCTCTTTTCCCAAGCATGAAGATCGTACTTTTATAAATGATCTTTTTAAGGGTGTAAAAAAAAGTATGAAATATTCACCTCCAAAATAATAGTGCACATACTTAAACCTTTTGGTATGCTGTGGATTTTGCAATTACAATACTTAAAAGTAATAGATGGTAAATCATTAGGTTAAGTCCATGTTTCAGAGAAAGAGGGAACAAATGAGTAAGGTGATCAAGCTTTGTACATTGAGTGACCCCAAGAAGTGACACTTCATTTGGTTGTTTGCTATTTCTTTAATGAACCGGAGCAGTTTTCTTAATTAGCGGGGGCCCATCTGTTTCAAGAACAAATGACATTTAGTACAACAAAGGCTGAAACAACAAGACAGCTTAATTTTGGAGTGCAAACGGCAACACCAAGTGACATAATTAGTAGTTTGTGTTTTCCAGATATGGTTTAGTAGGTCTTCTAGAATGGAGGTCAATCTGGTCATCTTGTCCTTTAAGAATTCATAATGTACTGATTGTTATTCCTTTATAGAGGAGCAATGTTATCTGTTACAGGACAGAATTAGATATTTATGAAATAGTGAGTTTCTTCTTTGGGTTTATAATTTGACATATACAGTAAGCCTATTATTTTTGAGGCTTATTTGTTGTTTGTAAATTGTTTTCCATATTAGAGGTTTTCATAGGAGAAAGCTAGATTTTCATTTCTGTTAAAATTTTCATTACATTTACTATGTAACGGATATTTTATAGTTCTTTACATGTTTATAGCTCTTTTAGGCACTTACCAAATTCAAAGGTGACTCCCTTCTTTGGTTAGACCAAATTCTGGTCCCTTCAAAATAAGCAATGAGGTAGAAATTTCAGGAACCAAAACCCTCCTTGTCGACCACCCATCTCTCTACTCTTTGTAGGAGGCACAGAACTGTGTAGACAATGGGAAGATAGAAAAATCTCACAAGGAGAGGGCCCAAACTATCTGAATAATATTTGCATAACATCTGAGTGCTGTTTAATATTATTTATGGCAGAAGATAAAGGAGAAGAAAAAATATTTAATGTGTTTATATGTGTTGATTCCTATAATTTCTATCTCATTGCTTATTCTGAAGGAACCCATAAAATGAGACCACCTCATGCAGAAATGATTGGCCATGGGAACAGCCATAGTTCAATTGTTCAGTTTGCCTTTTTTTCTACTAACACTATTTATTTTTGAGACAGAGAAAGACAGAGCATGAACAGGGGAGGGTCAGAGAGAGGGAGACACAGAATCCGAAACAGGCTCCAGGCTCTGAGCCGTCAGCACAGAGCCCGACGCGGGGCTCGAACTCACGGACCGCGAGATCGTGACCCGAGCCGAAGTCGGCCGCCCAACCGACTGAGCCACCCAGGCGCCCCTCTACTAACACTATTAAAATAGCAAACAAGAGAATGGAAAATTGTGTTTCTTACAGAAACTACAAGAGTATTTCATGTGATGTGATTCAATTATTAGTTCAACTAAAATTTATTCAAAATCTACTATGATCCCAAGCATTGTGCTAGACAATAGAAATGTAGCAGTGAAAGGAATAGAAAAAAAAAATCTCTGCCCTCAGGGGGCTCACATTTTCATGAGGGGAGACAAACAATAAACAAAATAAATACATAATGATATAATGGGATTTCATGCAATACTAAGTGTTCTGTGTTAACATAAAGTAGGGTAAGGGAAGAGAAAAATGACAGCCATGGGGCTGCCCTTAGCAGGTGTTAATTAGTGGAGGAAACGAATGATGTATCTATATGGAGATAAGAGGGTCTCAGGCACAACAACCAGCAAAAGCAAAGAGGATGAATCAGGAATAAAGTATTTGAGAAACAACAATGTAGCACATGTAGTTGAAGTTCAGTGAACGAATTGGCAAGTGGTGGAGTACGAAGTTGAAGAGGTAGGATAGATCAGGCAGCTGAAAGTTCCAGAAAGATGACAACTAAAAAATGACAACTGGATTTGGCAACTCAGAATTCACGGGAGACCGTGACAAATGTGTTTATAGCGTAGAGTTCCAGTACGGTGTTGGGGACAAGAGTAATTGTTTTATGTTCAAGAAAGAATGAGAGATGAAGAAGTGAAGACAACAAGCGTAACCATCTCTTTCAACAAGGTTTGTTGTAAACATGGTGTGAATTCATCATATTTGGGTAAAAGAAATAGCAAAATGTGATGGATACATACTATGGAGCAGTGAGAGGCAATGGCCAGGTAAACATATCGATATGGACTTTTTTTTAATTGTATAGCTGAGTGAAAGAATTAAAGAAGGTAATGAATCTATACACAATGCCATTTACATGAATTAAAATATTTATGGAGGGGCACCCCGGTGGCTCAGTCGGTTGAGCCACTGACTCTTGATTTCAGATTAGGTCATGATCCGTAAAAGATTCTCTCTTTCTCTCCCTCTGCCACTCTCCCTGGCTTGATCTCTCTCTCTCTCTCTCTCTCTCTCTCTCTCTCTCTCTCTCAAATAAAAAAATAATTTCAAAATATTGATGAAGAAAAGATGTTACAGGGGCACCTGGCTGGCTCAAGTCAGCGGAGCACGTGACTCTTGCTCTTGGGGTTGTGAGTTCAAGCCCCACGTTGGGTGTAGAAATCACTTAAAAAGAAAATCTTTGAAACAAAAGAGAAAAGATGTTACATATTTCAGAAGGAAACATAGTGTTGAAGGACCTCTAGCAACCACAGTATCAAGTTAATAAATAAGAGCTGACGCTCTCACGAGGTGAGTGATGATCACAGCTGCGGTAATTATTACGGTCACGGTAGTAAATTTACAAACATGGAATAAACTTAGCCACAATTTAATACAGTTTTCAGAGAGAACAGACGAAAGATCCAAAGAGTGCTGAGAATTACCATAAATAAAAACAGGAGAAGAGTCCAGATTGTCAGGGTCAGGTTAATAATGGCAGAGAGGACAAAAAGAAAGATGATATTACGTGGAGCACTTGTGAAAGGAAAGTAATCTAAAGAGGATGATTGAAAGACAATGTTTGGGGTGGGTTTACAAGGGGATAATGATCAACGTCCCAAGGCTCCAACTTTTGGTGTCTTTGGTCTCTAATGGGCTCATTAATACACTTTTTTCAATGGCCCAGAAACATGTTGAGTGAAAGGCTCAAATATTGGCAAGCTAGCCCAGCCAGAGCTCAGTAGGAGGCCAAGTAAGTGTATCAGTTTGAGATATTCATCCCAGCTGGATGACAAACTCTTAGATCCAAGTTGTTGAAGCACAGGGGTCTGAGTGTAACAAATTCAATGCTGAATTAGACTAACTTTTTTTAATCTATATTTTTGAGAGAGAGAGAGAGAGAGAGAGAGAGAGAGAGAGAGAGAACGAGCAGGGGAGGGGTAGAGAGACAGGGAGACAGAGAATCCGAAGCAGGCTCCAGGCTCTGAGCTGTCAGCACAGAGCCTGACACGGGGCCCGAACTCATGGACAGGGAGATCATGACCTGAGCCGAGGTCGGAGGCTTAACCGACTGAGCCACCCAGGCGCCCTTAACTTTTTTGTTTTAAGAGAGAGAGAGCATGTGCTGGAGCGGGCAGGGGGAAGAGGAAGAAGGAGAGAGAGAATATCTTAAGCAGACTCCACGCTCAGCACGGAGCCTGACGCAGGGCTCGATCTCACGAACCGAGAGATCATGACCTGAGCCGGAATCAAGAGTCAGGCACCTTAACGAACTGAGCCACCCAGGCACCCGTGAATTAGACTAACTTTTGAGGATAAAAAGTACTAACGTGGCTAAGAGAGATGCTGACGTAAGGTATGTTACCCAAATTATTTCACTATGAAGTGAGGAAAATTTTAGATACTGGAAGATACTGATGTTATGAAATGACGGTTACAGAAATCCTGAAGCAGAAGCTAATTTAAAGAGAAATGGCCTTACACGATAAAGGAGGGAAGTGAGAAAGCCATTTTGAAAAAATCAGTTTTGATCAGGTAGATTGTATCTTACCCCAGGCACTGAGATTGTAGTCAACTAACCCTAATCCTGGTGGGGCTTTTCAACACCAAATTGTATCAAGCCAGACTTCCTTTCTCTTGGGCCGGTGTGCAAACGGCCTTTTAAATGGAAACGCAAAGCATCCTTGTTAAAAATTTCTCTAGTTTTTTAGACACAGTTATTTGCCCTCTTTGAAAGATTTGAGTATAATAGTTGGCAGTGAGCTCACACAGATACGCATCTGTCTCCATATACTTTGTCAACTCTGCTTCCTCTATATACCCTTTGAATATAGCTGTGACTCATGGTTTTTGCCTCCATTTTCGTAACTTCATGCATGACTTCTGGGTGATGTTATCGGCATCTGTGTGAAACCACCCTGTATTACTGATGCCTCCGTAAGAACTGCCTCAATCCCAGAATTCTCTCCTGAGTTCAAGAATCATATTTCCAACTGCTCACTAACCATCTCTTCTCGACCTTCCCACAGGTGTAACAAACTGCAAACTTAAAACTGAACTCATATAATCTGTAGAGTGAGAATGAAGGCAGAGGGTGACAGTGGTGGTTCAGTCAGTTAAGCGTCCAACTTCGGCTCAGGTCAGAGCTGTAGGGCAGCCAGGGCTGAGTGTAGGGCTTGGGACAATGTATCTGAGCTTGCCTCACATACTTATCTGAAAACACTCAAGTTCCCAGGATCCCAAGGGTTCAGTGACTGGAGATCATGACAGGACCACAGCCATCAATGTTAGAGAGTAAATTACAACGAAACTGACAGAAGAATATGAGGTTATATCTCAGAGGAAGCCAATGTAGACTATGGCCCTGGTTATCGTGGACCAGATGGCCCGGCCCCCTCTGATTTCAAGACAGAAATACCTTCAATCCTCCTAAGTAGGAGGGAAGGAGGAGGGGAAGGGGGAAACTCCTGAACTGATCAGACAAAAGAATCTAAGGTGTAAGCTGAAACTGACTCAGTTTATTTTGAATCGCCTTAATAGTTTTAGCACTGTTGAGTGCCGATGGAAGCTTCGGTCACAGAAAATTTTACCTTTTGTACATCAGAGGACATGTCTGTGAAATTCAACTACATTAATTCAAACGCATTCAGTAATGAAAATAGAATTTAATGTTTTGTATATTTTGCAATCAGAATCTTAGAAAATTTCTTTAATAAAGATGTAAAGACTACACGACAAGAAGAAGAAGGATGTGCTAGCTTTATAATAGGAAATCTGGACACATTCAAAAATAAACAAAGGCATTGATTGAGCTGGGACATGCTGTACTAGTAATGCTTAAGAGCATTTGCTCTAGAATTGGGCAGGTGTAGGTCCGTGCTTGGCTACACAACTCATTTGCTTTCTGATATGGGCAAGTTACTTAACCTCTCTAGGCCTTAGTTTCTGTATTTGAAATTGAGGATAATTATGCCACCAACATAAGAAAGTTGTGTGTATTAAATGAAATATTTCCCCATAAAGCACTTAACTTAGGGTTGGACATATAATATTCCAATAAATCTTATATACTGAAAAAACCGGACCCATTGTTTCCCCTCGCACAGTGTTCTCTGTCATGGTTAATGTGCCATCATCCATCTAGTGGCCCAAGTCAGAAATTTGGCAGTGATCCTAGATTTTTTTCCCTCTCGTCCCCAACCGCAATCATGACATTTATGCCATATGTCTTAAATCTGACCCTTCGTCTCCTTAGGCCATTACCTTAGTTCAGGCACTTACCATATCTGTCCTAGAAATGCTACGAGAGCCACCTAATCAGTCTCCTTTTCTATAAATATCTGAATATCCTTTCCCTAAAACGCAGACTACGGGTCTCACCACTAAATATGTGCCATTATTTCAGTTTTACAGATGATAAAAGAGTTTTACAGGAGACTAACTTACCCAAGGTCATACAGTTATGAAGTAGCAATGGCAGTATCATTAAGATGCTGCAGAAAGTTAAAAAAAAAAAAAAAATATATATATATATATATTAAAGCAAAGTAGAGGTATTATTCCGAGGAAATGCAATTTTGGAAAACAAATTTCTAAAGTGGAGTTCAAAACATGACAGCACCCATTTGTTTGTATAAGTTATGGGGTTTCTGTACAAAATTATCACTCATATTCCAATCATCATGCTTTTAAATTATACAGAACAGCTAAGACAGGTGTCACAAGGGCAGGAGTAATACCAACCCAGAGACACGTGATACAAATTCCTTTAACAGAAGTAAAAGTTACAAAACTTAACTGACCTAGGATGGCTGCATATAGCAAGGGACGCAGTAGCATTTTCCCAGCTGGAGGCACAGCCCTTCTGGCCGCACACAAGGCCACGCGATTGTCAGTAATATTGTGTGATCAGGGTTAGGATTCCATCAAGTCTTTCTAGAAGATAAGCCTAAGCACCTTCCCCCTCATCTGTTTGTTGCCATTGGGAGGGCTCTCACTCCCCTGTGGCAGCCTCTAATTGTCCTGAGAGACAAAAATAAACACAAATAATTCTAAAGTAGAATTTTAAGCATGTTTAATTTAATTCAACACTTGAACACCCACTGTTTGCAAGAAAGGCTGGACACTATGGAAGACTAAAGATGAGAAGAGCAGATTTGCTGCCACCAAGAACCGAGACGCTAATATGGGATAAGGGATAGGGAGAGTATTTTGGTAACTGAGAAAAGAAATCTGTAGGCTGGTTCGCTAGAGTGCTTCATTAGTGGGAGATAAAGCTATTGGGTGCTTCATGCCGGATAAGTTTAGTAAAATTAAATTGACCTCTTGCACTGCCTACATACACATATGAGAACATTAAATAAGATATATGAGGTTGTCATTGTCATTTTTAAAATTCAATAAATTTAGAAATAGATAGTTCTATGATGGCTTCTTTAAAGTCAGCATAGTAAAGAGCACATTTTATGGGGCGCGGGGGTGGCTCAGTCGGTTGAGCATTCGACTTTGGCTCAGGTCATGATCTCGCAGTTCGGAATCCAAGCCCCGCGTTGCGCTCACTGCCATCAGCGTAGACCCCACTTCAGATCCTCTGTAGCCCTCTCTCTCTCTCTCTCTCTCTCTCTCTCTCTCTGCCCCTCCCCCACTCATGCACGCCCATGCACGCACTCTCTCTCAAAAATAAATAAACATTAAGGGGCGTCTGGGTGGCTCAGTCGGTTGAGCGGCCGACTTCGCTCAGGTCATGATCTCACGGTCCATGAGTTCGAGCCCCGCGTCGGGCTCTGTGCTGACAGCTCAGAGCCTGGAGCCTGTTTCAGATTCTGTGTCTCCCTCTCTCTGACCCTCCCCCGTTCATGCTCTGTCTCTCTCTGTCTCAAAAATAAAAAATAAACATAAAAAAAAATAAACATTTTAAAAAAACGAACACATTTTATAAAGGAGAAATTCAGGATATTTTTTGAGGTCTCTTAACCACGTATTACATGCCATATCCAAGAGTAAAAAGGACCAGAACTGTGCTATTTTGCTGAAGTTTTAAATCACTTTTTGTTTCTTTAATATCAATCTGCACAGGACTCTGTCAGGTCAAAAAGGAGAGGCAATTTCTTGTTTTATACTCATAAGCTACAGCTCAGCCAACTGTCACTCTATCAACAGACTGATGTGAGAAGAGACGTTGGGAAGATACATAGTGCGTGCAAGACAACCGTGGGCTACCAGGCTGAGACAGGGAAATACAGAAAGAAATTCCTGAATTGTATTTGCTCCAGAGGCAATTCATTCAGGGAGGTAACTTATACTCAAATAATGAAGGGGGGAAAATGAGTGAAAATGTAACTGTGGATCATTTGGGGTTGTTACTGGCACAGGCGAATTCTCTTTGTTTTGGTAACTCTGAGAGGTGCTTCTTCAAACAAACAAGACCTTTTCCATCCCAGGAACATCAGAAAACCGTCCTTGACACCAGTTTCAAGGCTAAGCATGTGTTTCCGTCCACATCCCGGGCAGGACATTTTGACATTTATGACCTCTGATGCATATGTCAAACCTTTGGTTTTCTTAACTGTCACTGAGTTTATTGTTCACTTTCTGGTCCAAATGACAAAGTAATTTGATTCACAGTCATAGCACTGAAAATCCCAATTGGTTTATGTTTTGAGCTATGCCAGGGGCAGGAACTGCACATAATATATGGCAAAATCTAGAAAATATCCGGAAAGTATGAAACAGATCAGATGTGAATTTCCAAGCATCATATGGTTAGGCATAGGAAAATGTTGGTATTTTCTCAATTGGTTTTAACACCTATCTTTAAATTTCCATTTTAGAACCTTAATGATACATATTTTAGAGTGTTATATGCTTTTCTAATTAGATAGGTCATATCTGCTAAATAATCTTTAGTGAAAGCACTGTATCTACCAATTTAGGTTTGAAGAAAATAAGGTAGATGGATTTATATGAGTGAATAAAATAGAATACGGACTTCAATTTCTAGCAATATGGCAGACTAGATATTCTGAACATCCTTAGCTAAACAGAAATGTAACCCAAACACACCAAGAAATTCTGGATGAAATAAAACATCATTTTAAATTAATATCTGAACTCACAGTAAAATTAGGGAATTCCTCAGGGAACAAAATGAAGAGAGAAAATAGAAGTTCACAGCAATAAGTTGTTTGGGGGAAATTTTCTTGTCTTAATAAGGAAAAGGTTTGTATTTGAAAGGTCAGATGATGACAGGAAAACTTGCACTCCTAGAAAATAGGGATTTATATTTGAAATGCTTTTTAAAATTTGTTAACCCATGAGTTAGTTGGATATATTTTATTGTCTAAATATGGTGAGTATATTTTTTTGACCTCTAATGTAATTGAAGTAAAATCTGAGATCGTGGTTTGTATGACACCCAGTCTATGAAATTTGCTGAGGCTTTCTTTATGGCATGGCCTGGTACGTGTTTAATGTTTTATGTTCCACATGTGCTTGAGAAAATGTGGATTTTCTTTTTTTTTTTTTTAATTTTTTTTTTCAACGTTTATTTATTTGTAGGACAGAGAGAGACAGAGCATGAACGGGGGAAGGGCAGAGAGAGAGGGAGACACAGAATCGGAAACAGGCTCCAGGCTCTGAGCCATCAGCCCAGAGCCTGACGCGGGGCTCGAACCCACGGACCGCGAGATTGTGACCTGGCTGAAGTCGGACGCTTAACCGACTGCGCCACCCAGGCGCCCCAGAGAAAATGTGGATTTTCTAACTGTTGGAAGACTGTCATCTATTATCTATCTGCCTATACACATACATATGGATATCCTAATTTCCATTTGCAGTATCCTAATATACATTATACAATATCTGAATATTCATTAGGTGAAGCTTGTTAATCATTCATCTTTTATATACTTTTATATACTTTATATACTTTTTTTTCCCGATTCACCTGTCAGTTGAGAGCTGTGTTGAAATTTTCAAAAGGAAGATGGTTTCATCAACTCATTTTTGTAGTTCTACAAATTTTACTTCATAAATTTTAAGGCTATTGTAGTAGGTGCATACATATTTAACCATGTTAGATCTTCCTGAATGTAAACATTTCTGTGTGGTGACCTTTGCTATCCCTAAATAATGCCTTTGCACGTGTGTTAGTATCTATTTTCTCTGATATTAATATAGCTACATATTAATATAGCTTTCTTAGGATTTATAGTTGTCTCATACGTCTTCCTTCATCATTTTCCTTTGAAGTTTTGCATGTACTTGGATGTACATCTAGTAAACTGCACATATTTGTGTTTCTCCCAATTAGTCAATATGTTTTCATTAGCCAGTTTAATCCATTTGCATTTATTCTAAGTATTGACATATTTAGACCTATTTCTATCATACTAATATATTACTTCCATTTGTCCCATCATTTTTGCTTTATCTTTATTCCTTGTTATTTTTGTTTCTTTCCTCCTTCTCCTTCTCCTTCTTTAATTAGGCTCCATTCCCAGCATGGAGTCCAATGTGGAGCCTGAACTCATGACCCTGAGATCAAGCCCTGAGCCAAGATCAAGAGTCGGACGTTTAACTGACTGAGCCACCCAGGTGCCCCCTGCCTTTTGTTACTTTATTTTAAAAATGCTATCTATCTTGCCCCTTTCATAAGACAAGAACTTTATTAAGATCACACATTCATTGGTCTCCCTTACTCCCAAATTCCATCATGTAAATATTATCTAAAAGTTTTAATTTCAAGCAGCTATGAATATATGTTCTCTTTTTCCCTGGCCTTAGATTTTTAAATGATATCAATAAATTTCACCAAGATATTTGATAACCTTAATTTGGTTCATCTCTTCCCCTTTATTGTCTCTCATTTAGGCACTTTACTCAAACTATTTGCCATATGAGGCCTTGTGTGGCAAACTTCTGGAGTCCTACATGTAAGGATACTTTTGTGACTTTATATTTGAAAGACAAAAATATTCTCCATTGTTTTCACGGGTCCAGTTTTACTGTTGAAAATTCTAATGTCAGCTTGATTTTTGTTCCTCGATATGTGATCTTTTCTTTCTTAAAGATAAACCTACTACTAGGTTTATGCTTTATTTTTCTATATTCTCTTTTCTGCTAATATTTTCTCCTCTAGATGTGTCTAGGTGTGTTTTTTTTCCTTGTTCTTCCATGTTTGCCCCCTAGGGGGGGCTTTCATTCTGAGGTCTTTCTTTTAGTTTGGGCAAATGATTATCTCTGTTATTGCTTCAAATTTTTCTAGTATGTTTTTCTTTCTGATATGCTGCCTACTTCTATCCTCCATATTTCTTAGCTTTTCTTTTACAGTTCCTACTTCTTTCTTTTTTTCTCCTTTCTATGAGATTTCTTCCATCTGGTCTATAGATTTCCTGATTTCTTCCTCGGTTTTATCCATCTGCATTTTATCTCCTGTATTACATAGTTTATTTCAATTATATTTTTGCTACCCAATGGGATTTTCTTCTTCATCTTCTTATGTTTTTATTTCATATTGCTTATATCTTCCACTATCTCTTTTAGGAGGTTTATTAGACTATGTATTATTAGCCTCCCTTGTTCTAATACTTTTGCTTTCATGGAATCTGTGCCTAGAATGCTAGATTTATCTTTTTTAGGTTTATGCTTTATGTCATCTCCCTTTGAAACATGCCTTGGAACCCAGCTGCCAAGCTGGGAGGAAGCCCAAGCAACCTTTTGGGAATGCCCACATGGGAGAAACAAGGCTCCTGGCCAACATCCCCAGCTGTGTTCCCAGACATCTGCCAACTATATGAATGAATTCACTTTGGACATTCCAGCTGCCACAATGTCCCAGCTGCCATCACATTAAGCAGAAGGACCAGCTAGTCAACTCATAAAATAGTGAGAAATAGGAAGTTGTTGTTTTAAGCTACTAAATTTGGGTCTGTTTTGTTACACAGCAACAGATAACCAAAACACAAAACTTTCCCATGTGGCTTTTCAGAGCATGACACTTGGGATCCCAGAAGGAATGTTCCAAGAGAACAAACCCTAATTGCTAGTGCTTATCAAGCTCCAACTTATATCACGATTGCTAATGTTCCATTGTCTATTGCTTATCACATGCCCAAGGCCAGAGTCAATATAGTAGGGATATTATGGGAGGGAATGAATAAAGGGAACTGTGATTCATTGATAGCCACCAAAGTTAACAGTCTACCTTGATACATTTCAGAGAATACAGACCCCATTCTCTGGCCATCGATAAGAAAAATATACATTTTAAAAATCCAAAGATTGGGAATTTTAAAAGACCATATCTAAAAAAACTCAGGGAACAAAGAACACATAAAAATGGAAATCAGGAAACATTTAGAACTGAGTGGCAATGAAAATAACCATATCAAAACTCATGGGATTCAGCTGTCATATTTAAAAAGAAATGTATGGCATTTAATTCTATATTTAAGAGGAGGAATGATTGGAAATTAATGATCTATGCCTTCAACTTGAGAAGTAAGAAAAAGAATGGAAGAAATTGCTCTTTAAACAATGCAAACAACTTAGAATTGCATTGACTCGTAATTTCTAAAAGAGCTTTCACATATATTATCTTAATTTATTCATATATAATGTATACATAGCCCTTTGGCTATAAGAACCCAGTAGGTAGCTAGGTCAGGTATTATTACAGCCAATTTTAGAGATAATCGTATTGAGGTTCAGAAAATTTAGTGATTTATTGGATAACACATGGCTTGTAAGTCACAGAGTAGTGATTCAAAACCAGGTTTATGAACCTGCATCTAGAGATCATTTCAGTGTATTATAATGCTGGCTTATATTCGGAGAGAAGATATCAAATGGATAAATATGATGACCACTGTAGAACAGTTTTGGGCGAACCACAGCATAAGATGCAGCATATGTAACCACTGTGGCTTCAGCTTAAGAGAGTTCTAGGAAACTGCCATTGTATCAGAGTGTGTAAGCTATTCCTGTGTTCTTCAGTAAGAAACTACAAGAATTATTCAGTGCTAAAAATAAATTGGCTATCAAGCCATGAAAAGACTTGGAAAAACCTTAAATGCAGATTACTAAGTGAAACAGTCAATCTGAAAAGCCTCCATGCTGTATGGTTCCAACTATATGACATTCTGGAAAAGGCAAAACTACAGAGACAGTAAAAAGATCAGGGGTTGCCAGGGACTGGGTAGAGGAGAGGGATGAATGGGTGGAGCAGAGAGGATTTTTAGGGCAGTTGAAATAGTCTGTATGACACCATACTTACGGATACATGTTATTATACATTTATCCAGGTCCATAGAATGTACAACACTAAAAGTGAACCCTAAATTAAACTACGGGCTTAAAGAGAGCGGAGAAGATAAAACATTCATTATTCACCGAGTAATAGTAATATGTCAATGTAGGTCCATCAATTGTAACAAATGTCCCACTCCAGTAGGGGATATTGATAACGGGGGAGGCTATGTCTGTGTCGGGGCAGGGATGTATGGGAAATTTCTATATCTTCTCAATTTTGCAGTAAATCTAAAACTGCTATAAAAAATAAGTCTTAAAAAAAAGAAATTACAAGAGTGAGGCATGGTGGATATCTTACATTTGTCCTTTTAGTATACCTTCGCCCTTCCCCTCCCAGCTCTCTGCCATGGTAGGCTGACCCCCATGGATTGATTGCGTCAGTGATTTCCCTTGATCTCTTGTGTCTGGTTGTGATCTGACGAGGAGAGGAAATACAGAGGCAGAAGGAGGAAAATGAGGTCAGGGATTTTATGCCCATGCTTCTCGCTCTGTTGGGTGACCACAGTTGAGTCTCTCCATGGAAGCTCACAGCTCCTGCCAGGCAGCCTTCTCCATACATCTACCAGGTTTCAGTAAATTGTCTCTCCCTTTGTACTTTCAGGTCTAAAGGTCATTACACTGTTAGTTTTAGCCCTGGGATACCACACTCTCTGTTACTGGTTTTCATAAATCCCGAACACACCCATATTAATATCCCTTTACCAATTTACTTCCAAACCACTCATTTTAAGCATGCCATAAAATTCTTGACAGAGAGCTGAAAGATTAGAAAAAAAAAAAGTTAAATAATAAGTGCTGCAACCCGTGGTTGTTCACCTGAAAATCTAGAATGAACGACAGGAAAGCTCTGTTAAGGAAGTCCTTTCTGACCTTAGCCAGTGTTAGTGAGATTGCTGAAAATTTCTATAATCGTGAATTTTGCTGAACTGGAGCAGTTAAATTCTCTGCCGCAGCCACTTTCTAAAATTAAAATAGGTGTGCTGGTCAGGCAACCATGCACTATACTGGTTTCAATACGGTTACCCAAGAGGAGCCAGTAGATTTGGGAGAACCCAGAAACTCAAGGCCTCTCCAAAGCACCTCTTTCAGTACCTCTACTAAATAAAAATAAGTGATAATGGTTATGTTGGAGGCCAACATTACGTTGTAAGGAAGATTAGAGATGTCCCTCAACCCAACACACCAGCCTAATGGTTTCCTTGTCCACACTGTGAGAGGCCAGGCCAGTAAGCAGGGAGCAAGAGAAAAGAGCTTTGCATCCAGGAGAAAAAGAAAAGCCCTAGGGGTAACGTTACCCCATCCTTGGTTTTTCCATTGGCTTACTCAGGGATTTGAACAGCACGACCCAATGGTGCTTTTGGCATTCGTTGCTACCAAATAGAATCCTCAGAATGAATTGTCAGGCAGTCAACTGAAGTTTTACTTGATAAATAACTCTAGAAAAAGGATCTAGTAATGACTTGCGGTTGTTCAGCCTCTCGGTCAGTCCTACATCCCCAAGGCCAGCACCAGGAAGTAATGGCTATCTGTTAGCAGAAGCCGCCACCTTGGTCCAGCCGTGGGCAAACCTTTCCTAATTTGTCAGTGGGACTGAGGGACATGTTAAATCTGAATAGGCAGAAGCAGAGATGGTCAGACTGGCCATATAAGGAACTCGTTTCGTGTCCAGGAGATGTTCATGAGAGTCACTGATTCAATCATTGAACCTTCCATCCGTGTCCAGTATAATACATCATTCTTTGGACCAGTGAATAATGAATGTCGTATCTTCCCCCACAGCCTTTTAAAAAGAGCTTTACATGAATATTTACTGATGATTATGAGAAAAGCACTTGCATATTATTTACTACAGAATATATGCATAGGATTATGCTTGTATTTTAAAGTTTTATTATGAAAATTTCAGACATACAAAAACATGGAAAGTATAACATAATCAACTTCTGCGTTCCTATAATGAACGTAAAGAATTAAAAAAAAAAGCATCAACAAAGAGAGAGAGAGAGAGAGAGAGAGAGAGAGAGAAAACAAAAAGAAACCTCAAACTCATAGTAACAGATAGAATTGTGGTCACCAGAAGCTGGGGGTGGGGGGAAAAGGGGAGATATTGATCAAATGGTACAAACTTTCAGCAATAAGATGACTAAATACTGGAGACCTAATTTACAGCATGTACCTGTAGTTAATATATATACTTGACAGTTGCTAAGAGAGTAGATGTCAGGTGTTCTCGCCATACACAAACATACACAAATGGTGATCATGAGAGGCAGTGCATGTGTTCACTCGTTTGATCGTGGTAATTATTTCAGTAGACATATATCAAAATATCACGCTGTATCCCTTAAATAGATGCCATTTTGATTTGTTCCAAATAAATACAAATTAAAAAGAATAAAGCCTTACAAATTCAAGTCCCCTGAACTTCCTTCAAGTTATACTCTTTCACCCTTCCATCTCCCCGGTGCTCCCCACTATCTTGAATCTGGTATTTATCACTCACGTACATGTCTTAATTAGTTTGCTATTATGCAAGATTCCTAAATGATACATATAAATGTATATTTACATATCATGTAAAATGTAATCTTATGCGACTTGTTTTTCACCATGCAATATGATTTTAAGATGTATACACATGGATACTTCTCTAATTCACTTACTTCTGATGAAAACATTGCATTCTATAAATATACCATCACTCATATGTTACTGTAATTACTTGCTTTCTCATTAGATTCTAAGATTCATGAGAGTATGGTGTGTCTTATTTATACCCATCGCTACATCCCAGATTCCTAGTACAGATCCCAGTAAACAGTAGGCAATCAATAAGCACTTGTTAACTAAAAGGGCTGCTTTCATAAATGTCGACTCTATGCCTTTAGCTCTCCCCTAGAAGCGCAGTATGAGTAGCTACGTGATTGAATTCTAACCAATGAAATGTGAGCCAAAATGAGTTGTGCCACTTTCAGGCTTGCACCTTAAAAAAGAAAACCCATTATCCATTCCTCTCTGCTCTTCTGCCCTGGTAAGTGGATGAGATAGAGATAACACCTAGGGAAATCTTGAAAGCCAGAACTTCGATATAGCAGAACCTCTGTTAGCCAGAGACTCCAAATGACTATGTGGTAGACGGGCCTGTGGGCAGTTCACCCACACTGTACTTTGAGGTAAGAGATACGCTTCTGTTGTGTGTGGGCCATTGTGCACGTAGCCTTTTTTACAGCCTTCAGCTTACCCTTTCTAATAAACATTTCTGCATGCGATTACCTCTGAGCTCTGATTGAGTTAGATCTTTGAGTTTCCCATATGCAACGTTTTCATTGTTTCCTGAGATTCCGACATTTTTAGCTGTGATTTGCTCTGTGAATCGAGTTGGTTTGTAAAGGATTTAAATTTCGATTGCATTTAATTTTCCGGGGGCGGGGATACATCCTTGCTTTTCCAGTTTTGTAATCAATAAGTATTATCGTTCAGTTATAATGATCATAAAATGTTGCCTGCCCTGTTTCTATTTGGAAGGTATGAATTTTTACTTATGGTTAGTGTGGCAAATGTTTTATGTGTACTTGAATAGAGTGTCGGGTTTAAGTTTTTCAAGTTATAGAGTTTAACACACATCATTTAGCTCTACTTTATGGTATGTAAGTGCTTTGTCCTTATTACTGAAGAGAGTATTTTCCAAAGGTAGCACTAACGCTCTCATCCCCTGTGTTTTCCTGCAATGAGGCTTGCCACTCTCCCATCAAAAGAGCCTGCTTCTCGAGATATGTCAGTCAGAGAAAGACAAATACCATATGATTGCTTTCACTCACATGTGGAATTTAACAAAACAAACAAACAAAGGGGAAAAAATGAGAGAGAGAGAGAGAGAGATCAAGAAACAGACTTAACTATAGAGAACAAAAACTGATGGTTCCTAGAGGGGAGGTGGGTGGGGGGATGGGTGAAATAGGTGATGGGGATTGAGGGGTGCTCTTGTCATGATGAGCACCGGGTGATGTGTGGAGGTGTTGCATCACTATTTGTGCGCCTGAAACTAATATAACGCTGCGTTAACTAACTGAAATTAAAGTCTGCCTCTCCAGAAACCGGGCAAGCCCATTGACCGTTTTGACCACTAAGATATTACAGAAATGGCACCGTGCGAGTTCCAGGCACAGCACAGAACAGCTCCTGCCTCCAGTCTCTTGGAAGCCAGACACCAATACGAGGGGGCTGTGAGGAAACCCTAAACCACGTAGACAGACTGACGGCTCCCACCTTTTGCAACCACCCCAGCCCGTGAACCAGACACGTGAGCGAAGAAGCCTTCGGTCGATTCTATCCATGGCACTTGGTGGGGGTGCCGGTGAGAACCACTCACCTATGCTCAGTCAGCACCGAGAACTGTGAGAAATAATACTGCATACCCCGTTTTAAGTACTCACTCCAGAGAAGCGAGATGGATCCTTGACTCGGAATTCGGTACAAATGTCAAGACTGATGATATTACACACGCAACACGAGGGTTTGAAATGCCTTGCCACTTACATAATAAGGCTTTCCAGAGACAGGGGTGGGTGGCTCCCGAGGAGGTCTACAGATGGCTTCACGGGTCAGGGAAAGGGGACTGGCTTGAGGTTTTCATCATGGTTAGGGGGGTGGGGCTGGGGTGAGGGCTCTCCCTGGGTGGGCCAGGGCCTACGTGGTTTGAACTTCCCACCGGCACCAAAGGAGGCGGCACCGACTTTCTTAGCACCTTGCCCAGACCTAAGGCAGGAGGAGGAGCACTGGAGCTTGAAAGCCGTCAGTAGTCAAACAACAATGGAGTCAGGCCCTTTATTATACCTGTGCTATTACATTGTAAATTTTGATGCTATATTCTTTGGTACATAAAATTCATAACCTAGGGGCACCTGGGTAGCTCAGTTGGCTAAGCGTCCGACTCTTGATTTCAGCTCAGGTTGTGATCTCACGGTTTGTGAGTTCAAGTCCTGCATCAGGCTCTGTGCTGACGGTGCGGAGCCTGCCTGGGATTCTCTCTCTCTGCCCCTCCCACGTGCACACTCTCTCTTTCTCAAATAAATAAACTTTAAAAGATTCATCTTCTAAAAAATTCATAACCTGGGGCACCTAGGTGGCTCAGTCCATTAAGTGTCTGATTTCAGCTCAGGTCATGATCTCACGGTTCATGACTTCGAGTCCTGCATCGGGCTCTGTGCTGACGGCTCAGAGCCCGGGGGCTGCTTCAGACTCTGTGTCTCCCTCTCTCTCTGTCCTTTCACCGTTAATGCTGTCTCTCTCTCTCTCTCTCTCTCTCTCTCTCAAAAAGAAAGAAACATTAAAAAAAAAAACATAATAACCTAAAATCTAAACTTAAAAAACACATTGTTATTCATTTCTCATTACGAACTACCCTTTGCTGTACTAATACTTTTTTCTTTTCATAGTTTTATTTAAATTCTAGTTAGTTAACACACAGCATATTTAATACTTTTCTTTAAAAAAATTTTTTTTAATGTTTTTAGTTTTGAGACAGAGAGAGACAGAGCATGAACGGGAGAGGGTCAGAGAGAGGGAGACAGAGAATCTGAAGCAGGCTCCAGGCTCTGAGCTGTCAGCACAGAGCCCGACGCGGGGCTCGAACTCACGGAATGTGAGATCATGACCTCGGCCGAAGTCGGACGCTCAACCGACTGAGCCACCCAGGCGCCCCTAATACTTTTGTTTCTGAATTCAACAGGTCTGATACCAGTATAATAACCTATTTTTTAGAATTTTTGTTTTTATTCATTTAAAATTTATGTAGATGGAAATGCACAGCTCTTAAGTATAGATGTGCTGGATTAAAATAAAATAAAATAAAATAAAGTAAAATAAATCTGTCCATGTAACCACCACCACATAGAGCATTTCTATTACCCCCAAATATTTCCTTTTACCCCTTTCAGTCAATTCCCACCCCTACTGTCAATCACTATTCTCACTGTTCTCCTCATACTTTTCACCGATCTTGATTATCACATACACGGAATCTTAGAGTCTGTACCCTTTTGTGTCTGTATTCTTTCACACAACATGGTTTTTTAAACACTGTATTAAGAAGCATTTCAAATTTACCAAAAAGTTACAAGAGTTCGAATGCAAAAATCCACATGCCCACCCACTAGAGCCTACCGCTACCCTCTTACTATACCTGCTTTCTCACATATTTGTCTATTCACCAATACATATTAGATTCTGATGCATATAGATATCAGTTCACATATATTAGTATGATGTTTTCTAAATACTTCAACATGCATATCTTGTTAAAAAATTTTTAATGCTTATTTATTTTTGAGAGAGAGAGAAAGAAAGAGTGTGAGCAGGGGAGGGGCAGAGAGAGAGGGAGACACAGAATCCGCAGCAGGCTCCAGGCTCCGAGCTGTCGGCACAGAGCCCCACGCGGGGCTTGAACTCATGGACCGTGAGATCATGACCTGAGCCGAAGTCGGATGCCCAACCGACTGCCCCAACATGCACATCTTTATAGTTGAACATGTTCTTATAGGTCCTTTTCTCTCTTAGTGGTAAATTTAATATATAATAAAACGTTCAGGTATTAAGAGTACTATTTGTTGAATTTGGAAAAATGTATACATCTGTGTTGCCTAAACTTTCAAGGTGTAGAATATCGCCACCATTCCAGAAAGCTTTCCTCATGTCTGTTTTTAGTCAAACCTCACCTTTACTTGAGATTTCTAAGTGTCGCTTTAGCTATATCCATAAACCTTATTTTAGAATAGCTTTAGTTATAGAGTCATACAACATATTGTGATAGGTTATATTGTATTACTATTCATTTAAAAACGTTTTGTAGTGTTACTTTTGATCACGAAAGGCTTTGTGGGCTATGCTTCACGGATGCAGATTTAGTTTTCTTCTACTTTGGTATTTTACAGTGTGAAGGTTTACATCCCATCAGGAGGTCATAAAATAAAGCCAGTGGCCTATATAGTTGGCTAACATCTAAAAAATTAAATCATATGTACCAAACAGAATGCAAACATATAAGAGAGTTAACTGTCGTTTGTTACAATTTTGTTTCAACTGTTGTTTTGTTACATTATCGTTTCAATTGTGTGTGTGCGCGCGTGTGTGTCCACGTGTGTGTCCAGCAGGTTCATGTGCATACATGCATGTGTACATACACTGGGTCTTGATAAATGAAGTATCCTCCTATAAAGCTGCAGTGAAAAGGGCAGAAAGTCACTGCTACAGAGTTGAATGAGAAGCCTAGGCTGACTCACATATTTCTTGGATGGCTGCATAACGCTATTCATCAGATTAGAAAATAACAAAGAAGGAGCACATTTGCAAGGGAAAACATATTAGGATTTGGCTGTATCCAGTGCAAGATTTCTGTCTTCGTCTGTTTGGGCTGCTCTAACAAAAATACCATAGACCGGGTGACTTATAAACAACAGAAGTTAATCTCTCACAGTTCTGAAGGCTGAAAAATTCAAGATCAAAGCGCCAGCAGACACGGTGTCTGGTAAAGGGCCAGCTTCCTGGTTCGTAGATGGCCTTCCTCTTGCCGTGTCCTCACAGGGTAGGAAGAATGACAGAGCTCTCTGGGGTCTCTTCCACGAGGGCACTAATCCCCTTAGGATGGCTCTGCCCATGTGAACTCATCACCTCCCAAAGGCCGCACCTCCTAATACCATCACATTGGGTATTATGTTTCAATTATGAATTTGGGGGGCTGCAAACATTCCGTTTATGGCAGGCAGTGAAAGATATCCACTTAAGGGTATCCACACATTTGCCTACATAACGCCAAGAGAGCTATCTAGTCCAGAAATATGGATTTGCAAGTTATCAAACCGTAAGTTGTTGAGCCTTACTAGTAGTTGAGGTTGTTCAAAGAGTGAATATGATAAGAATAGAGATCTTAGAATAGAGCTCCTCCGAATACCAATATTTTGAGTCTAGGAAATAGGAGAGATCAAAATAAGGGACTTAGATTGAACTATGATAAAAGAAAGAAGGAGTAGGTTCTGGAAGCTAAGAATACTTCACAAAAGAGTTGTTGAAGTGCCAAATGCCGCAAAGAAATCAAATAAAAAAGAATTGAATTTAGCGACCAGGAATCAGTGACTTTGGCAAAAGCCGTCTCATTCAATTTTGACAATATCATGATGTTGGAAGCTCTGGTATTCTGACAAACGTTTAACCAGCTCTCTGAAAAAGACAGACGGGGTGGACGTATATTCTTAGTGAATTTCAATGATACTAAGGATTGTGCAGCATGCAACTTACAAATACTAATAAAATATACAACACTCTCGATTGTAAACTGTCAATTCTATTTAGTCAAGTTATCCTCACAGAAGCCTTTTGTTGATTTTTGCGAAACTCCTATATTCTGGCCACAGCTGGGGAATCAATGTAGTTCTCTCGTCAATGTTGGTTGATAATGTCACTCATGTTATGATGAAAGGGAAACATCAAAGGTGAATATCAAAACTCAACTCATTCTGTCTAGAACAGGAGTCAATTTTTGGTAAATTGTAGGATAGTTTTCTAACATTGGAAGAATAGGTCATTCATTTCTGCTCTTCATAATGAAATGGTTACAGGTGTGAACACTTTTAAGCTTAATCTGCATTACTAACACTTTTTCTATCACTGTATTAAATCTTGAAAAGCACCAGAACAATAATCCAAGCTCCAGTTTGTATCATTTTGCTGATTTCCAAGGTGTAAATACTCCCACCATGCAAACTACCAACATGTCACTGTTCAGGGAGCTAGACAGAGATACACAGCAGATACACTGTATATTGTTTCCAGCATACAGATTCAATAGATGTAATAACCTCAAGAATTCAGAAAAAAAAAAGAATTCAGGTAATAAAGTATAATAAAACAGGAAGTTACGAGTTTTGAGTATTACTTACCGTATAAAAATGTAATTTGTTTGCCTCCAGGTTTATATAATTTATTTTCAATGGTGGCTTGAAACATCCCTGAAAAGTTAACAACTGCCCCTTGCACAGCAAAGAGAATAGTCTCAGACATGAATCTGGTGACTGTGGTCTACTCTTGGGTCCAGCAAGTATGATTTTGATCAAGTAACTTTACCATTTGGAGTCTCGATTTCCTCATCTTCAAATGAAGGATCCGAACATTTATTTTGAATGCTCTTAGGATCCTTAGAAATAATGAATATAATTCACACATGTTAGACCCTCAGTATATAGAAACCGTTATCATTCTTTTCCTTAGTGCGAAAGACTGGTGATCAGAGTCCCATGGGCATTTGTTGTTGTTGTTAAATTATTTTTAACTTTTCCGTATGGTCTCTCTTGACTTGGAAGAGCCCAGTTGATTTTGAGAATATCTTCTTTCTTTTTAACTGAATTTCCCATTAAAGTTTCTAATACTGTTAAGGGTTTTTCAAAATTGACTGTAATTCCCATGCTGTCTGACTGGTTAGGCATTTCCTTCTTTGAATTCCTAGCAGAAGAGTAAGTGGGGAAGCATGACGCAATTTCAGGAAGATCCTAAAAGTGCCATCTGATTAGGTGATGACTGATGTGAAGTCATATATCCAGCAATTATTCACATAGGCCTGGGGCATGGGCAAAGGGAGGAGATTCAGCTATTGTGAGTCTCAAAACAAAAGCGAGTCTGTTCTCTAAAAAACTCATCTTTCCCCTTTTCAGTTCTTTTGATTCTTTCCCACAGATGTGATATCCTTGACATCATGCAGAAATGGTCACATATACTGAGCATTTGAATGTCAGATGAATGGCCTTGAATACTGCTTTTGAGTGTTTTATTTCATTTAATCTATTTATAAGTTCTATTTTGCAAAGGGAAAATCTATTACCTTCTGAAGTCATATTAATAACTACTTATCTATGTGTTTGCATGACATTCCCCTTAGTATTTGTGATATCAAAATCAAGCTCGATAGCAATCTAGGTTACTTAGGCAAATAAAAGAGAAACATTTGTTTCTCAAGCCCAAGGTTTTAATTTAACATAACAGAATGGCTATTTTTTACCCCTTAAAATTATCTCTATTGAAATAACTTCTCAAAGAAACAAAAAAATATTTAAAGTGTCCAATTTGCTACATATCATCACTCTTTTCAACACACAATTTAAAGCTAATGTGGTTAATGGAAATAAAAGATGACTACAGATGCTTTATATTAAAAATCATTTCATATCATCAAAAAAACCCACCTTAAGCCTATAAAAATAATCATGAGATTCCAACTAAGATCATTCATTATAATGATATTTTAGCTGGGTTTCAAGACCACATTCATGTAAGAAAACTCATGTGAATGAAAGTACAGGCAAAATGTGACGATGCTAAGAAAATGAATGCCCAGTTGAAGAACTTACAGAGTAAATTATCAGGGCCATTATTCAAAAAAAAAAATTTTTTTTTTTACTCTCTCCTTCTAGTCCCTTGGGAGGAGTGTACTTCATGGCCCCCTTGTGGTTGGGTGAAGTCACACGGCTAGTTTGGACTGAGAGTTCCGAGTAGAAGTAACAGGGCATAGTTGGACCAGGGCATTTAAACACCAGTGTGAGTCCATCCAGATCTCCCTCTTCCCCTCTTCCCCCACCCTCTTTCTACCTGGGAGGTAGCCTCTAAAGGCTTGGTCTTTTTTAGTGAAAGAAGCAGCTTTGTTATTTATGTCGGATCCCACATACCACACTTGATAGCTTATGCTAATGAGGTGACTTGTGTTGAGCCCCTAGATAGTTTTTACCAAGGAAATAATTTATGATGGGAGCTGGCCATGTCAGAAAGACCCATCATGTGATTAAAGGGTTGATGACAGCCCAACGTCTAGGGAGCGGGAGGTTGAATTCAATCTCCTAACCAGTGATTCAATCAATCATGCCCACATAATGAACCTCCAATAAAAAACCCCAGTAAAAGTCGTGACACCAAAGCCTGGGTGAGCTTCCCTGGTTAACAATACTCTGTGCGAGGAGGGGGAACTGTTCTCACTCCACAGGGAAGAGGCTGCCTAAGCTTCCCATCTGGTACACGCCCAAACCTTGTGCCGTCTCTCCTTTTAGCTGGCTCTGGACCGTATCTACCTACGTCTCTCAAAGCCACGGGTGCAAAGCTTCTTCTTCATTGGCTTTTCTTCTTTGTTGTCAAGTTCTAACTCTACACACAAAGACGTTTTCGCCAGCCTTCTTCCAACATCTGCCGTTTTAATAGAATCACAGCCACTTTGGCCACTTTTTCTCTGCCTCCTCTGTTGCTTCATCAACATCCCACACCCAAATGTAGCAATCTTCCAAATCCTCATTAAAGGTTTTCTCTGCTTCTGTCCTTATGCTCTCTTCTGGGACGTTAACTACTGCTTCCAAACTTATTTTCCTGGATGTTTTTTTGATAGTTTTCCTTTTCTATTAGAGTCCAAATTGCCATTTCCAACTGCCTCGTCGATACCCCATAAGGATGACTCGTAAGTCCATCAAACCCACAGTCTAGAGCAATGTACAAACTTCACCTCAGCTTTTTCCTGGCCCTCCTCTTTCTGCATTCTCCACTGCAGCGATCGGTCATCATGTCTCACTGGGATATTTAAAAGCTTCCTAAACCGTGCTAACTCCTGTTTATATTTCCTTCTTAAAAAAATTTCAGACTCCCCATTGCTAGCATGATAACATTTATACTCCCTAGCCTGGTACTCAAGACTTCCAAAAATCTCATCTCAAACACCCTTCCAACCTTATGTTCTATTTCTATCCTTTACACGCACTCAGTGTTCCAGCCCAACTGAGTTAGTTGTTATTCTCCATTAACCTCCTCCGTATCCCCCTCTCTGCTTTTGCTAATATTGGAATAAATAACTGAGGTTCTTCTCACTCTGCATATCCAAAGTCTTACCACCCTTTCAGGCCCAACTCTAACCTTAAACACACATTTTGTATTCATGCTGACTACAGCCACAGATGTAGGTTAAGAGGTGTTCTTGCTGCTGTCCTGGCCCAAGGCGACCCCTAGTGGTTAGACCTGCCAGGTCACTTCCTGGTGAAGGTAATCGCTTCAAGTCAACAAAACACAAACTGAAATCAGAGGTTATCTTTCCATTTGTGTAGTAAGAAATTATATAGGAAAATATAAGGTGAAGTAAGGTAACATATTGCTTGAGGCCTTACAGTTTTCTAAGGGATACAAATAAACTGTGAACTACTGGTATATAAAGGCTCCTAGAGCCATGACCATGATTTTCCTAGATAGAGTAGCCTTTTAAAAAAACAAAGCCTTTAAAAAAACTAAACCGGGTATCACATGTTTTTACTCATATGTGGAAGCTGAGAAACGTACAGAAGACCATGGGGGGAGGGAAAGAAAAAGAAAAGTTACAAACAGAGAGGGAGGCAAACCATAAGAGACTCTGAAATACAGAGAACAAACTGAGGGTTGATGGGGGGAGGGCGGGAGAGAAGGGAACATGGGTGATGGACGTTGGGGAGGGCGCTTGTTGGGATGAGCACTGGGTGTTGTATGTAAGCAATGAATCGCAGGAATCTGCTCCAGAAGCCAAGAGCACACTGTATACACTGTATAATAGCTAACTTGACTATATCTATCTATCTACATCTATATCTATATCTATATCCATATCCATATCTATATCTATATCTAGAGAGATACAGAGTCTCTCTTAGCCTTGTGTATCTCCTGCATCAGAGTAACAGAATTACAGTTAAACAAAAAATGTGTCAATTTTTTTACTGTCTGACTCCCTGTGCTAACTTACGAGCTCCATGACGGTTGGAGTTTGTCTGACCTGTTCACTTGGTATAGTGCCTGCTACATAGCGGGGACTCATAAATTTATGGAATGAACGATCTTGCCCCCACAGAAGTAGGAACTCATATATTTGTTAAATGAACAAACTTTCCCTGCAAAGGTTTTACTCAACATTTCTCAGTGTTAGAAACACAATTCATGTTTGTATTCTGTGTTCTATAATCTGGTACATATTACTGTGCAACTCTACTCTTTTTGCCTGGGCCGCAGTCTCCCCAGCTTGGTAGCTACAATAGGATTCGATGTTGTTGAAATGCTAAGTCATTCCTTTGAAAAATGAGTATGTTTTGAGGCCTGCAGAATGTAATTAAATCAATCTAAATTTGCAGAATGAAGAAGTAATTTCTCATCATTTTCCATTAGCTTATTTTGTTTTCTTTTCATTCACATAAAAAATTAGGAGAGAAATCTTCAATGACTCCCCATTATCTATGGAATAAAGTATGGGGGCTTCTTATTCTGGTATTAAGGTCAACCACAAGTGTTGCAATGGTCTGAATAATTGCCTTGAATGAATCAAACTGGCACACCCAAACATTGGCCCCGAGATGATAATCAGATAGAGCTATTACTTACTGAGAGGTAAGATTAGGCATTTTAACCTATTCTGAATTCTTACAGTGATCCCGAGGTAGGTATTATTCATACCCTTTTCACAGATTAGGAAATAGGCTCATAAATGAAGAATAATATAAAAGAGATCACAGGAAGGGTCTGAGCTAGAATTCAGCCCCAGCTGTGTCTGGCTCCAAAGCCTATATTTTTTCCATTGAGGTATGCTGCTCCAAAATTACAATGACTAATAAAAAATCAGAGTCAGGGCGCCTGGGTGGCTTAGTTGGTTGAGTGTCCAACTTCAGGTCAGAATCTCATGGTTTGTGAGTTCAAGTCTCACGTCCGGCTCTGTGCTGACAGCTCAAAGCCTGGAACCTGCTTTGGATTCTGTGTCTCCTCTCTCTGCCCCTCCCCCCCCAACATAAATAAACATTAACATTTAAAAAAAATAAATAATCAGACTCTACATCCAATTAGTACTGAGGCAGATTCCAAGTCTATTGTAGCCCACACAGGTTAGCAGAGACCCATCCCTTAGTTCGCATGCACACACTGGCTCTCCCACAACCGTATCTCCATAAGCTATGTAGCAAAGAATCTTCCAGTGTATTTTGAGGCTTAATTTTACTATCACCATAGTTTCTTCTTCCTAGTTGGCTGCTATTAATTTTTCTTATCATAAAAAAGGTTTGGGGGCACATTTCAAACTCCCATTTCTCCTCTAACCACTTCCTGACATCCTACATACGTGGCTTATCAACACAGGAAACCCTAGGTAATTATGTCTCACTTAGGGATTCGGCCTCAGCAGGGTAACCCCAGGCCCTAGGGAGCTCCGATAAATCCATTTAATAGAAGCAAGATAAATTGACTAAACTAGAGGACACGCCCAGTGGCCTTATATTCATCTCTTTCCTAGGCCTCACCCTAGGCTTTTATATCATGATAGTGCTATTCTAGGTTCATTTATGCTGAAAGTTCAACTCTCTATCTCTACAGACCAGTTTGTCACAGTGAATTCTATGACAGCAGATATGATTCTTCTATGTGGAGTAAACTGAGGGAAAGGGGCTTTGAACTTTGCTTGAGCATAAGTTTTAGAACGAGTTTCTGGACAGTATGTGAAATTTTTATGTGAATCATAGCACATACATATCCAAAAACATTTGAGGGGGATGGGTCCACTGCTTTCATCAGATTCTCCACAGGATCTTTGAATCCTCCCCCCAAACTGAGAACCACTGCCTTTAAATTTAATGTGTAGCTAACTCTTCCCTGACTTTTATTCTTCTCTTGTCCACTCACTGAGTTTGGCAGGCAGGTTGGTGGTCAAACAAGTATACGGCTATTGATCTGCGTGGGGGTGGCATTAATGGAGTCTTAATGGGAAATATGCAGTGTAGAACAGTTGATAAGGTTGAAAAAGCACATAGAAATGTGTGAGTAAGTCCTAGGAAGTAATAAAGTGTTGGGGTATATATCTTGGGCACCTAGTAAGTTCTGCAGAGCCCCAGATGAAGAATTAAGAAATCCTGGGTCTTGTTAGGATACTCACAAATAGTAGCTTGACTCTCATCAGGGAAAGAAATATCCCCAAGAGCATTAACCCCTCTTTGAAGATTTATCTCTCTTCTCTAAAGCCCTATAATCTCATCCAAACATTTGAAGAGCCCCCTCCTTTACAGTGTGCTGGAACTTCTAAACGTAGCAAAATACACTGCAATATTTGGAAAACACGACACACTAAAGAGAAGAAAAGCACATTGACCCTTCCGTCCTGTAATTTTCTTTTGTCTTGGCAGTAATATCACAAAAGCATATTCATGTGGTAAGTGGGATACAATGGGTGAGTGAGGGTGCATGATTCCCTGCCATTGTGTGAATGTACCGGGAGGATACAGTTAACCCCAGTCTACTCCTTAATAACACTGTGTCCACTCAAATTCCTATCACAAAGCCCTCGGCACTCTTATGCCTTATTGTGCTATTACTAGTTTCCACTTCAGTTCATATCGTAATGTTTCATTTAAATCCCAGTCTATCAAATTCATCTTCACATTTATATGCCACTTACTGTCTCATCTCTCTAGCTCAGAAGTTGCTTTGGTGAAGCATACTATAGTGGTGTATTTTCATAGATGACATTTAGAATGTGGAATGCTCAACGGAAATTCATTAGCTTGCTTTCACACACACACACACACACACACACACACACACACACAATTTATTTTAAAAAACAGTGGGTTTAATAACATCCATGGTAAATCCGATCACGATTACTTTCTTGACTTCTCTGTTATTATAAGAAATCTTGCTAACTGTATTGGGTTTATTTTCCTCTTATCTGATTTGTTGCTATTATTCTGGAAAGTTTTCTTTTATGAAGAAACCCTTCTTGGGAGTGATCAACATGCTCCCTTAGAATGTCATTTAATATATACACTGTGAAAACATACCAGGATGGCAAATAACAGCTCTCCCTTGCATTACTCTGCCTGGCACTCCCTATTCATTCTTACTGGATATATTATTACTTCCTCACTCCTTTTTTAAGTACATAATTCTCCATATGTACTAAAGGCATTAGTAACATTAAATGCGTTTATGCCCATGGTCTAGTCTAAAAGGTGTTTACTCCTGGGATAAATAATTAACATTTTAGGGGCGCCTGGGTGGCTCAGTCGGTTACACATCCGACTTTGGCTCAGGTCATGATCTCACGGTTCGTGAGATCGACGTGGTTCGAGCCCCGCGTCGGGCTCTGTGCTGACAGCTCAGAGCCTGGAGCCTGCTTCGGATTCTGTGTCTCTTTCTCTCTCTGCCTCTCCCCACTCACACTCTGTCTCTCTCTCCTTCAAAATTAACATTAAAAAAATTAAAAAAAATAATTAATATTTTAACAGAAGGGAAACTTAATGGTTGGCCATGGTTTCCTGATCTTTAGCCAAACTTTAGAAGAATGGTATTTTTTCAATAAAAGAAAATATATATATTAAACTTCTGGTCAATACGGCTCAGTGAGTTTATACATTCACACACATTTTCCAATCATATAGCAATGACAGCCTAAAACAAAAAAAAAAGTCACTCTCACAAATATGATACATATCTCTGAAGACCAGAAACAGAATCACAAAGCAGTGAGTAGGCTGGACTCATAAGCTTCCAGTGTTCTAAATCAAAAGGCAGCATTGGAGGCTTGGTGGAAGTTTGGAAGGATAAGGGAAAATACAAGTATTCAATTTCATAGAAAATAATACCAAGAAGAGAAAACAAAACAAAAAAAACAAACAAATAAAACCCAAACAGGCCTAGGTATTTTTGGTAAGGACATCTACTTAATAGGTGAACAGTCTCAATTCATATGATCTTTTTCAGAGGATAGAAAAAGAGGGTAGAGAAGGGAGAGATGGAAAATATATCGATGATGGCAATAATGACAATAAGAAGGCAATAAAGTAGAGAGACACATCCTGAAAGACATCAGGATGTATTATTAAAAATTACTTTTTTTCATAGAAAGAGAAGCCATTAGAATAGAATTGGGAACCCAAAAAAAGACACAAGAATACATGAAAATAATATATGAAAGGGAGGTCAGCAAGTCAGTGGAGAAAAGATGGCTACTCAATAAATGGTTCTGAACAACTGGTTATCCATCGAAAAAATAAAATTATGTTTTCTTATCTATTACAAAAATTAATTCTACATGGATTAGAGATGTAAATGATAAAAACATGTTTTCAAAATTATTAAATATTCAAGACAACGAAGTGATCTTGAAGAATGGTTTCTTAAAGAAGATACAAACACACGAATAGATGATAATAGTAATAAATTCATCTACAATAAATTAACATCTTATATGACAAAAAGCATAAAAAATAGAAGCAAGGAGTGATGTCAGCATCATGGTGAAATAAAATGTCCCTCATTTTTGTCCTTTCCCCCAACAAGAATAACTTGGAATCCGTCCACAGACAGAAGTGTCTTTGTGGGAACACTGAAGAGGGTAAGAAGAACATCACTTTACTGCATCACCCCTCTTCCAAGGCAGCACAGCTTAGGGCTAAGAGACACATAGTTGGCCTATGACTTCTCTCACAGGGAGAAGGGAGAGCAGGAGTACCCGGCATCCCCAGCTATAAGGGATGCTGTCAAAGAAGTTGCTTACCTTCTCACCCCGTCCGGGATACAGAATTGAGAGCAGCATGAGTAGGAAGCAGGAAGAGGCTGGGACTCTTGAGGACATTAAGGAGATACAGATCCAACTAACTAAATCACAGATTCCACTGAGAAGCCTGCCCGGGAAATTAAGAAGGGCACCTGTTGTGATGAGCACCGGGTGATGTATGGAATTGTTGAACCCCTGTATTATACACCGGAAACAAATATAAGGCTGTATGTTAACAGACTGGAATTAAAACAGAAACGTTAAAAAAAGAAGCCTGCCCAGGAGTGGCTGGGAACACCTCAGCCACAGATGCCCCCAGTAGGCCCATGGGCACCCCCCAGTGCTCAGATGCCTTACCCACAGACACCTCCCCGTTGTGGCTAGCCCCCTGCACACATTTCCAACTAGGGCAGTGATAGAGACCTTTGGCAGATGACTAGCGGGCTTGTGCAGAAAGCTGGCCCAAATGTGCCGGCCAACAAGAAACCACAAACTTCAGCTTTAGCACCACTTTCAGGAAACCAAAAAGGACACTGCCAGCATCCAGTCTGGTGCACTGCAGGATCTAGAGAAGGTTTATGAACTTAAGAGTTCTACCTCAAGAGGTAGCAAGAACAATGGAATCAGTCTGGAAGAAGAAGGTCTGAGAAAGCCTCCAAATCACTAACAAGGCTGACAGAAGGTGTTTCTTTCTTGGAGGCAGTTAGTAAAAACTGTAAGAGGTGACTGCTACTTCAAGTGTAGAGACAGAAACACAAAACTTTAAGGAATAAGAGAAACCAAAGAAACTTACACCACCAAAGGATCACAATAATCTTCCAGCAGCCAATCCCAAAGACATGAAGATCTGTGATTTACCTGATAAAGAATTCAAACCAGCTGTTTTAAGGAAATCCAGTGAGCTACAAGAAAGCACAGGAAGACAGTTCAAAGAAACAAAGAAAACAATTCATTAACAAAATGAGAACTTCAACAAAGAGACAGAAATTATAAAAAAAAAAAAAAAAAAAAAAAGAACCAAACAGAAATTCTGTCATAGAGAGCAACAACAGCAGAACTGGTCTAACAGAAGAAAGGATCTGTGAGATAGAAGTAAGGAATGGTTGAGCTTCCGACTTTGGCTCAGGTCATGATCTCACAGTTCGTAGATTCAAGCCCTGCATCAGGCTCTGTGCTGACAGCTTGGAGCCTGGAGCCTGCTTTGGATTCTCTGTCTTGCTCTCTCTTTTCCCCTCCCCTGCTGTCTCTCTCTCTCACTCTCGCTCTCTCTCCCAAATAAATAAGCATTAAAAAAATTTTTTTTAATGTTTTTGAAATTTTCCAACAGATTAGAACAAAGAAAAAAAAGAATAGAAAAAAGTAAAGAAAGCCTACTGCGTGTATGGAATACCATCATAATAAACCAATTTGTGAGTTACTGGAGTTTCAAAAGGAGAGGAGAAGGAGAACAGGTCAGAAATCTTATTGAAAGAAATAATGGCTGAGAACATCCAAATATGCAGAGAGATCTGGATATCCAAGTTCATGAGTCTCATAGGTCACCAAACTCAACATAAAAAGATCCTCTCTAAGACACATTATAATATAATTATCAAAAACCAAAAACAAAGAGAGATTTCAAGGAACAAGAGAAAAGAAGCTTAAAACTTACAAGGGAACCCCTTGAGATTCAGAGCGATTCTTCAGGCCAGGAAAGAGTGGGATGATACAAAGAGCTGAAAGAAAAAAATTGCCAAACAAGAACACCTGGCAAAGTTATCCTTCAGGAATGAAAGGGGCAGAAAGACCTTCCCAGACAAACAAAAGCTGGGGCAATCTATCACAACTGGACTTGCCTCACAAGAAATGTTGAAAGGAGTCATTCAAGTTGAAATGAAAAGATATTAGCTAGTATCATGAAAACACATGAAAATATAAAACACGCTGGTAAAGGCAAGTATATAGTCAAATTCAGAATACTCTAACACTATAATATGGTGGTGTTTTAACCACTTAAGTCTAGTATAAAGATTAAGGGACAGCAGTATTAAATTTAACTATACCTATAGATCATATGTTAATGGATATACAATATAAAAAAAAAGATAAATTGCGAAATCGAAAACATAAAAGGGGAGAGAGTAAAAGGGTATAGCTGAGCATTGATTGAAGTAGTTATCAGCATAAAATAGATTGCATATGTTTCAGGTAAGCCTTATGGTACTCACAAAGCAAAAACCTATGGTAGATTCACAGAAGATAAAAGAGAGGAACCTAGACATATCACTATGGAAAATCATCAACTCAAAAAGGAAGCTAGCAAGAGATGAAGAAATGAATAAAGGAACTACAGAACATCCAGAAAAAATATAATGGCATTAGTAAGTCCTTACATATCATTAATTACCCCAAATGAAAATGCACTAAATTCTCCCATCCAGTAGATTGTGTGGCTAGATGGAAAAAGAGAGAAAACCCAACTCTATGCTGCCTACAAGGGATTCAATTAGCTTTAGGGATACAAATAGGCTCCAAGTGAAGGGATGGAAAAGATATTCCATGCAAGTGGAAACTAAAAGAGAGCAGAAAAACCAAACTGTAAGCCCAAAACAGAAACAAGAGACAAAGAAGATTATTATAAAATGAAAAAGGAACCAATTCACCAAGAAGATACAACAATCATAAATGTATCTGCACACAAATTGGAGTACCTAAATATATTAAGCAAATACTTACAGGTCTGAAGGGAGAAATAGACAACACTACAATAATAGCAATGGATAGGTCATCCAGATAGAAAGTCAACAAGGAAACACTGGACTTGAACTATACTTTGAACTACAGGGATTTAACAGACTTATACAGTCCATTCCATCCAACACCTTCAACATACACATTCTTCTCAAGCACACATGGAATCTATTCTCCAAGATAGATCATATCAAGGGTCACAAAACAAGTCTTAGCAAATTTCAGAAGATCCAAATTATACCAACTATCTTTGCACACCACAGTGGTATGAAACTAGAAACCAGTAACATGAGGAAAGCTGAAAAATTCACAAATATGTGGAAATTAAGCAATACAATCCTGAACAATCATTGGGTCAAAGAAGAAATCAAAAGACAAATAAGAAATACCGTGATATAAGTTAAACTGGAAATGCAATATACCAAAACCTATGGGATGCAGTGAAAGCAGTGCTAAGGAGGACATTTATAGAAATGAATGCCTACATTTAAAAAAAAGAGAGATCTCAAATAAACAACCTAACATTAAATCTCAATGAAACCAAGAACAAACTAAGCCCAAAGTGAGCATAAGGAAAGAAAATAACCAAGATCAGAGCATAAATAAATAAAATAGAAGCCAGAAAAACAATAGAAAATATCGATAAAACTAACAGCTGGTTTTTTTTTAATGTTTGTTTATTTTTGAGAGAAGGAGACAGAGTGTGAGTGGGAGAGGCGCAGAGAGAGAGGGAGACACAGAATCGGAAGCAGGCTCCAGGCTCCGAGCTGTCAGCACAGAGCCTGACGCGGGGCTTGAACTCATGAGTGGTGAGATCATGACCTGAGCTGAAGTCAGATGCTTAACCGGCTGAGTCACCCAGGCACTCCTAAGAGCCAGCTTTTTAAAAAAAGATATACAAATTTAACAAATCAATAGCTAGACTAAGAAGACCAAGACTAACTAAAATAAATACAATCAGAAATAACAGAAAAGACAAAAGACAACATCCTTTCATGAGAAAAGTCTCAGCAAGTTGTGTATAGTGGGAATACACCTCAACATAATAAAGTCCATATATGACAAACACACAGCTGATATCATATTAAGTAATGAAAGACTGAAGCTCCCCTTCTAAGATCAGGAAGAAGACAAGGGTTCCAACGCTCACCACTCATATTCAACATGGTACTGGGAGTCCTAGCTAGAGCAATCAGGCAAGAAAAAGGAACAAAACGTATTCAAATTGGAAAAGAAGAAGTAAAATTGTCTCAGTCTGCAGATGTTATGATCTTATAAGAAAAAATCCTAATGAACCCACCAAAAAACTGTCTGCACTAATCAAAAGATTTAGTAAAGTTGCAGGATAGAAAAGCAACAGATAGTGTTCAGCTGTGTTTCTATACACTTACAACAAAGCATAGAAATAAAGAAAACAGCAATAAAGAAAACACTCCCATTCATAATAGCATCAGAAAAAATAACATACTTGGGAATGAATTTAACCAAGGAAATGAAAGATCTGTACGTAGAAAACTACAAGACTTTGATGAAAGAAACTGAAGAGACCACAAATGGAAAGATATTCCGTTCATAGACTGGAAGAATGAATTTTGTTAAGGCGTCCATACTACAAAAAATCATCTATAGATTCAATGAAATCCTTTTCAAAATTCCAATGGTATTTTTCACAGAAATAGAAAAAAAACTATCTTAAACTTTGTATGGAACCCCAAAAGACCCTGAATAGCCAAAGCAATACTGAGAAAGAAGAACAAAGCTGAAGGCCTCACACTTCCTGATTTCAAACTGTACTTCAAAACTAAAGTGATCAGAACAGTACGGTTCTGGCACAAAAGTAATCACGTAGACCCATAGAGCAGAATCAAGAGCCTAGAATGAAACCCTTACATTATACAGTCAACCAATATTTTATAAGAAAGCTAAGAATACTGAAAGGGGAAAGAATACTTCTCTTTAATAAATGATGTTGGGAAAACTGGATAACTATATGCAGAAGAATGAAATTGATCCCTATCTTACACCACTCAGGAAAATTAAATAGAAATAAATTAAAGACTTAAACATAAGACTTGAAATCATACAACTTCTAGAAGAAAACTTGAGCGAAAACCTCCTTGACAGTGGACGTAGGCAACGACTTTTTTGGATCTGAGACCAAAAGCATAAGCAACAAAAGCAAAAATTAATGTTAGACTACAGCAAAATGAAAAGCTTTTGCACAGCAAAAGAAACAATCAACAAAATGAAAAGGCAACCTACTTAATGGAAGAATATATTTGTGAACCATATATCTGATAAGGGGTTAATAATCAAAAGACATAAAGAACTCACTTAATAGCCAACCCCCCCCAACACAATCTGATTAAAAATGGCAAAGGACCTGGAGAGACATTTTTCCAAAGCAGACATTCAAATGGCCGAAGGTTCATGAAAAGGTGCTTTATGTTACCAATCATCATGGAAATGTTAGAATGGCAATCATCGAAAAGACAACAGGTGCTGCCTGGTGAGGATGTGGAGAAAAGAGAACCCTTGTGCACTGTTGGTGGGAATATAAATTGGTATAGCTGCTATGGAAAACACTACAGAAGCTCCTCAAACATTAAAAACTAAAACTAAAATACAATCCAGAAGTCCTACTTCTGGGTATATAGCCGAAGGAAATAAAATCAGGACCTCAAAGAGACAGCTGCACTCCAATGTTTACCGTAGCATCACTCACTATAGCCAAGATATGGAAACAACCTAAGTGTCCATCTATGCATGAATGGATAAAGAAGATGTGATATATGTATATGATGGAATATCATTCAGCCTCAAGAAAGAGAAAATCCTAGCTTTTATGACAATACAGATGGTTCTTCAGGACACTGTGTTAAGTGAAATAACTCAGACGATGAAAGATACATGGTCTCATTATACGTGGAATCGAGAAAAGCCTAACTCTTAAGGGAGTTCCCAGAATAGGATGATCCTAAGCTCAACTCATCCCAAGGATACACCTAGATAACCTCCCTATCAGTGTAAATAATCCAGAAAAAGACCCAAAGACTGACAGAACAAACTCCACACCTGAAATATAGAGAAGAGGTGACACTGAAACGGTAGGAAGGGTGGAGACATAGTCAGGAACCAAACTGACCTACAAGACTGTGTCCACAGGCAGAAGACATACCACAGGCATGAAGAAGGGAGAGAAGCAGACCCCACCCCAGGCACCCCAGGCATGGGGGACCCATACTGGGAAGACAAATCCCCATAACATTTGACTTTGAAAACCAGAGAGCTTTCACATCACAATTTCTTACCGTCAGTGGGGCTTATTACCTAGAACTTTAAAAATCAGTGGACTTAGCTCAGGGAGAGCTAGAGGGCTATAAGAAACTGAGTTCCCACACTTAAACAGACAGCATAACAAAGCCCCACAGACATACAGCATTGAAAAATGCCTAGGGCAAATAAGATTTATTTACTCAATTCAGAACAGGTACTGGAGGGGCAGGAATCTTTAGGAGACTTTTCCAAGAACAAAAGAGATGGCAGGCGCCATCTTCCTCCTTGCCCCCAGCCTAGATACACGGCCACCTGCAGGAACCCGAGCAGCCTGAACGCTCTCCATCTAGCTTGCTAACAGCGCTCATCGCCTCACACTCTTCTGTGGACCTGCCCCCTACAAACAGCCCTCAGCAGTTCTCCAAAGCCACCGTAGGTCCTCTTCCATAGCAGACCCACGCAAACCTTGTGAACACCACATGCCCCCACCCCACCTTCTCCGGCAGACCTGCGTCATCCAACAGGCCCTCAGCAGGGGTCCTTCCAAAGCAGCGCCATAGACACGGCAGTGTGCAAGCAGCCCTGACGGGGCCCAGCACCGCTTCAAAGTGACCCCTGCCCTGGGGATAGGAGAAGGTAATCACAAACACCCGTCAGACTGCAGTCCCAGCAGTAGGCGGGGGGAAGACATCTGGTTTGACTGCAGGCCCTGCCCACCAGTGAAAGAACACAGGGAAAGCACCCTGTAATTCCGTTCCACTGCAGCTATGGCAAATGCCTGGTCTGACCCATCTCTAGCCCACGGCAGCCCTAGAATGGCCCACTAACTACACGGGGCCCAAACCCTGCCCGTAACAGGCAAAAAGAGCCACTGTAGTCAGCTGCACTGAAGGCAAACGTGGCTCGGCCACAATAGTAAGGCATACACAACACACACAGGAGATACCCCTGAAGCATCAGGTTTTGGTGAACAGGGGACACTGCACTGCAGGGTACTTTAGGACCTCTTCTTCATAAGGCCACCCAAAGAAACAACAGAGAGTTACACAACATCAGGAGACAGGAATATGTCACAAACGAAAGGACAGGACAAAATCGCACCAAGAGACCTAAACAAAATGGAGATAAGGAATACACTTGATAGAGAATTTAAAGTAATGGTGATAAAGATAGTCACTGGAGTTGAGAAAAGAGTGGATGACCTCAGTGAGACCCTCAACAGAGATAAAAAAACAAACCATAAAAAAGAACCAATCAGAAATGAAGAATTCAGTAACCGGAGTTAAGAATACACTAGATAGAATAGAGAGTACACTGGAGGAAGCAGAATGTGCAAATGACCTAGAGGACAGAGTAATGGAGAGCAATCAAGCTGGACTGGAGAGAGAGAAAAAATAATAGATGAGAACAGACAATGGGAACTCAGTGACAACATCAAGCATAGCAACACTGGCATTACAGGGATCCCAGAAGGGGAAGAGAGAGAAAAGGGGAGAGAAAATTTATTGCAAGAAACAATAGCTGAAAACTTCCCAGATCTGGGGGAGGAAACAGAAGTCCTGGTTCAGGAGGCACAGAGAGACCCCAACAAAATCAACCCAAGGAGGTGTACACCAAGATACACAGTAATTAAAATGGCAAAAAGTACAGGTAACGAGAGAATTTCAAAGCAGCGAGAGAAAACAGTTACCTACCAGGGAAACCCCACAAAGCTATCGGCTGATTTTTCAGCAGAACCTTTGCAGGCCAGAAGGGAGTAGCATGATGTATTCAAAGCGCTGCAAGGAAAAACCTGTAACCAAGAACACTTGACCCAGCAACGCTATCATGCAGAACAGAAGGAGACAAAGGGTTTCCCGGACAAACAGAAGTGAAAGGAATTCATCACCATGAAACCAACCTTACAGAAAACGTTAAAGTGGGTTCTGTGAGTGGAAAGGGAAGCGCATAAGCGGAAGTAAGAGAAGTAGGAAGCAGAAGTAGGAAGCACAAAGCAGTAAAATTCGGTACATCTATAAATATCAGTCAATGGATTCACAAAATAAAATGACATAAAGCATGACACTATATACCTAAAACATGGGGTGGAGGAAGTAAAAATTTAGCACTTTTAGAATAGTTTCGAATGCAAGTGACCATGACCTTAGTATAGACTGTTACATGCACAAGATGTTATATATAAGCCTAACGGTAACAAGTAAAAGCAACCATAAAACAAGTAACAAAATAGCAATAAGTACATATTTATCAGTAATTACTCTGAATGTAAAAGCACTAAATGCTCTAATCAAAGGACATAGAGTGACAGAGTAGATAAAAAAACCAAGACCATTTATATGCTGAGACTCATTTCAGACCTAAAGACCCATGCAGATTGAAAGTGAAGAGATAGAGGGGTGCCTGGGTGGCTCGGTCAGTTAAGTGTCCGACTTCGGCTCAGGCCGTGATCTCGTGGTTCTTGAATTCGGGCCCCGCATCAGGCTCCGTGCTGACAGCTCAGGGCCTGGAGCCTACTTCAGAGTCGGTGTCTCCTTCTCTCTCTCTGCCCCTCCCCTGCTTGCATTCTGTCTCTGTCTCTCCCAAAATTAAATACACATTAAAAATTTGTTTAAGGGGGCGCCTGGGTGGCGCAGTCGGTTAAACGTCCGACTTCAGCCAGGTCACGATCTCGCAGTCCAGGAGTTCGAGCCCCGCGTCAGGCTCTGGGCTGATGGCTCAGAGCCTGGAGCCTGTTTCCGATTCTGTGTCTCCCTCTCTCTCTGCCCCTCCCCCGTTCATGCTCTGTCTCTCTCTGTCCCAAAAAAAATAAATGTTGAAAAAAAAATTAAAAAAAAAATTTGTTTAAAAAAGTGAAGACATGGAAAATATTTGCCATGCAAATGGACATGAAAAGAAGGTAGGGATAGCCATACTTATATTGGATAAAATAGACTTTTAACAAAAAAGACTAACAAGAGACAAAGAAGGCCACTACTTAATCATAAAGGGAACAATCAAACAAGAAGATACAACAATTGTAAATTGTGTGCACCCAATGGGAGTACCCAAATACATAAAGGATCGATTAACAAACATAAAGAAAGTAATTGATAGTAATATAATAGTAGAGGGCTCTCACATACCACTTACATCAACGGAGAGATCATCGAAACCGAAAATCAACAAGGAAAGTGGCTTTGAATGACACATCAGAGCAGATGGATCTAACAGATAAACTCAAAACGTTCCATCCTAAAGCAGTGGACTATACATACTTTTCAAGGGCACGTGGAACATTCTCCAGAAGACATCACATATCAGGCCAGAACATAACTCTCAACAACAAATTCAAACAGATTGAAGTCATACCATGCATCTTTTCTGAACACAATGCCATCAAATTGGAAATGAACCACAAGAAAAAATCTGGAAAGAACAGAAATACATTGAGGTTAAATAACCCGCTACTAAACAATGAATGGGTGAACCAATAAATCAAAGAAGAAACCAAAAATATACATGGAGACAGATAAAAATGAAAACAAAATTGTCTAAAATCTTTGGGATGTGGCAAAAGCTGTTCTAAAGCAGAAATTTTTAGCAATATGGGCCTACCTCAAGAAGCAAGAAAAATCTCAAACAACCTACCACTGCACTTAAAGAAGCTAGAAAGAGAACAACAAACAAAACCCAAAACCAATAGAAGGAAGGGATTCATAATATTAGAGCAAAAATTTTAAAAATAGAAGCAAAAAAAACAATAGAACAGATCAATGAAACCAGGAGCTGGTTCTTTGAAAAGATCAACAAAATTGATAAACCTTTAGCCAGACTCATTAAAAAAAGAGAGATAACTCAAGTAAACAAAATCAGAAATGCAAAAGAAGAAAAAACAACCAACACCACAGAAATACAAAGGATTATGAGAGAATATTGTAAAAAACTATATGCCAATAAATTGAACAAACTAGAAGAAATGGATAAGTTCCTCGAACCATACAAACTACCAAAACTGAAAAAGGAAGAAACAGAAAATTTGAACAGACCAATAACCAGCAAAAAAAAAAAAAAAAAAAAAAAAAAAAGAATCAGTCATCAAAAAGCTTCAAACAAACAAAAGTCCAGGCCCAGATGCCTTCACAGGTGAATTCTACCAAACATTTAAAGAAGAGTTAATACCTATTCTTCTCAAACTATTCCAAAAAATAGAAAAGGAAGGAACACTTCCAAATTCATTCTATGAGGCCAGCATTACCCTGATGCCAAAACCAGATAAAGACACTACCAAAAAACAGAACTGCAGGCCAGTATCCCTGATGAACATAAATGCAAAACTCCTCAGCAAAACACTAGCAAACCAAATTCCACAATACATTAAAAAAAAATCATTCACCACGATCAAGTGGGATTTATTCCTGGGTTGCAAAGGCAGTGCAATATTTGCAAATCAATCAATGTGATACATCACATCAATAACAGAAAGGATAAGAACCATATGATTTTTTCAATAGATGCAAAAAGTCTTTGACAAAGTACAACATCCATTCATGATAAAAAAAAAAAAAACCCTCAACAAAACAGGTTTAAAGGAAACGTACCTCAACGTAATAAGGGCCATATATGATACACCCTAGTTAACATACTTCTCAAAGGGGAAAAACTGCAAGCCTCTCCGCTAAGGTCAGGAACAAGACAAAGATGTCCAATGTCACCACTTTTAATTCAACATTGTACTAGACGTCCCAACCACAGAAATCAGACGACAACAACAAAAGGCCTCCAGATCAGTAAGGAAGAAGTAAAACTTTCACTATTTGCAGGGACATGATACTATAGAAAACCTGAAAGACTCCACACACACGAAAAAACTGCTAAAACTGATAAATGAACTCAGTGAAGCCACAGGATACAAAATCAACATACAGAAATCTGTTGCATTTCTACACACCAATAAGAAAGAGAAATTCAGAAAACAATCCCATTTATAATTGTACCAAAAATGACAAGATGCCTAGGAATAAACCTAACCCAAAAGGCGAAAGACCTGTAGCTGAAAACTATAAAACACTGATGAAAGACACTGAAGATAAACAAATGGAAAGATATTCCATGCTCATGGACTGGAAGAACAAATATTGTTAAAGTGTCTGTACCACCCAAAGCCATCTACACATTTAGTGCAATCCCTATCAAAATGCCAACAGCATTTTTCACAGACCGAGAACAAATAATCCTAAAGTCTGTATGGAACCACAAAAGACCCCAAATGGCTAAAGCGATCTTGAAAAAGAAAAGCCAAGCTGGAGGCATCACAATTCCAGACTTCAAGTTATACTACAAAGCAGTAGTGATCAAAACAGTATGGTACTGGCACAAAAGCAGACACACAGCTCAATAGAACAGAATAGAAAACCCAGAAATAAACCCACAACTAAATGGTCACTCTCGACAAAGCAGGAAAGAGTATGTAATGGGAAAGAGACAGTCTCTTCAACAAATGGTGCTGGGAAAACTGCTCAACTACATGCAAAAGAATGAAACTGAACCACTTTCTTATACCATACAGAAAAATAAATTCAAAAATGGATTAAGACCTAAATATGAGACCTGAAACCATAAAGATCCTAGAAGAGAACACAGGCAGGAAGGTCTCTGACGTTGGCCACAGCAACATTTTTCTAAATATGTCCCCTGAGGCAAGAGAAACAAAAGCAAAAATAAACTATTGGGACTACATCAAAAACAAAAAGCTTCTGCACATTGAGGGAAACAATCTGCAAATCTAAAAGGCAACCTACAGAATGGGAGAAGATATTTGCAAATGACATAGCTGATAAAGGGTTAGTATCTAAAATATATAAAGAGGGGCACCTGGGTGGCTCAGTCGGTTGAGCATCCGACTGCGGCTCAGGTCATGATCTCACAGTTCCTGAGGGGCGCCTGGGTGGCGCAGTCGGTTGAGCGTCCGACTTCAGCCAGGTCACGATCTCGCGGTCCGTGAGTTCGAGCCCCGCGTCAGGCTCTGGGTTGATGGCTCAGAGCCTGGAGCCTGTTTCCGATTCTGTGTCTCCCTCTCTCTCTGCCCCTCCCCCGTTCATGCTCTGTCTCTCTCTGTCCCAAAAATAAATAAACGTTGATCTCACAGTTCCTGAGTTTGAGCCCCACGTCAGGCTCTGTGCTGACAGCTCGGAGCCTGGAGCCTGCTTCACATTCTGTGTCTCCCTCTCTCTGCCCCTCCCCCTCTGTGTCTCAATAATAAATAAACATTAAAAAAATTTAAACTTCTACTATGTCAAAAGCTGGGAGGAATATTAACATTGCGTAAAATAGGAAAAGTGCAATATTTCTAGTATACAAAGAAGATTCAATCAATAGTAGGAAAAAGACCAAAAACCAGTAGAAAAAATTTTAAATATGTGAATGATTGATTCACAAAGATAAAGCTAGTATTTAATAAACCTAAGTATTCTACCCTATGAAAAAGGATCTTTGTCAATCGTTTTTTGCCACATCACTCAATAAATATTTCTTGCATGAATGAACAAATGAATGAAAAGATGCTCAGTGTCACTAGCAGTCGGGACCATGCAAATTAAATAACAATGAAATATAATTATCCTCAATGGTACTGGACAGGTGAAGAGATCAATGAAATCCAGTATAACAGGATGTGGATGACGGGTGCTCTGATCGGAAGTTATTGATGCATTGATGCTGTGTCAAAAGCCAATGAAGAAAGGAAAGTTTATCCAATAGATGAAACTGAAAACATTAATTTGCAACTTCGGATACAGCAAAATCATACTCATATCAATATGAATTCTCACACGGAGTCTAATATAAAATAATAACAAAACAAGCAAAAACAAATGTTTTTCAAACGCATGGGGGGAATACTTTCCAAATCTTAAACTGAGAGACAAAAATCACTAAAAAATTCAATCCCTGTATTTACCTAATTAAAAAGTAAAGGCAAACAATATGCAGAAAACTACATGTAACATTAAATATGAAAGTAATTAATATGAATTCATAATAATATTGTCTCCACTAGGATTATGAATCAATAGAAAGAATACCTTGTTAACAACACAATAGGGAAAATCACATCACTACTAATCAAAAAATACAAACGAAAGGAACAATTTTACCTTTCAAAATATTTATAATTACCGTTGATGATAGTGAAAGCTGGTAACAGAAGATGGGTGAACTTTTTACAGACCTGTGGAAAATAATTTGATACATTGTACCTTGAAAGATCCATTTGTATTGGGGAAATCATGGAGCATCCAGAAAGAACCTGCAGGTTCCGTGGGAGGAATTCAATTAGCTTCACGAGCTGCTGCAATGTTTGATCCAAGGCCATGCTCTGCAGTTGAGTGAGTATGGAAGGGTACCAGGCTTGGCCATTTCTGCCTAACGTAGGACATTTCTATGAACAATCACCACAATTCCTCTTGGGGACTGAGAAAGATTCTCTTAGAGCTGTACCGCAGTCTGAGAATTTTCCCAAACAAGTCTCCTTCTTTCCTTCCATAGGTGTCTGACCTAGACTGTGATCTGAGTCTCTCCTTGCCTACCCTTATGCCCTCTACTATGTATCTTTCACAAGGATTTCCCTCAATAAATCTCTGGCACTTCTAACTCCCTCTTAGCATCTGATGCCCAAAAGACCCACACTGACACAACCATTGATTTTGCTTTGTGGAATTTATACCAAGGAAGCATTCCCAAACATGGAACAAAGCTTTATACATGAATATCCTCATCTAGCATAATAATATGCAACAAAATGAGAGAAAAAACGATAGTTTCAACAACTGGAAAATGGTGAAGAAAAAATGCAGAATACTTTGTAGCTGTTAAATTCATACATATGGCCTATTTGCAACAATATGGAGAATGTTTGTTATGTGAAATAGATAGGAAATAAAATTGCACATACAGTATTATCATGATTATATAAGCAATTAAACCAAAAAAGAACTAAAACAAAATCACAGTGAAAATCGATCCAACGTAAGTTTTGACGTGCTAGATCTGAATAGTTAAAATGTTACGGTATTTTAGGTATTTGTTGATAAACTGTAATTTTTTAAATTTTATTTACTTAGAGAGAGAGAGAGCATGGGAGGGGCAGAGAGAGAAAATCCCAAGCAGACTCTGCACTGTCAGCGTGGAGTCTGATGCGGGGCTCGAACCCACAAACTGCGAGAACATGACCCGAGTCAAAGTTGGACACTGAACCAACTGAGCCACCCAGGCCCCCTGATAAACTGTATTGTAAATATAGTCAGCTATATTATCTTTTTAAAGGCTAACAGTTAGTGACTCCAGTCTTTGAATTTAGTGACCATTAGTATGTTGTAGTTCCCGTGAAGAAATAGAGCAAGAATCTATCCCTGAGACTAACTGATGGTCGTTGAAAAGGAAATAGGCAATTCTTTTGAAAATGAAAGGCAAATTTGTATCACGTGGTATGGGAGGCATGCACTGATTGAGGCCAGTAGGTGAACTTATGGTGCTCACAGTTGTAATACACATTTCCTGTCCTATGAGCATGTGTACGGATACAGCTTCTTGATTATGTGTATCCAATGCTTGTATTTGATCGGTCCTGAGACATTTCACATGTCTCCTTTCCAACTGCTCTCTCTCTCTTCATCGCACTTTGCTCATTTTTGGTGCCATCTTAAAACTACTTTGGACTTCCAGGGTATTTAATCTCTTCTAATGTCATACTATCAGCATTTCTTCAACAATGTCTCAGAGCCATCTTAAAATTGGAATTTTAAATCTTTTAGAAACTAAACAAATGCAAAAAAGCGTAAAGTTGTCTCATTAAAGAATAAATCAAGGAAGTTACACCATTATTACGCAGTAGAATCCATTCAAAGTGACTGAAATACTTTTAAAGTTACATTTCTCAAATGTTTACTTATTCTTTTTTTGAGTATGAAATTTATTGTCAAATTGGTTTCCATACCACACCCAGTGCTCATCCCAACAGGTGCCCTCGTCAATGCCCATCACCCACCCCCCTCTCCCTCCCACACCCCATCAACCCTTGTGTTTATTCTCAGTTTTTAAGAGCCTCTTATGGTTTGGCTCTCTCCCTCTCTAACTTTTTTTTCCTTCCCCTCCCCCATGGTCTTCTGTTAAGTTTCTCAGGATCCACATAAGAGTGAAAAAATGTTTACTTATTCTTGATATACCTTGACTCCCTTTTAAAGCTCAACCCATAGAGCAAAGGGTTCACATACATACATAATAACATAACATAACATAACATAACATAACATAACATAACAATAACATAACATACATCAGAATCACCTGGAAGCCTTGTTATAGTATGGATTTCTGGGCACTGCCCCTGGAGTTAATGATATGGGGTAAGAGGTGGGGGTGGGGGGCAGAGAACTTGCACTTTTAACAACCTCTCAGGTGTTGCTGATGTTGCTAGTCTGGGAACCAGTCTCGAAGACCAGGGCCCTAGAATCTTCACTGAAATTGCAGTTGCTAAGGTCAAACAGCCCATCCCCATGTAGCTGAATCTCATGAGCACCCCCATCAACATATCTAACTTCCTCAGTTTGACCATATGACTTCTTGAAATAGTCTCCTCTGTTGATTGTCACATACCAGCCTTCTCTACTGGTTTTTCTTCTTCCCCATTGGCCATTTTCCCCCTCATTTTCCCTCAAGGATATTCCATCTCTAATGGAAATGTTTGGAGTTTCTCAAGGTTGGGTTCTAGGTCTAAACCCATATATTAAAATGCAGTGTTTAAAATAAAATAAAATAAAATAAAATAAAATAAAATAATATAATATAATATAATATAATATAATATAAAATACAATGTTTATGGTGATGATCACAAATTAATATCTCTACCCTTTCCTCTGAATTTAAGACTCATTTTTCTCAACTACCTACTTGTTTCCATTTGGAGATTTCATCAACGTTGCAAGCTTAACTTGTCTGTTACAGAACACTTTTCTCTCCTAAATCTGTTTCCCATAGTATTCCCTATGTCAATAAATGGGATCCAAATTGACCAAATTCTCAAGACAGAAACTGAGTCATCTTTGAGTCCTGCTTTTTTCTTCTCTCTCCCTTTCCCATCGCCTCCTACTCCACATCCAAACAATCAATAAGAACAGTTGCTTCAACCTCCAAACTGTATTTCAAATCTTTGCTCTCCATCACCAACAACCATCACCTTGCTCCAAGCTACCAGCATCTGTTGAGTGTACGACCGCAGCCCTCTCCTAACAACTAGACACTGTCATCACTATAACTGGTTCACATCAGTCCCCTTGCTTAAAGTTCACAATGGCTTCCAATTATAATTGGAATAAGTGCCAATTCCTTTCTCTGCCCAGTGAGGCCTTTGATCATGCTGTCTGTCCTCAGCCTACGTCTTCAGTCTCATCTGATACCAGTGTCCCCTATGTCTCCTAAATTCCAGCCATGTTAATGTTCTGTCAGTTTCTTTGCAAAGCACCATAAGTACTTTCCCACATTAGAGTCTTTACAAATTTTTTTCCCTTTTGACTGGGATGCTTTCCCCCAGCTTTGTATGGTTTTATTTTAAATATCCTCTGTTCAGAGAGGCCTTTCCTGCCTACTCTGCCTAAAGGAGGATCACCTCTGGTATTCGCCATATCAAGTCCATTGTTATTGCCTTCGGAGGACAATATATACTCCTTGTATATTTCTATTTACTTGGCTACTACCTGTTTCCCTTCTAGAATGTATACGAAAGAAGAGACTTTGTCTATTTCATTCCTTACTATATCCCTAGAGTCTAGTTCAGTGCCTGGAAATTAGTAGGCATTTAACAGTTATTTTATTGACTTTATAAAGAATTTTAAGTAAATAATTAAGCACTCACAAATGTATCTTACTCATAAAATTACTACCTGGCCATCACAATGTTTCCTTATTTGTAGATTAATAAACATGGTTTTCTCATGATGACTGGGTACCTGAGTGTTCATTGGTTAGAGAAGTGAAGTGAAATCCTCTCCAAGATGGTAAAATTTTAGACGTTCACACCTGGAATACACACACACACACCCCATAGATACATACATGTGCACACATACGGAAGTCAACCTTGCATATTGAGAGTATGGGTGATTGTTCCCATTATTTTCTGTACGCTTTAAGTATTACTATGCCATACTGGCTAACACGTTTCCACGTACCAGATATTTGGCAGTGTTTCACGTGCATTACTTTAACTGTCTCCTAAACTCATGAGGTTGGTAATATAATTCTTGTTATTTTATACATCAATGCAACCGAGGCACAGAGAAGTAATTAATATTCCAAAGGTCATACAACCACCAGGTGCCAGAGATGAGGCTTGACTCATCTGACTCCAGTCCATGCTCCCAAATTCTACATTACGCTTTCTTTCTAAAGAACACACACATTAAAAAACAACAGCAACAACAAGAAACAAACAAACAAAAAACTACTACAATGACTAATACGCCTATTACAATGCTTACATTTTATACATTGCTGGAATCTCATTTACATTTCTAGGTATTTATCAAATACATTTCTAGGTATTTATCAAAGCTTTATTAAGCTTTGATTGGACTTCTCTTGGGAGATGAAAACATTTATATTTTATAAGCAATGTGAACAAAGGGTCGTTTATTTGTGTCCAGTGAATGTCTCTATGACAAACGAGAGGAAACTTGAAGCACAGAGGGGCCTGGGAGAAAGAGTCGAAAGAAGGACACAACAAAGTAAGGGGTTTCCTTTATGTCTTCTAACATTCGTGTGCATTTTTTATTCGTTTAAAGTTTTTACTTTAATTCCAGTTAACCTACAGGGTTATATGAGTTTAGGTACCCAAAGAATGACATCACTTGTACCCGGCACAAGTCTGAGGAAAAAAGGGGTTGGAAAGATTCCCCCGATTTCCCTCCTTTCATGCTAAGTAAAATGACTATCTTTCAGGGTAACCTGCTCCAAGAAGGGGCAGAGGTGGTGGCAGCACGCCCTCAGGCTCAATGAGAAGTCACTGGCAAGAGCAACAGTGGAGGCGATTGCCCTGCCCAGGCCAGGCTGAGTCTGGAGAACCTGGACAGCCACGACTCTTCCGTGGCCTGTGCTTCTATGACGAGGAAATTAAAGACATGACTTATAAGATATTGCATCTGTATATTCCCAGGTAAGACAATTATCCACAGTCCTATGTTTTATAGACTTTTTTTAAAGACTTATTTATTTGAGAGAGAGACAGAGAGACAGAGAGAACAAGCAGCAGTGGGGGCAGAGAGCGCGGGAACAGAGGATCCAAAGCAGGCTCTGCGCTGACAGAAGTGAGCCCAATGCGGGGCTCGAACTCATGAGCTGTGAGATCATGACCTGAACCAAAGTGGGATGCTCAACTGACTGAGCCCCCCCAGGTGCCCCTATATATTTTTTTTTAAAAAAATAATGAGCAAGCCTATAAAACTTTTCTAGAATAACAAATACAGTAAGGAAAATGCTTGCCTTCTAGAAAAACTAGTTTATCAGACAATGAGAACTCTATGGTACACTATGATGTGGATGTGGTCTTTTTTTCTGTTTCTAACCTTTGTTGTTGAAGTTGTTACTTTCCCTGTTGGGAAGTAAGATTAAATTTTCACTTTGGTAATAATTACATCTCCAGATCATTTGCCTCATTTATCCCAGACAACGGTCTCTCCTCTTTCTCTATGATCTCTAAATCTCATCTGATGTTTATCCTAAGTTATCTGTTGTCTATGTGTATTTTTAAAATTGAATACCTCCCCTCTGATACTCCTTGGAAGTGGGTAGATTAAAATAATGAGATTAAAAAAAAAACACTTTAGAGCTATTTAAAAAACCTGAATGCATACCAGGGAGTTCTATAAATCGCTGGTGAACTCTGGGACCACAGAGGGATTAAAGTCAACTAGGTAGTACCTGGATCATTTTCATTTGGGAAATGCTCACTTCAATTTCAAGCTAATTTTGCTTCTAATGTTTCTCTGTGTGAATGAAAAGGAAGTGTTTCTACTCTAAGAAGATCACTACATTTGGAATCATTATATACTACAAACCTCAGAATCAAAAGTAGTTTTTTATTCTGAGTCTGCCTAATGTGCCCAATTTAAACCAGACTCATGTAAAGACAAAAACTGCCATTAAGTTTGAAGACTTTCAAGTTATACTGCATTGTTTTTCCAGGGTTACTATTCCTGAAAGGGTGACCATATATAGAACAACTTAAGAGAGTGGATGAAGGTTTGTTGATTAGCAGTTCTGTGTTTTCTCTCTGCATGGTATAGGAAAGAGGAGCAAAGACACTGGAACTTGACAAAATTCTTGGCATCTGACAATAAAAACTCATGTCACCATGTCAACAGACAGAATGACCTTTTCTGCCACATTGAACCCCCACCACTAAGAGGTTAGTTTGATTCTGACAATGTCAGACATCTCTTCTTGTTTGTAGACAAAGTGCATTTTACTATTAGCAAAGATATTCAGTGGGGCCGTCCTCTTATGTTGCTAATGCACTTCATACAGAGCTCTGCATTTTAACAACTTCTACCCTAGGAGAATCCATTGAATACAGATAATAGTCTACAATAAGAGAGCAAACGAATAAATACGTGAATTGTACTCGATGGCCTCCCTATTAAGTAATTTGATTTCTCTAAAACCATAAAGTCATTAAGTTTTTCTGATTACCATTTCCCTTTGCCAAGGCACAATCAGACATTGAATTAAAGCACTGATTCTCCATGGTTTTCCATTTACCATAGTTTTCTCAGTAAGCATAGTCCAGCAAAAGATCCCGCTAGACTTCCACTATACCTCCGTTCTTTTACCCACCCCCAATCACTATCCCCAGACATGTTTACATGTCGAAAAAGCTGTGTTTGCTACTTGTGACTATTTCTAAGTTGACGAGTTAAGGCTATACACTTTTTCCTCTTTTGTGTTGCTTTGAGGAATATATCACTAGATACATAAATGAATAGTGCTATAGGTAAAAAGTAAGGAGAGCAGCATTATCAGGCAGGTTAACTGGTTAGATTTATTTTTTTGTCGTTTAAGGTAATGTATACAGTAAAATAAAATGATGAGTCATTTAATCTTTCTATTTAAAATTTTCCTGGCTCGGGGCACCTAGATGACTTAATCCGTTGAGCGTCTGACTTCGGCTCAGGTCATGATCTCACAGTTTGTGAGTTCGAGCCCCACTACGGGCTTGCTGCCGTCAGCCTGTCAGTGTAGAGCCTGCTTCAGATCCTCTGTCCCCTCCCCTTCTCTCTCTCTCTGACCCTCCCCCGCGTGTGCTCTCCCAAAAATAAATAAATATTTTAAAATTTTATTTATGTATTTATGCATGTATGTATGTATGTATGTATGTATTTATGTATTTATTTATTTAAAAATACTTTATTGTCAAATTGGCTTACATACAACATCCAGTGCTCATCCCAACAAGTGCCCTCCTCAGTACCCATCACCCATTTACCCCCTCTCCCCCACTCCCCCATCACCCTCAGTTTGTTCTCAGTATTTCAGAGTCTCTTATGGTTTGCCTTCCTCCCTCTCTGTTTGTAACTATTTTTCCCCCTTCCCCTCCCCCATGGTCTTCTGTTAAGTTTCTCAAGATCCACATAGGAGTGAAAACATATGATATCTGTCTTTCTCTGTATGACTTATTTCACTTAGCATAATACCCTCCAGTTTCATCCACAGTGCTGCAAATAGCACGATTTCATTCTTTCTCATTGTGAAGTAGTATTCCATTGTATGTATAAACCACATCTTCTTTATCCATTCGTCAGTTGATGGACATTTAGGCCGTTTCTTTAATTTGGCTATTGTTGAAAGTGCTGCTATAAACATTGGGGTACAAGTGCCCCTATGCATCAGTACTCCTGTATCCCTTGGGTAAATTCCTAGCAGTGCTACTGCTGGGTCAAAGGGTAGGTCTATTTTTAATTTTTTGAGGAACCTCCACACTATTTTCCAGAGTGGCTGCAGCAGTTTGCATTCCCACCAACAGTGCAAGAGGGTTCCCGTTTCTCCACATCGTCTCCAGCATCTATAGTCTCCTGATTCGTTCATTTTAGCCACTCTGACCGGCGTGAGGTGGTATCTCAGTGTGGTTTTGATTTGTATTTCCCTGATGAGGAGTGACATTAAGCATCTTTTCATGTGTCTGTTGGCCATCTGGTGGTCTTCTTTAGAAAAGTGTCTATTCATATCTTCTGCCCATTTCTTCACTGGATTGTTTTTTGGGTGTGGAGTTTGGTGAGTTCTTTATAGATTTTGGATACTAACCCCTTATCTGATGTGTCATTTGCAAATATCTTCTCCTATTCTGTCAGTTGCCTTTTTTGCTGATTGTTTCCTTCGGTATGCAGAAGATTTTTATCTTGATGAAACCCCAATAGTTCATTTTTGCTTTTGTTTCCCTTGCCTCCAGAGACATGCCAAGTAAGAAGTTGCAGCAGCTGAGGTCAAAAAGCTTGTTGCCTATTTTCTCCTCGAGGATTTTGATGGCTTCTTGTCTTACATTTAGGTCTTTCATCCATTTTGAGTTTATTTTTGTGTTTGGTGTAAGAAAGTGGTCCAGTTTCACTCTTCTGCATGTTGCTGTCCAGTTCTCCCAGCACCATTTGTTAAAGAGACTGTCTTTTTTCCATTGGATACTCTTTCCTGCTCTGTCAAAGATTAGCTGGCCCTACATTTGTGGGTCCAATTCTGGGTTCTTTATCCTATTCCATTGGTCTATGTGTCTATTTTTGTGCCAGTACCATACTGTCTTGATGATTACAGCTTTGTAGTAGAGGCTAAAGTCTGGGATTGTGATGCCTCCCGCTTTGGTTTTCTTCTTCAGCATTACTTTGGCTATTGGGGGCCTTTTGTGGTTCCATAGAAATTTTAGGATTGTTTGTTCTAGTTTTGAGAAGGATGCCACTGTAATTGTGATTGGGATTGCACTGAATGTGTAGATTGCTTTGGGTAGTATTGACATTTTAACAATATTCATTCTTCCAACCCATAAGCATGGACTGCTTTTCCATTTCTTTGTGTCTTCTTCAATTTCCTTCATAAGCTTCCTATAGTTTTCACCATACAGATCTATTTACATCTTTGGTTAGGTTTATTCCTACAGGCCAATATCCCTCATGGACATGGATGCATAAGTTCTCAACAAGATACTAGCATATCGAATTCAACAGCATATAAAAAGAATTATTCACCATGATCAAGTGGGATTCATTCCTGGGATGCAGGGCTGGTTCACCATTCACAAATCAATCAATGTGATACATCACATCGATAAAAGAAAGGATAAGAACCATATGATCCTGTCAATCGATGCAGAAAAAGCATTTGACAAAATTCAGCATCCTTTCTTAATAAAAACCCTCAAGAAAGTCGGGATAGAAGGAACATACTTAAACGTCATAAAAGCCATATATGAAAAGCCCACAGCTAATATCATCCTCAATGGGGAAAAACTGAGAGTTTTCCCCCTGATCAGGAACACGACAGGGTTGCCCACTCTCACCACTATTGTTTAACACCATGTTAGAAGTCCTAGCATCAGCAGTCAGACAACAAAATGAAATAAAAGGCATCAAAATTGGCAAAGAAGAAGTCAAACTTTCACTTTTCACAGACAACATGACACTCTACATGGAATTTTTATTTTTTTAATGTTTATTTTCGAAAGAGAGAGAGAGAGCGCACGCGCACGCGAGAGAGAGAGAGAGAGAGAGAGAGAGAGAGAGAGAGAGAGAGCATGAGTGGGGGAGGGGCAGAGAGAGAGAGAGAGAGAGAGAGAGAGGGAGACACAGAATCCAAAGCAGGCTCCAGGCTTTGAGCTGTCAGCACAGAGCCCGACGCGGGGCTTGAGCCCATGAGCCTGAGATCATGACCTGAGCTGAAGTTGGGTGCTCAACCAACTGAGCCATCAGGCACCCCAATAAATAAATATTTCTTAAAACATAAAAAAATAGGGGCGCCTGGGTGGCTCAGTTGGTTAAGCATCTGACTTCGGCTCAGGTCATGATCTCACGGTCTGTGAGTTCGAGCCCCATGTCGGGCTCTGTGCTGACAACTCAGAGCCTGGAGCCTGCTTCCGATTCTGTGTCTCCCTCTCTCTCTGACCCTCCCCTGTTCATGCTCTGTCTCTCTCTGTCTCAAAAATAAATATTAAAAAAAATTTTTTTTTAAAAAAACATAAAAAAATAAATTTTTCCTGTCTTATTTATATGTACCAAAAAAATGCCAAAAATTGCTTGGACTGATGTGTTTCTATTGTCTTATACACCAGTCAATATTCTAAGTGTGAGGGAGAAAGTTGTAAATAAAACACATAAGAATCTTTGTATTTGTGAAGATACAGAAAATGAAGGATATAAATAAATAAGATATATAGCATACTAAATAGTGATAAAAGATCAGAGGGAAAAAAAATGAAAAAGGGGATATGAATGAGTGAGCACATTTTAATTAGGTTGGCCAGGGATATCCTCACTGAACAGGTGAAATGTGAGAAAAGATTTGAAAGAAGTGAGGGATTAAGCCTTGAACTTATTTAAGGGAAGATCATCTCAGGCAGATGAAACAGTAAGTGCCAAACTTGAGGCAAGATTATAGCACGTGCAGCAAAGTGAGTGAGGGGTATCGTAGAAGTTCAAGTCAGTGAGAAAATAGCGGGGAGCATCTGGCTGGGCCTCGAGGGAAGCGTATGGATTTCTACTATACTCTGAATGACATCAGAAGTCATTACAAGGGTTTGAGCAGGGTACTCATCTGTCCCGACCTTCGTTTTCACAGAATCACTCGAGTGTTATACTGATAACAGACTGAAGGAGGCCGGAGAAGTGTATGAAACCAGTTAGGAGACTATGGCAATGATGCAGGTAAGAGATGATGGCTATCTGAAACCAAGCTGTAGGACTGGAAATAGTAAGAAGTGGTAGGTAGCATTCTGGATATATTTCTACAAGAATTACTGATGATACGGTATATGAGAGGAAGAGAGGAGGCAAGAATGACCCCTCTATACGTATTCCTGAAGAATGGAGCCGCCATTTGTTGAGATATGAAAGACGATGGGAACAGTGGGTTCAAGGGACGGAAACCAAAATTTTGGTACTGAGACATGTTTAGTTCAAGCTTCCTATGAGACATCTGAGTAAATATGTTGGGTAGGTAGTTGAGTGTATGAGTCTGGAGTTTTTGAGATGGGTCTGGGTTGGAGGAATGAATTTTATGATCATAAACATAAATTTTATGATCATAAGCAAGTAGAAGATCCCACATAGGAGACTATGAAAGAGCATCATTTACCATTAGCTAGCACCCAGTTGTGTAAGAGGAAGACCAAGTGTGTGGCATACTGGACACCAGTAAAGACTGTGTATCAAAAGAGGAGTGATAAGCTGAGTCCAACGCCGGTGATGGGCCAAGCGAGGTGAAGACCGAGAAATGATCGGCGCTTTTCGAAATGTTAAGATCATGAGGGTTGTTAATAAGAAAGGGGAAGTGGTTCTCGGAAAGAATGGGGAATGAGGGTCGGGAACGGTGACTATAGATTCGGGTTAGCTACGAAGCCACTGGAGGACACTGCTCACAGAGGTGACGTAATTTGGCTCCTATTTTTTGGATCATATTTCAATATGAGGATAAGCTATAGCAAACAGACTAAGGAGAAACAAGAGTGGCATCAGGAAGTCAAATTCAGGGACTTACTAAGATAATTCAGGTGAAGAAGATGGTGGTTCCAACCAGGGTAGTAGGGTGGGGGAAGTGATGAGAAGAACCAGGGTGGTAGCGGGGGAAGTGATGAGAAGTGGCTGGATTCTGGATGTATTTTGAAATTCCCCACGATTTGCTCACGGACTGGATGAAGAGTATGAGAGAAGCAGATGAGTCAATGGGAATTATGGAGGGTCGTGGGGAAGGGTCAGTTCAAGCAGAAACACAACGAGCAGAGGTAACGAATGCGAGAAAGTACAGAGACTATACAGGGGACTAAAGTACTCGTGACAAAACTGGATTCAAATACCGGGCGGGCAATGTTCTCTTGAATTATTTGAAGTGGATTCCAGACAAGGAAAAGAACAGAGACCGTCAAGACCTGAGGCAAGAGTGTGCCTCGTATCTTAGTGGAAAAGCCCAGAAGCCTGTGTGGCCGGAACAAACTGAGGAAACAAGAGGAAAAGGAGGAGGCGAGGCAATCGAAGAGGTAAGAAGAAGTCCTTCCAAGAAAATACGGGCTCCAAGTTGGCTGGTCCAGTTGCAGTTTAGGAAAGGTATAGGGACGGGTATGGTGATGCTCCGAAACGTCCACATAATCAGTATCTATCAGAAATCTTCTTCAGAGGAACCACAAGAGCAAGTTTTCTGTGTTAGAATGATCTCTCTGACATCATGAGAAAGGATAAGATAGAGAGGAGAATAAATGCCAAGGGTCCTTATCCGGATGCAACAGGTACGTCCACATGATGGTATTTTCCTATACTCGTTTCATCTTCACAGTATTGCTCTATTTGCTCTATTTCTCTTCCATGTACCAGATAGTAAAACTACATTTTGGCAAAATCACTAAGTCTTATGCGCTGTTTTGTCAGTCAAGGTCCTTCTCGATTGCTTCTCAACCAAATTGATCACTTGTTCCTTACCCGGCCTGCCACGATTCCAGATCCCAGACATTCACGAATGTACCATGCACCGTCACGTCCCTTTGCTTTTGCTTATGCTACTGCTGTTGGAACTGGAGTGTATTATGTAAGCAAAATAAGTCAGTCAGAGAAAGACCTACCATATGATTTCGCTCATAGGTGGAATTTGAAAAATGCAACAGATGAACATAGGGAAAGGGTAGGAAAAATGAGATAAAAACAGAGAGGGAGGCAAAAAGAGACTCAAACTGAGGGTTGCTGGAGGGGAGGTGGCGGGGGGGGGGATGGGTTAAATGCCTGATGGGCATTAAGGAGGGCACTTTTGGGAGAGGCACCTGGGTGGCTCAGTCGGTTAAGCATCTGACTTCGGCTCAGGTCACGATCTCGCGGTTCACGAGTTCAGGCCCCACGTCAGGCTCTGTGCTGACAGCTCGGAGCCTGGAGCCTGCTTCAGATTCTGTGCCTCCTCTCTCTCTGCCCCTACCCTGCTCTCACTGTGTCTCTCTTTCTCTCAAAAATAAATAAACATTAAAAAAAAAAAGGAGGGTACTTTTCAGGATGGGCACTGGGTGTCGTATGTAAGAGATGAACCACTGGGTTCTACTCATGAAGCCACGACTACACTGTATGTTAGCTAACTGAATTTAAACTTAAAAAAAAAAGCAAAACTACGTACCTGATATTTGCTTTAATGAGGTGCAAGACACACGGACATGGAAATGACCATCATGAAGGAAGAGTTTACTTACAGTGCCTTAGAAACAGGAGGTATGGTATACCACGTGGTGCCGTATGGGGAAGCGTCAGGGCCAATCAGGAATTAGAGGGAGTGCGGACAACACAGACAAGAACCTCTGTTGTTGTTTCTGTGGGAAAAGGCAAGACAAAGCAGGGTAAAAACGTTTAGAATTGGCTGGTCCGAATAATTTTAGTGGGGCTCTGGAGTCTAGGGGGTGCCCCTGTTTGTCTTGGTACCTGGCCCTGGAGTGAGGGGGGGGAAATGGACAGTGGCTTATTGTGTAAGAAGTAGATAAAGGAGGTAGTTGGGGAGTATGGGCCTCGGACTGGTTGGTTCGCATAGAAAGGGTGAGCTGTTTGCTATCTGTAGGAATTTGCTAATGGTAGAAGGGGAAGTCCCTCTCCAGTGGTCAGGAAGGCCCCAGATACCCCAGCATCAAGAATACACAAAAGAGGGGCGCCTGGGTGGCTCAGTCGATTGGGCGGCCGACTTCGGCTCAGGTCATGATCTCGCGGTCCGTGAGTTCGAGCCCCGCGTCGGGCTCTGTGCTGACAGCTCAGAGCCTGGAGCCTGTTTCAGATTCTGTGTCTCCCTCTCGCTGACCCTCCCCTGTTCATGCTCTCTCTCTGTCTCAAAAATAACTAAAACGTTTAAAAAAAAATAAAAAAAAAAGAATACACAAAAGAAGGAAATATAGTTAATACCATTTCCTCAGCCATTCTTTCCTGACTATGGATGAAGCAATTCAGGATTCAAGGTTCAGTTCAAATGTGTCTCCTTCTGTCAAGTCCTTCCCAGTCCCTACAGTCAGAATTAATTGTGCTCCCCTCTTCAGTGCTGAAGTCTTTTGTTTAAAGTGCTTTTTAAGTACATACAACAGTTCTGATCTAATAATAAAGGTGTATGGATTCCTATCTCCCATTAAAAAAATAGTTTTCTGGGCGCCTGGGTGGCTCAGTCGGTTAGGCGTCCAGCTTTGGCTCAGGTCATGATCTCACGGTTTGTGGGTTCGAGCCCCGTGAAGGGCTCTGTGCTGACAGCTCAGAGCCTGGAGCCTGCTTCAGAGTCTGTGTCTCCCTCTCTTTTCCCCTCCCCTGCTCACTCTCTGTCTCTCTCTCTCTCTCTCTCTCTCTCTCAAAAATAAATAAACATCAAAAAAATAAAAATAAAATAATTTTCTATTTTTTGGTATTTTTGATCAAAAATATTTATAGTAAGGACCTAAACAACATAACGTGACCTTATCAAGTCCATGGCAAGTGTTATTAAAGTAACCTCAGAACAAGGAAGAATTACTGGCAGTTTCTTATCAATGAAACAAGGTACTAAGTTTATACATAGAGAAAAGAATCAAGTTTCTTTACATCTGTAAGTAGTAAGTGGGAAAATACCAGCAAATGATTGCCAACAAAATGTCTAGTTGAAAGTGCAATGCCTACTTAAAATTAACTAAGGAAACTTGTCTAGTACTTATGACATTCAACTACTGGCTTGACTGTTCTGTTTGTTTGCCTGTTAATTACTGAACTGAGCAATTTTGGCATTAGATAGGTACAACCTTACCTGTTGACCACAGTACCCTTGAAATGTGATCTCATCTTAAAGCAATGAATTGAGCATACCAGCAAATTTGATTTTAAGAACTCTAATATTTTGCTAGCTGTGATTCCAGCCGAGGGTCACAGCTATCTGTATACTACTGAATAAAGAACATTCCTTCATCATGTGGGAAACCTGTCTTCTTTGATAACAAGGCTTCAGAAGGGATGTACGTTGAATAAAGCTCGCTAGTGTGACACATGAGGAAGACATCTCCCTACCCAGAATTTGCCCAGTGCATTCTAAAGTTTATGTCTTTATTTTGAGACAGACAAGAGAGAGCCTGAACAGGGGAGGGTCAGAGAGAGATGGAGAGACAAAATCCCAGGTAGGCAATGTGCTGTCAGCACGGAGCCTGATGCATGTCTCGATCCCATGAACCGTAAGATCATGATCAGAGCTGAAATCAAGAGTCGGATCCTTAACCGACTGAGCCACCCAGGCGCCCCTGACCAGTGCTTTCTAATGAAATAGCTATCTATCCATATGCATATGTATAATAATATATATACCAATATATATAATTAATATATATAACATATATATATATATATCAATATATCACACTAAAGTAAAATAGTAGTAAGTCCCACATACATCAATCTAGTCAGTTGTAAGGATAGGAAGTCTCTATAAATAAGTATTTATTTATTAGATGTTAAGCCAAACCCTATGTCTTACACAGAGTTCTATTTGATCTAAAAATACAAGCAGTATATATTAATAACCAAGTTCTTAACTTGTGCAATCATCTCCACTATCTATTATCTTCCCTTTCAGTTGGCTACACATAACAGTTTGGGACTCAAGCCAGTCAGCCGTGGTCCATGTGGATGTCTCGATGGGCCATGTTTCTCAGCAAGTGGGGATCATGCGTGGTATACCTCCTATGTCACTGCAAGACATTTAATGAGAAATATGATCTGCCATTATAGCAACGGTTCCTTCTGGGTCAGAAGATAGGTAGGTGGATTCTTTATTCTTTCCCAATTCAAGGTGGTACAAAGGAGGTTACTGCCAAAGGACAGGCTTAGCATAAGAACATGCGCCAGAGAAACAAGAATCTATATGATACGATTTTCTTCACGGATTAAAAACAAGTGATTCTTGGCCTGAAGGTGAGTCACAGATGGACAGGGCTCAGATGGCACAAGAGGATACAGAAGTGAGTAAGATTCCCTAGTGAGAATTGAAAGTGCATCTTGGCAAAAGATGAATTTGTCCCCTATATAGTGGGGTCATTACACACAACCCTTGCCCATCCTTCCATCTGGTTTCTATGTCAAACAGCATTAATTCAGTTTTTTGTGGTCCGATTCTCAATCAGTTCAAACACAGCACATATCCCAGACATATGCTAAAATTTACATGTATATGGTTCCATTTGTATGTAATTCTTTGAGAGTGTGTAAGGGATAATGCTCACGTCAACGAAAAGAATAAATGTTGTAGACAAAGTCAAATTATTACAGTGACAATTTTCCAAGCATAAAAAAGAAATCCCATTCTTGTAGAACTTTTTCCAATATCCTTATTATCTGGAACACTGAACTCTTGTCACTGAAAGAATCACCTGCTTTAGTGAGAAATTAAGAAGTGATTCAGTGTTGACAAAAACATGACTGATGAATCACTGTTTATTTTAAAAAAATTTTTTTTTTCAACGTTTATTTATTTTTGGGACAGAGAGAGACAGAGTATGAACGGGGAAGGGGCAGAGAGAGAGGGAGACACAGAATCGGAAACAGGCTCCAGGCTCTGAGCCATCGGCCCAGAGCCGGACGCGGGGCTCGAACTCACGGACCAGGAGATCGTGACCTGGCTGAAGTCGGACGCTTAACCGACTGCGCCACCCAGGCGCCCCTGAATCACTGTTTAAAGGAAGAATAGTTTACTTTCCTCCAAGGGAAAAAGCACCCGGAATTTAATAGTGGCCGTACTTTGTGTCCTCTAGATTGAGAGTTGATGTATAGCCATACTTAGCCAAGTAATAATATCAAGGTCATGTTACCATTATTACTCCTAGATCATTAAAGAATGGAGAGTGATTAACCTAGAGTGATATACTTTATTGAATTGTTTTCCGTCCCTGCTTATCTTTGTGCTTCATTGCTGGATCAATTTAAAATGAGGCCCAAATCCACTGAGGGTCTCCTTTGACACAGGTTTATCCTAAAGAAATCAGCAGCCACTTTAAAGTTAGCTTTTACATGCTGATCAACCTAAAGGGGAAAATCAGTTCAAGACTTGTGTTCTTTGCTACGGGGAGATACGGAAGTAGGAAACGTACTTGGCACTTCATTGAGTTTCATAAGAACTCACATTCACGGGAAAAACAGACAGTAGGATCAATATCAAACAAAATATCAATAAACAGGACAGAAATGGTCCACCATGAGAACGTAAAGCGAGGAATGATCAAGAGTGACTCGGCTTCTATTGCAAGTCTTTGGTACCTGTACAGGAACTGAACCCTAAGCAGAGTATAGTATGGTTCCATCAATACTTTCGAGCAAATGAAAAGGAACAGCAGAAAGCTACGCTGGCAGTCCTTCAAACGAAAATATGTTCACCGATGACACGGTCCACCTCATATCTAATGTGAACAGATTGTGGAAGGTCAGAGGAGAAAAAAAAGGATGCACAGAGATAGAACCAGCTAGAGACCTTAATTAAAGCAATTCCACTTGGCTTTCTGTTCAAAGAAAAAAAGAAGCTGTCTAAAAAAAAATGTTTCTATAATAAGGATTCCTTTTAAAAAAAATAACAACTTTACCAAGAATGTAATCTAACATTAGCTTAATAGCATAGAATTTTGTCCTACAACAGTATATCCTTAACAGCAATTTTACTGAGAAACATGCTGATTTTTTTTGCTAACCAAATACAAGTAATCACAAGCATAATGTTCTTCTGGAGTTGGTACTGTGTTAAATAAATGCACTTGGTCAGTCATTTTCCCTTGTTAGAGTCATGCTTCTGAACGTAGACAATTGAGAATGGATGGAATTACAAACTATTCACATCGACTGGCTCTACTGAACTATTTTTAAGCATTCATATTTCAATCAACAGTGCAGAAGGCAACTATGGTAGAAATATTTTCTATTCTGACTATATTTGCATATTTGTGTCAGTTGCTTGATTCAAACCAATTAGACTACGGTTATCTATGAAAACCATATGGTGTACAAATAAAGCACACAAGACCAGTTAAGCATCAAAAGTGTATCATTTGCATAGTTAGAAAGGAACACTGACAAGGAAGATATTTATTATTCAAGGACTCTACTACCTAATAGAAGGTACAATCTTTCTATTTTAAATCTATATGTACTGAAGCAAATGATTACTCTTCAAATATTTGTCAGTGTTGTACTAACTTGGGGCAAAGAGCAGAGAAAATGAGTGATGTGAGGAACACAATTCAAACAACTGTTTAAATAAGCTTGTGAAAACTGTGTTTTTCATAGGTAAATCCATGTCAGAATGACCTTCTAACATTCTGCTGGAATTTCCAATTTAAACTTTTCTAGTAGGACTATTCTTACCAACACTGAAGGATATAATCATCACTAATTTCCTTAATTATTCTCATGTCATTTTATTTCTTAAAAAAGTTTGACCTAAAAGAAACCTATAAAACATCTTATAACTTTCTTTACTTTGGTGGACAAGTTTTTGGTTTTCTTTTTTTTTTAAGTAGGTTTCATGCCCAGCACAGAGCCCAACGCAGGACTTGAACTCACGACCTTGAGATCAAGACCTGAGCTGAGATCAAGAGATGGAACCTTGGGGCGCCTGGGTGGAGCAGTCGGTTAAGCGTCCGACTTCAGCCAGGTCACGATCTCGCGGTCCGTGAGTTCAAGCCCCGCGTCAGGCTCTGGGCTGATGGCTCAGAGCCTGGAGCCTGTTTCCGATTCTGTGTCTCCCTCTCTCTCTGCCCCTCCCCTGTTCATGCTCTGTCTCTCTCTGTCCCAAAAATAAATAAAAACATTGAAAAAAAATTTAAAAAAAAAAAAAAAAGAGAGATGGAACCTTTACCAACTGAGACACCCAGGTGCCCTGGTGGACTGCTTTTTTTTTTTTTAATTTTTTAATGTTTTTATTTATTTTTGAGAGAGACAGAGAGAGCATGAGCGGGAGAGGGGCAGAGAGAGAGGGAGACACACAATCAGAAGCAGGCTCCAGTCTCTGAGCTGTCAGCACAGAGTCTGATGCAGGGCTCAAACCCACGAACTGCAAGATCATGACCTGAGCTGAAGTCAGACGCTTAACCGACTGAGCCACCCGGAAGCCCGTTTTTGTTTTTTTTGTTTTTTGTTTTAATACTCAACTACTATGTTTAGGTCATCTAGGTCATATACCCATATTTAGGCCGATGGAGCCTACGGTAGAATAATAGCCCCAAAGATGTCTATGTCCTAATTCTTACAACTTGTGAATATGTTAATTTACATGGTAAAAGAGACTCTGCAGATGTGATTAAGGTTCAGGATCCAAAGTGGGGAAATTAACCCGGATTATCTGGGTGGGCCCAATGTAATCACTAGGGTCCTTTTAAGAGGGAGACTGGAGTCTCTGGAGTGTGTGTGTATAGCGTAGGGGGAGAGAGGGAGGGAGAAACGGAGAGGGAAAGAGAGAAAGAGGAAGAGGAAAGGGTTGAGAGAGAGAGAGGGAGGGGGAAAGAGAATTAAAGACAGTATCTTGAGGTCTTTGAACATAGAGGAAAGGGCCATGAGTCAAGGAATGTGGGAAGCCTCTAGCAGGTGGAAAAGGCAAGTAAATGGATTCTCCCCTCAAACCTCCAGAAGGAACATAGCCCCGTCGACTCATTTTAAATTCCTTTTCTGTTTTTAAAGTTTACTTATTTTGAAAGAAAGAGAGAGCCTGAGCAGGGGAGGGGTGGAGAGAGAGAATCCCAAGCAGCCTCCTCACTGACAGTGCAGAGCCCAACATAGGGCTCGAACTCACAAACTGTGAGATCATGCCCTGAGCCAAAACGGAGTCGGACGCTTAACCGACTAAGCCACCCATATGCCCCTCATTTTAAATTTCTGACCTCCTTAACCGTAAGACAATGAATTGGTGTTATTTTAAGCCAGTAAGTTTGCATCAATAGGAACTCATACAGAATCTCTCCCTATGAAGGTTCTAATTTACCACTTAAAACTTTTCTTGCTTCTTAGAGTGACTGCATGGCTCAGTGGGTTAAGCTTCTGACTTCAGCTCAGGTCATGATCTCATGGTTTGTGAGTTCGAGCCCCACATCGGACTCTGTGCTGACAGCTCAGAGCCTGAAGCCTGCGTCAGATTCTGCATCTCCCTCTCTCTCTGTCCTTCCCCCCTCTTTCTCTCTCTCTCTCTCTCAAAAATGAATAAACATCAAAAAAAATTTTAAAAAAAGAGTCCGACTCTTGGTTTCGGCTCAGGTCATGATCTCACGGTTCTTGAGATTGACCCACATTAGGCGCTGCCCTGACGATGCAGCCTGCTTGGGATTGTCTCTCCCTCTCTCTCTTCCTCCCTCTCTCTGTCTCAAAATAAATAAACTGGAAATTTTTCTTTTCTTGCCTCTACATTGTGCCCTTTTCAACAGACAAGGGAGTGACCTGGTCACCTACACAACACTTTCACCTTGGGGTACCCAATACGTATGTCTTCTGGTCCTACTGAGATAGTCACTCATATTTTTCAAATAACTCTTCTTAATTTGTGATGTGTGCCACAATACTCTGGATATAAAAATATCATGCAAGACATTACTGTCTTCAAATATTTCAGAATTTTGTTTTGCTTATGTCATAGCATGAGACGGATCATTTTACACGCAGCCGGTTCAAGTTATGTTCGTTAAAATATGTGTGTCTAATCAGATTTGTAAATTTCAATGTCATCTAGCTTTGAGTGGAGATTTGGAGTTAGATTAAGCCTTTAAAATATGGTTCCCAAATAACCAATGATAAATGCTCACACAGTATTCTCTATCTCTCACAGTCTGGAGCACATAGCAGAACTCATTAAACATTGGTTATAAATAATCAATGAAGTAATCTTGGAAGCACAAATGGAAGAATTTGAAAAATCAAGGCGTACCTCTTCAGAATCATTTGGTGTTCGAAAATGCTTGTAAAATGTAAATAATACATTAAAAACCCAACCGGCATCATTTTTATCTCTAATTATACCATATTAATTTATAAAAAGTTCTTCCATTGTTCCCAAATTCACATAAACTTTAATCTTTCAATGTACCGTTTGCATAAATGGTGCCCATTAGCAGTCTCGCCAGTTTTAGCTTTCGGGATCGAGTTCTGTCTTTGTAAGATTGTACGGCATTCCGATATCGTTATGTGTTGTCCAGTGCCTCGCAGAGAATTAAGTCTGTGAGCTCTCTCGTCACTGAAAGGGGTGAAGCAAAGGCTGGGCACCATTGTGTCAAGGACTTTGAAAAGGGATTTCGGAATCAGAAAGGAGACCGAATAAGAAATGGCCTCAGAGGTTCCTTCTAAACTTGAAGAGTTTATGATTCCACTTCACACCTGAAGGATGGCCATCCATGGGCATCATGGCATAGCCAGCTTAGTTGTCACCAATCGCCACGGTGGAGCTACTTCTGTCCCATCTCCTCATCCTATTTATGTAGGCCTGGCCTTGCAGGAAATATTCTCGTCATGAGTAGATTCAAGCCAGAAGGGATTCCCTTCGGTTTGCTCTCCAACTTTTGCCAGACAGTTTCAGAATTACAAATTCTATCAAGGGCTAGCGACAGAATGTTCTCCTGGGCAGAATGAAGAAAATGTGAGATCACTGTATTACAGTGGGAACTCAAATTTGGTATCACAAAACACTACGGAGTATACAAACTGGGCTGGCTTTCTCCTCTGGCCCCTTTTCTTGCCCCCAAGTACCTTCCTTACAGAACATGTCATTTCATAGAAAATACACCATTCTATAATCATTGAATCAGAGCAAGTTAACGGACATTATCCACAAAGAAGGGGGTAGTCTGAATTCAAGGAAAAGATATTATTGCACAAAGTATCCTCATGTGCGGTCAAGGCTAGCGGGCAGTTTAGGAAGAAGTCATAACGAAAGGTTGTCCTGTGTCTGAACTCAAAACAGTTTCACATGTCTTTGAGTTTTACAATCTTTATATAATTTGTCTTCGGTACAGAACGGTCAGAAATGTTTGAATAAGTCAGTGTACCCAAACCCGAAGTATTTCTCAATTAATCCCACTGATACAGCAAAAACTTGGTTGTTAATACCCTATCATTTTCCCCCAAAGCGTTCCAGCCTTTTGCCTCGTGAAAGGTTGTACTTCTCACCGGAAAGCAAATAAAAACGAATTTAAAACCATCAACGTAAGTGAAACCTCTTTAGGACTGTTTGAACACTGAGACAGTATTAACGAAAATCGCTTCTAACTCGAACCCCCTATGTGGGTGGGGAAACTATCACTTAAATGTTTGGTTTGCTCTAATATATTATTTATATTCTATCATGTCATATGAATTATTATTATCATTATCAGCGTGCCCAAGTGCCCTGTTGGTTAATATTGTTAGTGCAGCTTTATTCGACCTTCCATCGCTGACACAAACCGACACGTACAAGCCACATACGAATGTTAAACGCACTTAGCTTTGTAAAGGGGGTTTTCCCTTTACAAATTCAACTCTGAAAAGCCACCGTGGGATACAGAAGGAACAAGAGTCTCTCGGGTTCTGGATCCATCAGCCATTTCTCGGGAGGCTAAAGAGGGTCTGAGGACCGTGTTCTGTCAGCACTGAAGTGTACAGCTTTGGCCAGGTCTGACTGAGGAAGTGACGGTTGAGGAAAAAATTCGTGACTTCACAGTCTTCTACTCAGTACGAAGGGACGAGCTGCCAGGGCTGCTAACAACTATTTTACATATGAATATGTATTTCTAATTTACTTCCATTTCAATAATGTATTTATAGACATATTCTCATGTAATCAGATACAGAAAAGATCACAAACCGGTGAGTGGCACAATTAGTATTTTTAAAAAATGTTTAATGTTTATTTTATTTTGAGAGAGAGAGAGAGAGAAAGCATGAGCTGAGGAGGGGTGGAGAGAGAGGAAGAGAGAGAATCCCAAGCAGGTTACATGTTGCCAGCGTGGGGCCCGACGTGGGGCTGGAACCCATGAACCATGAGATCCTGACCTGAGCCGAAAGCGAGAGTCAGCCGCTTAAACCACTGAGCCACCCAGGTGCCCCGGAATTAGCATTTGAACAGAAGACTTTCCAAATTTAAAATCTTGGGCCAGCTCCAGTTTTTAGTTATCTTTTAATCCGCGCAGAGTAAGATTCCCTTTTTTGGTGTGTGAGTTGTGACAAATGCATAGAGCCACGTCAGCACCACCACAAACACAGGGAACGGCTCTACAGCTCCCCTCAAGTCCCCTCATGGTGCCTCTCTGGAGAGAAGCTTTTCTCCCATCCTAATCATGGCAAGAAGAAAGGGAGAAAGAAATAGAAAAAGGAAGAAAGGAGGGAGGGAAGGAAGGAAGGAAGATTCTCCTCCATTCCCCAGGTCTCACAAGAACCTTCTTCTTGGTCCTCTGGCCACAGAGATGTCTGTAGGACTTTTCTCTCTGTGGATTTCTATGGCTTGGGTCAAAGCCAGGAGACAAAAGAGGCAAACAGCGGACTACCGAAAAACAAAACAAAGCAAAACACAAGACCAGGAAACACCTCAGGTAGCTAGCTGCTTTTTGTATTCCGTCCATCCTTTTTTAGTAGTAATCAGTGGGGGAGAGAGAGGCTGTATTGGGCTTCCTCCAAGTTGACCAGTGTGAGAAGTTCAGTTTGAATTTGAGAAGGGAGCATGCATTCTTTGGTGGAATAGTTCATCTCCAAAGGGCAAAATAAGTTCTTCTATCATTTTGCCTAGAATAGCACGAAGAGATGCTGTTAGTGAACTTCAGATAACATGAGTATGAGCCTGAGCAGGTTAATCTTTATCCTGCGGCTGAGTTTTAACAAAGATTATACAGCTAAGATTAGTTTTGACATATCTTGCCGGTAACGAATGAAAGATAGCTTGGATTTGTCACTTCTTCTGAGGCAGGAAGTCCCATGAATGAAAAATCAGGTTTCTGGCTTAAGCATGGGAAGCAGGATATTCTCCGGATGCCTAAGACCCTACTTGTTCTGTACTGAACTCAAAGGTTTTGGTCTCCTCAATTATTTCTGCATATTAATTTAGTATCTGTATAACCATGCCTTTTAAAAAGTTACAAAGAATATCATATTAAAACGAAAACTGAGCTTCAGAGGATACGACTGCCCTCTAGTGGGGGCCACCCAAACTGCAGACCGCAATTACTGGAGTCTCCAGGAAGCTCTGAGAAAGAACCTGGCAAAATCCACCACATTGTGTTGACGTTAAGAACTCGATTTGTATTCGTCCTAATAACACAGAAGTTTGCTGGATGTTTTATTTACTATGGTCCATTCTTTATGCTACAAATATAATGGTGACTTTCATCAGAGTTACCACTTCCAAACAGTAAGTTCACGTGTAATAGGGGTCTAGGAGCGCCTGGGTGGCTGTCGGTTGAGCGTCCAACTTCGACTCAGGTCATCATTTCACGGATGAAAGAAAACAGGGGTCTAAAGAATTGAGAAAGTATTCTGAAAGCCTCTCCAAAGGCTGGAGCTCTGGTTAGTGTCTTTACTTCCCAAAGCATCAAGATATATTACCTTACTTTGTATCAATGTGGAATGTAATAGTTGGCTGTATTTTGTTATTTAAATGAACTCAACAAATATTTATTGAGAGCCTGTAATAGTCCATAAAGATAAAAGGAATGATGCATCAATGATATATGTAACAAATATAAAGCATTACACATTCTAAAGTATAAGGTAACAATTATATACGTCAATGTGCCTAATAACAGAGCTGTCAAAAACATGGACGAAAAAACCCCAACAAAATTAAAAAGAGAAATAGACACATTCACAAAGCTAGAGAGTTTAAGATTCTTCACTAAGCACTTGGCAGAACAATTGGAAAAAAGAAAGAGCTGGAGATGTGAGTGAAGCGTGATGTCCCCATCTTAAGATCCTTAATCATATCTGCAATGCCCCATGTGACCATGCCACCATCCTCTATGCCCAAGTACATACACCGAATCAGAAACCGTTATGTACCACTGTCCCTGTGGTAGGCTGAAGGATACCTCTCACGACATGTCCAATGCCCTAATCCCCAGAACCTATGTTATGTCATATGGCAAAAGGGACATTGCAGATATGATTAAGGATCGTAAGATTGGGGGTGGGGGACATTGTGCTGGATTGTCAAGGCGGGTCCTAAATGTAATCACAAGTGTCCTTACAAGAGGAAACCAGAGGGATATTTGACTACAGAAGCAGTAAAGCTGATATGATGACAGTAGCAGAAATTGGAGTGATGGACTTTGACAATGGAGGAAGCAGCCGCAAGCCAATGAACAAAGGAGACGACTAGAAGCTGAAAAAAGCAAGGAAATGGAGTCTCCATAAAGAAACAGCTCTGTCAACACCTTGACTTTTGCCAAGTGAAATCGATTTCGGACTTATTATTCCCAGTACTGTATAAGGGAATAAATTTGTTTTCTTTTAAGCTCGTGGGTGCATGGTAATTTGTTACAAGAGCAGTAGGGCACTGATACAATCTATGACAGTAGGAAGACACGGGTCTGGGAAAATAGGGGTGGAATCAGGAGTAACAATAATGAGCCAACTAAAGGAGACTAAAGAGACATGTCAAGTTCATGCCATGCCCGACTTTTAAATACCGTTAGTTAATTTTATTGTTTTTCAGCTTTACTGAGACATAACTGACCTACAACACTGTGTAAGTTTAGGAATATATAATGTAACGATTTGATATTCTTATATTGTGAAATGATCACTACAGTAAGGTTAGTTAACCTCTCCATAACTGTGCATGATTACCATTTTGGGGGGGGTGACATTTAAAACCTACTCCCTTAGCAACTTTCAAATATACAGCACAGTATTATTAACTATAGTCACCATGCTGTGCAGTAGATCTCCAGAACTTATTCATCTTGTAAGTGGAAGTTTGTACCCTTGGACAGACATCTCCCATTTTCCCAACCTCCTGCCACCACCATGCTAACTAACTCTGTCTCCAGGAGTTAGATAGTTTTAGATTCCACATAGGAGATCATATACTATTTGTCTTTCTCTGACTTCTCTCACTTAGCATGATACCCTCTAGCTCCAGCCATGCTGTCGCAAAAAGCCAGAGTACCCTTCTTTCTCATGGCTGAAGAACATTCCATCGTATATACGTACGTATATGTGTGCATGTGTGTGTCACATCTTCAACTATTCATCCAGACACAAACAATGATGTCCTTTCAATATCTTGGCTATTGTGAATAGTGGTGAAATGAACATGGGAGTGCAGATATCTCTTTGAGATCTTGATTCAATTTCCTTTGGATATATAAACCCAGAAGTGGAATTTCTGGAACAGATGGTAGTTCTATTTTTATTTTTTCTCATTTAATTTTTAAATTTATCTTAATTCCAGTATAGTTAACATACCATATTATATTAGTTTCAGGTGTACTTTATTTTTATTTTTTGAAAGAACTTTCATACTGTCGTCCATAGTGTCTGTAACAATTTACATTCCCCCCAACAAGGGGTACCCTTTGCTCCACACCGTCACCACCACTTACTATCTCTTGTCAATGGGATAATAGCCATTGTAACAGGTGTGGAATATGTCATTGTGTTTTAACATGCATTTCCCTGGGGCGCCTGGGTGGCTCAGTGGGTTGAGCATCCTACATCGGCTCAGGTCATGACCTCACGGCTCATGGGTTGGAGCCCTGCGTCTGGCTCTGTGCTCACAGCTCGGAGCCTGGAGCCTGCTTCGGATTCGGTGTCTCTCTCTCTCTACCCCTCCTACGCTCGGGCTCTCTCTCTCTCTCTCTCTCTCTCTCAAAAATAAACATTAAAACAATTATAATGCATTTCCCTGATGATTAATGAGGTTGCACATCTTTTCAGGTACTTGTTTGCCATTTGTATGTCTTACTTGGAAAAAAAAGTCTGCTCGGTTCCTCTGTCCATTTTTCAATCAGATCTTTTTTCTTCTGGCATTCTGTTGAATGAGTTCCTTACATATTTTGGATATTAGCCTCTTATCAGACATCCAGTGTGCACATACCTTCTACCACGCAGTAGGTCGCCTTTCCTTTTCGCTGATTGTTTCCTTTGCTGTGCGGAAGGTTTTTGATTGGCACGGGCCCACATATTTGACTTTTGCTCTGGTTGTGATACCCAAAAAAAAAAAAATCCTGTGAAGCAGTTTTCCCTGTGTTCTTTTCTAGAAGGTTTATGGCCCCAAGTCTTATGTTTAAGTTTCTAACCCTTTAGAAGTTCAAAGTGTGAGTGGCGTAAGGTAGGGAAGCAATGTCATTCTTTTTTTTTTTTTTTTTTTTTTTTTTAACGTTTATTTATTTTTGAGACAGAGAGAGAGCATGAACGGGGGAAGGTCAGAGAGAGGGAGACACAGAATCTGAAACAGGCTCCAGGCTCCGAGCTGTCAGCACAGAGCCCGACGCGGGACTCGAACTCACGGACCGCGAGATCGTGACCTGAGCCGAAGTCGGCCGCTTAACCGACTGAGCCACCCAGGTGCTTGGAAGCAATGTCATTCTTACTGCATGTGATTTATCGGGTATTCCCAACAACATTTATCCAAGAGGCTATCCTTTCCCCAGTGAGTATTGTTGGCTGCCTTGTCAAATATTGTGGCTGTATATGTGGGTTTATTTCTGGGCCCTCAATTATGTCCCATTGGTCTATGTCTCTATATGTACGCAAGTGACATGCTGTTTTGATTGCTATAGTTTTGTGATATAGTTGGAAATCAGGAAGTGTGATGCCTTGAACTCTGTTCTGCTTTCTCAGCGTTACTTCGGCAGTTTGAGGTCTTTCGTGGTTGCATATAAATTTTAGGATTTTTTTTTCTATTTCTGTGAAAAATGCCAATTTTCCAATGGACTTTTGATGGGGTTTGCAATGGGTAGTGTGGACATTTTCACGATATTCATTTTCTGATTCTTGAACATGGAATAGCTTTCCATTTATTTGTGTTTTCTTCAACTTTTTTCATCAAAGTCTCATCATTTTCAGAGATCATTCATATCCTTGGTTACATTTATTCCTAAGTATTTTATTGTTTTTGATGCTATTGTGAATGGGATTGCTTTCGTTATTTTTCAGATATTTCATTGTTAATGCAGAACAATGCAACAGATTTCTGTATGTTGATTTTAAATCCCACAAGTCCACTGAATTTGTTGATTAGTGCTAACTAATCAGTACTCTTGCTGAGTCTGATAAAATTACCATATCGTGTTCAAACAGAGGCCATTTTATTTCTTCCTTTCCAATTTAGATACCTTTTATTTCTTTTCCTTTCCTGATTGCTCTGCCTAGAACTTCCAGTTCTCTGCTGCACAGGAACAGTGAGACTAGGCTCCTTCGTCTTCTTCCCCGATCTTAGGGGAAGCATTTGCTGTGTTTCACCAGTGAGTGTGATGTTGACTGTTGCCTTCTCATACACAGATTTTATTATGCTGAGGTTCATTTCTTCCATATCCAATTTATTGAATGTTTTATCATGAAAGGGTGTTGTGTTTTGTGAAATGCTTTCTCTGCATATATTGAGATGATCATGATTTTTATCTTTCATTATATTAATGTGGTTTCATTGATTTGTATATGTTAAAACATCCCTGCCTGCCGGGAATAAATGCCACTTAATCCTGGTGTATGATCTTTTAGTGTACTGTAGAATTCGCTTTGCTAGAATTTTGTTAAAACATGTTTGCATGTATATTCATCAGCAATATTGGCCTATAGTTTTCTTTTATTGTAGTGTCCTTGGGTGGCTTTGGTATGGGGGTAATCCTGGCCCTGTAAAATGCGATTTCCTTCTCTTCCATATTCTGGAAGAGTATGAGAAGGATTGGTGTTAATTCTTTTTAAGTGTTTGGTGTAAGAGGCACCTGGGTGGCTCAGTCGCTTAAGCGTCCGACTCTTGGTTTTGACTCAGGTCACGATCTCATGGTTCCTGGGTTCAAGCCCTGTGTCATGCTCTGCACTGACATCACAGAGCCTGCTTGGGATTCATTCTCTCTCGCGTGCGCGCGCAAATAAATAAGTAAACATTAAAAAATATATGTTTGGTACAATTCACCAGGGAAACCATCTGTTCCTGGGTTGATCTTTGTTGGGACATTTTTGATTACTGAGTCAATCTCCTTACTCATGATTGGTCTGTTCAGATTTTCTATTTCTTCATGATTCAGTCTTGGTAGGTGGTATATTTCTAAGAATTTATCTCTTTTGTAGGTTATCCAATTTGTTGGGTTTATTATTGTTCATGGTAGTCTCTTAGAATCCTTTGTTTTTTAAATTTTTTATTAAATTTTTTAATGTTTATTTATTTTTGAAAGAGAGACAGAGAGCAAGCAGGGGAGGGCAGAGAGGGGGGACACAGAATCTGAAGCAGGCTCCAGGCTCTGAGCTGTCAGCACAGAGCCTGATGCAGGGCTCGAACTCCCAAGCCACAAGATCACGACCTGAGCCCAAGTCGGACACTTAACTGACTGAGCCTCCCAGGTGCCCCAGGTTGTTATATCTTCTTGATGAATTAACGGCTTTATCATTATAATGATATTCTTAGTCTCTTGTTACAGGTTTTGGCTTAAAATTGATTGTCTGATAGAAATATAGCTACTTCTGCTCTCTTTTGGTTTCCATTTGCATGGGATATCTTTTTCCAGCCCTTCAATTTGAGCTCTGTGTGTCCTTAAAGCTGAAGTGATTCTCTTGTAGGCAGCATAGAATTTGGTCTTGTTCTTTGCACGCCCGGCCACTCTACGTCCTTTGAGTGCAGAATTTCATCGATGTATATTGAGGGCAATTATTGATAGGTATGGACTTACTAATGCCATCTTATTGTTTTCTGGTTTATTTGTAGCTCCCCTGTTCCTTTCTCTCTGTCTTGCTGCCTTTCCTTTGTGTATTGATGATTTTCCATAGTGGTATGCTTTGATTCCCTTCTCTTTATCTTTTGTGTATCTGCTGCAGATTTTTGCTTTGTTGTTTCCATGAGGCTTGCATAAAACATCTTATACACATAACAGTTTATTTCTTCTTGGGAGAGAGAGAGAGAGAGAGAGAGAGAGAGATTTGTTAAAGGACTTGGCTTATATGAGTATGGAAGCTGAGAAGCCCCACAGTCTGCCCTCTGTAAACTGGAGAACCAGGGAAGCTGGCGATATAATTCAGTCTGAATCCATAACAGTTTATTTTCAGCTGATAACAACTAAACTTTGATCTCATATAAAAATCTCATTTTACTTTTTTACTCCTTCCTACCTCTGTGTTTAGATGTCACAATGTACATTTTTATATTGTATATTTATTAACAAATTATTGTAGCTGCAATTATTTTTAACACTTTCACCCTTTACCTGTTTCACTAGAGTTAAGTAATAAATACACCACCATATTACAATAGGATTCTAATTTTGACTATATACTTACCTTCACCAGTGAGTTGGGTATTTTCCTATATTTACGTGTTATTAGCATCCTTTAATTTCTGCCTCAGTTATTTGCTGAATTCTTTTCAGCCTATTTTTGTAAGGCAGGTATCGTGTTGATATACTCCCTCAGGTTCTGTTTGGGAAGTCTTATCTCTCCTCCGTTTCTAAACTACACTTTTTTTCTTTCATCACATTGTATGTATCATCCCTCTCTCTTCTGGACTGTACTAAGTAATCTGCTGACAGCCTTACTGGGGTTCCTTTTTAAGTTACAAGATATTGTTTTTGGCCACTTTTCAGATTCTCCCTTTGTCTTTTATTCTTGACAGTTTTCTTATAAAGCATCTCAAAGATTTCTTTTACTTGAGTTTGGTGACCTATGAGGTTTATGAACTTGGATATCCAAATCTCTCACTAGATTAGGGATGTTCTCAGACATTATTTCTTTAAAGTAACTTTCTGATCTCTTCCCCCTCTTTCTCCTTCTGGAACTCCAATAATTCATAAACTGGTTATTGTGATGGTATCCCACCAATCAAGTAGGCTTTCTTCACTTCTTTCCAATTCTTTTTATTTTGTTCTCCTCTGTTGGATAATCTCAAAGATCCCAGCTTCTTATTTACATGTTCTTTTTTTTCTGCAGATTTATTTTGATGCTCTCTAATACATTTTTTTTTCATTGAATTCATTGAATTCTTCAGCTCCCGAACTTCTGTGTGGTTATTTTTTATGATTTTTATCTCTCTGTTAAACTTCTGTTTGTCTTGTATTGTTTTCCCCTTGTCTCACCGAAATGTCATTATTTTCTTGTAATTCACTGACCTTCATTAAAACAAATCTTTTGAATTCTTTTTCAGATAAACACATGGCCTTTGGGGTTGGTTACTAGAAGATTATTGTGATCCTTTGGTGGTGTTATGTCTCCTCAATTTTTCATGTTCCCTGAAATCTTTCGTATGTGAAGTTGGCAGCCACTTCTCTCGTCTTTACTAACCGCCTTCAGGAGAGAAAACCCACGGTCAGCCCTGCTAGAGATTCTGAGGTTTTCTCAGACCTATGGATACATCTGATCCGTACTTCTGGCGCCCTCTTGTGGCAGAATTCTCAAGCTTGTATGTCTTCTTCTGATCCCGCAACGCACTAGGCCAAATGCTCACCACCTCCCTTTGGTTTCTCAAGGGTGGAACTAAAGCTCAAGCTTGTAGTCTCTCCTTGGCTCCATATTTGGTCTGACTTTCTGTGCATGTCCAGTAGCCATCTGCCAAAGTTCACTTCTGCCTCCACTCAGAGCATGCACAAGGAGCTGACCACAGGATGTGGGAGTACATATACGAGGCATGGCAAACGCTGGGTGTGCCCATGGGCCAGCTGTTGGGATATGCAGGCGAGGTATCCCCAGTAACTTGTGGGCAAGCTTCTTGATGGAGTCCATGATACAGTTAATAGGATCTCCGTCCCCTTTCTGCCACTCGCCCAGCCCCCTCCCACTCTGTCCCCTAGCCATGGAGCTCATGACTCAGTACAACTCTCTAATGCATTCGAACTCATTTGTTTTTCCCTCCAATGGTGTGCTGGAACTTCTCCGCTGGAAACTTGGACTTCCACAAAACTCTCTCATCCGTGGGTGATTATCTAAGACAGTATTCTCCAGGGGCTCCCATAATGCAGCCAAGAGGCCGGAGCTGGTTTATGGGTCACTGCAGAGTTCACAGCTAGGACTGAGGCCTGTTTGCTATTACCCGGTGCACAGGCAGGCGAGACTCCTCTAGGGTTCCTTGGCATATGGCCCTGGATCCCACAGTTCCCACAAAGGCACTTTTATCTACGGATGGATGCCAGATTGTTGTTGTTAGGGAGGGACAAGATGAAGGACAGCTTATTCAGCCATGTTGCTGATGTACAAATGCCTGATTCTTGTCTGTCTAATGCACTAGAAGATAAACACCAAAAACGGCATTATTGAGACATTTGACACTTGAATTCTTCTGGGAATTAGATAATAATATTATATCAGTGTTAAATGTCCCCATTTTGATAACTTGACTGTGGTTACTGTAGTGAAGTAAGAGATGTTTTAGGGGAAAAGACACCTACATACTTAGAGGTAAATGAGCATGTGTTTAAATAATGCTCACATGATGAGAGGTAGGAAGAATGGAAGAGAGACAGAGAGACAGCACAAATGGTGGGAAGAAAGGTAAACAAGTGGAGAATCTGGGTAAAGCATATTCAGGATTTCTTGGACTATTCCTGTAAGTTTTCTGTAAATTTGAAATCATATAAAAATAAAGTAGGCAGTGCACCTCGTGGTCCTATGGATCTGTCGCTTGCTTCAAAACTGTTTGGAGGGAACAGACTCAGGGACACCCTTTTCCAGCCTCTGACCATTCTCTACCTTTCTCTCCGGTCACTATTTCCAGGGCCATCCTCTTGTGCGTCCTTGGCTTTCGGGACCAGCCAACACCACTTTTTGTGGTTAGTTTCTTATTCCCAGTCCCGAGCTCCCAGACTCATCAGCATTATTCCACCAAGGTGGAGGCTGCCAATGACTTCATGGTCAACCTGCATCCGTAGGCCTCCTATACCTACCACTTGCTGGCCGTCTATTTGGAAGGCAACCACATGGCCATAGAGAGCGCGGGATACTTCCTCTGCGAGATGGGCCAAGAAAATACCGAGTGTCTCGTGAAGATACAAAACCAGTACAGCAACTGTGCCCTCTTCTTGGATGGGCAGAAGCTATCCCAAGATGAGTGAAGGGGCAGCTAAAGAAGGCACGTGAACCAGTCTCTTTTGGGTTTGCACATCCTGAGTGCGGCCCTCACAGCCCTCATCTTTGTGACTTCCTGGAGAACCACGGCCTAGATGAGGAGGTGAGACTCATCAGGAAGATGACCACCTGACTAGTCTTTGCTGGGCCCTTCTCATCCCCCTGGTATCAGGGATCCTGCCTGCGCCTCTCTCCACCTGCCAGGTAGCTTCGTAACCACCCTGGATCACTATCACAGGCTGTGGGCCAAATGCATGTAATAATAACACTTTTTGCAGCAGAAAATAGAATAAAAGAAAGTAAAAGCCAAGTAAAATGTGAACCCAAAATATACATGGTGCCATGGAAGTATATACCATATAGGGACCTCACCTGGTTTGTAGGGTTAAGAACACTTTTCCTGAGGAATTATTCATGACGGGGTCCCTTTGGGCCAGTCATTCGTCTCAGACGTCTATAACCTTCCTTTTGTGTTTCTAAAATATTCCCTGAATTATTCTCACTTTTGGACCTTTGGCAACTCTTGGGCTGGCAATGCAGAATGCATGCTTGTAGCTGAAAAAACGGAAGTGATTTTTTAGGAAGTGATTTAATGGAAGTAAAGTGACGCTATTTCTATGGCAGTAAAATTCTACCCAGAAGATTCCTACCGGGCCACATCATAATCAGTATTAAAAGAAATAACAGGCGAGACTTGATACTTCATCTCTTGCTGGTTCTCTGACTTTCTGTGTCTGATAGGAGGTACTGGCACCACAGCACGGTTGAAGGTTAAACCCCATTCATAGATACAAAGATGGGCAGACCCAAGCTTGAGTAAGCGTCAGAACCTAGAGGCTTGAGAAAGTCTTCGGGGTCCTGTCCGATGAGCGGTTTCTGACCTTGCTATACGCTAATTTCTTCCAGTTTGTATTACCGTGTAACTCAAATACTGTTCCAGAAGTTGTGAAAGATAAGAGGAAACATGAAGGGATCTTTGGTCTCTCCTGAAAATGGACAGTATAGTAAGAGCAACAGAAAATTTTTAAAAATGTTTATGTTTTAGAGAGAGAGAGAGAGAGAGCGCAAGCATGTGAGCGGGGGAGGGGCAGAGAGAGACGGAGACAGAGGATCCGAAGTGGGCTCTGTGCTGACAGCAGACAGCCCAGTGTAGTGTTCAAACTCACAACCTGTGAGATCATGACCTGAGCCAAAGTCAGACGCTTAACGGACTAAGCCACCAGGCACCCCGAGAGCAACAGAAATTTATGTAAAGACCAAAATACAAGGCATATTGAGATTCATATTATGAGTTAGGGCTTATACGGAAGTCTACTTAGCTCCTTTGCTTCCCAGAAGGAGATCTGAGTCTGGCTGTGACCAATGACATACTTAAAAAAAAATTTTTTTAAATGTCTATTTATTTTTTTGAGAGAGAGAGAGAGAAAGAGTGCAAGCAGGGGAAGGGCAGAGAGAGAGGGAGACACAGAATCCAAAGCAGGTTCTAGGCTCTGAGCTGTCAGCAGAGCCCGACGCGGGGCTCGAACCCACAAACTGTGAGATCATGACCTGAGCAGAAGTCAGATGCTTAACCGACTGAGCCACTCAGGCACCCCAGACCAGTGACATACTTTTAAGAGAATGTAAGAACCACCAATAAGTGTACCTGTGAAGCATTCTATTTTCTTTTTTCTAAACAGATGTATTTACTTATTTTTTTCTCAAAGTTTGTTTTTCGTAATTGCTACACCCAATGTGGGGTTTGAACTCACAACCCCGAGATCAAGAGTCACATGCTCTATCTACTGAGCCAGCCAGGGGCCCCAGAAGCACTCTATCTTCTATGTCTGAAATATTTACTATTGGAAGTAAGAGACATTTATAGTCTGAGATCATCTGAAAAGGGAAGAAAATTTGGGTAGTGGAAGGAATAGTGTCAGCACCTGAGAAGAGTCTAAAGATTACCTCCCGGCTTCATTTAATCTTTTCATGTGATAGTAGTTTACATAATTTATGCTCCTTTTCAAGTCTTTCTTACAAATATCAGCAAAAGAGGGAAGATATTTCAGAAATTAATACTTCTCCCAATTTATAAGCAAAAACATAAGTAATCCTTCAAGAATATTGTGTTAGAAATATATGTTCCAAGATAAAATCATAATATTTTAAATAGCAACGTGCTAAAATACATGATTGCATGTTAAAAAATCAGAAAATGCAAACCGAGAGATACCCCATTCAATTTTGTTTTGCATTCGGCTTTAAATTAAATCTCAGTAACTATGCCAGAGACCTTAATAGATGATCCTATATATTCATCAAAATGACTCTGTGAGGTTGTATTATTTCCATTCTACAGATAAAGAAACTGATGTACAAAGTGGATGATAAATAACTTCTCAACATCACGTGGCATATAAAACTTCTGTATGTATAAACATAGCCTCTTACTCTTATGAAAATAATGTTTAGATAATGAAAGAAATGTCCCTTTCAGGTTTCTCACCAGGGGAGACTGACTTCACTTTTAGCCCCCAGTTTCTAGTTTAGAATAGCATAAACACAAAACAGAATATAATGCGAAGTGCCTAATTAATTTTCCTACATTGATTTGTCTTTTAATGATGCCATTTTTTATGTATTCAGTAAATACCCTCTAACTTCCCTTTTATCTTTTGACATATATTCTAGAAACTCCCCTGTTAACAAAAAAGAAAACACAAAGGAATGCCCCCGTTTTGAAAATTATTTTACAGGTGCCTGGGGGCTCAGTTGGTTGAGCATCCGGCTCTCGGTGTCCGCTCAGGTCACGATCTCACAGTTCGTGAGTCTCAGCCCCAATGTGTTTGACGGTAAAACTGGACACACGTCGCCTGGATTGTTGGAGAGGCGTCTTGAGAGCATCAGGAAAGATATGTAGGAGTATTAGTGGACACTTACAATAAACCAGGGCAGGAAAGCGAATCTCCCTTGTTGGAAAGATCGCTGCAGCGGCAGACCAGGGGGTGGCTGCAAAGAACAGAGCGGGACTCTCATCATTAACGCCCCTCATGCTGTACTCCATTGATTCCGTGTACCTGCTACCAACGACACGGCCAGTTTTAAAATAATGAGAATTTGCATAAGTCCGGTATTAATGACCAATTGGGAAAGACACACAGTAGTAAGATTATCCCCCAAATGAGAAACGGTCAACACCAACCTCCAAGGGGTCCATCAGCCACAACATTTTGGGTTTTTTTTTTTTTTTTGCACTGTTCCTTTTCTCTAGGTCTATAGAACACTGGTTGGCATTAATTTAACAAGTTGTGTTTTTTTTTAAGTTGTTTTTCAAGATAATTTACGGATTTATTGACTCATGAAACTATAATAGGTTTTATCAGGAAAAGCCTGCATCTATGTGATCTATAGTTGCTTTTCAAACTGCCATAGCATTTCTAAATCAAGCCCCGGCGGTTAATTAACATGTGGAAATGAGAAGATATCATTATTCTCTCTATATCCAAATTGTTTCCATTGTAGTCTGTGTGGCAATTCTACTTGAGAAAGGATTTGAAACATTCATGAATGTCTTTAAGGCTTGTAAGCAACTCATTATTTTCAGACTGTATGAGAATGGTAATATAAAAATCCTAAATCTGTAAGTCCAAGTTGAGGACCTTGCCAAGTTCCTCCGAGACTAGAATTACTGACAAATCCCTATGGAAGCAATTTCTATTACTGCAGCATTAAAGTATTCTCCTGGCAGTGAACCCCATTATGAAACGAGCATTGAATGTGGGGGTCAAAATCAGCATATCCTATCCTTATAACAGCTACCAGGTTTTTCTAGATAGAAGTTCTACTTCAGAAAAAAATTTAAATCTATCTTTTACCGGTCGTGAACAGAGAACAAACTGGTGGTTGCCAGAGGGGAGGTGGGTGGGGGATGGGTGAGATAGGTGAAGGGGATTAAGAGGTATAAACTTCCAGTTATAAAATAAATAAGAGATGGGGGCGCCTGAGTGGCTCAGTAGGTTAAGCGTCTGACTCTTGACTTCCGCTCCACGATCTCATGGTTCACGGGATCAAGCCCGGGACCCCATACTGACAGCGTGGAGGCTGCTTGGGATTCTCTCTCCCTCTCTCTCTGCCCCTTCCCCGCTCACCCGCACTCTCTCTCTCTCAAAATAAATGAACTTCAAAAAAAGAGTACAAGTATCATGATAAGCATGAAGTAATGTCCAGAATCGTCAAATCACTATACTGTATACCTGAAACGAATATAGCTTTGCAGGTCGATTATACTTGAATAATAAGCGAAAAAGGAATGCTGAGAAAAAAATGTAATATTGAGACAAATATTAAAGCAAAGAAAATACCTACAGTTTAATGAGCCAAAGATGAAAATCGACATGCTTGTATGTTTCCCACATTTTTTCTACTTGAACGTAGTAAGTACGTGCCAACATTTTACCCACACGTTGGGATCCTACTCTATAGGCTCCTACTTTATAGAAATTTTTCACTTGACAATACACCATCACCATTTTCCCATGATATTAGATGTTTTTCAAAGCATTATTCTTTTTTAAATTTATTTATTTCTTTTGGAGAGAGAAAGAGGCATGAGTGGGGGAGAGGCAGAGAGAGAGAGGGACGCAGAGAATTCCAGGCAGGTTCTGCCCTGTGGGCACAGAGCCCGATTTGGGGCTCGATCCCGCCAAATCGATCAGCTCAGGTTAGATCATGACCTGAGCCGAAACCCACTGAGCCGCCCAGGCACCCCCAAAGCATTATTCTTACACCTACACAGTGGCTGTATGTGTAAGGCCATAGCTTAGATATTGGTGTAGCGGAAACTGCATGTTTTCTTTCGATTACTTAACTCATATGCTATGATTTAATCTTTTAGAGAAGCTTTGTGTTTTTCACTTATTTGAACCTAACATATTTTCCCAAAATATCCCTTTCCAAATAGGCCGTAACTTCTAAACGTTTTACCTGGCATCGTTTGTAGCACTAATGTACAAAAGACTTTAAAGCAGATAAATCATGTCCGAGAATTTTTTCAACTGGGAGTCATTTTTTCCACCCAATATTTGACAGAGAGCATATACAAAACGAGCATCCCTAAATGCTCTGTAAAGCTTTCTCTGGAGAAACAGTAAAACCCAAGTATGTGAGATTTACTTTGAATGAATTAATCTATTGCCATTACACAGGTAGCACAGAAGGAAGTTTTCATTCATCATTATCCATACAATTCATGTGTATTCTTAAGTATAAACAACACGATTCGAAAAGGCATGAGTATATGAATAAGAGACTAGAACAGACCTGTTTCTGAAATACTCAGGATAATCTGAAATATATTCAACCTGTCTGCTTCTTCATAATTTGCTCAAAAGCACGGGATATCTTTAATTCTCAAAGTTGAAACACAACATTTGTTTTATCTACACTTTAATAAATGGATGCAGTAATTTCTTAAAGTTAAAAAACTAAGAGTCAAGGAAATGAGTTCCTAAAATATCTAATATTTTTTCTTTTATCCATAATCATTGTTGTAAACCACACTAAGCTTTACAAAAATATCCATGTGTCCAACACTTTGCCGCACATTCGGGTGACTGTACAAGTGCATATGAACGGTGCACGCAAATATGGTTTTAAATCGCTCAACAATGAATGGAGAAGCTTGACCAACAAGCCAAATGCTGTTCAGACAGAAGAGTCTGTTGACATTTTCCAGGAAGCTATCCAGAGGCCCCCAGCAACCTCTCAAGAATACCACCACAGTAACACTATGAGATACAGTTTTCTTCAGAATTTCAGTAAATAACAATTACAATGAACACTTACTTAAGTAGCCTGGCACTGAGCATAGTGTGAAGTCCTTTATCTAGCTTCAACATCACCATGAGCCCATACTGTAGGAGCTAGGATCACGACAAAATTTTAAGAAGTCTCTCTGGAGCACCGTCGGGGAAAACCAGGAGACTGGTTTGGGCAGACACCCATGGGTGAGAGAGCTTTTGCAAAAATTAGGCCTTCCTGAGAAGAGATTCCAGCGCTCGGCTGGAGGAAACAAAGCAGAACAAAACAACAGAACAAAAAAAACCCAGAAACCGAGTTTGGACACAGTGAAGAGGGTAAGAGGAACTTTGCCCGCACTGCCTTTCCCCAGGGCAGCAGAGTGCCGGCTGAACGAAGTGACAGTGTGACAGAGTGACAGTGACCTCTCTCATGGTGCGAAGGGGGAGAAGTGAGTGAGCATCCGGGTGCTCCAGCTGTGTGTGAAGCCGGTTCTCTCCAGAGGCACCTCTGCGACTTAAATGGGACTGCCATGTATGAGGAAAGGGAGGGGGGGATTGGGCAAGAGGCAGGTAAGACTATCAAAGGGTATTAAAGGGATGTGATTCCTGCTGACTGCTTTCAGGACTCCAGCAGGAAGCCCACCCATTGGACACTGGGAGAAACTCACCCAAAGATCCCTGGTCCATGGGACACCCCCAAGGCCCCAAGTTCTAAACCCGCACCACCCCCTGCTCTGTGGTTGGCTCCTCGTGCGCACTCCAGTGCAAGGGACTGAGTGAGCTCCTGTGAACCGGCCTGTGGGCAAGGGAAAAACCACAAATTTGAGCTGTAGTGCCACCTTCTGGAAAACAAAAGAGACGCTTCCGGGAACCAGCCTGGGGATTTCTAAGAACCAGAGAAGATCTATACAAGCTTAAGAATTCTGCCACCAGAGGGAGTAGGAAGTGTGCAGCAGGTATATCCATACAAGGTTGGAGTAAGTCCCAGATACAAGCAACGGCCAGTGAAAAATAATCTCCCACCTGAAGAGAACAATAAAGATTTGGGAAGGCATCTAATACTTCAAACACAAAAACAACACAGCTCAACAAAGGTATTCTTCAGATACGAAGGGGGGAAATAAAGACTTTCCCCAAAAAACAAAAGCCAAGTGGGTTCATCGCCACCAGACTTGCCTTGCAAGAAATACTGAAAGGAGTTCTTCGAGCTGAAGTAAAAAGATAGTAATTAGTAACATAAAAACATTCGGAAACATATAACACTCACCAAAAAGGTAAATATACATACAGTTACATTTAGAAAACTCTTATTAACCATTTAACTATAGTATAAAAGGTAAAGAAAATAATATTAAAAATAACTATAGGGGTGCTTGGGTGGGTCAGTGGGTGAAGCATCTGACTCTTGATCTGGGCTCAGGTCATGATCCCTCAGTCGTGAGATCGAGTCCTCCGTCAGGCTCCGTGCTGACAGTGCAGTCTGCTTGGGATTCTCTCTCTCTCTCTCTCTCTCTCTCTCTCACTCTCACTCTCTCTCTCTCTCTGTCTCTGTCTCTGCCCCTCCCCTGCTCTGTCTCACTTTCTCTCTCTTGCTCTCAAAAGAAAAAAAATAAACATTACAAAAAATTAAAAATAACTACAGCTATTGTAATTTGGTAAAGAATCCACAATATAAAAAGAGGTTATTGTGATATTGAAAACATAAAAGAGGGAATAAATGCAGAGCTTTTGTATGTGATTAAAGTTAAGTTGCTATTAGCTTAAACTGGCCTGTTTTATGTATGAAATGTTTTACGTAAGCCTCACTGTCACTACAAAGGAAACACGTCTACTAAACTAGTCAATGCAGGTGGAAACCAAAAGAAAGCAGACATAGCTATACTTATATCAGATGAGACAGACTTTAAGCCAAAAATAGTAATAAGAGACCAAGAAGGTCATTATATGGTGATAAAGGGGTCACTTTGTCAAGAAACACTGCAATCACAATTATATGTACACCCAACAGGAGAGTATCTAAATATATGAAGCAAATACTAACAGATCTGAAGGGAGAAATAGACAGCAATACAATGATAGGAGAGGACTTCATTACCCCAGTTTCAACAATGGACAGATGATCCAGACAGAAAATCAACAAGAAAACATAGGACTTGAACCACACATTAGATCAAGTGGATTTAACAGATGTATACAGAATATTCCATTCAACAGCGGCAGAATACACATAATTATCAAGTGCACATGGAACGTTCTCCAGGACAGATCATATGATAGGCCACACAACAAGTCAGCAAATTCAAGAAGATTGAAATCCCAAGTATCTTTTCTGACCGCAATGGTAAAAAACTAGAAATCAACAAGCTGGAAACTGGAAAACTTACAAGCATGTGGATACCAGAAAATACACTCCTGAACAACCATAATATATAAAAGAAGTCAAAAGTGAAATCAGAAAATACATCAAAACAAATGAAAATGAAAACCCACTAAAACCTATGCGATGCTATAAAAGCAGTTCTTACAAGGATATTTATAGTGATAAATGCATATATTAAAAAAGATAGAAAGCTCTTTGGGGCACCTGGGTGGCTCAGTCGGTTAAGCATCCAACTTTGGCTCAGGTCATGATCTCACAGTTCATGAGTGCGAGCCCCGCATCGGGCTCTGTGCTGATAGCTCAGAGCCTGGAGCCTGCTTCAGATTCATATTCTCTCTCTCTCTCTCTCTCTCTCTCTCTCTCTCTCTCTCAAAAATAAATAAACATTAAAAAAATTTAAAAAAAGAAAATAGAAAGCTCTCAAATAACCAACCTAGCTTTACACCTCCAGGAACTAGAAAAAGAACAAACTAAGTCCAAAGTCTGCAGCAGGAAGGAAGTAACAAAGATCAAAGTAGAAATCAATGAAATAGAGACCAGGAAAACAAGAGCCGGTTTTCTGTAAGTGATAAACAAAATGGACAAACCTTTAGACTAGATAAGAAAATAAGAGAGAAGACTCAAATAAATAAAATAGAAATGAAAGACGATACAAGTGATAGCACAGTACTGCCAGGATTAGGAGACTGCTATGAACAATTATACACCAACAGAATGCATAACCTAGAATAAATGCATAAATCCCAAAACACTGAAGGGTGGGCAATACTCCCAAATGCATCAGGCCAGCTTTACCCTGATATTAAAGCCAGAGAAGGACACTGAAAGCAAAGAAACTATAGGCCAATATCTCTGATGAATACAGATGCAAAAGTTCTCAACAAAATATTAGTAAACTTCATCACTTTATTTTTTAAGTTTATTTATTTATGTTGAGACAGAGAACACGAGCAGGGGAGGGGCAGAGAGACAGAATCCCACTGTTAGTGCAGAGCCCGACATGGGGCTTGGATCATGACCTGAGCCAAGATCAAGGGTCAGATGCTCAACCGACTGAGCCACCCAGGTGCCCTTCATCACTTCATTTTATACCTTACCGTACTGCCTCTGGATTCTATGCTTCATAGTGCTTTGATTCAAATTATCAGTGGGCTCCTTATCTCAGATCCAAAGACATTAGTCATGCCTTCCCTTATTCGACCTCATTTCTGCATTGGACACTGATGATTCTCATCACTTCTTGAAATGTTCGACTCTCCCAGCCTTAGTTGACTTCATACCACCCTTCTAGTTCTTCCTTCCTCCACTCCTTAAATAGAGGTGCTTAAAAATGTTTTAGTTTTTGCCCAGTGTTCTTTTTATTCTACCGTCTGTAGGAAATCCCAGCAACTCTTTGGCTTCAACTACAACTATATACTAGTATCTTCCGGGTTTCTGTTGGCCTGCTGGATAGTTCTACCTAGACCAAACTTTTTCTCTTAGTCCCACATCCACTGGTGACAAGTAGGCTTCGAAACTCTTACACTTCCGGCTCACTTACCATCTGCTTCGTCGCCTATTTCTGAACAATCTATCTTCTAAATATTTCTAAATCTGCCTCCGTTTCTTCACCCTATGAATGCCATCCGATTTCATGATCTCACTGACTCTTTCCTAGACATGAACCAAGCCCAAAATGACCTTACCTTAATACTGCTCTCATTTGAGCTGAATCATACAGTCCATGCGAAGCCAACGAAATGTTTTCAGAAGGGAAGTGACATGATAAGATGAGAATTAAAGAAAAAAAGGGGCGCCTGGGTGGCTCAGTCGGTTAAGCGTCCGACTTCGGCTCAGATCATGATCTCACACTCCGTGAGTTCGAGCCCTGTGATGGGCTCTATGCTGACAGCTCAGAGCCTGGAGCCTGCTTCGGATCCTGTGTCTCCCTCTCTCTCTGCCCCTCCCCTCCTCATGCTCTGTCTCTATCTCAAAAATAAATAAAAAACGTATTAAAAAGGTTAAAAAAAGACATGAAACAAAGCAATATTTATTTTACTAATCTTTCGGGGAATTAACCTTGATGCTGTCTCCCTTTTTGCCCATTTCTACCACATCTCATATACTCACCAATATGGTCCCACCCCACCTTTCCTATTTACAGATCATTTTCCCAATTTAGATACAGTCAACTCAATAACTCCCTCTTCAAATACAACCTCATTTCCCCTCAAGAATGCCTAGCAAATCTGCTATTCAAATTGCCCTTTGAATAGGAATTAAACATTTAACATAGAGTCAGTGATTCGGAGGATAAAAGACACCTTAGATTCATCTCTCGGCAATTAGAAGTTATAAGCGTGGGCAGTGATCACTTCCCACCGTAGACTTCTCTGAGGCCATCACTTTCCTCTGACCGTGCTAAATTCCACACCTTGGTCTGCTATTTTCCTCACCATCCCACGAAGAAACTATCAACACGAATGCTATCCTGTTCCTTTCCTCTGATGCCCTCTGTTGTACATTGCCATTGTGCCCGGCACAAGTGTTTCATATGTGTTAGCTTGATGAAAATGTAAAAACCCTATAAGATGGATATTATTTTCCCCATTTGAAAAACTGCGTTAACCAAAGCACACGAGAGATGAAGTCAACTGCCAAATTCATGTAACTACTATTGTTGTGATTTCTGAAAAATAATGTTAATTATTTCTGTCTACTTACTCCAAGTGGTTAAATGATTTTTTTATTTGTGGTTTATGGGGCGGATAAAAAGGAGGGGGGAGATTTGAGAAATCGAATTGCTATATTAAAATGTGATCACTTCCAAGTCTGCATTGGACTGCTTTAGAATACCAAATAAGTAGAATACATTACACTTCTAATAGATGTTGTCTTAATTTTGTTTCTTGGAACTAAATGACTTTATTATTTTTACACCGAAATAAATGCATTTGTGTTTTTGTTTTGCTTTTCTGGGGCTTTCTTTCCCGTTTAGTTATGGGATGTCCAATTCTTTCAAGGAAACCTAAATATTTTTATGGTTCTTTTACATTTTATGTTGCTCTGCATTATAAAAACCAAGCTGTGTCTTAACATAATTGCTAAATATCTGGTAATTGCTGGTAGTTTATGAACCTAATTTCAGAGTTAGCATTTTTATTGATTATTGTAATTGTCTTCAACAACAGGTTAATTATTCCTGGAACACGCATGATATTTTGACATATGCACACTTCACAGAGTTAAAGTCTTGTTACATCTTAAAGTTTGAAGAAACCTTTAAGGTCAACTAACCAACCTTAACATTTAAATTTGTTAAATCACCCCCATTCAAAACATATACATGACCCAGACGACCCACCCGCAAAACAGAAAATGAAGGACGTTGGCCAGTCGTAGCCATGAGAGGAAAAGTGATCAGAAAATTTAGCTAAAAATAGGGGCACCTGGGTGGCTCAGTCAGCTCAGCATCCGACTCTTCATTTTGGCTCAGGTCATGATCTCACAGTTTATGAATTCGAGCCCCATGTCGGGCTCCACAGTGTCAGCATGGAGCCTGCTTCGGATTCTCTGTCCTGGCCCTCTGCCCCTCTCTCGCTCACAGGTGTGTGTGCGCACGCTCCTTCTCTCTCTAAATAAGTAAATACGCTTTAAAAAATTTTAGCCCAAAACAAAGTGACTACCTCCGCGAGCTTAGTAACGAGAGTACTCATTATGTGCCAAAGATTGTTCTAAGTGCTTACGTGTATGGACTCATGCGATCCCGGAGGAAGATGTTATGATTAAATATGTCCCATTTTATAGATGATGAACGTGAGGTACAGGGACGTAACATAAATGTATTCAAGGACACGCAACTAGATAACGACAGCCAGGTTTCAGAGTCAGGCTGTGTGTGTGATTCTAGAGGCCATGCATTTAATGGTTCCACTATTTCTTCTTGAGTCTGGGGAAAAAGCATTGGGACAACTGCTCAGTGGTGGACTTTAGCCTTTTCACATTGATTTTCACACTTTCTCTATTTCTGACAGACCGGATGATGCTAGGAGGTTCACAGGGCTTTGTTGCCAAATCATTCTACTTGGCGAGAACAGGAAATACAGGATGCCCGTATTGACTCACAGAACATCTGTGTTCTACACTCGGTTGGAACTTTTGTGTTTTGAAGAATATATTTATTCTTACCATTAGAAATTCACAGCTTCGGCTGCGAGTGGAATCAACCTCGGTCATTCTGCGACACTCCATGTTTGAAAAGAATATGCATCGTTTCTTCAATCGGCTGGATTTCTTTCCGTAATGATATGCTGCACCGCTCGGCTCTGAACGTCTTTGTAGCCCATCTCATTTGAATGGGACTATTAATAGTCCGGATGTTTCAACAAACAGTATCAATCGTTTCAGTGTTGACATATTGACAAATGATTTGATATGTAGAAAAGGAAACTATCATCAAAGACAACCAAATTACATCTTTCAGCTGTTCATGGAAGAAAATAATGGTAATCTAATTTAAGGTTTCAACGAGGATTAACAACTACGCTGGGTGAGAAGTACCCGACGAGCACAACCCAGTCGTAAGTTAGCAGTTGAGACCGGCGACAAAACAAGATGCACCAGTTAAGAATATTTTATCATCCCCGAATGAAGTAGCAATCCCACATTTGTGGTATGAGAGGCGTAACTCTGAAGCTTGGCTTCTCACATCGGCTCGGTGTGCAAAGGTCACGGTATACTTTGACAGGGACACGCTTTGCGAGGATTTTCTAGGCAGGGTGTAGATCGCACCCTGTACTACTACTGTGATGAAAATCTCCAGAATTTGCTTTACATTAATATCATCGATAGATGACAGAAATGGTAGACACCGATTTAATGTTATGAAACAAAGGCGTATTGTAAAATGTAACCAGGGAATAGAGTAATCTCACCCTTAATTACATGCATATAAGAATGTCCACATTCTGCGGCGCCTGGGTGGCTCAGTCGGTTAAGCGGCCGACTTCGGCTCAGGTCATGATCTCGCGGCTCGTGAGTTCGAGCCTCACGCAGGGCTCTGTCCTGACAGCTCAGAGCCTGGAGCCTGCTTCGGTTTCTGTGTGTGTGTCTCTCTCTTTGCCCCTCCCCCACTCACGCACACTCTCTCTCTCTCTCTCTCTCTCTCCCCCTCTCTCTCTCAAAAGTAAATATTTAAAATTTTTTTTTAATTCAAAAAAGAATTTACACATTATTTCCATGTGAATCAAAAACACTAATTTTAATATGTGGTAAGCCTTGTCTGTCCAAAGAAGGTAATGCTTCAAAATAAGACTTATTCCAATACAGTGCTCAGAACATGTTTGGAATTCATCATTTGGAATTTTCTGAAAGCCACTCGAGAAACGTGTCTAAGTCATTATCATACCTCGTTTTAGAAAAAGAAATTGTCAATCTTCCACGTAGTAGAGTAATTTCACAGTACTTTCTAGTTTTCAGTTAAAAACGTCGTAGCCACCCGCAAATGATGAGAGCAACACAAAAATGGTGACTGGTGCGTGGAAGATGCTAAATTAATGTTTTGTGGGTAAATGAGTAAGTGAGACACAAGCTCCGGAGATAATTCACGAAGGAAGCTTCATGAATTATTTGAGCAGGAGCTTCATCGCTGAAAGAAGGTTCTGTTCTCCCATGTGTACCACTTAGAAGTGGATGACACTTACTTGGATGGATGACTTCAAACCTTCACATTAGAAAATCAATCACCTTATTTTCAAGTCACACTTGGTATATCCAGAGTTTAACTTCTCTTCCAAGACTTTTTTGGAATTTGAATTTATTCAAATGTATTTTATATTTTGTAAGGCAAATCAGAAGTTATCTACTGCCTTATAAATAATGCATCGGGAATAGGAATAGATGTAGTAACATGAAGTTGGTCTATTATGAGTGAAAAATATTTAACACCCATTCTGTTCAAATACAACTGAAAAACATCAGCGATTCTCCGTTCCCTTTGCCCTCTTTTTATGACAGTTACCCCATTAGCCGGCTGCCAGCGTAGCAATGCCACCATGAGGTTCTCAGGCAGACTTTTCTATTCGGATAGTCCAGGAAAAGTGAGCAAAACTCACTCACCAACGGGCTGACTTCAGTGAAATGGCCAGGGATTTTTGGTGGCCTATCTAACGCTGGGTAACGAGTTTGTTTGAATTTTTCCAAATTCTCAACCAATCATTTGGATCCAATAGACACCCAGTTGGGGCAAAACAGAACAGAACAAATAGACAAGGACCGGACTGGAGCCCTGGAATTCTGCCAATCCCGGGAGCACAGTGTAACGAAGAGATGACTCTTCTAGGCGTTTCAACGACTAGAACATCCCGAGGCTCACTCACATATTTGGATGCCAGTTATTGCTGTAATGGCTCCTTCTCCAAGGTATCCAGGAGTTCCATGGAAACAGTATGTGAAGTAAACTGAGTTATCCTTTCTCTTGGTGCCAATGCAGGGATTATAGTATAATCAACTTCCTTTTTGTGTTTGCAGTAAAAGCTTATCCTTAATCTCAAAGATCTGGGATCGAAAGGACACCGTGCCCTCGCAGAATCCATGGGATCTGTTGTCCTACTGGTAATTTTGAAAATGGATATTAAGTAGCTAATGAAACTCTCGATAGCATGCTGAATTGCTTGTTATTTCTTTCTGTCTGATTATTCTGTATTATTCAGATTTGCACTTGCAATCCAAAAATGCATTTCTTTCTACTAAGGTCAAAGAGAAACCGGGACTTCTGCTGATAGGCACACCATAAAATCGTCACACGCTACATCGTAGCTTTGGCCCAAGGAAGTTGCCAATACGGCCAAGGATTATTTGTGTTTTGTCCTGAGAAGAAACTGCCATTATAATTTCCTACAATTTAGGAGACCTAGAGAGAAAAGCATGAGGAAGTAAATCGCCCACAGTTAAGACATGGAACCAGAACTGGAACGTATCTTGTCCTAACACAGAATTTTCTCTGGAGGCTGAGAAGCCCTGAGGTAAAAATCAGAGGACACGGGAATGTGTGTTCTGTATTTTGTATGATAAGGTGGAAGCATATCACGGAGAACACAAGGTAATATTCCCAAAGATGATAAATTCTCAAAAATCTCATGGACAAAGTATTATTACCCCCACGACTGCCTTGACTCTGATAGCACGTTGAAAAAAAAAGAACTGTTAAGAAGGACTGCTTACGCATACTCTCAAACTCACCACTAAATTTCATCCTCAACCGTCACCAAAATCATTTAAGCTCTTATCATTCTTACTTGCGCATTTGAAGATGAAATGAATTAGTACACATAAAATGCCTGGAACAGTATCTGGAACAGCATGATTCAACCTACCGCCCATCCAACATGTGCCCGCAGGCATAACAGGAAACAAAAAGATCTAGCAGTATAGCAAGGGCCATAAAGAAGTCACAAATCAGGATGATAGGGCTAAGAAAAGTTATTTTTGTTATTACCCATTTCTTCCTTCATTCGTGGATATAAATTAGCTCACACTTTGCTCACAACCTTTTAAGGTAAGCTGCATAGATGTTCCTTTGAGCCCTTACGTAGGAGTTTATAGTTTAAGAAGTGCTTTCGTAGACACTGCCTCATTTATTATAACCCTCAAAACAGCTTTGTCGTGGAGATGTTGGCATTATTTTCATTGCATAGAAAGGATACAGGTTTAGAAAGGATGTTTCATATGGCCGGTCAAATGGCAGAGGTGTTCTCCTGCATGGGCAGGATGAGGAAATGGAGTTCCAGGAAGATAGAGACAGGCCCCAGGTCACAGACCAGTTAGTAGAAGTCCAATTTGAGGTTATATTTTGTAAAGGCATATTCTGGACAATAGGTCCACATCTCGCCAGGGATGGAAGGGTCAATGCATCTATTACCCACACTCGCTGATCCCTGGGATAGCTATTAGTATCTATAAAAGAACTTACTCTATAGGACTTAAAATTTATTTTTCAATGTATATTTGAGAGAGAGACAGAGACAGAGAGACAGAGAGACAGAGAGACAGTGCGAGTGAGGGAAGTGCAAAGAGAGGGAGACACAGAATCCGAAGCAGGCTCCAGGCTCTGAGCTGTCAGCTCACAGCTCAACATTGGGGCTCGAACTCACAAACCATGAGATCATGACCTGAGCTGAAGTTGGGCACTTAACCTACTGAGCCACCCGGGCGCCCCTCTATAGGACTTTTTAGAAGATGCGCTGGTATTTGCCGTAAGTGCTTTCGGGGCCTATTTACATAGCACGAATCTCGTTTGGCATCCAGTACGGCCTTTACAAATAAGAAAAATGATGACCGTGATTGACATTTTTAAAAGTATCTTCAAGAAGGGATTAGCAAATAAATCATTAACTTCCATCGGGAGGCTCACCCTTCCACGTTTGGTATTTATAGTAAGAGTGCATTCTTTCAGGGCGCACTGTTTTACATTAAACACTGGGGGAATATTTCAAATTAGTCTCTTACATGGACTCATTATTATTAGAATGCCAGAAATATATTCAAATATGGTACTGTTAATCAGAATAAATTTCTCTGCTGCTTGTCTCGCTATAAGATCTACAGTATTATTCGTGGGCTGATGTAGGAATAATTAGGCAGATAGGTGATTTTTTCCCTAAATAGCCAAAAGAATTACAATTAAAGAAATAGAATGGTGAAAATAGTTAGGTATTCACTTGAACTTGTCTCCCATTTAGAATGTTCCTGAGTTCTAATTTAAATATGGCTTCTAGGGGCGCCTGGGTGGCGCAGTCGGTTAAGCGTCCGACTTCAGCCAGGTCACGATCTCGCGGTCCGTGAGTTCAAGCCCCGCGTCAGGCTCTGGGCTGATGGCTCAGAGCCTGGAGCTGTTTCCGATTCTGTGTCTCCCTTTCTCTGACCTTCCCCCGTTCATGCTCTGTCTCTCTCTGTCCCAAAAATAAATAAACGTTGAAAAAAAATTTTTAAAAAATAAATAAATAAATATGGCTTCTAAGTAAACTTAAAAGAGAAAAAAAACGTGTATTACCGGTAAAAGCGTAGGACCTGGTCTGGACATGATGTGAATATATAATAATTAGAAAAGAAAGTTGGGATGTATGGTTTGTTTTTTTTTTGTTTTTTTTTTGGTTATGGATTACAAAGCCTTTGGTACAGACGTTATCTATTTATGAAAAGTCAAGACTTTTCAAGCATTGCTAATCTCTGTCCGTCAAAATTCAGGTCAAATATGCAGAGTATGAAAGCTGTACACAAACATTTTAACAACAGTTATCTTAAGAGTGGCGTGGTAGAGGGGCGCCTGGGTGGTTCAGTCAGTTGAGCATCCGACTTCAACTCAGGTCAGGATGTCGCGGTCCGTGGGTTCGAGCCCCACATCGGGCTCTGTGCTGACAGCTCGGAGCCCAGAGCCTGCTTCGGACGCTGTGTCTCCCTCTCTCTCTCTGCCCCTCCCCCACTGCCGCTCTCTCTCTCTCTCTCTCTCTCTCTCAAAAAATGAATAAATGTTAAAAAAAAAAAAAAAGAGTGGCGTGGTAGAAGCCGTTCCCAATTATTCCCTTCAAGCCTTTGTCATGCCTTCCCTGCAAACAGAATATATTCCTCTGTCCCACTGATTTGGGGCTTCACCATGAGGCTTGTAATCTATGGAATAAGACTGAAAGTGACAGTGTAACAGCTCCATGTGGAGGCTTTAAGAGTCACCATTTGTGATGACCCTCGTGGCTCATTCTCACAATACTCGCGTGTGTAAAGAGAAGACTGTGGGTCAGGGTGGTTAGAGACATGTTTGTAATCGTACAGCGTGTGAGTCTTCACATGCACAAGGCTTGGAAGCAGCATTCTCCTTTTAGGGAACTTTCACCACTTCTGTTCGTTTTTAGTTACTAGTGTCTCGGAATTCGTTTTTACCCAAGTCCCCGTGAGTGTTCTGCTGCAGCCATTTATTTGTTCACCACGAAGAGAACGCAGGAATGGAGAGAATCTTCTGAAGGTGCGCTGGTGGGTCACAGTGAGTGGTCCTTTCACGTACATTTGTGTGTCAACAATACCATCTGACTCAAATGTCACTTAAGAAAACTCGAAGATAAATAAGATCAGAAGCTAGGCTTCATACTGGCCCCTTAAGACCACAGTGTACCTTCCTTAACATCTGTTAAGGACAAATGCGTACTCTGGACCCGTATTTAATTTGCTGTTCCATGCTCTGTGGTGATTCCAAGATCCCTACCCACAGCTTTGACATCTGGCTCCTGGCTTCGATCTCTGTTCCGCAGCAACTTGAAAGGGACTTCCACCTACCCCAGAAGATCTAGTGTCAGACACACATCATCAAGTACGTTCTGTTCTTAAAGGCTGACAGTGGGAGAAGTCTGTTTGGTGGTTTTCTTTCGTAGACCAGCTTGTCTTCACATATGGGCTTTCCCTCATGCTGTCCTCCATTTTGCAGTGGCCTCAACTTCATTTGCAGGGAATTACCATCTTTTGTCTGTTTCTCCAGGTATTCCTCGTTGCCGACAAATGCAAATATGGTTTTTGCTCGAAACCCCTGCTGATGGACACACGATCCGCATTGCTGCTCAAATTATTATGAGCACTTGGCTGAAGTGGTTGCGTAGAAACCATTTCATAAAACATTCTCTCCTCCTGCGGAGAGTGGGACAAGAATACGACGCGATTTCTCAATCTCTCCCCCATCCAAATAAGACAGCGTCAGGGTGAACAGGTCACAACAAAGAATGAGGACTTTTCCAACTTCACGCTCAGGAGCTCTGGTAAATCCATGCCTATGTCACACAGGTCACTGTGGGAAAAGGGCGATTAAGAGTCGGTCTGGGGGCGCCTGGGTGGCTCAGTTGGGTGAGCATTTGAGTCTTGATTTTGGCTCAGGTCATGATCTCACGGTTGTGGGAAATACAGCTCAACTCGGGCTGAGCATGGAGCCTGCTTGGGATTCATTCTCTCTCTCTCTCTCTCTCTCTCTCTCTCTCTCTCTCTCTCTCCCTCTCACAATAAACAAACATTATTTTAAAAAAAGGATATTTAAGGAGCGCCTCAGTGGCTCAGTTGGTTAAGCATCCGACTTGAGCTCAGTCATGATCTCATGGTTCCATGAGTTCAAGCCCTGCATCAGGTTTCCTGCTGACAGCACTGAGCCCGCTCGGGATTCTCTCCCAATCTCTCTCTCTCTCTCTCTCTCTCTCTCTCTCTCTCTCTGCCCCTCCCCCCACTTGTGCACTCACGAACGTTCTCTCTCAAAATAAATAAACTTAAGAAATTAAATAAATAAAATTAAATTTAAAAATGATATTAAAAAAAAGCGTAGGTCTGACTCCTTGCTTCGACAGAGCAGTTCTGATTTGTGTCTTTATAAACTGTGCTTGTATAATACTTTGTTTTAAAAAGGGTCCATGAGGAAAGCAATGTTTCAAATCACCGAGCAGTACAATAAGCAGAGGTTTTGAAATCAGATTCGGTCCGATCCTGGGTGAAGCTGTGAAACTTTGAGTGAGTAAGTGAACTAAGCTTCAGTTTCCTCGTCTGTAAAATACGGATAGATGAAGGCATGCATCAATGTCCCTAGAATACGGCAGGAATTTAGTAAAGGGTGACATTTGTATTTGTTATTATTACACAGACTAATGGGATACGTAATACATGATCTTTATCTTCAGAAATTTGTCGAGTATCACTATGTGAAAAGCAAAAGACCTGTTCGTTGCCCTTGAAAACGTTGCAGCCTAATTGGTGAGATGATACACAGCATTAAAAAAATCAACAATCAAACAGGGCCAAGAACTAAGAGACTTGGATTCCCAGGCTGTGGAAAGAAAAGACTTGAATTCAAAAAATGAATACATTCAAGCACACGACCTCATTCTCTTGGCACAAGTCTCTGTGTGCCCACATTGTGAAGACTGTCCCCAAATTGAGAAATTGAAACAATCACTAATTTACTGACCGTAGTATAATATCTTCATTTAACAGGAGGACAGTGAGTGCCAAGGGCAGACAGCCATCGATGGTGCTCCCGAAAGGACAAACAACGAGAAGATATGCTCCCAGCACAGATTTTGTCCTGTGTCTCCACACTATCATACTATTTGCGACATGCTTGAGCCAAACAAAACCAGCTATTTCGATGTGCTGAAGGATACTAGCCAAGGGTAGGCTCTACGGAAGGGGGTAGGAGGGATATGTACCAGCCATTGTTCACAGGGACAGTGCTTTATGGAGAGGCCCCATAAATGTCACAGACTTGGTTTCCATTTACTAACTCTCCAGAAATGGTGAAAACGTTAAAACAACAACGTGGCAGAGGAGGAAGAATGCACAGAGAATATTATGAGAAATCAGTCCATAAACCAGGAAGAGCTGACCGATGAGCATGACCCACCGGCAGGGTCGCCCGAGGATGATGCCGTGTCACTCTCCTGGTGTCACTTCTTCACTCAGCGGTAGTACCGAGTGCCGTTCTGAGGCCAACACAGCAAACGAGACGAGGCTACCGCTCTTCAGGAAGGGACTGCTTTACTCAGCGATACAAACAAGTAATTAGCAGTGGGGCAATAATGACTCCGGTGGGGGGCAGGTAAAGGTCACTGCGGAAGTTCAGCTAATGGGGCATTTAAGCCAGTTCTGGGCATCAGGGGTAGCCTGAGGAGGATACAATATCAAAGGTGAGATGCAAAGGAGGAATAAGAATGAACCAGGGTGACTAAGCAGGAAGAGCAAGGAACAGAGTTCCAAGGACACAGGTGATTAGTTGCAGCCAAGGTCCAGATGCAGAAAGGATGATGCTGTTCTGGACAGGACTATACACACACACACACACACACACACACACACACACACACACACACCCGGAAGGGGGAAGCAAATGGAACAGGAGAAGTGAGAAAGGGAAAGGTTAGAAAGGGTCTTGAAAACCATGTTGAGGGCAACGGGGGAACTACAGAATGATTTTAAGCAGGTGTTTATCATGAGCAGGTCTGTTGTGGAACAATTACTCTAGAAGAAAGGGCCACACACCTACATACCACTTATGGGACAGCTACAGGAACAGTGACGGTATTTTCCTGGGCAAAGATGGCGTCAGTGGTGATGGAGAGAGACGAACAGATACAAAAAGTGTTTGAGAAATAAAGTCAACAGGAGTTGGTGATTGACTAGGTGTCGCAGATGAACCAAAAGAAGACTTGTAAGTTTGGGGGATGGGTACAACAAAGGAACAGGTATCTGCAGAGAATCCCAATCGTGCGTGACTAGAGAGAAGCGTGAAGAAAATCAGGAGAGTATGGTGGCATAGAACCTAAAGGGAAAGAGTGTTTCAAGAAGGACGGTAATGTAGCAAGTGATATGAAATGATATGAAGAAGGGATTTAAAAGTTACTGGATTCGGGGCGCCCGGGTGGCTCAGTCGGCTAAGCACCTGACTCTTGATTTCGGCTCAGGTCATGATCTCATGGTTTGTGGGATCAAGCCCCGTGTCAGGCTCTGCACTGTTTAAAAAACATTTTTCTTTTAAAGTTAGGAGATTTGGTACCAAGTAAATCACTGGTAGCCTGGGCATTCTGTCAGAACGTTTTTAATGGACACCTAAGTGTAGAGCAGTGTTTTTGTTTCCGACACTAGAGAAAAAACAGGTAACCGGAGAAACCACCTACTATAAAACATATAGCAATGCAAGGCAAAATAAAACAAACACGCTTGAAATACATAGCTGAGACCCCAAGGTATTACACGCAGTTGCTATTATTTTAAAATTACAGAAGAACTCTAAATACAGTAAATTCCTGTACACCTTTCATCCAGCTCCCCCAAATGGCAACACCTCATAACCGTGGGCCAATTATAAAAACTAAGACACTGACATTCATACAGTATGATTAAACTATAGACTGTATTCAGATCCTACCAGTTTTTCCACTAAGGCCCTTTTTCTGCTTGTCTCTTTAGATTCCTCTAATCCAGGGCGGCTCTTCTGTCTTTCCTAATCGTTCAAGATATTGACAATTAAAAAAAATTTTTTTTAATGTTTATTTACTTTTGAGAGAGACAGACACAGAGCGTGAGTGGGGGAGGGACAGAGAGAGAGGGAGGCACAGAATCCGAAGCAGGCTCCAGGCTCTGAGCTATCAGTACACGGCCTGACACAGGGCTTGAACCCACGCACACTGAGACCATGACCTGAGCCGAGGTCGGATGCTCAACCGACTGAGCCACCCAGGCGCCCTGATATTGACAATTTTGAAGCAAGCTAGTCAGATATGTTATAGGATGTCTCTCAGTTCACTTTTATCTGATGCTTTCTCATGAACAGATTGGAGTTAATGCCTTTTTTGCAAAAGCACCAGAGACGGGATATCGATACCGTTACACCCTTCTCGGAGCACCCCCGGCTGGCAGGCTCATCAGCTCTCAGGACTTCTCAGTCTCCTTATCCTCCCTCCAGCTATAGTTCTAACCCCAGCACGCGTGCCTGTCCCTCCCCCGGAATAGATTTTTCAAAAACTGTTCCTTTTCCCCAACAACAATGGATTTTCACCAATGCCCTAAGTACAAGTGTGTTGCTTTTCTTTCCTCCCACAGATGAAGGATTTTATTCAACAGGGATAATGGGGGGCAGCGTCTGAGCTGTTCCATCTCCTCTGCTGGTGACCGCTGTTCCCGTTCTCCTGGTCTGCACCATATTGGGAACTTTGCAAGGACTCTCGAATCTTTTCTGTGAGCACGTACTGAGATACATGCAGGGAAAGCCTTCAAGATGTCGCAGACTTGCCCCATTTCGGTGGTCTTCATGGGATTTGTAGTGTTGCCAGTGCACACCGCCCTGCGTGAATTCTATTTCCTATAACCGCTGGTCGTCTTCTCCAAGTAAGCCAGAGCTCGCATCTTTTCCTGAGATCTTAGGACACTGGGTTGCTCTGCAAACTCAAATCTCTCGCGAGTTCATGAACAATTATGAAGCAGAAGATTTTTTTCAGCTTTCTTTTTAATTGCAAAGTTGGGGTGACACTCTTTCCGGCTCTCCACATTCCCAAGCAGAGATGCCAAATTGTCTGTTACTATATTTTAGGTACAGAACAAATGTTTTTTCTTGAAAAAATATTTAAACATTCATTTTTTTCTTAAATTCATGATCTCATTTGTTTGTCACGATTTTAATAATATATCTTACTATGATAGTGTTTCTCCAGTAGGCATATGGCTCTAACATTTTACCTACGTGAGTTCCTTGCTCATATTTAGAGGTGAAAGATCCTTTTGATAATACTTCAAACCCCGCAGCTCCGGAATATGCTGAATAGTACATATTTGTCCTAAGCAGTGCACTAAGTGCTTGGGTAAATTTAATGCAAAATACATGGTTTTGGAATTTATATATACACATTTTTCTGATACTCTTAAAATAGCAATTGAAGTGTCTTGAGGCACAGACCAAATTTAAATGATTGCTTCTAAATTTGACTTTATTCCTCAATATTTAGGTTGTTCTGTTTAATATCAATAAATGTGGTAAAGCATACTGTCCAGTTTTCAGGTCTCTTTAAAAGTTATTAATAACCAACAGTGTTGGCTTATATTTTTTCAAGTATTCTTATATATGAAATAGTCTATTATATGCAATAGATGAATGCACTGAGTACTTATTAACTATAACTACTGTTTATTGCCAGAGTAACTATTGTAGTATTGCTTAAAGAAATCTAATTACTTGACTGCCAAATTTATAATTATTTTTTAAAAATTTTTAATGTTTTATTTATTTTTGAGAGAGAGAGAGAGAGGCAGAGCGTGAGTGGAGGAGAGGAAGAGAGAGAGGGAGACAGAACCTCAAGCAGGCTCCAGGCTCTGAGCTGTCAGCATAGAGCCAGATGTGGGACGGGAACTTGTGAACCGTGAGATCATGAGTGGAAGTCAGATGCTCAACCAACTGAGTCACCCAGGCACCCCTAAGTTTATAATTATTTCTGAAACAACTTGCATTCTTACTTGGAAGAAGTGACTTGGGGGTTTGTGACTGTGTCATTTTTTTAAAGATAGCAATAATACCTGAACCTCATTCATCCTTGATTCTTTTATCCAGTAACTCAATGGTTACCATGTGTCATATACTATGCTGGGACTTAAGGATCAAAACATACATAAGTATGTTCTTTTCTTTGAGAGATGCATAATTTACCAGGAAAAGAAAGGCATAATACACTGTAATAGGTCCAACAAGAGAGAAGAGTATAAACATCTGTGTGAACTGGGAGAAGAAAAATGGGATGGAGATGTTGGAGATCCTTCATAAAAGGATGTGTTATTTTTGCTGTTGCTGGGATAAGCTGAGTGGTGCTAGCCAAGGGAATAACATATGCTATGAATGTAGTTGTGCGAGAGCTCGGACTTCTTAAGGAACAGTGCGAGGGTGGCCTGAATGGGTAACAGGAGCTGACACTCTAACAGGAGGCTGAGATGACTTTGCAACAGGTTTCATATGCCTTGATAAGTACAGACATCATTTTGTGGCTACCGTGTTATAGAATGAATGGAATAAAAATTCCCATGTTGAATCCAATGGGATGGGACTAGGAGGTGGGGCCCTTGGGAGGTAATTAGACCATGAGGGTTGATCTTTCATGGATAGGACTAGTGTCCTTATCAAAGAGACCCCAAGAGAGCTCTCTAGCTCTCTTTCCACCATGTGAGGACACAACCGGAAGACAGCAGTCTGCAACCTGAAGAGGGCCTTCATCAGAAACCAACCATGCGGATACCTGATCTTAAATTTCCATCCTCTAGAACTGTGAGAAATAGGGGCGCCTGGGTGGCTCAGTAGATTGGGTGTCCGACTCCTGATTTTGGCTCAGGTCATGATTCCAGGGTTGTGGGATTGGGCCCCACATCAGGCTCCACACTGAGCATAGAGCCTACTTGGGTTTCTCCCTCTCTCTGTCCCTCTGCCCCATCCCCACTCGTGTGAACATGTGCACATACTCTCTAAAATAAAAAAAAAAGATAAAACAGTGAGAAATAAATTTCTGTTGTTTGAAGCCATTCAGTCTATGGTACCTCATCATAGTGGCCAGAATGGACTAAGACAGTGAGCCAAAGAGTTCAAGGTATCATGGTATCATGCTTCTGAAATGTCTCAAATTAAAGCCACTAAACTCATTGACATCAAACTCCCAACAAATACCACTTAACATGAATAAAATAAAGTCTACTGGCTGTTTTATGCTAAAAATTATCTGAAAAACAAAGATTTATAAATCAGACATGGCTTCTTAACTCAATAAAATTGACATTGGCTTTATGCTCTCTATTATAAATATCTTTCATTACACAAATGTACTTATTTTCATAATTCTTCATTAAATTAAGTGTTTGAGACTTAAAGGAATTAAGTAGATTTTGTAATCATTCCTCAGTTGTTCAAGGGCAGAATCAGTCATGATTCAGCTCTACTGCCCTGACAAGACAATCCATTTCATTAAAGCTCTCATAGAGCCACCAATGCATCATGAGGATAATATTTACTGGTCATCGACATAATGTAAAAATTAGCAAAACATTTGTTAATGTTTATTATTTTGAGAGAGAGAGTGTGTGTGTGCACATGTGGGAGGAGCAAAGAGAGAGGGAGAGAGAGAATCCCAAACAGGCTCCACACTGTCAGTGCAGAGCCTAATGCAGGGCTTGATCTCACTAACCGTGAGATCATAACCTGAGCCAAAATCAGGAGTCTGATGCTTAACCAACAAAATATTTTTTTAATAGAATATCTGGGGGTGCCTGGCTGGCTCAGTTGGTTATTTTGTGGTTCATGAGATCGAGCCCCCCATCGGGCTCTGCACTGAAAGCATGAAGCCTGCTTGGGATTTTCTCTCTCTCTTTCTCTCTCTCTGTCTCTGGCCCTCCCTGACTTGCTCTCTCTCTCTCTCTCTCTCTCTCTCTCTCTCTCAAAAAATAAATAAACATTAAAAATTTAAATAAATAAATAAGTAAAATAGAAAATCTGGCCAATGTTAATGGCCGTAATATACACAGTGCCACTTTTGCTTAACTAGACTAGTAGTAGCTAATAATCAGATTCATTATTATGACTATTAGATTCATGTTTTCATAGCTTCAATAGAACATAATTTATACATCATAAATTTATCCATTGTAAGTTTAGTTGAAGGATTTTTAACAAATTCATAGCGTTGCACAATAATCACCAAAATCTAGTTCTAGGACATTTGTATCACCCCTGACTTAGTCAGTTTGGGCTGCTATAACAAAATGCCACAGACTGGATAGCTCATAAAAACAGAACTTTATGTCTCACAGTCCTGGAAGCTGGAAAGCCCAATCTCATGGCATCAGCCTGGTTGTGTTCCAGTAAAGGCCCTCTTCCTGGTTCACAGCCTTCTCACTGTGCCTTCACATGGTGGAAGAAGCTACAGGCCTCCCTAGATCATCTTTCATAGGGCAGTAATCCCATTCAGGAAGGCCCTACCCTCATGACTTAAACACCTCCCAAAGGCCCCAACTCCTAATACCACCATCTTTGTAGGTTAGGATAGGTTTCCAACATATGAATTTGGGGGGATATATTCAGACGAAAGCATCCCCCCAAATTTCCTCAAACTAATTTGCAGTCAATTTCCATTCACACTCTAGCCACAAGAAAACACATGTTTCCTGTTTCTATAGATTTGCTTTTCCTAGAATTTCATGAAAATGGAATCCTAATATGTGGTCTTTGGGTCTGGCTTCTTTCGCATAGCACAATGTTTCTGAAATTCAACTATGCTCTAGAATGCATCAGTAGTTTATTCCTTTGAATTGAACCATAGTATTTATGATATGGATTTACTGCCTTTTTTTTAATGCCTTCAGCAGTTTATGGACATTTTGGTTGCTTCTACTTTTTTGCTATTATGAATAATGCTACTATGAATGTTTATTTACAAGTCTTTGAGTGGTTGAAAGTTGTTTTACTGAGTGTTACAATAAGTTGATGTTTTAATTTTTAAGAAAGTTAACTCTTTTACAAACTGGGTGTACAATTTAAATTCCTAACAGTAATAAACGAAAGTTCCAATTTCTCCAAAATGTCATAAACAGTTATTGTCCATCTTTTTAAATTTTAGCCATTCATGGTTTTAATTTCAATTTGCCAAATTACTTTAGCATCTTTGTTAAGCATATCTTCATGTATCTATTCATAGATCTTCTTTGGTAAAAGTTTCATTACATCCTTTACTCATTTATTATTGGGTTGTCTTCTTACTGAGTTCTAAGAGCTCTCTGTGTATTCTGGATAGGAGTTCTTTAAAATATACATGATTTGCAACTATTTACCCCTAGCTTGTGGATTTTTAAAATTTTCTTATGGTATCTTTTGAGGTAGGAAGTTTTTAATTTTGATGAAATCCAATTTATAATTTTTTGTTTGTTTGTTTGCAAACAGATACTCAGTTGTCCTAGCACCATTTGCTGAAAAATCTATCATTTCTTCCATTTAATTGCCTTGGTGCTTTTATCAAAATCAACTGACCATAAATTTAAGTATTTACTTCTGAACCTTCAGTTCTCCATACCCAAACTGCAATGAATACTTCATGATCTTAAGCAACTATAGCTTTTATAGTATGTTTTGAAATTGAGTGGAATAAGTGCTTCCACTTTGTTTCCTTTTTCAAAATTGCTTTGACTCTTCTCTGTCATTTGCATTTCCATGTAAGTTTTAGAAGTAGCCCGTCAATGTCTACAAAAATTTCCCATGGGATTTTGATTGCAATTAGCCTAAAGATCATGATGGGGAAGAATACCATCCCTACAATATTGGATTGTCTAACCCACGAACATGGAATGTCTCCCCTTTTATTTAAACCTCTTTATTGCAGCATGTTTTATCCAAAAGGATACAGTCAATAAATATTGTACATCTTTTGTTAAATTTATTCCTAAATATATTATTCCTTAGATGTTTTTGTGAATGAAATCTTTTTAATTTTATTTTTTAGCTATTCAATGCTAATTTATAGAAGAACAATCGACTTTTGTTTATTACCATGTATCTTGACATAGCTAAACTAGTTTACTAATTCTGGAAGTTTCGTGGGGGATTTCTTAAGATTTTCTAGATCCTGTATTTTGTCATCTGTGAATAAAGACAATTTTATTTCTATCTGTTTAGTCTGGATACCTTTTCCCCCCGTCTGATTGCATTAGCAGGGACAGCACAATGTTGAATTGAGGTGATACAAGAGTGAGCATTATTGCCTTGTTCTTAACCTTGGGGGGAAATCATTCAATCTTTCACTATTAACTGTGATGATAGCTATACGATTTTCATAGAAACCATCTTTCAAGTAAGAGAAATTTCCTCCTAGTTCTCGTTTCACAAAAGCCTTTAATCAATAATGGGCATTAGATATTATCAGATGCATTTTATGCATCTGCTGAAGATAATCGTATTGTTTTTGTCCTTTTAACTTTGTAAAAACTGCCACACTATCTTCCAAAGTGGCTCTACCAGTTTGCATTCCCAGTAGCAATTAATGAGAGTTCCTATTGTTCCACATTCTTGCAAGAAATTAGTACTGTCAGGCTTTTTTGTTTTGGGATTTTGACTCTTAAGTCTGTGGGGTATTGCACTGTTGATTTGATTTGCAATACACAAATTGACAAAGGTGTGCTTCTTTTCATATGCTTATTGGCCACCACTATAAATTCTTCTTCAGTGAGGTGCTGATGCAGATCTTTTGCCCATTTTTTAAACTGGGTTGTTTTCTTATTGCTGCATTTAAAAGCTTCTTTGTAGGTTTCTTTTTTTTTTAATTTTTAATTCTAATTCCAGAGTTTCAAGTGTACAATATAGTGATTCAACAATTCTAGACATTCCTCAGTGCTCATCATAAGTGTACTTGTCAATCCCCTTGACCCAATTTATCCATCTCTCCCCCCACACTGCCACGTCCCCTCTGGTAACCATCAGTTTGTTCTCTATAGTTAACAGTCTGTTTCTTGGTTTGTGTCTGTGTCTGTGTGTCTGTCTCTCTCTTTTGCTCATTTCTTTTGTTTCTTAAATTCCACATATGAGTGAAATCATATGCTATTTGTCTTTCTCTTACCGACTTATTTCACTTAGCATTATACTCTCTAGCTCCATCCATGTTGTTACAAGTGGCAAGGTTTCATTCTTTTTTTATGGCTGAGTAATATTCTATCGTGTATATACACATATTTTTTATCCATTCATTTCTCGATGGACACTTGAGCTGCTTCCATAATTTGGCTGAGGTAAATAATGCTGCAATAAACATAGGGGTGCATGTATCCCCTTGAATTAGTGTTTTTGTATTTTGGGGGTAAATATCCAGTAATACGATTCCTGGATCCTAGGGTACGTCTATTTTTAATTTCTTGAGGAGCCTCCATATACTGTTTTCCACAGTGGCTGCACCAGTTTGCATTCCCACCATCAGTGCACAGTTTCCTTTTTCTCCACATCCTCACCAACACTTGTTGTTAAGAGTCCTTTGTGTATTTTCAATGATGGTCCATTATTAGATACAGGTTGCAAATACTTCCTCCCCGTCTGTGGCATTTACTTTCATGTATCTTTCACAAAGTAGAAGATTACAGTTTTAATAATATGCAACTAACCAAAGTTTCCTTTTATAGATCATGCTTTTGGTATTTCATCGACAAACTTGGCACCAAATGCCAGGTCAAATAACTTTTCCCCAGTGCTTTCTTCTAGAAGTTTTACATTTTACATGTGGAAGTTTTGAATTTTACATCAAGATCTATCATAAATTTTGAATTGATTGTTATGAAAATTCTGTGTCTAGGTTCATTTATTTGCATAGGAAGTCAAATTTTCCCAGTGCCATTGGTTGAAAAGATTATCTTTCCTCCATTAAATGGCCTTCAGCCATTGTCATACATCAGTTTACTACAGTTGTGTAGCTATATTTCTGGGCTCTCTATTCTGTCCCAGTGGTCATTTATAAAGCTAGTTGGGAATAACTGATATCTTCATAATATTAACACTTCCAATTTTAATGGACTTCCAGTCCATCAACACAGAACGTTGTCTCCATTTATTTGGAGCTATTTTGACTTCTTTCATCAAGAGATTTGTAGTTTTCTCCTCATAGATCCTGTACACATTATGTTACATTTATACCTAAGTATTTCTGGGTTTTTGTTTCAGTTTGTACACTGACAGTACATAGGAAAGCTATTTATTTTGTACAATGACCTTATATGCTGCTATTTTGATGTATTCATTTTTTACTTTCAGGTTTTTGTGTTGGTCCTTTGAGATTTTCTACGTAGACAATCGTGTAATTTTCAAATAAAGATAGCTGCATTTCTTTCCTCCAATATATATGTCATTTATTTCATTTTCTTCTTTTCCAGTAGCGAGGACTTCCAATATCATATTATGGAATTATGTAATTACCATATTACATTGGAATGGTGAGGGAAGACATCCCTTTTTATCCCCACTCAATATTCAGGGGAAAGCTTACAGTTTCTCAACATTAAGCATAAGGCAAGCTATAGTTTTATAGTTGTTCCTTATTAATTAGAGAGTTTCTTCCTTTTCCTAGATTGTTTATAGTTTTTATTATGAATAGGTATTGGATTTTGTTAAATGCTTTTTCTCCTCTAATTGATATGATTTTTCTTATTTAGCCAGTTGATGAGTTGGATTACATTTATCAACTTTGAATGTTGAACCAGCCTTGTATAACTGGAATAAATTTTATTTGGATATGGTGTAAAATTCTTTTTATACATCATTGGATTTTATTTTCTAATATTATGTTGAAAATTTTCACATGTGTGATAATGGGAAAATTTATTGTTCTGCTATTTTGTGTGAAATTATCTATAACTGCCAACTAGGCCGGTTTAGTTGACGTTTTAAGTATATTATATACTTAGTGATTTTCCGATCACTTATTCTATTAGTTATTGAGAAAAAGAGGTTAAATTCTCCAACCAAAATTGTGATTGTAGACTTATGTATCTTTTCCCTTTCAATTTTGTTTTGGTTCATCTATTTCTATTATTTTTGTACACATAAATAGAATCACTACGTCTTGTTGATGAATTTCCTTTCTCATTCCTTTTTTAATGTTTATTTGTTTTTGAGAGAGACAGAGACAGAGTGTGAGTGGCAGAGGGGCAGAGAGAGAAGGAGACACAGAATCTGAAGCAGGCTCCAGGCTCCGAGCTGTTAGCACAGAGCCTAATGTGTGGCTCAAACCCAAGAACCATGAGATTGTGACGTGAGCCGAAGTCGGATGCTTAACCAACTGACCCACCCAGGCGTCCCCCTTTTTCATTCTTATATAACATCCCTCTTTTTTTTGTAACATGGCTGTCCTAAAGTGTACTTTGCCTAATTTTGCAATAGGAACTCCAAACTGCTTATGATTAGTATTTGCATAGGATACAATTTTCTATTTGTTAAAAATAATCTACACGGGCTTGTATTTAGCATGAATCTTTTTTTTAAAAATGCTTATTTTTGAGAGAGAGAGTGTGTGAGTGAGCAGGGGAGAGGCAGAGAGAGAGGGGGACAGAGGATCCAAAGTGGGCTCCACACTGGCTCCACAAGCAGAGATCTTGATGGAGAGTTCGAACTCACAAACCATGAGATCGTGACCTGAGCCAAAGTTGGACACTTAACTGACTGAGCCACTTGGGCGTCCCTAGCATGAATCTTTTAATGTAGGTATAATTGGATCTCATGTTTTATATTCATTGTAAAATTATGGATTTTTTTAATTAAAATATTATAACAATTAATATTTGTTTATATTATGTTATACTTATATTAAATAATTAATATTTAAGTTGCTAATGTTATGGAATTAATTTAAATATTTAGTCCATTTACAGTTAATGTAGTTATTGGCATGATAGATTTTCTATTTTCCATTCTTTATTCCCATTTTTCTACTGGTTTAGGATTAAATATGCATTTTTAGTGTTTAGTTTCATCTCTATAATTGGCTTATAATTTCCTCTTCTTTATTCTTTTCAGAAGTTGCTGCAAGATTTTATCATATGCATTTCAAAATTATTAATTCTACATGCAACTAATATTATATCTCCTTTTCTTATACTCTCAGAAGCTTACAAAATATACTTGCATTCTCTTGGGGCGCCTGGGTGGCTCAGTATGTTTAGCATCTGACTCTTGATTTTGGCTCAGGTTGTGATCCCATGGTTGTGCAATTGAGCCCCGTGTCAGGCTCCACACTGAGTGTGGAGTCAGCTTGAGATTCTCTTATTCCCCCTGTCCCTCTCCCTGACTTGTACCTCTGTCTCTCACTCTCTCTGTAAAATAACACATATATACTTTCATTCTCTCCATTCACTGTGCTATTATTTTCATCTTTTACAACAACATATGTTAAAAATCTTTCACAATATGGTTATCAATTTTTGCTTTAAGTTAATCATATTTTATTTTTATTTTTTTACTAAGATATAAACACACATTAAAATTCACCATCTATAGAGTACAGTGCTGTGGGTTTTAACTAATGCATATGGTTACGTAACGACCACCACAGATAAATAACAAGATAAAGAACAGTTATATATCCTCCAAATTTCCCTTGTTCCTCTCTGGTCAGCTATTCAAAAGAACTCTTAGAACAACATCAGTGAAGTCACAGGACACAAAATCAATACACAAAAATCTGATGCATTTCTATTCACTAATAACAATCTTTCAGAAAGAGAAATAAAGAAAAGAATCCCATTTACAATAGAATAATATGCCTGGGAATAAATTTAAACAAGGCAGTAAAAGACTTGTACACTGAAAACTACAAGACATTAATGAATGGAATTAAAGAAACAAATACATGGAAATATATTCCATGCTCATGAATCGGAGGAAACAGTATTCTTAAAATGTCCATACTACCCAAAGCAAGCTATAGATTCAATGCAATCCCTATCAAAATTCCAACAGCACTTTTCAAAGAAATTAAACAAATAATCCCCAAATTTGTATTAACCACACACACACACACACACACACACACACACACACCCCAAAAGCAAAATAGCCAAAGTAATCTTGGGAATAAAGAACAAAGCTGGAGGTAGAGGCATCATGATCCCTGATTTCAAACTATATTACAAAGCTACAGTAATTAAAACAGTATAGGCCTGGCATAAAAACAGACAGATCAATGGAACAGAATAGAGAGCCCCCAAATTAACCCATATGTATATGGTCAATTAATTTGTGACAAAAGAGCCAAGGACATACAATGGGGAAAGGACAGTCTCTGTAATAAATGGTGTTGAAAAAATGACAGCCACGTGCAAAAGAATGAAACTCAACCATTATCTTACACCATACACAAATATTAACTCAAATGGATTAAGGACTTGAATGAGACCCAAAGCTATAAAACTAGAAGAAAACATAGGCAATAAACTCTTTGACACAGGTCTTGATGATAATTTTTTTTTAATCTGACACCAAAAGCAAAAGCAACAAAAGCAAAAATAAGTAAGTGGGACTATGATACAAACAAAAAAACAAAAACAAAAACAAACAAACAAAAAAAACCCTGCTATACAACAAAGGTTATCATCAACAAAATGAAAAGGCAACCTACTGAATGGGAAAAAATATTTGCATATCATATATCTGATAAGGGGCTAATATCCAAAATATATAAAGAACTCATACAATTCAGAAGAAAAAAACACTCAACCCAATTAAAATATGGGTAGACCATCTGAGTAGACACTTCTCCAAAAAAGACATACAGATGGCCAACTGGTACATGAAAAGGTGTTCAACATCACTAATCATCAGGAACATGCAAATCAAAACCACAATGAGATATCACTTCATACCTATTAGAATGGCCATCATCAAAAAGACAAGAGACAACAAGGGTTAGCGAGGACATGGCAAAAAAGGAAACTTAGTATACTGTTGGTGGGAATGTAAATTGGTTCAGCCACAATGGAAAACAGTATGGATGTTCCTTAATTAAAAATAGAAATACCATATGGGGCGCCTGGGTGGCTCAGTCGGTTGAGCATCTGACTCTTGATTTCTGTTCAGGTCATGATCTTACAGTCATGAGATCGAGCCCTGCATAAGGTTCGGTGCTGATCATGGGGCCTGCTTAAGACTCTCTCTTTCCCTCTCTGTCCCTCTCTGTCTGTCTGTCTGTCTCTCTAAGTAAATAAATAAGTACATAAATAAATGAGTACCTTAAAAAATGTTGTAAATAGAAATAACATATGATCCAGCAATTCTACTTTTGGGCATTTATCCAAAGAAAAGGAAAACATTAATTCAAAAAGATAGGGGCGCCTGGGTGGCGCAGTCGGTTAAGCATCCGACTTCAGCCAGGTCACGATCTCACGGTCCGGGAGTTCGAGCCCCACGTCAGGCTCTGGGCTGATGGCTCAGAGCCTGGAGACTGTTTCCGATTCTGTGTCTCCCTCTCTCTCTGCCCCTCCCCTGTTCATGCTCTGTCTCTCTCTGTCCCAAAAATAAATAAACGTTGAAAAAAAAATTTTAAAGATATATGCACCCCTACATTCATTGCAGTATTACTTAAAATAGCCAAGATATGGAAACAACCTAAGTGTCCATCGATGGATGAATGCATAAAGAAGTTGTGTATATATATATACATATACATATATATGTATATATATGTATATATATATATGTATATGTATATATATACACATACACACACACACATGCACACACACACACAATGGAATATTACTCAGGCATAAAAAAGAATGAAACCTTGCCATTTTTGGCAACATGGATGTACCTCGAGGATCTTATGCTAAGTGAAATAAGTCAGAGAAAAGACCAATGCTGTGTAAAATCCCTATTATGTGTGGAATCTCAAAAAACAAAAACAAAAAACAAAAACAACCTCATAGATGCAGAGAACAGGATAGTGGTTGCCAGACTGGGGGGGGGGGGAGTGGAATGGGAGAAATAGGTAAAGGGAGTCAAAGGGTAAAAAGAAAAACAAAAAGCGGGGCACCTGAGTGGCTCAGTCAGTTAAATGTCTACCTCTTGATTTTGCCTCAGGTCATGACCTCACAGTTTGTGGGTTCGAGCCCCATGTTGGGCTGTGTGCTGGAAGCATGGAGTCCACTTGGGATTCGCTCTCTCCCTCTCTCTCTCTCTCTGCTCCTCCCCCGCTCACACTGTGTCTGTTTCTCTCAAAATAAATAAACTTTAAGGAAAAAAAAAAAGCAGTTGCTGTGAAACAAATGTAGAAATGCTGAATTTTTTTTAAGTTTCAAACTGTTATCCAGGATAGGTGTACCGTGGTATATTCTCACCAGCAAAGTCTGAAAGATCTAGTTTCTCAGCATCCTTGCTTGCTTTTTGTATTATCACTATTTTTTTTAATCATAGGTATTCCAATAGATGTGGAATGAGATCTCCTTGCAGTTTAAAGTTGCATTCCCCTAACGGCTAATGATGTTGAACAAGTTTTCATGTGCTTATTTGCCATTCTTGTAACTTCTTTGGCTAGGTTTTGTTCCAGCCTTTCAATGCTCTTGACCGCTGTCTAATTGAAGTGTCTGTTTCTATTGCCGAGTTCATAAAGTTCTTCTTTTGTTTTTGTCCTTCCCTCTTAGTTTCTCTACAATTAAATTCATTTGGAGTTTTGCACATGAAAGATGATTTCATGTTTAAACATTCAGATAAAATTAATTCAGAGCAAGTTTGAGAAATACCAGTTTTCTCATGGCTGTGTTCAGAAATGTGATATTTTTATGTTTTTGCACGTATATTTGGTTTTCCACAAATATACCAGTATATAAGTTTAGAAGTATCTCTGTGTGTAAATCACAGTTGTGCATGCATCCATGTAATAACATCTTCCATTGGTTCTTTCAGTAATACCCTATGTCTGAGAAATAATTTGAACACAGGGAGTGGAGGGGCGTCAAAAAGCTGCCGGGATTGGTATTGATATGCAGCTGGAACTATGCATCTTATATAGCCACGTGTAAATTTTATTAGTACTTAATTATGGGACATCTATAAATAGGAAAGATAATTATTATGTATTAAACGACTACATTTGGTGCTTTGGGGAAAAGTTCAATCAGAAAACTCATAAAATGCACGGGTGGGATTGCCGTAATTACGGATGGGAGCGGACATTCATCAGTACCATATGGAAATGCAGTGTTGAAAGGTTTGGGGAGGAGATTATGGAAAGAATCAATGTCATTCTTGGTACTGATCTACACGCAAGAGCAAAGTATACATCCTTAAGGGTATAATGAAAAATAGACCCGAGTGCGCAAAAATAAATATTGACGTTTATGTTATATCCTACACACTGGAAGTCTATCGTCCATTGTAGTCATGCTAGATCTTCAGAACTGCACAGACCTTCAATGATCAATGAATTGGGGACTAGTAACAAGGCCCAAATGTTCATCATTTCCCTTGGCCCCTCGTGACTGAGGACAGACCCTGAAAGTCCTACACAGTAGTGCGAATAATATCAACTTGCGATGCATAGAGTTCTGATCAGGATTCAGACTGAAAGTCTTTAAAGTTTAATTTCCTCATCATGTGCACATCGGGGAACATATCTAATTTGTGAGTGTACTATGTTGGATACTGTTTGTGAGGCACCTGGGTGGCTCCATTGGTTGAGTGTCTGACTTTTGATCTCAGCTCAGGTCATAATCTAAGGGTCGTGGGACCAAGACTCACGCTGCGCTCTGCACTGAGCATGAAGCCAGCTTGCAAGTCTCTCTCTCACTCTCTGCCCCCGTCCCCTGCTTGCTGGCTCTCTAAAATAAAAAATGACAGGGGCGCCTGGGTGGCTCGGTCGGTTAAGCATCCAACTTCGGCTCAGATCACGATCTCGTGATGCATGAGTTCGAGCCCCGCGTTGGGCCCTCTGCTGGCCGCTCAGAGCCTGGAGCCTGCTTCGGACTCTGTGTCTCCCTCCCTCTCTGCCCCTCCCCTGCTCACGCTCTATCTGAAGAATAAGTAAACATTAAAAAAAACAATGAATAATAAATAAAATAAAAGAGAGATAATGTTAGTAAATGTTTCCATCCGTGCTGTTAGGTGGAGCTCTTGTTAATTCTTGTTAGTGATGTACATGATTCCTTATTTCGAATAAATCCAATACCTTTATCTGTTCCTGTGTTGATGCCTCCAGAAGTAATGTGGTCATTTCTATTCCCCTCAGGATTTTCTGAGTTCTCATTGATCTACATTTATGCCAACACTTGGTGTTACTAGATTTTAAAATGTATGCAATCCTAATACACTTGATACGATACTTTTCTTTTAATTTTTTTTAAGGTTTATTTATTTTCTAGAGAGATACAGTCTCTTTACTTTTGTTTCTATCAACATTGTCCTGCTGGTAACATTGAGCATCTTTTCATGTATATATTGGCCATTTGGTCTCCCTTTACTATAAGTTTATCATTCATATCTCTCACGTGATTTTGATTACTTTAGTTCTTGATTTGTAGTAGATACTACCTGTGGTGCTTATAGTAATTGAAATACCTTCCTGCCTTTATTGGAAAGAATGTTTACTATTAATGTGTCACATCTATACAGTATTTCCTTTAGGAGTTGTGGCTTTACAACATCTGAAGCTCCTGCGACCTTCCATTACAGCTCATGGTAAATCGGTCCATGTGGTTTCGCCTTCGTCCTTCATTCAGCTCATCTCTAATCAGCCAGAATATCCCCATGGATTTCAGCTTCAAAAATGATCCAGCATCCAACGAAATACTTCTCCACACATTATCGTCCAGATCACCATTATCTCTAGCCGGATCACTGAGATAATCTCCTATCTGGGCCCGAGCGGACTCTCTCTCTTGTGCCTTTCATTCCTTTCTCTTCACAGTAGCTAGAGTGATTCTGTACACATATATGACAGATCAGATCATTACGATTCCTCTAACAGGCCCCACTTCATTCAGAGGAAAAGCCAATGCTTGGACCATGTTCTAGAAGTCTCCACACCACTCCCTTCTCCTAATCCCCTCTCGGATCTACCCTGCCCTCTTTACGTCTATGACCCCATCTCCAAATATTGTCTCCCCGTTCATTTTGTTGCCAGCATGCCGGCCTACTTTCTGTTTCTGGAATACAGTAAGAATCTTCCAGTTTTGTGACCTTAGCAACCATTCTTTGCTCTTCCAGAAAATCTCTTCCACAGATTTCGTTCTTTCAAATATTGCTTTGATGTCACCTTATCAGTGAGGCATTTGCTAATGATTGGATTTAAAAATAACTTCCTCCCCAGTCACATCATTTCCTATCATAGTCCCTCGTCTTTATATTCCATCATCAAATGTACTGTATGTTTGTTTTTCATTGTCTCTTTTGTTCTGCTAGAATCTAAGCTCCACTAGAGCAGGGAATATTTTTTGTGTATTCTGTTCACTGCTGCACCCACAACACCTGAGAAACTGTTTAACAAGCAGGGAGCATAGAATATGCATTTACTGGACAAATAAATGCTGAATAAATATTAAGAAATTCCTCATTTAACTGGAGGTATTTTTAGGGTACTGAGTTTGTTATTCTATATTTTAAAATGTTTGACTTTAGAGCTTTCATACACCTAGAATTCACTTGTGAATTATATGTGAAATACAGATATAATTCTATTTTTCAAATATTGATATCCAATAGTCCTAACACTTTTCATTGTGACTGCCCCATCCTCCCATCACCAAATTATTACACAAAAAATTCTAATATAACAAACATATCGAAAAGTACACAAGTCAGAGCATATTTTTGAAAACAACTTTCAAAGGTGAATACACCATTGAACCAGTGCCCAGACCAACATTTAACACGTTACAAACACTGATACGCCTGCCTCCTGCCTTATCCCTGTCATTAATGAACACTTCTCTCTTCCTCCACAAAAGTGAATCACTACTCTTCTCTGTATTATCGTACAGTGGATTTCACATTTGTAGAAATTCATGTAAATGTTACACAATACGCACTTTTGCGTGTCTAGCTTCGTTTGCTCTAGATTACACAATTGTGATAGCCACCCATGTTGCTGCAAGGAGCGATTGTTTCTTTGCTGGGTTGTATTCCGGCACACAACTATCTTACAATTTCTGTATTCATTCTAGTCTTGTTGCAGGGCTTGCTTCCAATTTTTTACTATTATAATTATAACATAATTATATACTGTGCTTCTACATTCTTGAACACAACCTTCAAAAAAATTTTACATATTTATTGTAATGATACATAGTCATATAACTAATTGATAAGATTTCTTGTTGCTGTAGATCTTCGTCGACGTTCAATATTGTCATTTTGTTTAACCTGTCTGGTGTCTATACGGTGGTATTACATCAAGGGTTTAGTTTGCATTTCTTTTATGACGAATGTGTTTGAGCACTTTTTCAGATATTGTCCATTTCTATAATATTTTCATTCAAGTGCCTCTTCAAGTGTTTTGCCCATGGTGTTGTATCGGTCTTTCCTTAATGCTGTCTACAAATGTTTTCTATAGCTGGACACAAGGCCCTTGTCAAGTATATGCATTACAAACATCTTTTCCCTGTTGCTAACCTCTTCTTGCTCTTGATGTCTTTTGATTAACAATTCTTAATTTTATTGTAGTTCAATTGATTAGATTTTACAGTTAGTTCTTTTTGTGACCTCTCTTTTTTAAATGCGACTTCTTCTTTGCAAAACATTTATTTTGAGAGAGAGAGCACGTGCATGCGAGCAGGGGAGGGGCAGAGAGAGAGAATCCTAAGCAGGCTCTGCACTGTCAGTGCAGAGCCTGATGCAGAGCCCGATCCTGTGAACCGTGAGAATATAACCTGAGCCAAAATCAAGAGTTGGAGGCTCAACCGACTGAGCCACCCAGGTGCCACTTTTTGTGACTTCTTTAAAAAAAAAAAATCTTTGCCCACACAAATGTCAACTATATATGCAGAATCAAAAAAGGCCCACCTTGTGGGGCGCCTGGGTGGCTCAGTCGGTTAAGCATCCAACCTCAGCTCGGGTCATGATCTCACAGTTCATGGGTTCAAGCCCCGCGTCAGGCTCTGTGCTGACAGCTCAGTCTAGAGCCTGTTTCAGATTCTAGGTCTCCCTCTCTCTCTCTCTCTCTCTGTCCCTCCCCAGCTCGTTCTCTCTCTCTCTCTCAAAAATAAACATTAAAAAAACTTTTTCTAAAAAGCCCACCTTGTAAAAACAGCAGGTAGAATGGTGGTTACCTGGGGCTGATGGAAATGGGGAGATGTGGGTTAAAGAGGACAAGCTTCCTGTTAGAAAATGAAGACATTCTGGGGTTCTAATGCATAGCACAGTGATTATAGTTAACTATACTATATTATGCACTTGAAAGTTATTAAGAGTGTGGACCTTACGTGGTCCCGCCACAAAAAGAAATGGTAATGATGTGAGGCAGTGGTTGTGTTAGCTGTAATGCCATGGTGATAATCATACTGCAACATATCAGTGTATCAAATCAACACATTGTGCACCTTAAACTGTCTGAATGCTATATGTCAATTATATCTCTGTAGAGCTGGGGTGGGGGGAAACTTTGCGAAAACAAAACAAAGAAGTTTGTGCCTTCCAGCTTGAGCATTGTCACTCTGCCTCTCTTGGATCTCTTATTCTGGAGGAACCCAGCGGCCCATCATGGGGCAGCTCTGTGACGAGCCTCCAGTAGTAAGGAACTGAGGCCCTCCAAACAATCGTACAAATACCTTTGGAAACTGATAGCTCCTTTCCCCATAAAGAAGCCTCATGGGAGAACTCAAGCCAGAGGCACAAAGAGAGTTGTAAGGATAAAACAATATATGTGTACCAACTACCTTTAGCCACATTAATGCAGAACAATCAATCATAAAACCCCACGGCACATGATGATCATTTACCTAACCCACAAGAGTGTAGGGTTCAGCTGAACTAGGCTGGGCTTGGTTAATCTTAGCTACGTTCACTCATAACTGGGAGTCAGATGGCTATGGCTGACCTAGAATTTTCTCATCAGAGTGGACTGGGATGACCCAGCTGTGTTCCATGTATCTAGCCTGGTCATGTTCTCATGGCAGAAAATCCAGAGCGAGCAAGCCCAATAGCACTTCTCAAGCCTCTGCTGTTGTCATATTTACAAATACGTAAATGACTTGGCTAAAACAAGTCACGGGTACAATCCCAGAGTCAAAGTGGGAGGGCACTAAAAAACCTGGTTTATCAGCTATCTCCCTTGATTAAAGTCTGCTGATAAATTCATTGGGCATTTCAGAAACTCTGACTCTCAATCTGCCATAGGTTCATAGTATGAGCTTTTGTGCTTTGGGTCTAACTGCACTCCAGCAATACAGTGCTATATATTATAGAGAGAATTTTTTTTTCTTTTTTTCTTAATTTTTTTAAATGTTTATTTTTGAGAGAGAGAGAGAGAGACAGACTGTGAGTGGGGTAGGAGCAGAGAGAGAGGGAGACACAGAATCTGAAGCAGGCTCCAGGCTCTGAGCTGGCAGCACAGAGCCTGTTGTGGGGCTTGAACCCATGAACCGGGAGATCATGACCTGAGCTGAAGTCGGACGCTCAACCGACTGAGCCACCCAGGCGCCCCTAGAGAGAACTTCTTAATGTTTTGTATGTGTTTATGTGATGTGATTGCCACATATTCATAAGGTCAGGAAAGGAGAATGAACATCAAGTTTGTTTATGCTAGGAATGTATTTTGCTAAGGGATCAAATGTAGGATCTGATACTTTGGTCAGTGATTGGTGACCAAAGGAATAAAATCCTTAGTGCTTTTGAACTAATACTACTGAAGTTCATGTCATTTAGAAAGAAAAGCAACTGAGTACATAAGAAATTGACCAGGTAAGCACCATGTCCAGTATGAAGGAGTGATCTTCTAAGTGATCTTCTAATGAACAAATCCTTCCAGAAATAATATTGATAAACCCTGGAGGAACTATTTTTAAAATAACTATGTTGTGCTCCGGAGATTTAACAGGGGCGTGCAGATTTCGGAGGGGAGTCAAAACGTAGAGCAAGCGATCCGCATGGAGTGAAGTTGCTGGGGGTGTGTGTGTGTGTGTGTGTGTGTGTGTAGACGTGTGCGCACACACACACAGACGCGTTCTGTGCCCTGAGGGGGGTGTACTGCCTAAAATACAACTCCAAACCAAAACAGCTCCGTGAGAAAGAAAGAAGCAGGGGAAGGAGCCCGAGGACACCAGCTTGCTGGATGGTAGAGGCCCAGGGGGAAGAGGGTGCCAGAGAAGGTAAAACTGTAATGATGTTTTTAGATTCCAGTTTCTGGATGAATCCTGAACCACCTGTACACCACACAAACTAAAAGCTATCTGCACCTACAGACTAAAGAACTCAACCAAGATCTGAGTTCACTAAAGGCACGATAGTTGGCCTGTGAGTCTAACCAATTAAAATGGCTGAAGTTAAAATTTTCACAATTTTATATTAATAAAACCGAGAGATGGCAAGGATGTGGAGTAACTGGGTCTCTCAAATCCTGCTTCAGAAAGCGACAAATGGTGTGGCTACCTTGAGAACCACGTTTTCATTCTTTTAAACCCTCAAACAAACATGGTATGACCCAGCTATCCCGGTCCTAGGTATTCACTTAAGAGAATGAAAGCTCACACACCTACAAAGACCAGTATGTAAATGTTGGCAACAGCTTTATCTGAAATAGTTCTATTCAATGTTATTGATACCCAAAAAGTGGAAGCAACCCAAGGGCTCATCATTTCATTAATAGGTAACTAAAATGCGGTATATCCGTACAGCGGACTGCCGATACGATGATACACAGGTTGCCCCCACGCCGCAAGGCGACAGCTCTGGTGTCACTCACCGCTCTGAGTTCCCATCGGGATACATTTGAAGCTAGTCTTCATCTAAACTCACAACTCCGCTACACTTCATTCCGTACCCTAACCTGCTCCCCTCACTCACTTCCAGGTACCTCCTGAGAGCACTCCATCATTAAGTCATTTTCAGAAGAACATCCTTCTCATACTCTCTTCTAAGAAACACATGCTAAGACAACTGGTAACGTAATTGTGCCCAGGAAGCAAACTCTAAGAACGGGGATATGGAATTTGTTTATTCACAGCTGACTGGCAAATCGCCAGTTGGAGGTCGGGTATCGGTATTCTCTGGAATGTTTCGACAACACAGTTAAGTTATTCACTGTGGTGAACGGAGATGAGATACAGGTAAAAGGGAATGTATTGGCTTGTGCGATGTCTCTGACCCTGAAGGAAAGACAGGGAAACTGTAATAATAAAAACTGTAAAACTTGAGTGGCCATTGTTGAGTGCCAGTGATGCTTTGAAGAACAAAAATACCAGATTCAGTTCAATTACTCACCAATTCACTCACCAATTACTCACCAATTACTCACCAATTCAAAGCAAAGTGTAAGTCAGAGGTCTTCTTAGCAGTGTTTAAAGAAATACATATCTCTCGCTACTACAGGTTTGACCGAGCTGAAGATCAGACTCAAGACTTAATTGTTCAAGTAGCACAATTTCAGAAAATGTTGAATGGAGTCTCATACTTGGCAAGTATCCCGGGCCAAAGTCCGAGCCCTGAAAGGGTTGAAAGCTGGACCACGGGGTAGTTGCTTTTGCATAAATGCACTTGAAAATCTCGACACTCTGTATTTTCTTAAATCCTCTGGGCCTACAGAAATGGCTCACTGCTGCTTGAAACAGGAGGTTTCTCACTTGCCTTTTTGACTATGCTGAGGACCTTTATTCATGCAGAGGACTTGAGTGATACATGCCCTCCATAGGTCTGTACCCAACAGACTGATATCTAGGTTCACATCTCAGCATGACTCCGAGAATTAACAAGCATAACAAGGTCACGGCTTACAAGGCCAACATAGAAAAGTCAACCCAATTGCTATATACTGCCAAGGTACAGTTGTGAAGTGAAAATGTTTTAAATGCCATTTAAGACATTAATACCTCAGTATTTCCATTTTTTGAGCGAATCTAAGAAAACATGTACTAGATCTGTATGCTAAATACTAAAAAACAGTGATAAAAAAAAAGAAAACCGACGTAAAACAAATAGATACTGGTTTTTTTCATGGATTAGAAGACTCAAAATAGTAAATGTGTCCACTTTCCCTAAATTAACCTACAGATTGAACATGATTCCAATCAAAATCCCAATAGGAGGGGCATCGGGCAGGCACAGTCAGTAGAGCATGAGATTCCTGATCTCCAGGTGTGAATTCAAGCCCCATGTTGGGTACAGAGCTTACTTTAAAAACTCCCAAGTGGGGGTGGGGGCGAGGGGAAAATGGGTGATGGGCATTGAGGAGGGCACCTGTTGGGATGAGCACTGGGTGTTGTATGGAAGCGACGAATCACAGGAATCTACCCCCAAAACCAAGAGCACCCTGTACACACTGTCTGTTAGCCAATTTGACAATAAATTATATTTTTAAAAAATCCTAACAGGACCTTTATGGATTTATATAAACTGGTTCTAAATTTTATATGGAAATTTACAGGGACCTAGTGTAGATAAAACAATTTTGGAAAAAGAAGAGAGTGGGAGGCAGTGCATTACCCTGTTTTGAGAGAGACAATTAAAGCTATAGTAAGCAAAACGTTGTAGTATTAGCAAGGAAACAGACACATAGATGAATACAACAAAACAAAGGACTTGGAAACCAAGCCACCAGAAATGACCACGACATTTTGACAAAGATGCAAAAGCAATTCAATGGAGGAGGGAGAGTCCTTTCTAAGAATTGTGCTGGAAATCCAGAGGTAAAAAATGAAACGCGACATCTCAGATCTCATACAAAAATTAATTCAAAATGAATCACAGATGTAAATATAAAATGTACAACTAAATAAGTTTAGAAAAAAAGAATGGGAGATAATGATTGCAACTCAGGTTAAGCAAAGAGTTCTTAAGACTTGAAACCAAAAACACGACCCATAAAGGGAAAAACTGATACATTGAGCATCCTCAAAGTGAACATCTTTTGTTCTGTGAAACACACCGTTAAGAGGACAAAAATACAAATTACAGACTTAATCAAATATCTATCAAAGGAGATTCTGTGTGTTTTCCCTCCTATGTGGATCCTGAGAAACTTAACAGAAGACCATGGGTGGGGGGAGGAAAAAAAAAATGGTTAGAGAGGGAGGGAGCCAAAACATAAGAGACTCTTAAAAAATGAGAACTGAGGGTTGATGGGGGGTGGGAAGGAGGGGAAAGTGGGTGATGGGCATTGAGGAGGGCACCTGTTGGGAGGAGCACTGGGTGTTGTATGGAAACCAATTTGACAATAAATTTCATAATAAAATAAAACATACAGGCATAATATATATATATATATATATATATATATATATATATATATATATATATATATATATATATATCTGTCGAAGGAATTGTATCACGAATACAAAACTCTCAAAATCTGAAAACCCAACTGAAAAAATAACTGACAAACAACGAAATTAAAATATGGGCAAAACACTTTACCAAAGAGGGTATAGAAATGATGAACACATAAAAATATGTTCAGCATTAGCCTTTACGGAGATGCAAATTGAAATCACAATGAGATACTGTTACATATCCTTTAGAATGGCTAAAATTGTTTTCTAATATACTGACAATATCAAGTATTGACCAGAATAGGGAGAAACTGATAGGAATGAAAAATGTTACAGACACTCTGGGAAATAGCTTGGCAGTTTCTTTTTATTACTGAGATACTCATATACCATAATATTCAACATTTGAATACGTTTTTAAGTAATTAATCTCTACACCAACGTGGGGGTCAAGCTCATGACCCGGGATTAAGAGTTGGATGCTCTACTGACTGAGCCAGAGAAGCACCCCAAAGAAAGTCTCTACTATTTTGTTTAAAGCAGGCTCCACGCCTAATGTCAATATTTTAAAGCATAGAATTTAATGGAATTTAGTGTATTTGCAAGATAATGCAAGACCACAACCATTCTATAACATTTTATCACCCTTAAAAGATACCTTAGGGGCGCCTGGGTGGCTCAGTCAGTTAAGCGCCAGACTTCAGCTCAGGTCATGATCTCACAGTTCATGGGTTCGAACCCCACATCAGGCTCTGTGCTGACAGCTCAGAGCCTGGAGCCTGCTTCGGTTTCTGTGTCTCCCCCTCTCTCTCTGCCCCTCCCCCACTCACGCTCTGTCTCTCTCTCAAAAATAAACATTAAAAAAAGTTTTTTTAAGATACCTTATACTTGTTAAGGATCACTTCCCATACCCTCTTCCCCCATCACTGACAAGCACTACTGTCCTTTCTGGCCATAAGTATCTGTCTCTTCTGAACATTTCATATAAATGGAATCATACTATATGTGGCCTTCTAGGTCTGGCTTGTTTAGCTTACCATAATGTTTTCAAGGCTCCTCTATGTCGTAGTATATATCAATCATCAATTCCTTTTTATAGCTGAATAATAGTCCGTTATATGGAAATGTCATATTTATTGACTGATTCAATAGTTGCTAGGCAGAATTTGTCTATTATGATAATGTTTCTATGAATAGTTACGTGTGAGTTATTTTGTGAACATATATTTTCTTTTTTAAATTTATTTATTTATTTTGAGACAGAGAGAGAGAGAGAGAGAGAGAGAGAGAGAGAGAGAGAAAGCATACGAGTGGGGGAGGGTCAAAGAGAAGTAGAGAGAGAAAATCCCAAGCAGGCTCCCCACTGCCAGTGCAGAGCCTGATACGGGGCTTGAACCCCAAAACCATGAGATCATGACCTGAGCTGAAGTCAAGAACCAGAAGCTTAACCAACTGAGCCACCCAGGCGCCCCTATTTTGTGAATATATGTTTTCTTCTTTTTTAATGTTTTTTTATTTTTGAGAGAGAGAGAGAGAGAGAGCAGGGGAGGGAGAGAGAGAGGGAGACACATAACTCAAAGCAGGCTCCAGGCTCAGTGCTGTCAGCACAGAGCCCAACACGGGGCTTGAGTTCATGAACTGTGAGATCGTGACCTGAGCCGAAGTCAGAGGCTTCACCGACTGAGCCCCCCAGGCTCCGCATAAATATGTATTTTCAATTCTCCTCGGAATATATGTAGGTGTGAAATTGCTGAATCTTATGATACCTCCGTTAACCTTTTGATGAACCGCTGAACTGTTTTCCAAAGTGGGCACACCATTTTATATTCCTACTGGCAACACAAGAGGTTTCTAATTGTTCCACACCCATGCTAACATTAGTTATTTTTCTTTTTTAATTTTTTTAATGTTTATTTATATTTGAGAGATAGAGAGAAACAGAGTGTGAATGGAGGAAGCGCAGAGAGAGAGGGAGACACACAATCCGAAGCAGGCTCCGGGCTCCGAGCTGCCAGCGCAGAGCCCGATGAGGGGCTTGAACCCACAAACTGTGAGATCACGACCTGAGCCGAAGTTGGACGCTTAACCGACTGAGCCACTCAGCACCTCATTTTTCTTTTTTCTAATTATATTCATTCAGTGGGTATCGGCATTGCCTCAATGACCAATAATGTTGTGTACCTTTCATGTGACAGTTTGGGCCATTTGCATATCTTCATGGGATAAGTCTCTATTTAAGTCTTTTGCCCTTTTTTTTAAGTAATAGCTACACCCAACATGGGGCTCAAACTCAACCCTGAGATCGAGAGTTACACGTTCCACCGACTGAGCCAGCCAGATGCCATTTTGCCCATTTTTGAGTTATCTTTATTGCTGACTTGTAGAAGTTCTTTTTATATCCTGGATGCTAGACCCTTATCAGATATATAAGATGTTCAAGTATTTTCTCCCATTATGTGGGTTGCCTTTTCATTTTCTTGATAATGCCCGTTGATGCACATAAATTCCCAATTTTGATGATGCCGATTTTTTTTCTTTGTCGCTTGTAATTTGGGTATCATATCTAAAAAAGCATGGCCAGGAGCACCTGAGTGGCTCAGTTGGTTAAGCAAATGACTCTTGGTTTCGGCTCTGGTAATGATCTCATGGTTCGTGGGATTGAGCCCCATGTCAGGCTCTGATCTGACAGCACAGAGCCGGCTTGAGAGTCTCTCTCTCCCTCTCTCTCTGCCCCTCCACCACTCATGCTGTCTCCCAAAATAAATAAGCCTTAAAAATAAAACGAAATAAAATAAAATAAGAAGATAAATAAATAAATAAATACGCATGGCCATATCCAAAGTCATGTACATTTATAGCTAGGTTTTCTTTTAAAGATTTAACAGTTTTAGCTTTATATTTAGGTCTGTGGTTCATTTTGATGTAATTTTTGTATATGCTGTAAGATAAGAGTCCAAACTCATTCTTTTGTATGTGAATTTTCAACTAATGGCACTGATATAATTGAAAAGGATTATTGTTTCCATGTTCAATTGTCTTGTTAACCTTCTTGAGAAAGAAAAATCAACACAGATGTAGATGCTTATATCTATAAATTCTTTTCCACTGATGTATGTCTATCCTATGCCAATATGGCACTGTCTTGATTACTGTACCTTTGCAGTTGAAAGTGGAAAGTGTGACTCCTTCTACTTTGTTCTTCTTTTTCAAAATTTCTTAGCTATTCTGGGCCCCTTGAATTTCCACATGCATTTTAGGACCAGCTTGCCAATTTCTGCAACAATGCCAGTTAGGATTTAGATAATCAGATTGAATCTGTAGATCACTTAGAAGAGTATTACCATCTTAACAATAGTAAGTCTTCCAATCAATGAACACAGGAGGTCTTTATTTAGGTCCTCTTTAATTTCTTTCAATAATGTTTTGTAAATTTACAGGTGCAAGTCTTGTACTTCTTTTTAAAAGTACCCCTAAATATTTTGTTCTTTACTGCTACTGTAAATGAAAACTAGTTTTTTTTAATTATTCATTGCTAGTTTGTAGAAATACAATTGATGTATGTATTTTATCTTGTACCTTGCAATTTCACTGAGTTCTTATTAGTTCTAAGTTTGTGCGTGTGTGTTCCATAGGATTTTTTTACTACAATCTCATGCCATTTGGGAATAAAAATAGTTGTGTTTCTTCCTTTCCAATCAGGATGGCCCTTTTTTCCCCATTTTCTTGCCTAATAGCCCTGGTTAGAACCTTCAGTACAATGTTGACTATTAAGAGATAAGGGCAGACATCCTTTCTTCTTTTTCACCTGGTGGAAAAGCTTTAAGTCTGTCAACAATTAAGTATGATGTTAGCTGTGGGATCGTTGTAGGTGCCCTTTATCAAGTTTAAGAAGTCACAGAATAAGAAAAATCAATGTTCAGAAATCTACTGCATTCCTATATACTAATAATGAAGCAGCAGAAATTGAAGTTAAGAAAACAACCCACCTTACAACTGTACCAAAAACATTAAAATATCTAGGAATAAACTTAACCAAAGATGTGAAAGACACCTGTACTCTAAAAACTACAAAATACTCGGGGCGCCTGGGTGGCTCAGTCGGTTAAGCGTCCGACTTCAGCCAGGTCACGATCTCGCGGTCCGTGAGTTCGAGCCCCGCGTCGGGCTCTGGGCTGATGGCTCAGAGCCTGGAGCCTGTTTCCGATTCTGTGTCTCCTTCTCTCTCTGCCCCTCCCCCGTTCATGCTCTGTCTCTCTGTCCCCAAAATAAATAAACGTTGAAAAAAAAATTTAAAAAAAAAATAAAATAATAAAATAAAAACTACAAAATACTGATTTAAGAAATTCAAGGTGATGCAAAGAAATGGAAAGATAATCCATGCTCATGGGTTGGAAGAACAAATATTATTAAAGAAGAACGAATATTATTAAAATGTCTATACTCAAAAAATCTACATATTTAATGCAATCCTTATCAAAATACCAACAGCATTTTTCACAAAACTAGAACAAAAAAACCCTAAGATTTGTATGGAACCACAGAAGACTCTGAATACCAAAGCAATTTTGAAAAAGCAAAGCAAAGCTGGAGGCATCACAATTGCAGACTTCAAGCTATATTACAAAGCTGTAGTCATCAAAACAGTATGGTACTGGCACAAAAATAGACTCATAGATCAATGGAATGGAATAGCAAACCCTCAAATAAACCCACAGCTATATGGTCAATTAATCTTTGACACAGCAGGCAAGAATATCCATTGGGAAAAAAGATAGTCTTTTCAACAAATGGTGTTGGGAAAACTGGACAGCAGCACACAAAAGAGTGAAACTGCACCACTTTCTTTCACCATGCACAAAAATAAATTCAAAATGGATTAAGGACCTGAATGTGAGACCTAAAAAAACCATAAAAATCTTAGGTGGGAGCTGAGGCAATAATCTCTCTGACATTGACTGTAGTAACATTTTTCTAGATATGTCTCCTGGGGCAAGGGAAAGAAAAAGCAAAAATAAACTATTGGGTCTACACCAAAAAAAAAAAAAATCTTCTGCACAGTGAAGGAAAAACTCGACAAAACTAAAAGGCAACTTACTGAATGGGAGAAGATATTTTGCAAATGACATATCTGATAAAGGGTTAGTATCCAAAATATATAAAGAACTTATACAACTTAATACCCAAAAAACAAATAATCCAATCTAAAAAATGGGCAGAAGACATGAACAGACATTTCTCTAAAGAAAACATCCAGATGGCCAACAAACCCCTTAAAAGATGCTCAATATCACTTATCATCAGGGAAATGGAATCAAAGCTACAGTGAGATATCACCTCATACCTGTCAGAATGGCTAAAACACACACACACACACACACACACACACACACACACACAAGAAACAACAAGTGTTGTTGAGCATGTGGAGAAAAAGGAACCCTCCCACCTGTTGGTGGGAATGCAAATTGGGGCAGACACTGTGGAAAATTATTTGCAATAGCCAAATTATGGAAACAGCCCAGTCCATCAATAGATGAGTGGATACAGAAGAAGTGGCATGTGTGTGTGTATATACACACACACAGTGGAGTTATTATTCAGCCATAAAAAAGAAGGAGATCTTGCCATTTGCAACAATATGGATGGAGCTAGAGAGTATAATGCTGAGCGAAGTGTCAGTCAGAGAAAGACACATACCATATGATTTTACTCAAATGTGGAATTTAAGAAACAAAACGAATGAGTAAAAAGAAAAGAAAGAGAGCGAAAGAGAGACAAACCAAGAAACAGACACGTAACTCTAGAGAACAAACTGATGGTTACCAGAGGGGAGGCAGATGGGGGAAAGAGGGGGTGGGGATTAAAGAGTACATTTACCATGTTTTAATAAATAAAATAAAATAAAATAAAATAAAATAAAATAAAATAAAATAAAATAAAAATATTAAAAGATAGGTTTCCTTCTACTCCTAGTTTGTTGTAGATGTGTTCATTTTGATGACCATGTGAAGTGTGTCCTCTATTCTGTGGATGCGGAGTATTCCAATGTGGTATGCCCATCTGGGAGCTATTTTCCCTCAGATCTACCCCACACCTGTCCCCTGCTCTGCCCTCTACTACATGGGAGCCGACATCTGCAGGCTGCAACTCTTCACGTGTGGTCGTATTGATTTTCTAGTGTTAAACTTATTCACGTTCATAGGATAAACTCAACTCTGTCACTGGCAGTGAAAAATGTTTAAGTCCTCTTAAAAGCCTACTCAAAAATAAACTCTTACACACTTTAGTTAGTGTGTATATATATATATATATACACACGTAAATTCTAATAGCATGAGTAATAGGGTGATACAGTCAATGGGTAAATAGTCAACCACTACCCGTGAAGACATGTAATGCTATCTGTATGACGCAGTTCAAGTGGTTCTCAGTGAGAAATGTATAGTCACAAAGAGATGGATTAGAAAATAAATGCTTAAGGGGTGCCTGGGTGGCTCAGTCAGTTAAGCAACTAACTCTTGGTTTCAGCTCAGGTCATGACTTCACAGTTCCCAAGTTTGAGCCCCACGATGGGCTCCACGCTGGCAGGGCAGAGCACGCTTGGAATTCTCTCTCTCCATAGCTCACTCTCTCTGTCTCTCTCAAAATAAACTTAAAAAAATTTTTTTTAAAGAAAATAAATGTTAAAACAGCAAAGAACTTCAAGGAGGTATGGAATGAATAGCACATTCAACCTAAAGACGTAGAACACAGAAAATAATGAAGATAAATACAGAAAATAATGAAATCGAAAACAGCAGAGCCAACTAACACAAGCCAGTTTTTTTTTTTTTGGAAATACTTATAAAGTAGACATTTTTGCAATAAACTAAAGAGAAAAGCAGCAACAAACAAGTTAAATAAATTTGTACAAAATCTAGAAGAGTTTAATATAAATGAACACAAGTTCCCTTAAGATATCCAACGTGTAGACAGGGAAATATTTCCACATACAGAGGCATTTTGGCTAATAAAGAAGGAATAATAGAATGATTAGTCTATGATCCCCTAATGGATTAACAGATAGAGGTGATAATCATCAATGACTGCTAACATCAACACAAAAGGAAACAACCAGGCATTCCATACTTCCTTTGGAAGCACACAGCATCACCTCTGGAGTGGTCTTCCGAAAGACAGGGAGGGAATAAACAGACAAAAACCAAACCGATCAAACTTCTGCCTCTGCCAATTTAAAAAAAATAGAAACGGCTGGAGAACATGTTAATGGTTACCAAAGTGTTACAGTCAACAAAATCCAGACCGTGGGAAATAGTACAACACACAAGAGTTTTTTTTTAATGCAAGGAAAAAGAAGGGATGTGGGGAATTTTTATAGGTTGACTTAGGGGACATAAACAATCAGCATGCATAGAGCATATTTATATATCAATTCAAAAAAACCTTTTTTAAAGATTATTTATTTGATTTTTTGGAGAGAGAGCGTGCATGTGTGCAAGCATGAGCAGGGCGGGGGGGGGGGGGAGCAAAGAGAGGGGGAGAGACAGAATCCGAAGCTGGATCCACAATGTCGGCGCAGAGCCCTACTCGGGGTTCAAACTCACAAACTGCGAGATCATGACCTGACCTAAAATCAAGAGTCGGATGCTTACCTGACTGAGTCACCCCTGCGCCTCCCCCCAAAACATTGTTTTATGTAATTAGGCTGTCAGGTAAGTATGAAAAAGTAAATATTTGATATTAAGGACTTTTTTTTAGGAATAGTAATTGTATGAAGTTTATGTCTTAAAAAACATTCCTCGGCTTTCAGAAATGCATACGGAATACTTAGGTGTGATGCCTGAGATTTGTTTCATATTCCGGTTGCAGAGATGAGAGGGTAGTGAAGGCATAATCAGAAACACAATGGTCACATATTGATGACTGTTGATGTTGAATGTCAGGTATACTGGGTTCATTATACTGTTGCTATATAAGTTTGGGAGTATTTGTATTATAGTATAGTATAGTATATATATTATAATAAATAGTGTATTTTTATTATAAACATGCCATTAATTTTGGAAGCCTAAGTGAAATGGACTGATTTTTAGAAAATAAATAACCAATTCATCCACAAGCATAAAACGTTAATGCAAAAATACAAATGGAAACTGTATTCAAAATTGAAGCCACTCTCAAATGTCTGGGATAAGACTATTTTGAAGACCACTTTTAGCAAATGGTCAGGGAAAATTAATTGCCAGCTTTTGGGAACTTTTCCAAAGCATACCAAAAAGAGGGGGGGGGGATTACCCAACTCATTTTCCCCAGTCACCTTCCCTTGATTCAAAAGCCAAATGTGGACCTTGCCCTCAATCCCACTGACAGAACACTCGAGCAAAGCTCATTCACATAGCAGTAAATTCCTTAAATAAAAGAGCATAGTCAACAGAGCAGTGAATTAAATGAGCAAACACGATGTGACCAAGGAATGAAAGTACGACTTAGCACTAGAAAACACTTTTTAAAAAAAGTTTTAGAGTGAGAAAGAGAGAGCACACATACAAGCAGGGGAGAGGGGCAGAGAGAGAGAGAGAGAGAGAGAGAGAGAGAGAGAGAGAGAATCTTAAGCAGATTCATCGCTGAACGCGGAGCGCAATGTGGGTCTCTATCCCGTGACCCTGGGTTCATGACCTGAGTTAAAATCAAGAGTCAGACCCTCAAGCGACTGAGCCACCCAGGTGCCCCTAGTAAACGCTTTCAGTTGTAATTCTTTACAGTAACAAATTAGAGAAGAAAAGGTGTTAGTGCCCATGAATATAGAAAAATCCTTTGAAAGAAAGTCAACACGTGTTCACGGTAAAAAAGTCTAGCACGCAAAGAATAGAAGGGAGCTTCCTTTTCCTAAATTCTACTGCAAACATAGCCAGAGGTGAAAGGTAGAACAATTAAAGTCTAATTAAAGTCAGGACAAGACAGATATATACTCTCATCTCTTGTGTTTCAAACTGCACTGCAGCACAAAGCCAGAGATATGGATATCAAAATAAATAAGAGATGTGAATACTGAAAAGATATTATTTGTTAACAATATGATCATTTGCCTAGAAAATTAAAAGGTATGGGTGTGTGGAAAATTCAAATAGATAAGAGACTTCAGAAAGACAGTACATAGGAGGTCAATACAGGAAAATCAAGAGCCTTGCCACACAAAAGCAGTCACTAATTAGACCATGTAATATATAGGGACGCCTGGGTGGCTCAGTCGGTGAAGCGTCTGACTTGGGCTCAGGTCATGATCTTGCGGTTCTGGGTTTGAGCCCTGCACTGGGCTCCGTGCTGACAGCTCAGAGCCTGGAGCCTTCGTCAGATTCTGTGTCTCCCTCTCTTTCTGCCCCTCTCCCACTCGTGTTCTGTCTGTCTCTCTCTCAAAAATAAACGTTAAAAAAAATAACAGGTAACACATAATATTCCATTCACAATAGCAATAAAATCCAAAAGTTACCTAAGAGGAACTACAAATCACAAAAATGTAGATCTTTAGGGAGGTTAACATAAAAGTTTACCAACGTATTCAGACAAAAATAATCCAAGTAGAGAGGTATACCATATCCACTCATGTGAAACAAAATATCGTAAAGATGTTAATTCTCCTTAAATTATTGACAGATTTAGCGCCTTAACACTAGTTGCCAAAATGATAATCAAGTTCATGCTGCTGTCTTCCACTCCCCAAAATCAACCCTGGAAAACTACAGAAGGCAGAATGAAAACAAACAATGATGTATTCGCTTCCTGGATCTGCTGTATCGAACTACCACGAACTGGGTGGCTCAAACAACAGAAATGAGCTCTTTTACAGTTCTAAAAGCCGGATGCCGCAAATCACTTTCACTGACCTGAAATCGAGATGCCGGCGGGGCCACGCTCCCTCTGGAGACCCTGGGGTAGGATCCATTCCTGCTGGCATCACTCCTAGGCTTGTGGCAACGTGACTGCACTCTTCAAGGTCAACGTCTTAAAGTCTCTCTCTGTTCGATCTTCACTTCTCAGGCAATTTCTCTGTCTCTCTCTCGATTCTTCTTCGGCTTCCCTCTTCTAGGTATACAAATGATTGCATTCAGGGCCCACCTGGATAATCCCGGCTACTCCTCCCACCAAAAGATTCTTAAGTTAACCACATCCACAGAGACTCCTTCCCCAAAGAAGGCAGCGTTTGCACGTTCTAGGGACTAGGGGGTGGCGTCTTTCGGGGAACATTTTGCAGCCTACCAAACACGTCAACCACAAAATCTAAACAAAACATGAGGAGTCCCTGTATTGCACTGGTACCTGTGTTAGGGAGAGGCAGCAGTGAAGTTCAGGAGCGCCATGGTCTGCCCTCTCTGGCAGACGATGGAATAGGTAGGAGGGACATTGTTAAAATTCCCCTTCTCATTGAAGGAATGTGAGGCATCACCTGCGACCACAGAGATCAGCAGCCAGGAGGTGGTATCAACGACCAAGAAAAATTGGGTTGATTGATGCAGTGGGACTTTGACTCGGTGCTAACCACCGCCTGAAACCCCTTTGATGAGTGAAGCCTGGCCTTAAAAACTTTGTTTGCAATGTTTTATTTATTTTCAGAGAGAGAGAGAGACATAGCAAGCAGGGGAGGGGTAGAGAAAGAGAGAGGGAGACTGAGAATCCCAAGCAGGCGCTGCACTGTCAGTGCAGAGCCCAACGCGGGGCTCAAACTCACGAATCAAGAGATCGTGACCTGAGCCAAACTCAGGAGTCGGACGCTTAACCGACTGAGCCACCCAGGCATCCCCACAACAGCCAAATTTCTACGTGGTGTAGAGCCAGAGTGGACCAGGAGGGTACACAGTGTATAACGTCTTTGTGTTCCTGTTCAACATGGGTGATTTGGACATTGTTCTTTTTTTCAAATAGCATTCCTCGTTTGTTTGTTTTTTAAGATTTGATTTTTACATGATCTCTACACCCAGCTGGGGGCTTGAACTCACAGCCCCGAGATTAAGAGTCACATGTTCCACTGACAGAGCTAGCCAGGCGCCCCTCAAATGTCATTCCTTGTAATAGAAAGTTTAATTAGCTTCAGAACCTAAGCTTACGAATGACAGTGGTCACACATTTACAGATGTGTATCAGGTTAAGAAAGAGTTTTGCTATTTTGCAAAACAATTTGTGATCTTTCTTTGCGATCTGGAAAAAGATAACAAGGCATTAGAATAGGAATTGCCTTGGAAATGTGAACAGGCCCAGCCGTAAAACAGAGGGGTTCAAAGAGTAGAGGAAAAAACCTTAAGGAATGGCTACCACTTGCATTCACTTATCCCGTAGAGTCCGTCATGTCAAATTAAATGATATATACCTGGATTCGCTTGGCCTATTCAAGAACGTAGGAGAAATTAAATCTTAAATGAAACCTTTCTCACTGGCTCGTTTATTCGCCAAACATGAATCGAGTGTTTCCTCGGTGGAGGGCCCTGTGACGATAGTGGGGATCCTGGGATCAGAGGACACATGTCCAGCCACAGCTTGGGAGGGGCTGGGAGCAGCACCCCCATCGGGAAGATGGTGCGAGGTCCCATAAGAGCCGCAGAACAAGGCAAAAAGAAGGAGCTACAACATCACTCATCAGCAGAGAAACACAAATCCCAACCACACTGAGATACCACCTCACACCCGTCAGAATGGCTAACATGAACAACTCAGGCAACGACAGATGTTGGCGAGGATGCGGAGAAAGAGGGCCTCTTTTGCACTGTTGGTGGGAATGCAAGCTGGCGCAGCCACTCTGGAAAACAGGATGGAGGTTCCTCAAAAAACTAAAAAGAGAACTACCCTATGACCCAGCAATTGCACTACTAGGCATTTGTACACGGGATACAGGTGTGCTGTTTCGAAGGGGCGTGTGCACCCCAATGTTTATAGCAACACTATTCACAATAGCCAAAGTCTGGAAAGAGCCCAGATGTCCATCGATGGATGAATGGATAAAGAAGACGTGGTATATATACACAATGGAGTATTACTCGGCAATCAAAAAGAAGGAAATCTTGCCATTTGCTACTATGTGGATGGAACTGGAGGGTATGATGCTAAGTGAAGTTAGTCAGAGGAAGATAAATATCCTATGACTTCACTCACATGAGGACTTTAAGAGACAAAACATATGCACATAAGGGAAGGGAAACAAAAATAATATAAACACAGGGAGGGGGACAACACAGAAGAGACTCTTAAATATGGAGAACAAACTGAGGGTTGCTGGAGGGGTTGTGGGAGGGGGGGATGGGCTCAATGGGGAAGGGGCATTAAGGAATCGACTCCTGAAATCATTGTTGCACTAGATGCTAAGCAACTGGGATGCAAATTTACAACAATAAAAAATAAAACAAGTTATACAAAAAGAAAAAGAAGGGGGTAGGCAGTAGGGCCACAGGTGGACAGCACGCAAGTGTAAGGCCCCTGAGCCAACCACCATCCGGGGCTTTGGGAAAGCACGGGCCCTTCTGTGGCAGGGAATTTTAAGTTCTGCCGTGGCCAGACTCTCAAAAGCCGTGCCCTACAGCTGAGAAAAAACTCGGGAACGGGAAAGTATCTAGCAGTTACTTTTGGATCAGGGATAAATCCGAGAGAAAGATTTCCACCTGAGGCAGGTATGGACCGTGTCTGGAGCTCACTTAAACACCCAGCGTAGGGGCGCCTGCGTGGCTCAGTCGGTTAAGCCTCCGAAGCCTGATTTTGGCTCGGGCATGATCTCACAGTTCGTGAGTTCGAGCCCTGCATTGGGCTCTGTGCTGACAGCTCAGAGCCTGCTTGGGATACTTCCTCTGCCTCTCTCTCACTCTCTCTCTGAAAATAAACTTAAAAAAGGTATAGTTGGACACAGTGTCAAACTGGGCGTCCTGCAAGGATTTCCTGAAAAACAGGGTGATGATACCCCCTTGCAGTGACGCCCAGAAACCACGAGGATGGCACCCTTCTCCCGGGGAGAGCCGGAACCTGCTCTACGAAAATGGCATTATTCGCAGGTAACTGTGCGCGGATACCGGCCATCCCTGAGCTTGGTGGGTGGGACGAATGGCCTCCGTGGTTTGGAAGGAAGAGCGGCTGGGAGGGAAGGAAGGAGTTGCTCTTGGGCGTCACTGAATTCGAGGAGCTTCGAGTCGCGTCCGGCCGGCCGGCGAGGACTGACCCACGCCCGCGTCGAATGGTCCATTCTCTAGTGAACCGGTGCTCAGCGTGTCACAGCGCCGCAGGGTCTCGGGGAGGGCCCGGACAACAGCACCGACCCCCGGAGGCCAGCGGGGAGGCTCCGGGGCCAAAACGGTGGTAGCCGCCCGCGTCTTCTGTCAGGAGCTCGGCCGAGCTGGCCCCGGAGCTGAGCTGCCAGGCGTCAGCGCGGCGGATTCAAAGCCACGAGCCAGATCCGCCGGAGCGAAGCCTTCGACCCTTACTGGGATGGTAGGAGCAAGAGTGAAAACGGGAGAGAGTGCCAGTTCCTCCCGTTTGGTTTTCCTCCCGGGGACGGCGCACCGGTCGAGGGTCGGGTCGGGCGGCGGAGCACAGCCGTGGGGGTGACCTCACCGTGGAGAGCCAGGGGGACGGCGGAGAGGGAAGGGCAGGTGGGCAGTGTCTTCCAGGCTTCCTCCTCTTCCCCCCCGCCCCCCATGAAGGAGGCCTCAGGGGAGGCCCGGACTGTCGCCGCCAAGGCGCCGGGTAACGCACAGGGGCTGGGAATGCAAACACGAGAAGGGAATGACCTGCCGGGGGCCCGAGGCCTGAACCTCATCTCCGGACATGAAGAACTTAAGACTCACAGCACGTGATCTTTTCCCCGGGTTCGGGGACGGGGGTGGAGGGCCCGGCCTGGACGTCTCGTCTGCACTCGGCTGCCTTGTTCCCCCTCCCGGCCCGAGGCGTGTTCCCCTGCTCTCTTCCTTCCTGCCTCTTCTCAGTTCTCCGCAATGCCTCTCGGGCCACGAAAAGGTTTCTGTACCAAGATACCGAAGGCAGACCTAAGGGAGGTGACGGTGTGAGTCAAACAGGACTTGGGTCCTGCCTGCGGGCGTTATTAAGGCAGGCTCCGCCTCTTCAAACCCGGGGGGCCCCCTGAGAGCTCACTCTGTTTCTGTCCGGTCCCGGCACTTTCCCCCCATGACAGCGCTGTCCCTTGGTCTTCCCCAGCGTGCCCTCCTGTCCAAGTCTGGAAGCTGCCCGGCTCACTAGCTAGCCGCTACATCTTCCTCTGAAGGCTCTGCGGGACTCCCGGTGGAACAGCCTAGAATCACCCTTCCCCTGACATAAAGCATTGCTACTCACCCTGGAGACTCTGTGATAGCAACAGCCCCTTTGACTTAAAAGTTCACTTTGGACAGTGATGTTTCGAGGCCTGCTCGTTCCCTCTTGGCCTCTCGAACACACTCTTCAAGGGTTTTCCAGATGGGGTAGTGAGTAAAGTCTGACTTCACACATAATCTACTGGTTTGGAGGCTATAACCCTGAAATTAGGGCTATTTTTTCCTTTTAAACCACTCTGTTTTCTGCAGTAGGATTTAAAATGTTTTTGAAATGTTTATTTTTGAGAGAGAGAGAGAGAGAGACAGAGCGTGAGTTGGGGGGAGGGGAGAGAGAGGGAGACACAAAATATGAAGCAGGCTCCAGGCTCTGAGCTGTCAGCACAAAGACCGACTTGGGGCTCGAACCCTTGAACCGCGAGGTCATGACCTGAGCTGAAGTGGGACACTTAACTGACTCAGCCACCCAGGCGCCCCCTGCAGGAGGATTTTAAATGGATGTCTTTCTGAAACTGGCCAGTGAACACATACCCAGATGAATCAGCTTACCTAGGCATTTAAAAACCAAAGGCTTGCTCATAAATGGTAGATGAGGAAAGACCATAGAAATACTGTGGGAAAAAAATCTACTAAAGCTGAATCCCTAAAACCCCGAATCCTCCTAGGAAGTAAAAATTGGTTCCCTGATAGACATGCTGACTCTGATTTAAAAATAAAAATCACACACACACACACACACACACACACACACACACACACACACACACATCCTTCTTTCGCCTCTGTGTCTGTGTACCTTCCACACAGGGAGATCCTGGTTTTCAGTTTGCCTGGTGGCATCTGGGCAGGTGCTTAAGCAGTTCGATCACGTGGAGGGTAGCAGAGGCTCAAGGTTAAAATTCTGACCATGCATCAGAATGAAGGAGAAAAGTCTTAGCCTACTGAAATTATAGCGGTTAATGCAAAGGGCAGTGCAGAAAAGTGGTATTGAGTGAAGAAGGGCAGCGGCTCCCTTCTGACATTTACAGGATCCTTTGGAAACTACATGATCCTGTGTTTGAAAGCACCTGCCACATAGTAGGCACTTGAAAAAGAGAATTTAAGGTAAATCTGGCCTTCTCAGAAACTCCTTCGGGGTGCCTGGGTGGCTCAGTCAAATGAGCGTCCAACTATTGATTTTGGCTCAGGTCATGATCTCAGTGGTTCATGAGATCAAGTCCCACATCAGGCTCTGCACTGAGCGTGGAGCTTGCTTGGGATTCTCTCTTCCTCTCTACCCCTCCCCAGCTTGTGTACACACACACACACACACACACACACACACACACATACACACACTCCCTCTTAAAATGATAAACATTTTAGAAAAAAGAAATGAATCTTCAATCCCATTTACAATTGCACCAAGAACCATAAATACCTAGGAAGAAACCTAACCAAAGGTGTAAAAGATGTGTATGCTGAAAACTATAGAAAACATATGAAGGAAATTGAAGACAGAAAGAAATGGAAAAACATTCCATGTTCATGGATTGGAAGAATAAATATTGTTAAAATGTCGATACTACCCAAAGCAATCTACACATTCAATGCAATCCCAATCAAAATTGCACCAGCATTCTTCTCGAAGCCAGAACAAGCAATCTTAAAATTTGTATGGAATCACAAAAGACCCCCAATAGCCAAAGTAATGTTGAACAAGAAAACCAAAGCAGGAGGCATCACAATCTCAGACTTTAGCCTTTACTACAAAGCTATAATCATCAAAACAGTATGGTATTGGGACAAAAACAGACACATAGACCAATGGAATAGAATAAATAACCCAGAATTGGACCCACAAATGTAGGGCCAACTAATCTTTGACAAAGCAGGAAAGAGGATCCAATGGAAAAAAGACAGTCTCTTTAACAAATGGTGCCGGGAGAACTGGACAGCAACATGCAGAAGAGTGAAACTGGACCACTTTCTTACACCATACACAAAAATAAACTCAAAATGGATGAAAGACCTAAATGTGAGACAGGAAACCATCAAAACCCTAGAGGAGAAAACAGGCAACAACCTCTTGACCTCAGCCTCAGCAATTTCTTGCTCGACACGTCTCCAAACGCAAGGAAATTAACAGCAAAAATGAACTACTGGGACCTCATGAAGATCAAAAGCTTCTGTACAGCAAAGGAAACAATCAACAAAACAAAAAGGCAACCGACAGAAAGAGAAAAGATATTTGCAAATGACATATCGGATAAAGGGCTAGTATCCAAAATCTATAAAGAGCTCACCAAACTCCACACCCGAAAAACAAATAATCCAGTGAAGAGATGGGCAGAAGACATGAATAGCCACTTCTCTAAAGAAGACATCCAGGTGGCCAACAGGCACATGAAAAGATGCTCTATGTCGCTCCTCATCAGGGAAATACAAATCAAAACCACACTCAGATACCACCTCACGCCAGTCAGAGTGGCCAAAATGAACGAATCAGGAGACTATAGATGCTGGAGAGGATGTGGAGAAATGGAACCCTCTTGCACTGTTGGTGGGAATGCAGACTGGTGCAGCCGCTCTGGAAAGCAGTGTGGAGGTTCCTCAAAAAATCAAAAATAGATCTACCCTATGACCCAGCAATAGCACTGCTAGGAATTTACCTAAGGGATACAGGAGTGCTGATGCAGAGGGGCACTTGTACCCCAATGTTTATAGCAGCACTTTCAACAATAGCCAAAGTATGGAAAGAGCCTAACTGTCCATCAACTGATGAATGGATAAAGATGTGATTTATATATATGATGGAATACTACTTGGCAACGAGAAAGAATGAAATCGTGCCATTTGCAGCAATGTGGATGGAACTGGAAGGTATTATGCTAAGTGAAATAAGTCAGGCAGAGCAAGACAGGTATCATATGTTTTCACCCCAGGGTGGATCTTGAAAAACTTAACCATGGGCGAAGGGAGGAAAAAATAGTTACAAACAGAGAGGGAGGGAGGCAAACCACAAGAGACTCTTAAATACAGAAAACAAACAGGGTTGATGGGGTGGAGAGGTGGGGGAGAAGGGAAAATGGGTGATGGGCATTGAGGAGGGCACCTGTTGGGATGAGCACTGGGTGTTGTGTGGAAGCGATGAATCACGGGAATCTACCCCCAAAACCAAGAGCACCCTGTACACACTGTTAGCCAATTTGACAAAAAATTACATAAAAAAATAATAAAATGAATAAGGAAATGAAGAGGGTTGTTCTTATAACCAGTTATAATAGTGCCTTTTTATTGAGGACCTACTATGTGTCAGCTTACAGGGAAGTCTACGAATGCTCATTCCCGTCTGATCTTTCGCTCCTTCCTAGACACAGCGGAAAACCACATTGCCAGTCCACAAGTCATTAGGCAGAAGCCAGTGAGTGGGCTATTCCCACGCTCTCTCTCCCCCTCAGCACGCGTGGCTACCCAACGTTCCAATGATGAAGCAAACCTGGAAGCAGCCTGGATCCCCGGGTCCCCTGACAGCAGAGAGACCCTGGCAGCTGCCATCAGAATTTACGCGAACAAAAGCACCTTTATTACTGGCATCAGCTAGCAGCTACGTTAACTAGTAACATACAGCTAGTATTTCTGTTGTGAGGAGTGTTTAAACATTTTAATTGCAAAGTAGTAGTGCCTGTATTCTTTTTGGTTTATTTTCCTTCAGCTTTAGGGAGGTTTAGCTGACATATAAAATTGGAAGATATTTCAAGGCACATCGTGGTGATCTGATATACCTACACCCTGTAAAAGGATTCTCTCCATCTAGTTAACTAACACATCCATCGCCTCACATACTTGTCTTGTTTTGTTTTGTTTTCTTGGTGAGAACATTTAAACTGTACTGTCTCGGCAAATCTCAATTATATAACACAGTGTTTCTTATCAATTACAGTCACCATGTTTTCCATGAGACCCTCGGGTTTTGTTCATCCTATCCCCGAAAGTGCATACGCTTATTTACCTGCCTTCCGTATTTCCCTCAGCCCCCACTTTTCTACTCGCAGTTTCTGTTTCTACCAGTCTTTGTTTTTTTGCCTGTTTGTTTTTTAGAGAGAGAGAGAGCATGCAAGTGGGGAGGGGGCAGAGGGAGAGACAGAATCATGAGCAGGCTCTCCGTCCAGGGCAGAGCCTGACACAGGGCTCGATCTCACAACCATGAGATCGTGACCTGAGCCGAAATCAAGAGGTGGATGCTTAACCACCTGAGCTACTTAGAGCCACGCAGGAACCCCTGACTTTTCTTTTTTTTTTTAAAGATTCCACATATAAGTGATACCACACAGCGTTTATTTCTCTCTCTGGCTCCTTTCACTCAGCATAATGCGTTCAAGGTCCATCCGTGTTGTCACAAATGGCAGAATTTCTTTCGATCCCATGGCTGAGTACTATTCCGTTAGGGTTCAGGTTACTTCCATCTCTTGGCTATTGTGAATAATACCTCAGTGAACACGGGAGTGTTCTATCTCTCCATGACCCTGTGTTTGTCTCCTTTGCACGCACACCCAGAAATGGGAAGGCTGGATCATCTGACAGTTCTAGTTTTAATGTTTTGAGAAAGTCCCTATAGTAGCTGCACCAGTTCCAAAACTGGACTCAGATTCCTTGACCTCCACATCCTCATCAACACTTGTTATTTCCTTCCTTTTTGATCAAAGCAATTTGAACAGATGCCCGGTGATATCTCATTGTGGTTTGCATTTGCGTTTGTCTAATGTTGAGCGCCTTCTAATGTACCTGTTGGCTATTTGGATGTCTTCTCTGGAGAAATGTCTATTCAGTCCCTCTGCCCGTTGTTAAATCAGATTGTTTTTTGTAATTGAGGTGCGTGAGTTTTTAATATGTTTTGGATAGTAACCCCTTATGAAATATATAATTTAAGAATATTTTCTTTTTTAAATGTGTATTTATTTGTTTAATGTTTATTTATTGTTGACAGAGAGAGACAGAGCGTGAGTGGGGGAGGGGCAGAGAGAGAGGGAGACAGAGAATCTCAAGCCAGCTCCACGCTGTCAGCACAGAGCCCGATGTGGGGCTCGGACTCACGAACTGTGAGATCATGACCTGAGACAAAATCAAGAGTTGGACACTTAACTGACTGAGCTACCCAAGCACCCCAAGAATATTTTCTCCCATTCTGTAGACTGGCTTGATTGTGTCGATGGCTTCCTTTGCAGTGCAGAAGCCTTTTAATTTAATGTAGTCTCACTTGTTTATTTTGTTTTCATTGTCTTTACTTCTGGTGTTTAATCCAAAAAAAACTCCAAAAATTCACCCAACCACGAACGTGAAGCCCACTGTTGAGACCACAACGTTCCGACGAGCTATTAATTTATTTGCTGCTGGCAAATTTGAACGCTGAGTCATGTAGCCCTATGCCTGTCATAGCTCCTGTGAAAATATCTATAAAATGAGAAACTACGATGATTTACAAATGTCTAAAGCACAAGATCATTCCAAACCTTCAGCGCTTCTCACTTCTGTTGGTGGGGAGAGTGGAGAGAACGTGGGTTTTGGAGTCAGACAGGTAGGTTTGTATCCCGTCTTTCCCAATTACTGACCTTACTTGGGGAAAACTATTTATCCTTCCTGATGTAGCACAGCAGAGTGATTAAGAGAGATTTCTGGAGCCAGAGCGCAGAAGTTTGCATCCTGATGTTGCTACTCAATACCTGTGTAGCCTGAGGTAAGTTGTATCAATTATCTGTATCTCAGATGCCTTGAAAACAAAATCGGGATATTAAATAGTGCTAATCTCCTGGGGTTGCTGACAGGATTAACACATCTATGTAAAGGCTTAGAATAATACCCAACACATATTAGCAATGTATAAGAATTCGCTGTAATTATTATCAAATAGAGAAGATAATAATTCCGATTATATCACTGGATTATGGGGAGGCTTAAATGAGATGATGTGTATAAAGTGTATCGAGTAATCAAGGAAAACTTTGTAGGATATTTGGCGTTCCTCACTTTCCTTCACTTAACCCCATGCCCCAACACACTGTCTCGCAAACACAAACGTGAGTCTATCAACACACAACACAGATTATTCTCAGATAATCCACAACTTTCCAAAAGACATCAACCTCATTAATTGACATCTCTTTTGGCTGGCCATTTGATTTCTTACTTTTCTTCATTCTAGGCTCCCTGAAAGCAGCGCAGCCACAAGAATAACAAATTCCATTTCCTCCCTAGCTATGCGGCTATTCACATTCTCTCCTTCACGTTCACTAGGTTTGCTAGTATGCGTTTTTTGAGGAATTGGTTTTCATCTGGGTGGTGAAATTGATGAGTGTAGACGTGTTCATACTCAAAAGAATAGCACTTAAAGTTAATATGAGAGAATATGTATGAGAAACACCAGGAAATTGTTTAACAATAACAGCAAGGGAATTACCCTTTACAGGAATTAAAACGCAGTATGAAGCAATTTTAATCAAGATTGTGGCACAGGCGCAGGAATTAACAGATAATGTAGTGGAACCGAGGCGCAAGCTCAGGAAGAATTGTGAATATACACGGGAAATACATTAGAAAAGTGCTTTAGTTTAAACCTCAACCCTTCTACTTCTTGAGGCTACAACGATGAAAAAGTACTTGTTATGTTATGTCTCCTTGAATAATTTGCCACGTTATCATTGGGTAGTGTTTCTTTTTTTTTTTTTTAATTTTTTTTTAACGTGTATTATTTTTGAGAGAGGGAGACAGAGAGAAAGCAGGGGAGGGGCAGAGAGAGGGAGACACAGAACCAGAAGCAGGCGCCGGGCTCTGAGCTGTCAGCACAGAGACCGACGCGGGGTTCGAACCCATGAACGGTGAGACCATGACCCAAGCTGAAGTGGGCTGCCCAACGGACTGAGCCACCCAGGTGCCCCAATGTTACTCTTTGTCCCTGATGGCATTTCTTGTTCTCATTTCTATTTTGATATCAACAAAACTACTGCAACTTTCACTTCGTTGGTCTAAGCACTATGTCACTTCCTTCATGTTCTTTGCTTTTAAGTGCTCTCCATCTTTACACATAAAGTGGGTGCTCAAAGACAGTATCCAATTGTACCTTGCTTTTTTATCCATTTTAACAATCCCTGACTTTTAACTGATGACTTTGGATGACTCACATTTAAAATTATTACTGATGTGGTTGGATTAATTTCCTATTTGGTCCATCTTTGTCTCTCCTCCTTTCTGCCTTCACTAGGGCACATGGAACATTTTTATTCAATTTTATCTTTTCTATCTACTCATTGTGTATACCTTTCAGAAAGTTTGTTAATTGTTGTTCTAAGGTTTATATATACGTTTTAATAAATATTGGTCTGCCTTCAAATAAAAGGGGACTACCCCCACCCCCTCATGTGCCCTTGAAATTTACAATAGTCAAATGTCATCAGTCCAAAATGAGGATTTCGGGGACAGTTTTGTTTCTCTAAGGCAGGCACGACCCTTCTGGTTTTTCCTCCTTTATTCTTCCTCCTAGCAGGAGAATATAATGCCCAGAGACGGAATGGGTATCTTATGCTCATAAGCAACAAAACCACTAAATGAGGGTGTTATGAACAGGATGATATCTAAGAGTAATTTTTGATGACCTCTTTGAGCATTTCTACCAACCTTGTTTGCCAACCACCACACTTTTGGTTGTCTGAGTGAAAAAAAAAAAGTCTGCTGATTAAGCCAGTATTTTTCAGGTTATCTTTTACTTACAGCAGAATCCAAACAAACTTCATACACAGGTACTGTTTTTATATCCCTTTTACAAATGAGGACCTGATCACAAAAACCTTGGGAAGAATTCTCAAGCGTACATGGGTATTTTACCAAATGAGACCATGTTGTGAGTCATAAAATAAACCTTCATGCATTTAAAAATAGAAACCGTATCAATTATGTTCATGGACCACAAAGGAATTAAACTAGAAATTAGTATCAAAAACATACTCAGGGGCACCTGGGTGACTCAATGGGTTGAGCTTCTGACTCTTGATTTCCGCTCAGGCCATGATCTCACGGTTCATGGGTTCAAGCCCCCGCATCAGGTTCTGCACTGGCAGTGTGGAGCCTGCTTGGGATTCTCTCTCTCTCCCTCTCTCTCTCTCCACCCATCTCCCTCCTCAAGAAATAAGTAAATAAACTTAAAAAAAAACCTAAAAAACCCTCAAATATTTTTGAATTAAATAACATACATATAAATCTTAAAGTAAAGTAAAAGTTATTGAAATGAATTAAAATTATAATGTAAAACATCAAAATTTATGAAATGCACTTTATCAACACTTACAAAGAATTTTAATTTTTTTAATGTTTATTTATTTTTGAGAGAGAGAGAGAGACAGACAGAGCACAAGCAGCAGAGAGAGAAAGAGACACACACACACACACACACACACACACACACACACACATACACAGAATCTGAAGCAGGCTCCAGGCTCTGAGCTGTCAGCACAGAGCCTGATGGGGGCTCCAACTCATGAACCACAAGATCATAACCTGAGCCAAAGTTGGACACTTAACCAACTGAGCAACCCAGGCGCCCCATAAAGAATTTTAGAATATTAAATGCTTATGTCTAATGACATCTATTATATTTAATTATATTTAATGAAGCATTAAAAGAAGAAAATGTTAAAACAGTAACCTAGCTTTCAACTTTAAGAAATTAGGGAGAAAGAACAAATTAAATGCAAAATAAGCAGAGGGAGGAAATAGTAAAGATTTGAGCAGAAAAAGTAAACTGAGAAAAGGAAACCATAGAAAAAAAGTCGAATCAAAAGTCGGTTCCTTGAGAATATCAATAAAAGTGATAAACTTCTAGCCATTCTGATCAAGAAAAAAAAGAGAACACACAAATTACCACTATCAAGAATGGAAGAGGAGGGAGGCACCTGGGTGGCTCAGCCGGTTAAGTGTCAGACTCTTGACTTCAACTCAGGTCACAATCGCACAGTTTGTGAGTTCAAGCCCCACCCACATTGGGCTCTGCACTGACAGCACAGAGTCTGCTTGGGATTCTCTCTCTCTCTGTGTCTGTCTCTCTCTCTCTCTCTCTCTCTGCCCCTCCCCTGCTTGCATGCTCCAAACAAATAAGTAAATACATAAATAGATAGACAAATAAAACTTAAGAAAAAAAGAATGGAAGAGCAGGTATCACTACTGCCTATACAGACATTAAATAAATGGTCAGGGAATGTGACAAATTACTCCAAGTCCAAAAATGTAACACTTTACACAAAATGCATGATGAATACCTTCAGAGCTAATTACCAAAACCCACTCTAAATGAAATAGGTAATCTAAACAACCCTACATCTTTACTAAAGAAATTGAGTTGGTCACTGAAAAAATTTTCCAAAACAAAGAAAACTCCAGGCCTAGAGGGTTTCACTGGCAAATCCTACCAAACATTTAAAGAAGAAATACCAATTCTGCACAATATCATCCGGAAAGCAGAAAAGAAACACCTCTTTTCCCATATTATGATTCCAGCATTACCCCAATATCAAAAACAGACAATGACATTACAGGCCAATGTCTGTTAAGACCAGTAACTCTCATGAACATAAACGTAATACATAATAAGAATAATGCATCAAAAACAAATGGGTTTCATCCCCAAAGTGACAGACTGGTTTGACATTTGAAAATCTATCAATATATTTTAACATAGGAACAGACATTATAGAGGAAAAGTCATATGCTCACATCAGTAGACTCAGAAAAACTATTCAACAAATTTCAAAAGCAAATCCTAATCAAATGTCTCAAGAAACTTGGAACTGAACAACTCACACAACCTTATAAAGGTCAGAGATGAAAATTCCTCCAGTTCACAGCATCCTTCATGGTAAGAGTATGAATGCTTTTCCCCTAAGTTCAAGAGCTAGGCAAAGATGTCTTCTCCTGAACATCATGCTTTAAATTATAAACTATTTTGTAAATCAAAAAAAAATATTTGAAATAAAGAATTCAAACAGTGTCTAATAGCAGAAAACATCATTGTCTATGTAGAATGCAAGGTCAAACATGAAGTAAAGCACATTCTTTTACAGCAATGAACAAGCAGAGTTTGAAGTTAAAAATACAATCCCGCTGACACTTGCACAAAGGAAAAAATACTTAGGTATGAAATTTACAAAATATGTACAAGATCAGAGTGATGGAATCAGAGCAAGACCTAAGTAAGTGGAGAGATATACCATAATCATCGACTGGAAGACTCAGTATTGTTAAAATGTTGGTCATCTCTGATCTCATCCACAAGTACAACACAGTCTAATCAAAATTGTCAAGCTTGTTGTAGATATTGACAATCTCATTCTAAAATGCATATATAAAGGCATAGAAACTAGAATAGCCAAAACAATTCTGAAAAAGAACAATGTTCAAACACTCAAACTGTTCAATCTCAAGGCTTATTATAAAGCTACAGTGAGCACTGTGGTGCCAGCAGGAGGAGATACAGTTTTATCACTTCTTTAATGCAACAAATAACAGAATCAGAAAGGGACACACACAAATAGAGACAAGTGATTTTTAACAACGGTGCAGAGGCAATTCAATAGATAACCTTTTTAACAAGCGGTGATGGAACAATAGAACATTTGCGAGCATAAAAATAAACTTTGCCATACACTGCACAACTTATACTAAAAACAGCTAAAAATCTGTGTGATAGGTTTGCCAAAGAGCTTTTAGACAAAACACCAAAAGCATGACCCATCCAATAATAAATTGATAAATTGGACTTTATGAAAGTTTAAAACTTTCGTTCCGTAAAAGACACTGCTAATGGAATGAAAAAAAAAAAAGGTGCAGATGGGGAACCATTTTTTCAAATAACATACGTGATCATGTGATTATATAATCTCTCCATAATAGAGAGTTGGGTTAAAACTCAACAACAGCACAAACAATAAATGGGTCACAGTTCTGAGTGGACATTTCACCAAAGAATATCTAGAGACTGCAAATGCGCATCGGAACAGTTATCCGACATCATTTTTTGTTAGAGAAATGGAAGTTAAAATAGCAGTAAGTTATCACTATACATTTATTAAAAGACAAAAAGGGGGGAGGGAAGGGTACCGCTGAGGATGTAGAATATCTGTAAGTTGGTGGGGATGCAACCCAGCAACCCCACTCCGAGGCATTTACCCAAGCAAGTCGAGAGCTTATATTCACACAAAAACCTGCACGTGAATGTTCAGAGCACTTTTTTATCCATAATTGCCAAAATCTGAAAACAAACCAGTTGTCTCTCGCTGAGCTAATATAAACCAAACTATGGTATATTCATACCACACAATACTCAGAAATGAAAGGGAGGGCACTTATCGATTGATCTGTGCAACAACGTGGATGGTCTTCCAATGCATCTTTCTGAAAAGAAGCCTAACGAAAAAGCTGCGTCTTGTGTTATTCCATTTATATGGCATTCTAGAAAAGGCCCAGGTATAGGGGTGGAGAACATGACCAGTGGCTTTCGGGGACTGGGGAAAGGAGGGAGATTACAATGGGTCAGTGCGAGCTGAGTTCGGTGGTTTTCGACCCCTTCCGTGCGGTGCCGCGAGAGCGTTTGTCAAAACCCCGAGAGCTGTACGCTACAAAGATTTAGTTTTAGTGAAAATATGTTAAAAATCAAACAGGATGTCACAGGAAGTGAAGATGGAATGCAGACTGTGACAAACGACTGTAACAGTAAAACGTACATCAGAACCATACCGGAGGAGGTGGGGAAGAAAAGGGCTGACTGACGTAAGTGACCTTTGAAAATGTTTTGACCAGACACTGTAAGCTTGAAGACAAAAAGACCCGCACACAAAGCTGGCACTCTAATTGTTAAATTTGGGTGTCACGAGACTAAGGGTTAGCAAATCTGAAATTGCTGTACATGTAAAAAAAAAATAAGTAAAATACAGTGTAGTAATGACAGCCAGGCTTCTCATTGCCAGAGAAAGAAGTTACAATTAAGCAAAGGGGAATGCTCCAAAGAACCCTCTGGTAGGAGATTGGAGTTGGAACCAGCTGAAGAACTCATGTTTGTTTTAGATTGTTATACAGTTATACAGATAAATGAATAGAAAGATAATTATGTTTATATTTCTACAAGTATAGATTCTGTACACTTGGATTCGTTTGCATACCTTTAATTCATAGCTCTGTCTCAAGGGCCTAGAAACAATGGCACGCCAGTAAGAATACACACATAGCTCCCAGATTTCCGTCTTTAAACGTCATTTCCTAATGAAAGGAGCCAGGGCCCCTTGGGTGATGGTTAGTTCCAGGCCTTGGTGATGCACCTGGAACATCTTGTGACGCCAGAAAGCAAAGAAGTGCAAAAATGGAGAGGGAAGTAGAGAGAAGTATTGTCAACAGGACACAGGCGCCAATCTGAAAAAGACCCAAATGGCCAAAGGCAGAATAATGCGAAAAAAAAATGGTAGTTTTGGATTAAAACCCGATGAATAAAATTAACAGCTGTGAGCCCAAACTGATGTAAATAAATGATGGAAATCATAAATGAATGGTGATAAAAGGGCAACTCTTGCTTTTAATGAATACACGTAGAGGGAATGTGAGAAATAGATCATTGCCATTAGAACATCAGTGATAGGGGCGCCTGGGCGGCTCAGTCGCTTAAGCGACCGACTCTTGATTTTGGCTCAGGTCATGATCTCCGCTCAGGTCATGATCTCATGGTTTGTGAGATCTCATCCCATGTCAGGCCCTGGGCTGACAGCATGGATCTCGCTTGGGATTCTCTCTCTCTCCCTGTGTCTCTGTCCCTCCCCCACTAGCGCTCTCTCTCTCCCTTCCTCCTCCTATCTCTGTCTCTCTCTCAAAATAAATAAATAAACTTAAAAAAAACAACATTAGTGATCACTGTAGCAGGCAAGATCCACTCTGAAAAGTAATAATAGTTGGCCAAAGTTTAATAGAAATGAGACACTTGCGTAGACTCAAAGCATCTCCTCCCCAAAATTAATGACTTCGGTGGTTTTAACATATGTTCCCAAAACTTATGACACATCTTGGGAAGGATAGTGTAATTTTTCATATACTTGACCACGAACGGGGCTTCACGACAAGTTTCTTAGGTACAGAATACGGAAAGGAAAAACAAGACCTTTCAGAGTGGAGAAATGTGGCAGACAGCAACTTCACCAAGTGATTGAGGTTTACATCTCCTATCATAAGACTTACTGATACCATGAATGACCTCATATGCTGCAATGTAAACGGCACAGCATTTGTGTGGTATTCATCCCCAAGTCGATAGCTTCAGTCTAATCAAGAAAAAAATGTATTAGAAAAAAACCAAATTGAGGACCATTCAACGAGCACCTGACCAGAGTTTCAAGGTTGCGAAAGATAAGGAAAGACTGAGGAAGTTTCAGACTGGGGGGGACCAGGGGGGCATAGCAAGCAAATGAAAAGTGGCACCCTGGATTGGGTTCTCAAACAAAAAAAGGAGAGGAGTAGAAAAACGGATGCAATCCAAACAAAGTCCACAGTTTAGTAAACAGTATTGTTCCAACATTAATTTCCTAGCTCCAATCACTTTATCATGTTTATGCAAGAAGTTAACACACCAGGGAAGGAATGCTAAATGGTGTTGAGGAACTCTGTACAAAAATCTTTGCAACTCTTTTAAGTATAAAATTGTTTTAAAATAAAACATTAAAAAGAGACTCAAGGGGCGCCTGGGTGGTGCAGTCGGTTAAGCGTCCGACTTCAGCCAGGTCACGATCTCGCGGTCCGTGAGTTCGAGCCCCGCGTCGGGCTCTGGGCTGATGGCTCGGAGCCTGGAGCCTGTTTCCGATTCTGTGACTCCCTCTCTCTCTGCCCCTCCCCCGTTCATGCTCTGTCTCTCTCTGTCCCAAAAATAAATAAACGTTGAAAAAAAAAAATTAAAAAAAAAAAAAGAGACTCAAGACTGCGAGATAATATTTGGAGGAAACATGACAAAGAGTTATTCTAAATATATCAGGTGAATCTATATTTTGAAAAGAAAAACAAGCCACTAGAAGAGCAGGCAAGGAAGACACACAAGACATTCACAGAAAAATACAAATGGTTAGTAAATATACGAAAAGATGCTCCGAGAAAAGACTGTAGAGTTTAAGTAATTATTGCAAAGCACCAGTGGTTCGGTTACGGTATGGACACACTGGGATACATTTCTTTGATCACTGTGTGTGTGTGTGTGTGTGTGCGCGCGCGCGCGTGCGCGCACTCACATATCCGTTCCTACGCATTCATGGATACATGCATATGCACGTTGTGGACATGATTACTACAGACACGTATTCTAAGTTGGTGCATCCAAATGTGGGATTTGTGTGTGTACATGATCATAGTGTTTTGCGAAATTCCAAGTCATTTAGAACACAAACAAGGTTTCTAAAATGGTCGTAAGGTTGCAGAAATTATGAGTGGGCTGAAATTCTGTTGTGAGAGAAGGGGTGGACACGGGTGAGGAAGAGGAACACACTCCCGGCAGAGCTTGCCAGAGTGACTATTTCCATTCACACTAACTCATTCACACCACTGCATACAGGCCCGGCACACGATTGAGTTCTCAGTAAATCTGAATCAAACCGATTATGGGAGTGAGAGAAGGGAAGAAATGAAGCCTATCACAAAAATAACTACTTAAAGCAGAGAAAAACTCGACGATACATGATTTAAGGAAAGGAAAATTATGAAGTTATAAACAGATACTTCTTAGCAATGTTAATAGGTACCATGAGCGTGCTTTGAAACACAAGAAAGGTTTGGATTCTATTTACAGCATTCAAGATGTCAGATTTAGACGAATTTCAGTGGCTCAACCAAACTATACTTAAGGCCATTCTTTTGCTTTATTCTAAGTCTGTTTACAATTTTTAATGGTCCTTTAGCATAATTACTGATACAAGTGATCAAATGGAAATGCATGTATTTTTTAAATTTATTTATTTTGAGACAGAGAGAGAGAGAATGAGAGAGAGAGAGAGAGAGAGAGAGAGAGAGCAGGGGAGGGGCAGAGAGAGAGGGAGAGAGAGAATCCCAAGCAGGCTCCACACTGTCAGCTCAGAGCTTGACTCAGGGCTTGAGCTCATGACCTGAGCCAAAACCAAGAGTCTGACACTTAACCGACCGAGCCCCCCAGGCACCCCTGAAAATGCATATTTATAGCTTTCATGCTGTGAATATCTTTAGCATAGTTTGGTACACCAGATTTATGTCTTAAAATGAATCTTTATTCCTCTCGATTGGAGATGTGACAAATCTCATATTTATATTCAATATATGCATGAATTCAGCTATTTGGAAGTTAGTAGATAGAAATCACTGGGCACTGTCTTTGGAACATACATGAATATTAAATAATTTTTCAAAAGTTCACTGATGATATTGAATTAAAGAAGTGATGCCAGAACTCTGAGTATGTCAATCTTCCATCTGAGAGTAGTATTCCAAAGTCAATTACATAAAATTATATTTATTTATAATATGTATTATATATAATTATATTCATACATTTCTATATAAAAGTAATAACTAAGAGTGCAGGAACGCAAGTGTTGAGGAAATAAATTCTAAGGTAATGGTTACTAATAATAGTGAATTCGGAGTTTTTTTCATATTCATTTGTTTATTTTTGAGAGACGGGAGGGGCAGAGAGAGAAGGACATAGAATCCCAGGCATACTGCGTGCTTAGCATGGAGCCTGACACAGGGCTCAATCCCACAACCCCGGGATCGTGACCCGAGCCAATACCAAGAGTTGGGCGCTTAAGCAACTGAGCCACCCAGGTGCCTTGTGAATTCATTTTAGATTTGCTCCCTAAATGGTTACCTGGACTTTAATTTGGTCTTTGTTAATATTTACTGATGCCAAAATTTAATTTGGTATTCAATGATATTTGAAGATGCAAAAATTTGATATACTATAATTTTTATAGTAAACCTGTGTATATATGGTTTTACTACCAAGGAAATATAGCAGGGGAAAGTGACTTCATGACAAATATTGTCTTTGGGAGTAAGATATAAGTATTAATTGTAGATGCTAATAGAACATATGAGTTGAAGTGGTAGGTTGTCAACCAATGTAAGATGCATAAACTCTAAACAACTAGAAAAAAATAAAGAAAATTCCATCATCAATTACGAGGCACCTGGGTGCCTCAGCTGGTTGATCATCTGACTCTTGATGTTGGCCCAGGTCATGATCCCAGGGTTGTGGGATCGAGCCCCATGTCGGGCTCTGCACTGAGCATGGAACCTGCTTGGGATATTTCTCTCTGTCTCCCTTTGCCCCTCTCCTCTGCTCGCTCTCTATCTGTATAAAAAATAAATAAAATAAAAATTTTAAGAAGAAAATTCCATCAATTCAACAACAGTTCAGCAATAGAATATGTATATATTATATATATATAATATACACATATTATATAAAATAAGATAGCAGGGTTAAAATAAAACATTCCAGGAATTGTAATAAATGTGAATACATTCAATTCCCCTATTAAAATCAGAGATTTCAAAATAGCAGAAAATAAAGCAAAACATACAAAAATAACACAACCATAAGCTGTTCATAACAGATACTCTTAAAGTGTAATGATACAGAGAGTTTAATAATAAAAGATGGGAAAAGACTTATAAATGAATTGCTAAAAGAATCAAAGGAGAGGGGTATTATACATATCAGATAAAACAGGATTCAAGGTTAAAAAAAAAACAGTGGAAAGGATAAGCAAAGACTTACTTTTCCTTACTTTTTTTAAAGTAATCTCTACACCCAACATGGGGCTTGAACCCATGACCCCGATATCAAGAGTCAGATGCGCTGCTAAGCCAGCCAGGTGCCCCATCAATGATATCTTCTTTGATAAATAGTGTAATAGATCAAGACGCAATCATAGCCATCAACTTCTATGTACCCAGTTACACAATTTTAAAATTAATTCATATTTTTATTGTGGTAAAAACACTTAGCATGTTCCCTCCTAAATTTTTAAGTGTAAAACACACTATTGTTATCTATAGGCACAATGCTGTATATCAGATGTCTAGTACTTATTCGTTTTGCATGTGTGAAATTTTATACGTGTTGATAGGCAATTTCGCACCCCACATCTCTCCCAGCCCCTGGCAGCCACCATTCTATTCTTTGCTTCTGTGAGTTTGACCGTATTCGGTATCTCATATTAGTGGACTCACGCGGGATTTGTCCTCCTGCAACTGGCTCATTTCACTTAGCGTAATGTCCCCAAGATTCCTACATGTTAGCACATGCTGCAGGGCTTCCTGCTTATTATAAGGCTGAATACTATTCCATTGTCTGTATCTACTACATTTTCATTACCCATTCACCCATCGATGGACATTTAGGTTGTTTCCACATCTTGGCTATTGTGGATAGTGCTAAATAAATTTAGATAAATTTATCTCTTGGATAAATGCCCAGAAATGGGATAGCTGGATCACATAGTTCTATTATTAATTTTTGAGGACACTCCATGCTGTTTCCCACTTTATGTGCCCACCAACAGTGCACAAGGGTTCCCTTCTCTCCACATCCTCACCAGCACGTTATTTCAAGTCTTGGATTGTGGCCATTCCTAACAGATGTGAGGTGATATCTCAGTGTAGTGTTTCCACTATTTTTTATTTCAGCCACTCTCACAGATTGATGGTGATTTTGCATTGTGCTCTTAATTTGCATTTCCCTCGTGGTACGCAATACTGAATTGTCTTCTCATGTGCTTATTTGCCATTTGCATATCTTCTTTGGTGACATGTCTCTGCAAGTATTTTGCCCATTTTTTAATTATGTTGGTTGCTTTTCCACTCTAGAGCTTGGAGAGTCCTTTATATATTCTGAATACAAGTCCTTTGTCAACTATGCAATTTACAAATATTTTCTCCCAGTCCCTATCTTTTCTTTCTTTTTTAAAAATAATGTTTAATGTTTGTTTATTTTTGAGAGAGAGATGCAGAGCACAAGCCGGGGAGGAGCAGAGAGAGAGGGAGACACAGAATCCGAAGCAGGCTCCAGGCTCTGAGCTGTCAGCACTGAGCCCGACGTGGGGCTCGAACCCACGAACCACAAGATCATGACCTGAGCCGAAGTCAGACGATTAACCGACTGAGCCACCCAGGCGCCCCTCTATCTTTTCATTCTCTTAACAGTGCCTTTCACAGAACACATTTTTAAATTTTGGTTAAGTGTATACATAGGTATTTCATTGCCTTTGGAGTGATTGTAAATGCCACTGTATTTTTAATTTTGGTTTCCAAATGTTCATTGCTAACATATGGAAATACGATTGATTTTTGTGAGTTGGCCTTGTACATTATGACATTGCTAAACATACCTACCACTTCCAGGAGACTTGTAGATCTCTTGAGATTGCATATGTAGGCAATTATGCCCTCTGCAAATAGGAACAATATAACTCCTTCCAATCTGTATGCCTTTTACTCTTTACTTTTTTTGGCCTTTTTTGTTTTTTTGGCCTTATTGCCCTGGCCAGTACTTCCAGTACTTTGTTGTATATCACATTTTGAAATTACAAATTATGTTTTATCTATCGCTTCATAGGTCAAATGTTTCAATGTTATATTCTTGATATTTGGTTACTTTCGTAATCAAATACAGTAACATTCAATATATAAATTTAATATAACAGAATGAGTCAGATTTGTCCATAAATAAATAACATAATTTATAATATATCCATCAAATAATTGTATTTTCATTTGATTCAAATGGCAGGATTATTAGTAGTAAGGGTACGAGATGGAATTAATTAGATGGAGTGTCTCATGTGATTTACTTGCCTAGTTTCACTTAGAAAGGCAAAAGATGCCTTAGAAGTCATTTTCCCATGGTTACAGATGTTTAACTCTGTCACAATTGTCCTTTGCGCCTGGTATTCAGTGGTCATTCCTGTGGCAATAATTCACACCATAAAAGCTCTCCGAAATGCACTGATAATATTTTTCCCTATTAAAGATAAAGAACTTAGGCAAAGACAGAGTCGATGAATGTTATCACAGCAGCAATACCAGAGCAGGTAAGAATCATGCCATTGTATTCACCTGACAGCTGTCTTTGTTTCATGAATAGTTAAATCAAATAATAGCCACATTTAATGAGAAAAATATTTTCCTGGGCTTCAAGAACTCCTGTGACCCTATGACAATGATTCCTTCTATACTCTCCCAGAAAATTTCTTGCACTACTCTTGTTACTTGAATCTGCTTTGTATGTTTTCTAGCTGTTTGTCTCATCTACTTTATCGCAAACCCCAAAAAAGAGAGAAACCGTTTCTGATTCACCCTTGTTGTATGCCAAGAAGCACCAACTCAGTGGCTAGTATATTATACTCAGAAAAAGGTGGCTGAATTCACGATTTATTGTTAGTCTCAGTCCCAAGGAACCATCTCCCATCTATAGCTTCTGATTTGTAAACAACCAATAGGTATAAATTCATATTAAACAGATCACAATTTCCTCCCCAAGTAGATTATACAGTGTGAAAATTGGCTCAGTGTAAAACTCAGAGCTAGATAGGGTGGAATGTGGGAGTCCTATCAGTTATTTCAGACCTAGGACCCACTGGCACAGTAAAGTCGAATTTTTTTCCCCAAATGGCTTAACTTAGGGTATTTATAGTGGCCAGATTTATTAGCTAATCAGTAAAATTCCACATTCTGATTTTAGAGTCGTGTTTGCATTTATTAGATTGTTCGGTGAAAGTGGTAACTGACTACCTGCCATTTGCTCCTAGGGTCAAAGCAAGCAAGAAAGCAGGAAAGTAGGAAGGCAGGGAGGAAAACAACAAAGGAACAGAGAAAATAAAACCAAACAAAAACATGCTCACTACCATGCATTAAAAATAAGGCCACAGAAGGGGCATCTGGGTGGCTCAGTGGGTTAAGCATCCAACTTCAGCCTAGGTCATGATCTCACGGTTCGTGGGTTCAAGCCCCGCGTTGGGCTCGGTGCTGACAGCTCGGAGCCTGGAGCCTGCTTCGGATTCTGTGTCTCCCTCTCTCTCTCTGCCCCTCCCCTGCTCACGCTCTGTCTCTCTGTCTCTCAAAAATAAATAGACATTTAAAAAATCTTTAAATAAGCCCACAGACTTCTTGTTAGTAGGATGTATTTTGCGATGCGTTCCCACAGTTTGTGTGAGTTGGTTGTTTGCACCATTCATGGCTTTGTGCCCCATTAGCCATGTGGTTGGGTCGGCTCTTTCACAAAGAAATCGTTTACACCTTTGAGTTTAACCTGCGGCCATGAAAGATCCTCTCGCCACCTTACAAAGTGGTATGAACCATACATTTTTGGTCTCATAATGCCAATAATATAGTAGATTGAGCTAAAATACCAGCGACAGAATCTACCGTGATTTCTGAATATCAAATACTTTGCTTTATCGTTCTTTTTTGTCGGTGTGTGATCTGAAAGATTGTAATTGTCTTAATTCAATGTGAAGGGGAATTGTTCCGTATTTACTATATGCAAGATGCTATACCAGAGTAAGTATTCAAAAAGGACAAAAGAACACTGTTAATGTAACAGAGTGTATACCACAGTGGCTAATGGTACTTTAGAATCATAGACACTTGTGTTTAAATCTTTTCATTATTATCATTTTAACACTTTATCAGATACAAGTGATATACAAAAAAATGCCCAAAATCAAACCATACAACTTGATAAGATTTGAAACATGTATACACCTATGAAATCATCACCGTCGTAAAGATCCCTCCATCATGCACGAGCTCGCCTAACCCCACATACCCAAACGCAGATCTGCTCTATGTACCTATAGTTTATGTGTCTAGAACTTTACCTTAATGGAATCACAGAATATGATGCTTTGGTATCTTTTTTTTCAGTCTGTATAATTTGAGATTCATCATTATTGTTGCACATATCAAATGGCTCATTCATTTTTGTGACTGTTTATTCACATTGTTGGAAATTTGGGTTGTTTCCCATTTCGGGCTATTACAAATAAAGCTGCTATGATCATGTTAGCTGAAATAAGTCAGAGAAAAACAAATACCGTCTGACTTCATTTATATGTGGAATCTAAAGCATACCAAACATATCAAAACCAAGCAAACGAAGGAAAAGCTCACAGATACAGAGAAGAGACTGGTGGTTCCCGGGGGTGGGTGAAATGGCTGAAGGGAGTCAAAAGGTACCAACTTCCAGTTCTAAAATAAGTAAGTCCTGGGGATGTACTTTACAGCATGGTGACTATAGTTAATGACACCGTATTGTGTATTTGAAAGGTGCTAAGAGAGCAAATCTTAAAACTTCTCATTACAAGACAAAAAATTTGTAACTATGTATGGTGATGAATCGTAACAAGCCTTATTGTGGCGATCTTTCAGCGTATTCAGATATCGAATCACTATGTTGTACACATATGTTCAATGTCCATTATACCTCAATAAAACAACAAAAATAAAGCGTGTGGGTGTATCTGTGTGCGTGCATGCTTTTCTCTTCCTTGAGTAAGGACCCAGGAATGGAATGGCTGTGTGAAATCATAAACGCATGTTCGGCTTTTTAACAAAGCGATACATGGTTTTCCAAACTGACTGTACTATTTTGCATCCAGCTCGGGAATGTGTAAGAGCTACTCTATATGCCACAGCCACTTGGGGAGGTCAGTCTTCTAAATTTTAGCCATTTTAATAGGTGTGGCAGTACCTCATAGTTTTGATTTGCATTTCCATAATAACTGATGATATTAAACATCTTTTCATGTGCCTGCATTTGGAGATACTTTGTCTGAAAAATTTTCCTTCTGTGTATGGCTTCTCTTTTCATTCTCTGGCAGTCTTTTGAAGAACAGAAATTAATTTGAATGAAGCCAAATTCATTAAGTTTTAACTTTTACAGATTTCTTCTCTGATATGCTTTTGGTGTAGAAATAATCTTTCCGTTAATCAAGGTCACACAAACTTCCTTCTAAAAGTTTTAAATTTAAAAATTTTTCATTTGTGTCTGTGACCCATTTTGAGTTCATTTTTATATGGGGCTGTGGTTCATTTTTTGCCTGTGGATTGACAATTGTGATGGCACGATTTGCTGAAAGGAATGAATGTATTCATTACATTGCCTTGAAACACTTGTAGAAAATCCATTAACCATATGTGTAGGGTTTCCTCTGGGTTTTTCATTCTGTTCCCCTGATCTATGTGTCTGTCTTTGTACAATGAACACCACTGTATCTTTACAACAAGTCTTGACATCAGGTGGGGTGAGCATTCCGACTTTTACTGTTTTACTGTAACAAAATTGTTTTGGATAGTGTAGGTCCCTTCAGTTTCCTTATGAACTTTAGAAGAAGCCGGTCAATTTCTGGCCTAAAACAAACCACACAACAACCTCCCTAAAACAAGCCTGTCACTTCTGAGTTGGCTTTCATTGTTTTTTCTCATTTGGGGTTGTACGTAATTGTTGACCAGATGCCAAATGTGATCTTTCCTGTGAATATTACCGTGTGTCCATAAATTGCAATTTCCTACCAGATACGTGGATAATGTGTCTGCATGAGGTTAAATAAGTTGTTTTTCCAAATTACTACTTTATAAGGAAAATTCCATGCACGTCTGATAAAACGTTCTTAAATTTTGTTTTGTTTTTCCCAAGCCGTCCTTGAACCATTTGGATGGGTCCCACAAACCATCATATGCAGTAAGTGATTTATCTACAGTTATACAGGTAGCCAGGCGTAGAACACAATGTAAATCTAGTCAGTGTGACGCCAGTAGCTGTGCCTGTAATATTTATACTTTATGGTCTTTCTAGGGGAAGTAGAAACAAAGCTGTGCCTTAAAAAGGATAGTATGATTTGACGGGAATCTTTGAGAAACGAGGAGTAAAGCTTGAGCAAAGTCACAGAAGCCGGGGTGCACAGCTGATTTGGGGGCAAACCCAGTATACCACGTGAGAAAGAGAGAACACAGCACGGGAAGGTGTAACAACTGCAAAAGCCGGGAAGGCAAGCTTGAGCCACACAGTAAAGGCCTTTGCAAGACAGTGGAGCTTTTCTTGAAGATTTCTGAACAGTGGAATGTTACCGCCTACCTGTGGTGAAAGAAAGTATCCCTGGCGCTATGAGAAAAGGTAGATTACTGGGGAGAGAGGAGGCGACTAAAGACAGCGAGAACATTTAGGAGATTTTACCAACAGTCCACATCTTATGTTCCAGTATTTTGAAAATGAGGCAATAGCTGCGAGCAATTGTGCAGAAAAAGAACAGATGAGGGGTATGGAGTCTGACGGAGGGAGATAATGATGTGGAAGGAAATATAATGTAAAGGTTAATTTTAGGGAAAGAAATTTGTGTATTCAAATGAACACAATGCTCTTTGAGTGAAAATGGCCTTACACGTTTTTCTGTGAATCTACAATTTTACTGGCTTCTATAAATTTCATTTCGATTCCATACGAGCCCAAAGACTTGTTCATGGTTCTGAACTCGTTTTCTAAGGGAAAGATTAACACCATATTGAAAGAGGAATCTTAGCGATTTCAGAATATCATCCCCCCAAAAGTAGAAAGTAATAAAATGAATGTAAACCACATACTGGAATTGTAGTTGTTCCTGATTTAATGGAACAACAAAAATATGAACAAATGTGCTGATAATGAGTATACGTAATGTAGTACTAGCACTTGCTACTTGAGCAGGTTAAAACTTCTCCAGATATATTTCATTTCAAGTCACCGAAATGGTGTGTGATAGTTTGAAAACCACTGAAAAATCATGTCAATGGGAAATTTTCAATTGTGTTAATTGGAAGCATTGCATACGTAAGTAACTACTATGGTTCGAGGAATTTCAAGACCAAGTGATAATTTCCTTATAAATGTAACTAAAATGAGATACTTGGAATATGTAATTCACATCAAACTATAAAAATAAATATAATTTCTAGGGATGTAGAAGGGGTCAAGGTATCCTTCAAGCTTAAGATGATTAAAATCAATGAGAGGAAATGCTTCTTTGTTCACTATAAAGAGTTATTGGACAAAGAACATATAAATATTGTATTTTTTAAATGTTTATTTATTTTAAGAGAGAACGAGAACGAATGGCAGAGACACAGGGAAAGAGAGGGAGAATCCCAAGCAGGTTCTGCGCTGTCAGAGCCCCACGCAGGGCTTGAACCCACAAAACCGTGAGATCACGACCTGAGCCAAAATCAACAGTGGAACGCTGAACCGACTAAGCCACCCAGATGCCCCAGAAATAGGAGTATTTTCGATGTGACAAGATGTTAGTTTCCAGAAAGCGATGGTCTGTTGGTATGTGATATCCCAACAGATAGATATAGAACCACTCTCAGAAGCTGCAGCTTAAAACAACAAAGAAAACACACAAGCAAACAAGTTCAGGAACCAGAAATACAGATAGACAAAGCCAGCCAAAGATAGACTAGGCTGCCCAGGAAGTAGTTTCTTATCATTGAATCATTGCAGGTATTTGAGCGAGGGTTAAGGAGTATCTTATAGTGTAAATGCCTTCTAATTTGTAGAGAACTTTAAGCATATTAGATGCAAATTTCTTTAACTTCTTACCCAAGTACCTGTGAATTTCCCCAACATCAGCGTTCAGGTCCCCATTCCCATGTTTTGAGAAAATCCACTGATCAGTATTGTTCCATCTCTTCCAAGATTCTGTGTGACTTCTGTCATGTATTTTCAAATTCTCCCTTTATTTACCTTTTCCCTATAAAAACTAAACATGCCCAAAGAATCTCCTATTGTAAAAAAAAAAAAAAGAGAGAGAAACAAACAAACACAAAGCAAGTCTTCCCAGACTACACAGGCCCTTGAAAGTATTCTACCCTCTCATCTTTGTTTCACAGCCAATGTCCTCAAAAGAATATATGCATTTTTAAGTAAGTTCTACACCCAATGTGGGGCCTGAACTTTCCACCCCAAGATCAAGAATCACACACTCCATTGGCTGAGCCAGGCAGGCACCCCTCAAAAGAAGATTTTATTTCTTTATCTTTAAGGATTTGTTTCTGATTTTTTTTAATTTATATATTTTAAGAGAGAGGGAGGGAGAGAGAGAGAGACAGAGAGCGAGCAAGCACACAAGTGGGGGAAGGGCCGAGAGAGAGGGAGACAGAGAGAGAATCCCAAGCAGGCTCTGTGCTGTCAGTGCAGAGCCCGACATGGGGCTCAAACTCATGAAAAGTGACATCATGCCCTGAGCCTAGATCAAGAGTCAGATGCATAACCAATGGAGCCACCCAGGCGCCCCTGGAAAGAATATTTTTTAAAAGACATCGACTTCCTTAGCACAATTTGGTTTTAAAAAATTATTATGAAATGTTTTATATGTACAAAAACCTACAAAAATAGTAAAATATACACCCATATACCCATCAACTAGGCGAAGAAAACACCAGACAGATGAAGCATGCTACACGTAGCAGCCTGATCACATGGCCCTTCACCTCCCACCCTGTAGGGCTAACCTCTGTGCTAACTTAGGTGTTTATTATTGCCCAAAACAATGTCTTCACCTTGCACAAAATAAGTAAAATATCTAGTACAAAGTTCTGGAATGGTTTGTAGGAGATTGACACTACTTGTTTCTGAATATTTTAGTGAAATCCCCCAATGAAGCTCCCAGAGTCTATTTGTACCGTGGGGCGGGGTGGCAATGTGGTTAAGGGTAGATTTTAACTACTAACTCAATTTCTTGAATGGTTTTATATCTGTTCAGGTTTCCTGATACTTCACCTCCTCACTTCACAGAATCGTGGATCTCTCCCTAGGACAATACTTAACCGATATGTGTTTTCCCTATAGCCTTACTACTATTAGGCCTGAAGATGCTTCTAGATTATTCTTCCTCCCACTTTCCTAAAACACCCGGTTTTGAATCAAATATTTTTAGAATATGCCACCCACTCTTCCTCCCTGTGGCAGTAATCTCCATATCTCTGGGCACTCCTCGCCATTTCTTGAAGATTTAATTGCCGCCTCACCGACATGCGCTCTCGCGCTGTTCTGGCCATCAAGAGTGATTATTTCATCAACCACACAGATCATCTTTAAAGCAATTCCAACATTTTCACCACTCTTCCATGTTCTTCAATGTCCATCCATTTCCATGGCCATACCCTTGATCTTAGAATTACCAGTATCTGTAACCCTCTTTTTAAATGTTTATTTCTGAGAGAGAGAGAGACAGAGAGAGACAGAGAGAGAGAGAGACAATCCATGCGTGTGCGAGGGAGGGGCAGAGAGAGAAGGAGACAGAATCCCAAGCAGGCTCCGCACGGTCGGTGCAGAGCCTGATGGAGGGCTTGAATTCACAAATGGTGAGACGCTGACCTGAGCCGAAATCAAGAGTCGGAGGCTTAACCGACTGAGCCCCTCAGGCGTCCCCATAACCCCCTTTTTAAAGTATCCCATTCTCCAAACTAGCACCTATATAGTTGCAGCTCCTTCTAATGAATACCCAAAGTCCAACAGTCATTCAACTTTATCTGGACATACATTTCACTAAATACACTTTCACTGTCCCTCATCATCCTCATGTCACCATTTTAGTCCTTCATCCATTTCAAATTCATGACCCATCAATGTAATCATGTGGCCACATGTGCTCATACACACTCTCCTGGACTTCACTTGCTCAATTTTCCTTCTTCATCTTACTCACTGGGCAAAACCCACGCCCTGGTTAAATTGAACTCCCTCCGGTGACCCTCACGTATCCCCAGGAAGCTTACCCTGGCTGAGAAAGAATCCAATCTGCACCGACTGGTCTCACTTTGAGGTGAGAAACACTATCTCAAGTGGGCACATGCTACTCAACAGTGATGCTAACACATTCACAACTATAGCTCCTAGAAAACTATTTCATATCTTCTTTCTCTTCCTTCCTCCACTTACTTCCTATTAAGCGAAAAAATATAGATACAGAAATTAGAAGAGAATTTCCACAAGCTCCCGCCATCAACTTCCTTCCGACATCTGAATCCACACACTCTCCCTTCTCCCCTGCGTGGCAGCACATGTGGTAATGGTGGGCCTACGTAGGGACGAGCATTCCAACTGGATGCTGGATTATCACTTCTTGCCTGTTCTTAGCAATTACCACCTCTCTGTCCTGTATCACCCTTCCTCTTTTCCAAATTCATACAAAAACTTGACACACAGTTCTGTGTGGCTGTTAAGCTGCGTCTCTTTTTAGAGTCAAACACCTCAAAATCGTGGTCTATCTTCGATGTCTCTATTCTTCTCTTGCCATTCTCCTCAATCCACTCTAATCTCTATCCTTTGACCCAAACTGCTTTTATAAAGCTCGGCAGTGACCCCTGAATTGCCGCACCCAATGTGACTCCCACCTTACTTTAAACATCAGCAGCATTTAACACAATTGATCACTCCCTTATCCTTGAAATGCTTTTTTATCGTAGGCTCCCGAAGAACTCTCTCTTTTGGTTTACTGCAAAATCCTTCTTATTATTTTGTACCACTTCTTCCTCATCTCTCTGATCTCTGAACTTTGGAGTTCTCCAGGGCTCAGGCCTTGATTCTTTGCTCTTTTCTAGTTACACTCATTCCGTTTGTAATCATGGCCAGTATTCTAGCTTTTAAGACCGTCTATCCCCAGGACAGATCCCTCCATTGAACTCTTGACCCATATATCCAATGGCCCGTGCAACATCCCCATGTGGATGTCTACTCATATGCAAATCGAAACTTTTTTCTAGTCCCACAAAACCTGCTTCTTCCACAGTCATTCCCATCTTAATAAGGGACAACTCTAGGTATACACTGCTCAAATACAAACATTCTGATATCCTTCACTCCGTTTTTATCTCTCATTCTCTGTCTCCCCCATGTCAGAATGCCTTGGAGGCTTTATCTTCTATTTATCTCCCAACATTTCTAACTACCCACAATGCTATTACCCTGGTCCAATACACCACCACCTCTTGTCTGGATCTCCTCTATAGTCTGTATTGCTATAATAACTTCTTTTAAAAAGTCTGCCTGCAAATATCGTTGCCAAACAATGATCTAGACACAAGCAGCTTGTAAGAGAACAGATAAAAGGGAGGTTAATTATGATTGACAGGATCAGGCAACCCCTCAAGCAGGATGTGGCATCTGGGCTCCAACACTTTCTTTTAAATTAATTATTTTTAATTTACATCCAAATGAGTTAGCATGTAGTGCAACAATGATTTCAGGAGTAGATTCCTTAATGCCCCTGACCCATTTAGCCCATCCCCCTCCCACAACCCCTCCAGCAACCCTGTTTGTTCTCTATATTTAAGAGTCTCTTCTGTGTTGTCCCCCTCCCTGTTTTTATATTCTTTTTGCTTCCCTTCCCTTATGCTCATCTGTTTTGTGTCTTAAAGTCCTCATAGGAGTGAAGTCATATGATATTTGTCTTTCTCTGACTGACTAATTTCGCTTAGCATAATACCCTCTGGTTCCATCCACATAGTTGCAAAGGGCAAGATTTCATTCTTTTTTATTGGCGAGTAATACTCCATTGTATATATATATATATATACCACATCTTCTTTATCCATTCATCCATTGATGGACATTTGGGCTCTTTCCATACTTTGACCATTGTTGATAGTGCTGCTATAAACATGGGGGTGCCTGTGCCCCTTCGAAACAGCACACCTTTATCCCTTGGATAAATACCTAGTAGTACAACTGCTGGGTCATAGGGTAGTTCTATTTTTAGTTTTTTGAGGAACCTCCATCCTGTTTTCCAGAGTGGCTGCACCAGCTTGCATTCCCACCAATAATGCAAAAGAGATCCTCCTTCTTCGCATCCTCGCCAACATCTGTTGTTGCCTGAGTTGTTCATGTTAGCCATCCTGACGGGTGTGAGGTGGAATCTCATGGTGGTTTTGATTTGTGTTTCCCTGATGATGAGTGTGTTTAGCATTTTTTCATGTGTCGGTTGGCCACCTGGATGTCTTCTTTGGAGAAGTGTCTATTCATGTCTTTTGCTCATTTCTTCACTGGATTACTTATTTTTTGGGTGTTGAGTTGGATAAGTTATTTAGAGATTTTGGATACTAGCCCTTTATCTGATGATATGTCATTTGCAAATATCTTCTCCCATTCTGTCAGTTGCCTTTTAGTTTTGCTGACTGTTTCCTTTGCCGTGCAGAAGCTTTTTATTTTGATGAGGTCCCAGTAGTTCATTTTTGCTTTTCTTTCCCTTGCCTCCAGAGATGTGTTGAGTAAGAAGTTGCTGCGGCCAAAATCAAAGAGGTTTTTGGCTGCTTTCTCCTTGAGGATTTTGATGGCTTCCTGTCTTAAGATTAGGTCTTTCATCCATTTTGAGTTTATTTTTGTGGATGGTGTAAGAAAGTGGTCCAGGTTCATTCTTCTGCGTGTCGCTATCCGGCTTTCCCAGCACCACTTGCTGAAGAGACTGTGTTTATTCCATTGGATATTCTTTCCAGCGTTGTCAAAAATTATTTGGCCAATACGTTCGTGGGTTTTCTATTTCTAAACCCATCCATTTCTGGGTTTTCTATTCTGTGCCACTGATCTGAGTGCCTGTTTTTGTGCCACTACCATACTGTCTGGATGATCGCAGCTTTGTAATACATCTTGATGTCTGGAATTGTGATGTCAGCTCCAACACTTCTTGATTGTGACTTTGAGCAAGTGACTTAATCTCTCAATGGTTGTTTCCTCATCTATAAAATATGGATACGATCTGCTTCGTAGGGTCATTCTGAGTATTACATAAATTAATGTAAAGTCGTTAGAAGAGTACCTGACACATAGTAATTGTCATGTACTTGTTAGATAGTATTATGAGATGAGCAATGAAATACCAGTAGAGTTTCCATAAATAGATTATGTGTCAGGACAGTTTATGTAATAAGCATCTTTTGAAAAACATAAATGAATATATACCAAAACCTTGCTATATTTCATCTCTATAATTAATCATCAGTGACAATTTGGATTGAGGCTGTATTTACATTTCTTTTGTAATAAATGAAAAGTGTTTCTTATAATATTAAATTACGTACTCCAGCAGTTACACAGAAGTCACTCTGTTCAATTCATTCAGTACACTGAATAGTTAGTTATATTTCTGTTACCCTAATGATAATTGCCATTATATACAATAGGTATTAATGCAGAAGCTTTATGTAAAGAAGACAGATTTTCTCTATTGCTAATTTTATTAAAGTTTGGGGATAGCATAAAACTGTTTAAATAGAAAACAGCTGTTAGAGCATTTTGCTACTTATATTAAGAACAACTTGAGTAAAAGTAGGTTTGTGACATCTTGTTTCTTCCCTTCTTATTATTCATTACCATCTACTATAAATGTCAGTACATTTACTTACTCAGTCATCTATTGTCGGCTTCCCTCTCCCAAGAGAATGTAACCTCCTTCAGCCCTCTTGTTCTCCATTTTGTCCTCAGCATCTACAACAGTGCCTGGCACTTATAAAACCTCAGTAAATATCTATTGGAAGACTCTATGAATGGCTGCCTAGGTACCTGGAGGAACGAAGAATTCTGCAATTCAGATGAAGCAGGAGGAAACACTGAGGGCCTTGGTAACAATGAGCTGAATGCAACTCATCAAAATCAATGGGTCCAATGATTCTAAATGCAATATTAATATAAAGTCGGCACTCTTTTTTACTTAGGATACGGGGCTTGTCCAGACTCATGTCTCATCTGGAACGTGCATCACGGAGCAAGGAAGTCATTTTCAATGTTATACGTGTCCTTTCCGGAGTTTATGTTTTTCAAACTTTTTTTATTTGTGCCTAGGGCAGGATTGTTGCCACAATACAGCAAACCGCTGGAGCGTCTCAATACCCAAAAGTAACATTTCAGAATAGTCATATCAATCATTAGAAAATTTGATATGTCGTAACGTTTCTTAACCTAGATGTATATTTTCCAAAACGATATTTTCAAAATGTTTAGTCTTTTTTCTTTTTTCTTTTTTTTTTTTTAATTTTTTTAAAATATTTTTTTCAACGTTTATTTATTTTTTGGGGGACAGAGAGAGACAGAGCATGAACGGGGGAGGGTCAGAGAGAGAAGGAGACACAGAATCGGAAACAGGCTCCAGGCTCTGAGCCATCAGCCCAGAGCCCGACGCGGGGCTCGAACTCACGGACCGCGAGATCGTGACCTGGCTGAAGTCGGACGCCTAACCGACTGCGCCACCCAGGCGCCCCTGTTTAGTCTTTTTTCGAAACAAGTCTTGATATTCAACTCTTTACTCAGTGATGCCTTTTACATATCCAAAGACATATATATAATCCCAGAAAATGGTAATAAAAAGGGGTTTGTCTGTAGATGAGCTTACACTTCAAGATGTACTGAGCAATTATCCAGGTGTTATTTGGGATTGATTAGGTAATCGAAAAACACAATGAAAAGTGGCAAGGAAGTCCATAAGAACAAAACAAAAAAGGAAAGATACAATGCTTCATTCAGCTTCGGAATACACTAAAGAAGTTATTTAAAAGAATGAATAACAAGAAAGAAGTGATATTACTTAGAGGGGGCTGTTTCAAAGAGATATTTAGCTCTATGTAGGAGGACGGTCTACATTACATGTCGCACTCGTTCTGCTATCTAATGCCATTACCATTTTCTCAAATAGTGGCCCACTTATCACTGCCATAAATTTATCTCTACTTTTTACCATTGGCGAAAAGTTTGAATACGCTGTAATGGAAATTTGTTTTCAGTAAAGGGGGCCAGACAAATAAGAAATGAAGTGTGAAACAATAAACATTAATTGGCAAAGGCCTTTAATTGACTGAATTCATCAAGAGATAACAAGATATTTTTCCTTTTTCAAAGTTGGATGAGTATATTCTATTCCTATTTATTATTACATATAAATAATGAATTTTTCTAGCAAAAAGTATCAAAGTGCTATATTTAAATGCCTAGCATCTTTATGAATATTGAACATCTTATTATATATCATTGTTATTCATTGTTGATCAAAATGCCATAAATTTACATACATCATGTTCTCACTTTACAAAATTAAGTAGAGAACAAGAAAAATCCATTCTCTAAAATCTACTCCAGAATTAACTAACGCTTCACATTGTCTGTTGATACACTTAAAAATACCAGCATAAGAGGTTGAACAGAACTATGTAGTCAAATCATTTTTGTTTAATCTGTAAGAATATACAAAAAAAAACACTTGCTTTTTATTCTTCCAGTAAATTAAAATGTTTTTGATTGAGGGGGCACCTGGATGGCTCACTCAGTTAAGGGTCCGACTTTAGCTCAGGTTATGATCTCGCAGGTTGTGGATTCGAGCCCCACGTCGGGCTCTGTGCTGACAGCTCGGAGCCCGGAGCCTGCTTCCGATTCTGTGTCTCCCTCTCACTCTGCCCCTCCCCTGCTCATGCTCATGCTCTGTCTCTGTCTGTCTCTGAAAACTGAATAAACATTAAAATAATAAATAAAGGGGCACCTGGGTGGCGCAGTCGGTTAAGCATCCGACTTCAGCCAGGTCACGATCTCGCGGTCCGTGAGTTCGAGCCCCGCGTCAGGCTCTGGGCTGATGGCTCAGAGCCTGGAGCCTGTTTCCGATTCTGTGTCTCCCTCTCTCTCTGCTCCTCCCCCGTTCATGCTCTGTCTCTCTCTGTCGCAAAAATAAAAAAAAAAAAAAAAGTTGAAAAAAAATTTTTTTAATAATAAATAAATAAATAAATATTTTAAAGGGGGATTTTGATTAAATTAATTGGCATTGGTGCCACATAGAGATGGATAAACCTAAATTTTATACAATACTTTGATCTTCTACCACGGCTAACAAGGCTGGCAAGGGAGCGTCCTGAACAAGAAGGAAAAAGTACCCACAAACGACTAGAATATGTATTTTACAGGATCCAGGAAACGCAAGCCCTGTGAAATTACGTGCCAGATTCAGTATCAACTTTACAAGTCAGTGTTAATTTGTAGTTAAAGGTAAGCGGCTTTTTCTTAGAAATATTTCATCTCTAGGGGTACCTGGCTGGTTCAGTGAGCAGAGCATGTGACTCTTGATCTCAGAGTATTCAGCCAGAGCCCCACATTGAGCATAGGGTTGACTTAAAAAAATAAAAATAAATATTTCATCTCCAATGTGTATGGCTCCAAAAATACTCGACCATTTCCTTGAAATATGAAACATATACCTACTATGTTTCAGCAATTTCACTCCTAGCGTATGCCCAGGAGAATTGAAAACACATGTTCACACATCAACTCATATATGAATATTCACAGCAGCATTATTTATAATAACCCCAGAGTGGAAACAACCCAGATGTTCATCAAAAGATAAATGGATAAATAAAGTGTGGTATATCCAGGGGCTCCCGGATGGCTCAGTCGGTTAAGTGTCTGACTTTGGCTCAGGTCATGATCTCTCGGCCCGTGAGTTCGAGCCCCACGTCTGGCTCTGTGCTGACAGCTCAGAGCCCGGAGCCTGCTTCCGATTCTGTGCTTCCCTCTCTCTTTGTCCCTCCCCTTCTCATACTCTGTCTCTCTCTCTCAAAAATAAATAAAGATTAAAAAACTTTTTTAATGCAGTATATCCATAGAATGGAATAGTATTCTGCCGTGAAAATGGAATTACGTACCGCTGCCTGCCACAGCATGGATCAATTCTTAAGTGAAATAAGTGAATCAAAAGGAACCACATTTTCTGTGATTCCATTTATACAGTAGCAGTTGCACTGGGCTGGACGAATGCAGAGGCGGAATGATTGCTAGCAGGTATGGGGTTTCTTTTTGCGATGATGAAAATGTTCTGGAATTAAATTATGGTAATGGTTGCACAACTCTGTAAAGTACATTAAAGGCCACCGAGTTGTGCACTTTAAATGGTGAATTTTATGGTATGTGAAATACATCTCAATAAAGCCGTATTTAAAAACTAACAAGCGTGACATCAGCAAGATGGTGGAACAGGAGGTCCTCTACTCATCTTCCCCCTCGATTAACAATAATTTCCCGGCCATCCATGGACAAAAGTGCCTTTACGGAAACTCTGGGGACCAGGTAGAAGTTGCGGAGCCCTGATGGAGTCCAAGACCGAGGAGAGCCCCGTGGAGAAGGCAGGCCCACACCCAGGCGGCTGACGTGCCAACTGTGGTCCTGGCTCCGTACCAGAAACGGCTCCACAGCACCGTACATCAAGGGACCTGTGAGGAGTCGCATCCGTTTGTTTCTCGGGGAAAAGGCCCACGGGCCCTGTCCAGGTTGCGGACATTGAAGTGGCCTAGGACTCTGCTCCGGCCTGTTTCAGGCGTAGTCTGGGAGCCCCTGGAGGTAAGCCCACCAAACCTGGTGGAACTGTAGATTCTGAAACGGCCCTATAACCGGACTCAAGCCGGACTCCGTCACAGCTGCGGTCCATACGTGGTCCTGCCGACCTAGGGTCCTGGCAGGAGACGATCCCGTCTGTGCCAGTGGAGATCCTACCAGTACCTTCTACTCGGCCTCAGACCCTTCTAGCGGCAGTCCACAAGCAATCTCATCTGCCACGGGACCCAGAGGGAGACTGTCATCTGCGTCCCTGGAGATCCTATCATGGCCCTATAACTAGGCCGCACCCCCTCCCACCAAAGTCTGCAAAACATTCTGCCTGTCCAGAGACTCACCAAGTGGCCCAGCAAAAGCGCACCCAGGGACCTGGCAGGAGCCTCTCCCATCTACACAATTGGTAACAGGCCCACGGTCTGAGGACCCAACTGTGAACAATGAGGCTGATCCTTGTCCCAGTGCCACCCTAGCGAATAAGGTCCTGGAGGCTGTCCCTACAAAGAACAGGCAGGTCTTTCCTGCCTGAGCCACTGGCAACGGGCCTGCCGACCGCAGACTCCACTGTGGACCCATCACAGCCTCATGATCTCGCTCCCATCCAGCAAAATTGTGATTCCAGAGGTAATCCCATCTACTTGGGGAAGCAACAGTACACAGTTACACCTGCTGCAGGAATCCAGACAATGTGGCATTGGTAAAAGAAGAGACAAATGGATCAATGGAACAAAACACAGTCCAGAAATGGACCCAGGTCAATACAGTCAACTAACTCTTGACAAAGGAGCAAAAGCAATACAATGCAGCAAAGATCGCCTTTTCAACAGATGGCTCTGGAACAACTGGACACCCACAGGCAAAAATAAGAATCTGGACGCAGAACTTCTTCTCTTCACAAAACTGACCTCAAAAATGGATCACAGACCTAAATATAGAACACAAAGCTATAAAGCCTCTACAAGATAACACAGGAGAAAATCTAGCTGACCTTGGCATGGCAACGATTTTTAGATACAACACCAAAGGCACGATCCATGAAAAAAGAATTGATAAGCTAGGCTTCATTAAAATTAAAATTCTCTGCTCTGAGGAAGACACTGTCAATAGAACAAAATGACAAGCTAGAGACTGGAGAAAATATTTTCAAAAGACACATCTGATAAAGAATGTTATCCAGGGGCGCCTGGTTGGCTCAGTCAGTTAAGCGTCCGACTTCGTTCGGCTCAGGTCATGATCTCGCAGCTAGTGAGTTCAAGACCCGCGTGGGGCTCTGTGCTGACAGCTGGGAGCCTGGAGCCTGCTTCGGATTCTGGGTCTCCCTCTCTCTGCCCCTCCCCTGCTCACTCTCTGTCTGTCTCTCTCAAAAAGAAATAAAACCATGAATAAAAACAATTTTTGTTAAACAATGTTATCCAAAATATACAAAGGATTCTTAACACTGAACAATAAGAGAGCAAACAATCCAATTTAGAAAGGGGCCAACGACTGTAACGGGAAACTCATTGAAGAAGATACGCCGATGGCAAATAAGGACATGAGAACCTGCTTCACATCGTATATCGTCAGGGAAATGCAAATTAAAACGAGATACCAATATACACCCACTAAAATGCCTGAAACCTGCAACACTGACTACAGCCAATACTGGCAAAGATGTGGAACAAGAACTCTCTTTCATTGCTGGGGAAAATGCAAAATGGTACAGCCCCTTTGGAAGACGGTCTGGCAGTTTTTTACAAAACCAAACGCACGTTTACCGTATGATCCAGCAATCATGCTCCTTGGTCTTTATCCAAAGGAACTGAAAACCTATGTCCACACGAAAACCTGCACAGAGGTGTTTATAGCGGCTTTATTCACAATTGCCAAAACTCGGAAGCAACCAAGGTGTCCTTCAGTAGGCGAATGGATAGACGAACTGGGGTCCATCCAGACAATGCATTATTATTCAGCACTAAAAAGAAATAAGCTTATCAAGCCATGAAAAGACAAGGAGGAGTCTGCAGTGCCTATTACTACGTGGCAAACCCCCGTATGAAAAAGCTGGACACCGTGTGATTCCAACTCTGTGACATTCTGGAAAAGGTAAAAGTGAGAGAGTAAAAAGATTAGTGGTTGCAAGGGGTCGGAGGAGGGAGAGGTGAACAGACAGAAAGAAGATGTTTAACGGAGGATAGCGAAACTACCCTGTATGGTATTCTGATGGCAGATACCGCGTCCCGTCATTATAAATTTGCCCAGCCCCACGGAATGCACAATACCACAGGTGAACCCTCACGGAAACTACGGACTGTGGGTGATGAGGACGTGCCAACGTAGGCTCATCCACTGTCCTAAGCGTGCCACTCTGGTGAGGACGTTGCTAATGGGACAGGCTATGCATGGGGGGGGGCAGGGCGTACAGAGAAGATCTCTGTACCTTCTGCTCAGTTTTGCTGTGAGCCTAAAACTGTCCTAAAAACCAAGGGAAAACACGGCCATGGCAAATGGCATGCATCCTGACCATTCAAAATGTAACTGAAATGAACACCAAAGCAACCGTTACTATCCCTAAGGGGCCTGTGTTCTTGGTCACATGACAAGAAGACTCAACAAACGGAAGTCCAAGGTAAATTCGTCATCATGATGAAAAAAAAAAACATTGTTACTCGCTTGCTAAGGCTGCCATAACGAAGTACCACACACTGAGGGGCTTAAACCACAGAAACTTACTGTCTCCCAGTTCTGGGGACCAGAAGTCCAAGATCAAGTGGTTGCAGAACTGGTTCCTTCTGAGCGTTGTGAGGAAGCATCTCTCCCATGCCTCCCCTGGAGCTTCTGTTAGCGGTAGCAGTCGTGGTGGTGGTGGTGTGGGTGATATATACGCACCCCCATGCACGATATATTAATACGTATAAATACGTGATGTGTAACTAATTTCAAAATAAGTGAATGGAGGCCACCTGAGTGGCTCAGTCAGTCAAGCGTCCGACTCTTGATTTGGGCTCAGGTCCTGGTGTCACAGTTGTGAGATCTCGCCCGCTTAAGATTCTCTCTCTCCCTCTCCTTCTGCCCCTCCCCCGCTTGCTCGCATGCTCTCTCCCTCTCAAAAAAAAATAAATAAAAATCTAAAAAATAAAAATAAAAATAAGCAGGTGTCTCAGCTGGATAAGCGTCCAATTTCGGCTCAGGTCATGGTCTCACGGTTCGTGGGTTGGAGCCTCTCGTCGGGCTCTGTGCCGACAGCTCGGAGCCTGGAGCCTGCTTCCGATTCTGTGTCTTCCTCTCTCTCTCTCTGCCCCTCTCCCGCTCGCACTCTGTCTCTCTCTCTCAAAAATAAATAAACATTAAAAAAACTTTAATTAAAAAAAATAAAAATAAGTGAATGCATACTATAATATGTCAGAGTGATAAGTGCTCTGAAGAAAAAAAAAAAAAATAAGCCAAATAACAAGGATAGGGAGTATCCACAAGGACTATTTTTCATGAGGTGGATAAAGTCTCTCTGATAAGATAACATTTAATAGGAGACCTGAATACACTGATACCTTAATCTTTGCAAATATCTGCAGGAAAAGCATTCCAGCTAAAAATGAGTGTAATGCAAAATCTTTGAGAAAGGAAACTGTTAGGCAAGTTTGAGAACAGGAAGGAAGCTATTGCAGCTGTAGTGAAATGAACAAGAGGAAGAGTGGACGGTCAGAGAGGTCAACGGGGGGCCAGATACCATGCTACCATGAGAACACGACATGAGAAACTATGAGAACACAGTGAGGATGTTGGAGTTTGTTCTGAATGAGACAGGGAGCCACTGGAGAATTCAAAGCAAAGATGTGGCATGAGCTGTTTTATGTTTTCAAAGGGTCACTTTCGCTGTTCTGGGGGATGAAAAGAGGAGAAAGAGCAGTCAGGTGGTTCCCACACATGTTCGTAAGTGGTGATTTACACAAGGGTGTCGGTGGTATAGTTGGTGAGAAATGTTCAGAATCGAGAGATATTTTCAATGTATAGGTGGTAAAGTCTGTCAGATTTATTACGAAATCTGAGAGAATGAGGGAAACCAAGAATGACACCAACATTTTTCTGCCTAAGTGCCTGGAAACGTGGAATTGGCATTTATTGAGATAGAGTAGGTTTACAGAAGGAACTGGAAGCTTAGCTTTGGATACAAGTTTGAGATGCCAATTAGACATCTATGTCGACAGGTAGAGTGGACCTTCGTACATAAACATCTGGGTTCAGGAGAGAACTCGGGGGACAGATGCACACATTTGGGAGACCTAAGTTTACAGATATAATTTCAAACATGGGACTAAGTCACCTAGGATTATGTGCAGACAGAAGAGAGCATAGGTCCACAGACTGCCTTTATTTCTTCACCATTAAGAACTCTGGAAGAAGATAGGGTGCCTGGGTGGCTCAGTCGGTTAAGCGTCCGACTTCAGCTCAGGTCATGACCTCACGATTTGTGAGTTTGAGCCCCACATCGGGCTCTGTGCTGACAGCTCAGAGCCTGGAGCCTGCTTCAGATTCTGTGTCTCCCTCTCTCTGCCCTCCCTCACTTGTGTTCTTTCTCTCTCTCTTTCTCTCTCAAAAAAATAAGTAAACATTAAAAAAAATTATTTAAAAAAAGAGCTCTGGAGGAAGACACGGCGTTAACAGATGAGACTAAGAAGCATGCTCACAGCGGTAGGAGGAAATACAGGAGATTGACGTCCAGGAAGCTAAAACTGTTTCTGGAAGGTGGGAATGAGCAAGCTGCATAAGAGTAGCAAACCAGGTCTAGAGGTTAATTCTCCCAGTATACACAACTACACGCTGCCGAAAAACACTGTGTTCTCTCATGGATAGCTCCAAAGCTATCATGTAGTAGATTCTAGTGGGTGCATTAGGCCTACTGTCATGATTCTGACCAAACAGAGAAGGCATGAAAAATGGGATCAGTCTGATTCAGTAGGAATCATCTTTTTAGCTTTGGTATAACTATTTCCACGGATGTTTCCCAGCCTCAAAACCACAGGGCTGACCTGTAGGCTTCATGGTCAACTATCAACCAGAGCAGTCAATCCTCACTGGCCAGCCTAGAGACTTCTGCTTTACCGGGTGACCTGGTTATAATAATAATATTTAGATAGGACTTACTACATTTCACATACTATTTTAATCACTTCATGTCAATTAATTCAATCCATCAATAACCTACCTTTGGGGTAGATACTATTTGGCTCAAACATGCGAAATTGCTGAACATAATATTTTAGAGGTTAAAAAAGACGCGAGCACAGAGAGGTTATGTCACACACCTAGTATATATATACAGCAGAGCTATTAGGCCAACACCTGGCTCCAGAGTTCAGACCCTTTCCATTGCTCTAGTCTCCCATACTTACCACCATTTGGGCCTCGAAGTTTCACTGTCCTGTGACCATCCTAACCTCCACATGCATTACAAGTGTTTATTCCTACCCTCAAGTTTCCTGAATGAGAGTAAATGTCATATTTTCAGGTCATTTTACTGAAGGGGAACAAAAGTTGCCATTACAAAATATTCTTTTTTGGCATAAGGGTTATTTTTAGGCTGGTTATTTTTAAGAAACAGCAGACACAGGACAAGCTCAGAAAACCAGGTAGAAGTTACCCTTTTAGGGGCACATGTACCCCAATGTTTATAGCAGCGCTTTCAACAATAGCCAGATTATGGAAAGAGCCTAAATGTCCATCAACTGACGAATGGATAAAGAAGATGTGGTTTATATATACAATGGAATACTACTTGGCAATGAGAAAGAATGAAATCCTGCCATTTGTAGCAACGTGGATGGAACTGGAAGGTATTATGCTGAGTGAAAGAAGTCAGTCAGAGAAGGACAGATATCATATGTTTTCATGCATATGTGGAATTCAAGAAACTAAACAGAAGACCATGGGGGAACGGAAGGGAAAAAAACAGTTCCAAACACAGAGAGGGAGAGAGGCAAACCATCAGAGACTCTTAAATCTAGAGAACAAACTGAGGGCTGATGGGGGGGGGGGAGGAGGGAGGGAGGGAGGGGAGGATGGGTGATGGGCATTGAGGAGGGCACTTGTTGGAGTGAGCACTGGGTGTTGTATGGAAGGGATGAATCATGGGAATCTACCCCCAAAACCAGGAGCATCCTGTATACACTGTATGTTAGCTAACTTGACAATAAATTATATTAAAATTTTTTAACTTCAAAAAAACTGTAAAAAAAGAAGCTATGCTTTATAAGTGACACGTACATGTACAAGGGACATCTTCAAGTGGAGGGGTGTCTCTTCTGCACGAGGAAGAAGAGGAGGACAGTAAATCTCTAGAAAGTGTCATCAGTGAAGGAGGTGACAACACAAATCTGTGTAACGATCACACCCTTGTTTGTCAGCTTTTCCTGGTAACTTCTCCTAACTGCCTCCCTACCCCTCTCATTTGTCTTAAGCCGGAGATGGTATTTAGGGCCGTGGCTTGGGCCATTTCAAAGAGTTACTCGATTCTCCTGGGTCTCTCCCATGGATACAGGAGGTATACATGTGAGTAAACTTCAGCTTGTTTTTCTCCTGTGAACCTGTTATTACCATGGGGGAGAGGTCTCATTCAAGAAGCTAGGAGGGTCGAAAGAAAATTATTTTCCTCCCTCCCCTACATTTACCAAGACCATTGCCAGGTATTTCGTAACACTTAAAATTTTGGGAGACTAGAGGAAAGTCCCACATCTGAATCACTGAAAGTTCTTCGAGGCAAATCTGGTTCCTTAAATCGATTATGTGTCCCCTTGGACATAAATGCACTATTACTGTTTACTATGTCAATTTTCAGACTGGGGAATATTTCTATCGGATTCATTTTCTACTCATAATTATGTTTGACTATTTTGTTTCTTGTAACATTTCAATCTATTTTTTCTGTTGGCACCATGCAAAACAACCCTGGCATACGGAACACGTGTTCATTTTATTATCCTAGATTGATTCTGCACATAGCTATTTATGGCTAGGTCATGTTTTAATCTCTTTGAAGCCATGTTTGTGTTTCAGGCTCTTTTTATCTCATGGACACTTTTTTTTCTAAAGCTTTCGATTTACTGCTCCTTTTGCCCCTATTCCACAGGAAACAGTGAACTCAAGGGAGCTGGCTAAAAAAAGTCTAACCCACTCATTAAGTCCCATTACCTAGGAAGACAATGTAACTGATTACGGAAGATAACATTTTTTATGCTTCTTAACAACCTGGAAGCTTTCAAATTTAGAAGCCAAGAAAGAAAGTGAACTGAAAAGTTAACTACAAGTCAGAAGGAAAGTAAAGAAAACAATAACGCACATCAATTCATTTTAGGAAACTCTTGAGGTCAGATGACTACTACTGAAAAGTGATTCATTTTGAGCAAAGCTACCATTTTATTAATCATTTATTGTGTGACAGGTACTTTACTAACATCCTCTCATTTAATCTTAAAAATAACTCTGGTAGGTAGGTATTATCATCCAACCACAAAGAAAAGGAAAACGCTAATTCGGAGGGATATATGCACCCTATGTTTATTGGAGTATTATCTACAATAGCTAAGATACAGAAGCAACTTGAGACCTAGATAGAGAAATGGATACGGAAGATGTATACAATGGCATATTACACAGCTATAAAAAGGATGAGATCGTGCCATTTTTGAAACAAGGCAGACCTAGAGGTACTATGCTAGGTGAAATAAGTCAAAACTGAGAATGTCAAATACTGTATGATTTCACTCACATGTGGAATCTTTTTTAAAAAAATGAATGAAGAAACAAAACGCAGAACCAGACCTGTCAACACAGAGAGCAACCTGAGGATTGCTGGGTGGGGGGTGAGCAAAATGGGTGAAGGGCAGTGGGAGATACAGGCTTGTTATGGAATGAATAAATCACAAGAACAAAAGGCAGAGCATAAGGAACATAGTCGATGATATTGTAATTACATATGGTCGAAGATGTAGCTATGCTTGTGATCACAGCATAATGTTTAAATGTACACTATGTTGTGCACCTAAAACTAATGTAACACTGTGTGTCAACTACACTCAAATAAAAAATTGATTTAAAAAATGAGAACACTGAGGCTCAGAGACATTAATAACACACTCGAGAGTACACAGCTAAATTAGAGGCGGCCCATTATCTTAGCCTTTATATGACTGAACAAATAACACCTCTTGGTGAGGCCTTCACTACCACACTTTCAATGTTTTTTAATGTTTATTATTTATTTTTGAGAATGAGGGACAGACCGTGAGCAGGGAAGAGGCAGAGAGAGGGAGACACAGAATCGGAAGCAGGCTCCAGGCTCTGAGCTGTCAGCACAGAGCCTGATGTGGGGCTCGAACCCACAAACCGTGAGATCAAGACCTGAGCCGAAGTCGGACGCTTAACCAACGGAGTCACCCGGGGCCCCCCACGTTTTTTTTTATAAGTGTTTTTTCATGTTTAAATTATTTTTAATGTTACTACAACTCTATTTAAATTTGTGACCACGGCCCCTCGGCACACTTTTTCCCTTCCACGGATTTATATTTATCCATAGAATTTATTAGCATCTAAAGTACTATAATTCATTCATTTATTCCATTTGTTGGCTGTCTCCCTTCTCTACAAGGTCAAGTCCATGAGGGCAGGGATCCGCATATTGGATTTTATTTTATTTTATTTTTTTTTAACGTTTATTTACCTTTGAGACAGAGAGAGACAGAGCATGAACGGGGGAGGGTCAGAGAGAGGGAGACACAGAATCTGAAACAGGCTCCAGGCTCCGAGCTGTCAGCCCAGAGCCCGACGCGGGGCTCGAAATCACGGACCGCGAGATCGTGACCTGGCTGAAGTCGGCCGCTTTACCGACTGAGCCACCCAGGCGCCCCCACATATTGGATTTTAAACGTGGGGGGATTATTTTCGTTATAGCCTCCTCTGAGCACTTTCGTTGCCTATTGAACTGGCCACCATAAACCAGTAAAAACAGTGTACTTCCTCACCCTGAATCAGATAGCCTACTTTCACAAACAGGTTTTAGAGAATAAAGAGGGAAGAAAAACAGTCTCTTTTCCCTGATAACTACTAAGTAGCCTGAGAGAATGGGGATGCTGTTTTGTTCCTGGTCTACATTGACAGGGACCGTTTGAGGGGTTTTTTTTGCATGTTTTGTTTTTGAGAATGAGAGAGTACGGGGAGGGGCAGAGAGAAAGGGAGAGAGAGAGAGAGAGAATGAGAGAGAGAGAGAGAGAGAGAGAGAGAGAGAGAGAGACAGAAACCCAAGCAGGCTCTGGGCTGTCAGAGCCCCTACGCAGGGCTCAGACTCAGGAACCGTGAGATCACGACCTGAACCGAGATCAAGTCGGCCGCTTAACTGACCGAGCCACGCAGGCGCCCCAACAGGCACTATTTGCTTTTGAGGCAACCACAATAGATGAGCACAAAGGAAGCATACTGCACTGTGGCCTAACTGCAAGGCTTTGCAGAAAGCACACCAAAGGGCTGCCTCGCACACGGACCCAAGAGTGTGATACATTGAACCCAACTTGGCTAACTTTCCTAACTGGGAGCAACCCATGAAAGAGCCTTCACCAGCAAATTTGCCAGAAATACGTTTTGTCAGAAATAAATCAAAAGGGTAAAACACAATAATAAAACATTCTAGTTGACCAAACAGAAGATTTAGACTTGGTTAGAGGTCTTCCCTCTAAGGTGAGAGAGTCAGGAAAAGACAAATCAATCATAAGCATAGGGGTCATCCTGGGAACAGAAAATAAGCTCATCTTTCCGAGGTCAAACAGAAAGGGTCATGGGCGTGTTGAGGTGGGAAGAAAGGAAGCTGACGGTCCTTGTCGATACGACTCAATCCCCTCTGGAGGTGGCTGAGGACATCGTCCGGTGAAAGCCAAGGGCAGGCTGGCCTCAGGTATTCCCCTCGCCTGTTTCCGCACTTGTAATAGGCAGTTGATGACTTTGGCACGCCTCCCTGCCAGGATTTGCGTGAGGCTCCAGGACCCCACTGCCCGAAGAAGTTTTCACAGGTTAATGCATATTTCACATGAAGACAACGAGCAGTCCGTTCTTTTCTTTAGGAGCAGCAAAGGAAATACAGAATTTCCCCAGAGGGTAATTCATTATTCGACAACTGTAGACTCCTAATTCAGGGGCGGCAGGTCCCAGTAACCTTGGGTAACAGACGAGAGAGTTAAAGAGAGGATCTAAGGCACCGTCATCATCCCGGATCTATAAATCTGGGGGAGGACGAACCCCCAACGAGGGGCTTCCGGCTGCCACCTGCCGAGAAACTGTCTTGTCCCTGTGGGCTGACTGCTGGCGCTGCGGGTGGGGTAGGATATACAGGCTCGGTGGCAGCAGGCAGGGCTCCCAGGCACGGGGTACTTGTTCTTCACTCACCCAGAACTTTCCTCTCCTGCCTCATACAAGCTGAACAGGGCTCGACAGACAAGAAGTAAGCCTGGCAGGTGCGAGCTGCAAATAAAATAGCCACTATCTATTTTTAGACTGAAGCTATATTTGAGAGAACACTGATTTCCTCTTTTGTTTTTGCAAACAACCCGCTTCATCCTGCCAAGGTTGAAACCGGTGCTTAAGTAACGTAAGAAAAAACGACAAAGGAAACAATGCTTTGTGTCCCCATTTCAATTTCCTGAGGAAGGAAAGGAGTCGTGTAGTAAGAAACTATCGTAGAGGGAGCAATCGTAGGTTACGATCGGTTCCAACGTGTACTTTTACTTTCTTCCTCCTGCTGTCTTTGGAGCCAACTATTGAGGGCTTTTGGAGGACTCACTGCACACTGCAGCACAGCTGGGGTCTGATGGGTCAGTCCATCTCCTAAACCCTCCAAACTCCAAACTCTACTATGAGATACATCTCAGCACGCATCACCGCACGCCTCCTTCTCAGGACTTTTGTATTTGCCTTTTCCTTCGGACTTACAGTTTCCTGAGGTCAAGGATCATATAGACTAAGCGCTTGATGAATCAAAGAACATTTCTGATGGAGCATCCATTAGATTAAGCAGATGTAAAGGAAAACCAGAAAGCAGTGGCCGGAGTGGATCGGTTCACGACAAAGGGAAGGAGGAGTGAAATGGACCCATGTGAGGGGATCCTACACGAAAACACAGAAAAAAAAAGAAGCCGTCGTTTAGGAATACTTAGTACGCGAGGCAGACACGATTCCCGCTCTTGCTGCGTCTCCGATGCAGAGGATGAGACGGACATCAGAACGGCCCCTTATGATAATGATGATGGCAACAGAGACTAAGAAGAAATTCACGGGGCCATATGAATTTTAAGCAGAAGGACCTGAGCCAGTCACAAGAATGAAGGATGTCTTCGCAGAGAAATGTTTTTTTCAGCATAAAAACTGGCAGAGCTGAGTTGCAGCTCACTAGGTTAGGACATGCACGTGTCCGGGGATGAGGAACCAAGGAACGTTTGCCCAGAACTTAAAGATTATGGTGCGGGAATGCAGGAGAGGGCTGCACAAGCACACGCCTGAGAAGGAGCCTGGTTGACAAAGAAGTCTTGGCGACAGCTGAAAACACGAGGCTAGGCACGCATATTCACACACCGCAAAGCTGTTTCACTGCCATCGTTAGCACAGCCAACAGGCAGCATATTGGCTAAAGGTGTGGATTCTAGACACAATCAGAGCTGGCAGACCTTGGGTAAGTCACTTAACTCTTCAGGTAACAACTTCTTTGTAAACAGAGGGGTGTAAGAGTGCCTCCTCGAAGGTTGCCGTGGGCACTAAATATGTTACTATACAAAAAGCACTTAGAGCAGGGGCGCTTGGGAGGCTCCGTCGGTTAAGCGCCCGACTTCGGTTCAGGTCAGGATCTCATGGTTCATGGGATCGAGTCCCGCATTGGGCTCTGCACTGGCAGTGTGGAGCCTACTATAAGACCCTCTGTCTCCCTCTCTCCCTGCCCCTCCCTCACTTGACTCTCTCTCTTTTTCAAAAATAAACAGTTAACAAAATACATAAAAAGCACTCAGAAAAGTGCCTAGAGCATTCTAAATACTGAATAAATGTTAGCTGCTATTATTTTTGTTACTATCGTTCGTTGCTATGCTACAAGCCAAAAATTAAATTAGGACTAAGGTAGTGATAACACTAAGAAGTGTTTACAGATTTGTTCACACCTAAATGTCTTGTATTTTGCTTCCATGTAAGAGGAATCCACTTCGATGCCCAGAGATCGTGACGCAGCATGGTGCAAAAGAAATTTCCTGGTAGACAGATAAAGTTGAATGGTGATGGCCCAGGAAACTGGGGACAGGGAAGCGTCCCAAGTGCCATGTACTGTGGTAAGAAGTGTCTGAGGGAGCAGACGCTTTACCTCATCAAGTGGACTTCACATGTAAGAAGCCTAATGGAGGGGCCCCTGGGGGGCTCAGTCGGTTGAGCGTCTGGCTTCAGCTCAGGTCACGACCTCACCGTTCATGAGTTCGAGCCCGGCGTTGGGCTCTGTGCTGACAGCTCGGAGCCTGGACCCTGATTCTGATCCTGTGTCTCCCTCTCTCTCTGCCCCTCCCCTGCCCACACACTGTCTCTCTGTCTCTCTCTACCCCAAATAAATGAACATTAAAAAAAGAAAAGAAAGGCCACCTAATGGAGAGGAAGGGGGAAACTCAGAAGAACCCCTGGAGCAGCCATAAGGCAAAAAGTCAGCTTTCAATTAATGCCAGACACAGAAAGTACACACACCAAATGAGAATTTTTCTGCTTCCTTTACCTCTTCTCAATGCTTGTACTCCCACCGTGGAACAGCCAGAAATACGGCTGGCAACATAGACAAAAAAGAATAGAAGCTGTCGACGGGAAAAGCCACAAGCACTCTTGCCTGCCCCAACTTCAGGCTTCCTTTGGGAGCGCGGCAGAATCCGCAGGGGTGAACGTCTGATTGAAAAGGCGACTGAAGAAATGGCTATTATGTTGGGCAGGGCGTTGTAATTCTTAACCCGAGAGTGGTTCTACTCCCTTGGTTTGGTTTTACGTGAAGTGATCAAGAAACTGTATTATGTAGGAATGACCAGAAAAACCCGGCCTTTTCTGCGGCAGGGGAAGCACCAAGGCCACAGAAAAGACTTAACAGCGGGAAGGAAAAAATCGTTTCTTTTTAGGTACATCCTATGAGTTTTGCTTTCTCATTATAATAGCTACACATAGATTCTATGTACTATTGGGGGGGGGGGGCTGTGGTTGCTAAAATATTACAAAATACAGGTAGTTACAAAAGCTAACCACATGGTCTACTGACAGAAAATGTGACCTAATTTTAAAAATAGGTATGGCGGTGCCTGGGTGGTTGAGTCCATTAAGCATTCAACTTCGGCTCAAGTCATGATCTCACGGTTCATGAGTTTGAGCCCCACGTTGGGCTCTGCACTGACAGCTCGAAGCCTAGAGCCTGTTTCAGATTCTGTGTCTCCCTCTCTCTCTGCCCCTCCCCCACTCACGCATGTGCTCTCTCTCTCTCAAAAGTAAATAAACATCAAAAAAAATTGTGAAGGTCTGGTAACATATATATATATATATTTTTTAACAAATATATATATACATATATTTGTAATAATATATATTTTTAATGTCACATTTTAAGCCTTAGTTTGAATGTTTATTCATTTATTTATTTAATACAGTTTTATTTATTTGAGAGAGAGAGAGAATACATGCACGCATGAGCAGAGGAGGGGCAGAGACAGAGAGCGAGTGAGAGAATCCCAAGCAAGCTCCACATGGTCAGTGCAGAGCCCGATTCGAGGTTCGAACTTACAAACTGTGAGATCATGACCTGAGCCGAAGGTGGACGTTCAACAGACTGAGCCACCGAGGCGCCCCTATGTATTTAAGGAGTCTCCATGCCCAGCATAGGGCTTGAACACATGACCCTGAGATCAAGAATCAGATGCTCTACCGACGGAGCCAGCCAGGCGCCCCCAACAAATGTACTTTTTTAAACATCACTGAAATTGCCCTTGCTTCAATAAACAACTTGGGTGAGACATTTCTATGAAGTTACTATGTCAAGGCATTCTGGAATTATCTGAATATTTTCCTTCATATTCATTAACCTGTTTTCCATAAATCTGCATTTTCTCCAAGGGCTCACTGTCCCTAACCTCAATTCTGTAAGTGGCTGAGGAAAAAGAAAAGGACAGTAGCAAAATTAAATTCATCGGTGTGCAACCAAATACCAGCTTCCTGTAACAGAAGTCGATGTTTGAGCACCTGCAGACTAAACGTTCTTAACCCCTTTTGAACAACGAGCATTTGGTACAAATGCAAATGAATGTAATAGGGGCAAAAGCAATATAGTTGAGAGCAGCACACGGTGAACCTGGAAGGTTGGAATGAATCCCGCCTTTGGGGGTATAGATAAGAAATTAGCACTAGATCAAAGCATGGGAAGAGGATACACAGAAGCCCTTTGTGGTTTTTAACACATCAGTTAATCCATCATTCCTAATATAAGGGGCGGTATCTAATGCCCCTTATGCAAAGACTCCTATGACAAATTCCTCTAAGAAATGAAAACTAAAAGTAAGCCCATCCAGGTGGAAAAAAAAACCCCAAAAAACCTAACATTATGTCTCCTGCTACCAATAAGGGAGCTCCGGAACCTATCGCATTTCCAGATTGGCCCTGGCCTCTAGAGAGCACAGAGCCAAACTCTGAATGATTGGTACGACTTCCTCATTCAGAAGTTCTGGGTCTTGTTCCTGTCCTCTCCTCTAACTACTTCTTGGTTTCTGCCCCCTGTTGTGTTAAGTATTTGTGATTGTACTCCACCTGTATCATCATTGTAAGTCGTGTGGAGTCCCAATCTGGCAGCGGGCAAGACGTGCATGAGTCAGTCCATAGGGGAGGAAGTGATCACTTTAGGTGTGATTCGGGGACACACAGAACAATCAATTTAGTGTGCAAAATGTATTCGGAAGGCTTCTCGAGAACTCTCCTCACTGGCTCCAAATGTTTCGTCTGCCTGGTATCATCCATTTTCTAATGTCTCTTCAACGAACTATTCCTTTGGAATACCAGAGCAGTCGATAATGTTATGTTGTTCACTTTCAAAGCCTTACTCTTGTTAAACATATATAAAACCAAAGCCTCGAGAAATAAGCAATGTGTGCTGAGATCCCCGCATAAGCCCCCAGGAGCCTGCCGCACCAGACCCAGCACTGCATCCCAGCCCGAGCAACACCGGATATTCGCACGCAAAAGAGTGAAAGTGGACCCATGTCTTGCATCGCTCACAAAAATGAACTCTGAATCTATTCAAGACTAAAATGTGCGGCCTGAAACTACAGAAGTCCTAGAAGAAAAGAGCGGAAGGCTCTTAGAAATTGGTCTTGGCAAAGATTTTTTTGGATACACCAAAAACAAACAAGCACGACTAAAAAACTAAAAAGCCTCTGCACAGCAAAAGAAACAACCAACAAAATGAAAAACTACAGAATAGGACAAAATATCTGCAAATCATATATCTAATAAGGGGTTAGTATCAAAAATGTGTAAGGAGTTTACATAATTCAATAGCAAAAAGCAATCTGATTTAAAAAAAAAAGACGGGGGCGCCGGCGTGGCTCAGTCGGTTAAGCATCCAACTCTTGATTCAACTCAGGTCGTACGCTCACCATTCGTGAGACCGAGCCCCACATCAGGTGTGCTGACAGCGTGGGGCCTGCTTGGGATTCTGTCTCCCTCTCTCTGTACCTGCCACCCTCTCTCAAAAATAAATACACATTGGGGCACCTGGGTATCTCAGTCATTTAAACGTCTGACCTTGGCTGAGGTCACGATCTCGTAGTTCATGGGTCTGAGCCCCGTGTCAGGCTCTGTGCTGACAGCTTGGAGCCTAGAACCTGCTTCAGATTCTGTGTCTCCCTCTCTCTCTGATCCTTCCCTGCTCTTGCTCTGTCTCTGTTTCTGTCTCTCTCTCTCAAAAATAAATAAAACATTAAAAATTTAAAAAAATAAACATTAAAAAAATAGAGGCACTGAATAGACATGTTTCCACAGAAGACAAACAAATAGCTAACAAGTACATTAGTGTTCAACATCACTAATCATGAGGGAAATGCAAATCTAAGCCCCAATGACATATCACCTCAACCTGTTAGAAGGGCTATCATCAAAAACACAGGAGATAACAAGTATTAACTGCGATGTACAGAAAAGAAACCCTTGTGCACTGTTGGTGGGAATGCAAATTGGTCCAGCCACAGTGGAAAACAATGTGGGGATTCCTCCAAAAATTAAAAATATGACGATTACATGATCCATTAATCTCACTTTTATATATATATATATATATATATATATATATATATATATACACACACATATATATAGGAAATGAAATAATTGTCTTGAGTTATCGGCACTTTCTTTTCTATTAAAGTTTATTTATGTATTTTGAGAGAGAGAGTGAGTGAGCAGGGGAGGGGCAAAGAGAGAGGGAAAGAGAGAGAATCCCAAGCAGGCTCCTCACTGTCAGCACAAAGCCTGACCCAGGGCTCGAACCCACAAAGCATGAGATCATGACCTGAGCTGAAACCAAGAGTCGGGCACTCAACCGACTGAGCCACCCAGGTGCCCCTTCTCTTTTTTCTTAATACAGTATTTATTTGTCTTCCCTCTGTCAAACCCTGAGCCAACCGCTTTGCCAAGGCTGCCTGGGGAGGTATAGGCGGAACACCCGTGCAGACGAGACACAGGACAAGGACCTACGGCAGGTGGAGGCGGCTCCTTTCCACGGCCACGAGGATGAGGAAGGCCACCGTCGGACACAAGAGCCCAAGTGCCCTCCGAGAGGGCAAAGCCCAGAATGGCATAGGACAAGAGCCATTACTTCACAGAGGGCTTCTCGTCTTCGCACCCAAGACGAGGCTCCCAAACGCAGTCCCGATGCCAGCCCCAGTGCCAGCCACCCCCGCGTGGCGGCCCCAGCCCCAACGAACTTGGCCGCTGTGTCAACGTCCCTCGAAAGGGCCCTGGTTCGGAAGCTGCCGCTAGGAACAAGCGAGTGAGATCAGGGGACGTGAGGCCTTGCCGAGCGGCTGAGGATCTGATCCGTCAGCGTTGGGGTGATTTTAGCACCACCGAGGACAGTGATCCGCGCAACACCTGGCAGGTGCTAACCGAGGAGGGCGAGGGGACCAAGCGGGCACCGCGTACTTTTTCAGGGGACGAGGGACCGCGGCAGGGGAGCCGCTCCCGTGCAGAGGAGACGGAGAGCGAGACGTCTGGGCTTCTATGCGCACTGCGGCTTTGTGCGCGACACCCAAGACCTGCAAACAACCCCAGTCGGCCGACAGATGAACGGATGAAGATGTGACAGCTATACATACGCATACACACAAAGGGAAATCCTACCGTTTGCATCATGCTCAGCGAAATAAGTCAGACAAAGACAAAAACTGTATGATCCCACTCATATACGGAATCTAAAAAGTTGAACTCAGAAAACAGAGTAAACGGGTGGTTCCTAGGGGCTGGTGAGGGAAATGGGGAGAGGTTGATCGAAGGGCACAGATGTTCAGTTATAACATAAATAAGTCCTACAAATCTAATGTACGGCATGGTGACTACAGTTACCAATACTGCATTATCAGATAAAAACCACGATGAGATACCACCTCATACCTGTCAGAATTAACAACTTTCTAAACAATTGCGATACTAAGAATTTACCCAAAGGATACAGGTGTGCTATTTTGAAGGGGCACAGGCACCCCAATGTATACAGCAGCACTTTCAACAATAGCCAAAGTATGGAAAGAACCCAAATGTCCATCAACTGACGAATGGATAAAGAAGATGTGGTATATATATATGGTATATATACATATATATGGTATATACAGATATATGGTATATACATATATATGGTATACGTGTATATATATATATATATGCAATGGAATATTATATGGAATATATATATATATGCATGCAATGGAATATTACCTGGTGATCAAAAAATGAAATCTTGCCATTTACAACAACATAGATGGAAATGAGTGTATTATGCTAAGCGAAAAAAGTCAGAAGATAAATATCATGATTTCACTCATATGTGGAATTTAAGAAACAAAATAGATGAACATAGGGGAAGGGAAGGAAACATAAGATAAAAACAGGGAGGCAAACCGTAAGAGATTCTTTTTTAAAAAAAATTATTTTTTTTAATTATTTAAATTTAAAAAAATTTAAATTTAAAATAAAAAAATAAAAAAAAATTATTTATTTTTGAGAGACGGAGAGAGACAAAGCTTGAGCAGGGGAGGAGCAGAGAGAGAGGGAGACACAGAATTGGAAGCAGGCTCCAGGCTCTGAGCGGTCAGCACAGAGCCCGACGCGGGGCTCAAACCCACAAACCGTGAGATCGTGACCTGAGCTGAAGTCGGACGCTCAACCGACTAAGCCACCCAGGTGCTCCAAACCATAGGAGATTCTTAAAGGCAGAGAACAAACTGAGGGTTCCTGGAGGGGAGGTGGGGGGGGATGGGCTAAATGGGTGATGGGCATTAAGGAGGGCGCTTGTGGGGATGAGTACTGGGTGTCATACGTAAGTGATGAATCACTTAATTTTACTCCTGAAAAAAATGAAAAAAAAATGAAAAAAAATGAGGACTAAATTGATATTGTTACCTCTACACATACTCGGAACATTGTTTTTCAGAAGCAGGTCTTAAGACTTGAGACAGAAAAGTAATTTTGTTTGTTTTAAACAAAGTTTGTTGAATTAAAGAATGAATGTATACATTTATTAAAATCAGCCTACTATATTTTTAATGAGAGAAGATTCTGACAGTATCAAAGAAAGGCTTAGTTTCATATTAATTGTTTATTTCCAAATTAATCTGTTCCCTAAAAAACTAGAAATTATGAATGCCTAGATCATATAATCTAATTTTCAATTTGAATCAATGGAAATAAAAATGGCTTTTTCTCTTGAAAAAAAATTCTGTATTGTATACTTGAAATCTGCCAAGAGAGTAGATCTTAAATATTCTCAACACAAAAATAAAATGGTAACTAAGTGAGGTAATGGACGTGTCTTTTTTTTTTTTTTTTTTTTTCAGAGAGAGAATGCAAGTGAGCCAGGGGCAGAGAGAGAGAGAATCCCAGGAGGGGAAAAGGGGAGGGAGAGAGAAAGAAAGAGAGGAACAGAGGGAGAGGACGAGAGAGAGAGAGAGAGAGAGAGAGAGAGGGAGAGGAAGCGAGGGAGAGGACAAGAGAGAAAGAGAGAGAGAGAGAGAAGCGGGGCTCAAACGAGGTGATGGATGTGTTAAACCTTATGATAATCATTTCAATATATACACACACACATATATATACACATACAGACACACACATAAACATATATACAAATGTCAAATCACACCACACAGCTTAAAATTCCACATTGTTATTTGTAAAATATATATCGATAAAGCTGGAAATGAAATATATTTGTGTCTTGGTGCAAAAAGAAAAAGAAACATTTGGATACATAAATTTTAAGTATAAAAAACCTTTTACATTTCTAAAATTTTTTTTAATGTTTTTATTCATTTTTGAGACAGAGAGAGACAGAGAGAGACAGTGCATGAGCAGGGGACGGGCAGAGAGAGAGAGAGAAAGACGCAGAATCCGAAGCAGGCTCCGGGCTCTGAGCTGTCAACACAGAGCCCAACACGGGGCTCGAACTCAGACTATGAGATCATGACCTGAACCAAAGTCGGACGCTCAACAGACCGAGCCACCCAGGCGCCCCAAAAACCTTTTACATTTCTAAGTAAAATTAAAATTAAAACTAAAACTGGGGAACAGACTTCACGGTAAAATAATTCTTTATTCAAACTGACAACCAATCTAGTCATTTACCAAGGATAAGTGCTATATTTCATTTATTTTATGTATGTATATATATAAGTATGTATGTATGTATAGGCTTATAAATAGAGGCATTATTAAAGCCTAAAAAAAGATTCTGTAATTATTGAAAAAGTTTGGTCATTCTGGATGACAATGTAGCCTTCAGCTAACAAAGCTATAATTTGTTAATTGGGCAGTATTCCAATTGTTGGAATGTAATCAACCATCCCAGTCACAGTATTAAAGGCAAAGCTTTAAATGCACTGAATAACCTAAGAGTGAATGTTAAAAATCAAAGCAAGTTAAAGGTATTCATCAAGTCTGAGAATTTTTTCTGTGGTTCCCTTAAGTCCGCTATGCAGCTGGTTGGGCTGGAATGTTAATGAACATGACCATTACCAACATTTATATTACCGACCTTTTCAATGTGGTACTCGTGAGAAATGGAAACACCAAAGTTCAAGTTTTGAAACTGCTTTTGAATGTGTCTGGAAATTCAGCCATAGCAGAAGGACTACTTAGTACCTAAGGACTCATCATTCTGTTCCCCTTTTAAGAGCCACCCAGCAAAGGAAATTCTTGAGTATTTCTGTCAGAATAAAAACTATTGCCTCAACACCCAAGGCCATTGAGCTTCTCCAGCTACTTTCACTAAAGCTTCGCCGTTCTTCCTGTTCTATGGAGAAGACTGTCCAGGAAACAAGAGCTTTAGTTTATCCTCATGATGTAGATGTGAAGGAAAAAGATGCCACAGTAACAAAATTCTGGTTAGGCGTATGTTTCCAAAGAGTAATGCAGTATGGCGCTGAACACACATTATAAATTTCTTCTTTTCTATCTTTCCTGTGAAGCAATTCTTTCGGCAGCTGAATTTAAACAGTAAACGTCATGTCTCATCAACACAGCTAAAACTTGGCATGCTCGTCGAGTTTATGGACCATTTTACTGATACCAAATGAATATTAGAACCTGTACTAAAAACATATATTTCTTTTATTTTGCCGTCTACATTGAGATATCGTAGTTACTTCCTCTACATGAAGTGACAGTGACCTTTTTACACAGAAGCTACGCTTTTACCGTTCAAAGCGATCCAAGACCACATTAGCATGTCATGACTTCGTTGGTTTAGAACTGTCATAGGAATGACAACATTCTTCTAGTAATGATGACATCCTGAGCGCTCGGGCTCAACTGCCATTCCAGGCACAGAGCATTCCAAAATCCAATTGTCTGCACTAGTCCATGCAAAATGTAAACTTGAGGAGAAGGCGCTTCCTGGGACTCTCCCACTGGCACACAATGTGCCAGTATGTAAAGACATTATGAATAAAATGCTGAGTATAATCCAAACGTCCATCGATAGACAACTGAGTACATCACTTATCCAGTCTTTGAAAAGATGAAGGTCTGGATATGGTAATGGGGAAAAATATCCATGAAATATTATTTTTTAAACACACATTGTAGAAGAGTATGCTTGCTCTGATCCTATGTATATGTTTTAAGTGAAAAGTACATTAATATACATTAACATTTCTGGAATGGTCCACAAACTCCAGTAGGACTCGAGAGTGGAGAAATGACTTTTCTATGTAAACCCTCTTTTATTGCTTGGGTTTTTCATTAGGAGAAAATATTTCATCACTTTGTAGTAAAAATATTTTTCTAGTAAAAATATTTTTTAATTAACATTTCCAAACTCTTTTACATAATAAATGGCAGACTTAGAGGGGCGCCTGGGTGGCTCCGCCAGTTAAGCGTCCGACTTCGACTTCGGTCATGATCTCACAGTTCGTGGGTTTGAGCCCACCTCAGGCTCTGTGCTGACAGCTCAGAAGCTGGGGCCTCCTGCGGATTCTGTGTCTCCTCTCTCTGCCCCTCCCCTACTCACTCTCCCTCAAAAATAAATATACATTAAAAATGTAAATAATAAATAACTAAATGAATGAATGCAAAAAGAAATGGCAGAGTTGGTAGGTAAGTCTGTGCCTTCAGAATCCACATACACTGATCTTTCCCCTGTTACACGGGTAAGTAAAGTAAACACTATCAATAAGCAGAATGACCTTGCCAGTTGACATCCATTCAGGACATGTTGTAATGGACAATTTCAGTTTTCAAATGAATGGGTACTAAATTTTCAACTCTCCAGGCTAGGTTTAACTTATTATATACATTAAGAGATAAACAATAAAAGAATGGTTACTATAACTGTCTCATATACTGAGTGAATGTCCATGTTTTTAAAGCTCACAGATGTTTACAAAACGGAGTTACTTTTCTATCATACAGATTTTTTCTGTATGAGTCATGGACTCATGACTTTTTTCACCAGTGTTTTATTCGAACATCGAATAAAACTTTTCTATCATACAGATTTTTTCTGTATGAGTCAAGGACTCATGACTTTTTTCACCAGTGTTTTATTCGAACATCGGTGTGCCCATGAGGCCCTCTTCACCTCCTGTTCTTTAGCTTTATTTCTAATTGAGAGTACTGCAAAAGCCATAAACATGTGAACCTTGACAGGATGCTGTTCCCACAAGAAATCGCCTGAATGCTTCTCTCCAACCAAACAATAGTCACCCACCGGGGCAGGAGGACTGCGGAGTAGAATGGCCAGGGAGAGGTAATTCAGCACTCCCCGCCTCGCATGAAAGAGCGACGAATGCGAGCAAACGTGCTGTGTTTGAGGTCATCTCCACTGCCTTGCTGGCCCTGCGCACGAAATAAAAAAGAGGTTTGGCTCAAACCAACGGATGCTGCCAGGTTTCCTTTCCACACCTTATCATCTTAAACAGCAGTTGACTCTTTGACGTTTGTAAGAGAAGAGAAGAACAAAGCGGAGGAAATTGTTGAAATTACTTTCAGGCTGTGTTTTGTTTTTTCCTTCATTTGCTTGCTGTCCCCCTTCCAAGGATAGTGTCGCTTCCTAACGTGAAAGCAAGAGAGATAATAACACCTCAACAGTGACTGTCATCCAAAAGAATGGGCTAATTTCATATCTGTGGAGTGTATCTTTAACTCTGAGTGGGAATGTGTAGATTACAGGATTTTTTTTCCATTTTTTACAGGGAGAGGGAATAATTAGTTTGCTTTTATGAAATAAATTGCTTGTGTTTACAGAATAAAAACTTCAACACATAATAGTGAAATGCTATAAAATTAGCTCCATTTCTATGCATTCTGAATGTTTTCATTTTCAATGGATCTCATTTTTGCCTATTTAGAAATATTGTTGTACGTGGGGATTTATTACATAATTATGATTTTCTGAGAAATGTCACTGCAATGAGATCGTTCCAAACTTTGTTTCTCCTTCAGCTGTAAGATTTTGTTTTATTTTCCTCTTGATTAAGAAATCACCAGGTTACCCAAATCAAACATTCATTATAGCCCATTCAAATTCATTCATACAGCTCACAATTTGCTCCATTAATATCTCATTTAGGGAAATATATAGAATACAAGTGTCTGTGTGTGACAATGCTGTCACCCACCACGTTGCCCAATACATCCAAAGATGCTCCATTAGACAGGGTTTCCTTTAATCATGATGGATCCCGTGGGACCCACTTACCAAGTACTTAAACCATTCACTCTTTCATTCCCAAAATCCAAAGGTATCTAAATGTTCACGGCCTTTCTCGGGAACACGATGTCCTCATGAGATTACTTCGGTCTCTTAGTCCTCTTCACACAGTACTGGCAATGTAGAAATGCAAGATGCCCAAACATTCAGGCATGAAAGCCTGCCTATTTGAGCCACAAGCCAGTCAATTCAATTAATTCCATTCACATCGCTTCAGTGACACCTCCCTGCAAAATGCTGAAAGCCTCAATAGAAAGCCCCAACATTAGACATTAAAATACATCTTAAAGAAATACTCGAGTCAAAACTGAAGACACTTTAGTTCGATTCAGACTCCTACTATCCTTCTTCATGCCTCATCATTAATTCAAGCTGCTAGAATCATCCTAAATGGTATGTTCTCCAGCTCTCCCCTCCTTTCCCTTTCTTTAAAAAAAAAATTAATGTTTATTTTAGAGAGAGAGAGACAGAGAGAGAGAACGAGCAGGGGAGGGGCAGAGAGAGGGAGTCACAGAATCCGAAGCAGGCTCCAGGCTCCAAGCTGTCAGCACAGAGCCCAACGCGGGGCTCGAACCCACAAACTGTGAGATCGTGACCTGAGCCGAAGTCGGACGCTTCACTGACTGAGCCACCCAGGCGCCCCTCCTCCTTTCCCTTTCTATTACTACTCCTACCGCACCCTTATTAATATCCTCTCTTCAGAAATATGGCAATTATTTTAACTACGTTTCCCAAGCTTGCTCCTCTGGAACACTGGGTTCCATGAAATAAATGACATTCAAAAGAAGTTCCACTTGAGAAACTTGGGCTTAAATGTGTATGTTTTTTTCACTGCCGTATTTCTGAGAGCCTTGAAATTGCTAATTTTATTGACTAGCTAACCTATGTTCCAGGCTTTCTGCTAGATCTTACGTTTCTCCTCCTGACGACTGTGTTGTTGTTACTGTTTTACAGATCACACAGCTAGTAAGCGGTGAAGCCAGGATTTGATGCTAGCTTTCTCACTCCAAAATCCCTGCTCTTTTCATATTTCCCTCTTTGGCCTGAGACATCATACCATTTCCTTAAAAGTCGCCCTGTATTCATTAGCTACATGTTTCTTTCTCTTAATAAAAAGTGAGCATCTTGATATTTTTAATAGAGAGAAAATGAATTTTGCTCTCTGATGGAGTTAATATGGGAGAGGCTAATGGCGTACATCTTTGCGTCAGATGCTATTATTGAAATTTGGTTTCTGCAAGTCACTAGCTACATAACAAAGGTAAGTCCTTAGTCACTTAAAACTTAGTTCTTCCTCTGTACAATGGGTGAAATATTTATTTCGGGAAGATATTTGTGAGGCTTAAATGTAATTATGTACGTAAAGTGCTTAGAGCACTTGGACACATAATCAGTATTCGATTATAATATTATCAATAAATAATGATAACATCATGATGTCCCTAAGACTCACTTGCCTGGGTTTCTTAATCAAAACTGGATTGCCTATTCTTTTTTTTTTAATTTTTTTTTAATGTTTATTTATTTTTGAGACAGAGAGAGACAAAGCATGAGCAGGGAAGGGGCAGAGAGAGAGGGAGACACAGAATCTGAAACAGGCTCCAGGCTCCGAGCCGTCAGCACAGAGCCCGACGCGGGGCTCGAACTCACGAACTGTGAGATCATGACCTGAGCCGAAGTCGGACGCTTCACCGACGGAGCCACCCAGGCGCCCCAGGATTGTCTATTCTAATTCAGTTAGCTTTTATTTGAAATTTTTAGAACAAATTGACAAATGGTTTCTAATGCTATTAAAAGAGAACAATTTAAATAAATAATACATTAAATACTCAACTTTGATCCTAAATTTAGAATTGCAATTTGTCCAGCCTATCCTTCAAGTTTCTGAACCGAAAGCTATTTTAGTTTTGCAACGAAGTAGCCCCTAAACAGGAAGATTTAACTTTCGATGTGGATCTTACTATTTGAGATGATCTAGCACAGGGTACCTACCAGCTTGGTCTTATTAAATGAAGACATTCAGGATGTTGACTTTCCTTCCTGTAAACGTTTTTATTTGAAAACTGCAAAACGATCTGATTTTCCATATCTTACTATCAATTTTAAAAGAGATTTTGAAAAAATATGCAATTTTGAAAATGAAAATTTATAAAATTATTAAGTACATTGAAGAGAATGCCATTGACTTTTTGAGATCTATTTAATAACCAATTTTAACAAAACCCCGTCAAATTGAGCCTCACTTATCCCGAATTTATAACCCTCTGAAACAAAGACCAGAATAAAGTGTTTAAAATATCCTCATGGGGCGCCTTGGTGGAGCAGTCGGTTAAGCGTCCGACTTCAGCCAAGTCATGATCTCGCGGTCCGTGAGTTCGAGCCCCGCGTCGGGCTCTGGGCTGATGGCTCACAGCCTGGAGCCTGTTTCCGATTCTGTGTCTCCCTCTCTCTCTGCCCCTCCCCCCGTTCATGCTCTGTCTCTCTCTGTCCCAAAAATAAATAAACGTTGAAAAAAAAAAAATTTAAAAAAAAATAAAAAATAAAATATCCTCATGAGGGGCACCTGGGTGGCTCAGTCGGTTGAGCGTCCGACTTCAGCTCAGGTCACGATCTCGCGGTCCGCGAGTTCGAGCCCCACGTCGGGCTCTGGGCTGATGGCTCAGAGCCTGGAGCCTGCTTCCGATTCTGTGTCTCCCTCTCTTTCTGCCCCTATCCCGCTCATGCTCTCTCTGTCGGTCTCTCAAAAATAAATAAACATTAAACAAATTTTTTTATTAAATAAAATAACCTCCTGAGGGGATGCCTGGCTGGCTGGTCAGTCAGTGGAGCATGCAATTCCTGATCTCAGGGTTGGGAGTTTGAGCCCCACCCACATTGGGTGTAAAGATTACTTAAAAATAAAATTAAAAAAGTAACCTCATGAGGATTCACTGTTATTTGGTGTGTGCTTTTCAATGTAGTAATAATCAGAACAGCAGATCTTAGGGTGTAATATAAACCAGGAACTGCTCTAACTGCTATATATAGATGAACTGAATCTTCAAAAACATCTTACAAGGTGGATACTAGTGTTACCCCCACTTTACATATGAACCGACTGAAGGAAAGAAAGATCGTCAGTTACCCAAAGCCCTAAAACTCATAACCGCAGAACCCGGCTCTTTTAATCCAGACGAGCTAGCTCCAGTCTCTGTACGTTTATCTGCTGCACACTGACTGATTTATTCTCAGAGTTTTGCAGAAAGTAAACCTACTTACAATGTTTTATACCTTGAAATTGGTCTAACCCAGAATGCAACTTTCCAGTTGGTCCCAATATTTTACTACTCAATGTTCATTCATTTGTATTTAAAGAACACGATTCTTTGGTCTACGTTCCGAAGAACCTCATCAGAGATACTGCTGACACTTTTATGGACACGAGTCCCGATATTTATTTAGCTTATCGGAGTTCCAATTTTTATCAAGAATCTTCTGGAGACGAGCATAAAACAGTATGTGTCCAATGCCAATACATGTTTTAAGATTGAAGCAACCTGTTTTCTCTAAAGCCACCTGGAAAGATACATCTTGTCTCTTATCATGAGAAAAGTAGCTTATTGTTTGCAAGAGCTCCAAGCAATAGTAAAGTCCAGAAGCTGAGAGTTGAAATAAACAAGGCAAAATATTGGCAAGGAAGAATTTGTATCTGCAAGTTCTGAGTTGACCATTTTACTTTCATAGTATATTTTGGACCGAACATAGATATACGTGACTTGATATTATTAGTTTTCTCAGAAACACTCACACCCATTTTCCAAAATGCAACCATACTTTATTCTCTTCTTCCTTGGAATCAAAAATCTTGATCTTTCTTTAACTGGATCCTAGGGAAGCATTTATCAAAGAGTGTTTAAAGGGATATTGATAAGTATTCAGGGCAGAAAAGTGTTTTGTAGTCAAATAAGTTTTGGAGAAACTAGGTTAAATGAAGTTAACCAGGCTTATGTACTGCAGGATTTGCCGCCATCAGATACTAATACCTAACAACCCCCAGAGCGGAATAAATGAAGAAACCCTCAAAACTTCTGACCACACGGTTTTTCTTTGTTGCAGGCCAATGTGAGAAAATTACTTCACAAACAAGTTTTGGGAATCGATGGCGTGACACCGTAAGTCACTAAAATTGGAAGAGGGTAAAGAAAAATCCCAAGTGCCGGTTTAGAAACTTCCTGTGCTACAAACTCATTTTCGAGTGGAGATGCACCAAGAAGGATTCTTGGAAATATATTTTCCAAAGTTCTACACTGAGAAATCTAGGATAAAGACCAGGATCCCATATTTGGTGTGGGAGTGGGGTCTTTCCTTTTTGAAGCAAAGCTAGGCTTTAGCACCATCACATAAGGGAAACACAACTGCTTCATAGCCTAAGGCATACTGACACCACCTCCCCCCAATTTTACATATACTGTGATAAACACAATGGCCCTCCCAAAGATGTCTTAATCCCCAAAACCTTTGAATATGCTAACTTAGATAGCAAAAAAGGCTTTGCAGATATGATTAAGTTCAAGATCTTGCGATAAGATTATCCTGGCTATCAGGTTGGATCTAATGTAACCACAGGGTCCTCATAAGTAGAAGCAGGAGAGTCAAAGCCAGAGAGAGATTTAAAGATGCCACGCTTCCGTCTTTGATGATGGAGGAAGGAGCCATGAACCGAGGATCATAGGCAGCCTGTTAGAGCCTGGAAAGGGCAAAGGAATGGATTTCCTCTTAGAGCCTCCAGAAGGAACACATCTTGCGGATTCCTTTCTTTTAGCTCAGTAAGATACATTTTGGACTCTGACCCCCGGAACTATGGGACAATAAATGTGTATTGTCCTAAGCCACTACGCTCGTGGTAATATGCCACAACGGCAAGAGAAAATGAATGTATATACTGATGTAACTGCATTCCACACCTTTTAGCCACGGGAAGCCAAACTATTGTTTTGATATAACATAAATTCTGCCAATTTACAATCTTGCTAGTCTTAATAGTAAGAAAAGAGGGGAGAGACTAGCAAACCATGTTAGTGACACAGAAGCGAGAATATTTAAGTTGCTTGGCAAGGTTCCCAAAGGTAGTGACTCCAAAATTAAGCCCCTTTTACCCACATCGATTACCTCTCTGATCATACCACGTAACTATCACCATGCTTAGTTTCCTGCTTTGCATTAGGGTTACGATATAGGGGAAAAGTGAAAATGTGGCAATGGTTCAGTCTGGAAAAGGATTGTCATCGACAAGACTAATACAATATAGTACTACAGTCTGAGGGAAAGAAAAAGAAAAGAACACTGTTCCCAGAAGAAGGACCTGACGGACCGGTGGAACCAGCACTACATATGGTGTGGCAGAAACGCTCATAAGGGTCACACGTGTGAAACTGACTCAGACGTGCCTAAGACGAAGGTTCACTCAGAACTTCAGAGTACCTCTCCTTCACCCACGCCACCGGCTTAACACAAAACTCTACACTAAAGGCGTAACACGAGAAAGGCATGCCCGCATCCAAATATAAGTGGGAAAAAGTTTACCTCAGTATGTATCGTCCTACACAAAATATCAAGAGTTCAACCAAAAAATTACAAGGCACGTCAAAAAGCAGGGAAAAAACCTCCAGTCTGAAGAGAAAAGTAATCATCAAAATAAAACTCAGATATGACACAGATGTTGTCGTTACCAGTGAATTTTACATAACCATGATTAATATATTAAAAGAGCCACAACAGAACTGAGAAAACATGAATAGACACGTAATTTCAGCAAAGTGACCGAAACTGTAGGAAAACAGAAGGAACCTGCTTGAGATTCTCTGTCTTCCTCTCTGCCTGCCCCTCCCCCACTCATGCTCTTTCTCTCTCTCTCTCTGTGTCTCTCTCTCTGTCTCTCCAAAAAAAATAACAAAAAAGAAGAAGAAGAAGAAGAAGAAGAAGAAGAAGAAGAAAATGGAAGTGCTAAAAATGAAAAGCCCACTAACACAGATGAAGAATTCCTTGGATGGACGCATCAGTAAACACCTGAAGACAGGTCACTAGAAATTAGCAAAACACGGAGGGGAAAAGAAGAGCATCTAGAAGTTGTGGGTCTAATATCTGCATCACTAGGATCTCAGTAGAAGAAAGAAATACTAAGAAGAAACATTGGAAGAAATAAAGGTGGAGTGTGGGGGATAAGCTGGGTTGACAAGGCATAAAGAAATACAGTCATAAAATGCTCACGCCCGAGTTTCGGTAAACCAGACTGGCACCCCAAGAGTAGGGGGTGAAAAGGCACCCCGAGAATAGGGAGGCACAGAAGTGCCAGGAATAGGGAGGTGCAAAGGCACCCAAAATAGAGAGGGGGTGCAGAGCCCCCAGACTAGAGAGGGAGAGGCAAAAGCCCGAAATAGAAATGGCGCAAAGGTGCCCAATACACAGGTATATGAAATAAACAAGATTAGATGTTCAGGGTAGAAGCACCCCAATTTAGTACTATAGCAGAAAAGCTGCTTTCACAAGAGAATAGGACCAGCTGAGGTAAATTGGTGAATTGGACTATGGACCCCTGCGCTGCAGGCAAAGCAGCCCAGAGTAGAGATGGCTAACAAAAGAATAGGTGCCTTGTCAACCCTGAGGTGACAACCCTGAGGTGTCAACCCTATCTGTCTCATCCCCTAGGCTGGCTGAGGTAAACAGAGGTGCCGCCTCATGTCCGCTGTAAACAACCCTCCTCCCGACTGCCTGGCGCCCGGATTTTGTTTTGTATTAACCCAAACCCCTAACCACAAATATCCTCAAGACCCCTTCCCTCACGTCCACAAGTTAATGTTCACAGATTCATTGTCCCTTTGTGTACGTCCATCACCTTGTTTGTAAGCCTTCTGATCCTAATAAAAACGGGGCAAGGACCCTTACTTGGGGCTCCTGTCGTTTCCCAGACATTAGCCATCTCTCGCTTTCAATCCTGTATCCCACTCTTTTGCTGGACAAGACAGAACTTCAGACCCAGAGTCTACGACAGTGTAGCATTTTCTAAAATTATTAATAGATAACAAAATTAAAGCTCCAAGAAATACAGAAAACAGTAAGCAAGATAAATATAAAAACATTTAAGCATGTAATATTCAAACTTCTGAATACTAAAGACAAAGATACAGACTTGAAGGCAGCCAGAGAAAAAAAGGAAAATTACCTACTGAGGAAGAGAGATGATAATTACAACGAACACCTCATCAGAAAACATATTACAAAGAAATCAGTAAAATAACACATCTAAAACACTTAAGAGGGGCTCCTGGCTGGCTTACTTGGAAGAACATGCGACTCTTGATCTCAGGGTTGTGACTTCGAGCCCACTGTTGGGTGTACATATTACTTAAAAATCAAATCTTAATAAATAAATAAATCCAAATGCTTAAACAACAACAAAAAACAACACACTCAATACTCTGAGAACACTAATCAGAATAAATAGCAAAAGAATTTTGTCAATCCTCAAAAAACTAAAAATAGAACTACCCTATGACCCAGCAATTGCACTACTAGGCATTTATCCATGGGATACAGGTGTGCTGTTTCAAAAAGACACACGCACCCCCATGTTTATAGCAGCACTATCAACAATAGCCAAAGTATGGAAAGAGCCCAAATGTCCATCGATGGATGAATGGATAAAGAAGATGTGGTATATATATACAATGGAGTATTACTTGGCAATCAAAAAGAATGAAATCTTACCATTTGCAATTATGTGGATGGAACTGGAAGGTATTATGCTAAGCAAAATTAGTCAGAGAAAGACAAATATCATATGACTTCATTCATATGAGGACTTTAAGAGACAAAACAGTTGAATGTAAGGGAAGAGAAGCAAAAATCATATAAAAACAGGGAGGGGGACAAAACAGAAGAGACTCTTAAATATGGAGAACAAACACAGGGTTGCTGGAGGGGTCGTGGGAGGGGGATGGGCTAAATGGCTAAGGGGCATTAAGGAATCTTTTCCTGAAATCATTGTTGCACTATACGCTAATTTGGATGTAAATTTAAAATAAATTAAATTTTAAAAAAAGAATTTTGTCAGATACATGCATGATTTGCAAATTTTTTTTCCTCTAGCTTGCCTTTTCATGGGGCTTGAATTCATGACCCTGAGATCAACAGTTGCACACTCTACTGACTGAGCCAGGCAACTGTATCTAAAAATTTTAGTTTTGATAAAGTATATTATTGATACTTGATATTGATTATTGATAAAGTTTATTATTATGGTGTTTGTCTTTGACCTATTTCATTTAGCATAATACTCTCTGGGTCTATCCATGTTGTCACAAATGGCAAGATTTGGTTCTTTTTTATGGCTGAGTAATATTCCACTGTGTATATCTATATACCACATCTTCTTTATGCATTCATCCACTGATGGACACCGAGGTTGTTTCCATATTTTGGCTATTGTAAGTAATGCTGCAACAAACACAGGGATCTATATCTTTTCAAATCAGTGTTCTACTTTTTTCTTTTTATAAAGACCCAGAAGTAGAATTGCTAGATCATAGGGTAGTTATATTTTTAATTTTTTGAGGGCTCTCCATACTGTTTTACATAGTGGATGAAGCAACTTACATTCCCCCCAAGAGTGCTCAAGGGTTCCCTTTTCTCTACATCCCCACCTACATTTGCTATTTCATTCCTTTTTATGCCCGAATAGCACTCCATTTTTGTATACACGTGTTGTTTATCCATTTTTACATCAATGAACACTTGCGTTGTTTCTACCTTTGGGCTCTTGTGGAAAATGCTGCAATGAGTACTGGCACCTATCTTTTTTTATTATTATTATTTCTGAGAGATAGAGAGAGACAGAGACAAGCAGGGGAGGGCAGAGAGAGAGAGGGAGACACAGAATGTGAAGCAGGCTCCAGGCTCTGAGCTGTCAGCACAGAGTCCGACGCGGGGCTCAAACTCACGAGCCATGAGACCATGATTTGAGCCGAAATCAGACACTTAACCGACTGAGCTACCCAGGGGCCCCCGGCACATGACTATCTAATGGAGCATCTGTTTTCCACTCTTTGCGGTGTGTATGTAGGTGCAGAATTGCTAGGTCATATGGGAAAGCTATGTGTAGCCTTTCGAAGAACTGCCAATCTGTTTTCTGCAACGCCTGCACCATTTTATATTCCCTCCAGCAATGTACCAGGGTCCCAATTCCTCTACATCCTTGCTTACACTTACTATTTCCATTTTTTCTTATTTTAGCCATCCCGGTAGACATGAAGTGGTACCTATTATGATTCTGATTTGCATTTCCTAAGTACTAAAGACTTGGAGCAACTTTTCAAGTGCTTATTTGTCCATTTGTAGATCATCTTTGTAGAAATGTCTATTCAAGTCGTTTGCCCTGATTTTAATTGTAGTGTTTGGGGTTTTTTTGTCGTTGATTTTTAGTTCTTTCTATACTCTGGATATTATACCCTTATCAGTTATATGATTTGCAAATATTGTCTCCCATTCTGTAGATTATCTTTCTACTTTCTTGATAGTGTTCCTGAATGTGCAATTTTTTGGATATCGACGAAGGTAAATTTATCTACTTTTGTTACTGGTGTTGTTTGTATCATATTATCTAAGAATCTTCTGCCAGGTTTAAGCTCATGAATATTTACCGCTTTGTCTTCTTCAAAGAGTTTCATGGTTTCAGCTCTCATATTTATGTACCATGTGGTGGCCAGTCTGGAAACCGGGCAATGGTCTATTATTTCCAGGCTCAAAGTCTTTGATATGCTGCTTAGGCGCAGACCCACACATACACAGCTTTGGAGTGAGTCCAGGAGTCTATTAACAACTTCATGAGTTTGCTTTCTTAAGCTCCTCCCCTTCTCTGCAATCTCCCCACTATTTTTGGATTCTCTTTAGAATCCTTCAGCCAGAAAACTGGGACTTTATTTACCTTGATATGCCACACTCTTCTCCAACATCTGAGACTAAAATTGGAATGAGAGAGATAAACTATTAATAGACATCTGTCCCACAGTTTGGGGAGCACGGTTCTTCTGACTGGGGAGGAAGAATCGTCTCTCTCAGATGTTTAGATGCTGATTTAACTCACTATGGGGTATATGCAAACGTTGGGGGACAATTCGCAGTATGGAGGAATTAGCTACTATTACCAACTGTATGGATACATTTCAAAGGCATTATCCTTAGCAGAACAATGTTTCCATTTGTATGGAAAATTGGTATGCAATTCTAGAGTAAACAACATAATGTATGGTAATAGTGACAGAAAGCACAGCCTATCTGCTGAGCCAGGGAATATGGGGATTGACTGACTACCAAGAGACACAAAGGATTATGTTGAGGTGGTGTAAGTATTGTATATTTTTATTATGTGGTCATGACTGACAAAGATTCTCTCTTTAACCAAACTCTAATCAGGCTGTGCTAAGAAATGTTTCACGTAGGCCTCCACTTTTGAACTTCGGTGTTCATCTCTGCACTGTGCTATTTTAGCAAGAGTCTTAAGCCAGTTTAGCCAGAATCCCTCATTCTCCCCATCTAATCACCCCTCTGATCTGATGGAGCTCCTCACCTCCTACCATCCCCCAGAGGGAAGGGCCTGTCTTCAGCCAGAATCCTGTTAGGTTGGCGCAATCCCCCCTATTCCTCATGTTTGCCCTTAGCAGTTTTCCATCTATGAGCCCTGGCCCTGCTCCTTGGCTAGTATTCAAAGTTGAGCCCAATCTCCCACCCCCCCCACCCCCCCCACCCCCCGGGCAGGGACCCATGGCAGCAATCCCTACGCCTATCATAGTATTCCTGAATAAAGACTGCCTTACTGTTCTTTTACATGGCTCATGCATAATTTGTCCTTTAGTATTAGTGACATAAACGTATCGTAATTCATCAAAATGTACACCTAAAATAGGTGCATTTTAAGTAAATTATTCCTCAAATAGTTATATTTTTAAATGAGAACAAAAAACCCAGAATGAAAAAAAGGCTGCTGAACGAAAAACATTAATTTTTCCCCAAGGTCCTGGGCCGTAAACACTTACAGGAACCCATTTTGACTCTAGCTACAAAAAAAACTAGAAAGTATTAGGCATTCTCTGGAATGGTGAAAATTAAGGAGGTTATAGATGCAAAGTATCAAGTATAAACTTAGCTACAGATGAAGTCGTTTTTTTTGCAAAATAAACTTAATAACCTCCACGTGATTCTGTATTTTTGTGGACCCACAAAACGGAAAATGAATGGGTCGTTATAATGTAATTAATCGTGTACTTCAGTATTACATTTGCAGTGATAAATTCAAACCCAGTGACAAAAACTGTTATAAAAATATGATTGAATTCTATATATCTAAAACAAACTCCATAACTGAAATGCAGCTTCTTTATTAATATTTACAGAGTTCAAACGGAATCTTGTTTAAGTTAGTTGCTTGTTATTACACTTGATTTACGCAGAAACCAGAAGTTCTTCTTTTGACCACTAGATAGAGCTTTGATATTAACGTAAATCTATTGAAAGCTTGATAGTTGTCTTCTATACATGCATTGCTTTGCCTCTAAACATTTTGCTTCCAGACCTGTTTAAGCAGGTGCTGAAAAGACATTTAACTTTGCCCGCTGTCAGCTAAACCATGAGTTAGAAATTCCCTTCCCACAAGGCATGCTACTTAGCGTTTTGTCCATAGCTCTTTGAGGGAATGAGATGAGAATCCATCGATTGTCCTCAAGAAGGTCTAGTGTCAAAGAAGTGACACTGGACCGGTTGAAAGAATAATTAACGATTCCTAATTATTTGTGTCACGGCCACACTTATTAGACTAGTTCAGATGAAACTGATTCCATAAAATTATAATCTTTGGGAAAATTCAGTCGGAACATTACGAATGTCACAGTAAGTATCTTCAGCAGCCCCCCTCACTCTCTGCCCATTCCCCACTCTCTCTCTCTCTCTCTCTCTCTCTCAAAATTAAATAAACATTAAAAAGAAAAAAACTGTAGGTCTGAAATTACTTCAGCACTGGGACTGGAGAAGCAAGTAAACACTCACACCTGGCCTAACAATTCTCCCTAACTGGGGGGAATTTCCATAGTTTCTACGGCTGAAAATATAAAGACCCCAAAATATGGAAAAATTACATCCTACATTTTCAATAAATGTAAGGTAAAGCTCACATTTATAGCTTTCCCTGCAAAATTATATTCCAAAATTGGCAAGAGCTATAAGTGAATCGAAGTACCTAGAAATAACGGCAAGACACCAAATTTTATATAAAGTCAATCACAAATACATTTCAACATAAAGACATGTATATACCAAATTAATTGGATTGTTTTGGGGTGGTTGGGGCTATGGCTGTGTTTATTTTTCACTTTCTATTTGCTATCTTTTAAAATGTGACTTTATCATTTTAAATTAGGAAAATACAGGGCGCCTGGGTGGCTCAGTCAGTTGAGCATGCGACTTCGGCTCAGGTCATGATCTCCCGGTCTGTGAGTGCGAGCGCCGCGTCGGGCTCTGTGCTGACAGCTCGGAGCCTGGAGCCTGCTTTGGATTCCGTGTCTCCCTCTCTCTCTACCCCTTCACTGCTTTCTTTCTTTCTCTCTCTCTCTCTCTCTCTCAAAAATAAACATTAAAAAAAAAAAAAAAAGGAACCGAGCTGAGATCAAGAGCCAGATGCTTCACTGACTGAGCCAACCATGTGCCCCTAAGATGACTATCTATGAACAAAAACGCATCTGAGAAAGATCAGGAGTCCACTTAAGAAGCTTCGGCAACATGGTGGAACGAAAAACCTGAGAATAACTGCACAATAAAGGGCAGAAAGAACACTTCAATTTGCCCACATCTTCCAGTCCCCCAAGCTGGCACTGCTCTGGACCAAGGGGGAAACCCACAGTCAACAGAGCTCCCCACCACCAGCAAAAGGAGAGCGGGGGCGGGGGGGGGGGGGGGGGGCGCCTGGGTGCCTCAGCCGGTTAAGAGTTTGACTCTCGATTTCAGCTCAGGTCCTGATCTCAGGTGTCATGAGTTCAAGCCACGAGCTGGCTTGGAATTCTCCCCCTCTCTCGAGCCCCGCCCCTGGCTTGCACTTTCTCTATCTCAAAATAAATAAATAAACTTTAAAAAAAGAAAGAAAGGGAGACTGGGATGAGGGGCCAGGATCGCCAGCCTTTCGTGGCACCGCACAGAGGCCTCACTTAGGTTTCCCCTTGGCCGAGAACAAGAAAGAAGGTTGGTGGTAAGCAGTGTCGGCCACGGTGGGATCCGGGTCCCGGGGCCCTGCTCCGCAAAGGACCCCCCGCAGCCCGTGCCGCTCAGGACCCCAACGGCCCTTGGGGATGCGGCAGGCCCCGTCAGCTTTCGTCACCAAGGACCTCCTCGCGGGCCCCAGCCGGCTGTCACGCTGTCACGCGGAAGAACCCAGCGGCTCTCGCGGCCCAGCAGACGCCAGCCTTCTGGGTCCCTCCCCAGCCCCGCCCCTCCCCCCGCTGCTGGAGCCCAGGCTCCCCGCCCGCAGCCAGCCCCGCCTCTGCAGCCGCGTGCGTGCAAAACGCCCGCCTGGACCCCCACGGCTGAACCCCCACCGCCGTGCCTGCCCTCACGGCCAGCCCTCGCGGTGAGTCACCTGCCGGCCGCCCGCCTGACAGCGTCACTGGCCTCCAACGGGCCCCCGAGCTGCGTCGGTGCCCCGGACGCGCCCCGCGGCCGCCGGTGCGCCCGCGGTCCGACCCGGCCCCACTGCCGGCCCCGGCCCCCCTGCCCCAACCGCACGTTGTGTCCGCAACCCACCCCTGCAGGCGACCGGGCGCGCGCAACCACATCTGGCCACCGCCGCTGCCTCCCCTGGTCCCTAGCCACCGGACCTGGAGGTACTTCTCAGGACCTCAACGACCCTTGTAGCCACTGCAAATCACCTGCAGCCCTGGCCGAGGATAAAGCAATCGGCGATGTCAGTGGGCCCCAGCGGCCCGAGCGGATGACACACGTGCGAACACGGAGCAGCCGCGCGCTTCGGTATCTGGTGCCCGGGGCCACTAGACCTTGAGTCACGGCAGGCTGCAGCGTGCCTCCGCCCAGGTGAACGTCTTCTCTTCCCGAAGCCAAACACTATTTGAATATAATTTAAAGGTAAGATTAATCGCAGGCGCACTTTTTAAACTCAGGCCAACAACTCAACAGTGCGTGGGGTCGGCAAGCTCTCGGTGAAGGGTCAGATAGTAAGTATTTTAGATTTCTGGGCCAAGTGATTTCTGTTCAACTAGTCAACTCCACTTTTGTGGTTTATGTACGTAAAGGGCTCAGAGGTGTTCCAATAAAACTTTATTCATATAGGAACAGGCGGCTGGCCCCTGGGCCACAGCTTGTTGACTTCTGCTTAATGGTGGAGATTAAACGGAATAAAAATACACGACCAAAAAGCAAGCATAGAAAGAGGAACAAAAGATACACAGAGCAGATGTAATAAGTAAACAACTGCTACCAAGATGGTAGATTTTAATCCAACCATAATTATAGTTTCATTAAGCATAATATTCCCCGGGTGCCAGGGTGGCTCAGTCAGTTGAGCGTCCGACTCTTGATTTTGGCTCAGGTCCGGATCTCGTGGTGATGAGGTCGAGCCCCACGTCAGGCTCTATGCTGGGCATGGAGCCTGCATAAGCCTCTCTCTCTCTCCCCCTCTGCCCCTCACCCCTCCATTCTCAAAAATAATTTAAAAAATTTTAAAAAGGCAAGACACAAATAGAAGCTGGATATAAGAAATTCTTTTCAAATAAAAGGGGAATAGATACATTAAAAATAAAAAGGTTGGGAAAAAATACAGAATAAAAAAAATCTAGAGAAAGGTGGAGTAGCTACATTCATATCAGATAAACTACACTTCAGGAGTAATATTACCAGCGATAAAGAGGGATATCACATATTTACAAAGGGGTTGGTTTTCCAAGACAACATGACAATCCCGTGTGTGTACCCACTTAACAACAAACTTCAAATAACAGACCTAACAGGAGAAATGGACAAATCTATAATTATATTTGGAGACTTCAACACTCCTCTCCTAGTTATGGATGCAATAATTAGAAAGAATAATGAGAAAGAAAACCAGTAATGAGACAGAAGACCTGAACAACATCAGAATTACACATATATTCAGTTGAACACAGAACATTTACCAGTGTAGACCACATTCTGGGCCATAAGGAGAAAGCTTGGTGAATTTATAAGGACTCAAATCATACAAAATACTATTTATGACAACAAAGGAATGAAATTAAAATTCCAAAAAGGACAAAACTCAGGAAAACACACAAATGCTTGGAAACTAAAAGATACAACTCAGAATAACCAATAAGTCAAAGAAGAAATCAAAAGGAAAATTAGAAAGCATTGTGAAATGAATGAAAATGAAAACATAGGGGCACCTGGCTGGCTCAGTCGGTGGAACGTGCGACTCTTGATCTCAGGGTCGTGAGTTCGAGCCCTGCATTGGGTACAGAGATTACTTAAAAGTAAAATCTTAGGAAAAAAAAAATAAAAACATAACATATGAACATCTGTGAGATATAACCAAGGCAGTGATTAAATAAAAACTTGGAGCATTAATTTCCTACATAAAAAGTCTGAAAATTTGAGCAAAATTCTCTCCTTAAGAAACATTCAAAATTACACCCAGATAGGCAGGAAGTGAATAATAAAGAGCATAACTCAACAAAATTGCAAACTTCACAACTTAAAATATTAATTCCACAGGGCACCTGAGTGGCTCAGTAGGTTGAGCGTCCAACTTCAGCTCAGGTCATGATCTCACGGTTCGTGAGTTCAAGCCCCACGTCTGGCTCTGTGCTGACAGCTTGGAGCCTGGAGCCTGCTTCAGATACTGTCTGTCTGTCTGTCTGTCTCTCTCTCTCTCTCTCTCTCTCTATCACACAAATGGATAAACATTAAGAAAATTTAAATATTCCATATAGCAGAGCAATTTGTATGCCAGGTGATTGCAATGATTTCAATTAGACGCGTACTTCTCTAAAGCCACGTCTCTCTCATGTCAGAAAAGGGACTGTAACTGACTGAAGTCTATGGAGCTGAATGGTGCTCACAAAAGGTATGCAAATCCATTGAACCACCTTGCTACACTCAAAGTTCTCACACAGGCGCACTCAAATTCCCGCTCTGGGATTCGTAAGAGAAAAAAGAACATAGGCTATCACCAACAACTGACCTCTTCACAACTCCTCAGTTGATCATACGGTTATTTGCTGCAGCATAGTAATGGGCTTTTGAGGTCACTACTGTAAATTGCTAAAAAGTAAACTGATTACTTTAATAAAACATATGTTTGGAAACAGCGCACGGCTTCTCACATTTAGAAGAAAGGCTTAAGGAGAATTAACAAAACGCTACTTCCTAAGGCTGTTTCTCCCCCAAGAGTACTTTCTCATGGGTTTGCATGAAAGGACGTTTATGGTTGCATATGGTTAAAAAAAATAGGTAAAAAATACTACTAAATCAAACTCAAATATTATGGAAATTGCCAAAGTTTCCAAAGTGTTGAATTCTGTAAATGCAACCAAGCAGTCACAACAAACTGTTCCACAATTCCAGGTGTATGTTTGATGTTCAAGGAGACAACTAACGCCCTTAAAACTCGAATAAATTAAAAAATGCTGTTACCTCTCTTTTAATTAATGTTTTAATTTGCACAACTGTCAGTGAAGGAGAAAACAGAAATCATGCTAATGAAAGCAAATGAGTACATTTCAATAATAAAAGAGAAAACATTAATATTTGTGACTTTAATACATTGCAAACTATAATTAGTTGTTCTCTAAACTATGCCGAATGTTGCATACAAACTAAACTATTTGCAGATTATGCCTACAGCAACTATGCATTCTTCCATTACCATAATGTTGTTTGAAAAAGCGTCTCAAATATTATGGATAGTTTTCAAGATTGTATGATTTTTAAAAGTTTGCGAGCCACAACAGATACCATTTGCTAGCATAAAGTTTTATCAGTTGCCGTTGAAAAATAAGACACGTGTTAAGTAGGTGTAAGCGAACTTGCACAGCCCGCCTTGAGAACACCAAGGGAAATTCTTACTGAAAGAGATGCTCTGGCTCCTCCTGACTGCTTATAGCAAAAGGTGAGAAGATAGAAAGGAAGAAATGATTTAACGATGGAATTGGTAGGCAAAAAGGAAGAACTTAAAGATTTGAGACAATTCTCACCCTATCCGTATTGCACACACAAAAAAAATTGCGAACACTAAGCATGTGGCCACGTGACCATTTCATAAGGAAATGAGTATGAACGTGAACCACTTACTTACCGGGCACCCCAGGAGGAAACTGCCATTTTGAACGGAAGGGGAAGGAGGTGACAAGGAACGAGGAGCAATGAGCTTCTTAGATTTTACAGATGGGACCACAGAGGTACATGGTTGAGAACACGCGGTATTCTCCAAAAAAAGACCCTGAGGGTGATTCAGAGATGATCAGGGCTGCCTTCTGATCAGTTTCAGAAGGGTGGCGGCCACCGGCCACCGCTCTGCTTTCAGGAGGCCAGACAGCCTCCCAGAGCCATAGAGGCAGGGCTGCTCAGCTCTATGACGGTAGGGGCCACACGACAGAGCCCCGGAGGTGCAATCCATGCCCAGAAGACACCTTCAGAGGCAGTACTTCCAGCCCAGTGGGTTCAGGTGAGACCTCCACCCCTAGTGGACCCAGAAGACTGAACTGCTGTTGCAGTGAACCTGAAGGACACAGCGTGGAGCCGGAGAATTATTCTAGAAACTTCAGATCTCATGGAGTTTGCCTTGCCAGATTTTGAGCTTGCTTAGGATCCATCCCTCCTTCCTTCCTTCCTATGTTCTCCCTTTTGGGACCGGACTGTCTATCTTATGCCTGTCCCACCATTATAATTTGGAAGCATATAAACTGGCTTCACATATTCACAGCTGGGGAGGGATTTTTGTCTCAGTATGAATCCTCACTTGGATCTCCGGGATATCTGATGTCGACGACATTTAGGTGAGACTGTGAAATGCTCTTGGAAACTGGAGAAATGATAGGGAGCAGCAGTGCAGGATGTGTGGGGCACCATGCATGCAACGTTTGGACAGAAATTCGAGATGTCAGAGTAGCAACGCACCTTCAGGCATGCCTGCAGCTTAGGTATGATTCTGGAATATACTAGAGTTTCCCTGAAACTCTTTGATCTGTTCCCATTGGCACCTAGTCTTCCCAAACACCCGTGCGCCCTTCTCTGGAGGACCCAGCTATGTTCACTGTTTGGACTTTGGTGGAAGGTTTCACTGGTGAATACATAGGTCAAAAATAATGAAACTCTGTACACTTCGTGCACTTTCTTGCAGGCCAGTTATATTTTAATAAAACTGTTGATTAAAATAGTACTTACTATGAGAAACGCAAAACAACTTTGGCAAAGATTTTGAGGGGTAGGAGATTATTTTCTCACCAGCATTATTTAGAAATGCTGTAGCATGGTGATCATTTTTTTTTTTAAAGACTGACATTTACTCTATGTTATTCTTTCTTTAAAATACCTTACAGACAATACTTCCCTTTACTGCGTGCATGGGGACTAGCAAGAAAGCGGTCTAATCAATGTTTGGTTTGTGGCATGGGTATTAGTTTCCTATACAAAGGAAAGGATACTCAATGGGGAAAAACTGAGAGCTTTTCCCCTAAGGTCAGGAACAAGACAAGGGTGTCCACCCTCATCACTTTTATTCAACATAGTACTAGAAGACCTGGCCACAGCAATCAGACAACAGAAAGAGAAAAAAAGGCATCCAAAATGGTAAAGAAGTAAAACTCTCACTATTTGCAGATGACAGGATACTATACATGGAAAACTCCAAAGACTCCACCAAAAAAAAAAAAAAAAAAAAACGCTAGAAACTAAATAAAGTCAAGTCACAGGATACAACACAAACATGCAGAAATCTGTTGCATTTCTAGACACAATAACGAAACAACAAAAAGAGAAATTAAGAAAACAATCACATGTGCTATTACACCAAAAATAATAAGACACCCAGGAACAAACCTAACCAAAGAGGTGAAAGAGTTGTACTCTGAAAAGCTATTAAGATATTGATGAAAGAGGGGAGTCTGGCTGGCTCAATCAGGAAAGTGTGCAACTCTTGATCTTGAGGTTGTAAGTTCGAGCCCCATGTTGGGTGTAGAGATTACTTAAAAAAATAAAATCTTAAAAAAATTGATGAAAGAAATTGGAGATGACACAAAGAAATGGAGAGACGTTTCATGCTTGTGGATTAGGGAACAAATATTGTTAAAATGTCGACACTACCCAAAGCAATCTACACATTTAATGCAATCCTTATCAAAATACCAACAGCATTTTCCACAAAACTAGAACAATCCTTCAATGTGTATGGAACCACAAAAGACCCCAAATAGCCAAAGCAATTTTTTATTATAGTTTTATTTTTTTAATATGAAATTTATTGTCAAATTGGTTTCCATACAACACCCAGTGTTCATCCCAACAGGTGCCCTCCTCCATGCCCATCACCCACTTTCCCCTCCCTCCCAACCCTCATCAACCCTTAGTTTATTCTCAGTTTTTAAGAGTCTCTTATGGTTTGGCTCCCCCCCTCTCTAACTTTTTTTTTCCCTTCCCCTCCCCCATGGTCTTCTGTTAAGTTTCTCAGGATCCATATAAGAGTGAAAACATATGGTATCTGTCTTTCTCTGAATGACTTATTTCACTTAGCATCACACTCTCCAGTTCCATCCACATTGCTACAAAAGGCCAGATTTCCTTCTTTCTCATTGCCAAGTAGTATTCCATTGTGTATATAAACCACAATTTCTTTATCCATTCATCAGCTGATGGACATTTAGGCTCTTTCCATAATTTGGCTATTGTTGAAAGTGCTGCTATACACATTGGGGTACAAGTGCCCCTCTGCATCAGCACTCCTGGATCCCTTGGGTAAATTCCTAGCAGTGCTATTGCTGAGTCATAGAGTAGATCTATTTTTAATTTTTTGAGGAACCTCCACACTGTTTTCCAGAGCGGCTGCACCAGTCTGCATTCCCACCAACAGTGCAAGAGGGTTCCCGTTTCTCCACATCCTCTCCAGCATCTAGTCTCCTGATTTCTTCATTTTAGCCACTCTGGCTGGTGTGAGGTGATATCTGAGTGTGGTTTTGATCTGTATTTGCCTGATGAGGAGTGACGTTGAGCATCTTCTCATGTGCCTGTTGGCCATCCGGATGTCTTCTTTAGAGAAGTGTCTATTCATGTTTTCTGCCCATTTCTTCACTGGATTATTTGTTTTTCGGGTGTGGAGTTTGGTGAACTCTTTTTAGATTTTGGATACCAGCCCTTTGTCCGATATGTCGTTTGCAAAAATCTTTTCCCATTCCATCGGTTGCCTTTTAGTTTTGTTGATTGTTTCCTTTGCAGTGCAGAAGCTTTTTATCTTCATGAGGTCCCAATAATTCATTTTTGCTTTTCATTCCCTTGCCTTTGGGGATGTGTCAAGTAAGAAATTGCTGCGGCTGAGGTCAGAGAGGTTTTTTTCCTGCTTTCTCCTCTAGGGTTTTGATGGTTTCCTGTCTCACATTCAGGTCCTTTATCCATTTTAAGTTTATTTTTGTGAATGGTGTAATAAAGTGGTCTAGTTTCATCATTCTGCACATTCCAGTTCTCCCAGCACCATTTGTTAAAGAGACTGTCTTTTTTCCATTGGATATTCTTTCCTGCTTTGTCAAAGATTAGTTGGCCATACGTTTGTGGGTCTAGTTCTGGGGTTTCTATTCTATTCCATTGGTCTATGTGTCTGTTTTTGTGCCGATACCATGCCATCTTGATGATTACAGCTTTGTAGTAGAGGCTAAAGTCTGGGATTGTGATGCCTCCCGCTTTTAGCCAAAGCAATTTTGTAAAGAAAAGCAAAGCTGGAAGTATCACAATCTCAGACTTCAAGTGATATTACCAAGCTGTAGTAATTAAAACAGTATGGCACTGGCACAAAAAGAGACATGGAGATCAATAGAACAGAATAGAAAACCCAGAAATAAAGCCACAATTATATAGTCAATTCATCTTCGACAAAGCAGGAAAGAATATCAAATGGGAAAAAGAGTCTCTTCAATGAATGGTGTTGGGAAAAGTGGACAGCAACATGCAAAAGAATGAAACTTGACCACTTTTTTTTTTTTCAACGTTTATTTATTTTTGGGACAGAGAGAGACAGAGCATGAACAGGGGAGGGGCAGAGAGAGAGGGAGACACAGAATCAGAAACAGGCTCCAGGCTCTGAGCCATCAGGCCAGAGCCCGACGCGGGGCTCGAACTCACGGACCGCGAGATCGTGACCTGGCTGAAGTCGGACACTTAACCGACTGCGCCACCCAGGCGCCCCTTGACCACTTTCTTACACTGTACACAAAAATAAATTCAAAATTGATGAAAGACCTACATGTGAAACCTGAAACTATAACATCCAGGAAGAGAGCACAGGCAGTAATTTCTCTGACATCGGCCACAGAAACATTTTTCCTGAGGCAAGGGAAACAAAAGCAAAAATAAACTATTGGGACTATATCAATATAAAAAGCTTCTGCACAGGGAAGGAAACAATCAACAAACTAAAATACAATCTAGAGTGGGAGAAGATATTTGCAAATGACATATGTGATAAAGGGTTAATATCCAAAATCTATAAAGAACTTATACAACTCAAAACCCAAAAAAAAACAATTCAATCAAAAAATCGGCAGGGATGCCTGCATGGCTCAGTTGGTTATGCTCGGACTTTGGCCCAGGTCATAATCTTGCCAGTCGTGAGTTTGAGCCCCGCCTTGGGCGCTCTGCTCTCAGTGCAGAGCCTGCTTTGGATCCTCTGTCTCCCTCTCTCTCTGCCCCTCCACTGCTTGCTCTCTCTCGCTCTCTCAAAAATAAACACTTTAAAAAATGGGCGGAAGACATGAACAGACATTTCTCCAAAGACATCCAGATGGCCTATGGGCTCATGAAAGCATGTTCACTCATCATCACTCATCATCAGGGAAATGCAAATCAAAACTACAATGAGATATCACCTCACACCTCTTAAAAAATTTTTTTAATCACATTTTGATTCTAACCAACCAGCTTACAACCCCAGAATATAAAACTGTGTGTGGGGCCAGGCACTCTGGTGCGCTGCTGGTGGGAACGCAAACTGCCGCAGCCGCTGCGGAAATCAGCATGGAGGCTCGTCACAAGGTCTCACGTAGAACCACACGACCCAGCAATGCCACCGCTGGGTGTCGATCCGAGGGGACGGGAACGCCAACTCAGAAACATATCCACGCACCCCCACGTTCGCTGCAGCATCGTTCACGACAGCCAAGATGTGGAAACCACCCACGCGTCCGCCCCCAGATGAATGGATTTAAAAAAAAACAAAAAGGGAGATTACTGAGCCATCAGAAAGGATGAAATCTTGCCACCTGCGACAACACGGGTGACCTTGAGGGCGTCACACTAAGTGAAACAAGTCAGACAGAGCCGGACAAATACCACATGGTCTCACTTGCATGTGGAATCTTCACCAAAAAAAGGGAACTCCCAGATACAGATAACCAATTGGCGGTTGGCTACGGTGGGGAAGGGGGTCAAAAGGCACACGCTTCCAGTTATAAATAAATAAGTCACGGGGATGTCACGTTCAGCACGGCGACTATAGTTAACGACACCGTATCATATATTTGAAGGTGCTCATCACAAGAGAAAACAACGTGTGAGTACGTGTGGTGACAGAGGTTAACCAGACTCACCGCGGTGATCGTCTGTTTGCAATATACGCAAATGGTGAATCTCGTCTTGCACCTGAAGCTAGTAGGTTCCCCATCGGTCACGGCTCAATAACGAATTTAAAAATTAAAAAACCACGGCCAGCCTCTCTGTCACCTGGTGCCAGGCACAGAGGCACTCAGGAGACTCTGGGCGAGCTGAGCGCGGCTGAAGGAGCAGGCTCTTCACCAAAACCGGAGCCCCGAAGGCACCGGAACGCCTCCGTCTCTCGGCCCCGGATCTGACCGGCCGTGAGGTTTGGCCACCTCTGCCAGAAAGCCATCCTCGGAATCTCATCAGCCTTTCCATTCGCGTTGCTACAGCCTCCTATCGCGCTCACACCACTCCCGCTCTGGCCTCGCCCCCAGTCGGCACGGAGACAGAAGGAAATCCCAAATCCCCGGTCCCCACTTCCCAATCCCCACGGGAAGGGGCTCAGCACGGGAGCTCCAAGCTCCTCCCGGGCTATTTCTCACCACCCCCTCCACCCCACCCAACCTGGGCTCCGGGCACAGGAGCCACGGCCTTTCCCGGAGACCTCGCACGCGGTCACGGCTCACCGCCGATGCTCACGCCGCTTTTTCCACCTGTAACGGCCTTCGCACCCCCCACCCCTCTCACCCCTTTCTCCACATGTAACGGCCTTCGCACCCCCCACCCCTCTCACCCCTTTCTCCACCTGTAACAGCCTTCGCACCCCTTCACCCATCTCACCCCTTGCCAGTCAGAGCCCACTCCGCCAACCGAGATCTCCTCTGACCCCCGGGAGAGGGTCCATCAATTCCTCCTCCAAACTCCCGTAGCTATCTAGGCTTATTTGTTTCTCATGACATTAGGAGGCAGTATCCTTGAGGAGGAAAAGTGGAGCCAGATGGGTTCTGTTTAAAAGCCTGGATCTACCACTTATTAGGAGTCTGACTTTGGGCACGTCATCTAACCGCTCTATGCCTTAATTTCCTTGTAACAAATGTGTAGGATAGAAATACTCAAAGCATATTTCCCTTGTTCATTCCTGGCGTGTTCCATGTGCCAGTGTGCACGCTCTCTCTGCACACGCACACGTGTATATACACACATGCATATAATATACACACACACACACACATATATATATACACATATATACCAGAGATAGAGATAGGTACAATGCAGGTACTCAGTAAGTATTTGTTGAGCGAATAAAAATTAGGATATTCGCACTGAAGACTTCTCACTTGAACTCCTTAATCCCACTGAACATCTGTACTCTGATCACAGGGTAGAGCAAAGGTACCAAAATGACAGAAATGTAATCACCTCTCACTTCCAGTCCGGCATCCACCAGCTCTGTGCCGGTCATCACCGCCATCATTCTCTTCCTGCACTCCCGTTCCTATGTGCCCTGGATTCCAAGGAGATACAACACATAAGTACCTTTGCAATTGCATCTGGCATAGCTATACTGATATGAGATAAAGTAAAATTTACAGCAACATGAATTAGTAGAGATAAAGACCTTAACTTCATAAGGATAAAAGGCTTAATCCATCAGGAATATATGACAGATGTCTGTCATTTTGTTTGTGCTGAGAGTGTACCCAGAATATATAAAAGGTTAACTGGTACAATTATAATGAGAAATTGAAGTATCTGCAAACGTAGCACAGTGGTCTCGGTAATGGATTAGCCAAGCAGATAAAAATATTAGGAAAGATACTGAAAATTAGAATTAAACCATTAACAGTTCTAACATTGTAACTACTGCATAATTATTGAAGAATACAAATTCTAATAACCACACAGTGAACATCTGTAAACATGGACTATATCTTTGGCCACAAAGCTAGCCTTAGTAGAAATCAAATGATTTCAGTTATGGAACATTCTGTGTGATCACAAAGTTATGTCAGACATCAATTTCAAAAATGTAAAATGAAAATTCTCATGTCTTTAGAAACTTAAAAAAAACACTTTAAAAATCTTTGCATAAACAAGAAAGTCTTAATAGAAATTAGAACTATCTTGAAGTATAAATTAATACAAATACCATATCTAAATATGTGGGATGAAGATAAAGTCATGCTTAGCAGGAAATTTATTCCTTAAATGCATATGTTATAAGAGACCAAAGCATGAAAATTAATGCACCAATCATCTACTTCAATAAGTTTAGAAAAGAAATGGAAAAATAAACCCCCAAAATATAAAAGGAAGACATTATTAAAGATGAAAGCCAAATTACTAACAAACAGGGGCACCTGGCTGGGTCAGTCAGTGGCGTGTGTCTCTTGATCTTGGGGTTGCAGGTTCGAGCCCCACATTGGCTGTAGAGATTATTTAAAATCATTTTTAAAAAATACCAAATTGGGGCGCCTGGGTGGCTCAGTCGGTAGAGCATCCAACTTCGGCTCAGGTCCTGATCTCATGGTTCATGAGTTCCAGCCCCACATCGGGCTCTGTCAGCACAGAGTCCGCTTGGGATCCTCTGTTACCCACCCCCCGGCCTTTCTCTGCCCCTCCCCTGCTCGCTCTCTCTCTCTCTCTCTCTCTCTCAAAAATGAACATTTAAAAGAAAATAGCAAATACACAATAACAAATACATAAATAACAATTTATGTCCTTAGACATAAATAATAAAATTATCAGATTTCTGATTTCAGCACTGACATGGAAAGGACTGAACAAATTGAAAATCGACAACTTTGCTTAGATCCTTCAGAAACCAGGTATCGGGGCAAACCTACACCCCAAAATCTATAAACACCCGCAAATACGGTGAATCGTAACAAAGAACTGCTAACCTGCAGAAGCCGCTGGACCCATAAACTGGTGAGAACACCTAGAAGCTAAGAGACCAGATGCTTTTATTTTTAAGAGAGACAGCATGAGCGGGTAGGGACGGAGAGAGAGAGAGAGAAAGACAATTCCAAGCAGGCTCCGCACTGTCACTGGTGAGCCCCATGTGGGGGCTGAACTCAGGAACCGAACCGTGAGATAAGGACCTGAGCCGAAATCAAGAGTGGAAGCTTAACCGACTGAGCCACCCAGGCGTCCTGACAAGATGCTTTTCGTAAGTGGCTAATGAGTAGCAGTCAATGCAGATATTTTGCTTATCTCTGTAAAAAATTCATGCCATGGAGTATAGTGCTTTCTTTACCACTGGAAAGAGGTGAGTGTCTTTCAATCTATTAAGATTAGAGGATCAACTCCATAAACAACAGAACCAATTCAGAAAAATCATCCTTAAAATTCTGTTCCTCTAGAGCCACCCTCAGTATAAATAGAACCAGCAGAATAGGATGGATGGATGGATGGATGGATGGATGGATAGATAGAAGAAATTTATTATAGGAATATGTTTCTGTGGTTATGGAGGCCCAGAACCTCTTGATCTGCCACCTGAAAGCTGGACAACCAGGGAAGCTGGTAGTACAATTCAATCCAAGTCCAAATGCCTGAGAACCAGAGGAGCCAATGGTGTAAGTCCAAGTCCAAAATCCTGGGAACTGAAAGCACCAATATTTAAGAGCAGGAAAGGACGGACGCCTCAAATTAAACAAAGGGAGCAACAAATTTGCCCTTTCTCTACCTTTTTGTTCTATGAAAGCCCTCAACGGATTAGACAATGGAGCTCTTCTTAGCTCAGTCCACCAATTCAAAGGGTAATCTTTTCCAGAAATATCTTCACAGACACACCCAGAAATAATGTTTTACCATCTGGCTATACCTCAACCCAGTCAAGTTGACACATAAAATTAACCATCACAGGGGACAGCTCTTATTTTCCCCAAGGTCTTCAACTAGTTGAATAAGGCCCACCCACATGATGGAAGATAATCTGCTGGTTTAAATGCTAATCTTACCTAAAAAACACCTTCACAAGGACATTTAGACCGATGTTTGACCAAATACCCGGGTACTGTGGCCTAGCCAAGTTGACACTTAAAATTAATCATCACAAGGGACGTTTTATAATGGAAGAGTTAAATTCTTTAAAAAGACATAATGATCCTACAAGCGTATATTGCGAACAAGAGTGTCAAAATACGTGGGGAAAAAAACTGATAAAAATATAAGAAAGAAATAGACAAATCATGTATTGGGTACAAGGAAAGCTCAGACAAATCCCAATTTGAGGATGTTCTATAAAATAGCTGACCGATACTCCTTAAAACGTTGACACCAAAACTGCCAAGGAAGTCTGAAAAATTGTCACTGCCTAGAAGAGGCCCAGTACATCTGGCAACTAAATGTAACCTGGGATCCTGGAACAGAAAAAGGACACTATGTGAAAAGTAAGAAAATCTGGGTAAAATATGGACTTCGGTTAATAATAGTGTATCAAATATCGGTGCCTTATTTTTACCAAATGTATGACACTTATGTTAATAATAAGGGAAATTGCATGAAGGGTATACAAGGACTCTCTGTACTATCTTTGCAATTTTTCAGTAACTAAAATTGTTCCAAAATTCATGTTTCTTCTAAAAGTTCCCTAAATCTCTGCCACAGAACAGTGAGAATGAACAACAGAACACTGTCACAGACCCCTCAGACAGTAAACTAAGACAATATCATGAACGACTTTATGCCAACACATTCAATATTTAGATACAACTTATAGATTCCTAGAAAAATATAATTTGCCCAAAACAGTTCTGTAACAATTAAACAATTTGCATTAGTAATAACAATCTTCCTGCATTGAAAGCTGCAGGTCCAAGAACTTCAAGAAAACAGTAATTCAATTCCCGCATTACACAAACTATTATTCCCAACAATGGAATAAGAAGATACAATTTACAACTCATTCCATGAGTCGAACACCTTGTTAACAGACTCTTAACAATAAAGGAAAGGAAAGGAAAGGAAAGGAAAGGAAAGGAAAGGAAAGGAAAGGAAAGGAAAGGAAAGGAAATTTATCAGGAAAGGAAGGAAAATTACATGTGCATCTCATTCAAAAGTATACTTGTGAAAATCCTCACGAAATATCAGCAACACCAAAAAAGGACGATACATCGTTAGACTGTGGAGTTAGTTCAAAAATGTTGGTTTGTTTCACTTTAAAATTTTAGTTAATGTAATGTACCGCGTTACCATATTAAAAAAGGAAAATCAAATGATCGTTCAAATACATGGAAGAGAATCATTTGATTAAATTAATAGCACATCCATAACACAAAAACTTAGCTAAGTACATATAAGAGAACTTCCTTTGCTTGAAAACTGACAGCTACAAAAAATGCTTTACGGTGACACACTGAGAAATTTCCAGTGAAATCTGGAACAACACAAAGATGTCCGCTGCCACCACTTCCATTTAACATCTGTGCTGAGGTCCAGCCAGTATGGTAAAGTTGTATTCATTAGAAAGCAGGGAAAAGATGACATTATACATATATTCTATGATTATGCATATAAAGTATAAATAATATAGAGATAAGTTATTCGAATGAGTTTAGCAAGTTCTCCATAATAAAAACATAAAAGGGAATGGAATTTATATATATCATCAACAAAAAATGATATTTAAAAAGACAACATCTACAGAGCCATAAAAATAGCAATTATGAGAGCCAGTCTGGCTGTGCCGGTGAAGTATGCGACTCCTGTTGTTGGGGTTGTGAGTTCAAGCCCCAGGATGGGCATAGAGCTTAATAATATCAAAAGTAAAATAATATATATAATATCTATCTATCTATCTATCTATCTATCTATATATATATAATCTAAAATTAAACACAACAAAAGATGTGAAGGCCTCTGTGAGAAATTGAGAGAAATTAAAGACTTAAATCAACATTAAATATACCATATTTATGGTTTCGGAAACAATATTCGTAAAATGTCAACCCCAAGATGATCAATGAATCCAGTGCAAACCTAATCAATATATCTGCACATATTTTTGTGGCAATTGACAAAATGATTCTAAAATGTATCTAGAAGGGGCGCCTAGGTGGCTCAGTAGGTTAAGCGTCACGACTTCGGCTCAGGTCACGATCTGACGGTTCGTGGGTTCAAGCCCCACATCGGGCTCTCTGCTGTCAGCACGGAGCCCGCTCACTTCAGATCCTGTCCCCCTCTCTCTCTGTCCTCCCCTGCTTGTTTTCTCTCAAAATAAATAAATAAACTTTTAAAAAAATAAAAGAATACAATGTGTATAGAAACATGGCAAAAATAATTGAGGCACTTTTCAAAAAGATGATAAAATGTAAGGACTTGGCCTACCAGCTATCAAAAATAATTATAAAATTATAGTAATTAAGGCAGTGTGATATTGGTGTAAGGGATAGTAGGACAGAACAGAACAGATAAGGTAGAAGTGGAGTATAAGGGTTCAGGTCACCAATTTGCAATGTGGGGGTGGCGGGGGGGGGGTAGTTCCTACACCAACCAGTAATTCTCGGGACACCAGCTGAGAGTCCTACAATTGAACCCAATTCTGATACTGTCTGCCGGGAGAGAGCTCCGACGGTCAGGGTGAAGGGCTCCGTTTACAGGACCGCCCCGCCCCCGCCCCCACCCCCACCCCCACCCGAGACCCAGCTGCGAGCCCGGGTGCTTGGGACTTAGCCGCGGCAAAGGTTCCCACAGCGCCCTCCTTGGGTCCGATTAAGATGCCGGAGCGGCTCACAGAACTTAGAGAACCGGCTTCCTTACCAGATCGCGGGGTGAGTCAGAAAGGCTGGGACTCGGGAACACGGCCAGGCGGGCGCGTTACCGAGGAGGAGGGGTGCAGGGCGGGCGGGCAGCTTCCCCGGGCGGGCAGCTTCCCCCCAGCTTCCCTGCCCTCGCCAGGCCGCCACTCTCCCCGCCGCTCCACGTGGTCACCAAGCCCTCCTGTCGGGTTTTACGCAGGCTTGGTTACAGAGGCGTCATTGCCCATTGGCTGATCCGGCCTCCAGCCCCCGCCTCTCCCCCGAGTCAGGGGGCGGTTCCCAAAGGTCCCACCCTCCCGTCGCGTGGTTGGTTCCCCTGGCAACCAGCCCCCGCCTTCAGGCTACCCGGGGGCCTTTCTAAAAGAGACCTCATTAACATAACAAGACACCTTTCTGCTGCTCCGCGCATCGGAAATTCCTAGGGTTTGAGGAGCTGTGAGCCAGAAGCGGGATCAAAATATATTCATTAAAATTCACAGTATCACATAGAGCCTTGCATAAATGGACAGTTGATTTATGACAAAAGTAGCACTGCAGAGTGGGGGAAAGGTTAAGTTTTTACTAAACGTGATGAGACGATTGGTAACCACAGGGAAAAAATTTAACCCTGACTTTTTCACACACACACACAACACACACACACACACACACACACACACACACACACACACACACGAACATACCTTGGAGATACTGTGGGCTCGGTTCCAGACTACCACAACAAAGCAAGTATCACCATCAAGTGGGTCAAGAGAATTTTTTGGTTTCCTGATGCATATAAAAGTTACGGTTGAGGAGGCGACTGGATGGCCCTATTCTTGGTTTCCCCTCAGGCCATGATCTCACCCCTTGTGAGATCAAGCCCCTCTTCAGGTTCTATGCTCACAGTGCAGAACCTGCTTGGGCTCTCTCTCTCCTCTATCTGGCCCTCTCCTGCTCTCTCTTTCAAAATAAGTAAATAAACTTAAAAAAAAAAAAACCTGAAAAAAGTTATGTTTGGGGGCATCGGGCTGGACCAGTCGGAAGAGCGTTTGACTTTTTTTTTTTAAGTTTTTAAATGTACGTTTATTTTTGAAGGAGAGCGAGAGACAGAGTGTGACTGGCGGAGGGGGAGAGAGAGAGGGAGACGCAGAATCTGAGGCAGACTCTAGGCTCCAAGCTGTCAGCACAGGGCCCGACACGGGGCTTGAACCCACTAACTGGGAGATCATGACCTGAGCGGAAGTCGGACACTTGACGGACTGAGCCACCCAGGCACCCCAAGAGCATCTGACTCTTCATCTGGGGGTCGTGAGTTCGAGCCCCACGTTGAGTGTAGAGATTACGTAAATATAAATAAATAACCTTTTAAAACATTTTGTTTACACTATACTGTAGTCTATTAAGTGTGCGATAAACATTGTGTCTAAAAAAAGTACATACATTAATTTAAAAATGCTTTGTTACTAAAAAATGTTGGGGCACCTGGCTGGCTCAGTCGGTGGAGCATGCAACTCTTGATCTTGGGGTTGTAGGTTCAAGCCTCACATTGGGCATAGAGATTACTTAAAAATAAAATCTTTTTAAAAATTATAAAAATTAGGGGCACCTGGGTGGCTCAGTCAGTTAAGCGTCCGACTTCAACTCAGGTCATGATCTCACCGTTCCTGAGTTCAAGCCCCAAGTCGGGCTCTGTGCTGACAGCTCAGAGCCTCGAGCCTGCTTTGGATTCTGTCTGTCTGTCTGTTTGTCTCTCTCTCTCTCTGTCTCTAAAAAATAAACATTAAAGAAAAAAAACAGCTCCCAGCCACTGCCTCTTTGCAGACAGCCTCTCTCTGCTCTCCTGCCCACAGCTCCCTTGTGGTGTATTCAGTAAACTTGTACACCCTTTGTTCAGCCTCAGGTGAATTATTTCACCTCCCTCCCCATTGGCTTCCGGCCCGCATCCGATGGAGAGACACCCCGTATAGACACCACGATAATCACTGATCACAGATCACCGTAACAAATATAAAATGAAAAAGTTTGAAATATGGTGCGAATTACCAAATGTGGCACAGAGACACAAAGTGAGCAAATGCTATTGGAAAAATGGCACCCGTAGACTCTCAACAGGATTGCCACAAACCATCAATTTGTAAAAAATGCGATTACCCTTGAAGTGCAATAAAGCAAAGCATAGTAAAACAAGGCATACTTGTATATCAATAGACACAGCCCCTCCTCATTATTCAGATTCTGTGTTTGCGAAATCCTCTGCTCACGACAATGTATGTATAATCCCCAAATCAATACTTACGGTAATTTGCGGACATTGGTGATCATGGGAAGATCTGAGTCACTCGGTGTATACACTGCCAGGTGAGGCTGAACAAGGTGCTACTCTGCCTTCTTGCCTGAGCTCCCATACTGTAAACAAATGTTCTTTTCAAGGTTCGTTGAGTGCCACATGTTTGATTTTGTGCTTGCTGATGATGATTTTGCCTTTTAATGTGGCTTTCAGCAGTGTGGAAGTGATGTCTAGTGTTCCTGAGAAGGCTGTGAGGTACTTCATGTCAACCTAGAAGTAAGAGCAACAGTGAGAGGCAAAGAAGCGTTTATTCAAAGCATTGCAGTTTGGGGAGCACAGATTCCAGCAGTAACCAGAGAAGTGTCCTAAAAGCCAGGGGGGTTTATGAGGAAGAGGAAGGAGGGAGGCAATTACATGATGGATAAAAGAGAAAAAAAGATTGTCAATTGGTCCTAACAGGCCAAGCTGCTTTGGGTTACACACTAGTCAACTATTCTGTCTTCAGAAAGTCCATAACCAGACGTTACAATGGCTTATAAAACAATTGCTGCTTCTGGCCCAGCCAGGAGTTTGTTTTTTGCCAGAAAAAGGAAGAGGGAATTCGTCAATCTTTGCATGAGGCAGTTCTGGAAAGTGCTAAAATAACAGCTATAGGCGTGAGGAAGCTATGGAGGAGATGGAAAAGTGGCTAACTTTGTGGAGTTGGGAGATGATAACAAGTTAATGAAAGTGAAACGGACAGTTGAGACACTGAAAGCCAAAGAAATTGACACTCACATTGCCCGTGGTCAGGGAAACGTTAAACTCTTCTTGAGCAGTGTTGGCTGCTTGCCTTGCATATTTCAAAAGGCTACACAGTGTGGAAATCGCTAAACTTGTAGGTGAGGCAGTTTCTGCAGATCAGGAGGTTATGGAAGAATTTTCAATATTTTTTAAATGTTGATTTATTTTTGAGAGAGAGAGAGAGAGAGAGAGAGAGAGAGAGAGAGAGAGAGAGGCAGAGAGCCAGTGGGGGAAGAGCAGAGGGAGAGGGAGACCCAGAATCGGAAGCAGGCTCCAGGCTCTGAGCTGTCAGCACAGGGCCCGACATGGGGCTTGAACCCACTAACTGGGAGACCATGACCTGAGCCGAAGTCGGACGCTTCACCCACTGAGCCACCCAGGCCCCCCCCTCGGAAGAATTTTAAAGGTATTTGTTAAGTGGGGTACCTGGCTGGCTCAGTCCAGTAGAGCCTGTGACTCTCGATATCGGGGTTGTAAGTTCAAACCCCATGTTGGGTATAGAGATTACTTGAAATAAAATATTTAAAAGAAAATAAAAGAAAAAAGTATCTGTTAAGTGTCATACAGGAGAAGGTAATGGGAAGAGCAGATTTCCAACACTGATGAGTTCGTCTGGTGTACAAGGTAAACAAGGTGTTTCCGTTGATGTAAATGTGACCAGTGGCTCACTGGAACTTAATCCTGTATTCTTCCTGAGCACATAGTTCAGCATTTGCTAATTCGGTGTTCATGATGGTAGTTACAGAACATAAATCCCATGAATAATAGGAATCAAAATATGAGAAACAAACCAATGAGAAGACAGATCCCACCTCTACAGAAAGATGGAAAGATTTGTAGTTCCTTCAAAACAGAGAAATTCCAGCTGTCCAACCATCATATGTAATGGAGCTCAACCTTATTAGTAATCAGGAAAATATCAATCAAAACCACAATACGAGATATTACCCACATTGCAGACTGGCAACTTTTCACAATCTGATAATGCCCACTGGTGAGGAGGATATAATTCTAATACTCTGTTGGTAGGATACATAATTAATATAACCACTTTGGAAAAGAGTTGAGAAGTAGCTGGTAAAACTGAAGACATACGTGATCTGTAGCCCAGCAATCCCACTCTTGAGTAAGGACCATAGAAAAGTGTATGTATATATGCACCGGAAGACATTGAAAGGGATTCCCATGATTGTACTTTTCCTAATGGCCCAAACCACAAATAATCCATAGACACATTATTGATGAAGCTAGGAATCATAGGTAGTATTTCTTCTCCTGGTGAGTATACGAATTCTAAATATGGGGGAGCGTACCCATGTTTTCTGAAATGATTACCATCCTTAAGGTTTTTTTTTAATGTTTAATTCATTTTGAGGGGGGAGGGGCAGAAAGAGAGGGAGAGAGAGAATCCCAAGCAGGCTCCATACTCAGCACAGAGCCCAACTCAGGGCTCGATCCCACAACTCTGGGATTAAAACCTGAATTGAAATGAAGAGTCGGGCACTTAACAGACTGAGCCACCCAGGCACCCCCCACCTTAAGGTATATATATATATATATATATATATATATATAAGCTTATATATATATATATATATATTAAAAACTACACAAAACTCGGGGCCCCTGGGTGGCTCAGTTGGTTGTCTAACTCTTGATTTCTGCTCAGGTCATGATCCCAGGGTCACGGGATCAAGCCCCGTGTCAGTCTCTGCACTGAGTGTGGAGCCCACTTACAATTCTGTCGGTCTGCTCCTCACCCCTGCTCCTGCTCTCTCTCTTTCTCTAAAATCAATAAATACATAAAACAAAATCCACACAAAACCAAAGCAACATTCCCCTACTGTTGCCGTGTTAAAGAGCATGTCCTTTCAGTATCATTTTCCTCACCTATTTAGTGGTGGTGAATTAACTCCAGTAACTGGGTATGTATTAGCACATGGCAGAATGCCAAAATCGCAGTGGCCCAAAAAGGAGTTCTCTTCTCTCACAACCAACAATGCCAAACTGAGCTTCGGGCGCCCAACAATGAATGCAGGCGTCGGGGCTCCTTCTAACTTGCCATCTTGTGGGCATTACCCTGTGGTTGTAAGATGGCATAACACCTGTGTGTTCCGGGCGGAAGACGCTAAGAGGCTGCATTTGCCTTTCTTTTGATCGGTGATCAAAACGATTTCTCAGAACACCGCTCAGCTTTCCCCTTCTTTCATCTCTCCGGCTCGAGCTGCGTCACAAGGTCGGCCTCACTTGCAGGGGAGTCTAGAAAACCAAGCATTTATCGCTCCAAGCTCTGGAGTAGAAGAATGCACAAGAGAAAGGGTCAAGTAATGAACATTGTGTCAACCTTAAAAACTCAACGGCCACTTATTTTACCAGGAAAAGGAGTTCATTCAGGAAGGGCAGGGGAATCGGAATTTGAGCCGTGAAAACTATGACAAAACATAGGAGAGTCCAAGAGACGAAGGGAAGGTCAGCTTTGATTAGGTTTTAGGTGGAAATTGGGGAGGTCTGTCTCAAACAAAAGTTCATCGGGGAACAAGCGTGGAGGAGACGACATTCCTATGTGAAAAGTGTCCTCCCCTGTCAAGATAATTCTTACCTTCCTTCCTCCCTCGGGGGATGCAGGCTGCAGGGAGAGGAGCTCAGGAGCTCCCCCTTCAGGGCTTCAGACTCCATTTCCAAGAGGTTTCCTTCATTTTCACACGAGGATCAATTGGGGTGCTATAGATGTGAAACTTACGAAACTTTACAAAAGGCTACACTTTAAAACTTACAAAAGGCTAAACAAGTATCACAGGTTATTATGCTCGTCTTTTGGAACTAACTGAACACAAATTATGATTCAATTACCGAGGAGATGGTCTTCTTTGCAAACGTTATACTAGATGATTGAAATCTATCATTCTATTTTTATCTATCTCGAACATCAGCCAGCAAGTGCTAACTTGGAACTTCGCTCAGGATAGAATATCTCAGCTTAATGAACCCGTGTGAAAAATCCCTTTCTTTGCCAGGAGATGAATCTGGAAAGCTTGTCATATTCTTTATCTCTGGCGAAAGTTTCTACTGTGGGTGGATGGAAGGCAAAAAGAAAATATTCCCTATAGAAATAGGCAAGGGAAAACCGGTATTGATTTTTGCAAAAGAAATTCAGAGTAACTCTCACAGGCTTTGGGTGTATCTAGGTCACTGGGAAGAAAAAAAAAGACTAACATTTTGCTGAGAGATCGGAGAAATATAGTTATTTCTTACACATGGTTATTAAATGGGTTTAGAATCTTTTTATTTTATACTAAGATTATTTCTACCTAGTAGAAACTACATACATATACGAGCAGAATGCAGAAAAATAAATTTGACAGCAGTATGCATTTAGATCAGTTTTCCATAAGAAACTCATGGTTAAATAAACTCTGAAATCCCAAATAAAATCACCTATCGAAGATTCAAATCATTTAAAAGTGGCAGCTACTTCACAAGGTGATTATGTGGTCCCAACAGAGCAGAGTGAATTAGTCGATGGTTGTTTCTCTCTCTTTGAACTCTAAAATCATTCACCGTACCAGAGGGGCATTCTAGAAGCTGTCGAAGTTACTAGCCTTAAGTTTTAGCCAAACTAGGGGCACCTGGGTGGCTCAGTGAGGCGTCCGACTCTTGATTTCAGCTCAGGTCATGATCTCACGGTTCTTGGATTCCAGCCCCTAAGTCGTGAGATCGGGCTCTGCTCTGACAGTGTGGACCCTGCTTGGGATTCTCTCTCCCTTTCTCTCTCTCTGCCCCTCCCCAACTCGTGCATGCTCCCTCTCTCTCTCTGCCTCTCTTTCTCTCTCTCTCTCTGAAAATAAATTAACTTAAAAATAAAGTTTTAACCAAAGTAGTAATTTAGCAATATTAACATGTAAATCCAATGGACTAGAAAGAAAAATATCTTAAAAAAATTTTTTTTGAATGTTTATTTATTTTTTAGAGATCGAGAGAAAGAAAGAGTCTGAGTAGGAGAGGAACAGAGAGAGAGGGAGACACAGAATCCAAAGCAGGCTCCAGGCTCTGAGCTGTCAGCACAGAGCCTGACGTGGGGCTCGCACCCACAAACCATGAGATCATAACCTCAGCCAAAGTCGGAATCTTAACTGACTGAGCCACCCAGGCGCCCCTAGAAAGAAAAACTATCTTAATTAGCTAAGATTAAACAATAAAGGTACCAATGACATCTTTGACTACTTGATCAGTCAAAAAAGCTATATTAACTACCTATGATGTGCCAGGCTCTGTGGTGGACACTAGGGATACAATAGTGAACAAAAAGTTATGAAACTTGTCATTTCATTTTATGGTACATACAGTCTAAAGTAAAAGACAACTTTTAAATGTATACTTAAATGAGATCATTCTTAATTACTTAATATAATACCTGGCATATAGTAATCATTCAACAAATGTCAGCTGCTACTACTATAATACAAAATAAAAAATACATACATACACAAACTAAAAAAAAAAAAATGCAAAGTTCAGGGCGCCTGGGTGGCTCAGTCCGTTGAGGGTCCAACTCTTGATTTTTCGGCTCGGTTCAGGATCCCAGGGTCGTGGAATTGAGCCCTGTGTCTGGCTCCACCCTGAGCGTGGAGCCTGCGTGAGATTCTCCCTCACTCTTTTTCTCTCTCTCTCCCTCCACCTGCCCCTCTCCCTTGCTTATGCTCTCTCTCTCTAAAATACAAATTTTTTTCAATTTATTTTAAATGCAAAGTTCTATGAAAATGTAAAGCAGGTGGACCAAATCTGTTTCGGAAAGGTCAGAAAATGCTTCCTAAAAGATCTGATACTTAAACCAAGTTTTGAAGGGTAAGTAGGTATTAAGTCAGCAAAAAGAGATATGCCTTATTGGTTTCTAAAATGAACACCATAGGGGCGCCTGGGTGGCTCAGTTGGTTAAGCGTCCAACTTCAGCTCAGGTCTGTGCTGATAGTTCAGAGCCTGGAGACTGCTTCACATTCTGTCTCCATATCTCTGCCCCTCCCCACTCACACTGTCTCTCTCTCTCTCTCTCTCTCTCTCTCTCTCAAAAATAAATATTTAAAAAAATAAAATAAAATGAACACCATGTGCAGATTGCTCTATTCACTGATTGCTAAAAATACCTTACAATTATAAGCTGATTACTTTTCTCAAGTCAATATCCCCTATTAAAGAGTGCTCTCTCTCCTCTCTCCAGTTTTCCACCAATTCTGATATCCTTTCTTTTTCAAGCTTAAATCTGTCAAATTACTCTTCAAAATTCTACCCTCTTCCAAAAATGACATTCGGTCTCAATCATTAATTATTTAGGAGCTAAGATATCTAGAGTGTACCAACAGATGTGGTACAAGATTAAAAAAAGTCTTACATATGTACAATTGAACTCCCAGAAGAAAGGCAGAAAGGGACAGAAAAAAATATTTGAAGAAACAATGGTCAAGAATTTTCCAAAATTACCTACAGCAAACAAGAGATGCCAGAAACTCGGAGAATAAACTCACATAAAAATCCTAAGCAAACATAAGCATATCATATTTAATGAGCTGAAAAACAGAACAACTTCCTATTTCAGCTCCAGCATGTAAAGAGCTTGGAAGTCATCACTCCTCTACATACAAGAAGAAAATACTGAACAAACTAAAAGCCAATGACTTGCCTCGGACCATCAGAGAATAGAAGTTGAGGGTCAGACCGTATCCTGAAATCTGGACAGAAAGGTGAATACAGAGAACAACGAAGCTCATTTTACTGGGATCAGAAGCCAGTAGAGACATAAACTGGTAAGAACACTTAAATCTTAACTGAGAAATTATTGGAGGCGGTGTGTAAATGAGCGTGAGAGCAAGAAACTCTTGCAGGCTGCGGTCTTCCGGAGGCCTCTGCACGTTTGTGAATTTTACCTCCAGGAATCCCATCAGTCTTCACTTTAAGAACACGTGTGAAACTGCCTAGACCGTCAACGGTATGCATACCCCAAAAACCACAACGTATCTGAAAGATGTCACTTTGCAAAAGCAACGTGTGCCATTCCGTCGCTACGATGATGGGGTTGGCAGGCACGCCCAGGCCACACCGTGGGGCTGGACACAGGGTCAGGGGCCCAAAAGGAGGGCTGCCTTTTTACTGCACATGATTAAAAATGCAGACAGTAATGGTGATTTTAAGGGTTCAGATGTAGATTCTCTGGTCATTGATCACATCCGGGTGAACCAAGCCCCCAATACGCGGCGTAGAACTTACAGGGCTCCTGGTCGGATTAACCCAGACATGATGGGATGATCCTGACTGAAAACGAGCAGATTGTTCCTAAGCCAGAAGAGGAAATTGCACAGATGAAAAAGGTATCCCAGAAGAAACAAAAACTTACGGCCTGGGAGTCATTCTGCATAAAATAAATGCAAATAAACTTTTTTTAAAAAGCAAATATATGGAGAAAGATACAGCATGCTAGCATTAAGCAAAAGGAAGCTGGAGTAACAACATTAATTTCAGATTAGACAATGCTGACCTCGGAACCAGAAAATTGATCAGGGATAAAGAGAGTCCATACATAATCATGAAAAGGGCCATTTTCCAGGGAGACATAAAAACACTTTATGTGTGTGTATCTTAATAACAGCGCGTCAGAATAAACGAATTATACGAATCAAAGGCATTCACCAAGACAGATCACCCCCTGGACCATAAAGTGCACCTTAACAAATTTAATAGAAATTATACAAATTATGTTAGCAGATAATAGAATTTAACCAGAAATCAGTAGCAGAACGGTTCTTGGAAAAGTTCCAAATGTTTGGAAGTTGAACAACACACTACTACATAAAATATAAGCCAAAGAAAAAGTCTCAAGAAATTGTAAAATATTTTCAACCATATGAATATGAAAATACAACCTATCACAATTTGTGAGATAGGAGGTTTATAGCACTGAATGCATATAGTAGAAGAGAAGAAAGATCTGTAATCTATAACTAGCCTCTCACTACAGGAAACTAGAGAAAGAACAGCAATTCATTCCTAAAACAAGCAGGGCGCCTGGGTGGCTCAGTCAGTTAAGTGTCCGACTTTGGCTCAGGTCATGATCTCCCAGCTCGGGGTCGTCAGTTCAAGCCCCACATCGGGCCCTGTGCTGACAGGGCGGAGCCTCCTTGGATCCTCTGTCTCCCTCTCTCTCTGCCCCTCCATGGCTCACACTTTCCTTCTCTCTGTCAAAAATAGGCAAACACGAAAAAATTAAATTAAAAAACTAAACCAAGCATAAGAAAGGAAGTAATAAAAAGTAGGATAAAAATCAATAAATCGAAGAGCCGAACAATAAAGAAAATCAAAGAAATAAAAAACTGGTCCTTTGAAAAGTTCAATAAAAGTGATAAATATCTTCCACATAAACCAAGAAGGAAGAGAAAGGATACAAAATACCAATACCAGAAATGAAAGAGGGGTCATCACTATTGACCCCAGTTAACATACATAGAACTTTTAATTATGGAGGTGGAGAGTCGGCCTGGGTTTTAATTTTACAGTGCTTTGGACACATAAAAAGACAGGGAGAACAAAGAAAGATGAAGATAACGATTCCGTTTTATGGTTGTACTAATCAACTGAAAAAATGAGCAAAAGAACCCATTGAAAATGGAAACAAGCAACAAAGAATACTTATTAAGGAAAGTTCAGAGAGGGGTGCCTGGGCGGCTCAGCCAGTTAAATATCCAACTCCAGATTTCAGCTCAGGTCATGATCTTGTGTTTCATGAGTTAGAGCCCTGCGACAGGCTCCTTGATGACAGCTCAGTGCCTGCTTGGGATTCTCTCTCTCTCCCCCCCCCCCCCCTCTCTCTGTCCTTCCTCTGCTCTCTTTCTCTCTCTCTCTCAAAATTAATAAATAAACTTCTAAAAAGTTCAAGGAAAGTATTAAGTAAAATGAAAAAGTTTACCTTGAAATGAATTAACTCATTTAACAATCGTTTATTGAGTACTTTCTATATGTCTGACACCATCAGAATTGAGTTATAACAGAGAACAAAACTTTCAAACATCTGTACCACCATGGACTTTATGTTACATTGAAGAAGAGAGGTAATAAACTATACGCATAAATAGTAAGAAAATTATATAATATTTTAGAATGTAAAGACTTTTGTGGAAAATGAAAATATGGAGGAAGATCAAAGAATAGGCATGCGGCTACGGGTTGTCATACTATGTAGGGTGGTCAGTGTTGCCGTCATTGTGAGGTTGAGATTTCAGCAAAAACTAGGTCTTAAGGATAAAGTAATACAAATATCCGAGGGATGATCTTTCACAGCAGAGGAAGTACGGCACATGCTTCATACGGTGTGGTTTTATTGGTTTTTTTTTTTTTTAACGTTTATTTATTTTTGAGACGGAGAGACAGATACAGGGCATGAGCAGGGTAGGGGCAAAGAGAGACAGAGACACAGAATGTGAAGCAGGCTCCAGCCTTTGAGCTTAATCAATACGTATCAAGCACGGTGCTTAGCAATTATATATAGGTGTTATAATATATATATATATATATCAATCACTCAAAAAATCCAAGCAAACCACTAAAAATTGAGATCTGCCCGTGAAACACTTGTAAGAAAGGCAGAGAGCACAAAAAAATTAATGGCACTGCAAAGGCATTTTGCGTTTCTGAGAAGCAGATGGGAAACTAAGGAGAGGTAGAGGATGATGGTGTTTTCAGTAAAAATTCGGCCCCAAACGCCAGGCTTACCTCTGGGTTTCTGTTGGTTCGCAAACTGGGCCCTAGACATGAAGGGCAGGGAGAGACGAAGAAAAAGGCAGGCCGCTCCGCATTGGGAGGTGGCAGGTTTAACCAGCAAGGGGACTTCTCTACAAGGTTTATCTTGGCATCAGCGAGAAGGATCTCTGGATCACCCGCCAGAATCCTAAAAGTGGGTATAAAAGCCTTAACTGCGTTCAGTCCCATCTACCGTCCAGGTGGTCTCGACAGCATATTCCTCTCCATGCTGCACCCTTGAACAGGATGACCACTCTGGGAACAGCAGGCAGAGTGTACATTTCTAGGACATGCGGGGGTGGGGGGGGTGGGGGAGTGGGGGGGTAGGGGGTGGGGGGGGATGACAGTTACCCTCGCCAGTTACTAGGTCAATCAGAGGCTATGTCCTCTTGATGACCTCCTCCAAGTTTAGCTCTGGTTTTGGTTGGCAACATTAGTTGTTCTCCCTGAGAAAGTTGGCCTAAATTACTCAGTCTCTGATTACCCCAAAGAAAAGTCCATATTTAGTATTTCATATGGATTGTGCCCACTTCAACAACAAGCGTGTGATCTACAAATTGACTAATGCCCTCTTAAATATTTTTTTCATGACGAAATCCAGCACAAAATGAACAAAGTATTTTGAGGCTTTCATTGTGAAGCACATCAACAAATAAAAAGTTCTTTTGACTCCACAGAGAAGTATAATAATGTGCAGACATACACAAACATGATGAGGGACATTAATAATTTCTCTGGACCGAATTTTGTACCATGTCTCTAGTCAATCACCAGATGTTTGTAAAATAAATAGGTGCAGGGACATCTGGGTGGCTCAGTGGAGTAAGCGTATGACTTCGGTTCAGGTGTTCAAGCCCCGCATGGGACTCTCTGCTGTCAGCGGAGCCTGCTTTGGATTCTCTGTTCCCTTCTCTCTCTGAGCCTGCCCCACTTGTGCTCTTTCTCTCTCTTTCTCAAAAATAAAACATTAAAAAAAAAAACCCTAAAGTAAATAAATAATTAAATATAAATGATTAAATAAATAACTATGTGTAGAAGAAAAACATGTTTAATAAATATCTTAGGACCATTACTTTTTTCCAGCTTCATTGAGAGATAATTGAAAAATAACAATTGTATGTATTTGGGGCACCTGGGAGGCTCAATCGGTAAGCATCTGACTCTTCATTTGGGCTCAGATCACGATCTCACAGTGTAGGAGTTCGAGCCCCACATTGGGCTCTGTGCTGACAACGCAGAGTCTGCTTGGGATTCTCTCTCTCCCTCTCTTCTGCCCTTCACCTGTTCTCTCTCTCTTACTCAAAATACATAAACATTTAAAAAATTGTATATAGTTAATGTGCACAATGTAATGTTTTACATTGTGAAATGATTACCATAATCAATCTAATTAACATATCCATCACTTCACAGTTACCATTTTTCATATGTGAGAACAATTAAGATTAATTCTCAGCAAAGTTCAAGGATATGATACAGTAGTATTAACCTATAGTCACTGTACTGTACATTAGAGCTCCAGAATACATTCATCTTATAAATAAAACTCTGTACTTTTCGGCCAATGTCTCCCCATTTCCTCAACTCTCCAATTCCTGGCAACCACCATTCTATTCTTTGCTTTTATGAATTTGTTTGACTTATTTAGGTTCCACATGTGCATGAGATCATGCAGTGTTTTTCCTTCTCTGTGTTTTGTTTCACTTATAAAGTCCTAAAGTTCCATGTTGTCACAAATGGCAGGATTTTCTTCTTTCCTGGCTGAATATGTATATTTCTCAGACAGGATATCAAAATACTGGAGTCAGTAGACATGAATCTGTTTTTAAGGTTTATTTATTTTGAGAGAGAGAGAGAGAGTGGAGGAGGGACAGAGAGAGAGAGAGAGAGAGAGAGAGAGAGAGAGAAAGAGAGAGAGAACTCCAAGCAGGCTCCACATCGTCATCATGGAGCCCAATTCTGGGCTCGAACTTACGAACCGTGAGATCATGACCTGAGCTGAAGTCGGACACTTAACCAACTGTGCCACCTGGGTGTCCCTAGACATGAATCTTAAAACAATTTTTATGACTATGTCTAATATTGTAAGAGAAAATAATGCAGGAGAGAATTAAAACATAAAAAAGTATCAGATGGAAATTTTAGAACTAAAAACAAACTTAATAGATGATTTTAACAACCGATCAGAAACAGAAGAAAAGGAAATTAATAAACTGGAAGAAAATATCCAGACAGAAGCATGTAGACACTTCATTAAAGAGAATTAATGGGTGGCAAATAAACAGATGGAAAGATACTCAACATCATTAGCCATGAGAAAAATGCAAATTAAGACTACAATGAGATATCATGACGTACTATTAGAACAGCTGAATTAAAAAACAGTGATGAGGAGTGCCTAGCTGGCTCAGTTGGAGCCATGGCTCATCTCGGAGTCATGAGTTCAAGCCCCACACTGGGTGTAGAGATTACATAAAAATAAATGAATGAATGAATGAATGAATGAATAAATAAATAAATACAACAAAAAATCAGTGATGATATCCAATGCTCATAAGGATGCAGAGAAATGATGTCTCATATATTGCTGGAGGGAATGTAAAATGATATAGCTGCTCTGGAAAACAGTTTGGTAGATAATTTAAAAATTAAAAACATACACTTACCACATGACTCTGGATTGTACTCCTCAGTATTTATCCTAGAGTGACAAAAATTTGTCTGCAAAAGGGTTATACATGAAGGCTCATAACAGCTGGGATTAAAAAAAAAGTGGAAATAACACAGATGTCCGTAATGAGTGAACGGTTAAGCCAACTGAGGTATGTTCATACTACGGAGTGTTGCTTGGGATTAAAAATGAACTACTGATACACGCACGTTAGATGGAGCTCAAGGTTATTGCTCTGCATGAAAAAATAGAACGTCAGAAGATTACATGTTTATGACTCCATTTGTGTAACATTATGTAAACTTAAAAAGCGTTGAGATAGAAAACGGATGCCCAGGTTGGATGGATGGAGGTGGGTAAAGAGAGTGTGTCTGTAACGCGGCGTCGGTTGGAATTGTTTTGTGGTGATGGCATGGTTACGCATCTTCATTGGGGCCGTGGTTACACAAATCCATGCATGTGCTACTACTCCCTAGAACTTACCTATAGAGAGAGAGAAGAGAGAGAAAAATGAGTACATGTAAAAAGTATTGAAATCGGAATAGTCTGTAGTCTAATGAATAGTATTCTACCAATGTCAGTTTCCTGCTTTTGATAATGGACCACGGTATATAGGATGTTATCACAAGGAAAAGCCGAATGAAGGATATATGGATGCTCCTCGTGCTATTTTTACAACTTCTTGGGAATCACAAATTATTTCAGGGGCACCTGGGTGACTCAGGTGGTTGAGCGTCTGACTCTTGGTTTCTGCTCAGGTCATGATCTCACGATTTTGTGGGTCCGAGCCCTGTGGGTCCGAGCCCTGCGTCAGGCTCTGCGCTGGCAATGCGGGGTCTCCTTGAGATTCTCCCTCTCTCTCTGCCCCCTCCCCTGCTTGCACTCTGTCTATCTCTCTCAAAATAAGGAAAAGAAAAACTTAAAAATATCATTTCAAAATATGAAGTCAAAAATAAGTAATGATAAAAATAACAAGAACAATAATGATAATTTGTTAGTATTAATAGATGGAAAATCTCACGTGATCCTCACAACAATCCTATGATTTAGAAAATATTATTAATTCTTCATCACAGGATTGCCATGAGGTGTCAGTGAGGACGTTCATGACACCACAAGGAGGTTCTTCTAGAAGATTAGAAGCAACATGGTAACGTAAGCCATTATACTATCACAATACATCTCAAATTTTGGTACACATCCTTGTAAAAGTGTGCACGTACATGCATACACACTTACACACACATATGCAAACTGAAACACAATGCGGTGTGATAATGAAAAAGTGGAAATACCTACGTGCAATGAAATCTCTTCTATTCCTTTGCACCCTCTTTTATTCCTTTACAAAATAAGGTCACTTAAGTCCACTGATGTCACCACTCATAAATAGCTTGCAGCCTATTTTTTGCGAAACGTTAATCCAGAAAAAAGCGCATACGGCTTGTCTATGACATAAAATGATTTGCAGAAAAATGTGTATATTATTGCTCTGTATTTCGCCCATTAAAAATGAGCAGTGATACTGTATCTATGTCGACTGCACACATACATCATTACAAGCAGAGTTTTGATATAATATTACACTTAATGCAAGACTGGTGAAGGCTGGAGAAAGATGGCACCAGACCTTCCCAGACATTTTTTGCGACTTCTTGTCTGTGTAATTATATCAAAATAAAAACTTTTTAAAAGTTTCAAAATCCATAAAAATGAAAAGAAAAAAAAGTAGCTATACATTTTCACACACATTGGTATATGCTTTATTTTTAACATGAAAAGTGTTGAATGATAAGAACAATGGAGTAAATTTAGTTTAAAAGTTGTATCATTGAGGCGCCTAGGTGGCTCAGTCGATTAAGCATTCAAGTTCGGCTCAGGTCATGACCTCACCATTCATGAGTTCAAGCCCCATGTTGGGCTCTGTGCTGACAGCTCGGAGCCTGGAGCCTGTTTCGGATTCTGTGTCTCCCTCTCTCTCTGCCCCCTCCCCTGATCATGCTCTGTGTCTCTTTGTCTCTCAAAAATGAATAAACGTCAACAAACATTTTTTTAAGTTAGATTATTAATTTTTCACCAAGGATCTTTGCCTTATTTCACTGTTTGGATTGAAAAGGTATTAACATGTTAATCAAAATCAACACAGTATAGGTCAAAAATGAAAATAAATGTAATATAGTTAATCTCCAGAAGATATAACTTTTGTTACCATTAAAATAAAACAATAATTTTTACTCTTATATTACTAAAACACACAAAAGCAATTAATCTTTATATAGTTTTTACATCCTTGATAGGTAGAGTGCTTTAAAATTTCATGTAGATTATCTCATAAATCCTTCAAAAAACTGGCCTTGAAATTATTAATTGTACCTCATGAAGTTGTTGTGAACATTGAACAAGATAATATGAGAAAATATTTTTGTAAACTACCAAAGAATATTAAAATAGATGCAATTATAGTATTCCAACATTTAATTCTCTAACAAAAAGTTTTCCTAACACATATTTATTTTCTATTCAGAACTGAATTATCTACCTATAGACTATCTTGATATGTTGGCAATCAACTCACTCCGAATTTGGTCCCCAATAGAAGTAAACATCCAATATCTAAGAAGTACATGTCAAGAATGATGCACAGGGGCGCCTGGGTGGCGCAGTCGGTTAAGCGTCCGACTTCAGCCAGGTCACGATCTCGCGGTCCGGGAGTTCGAGCCCCGCGTCAGGCTCTGGGCTGATGGCTCGGAGCCTGGAGCCTGTTTCCGATTCTGTGTCTCCCTCTCTCTCTGCCCCTCCCCCGCTCATGCTCTGTCTCTCTCTGTCCCAAAAATAAATAAAAAATAAACGTTGAAAAAAAAAAAAAAGAATGATGCACAAAAAAATAACTTTAAAAATAAATAACAAAACATAATTTCAAAAAATAATGATGCAAACTGCTAAATGTTTGTATTAAAATTAGTGTCTCCATTTCTGAGCAAACAAAAGACCATAGGAAAAGGCAATAAAATAAAAAAAATAAAGACAATCACAACGACAACAAAATGGTCAAAATTCCCAGGATTAGACTTAGGTACTGTTAAAATATTTAAGAGTAAGAAAAGAAAATCTCACTGAAGAGTAGAAAAGAAATAAATTTGCTAAAAATGGCCAATTGCACAGATCAGAAAAGGAGACGACTCCGGGTTCGAAAGATCTTGCATTTTCCTTAATTAATTTAGTCATTCCAGAATGAAAAGTTGTGGATTTGTCAAATGAACGGTTGTTAATTTAGAGTGCAGGGTGCCAGATCACAAGAGAAATTGAAATAGAGAAGTTCATTATCCACAGGTCCTGGAGGAAGTACCCAGCACATCTCAAGGGACCACACGGGGAAGTGAAGGCAAAGTATAGCCAGAGGGAGAGACAGGACCTACGGCACATATCTTTATTAGGCTCCATGGAGTGCTTTGGGGGTTTCTGGGCTAAGGCTGGATTGGTCAATTCAAACCGGAAGAATGGAGTTTTTGGTCAGCCCCGTGGGTGTCTTTGTAAGGGATATAAGGCCAAAGCTCTAGGAGACAAGGTTGACTATTGATCACAAGGACTGTTGGGAAGTTATATCAGGACCTTCCATTTCCTTATGACTCTGCTGCTGCTATGTAGGTCATGTGCTTGCATGAGAGACTAGCATGTATGTGCTACGTAGGTCATACACATATGTCAGTTTAAGATCACCGCAAGCCACTTGGCCAAAGAAAATCAAAGCTGACGCAGCCATGCCATGGAGGAGTCTAGCTCAGCTCTAGACAAAAGCCCAAATTTATGACATTTTCATAAATATGGGAAGCAGATGTTTAGGTTAACATCCAAAAGAAAATGTGTGGAGGGGCGCCTGGGTGGCTCAGTTGGTTAGGCGTCTGACTCTCAATTGCGGCTCAGGTCATGATCTTGTGATTCACCGGTTCAAGCCTCACGTCAGGCTCTGTACTGGCAGTGTGAAACCTGCTTGGGATTCTCTCTGTCTCTCCCTCTTTCTGCCCCTTCCCTGCATTCTCTCTCCCTCTCTCTCTCTCTCTCTCTCTCTCCGTCTCTGTCTCTCTCTCTCAAAATATATAAACTTCAAAAAATAAAATTTATTTTAAAAATGGTTGGAATATCTAATGAAATCTTTAAAGAAAGAGGGTATAGCTATCAGGCATTGGAAACACCAGATCCTCAATGGTATTACAATGCTACACTAACGAAACCTTGGGGCAACTGGCTGGCTCCGTTGGAGAGCATGGGACTCTTGATCTCTGAGGTCATGAGTTCTATGCCCAAGTTGGGCATAGAAATGACTCAAAAAAAGAAATAAAATAAAATGCTACAGTAATGAAACCTTGAGCTATTGGCTTCATTATCGACAAAATTCAATAAACCGAATTGAGTTCAACTGCTCTCACATAAGGTAGGTATTTAACAGATATCAACATCCACAGACATATTAGCAATTTATAACAAACTCAAACTCCATCTGCCTATGTTAAAATTTGAATTTAAAAAAAGACCTTAATTACTTTCACCTAGTTGGAGTTCACAGTGAGTTAGTTGTTTAACAAAAAAGATGTATTATGTGAGATTCATTCCACTTGATAAAATGCTATTTTGTTTCAAGGTCTTCCATGAGCTGTGGGATCAAGATGTAGACATAGCCAAATGTTATAAACTCCCTTGGAAAAGCACTCCAAGGTAATTACCGGAAAGCGCAGTGCTGAACAGCCCATCTAAAGGACAAGTATGGAAGTCCGTGGAAAACACAGTGCAGAATGTGTATAGTATGGTCCTGTGTTTCCAGAAGCTGTCAAGGCCAGACTCTACGGACTGGTTTTGAAGAGAAAGAGAAACATAAATGTTATCACAATATTTGGTTCTCTGTAAAGACATGCCTAAATACATGCAATTTTGGAGCATTACGTATTGTTCTACGTGTGGCAGATTTCAAATGAAATGAACCAGACAATTAATATTGATTAAAGAAGAAATATGAAATGAAGGGTGCCTGGAAAAGGTATTACTTTTGTCTTCATTATGTCGTGTTGCCTGGTATTACTAGTAATGGTGAAAAAGAATTTGCGATATTATTGAGAAAATTATTACGGGACATTACAAAACAATGGTACCATAGACCAGTTATTTGATATAGTATTACAAACATGAAAAAATAATGATAACAATGATAATCATTAACACTTAAAGCTTACTTATGTATCTGGCAGAGAGCTTATGCTATAAAAATATTACAAATTGTATGTCACGGGATTGTCAAGAGAATTCAATGACACACCATATGTAAACACCTTTTTGGAATCTGAGAAGTAACAACAGAAACATAAATGGTTTTATTACCATAACACTTAATTTCATAAAAATACACATTTAATAATCATATTTGATTTCTTGTTTAGAATTCACTTTCCCATCTGTGAGATGTGAAGTTGGACTAGGTTGTCCTAAAATAAAAGTGTTGCTTAACTAGTTCATATGATTATTCATGAAATAGTCTGATTATGATGATGCAGTTTGTAGTTTGGTTTTAATATCCCAGTGCCCCAAACAAATTAATATTATTATTAATCACTAAAAACCCCAAGTACATCTAACCCCAAGTAAATCAGTAATATAATTTGGTAAGATAGTGTTTAAGGAAGTATATGCAATTAAAGTCTTCCCTATGTATTGGCAAAAAACCTTTCGGAAACAGCAAGTCATAAACTATCTGCAACAAGAAAAAAAAGTGAAAAAATGCCAATGAATAAGTTTAAATGCATATATGTCCTGAGTGTATATAAATACTGTCTTCTGTGTGTGTTTACACATGCAACAGATTTTAAATGGAAAGAGAATATACTGAAAAATAGTAAAATTATAATTTGAAAGTGATTTTGGTTTTTAGATATAGGGCATAGTGTTGTTATAGTCCACATGCAAGAAAAAACAAGTGGAAATGTATACAAGAAACCTAATAGAGAATGCCGATGAACAATATTTGACACACTAAACTGTACTAAAAAGCTACACAAATTAAAAGAACCATCAAAGAGAATCCACAGCTAAAATGGATATGGGAGGGGCACATGGATGGCTCAGTCGGTTGAGCATGTGACTTCGGCTCAGGTCATGATCTCACAGCTTGTGAGCTCGAGCCCCGCATCGGGCTCTGTGCTGACAGCTCAGAGCCTGGAGCCTGCCTCCAATTCTGTGTCTCTCTCTCTTTCTGCCCCTCCCCCACGGATTCTCTTTCTCTCTCTCTCTCTCTCAAAAATAAACATTAAAAAATTTTAAAAAATTAAATGGATATGGGAAAATTAGGGGCACCTGCCTGGCTCAGTCGGTGGAGCATACAACTCTTGATCTGGGGGTTATGAGTTGAAGCACCACGTTGGGTGTAGACGATACAAAAAAATAAAATGTTTTATTTTTTTATTTATTAAAAAAATTTGTTTTATATTTATTTTAGAGGGGTGGGGACAGAGCGTGAGCAGGGAAGGGGCAGAGAGAGAGACAGGGAGACACAGAATCCGAAGCAATCTCCAGGCTCAGAGCTGTCAGCACAGAGCCTGCCTCAGGGCTTGAATCCGTGAACCACGAGATCATGACCTGAGCCAAAGTCAGACACTCAACCAACTGAGCAACCCAGGCGCCTCCCCCCAAAATAAAATCTTTCCCAAAAATGGATATGGGAAAATTCAGCCATTGCAACTCACTTCTCACCATTAAATGGATGCATTACACACATTTTTTAAAGGTTGTATTTGAAAATATCAGAAAACTGAAAATCTACTAATCAATGCATTCACGGTAATTTGTTGAATGAAGAAAACAAGTAGCAGGGGCGCCTTGGTCGCTCAGTCGGTTGAGCGTCTGACTTCGCCTGAGGTCATGATCTCACAGTTCATGAGTTCGAGCCCCGCGTCGGGCTCTGTACTGACAGCTCAGAGCCTGGAGCCTGCTTCGGATTCTGTGTCTCCCTCTTTCTCTGCCCCTCCCCTGCTCATGCTGTCTCTCTCTCTTTCTCTCTCTCAAAGATAAATAAACATAAAAAAAGAGAAAGAAACATTGAGTTTGTACTTACAACTTAGTAGCATGTGCATAACTTGAATAAATCTATTTGCTAGCTAATACAAAATACTGAAGAGTGTCAACGGTCTACGAGGCACATACGAAGCACGATCCCAAAGTACTGGTTGAAAGGAGAACATAAGGCACATATTTTTTGTGATGATGTGTATGAAGGATTTTTAAAAACTGTCATCTATGAAAGAGAGCCATTATTATTCAGCTAGGGAAATCTAGCAACTCGTGCTGAAAAATTGATAACTTATAGCTCGTTCAGGAAGGAAATAAGCAGACAGAAATTATACAATAACCAATAGCTTTTCCAATTACCAAAATTAATCTGCCAGTAATGAAAATAGAAAAACGAGGAAAGCCACAAAAAACAAAATGGAGAGATATACTCTAAAATTGTAAGAGACGAACTTACCAGGTATTTTTAAAGACATTTATGATGAAACCAAAAAAATCTTTCACAGAAAGATTAAAAAAAAAGAAGTTTGGAAAATAGTGACAAACATATATGGAAAGAAGAGACTTACTATTGTAAGGTTGTTAATATTTCATTAATTAGCTCATAGTCATTTTAGAATTAAAAGTTCTAATATAAGCTAATGTAAATTTGGTGACTTTTTTGAGTCTAAAACTCAGTTGGTATATGACATAAAAGCAATGGATAAGTAGAGTAGAAAAATATTGAGTAACAGGATCCTCATGACTATAATGCTGTAATAATTTAGTCAAACTGCTGCTGTCTCAATAATTGGTAATTGCAACTTATTTGAGAGGTAACTGTGACACAAAGTTGATATTTGGCAGAAAACATACATAAACACTTAATTAAATCACAGACCTCAATTAAGCCCACATGGGTTAAAACTTAAATTTTGTAATATTCAAAGATTTCAAACATTAATCCATAAAGCACTCTGACTTAGACATGTATGATGTACTTAGCTTTTGTAGTGTGATGAAAAGTAAAAAAAATACATTTATACAATAATCCCCACTACAAAAAAAGATTCGCCAAACAGTGTTTTAGAGTTTGTATGTGTTCGTATATATGCATAGATTGGGATTCTTTTGAGCATACAGAGAAGTATGGAGGAGATACACTGAACGATTTACATTGTTTATAAAAGGACTGGAGAAATTTATCATTATAATTTAAATATATAATTTATAAAAAGGACTGATGGGAGATCATCTTATTTTCATTTGTATCTTTACATTATTTACTATTTAAAATTAGCAAACATTCCTCTTCCAATAAGACACAATGTAAAGAGAAAATGCAATGCTGTTAAAAATGAGAGGAAACTTTGCTTCATTGTTCTGTAACTGACAAGCAATATGCTTAATGCTTTTATATGATTACTTTGCTTAATCTTCCCACACAAAAACCATACAGTGTAGTTGTTAATTCTGTATCACAGGTTTGTCAGGGTGCCTACAAAAATTAATATATGAAAAATTATCACTGAAGGGCTTTACAATGCTTAGGTCCATCCTTAAAAATAAAATAAATATAAAATAAATAAAAATAAAACCATTTTCAGTGCTAACTTTTGATTTATGAATTGTTTCTATTAATCAAATTACGAACCTCCAATTCTGCAAAGTAACATATCATTCTCAGTTTACAAAAAAGGACAATAAAAATCTTGTTTATCTGTGGAATATTTGAATACATACAGGTATATGTATTTTTAAGTTTCTTTGAGCAAAAGAAGAATTAGGAAATACATCACAATTATTACTATTTCTTACTAAAAAAGGTGTGAGGCACCAAAGGTTGGTGTGGCCAGGAGAGCAATTGCTAACTTTTATTACATATCCTTAGCTAGTTCCGTCTGAGATGGTGAAAAGGAGTTCTTTTGTTACTTAAAATAATCAATAGAGATATAAAGTGATAAAAAGGAAAGATTCTATAGGCAAGTCCTTTATTGTGGAAATTTTAAAAGTCACTTAACTTCTAGAAACCGTAAGTTTTCTGTAAACCAAAGATATTAGCTATACTTAATATAAAAACAAGACACAACAGCAACAGTTATAATTATGAAGACTGAAAGACGACTTACATGGCAGGTGACTGCTTGGTGTGTATTTGCCGATAACCTCACTTGAATCGTGTAAATGTTCTATGATGCAGACTGTCTTAATTTTGAGGATTCAGTTTCTTCTGGCAATTGGGAAGAGGGAAAAACAAGCTATTAAATCATCACATTTCAAAGCCAAAATACACATTTAATTATGCTTTCTTGATATCCTCTTTAGAAGCCAATTATCTACATATCAGGATGTGATTATCTGAAATAATCCTGCATATTGGCTATGATTAACCACTACTTTCCATTAATTGTCATTTTTGCCTCAAGGTCTCAGATAAACCAAAGTTCAAGAGATGGCCACAGGCAAACTCTACGAATTGCCTGCCACGTGACTCTGAAATGACCACGTGAAGACCAGAATTTTAGCATAGAGGTGAAGAACCCAAGTCTAAACAACATGGGGTCTTGAAAGCTGAACACTGTCTGAAGTTGATCTGTTCTATTGTACATGTGATTTGCTGATTATGGTACTGCAATATATAGTTTAGGCAGTATTAGTCATCTAGGAAATCCAAGAAAATACAGTGCAGAATGATGGTCTTTGATAAGATAATTTGGTGGAAAAACCAGTTTTATTTATTTATTTAGTTAGTTCATTTATTTATTTTGAGAGAGACAGAGAGAGAGCACAAGCAGGGGAGGGGCAGAGAGAGAGAGGGGACAGAGGATCTGAGGTGGGCTCTGTGCTGACAGCAGAGAGCCCAATGTGGGGCTCGAACCCATGAACCGTGAGATCATGACCTGAGCCAAAGTTGGACGCTTAACCGACTGAGCCACCCAGATGCCCCATATTTATTTACTTATTTTTAGTTTTTGTTTTTTAAGGAAACTCTATGCCCAAGGTGGGGCTGGAATGCATGAACCTGAGATCAAGAGTCACATGTTCTACTGACTCAGCCAGCCAGGTGGCCCAGAAGCAGTTTTATTTAGATATAATCTTCATATCATAAAATTCAGCCATTTTAATACTGTATAATTTCAAGATTTTTAGGAAATTTGCAACGTTTGACAAATATCAGCACAAGTTAATTTTAGAACATTTCCACCACCCCAAAAAGATGCCTCATGTCTGTTTGCAATCAACTTCTGTTCCTACTTCTATCCCAAGGCAACTAGTAATTTGATTTTTTTCCTTCATAGATTTGTCATTTCTGGACATTTTATATAAATATAATCAAATGTATCAGTCCTATTTCACTGATTTATATATGTCTTGATCACTGTACTACCCTGTGTTGATCCCTGTAGCTTTGTAGTAAGTTTTAAAATTGGTCAGTGTAAGTTTTCAGATGTTGTTCTTCTTTTTAAATATTGTTTTGGCTCTTAGGTCTTTTCCTTTTATTTTACTTTCAAAGTTTATTTATTTTTTAAAGTAATCTCTATACCCAACGTGGGGGCTCAAACTCACAACCCTGAGAGCAAGACTCCCATGCTTTTCTGACTGAGCCAGCCAGGTGCCCCAATGCCATAGGAAGTTTTGAATGAGCTTGTCCATATCTATGAAAAAAAGACATCTGGGATTTTGATAGAGATTGTGTTGAATCTACAAACCTATTAAAGAGTATTGCCACCTTCACATTATTGATTCTTCTGATTAATGAGATGTTCTTTCTTTCGTTTACATCACTGTCGGTTTCTTTCAGCAGTTTTAATTTCTAGTGTACAAGACATGGATGTTTTTTGTTAAACATATTTCTCAGCATTTTATTCTTTTTGATGACACCGTGAGTGGAATTGATTTCTCCATTTCCTTTTTGAATTGTTAATTGCTAGTATTTATATATACTATTAATGTTTGTATGTTGGCCTTGGTACTGAGACCTTGCTGAGCTTGCTTATTAGTTGTAGTATCGTGTGTGTGTGTGTGTGTGTGTGTGTGTGTGTGTGGATTCTTTAGGATTTTCCACAGACAAGATCATGTTTTCTGCAAATAAAGACAGTTTTCATTGTCTCTTTCCAATGCAGGTGGTTAGGGCCACTAGTACAATGGTAAATAAAAGTGGTAGGAGTAAGTAGTCTTGGTTTGTTCCCAATCTTAGGTGGAAAGTATTTAGTCTTTCACCATTATCTATACGACATTGTTGCTGTGGGTTTTTTTGTGAATGCCGATCCTTGCTATACGTGACCTTGCCCATCCTCTTGTCAGTAGATTTCTGTAACATGTTACTGCATTCTAGCCTGATATTGGGGAGTATTGTCCATTTTCCTGGTACAACCTGTCTTAAGCAAGCCCCATTTCTCAACAATGTTACCCCTCTTCCAGCCGTAAGAAACCTCTCATGATTCGAGCCCAGATCGTCGTCCTGTCCCTCACCCAGAAGTAGAGAATATTTTACTTTTCTTTTACCTAGCTTTGATGGGTCTTATTCTGTGTCCTAGGTAAAACAAGATTTCCTGCCCTCCCCCCAGAAGCTTAAGACATTTTTTTTCCATAGTGGAGAAGATTTTGGGCAAATCTTCAAGACTTTCTGTCAGCAATGGCTGCTCACCTCCTCCAACCCTCACCCCAGTCTTTTTCATGCCTTTCAGGGAGATTACCCTGCACATGTTCAAGAGCAGTCTTGCAGGATTTCTATACTTTCAAGTCATCTACCCTCATTCTTTGCATTTCATTAAAAAAAAAAAAACTCACCAACAAGATCTAGCTGAATATTTCTCACCTGCTTACTAACATAGTACTGGAAATTCTATCCAGCACAATAAAATAGGAAAAAATAGACGTCATATAAATCAGAAAGGAAGGAAGAAAATTGCTTTTATTTGCAGAAAGCATGGTTTTTTACATACAAGATCCAAAAAGAATATCCCCAAATGATCTTCTGAACGTGGTAAATGAACTTAATTAGGTCACAGGACACAAGATCAGCATATCAAAATCAATTTTATTTTGATATTCTAGTAGTGAACATGTAGAAACGAGCATTTGAGATACAACACCATTATAATCACTTACTATGAAATACTTAGGTGTAAATCTAACAAAACATGTGTACGGGACCTGTGTGCAGAAAACTACAAAATGTTTTTATTTAGATTACAAAAATCTAAGTAAAAGGAGAGGCATGTTATATCCATGAATTGGAAATCACCATGAGAAAAATGTTAATTCCCCTGAACTTGCTATACAGGTTTTGGGTAATTCTTATTAAAATACCAGCAATATTTTTTTTGTAGATACAGACAAGATTATTCTGAAATCTGCATGAAAAGACAAAGAAAGTAGAATAGCCAAAAAACCATTCTGGAAAAGAATAAAATGGGAAAAAACACTGCCCAAATTCAAGGCATATTATATAGGTATACTAACCAAGAGTATGTGGTATCGGGGCACCTGGGAAGCTCAGTGGGTTGAGCGTCCAACTCTTGGTTTCGGCTCAGGTCATGATCTCATGGTTTCGTGAGTTCAAGCCCCATGCTGTGCTTGGGATTCTCCCTCTCTCTCTGCCCCTCCCCCACTTGCACCCTCTCTGTCTCTATCAAAATAAATTAATTAATTTAAAAAATTTAGAAAAAAGAATATGTGGTATTGATGGAGGGATAGACATAATGATAAATAGAATACAAAGGAAAACCTAGAAATGACCCCACGCAAGTATGAACAACTGAGTTTTGACCTAGTTGAAAAAGCAATTCAATGGAGGAAAGATAGTCTTTTCAACAAATGGTGCCAAATTGGATATCCATAGGCAGAAAAAACAGGACCTGGATCTAAACTTCACAGTTTATACAAAAATTAACTCATTCCAACCAAAATAACATAATTCATAATTCACGCAGGTTTTAACTAGCTTACTTAATTGTTGTGGTCATTAATTTGTGCAAAGTAAATAAAAAAGATATGATTTTATTAAATCAACCTGTTGAGGAAATTCTTCATAAGAATTTTTAGGAGTTTCAGGTAGAATTATAGTCATAATAATATGAAGTAATTCATTAGAATAATGAGTTTAAGGAAATATGTAAACTGAAAATTACTAGGGTCAGTTTTTTTTTAGTAAAGGGAAATTATCAATAATGTTCTCCAAGAAAATGTATACACTTATAAAGTATTTCATAGAAACTAATAGTCTCAAATGTTTTTGAGTTTATGGATTATCATTCACTGACATAACGGTAGTGAATAGAAAATTAAATGTTAACAGGTTTCTCTAACATTCGTATAAATCTTCCCCCATATTATCAAAAAGAATATATTATATCTATTAATTGGATTATTGGGAAGGATCTCCACGTGCACAGAAACATGTGACATTGGGCAATGCTCAGTGCTCTTTAACTCTTGAAGCATCTGGTTTCACTGGTATAAAATTAGGAGAAAAATAAGATGAATATAAAAAAATACATTAAAAAGTTTAGATAAGTTGTTTAAGGCAGATACTGGTGTTTAAAATTAGATATGTTTGTAAATATGCTTAATTACTCGATTTGAGGTCATTTTACATCTGTAAAATATAACAAAAAAATGCTTCAGTTACTAAATAAGTTATTCATTTTGACCACAACTCAGGTTTCAATTGGATTAGTACAGTTGTGATACAGGCCAATATTCCTAATGTTTTCATTTAAATTATAAAAGCCTTCACTGAATTCGTAAAGACATGGCATGTATGTGGAAACAGATACTGTTGTTTACCTAAAGTTCAAATGTAACTGGATGTCCGCTATTAATGTTTGTTAACTATGGCAAAACTACCATTGAATAATCCAGATTTAGGAAAACATATACTTATTGTGAGCCATCAGCTCTACGAAGATTTTTTTCTCATACAAATTTAAAATGTAACTTAGTTTTTTTTAATTTTTATTTTTTAAATATAATTTATTGTCCACTTAGCCAACATACAGTGTATATTCAGTGTGCCCTTGGTGTCAAGGGTAGATTCCCGTGATTCATGGCTTACATACAACACTCAGTGCTCATCCCAACAAGGGCCCTCTTCACTGCCCATCTCCCATTTTCCCCTCTCCCTCTCAGCTATACAAATATTACAATGAACCTGATATCGTCAAATCTCCCTTGCAGTTACATAGGAGAAACTACTTAACATTTAGAACTACTAACTACCACGTCTGATGAACTGAGAAAATAGAAACATCATAAATATCTAGTCAACTTAGGTAGAAGATCAAAGAGCACAAGCTTTGGGGGGGGGCATTGTATGAAGCAGAAAAAATACAGTCTGATTCCTCGGGAAATAATATTTTAAAATTAGTCAAATGTCTCAAGAACTACACTGAGATAAAAGAACAAATAAAAGACCATAACTAGTACAAATAGAAAAAGAGTCATTTCTCATAGGGACTTATGTGCAGAAAAACAATTTGTCTTAGAGAATTAGAGAAGAAGGAGACAATCCGTACTTTCCCCTTGTGTCTTGCTCAGAGTTAAGAGGATTATAAATTTGCTTTCATTGTTTTGGGACTTGAAATGAAATACCGTAATAAAGGATTTCTAGTACGGGCACATTAGTTTAAAGTCACTTATCTCCCTTCTCCTCTTGGAATTCACAAGGAGAATAAAGCCATGGAAATGCACACCTCTTATATGAAGCCAGGAGCAGCCAAAACCCCAATAATGAAAAGATGTTAGGGCTGCCAAATGCAGTGGAGAGAGGATAGTAGTAAGACCTGCAGTAAATAGAGAGGATACGCCACACATGCAGACCTCAAAGGTATCTGACAATGAACAATTCTTGAATTTGAAGGCCGGAGCCTGAGATGAAGTGAGTAAATCCCTGTGTACAATAATGGAAATTGTGTGCAAATGTGGGAGCTGCAATTTTGTTCGGGGAAGCATAAAGCGATCACGTAGATAAGAAATTTTAGTTTGAGGAAATATTTTAGAAGAACCAGAAGAAATGGAAAATGATAAAAGAAGCTACGATATATGCATTCATTGATGTGTTACTATCTGGACCATAAGAGGCCCAGAAAGATAGAGAAGTGAAAATACAGAGAAGGAAGTATTTGTAAAGCCAATAAAAATAAATTTCTCAGACTTAACGAAATATACACATAAATAAAATAAGATTTAGAGTATACTAAAAAAAAGAGAAATAAATTCACACACACACACACACACACACACACGAGTTAATTTTTAAATGTCAAAGATGGGACACTTGGGTGGCTCAGTCGATTGAGCATCCAACTTCAGCTCAGGGCACGTTCTCCGGGTTCGTGAGTTTGAGCCCCACATTGGGTTCAGTGCTGTCAGTGCAGAGCCTGCTTTAGATCTTCTGTCCCCCTCTCTCTCTGCCCCTCCCTCACTGGCACTCTCTCTCTCTCAAAAATAAACAACAACAAAAAAAGAGGAGTAAATTCTAGAAGTTTGTAGAGAGACATAAAGCAAATCCAAGTCATACTAATATCACATTTTTGAATAGCAGCACATGATGCAAGAAATTGAAGAAAAAGAATATAAAATTAAGCATGTATTTATTTAAACTGTCATTGAAATATAAGTGCAAAATGAAAGTATTCACAGACATACAAGCCATAGAAGTTTTTTGTTACAAGATATTTACAGCCAAAACAGTTATAGATGAAGTACTTAAATAAGAGAAGAAAAAAATTCAAGCAGCTGCTTAAGAACATATGGAAGAGGGACACCTGGGTGGCTCATCGGTTAAGCGTTTGATTTTGGCTCAGGTCATGATCTCGCGGTCTGTGGGTTCAAGCCCCGCATCGGTCTCTGTGCTGACAGTTCAAAGCCTGGAGCCTGTTTGGGATTCTGTGTCTCCCTCTCCCTCTGCCTGTCCCCCACTCGTGCTCTCTCTCTCTCTCTCTCTCTCTCTCTCTCATTCTCTCAAAAACGAATAAACATTTAAAAAAAGAACATATAGAAGAAAAGGTGATAAATTCTCAGGGTAAAGTTTGTTGTGGCAAATGGATGACAGTGAGAGAGCAAGAGAGAGAATGAGACAGAGGGAGAGTAAAGGTAGCCATAATTACACTAAAATAAAAGTCTATTAAATATCAACATGATGGAAATGGGAAAAGGTGGGAATATGAATGATAGTGTGAAAGGATCAAATACAGTCAATCCCATGATTGAGATATATGCGGTTTACAAGAAACATACCTTAATAACAAGAACACATAATAGTTGAAGGTAAAAGCATGGAAAAAGACATATTAGGCAAAAGTCAGCCAAAAGAAAGCTGGTGTAGCTACATTAACAAGAGAAAAATTAGTTAATTGAAGACAGGGATGGATTGAATCTTGGCAAATAGAAAGGACTCGTGGAAGAAATGCTGATATCCAAATAAAACTGGACTTTTATTAATAGTAATGCACTAATGTTAATTTCTTAGTTTTGAAATGTGTACCGTGACAATGTAAGATGTTCACATTAGTAGAAACCAGGTGAAAATGTATTATACTTGCAACTCTTCCGTAAATCTAAAATCATTCCCAAATGAAAACTGTGTCAAAATACAAAACATATTCAAAATCATAGGTTTAGATCCTAGATTCAGAAAACAAAATGTAGAGGTGTAAAATAACATGGAAGGGCACCTGGCTGGATCAGTTGGTAGAGCTTGCAACTTTTGATCTCAGGGTCATGAGTTCAAGCCCTACGTTGGGTATGGAGCCTACTTAAACAAAACAGCAAAACAAAACATAGGAGAAAAACTTCAGGACCTAGGGCTTGGTGAAGAGTTCTTCCACTGACACCAAAAGCACAATCCATAAAAGAAAAAACATGACAAACTGGACTTTGTCAGAATTAAAAACTTCTGTTGTATGTACAGCCTTTTTAAGAGGATGAAACATCAAGCTACAGACTTAGACCATGTATGTATGTTACAAAGCACTCTTGTCTAGAATACGAAAAGAACTCTCAAACCTCAACAATAAAGAGAAAATTCATCTAGAAAATGGGAAAGACCTGAGACATAGCACTGGAGAGGAGATACATGTGGCAAATGAGCTCATGAAAAGATATCCAACATCCATTGACATTAAGGAAATAGAAATTGAGGCCACAATTAGATATCACTACACACCTATTAAAAGAGCTAAAATATAAAATAGCGACAACACCAAATGCTAACAAGGGTGCAGAGAAACGATCTTTTATACATTCCTGGTCGAAACACAAAATGGAACAGCCACTCTGGACAAGCTTGGTGATTTCTTAAAAATTAAACATACCTCACATTGCACTTGCACTTCTGGGTACTTATCCCAGAGAAATGAAAACACGTATTTACACAAGATTTTGTGTACATGATTTCCCTTGGCAGTTCTAATCATAATAGCCAAAACCTGGGGAACAATACATCCCTCAATAGGTAAAAAGCTAGATAAGGTGTGGTGCCCCTCTGTCTCATGCCTTATAACCCCAATCATAACTTAGAAACCATACCAACTATGCTACCCAATTAAAATCTTTGTTGAAGGTGTTTAGAGACTCTCAGCATATCCCCAATCCCATTTATGAAACTACACTAACATAATTCTCCTTGCACTCCCTCTTCTTACCTGCTGTGTTTTTTCACCATAGCATGTATCATCACCTGATACACACACGATGCATTTTACTTCTTTAATCGTTAATTTTCTAGTGCGTTCCTCTACAATGTAGTCTCTACAAGGACAGGAATTTGGTCTGTCTTCAAGTATTGTTGTAACCCAAGCAAATAGTGCCTGGTACATAGAGGTAATTCATTAAAATTTTCTAAATAAATAACTGTCATAGAAATAGATTGTATCCAGCAAATGAAAATATTTACTTATCCTCAATACACTGTAGTTGATTTGAAATATAAGAAAGTGATTATATTAATAACATTTCCAGAAATAATTCCTGGGCTATATAAATCCAGTAAGACCCCCTTTTAAACGACCTCCAACATCCTTAAACGGAAGAATCTGTAAAATATTTAAAGAGGACAAAACTAAAGAGGAAAAGTAAATTGTAAGTTTGCAAAAGTAAAATTAGCTAAATAAAATTAATTTAATTCATTAGTAACTGATAAAAGTATAAAATGACTTAAAGGCAAGCAGAAACTTTACATTTTTCGACTCTTCATTCTGTGCTAAGCTGTTCCATATCCCCACCTTTTTAAACAATTCTTAAGACAGTTTCCCCCATTTTATATGTCTACATTAGTTTATGAACTTATGTGGAAATCTTCACACTTATTCCTATGAAGTTTCATATAATTAGTTCTAGTCTACCATTAATAAAGAAAAGAGCTTTTAAAGTATCTGTTTGGCGGTAGTTACTTGTGCAGACAATTGACATATGACGTATCAGTTTTAGGTGTACAACATAATGATTTTCTATATGTATATACTGCAAAATGATTATCAGAATAAGTTTAGTTAACATCCATCAGCATATTTGCAATTTTTTGCTTTGCGATAGGAACTTTTAGGAATATACCAGGAGTGGAAGGTGGGGAAAATAGAGAAAGGTTGGTAAAAGGGTACAAATTTCTAGCTACTGGACAAATAAGGTCTGAAGATCTAATATAAAATATAGTGACTACAGTTGACAACACTGTATTGTATCATGGAAATTCGCTAAGAGAGTAGAACTTAAGTGTTCTCGCCAGAGAAAATAAAATCATGAACAAGGAATATATCCCAACAGATTTATTTTTCTTTCATTGCTTTCAAGACTGTTTCATATTTTTTCCCCACAAAGATCTGTAAATATTTTGTTGGATTTGTACTTGAGGATTTCTTTTTCTGTTGCTGTTTTTTGGTGTATTGTCAATGGTATTCTGCCTTTCGTATTCCAATTATTTATTACTGGTATCTAGAAAATCAACCGCATTTTGTATATTGACTTTGAACTTAGCTTCACGGTATCTCTATAAATTCTCATCCGGGCACAGAACAGTGAGCTCCATTTCTGTTCGAGCTTCCCAAATTACGGCATTGGTGGATGTGAATACTGAATGTGGGCAAATCACCGAGAAAGGGCACAGCCGCCTTTGAACGCCCTGGTTTGAGTTTCCTGAGCGATGCCCTTTTTGCCAGCAGGGGGCGCGCCAACCCGCCATTTCTGGATCGTGCGGTGCGCATGTGTGGTGGGCCTGCGGATGTCCCCGCCTTTTCCCCAATGAGGACAAGAGCTTAAGTTTCCTGAAGGCTACAGACGTCGTCCTACTGGCTCAGGACAACTTGAACCACGTCCTCAGGGAGCAAGAGGCTTCCTGCCCACCGCCCTGACCGGCCGAGGCCGGGGCTTTGTTGCAGTTTTCCCGGACATTTTTCTAAATTAAAAAAAATATTTTTATTTATTTTTGGGAGACAGAGACAGAGACAGAGCGACAGTGGGAGGGGGACAGAGAGCGAGGGAGACACAGAACCGGGAGCAGGCTCTAGGCCCTGAGCGGTCAGCCCAGAGCCCAACGCGGTGCTCGAACCAACGATCCGTGAGCTCGTGACCTGAGCCGAGGTCGGACGCTTAAACCGCCTGAGCCACCCAGGCGGCCCTCCCGGACGTTTTGCTGCATTGTGAGTATGGAAACTTTTATTTTCTAGAATATTCCCAGATGCTTTATTCTTTACTTTCTCGTACAAAATTTTAACGAGCATTAATGGGCAAAATAACCCATTTGCCAGGGGTTTTTAACGGTGGAATTCGTAGCATCCTGTATCGTTTTTACGGATTCAAGATTGTTTCTGGGGAGAAATCGCGATACAATTTCAGACAGAGGGGAAACACACAGTAGTGAAATTAAAGAAACAAGTTGGACCAGCCAGTCTTAATGGCATTATATCTCAGCCTGAGGCAAAGAAAAAAAAGTTGCACCCCACTTTGTATTGCTAACTTTTTTTTTTTTTTTTTTTTTTTTTACCGGGGACTGACTCAATCAAAGGAGGGCAACTCTGGGCTTTATCCTTACCCTGTTCCCAAGCCCGCCACAAGCTTTGCCTTGTTAGGCCTTGCCCCACTCAGAAGAGTGCAGCTCATATTATAATCCGTGCAGCGCCACCTTGCTGAGTAGAGCGCCGGCTATGGCCCTGTTTTCTCTGCCTCTTAAAAAAAATTAGAGGTATAGTTGACATACCATGAAATATACCTGTTTCACATTATGCAATTGAGTGAGCTTTAGTAAGTCTAGAGATGTGCGCCCATTACTCCAGTTGAATTGATAACATTGCCTTCAGCTCTAAAAGAAATGTATTGCTGATTTGTATTTGCCTCCTGTTCTACTCCTCGCCCCGGGGAACCGCTGATCTATGTTCTTTAGATTGGAGTTTCTGGGTATTTCATATAAATGGAGTCGTATAATAACGTGAGGTATTTTATACCTGTTTCTTTTTCCCAGTTATCGTTTTCAAGACACATAGATGTTGTAGCAGGTTTCAGGACTTCATTCCTTTTTATGGCTGAATGCTATTCTGTTGTAGAGATAGACCACATTTTACATATCCGTCAGTTGATGGACATTTGGGTGGTTTCCCATTTTTCACTCTTGTGAACAATGCTACCCTGAACATTCACGTGCAAGTTCTGGGCTGGACCTATTTTTATTTACCTTGGGTGTGTCGCTAGGCGTGAAAGTGCTGGATCATAGGGAGACTCTATGTTTAGCATTTTGAAGAATAGCTGACGTGTTTTCCAAAGTGGCTGAATTATTTTATGGTCTTAATGACAGTGTGTGATTATTCCAGTTCCTCCTTGTCCTCACCAATACTTGTTACAGTCTGTCTTTTTTTGCTATAACCTAGTGACTACAAAGTGGTATCTCATTTTATTTTTAATTTACATTTCCCTGATAACCAATCATACCGATCACTGTATGTGCTTACAGTAGCATGTATTCTTTGGCTAAATATCTGTTCAAATCCATTTCCCTTACTTTTTGAAAGTTGTATTTTTAGGTAATCTCTCCACCCAGCCCAGGCCCCCAACTCACAACTCTGACACCAAGAATCGCATACTCTACTGACTGAGCTAGCCAGGTGCCCCTCAGTCTGATTTTTTAAAAGGTTCTATCTGAATCACCCGTCGCTCATCACAAATGTACTCCTTAATCCCCATCATCTATTTTACCCATCCCACCACCCACCTCCTGTCTAGTAACCGTCAGTTTGTTCTCTGTAGTTAAGAGGCTGTTTCTTTACCTCTGTTTTTTCCCTTGTTCGCTTTGCTTCTTAAATTCCACATGAGTGAAATCATCTGGTATTTCTTTCTCTGAGTTATTTCACTTGGCATTATACTCTAGTTCCATCCATGTCATTGCAAATGACAAGATTTCAATTTTTTATGGCTGAATAATATTCCAGTGTGTGTGTGTGTGTGTGTGTGTGTGTGTGTATGTGTGTGTATCACATCTAAGTTATCCATTAATCTATCAATGGACACTTGGGCTGCTTCCATAACTTGGCTATTGGAAATAATGCTGCTGTAAACATAGGGGTTCATGTACCCTTTGAATTAGTGCTTTTGTATTCTTTGGGTAAATACCCAATAGTGTGATTGGTGGATTGTAGGGTAGTTCTGTTTTTACATTTTGAGGAATCTTCATACTGTTTTCCACAGCGGCTGCACCAGTTTCCATTCTCACCAACAGTGCCCGAATGTTCCTTTTTCTCCATATCCTCGCCAGCACCTGTTGTTCCTTGTGTTTTTGATTTTAGCCATTTAAAAAAGTTTAAATCCAAGTTAGTTAACATATAGTAGAATCCGGAGTAGAATTTAGTGATTCATCACTTCCATATAACACCCAGTGCTCATCCCAACAAGCGCCCTCCTTAATGCCCATCACCCATTTAGCCCACCCCCCACCTCCCCTCCAGCAACCCTCAGTTTGTTCTCTGTATTTAAGAGTGTCTTAGGGTTTGCCTCCCTCTCTGTTTTTATCTTACTTTTCCTTCCCTTCCCCTATGTTCATCTGTTGTGTTTCTTAATTCCACATATGAGTGAAATCATATGATATTTGTCTTTCTCTGACTGACTTATTTGACTTAGCATAATACACTTTAATTCCATCCACATTGTTGCAAATGACAAGATTTCATTCTTTTTGATCACAGTAATATTCCATTATATATATATATTCCATTATATACACACACACACACACACACACACACACACACACACACCACATCTTCTTAATCCATTCATCAGTTGATGGACATTTGGGCTCTTTCCATAATTTGGCTATTGTTGAGAGTGCTACTGTAAAATAAACATTGGGGTGCAAGTACCCCTTCGAATCAGCATTTTTGTATCCTTTAGATAAATACCTAGTAGTGCAATTGCTGGGTTGTAGGGTACTTTTTTAAACAATTTCTTGGGGGAACCCTCCACACTGTTTTCCAGAGTGGCTGCACCAGTTTGCATTCCCACCAACAGTGCAGGAGGGTTTCTCTTTCTCTGCATCCTTGCCAACATCTGTTGTTTTTCCTGAGTTTTTCATTTTAACCATTCTGATAGGTATGAGGTGGTATCTTATTGTATTTTTGATTTGCATTTCCCTGGTGATAAATGGTGTTAGAAATAAGCCCATTGACTCAACCAAAGGAAGGACGTGGAGACTTGGAGCACAGTGAAGCGAGCCTTTAATCAAAGTCCTTGCAAGAGCAGGTATCCAATGGACAGGCAGTTACAGCAGACGATTTATCTCCTAGCGTGTAAGTCCCTCCCCTGGTTTCTCATTGGCTGAGTACTATGGAGGTTACAGCCTTACCCGGAAGTCACCTGTGCACATGGAAGACAAAAAGTAGTCTGATTGGAACAAATGTGGTTTCCTGAGGTGACACAGACACTTTCATTCCCTCCTCCCTTTGTTCCTTGGCACATGCTCCTTGCAAAGCTTGTGAAACAGAGAGGGGAAGAAGAACCAGAAAGTGAAGTGTCTAAATGTTTGGGACTCCATTGTGGTGGGGGTATGGGGTTTGTACATATTTCCAATAGATTGTAAACCTACTGTTAATAAGACAGCACAGCTTTTATTTGGTATTTCTGAAAATGAATCATCTCCCTTACTTCTCGCAAGTGATGAAGAGCATCTTTTCATGTGTCTTTTGGCCACCTGTATGTCTTTTTTTTTTAAATTAAAAAAAAATTTTTTTTAACATTTATTTACTTTTGAGACAGAGAGAGACAGAGCATGAACGGGGGAGGGTCAGAGAGAGGGAGACACAGAATCTGAAACAGGCTCCAGGCTCTGAGCTGTCAGTACGGAGCACGCGGGGCTCCAACTCACGAGCCGTGAGATCATGACCTGAGCCGAAGTCGGACGCTTAACCGACTGAGCCGCCCAGGCGCCCCTGTATGTCTTCTTTAAAAAAATGTCTATTCATGTCTTCTGCCCATTTTTTTAAATTGGATTATTCATTTTTTGGATATTAAGTTGTATAAGTTCTTTATATATTATGGATGCTAAGCCTTTATCAGATATGTCATTTGCAGATATCTTCTCCCATTGAGCAAGTTGCGTTTTAGTTTTGTTGATTGTTTGCTTTGTTGTGCAGAAGCTTTTTATTTTGATATAGTCCCAATAGTTTTTTATTTTGATATAATCCCAATAGTTTACTTTTGCTTTTGTTTCCCTTGCCTCAGGAGAGACATATCTAGAAAAATGTTGCTATGGCTGATGTCAAAGAAGTTACTGCCTGTGTTCTCTTCTAGAATTTTTGTGGTTTCTGGTCTTACGTTTAAGCCTTTAATCCATTTTGAATTTATTTTTGTGTATGGTGTAAGAAAGTGGCCTAATTTCATTCTTTTGCATGTTGCTGTTCAATTTTCCCAACATCATTTGTTGAAGAGACTGTCTTTTTTCTCATTGGATATTCTTTCCTTGACCATAGAGTTGTAGAATTGTGGTCTGGTTCTAGCACTTACTAGCATCATGAATTTGGTGAATTCACGTAATATTTCTGAGTTTCTGTTTATTTTTTAGAAGGGTTATGATAATGATAGAAACCAGTGTAAGAACTAAAGGATATAATATATTTGCAAGCATGTAGAAAGAAAGTATAATTCAGTGCACTTGGTATTCCTCAAGCCATGGCTTTTCCTTTTGTAGAGTGTTTAAATTGATGTGGGGAACAAAGGCAAAAGAAAAAAAAAATCTCCTTATAACTTACAGCCTATTGACAAGTCCTTGAGCTAGGCAGAGTGACCTTCCTCTAGGAACTCAGTTGATACTTTGCTAAAGACAAAAGGCAATCAGGGCGCCTGGGTGGTTTAGTCGGTTAAGCGTTGGACATTGGCTCAGGTCATGATCAGGCGGTCCGTGGGTTCAGGCTCCGTGTCGGGTTCTGTGCTGCCAGCTCAGAGGCTGGAGCCTGCTTCAGATTCTGTGTCTTTGTCTCTCTCTGCGCCTCCCTTGCTCGTGCTTTGTTTCTCTCTCTCTAAAAAAGAAATAAACATTAAAAAAAAAATTACAAAAGGCAATCTTAGTTTAACATTAATCCAACCTTCAGGATCCTGTAAGTCTCCTTTAACATATAAAAATTCCTTTGAAAACTTCCTTTCTCTCTCCCTCCCCCAAGATTATATGTTAGCAATCATCCTCCAAGCATAGGGCCCACTGATACACATCCAAGGGGTCTCATGACTGAGGTTTACTAGACAGTAATAAATGACCTAACAACAGCTAGCCCCTCAAGGGCCTGGAAACCTTGCTACCAAATTCCTTAGAGACTTACTCTCTCCCTAACCCCCTCCCAACTTGAAATATGCAATCAGTCTTCCCTTACAACCCCAGTGCAGCTCTTTCTGCCCATGGCTTCTGTGCCTACGCTTTAATAAAACCACCTATTTGCACTGCAGACTTCTCGAGAATTCTTTCTTGACTGTTTGCTCCAAACCCCAACATCTGTACATCATAAATGATTTTCATATCATCTATATTTCATTATCTTTTCATCGTTCTTATTGATGAGGGAGCCTGGGGCAAGCTGAGGACAAAGTACAGGCTAACAGTACCCTCCCCCCTCCCCAGGTGGGAAACGTGTGATATTCCTCAGACTCTCCCGGCTGCCCAAGAACAGGGGAAAGGAAAGAAAGCAGCTGGTTGACTGATAGAGATCACAGTCCTGCAGGACAGGAGTCTCCTTCAGTTTACCGAGAACTTGGTAAACTGCAGGAAAGAGGCAATCTTATCCATAGCCTGATCCCCAGAAACCCATAGACTCTGTTTCCTGGAGCCCTAATATCACCCTCATCAAGATGGAAGGGGTTTCAGCGCTCGCCATGGTGATGTGGGAAACTAAGGCAAGTGAAAAATTAAATTCCCTTACTGCCTACAGCCCACTGACAAGTCCTTGAAACTGGCAGAGTGACCTTCCTCTAGGAGCTCAGCTGCCTCGATGATGACACTTTGCGGGGGGCAAAAGGGAATCTTGGCTTAACATTATCCTGACCCCCCAGGATCCTGTGAGTCCCTTTAAACACATAAAAATTACTTTGCAAACCTCCTTTATCTTTAACCCCCAAGTATATGTTGGCAGTTATACTCCAAGCCTATGGCCCCTGATACACATCTGAAGGGTCTCATGACTGAGCTTTTACTGAACAGTAATGAATGGTGCTTTCCTAACAACAGCTAGCCCCTCACGGTCCTGGAAACCTCGCTTCCAAAATTCCTTAAAGACTTACGCTGTCCCTAACCCCCTCCCATCCTGAAGGTATATACTCAGTCACCCTTTACAACCCCAGTGCAGCTCTTTCTGCCCAAGCTTCCTGTCTCTGTGCTTGAATAAAAGCACCTTTTTTGCACTGAACGTGTATTCAAGAATTCTTTCTTCGCTGTCAGCTCCGAGCCACCACCGTCACCCTAAAACCCCATCATTAATGTTTAAAATTTTTTTTTAATTTTGTTTTTGAGAGAAAGAGAGAGAGCAAGTAGGGGAGGATATACTACTTGTCCACAAGGAAGAATATTTTTTCTTGCTGCCTAGAAGGTATGGGTTGTTTGTACCCTAATAAAAGGGGAAAAATCACTTTGTTAATAGCAAAATAAAGCATGATCTTAGGTGTTTAAAGTGGAATGATTTAATTTTTTTTAATGTTTATTTATTTTTGAGGGGGGGAGGGGCAGAGAGAGAGGGAGACGCAGAATCCGAAGCAGGCTCCAGGCTCTGAGCTGGCAGCATGGAGCCCACACGGGACTCGAACCCACGAACCGCATCTCGAGATCATGACCTGAGTCGAAGTCAGAGGCTTAACCGACTGAGGCACCCAGGCGCCCCTATTGTCTTTTCATCATTCTTATTAGTGAAAGTGGCTAAGCTGTGCTAACTATTCTTTCATGTCATAATAGAGTGTCAGGTCTGTCTTAGTCCATTTGGGCTGCTATCACAAAATGCCAGAGACTGTGTGACTTGTAAACACGAGAGATTTATTTCTCAGAGTTCTGGAAGAGGGAAGTCAGAGATCAGAGTGCCAGCATGGTCAGGTGAGGGCACTTTCCTGGGCTGCAGAGTTCTTGCTGTGTCCTTATGTGGCAGAAGGGGCCACAGATGTTCCTAAGGCCTCTTTTACAAGGCACTAATCCCATTCACGAGGGCTCCACTGTCATGACCATGTAGGGGAAGAAAAATTACTTTTCCTTCTACCATTCTAGGTTCTTGGCTGAGACCTGCCTCTGTAATAAAGCTAGATGAATGGGAGAGAAACAGAAGTTTAATAATATGTATGTGTTTTGTATACATGTGAGAAACCCTGGAAAATTGAGTAACTCCCTGAAATGGCCTGAGCCACCGCTTTAAATACCATCTCTAGCAAAAGACAAAAGAAAGATCTGGGGGTGGAGGGAGCCAGTTATGGGAAATAACCAGAAAAAGCACAGTAAACGAGGGTGAGGTTGCTATGCAGATTTAAGTCATCGCCTTCTCCATTGGTAAGAGTTTCTATAGATTAGAGACATCCTCTTCCTGGTACAGAAAGGGAGACACCCTTACGGATGGGGATTCCCTTATAAATGTAAATGTTCCTTACAAAAGGATAACTTCTACTTGGTTTTCACAGCTAGTCTTGTCTGCTTTTTCTTAAAAATAACTAGCTCAAGAAAATCTACTTGCTAAAAAGGCATATTTTGAAGTGACATTCTCCCCCTTCAACCTAATCACTTCCCCAATACCCTCTCTACTAATATAAACACCTCTAAGGAGTTAGGATTCCACCATTTGAATTTTGGAAAGGCACAAACATTCAGACCATAGCAAGGTCTCGATGTAAAATTCTAACTTTTGTGGCTGCAACTGTGTGAAGACCCGTGACAAAAATAGGGGTTTATAAAATAAAATAAAAATCAATTTCAAATCAATATGAGGATCGTATATTGGCAATATGTGTCTGGAAGGCCACTCAGTCCCAACTGTACAGAACTAGTGGAAAAATAACTCAGGATATTTAAGGTCCATTAGTCACTACCATAAGTACTGTAGTTCCTGCTTAATTAACCCTGACTGGAAATTTTCCATATCACATGAGATTAAAAACCCTTTGAGTTCATAAGGAATGTACATTTTGATAGAGACCAGTAGGAAGAAAACATGTCATTACGTCACATATACAAAGCTTTGTGGATAAAGAGAGAACTGTAATACTGTAGCTTTATCACTAAATACATAAGCCAAAGCAACTTAAGTGATTATTTACAATGTATTATTCTCAGATGCTATTTTTAATAGTCTGAGTATAAAGGTTCTTGCTCATTAAAAACAATCTATTATGTGAGTTACTGAAAGCTGGTAGTGGTAGCGGAGTGGATTCCAGATGATTGCTTTTTTACTTTCTTTATCTACAGGGATAAGCTGATACGATTCTCATCTTTTACAATGGACTCTAGAAGGAGCCTAAAAGGGTTTTGGGGAACACACACCTTAGTTTGAGTCCCACTGCAACCATTAGTAGCCTGGTCACCTTTTTTTTAATGTTTATTTTTGAGAGAGAGACAGAGACAGAGAGAGAGAGACAGAGAGAGAGAGACAGAGCATGAGCAGAGCAGGGGAGGGGCAGAGTGAGAGGGAGACACAGAATCCGAAGCAGGCTCCAGGCTCCGAACTGTCAGCACAGAGCCCGACGCAGGGCTGGAACTCATGAACCCTGAGATCATGACCTGAGCCGAAGTCCGATACTTAACCAATCGACTAAGCCACACAGGCGCCCCCTCCCCCTTGTTACTTTTTTTATTTGCATATACTTGACACACAGTGTTACCATAGTAGACTTACCACTTTGATCAAGTTAGTTTTTCTAAGTCGCACTTCTCCCATCTGTAAAGTGAAACTACTGATAGCTCTCATGCATGGTCTTTAGTAAGATGATACGTACGTAAGGGACTTCGTGCTGTGCCTGTTAATAGAAGACACCCCAAACACCAGCTATTAATATTATTAGGTCACCTATCACACAAAATGAATTAGAATATTTTTTCTAATATGCTTAGTTAATAAAGGCATTTTTTTAGATGACTAAAATGTTTACTAGGAAAATTCCTTTTTTCCGAGCACAGTCGACACATGAGGTTACGTTGATTTCAAGTGTACGGCATAGCGATTCCACAGCTGTGCACGTTATGCTGTGCTCAGCACAAGCACAGCTATTGTCGTCACATGCAGCGCTGTTACGGTGCCATAGAGGTTATTCCCTGTGCTGCATAGGAAAGATCCTTTTATTTTTTTATTATTTTTAAAAAATATTTTGAGAGAGAGCACATGTGCATGAGTGGGGGAGGGGCAGAGAGGGAGTGAGAGAGAATCCCAAGCAGGCTTTGCGCTGTCAGCACAGAGCCCGATGCGGGGTTCCATCTCACAAACCATGAGGTCATGAGCTGAGCCAAAATCAAGAGTCCCGGACGCTCAACCGACGGAGCCACCCAGACACCCCAGGAAAATTCCTTTTAAAGTGAGTTTTTTTAAATGTGAATGACAAAAAAATGCTTTATTCGTTTATTTTTCTTCCATTCAACAAATGTTTGTTGAATGTCTGAGATGAATATCAGAGATTTGAGTATGAATAAAACAGACAAAATTCTCTACTCTCACAGATCTTACTTCCTAATCAGATTGAGAGAGACCATGAACAAACAGAGTGTGTATGTGTATCTAGATAGATATCCTATTTAGATTTGTGTGGTCGTGTGTATCTATCTAGATATCTTATATCTGAGATGGTGACCATAAGCACTATGGAGAAGAAAATCAATCAAGGAAGGGGGTTAAGGAGTGCTGGGGAATGTGACTTTGGTAATTTATTAGTGTGCTCAAATACAGCCTCACTGATAAGGTGATTTTTTTTTTTAGTGAAGGCAGATCTAAAGGAAACGAGTAGTAGAGCTAGGAAAATATAATGAGAAAGAACATTCTAGGAAGAGAATAGTGATTACAGAGTCCCTGAGGTGGAAGCGTTTGTGGTGTTTTGGGGGTATCCTAGGCAGCTGGAGCACGTGAGCCAAGTGGAAACTGGAAGGAGGGAGTCAGGTAATGCAGAGCCTTTAGGAGACTGTAGAGACTTTGGCTTTGTCTCTGAGCGAAATGAGAAAACTGCAATGTTTTCAGCAAAGACGTGACATAATGCAGCTTAAGCTGTGAAAATATTACTGTCTCATCTAGAACATCTGAAACTAAACGTAGTTTTGACTCAGCACACAGGTGCCGTGTTCTGCGATGCCACAACCACTGCCTAGTGGAAAAGTGCTTTGAAAGTCATATCGACTCTAGAAAACCTCTATGAAGCCATGTGGGTAATAAAACAACCCCCTTTCTCAGTTACACTAGTTTCGTATTTTGGTTGGTTAGAACATGGGTCTAAACTTTTCATTCATCTTAAAAAAAAATCCATAACCATTATGGTATTCCTACCGTAGCCTGCAGTCCCATGTTCTTGATCATACATGGATCCAGGTAAGGCATAGTTGTATTATTCTATATCTGACTCTGAATTTATCTACAGTCAGCTGGCGATAGGAGCAGAGTTATATCTCATTCATTCAGTCTATAAATTTTTATTAAATGTCTACTGTATGTCAGACATTACTATAGCTGGAAAGTCAGCGGTGAACAAAGAAAGAAAATCTCTAGTTTAGTAGACTTTACATTCTAGTAGGAAGATACAGAAAATAAGCAAATAAATCATCTATCAACTTGATAAATGCTCTAGAAAAATAATGCATGGTAAGGGACGTATGGAATATTAGGAGGAGAGTGTTGCTATTTTGTATGTAGTGATCTTTTTCTTTTAAGGTGACATTTGAGCACAGACCTGAAGGAAGTGAAGGAACAAGCCATGCAGATATTTGGAGACAGAACAGTGTGTTCTAGGCAGGGAAAAGTCCAAAGTGCCCCCAAATACTATTTATGACATGTTAGGATTAGACTAGGGTTGGGCTAGGATTGGGGATACCAACCAGGAAGCCCTTTCATCAAGAGTGCAATCAGTGAAGGGGTGAGTGTTACACAGTGAGTTCAGAGAAGTAGCCAGAAGGTTGACAGTGGCAGGGATTGTCTGGTAGAGTATGGATTTTGAATTTTATTCAGGAAAAATTAAGAAGCCATCGCAGTTTTGAGCAGAGATTTGGAACAGTGACTTATGTTTAATCAAATATCTCTGGCTGATTTGTTTTATGATCAGATTGTCATCTGGGTCAAAAGGACAGAAGCAGGGAGACCAGTTTGAAGGCTATTGCAATAATCCAGTCTAGAGGTAATATTTAGACCATAATGTTGTTATTGGGATCTGGAATCGACTTATTTCTAGAAATCTTTTTAAGTGCTAATGGACAAGATTGGTTGTGTGAATGAAATTGAGGAGTCAAAGTTAACTCCAAAGTTTTTGCCCGAGCATCTGATAGAGTGGAAATACCATTAAGGGAGATAAGGTGTTGGTGGGTATTCAAGGACATGTTACGGACATGGCAAATTCAAGATGCCTATTAGATATCCAAGTGGAGGTGGTAAGTATATAGTTGGATATTTCATTCTGGAGCTCAAGGGAGATGTTGGATCTGGCCCGGAACCATGTAGTTGGGATTCATGAGACTGTAGATGGATTTAATGTCATGAGAAAAGATGAAATCACTTAGAAAGGAAATGTACCTAGAGTTCATAGATGGATGCAGAGTTGGGGAAGAGCTTCTTGGTGTTTAATCCCACATCCCACTCTCGCACCATCACCCTGTTATGGAAATATGATCATCTATGTCCCATTGCTCCCACAAGAGGGGAAAGCTGCACCTAGCCTAGCACCAGCTCTGTGCTGCAGCCTGACCGGATGGAGAACCGCTAACAAGTGCAGGCAAGCTGGGCCTCTCCTGAACGTTCTCTCCTCCTCCTGCCTCTACCCTACTCCGCAGTTAGGCACTTGCAGCAGGAAATTATATGGTCACCCTATATATGAAACACACAAGACAAAGGCGTACATAAAATGAAACTAAAGGGATGCCAAATTATGGATGAGACATATAAGCTAAAGGAAAGATATTATTGCAACTTTATGTCAGATAAAATAGAATTGAAGTGAAAACATCATAAAAGACAAATGTGTTATTATTTAATGATAACAGGAAAAATGGATCAAGAAGATGTAAATATCATGAGAACAGACCTATAAAGCTGTAAATAATAGAACCACAGAGAAAAGACATGTCAAAAATTTTAGGTGGTAATAGGAACACGTTTCTATTGGGAATTGCTGGACAAGTATACAGAAATCCCTTGATGAATTAGAAGATTAAAATAATACCAGAAGGGAGGTGATAAAAAGTAGTAGCTAAAAGCATAGATTCTGAAGACAGACAGCCTGGGTTGAAATCCCATCTCTACTCTCTGCTAGCCGAGTGACTTTGGGAAAATTATTTAACATTTCTTTGCCTCAGTGTTTTTTTTTCCTTCGTGAAATTGGGTTTTGGTGAGGAAGGAATGAGTTATATTTAAACTGTTTAGACGGTATCAGATGCACGTTAATTATCATCAATAAATGTGTATTGATTTATACCCAACAGAGAGTAAACAGTATTTTTATAGTTAGATGTAATGAGCATATAACATTGTATTAGTTGTAGGTATACAGGAATATATGTTATTTTTAACACAAATGGAACATTCACAAATTCAAGCATGACACAAAAGAAATCTAAGTTCTTTTAAAAAAATTTTTTTAAATGTTTATTTATTTTTGACACAGAGAGAGAGACAGAGCATGAGCAGGGGAGGGGCAGAGAGAGAGGGAGACACAGAATCCGAAGCAGGCTCCAGGCTCTGAGCTGTCAGCATAGAGCCTGACGTGGGGCTCGAACTCACAGACCACGAGATCATGACCCGAGCTGAAGTCAGAACCTCAACCAGCTGAGCCATCCAGGTGCCCCAAGAAATCTAAATAAGTTCTAAAGAATCAGCATCATACAGGATATAATCCCCTGACCACAATGAAATTAAAATCAGATATCAATCAAAGGAGACAACTTAAAAAGGCCTTGTCTGAAAAAATATGCTAATAACATTTAAATTTAAAAGTGTAAATAAGGGAAAGAATGGAATACTTCAGTGGGAGTGATGATAAAAACAATACGTGTCAAAATGTGCGGATGACAGTGAACACAGAACTTGGGGAGATGTGTGTGTTTGTGTGTGTGTGTGTGTGTGTGTGTGTGTGTATGTGTGTAGTGAACTTCCATGGAAAAGGAATTGGACTCTTACTTCCGGGGCTGGACTTGATGTTACTATACAGCACACTGACACAATGCCACAGTTACTGAGCAACAGGGATTATTTTTCCCTTGCTGGAATTCCCATGTCTGCCGTCACAGACACAAGTTGCATAGTTTATCTGTGTGCTATCTTCTAATTCTGTATAAATAGGACTGTTGCTAACAATGCAGCCTGAATTGGCAAGGGGGGACTTTGGTTATATATTGTGTCTCTTTTGTCATAAAATTAGGGAGTAATATAAATTGAAATTTTCCATTATGAAGTTGAACTTTACTGATACTGTTGTCACATCCCTGCTTGCCACCATCTTTTACAAAATATTCAACCACTGGCTCTTGTCTCACTTTTTTGTTCATGTATTAAGTTTTATTTGGGGGGGGCGTTTTTAATTTGTGTGGAGTCTGTGTAAAGGTAGCTGAAAGGATAAAGAAATGAGGTGTGTGCCAGCAAAGTGGCCTTTTACTAGGAATGTATTTCAAACTAGTGTCAAGGTGGTGAAGTTTTGGGGTGATGGGGGGTTCATGGGTCTGGAGCCGACAGCCAAGAAAGAATTCTTGAAGACGTCTTTGGTGCAATAAGGTGATTTTATTAAAGCAGGGGGGCAGGACCCGTGGGCAGGAAGAGCTGCACTGGGGTGGTGACGGGTAACTCATTATATACCTCCAGGTGGGGAGGGGGTCAGGGACAGAGTAAGTCTCTAAGGAATTCCGGAAGCCAGGTTTCCAGGACCTGGAGGGGCTAGCCTTTGCTAGGGAAACACCATTTATTATCATTTAATAAAACCTTAGTCATGAGACCCTTCAGATGTATATGGGGGTGTGCATAAGCTTGGGGGTATTATCATTGCCTGCACGTATCTTGGGGGCAGTGGAGGTAAAGGAAGTAGAGTTACAGAATCCCCGAGGTTGGGATAATGTTGAGCTAAGGTTCTCTTTTGCCCCCAGCAAAGTGTCATCCCTGAGGCAGCTGAGCTCCTAGAGGGAGGTCACTCTGCCGGTCTCGAGGACTTGTCCATGGGCTGTAGGCAGTAGGGGAATTTAATTTTTCATTTGTCTTAGTTTCCCACATCACCCTGGCAAGCACTTAAACCCTTTTTCTTTGTTCTGGGGTAGCCAGGAGTGTCCGAGGAGTATCACACATACTCCACTGGCGGGGAGGGGAAGGGCGGGGCGTGTGCCAGCCTGTATTTTGCCCTCAGCTTGCCGCATGCTCCCTCATCAAAGGATAAAACATAGCTGGACCCTAGTTAAAGTTAATGATAGATTTTAACCAGAAGCATACTTGTGTAGTAGATAAGAAAGTCCAGCATGAACAGAACTCAACTTCAATTTGTACAGAGATGATAGGGTGTTGTAAAGGGAGAAGGAAGGAGGAGTGAAGGGAGATGGTGGAGTCTTGAGCTAGGGAAGCTGGAAATTACAAAACGTAGGAAGCTGGGGATGGTCCTTGTGAAACATACCTGGGTTTGCTGACTGGTGCTTGTCAGAGTAAGGCTCCTCCCCTCCCGCAGAGTCTGGGAGACAGGCTCTGTCTTCAGGTGTTGGCTGCCACAAACTGTGTATTCTTTTGGCAGCCTTGACTTTTCCCAAGCAGGCACTTTAAGGAGGGCTGGTGTCATGGCCGGGGTCGTGGCCTTAGGCTGTTAGATGCTATGTTAATAGTTGTTCAAGTCTTCTGCGTGTGTGAGAGATGAACAAAATCATTTGTGTTGAGATCACTTATTATCAAAGTGATCATAAGACGAAATAGATCAGGAATGCTGTTCTAAGGTAGAAAACACAGAGGCTTAATAGATAACCTGCCTCCAGTATTTCCCCCTCAAATCCTTTCTCCATATGTCAATTTAGTAGTCTGTCTAAACCTATGACCATGTCACCCCTTTTCTTAAAGCATGATGTGTATTTGTTGTGTGTATATACTTAGACCGTGACAGTGAGAAACTGCTTTTTCACCTTCAGATTACCAATCCGTAACACGTAGTAGGTATTCACTCCATGTTTATTGCACAGAATTGATTGGAATAAAAGTTCACCGTTTGTTTATGCAGAAAGACTGCCATCCAAAACATGACTGCCGTGGAGAAAGGAGGGAATACTTGGGGTCATAAATCCTTAGAGGTCACATTTCCTTGGGGAGGGTTTCCTGTCTCAAAATTCATTTCCTTATAAGCATTTTGACTTAACTTTCCTTCTTATCCTAGAATTCTCATCTTCACAAAATCCTATTGCTCATCCAAAAGAGCTCATTTATTTTTTAATTTTCTTTTTCAAAAGAGGTCATTTAAAGACTAAAGTTGCTAAAGGAAAATGATGTCCTAATAGTTAAATTTGAGTGGGTTTCAGCAATCTTATACTTTCCTCTGCCTGTGTCTTGTTTAGACCACTTAAGTGAAAGTGAATGGGCAGGTAGATGATGATGATGATTAATAGATAGATAGGCAGGCCAACTAACAGAGAGATGTACAGGCAGATTGTCCTGAAAATTTATGCCGTGAATAATCCTAAAGAGCAATTAATCCAGAAATTGCTTAGTTATGAATCACTGAATAATGTTTCTAGTTAAATTATTTCCTTCATCGAATTTTTGTTTTCCTTCGGCTCATAGTTACATTTGTTTGCATTCTCCGGCCCAAGAGAGAAGCAGCATAGGTGGCCACTCGGTAGCAGAGGGAATGAGCTGACTCTTCAATCCACAGACTTCACTTAATGAAAGCAAATATTCACAGACCCTAATGAATAGCCATGGGAATTGCATTGCTGGAATTCTAAATATAAAAGTGCTTCTTTAGAATGGGAGTGATGGCAAAACAGCACACCTAAGGTACAAACCCAGAGCAGAGCGGTATTTCCCTGGCCTGTAACAAATGGTGTTATAACAAAATGGTGTGTTAAACCTACATTAAAAAAGAACATTCTATCTACCTTTCTCTCTGGGTTTCTTTGTAGTTTAAAGGCAGGGGACCATATGAAGAAAGCTTATTTTAAAAGCTACGTATCTTTTCATCTAAGGGCTTATTAAAAACACGAACAAATGGGGGCACCTGGGTGGCTTAATCGGTTAAGCGTCCGACTTCGGCTCAGGTCATGATCTCACTGCGTGTGTGTTCGAGCCCTGTGTGGGGCTCTGTGCTGACAGCTGAGAGCCTGGAGCCTGTTTGAGATTCTGTGTCTCCCTCCCTCTCTGCCTCTCCCCCACTTACGCTCTGTCTCTTTCTTTCTTTCTCTCAAAAATAAACAAACATTTAAAAAATATTAAAAAGTTGCTTCTAACAAATAGGAACAAATATTGGAAAAGGTAAGGATACTGGCACTGGACATGTGTATCAACGTTCAAGTCACTAGGAAAATATCAACTTCTCTCTGGCATGGATTTGGTACAAATGGCACATTTCTGGAGACTCAACAACTTGTATAAATCCACAATAGATTCAAGAAAGGGAAAATAACATTTCTTCAGTGTCTTGTTAGCTACTTACCGGGAAATAACTTCTAGAAAAAACTCCTTTCCTTTTGCAAACAACTTCCCAGAAGCACAATAATCCCCAAAGGACACTGTGAAAACAGGTGAGCTCCAGGATGCCTGCTAGTAAAAGGTGGCTCCCTGGTATTTTAACCATATGTCAGCATGGGAGGGAGCAGAGCTGCGGTGTCTCCCAGCACCAATTATGGTCACATGGCTAACATTCACTGAACATTGACCATGGGCAAGAAGTCCTCTGCTAAACGCTGTATATGAACCTATAGTGAGTGCTCAGGAAATATTTGTTGACTTGTATGAGTATCGTATTTAAGCATTTTTACTACCTGAAGGAACATAAATCTGATCATTATAACAATATATTAATAAAGATTTTGCTATCAGCATCTTCCAAATCAGCCCACTGGTGTCCAGAGAGATGAAGGCACTTGCCCAAGGTCAAGTAGCTTGTAAACCAATGATCTATTTTAAACTTTACAACTCCATCAGGTTGGGATTATTATCTCCCTTTTATATATGAAGGAATTGAGGCTCGGAGTGCTTAAGAAACTTGCTTAGTCACTCAGATAACAAATGGATGAGCTGAGATATAAAGCAGATGTGTCTGAGGCTAAAGATTATATTTAAACCCTAGACTATAGAATGATTTAGTAAACTAAGCTATTGCCTACATGCCCACATCTTTCCCTAAATTGCCTTTCAATAGTCTCCATAACAGTGGGCATCTCTTGTATCTTTACTGAAATCCCCACAATTTCTAGCTGATTACAAAACAGATGAGGGCACATTATTTATAGAATGTTCCAGTTTAAATGCTTGAGTATTGTGATGGTTAATTTTATGTGTCAACTTGACCAGGCTAAAGTATGCCCAGATAGCTGGTAAAATGTTATTTCTAGGTATGTCTATGAAGGTGTTTCCAGAGGAGGTTAGCATTTGAATCAGTAGATTAAGTAAAGATCATCACCCTCAGCAATGGACATCTTCCCATTCATTGAGGGCCCAAACAGAATAAAAAGGCAGAGGAAGGACAAATTTGCTCCTTTTCCTTGAGCTGGGACATCCATCTTGTCCTGCCATCGAATATCTGAACTCCTGGTTGTTAGGCCTTTGGACTCAGTTCTGAATTATACAACTGGCTTCCTCCTCCTCCAGTTTGCAGGTGGCAGATTATGAGGCCTCTTGGCCTTAATAACTGCATGAACCAATTCACATAGTGTTATATGAATTGGAGATATGTCTGTGTCAATATCGATATCGACATAGATATCTCCATCTACTTCTCTGGAGAATCCTGAGAATGTAAGTATTACCTGGGAAAACACGTCGGCCAAGCTGTGCCATCAGACCGGCTAGTTTTTACATTGGACCTGAAGGGATGATGGTACATGCAATGTTTGCATTTGGGGATATAACAAATATAAAGAAGACAATGTAAGAACTCCTGAGTGGCTCAGTCGGTTAAGTGTCTTGACTTTGGCTCAGGTCATGAGCTCACATTCCGTGAGTTCGAGCCATGCGTCGGCTCTGTGCTGACAGCTCAGAGCCTGGAGCCTGCTTCGGATTCTGTGTCTCCCTCTCTCTCTGCTCCTCTCCCACTCACGCTCTGTCCCTTCTCTCAAAAACAAATGTTAAAAAAAAACAACAATTTAGAATGCCACTGTAAAAAGAACTGATGACAGTCTAAATTGGTGCAGTTTGGAAGGGAAAGAATTCACGGGAGAAACATGATAAAAACTATGTGAAAAGCATTATAATGTGAGTACGTATAATTCTGAGGTATCTGACTTCCCCATATGCTAAATTGAGGTGTGCATAATGACTGAGATTTAAAAAATCAAGGGTTTTTCCTCTTTTAAAAAAGTAATTTGCTTGTGCTACCTTTGAGGCTAAATAAATAAAACCAAGTGTGACCTTATCATAAAGTTATTTACATCATTTATCTTAAAGATGGTCTCCATTGGGAGGAAAAAGAGATTGAATCCATAATATTTTAATCTATTGCTGTTGGTGTGCATAAGTCACATATTTCTATATCTAGTGTTTGCATATTGATTGTAGCTTGACCTTAACAATTTATCATTTAGCCTCGTACCATCACCCTCCATGATAGATGTTATAGCTAAGGGTCTAGCAGCAATTTCATTATAGACCCCACATTTCGGGGTTTCATAAATAAGCAGTCAAAATCTACTGCAGGCTATGAGATGTTTTAGTTTGCATATCCATATTATCATTTTAGTTCCAGATTGTGGCTTCCATCCATCATTCACAGAATCGTTTTTCATTTTCAGAGGCATTTCCTATAGGAATCCATTTTAATGGCCATCAAGTGAGGAGGAAACTTGCAACAAGAAGGGAAAGGTGTTAAATCCCATTTCTTCCTACCGATAGAAATAAATAAATCGAATGAATTAATGAGTAATACAAATTCTACTCTGATATACATAAAGTTTACAAGAGCTTATAGAATTAATAAGCAAGCATATAAACTGTTTATTAATAGTCATACACAGTAAATGTACGCTTACTGAATAAGTGACAAGTAAGTTAAATATTGTGGAAGATATAAATTTTAAGAGCATGCCCATGCCCTCAATCAGCTTGTCGTCTAACAGGGGAGATAAAATACAGAAAGAATAGTTATGGAGAAGAAATAATTCTGGAATAGGATGTAATACTTTCCCCTTCTCTTTGCATGGTAAGTGTCAAATGAGTAGTACTAGAAGAGTTTTGAGAAACAAAATGTTTGTGAGCGCTTATACGAATGTTCACCTACCCAAATGATTAGCCCAAAAAAGGATAGGTCGGTCTCAGGCAATCTTTAGAGTCTTCAGAGAAAGTATGGACCTGCTTGCATCTTGATTTTGCGCTTCTAGCCTCCCGAATTGTGGGACAATAAATTTCTGTTGTTGTAAGCCACCCGGTTGTGATAATTTGGTAATACGATCCTAGGAAACTGGTACTGTAGGTTTCTTTCTTTTCAGAAAATGTACATTGTTCCACGGATCAAGAATGTCTTGGAATACCTAACTTATGGATCTTGTTAATTATCTGAAGACCAGGCCTGGACTCTGGCTTCAAACGTGCAGATTGTGCTATTAGTATTAACTGGTCATCTCCTTTCCCTTCCCACTTAATAGAGTTGGTTGCTGAACCACATATACTTGGGACAAAGTACCGTATGCCTGCTCTGAGTCCAGTGTTTGGTAGTGTTGAGGAGGAAGTGTGTACTCTACCTTTCCAGATTCTTCTAGCTGGTCGAAAAATTAAATTGATAGGAGAGATTAACAGGGGGGAACAAAAGCACAGTTTAATTATGTGTGCACAAAGGCCCAATAATAAAATTGAGACCCAAAGAGATGACCAAGGCAGACAGCTTTTATATGCTTTAGACAAAGAACTATAAATCTGTGAGGAATTGACACAACAGAGAAAACTTGTTTAGAAGTTTCAATTAGGGAATTCTTAACAGGATTTGGGCCGGGATAGTAGATCACTGAAAGTACCAGGGTTGGTTTACACAGTCTTCTTCCCTGTCTCTGGTGATAAGGATGTCTCTTTCCCTCCTGGCACAGGGAGAGTACTTTTCACATGGGAGATTGATTTCCTGCCTTCAGTGGGACAAAAGAGGGTTGGAGTATCTTTTTTGCACCAGCGCTTTCTTAAGTAACTTTAATTCGAAATAATCAATATGTTATTGTGGCACATTTTGGGAACCCCGGGCTCCCATGGTAGAATTGGGGATAGCTCGACAAAAAACTGTATTCTGAGTTGGAGACAGAACATGCTGCCAGTTAAAAATGTGAACTGAGGTATCTCATGTATTATTTTGGCCTTGTTGTCATCATCTGTAAGACAAGAATAATTTTTGACTCACAAGATTGCTGTGGATAAAATGCGAAAGCATAGAGCACAATTCCTGGCCCTCTGCACAGTTGGTCGGTCTTCCCCTTCTCCTCTTCTGTCTTCCTTTACACACCCTCACTGTTGCACAATGGGAATACTGCATGGAATTTTTTTTTTTTTCAATAAGCTCTATGTGCAATGTGGGGCTTGAACTCACGACCCTGAGATCAAGAATTGCATGCTTTCCCAACTGAGCTAGCCAGGTGCCCCCTGAACACGGAATTTTTAAAAGATGCAGTATTAATTCGCTCAGTGACAATTATGGGGAACTAAGTTTTTCCAAAAAGCACCTAAAGAAGTATAACATCCAAAGGGCCAACGTTTGTGAAATATCATTTTCAATTTCAAGTATATGCCAGTGAGATTTAATAAAACATAGCTGCTCCCCACCCCAACCACCATATTTCAAGAAATATTCTCCCCAAATGGATTCTGATAATATTAACATGTTTACTGGATATCTGAAAGATATATATGACTTGAGGCAAAAGTGGATTGCTTTCAAAATCAGAAAATGAGCCATGAATCTCTATCGAGCAGATAACTAGAAGAAGTAATTAAAGGACATTGTAGGACAATGCCAGTACTATAGTCCACAAACACAGAAGATTTGTTAGAAATATTGGGTGTACTTTTCATTATAGAGGTTTAAATCCCGTTTTTAGAAATGTGCCTATCTCAGATTATTCTCTTCTCTCTCTCATTGTGATTCCCCACAACCATTCCCCACTTGACATATATAAAAGATAAATGGTTGAAACAGAGGACTTTGAGAAAAGTATGAACTTATCCCAACAGGAGTAAAAATAAAGTGGATTCACTCTGCTTTCTTTGTTTCTGTATCTATCTCTATATGTCTCAATTAACTTCTAGAAACTTTAGACATTGTGCAGACTCACTTTCTTGAGTTCTTAGTGGTAACAGATTCTATATCATTTTGGAAGGAAGAAGGGTAAAAGGTAAAAAGCAGTTTGGAGTGCCCTTTTTTCTTTTTTTATGTTTGTTTTGCCAGATGTATAGCACAAATTTATCTTATTTAGTTGGTCATTTCTGGGAGAAAGCTTTGAGGAAGCGCTCACTGATTGTCTCCTAAAGATATGCATTAGGGAATCTGATAACCCTTATTCTGGGAAAAACACACAGAAACAGAGAAAACATCTTTTTTTTTTTTTCAACGTTTATTTTTTTTTGGGACAGAGAGACATGAACGGGGGAGAGGCAGAGAGAGAGGGAGACACAGAATCGGAAACAGGCTCCAGGCTCTGAGCCATCAGCCCAGAACCTGATGCGGGGCTCGAACTCCCGGACCGCGAGATCGTGACCTGGCTGAAGTCGGACGCTTAACCGACTGCGCCACCCAGGTGCCCCAGAAAACATCTTTTTAAAGGTACAAAGGGTTTGGAAAAAAGTAAGGGACATTTCTAGAGGTGAAAGGCAAAAAGGGAAGAAGGCTAGCATCCTTAAACAAGAAGCTTGGGTTTTAATGGTCTCATATGGGCCCACATGAGTCTTTGAGTGGGAATTTAGACCCCTGTATAAGTGAAGTAGAAGAACAGCAAAAATCCACTAGAAAAAGCACAGAGAGCTGACAGCGTTTGTCAGTCTCCCGAGCTTTGTGGGAGGAGGGAGCTTCCCTGACTGTGTAGCCAGGGGCTTACCCTCTGTGGCTTTTCAGGTTAAACTGACACTATATGCAAGGCATAGAAACTTTAAGATGAGATATTAATATAAAAACTGTTACCAGCTAGCATGTGCACAAGCAAACACAAGATCTCTTTGGAGAGACGTGCTATGAACTCCTGAAAATCACAACTGTCAAACATGAAGCTGAGGACGAATTGCCAATCCAAATTTCCAAAACCAACATGAGAATCCACTGACATGAAAAACAGCAGGATTATGTTTCTAAGAAGTTTAGACCATAAAATACTTAACATAGAAGTCTATAAGCTGGGTTTATTAAAAAAAAATAAAGATATAAATCCAGGGGCACCTGGGTCGCTCAGTTGGTTAAGCATCCAACTTCAGCTCAGGTCATGATCTCACAGTTCATGAGTTTGAGCCCTGCGTCGGGCTCTGTGCTGACAGCTCAGAGCCTGGAGCCTGCTTCGGATTCTGTATCTGTCTCTCTCTCTCTCTCTGCCCCTTCGCCATTCACGCTCTGTCTCTCTCTGTCTCTCAAAAATGAATGTTAAAAAAATTTAAAAAAAGATATAAATCTAAAATATGACATAAGAATGAGATATTATTAAAAACAGATCAACAGAACTTCTAGAAATGAAAAATATAATTGTTATACTTAAACCTCAGTGGCTGTCCTAGGAAAATATCATAGAGAAACTTTTCACATCTGTGTCAGCATTTATATTATTAAATTTCTCCAAAGAGAAATTTGGATTTCTCCAAAGAGACAAGGGATAAGTTCCAATCTCACACAGACCACTCTGTTATAGGAAAAAAAGAAAAAAAAAACTCATTTAACGAAACTAGCAAAACTTTAAAACCAAAAGTGAGCAAGGAGAGTATAATAAGGAAAATGACAGGACAACATTCTCATGAACATAGATGTAATCATCATTAATAAAATGGTAGCAAAACAAATCCAGCAGTATTTTAAAATGACAAAGTTAGGTTCACCTCAGAAAAGTAAAGATGGTCTTACACTTGAAAATCAATGAATGTATCATGTTTACCTATTAAAGGGGTACATAATATGACCATCTGCATAGGTGCAGAAAAAAAGTTTGAAAAAATTCAACAACCATTCTTTATCATAAAAGAAAAAAAAGAAACTTCAGCAAAGCAAGAATAGAATACATGTTTATTATTAGTCTGATAAAGGATGCCTATAAAAAAGTCACAGAAAACATCATACTTAATGATAAAGTAATGAAAACTTCCATTTGAAATCTGGAATGAGGGGCGCCTGGGTGGCTCAGTCAGTTAAGCATCTGACTCTTGATCTCAGCTCAGGTCTTGAGCTCAGGGTCATGAGTTCAAGCCCATGTCGGGTTCCATGCTGGGTGTGGAACTTATTTAAAATAAATATATATATATATATATATATATATATATATATATATATATATAAAATCTGGAATGAGAAAAGTTGTCCCAACCCCATTATGTTATTCAACACCATGCTTAACATCCGAGTCAGTGCAATAGTGCAAGAAAAGAGAAAAACGTAAGGATTAGAGAAATGCTACTCGTTATTTGCATATGATAATCATTTATGTACAATATCCAAAATATATACAAATAAATTATTAGAATTAATAGGATGATTTTGCTGAATGTTGGGGTGGATGGTAAACACACATAAAAGGTATTTCTATCCTTCAGCTATATGGGGTTAGAAAATATAATAAAAATGGTATCAGTTATAGAAGGATCAATACATGACCCAGGAATAAATCTCACCCCAAAATATGCAAGACCTTTGAGGAGAAAACTATAATTTCAATTAAAAGGTATTAAAGAAATCTAAGTAAATAGAAACACCACATTCATGGATTAGAAGGCTCTATGTTAAAAAGATAGAAATCATCCCCAAGTTGGTTTATAAAGACAATAAAATTCCAGTTGAAATCCATACACTGTGTTGTGGAACTTGAGAGGCTAATTCCTAAAAATTTATTTGGGAAACCAAAAGTCCTAGAATAGTCCTGAAGTAGCCACCAACGTGTGGGAAGGTGTTACCTTACCAGGTTTTAGTAATTTTAACGAAACTATGGCAATTAAAACATAGTGGGGTATTGGCTGAGGAAGAGACAAACAGGTGAGCAGTATAGAAAAGAAGGATTAGAGATGGAATCCACATATTCAGTAACTTAAATTATGACAGAAGTGGCCTTGCAAATCACTTGGGAAAGGAAGATTCTTCAATAAAAGCTGATGGGGCAAATGCTTATTCATATAAAGAAACAAAAATCAGTTCCAGGCAAATTAAAGATGTAAATGTGGCCAAAAATCATTATTAGAATAGAAGAAAATAACATAGAAAACCCAAACTACAAAGAAAATATTTTAGATTCAACCATATTAAGATTAAGAACACTGTCAATGTTCGCAAATCAACATGATACACCACATTAATAAAGGATAAGAACCATATGATCCTGTCAATAGATGCCAAAGAAGCATTAGACAAAATACAGCATCTATTCTTGATAAAAACTCTCAATAAAGTAGGGAAAGATGGAACATACCTCAACATCATAAAGGCCATATACAAAACACCCACAGGTAATCTCCTCTTCAATGAGGAAAAACTGAGAGCTTTCCCCCCTAAGGTCAGGAACAAGACAAGGATGTCCACTCTCACCACTGTTATTTAACATAGTACTGGAAGTCTTAGCCTCAGCAATCAGGCAACAAAAAGAAATAAAAGGCATCTAAATTGGCAAGGAAGAAGTCAAACTTTGACTATTTGCAGATGACATGACACTCTATGTAGAAAACCTGAAAGACTCTACCAAAAAATTGGTAGAACTAATACATGCATTCAGCAAGGTCCCAGGATATAAAATCAACATGCAGGAGGAATCAGTTGTAGTTCTATAAACCAACAATGAAGCCACAGAAAAGGAAATCAAGGAATTGATCCCATGTGTATTTGCACCCAAAACAATAACATACCTTGAATAACACTAACTAAAGAGGTAAAAGCTCTGTACTCTAAAAACTATAGAACAGTTAAGAAAGAAATTGAAGAGGAGTGAAGGAAAGAGAAAAGCATTCCATGCTCATGGATTGGAAGAACAAACATTGTTAAAATGTCTACACTACCCAAAGCAATCTACACATTTAGTGCAATTCCTATGAAAATACCATCAGCATTTTTCTCAGAGCCAGAACAAACAGTCCTAAACTTTGTATGGAACCATAAAAGACCCTAAATAGCCAAAGCAATTCTGAAAAAGAAAACACTGGAGGCATCACAATTCTGGATTTGAAGCTATATTACAAAGCTGTAGTCATCAAGACAGTATGATACTGGCCCAAAATTAGGCACATAGATCAATGGAACAGAATAGAAAACCCAGAAATGGACCCACAACTATATGGTCAACTAATCTTCTACAAAGCAAGAAATAATATCCAATGGAAAAAAGATAGTCTCTTCAACAAATGGTGTTAGGAAAACTCGACAGCAACATGCAGAAGAATGAAACTGGACTACTTTCTTACACCATACACAAAAATAAATTCAAAATGGATCAAAGACCTAAATGTGAGACAGAAAGAGGAGAACACAGGCAACAACTTCTCTGACCTTGGTTGCAGCAACTTCTTACTAGACATGTCTCCAGAGGCAAGGGAAACAAAAGCAAAACTGAACTCTGGGGACTTCATCAAGATAAAAAAATGAACACTGGGGCTTCTGAATAGTGAAGGAAACAATCAACAAAACTAAAAGGCAACTGATGGAATGGAGAAGATATTTGCACATGACATATCTGATAAAGGGTTAGTATCCAAAATCTATAAATAACTTACCAAAATCAACACTCAAAAACCCAAATAATCCAGTTAAGACATGGGCAGTAGACATGAATGGACACTTTACCAAGAAAACATCCAGATGGCTAACAGACAAATGAAAAGATGCTCAGCATTGCTCATCATCAGGGAAAGACAAATCAAAACCATGAGATACCACCTCGCACCTGTCAGAATGGCTAAAATTAGCAACACAAGAAACAACAGGTGTTGGTGAGGATGCAGAGAAAGGGGAACCCTTTTGCACTTTTGGTGGGAATGCAAACTGGTGCAGCCACTCTGGGGAACAGTATGGAGTTCTCTCAAAAAACTACAAAGAACTATCCTATGACCCAGAAATTGCATTATTTGGTATTTACCCAAAGGATCCAAAGATACAAATTCTAAGGGGTACATGCATCCTGATGTTTATAGCAGCATTAGCAACAATAGCTCAAATCTCCATTGACTGATGAAAGATGTGTGTGTGTGTGTGTGTGTGTGTATGGCGTGTATATATATACATATATATGATGTGGTATATGTATATATGTCTATATATATATATATATATATACACACACACACACACATATGCAACAGTGGAATATTACTGGGCCATCAAAAAGAATAAAATCTTGCATTTGCTATGATATGGATGGAGCAACAATGTATTGTGTTAAGTGAAATATGTCAGTCAGAGAAAGATTTCATTCATATGTGGAATTTAAGAAGCAAAACAGATGAACATATGGGAATGGGGATAAAAGGAGAGAGGGAAACCACAAGAGACTCTTAACTGTAGAGAATAAACTGAGGGTTGATTGAGGGAGGTGGGTGGGGGATGGGCTAGATGGGTGATGGGTATTAAAGAGGGCACTTGTTGGGGCACCTGGGTGGCTAAGTCAGTTAAGCATCTGACTCTTTGATTTCCACACAGGTCATGATCTCAAAGTTTGTGGGATTGGGCCCCATGTTGGTTGGGCTCCATGCTCACAGCATGGAGCCTGCTTGGGAATCTCTCTCTTCCTCTCACTCTGCCCTCCCCTGCACTCACTCACACGCGTGCGTGCACGCACACACACACACACACACACACACACACACACACACACACTCTCTGTCTCTCTGTCTCTCTTTCTCTCAAAATAAATCTTAAAAAAAAAGAGGGCCCTTGTGATGAACATTGGGTGTTGTATGTAAGTGATGAATCACTGAATTCTACTTCTGAAACCAATATTGTACTGTATGTTAACTAAAATTTAAATAAAAATTTATAAAAAGAAAAAAAAGATTAAGAATACTATTCTTAAAATACCCATAAATACAACTAAAAGACAAGACATAAGCTAGGAGAAAAACATCGCAACACATGTAACTGACAACAAATTAGTAGGCACAATGTTTGAAGAACACATTTAATGCACAAATAATCCAACCGAAAAACATGCCAAATAATTTACAGGTGCTTTACATAAGAAGCACAGTGGCAAATAAATATCTGAAAAGATGCGCAGCCTCATTAGTAATTAGGAAAATGCACATTACAGTAATGGAACATCATTTCATACCCATAGGCGTATCCACAATATACAAGTCTAATAATGCCAAATATTAGGATGTGGAGCAACCCAAAGTTGTCATTACTGTACACAGGACAGTAAGTTGGTTCAAGAAGTTTGCGAGATAATTTGCCATTCTCTCAGAAATTTGGAGGTGCTCATCCCCCATGATCCAGGAAGTCCTCTTGCGGATTCTTATCCCGATCTCTTGTGCCGATGACCAAGGAGATGCATGTAAGGATTTTCATAAGTCCTTTGTTTATGATTGCAAAAACCTGAAACAACCCAAGTATCCGTCAATAGTGGAAAAAATATATTCTGATATAATCACAAAATAAATGTCAAGTATAATGAAAAATTAATAAATTACAGCCATGAAACTACATGATTTCTACAAGAAACTATAAGAAAAGTCTGAGTTAAGGGGGAGCAAAAAGAACACATTCAGTGTGCTTCCATTCATAAAACATTCAAAGACAGGCAAAAATAAACAATATAATATTTAGGGATACAAATACATATAATAAAATATGAAGAGAAGTAAGGGGCTGATATATGGAAAATACCTATTATTTGGATGGCTGGAGAGGTGGGAAGGAGATGAGATAGGAAATCACAAGAAGCATACATTAATATTTATTAGATTATTATGTTTCACATTCTACACTTTAAAAAAATTTTTTTTAACGTTTATTTATTTTTGAGACAGAGAGAGACAGAGCATGAACAGGGGAGGGTCAGAGAGAGGGAGACACAGAATCTGAAACAGGCTCCAGGCTCTGAGCTGTCAGCACGGAGCCCGACGCGGGGCTCGAACTCACAGACCGCGAGATCATGACCTGAGCCGAAGTCGGTGGCTTAACTGACTGAGCCACCCAGGCGCCCCTCTACACTTTTTATAAATATCCCCTTGCATCTACTCCTTAGGAAAAATAAGCGGAAAAAAAACCAAATGAAACAAACAAAACCCCAAACAGAATCCAACCAAACAAACCAAAAACTAAAACAACCAACCCACAAAATCTCACCAAAGAGAACCAAACAGCACTCAGAGGTGTGCATCAGCATCATCCCTAGGGCGTGCCAGGATGGGATGATTTTTCTTTCATCTCCTCGGAGAGGAAGGGGACCTGGGGGCCTCCATATCTGAGAAAATCCAGGGTTCGTTGTGTGGAGGCAGCGGCTGGTGGGGGGCAGGGAAGGGGACGGTAAGGACGGAGCTCTGCAAGCTAATGCTAAGAGAGCCTAAGACCTGGGAAGGCAACATTTTAATTATGAGCTCACTTGTCAGCATAAAATCTGCCCCTCAAACAAAAGTCAATGGAGTGTATTTCTGTGTCAGCAAAGGGCATATTGGGATGGGGTTGGGGAACCAGGACAAGGGTGGAATATTAAATGACTCTTTCATTGTTACACTTCAAAATGCTTTTATGAAAACCCTGAAAATCGCATTATGTGTTTATGACCAACTTTCTCAAGCACCTATTTATTTTTAGCTGAGGAGTAAAACAACTTTGACTAAACGGATATAGTTACTGACTGCTAGCATTCACACTAAACTTGCTGCCTCAAATCCAGTAAGAAGACACTGGTTAACAGCCTGTTCACCATCTTATAGCGGGCTTAATGAAATCTTGATCTAGAATGTTCCTAAGGTCTTTATCATTCTGAGCCTCCATAACTCTCTGTTTAACAGCACTTAGTAGGAAAGGGTCACTTTTACCTCAGTCCTGGCTTGGGAGAGGTGCTGCCTCTGAAATCAGTTCAGGAAGGATACACTTGGTTTCTGTAGGCCACCTGGAGAATCTGCGTTCTGACATGACAAAAAGACACGGATGTCATCCTAGACCATGCCTGACACGAGAGTGGCGCTGCAGCCAGAGTTGGCCCTCTGACATCTGGCCCAGAGAGAAGGCAGGATTATTACCCCTTCTAGAGGATGTCTTCAAGCCATCAAACCTTCAGAGTTTTCTGATTATCACCACACTGATCTGGTTGTCAGGAGATACACGCCTTTTACTCTTGTCTCTGACTTTAATGTAGCAAGTGCCTTTGGGCCTGTTGTTTGCAGGACCTCAGTTTCTCCATCAGTAGCACGAAAGGTTTCAATCACGTGATCTCTGAAGCCTCCTCAGAGGTCAGACACGCTAGGCTTGTGCGATTCCAGCTGATCTCATCTATTCTCATGGTACCTTGCTGAGGTGTGTTGGTGAAGGACCCATACTCAAGCCTATTAAATGAATGGATAAACAAAACAAAACGAACAAAACCCCAAGCATATAGAAGCTGTGGCTTTCTAATGTCTAAGAGAAAGCATATACTGTGGATGTATAACTAATCCTACCTCTCTACCATGTCATTTATTGTTTTTCCATTTTTACCAGTAGTACAGGATAAACACTTTCGAGTGAAACGTGAAAAAGTTGGGGGAACACATTGTGACGTTACAGCTTAAGAGTACTGATAGTAATAATTCTGTGATTGTTAAAATTAAGCTTCAGAGAAATATTTCTAGGACGAAATTAATAAAAAAAAAACTGTATTGTTCTTCTGCCCCCTTGTGGAAACTGTAGTGTACTACAGCAGTCCAAGTCCTGCCATCCTTTCCAAAACGGGTTCATTCAGTCCTGAAGAGGTTAAGAAGTTTTCTCTGTAAGAGCCCAAAGCTCCTTCTCCCCCGCCGCCGCCCCCCGGCCCCCAAAGTCCATTCTGTTCATTTGCAGAATATTTTGCTGTAATTTCTAATTGTAGTACTCAATTAAAAAAAGTTTTTCTGCACAACTTTGAGAGTTCTTTAGACTTTTAAAGTTTTTTCTAAGAGAGATCCAGCCTGAGAGATTGACTATTGTATATATAAGATGTTTACACTCCCCTACCCTGCATAGGTTTTACTTAGACCTACGTAGCGTATAATTTAAAAATCACTAGCGCGAAAACTGCTGACTGTCGTGTTTTTGAGGAAATGAGTACATTTTGATTCTAAAATACATGTTGGTTAGGGACCCCTGGGTGGCTCAGTCGGTTGAGCGTCCAACTTTGGCTCAGGTCATGATCTCACGGTTTGTGAGTTTGAGCCCCGTGTTGGGCTCTGTGCTGACAGCTCAGAGCCTGGAGCCTGCTTCAGATTCTGTGTCTCCCTCTCTCTCTGCCCCTCCCTCACTAGCACTCTGTCTCTCTCTCTCAAATGTAAATAAACATTAAAAAAAATTTTAAATATATAAAAGTACAAAGAAGAAAAACCACTAATATTTTCAATAACCAGTATTGACTCTTTCAATTATTTTATTCCAGCTTATTTTCCTAAATATATTTATCATTGTTGTACATTCTAGGCAGTTAGTAAACAATTGGTGAATATACATTTTTATTTTTTTCCTTTTTTTTAATACTTTTATTTTTTAAATTTATATCCAAATTAGTTAGCATATAGTGCAACAATGATTTCAGGATTTGATTCCTTAATGCCCCTTACCCATTTAGCCCATCCTTCCTCCACAACCCCTCCAGTAATGCTCTGTTTGTTCTCCATATTTAAGAGTCTCTTCTGTTTTGTCCCCCTCCCTGTTTTTAGATTATTTTTGTTTCCCTTCCCTTATGCTCATCTTTTCTGTGTCTTAAAGTCCTCATATGAGTGAAGTCATATGATATTTGTCTTTCTCTAATTTCACTTAGCATAAGAACCTCTAGTTCCACCCATGTAGTTGCAAATGACAAGATTTCATTCTTTTTGATTGCCGGGTAATACTCCATTGTATATATATACCACATCACCTTTATCCATTCATCCATTGATGGACATTCGGACTCTTTCCATACTTTGGCTATTATTGATAGTGCTGCTATAAACATGGGGGTGCATGTGTCCCTTTGAAACAGCACACCTGTATCCCGTGGATAAATGCCTAGTAGTGCAGTTGCTGGGTCATAGGGTAGTTCTATTTTTAGTTTTCTGAGGAACCTCTATACTGGTTCACCAGCTTGCATTCCCACCAGCAGTACAAAACAGATCCTCTTTCTCCACATCCTCGCCAACGTCTGTTGTTGCCTGAGTTGTTAATGTTAGCCATTCTGACAGGTGTCAGGTGGTATCTCATTGTGGTTTTGATTTGTCTTTCCTGATGATGAGTGATGTTCAGCATCTTTTCATGTGTCGGTTGGCCATCTTCATGTCTTCTTTGGAAAAGTGTCTATTCATGTCTTCTGCCCATTTCTTCACTGGATTATTTGTCTTCTGGGTGTTGAGTTTGGTGAGTTCTTTATAGATTTTGGATACTAATCCTTTATCTGATATGTCATTTGCAAATATCTTCTTCTATTCTGTCAGTTGCCTTTCTTGCTGAGTGTTTCCTTCGGTATGCAGAAGATTTTTATCTTGATGAAATCCCAATAGTGCATTTTTGCTTTTGTTTCCCTTGCCTCCAGAGACATGTCAAGAAAGAAGTTGCAGCAGCTGAGGTCAAAAAGCTTGTTGCCTATTTCCTCCTCGAGGATTTTGATGGCTTCCTGTCTTACATTGAGGTCTTTCATCCATTTTGAGTTTATTTTTGTGTATGGTGTAAGAAAGTGGTCCAAGTTCATTCTTCTGCATGTCGCTGTCCAGTTTTCCCAGCACCACTTGCTGAAGAGACTGTCTTTATTCCGTTGGATATTCTTTCCTGCTTTGTCAAAGATGAGTTGGCCATATGTTTGTGGGTACATTTCTGGGTTCTCTATTCTGTTCCATTGATCTGAGTGTCTGTTTTTGTGCCGGTATCATACTGTCTTGATGATTATAACTTTGTAGTATATAAAGTCCGGGATTGTGATGCCTTCTGATTTGGTTTTCTTTTTCGTGATTGCTTTGGCTATTCAGGGTCTTTTTCTGGTTCCATACTAATTTTAGGATTGTTTGTTCTAGTTCTGTGAAGAATGCTTGTGTTATTTTGACAGCGATTTCACTGAACATGTAGATTGCTTTCAGTAGTATTGACATTTTAACAATATTTGTTCCTCTTACCCAGGAGCATGGAATCTTTTTCCTTTTTTGTGTGTCTTCTTCAAATACTTTCATAAGCTTTCTATAGTTTTCAGTGTATAGATTTTTCACCTCTTTGGTTAGATTTATTCCTAGGTATTTTATGGTTTTTGGTGCAGTTGTAAATGGGATCGATTCCTTGATCTCTCTTTCTGTCGCTTCATTGTTGGTGTATAGGAATGCAACCGATTTCTGTGCCTTGATTTTATATCCTGCAACTTTGCTGAATTCATGAATCAGTTCTAGCAGTTTTTTGGTGGAATCTTTTGGGTTTTCCATATAGAGTATCATGTCATCTGTGAAGAGTGAAAGTTTGACCTCCTCCTGGCCGATTTGGATGCCTTTTATTTCTTTGTGTTGTCTGACTGTAGAGGCTAAGACTTCCAATACTATGTTGAATAACAGTAGTGAGAGTGGACATCCTTGTCTTGTTCCTGACCTTAGAGGGAAAGCTCTCAGTTTTTCTCCATTGTGGATGATATTAGCGTTGGGTCTTTCATACATGGCTTTTATGATCTTGAGGTATGCTCCTTCTATCCCTACTTTCTTGAGCGTTTTTATCAAGAAAGGATGCTGTATTTTGTCAAATGCTTTCTCTGCATCTATTGAGAGGATCATGTGGTTCTTGTCCTTTCTTTTATTGATGTGATGAATCACATTGATTGTTTTGTGGATATTGAACCAGCCCTGCATCCCAGGTATAAATCCCACTTGGCCATGGTGAATAATTTTTTTTAATGTATTGTTGGATCCGGTTGGCTAATATCTTGTTGAGGATTTGTGCATCCATGTTCATCAGGGAAATTGGTCTATAGTTCTTTTTAGTGGGGTCTCTGTCTGGTTTTGGAATCAAGGTAATGCTGGCTTCATAGAAAGAGTTTGGAAGTTTTCCTTCCATTTCTGTTTTTTTGGAACAGCTTCAAGAGAATAGGTGTTAACTCTTCCTTAAATGTTTGGTAGAATTCTCCTGGAAAGCCATCTGGCCCTGGACTCTTGGTTTTTGGGAGATTTTTTATTATTAATTCGATTTCTTTACTGGTTATGGGTCTGTTCAAATTTTCTATTTCTTGAAATAGAAATAGTGTATATGTACTAGCAATTTGTCCATTTCTTCCAGATTGCCCATTTTATTGGCATATAATTGCTCATAATGTTCTCTTATTATTGTTTTTATTTCTGCTGTGTTGGTTGTGATCTCTCCTCTTTCATTCTTGATTTTATTTATTTGGGTCCTTTCCTTTTTCTTTTTGATCAAACTTGCTACTGGTTTATCAATTTTGTTAATTCTTTCAAAGAACCAGCTTCTGGTTTTGTTGATTTGTTCTACTGTTTTTTTTTTTGGTTTCAATAGCACTAATTTCTGCTCTAATCTTTATTATTTCCTGTCTTCTGCTGGTTTGGGGTTTTTTTTTTTTGTTCTTTTTCCAGCTCTTTAAGACATAAAGTTAGGTTGTGTGTCTGAGATCTTTCTTCCTTCTTTAGGAAGGCCTGGATTGCTATATACTTTGCTCTTATGACTGCCTTTCCTGCATCCCAGAGGTTTTGGATTGTGGTGTTATCATTTTCATTGACTTCCATATACTTTTTAATTTCCTCTTTAACTTCTTGGTTAGCCCATTCATTCTTTAGTAGGATGTTCTTCAGTCTCCAAGTATTTTTTACCTTTCCAAATTTTTTCTTGTGGTTGATTTTGAGTTTCATTGCATTGTGGTCTGAAAATATTCACGGTATGATCTCGATCTTTTTGTACTTGTTGAGGGCTGATTTGTGTCCCAGTATGTGGTCTATTCTGGAGAACATTCCATGTGTACTGGAGAAGAATGTATATTCAGCTGCTTTTGGATGAAATGTTCTGAATATATCTGTTAAGTCCATCTGGTCCAGTGTGTCATTCAAAGCCATTGTTTCCTTATTGACTTTTTGATTAGATGATCTGTCCATTGCTGTGAGTGGGGTGTTGAAGTCCCCTACTATTATGGTATTACTATCAATGAGTTTCTTTATGTTTGTGATTAATTGATTTATATATTTGGGTGCTCTCACATTTGGCACATAAATGTTTACAATTGTTAGGTCTTCTTGGTCTATAGACCCCTTAATTATGATATAATGCCCTTCTTCATCTCTTGATACAGTGTTCATTTTAAAATCTAGATTGTCTGATAAAAGTGTGGCTACTCTTGTTTTCTTTTTTTGACCATTAGCATGATAGATGGTTCCTCATCCCCTTACTTTCTATCTGAAGATGTCTTTAGGTCTAAAGTGGGTCTCTTGTAAACAGCATATAGATAGATCTTGTTTTCTTATCCATACTGTTACTCTGTGTCTTTTGATTGGAACATTGAGTCCATTGGTGTTTAGAGTGAGTACTGAAAGATACGAATTTATTACCATTATGTTGCTTGTAGAGTTTTTGGTGGTGTTCTCTGGTCCTTTCTAATGTTTGTTGCTTTTGATATGTATGTATGTATGTATGTATGTATGTATGTATGTTTTCATCTTTTCTCCCCTCAGAGAGTCACCCTTAAAATTTCTTGCAAGGCTGGTTTAGTGGTCACAAACTCCTGTAATTTTTGTTTGTCTGGGAAACTTTTTATCTCTCCTTATATTTTGAATTTTTTTAACGTTTATTAATTATTGAAAGACAGAGTCAGAGCATGAGCAAGGGAGGGGCAGAGGGAAAGGGAGACACAGAATCTGAAGCAGGCTCCAGGCTCCGAGCTGTCCACACAGAGCCAACGCGGGGCTCAAACTCACAAACCGCAAGATCATGACCTGAGCCGAAGTTGGACGCTTAACCAACTCAGCCACCCAGGCGTCCCTCTCTCCTTCTATTTTGAATGACAGCCTTGCTGGATAAAGAATTCTTGGCTGCATATTTTCCTGATTCAGCACACTGAATACATCCCGCCACTCCTTTCTGGCCTGCCAAGTTTCTGTGGATAGGTCTGCTGCAAACCTGATCTGTCTTCCCTTGTAGGTTAAGGACTTTTTTCCCTTGCTGCTTTCATGATTCTCTCCTTGCCTGAGCGTTTTGTGAATTTGACTATGATATGCCTTGTTGATGGTCGGTTTTTGTTGAATCTAATGGGAGTCCTCTGTGCTTCCTGGATTTTGATGTCTGTGTCTTTCCCCAGGTTAGGAAAGTTTTCCACTATGATTTGTTCACATAACCCTTCTACCCCTATTTCTCTCTCTTCCTCTTCTGGGACCCTTATGATTCCGATGTTGTTCCTTTTTAATGAGTCACTGATTTATCTAATTCTTAAATCATGCTCTTTTGCCTTAATCTCCCTCTTTTTTCCTGCTTCATTATTGTCCATAAATTTGTCCTCTATACCACCGATTCTCTGTCCTGCCTCATCCATCCTTGCCGCTGTGGCATCCATTCAGGATTGCAGCTCAGTCACAACATTTTTTATTTCATCCTGACTAGCTTTTACTTCTTTTATCTCCACAGCAAGGGATTCTAATCTATTTTTGACTCCAGATACTATTCTTATTATTGTGATTCTAAATTCTGGTTCAGACATATTGCTTGTATCTGTGTTGGTTAAGTCCCTGGCTGTTGTTTCTTCCTGCTCTTTCTTTTGGGGTGAATTCCTTCATTTCATCATTTTGAAGGAAAAAAAAAAGAATTAATGAGGTAAAAAAAAATTAAAAGAAAAAAATTAAAAGAAAAAAATATTAGAATTAAAAAATTAAAACACACACACACACAATTGAAAAACTGATGCTAGTTCCTAGGTCTGTTTTGGTCTGGGTGTTGAAAGAGGCTTGATAGATTAGAGAAAAAGGGTAAAGAAAAATAAAAGTAAATTATTTGAAAATTTGAAAAAATGAATACACTGAAATAGACTAAAATGAAATGACAAGTAAAATAGAATTTGAAAAAATTTACACAAAGTAAAAATATAGTAGAAAAAAATTAAAGGAAAATATTTTAATACAAAATTGAAAGTAAAAATGAATTCTCTTTCTGTATTCAAGAAAAAGAAATGAAATGAAAAAGAGAAAAAAGAAAAAAGAAAAAAGAAAGAAAGTTGAATAGATGGACCAATGGACAGACTAAAATATGACTGAAATTACTTCGTTTTCCCCTAGATGTCAGACTATGTGGCACTTTATAGTCCATAAACTAAGCAGGCGGAGAGACTTGTGTTCCTGAAGAGTGAGGTTGGCCCAGTTGGGCAGGGCTTAGTGTAACAGCTCCGTTCTCCACTAGATGGCACTACTTAGCTTACTGCGGTGGATTGTTGTGGCGCTTGTAGGTGCGTATGCGCATGCGCGGGAGCAGTGACAACGGCGTCACGCAGCTACCCAGTCTCTAGTATCGGAACTCTGTTCTCCCTGATCAGCAATCGCGCACCCGTCCTTTGTCTTCAGCTTCTGTCCATTCCCCGCTTTTACACTGTCCGTGACCAAGCCCCAGGCAGCACCTCCCTCCTGAGTTTTGTCTCAGATGCGGCTATTTTTCCCGACCCCTTACTTCTGAGGGACTGCGGTTTTGACCCGTTCTGCCCCTCTGCGGAGGGTCTCCCAGAACAGTGGCTGGGTGCCGGCCGCACCCAGGGACGTTTGCAGGGCCATGCAGCTGCCGATGCCCAGAGACTGTGGCCGGGTGCCAGCCCGCCCCAGAAAAAGTTCGCGAGATAGTGTAGCAGCAGCGTTTCAGAGATTATGGAAAATCACAACACAATCTGGCACCAGGCTTCACCCTTAACGACCTTGTTCCAGCACCAGTGAATGTGGTTGTTCTCCCGGGCCCACTGGGGCCTTGCCTTTGGGGGGCCCACACAGCCTCTACCAGGTGTCCTCCCAGCAGGGGAACTGCCTCTCCCCATGTGGCCTGAAGAACCCCGGGCCCCACTGTGCTCCTGGGGATTCACCCTTCCCACCAGAGCACCCCAGGTTTGGAGCTATGGAATTTCAGACTCTGCACTCCCCCTGTTTATAGTCTTAATGGAATTTAAATCCTTTCCTTTCTCCTTTCTCCCTTCTCCCTTTTTAGTTCAGTCCCTGCGGCTGTTTCCACTTTTCTGCTTTCTCTCCCCCTGCTTTTGGGGGGGGGTGCTTTTCCTTTATTCTCCCCCCCCCCCACCGTCCCATCCTCTCTCCACATGCAAAAGCGGCTCCCTGCCCTCCATGGCTTCTCTCTCCCCCAGTTCACCTCTCCTTGCCGCACACGTGCTGAATTCTGTGGTTCAGGTTGTGCAGATTGTTGTGTTAATCCTCAGATCAGTTTTCTAGGTGTGCAGGATGGTTTAGTATTGGTCTGGCTGTATTTCATGGACGCGAGACACACAGAAAACTTCCATGCTGTTCTGCCATCTTGGCTCCTCTGGTGAATATACATTTTTAAAAATATTTTTTTTTGAGAGAGTGCGAGCAAAGAGGGGCAGAGAGGGGAAAAGCGGATCTGAAGTGTGCTCTGTGCTAACAGCAGCCAGCCCGATGTGGGGCTTAAACTCATCAATTCCGAGATCATGACCTGAGCTGAGTTCGGATGCTCAACCAACTGAGCCAACCAGGTGCCCCTACGTTTTTTTCATAAAACGTCCTTTGTAAACATCATTTTAACTTCTTGAATATTCATTCACGTTAATATGGAGTTAACCACATCTCATTATATTTTTATGACACGTGATAGATCTTCAGAAGATATTTTCCAAAGGGTTTGTGTTATTTTATCTCTCTATCAGTAGGGTGTCAAGTTTTACGTCTCACTGAACCTTCACCGAAATTGAATATTATTGTTTATGTTTTTATTAAATTGAAGGATGAAAATGTATCTCACTTGAACTTCCATCCTTGCATCCATCCATTTGTGTTTATATATGCACACACACATATACATGCACACATATGCATCTATATACATGATACATATAGAGAGAGAAAGGTCTTTTGGCATTTTTTTCATTTTTTTATTGAAGTGTAGTCGACATACAATATTAGTTTTACATGTACAACATAGTGATCCGACATCTGTATACACTGCAAAATGCCCACAATGGTAAGTGTAGTTACCGTCTGTTAGTTTACAAGTTCTTACAATATTATTGACTATACTCCCTGTGCTGTACTTTTTATCTCCATGACTTTTTTTTTTTTTTTTTTTTATAGCTGGATGTTTGTCTCTTAATCCCCTTGGCCAACCATGTATATTCCCCAACACCTTCCCCTCAGGCAACTACCAGTTTGTTCTTTGTATTTATGAGTCTCTTTCTGTTTTCTGTGTGTTCATTTGTTTTGTTTTTTAGATTGCTCACATGCATGAAATCATATGGTATTTGTCTTTCTGTCTGACTTATTTCACTTCGCATAATACCCTCTAGGTCCGTCCATGTTGTTGTAAGCGGCCAGATTTCATTTTGTTATGGCTAATGATATTCCACTGTGTGCATATATTCCACATCTTTTTGATCTACTTACCTATTTTTTTAAGAAGTTTTTATTTAAGTAATCTCTGCACCCAACGTGGGGGTTGAACTCATAATCCAAGACTGAGAGTTGCATGTTCTACTGAGTCAGTCAGGCGCCCCTATCCATTTATCTATTGGTGGACCCTTGGTTGCTTCCATATCTTTGCGGTAAACTTAGGAGTGCATCTATCTCTTCAAATTGGTGATTCATTTCCTTGAGGATAACAAAATTGGTTTATTTCATTTTTTCCTTACAGTATTAACAAATGATTCATTACTCATCATGTATTTTTGCTTTTTATCATCATAACAAGTCCCTGAAAGTATTTTCTTACTAATTAGTATAGGATATACTGAAAATTCCGAAAGTAGTTTTTTGCATCTGGTATTACTTTATCAATTCTCTCATTTTTAATCCTTCGGTTTAATTTTGTTTTAGGTAGATTGTTTTCGTTGCTAGCTCACAATATTGTTATTTTTCTTTTACCAGATAGGTTTCACGCATATGCATTATTGTCTTGCTTCTGTTATTTTGTTTTAAGCTTGATAATTTTAATGTTTCTTACTATTTCTTTTCTACTCTGAGTCCTTTTGTTTTCCTGATTGTTTTCTCTTCCTCACCCTCTTGTTCTGCAGGTTCTTCTTCTTTAACTGCTAACTCACCTGTAATCCAAGTAAAGATCATCCTACAACTAAGCAGCACTGGTTTTTTAAATTTTTTTTTTTTCAACGTTTATTTATTTTTGGGACAGAGAGAGACAGAGCATGAACGGGGGAGGGGCAGAGAGAGAGGGAGACACAGAATCGGAAACAGGCTCCAGGCTCCGAGCCATCAGCCCAGAGCCCGATGCGGGGCTCGAACTCACGGACCGCGAGATCGTGACCTGGCTGAGGTCGGACGCTTAACCGACTGCGCCACCCAGGCGCCCCGTAAGCAGCACTGGTTTTTTAAAGGAGGTAGGAGTTTACTGGATCTACTGCAAGGGAGCAGCCAGCAGGAGAGCAAAGGAGAGACTGTCTGCCAGGAGGCAGTGGTGGGGCGTTATAGTTAAAGGGAGGAGTGAGGAGGTGTGGGAACATACGGAGTTTTCCGTTTTTGGTATTTGTGCTCAATTGTAAGTAGCTCGTTGGTCAGCAAGGGCCTATGGTTGTTTTGAGGTGGGTCGCCTTGTGAGCCTGTTTGCATTCGGCCCAGTGGTCACCGAGGGCCCTTTTACCTTACTCGGGTTTCCATCGCTCAAGCCTGTTGCCTGAAAGCAGTCTCTACATCCCCCTACCTGCTCCCAACAATAACGAATCTTTGGCACTTGGGCAGAGATGTCATCTTTAGTGGGTGCTTCATGCTGGGGCAGGCTGTCTCTACCTAAACGTGTTGGTCCATCAGGGGTTCTGTGCAGTTACAGGTCAGAGCATGGTGGTAGAGTAATGTTCTGATGGGCAATTTGAGTGAAATTACTTGGTGGCCTGGACCATGGGACTCGGGGGAGGGGATCCTTGTTGAATCATCATCCGTATATGGGATTGTTGGATTCTAGAAGAGAAATTTAACAAAGAGATTTAACAAAGGGGAACCAGTAATTAGGAGTATGAGTATTGAGGCCAGAGGTCCTGGGGAAGGGAAGAAGCCAGGATAAGCATGACCAGGTTTCCTTCCAGGAAAACCATCCTTGTGTTGCACGGTCCCAGAGGGAGGAAGCCGCTCAGACGTGTAGGGAAGTATTTTGTCTGTAGATCAAGATGGAGGCTAGATCCGTGGAAACAAAGGAAGAAGGGGGCAGCGAAGGAAGCAAGGTGGCTGAGAGTCAGCCAGCATCGGGGAAGGGTTCCCAAACCACTCCTTAACCTCAGGGGGGATAGAATGGGAGAGGGGAAGAAAGGGGTCCTTCACCCTCACAGGCTGGACAATCCCACCTGTTTGCCCCGAGACCTTCAGAGCAAGCTGTTGTCTTGAGGAGTATGAGGGCTAGACTGTGGGAAAGAAAGTAGATGCAGGAAGGGAAGGATCCCCCACCCTGTTGGGCAAGGGTGGTCCGGCTGGTTCCCTCTGGGGCTTTGGATCCTCACTGGCGGTAGCCTCTATCAGTTCCCCAAGAGAGGGAAAGTCCTGAGAGATTCCCTGAGAATCCGAGGAAAGTCCCACCTGGCAGAGGTTGTCCCTGAGGGCCACCAAATGTGGGGCGACCTGATAGGGTGGAGGTGGGGTGGGGGTGTGGGTGGGAGGGGGGCAGAGGTGGTGAAAGAATTACTCAAGACAGAACAAAGGACATAGAAGTTTATTCTACTGAATACACTACAAGGGAGCAGTGGACAGGACAGCAGAGGGCGAGCCTGCCCAAAGAACAATAATTCTTTTTCAGTTTATTTATTTTGAGACAGAGAGAGAGCATGAGCAGGGGAGGGGCAGAGAGAGAGGGAGAGAGAAAATCCCAAGCAGGCTCCTCGCTGTCAGCCCAGAGCCAGATGCGGGGCTCGGTCTCACGTACGGGGAGATCATGACCTGAGCCAAAATCGAGAGTCTGACGCTTAACTAACTGAGCCACCCAGATGCCCCACAAACAACAACAATTTTTAAGACAAATTTAGTGCAACACAACTTAGAGGATTTAAGTCTAGAGAAACCCAAAGCAATAGAGCTTTTCCAGAAATTGTCTTAATTTTTTATAAAGTCCAAATCAATGTGATATTAGTTAAATTAATTGGAGGGAATAGATTCCAAATCTGTGAAAAGTTATCTTACATATATAAACTGGCAAAAATTATCACCTTGAATATTTTTCAAATGTAAAATTGAAATAATTTACAAGTTCTAAAGAGTTCATAATATGAAAAGTAATTTTTAAAAAATTTTGTAAAAATCTACACCCCATTAACAAATTGGAGATGGAATCAAGAAATGTCATTTCTTCTGTATGATGTTTTTCTAATTATATCATAGCAACTATGAAACTTAAAAATTGTGAAATAAGAATACACACAGTTACATGTAACCTATTTGAAAGAAGCTTTACCATTTTCAGCGACTAGGTTATGGAAAAATCCAGTAATTTTTCATGAGAAAAACAAAGGTCTCAAAGCATTTTTGCAGTACACGTTAATTAGGCTGGGTTCTAATCCTCTGATTTTCTCTAGGAAACAGCATGATATAATTTGCTATGCATTTAACCATTACGTGCCCAGTGAGAAGTACAGGCAAAGCAAGGTAAAACATTCCAATTTTTAGGATGGAAGAAGTGAGTCATTATAAAACAACCTGCTTAGGACCGTCATAGTAATAATGAGTAATTATACAACTGAATCCTGGGACAGGTGACTCCTTCACCGTTACGCATACTGAATTTGTCAGTTTAGCCCAGGACAAATGTGTCCATTCTTTTCTTCATAACATTGAGGTGTTATTTTTATTGCTTACATAGTAAAGCCACAAACATTTGGATGTAAATTTTTTGAGTGAATTTAAAAAATATCTTTATATATATTGAATTTCCTTAGGTCTATGGAGAAAATGAAATTTTTTTGAGGAGTACTCGTACTGCAATATTTTAAGTAGTCCAGTTTAATGTTTTTTGCTCAAAATAGAAAGAATTTAATTACAAAGAAAAGGAGAAAGTTTTCCAAAACTATGAAGACTTTAGGCAGGGACAGCAGCACGATACAAATCCCCTAAAGGATGTGTTTAAGAATGCAACCTGACAAGTTGACAAGTCTTTGGACTCCTTTTTTTTTTTTTTACTGTTATTTTTCCCAAAAAGGAAAAGATGCTGACAAATAATACAGTGGGTTCTCCACAAAATATTTCAAATACTCCACTTTGGCTCTGATATCATCAAACCCAACACACTTACGCAAACTGAGTAAATACCAATGTAAACCAGAGACTCATATGAATTGTCACTTAAACTTTAGGGTTTGATATCTCAAAGCCTAAATATACAGTAAAACCTTGGTTTGCAAGCATGATTTGTTCTGGAAACATGCTTGTCATCCAAAGCCCTTCTGTATCAAAGTGAATTTCCTCATAAGAAATAATGGAAACTCAGATGATTCGTTCCACAACCCAAAACTATTCATATAAAAACGATTACAAGGCTGTCATATAGTACAAAATAATAAAGAAAATACAAAAGATAAAGAAAAATAAACAAATTAACCTGCACTTCTCTTTGAAAACCTATGTGGCTGGTGCGAGGGAGCTGAGAGAGGAGGGTGATTGTGTAGGACAACTTTCACTGTCACGAATGGAATCACTTATCTGTTGGCTCGATGGAACCTTTTTCTGCATGGGGGCCATTGTAATACACTCGCACGGATGTTGACTACGGTATAGTATTAATAAACTCTGGTCATATGCTGTATTGAATGTAACTGGCAATAAGGCAGCAGAGGAAAGGGTCTCTATCTGCAGGCAGCCTGGCCTAGAAGGAAGCAAGGCATTCCTAAGCTTACTCTTGGATGGAAAAGCAAAGGACTGTCCACAGGTGCCTTGAAGTGACAAAAAATACATCAGCGCCAGTTGTGGCACCTTCCAACATTCTGAAAAATCACCGATTTCTGCCAAACACCATGCCTGAGACTGAACATCCAAGCATGGGAGACGCTTACCCACAATCCCACAGAGAGAGAGAGAGAGACAGAGAGAGAGAGAGAGAAGCACCATTGGCTCAGTTGTGATCAGGTGACATTCCGAGTCACGTAGTACTTCTATTGCGAGGCATCGCTCATTTATCAAGTTAAAATGTATTAGAAATGTTTGGTCCTCTTGCAGAACTCTCGCAGAACAAGTTACTCACAATCCAAGGTTTTACTGGACTTTCTTCTTCTGGGATCTCAGCCATACGTTTATGACATTTTTGATACTTGAAGCTGTTGGTGAGTCCTTTTTTTCATGACGTTTCCTGCAAAGTAACTGGAAGACTAGCAATCTGGGAAAAATTCCAGCCAATGGAAGGAAGTCCTTCCACTTTGTGGGAGGACCCCTTTGCCTCCTGCCTTTTGAAAGGTCCTGGGAGAGACACCTGGCTCTTTGTGCTCTAAGCCTTTGGAGGAGGTAGATGCTTGGCTTGCAAGATTCCTGGCTTCTGTGTTTACTTTTGCCTGAGAATATTTTCATATATTCCCTGGTTGCTATGTAATTATTAGCATCATATATTTATCTAATTAAGACTTACGCAGACTTTTTCTGTAAAAGGCCAGATAGCAGATATTTTAGGATATGTGAGTTATACAGTCTGTTGCAGCCATAGACAATAAGTAAATGAATAGGTGTAGCTGTGTTCCAATAAATCTTTATTTACAGAAACAGGCAGATTAGAAAACAATGACTGAGGATGGAATTTAAAGCATCTGTGATGTCTCCTCTTCCTATTCTTAATCTTTAATGGGTTGAGATCAAGCCCCCCCCCAAAAAAAAGTAAATAAAATAGATTTAAACAGGAATTAGAAGTGAAGCCTGGGATTTATGAATTAGAGGCCACATTCACTGCTCTTTGCAGGACTCTGTTTACTAGTGTGATGCTCTGTGATCCAAATGCTGAACACCAAGTGCTGGTCTCCTATAACTCAACCTCCTAACAATTTTATCTGCAGCTGTCCCCCTCCTTCCGGTCTATGTATTTCTATTCATGTTAAGATACATGGTAAACAAGGGAACCTTACTTTACTAAGGAGTCTGTATCATTTTTGTCTCTGCCAGATGAGTTTTCACTTACTTCTCTGGCTTTTGTGTCAAATGCTAATGGAATTTGGGCACATGACCACTGACACATTAAACTTGGAGACATAAACTAATGCTTTTTGCATGTTTATTGCCTCTCTTTGCCTACAATTTCCTGTCCACTGCAGTCCATAAATAATAAGGCATATTTCAGGAGGGTCCTTTCCCCACCACTTAATTCTTTCCCCTTTAATGGCCCATAAATTTGACTACCATTTGCCTTGTTCTTTGCTTTTATAAAACAGTGTTCTCATTTTTAAAAATGTTTTGAATAATTTAAAAGTTGTTTCAAAAGTGCAATACTTTCCAAGTGACATCCAAAAACTTTGGGTTGGTTTTATAACTTTTACCCCTTATAGGTCTAGTGCCTCAATAACCTCCACTAATAAGTATATCTGGAGCATTTACTGTGGCGACACATTGTATTAAACACTGTCACAAACCAATGATCTGTTTTCCAACTGGAACAAGTAGATAGAAGTTAGAGACAAATATCAAAGGTACGCTTTTCAGCTGCCAAGAAAATCAGTTCAACAGAGCATATTGTCCACCATTATCTGCATACCACGGTGTATTTTCTGCTTTCCTTTGCTAATGGAGATTTAGATTTAATGGTCTTACTACCAAGTACACTGGTAAGTGCCAGCAAAAACAGCCAAACGAGTTATTTGGGTAGTAAACATAGAAATATGAGCTGCTTTGGTACTGCATGACACATTCAAGACCTAATATTTCCTTAGCCCAGGATTGTGCCTATGTGGAAAATTATTTATGTGGTTGAGATCACAGAGAATACATAATTTTATACTCTTGATTGCTTTTACTTTAACACTGTAAAATTACTTTTCCCCATGTGATTATAGAATAATTTTGAATCATCTTTTTAATCATTGCCTGATATCTCAATGATAAATGAGCTATCATTCCCATATTTTTTAAAGTTTTGGGTGTGTCTAGGGGCGCCTGGGTGGCTCAGTCTGGTAAGCGTCCGACTTCAGCTCAGGTCATGTTCTCACGGTTCGTGGGTTCGAGCCCCATGTCAGGTTCTGTGCTTGTGCTGACAGCTCAGAGTCTGGAGCCTGCTTCGGATTCTGTGTTCTCCTCTCTTTGGCCCTCCCCTGCTTGTGCTCGGTCTCTCAGAAATAAATAAACATTAAAAAATAGTCAATTTTTTAGAACAGTTTTAGGTTCACAGCAAAATTGAGAGGAAGGATAGAGAGATTTCACATAATACCCTGCCACGCACACACAGTCTCCCCCATTATGAACATCATTCATTAGAGTGGTGTGTTTGTTACCACCGATGACACTGCATCGACACATCATTATCAGCCAAAATCCATAATTTGCGTTTGGGTTTACTTTTGACGTTGTATATTCTATGGGTTTGGACAAATGTCTAATGACATGTATCCATCATTTTGGTACGGAGTGTTTTCAAGGCCCTACAAATCCTCTGCGTTCATTCTGTTCATCCCTTGCTCCCAACCTTGGCAACCACCGATCTTTTGTCTCCATAGTTTTGCCTTTTCTAGAATATCTTATAGTTGGAATAATACAGTATTGTATGTCTCTTTTTCTCTGTGTAAATTATGATGTAATAAAATATCTACCCATATCAAGATTTTCCCAAACTCAGGATTATTTTCTTGAGCCAGAAATATATGCCTACTGGATAAAAAGTACATTATTAAATTTTCATTGTAAACATTGACTATCTTAGGGACTCCTGGGTAGCTCAGTTAGTTAAGCATCTGACTCTTGGTTTTGGCTCACATCATAATCATGTGGTTTGTGAGTTCAAGTCCCTTGTCAGGCTCCATGCTGACAGTGCAGAGCCTGCTTGGGATTCTCTCTCGTGCGCATGCTCTCTCTCTCTTTTTCTTTCCCTCTCTCTCTCTGCCCCCTCACACTCTCTCTCTTTCTCTCTCAAAATAAATAAATAAACTTAAAAAAAATGACTCTCTTAGTAGGTCAAAAGTAGAACCATATATTGTTACTTTGATGAGAAAAATAGGAGTTTATTTTCTACATTTTTATTTCTTTGATTTCTACTAATGTTGAACCTTTTTTCTCCAAACTTCTTAACAATTTGTTTTTCAGCATTTGTGAATTCTCGGTTATTTATCAATTGCTCAATTGTATATAAAGGGTTTTAACATCTTCCTTAAACATTTATATTGAGCTTTTAGAATAAATTGCCGTATTTATTACATTTCTGAATTTCTTGTTTGCCTTTTAACTTTTCAAGTTATATTTTGAAACTCAGAAATTTTGTGATTTATTTCAGTTATTTATGTCAACATTACTTTGTGATTTCTTTCTGTTACGAAAGTGAGGAAATCCCCCTGCCCATACTTGAAAAAATATTGATTTCTGTGTTCTTCTAGAATTTTGTTGACTAGTTTTACTTTTATTTCTCTCATTCAGCTGGAACTTATTCTGCTGCATGAAATAAGATGACTGTATAAATTCATTTCCCCAAACCAAAAAATGGTACCAGCGTCATTTATCATTTCCCCAGTACTTTATGTTGTTTATCATGCATTACATTTTATATATGACGAGATCTTTTTCTGAATTATGTAGTAGAGAGGTCTCCAAACTTTTTTGATCGCATGCCTACAAATGCAAAATATCTGTGCATGTACCACTGATATACGTATATTCATCTTATCACATACTGGTACGACTCAATTCATATGTTAACATTAATATTAATTTATACCTTGAGATCAAGTGGCATTGTATCTTCTAATATTTTGCGTCCCACCCCTGGTGAATTTTTTTTTTTGCATGTCACATACTGCTTATGACATGATTTCTATGATTTTTGCTTAATAATATGCTTTAATTTCGCTTTTATCTACTTTTTCCCTCAGGATTATTCTTTCTTCAAACACTTATTTGACATTCCCTTCTATATAAATATATGTATCGTTTTGTAAAGTTTCCTGAAAAATCCCATTTGGACTATAATTGTAGTTCCGTTCAACTTACAGTTTTTTTCTTTTACCATCTTTAGATGGTCTTCTAATTCGCAGTCATTGTATAACTTCTGTCATCTTTATGTCTCTTGGTAGAATTTAGAAAATGACTGTAAAAACTGGCTTATGTTACTTCTAGGGACTGTATGTATGTCTTCACCACTATGGGAATTTGATATTTTCTTTTTTTCAAGTTATTTTTAACAGATTATTTCATTTATAGGGTGGCTATATAGTTCTACCGTCCAAACCATTTCATTTCTGAGAGTGAAAGGGGGCACTATTGATTATAACACTGAACAGCAGGCATAAATGGGAGTCTCCTAGGGAAAGTAGGACATCTGTTAACTCTAGGAACCCAGAAAGCCTTCCACATTGGAGAATGAAAGTGTAGACAATTCTCAAAATAACTTTTTTTTTCTGTGAAGGAGGAATAAGAGAGAGTGGAAGATGTAGGGCAACACAAGATCAAATAATGCTGTTTATTTTTAAGTGAACCTGTTTAAATGTTGATAGGAAGACATCAGTAAAAAGAGAGATGTTCAAGTGATATTAGAAGGTCAGTGATTAACGAAGAAAAGTCTATGAAGCGGCCATGGGGGTAGGATTTTGGCCACAAGAGGAGTAAGCCTTGTGCTTAGAAGTCAAACAGGAAAGGTAGCTTTGTCTGCAAATACATTTGCGGGTGGAGGCTAGGTAACTGACGTTTTTCCCGTCACGGGTCAAAACATATAGCAACGTATAGTACTGAAAATATTGAAGAAATTTATCAAAACATCATATAGCACCTGTATTGAAAATGAGATTTAACATTTTTATTTTTGTTTTAGTCGCAATTTAAGTGACAATCAGCGCTCCTCAAAATAACCCTGCAAGTGTATATGCATGTGTCTGTGATCTCCATCTATGCATACCATTATATTGTCATTTTATTTGCCTTTAATTTTTTGGCCCCCACGAGTGTTCCAAAAATCACACTTCTAAGAGAAAGTTTACATGTAAATAAGAGGCAGTGCTCCCTGCTTTTTATTTCATCTCGATCTCTTTGAAGCACTTGGCACTCCGTTAATTCCATTACTTAGAACAGGTATGTGTAGTTTTTGCTACATTCAGTTGTATTATTTGTGCCTCCTCTGTAGCACCTCTGTGTGGCAGGGTACCTTGTGTTTAGCCTAGAATTTAGACGCCTCTGGGCACATTTGGAGGGCCTATCGGGCAGAACCTCCGGGATCCATTTTTCATGAGGGGCCGTGGAGTCTTCTTGGGAGGAATTCATCCTAAGGCAAGAGAGATTTCAGATATACGAATCGTTCCGAGGACCTGGGGTCAGTGTTCAATCTGAATGATAAAAACTATACTGTGCTTGGCTTCATCCTTTCCGATTGGGACTGGAGAATCCTGCCGTGTAGACTCTCTGCCGTCTCTAGCAGCCCACACGCCTCTCTCCCAGGTGCCCGCATCCTTCATTCCAAACCTCGAGCACGGCCATGTGCTTCAGACCTCCCTTTCTCTTCTCTCTTCTTGTCCTTTCCTGTCGCCCGGCCCTGCAAGTTCCTGTCCTGTGCCAAGTTCCTCTGGGGCTTTGGGCACGTGCAAGTGACAGGAGGTGTTCAAAGCTTTATGGTGGCCATCACCTTCATCCCTTTAGAACTTACTTAGTTAAGTTTACAAAAGGGACGACCACACTACATAGTTTCTAAACCAAGTTTCCCCCTAATGCCAGGCATTTGTGTGTCACCTATGTCGTTTCCTTAACATTTTCCTTTGAATCAACTCATGACTAACGTCTCCACTTAACCTTTATTTTGTTCTAGGCAGTAATACCCATGAAATCACAGTTTTAATGAACTAGCTACAGTTTTAGGATGTGTGTACATATTCTATATAATAAATACAAAGACATAGAACTGTAAAAAAGTAGCATAACACACCCAGTATTTGGAATGGGTGTGTTTTTTGTTTCCAGTAAGCTGCCTATTTCGTTTACTGATGGGAGCAAGGGTTTCTCTTTCCTTACTTGCTCTACCTTCTACGTTCATTCATAAATGACTAGATTTGATAGAACACGTTTATGTTTTGGGGTAAACCATTTTGAAGTCTTTCTCAGCACTAACAAATTGGCATTCTTATAAAGAAGAAAGCAGTTAGCATCATATTGTTTTATCTAAAAGTCAAAATGATAAGCTATGAAACAGTATCCCAGCAGGTATTTTGAAGGATTGTTTGCCAAGGCTAATTTATAGATTCGGCAACATTTAAAATAAAAGATCAGATACCAGACTTTTTAAGGTTTTCAGAATAAGAAGAATTGGTGTTTGGAGTTGAAAAGAGAAAGTGTTATTACAGAGTAGATTTTCTCGTGTGGCTGATAATAACAAGGATCGAGACATCCAAGACTGCTAGAAAATTATTTGGCCATAAAAAGCTTTCAACAAAATCCCTGCTGTTTATTATCGTACAGACTTTTCCAGAGCCCACCAAACCTGTGAAGGCCATTTCCAGCCCTTGTGTCCAAAACATTGAATCCTATTAGTAGACATGTATTAGGATGTTTTAGCTATTGGAGTTTACATGTTGACCTTACAATTTTCAGGACAGATGAAGATACACTGAGCTACTCTTTGCTAGTGAGGCTGCATGATGTAGTATAACAAATCTTGGCTCTCAGACTTGGTCACCATGTTACCTTAAATCACCTCAGCATTGTATCCCTTCGTTTTCTTGGTTATAAAATGGGAACGATAATCATTCTTCTCTGGGTTTTTTTTAATAACATAAATGATAGGATACATATGCAACAATTTTATCAAGTGCTATATACATCTATAAGTTTTCAGTGTTCTGTTGTTAATATTGGGCCTTTCTCTGGGTACGATTATAATACTTTCAGATTTGGGAAAGAAGTATTTGTCCCCATGGTTCTGATGAAGGCATTGGGGAAATCATATATTTTTTAGGAGGAACGATGGTCACGTTTGTACGTTCCATTTTGTAACTTGGTTCTGATTTTCTTTTAATGAATTACATTTTATTTGCATTATTTTTGGCAGTGGCTTCATTCTTTGGGCACCTGAGGTTGACTTAGGCACTTGGAAAGGGTGTTGAAGCTGCATAACTACTTTGGTGAAAAAGACATCGCAAGCTGGTTATTTAAACAAGATAGAAGACTTGTTTTCCCGTCATATACTTTCATTTGCCGTGTCATCAACTCCGAACATCACAGACTCTTGCCAGGATTAGCTTTGCTAACTTTTCACAGCTATGCACCCCTACCTACTGACCTATTTTCTCCAACTCTCCCTGCTATCTAACTTTTGAAGACTACTACTTCTGTTATGGAGTAACACCTACATAATTTCATGCATTCAATAAAAACTTATTACTTCCCTATCCTGGGAAAGGGGTTTTGCTAGATTCAAAGGTGAATATAACTGACTTCAAAAAGGTTAGGATATGGTCATGGAGATGAAGTGATACACAACCATACTGTATTGTGTTCAGGGAAATGGAAGTGAACCACATTGCTGTCATGGGAAAACGGAGGCTTGTCAGGGAAGGCTTCCTAGGTGATGTAAGATCCGAAGTGCGTCATTCACTCATTTGGCAATCGTGCTTTGATAACCTGCTATGAACGTGCCAAGCATTGTTCTAGGTACTTGTGATATATGGTGAGAAACGCTGGGAATCATTCTTGCTCTCTTAACACTTACATTCTATTAAAAGACCCCATGAGATAATTGCTCAAATAAATCCAAAATTACAACCACAGTAATTGATGCAGAGGAGAGGTACTTAACTAGGAGAGCTCATAATGGGCATATTTGTTCTTGTTTCTGGTTAGGTTGGGAGAAGGCTTCCCTCAGACGGTAACTGAGAGCTGAAGGATGAATAGGAATTGATTGGTTTGGGTTGGGCCATAGACTAATTCTAGGCAGAAGGAGCACCACGTTTAAGATTGAATGTAGTCACTGTTTAAGCTTTGAGTAAGTTCAGGGGAAAAAAGAGGAGTAGGACATAAAAATGATACATGATGATCATAAAGATGATTCATGTATCGTCTTTATTAATGACAAAGTTGTTATTGGAGAATGTCACTTGGGTATGAAAGCCAAATTCACTTCCTTCTATAGAATGCCAGAATTAGTCATATTTACCTGCCTAGGTATAGAAGATTGCAGACTACTTATGGCCTCCACAGAAGACAGAGGCCATTTGTGAAATTTACGACATGAAGAAACAGCATGATTCGAACAGTGTGGAGAGTGAGTGGAAAGACTATGTAGAAGGGAGAGGTTGAAGATAAAAGAAAGGGGTATGAATGATGAATGACGGTTCTGGAAGAGGTGGGCAGGCAAAGACTAGATGAGGGTGAGGCGTCAGAAGGGTCCAGGGCACAGAGTTTAGGGAGGCGCTCGTTCTCAGAGTTGTGCAAGTACAAGGTTGGCACCATGAAAGGAAGCGCTCCTTAAATATGGTGCCCTGGGTACCAGTCCTGCTTTATCCTAGTCCTGGACCTGCTGTAAGGCATGAGATTGAAGGCACAGGGAAGGAACTGGTCATGATAAAGAGCAGGGAGACTGGAGGAACGGCGTGGGAAAGGAGATGTATGCAAGGAACGGAATAGTGTACAGGAAGGTAAGGGAGGACACGCCGGATGGTCTCATGTTTCTTGATGATGACCTATAAATAAAGTCAGCAGCTTCAAATGAGCATGGAGTTTGAGAGTCGTGAATATTTGGAACGTGCCGACGAAGGAGGACGGGTACTCACAAGCAGTAGTGAGGGCCTTGTTGAGACCGAAAATCAGTCCGTAGCATTGTTTGATCATTTCCGCTTGCGTGCGGCCGTCTGGGTTCACGAGTGGTGTACTCACGCCCCCGCGCCAGCCCAGAGCAGAGGTTTTACAAGGTCCATATGACAGTGGGTAGGAATGGACGGTGCGGGTGAGAGAGGAGTCCAGGTGACAAGCCATGGGAACCAGGCACCGTATAGGGACATGCACGGTACAGAGGTAGGGTGACAATTGTACAAAAAAAAAAAATGCTAAAACTGAAGGAGACAATAATGGTCTCGGTGAAGCTGAAGAAGAGAGATGGTCAGAGTCAGACTGGCTATGTGAGAACGGGGAAGAATTCCAGAGATTCATTTGTTTTCTTTGAGCAGATGAATCTGTTCCAGAGTGTTTCTGACCGAGGCCCTAGAGGCAGATGGCTGTGGATGTGTAGCGGTGACAGTCAGTGCAGGACGCAGGAGCCAGGAGGCTCAGTGGTGGCATGGGAAGTGCACACCAGCGGTGACTTGCCCGAGGATGGTGGGTGCAAGGGGGTTACGGATATCCCAACATGCCCGGCGACTGGTAGTGAGCGCCTCGGGAGGAGGCCTGTAGATAACGGTAATCGGTGGGGTTAGAGCATGGTGTAGTGGGGTGGCATGAGTTTCAAAGAAGCAAGGCTTTACTTTCTTTCTTTTATTAACACGGGTGTAAAAATACGTGGAGATGCGGAGTGTTGGATAATAAACGGGCTCTGATTAAGCGTCAGAGGAATGGCGTCCTCTGAGGGAAGTCAGGTTTCAGTTGACTTTAGTGACAAATTTGAGTTGAAGGAGATGTAGGGGCGTGCCATTGAATGAGGTGCATGAATGGCCCAGTGAAGACGGTTTTCTTTAATTTTTAAAAAACGTTTATTTATTTTTGAGAGCGAGGGAGAGTGCGCACGCCCCCACGCACGTGAGTGGGGGAGATGCAGAGAGAGGAGGACAGAGGATCCAGAACAGGCTCTGTGCTGAGAGTAGAGAGCCCAAAGTGGGGCTCGAACCTTCAAACTGTGAGATCATGACCTGAGTCGAAGTCGGACGCTTCACCGACTGAGCCACAGGCACTCCAACATTGTTTTTTTTGATGAGTGGGGAAGGTGTGTGTGTGTGTTCTTGTATCATTGAGAGAAGTACAGAGTAATATGGAGAAAAGAATAATAGAGACATGTGTGGACTCTTGTATCATATTAACGTGGATTAAATCCTGGGTGCAGCAGTTAAAAGCCCTGTAATTGTGAACAACTTATTAACTCAAGTTCCTTGCGTGTAAATTGGAGTTATAAGCACGTCATGGGTTATTATGAAGAATAATGAATTAATGCATGTTTGGTGCTTAGCACGCAGTAAGTGCTAAGTAAACGTATTGTTATTATGATCAGTTACAGTAAGGAGATGATCAAAGATAATAGAGACATGAGGCCCAGTGGCATTAGCTGACCTTAAGCTGGAATTAGGAACCAGAGATGTTCACATCTGTGGTGTAGGATGGGATACAGAAGCCAACATGTTGGAACACGGTGATGGGCCATCATGGGCATGCCAGATGGTTCACTGGCTTTTCTCCTGGCATTGGGATACCAGAGCTCAGGCTTTCAGTAGTGGGAAGAGTCAAGTGGGAGTTGGAGGTGGGTAGGTGATCGGCAAAGTTCGGGTGGTTCTTCTACCCACTCCTTTCTACTTTGCTACGGAGAGAAAAATCCCACCTACGTAAAGAGTAACGGACGGTGAAGAAAGATGAATTAATTGCCACTTCAAATATATTCTGTTATTATTCTGTGCTTATATAGGATTGTTTTCCTCACAAGGATTCACTGTGGGTCTAAGCCCCACAAGGGAAGAGCTTCTGAGAGCCATCGTGTCCTGATTCCAGTTCAGGGAAGTCATGCAGTCTAGGGAAGTGGGCTCCTTCAGTTGTAAGGACATTTGTAGAATAATCTTTATGTAGTTGGTAACCCTGTGGGATCACGGAGTTATCAGGAAGTCTGTCTCACTTTTGTATCCTTCCCTGAAAACCCTAGGATCTTGCAGAAATCTTATGATGGAGCTACAGTGTCTAATGGAGAATACAAGTATCAATCTACTGGTTTTGAAAGATACTCTCAGCTTAGAATTAGATCAGATGGGATAGAAAAATCTCTCTCCAATGTAACAATGTAAGCTTTGAACTACGTGACCTAAATTCCTAACTTGTTGATGTTATCTCCCATTTCCGTCCTCTATCTTATATATACTTTAAAAATTAGGAAATACATCAAAGATGGAGAAAAGTATGCAGACGAATATTATAGCTAATACTCTGTGTTTACTTCATAAAGTATAAACTCTGTTTACTATGCTGTATGTTTTACATGTATCAACTCAATCCATGAACAGTGCTATGAGATAGGCTATTATTATTGTTCTTGTGTTGCAGATAAAAACAGTCTCAGAGTTTATGTAACTCACTCAAGATCACCCAACGTGGGGGGGGGGCAGTCTTTCTCTTAACCACTTACACTGTACTGCTTTTCACGTGTCATCATTAACACTTGCATATTTGCTTCACATGTTTTTATAAAAAAAAAAAAAAAAACAACCCCACAGAAGACAGTTTAAATCTCCTCGTCAGGTACTCCTCCTCAGTCTGTCCTCTTCTGTCTTCCCAAAGGTAACCACTAACCTAAATTCAATATCAGTTACATGTATGTTTCTACCATGCGTTTATATATATGCTTGTGTCTAGGTAATACATAGAAGTTTTTTGCGAGGCGTTCATAGTTTGTTTTTTGCTGTTAATGGTTTTTGAGATGTAGCCTTGTTGATATATAGAGCTGGAATTTGTTCGTTTTTATTGCTTTAGAGAATATTCCAGTGAACGTATACTGCACCTACTCTCTTATTTATGACCCTGTGGTAGGTAGATTGCATTCTTGTTCCCAGTTCTTTACCCCTCCCTATAGCCACACATTTTCAGTGTGACTTTTTCATTTTTTCCATTAGAGGCAGAATGTATTTGCCCACCCAGTTAATGTGACTCTTGACCACATGACTTGCATTGACCAAAGGAATGTTAACAGGCGTGATGCAACAGTGGGCTTGAAATGAGTCTCTACCTTTGACCCTGCCCTGTTGCACTCCACCAACATCGTGGCAGAAAAAATGCCCCAGCTAGTCCACTTGTTCAAGAAAACAACAAAAAAAGAGACACATGGAGCAAGCTGTACCAAATCTGTGGCCGGGACCCCAGACCCGATCAGCCCAGCTGAAATCATTAGAGCCTCCTCAGGCTGTCTACGTACAAGTGGGCAGGAATAAATGAGAATTGTTTTGAGCCCCTGAATTTGGGGGGTAGGTATAACTGAGACACATGTTTCATTTGTTTTGAATATTTTACTACTAAAACCAATTCTGCTATAAATAATGTGCAGGTTTCCTGGAACATACGTGTGGGTTTCTCTGAGGGACACATCTTAGAAGTCGAATTGCAGGATCATAGCGTGTGCACATTTTCAGCTTTCCTAGGCATCGCGCTGCTTTTCTCTGCCAAGTGGTTGTAACTAGTGAGCCGTGACTTATTGTTTCTTCCCCTCCTCACTGACAATTAATATTTTCAGAATTTCATCTGTTAGCCATTCTCATGGATACTAAGTGATATCTCATTTTACTTTACATTTCCATGATTACGAATGAGGCTTAACATATTTTTCATATTTATTGACTATTTGGGTTTCATTGTGTGTGTGTGTGTGTGTGTGTGTGTGTGTCCTCTGTTCCTATCCTTTGCCCAATTTTCTGTTTATTTTATAGGATTTTGAGTGTTTCATTTTTTCATATCTATCTGCCCTGTTCCATTTGTCCCATTGTCAGTAATTTCTTTTTTTTAATGCAGGTAGTTGCGTTATTTATTTCTTTGAGTGCCCTAAAATACTTCTTTTAAAGTCTGTCTCTAACTCAAGGGTCAGCAGACCTTTTCTGTAAAAGGCCAGGCAGTAAATATTGTAGGATTTGTGGGCCAGACTCTGAGACAACCACAGAACTCTGCCTAAGTAGTGTGAAGGTGGTCAGAGAACACACGTACGTGGACGGGCATGGCTGTGTTCCAGTAAGACTTGATTTACAAAAACAGGCATTGAGCTGGATTTAGCATGACGACCACTGGACCCACTGTATGCCACAACTCATTTCATCTGGAGTCCGTTCCTCTTCGTGATTGATTTTGTTGATTGTTCTTAGTAATATATGTGTGCGTGTGTGTGTGTGTTTTAGATTTTTCATTTTTCTTTAAAAAGAAGCTTCCCCCCACCCCCCGCCTGCCCAACAATTGCCTCTACCCAGTCACGGAGGCCTCCGCCTCAGTCCAAAGTCAGATAATTTCTGTGAAATCTCCTTCTGACAAAAGAGGTGATACGTCTTTCATCTAGACTACTTGTTTATGTTCTACATCATTGTGCCACGGAACGTATCGTACTCTGTGTTTCTGGCAGGGGAGGAAGGTTGGGGAAAGGAGGCAAACATGTTTTCTCTCATGTTTTTCATTCTTGGGAACAGGGTCTGTGTATTATTTCTGTATGTCTAGTGACTAGAAAAATATTCACTGGACCCTCTTGGTACATCTTCATTACGAGTCTTAGAGGAATCTGGATTTAGAGAAAACAATGGAATTGAATCAAAATATTCGATCTACAAAAGCTTATCTTCCAATATTATATACCGCTAACTGTGAAGTGGAAAAGCTTCAAAGGTATTTATAGACTCTTACTTTCCTACTACAACACTTGATTAATAAGAATTGACCTGGAATGAGTTCTTACTGTAATGAGTATTCTGACAGACTCATTTAAAGAAACTTAATACAGACTAGACTCCTCCTTTAGTGTAATAACAATGATTGTAATTAATTCTACGTACATTTGATTTAAATGTAATTTGAATCCATTTACCGGAGAGTCTTTGTACACAGCAAAAACATTAAAGTCAGTGAAAAGTTGGAAGTCTCAAAAGAGTTTCACATGAAGTGATTAACACCAAGGACATAATTGAGAGGCTGTTGAAGCGATTATTTTGAAGAAATGCCTTTCAAATCAATGTCTTATTATATAGGAGTTCATTTTATTTTCTGACCTGAAGAATCATCGATGGCTCGTCGGTTGTTGCTTGCTGGATTAGTATTCTTTCTTAATGTCATATTACATACTGGACCTTGCCTATTTTCACATCATGATTTCTCTTTAAAGATACCCCATGCTTTCTTTCTCTTTATCTGTTATTATATTGTAAGTTAGATGCCGCACCATTATTTTATGCCAATGTGATCACAGGTTGGAGACTTTGTGCAAAATATTAAGGAGCCATCTGCCAGAGGGTTTCAAAATTGCCACCATTCCGGGGTTTAGGATTTGTCCTCATTTTGTCATTTCTGTTGAAGCCGGCCCGTATTTATCATAGCCAACACATACAAGTTATGCATGTGATCTGTCTGTATCTCAGACCAAAGGGTTAAACTTTGGAGTATTCGGTATTTGTTCTCCACCGTGAATAATCCCCATAAAACTTGCAGAGAAAAAGGCTGCCTGGCTGTTGCAGTCACTCTGACTCCAGGGGGCAGTGTAAACTAAGAAATAATAAGACCTTACCGACTCGCAGTTTATATTTAATGTAATTATCAAAGCCAGAGGGAAATGATGGATTTTATGAGCCAGCCAGAATTTCACTGTGTAAGTTCTGTCCTTCCGAGATGGCTCCTTAAATGTGGGAGCCAGAGTGTCCATTCGAATTCTCATGGGGCGGCTAGTCACTGCTTTCCTGGCCATGTTTCAGTGTATTCTCATCTGCAGTCCTGTTATGATTTTAACACAGACCATATGGTTCCTGTAAAGGACTTGTTAAAAATTCCCCATATTTCAAATGGACCTTTCCTGATGTGGACACATGCACCCACGAATAGGCAGGTTCCCACACCCACGAACAGGCAGGTTCCCACACCCACGTATCACATAGCCAGCTGGAGATAGGAGGCTGTCAGCACACCATTCTGGGGGGATACTGAAGCAGGTGATGCACTGAAACGGTGGTGACAAAGGTTACTCATTAAGCATCTATTGAAGGGCGGGCTCTGTGCTGGGCCGTTTATATGTTAAATCTCATTTAACCTTATAATGGAATCTCATTTTTACAGATAAGGAAATTGAATCTTAGTAATTTACCCAAGTACTGCCAGCTAGCACATGGCTAATGAGGATTCAAAAACATATGTTCTTTTTATGATGGTAACCTATATGCCTATACCCTACCATACATTTTTTGCAAGAAGAAGCAAGTGCCATTTGGAAACCGATTTTATGATCCCATTCTGTGTGTCTGTTTTAGTGCCATGGCAGTTATTTTAAAAGTCTCTCAATTTTTGTTTGGGAAGAACAATTTTACCACTTCAATATTTAGTCTGCACTTGCTAAAAATCACATCTCCAGACTAGTGGATTTTAAAAGGCTACTTCCCTCAACTCCTCAAGCAATTCTGGCCCCGTAGCAGAGGCTTTTGTGTTCACTACACAGGTTCTGGTTACACAAGCCAGAATTAGTTGAGTCATCATATTAGAAAGACATGCAAAGAGCATTTTTGGCTCAAGACCAAGGAATTAATATTTGGGTATTCCTATCCTATGATCAGCTCATTATACATCCTGCCTTATCTACTTCCCAGAGCAGTATGAAGGACAGCTGAAAGGTTAAGCGCTCGAAGTTCTTTTTATTAAAAAAAAATTTGCAAACAAACTGGGATCCACCTTCATTTTAACCTTCACATTACCAAGGATCACATACAATGGTAATATGAGCAGGATGGATAAAATTAGGAATTGAGGCTGATAAATGGTGATTATAAATTCCTGAAGAACATGTGGGTTAAGCTATAAGGTATCCAGTGTTGATAAATACTGTAAAATAGTTAACAGTGCCTAGAGCGATAGATGTGGATAGAGCACAAAGCCCACTTGCTCTAACTCCCTCCTTTTACGGATGTGGAAATTGACCCACGAACAAGCTTAGAATTGCTCACAAGTGTGCAATGTGGCAATGTATAGTGAACTCATAAGAGTATACATTATTGTGACATCATTCCATAAGAGTCACTGCTTTCATGACTGTGACAATCCGGTTGCAAACCTGGATTATTGCCCGTCACATGTATGTATGTATGTATGTATATATGTATGTATGTATGTATATATCAGGACTTTTTGAAGGAGCTCTTTAATTTGCAATTTGCAACGACAATAAAATGAGAATAAAACAGTGCTCATGTATTAGTTTGTAATTCCCATCCAAAAAGAAGTGCTGAAAGCCTGAAAAAGATACGGTGCCCTTCTTTTGCTCCTTAAATTTTTCTCAGATCCTGCATCCAGGCGCTGGTTAGTATCCTTTTAGAGCCACGCTTCAGGGTCTCACTGGCTATCCCGGAATGATCTCTTTCTTGTAGTAAGATCTTAATTACTAATTGCAGAGGAGTCTAGGTCTCTTTTGCATCTGGAATTGTTTAAAGTTCAGATTTTTAAATAACAACTCTTCCTCAATTGATTCTAAAGAAGGCTGTTTTCCTCTAAATTGGATCTGCAAGATGACTTCTCATTACCCAGGAAATGGCTTATTTCTCTATTTGTATGGGTCTGCAGATTTCTGCCTTTCTGAACTTCTCCCTCTATTGCTAGTGATTTCCCTGCTGAGACAGTTGATGGGGGGGAGGGGGCGGTGGTTCTATTCCTTTCATTTTTGTGGGTAGCCTAACGTCTAGATTGGTATCTGATTTACAAAAGTATCCTCCGGTGGAAAGAGGCACACACACTGTAGTACTTTATACAAATACAATTCCATGTCCTCTGGCTATTCTAGCAGACCGGAAATTTACTCTGGTAACTATTTCATTTCTAGTTTGTCTAATAAACATTAAGACTTTGGCCGTTCATAGCTATTAGGTTTATTTTTAGTACAAGTTGAGTAAATAAAAGCATGTTCGCATACACGTGTTCTCCACCTTCTAAGTACAATAGAAACAGCATCATTCCCATGAAAGGTCTTCTTCTCCATATACACCCCGTATCCCATCCCTTTTTGCATGTTCGAGGATGGTAGACCCTCACCAAATCCTCTCTGTCCTGCATCATCAGTTTCTCATCCTCTGCTGGATTGTTCTCAGCAGCAAATAAATATGCTCTGACATCTCCCATCTTAACACTAAACTCTGTCTTCATCCCTCGCTTCTGTCTTTCCTTCACATCAAAATTTGCATATTGGTATTCACCTACCATATCAGCCATTATGTCATTAGCTTCCACACATTTAGGCTTGGGTCCCCTCCACTCCACTAGAAGTGCTCTGGTCCAGATCATCAGCAACTTCCATGGTGCCAAATGCAGTGAGTAATGCTCAGTTACTCTACCCATCTGGCCAAGCCCACTGTAAATCTCATCGTCTCTTGCCTTTTGTGACATCCCCTTCTCCTCCCTGGCCACTGTTTCTTGGTCCTTTATGTGCTCTTCCTCCTCTTCCCTAGTTTTACAGGCTATATCTTTGCCCTTAACTATACTTATTCTTCAGTCCTAGGAGTGTATTTTATCTGTATTGCTATGATTTGCAATATTTATTTATTTATTTATTTATTTATTTATTTATTTATATTTATTTATTTATTTATTTATTTAGAGCAAGCGAGCAGGGGAAGGGCAGAGAGAGGGAGAGAGAGAGAATCCCAAGCAGGTTCCATGCTTGGGGTACAGAGCCTGATGTGGGGCTCAAGCCCATGAATGGTGACATCATGACCTGAGCCAAAGCCAAGAGTTGGATGCTCAAGCAACTGAGCCACCCAGGCACCCCTATTTATTAATACTTCCTAAGTTCCAGACTTACGTTTTCAGTGCCTACATGCCATCTCCACTTGGAGAGCCTTCTTAAATTTACCGTGGCCAAAAGGGAAGTTTGGATCCCTGCCCTTCCACTCTCACCCTACGTCTGCTCCCTCTTTTTCTTACCAATCTCAATGACTGGCACCACTACTCGTGCACTTGCTCAAACCAAAATATTAGGCATCATCCTTGGTTCCTCTCTTTCCTTCATGCCCTGTATCCAAGCCTTAGCAAGTCCGGTAGGTTCTCTGTCTCTCAGTCTGTGTGTGTGTGTGTGTGTGTGTGTGTACAGTCTTTGAAACTTGTCTCTTTCCCTCCATTTCTACTGTTGTTACTCTAGTCCAAAACACCATCATTTATATCCTGAGCTTACTGGGTACCCTTGTTTCTCTTTGTAGCCAAAGTGATCTTCGGAGAATATAAAGCAGATCATGCCAGTCTTCTATGTAAAACCATCCAGTGGCTTACCATGGCTCTTAGGATAAAATCCAGTCTCCTTAACCGTGGCCTGCAAAGCCATGATGATCTGCCTCTCGTCAGTATTCCCTACTGCATCCTTGGCCATGCTGGTCTTCCTTCTGTTCCTCCATCACACCAAGCTACCTTCTTCCTCACATTTTTGTACTTCCTGTGTTCTCTTCCACAGATTATTTCCCTTAAGATCTTAATAGGTCTACTCCTTTCCTCTTATCGCCTTAGCCTGAGCACCTCCTGAAGTTGCAGCTCCCACACCTGTTACTCTGTATCATATTATGCTGTTACTTGTGTATTTCCTAAACTTCTCTATCAGAACCCACTAAGTTCCATGAGAAGAGCACATCACTATATCCCTTGATCTAGCACAGTGTCTGGCAAAATAGGTGCACAGTAGCTGTTTGTGAGACGATTTCATTTGGCATGATTTTCAAGCTATTTGAATTTTTCCTTTTTTAATGAAAAGGTGTGACTGGACCCCAGATATCAGACAATTTGATGTAAATTTGATGCTTTGTGTTGAAATATTTTCCAAAGTTTCATGCACATTTGTTCATTTTATCTGTTCAAAAGTATTATTTTTTTAATGTTTCCAGATGGTTTACATTTTGTTGATCTAATTTCAAAGTGATATAGAAGTTATCCATATTGTTTGATGGCTTTATATTTTGTTTGAAGTACACACATTGCTCAGTGACTACACACACACACACACACACACACACATGCACGCACTGTTAAGAACTAGCTCTGTTTAATACAGAATTTTAAAAAATTTCCATTTCATTATGAACATTTAAAAAATATTTTTATTTATTTTTTTGAGAGACACAGAGAAGGTGAGATTGTGAGCTGGGGAGAGACAGAGACAGAGGGAGACAGTATAGAGTCCCATGCGGGCTTGAACCCATAAACCGTGAGGTCGTGACCTGAGCCGAGGTCAAGAGTCTGACACTTAACTGACTGAGCCACCCAGGCACTCCTCATGGATATTTTTAAATATATAGGAAAGTTGGAAATATTTTACAGACAACACCTGTATAGCCATCACCTAGATTCTAACATTTTACTCTGCCTGATTTATAACAAACCTGTCTGTGTACCCCTCCTTCTTCCCAGATAGATATATTTTAAAAGCCTATTTTAATTTATTTAAGATAGTGAATATTTTCTAAGCTTTTAATTTCAATCAGAAATGAAGCAGGTTGCTACCTATTTTGGCTGCCAAATGATTAGAATGAAATCTCATGATGGGACACCTGGGTAACTCAGTTGGTTCAGTGTCAGACTCTTCATCTTGGCTCGGGTCATGATTTTATGGTTCATGAGTTCCAGCCCTGTGTGGGGCTCTGTGCTCACAACATGGAGCCTGCTTGGGATTCTCTCTCTCCCTCTCCCGCCGCCCCTAGTCTAATCATTCTCTCTCTCCCTTTCTCGCTCTCTCTCTCATAAAAAAACTTAAAGATTTTAGGGGCGCCTGGGTGGCGCAGTCGGTTAAGCGTCCGACTTCAGCCAGGTCACGATCTCGCACTCCGTGAGTTCGAGCCCCGCGTCAGGCTCTGGGCTGATGGCTCGGAGCCTGGAGCCTGTTTCCGATTCTGTGTCTCCCTCTCTCTCTGCCCCTCCCCCGTTCATGCTCTGCCTCTCTCTGTCCCAAAAATAAATAAACGTTGAAAAAAAAATTTAAAAAAAAAAAAACTTAAAGATTTTTAAAAAGAATGAAGTCTCATGGTATGTTAAACCACTGTATATTTGACTCCTAAAATTTACACAGGCCAAAAATCTCAATTGTGCTTTGAAGCTGGAACTCGTATATAGTGACATATAATGTCACGGTGAGTGATGAAGGAACTGGATTAAAATGAATTCTAGCATGTAATTGAAGATGTTTAGTCTACACTGGAAGCAATGGGAAAACTAACTATTTTAATTAATAAAGCTGTTAGAAAAATAGCCACAGTTGACATCATTCTTTTCTTGGTGGACATTGATGCCCATTGTCTCTTTTTCTCCTTTACTTCATCTATTTCACTGCTCATTGACACTTGTACTAGTGAGTAGCCAGGGAGGAGGGAAGTATAAATGACAGTACCCAAATTGATTCAGGCCATGTGATGAGATAATGAAGAGTTTCATTGCCACCAAATTCACAGGAACATAGAATACTGATTAATAGAATCATACGTGCAATGTTGGAATCACAGGTCCCTTACAGATCTCCTAGTACAGTCTCATTTTACTGATGGGAAAACTGAGGCCCTGAGAAGACAAATCAGCTTTTTCAAGGTCACATTTTCCCAAGTCCTGCATAAGTGAAACACGAAGCCATATGTCTAGAAGCTGCCTTCCTTCTCTACTTGCTGAAGGCCATAAGAAAAGATTTCATTTTCCTGGCCTACGTGATTGCTTGGGTTCTTCTACTTTTGACATTTGTTCATTATCTGATTGGACTTCCATTGCAACCTGTCATGTTTTATATTTTTAAATTGCATTTATAATATTTTAGGTGACACTGGTACTTAGGGTTCAATTAGCAATAGATATCACTAGTTTAATGGGCAGTGAGTTTCTGTTTAGTTTGCACATTCTTTTGGTTTGTTCCTACTGAAGCTTTTTTTCAGTTTTCTTGTGTCACCGAGACTTGACCAAAGGAACAAAAAAAGCTGTAAATACCACCAGAGGTGGATCCAGGTTTTACAGGACTGAAATTAATACAATTGCGGCATCCAAATACAACATGAAGGGTGAGAAAGAATATTTTGTGGGGCCGGTGCAAGCGAGAGGCCCTGGAACTCAAGCTTCGTTAATTTCACCGTAACCCATCTCCGAGTGCCAGAGCAAATACATTAGCTAGGTCTGTCAGTATTTTGTATTGCACAGGGAAGGGAGGGGGTGAAGGGAAGCTGATATTGCCTAACTACCTACTGTGTGACTGGCATTATGCCAGGCGCTTTCCACATAGCATCTTGTCTAACCCTCACACAACTGTGAGACTGAGAATATATGGGCCGTATCTCCCAAATTGGGCATGTCTACCAAATGGCCAAAGCAGGTTTTGAACCTGGGTCTTCCTCCCCGCAAAACTTGTATACCGTATGTATATGGGAACGGCTATTACCACAAGGGCCTGTCAATCCCATTAAAAAATAGACATATGATCAAATACAGATATTGACAGCACGGGTTTCCATTCATAAAGGATAAGAGAAGTACTCAAATAATGATAATTCAAGATAGAACATTTTATTTGCCATGACAAAGGTTTCAAGATAGAACCATAGCTATCTTTTGCCAATGGTGGGAGGATTCTAAAAAATATAAACACGAAACAGCTTTTTTTTTTTTTCCCCCAAGCACTGCTTTTAACCATGTTCTCTCGGTCACCCATGCTGTCCCTTAGCAACATCTTTGGCAGATTCTATTAATTTGCGACCATTTACATTTATTCAGATCTTATTCACTTTAACGTAAAAGTCCAAGAGCTGTTCCCACCTTCTGCTGCGAGTGCAGACCAGAGCCATGACCCTGGCTGTCTGGAGAACAGTCTGGGTGGCAGGGAGTGGCGTGGGGGTTCAGTGTTAACTGGTTCTGAAATGTATTCTATCTCATTCCTTCTCCCAAGCCGGTTCTTTTGGTGTTGGGGAAAGGGAAGGAGGAATGGTGGACGCAGAGATCTTCTTACAGAATTCATTGGTCACTTTCTGTGACTGGGGATCCCAGTTGTAGCCTCTGCTGCTGTGTGGTCTTCTCAGATGTCAAGTGGCTTTCTTGGGGTGCTATTCAACTCCATTCTGGCCCCTTCTGTCACTGAAGGCTGCCTCAGAAAGGAGGCATCATAGTCACTCACCGTCTCTCTAGATAGCCCTACAGTTACCACCCTTTGTGCCGAGGTTCTCTTCTGAGTCCTCCCGGGCCCATGACTGACAGGGGCTCTCTCATATTCTTCCAAAGCATACTTTGCCATAATCTCTTTTGGTCCTGCTGCTCGGAGCAACTCCCGCAGGGCTCCTACGCTTAGCAATATCGGTACCAAAAAGGGATATGTTTCTCTAATTTCTTATGATCCCCAAGAACTCTCTTACCGTTCTCCTGTCTCATGGCCTTAGCAGGCTCATCCAGGAGGTGAGAGGCAGCTCATCTTCTTTCAAGCACCCCTGGTTTCTCTGAATCGTTTTCTTAAAGCTGCTCCTTGGCCTGACTTGGCCTTTGTTAGTGACAGATAGGACACCATCCACTCTCCCACAGGGAAAGGAAGAAGTAATTCCCCATAAGAAATGCCGTACAACTCATAAAGCTAGTGTTTCCATCGCCTGTACTCCTTCTCTAGACCAGGGGAAGACTGAAGTATCTCCTACTGATTATTACCTAGTCACTTAGAAATGCGGGGTACTTAATGGTTCAGATCCAGCTTTGGGTTTTAGTCACTAACATTCTGTTAAATGGATTATTTAGACTAGTAGAAAGAGTCCATATCCACTTTTTGACAATGGAAACCTGCCTAGCATGTATTCTAATTGCAGTAGGTCTGGGGTTTCTAGAATTTGGAGACATAACGATAGCACTATTGTTATTAAATCCAAGTAACTAAAGAATGAAGTATCCTTAATTTGTTTACACATTGGTACATATGGATGCCAGAGCATAATGAGTAAGAGTTTGGGTTCTGGACTTCAAAAGACTTAGATGCATGTGTCAACCTAGGAGCATCAGTTAGCACTAAGTTTACATTCAAGATAAGTTTTGTCAGCTTTTTTTTTAAGGCCCATTTCCTCATAGGCATTTATATTAGCGACACAGACCCTAGAACATGCCATATATAGGCTGAATGTTTGTGTCCTCCCCAAATTCACATGTTCAATCCTAACCCCCAGTGTGATGGTATTTGGAGGTGGGGCCTCTGAGAAGTGATTAAGGCATGAGAGTGTAGGCCTCACGAATGAGATTAGTGCCTTCATAAAAGAGGCCCCAGAGAGCTCCCTTGCCTCTTCTGCCGTGCGAGGACACAGCAAGGGCTCTCACCTGACCCTGAATCCACTGGCACCTTGATCTTGACTTTCCAACCTCCAGATCTGTGAGAAATAGATTTATGCTGTTTCTAAGCCATCCAATCTATGGTATTCTGTTCTAGCAAGCCAAACAGACTAACACAGAATGTAATCACTAATACGTTGAAAATATTACCTCAGTGGTTCTTAACCATGGCAGTACATGAAAGTCATCTATGAAGTTTAAAAAAATACTCATGCCAGGGCCCCACCCCAAAACAGTAAAGTCACAGTATCTGGAGATGTGCTCTAGGCTCTGTTATATCTGTATAAATTTGTTTGCAGCCAAATTTATAAGCCCATTAGATTAGATCCAGTAGTGTAATCTAGCCCACTAGATTACAACCCCCTTTGTAATATTGTGTTCTTTGCAACAGAGAGAGCCTCTCTGATGAGGCCATCATGTACAACTCTGAGGAGCAGAATTCACAGCTCAGTCTACATAAATGGCACCTATGGGAGTTGTGCAGTGCACAGCTTGTGTGACACTAAGTGATAATCCTGATGAAGACTCTAGAAAATTACAAAGAAGCAAAATATCAGAATACCTCAACATTCATTCACCTTCACTGTTTTTCTTTATTATAGATACATTCTGTAAGGATTTGCCTGTGGATTCCATAGCATGGTAGTTAAAATGTGTTGGGTTCTGGAGAATAATGTAAGAAAATATACTTGAGCTAGGGAGTGAGCTGAATCTGTTGGTTGACAGCTCACTGAATTTCAGGTTGGACTGATGAGAAATACACACCTTAGCATTTTCTGCTAATATTCTTCTACTCCAGGGGTCAATAAACATTTTCTGTAAAGGGTCAGAGAGTAAATGTGGCTTGGTAGTCCACAAAACTTGTCAGTCATATATTCTTTATTTTTGACAGCCCTTGAAAATAGTGAAAGCCACTCATAGTTACAGCAAAAATAGGATGTGTGGGCTGTAGTTTGCTGAACTCTGCAAGCATAAGGAGAAACTCTTAGAAACATTAATGCAGAAAGAATAAATTACCTAGAAAGGAAAAAATAATCAGATTGGAATTGGATTTCTTATTTGCAACACTGACACTGGAAAGCTCTTGACAAGCATCTGTAGACTACTGATCAAAAAGCACCACAACAAAATCACACTCTTAGACCAAAGCAAAAGGACCCTTTGCCACGAACCTTGCTGTTTAAAGTGAACACATCGACCTTCCTCTGTCTCTGCCCGTCCTCACAGGGCAGTGAGTCTAATGAGTAAAGAGGCCATGTCCGTCTGGAGCCGGGTTCCAGGAGTCGGCACCTGGCCCCCCCTGTGCCACCACTTTCTGGTACAGAGCGGGAGTCAAGGACTTTCTGGGGAACTTGTCCTCTCAGGCCATTATAAAGGTATGCGTAGCAAGATAGGATACTAGAACATGTTCAATGATTTATTAGCTCGGTTTACAGCTTTTAATTATTTAGATATATGGTGTGTGGGCTTCTGTTTTTATTCTTGCTCTGGGCTCCACAAATGTTAAAAGAAGGCTTGACCATAACCCAAGAACCGTACTCTAGCCATGATATCAAAGATATGTCAGTGATATACTAAAACAAAGATATGTGGAAATCTATGAGAATTTAGAGATTACATCATCCGTGAACCTCATATGAAGAGAATACTTGAATGAAAAATATAATATCCAAACACTAAAGGTATGCAAAAAAGAACCCTCAAGATAGAAGAGAAGAAAAAGAGTAGAAACAAATGGAATAGGTTAGAAAGGTTGGAGTAATGTGCCTTAAAGGGCAAAATAAGGGCTCTAGAGATAGGATATAATGTAAGGGAACCTTGAATCACTGCTAAACTATTTTCACCTGGAAATGAGGAAAGGCCAAAACAAATGAGCATCTTTTTGCAGTTGTAGTGGTGGTATTGCTGTAGGAATGGCTAGAAAAAAAGAGGATACAAATATTCTAAAGACCTCAGGTTACTGAAGAGGAAGCATTGGGGAGGACAGAGAACATCTTGGCCGAGGTTCCAGTGCTGCTTGATCTGGGAAATATGGCAGTGGCTTCAACCACCATGAATACATTCACATGATAGAATATTATGCAGTTATGAGACAAGAACCAACTAGATGTATACCAGTTGACTTGGAAGGGATTTCCATCAGCACTAGCGTTTGGAAAAAGCTCAATACAGTAAGGTATATGAGAAATTATTTCACTGTTGTAAAACAAGTAATCGAGATGGGAAACCTCTCCTGTATGTTATATTGTGTGGGATTAATATGAGCCTCCAAAATAGGGAGGGATCTGTGTGTACACAGTTGTTAACACAGGTTAACTGGGGTGTGGCGGATATCAGAAGGGAGGAAGAGAGGGAAATGTTAGAGTCGAGTGAAAAAAAAAAAAAAAAAGAGCTGCTCCCCTTCTCTCCAAACAGTATTCCATTCACAGGAAAGTATGGGAAATGCTAGATTGCACTAAGTTACATAGGTCTCTTTGTTGCAGGCCTCTGTAGAAACTCCGACATGTTAATACACTGTGAATTTTTTTTCCTCTTTTTTTAATATATGGAATTTATTGTCAAATTGGTTTCCATACAATACCCAGTGCTCATCCCAAAAGATGCCCTCTTCAGTACCCATCACCCACTCTCCCCTCCCTCCCAACCCCCATCAGCCCTCAGTTTGTTCTCTACACTGTGAATTTTTAAGAGAAGGATACATTATATAGAATACCTTTTGGGGGGGCACACCTTAAAAGAGTATTTTGCAGGACATTTTGGGAAATGCTGCCGTAGCCATTTTTAATATGAACATATTGATGTTGTCCTCCGGTAGATACATTATTATAACTTTCTGGTTCTGTGTTTTTATTAAATAACTAAAGTTCCATGTCACATTGCTTCCCATTATATAGCGCCCCCAAATTGTTTGGAAGTGATTCTATAGGCATTTCAAATTCTTTTCATGTGTATTCTATTGATGTAGTGAATGCTGGATATTGCCATTTTGATAATGCCTCTGTCAAATATTCTTTATCCATTCTTGGGGCTAGTAGGTTTTTGAGATTTGAGCTTACCTTTTCCTTCCTTCACACCACCACCTCCTACAATTTTCAAGGATCGCTGTGACTCTGTGTTAAACGGACTATACTTTTTCAGACGCTGAACGACGCTTTTCCTTTTCTCAGCTCGGGCTTGTACAAGCTGACAGTTTAATCCAGATAGTGTGTAATCCTTTGAATTCAAAGCTTGGACACCATTGGAAGAAAGAAATACATGTTTTCTATCATCTTAGTCAAAAGACAGAACTGAAAAAGAAAATGTTGAACTAGACGTATTTTCAGTCTTTTGCTGACTACTGTCAGGTTAGGAAAGGTGCGCACGTATTTTGATAACTGACTTAGATGTTTTCAAGGACTCAGAAGATAGGATTGAGAGATTGTACATTTAATAGGCATTGATTGACATAGTTTTACCAGTTAGCTAGCAGTGACAATTTTTGTGAGCAGTGATTTCATTTTTATAGTATTTCAGACTCTGAATGCAAAGCTGCAAATAATGTAGAATCATAGAATCTCAAGCAACAGCCGTTTCTTGAGAAGCAGGATGAGCGAGAGAATGCCTCAGTAACAAATGGCCCCCAGATCTCAGTGACTTAAATTAGCAACAAAGTCCACGCCTCACTCACACTACAGATCCTCCGTGGGTTGGCTCAGGGTTCTGCTCCTACATTGTCGACCCAGGCTGTTGAAACAGCCACCAGATGGAATGTGGCCAAATGCTGTAGCAAAGGGGAGAAGTGAGTGTCAAGGCTCTCGAAGCCTCTGTTCTGCCCAGCAGTGAAGTGTGTCACTTTTGCTCCACAGCAAAAGCCAGAGCAAGTTAGGCCACCTAGCTTCTGAGTGGTGGAGAAGTGCCGTTACCCTGTGCCCGGAGGATAGCCGTAATCTTGTGAAGAGCCCTACAGCTTCCTTGCCACACGGCCCTTCAAACCTGAACAAAATCCTCTTTTTGCAGTGGCTAGTTTATATACTCATGCACATTCTCCAAAATCATATACTCCCAAAGTTACGTTATCTCTGTATGATTACTCCCTGTATTATAATTCTTTACTTATGAGCAGGGTCCTAAATTTGAGTATCCAGGCTGACATAGGATTGTAGTATTTCTTTGGGATGAACGCTCTGCAGATTCCTGCTAGGGTTTGTGCCTGTGTGGTTTTCTGAATTAAAAATGTATTAGAGAATATTTGTGTCTAGTACAAATGGTACTTAATGTAGAAGGGAATGGGGAAGACCTAGTGTTCACATATGCTGTGAATGTTTTGTAAAGATATTCCAGGAGATCTGGTCATGACCAAAATATCTGAGGGTAGGGAAGTTGAGTGAAATAAAGGGTAAGGGGAGAGAATACTTGGAACATGTTTCTTATCTTTATAAATCGGAATTTGTGTGTGAAAGATGCTTTGATTCAGGATGAATTTAGTTCAATTTTATTTTTATTGCCTTAGACTGCAGCATTAAATATTTACCTAATTTTATATTGTAAATCACATTAGTAATATTAAAATACAAGCATTTTTTTAAAATTTTTTTTCAACGTTTTTTTAATTTTATTTTTGGGACAGAGAGAGACAGAGCATGAACGGGGGAGGGGCAGAGAGAGAGGGAGACACAGAATCGGAAACAGGCTCCAGGCTCTGAGCCATCAGCCCAGAGCCCGACGCGGGGCTCAAACTCTTGGACCGCGAGATCGTGACCTGGCTGAAGTCGGACGCTTAACCGACTGCGCCACCCAGGTGCCCCACAAGCATTTTTAACAGTACCATGCTCAGATATGGAAATGAGTTAACATTTTTGTAACTTGAAGAATAATTGACATACAATATTGTATTAGTTTCAGATATACAACATAGTGATTTGGTATTTCTATACATCACAAAATGGTCACCGCAATAAGCCTAGTTACCATCTGTTACTATACAGAGTTATTACAATATCATTGACTGTATTCCCTATGCTGTACATTATATCCCTGTGACTTGTTTATTTTATTACTGGAAGATTGTACCTCTTAATCCCCTTCACCTATTTCATCTATCTGTCAACCCTCCTTCCTGCTGGGAGTCATCACTTTGTTCTCTGTATCTATGAGTGTGTTTCTGTTTTGCTTTGTTTGTTCATTTTGTTTGGTGGATTCCACATGAGTGAAATCATGTGGTATTTGTCTTTGTCTATTTCACTTAGCATAATATCTTGTAGGTCTATCCATGTTGTCACAAATGGCAAGATCTCATTCTTTTTAATGCCTGAGTAATATTCCAGTGTGTGTGTGTGTGTGTGTGTGTGTGTGTGTGTGTGTATGTGTATGTGTATACCACGTACTCTTTCTTCATTCATCTATTGATGGACACACACTTAGGTTGCTTCCATATCTTGGCATCTTTCATAAACCAGTTTTATTTTGTTAAAAGAAGAAAAGTAGACTAAAAAATATGTTGAGTACAGTCTTTTGGGGGTCCCTGGGTGGCTCAGTCAGTTGAGTGTCTGACTCTTGATTTGGGTTCTGGTCATGATATTGTGGTTTGTGGGTTCAAGCCCCCCATCGGGCTCTGCACTCTCTTACTCTTTCTCTGCTCCCCTCACTCATGCATGCCTGCTCGTGCTGTTGCAGGAAATAAATAAACAAACAAGAAAATACTTTAAAAAAGAGGACAGCCTTTTAAATTCTCATAATTTAAAGCCTAATTTTTCTCAAGATGTATTTTTGGAGAATCTCAAACATTACTACTAGGGGAGCTTAGGGAATAATTTCCCTTGGGACAGTCCTATAGTCTAGGTAAGGTTGCACAGAGCCAGAGATCAGTTTTCCAGTATTTTCAAGTTTTTTTTCTTCAGAAAATATATAGTACCTTCTTTCCAAGTCCCTGTTAACGGTTAAAATGCTCACTTCTGGGTTTCTTAGTCACCTTGGATTGGAAAATGAAAATGACTTCAGTTAAACAAAAATAGGCATCTATAATATGGGAGCATTTTTGAAACTAAAAAGAATTTGAGTGTACTTTTGTTTTTTGGAGTACTTTTTTTTGAAAATACAGTAATAGAAAAAGCCACTACCAGCCAGTTTGCAAATTTTTCATATCCATTAAAAAGAACTTACCAAAGTTGCTAAAAGCAGAAAAGTGATTGATGCATAATGTGGGGTACATTATTTTGAAGCCCAAATCTAAACCTTTTCCATTTCAGGTCCCTGCTTCTAGATAGTAGGTTGTATCAGGTTCAGACCACTTACTTATGGGGCTAAGGAAGAGGATGTTTGCTCCTGAAGCTTCTTGGCCTTCTGTGCTCCTCAGCTGATCTTGGTCCTGTGTGTCCCTGGGCGTCTTGTCCTGTTTCTCTCATGGTCATTTTGAGACATTATTGGTTTGGTCTCTGCAGATATAAATCACCAAATTGTGTGCATGCCTATTCTTTTTTAGTTTTAGAGAAAGAGAGAGAGCACGCAAGTGGGAGAGAGGGGCAGAGGGAAAGAGGGAATCTTAAGCAGGCTCCACTCTGAGTGTGGAGCCCAATGTGGGACTCGATCCCACAACTGTGAGATCATAACCTGAGCTGAAATCGAGAGTCAGATGGACGCTCAACAGACTGAGCCACCCAGGTGCCCCTGCTTACACCTGTTTTGCAACACGATGCCTGAAATTGAAAGCATCTCAAAATAAGCTATGTAAAAAATCATTATGTAACAAATCATTCTAACAGAATGAATATTTGACCCTGTTTTAAAAGTGAGAAACCTGAGATTCAGTGTTAATGACTTGTCCGACAAGAGTTAATATTTGTACCAAAGTCTCTCTTCTTTCAAAACTTGTGGTTTTCTACCGCATTATGATGCCTCCCTAAAGACAGAAGAACATTCTATACAGAGAAGATCATTGTTCCCAGAGCTCTAACCACTTTATGAGAAGTTTCTCATTAATCCTCATAACACCTAACATGGCAAGAATTGTAACCATTTAACAGCTAGAATAAGTAAGATTCAGAGATGGTATTACTATTATCATGTTAGCAAGAAAAGTCATTGTAATATGCGAAAGAAGCATATAAACCACTTTTAGAAAGTATGCTCTTTCAACACTTTAGGAATTGATTATCAATACTGTGATTTGGAACAAGTATTCACTAAAACTCATTAGTTTTTGTGGTCCGAACACTTATCTGATAATCCTCTCAAAAGATTTTTGTGTCTTTGGTATTACTAAGCACACTTCCTTTCTAATAGCCCAGAATTGCACCGAAGAGTGTAATTAACGGAATGAAGAAAATGCACTCAATAATTCAAAGTTTATTGATACTATTTCATCTGGAATGGTGGCATTTAATATAACCTTGATTATCTTTTTTCAAAATTCTAGTCGAACAGCAAAAAACACAAGACATGCTTGTTATTCAGCTTTTAAACATTCTGGTGAAAAATAGCAGTTCGGATAATTGAAAACACGGCACTTCATTACAGCGAGACGCCTTTTTCCGGTTTCACTCCTTTTCCTCTTAGGCTCTAGAGTTAATAGGACTGAATTGTTAAATGACTGCGATTAAAGTGTTCACGCTGACCAACCGTCCCACCTAAATAACGCAGAGGGTCAGATCCCCTGCTCGCCGGCCCTCCTGCACTTACACTTTCCCACCTCGGTCAGTCACATTCTGACTAATTGGCCAAAACAGCCTGTGATGAGTCTACCCAACGCCGAGAGCTGTTGGTACCTCTGGTTCTAACTTTGGCCACAAGTTTTCTTTCAGAGGCAGAGCTGTCAGTGAGTCGTGGACTACAGCTTACGTGCAAGGCAGCTGTGGAAATGTCAGGGGATTATTTTGCATCCCGTGTTTTCACTTCTCTCTCTTCTTACAGGATGGTAACGCTGTTAAGTGCTTTCCGTAGCCCTCAAGTGTATTCTGCGTGTGTGCCTACTTTGTCTGGCAACGTTGGCCTTGCTGGGAAAAAGTCTGGGGCTGGGATAGCACTCCCAGGTGTCATGAAGACAGAAGTTCGATGAGAGACCAGAATGTAGGGCGATAGTGCACCATGTGCGTTATAGGCAAAGAATTAATAAGGCTACGATTAGTAGAAACTATTTACGGTAGCTTAAACAAATAGAAGTTAGTTCTTCTCAGAAAATAAGAAGCCTGGAGATAGGCAGTTCTTGGCATTGGTTTAGCATTGGCATCCATGCAAGGATAATTTAGTAGAAATAAGAAGTTGATCATTTCTTTAGTGAACCTAATCCCATTCGGAATTCAGTCTTAATTCATGAACATCTCATAACACATTCAGTCTTTCCCACATAACCAGTCTCATCCTTTTCCAGTCAGATGCTGTCGACTCCCATGTACACACACTAATACTTGAGCCGTATCAAAGTACTGAGAGATGGCCACATTTTCTCAGGTCCCCGTTCCATTCATTCACATTCACCCTACTTGTGATACGCTGTCTCTCCCCGTCCTCGATGAGCTTTCTCTCCTTTCAACTTAGCCGTCATCTCTTCTGGGAAAAGGCTTACTTGGCCTCGTCACAGTCATTGTAAACCTACATTCACCTCCATTCTGGCCTTTATCACGGCGTATTACAATTGGTTACATACAGGTCGGTCTCCTCCATTAAACTGAACAAATCGAGGACACAGACTTTGCCTCGTGTGTCTTTGTATTTCCAGCGCCTGCCATAACGTTAGCATATAGTAGGATCACAGTAAATGTCGGATGGGTAAACGATCACTTTATGTTGGAGGAGTAAATGATCCCTTTATGAGCCTGAGCTAGATTTTCCATGCCAAGGAGTAGGACCACCTTGCTCATAACACTTAGTGTCTTTTATGCAGTATAGCTTCATATATACCATTTCTTACTCCCTCTCTCTAAACTGAAGTCAGGGTATGGAAGTTGCTTCTAGAGCTGTATCAACAGCTGGCACACGAGCTGCTATGGCATCTGGAGGATATACTACTTGTCCACGAGGAAGAATATTTTTTTCTTGGTGCCTGGAAGGTATGGGTTGTTTCTAGCCTAATACATAAAAGGGGAAAAATCAGTTGGTTAATAGCAAAAAAAGCATCTCAGGTATTTAAAGTGTAATGATGTACAGTTTTTTTACTATTTATTTATTATTTTGAAAGAGATAGAGAGTGAGCAGGGGAGGGGCAGAGCAAGGGAGACAGAATCCCAAGTAGACTGTGAGCTGTCAGCACAGAGCCCGACATGGGGCTCAAACCCATGGACCGTGAGATCATGACTTGAGCCGAAGTCAGATGCTTAAACTGAGACTGTGCCTCCCAGGCGTCCCTGAAGTGTAATGATTTTAGAAAGCACTTACTAAGAAGTTAGCAGGTAATTTTTTTAAATAGGGGTGTGTCCTCAATTGGATCCAGGAGTAGAAAAAGAACTTTAAATGAAAAAAAAATTAAAATGTGCATTAAGTCTAGAGTCAGTGTTGGTGTCTTAGTTTTGACAAATGTTCTGTCGTATTGTAAGATGGTAACAATAGGGGAAACTGGCTGAAGAGTATGCGGGAAGTCTGTAATATCTTTGCATTGTTTCTGTGAATGTAAAAGTATTCCAATAAAAGATACACACTTAAAAAACTAGGGAGGAAAGGGACGCCTGGGTGGCTCAGTCGGTTAAGCAGCTAACTTTGGCTCAGGTCATGATCTCACAGTTCATGAGTTCGAGCCCCGCATCGGGCTCTGTGCTGATAGCTCAGAGCCTGGAGCCTGCTTCAGATTCTGTGTCTCCCCTCTCTCTCTCCCTCTCCCCCGCTCATGCTCTGTCTTTCTCTGTCTCTCAAAAATAAATAAATGTTAAAAAATTTTGTAAAAGATAAAAATGAAAAACTAGGGAGGGTTGCATAGCAGCACGAATGTACTTAATGCACCTGAACTGTACACTTAAAAATGGTTAAAACGGTAAATTTTATGCTATGTGTTTTTTTTTTTTTTACCACAATGACAAAGAATAGGGAAAGGACCAGGTATGCTAGGGGAGAGGGATAATAAGGGCAGGGAGATATCACTTTTTAAACATTCTTTTCACTTGGAAGGCCGTCCTGGCACTGTACTAGAAATAAGAAGGTGTTTCAAGCTCCGGTTTACAGATTTACTTGAGCATTAGTTTTCTCGAGTCCACCAAGGTTGCTTGAGTTTGGGTACATCATATCTGGGCCCTGCTTTAATCTGCAGTCAAGAGAGAGGCCCTGGGGTGTGTATTTTTTCATGACTGATTCAGATGAGTCCCATGATCAGCCGCGTTTGAGAACCACCTCTCTAAGGCTTTTATATGCACCGCCTTTTTCCAGAGACAACGTCTCTTATCTTTAAGATGAAAGCCGGCAGCGTAGGATCTTGTTTAATGTGGACCATGAGAACTAGAAAGTGTCTTGCCGCCCACGGCCAAAGCCTTGAGTACTGCAATGAAGCTAGCAGAGCAGGGTAGAAGCAGAAATTTCATAGAAGTGGATCAAATATGCTCGATGGGAAGTTCCGACTCAAGACGGGTAATTTCCCCTGAAAATTCTTGGTTGTGCATTACAGGCTGAGCTCAGCTCCACAGTATCAATGGGAATTATTTGGCCACTTCTTGTGTTCTCTCTCCGTAGATGTTATTGACTGCGAGACCTCTGGTCACCAGGGGATTTTCACATAGAGTAAAAAGGCAATTAGAGGCTGGCAGGGTGAATGGATTAAGGCAGTGCGCTCCGAAGTTCAGAAAATCAGCAAGCAAACACTTAAAGAAACAAACAGCCACGCTGCCTATTTCACTGAGGAGGTGCAGGCAATTAGAGGAGACTTCCCCAGCCCTCCGGATCTCTTTCCTGGGTGACGGGGCCTGAACTGTGCTCCCACGTAAGGACCATTCCGCCCACTTCTCGGATCAGACCCTGAACTCCCTTACTTTCTAACAGGAGGATGTTGCTCGCCCAATCCTGGCCACACCCCTGACATCATGCCTTTTCCTAGCAGGTATCTCACTTCAGAAGACAACTGTGCTATTACTTCCCCCATCCAATTTTTTTTTTTAAATCTAACAAAACAAAACAGAATCACCCAAACCGAAAATGAGCCATCTTGACCTCTTAATCACTCTTCCCCCTTAGCTGTTTGCTACCGCGTTTCTCCGCCCTGCTTCGCGGCAGCACTTTTGAAGATAGTTGGCTATGTAGCTCGTCTTGAATTCCCCCTCCTGACCTTTCAAACCAGCCCATTCCTTCTGCCTCTCCAGGAAAAGTGCTCTTGGTCAAGGTCACCGCTGACCTGTGCGTTGCTTAGTCCCGTGGCCAGTCCTCACTTCTCTGCTCGCTGGACTTAGCAGCATTTGACATAGCTGATTCCTCCTTCCTCTCGGAAACATTTTCTTCACTTGGCTTCCAGGACCTTGTTTTCCCAAGCCCTCCTGGGCTGCTCCTTCTCATTCTCCTGATTCCTCCTCGCCCTGCCATCTTCAAAACCTTGGAAAGCGCGAGGCCCACTTTTGGACCTCTATTGTGATTTACACTCATTCCACTGGAGATCTCTTTCCATACGTTAATTTTAAAGTTTTATCTATTTGCTAGCGTGTCTCAGATTTATAGCGTCAGCCTGGAGCTCTCCCCCGAACTCCCTATTAATATATTCAACTGCCTACGTGCCGTCTTCACTTAGATGTCTAATATGTCCGGCTGAACTGCTGACCTTCTTCCCCAGGCGAGCTCCTCCTGCACTTTTCTCCATCTCCGTTCATTTCCGGTTTTTCAGGCCAAACACCTATCGTGATGTTTGAAGACTCTCTTTTTCTCACAGCCCACGTACCATCTTTTACAAGTGTTCATGACTCGTCTTACCCTCTCCGGTCTAACATTCACGTTGGTGCAAAGGTTTAGACCAATGTACATTTCAGTACCGTATGTTGTTGTTTAAAATGATGTCAAGGGGCGCCTGGGTGGCGCAGTCGGTTAAGCGTCCGACTTCAGCCAGGTCACGATCTCGCGGTCCGTGAGTTCGAGCCCCGCGTCAGGCTCTGGGCTGATGGCTCAGAGCCTGGAGCCTGTTTCCGATTCTGTGTCTCCTTCTCTCTCTGCCCCTCCGCCGTTCATGCTCTGTCTCTCTCTGTCCCAAAAATGAATAAACGTTGAAAAAAAAAATTAAAAAAAAATGATGTCAGAAAACAAATGTGAGAATTCTTTAGCGTGCCACTCAGTGGTCTCCGTGACCTGCCCCCTTCCTACCCTTAATTCGCTTTTTCCCTAAAAGCCGATCCTCCGGCCCTGCTGCCACGCTTGCTGTGGCGTTAAAACGCCAGTTGCTTCAGGACGCGAAACGTCTTTCAGACTTTCCCTTCTCCCTGAAATATCCTTCTGCCTTCCCCAGAGGCTTATATCCCAAGTCCCCGAATGGGTAACTGGAATAGACTTACCTGCTCGTGGGCAGAACCCTCCCATTTGTTCCTCGGCCTGTGAGGTAAGAACATCGGACCGAGGGCCTCATTCGACACTGAAGGAGGAACAGCGGCGGACACGTAATCGCCGGGTCTCCCGGGTCTGTCACATACCAAGTGACTGGCGCGCCACCAGCCTGAGAGCGAGGAAATAAACAGACACAGCTGAGGCACCAGCTCAGAGATGACCCTCTGTTGGGTAGGGCGTCGTCTTCGAGGGTGCAGAGTGCACTCTAACGTGAGCACCGGTGTCTTAGTCCCGCAGACCAGCTAGCTTACAGGCAACAGGATTTCATCTCTCACACTTCTGGGTGCCAGGAGGGCCCAGAGGAGGCGCCAGCGGGGTCGCATGGTGGTGAGAGCTCTCTTCTGGTTCATAGCCACTGCCTTCCAGCCGTGTCACGGTGGAAGAGGCTTCAGATGTCTCTGGAGTCTCCTTTACAAGAGCACTAATCCTATCTCTGCAGGCTCCACCGTCAGGACCTAAGCACCTCCCAAAGGCCCTTCACCTAATACCACCATCTTCGGGCACTAAGATTTCAACATATGGATTTGGCGGCAGTTGGGGGGGGGGTACAAACACGCGGATCATGGCAGCCAGGAAACAAGGGGTGTAAGTGGGAGTGGCCTCGCTCATCATCACTCCCGGTGACCCACTTTCAGGAAGCGTCCTACCTGCTCCCCGAGCTCTGGATCCTGCAGGTTCAGGAGTCTTCATTCCCAGAGGCGGACACTTCCACCAGGGCACAGAGCAAGGCTCTCATCAAACGTTAATGCCCGACAGGCACAGAAAGGAGTCGCCAGAGGCAGGAATCCCTGGCCCTGAGCATCAGGAGACGATGGGGCTGAGAGGCGTTTGGCACCCAGGTGATCCACTTGCGTTTCCTTGTTACTTACTTGCCCAGTTTTGACAATAAACGAGCAGGTGCAGCAGCCATGGCCCCGGAAGAGCCTTTATAACTGGAGTCTCAGGCTGATCAGGGATGATGGTCTGGGTCACCCCACCGGGTAGTCCACCGACTTGGAGAGCTGATAGTTGAGGGCCAGGTTTACCTAGAGTGGACAGTAGAAGAGGGAGATGAGTGCGAATTAGATGGGGCCTGGAGACCAGCTTCAGCATGAGGGCAGTGCTCATTCTGGTGACTTTTCCCTTAGAGGCTTCTTTCAAGAAAAGCCCCCCAAATTCCTAAGGGATCTGCCTTCAGAAGTAATATTGAAGCACATAGATCTGATTGAAACAAAGGGAAATGGGTACCGTGCTGTCTTTGTCCCACAAACCTACAGAACTGAAGTACTCGTCTCCGGGGCTCGAGAGCACAGGTGGCTGGCAGTTCTCAGCTGAGTCCCTCTTCTGGAGTTCAGGGTTTATCTTCTCGCAGGGACTGGAGGGGAGAGGGAGCCGGTATCAACGACTGGCTGAAGCAGGGATACATACACTCAGACTTCTTACTTCAGTTTGAGAAAACTTTTCGGGCTCATTCCATCCCCAGAGCTCCCCATGAGATGAGCTGAGTCCTTTGTGGTGACCGTATCACAGACCAATTCCTTCCTCTTGCTAATCCGCCTCCTCTGCTCCCCTGTAGGTATAGCTTCTGAGAGCCGTCCCAACAAATTTTTCTGAGTCTGCTTCCCGGGGACCCTGACACACGTCAGGTGTTTCTCCCGTCCTTTCTCTCAGCTTAGGACCCGGCTCGTGAGAACATTTGCACGGTTTTATTTCGGTCTCCCGTTCAGACTCTGTGCCCTCTGTAAGCAGGAGGCATCCGCTCGCTTGATGTGTCACCAGCGCCTGGCAGGATGTTTATCGAAGGACCAACGTGTCCCCGCCCCTCCCCTTCTCGTACTCTCGCTCTCAAAATAAACAAACGTTAAAAAAAGTTAAAACAAGAAGAGAAATGTGGTCCCATGGCACCACCACATGGTTTTGCCCTGGGATATTGAACGTTGGTCCAGAGAAGAAAGGCAGCCACTGAGCAGGATGTTTAATGGGAATTAGTACAAGTGGTGGCATAATTTGTGTATACGATTTTTGGAATTTGCTCCAGTTGAAGGCTTTTTAAACAAAACTGTTGTAGCTGATTCTAAACCGGTGTAAGTAAAGTAGAAGGCTTGGGCACCGTAAAGTTATGAATAGGATTTCCTCAAATTCCCGTGTTACCTACGAAAATTTCAATTTTCTTCTAAAGATTTTTACTTTGGCTACTCAGCCACATAGATAAATCTGGAAATTTTGTGATGGGGAGGGAAAGTAATTACTGCTGTTGATTTCTTAAGGTTATTGAGACATTTTTATAATTCATATGAAATTTATGGATAATTTAATGAAATATTGCAAATAAATTCATTTTTAACCTTTATTTCTTTAATTGGATAAATCTTGATATGTATCTAAAAAGGAGTAATCCAGGGACGCCTGGGTGGCTCAGTCACTTAAGCATCCAACTTCGGCTCAGGTTATGATATCCCGGTTTATGGGTTCGAGCCCCGCATCGGGCTCTGTGCTGACAGCTCGGAGCCTGGAGCCTGCTTCGGATTCTGTGTTTCCTCCTCTCTCTGCCCCTCCCCCACTGACACTCTGTCTCTCTTTCTCTCTCAAAAATAAATAAACATTAATTAAAAAAAAATAAAAATAAAAAGGAGTAATCCTAAACTCATTGGCAAAAACCATACCTTTTTTGGGGGGGGGGGAGGATACGTAACATTTCATTCATTTTTTATTCATTTCGGTTTTTTTTTTCACTGGAGGCATTTTTGGTTTTGCATGTATGTATTCCGTCCCTGGAAAAAGAATCCCAGGATTTTCCCCCCCTGTGTGTTTTCATCCTGCTTCTTCCTGGTCCATGAGGCCAGCCGAGGCTGTCAGTACAATGAAACAAAACTGGTGGGACAGGAGCAGATCATTCTGCCGTTTTTCTAGACCTTTGAGTTGTACATCAGAGGGGGCTGATCGCCCCACACTTGTTTAACCTGTCTGTAAGGTTCACAATGATTTCCCCAGCTCTGTGATCATCAGTGATTTGAAATTCGCCACTGTAACCGTGCTTCATCATCATGGGTGGAAAGCGGAGGATGACTTTGGAGCACGGTCTAATAGAGCCTGGTGTTTGCCTCTCCTTTCAGCGTTGTTAATGCTCTTGAGAACATCTGCCAGGACACTCATGTGCACCCTTATGGTGGCTGGAAAGATGGTGGGAGGAGCATTCATTGCGTTTTTAAGCACACTGGTTTGCACACTGTACTTCCTGTGTATGCCTGTTTTCAAATGTGTGATATACTCATTTACTTTTCAAATAGTGAAACAGTTTCCTTTGATTTTCTGATGGTTTATTTCTCTTTTATAGAGAATATTTGCACAGTTAATATACTTAGGCATTTATAAATGTATCCAGATTCTCTGTTCTACTTTTAGTTTGTGATATTGTGCTGCCTGAGACACTGTTAGTATAGATCCTTTAATGACACAGAATTTCTTTGTGGGAAGATCTTTGATGTGGGTAGGACCATTCGGTTGGCATCATATTTGATATTGTAACAGCAACTCCATAACCCAATATTCACATTGATGCCGTGGGAACAGTACCACACGTTAATCGAACGCACCACTGTTATACTGATTGGTTTGGTATTGTGTAAACAAGGCATATTTCTAAGAGTTTCAGCAAATGAAGAAAATTTAATAAATGTTTAGTTGCCATAGGAAACCAGCAGAGACACATTTTTAAAATATGAACGGCCAGCAGTAGCTATTTCCAAAAGATCTGATTGGAGTCAGGCCTCCTAGATTCTAGATTAGGTCCCATTATTAAGAAGATAAACTGAGACAAGTCCCCTTACTTTCCTGGGGCTTGATAGTAATAAGTGTGACCATATGTTGAATTCCTCCTGTCACTTCATTTTATACCTCAAACAGCTGTTTGAGGGTAGGCAGTATCATACCCATTTTACAGATTCAGAAAACCGAGTTTCAAATAGGTTAGGTAACTTGCTCGAGGTTGCAGAGAACCTGCAGTTAGACCCAGGTCTGACTCTGAAGTCTGTGCTTTATTCTACCACAATATTCTGCCGTCTCATCTTTCATTCAAAACACAGAAGCAACAATACTTGTTCCGTCTGCTTTGTAACTGTGTGCGTGTGAGAGGTACACGCGCACACACACACACACACACACACACACACACAGAGGTTGGGAAATCGTCAAATCAGTGTTGTACATCTGAGACTAATATAATGTTGTTTATACTTAATTTTAATAAAGGAAAAAAAGTGCCCTGCATTTTATTTGGTCATAAATATCTTCGCTAAGACCTCAGTGGTTCTAGGTAGATCTGACCTTTAGATGCCCTTTGAGGTTGGTATTACCATGTCATTTCATGGACAAGAAAATCAAGTATGAGGACAATAAGTGGCTTGTCCCCAAACACATACCAAATAGCATTGCCAGGCTATGGACCCAGGTCTGTGTGATTTCAAAGCCTCCTTTCTCATCAGTAGCTTAAACTGCAGGATTTCTTGCCATTATTGAGCAGGAGTGGGCCCCAGGGGAAGGAAGAAGCTTATCGTGTAATTGTTTGTGAAACGTTTAGATGTAGAACTGAGGTTTACTTTTGCTCCCTTGACAGTCTCATGTCTTTCACATATGCATTTTGTCTTAGGAAACAGCATGACTCTTTTTTGTGCAAGAAAATCAAGTTTAAAGATGGACCTTCTTCAGGCTGAGCAAAATAAAGCCCCGTGCTCGACAAATCTGCTTTAACCACTTACTGCCTAGCAGGTGCTGCAATATTGGGATCACACAGATAAGAAAATCATTGGAATATAATGACACTCCTATAATAATGATATGTACTAAGTGCTGTAAGAACACAGTGAACTGAGTGGCTACTTTGAATGTATTTTATTTAAATTTAAGTCTAATACAATTTATTTTCTGTCTTTAAGTACCAGTACTGCCATATAATCCTGGTGCTTTCCATTTAACTAAAAAACTTACTTATTCAACATCCTTATTTTTACATGTGCATAGAAATAAAAGAATAGAAAAAAAGAAGCAAAAGAATAAGCAACTCTTTCCAGTATTTCAAAATCGTAATGATTGTTGTTGCATGTTCTCATCTTGAGGCTGAACAAGCTAACCCGAATGCCAAATATCTTTGCTTTTTGTCTGGTTTTCATAAAATCAGTATCAGAGAAAGAACACCTGATTGGCTCCTGATGACATCATAGGAATTTCTGGGCAGGTAGTTGGTGCACCGATCATGGAGAGGAGAGCCCCATGTGAGAGTCACAGTACTCAAATTAAACATGCCCAGTCGGTGACTAATCTTGGACTTGAGCACAGATTGATGGCCACATTTAAATGATTGGTATCAGAGAGCAGTACATAAGTTTCTGCAGGCTTGCTTGACTTTATAGCTTATCACAAACACGACAGTGATTTATGTGATTTTGTAATATTATTATAAAACCTTCATAATTATGGATTGTTGGTTAAAATCTGAATCAACAGTGAACCTGGAAAATAGTAATAATACAGATGGCATGATTTCATTATGACTTACTAAATGCAGTAAAACAATTTCAGTGTAAGGCCCAGGGAGGAAACAAACATAAAAGGCGGTTTGAAGGTTGGAAGCCAAGAGATTGGTTCAATTGCTGTCCCCAATTTTCCTACTGTGTCTCCTACTTTTTGTACAAACTCTGGACTTGATTTAAGACTCATCTGAAGTTTCATATGTAGTGGTGGAAATTAATTAACTCCTTTTCTTCTGATTCATCATTGTAGCGTATGTTTCTGTAGGAAGATAGCATACCTTGAAGAGTAATTGATATATTCTTCTCCACAGAAACCGATGTGAGAGTTCAATGTCAGTTTAAAATCAGACATTTCTTGTGCTGCTCAAAAGCACTGTAGTCCCACTAATTCCGGTTGCTTCCTGGGTATCCGATTCCCACATATATTTTTCAAAGGTGCTCGTTCTGCCAGGATTTTCTCTTGGGTCCGGTGTGGAATGTACTTATGTGTAATGTTTTAGCATTAAAGTTTGTCTGCATGTATTACTTGGTTTCTCTGAAGGACTACCAAATAGATGATCCTGTCATGGTTATTTGTGCAGAGCTTGAGTGATCCTGATTTCTCACTATTTCACTACTTATGAAGTGTGTACATGGTCATATATGCTACCTGCTTTATGTGCTACTATGGATCAGAGCTATGAAACAGTAGATGAAGCGGGCATTTGAAAATTACTTGCTGAATCTGATTTAATTTGGATGGTTCACATAGGAAAAGTCTTGTTGGGAAGGTGAGCAAAAGCAACTTTTTCAGAGGAAATGTGTAATCTGCCCATATCGTTTTGCTATATATCCTTTCTAAAAACTTATTATGTACTGAAAATTAAGAGAACTTTGGCTGAGTAAAAATCAAAGATGGCTATGAGAAAGTACTGAAAATAGCACACTTTTGTGAGGTAAAATAAACATAAGATTTACCATTTAAATATTTTAACACGTATGCATGCTTTGGTGGCATTTAGAGCATTCATTTTCTAATTGAAGTATAACTAACAGTGTTATATAATTTTCAGGTGTACAATAGAATAATTTCACAATTTTATACATTACTCAGTGCTCATCAAGGTAAGTGTACTCTTGATCTCCTTCCCCATTTCCCTCATCCCCACCCCCCACCTCCTCTCTGGCAACCACCGGTGTGTTCTGTATGGTTAAGAGTCTGGTTTTTTTGTGTGTCTCTGTTTTATTTGTTCATTTGTTTTGTTTCTTTAATTCCATGTATGAGTGAAATCATACGGTATTTGTCTTTCTTTGGCTGACTTACTTCACTTAGCATTATACCCTCTAGGCCTGTCTGTGCTGTTGCGCATGACAAGATCTCATTCTTTTTTGTGGCTGAGTAGCATTCCTGGAACATTCACATTTTAAATGTCTGTGGGTAGCCACTGTAGTCCAAGTGCCAGTACAAAGGCAAGCATTGGAGCTGGGCCCTCAGGGAACCACCAGACCTACCAAAATACACAATCCCCAGTTTTTGTACTACAGTGTTCTTACTGTCTGCCTTGGCACTAACCAGCCACTCTTGAGTAGCAAGAATGGCAAGAATAATTTGGGAGCCCCAAGGTGGGGGCAGAGGAAAAGGAGATTTTTAAGAATTCAGGTGGTATTGTAGAGGGTAAGTCCTATTTCCTTAGTCATACTATACAAAGGGGATTCTACGGCAGAGAAGTTTAGGAACCCACTTCATACAGTCGTGGAAAACGCTGGAATTAATTGTCTCTTTACTTCAGGTAAAGGGTAATTGAGGAAAGTCTTGATGTGTTCTGGGGATAAAGTTTTTTCCTTAAGGGAGATGTCATGTCTTAGATAATGCACAGGAGGACGGAATTGTTGTATTTTGTCTCAGGAAACTTTATGTCTCCTTTGAGTCTTAGGTATTGGTTATCTGTCAGTGATCTATAGAATGTTCTGGAGCAAAGAAAGAAGTCATCTACATATTTAATGAGGATTGAATTACAAGAGAAAATCAAATCCTTTAAATTTGCATTTAAAGTCTGAAAAAATAGGTAGGGTCTCCTGTAAATCCCTGAGGCATAACAATCCAAGTGTATTGTTGATTTTTCCCAGGCGAAGGCAAGTAGGTGTTGGGAATCAAGGTGGAGGGGTATCCTAAAGAAGGCAGAACCCAAGTCAACAACAGTGAAGTAAGTAGTGTCAGGGAATACAGAAGTGAGGATAGTATTAGGATTTGGGGTGAAAGGAAGCCTAGGTTTTACTATTTTATTTATGACCTAGAGATCTTGAATTCATTCATCTTTTCGTGTTAGGCTTTTGTACAGGGAGTATAGGAGGGTAGGGTAGGTTCTTTCTCAAGGAGCCCTTACATAATAGGCCTATAACTTTCACTTGCTTCAGGTAATAAAGGATATGTAGGTAGCTTAGGGAGGGGCATAGTGAAGTCTATTTCAGCTTTGAAGGGCTTGGCTTCCCAATAAATCCTATGTCTGTTATCCTGTAGCTTAAAGAAACTCAGGAATGTGACTGAACACGTTCTGAAGGTGAGAACTGCCAAGGGCTTGGGGAAGTGTGTGTCTGTGTGTGCGTGTGTGCACACGAGTGCACACACACACACACAGACACACACACACACACACACACACATAGGAAACTGGACTGACCTATCATAGCATATGGAGGGCAAAGGTGAGTGGGGGAAGTGATTTAGATGTTAAGGGTTAGTCCTCTGGCAAACATTAACATAACATTCCAAGAAAACACAAAAAAAGCTATGTTGGTCATCATGAGATCCAAGAGACAGGAAAAGGGATTTAGAAAGGAGAAAAGGATATGGTAGATTATGTCATTCCACCAGTGAGATTATTTGACCACTCTGAGGGATTATAGTGGGAAAATGTGAGACATTGAGGGTGGAGTAAGTGACTTCAGTGTCTACGAGAGAGGTGGCACAGTGCCTACTGACTCGGAATATTATTTCATACAACGTGTTTAAGGTTATCTGAGGACAGACAAGAGCATATCCCAGGAGGGGAGTTATTAAGATTCTTCAGTTAGTTGGCTTATTTTTTTGGACAAATTTTAGCTCAGTGTGCCTTTTCCCTGCAACATCTACAGATGTCCTACTCTAGAGAAGGGCTTAGGGAAGTCTAGGGTGGCTAATAACTGTAAATATTTATGCCTTGAACATGGTCGCACCCAAATATATAAATCAATCACAAACATAAGCAAACATATTGATAATAATACTGTACTTGTAAGTAACTTTATTACTCCACTTATAGCAATTGACAGATTGTCTAGGCAGAAAATCAAGAAGGAAACAACGGTTCTGAATAACACATTGGACCAGATGGATTTAACAGATATATTCAGAACTTTTCATCCTAAAGCAGCAGAATACACACTCTTCTTGAATGCGCATGGAACTTTCTCCAAAATAGATCACATACTGGTCACAAAACAGCCCTCAACAGGTACAAAATGATTGAGATCATACAATGCATATTTTCGGATCACGATGCTATGAAACTTGAAATAAACCACAAGAAAAAATTTGGAAAGTCCCCCAAACGTGGAGGTTAAAGAACATCCTACTATGGGTACCTGGGTGGCTCAGTTGGTTAAGCATCTGACTTTGGCTCAGGTCATGATCTCACGGTTCGTGGGTTTGAGTCCCATGTCGGGCTCTGTGCTGACAGCTCAGAGCCTGGAGCCTGCTTCAAATTCTGTGTCTCCCTCTTTCTCTGCTCCTCCCTTGCTCATGCTCTGTCTCTCAAAAATAAATAAATGTTAAAAAAAATTAAAGAACATCCTATTAAAGAAGGAATGGGTTAACCAATAAACTAAAGAAGAAATTAAAAAATACAATGAAGCAAATGAAAATGAAAACATGCCCATCCAAATCCTTTGGGATGCAGCACAGGAATCCTAAGAGGAAAATACATTGCAATTCAAGAAGCAAGAAAGGCCCTAAATATACAACCTAACCTTGCACCTAAAGGAGCTAGAAAAGCAGCAGCAAATAAAACCCAAAGCCAACAGAAGAAAGGAAATAATAAAGATTAGAGCAGAAATAAATGATATAGAATAAAAAAACAATAGAACAGATCAATGAGTCTAAGAGCTGGTTCTTTTGAAAGAATAAACAAAATTGATAAACCCATAACCAGACTTCTCAAAAAGAAAAGAGGAACCAAATAGATAAAATCACGAATGAAAGAGGAGAGATCAGAAACAACACCGCAGAAATACAAACAATTATCAGAGAACACTATGAAAAATTATATGCCAACAAACTGGACAATCTGGAAGAAATGGACAAATTCCTAGACACTCACACACTACCAAAACTCAAATGGGAAGAAATGGAAAATTTGAACAGACCCATAATCAGTGAAGAAATCGAATCGGTTATCAAAAATCTCCCAACAAATAAGAGTCCTGGACCAGATGGCTTCTCAGGGGAATTCTACGAGACATTTAAAGCAGAGTTAATACCCATTCTCCTCAAACTGTTCCAAAAAGTAGAAATGGAAGGAAAGCTTCCAGACTCATTTCATTAAAGCCAGCAATACCTTGATTTCCCAAAAAACAGACAAAGACCCCTCTAAAAAGGAGAATTACAGGCCAATATCCCTGATGAACATGGGTGCAGAAATTCTCAACAAGATACTAGCAAATCGAATTCAACAGTATATTAAGAGAATTATTCACCATGATTAAGTGGGATTCTTTCCTGGGCTGCAGGGCTGGTTCAATATTTGCAAATCAATCCATGTGATACATCACACGAATAGAAGAAAGGATAAGAACCATGTGATCCTGTCAGTAGATGCAGAAAAAGCATTTGACAAAATACAGCAGCCTTTCTTAATAAAAACCCTCAAGAAAGTTGGGATAGAAGGAACGTACCTTAGCATCAGAAAAGCCATATATGAAAGGCCCACAGCTAATATCATCCTCTATGGGGAAAAAGTGGGAGGCTTCCTCCTGAGATCAGGAACACGACGGGGATATCCGCTGTCACCACTCTTGTTTAACTTAGTGTTGGAAGTCCTAGCCTCAGCAGTCAGACAACAAAATGGAATAAAAGGCATCCAAATTGACAAAGAAGTCAGACTTTCTTTGCAGACTCTTTGCAGATGACATGATATTCTCCACGGGAAACCTGAAAGACCCCGCCAAAACACTGCTAGAGCTGATACATGAATTCAGCAAAGTCGCAGGATATAAAATCAACGTATAGAAATCAGTTGTATTTCTATACACCAATAATGAAGCAACAGAAAGAGATATCAGGGAATTGATCCCATTTATAATTGCACCAAAAAACATAAAACATCTATGAATAAACCTAACCAAAGAGGCAAAAGATCTCTATGCTGAAAACTACAGAAAGCTTATGAAAGGAATTGAAGAAGACAGAAAGAAATGGAAAAACATTTCATGCATATGTATTAGAAGAACAAATATTGTTAAAATGTCGATACTACCCAAAGCAATCTACACATTCAATACAATCCCTATCAAAATAGCACCAGCATTCTTCTCAGAGCTAGAACAAAACAATCCTAAAATTTGTATGGAACCACAAAAGACCCTGAATAGCCAAAATAATGTTGAAAAAGAAAACCAAAGCTCGAGGCATCACAATCCCAGACTTTAACCTGTATTACAAGGATGTAATCATCAAGACAGTATGATATTGGCACAAAAACAGATACATAGGTCAATGGAACAGAATAGAGAACCCAGAAATGGACCCACAAACATATGGCCAACTAATCTTTGACAAAGCAGGAAAGAATAGCCAATGGAAAAAAGACAGTCTCTTTAGCAAATGGTGCTGGGAGAAATGGACAGCAACATGTAGAAGAATGAAACTGGACCACTTTCCTACACCATACACAAAATAAATTCAAAATGAATGAAAGACCTAAATGTGAGACGGGAAACAATCAAAATCTTACAGGAGAAAACAGACAGCAACCTCTTTGACCTTGGCCGCAGCAACTTCTTACTTTACATGTCTCCAGAGGCAAGGGAAATAAAAGCAAAATGAACTATTGGGACCTCATCAAGATAAAAAGCTTCTGCACTGCAAAGGAAGCAATCAACGAAACTAAAAGGCAACTGATGGAATGGGAGAAGATATTTGCAAATGACATATCGGATAAAGGGTTAGTATCCAAAATCTACAAAGAACTTATGAAACTCAACACCCAAAAAAACAAATAATCCAGTGAAGAAATGGGCAGAGGACATGAATAGACACTTTTCCAGAGAAGACATCCAGATGGCAAACAGACACATGAAAAGATGCTCAACATCACTCATCATCAGGGAAGTACAAATCAAAACCACAATGAGATACCGCCTCACACCGGTCAGAATGGCTAAAATGAACAACTCAGGAAACAACAGATGTTGGCGAGGATATGGAAAAAGGGGAACCCTTTTCACTGTTGGTAGAAAGGCAAACTGGTGCAGCCACTCTGGAAAACAATGTGGAGTTTCCTCAAAAAGTTGAAAAAAGAACTACCCTGTGACCCAGCAATTTCACTGTTAGTAATTTATCCAAAGGATACAAAAATGCTGATTCGAAGGCACACGCACTCCAATGTTTATAGCAGTGCTATCAACAATAGGCAAATTATGGAAAGAGCCCAAATGTACATCACTGATGAATGGATTAAGAAGATGTGGTTTATATATACAATGGAATATTAGTTGGTGATCAAAAAGAATGAAATCTTGCCATTTGCAACAATGTGGATGGAACTGGAGGGTATTATGCTAAGCAAAATAAGTCAGAGAAAGATAGATATCACATGATTTCACTCATATGTGGAATTTGAGAAACTTAACAGATGATCATAGGGGAAGGGTAGGAAAAATAAGATAAAAACAGAGAGGGAGGCAAACCATAAGAGTCTCTTAAATACAGAGGTTGATGCTGGTGGTTGGTGAGGGAAGTTAAAACGGTGACAGGTATTAAGGAGGGCAATTCTCGTGATGAGCACTGGGTGTCATATGTAAGAGATGAATCACTAGGTTCTACTCATGAAGCCAAGACTTCACTGTATGTTAACTAACTTGAGAATAAAACAGTAAAATAATTAAGAAATAAATGATCAGAGGGCCCGAATAGATATTTTCCCAGAGAAGACATATAAATAGCCAACAGGTACACAAAAAAGATGGTCAACATCATTAATCATCAGAAAAATTGATTCAAAACCACAATGAGGTATCATGTCACACCTGTTAAGATGGCTATTATTAATTAAAAAAAGAAGAAGGTAATAAAGGTTGATAAGGATGGGAGAAAAGGAAATCCCTGTGCACTATTAGTGGCAATGTCAATTGGTATAACCACTATGGAAAACAGTATTGAAAGTTGTCAAAAATTAAAACTATAACTACCGAATATGATCCAGCAGTCCCATGTCTGGGTATATGTCTTGAAGAAAATGAAATCAGAATCTCCGAGAGATATGTGTACTACCGCGTTCATCACAGCAGTGTTCACAATAGCCAAGACGTGGAAATAACCTAAGTGTCTGTCAATGGATAAAGAAAATGTGTGTGTGTGTGTGTGTGTACACGTGCATGCACTGGAATATCATTCAGTCACGAGAAAGAAGAAAATCCTGCTATTTGCCGTAACATGTATGAATGTTGAGGCTATTATGTTAAGTGAAATAAGTCAGAGGATGATACTGTATAATGTCACTTGTGTGTGAAATCTGAAAAGGCCAAACTCCTAAATGGAGAGTAGGACGGTGGTTACTAGGAACGGGGGTGGTGGTGGTGGTGGTGGTGGTGGAGAGAAATGGAGGAGTGTAGGCAAAAGGTACAAACTTCCAGTTATGAGAGGAATAAGTTCTGAGACTCTAATGTAGAACACAGTGACTATAATTAATAATATTGTCATTTTATCTACTTGAAAGTTGCTAAGGGAGTAGATCTTCAATGTTCTTCTTATCACAAAAAAGCAATAGTAATTATGAGGTGGTTATAGGTGTTTGCTAACCCATTTATGGTAGTTATTTTACAATATATATGTGTCTCAGATTGTCATGTTATACACCTTAAACTTATGCAGTGTTACATATTAATTATATCTAAATAAAGCTGGAAAGACCTAAACAAATAATACAAGTGAGTTGGAGTGAAAAAGTTTTGGAAATAGATGGAAGTGATGCTTGCACAACATTGTAAGTGCAGTGTGGGCTTCTGTGGCAGCCAGACAACATGGAGGTAGCCCCGCTGTCTCTGCTGCTTATGCTCTGCCATCTTGGCGGCGACCGCAGTCAGGGCAATCCGAAGGTGGGTCCGAACGAGGCGGCACCACTCTTTCTCACTGACTTTAGTAAAGTTATATTCTTTATCATGGAGGCAAACTAATTGAGTGTCTAAGGGGTCTTTAGGTTGCTGGGTGAAGCGATTGTTAAGGGAACTCTATATGTTTTCCATTGTGACACATGGCATTTATTGGCACCAGGGATGTACTTCAAGTAACAGTAGTTATTGGGCACAACTCAGCCTCTGGGGTGTCTGATGGTCTCTCGTCCCATTGCCAGAGGATCCTGAGCGGTGACTAGGGAATGGCTTCCCTAACTTGTTTACAGTCCCTTTGTTGAATTGCTAATTTGACCCATCCACTGATAAGCTCATCCATCAGGGGCTAAAGAGAAGGACCTCCTCAAAAGCAGAAAGTTTCTGTAAATAATCCACTAGCTCTTCCCAGGACCAAGTGCTTTCTCCTCTTGCAAACAACTCTGTAGCACACCTCAAGAGTGTCCCGTGGGACCCTAAGGCTTTTTTCTCTTTCACAATGGCATTGGGCTCCATCGACCATCTTGCTCACTACAACAGTCTGTCAACCTGCCCCGTGTTGAGGTTGTCATTGGTCAATCAGGACAACATGCCAAACTGAAAATAACAATCAGGAGAGAAAAGAAAAAAACCCGCCAGCTCCTAAGTGTTTCATTTTTCCCCACAGAGTGGCACTGAACAAGAATTAGATGACATTAAGTGCAAACAGGGGTGATCACCTCCTTGCTGAAGAGCCCCGGAACAAAAGGCTCCTTCCTTTCAATAGACGCTGGTTACTGGCGGCTAGGATCGGGGAGAGGGCAGGAGTGGAGGAGTGCTAAGTCAGGGGAGGGACAGGTGCCTCACCCAAGGCCGTCAGCAAGGATGGCTCCCGGGGAGGCATCTGGGAGTGCAGGTATGTGCATGAGCGTGGCTGGACTGGGAGGACCTGCGTCCGGGACTACAGCTCCCTCCAGTGAGTTGCAGTGGAATGTTAAATGACAAAAACTCAACAGAGTTCATTATAAAGATCTAATTGGAGTTATTAATTGACTTGTGAATTGGCCGGCATCCTGTCTAGCAAACGGAGGTGAGGTTCAAAGGGCTATGATAAAGGAAGGGTTTATTTTAATGTTTTTTTTTTAATGGGTCAACAATAGCCAACTTATGGACCCAAAAGTCCATCGGCTGATGAATGGATAAAGATGTGGTATATACATACAATGGAGTATTACTTGGTGATCAAATAGAATGAAATCTTGCCATTTGTAACAACGTGGATGGAACTACAGTATATTATGCTAAGTGAAAAAAGTCAGAGAAAGACAAATATATGATTTCACTCATATGTGGAATTTAAGAAACACAGCAGATGCACATAGGGGAAGGGAAGGAAAAATAAGAGAAAAACAGAGAGGGTGGCAAATCATAAGAGACTCTTACATACAGAGAACTAAATGAGGGTTGCTGGAGGAGGTAGGTGGGGGGATGGGTTAAATGGGTGATGGGCATTAAGGAGGGCCTTTGTTCCGATGAGCACTGGGTGATATGTGTAAGTGATGAATCCCTGGGTTCTACTCCTGAAGCCAAGACTACACTGTATGTTAAATGCCTTGAATTTAAATTTAAAAAACCCATACTAACTTTGCGTCACCGGCAACGGGGGCGCAGAGGTCCAGGTTTGAACCTGCAATAAATGACCCTTGCTGCTTAGCTTTGACTCTGGACTCTGGTGGTTCGTTTTTGGGGGTCTCTTAGACTCTGGGCGTTTCAAAATTTAAAAAACCCATACTAACTTTTAAAAAAAGGAAGCATTTTTAAACATACAGGGAGTGGAAAAAGGAAATTATTAGCAAAGAATGCATTGTTTTAGGCAAGGTCGCCCTTTTAAGGGGAACAGAAGAGGGCTATCAGTAAATTTCCTAGCGCTGACCAGGAAATTTCCATGTTGACTGGTTAAAGGTTATATTTCCAGTGGGTGGAAACTGTTATTAGGTTGTTAGGTATTAAGCTTGGTTTACTGACTTGGGGACTTAACCTAAGTGATACCATTTGAGACCTGCGGTTTTCTTTTATCATCACCGACTGTGCACCCAGGAAGTGCAGCTTTCTCCCATGAGGCCTGCCAGGTAAAGCTTTGTGATTGCCTACAGTCCGCCTGAAAGATCACACATGGGATTTTGGCCTGGGGCTGGATTCCTCCACACTAATGAATAGAAACACTTTATTCTCATTGAGTATATTCTCTCTGAAACTTTCAGGTGATATTGACGGGGATTGGGCATTATAATTTGAGTTGCCATTTAGACTTGGCTACAGCTGACTCTCTGAAGTTCACAGGTTATCTAACAGGGCAGACAGCCACATGATTTAATAGGAGTTGTTTTACCATTAATCTTCGGTTCTCCTAGTAGTGGCTGAAATTTAATTATCATCCTTATTGCTTTGATTTGTGACATGCTGGAGAATATATCTAGACACTGGTCAGGTTTTGTTGGAAATAACTCCAAGAGATTGTCAGTTTTCCTGTTGTGTACTAGGAGCTTGTTGTATTCAAAACTGCTTGATAGTAGTGTCTTGTCAGCGGGAGCTTTTGCATTTGTTTTGTTGTAGGATGATATTGTTGGTACGGAAACTGGTCTGGGGCACCCGGCAGAAGAACCAAGCGGCACTCGGAGATCTTGGAAGGCAGGAGGTTTGTTTTACGCCGGTGGGCTCAGAAGAGATCATTCTCCAGAGGTCTGAGCCTCAAACATAAGCGGGGGGGGGGGGGTGGCGATTTATAGTCTTTTACTTCCACATTCCTCATTAGTAGTAATTTGGTGTGAGCGGCAAGCAGGGTGGGAAGAAGAACCCGGAGGGGGAGTCTTGAGTCAGGGACTGGAATTCTCCTATCAGTCCTGTCGGCCATCTTATAACAGATTTCTCCCTATCATTATAATACCCTTTGATACATTAGGTTTTGATACGGAGTCACTTTTTAAAAAAAGATGGACTTTTAAATAATGTCTACACTACATGTGGGGCTCAGACTTCTAATCCCGAGATCAAGAGCAGCACAGTCCACTGACAGAGCCGGCCAGGCGCCCCTGGATTTACTTTTAAAACAGGAAACTAAAACGGAGGGAGTCTATTTCTCTTTGTTTTTAAGAATTTTTTTCTTAGTTTTCATATACCAGTGAGTATAAATACAAAATATTACTGCATTCGGAGGAAGCAATAATAGGCTGCATAAATATTCTACTGTTGGTACTATTACACATGACTTATCCCTACACATATCTTACTCCATTTCCAGGTGAGATCCAAGTTTTTGGTAGTATATTGCCATCTATGTGTTTTTGTTTTTTGTTTTTTGTTTTGTTTTGTTTTTGGTTTAATAAGCCTTCATCTGTTGAATCCTAGAATTACAGAGCTGAATGAAACTGCAGAGTATGTTTTAACATACTCAGACCCGTGATTGAACTCTGTATCTGTTACACTTCCATGGTTGGGGACTGGTTACCTAACCTATAAGTCAAGTGTCCTTATCTAGAAAATCAAAGCATCATCCTAGCCCTCTTTACGTCCCAGCATTATAAGTAGGTTTCTACACAATGAAACAGTTTGAAAAGGAAAACCACAGAATAAAAATGAGGCGTAATTTTATTGTATATCAAATCGTCACAGTGTGCGCTTTAAATATTGTATAATTTTTGTGAAATATACCCCCCTAAAGCTGAAAATAGGTGTAATTCACTTGAAAGATAAGGAATGCTTACTTAGTTTGCACAAGGTCACAGTGTAGTTCTCTGGCAGAGCAAACACTAAGATCCAGGTGCCTTGAGTCCCGCTGTGGCAGTGTTAGTAATGCATTGTTGGGGTTTCTTGTTTGTAAGGAAGTCCCAGAAAAGAGCTAGATCTCATGGGCGATGTCTTTTTAAAACCGATTTGGGAGTTTTACATAGATGGTCCTTATCAGAGGCAGAAGTGTGTCCCTCTGGGGGATCACACAGAAGTCGGGAAGGAGCTTCAGAGACCGAAGTCTAAAGAAAGAACAGATTACCCCAATGACAACTTAAGGGTCATTAATTTTGAATGCAAGATATTTGGAGACAAGTAAATCATTCAAATAAAAATGTTTACGTGCAGATTTGTATGACCCAAGCCAATGTGACTATTCAGCACTTCATAGGTTCTTTAAGTAAATGTTCAGGTAGCCTCCAGTAGTTTGAGAGAATGAGGGCTATCCATTTCTCCTTCCCATCCTCTCTTCCTGTCAAGCCTCCTTAGCGGGTGATCTATTACAAGGAAAAGAAATCTTCGACAAAATCCTGACAAGTGTACAATCTTCTGGAAACAGGCAGGCCCAGAGACAGCCACATAACCTGTGTCTCTAGCTCAGAGGAAGCCCACTTCTGCCTGCAGGCACTCCACTTTGTCCTTGCAGAGTGGATATCACTTACCGGGGGAAGCAGCGGACTCACTGGGCAAGGCTAGCCATCTTTCCAGTCAGGCAGGAGATACGGAATCAATAGCTCAGCTGGAGAAAGCTTAGATGCCAGGTGTTGAGGTGGTCGATTGAAACGATGAGCCAGAATGAAAGTAACGGTTAACCTTCATCCTTCATTCACTTACTGCGATAGTGTGAGCAAGAGGCCAGAGAGACAGCGCTGTGTATTAGTTTTCTAGAAGCACCACAGACGGGGTGGTCCGAACGACAGAACTCCCCAGTTGCAGAGGCCAGAAGTCCAAGATCGGGCTGTCAGCACAGTCGGTTCCTTCTCAGGGCTGTGAGGGAAAGATTTGTTCCGTGCTTCTCTCTTCTTGTGGTTTGATGGAAATCTTTGCTGTTATTTGGCTGGTACGCACATCACCCTAATCTCTGTTCATCTTCGCATGGTGTTCTTCCTGTGTGTGCGTCTGTGTCCACATTTCCACTTTTCACAAAGACAGCGGCCATATTGGAATAAGGGCCACCCTAATGACTTTATTTTAACTCGATTACCTCTTTAAAGACCCTGTCTGTCTTCAAATAAGGTCATGTTCCCAGGTACTGAGAGGACTTCAGCATATGAGTTTTGGGGTAACAATCCGTAACATGCCAGCTCCCCCAGTGTTTCAGTTTTCCACATGGAACAGCACTGAGTGAAGATCAGGTGTATCAGCACAGACAGGAGGAATCAGCTCACTGCCGAGGGAACCTTGAACAAAAGGCCATTCTATCAACTCAAAAGGCTTAGGGGAGGCAGCAGGGAAAGTCGAGTACCGGAAAAGTGCTGAGTACTGAGTCACGCTGGAGAAAAATGTCGTCTCCACAGAGGTGCCTGAGAGAGGCCTCAACGAGGGGCCAATGATCAGGAGGCCCTCTAATGAAGGCGTTTAGGCTAGGAATGCAGATACGCATGAGAGCGTGATCAGCCAGGAGGCCTGAGTCCTTGACGGTGACTCCCTCCAGAGTGGTCACCAAGTTTGGGATGGGGGAGGCAGCTTTTTCCCATGAGGCCTGCGAGGTAAAGCTTTGCTTTTTTTTTTTTTCTTTTTCTTTTCTCTTTCTTTTCTTTTATTTCTTTCTTACTTTCTCTTTCTTTCTTTCTTTCTTTCTTTCTTCCTCTCTTTCTTGGCAAAGCTTTTTAAAATTGCCTGTGGTTGGACTTGAAAGATCACGTATAAGATTTGGACCAGACTCTGACTCCTCACTGTGACCTCTGTCACATGGGGAGTCAAAAGACTATCTGTGCCTAGGCCTGAGGCACTGCTCTGAAGTTATTAGGCAGCTGGGTTCTTAGAACTAGGTATTTACAAAGCAAGGATAAGAATAATATCCAATCTCAGTTATCGCAAACATGCTCTTTGTAACAGATTCAGTGTGAACTACTATTTACTCCAAATCACAAGCTGCATAGCTTTGCCTCAATTAAAAAACTTTTTTTTCAGCAGTTGCTTTTGTGAGAACATTTTGACTTGCTGAAAATTCCATGTAACTTGTTCTGTTGAACATCCCATATTTTAAATTTGTTTTTCTATCTTCTTAAGATTTAGGTTATTGCCTTATCCTTTATAATTAAACTCACATTGGATATCCTTACCTACCTGAGAACATAGGTGATGCTGTGTGTTTTATATTATGTTACATGGGAAAACATGACAGCTGACCACTGTTCCTAGTCATGCTGAGATCGGCTACGTGATGAAAGCCTGATTCCTCAATTGCTTCTCTACTTAGGGCTGGAAAACAATCTATGTGGTGTTACCTGGCACCACCCAAATGTGTAATCTCCTAATATCCATTCCCTCAGTATCAGTCGAAAACCCTTGCCTAATTAATAATCTCATCATGGATTGTAGATGGTGATATTCCAATATTAGCTGGTTGCCTTCTGTAAAGTGACTTTTCCCCATCAGTTTGGGTTCTTTGGTGTGTTAGTTTTCTATTGCCGTCTAACAAATACCATGTGCTTAGTGGTTTAAAACAACACTCCTTTATTAGTTCACATTTATATAGATCAGAAGCCCAGCTGAGCTCAACTGGATTCTCTGCTTATAAGGCTGCAGTCACAGTGTTGAATGGAAGCTCTAGAGAAGAATTTGCTCTCAAGCTCGCTCATGTTGGCTGAATCTAGTTCCTTGCAGTTACAGTCTCAAGTCGCATTTTCCTTGCCAGCTGCCGGCCAGGGGCCAACTCTCTGCTCTTAGATGTTCCCTGTATCAAGTCATTGTCGTGATTAAAATCTCTCTGACTTCCTCCTCTGACACCATCCAGAGAAAACTTTCTGTTTCTAAAACGTTTGCGTGACTAAATTAGACACATGGGAATAATCTCTCTTTGTCATATAAGGTACCATAATCATGAGAGTGATGTCTCATATTTACAGCTTCCCCTCATTGGGCGTCATTCTTGGAGTTTTGTCTGGCACACTTGCTTATCTGGGAACACAGTTTTCACTGGAAGAGCCCAATAAATGTTCAGTCTTTCCTCACCTTTAATTACCTCTCAAATTGGCATTTGACCATAACTTGCTAAGCGTGTGTCGCTAGGTCTCCAATCCATTTTGATTCTTTTGGATCATTTTACATTGCCTAGTATGCTAATTCGGTAAAGTTGCCCACCATTTCAGTTATTTATTGATATGCAAAGCAACTTTTTATTACTTCTTATGATTCTGGGCAGTTCTTCTGCTTTACATTGTGTCAACGGGGGTCTCTTGGTCTCTCGTTCAGCTGTTTTTAGCTGGTGGCTAGGCTGTGCTTAGAAGATCCAAGAAGATGTCTTTCACATACCTGGAACCACTGTGTTGATATTGGCTGGAGTGCCTTCATTTTTCCTCCATGTGGCCTCTCTCTCCATGAGATATCTCATCTTCCAAGCCTTTCCACATCCTCTCTCCTGATGGCAAGAATCTGCTTGTAGCATGCTTTCTAACCGGTATTGGATTAAATAGTGTTTTCCTGGGGCGCCTGGGTGGCGCAGTCGGTTAAGCGTCCGACTTCAGCCAGGTCACGATCTCGCGGTCCGTGAGTTCGAGCCCCGCGTCGGGCTCTGGGCTGATGGCTCGGAGCCTGGAGCCTGCTTCCGATTCTGTGTCTCCCTCTCTCTCTGCCCCTCCCCCGTTCATGCTCTGTCTCTCTCTGTCTCAAAAATAAATAAAAAAAACGTTAAAAAAAAATAGTGTTTTCCTAAAATTCATGTCCATGTGGGACCTGTGAATATGACCTTCTTTGGAGATAGGATCTTTGCACAGGTAATCAGGTTAAGATGAGCTCATACTTGATTAGGGTGGGCCCTAAATCAAATTTTGCTGCAGCTACAAGACAAGGAATGCCAAGGATGGCAGGAAGCTAGAAAGAGGCAAGGAAGAATTCTTCCCTAGAGCTTTCAGAGGGAGCATGGCCCTGTTGACCTCTTGTTTCTGTGAGAGAATAACTGTCTGTTTTAGGCCATCCAGTTTGTGGTACTCGGTTCCCGCAGCCCTAGGAACCTAGTACATCTCCCATTAGCCAAAGCAAGCTGCACGACCAGGCCCAGAGTCAGTGCAGGAAGAGGCTAGAAAAGGATTGGAGTATCCGAGAGTGTGGTTGATAGGAGGCTGCCAACGTAACGGTGTGCCAGTTTGCCATCTTTCTCCTTGCGATTCATGTCCTTCCTGCAAGACACCTTATCCCATCACAGTCTTGGGCTTAGTTTTGAGCCTGGAACCTTTTATCTAAATCTCATCCAGGTGCAGATGAAGTTCCTTGGTTGCGTCCCCTCAAATCTAGAGATGTGTGAACTCTTACTCCTAGAATCACTGTTGCGCCATGTGCTAACTAACTTGGATGTAAATTAAACAATAAATACACTTAAAAAAATAGAGACGTGTGGACTCAAACAAGTAACCTTTCCTCCACACACCCAACATCTGTTGTCAAGTCTGGCACATGATAATCACGATAGACACTGTCTTCCCTAAAAGGGATGGGAGGCCGAAAGTACTAAGCATTTATCGGCTCATAGCAATTCTGAAATCTCGCTAATGAATCGGTACCAGTTCCTCTTGCTCTGGAGGCAGGGAATTTTTTAACAGCTGTCACATAAAAAAATCTGGATTTAGATAAGGAGAGACTATATTTGAATGGATTATTACGGGAAGAGGAAAGGAACTATTACACTAGGGAGAAGGCTTTGACCACGAGACCTGCAAATGTCTAAGTCGTCAGGCAGAGAAGGGATTTTCTTTTATAGGAAGGAGTGAACAAGTCTGGAGAGAACCAGGTACAGGGGAGCAGATGAATGTTAGTGGCATGAACAGACAGTGGCTCAGAGAGCATTTTACACCGAGGCCAGCCTGTTCTCGGAAGGGGCTGTTAAGGTTGTATGCTGGCTCAGACGGTGGTAGGCCAACATTCAAGGTACTGGGGGAAGGAGAGAATCGTAACCAAAGTTTTGGTTAACCCTCATTTTGTTCCGCTCGATTATTGGGACAAAACAGTTCAATGACTTGCTTATGAGGCAAAGAATGGGAAGTTGGAGGGTCTGTGTGGCCTTGTCTTAGGTAAATAAGGGGGATGTTTGTAATCACAGGGCTCTGGTTGATTTCAGTATTGTCACAGTCTATAACATCCAATGAATGTCCCCACTATGCCAGGAAATCATTGCTTTCCAGGAATAATAGCTATGTTTTATTTCTTCTTTTATTAGTCTATCGTTTTTGGTACAAGCCCCATTTAATATCTGAAGATGCCTTAAATGCTGCCCTTATTTTCTCTAACACATCCCTGTGTAAAGTCCTGTTTCTGCTCTGCCAGGATATTCCTGTGATATTCCACACCTTAGGTTGTATTTTGAATATTTTAGTTTTATCATTTCTTGAGTGGAAAATTAGCCATAGCCAAATCCTGATATTCCTTTGCTGTGTCCATCCAATTAACTCTAGGCTATCTCTGTCCATCCAGAGAGTTGTGTTGACCTTAGAATTTGAATGAGTAATATTCATTTCAGGATTAATACCTAGCGTTTACTGCACCTTCCATGAAATCCTTATTATAGAACTTCCGGATACTGTGAGTAAAACTGCCCTAAATCAGATTATATCTGTGTTTGTTAGTATAGGTTCTCTTCAGTTTATGATTTTATATTGTGCTGGAAACAGGACTAATTTAGCATGCCAGCTTGACAAAGTCCATATTCTGATAGGCAGAGTCTGTTTAACAAAGTCAGCATAAGTGGATAGACAGTATATGAAAGGGGGAGTCCGGGGTTAGTTACATAGTACTTTACAGGAGACTTGGATACTACTGGGTCTCCAACACATTACTGTCCCGTTATTTTTGTTATTAAACTCTTAATAAATATCCACAAGATACTGAATAGTGTCAGCATCAACTTGGTCATTGTATCACTTGGAGCTGGGTAAAGAAAAAGTATCACATCTTGAAAGGACACCTGTCTATAGTAGAGTTGTGTAACTGGCTATCATAACTACACAAACAATATATGTAAGTTTATTAATGAGTAGTTTGACTAACTAGAAAGTGACCTCCTTGTCTGCCTCTCCCAGAAAGAGTGTTTTCCATGAACTAACCTAGTAATTTTTCTTGCCAGGTGAACACAGAGGTAGGCTTCAGGTTTGATACTTCTTGCTACATTGGGCACTGGTTTCCATATCCACGTTGGGTGCTACAAAATGGTGGCGGCTGATTCTGATTTTTAAAATATCCTTACTACAGGGGCACCTGGGGGCCTCAGTCAGTTGAGTGTCTGACTCTTGATTTCAGCTCAGGTCATGATCCCAGGGTTGTGGGACTGAGTCCCGTGCTGGACTCCATGCTGAGCATGGAGCCTGCTTAAGATTCATTCTCTCTCTCTCTCTCTCTTTCTCTCTCTCTCTCTCTCTTTCCCTTTGCCCCTCTTCCCAGGTTGCATGCTCTCTTTCTCTCTCTCTCTCAAATAAAAAATAAAAATAAAAATAAAATAAAATAAAATATCCTTACTACAGATGGCATTATATAAATCAGGAGGAATTCTTCTAAAGGGCTCTTCAACCAAGAATGAAATGCTACTATGTATTAGTAACTACCAGCTGATCTATTGGTAGTGTACTGAAAACAGAAATAATTTGACACACCAGTTTATGAATAAATGGGTAGGCCTCTTTTTTTATTCCATCATGGGCATAATCTTTACCATAATTCAAAAGGAACTGATGAGTTCTTCCATTATATGTGCCCGGTTCAAATTATTGTAAGTGCTTTTGCAATGATTGCAATCTTAAAATGGGGATAAAATGGACCTGTACTATTGGAATGAGACCAAAACTGTTTAATTGATCTGAGACTCAAGTGTACATATCATATTTTTTTTAATATAGTAAGAATGAAAAGCCTCAATTTTCTGGCCCATGCCTACTCAAGATTTTGCATAGACTGGTACAGATAAATGTATTTTCTAGGAAGACTTTTTGGTAAAATATCATCAAATCAAGGCAAAAGAGATGGCCCCATGAAATATCACCACCTGATACATTTAGTGCTCTAGCCCCTGGAATCTTCCAGCGACTCATGTTTATTAGCAATATATGAACACACATTATTTATTTTATTCTTCAATAACTTTATTGAGATATAATTTACACTCCATAAAATTAATCCATTTTAAGTATACGATTCATGGGCTTTCAGAAAGTTTACAGCGTCTTGCAACCATCACCATGAGTCAGTTTTAGAATATTTACATTACTCTAAATGATGCCTCATGCCCATTTGTAATCACCCCCTGCCCCAGAAACCCCTTTCTTCCCCACAGCCCTAGGCAACCACTAATTTTCTGTCTCTCTGGATTTGTCTATTCTGGACATTTCACACAAATGGAACAAAATAATATGTGGCCTGTGACTGGCTTCTCTTACTTAGCATCATGCTATCAAGCTTCTTCCATAATGTAACATGTAGCAGGACTTCATTACTTTTTATTGCTGAGTAATACTCCATTACATGGACGTACTGCATTTTGTTTGCTCATTCACCAGGTGATAGACATTGGGTTGTGTCTATTTTTTGGCTATTATAAATAATGCTGCTATGAACATTTTTGTAGAAGTTCTTATGTTGACATGTTTTTGTGAGTTTTTTGATATATGTTTTTATTAAATATTTTCAAATTTTGGAAAGGCCACGTGTTCGGCTATCTGTATTATGTACATATCTTGGGAATCAACTGGCTTTAAAATTTGAGGCACACTCTCAGTTAATAAGATTATTGAATGATACTTGATGAGTTATATAAAGCATTAGCTGGGTTCCTGTTTTCAACGCCCATAGCTATAGCCCCTGACTATGAGGGCTTTTCGAGTTCTGTGAGTCCTTGAAAATCATTGACCTTGACGGTCATCCTGGGAACCTCTGAGACAGGATTCAAGTATTATTTCCCAGTACCTCATTTAGCTAGTTCATATAAACAAATCAGGATTTTTTAAAAACAGCATAATTTAGAGAATAAGGAACTGTCCTCCAACAACCCGTTCTTAATGCCTACGACTACCATTTTGAGGGCTTGGCAAACAGTATTGCTTTGAAAATGAATGAAACTAATTATTCGTGACACACGAGATCGTATAACCATACTTTACTTAGGTGAGGCATTCGTGAGCAACCAGGCCGATGCTCCTACAAAATCAGAGAATGGCTCTGGTTGGTCCGGTGCTAATGCAGTGCGTCTCAGCAGTCACTGCACATTAGAATCACTTGAGAAGCTTTTAAACTAATGATGTCCAAGTCCCACATCCAGAGATTCTGACTTAATTGTTGCAGGGGTGTAGACTGGGGATTAGGGTTTTTACAGGGGTTTCTAATGTGCAGTGAGAATTGAGAACCACTATCAAGGGAGATAATGTTGTACCCTAGGTCGTCTGTGTCCCTATGAATGGCTTCAATGTAGCATTATGGGACCTCTCCCAGTGACACATCGCCCCGAGGAAAATTCACATGCTGTCGTGTTGGCTGAGGACAGGCTATCTTTCACATTACTGGGAACCTTCATTGGGCATTGTAGTAGTTGGGGACTGCCGTTTGACTCTAGAAATTAAGCTCACGTTTTCCCCATTCTTTAGCTTATCTGATAGGGATCTATCTCCCTTGATCTTGCTCTGGGACTCATTGTGGCAGCAGTAGGTTGTTTCTGAGGATCCCTCCAGAGCCACAGTGCTCCCCATTTTGATGTGGTCTCTCATTGGATTCCCTAACCTGGTGCACTAATCTTTTTTGCCCATTCCCTGTTAATACTGGGATTGTTGCTCTTATGATTATCTTTTTAAAGAGATCATGTCGCCTTTCCCCTAGTCCAGCTGACGTCAAATAGAATGGGATTTGAAAACTCCATCGTTTATCCATGTTATTTGCATGTTCCCACAATATTTTTGTCACAAAATGTTTCTGGATCTGAGTAAAAAGTTTCACAGGCCCCGTATTTTTTGTGCAGTTTCTCCAAAACTCTTATTTTGGTTCAGCTAGTCATCACGAAGGAGCAGTTGCAGCTCGAAACTCCAAGTGCAAGTAAGCAGTAGTAAAACCCAACTGGATATTGGTGCCTTTTAGAGGTCCTCTTGTCAGTCTGCCAGGGTGGCCCAGAAATCGGTCCTCTGGGTGCTCTTCCCTGAGAGTTATCCTTCAATCTCGGGGTCAGTTTACCTGCGGGACAAGCGATCCGAATTCTCTTCCATGCACTCCACTCATTTAAAAGGGCAGTGGCCACAGATGCGGATACCTTGTGAACCCACCTTCTTAAGCCGAGATGAGAGGCTCAGGTGCCAGATCGCGTCTCAACTGTGCCCTTTAAATTTTTAAACGCCATTTGGCTTTAGCGTCTCCACTCTAAGACTGCTCCTTCACCTTTGCACTAGGCTGAGACGTGACTCATCACGGTGGGGTTGACAGTGCATTCCAGAAGTTCCTTTTCCCAGGTTGTTGTCCTTCAATTATCCAGTCTTTAGCTTTAGGTGTTTCCAGTCTTTTTTTTAGGCTACTTGATGATACAGTCATTTCAGTAGTCATCAAACGCAAATCCACAAACCCGTGGGCCTCCATGTAGTTGTTTTTCTGAACCTTACGCTGCCATCAGGACTGTCTAAAATTCCGCGGGGCTCGCTGGTTGGTCTGGCTGGCCCGTTGCCAATTTTCCCATCTTAAGGTGAAGGTCAGCGGCTTTTCGTTTCACCCTGTCCCTGGTTAGAGCGGGACTGCCTGCTAACCATGAGCAAGAACACAGTCTCTACCTTTCTCCCGAAAATCCTCCCAGGGCTGTCTCCACTTCGAGGCTTTTCTTCGCTCCTTGGGCACACGGACACTCCTTGGAGCCGCAGGGGAACGAGTCAGTGGCTGGCTGGCACCTCCCTGTAAAGCGGCACAGGGGCCTGGTCTCGCTCTTTTCTGAAGGGTCCTAGCAATTTTGATTGGATGGTCTGAGCTCCCCTCCCTGATTTGATTGGACCCATGTCATAACTGGAAGCCTTTTCTACTCTAATTAAATGGTTTTGAGGTTTTGAGGACCTGTCCCATTAAGTCCTGAGTTTCAGGACTCAAGGAGGTGAGGATTATTTGATTTTCTAGGGGGAGTATGAGTTCCCTTTGCGCCTTGGGATTTCTTGCCCTGAAGTCCTGCTGGCTTTTGGAGGATACCACAGACGGCTTCCGTCAGCGTTGCTCCTGACCTCCTCCCTGGCCCCTAGGGGCTAGAAAGCTGAAAACCACACTTCCTAGACTCTCTTGTTTTTGATGAGATTTCGACTTTTCGGATTAGATCTTAATTAGGAATTTGGCAAGCGGGAGAGAGGCTGCAGCAATCATGCATCCATTTTGCTGATGCGGATCGGACCGCTGTGGCATGGCTGGCAATGGCCTTGCGAGTCGTCTGATCGCGGCTAAGGCACAGCTGCGGCAGCTTCCGGACGCCTGGACGGTGGCAGAGCCGGTACGTGCCTGCGTCCAGCAGCTCACACGGCGGCCTCCCGAGTCAGCTTCTCCATTCGCCGGCTTCCCGACTGTCCCAGAGACAGCGGTTTCCTTGACAGGTGACTTCCGTGGTGGTGTTCTTGGAATTCACCCAAGACTCAGTGTAGGGCCGGCTTTTTTGGCCCTCCCACGGTTTTGTAAACACTTCATTTTCTGTGGCAAATACCCTTTTGCTTTTAATAGCCAGATACAGGTTTCTGTTATCTGCCCTTTATTTCTCACTGATCCACAGCTGGTCCTTTCTGGACTCTGCGGGGACCATTTCCAGAGTTCCTGATGCCTGGTGTTGATATGTTTGAGGTAAATGCTTGGTCTACACGGTTGGCACTAATACTATACCTGACAGCTATCTTAAATCAGTGTAGATGGTCGTTGCCTCCTTCCTTAACTGCTCTCTCCAACAAAATGCTTGCTCTGTAAAGTTGCTATAACCCTACTGGAGGAAGACAAGAGTATGTTGCATTCCTTAAAAAATGATGGCAAGTTAATTTATGTTGCTTTTCGGTTGGTATGTTGAAAAACGTAATAGACAAGTCAATTATAGCTAAATATTTTTCAGGGGCTTTAATTCTTTTTTTAAATGATTTTTATTATTTTCACTTTTTGAAAATATAATTTATTGTCAACTTGGTTTCCATACAACACCCAGTGCTCATCCCAGCAAGTGCCCTCCTCCCTGCCCATCACCCGCTTTCTCCTCTCTCCCACCCCCCCAGCAACCCTCCGTTTGTTCTCTGTATTTACGAATCTCTTGTGGTTTGCCTCCCACCCTCTCTGTAACGATTTTTTTCCCTTCCCTTCTCCCACGGTCTTCTGTTAAGTTTCTCAAGATCCACATATGAGTGAAAACATATGGTATCTGCCTTTCTCTGCCTGACTTATTTCACTCAACATAATACCCTCCAGTTCCATCTACGTTGCTGCAAATGGCCAGATTTCATTCTTTCTCATTGCCAAGTAGTATTCCGTTGTGTGTATAAACCACATCTTCTTTATCCATTCATCGGCTGATGGACATTTAGGCTCTTTCCGTAATTTGGTTATTGTTGAAAGTGCTGCTATAAACATTGGGGTACATGTTCAGGGGCTTTAATTCAATAGCAATTTGGGCAATGCAGTCAGTATACCCATTGCCATAATAATTAATAATTAAGGCTTTCTTACCATTTATCTGACAGAATTAAATGGAGATCTGGTTTTGCAAATCTCTGATCTCTTTCCAATGTTTTATATTTGGGGAGGTTTTGACTTGTTTCCCCTCTAAATCATTTTTGTGGGTTATTTCTTAGGTACTGTTTCTCTCTCTCTCTCTCTCTCTCTCTCTCTCTCCCTCTCTCTCCCTCTTTCTCATCGGTAACATTTTATTTCTTGAGTTGTGTGGTGATCATTATCCCTTGAGTTTCATTTTAATTGTGATAAAATACACATAACATGAAACTTACTATCTTAACCATTTGTAAGTATACAGTTCAGCAGTGTTAAGTATATTCATATTGTTGTGCAACAGATCTTCAGGAATATTCTGTCTTACATAACTGAAACTCTGCACCTATTAAACAACTCCCTATTTACCCCCTCCCCCCCCACCCCCAATCCCTGGCAACGACCATTCTCTAATTTGCTTCTATGAATTTGACTCTAGGTAACTCATAAGGGGAATCATGGTATTGATCCTTTTGTGGCTGGCTTATCTCATTTAGCATATCCTCAAGGTTCATACATGTTGTGTCATGTGTCAAAATTCCCTTCCTTTTTAAGGTTGGATAATATTCCATTGTATGGATAGACCACATTTTGTTTACCATTCATCCTTCGATAGTCAACTGGTTTGCTTCTACTGTGTGGCTGTTGTGAATAGTGCTGCCATGAACATGGACATGTGGATGTCTCTTCAAGCTCTGCTTTCTGTTCTCCGCGCTCAATACCCGAAGGTGGCGTCTCTGGACCATACGATGAGTCTGTTGAATTTTGTTAAGGAACTGCTGTACTGTTTTCCACAGCAGCTGCATTAAATATATACTTTGAGATAGGCAGTTTGACACATTGCCATTTAGCTTTCTGACCATAATCACAAAATATTGAACTTGTTTGTCAGATTTACCCTAATCTATCCATTCCAAATATTCACTCTGAAGTTCTGGCTTCTACCAGTTCAGTTTCCCTGCTTGGTCACCTGTTTGCAGTTTAATCTTAGTTTTCATTCCCAGTGTGTCTGTATTACCCACACCTTTAAATAATTATTATTGTCTTTCTCAGAGCAATCATTACTTTGGAGCCATTGTTGCTTAGTGCTAATTCTCTCTACTCACCTTTTGAATCCCACAGGATGTCAAGGCTGACTTCACCCTCAGACTAGTTTTGTGGATCCCGTATCAACTCTGTCATTTTAGGGGGCTGCTACTCTTTCAGCCTGAGATATTTAGGGACAAGCTCAGCTTGGTATATTTGGCTTCGAGGAACCTTCTCTCCAAGGCTCACTGCCCTCTAGGATTGTTTCATCGTGAATTGCCTCTGGATCTAAGGTGGTTTTCTTGGTACTTCCCTACCTACCTCATCTGACTGCCTGTACCCTTCAAGACCCATCTTTCTCTCAAAAATTGGGAGAACTAACTGATTGCCCAGTTTCTATAGTTGAGTGACTAAAGTGAACCTACGCTCACATGAGCATTCATCTACTAATTACAGAACATCGACTGCCCTTTCCTGCTCTCTAAGCTCCCTCATACGTTAATCAGAGAAGTACTCTGGGTGAGAGGTGCTGTGAGTTCCAGTTCCTTCATTAAAAGCAATTGTTAGGGTAGCCTGACTCTGCCGCAGTTCCAGTGTGGTTGGGTGCATCTTGATAAACACACCTGTTCCTGGATAGCTTCATCTTTGGCTTCAATAAGAACTTCTTTCATTAGCCACTGTGTTCTTTTAGTTGGGAGGCTATAAATATATATTTCACAGGGAGCAGGAGAGGGCTCCTCTGTCCTTGAAGGGGACTCTGGGCTCTTTTAAGTATGTTCCAAGTCTTTCTGACTGGGGACATCTCCTAAACTTCTCATTTTATTTTATTGACAGAATGTGCCTACTTCTTTAGTGTCTCGTAACCAAGCCAGAACTCCTTTTCCTCTCTTTGGCAAACTCTTTCCAGTGATTAGGAACTTGAGCAGGATGTAAGCCTTTACTTTCTACCTCTTAAAATCTTAAAGCTGATCCCAAAACATCCAGCTGAATAGTGATACTTGTCCCCTATGTTAAGCTGGCTTTCTGATCTCCACTCTTCTTCCAGTTTTTTAAGAATGTGATTCCACAGACTTAGTTAGAAATATCCTTCGGCATTCTCTCTTTTCCCCTTTATACAACATGAAAACTTAGAAGTGGCAATAAACTCCTAGCACCTTAATACCTTCCAGATTTTGTCTCTTTTGGGAAGTGATCAGTTTCCTCCTTTTGCCCTATATCTAGGTAAAAACTACCCACTTGGTTGGACCAGATATTACAAACTGACCTAAGTTAATTTAGCCATTTAGCAATTGTTAGGTTCGTTTGGCATTTTTCACCAGCCTTTGGAAATTAGAAATGGCTAGTGCTTTATCTTTGCTTCTCCACAATCTTTCTTTCAGGTGATATGCAAGCCAATCTTAGATCCAATGTTGCCAAAGATACAGTTGTCAACAAAAACAGGCAGAAACAGTTATACTACCTGTTCTTGTAGTTCAGGAAGAATCTCACTCTCAGCCCTTAGTTCCTCTGCTGTCACTTGATAGCAGAATCAGCCAGCTTTGTGGATACTTCAGGGAAGAGTCTTCCATGAAAGAAAGTGACACAGAACCAATGAGACTTTAGACCTTAAGAACTGCATCAAAACTGTTAGGCTGTTGGGCTTGCCAGATCCTTAAATCTTGTTCATACAAGGACAGCAGGACCTAAGCAATGTCCTAACCACATACATATCTTGAGCATCATTTATTTCACCAATGAAGAAATTATTTCTAACATCCCTTATGCTGATTAGCATACCCTCAGGGTATAGATATTTATATCCACATTAGAAGTGCTTAATAACCTCCTCTAGAGTGTGAATTCCTGATTAAGGTGCATCATAAGCTAACTAACCACCTTCATAGTGTAGATGACAGTTATATTGGATACATTACAATTTCTGTTACAGGAAATAGAAAGTAAGTCATGTAATTGGATAGTAGTTATATGGAAAGAAAAGAAAAAAAAAACCGAGGTTTTTCCTACATTATAAGGCAAACTTGTCAAGTGCACATAATCTTTATCTTTCCCATCCTTTCATTCCGTAGCTTTTCTACCACTCAGTGGTGTTTTTCCTTCGTCCTTGAAGACAGTGTTCTCTCTCTCTTTTTTTTAAAAGTTTATTTAGAGAGACAGAGAGAGAGAGAGAGAGAGAGAGAGAGAGAGAGAGAGAGAGAACAAGTGAGCATGAGTTGGGGAGAGGCAAAGGGAAAGGGAAAGAGAGAATCCCAAGCAGTCTCTGCTCACTGGCTGTCAGCGTGGAGCCTGACGTGGGGCTCGATCCCACAAACCGTGAGATCATAACCTGAGCCGAAATCAAGAGTTTGATGCTTAACTGACTGAGCCACCCAGGCATCCCTTGGCGTTCTCTTGATTTTTCCTCCCTCATCAAAACAGGTACTTAAAGAAGGATTTGGTGAATTCATACACACTAAGGGGTTAACAATAGAGTGGAGAAGGTGTGGGAGCAAGTTAAAAGCTTGTGTGCTAAGCACCAAGAGTATTTACATGTTTGAAGATGCCTGGGAAGGTTAAACAATTGAAACAAAATCCTACCTGAGTTGTTCATTTTAGCCACTCTGACCGGTGTGAGGTGGTACTTGTATATAAGCCAATTTGACAATAAATTATATTAAAAAAAGCAAACAAAAATCCTACCATTTTAAGTTACCGTTTATTGAGCATGTACTATGCGTGCACGCTGACGCATATCCTCTTAGTCCATTCAGGCTCCTATAATGGAATACCATGGACTGTGTGGCTTATAAACAACAGAAATGTTTTTTCTCACACTTCTGGAAGCTGGACGTCAAAGATCAAGGCACCAGCACGTTCAGTGATGGCCCACTTCCTTGTTCATAAGTGGCTATGTTTACCCCTCTGACTTAACATGACAGAAGGAACAAGGGAGCTCTCTGGGATCTCTTTTATAAGAGCACTTGACCAAAAAAACAATTTAGATGATCTGATTACCTCCCCAAGTCACCACCTCCAGATACCATCACGTTGGAGATTAGGTTTCAACATGTGAATTTGGGGAGGATACAAACATTCAGCCTACAGCACATATGTTTTATGCACACGCTCGCACGCACGCACACACACACAGTCTCATTTAGAATTAACAACTTCCTTGTTAAGCAGCTAGCACAATTTCTATTTTATAGCTTAGGAAACTGAGGCTCCGAGAGGTTAAGTAACTTGCCTAAGGTTTTCTCCCTGCCTTCACAGTGAGATTTCCTGGGGCTTGCGTTTTAACAGTGAACCAAACTTTGGGACATGGGATTCATTTCTCATTGTGGTTTTTCAGGCTTCAGTGAACTGGTGGGAAAAGTGATTGTCACATTAAGCAACTGATTTCTTTTGTGGTGGGAGATATCACTAAGGAGTTTGCAAGAAAAATCATCCGTGTGTACTGAATCTCTGTTTTAATAGTTACATCTGCTGGTGTTCTTTCTTCCTCCTACTGCCATTTTCCTTATACATACACACGTGCAGGCACACACACACAGACACGTTTTTCTTGCATGTTTAGCTACTGTTACTCTAAAGACCGTTGTGGTTACACTATCGCGAGATATTTTCTTTTTGGTAATTTTTACAGGGCACTTACGTAAAGGACTAACATCATCACCACTGATATCTTTCAATGTCAGGGTGTTCTTGCTCCATTCATATAGTCAAGTGGTCTTTGGGGTCCTTATATAAATCTTTGTGTTTGAACTGTCAGCCTTTTGTGTTAAAACTGATTGCAAGTAAGTTTTCCATTGACTTTTACCCAGTAATTCTTCTGTGCGGGTTATTTATTCACAGCTCTGTATTTCACCTTTTTTTCCCCTGATTGGTCAATTGGCAAAAATCGTCCACTGCCTTATTAAGGTGGTCATTGAGTACACACTATAAGCCATTATTTCATGGTGATTATCACCAATGTAATAGTTATTAACAGATTGTCAGCATTTTGTACCTTCATCAGTGTGATGATTATCGGGTGTTATCTCATACAAACAGGGCAGCTATGAACTTTGCCTGTTGTCTGTTACTGTCAGAAGTTTAAAAAAAAGCGTTAAGGAATAAAGGGTAGAACTTTTCTTTAAGATGGTATCACACGTTTACGCTTCTAAGTCCTCTCTTCCTGACACATATATAGAATAGATAAGAGCTAAAAGAGAAAACTTCCAACTATGTGGCTGTGCTCAGATGAGATAAAGATCTCTCCGAGGGGGAGCTGAACCAAACATCCGGATCTCCAAGGTGGCTGGGGTGTACAAGATTTCTTTTCTCTTGGGGTGCAAGGCATTAAATTATGAGTGTCTTACTTGATCTGGGGGACCAAATCAAGACTCCCTGCTTGATGGAAATAACAGAAGCCACACCAATGAGACTAAGTAGAGGGCACTGCTTCTCAGAGCTTGCTAGGGACTGGGAGGTGCTGCCGTCACGTGCATTGGGCAGAAATCCAAAGGCGGTCAGGGGAGTGGGAAAGCTTGATAGGGGAAAAAAGGAAGGCTTCAGGTATGTCTTGATTGGGGTTTGTTGGCACAGATAAGCTGGAAGCAGGCTAACTAGAATTAGGACATACTATTTAATTGGCTTGGAAAACCGATTTGGCTTTGTCTTGTTGGTCCTGAATATGGACTTTTGATAATGATTTTTAAAAATCCCAGGAAATTAATTCTGCTACCTGAAGTAATCATACTCCCATGAGTAATTTTAGGTCTCCCATCATTAATCAATGTGGATTTTGGAACTGGGAAATAGACTTCTTTATAACTTAATTGGTCTATCAGTATTTCCTTCCATTAGTAAAAATAAATGTGGCTTAAAAGCAAGTTTTAGAAGAGGAATACAATGGGGAGGCCCAGTTTTTCTTCAGAATATTAATTTTCATTCTCCTGGTATTTATACTGAAATATGTTTAGAACAGTAAGGAAATGACTTACTCGTTATAAAAATTATAAAAGTTAAGTGGTAACAGTTTTCTAGTTTCTGGAAAATAATCACAAAATACTCGGTAAAAATATAACTGGCGCCAAGGGTATGTAAACTTGGGAAGGTTTATTTTAGTGGCCAGTGCCACGGCCGTTCCTGTAAATATCCTGTAAGACCCTCAGGTTTCCATAGGAATTTACCATACAGAAGAACTATGTGACACAGAAACAGCAAGAGCTTATTTGATTGCACTAATGATGTTTTGTTTTGTTTTCTGGCTTTCTGCATGACCTTGATCAGAAGAGGCCAGAGGACCTGTTGGAGAGTTGCAGCGATAAATCTGATAACAAGAATAGTGGACACATTCCCACAATGTACTGGTGCAGCTGACACAGCAATGCTATCGTTTTTATTGAAATAGTATTTTGAAGTAATACATTTAGCATTTTGTAAAGCTTTAAATCCGTCTCAAAATGAATGCAGTGCAGCCAATTCATAGTATTCATCCCGATGAGCAGTGCACATTTTCTTTCATTTCCCATGGTCCTCAGCTGTTGGGTTTTGTCTTCGGTTGACCTATCCGGATGACAAAGTGTTTCTACCAATTAGCACTTTTCGTTTTCCTCAGATGTTCTCTTCATTTTTTTTTCCCACCTTAAATAAGATGATATCAACTATCCATTTTCCTCTTCTGTTATTAATGAACCATTGATAAATTTAGATCCTTCTAAGGCTTGTATTCTTTTTTATTTTTACTAGACAGTGTAATTCTCATCATTGCAGATTCTGTGACTGGGTCATTCAGCTGAGGCTCCTGTACCTTCGGTTGGTAATTTTTGAGAACATTTTGAGATATTTTTTCACCATTCAATTTTGAAACTTGGATTAATTCCTCAGTTTTCCCCTACTTTTAAAGACTTCGTGGCATGGAGCAACGTTGAGCAATCATATCTCAACCTATAAATTTCAATCCTACTTAAAATTTATTTTTATTTGTTTGGAAAAAACCTGTAGTAATTTAGAACACAAAACAGCAAGCATTTATCACTTTATACCTGTGAGTCTTATAAAAATTGGCAGGATAATAGCAATTATTGACAAATATATAAATGGGGGAACCCTCAAGCATTGCTGTGGGGAAGGTAGCTTATTGTAGTCATTCTGTAGAGCAATCTGGCGTACTTTAAAGTAACTCTATTCGAATATCGAAATTCGGCCCCTGGATATATATCGCAAAGTGTATCCCACACTGGTTACTCGAACAACATACACAAGGCAGCCCACCGCTGTACCTTTTATATTAGCCGAGGATTTGAAGCCATCTGGGTATTCATCAGTAGGAGAATGAACAGGGCCTTTGTATCTTCGTGTCTCCCAGGCATTGTCCGCAGACTGGCCCCTGGAAGGGGTGTAGCCAGGGCAAAGCAGTCCCATGAGACTGAGGGAAATCTTCCGTAGGGGAAGCAGTTAGTAGCCTTCAGCAATTTGTACTTCCGGTAGCTGGGAAACGAGTGCACTGGCTCTGAAGAGGGGGTGTAGGCAGAGGGCTTTAATCTCCATGACGCTCATGAAAACATGAGCCCAAAGCAATCGCTTCTCACCAGGTCCCCGATTACCATCATGTCTTAACGCGTCATCGTATCTCACCTGGCTTATTGCCATGGCCTTCTTAGGTGGTCTTTCTGTGTACATCCTCGTGCCTTTCCCATTTCTTCCCCCCACAGTACCTCGAAATATCTTTTTTTAAAGCATTGCCTTCATTTTTGTAAGTTTATTTCTTCGTTGTGATAGAGTGCGAGCGAGCGAGTGTACGAGCACGAGCAGGGGAGAGGCAGAGAGAAGGAGAGACAGAATCCCGAGCAGGCTCCGCGCCGTCAGCACAGAGCCCATTGTGGGGCTCGAACTCACAACCTGAGATCATGACCTGAACCGAGATCGAGAATCGAGATGCTTAATTGACTGTGCCTCGCAGGTGCCCCTGAAATACCTTTTTAATATCCGTAAGCACACGCCATCTTTCAACCCAAAGGTCATCGATAGCTTCCTACCACACCTACACTAGCTTGAAAAACCCTTCACATGGTCTTCACGATCCGCATTGGTCTAGCCTCTGCTTATTTCTCTGACCTCATCTCCTCCATCCCTTCCTCTTGTTTTTTAATGTTTTTATTTATTTTCGAAGGAGAGAGAGAGAGACAGAGCATGAGCGGGGCAGGAGCAGAGAGAGAGGGAGACACAGCATCCGAAGCAGTCTCCAGGCTCCGAGCTGTCGGCACGGAGCCCGATGCGGGGCTCGAACTCACGAACCGTGAGATCACGACCTGAGCTGACGTCGGACTCCTAAGCCACTGAGCCACCCAGGTGCTCCTCTTCCCCCTTGTTTATTCCACTCTAGTTCTTTGCTATCTTCAAGTATCCTAAGCACACTCACCTTTCTTGTTTCTATATGTAGTCTGCTTTTAGCCTACAATGTCTTCAAGGCACCTACTTAGTTCTCTTTGTTTTTGTGCAGATATCTGTTGCTCTACCGGAGACAACTTCAACGACCAACATATATAACATAGCATTCTGTCATTCCCCCGTCTTTTTAACTTGCTTTTTCCCCCCTGTACAGTACTTATCACCACCTGACCTAACCTGTTTTTATTAGTTTATTCTCTCTCTCTCCAGCCATTAGAGTATAAAGTCCTTGGAGTCAAGAACTTTATCTTGGTTCTGGGCTGTGTCTTCATGGCTTGACCAATGGTAGATGCTCCAAAAGTCTTTATCAGAAGAATGAGTCAAACTGCACTGTGTTAGTCTGCTCTGGCTGCTATAACAAAGTACTATAACTGGGTGGCTTAACCCAAATTTATTGTCCCACGGTCCTGAAGACTAAAGATCTGAGGTGAGGATGTCAGTAGGTTTGATTTCTCCCGAGGGCTGCGAGGGAAAATCTTTTTCATGCCTCTCTCCTAGCTTCGGGTAGTTTTCTGGCCATCTTTGGCATTCGTTGGTTTGTCAATGGTGTGCTCCCTGTGTCTTCATGTCATCTTCTCTCTGTGTCTCTTTAGCTTTACATTTATCTTTTTTTTCTTTTATAAGGACACCCATCGTATTGGATTGGGACCTGTCCGACTTCAGTAATACCTCACCTTAGTTTATCTAATTAGATCCACAATAACCCTCTTTCGAAATAGGGTCAGATTCTGAGATACTGGGGATTAGGACTTCAACATAGAATTTGAGGGAGCACAATTCAACCTATAACTTAGTAACCACAATATTTTGGAAATGCAGTGGTGAAGGTATGCATACCTCTGGCTATAAAGTACTGCTGTGTTTCCGGTCTTAAAAGCGTAGGTTGCAGCAGGGTGGAGGCTAGGAGCAGGTATAAAAAAGACTCTAGGGGGATGAAACCCTCTATTTTTTGACTCGTCTACTTCCAAGTACAAGTGTCTCTTTTTTGTATGTGCCGTTGGGTCCAGAAACTTTCCTACCTCCTTCCTCCCCATAACTGCTAACTTTGCAGATGTGAGTAGGAACAGGATCTTGACATGGAAGATTATCCTGGATGATCCAGGCAAGCCCTTCATATGACCACACGAATCCTTATCAAAAGTAGGCAGAGGGATATTTGATGACAGACAGAAGAGGAGATGTGACCATGGAGCTAGAGGTTGAGTGATGTGAGCACAAAGCCAAGGAGTGTCGGTGGCCAAGAGAACGTGGAAAAGAGAAGAAGTTCGTCCTCCAGTACATCCTCCCGAGGGAACATGGCCTTGCCAACACTGGGTTCCATTCTAGTGATCCTGATTTCAGACTTTGGGTCCCCAGAATTGTGAGAGATTAAGGTTTTATTGTTTTAAGCCACCGATTTTGTGGTAATTGTTTATAACAGACACAGGACACTAATATACATGGTTTAATAATACCAAATAACGATGATAGGTACCTCAGAGCATCATGGTAAGGATCAAATCAGGTAACCTGTGTAAAAGTTTTTAGTAGAACTGGGAATATACTCGACTCTTCGTATATGGTAACTACCTTTGTTTTTGTTTGTTTGTTTGCTTATTGTTTTAAATGTTTATTTATTCTGAGGGAGATAGAGACAGAGTACAGGCAGGGGAGGGACAGAGAGAGGGGGAGACACAGAATCTGAAAGAAGGCTCCAGGCTTAGAGCTGTCAGCACAGAGCCCGACTCAGGGCTCGAACTCACAAACTGCGAGATCGTGACCTGAGCCGAAGTCAGACGCTTAACCGACTGAGGCACCCAGGCGCCCCAGTGGTATCTACCTTTGTAGTAACTGCTATTATTAAAACTGGACCTGATGATTTAGGGCCTTTTTTTTTTTAAGTCTTTTTTTTTTCTTAAGTTTATTTATTTTGAGAGAGAGAAAGCGTGAGTGGGGGAGGAGCAGAGAGAGGGAGAGAACGGGAATCCCAAGTAGGTCCCACACTGTCAATGCAGAGCTCGAACCCATGTGGGGCTCGAACCCTCGAACCACCAGATCATGACCTGAGCTGAAGTCGGATGCCCCACTGACTGAGCTACGCAGGCGCCCCAGAAACTTTTTTAAGAAAGGAGTTTGGGTTCTGAGGTAAATGGCATGATGGGAGTTGCGTGTATATGCTGGTCAGGAGGTGAGGGAAAGGAGAGCGGAGTGGAGACGTGGAGCTGGGATGGAACTGCTTCTGGTTTTAGACTAGAACGTGGCATCTGCTGTAGTTCATCGCTTTCCCTACTTCATGACCGGTCCTGTCTTCACAGTCGTGTCCTACTTTAGCCCTGGGCAGGGTAGAAGGAAAATGAAGAGTCAAAGAGATGCGGAAGAAGAGCGTTTCTAGGAAATAGCCCAACGTATGGAGACCTGGAGAATTTTGCCCAGCGGCTGCTAGCCCTGAAGAGTTAATATACATACGGCCACACAGAATTTAGTCACATAGGACTCAGGAGTTGCGGACGGCCTATGTAGGCTTTTTTTTTCTTCTTGAGAAACAAATGTGTTCAGTTTGTTGACTAAAACAATAATTTTTGCTGTGCAACTTTTCTCGGGCTTGAATTTATCCACTTTTCATCTTGGGATTCTATAGTAACCTTACTACATGAATAGGTGAAAGGACTCACCATTTTGTGGCAAAATTTCTGCTGTGTATTTTTGTTTGTAGATTAATTGCTATAAAATTGTAGCATTGCTTTGTAAAGGCTGGAAATTTGACCCCCGGTGTACCACCAAGGGGAAAAAATATTTTCCTCAATACCTTGTTTTCAGCAAAGAAATACTGCTCCAAAACTTATCAGTGATGTAAAATACTATGTAGCAAGCTAGTTGCCAAAATTTGAATTACATAAGTAGCTAACTTAGCAGGCTGTAATTGTGTCTGACGGAGAGAAGGCTTTTCAGGCTTTCAAATAGATTGTTACGGGGCATTCAGCTATTCGGCTGTCCTGTGACCCTTGTCCTTCTACCGTATGGGATGGGAGCTCATAGAGCTGTACGTACCTGAAACAAAACGAGGACGCTGAATTCAAAATAAGATGATATAATGAGATCCGCTGGTATCGAACCTTTATGAGACCTTTTCTCATACCTCTTGTCTTTCCATATTTTAGAATGAGGTCAACCAAATAATGAGCTCCAGTCAGGAGGCCTAAGTTACTCTCTCCAGATCTGCAGTTAGCTAACTAGGTGACATTAGACAGACTGGTTTGCCCTTATGAACCTCAGTTTCCCAAGTTTAGTGTATTTTATTTCTTTTTAAAAATTTCATCTTTGAGTAATCTCTAGACCCAACGTGGGGCTCCAACCCACAACCCCAACATCAAGAGTTGCCCGCTCTACCGACTGGGGCAGCCGGGCGCCCCGGTTTCCCAATTTTAAAATGACACGGTAGACTCAGCCATCTCTCGTAGTGCTTTAAGGAGCAACATTCTTTAATTCTGTATTAATTGGATTTTGGGCTTCCTCTCAGAAAAGCACTTTGACTTCTGAAGTGTAAATTGGCGCATACTGGGGCAAAACCAGAAGATTCAGTGGATTCCAGGTTCCCCAGGTAACTATTTCTCTATGTTTTCCCAAATTCCCTATCCAGCCGCCTCATTCCCTGCTGCCTCGTTTCTTCACTTATACCCTAGCATGTGCGCATTGGTTGTTGTCTTAGGTCGGGCTGCCGTCACAGATTACCATAGACCGGGAGACTCAAATAGCAGACTTTTATTTCTTAAAATTCTGACTGCCGAGAAGTCCAAGATCAGCGTGTTGGCACATCCAAGTGGCAGTTAAGAGCCCGCTTTCTGTTGTACGGATGGCTGTCTTCTTACTGTGTCCTCGCATGGTAGACAGCAGAGAGATCCTGTGTTTCTCCCTCTTGTATAAGGGCACTGATTTCATCATGAAGGCTCTACCCTCAGGACCTAAGTACCTCCCAAAGGCCCTACCTCCAAATATCATGGCTTTGGGGATTAGGCTCCCATATGTGAATTTTCTGGGGGACATACGCACTCAGTCTATAGCAGTTGTACTTGGCAGGCAGTCAGTCAGTCAGTCAGTCACGGCACAGTCACTGTAGCTAGGTGTTTATGGTGGAGTCCCTTTCCGTACTCTTGGTAATCTCTCACCATAGTAAAAGGTATTGTGGAACTAAGTAAATCTGACTGGTCTCTCCCAGGATAGATATTTAAATTAATCACATCTGAAAAGACCTTTTTCTAAGTGAGATAGCATCTGTAGGTCCAGGGATAAGGAACTGCTATCTTTTGGGATCATTTCCCAGAAAACAGCTGTTTTCCTTTCTCTTATCTCTTTCTTAGATGATTCTTCTACTTGCTATTTCTCCAAGATCTTCTCAGACACGAAGGTCAATTTGCTGTATATATGCCAGGCAATATGGTTTAGCAGAATGGTAGACACATCTTTTGTTGTTTAATGTTTATTTTTGAGAGACAGAGACAGAGCGTGAGCAGGGGAGGGGTGGAGAGAGAGGGAGACACAGAATCCTGGGCAGGCTCCAGGCTCCGAGCTGTCAGCACAGAGCCTGACGTGGGGCTCGAACCCACGAACCGCGAGATCGTGACCTGAGCCGAAGTCGGACGCTTAACCGACTGAGCCACCCAGGCACCCCCACGTCTTTTAAAGGGAATGCTTGCAGAGAAGGTAGAAACTTCTTGCTTGGGAACAGAATTATTCTAGGAGACCTGTGTAATGGAAACAGCATTAAGCCTGGCTCTTAAGACCTGTGATTTTAGAGAATATTTTATATTTCTCTCCTGTGAATTTCATGCACGTTAACTTAAAAACTGTCCTCTCGCCTATTTAAGCTTCTCTTTCTGTAAAATGAGCTGATCTCTAAGTACACTTGCAACTTCAGTATTCTTGGATTCCATGGTGATATCAAGTATGCAGCTAGATCTAGACATCCGAAATTCAGGGAGGAGGTCCAGGCTAGAGCCATAAACTTGTAGTCTTTGGTACATGGAACAGAACGGGTTAGATACCCACGGTCTTTTCTAAGGGACTCAGACTCCAGGCAGTTTCAATTAAAATTTTTTTTAATGTTTATTTTTGAGAGAGAGAGAGACAGAGTGCGAGTGGGGGAGGGGCAGAAAGAGAGAGAGAGGCAGAGACAGACACAGACACAGAATCTGAAGCAGACACCAGGCTCTGAGCTGTCAGCACGGAGGCCAACAGTGGGCCCGAACGCACGAACCGGGAGATCGTGACCTGAGCCGGAGTCAGACGCTTAACCGACTGAGCCACCCAGGTGCCCCTGAAGACATTTTTATTGAACAGAGAGCTACATCTGGAGTTCAAAAGGGCTAACCATAGACGAGGCATTATTAACAACATGCAACACCCACCCACCATATTCTTGGTGACAATTCTGACATTTGAGGATGAAGAAAGAATCCTACGAGCATCTAAGCAAAAGATCAGGTTATCTATCTACAGATGGAAAAAAGTCAGGATATGTGCTTCTTGGAGAAAAAAATATTTAAAGAAATAAACCAGCTAAATGCAAAATGATAAATATAGGTTTAAATCCAAATTAATATGTCAACATGGCTATAAAACAATGCAAATATAATTCTTGAAAGAGAACATAGATAATGGAAAAATAATAATATGTAACTGGGACAAAATTTCCAGATTAGAGCAAGAACAACTGGGAAGTGTGAGATCTTGGTGGGTAGGGGGTTGGTGAAAAATGAATGTGCTAATTTCCTCAACTTACCTGGGGGAAATCATTAGGAATGCCTTTTTGTTAATGTTTATAATTAGAGACGTGGGGGCTTAAATATGCATTTCAAGAGCTAAACTAAGAACTAGTTGAACTAAAAGGTTGCTGTCTACCTTCTAAATTAATTGAGGGATGGAGAGGACTGTTAAGAGAAAATACCATAAAAACTGAAGATTAAAGACAAAAGGATGAGCAAGAAAGCACTGAAAAACAGGAAACACTTGATAATACAATATACACTAGATGCATTCATTGATTACAATTACGATTTATTAGACTAGGTTAGGATATAAAACCCAGCTACATGCTATCTACAAAAGCATACTCCAAATAAAGTGATTCGTGGAGATTAAGAGTATAAAGCTGGACATTTAAGTAATTCAAACTAAGAGTTACTGGATTGACTATATTGATATCAGATATGACAGACTCAGCTGACAACTAGGAAGCATCCTTCTCAAGCAACCATATAATCTTGGCCAAGTTGATCATTAATAGCCACAAAACCGGTAAGTTGCAATCCAGGTAGTATAGCCTACATTCATGTCGTCGAACCGATAAACTATGAAAATGAATGACAAATTTTAAATGCATTCCGAAGGAAATTGAGACAAGGAGAAAATCACAGCTCTAACGCAGACTATTGATAAAATAATAGTGTTGAGATCAGTACATAGAAGAATCCATAGGATATGGCCAAAGCTATGTCAGAGGCTGTGTTAGGAGAGTTCACCAAAGTCATTTGACCTCAGAATCTCTACTATCATATTTCAAGAGCCTACCAAGAATTTTCGTTTTTCCTTTGGCACTTCCTGCTTGAGCGCCGGCTAATGCAGAGATGACCCCGTATCACATCTTGCCCGACTGCCTGTTGCTGTAATTGCCGCTCTTGGTGCGGATGCCACCGAGGCTGGAGCGATCGATGCTGGTGTTGCCACCGGCACTGCTGAATGCGGCGGCTGACAGGAAGCAGAGCTGTCCTGTGGCCCTCCTCCGTTCATTAGCTGCCCCCCGGGGGACGCTCAGTTTGTTGTTCAGCGGTTGTTTTTGCTCCTGTGAACAGCTCCCGTACTGAGAGACAGATTAACCTATGCCGGGAACGTGTTAGCCCCCCTACCAATCTATTTTCCACGTGTTAGCCCCCCTACCAATCTATTTTCCACGCTGCTGCCGGGACGATCTCACCCTGAGCATGCCACTTCCTGGTTTTCCACATTCTTCCTCGGGCTCTCATTCCCTGCACCACGAAATCCAAACCTCTTAACCAAAGCATACATGGTTCAGTGTGTTACAGTATTTTGCATCATTTTCTCTATCCGTTCTCTATCCACTGTCTCTATCCCTCCCCCCACCCCAACCCCCGCCTTGCAAAACTCTTTGCTCTAGCTTTGCCAAAGTATGTTTTTTTTCCTTTTTAAACCTCTGCTTGGAATGATTGATGCTTTAATTATTATGTAGAGATTAGCATATTAAGTTACAAGAAATCTGGGGGAAATATTTGTCAGAAACATGACTAAGAGTTAATACCCTAATATAGAGAGAGTTGTTACAAATTAGTAGGGAACACAAGAGAAACCACGGTAGAAAAATAGATAAAAAAAAGCATGAAAGATAATTAACAGATGTGACAAGAAATTATTGATAAACAGCCAGGGTATAAAGAAAAATAATTTCATGAATAAAGAAATACAAATTAAAATAGCACGTTTCATTTCATTTCAAATAACAATTTAAAAACCAATAAAGTTTCTTGTTCCAGCAAAGTCAGTGTATTAGAATAATTTTCTAACAGTTGAAAGAAGAGTATCTTTTTTTTAACGTTTGTTTAGTTTCGAGAGAGAGGCGGTGGCAGCGGGGGGGTGGGGGGGTGGGCAGGCACAGAGGATCCAAAGCGGGCTCGGCCCTGACAGCAGCGAGCCTGATGCGGGGCTCGAACTCACCAACTGTGAGCCCCATGTGGGGCTTGAACTCCCGAACCAGGAGATCACAACCTGAGCCGCAGCTGGACGCTCAACCCACTGAGCCACCCAGGCGCCCGTGAAAGGAGCGTATCCCGAAGAAGCACCTTTGACTACCAAAGGAGCATCTTTGACTACCAGGTAACGTCCTAGAGAACTTCGCATGTGTTCATTTCTTTAATCTTCAGAGCAAACCCTTTGAGGCGAATACCATGATTTTCTTTATTTTATATTTGAAGAAACTGCCCCAGAGAGGTTAAGTAACTTGAAAGAGAGCGAACAACGAATTAAAAGGTGGAGCTAAAGTTGAACTCTGACCGTCTGACTGTAATATCTTCCCCTTTAACCTCTGTGCATGCTGCCTCACATGCTTGTAGTTTTGAGAATGTGCGTGCATGTTTTCATTATATCTCAGAGACACAGACAAGTTCGATCCATTGCTAGCGTTTATAGAACAATTATATGCCAAACATTGGGCGAAGCATTTTATAGCAATCATGTGAAGTAGACATTGTTAATTTTATTATGCATTTGAGGAAAATGAGGCCTGAAGAGATCATGTAACATGTTCGTGGTCATGCACCTAGCCAGTGACAAAGCCCGGATTTCAATAAGGTTGTGTTATACTCCAAGACTTCACGCTTTTCACTGCTGTGAAATACTAGTGCGCAAGTATCGACGCACACATATTTGTGACTCTGATCACATTGCTTCTCTAGTCCGACCCTTGACTTCTTACCACACTTGTAATTGAACCCAAACTTACTGCTATGGCCTGCGGAGGCCTTCACGTCCTGGCCCCTGCCTGCCTCTTTATCCTTGTCTCGGGCCACCCTTCTCCTGGCTGTATCCTCAACACGCCGGGTGCACATCACCTTCAGGACAAAGCGTGTGATTTCTCCTTTGCCTTGATTGCTCTTACCCCAGATAGGTGCGTGGCTAGCTCCGTTTCCTTCAGGGATCTGCTCCACTCTTTCTCTGACCCCCAGGTCTAAAATTGTGGCCTTCGGCACTCTTACTTATCCTTATTCACAGTAGCTATCACGGTCAGGTGTTCCGTTATAAGCTTACTTGTTTGTTATCTGTATTCCTCATCACACTAAGTCCTACGAAGCCAAGACTGTTTTGTTCACTGTTGTGTCCTTGGAATGTAGATTAGAAGTTAGTTTGTTTTTTCCTTGGGTAAAGGGCCTGATACTAAATAATTTAGGCTTTGCAAGCTATACAGTCAGTACCACAATTACTTAACTCTTCCATTGTAGCAAAAAAGCAGGCTCAGACACAGTAGGTAAATCAATGAGTGTGAAAACGAGGCGGTTGTGTTTCAATAAAACTTTATTTACAAAAATAGGGGACAGGTTGGATTCGGCATACAGGCTATAGCTTACCAACCCTGGTCTACAACATTAGCTGGTTGGTACTCAGTACATATTTCTTGAATGAGTTTATATGTCTGTAATACACACCTGCACACACACATGTGTATATATATACATATATATGTATATATATACACACACGTTTGCATGTGAGTTTGTGTGTGTGTACAGCTAAAGCATATTGGAAGGAATAAGAAATATCTTAATTGCTGACTTCGACTGGCATAGATTAGTACACCACTCTTGGTACTTGACATGACCGTAATCATCGTCTTTCGTGTTTGACTTACTTTGCTCAACATTAGGTCTTTGAGATGTATCCACACTGAGGTGTGCAGTTGTGGTTCCCTCCTCCTTGTTGCCCTGTAGTCTTCCATTGTTTGAATTGATAGCGTGTGTTGTTCGTAAGATACTAGTTTGTGATTGTCCTTTTCGTATTTTCCCTTTTCCTCTGTCCTGTGCAGGAATTCAGAATCTCTCTCGTAGTAGTTCTTTTTTTTTAATGTTTGTTTATTTATTTTGAGAGAACCAGAGAGCGTGCATGCAAGGGATGGGGCGGGGGGCGGGGGGCAGGGGGAGAGAGAGAATCCCAAGCAGGCTTTGCACTGCCAGAGTAGAACCTGACACCCGGCTTGACCCCACTGACCATGAGATCATGACCTGAGCCAAAATCAAGAGTTGGATGCTTAACCAACTGAGCCAACCAGAAGACCCTCCTTTAGTTATTCTTAAGTTTAAATGTTTTTGTAAGACTAAAGACAGAAACACCCCAAAGTTAATATCTTTCAGAAAAGCCCAAGTTTATTCAGAAAGACAATGAAAAGAGGCAGGAAGAGAGCGGTGACAGTATATTTGAGAAGAAAACATCCCTCCAAATTTGGGAAGGGAGAGGGACTGTGGCCTGTTACAGAGAGCTGGGAATTGCATGCAACTTAGTCACAGAGCCCTGAGGAAATAGTTGTTTGGAGCAATTAAGTAGACTGGATCTGAGGACCATGTTTTCATCTCAGCATGGAATGAATGTCTGGATAAAAAAAGGATCACTGTGGGCATAAATATGATGGCAACTGTGGTTTTGCCCATTTTGGAGGTGTCACAGAAGAATCCTGTGTCCCGGGTCAGCTCTAAGATAGATGTTCCCAGGAAAGAAGAAAAGTAAAATTCTTAGCAGCCTGACAAGATGGGGGATCAACATGAGATTTAATTTGATCTAAAAAATAATTCTTCTGGTTCCTTTTGTAGATCTCTGTCAAATTTAAATACTTCCTGAGTCTTTAGGACAATGAGCCCATTTTATTTTGAAATGATCTGCTTTAAAAAATAAGGTCAGCTGTTCAGTTTTCTGGTAGGTAGGGATCCTAGGTTTGCGAATAAGAGTACATAGCATCGTGAAGATGTAAAATTCCTTTCTTTCGTCTTTGACAAGTGATGTTCTCCCTCGTTTCCCAAGATAAACCCTGAAAGGCCAATGAGATGCGCGCCCCCCCCTTTCTTCTCCAACCATGTCAAGTTTTACTTTTAAGTTTTACTTTTTCAGATTTCTTCTTTGCTACTTTTCTAGATGACCAGGAGAGGCTGACCCTTGATTTGTTTGCCAGACATCATTTTGAACTCAATCTTATTTCGATTTCTTGGCTCTCTGCTTTAAGTCTCTCATGTTACTGTTTCCTTGGAAATAAACCTTTTCTAGCAAAACAGGTACTCATACCTTCCACATTCGTTTTTTAGGTCCCCTTAGACACTGAGGGATTGAAGAAAAAAATAAAGATGTACTCAGAAGGGATCTTATATTCTCAGATGATTTAATAGCAAACACAAAGAAATAAATTAGCTAATTATCTAATTCAATAAACTGAAAATGTAGCAAAAAGATACATCTAGGGAAGGCACAAAAAAGAATTAAATGGAGAATATAATACAACAGTTCTTCAGTAGATTGGTTAAATGAATATAAGAAATGTTTTTTGGAAAAGGCTGACTATAAAATTTCTAGTAACTCTAATTAAAAAAAAAATGTGAGAACAACTCCAGGAATAGGAATTAATAAGGTGTCAGATCTCCCTGAATTAACTACAGATTTTATGTAATTCCAATTAAAATTCCAACAGTATTTTTAAAACTTGACAAAATGATTTCAAAGCCCTCCAGAAAAATATTCATGTGAAATTAGCCAATAAAACCATAAAATTGAACAGTAATAAATGATGACTTATATTAGCAGATATTTAAAAATAACTCAGTAATAAAACCATCCCGAAGGTTTGGTGCTAGGGTGGGAAAGGCAGAGAAATCACCTGAAAAGAGCATTTTGTATTGTTTTGATGGATTATTCAGCAAACTGTCTTGAGGTAACACTCTATCCATTTGAACTAGCTACATGATGCCAGGGTTAGCCAACTCCAATGCCTTCAGGAGCTAGGCAGATAATATGTACGATGAGACATTTAAATAAGGGGTGAAAAAATATAAAACATTATAGAAAGTCTGGACAGAGATGCCTACGTGGGAATAAACTGAATATATAGTCATGAAAACTATGCAAACAGAAACCACCTGGGTATGCAAAGCACTAGTTTCCAATTAAAGAACATTCTTAGCAAGCACCTCTCACTATAAAATTAAATAGGAACAAGAATTCGGCAAAGCAAATACTCAAAGACGACAAATCATCACAGTGAATTGAACAAGGGAGAGGTAAGTGGACAAACTGAGATATCCTTAGATGCTCAAAAGAGCTATACTTGTATCTGTATCTAGATATATTCCTTATCATATTAAGGTACAGAATAACCATGACTGAAAATCATATTACTACCAAAGAACAAAAGTTGGTTGTAGTCATATAATAAGCAAAGGAGTTAGTGATCGTTGGTCAATCATCCTCAGTAACCCTTTACTACTGGTCAATATCCAGCATAATACAAATATGCAGTATTAACACTCATCAAGCATGACCAAAACAAAACCCCTCCTTTGAGTCTCCACTATTTGTAAATACTTCTTGGCCTCTTGTCCCCTCATTCCTTCATGAACACAGTCTTGTCCGTGTTTTGATTATACCATTCTACCAAAACAGCTCTTAGCAAGTTCACCAATGACCTCTGCAGTTTGCTTATAGCTCGTCTTTCCCCTAAACTCCAGATTGCTATCTCTACCTGACTAGTTGACTTATTTTCTTGGGGTTGTAATAAACATATAAAGTTTAACTTGTTCAAAACAATTCTTTGGCCTCCAAACTTGGAATTCCCTAACTGTTCCCCGTCTTGGTAAATGAAACCACCGTGTTCATCCACTTACCAGCCACAAAATTTGAAACTATTCTTGACAATTTCTCTCCTAGTCTATGTCCAACATATCCTTAAATCTATAAGTTCTAATTTAAAATTTCCAACTTTATTTCCAACTTTATTTCTTACAACTCCTAATCTTCAATTATTATAACCCAGACTTACTTGATGTCTTGTTTTTCCTGGAGCACATCAGGAAAGCTTCCAACTTTAGGACCGTTGTATTGGCTGTTCACTCTGTCGGAAATGCCCCCTCTTTGCCCCCAGTCTATACCTCCTTTAAGTCTCTTGTCAAATATGACCTTCTCTGGCTACTCTACTATAAATAGGACCCATTCACCATGTTTTATACCTCCTTTACTCTGTCCACTTACTACCACAGAACATAGTATAATTATTGTCTTTATTATAAATTCCGTGAGTGCTGAGATCTTGGGTTTTTTTAACCATGATTGTGTATCTAGTAGATCTTGTACCTGTTGCTTTTATTGTTCACTTCTAAGTAGGTGACTGTATTAGATTCACATTTTTAAGTTTTATTTCTTCCCTTCAATTCTTATACCTTTCATTTGTTTTCTTTCCTTAAAGAATTGGTCAATACTGAAAATGACATGTTAACCATCAACACTTAAGAGTAAACATAGGCCTTGTCCCTGATCTTAATGGGGCACATATACCGTTTCTCTGTGAAATATCATGTTTTCTGTAGGCATTTGGCATGTACATTTTACCAAGCTAGGGAGTTTCTATGATTTTCCATATTACTAAGAATTTTGTTTTCATCATAGATTGACATTGGAAACTATTTGAGTAGGGAGGAGCATATGATTTTTTTCCTTCAGTCTATTAATGCTTTTAATTGTAGTTGTTTTTAATATTGAAACCATTGTTTTATTCCCAGGGGAAAAATCCTACTTAATCATTCTGTATTGTATTCATCTTACACTGTTGAACTTACTTAGCTCCTATTTTATTTAGGATCTTGCATGTGCATTCATAGCTGAGCAGGGCCTAATTTTTCCTTTTATCATCATCTGGTCGTAGAATCAAGATGAGAGCTGCCCAGTAAAATGTGTTTGGCAGCTTTTTCTTTCTGGTCTCTGTGAAAAGAATTGTATATGATTAAAACTAACTATTCTTCTATACTTTGGTATAATTCACCTATAAAATTATCTTCCTCTTAGCCTGGCATTAATTTGAAGGGAGTTCTTTGACTACCACCATTTCTTTTAATTTAATGGCTATTGATCTATTTAATTTTTCTTTCCTTTTACATTGATATTTAAAATTTTTTTAATGTTTATTTGAGAGAGAGAGAGAGAGAGAGAACGAGCATGAGCGGGGGAGGGGCAGAGAGGGAGGGAGACACAGAATCTGAAGCAGGCTCCGGGCTCTCGGCTGTCAGCACAAGCCCGACGCGGGGCTTGAACCCACACACCATGAGATCATGACCTGAGCCGAAGTTGGACGCTTAACTGACTGAGCCATCCAGGTGCCCTTCCTTTTACATTGACATTGATATGTTATATTTTTCTAATGATTTATATATTAATCTAGATTTTTAAATATTTTGTCATTATTTATAAGTGCTTGCATATGTAGTTTTTTTACATTATTATCTATGTTTTATCATTTTTGTAGAAATCAGCCTTGCTAGAAATCTGTCCATAATTATTTTTTTCAGAGAACCATCCTTCTCTTTTGTTAATCTTCTCTATCATTTTTTATTTATCATCATTAATTTCTGTCCTTATTTTCATTATTTTATTTTTCCTTATTTGGGTTTACTCTGTTCATCTTTTTTCCAATTGCCAGGGTTGATTGCAGAATTTAAAAAATGTTTGTTTTATTCTATCCTACTTTTGAATGTTTATTTATTTATTTTAAGAGAGAGAGAGAGAGAGAGAGAGAGAGAGAGAGCGAGCATGAGTGGCAGAGAGAGAGGGAGAGAGAAAAGTCCCAAGCAGGCTTCGTGCTGTCAGCACAGAGTCCAACCGGGGCTCAGTCTCATGAATCGCGGGAGCATGACCTGAGCTGAAATCAAGAGGCGAACACTTAACTGACTGAGCAACCCAGGCTCAGTTTTATTCTATTTTAAAGCAATACATACTTACTATAAGATCAGACAATAAGAAAAAATAAGAAAATGTAACCCATAAGCTCCCTGCGCAGGAGTAAACATTGTTTATGATTTGATGTATTTTCATCATACATATGTGACATATATGGTCTTATCTGAATATAATTATAAATGTAGATATAATGGGGTATACTTTATACATCTTTTCTCAAACAGGGAGGTTTTGTCTCTCAACTTCTTATTTTGGAAAGTTTCAAATCTATTGAAAAACTTAATAATACAGTAAACACCTAATTTTGGCTTTCATTAAGATTCACCAACCATTAACATGCATTTTGGAACTTCTGAGAGAGACAGTTTACCTTTTGCTGAACCTATTAAAATGGTTTCATCCAAATACTTCAATATATACGTCCTAAAAGCAAGAGCATTCTTCTATACAACCACAGAACATCATCCCATCCAAAGAATTTAACGCTGGTACAATACTGTTATCTAGCTCATAGCTCCTATTCATATTTCCCCAGATTTCCCCAGAATTTCCTTTATGAAAGCTGTTTTGGCTCTTGGTCCAGAATGCAAAAATCACGCACTGAATAGTATTGTTGCATCTTTTTTGGTCTTTTTATTATAGGACATTCCCCACCTTCTTTGTCTGTCATCACAATGGCATATTTGGAATTCACTTCTGCTCACCTGAAGTCTGTTCACAGTATGGATTTGTCTGCTTGTTTTCTCATGATGAGATACAGATTCAACATTACTGGCAAGAGCATGACATATATAATGCTGTGTACTTCCCAATGCTTTCATCACATCATTTAGGAGGTACCTGCTACCAGTTTGTCACTTCATAATTGACAGTGATCCCTTGGAATTTGTCATGCTCCTTCACTTGTAAAGGCGACATTTTGTCTTTGTAATTAACATGCAATCTGTGAGGTGATATTTTGAGATCACATCAGTAGATCCTTGTCCCCCCAAATGTTTACCTCATGATTTTAGTATTCACCAATATTATTTTTCAGATTTATAGGTTTCTAAAATAAATTAAGAATTTATTTTAATATTTATTTACTTTGGAGAGAGAGAGAGAAAGAAAACAATTGGGTAGAGGCAGAGAGAGAGGGAGACACAGAATCCGAAGTGGGCTCCAGAACTCACAAACCATGAGATCATGACCTGAGCAGAAACCGAGTCGGACGTTTAACCGATTGAGCCCCTTAGGTGCCCCTAAAATAAAGTTTTGTTAAAGTACATCAAACAGGAAAATACACAAATCATAAGGGACGATTTTATTGAATTTTCACATTGTGTGTACCAGTGTAAGCAGAATCCAGGTTAAATACATTATCGACATCCTGAAGACCACCTCTGCCCATTTCCGGTCCCAGATTCCCCCAAGGAAAACTCTATTCCACCTTGTATCACTATAGGTTAGTTTTGTTTTTTAAAACATATTTCATATGAATGGCCTCATATGCCATATACTTTTGTATGTGGTTTCTTTGGCTCAGCCTGTTGTGCGAATCATCCATGCCATGGCACCTAGACTGTTGCATGCCATTGCCATCGCCAGTTCAGTAGCAATAGTTCATTCATCCTCCTCGTCCTGTAGTATTCCATTATATGAATACACAATTGATTAAACCACCCTATAGTTAGCGAACATTTAGTGGTTTCCATCCTTGGGTTATTATTAACACTGCTGCTGTGAACAATCTTGGCAAACATAGTTTGCAGGCCCGATACTTAGGAGTAGACTTGCTATTTCATAGGGTACGTGTATGTTCAGCTTTAGTAGATGCCATCAAAATCATTTTCTAAAGTAAATTTACATATGCACCAGGAATGTTTAAGTTCCACTTTTCCTTGAAAACTCTTGGTATGTTAATTCTCTCAAATAATAAGCCTTCATACGTGCATGAAATGGTATCTTATTGTGGATTTACTTTGCATTCTCCTCATCACCAGTAAAGGTTGAGCACATTATAAAATGTTTACTGGCCACTTGGATATCCATCTTTTTAAAGTGACAGTCTTTTACCTCTTTTTTTGTGTGCATATTTTGTGTGTGCGTGTGTGTGTTTGTGGGTTTTTTTGCTTTCTTTATGGAGTTGTGTAGGGTTGCCAGATAAAATATGGGATGCTCAGTTGAATTTGAATTTCAGATAAATATCAAGTATTTTTAGTATAAGCATGGCCCAAATGTTGCATGATACATACTTATACAAAAAAATCATCGTATATCTGAAATTCAGATTTAACTGGGTGACCGGCATTTCTATTTACTAAGTTGAAGGGGGTGAGCATGAGGAGGAGAAAGCAGAGAAATAGAACATATTCATGAAATAGGTTTAGAAATAAAATATTGGGCGTGTTTACTGTCACTCGGAACTGGCTAGAAACAAACGGATCAGAAGCCTCCTAAGTTTCTGAGATAATTTTACAGCCCAGAGAAGCACAATTATTGACCAAAGTTTTATATATAGTTCCAGACCTAAAAGAATTCTTCAACCTTTAACCTTGCAGAATTGACAAGCTTGTTGGGAAGGTGGTGTGGTTCAATTTCAGCATGTTCCCCGGTACCTACTTGAGATGTGGCCAGGCAAAAGAGGACAAAATGAAAAAGAACCTCCCAAAAGGCGAATCCAGACACCATTGGGAACAGTGGACAAGAAATTCTCCCAGAAAACAGAATCAGGTTCTAAGCAAGCAATTGCTCTAGCCCCTAAGTTAGGAGACAGACCCTCACTGTATTTCCCAGCAGTCTTTCAGAAGCTGTTTTGACAGCCATTAACTTCTGTGTGTCTCCTATTTCCCCGTTTAATGGGGGTGATATTGTAGTCATTCTGCTTCTGCTCCATCATTGAAAACTGGGTATCTGAGGGGGGCAAAGCAGATGATTTGTCTTTTTAGTATGTAGGTCCCTGGAATAAGAGGAGCCACATGCTAGACCTTGGACCAAGATGCAGTGACATTTTGGATTGCAGATTGTCTACCTTGGGAAGGAAATGAGTGTTTTTTTAAACATTTGTGTATTTTTGAGAGAGAGAGAGAGAGCACGCGTGCATGCGCACACAAACCGGGAAGGGGGGCGCAGAGGATCCAAAGTGGGCTCTGTGCTGACAGCAGACAGCCCCATATGGGGCTTAAACTCATGAACCCACAAACCTTCAGATCACGAGCTGAGCCAAAATCAAGAGTTGGACGCTTGACCGACTGAGCCACCCAGGCACCCCAGAAATGAGTATTTTCTACGTATAGGAAGAAAAATTGAAGTCTCATTACCAGAAGGGCAGACCGTAGCAGTCAACGCTATGTGTTTACCCCACCACTTCCGCCTCGTAGAAAGTAGGGTTCTACGCTCCTTAGTAGAAAGGCTGTATTTCCTAGTCTTTCCTTCAGGTGTGATGGGATCAACTTTGGCCAAGGGTGTGTAGACATAAATGTTATGGCTTAGTCGGTGTATATAGTCAGGAAAGCCACTATCCATCCCCCCACCAGAGATTATAAGCAAGGAATTGGTTATAAAAAGGTTAGAAACACTGGAAAAGTGAAGGAAATGAGAGCGCTTCCACATTTCTGGAAGATGCAACCGCCAGGGGGCTAACCTGATGGAGGTGGTCCCTGCCACACCCCCCGCTGCTCAGCAGGAACTTAGGACCTGCACTCCTTTGAATGCTGCCAGGATGGCTGCTGACCCTGCCGTTTGTAACCAGTGCAATTGTATTTTCCATGACTTCGGTATCTCAGCTCTCCTTTTTGTTTTCTGCTTGGTCTCTCAGGGTCTGAGAAGGATGTTTAAAATCTCCTGCATTTCTGTCCGTTCTTTATAAAAAGGCAATTGCTGTATTTTGAGATTGCATTGTTAGACCCATACATATTATACTGATGGTCTTCTTGCTTAATTTCCCCTTGTATCTTTATTTATTCCTTAGGATGTTTGGGCTCAATTTATATTTATCACACATTAACATTTCAATCTTAGCTTTATTTTGGTTCATACTTGGCCAGCACATATTCACCCAACTTAGAAATATCTCTGTGTCTTCATTTTAAGGATATTGGGGGGTATTTTTGGAATACGCTTTTTTTAAAAAAAATCCAAACTGAACACTTCTGTATTTTAATTGCTAGAATTAACCAGCTCATATTTACTTTTTTTTTACAGTTTTTTTTTAATTTAAATTCAAGTTAGTTCACATACAGCGTACTCTTGGCTTCGGAAGTGGAACCCAGTGATTCATCTCTTACATACGACACCCAGTGCCCATCACAAAACGTACCCTCCTTAATGCCCATCATCCATTTTTAACCCATTCCCCCTGACCCTCCCTCCCAGCAACCCTCAGTTTGTTCTCTGTATGTAAGAGTCTCTTATGGTTTGCCTCCCTCTCTGTTTTTATCTTCTTTTTCCTTCCCTTCCCCTCTGTGCATCTGCTGTGTTTCCCAAATTCCACATATGAGTGAAATCATATGCTATCGGTCTTTCTCTGACTTTTTTACAGTTTTAACAAGGCTTATATTGCTATCTTATTTCATATTTTCCATCTATTATACTTTTTTAAATTCATAAGTTCCACTGAACGTGTCACTTTTTATTCTGCTTCTTTAAATTTGACTTTTTACTTTTGTTCATATGGCTCACATAGCATAAAACCCACCCTTGTGTTCATTTGCCTCCATTGATTTCTTAAACTTACCAATACCTACATGCCCCTTAATGATGTGAATATGCCCTTGTACATCTTGAATCCTTCCCCTATTCTTTACCTTATTAATATTGTCCCATAATTTAGCTCCAGCATGCTATAAATATATTTTCTAAATGTTTTGGTCTTGGCTTTGTAGGCAAACAATTTTAAAGGTATTTGACCGTCTTTAATTCTCATATATCTTAGAGAGTTCTCCTGAAGTGATTTCTGTTCTCACTTAGAATTACAACTGTACCTCTGATATTTCTTTTTTTTTTTTAAGGTTTATTTTTGAGAGAGAGAGAGAGTGCACACACACACGAGTGAGCAGTGGAGGGACAGAGGATACGGATCAGGTTCTGCACTGTTAGCACAGAGCCCGATTCAGGGCTCAAACTCACCGACTGTGAGATCTTGACTTGAGTCGAAGTCGGCTGCTTAACCGACGGAGCCACCCAGGTGCCCGTCTTTTCTCTTCTTGATGTCATCCATTCTGACAGGTGTGAGGTGATATCTCCTTGTGTTTTTGATTTGCATTTCCTTGACGACTAGTGATGTTGAGCATCATTTTATGTGTCCATTGGTCATTTTGATGGTTCTTCTAAGAGTGATCTTAAAGTGGGTTATTGTGTGACAAGTGTTCTGAGGCTTGTGTGCCTGAGAAAAATCTTATTACATGCTTACATTGGAATGATAAATAGGCTGGATATACATTTCTACATCTAATATTCCTTTCTTTCAGTATTTTAAAAATATTCCATTCTCCTGAATTCATTGTTGCTGGTGAAAAAAATCTCATGTCAATCAGATTTTCATTTTTTTTGAGGGGGGTAAGGGGAGGGGCAGAGAGAGAGGGAGAGAGAGCATCTTAGCTTCCATGCACAGTGTGGAGCCTGATGTGGGGCTCGATCCCATGACCCTGCCTTGGATCATGACCTGACCTGAAATCAAGAGTCAGATGCTCAACAGACTGAGCCACCCAGATGCCTGTTTTGTTTTGTTTTGTTTGATTTTCATTATTTTTGTATTTGATCTACTCCTTCTTCTTAGAAGTTTATAGAATTTTCTCTTTGCTTTTGATGATTCTAAGTTTTATTTTAATGTATGCAGTGAGGTTTCCTTTATATCTCCTGTTGTGTACTCTATTCATTCTTGACATAGGCTTTAATCTTCATTTCTGAGAATTTTATCTTCCTAATTTCTCCATATGTTTCAGTGGCAAAGAATACTAGTATTCATACTATAAATGTTTCTTTTCTCTTCCCCTTGCACACAGCTAAACTACAATTTCCAGCCCTCTAATGGTTGGCTGAGTTCTGGCCAGTGGTGTATAAACGGGAGTGATCTGTACCACCTCTGAGCCCGGCCTCTAAAATATCTCGCATTTGTCTCCTTGTGCTCTCTTCACTCACTGTTTGGCTGGTAAGCACCCAGTGGCACACTTTGAAGGTCTGGAAAGTGAACGAACCGCTGTGTGGTGGGAGCCCGAGTCCCTGAATGACTCTGACCTATAGTTTTGTGAACTTTATTGTGCTAGGCTAGAGGTTTGGGGCGGTTTGTTATAAGAGAATGGCCTCACTTTCCCGACTTAATACAATCCCCGTCACTTTTTTTCTTCTCCTATTTTGGTGCCCCTATCAGCAGTCCTCTGTCCTTTGTATCTCTTTACCCTGCCTATACATTTCCTACTTCTTTATGTTTCCCTGCTGTTTTCTGGGAAAATCTGTCAGGTATGATTTCCCACATTATTGAATTATTTTTCAGCTACATTCACCCTTCTATTTATTCCACCTGTTGTGCTCGTGATTACAAATATATTTTCCTAACCTTTCCACTTGGATCTTTAAAAAAAAAGTTTGTTTCTGTTTTAATTTACTAGTACTGTTCATTATCTAAGAATGAATGTGCGTATCTGTGTATAAATACATACATAAATAAAAACCTTGGTCTCTGTGCTACAACAATTCTATTTCAGTTGGCATATGTTGTTCAGCTCCTATCCCGGAGTTTAACCAGAAAGGCAAGCATATGGCCCAGGAGAATTCACGGTACTCCAAAATTGTTTCTACTTCTTTCCTGCCACTCCATCAGGAAGCTTCTCCGTTCGCAGAGGCAGTGTCGGGACCCGTCCTGGGGGCTCAGAGTGGAGGAGGTGTGCAGGGGGTCCTGGTTGAGGGAGAGGAGTCCGTGCCAGTAGGCAGTTGGGATCTCCCACCTGTTTTGGTTTTTGCACAACTCTGATCTTCATGGAAACAGGCAGGTAAAGGTAAGTAGGGAGAAAAGGCAAGAAAACTTAGGAGCCTGTTTGCATCCTATCCTCTCATGGCCATCCTGCCCCCTACTGCCCTTCGCTCTGAGCCCCCGTCAAGCCCAGCCACGTGTACCGTCTAAAGTCAGCCTTGCGTTTTACCGGGACTGTCTCACATGTCTCCTTTTCTGTTGTTGTTAGTTCCTCTGATTCATGTTTCTTGCTGACTTGTGTAGTTTCTCCGGGGTTCATTTTGAAGAGGGCCCCAGCAGTCCATGTTATTCACCATCTTCACGAGAAATGGAAATGAATTAATACCTACAAAAATGAGCGTGCTGAATGACCCCAATTTTATAAAAGTATTTGTCTCTCTACCCTCTTTTCTGTACTTATTCATAGTTGTGTGGGATGATAGTCTTCTTTATGAAAACTATGATTTTTTCCTGGGTATTGTACCTGGGGTGACATTTTACTTTCCTTTTTGTAATTGTCTCTATTGTTCCAATTACTCATGATGTGTGTTTATCATATGAATAAAAGCAAAGTTATCCTTAAGAGAAAGAAAAAGTGTACGCGATGAATAAGTTGTATAACGTCATTTAACATTCTCTCTTTAGGGTCATCTCACTTAAGAATTTATCTTAGGTTTGTGTTGAGCAATATGCATTTGGGTTTCTAAAAAAATATTAGCTTGCAGCCATTTCCAAAATATCTTCCACTTTCACAAAAATGTTATCAGCTATTTTTCATCTTTCACTTTTTAAAACCCAACTCATCATATTTTGAGCACTTTTCATGTGCCATTCATGGTGCTAAAAATTATTAGCAAACAAATGAAGAATATAGCATCATTCCTTGAAGTCATGGCCAAATGGGAAAGGTACTTACTTACACAGACCACTAATTGTAATCCTAATAAGAATCAAGGAAGATATTCTATGATAGTGTTATAAATGGTGTTCTGTATTAGCCAAAGAAAGAAAACCCTGATTGTGATTATAAGTTATTAGTCATAAGTGGCAAAAGTTGTAAGATTTCAGCTGACTCTTTAAAAAAGTAGGAGGCAGGGAAGAATCTCTTGGTAAGGAATTTGATCTTTATTCATAGTAAGGGTAGCAAACACGATATGCATAGGATCTAGAAAGATTGGAGGAAGAAGGGGATGGGGAAGTCGTAGGGCTGGTAATTTGTGTTTTATTCATTTGCTTAAGAGTTTATTAAGGGCCTACTGTGTACCAGGTACAATTCTGGGCACAGGATATACAGTGATGAACAAAACAGACATGTTCCTGCCCTCATATAGTTTATATGTTAGTGGTAGAGAGAGATAAGATAAATTAGTAAAATAGTGTATTAGATAGTGGAAAGTAGTCAGAAGGAAAGTTAGAGAAAGTGATTGGGAAGTGATTTGTGTTTTGTTTTGCATAAAGTGTGGTAAGCTGAACAGTGGTCCCTGAAAGATGTTTACATCTGAATCCCCAGAAGTTGTGAATGTAGTACATGGAAAGTGTACTTTGCACATGTGATTAAGTTAGGGATCTTGAGATGGGGAGATTATCCTGAATTATTGGGGTTGGAGCCAGGAAACACTCTCAGCACCTAGAGACCTTCCACAGTTCCTTGTCACGTGCCCCCTATAGACATTTTACAACAGGGCTATTTACTTTCTTTCAAGACAACAGGGGCACTTCTTTCTGACTTCCAACCCTCCTCTAGCATTCTCTGATGGAGTCTTACATTAGGTAATTCAGTCAAACGACTGACTATTCCCAAGCTCAAATAAAGGGGATTATATAAGACTTAAATCTTGGGGGCCATCTTAGATTTCTGCCTATCACGCTGTGTTGAATTTGGTCTGTAGGGGAGCAAGGATGATATCAGATAGAACAATCAGAAGGCTATTGTGTTTATCCAGGCCAGAGCTGATGGAGGTACAGTGGAGGTGGTAAGAAGTGGTAAGATTCTGGATGTGTTTTGAGGTTTGTCCTATTTTGAAAATAGAGCAGAAAGCACCTTCTAACAGATCATGAATGAGAAAGAGAAAGAGGGTGGATGTCAAGGATAAGTCCGAATTTCGGGGCCTGAGCAATTGAAGAATGCCATTTATTGAGATGGAGAATACTTCAAGAGGAGCAGGTTGGGGGAAGGCAGTGATACCAGGAGTTTAGTGTGGGACATAACAAATTCAAAAATGCCTACTAGACATGCAGGTGGAGATAGTGAGTAGGTAGTTCAATGCATCTGGATTTCAGGAAGAAGTGCAGCTTAGATGTACGAGTTTGAGCATCATCAGCATATAGATGATATTTGAAGCCACAACATTGAATGAGGCAACAGAGGGAGTGAGGTAGGGAAGACTGAATTCTGAGACATCTCTGCTTCATTCTGGGTTGGGGGCAATGAGGAGGAACCAGCAAATGATCCTGAGAAGGAACAATCAAATGAAGTGGGAGAAAAAAACCCAGAGGGTATAGTGTTCTCAAACGCAAGTGAAGAAAGTACATCAAGAAGCAGGAAGGGGGCGGGGCATCTGTGAGAGTTGCTACTGGTGGGTCCATTGCACATGGCATTGTAGAGTTCACTGGCGACTGCAGTAAGAGAAGTTTTGGGAAGCCTGCTGGGGGTGAAAGCTGCACATTTGAGAATGTTGACTGGCCAATATCCTCCAGGAATCTTGACCTTACTCCTTAAATCTAGATGTCCAAACCCGCACAGCTCCTAGTTCTTACCAGTTTCATGATAAAATATTTATACTAAATCGACCACGTTGCAGCTGTGTATCTGTCTTTCTCCCTTGGTAGTGAGTTCCTTGAAGCTAGATGGTTTCTTTTAGTTCAGCATCTTTAACTCCTGGGTAGGCTCAAAGTAAACAGGAATTGAAAGAAGTAATAAGTGAATGAAAGGCACTGATCTTTCATATTTTTCATACTCCTTGGTCAAAAAAAAAATCTCTTTGCAATTCAAGACAATTGTACCCTTTGAAAAATGTTAGACTGATTGTTCAGCACTCTGAAGCGGCCCTGAGAATGATAAATGAAATAGAGCATTGCCTTAAAAAAAATAAAAGTAGAGTCACATATGAAAGATGATTGATTGATCTTGTGGCTTGAGGAATGTCCGCAGAGGAAATGTTTTTGGGTGGGCTGCTTCTGTCACCTTGGTCTGCGCTATTGTGATAAAATGTCAGGGGACGTGGCGGCTGGGGCGGACTGGTGATTGTGCATGGAATTACTCCGCAAAGAAACACCAGAATATTTCTAATCAAATAAAATAAGGTTTTAGGTTCATTTTCCAAAGTTCCTTTTCATGATAAAAAGTTGAATGTGAAAACAAGAAAGTAATCTTGTTTGCAGAGAAAACTACTGGGAAACTTTGGCTCCCTTGCAAGTTTCCCGGTGTATCAGTGCTATGTTATGATCAGTTCTTATTTTTGTTCAATATGTTAGGCTTGTTTCTGCTATTTCAGGACAGGAATATTAAAATCCTTAGAAAGACTGACAGCATCACACCAGAAACATCCATGTGTACTTCAGGATTACAAACTAGAAGAAGAACAATTTTTCATAATTCCTACATAGTAGTTAAAATGATGCATCTCATTAAGGCATAGGCAGTAGCCTTCAAGAGATTACTTGTATGCGTGAATTACTATAATTAATAACAACAATAATAAGCAACAGAAGTTAGCATTCACTGAACACCATCAATATGCCAGACGTAACATGACAATGATGAGCCAAAGTATATAGATGAAGAAAGTTGAGCAACTCATCAAAGGTCTCAGAGCTCATCAGTAGTGGCTGGGGTGTAAACTCAGGCATCTCAAGCCCAAGAACAGACTTCCTCAACTTTGGGAATGTTTAGGCCAGAAAATTCATTGTTGTGGAGGTTGTTCTGTGCCTCCTAGGATGCAGCCTTCCTGGCCTCCACGCACCACACGCCAGGAGCATCTCCCCGTCGTGACAACTACAAACGCCTCCAGACATTTTCAGATGTTTCCTGGTGAGCAAAATCACCCCCAGTTGAGACCACTGCTCTAAAGTGCCCTACCCACGATGTTCCATGGTCTTCAGGGCAAACTCTAGATACAAGGCAAGAGAAAGTTGAAATTGAATCTCAATTCTCCTCCGTGACCCAGTCAGTTTTTACCATTGTAGCCCTTAAGGGAGAACTCAGTCTTTCACTCAACGGTATTCAGTTGCCTGGCATTTATTGGCCATTTTTATTGTCCCTAGCACTGGAATAGGAACTAAGATTCTAATTAATGTGTTGTTCTGAAGGAAGTAGAACCTCAGCCCGGTGGTAGAATGCCTTTAACAGAGTCTTTTGGTTCCAGAGTGATGTGTCATTTGATTCCAAGAAGGCATTTCTTTATTTCAGTGTTTTCAGTCTGGGCTATTTGTAGTTAAAGATCAGGAAAGTGCATAGATGACAGGGCATTTAGGTGGTTGGAGAAACATCTTGGAGTTAGATCTATAATATAATATATGTTGTTTTCCTAGTTTAAAAGAATGTAAGGGTGCCTGGGTGGTTCAGTCGGTTAAGCGTCCGACTTTGGCTCAGGTCATGATCTCACAGTTTGTGGGTTTGAGCCCCGTGTCGGGTTCTGTGCTGACAGCTCAGAGCCTGGAGCTTGCTTTGGATTCTGTGTCTCTTTCTCTCTTTGCCCATCCCTCACTTGCAGTTTGTCTCTCTCTCTCCCTCAGAAATAAACAAACATTAAAACTTAAAAAAAAAACCAAAACAGTATGCAAACCTATAACGTCTTTTCTGCTGCTGACAAGCCCAGACAGTCCACAGTAATTGAAGGAGATCCTGTGTTCTCCGCATCGCCCAATTTGTATATAACTGGCCAGGGCAGGAATATCTGTGTCATAAACTTTTTGGAGTTGAAGCAGAAAGATGGTAACATAATCGGTATCACAATCCGAGCTTTATCAATTAGTAGGAATAATAACAATACCAACAGTAATAGTTCATAGTGAGTGCTTACAATGGACCAGGTGCTCTGCTAAGCATTCCTTTAAACCCACTCAACCATCCTATCTGCTGGATATAGTCACATTTTACAGATGAGGAAACTGAAGAAAAAAAAAAAAGACTAACATCCCAATGTCCTACAAGCAGTAATTGGCAGAATGGGAATTTGAATGGAGGCAATATGATTCTAGCCCCCACAACAAGGCTATTCCACTTTAAAAATATTACTTTTAATATGCTGGACACTTTCATATACATATGGGTACATGAATATCAGACACACTCTATCCAGACGGGGGAAGGAAGAGGATGTTGGGAATGCTAAAGTATAACCGTTCTAAAAAATCTCTGCAGTTAGTCAAATTAGGTATACACACCCTTTTCACCAGCAGTCTCACTCGTGTGCATGTGCACGCGTGTATCCAAACAAATTCTTACACAGGTCCATAAGGAAACATGCACAGATGTACCTTGCAATGTTATTTTGGGGGGTGGGAATCTGGGGGCAATCTTAATAGTTATTGCTGGGCAAGTGGATCGGGGAAATGTGGTAACCACACGTCTAGAGTACTATGCAATAGTCGTAGGTATTCAACCATATGTAGATACGATACGTGGGTGGTTCACAAAACATAGCACTGAGGAAAGGAAGAAACAAAATGAAGCATAGTGAAATGCCATTTTCATAAATTCCAAATGCATGTACACAGAATAATAGACATTTTGCAAAATGATACAAAGAGAAAGGATGTGTATTAAACAGAGTAGAATGGTTCCATATGGAGGGAAGGAAATAGGAAACACAAATGCCAATAAAATGGAAAAAGAGAAGAGGGGCCTTGCTGTGTACGACAGGATAATACAAATACCTCAACTGTCTACACTTAAGTCCAAAAACAAAAGCAAAACAAAAATATTATCTAATACTGGGTTCCCAACTAACTTCATATGAAAATATAAAACATTGGAAAATTATTTCCACAATAAAAATATAATGGTTTATCTTTTCTTGACTATAGCAGCATTCTTGTATTTGTTTTACAAACGTGAGGAACCATATGGGCCTGCAGGGGAGTGAGTTGCTACCTAGCTATCTGTGCCTTAAGTGCTTGTCCAGCTCCATTCCTGGCCCTCCAAATATATCCACCCTACCTATACTTTAGAGTTTGGGATGGGAAAGTAGCTTCCATGTGGTGAATTTGCCTGGGAGATCCCTTCTACTTCTCAGCTCTCCTTTCCCTGGCTCTTTGATCTAATTGTTTTGATCTCAGTCGTTAAATTCTGTGCTAGTCCTGAATGCTGTTCACCAGTTTCTGCCTCTTCCCCTTTCTGGGTACACAGAGCCATTTTATGGCTTCCTTTGGGTTTGATGGGACTGACTTGAGCTGGCCGAGGTGTCTGACCCTTCTTCGAAAGCGCAAGACCTTGCAAAGCTCCTTTCCACCTGACCCAATAACAGCAAGTTTTGAGACGACAGATGCTCCTTGTGCCTAAATATCTGAGCAACTAACGTGTACACAGAGCGGAGCTAGCTTACACCCGACACAGCATATGCATTTAAAACAAATAGTTCTTAAGCCACTGAGATTTGGTGTGCTTATTTTGTTGCTGAAGTATACCCGAATATATCTGGACTGTATAATTTCCAAGGATTAAATCATTGGTGAAAATAATCACGTTGATCCTAGGATTGTTTCTACTGGGATATCGGTTGGTATGGCTAACGCGCTTACTGAAAACTTGAAAACATCAGTATAGGGCATCCGATCGAGTCAACTTATTGTTCATCTTATATGGTGTCATAGAACAACGTGAACTTGAGTCTAGACGAGTCGTTTATACATTGCTTCTTACTGATTTAAGAACCTTGTTCTTGCCATATACAAAAGGAAGACAGATCGGCAGAAAATAGATTGGTTCCTCTTCAAGTATCATTAGCCATCTCTGGGATTCTTTTTTTAACAGACTTACTGATTTATTTGTGGATGATTTCTCTTGAATGTTTTCCCCCTTAAGAAACAACAATATTAAGCCAACCCTCCTGTCCCATTTCCCTGGCAAATTTGTCAGAACATGATACCTGGTTCAACTAATCCACTCTTGGCTTTTTTCACCATCACTTTTCTATGTAGAAAAATCTCACTGTCATTATGAGATTCTTTTGTTCTCAGTTGAATGAAAAATAATTTGCAATTAATTTGACAGTTACAAATGAACATGTTCTCTTTTGTTTTGTCTAAGAGGTCTGCATAAACACTGCTTTTGAGCAGTGTCTTCAGTGAAGGAAAATGAAGCGCAGCCTTTTAAATTCATGTGCCAAGAGGGATTGAAAACCTGCCATCACCTAGTTGGCATTTCAAAGACACCAGGTCTATAGGTGTGCAAGACGTCTTGGTTTACTCTATACCAAGAGTCAGGGAGAGTCAACTGGATACTTTGTAAATGTATCCTCTTATGCTGGTACGCAGGCACCAGTCTGTGACGGACAGTGAGAGTGGTATTTACTGTTAGGCTCAGTGTGCTGCAGAGAATCTTGTCACTCCCTCAAAAGGTGGAGACTCTGTCCCTTCTCCATGAAACTGGGTGGACTCTTGTGACCACTGTATCTAATGTAGGATGGCAGAAGTGACCCTCGGTGACTTCTGAGACTATCATAAAAGGTGACGCAACTCCGCCTGGTGCTCAGTCACTTCATACGCCCTCTCTCCTTCCCTCTCCGTCTCCCCGCGCTCTCTGCTCGCCCGGGGAGCCCCACTGCCAGACTGCGAGGAATTCTAGGCCACAAGGAGAAACCACCTGGAGGCGTTCCAGCGAACAGACTCCCCTGTGGTCTCAGCCAGCATCCTGTACTCACTGCTAGACGTGAGTGAAGAAGCCTGCAAGACGGATCCAGTCCCGATTGTCACCTGATGGCAGGTGCGTGAGAGATCACAGGTGAGAACCATCTAGCTGAGCACAGTAAATCCCCAGCACTGTGAGAAACAACAATAAATGATTGTTGTGGTTTTTTACACCACTGAGTTTGAAGCGGTTTGTTTTGAAGCCATAGGGAGCTACAACAGAGACCAGCTGGTAAAGTGACTTGCTCATGGTGACGGCCGTTGGGTTGTCACACCCCAAGGTTGGCTTGTCATCTTGCAAGTGCAGACCTTTGACGTTTTGCACCTATAGCCTATTCTTTGGAGGAGAGAAACCGTGCGTGTGTGTGTGTGGATGCTAACAGGAAAATACTCATGGATCTTCATGACCCTTATTCACTGATAATAAATAGCAAGGATTTTAGAAAAATACCGTTAAGCTCTGCAGTAGTCTATCCAGTAGCATTTCATCCTCCATTCTGTTGGTGGTGGGTGGGCAGGAGTTGGGGATAGGGCTTGCATTTAGACGGTACGCTTTCTTTTTTGCGACAGTCCCGAAGAATCCCATAAGATGACAAGTTTAGAGCAAAAAAGAGCCCAGATTGGGTGTCAGACCTCTGCGTGGATCTAATCCTTGCTAGCTATGTAACCTTGAACAGAGACCAAATGAACCAATACTCATTTTTACAGATAAGTAGTCAGAAAGCCAAAGAGGTGAACTGACTTTCCCGAGGTCGTTTACCAGTTCTAAATTCAAATCAGGTGTTCTCTCAACTATACTATACTGTCCAATTTGTGTGGGTGTTTTTTTCATTATGGAGAGGAGAAGGACATTTAACAAGCGTTTATCACTTGCTTATAATGGAGTAAATAAAAGCACCGTGCGCATATTATTCAATTTAATTCTTACAAGGATCCTCTGATCTTGGTGTTGGTGTTACTAAACTATTGAACAGTTGAGTCACAGATAACATGTACAAGAGGCACCATTTAGATTTATACTTGAGTTGTGATGAAGCTGTTTACTCTGCCATCAAATCTTTGTGCCATATCCTTGATTAAAATGGTTTCATTTCCCTTAATGTTTATTTAAAAAATTGGCATATCTTTCCATTTTTTCATCGTTTTTCAAAGTTTTCTCCTTCTCTCTACAACCTAAATTAATACTGGCATTCTTTTCTTTGGCTAGTTCTGTTCCTTAATTAAAAATACATCTTAGGTGTCATGTCTTTCTAAAAATCTTGGAAAGTTATTTCTTTTGAAGTTTTTGAACAGACAAAATCTTAACTGAAGGATCATTTTCATCCATATTGCTGCTCTGTATTCTTTACCTCCAGCCTTTCTGTTTGACTTTGTGGAAAGCATCTAGCTCTGAGCAGTGAAAGGGCATAGTTCCCCTCTGAAGACCACTCCCCAGTGCCTTCATACCTTAGTACCAGAGAGTCATTCTGGCTGACTTCAAACACAAATTAACCCAATGGTGACTTGGGGGGACTGGGCTGTGAATTAAACTATGAGTCCTCCTGTAAAAGCTTGGCTGTTGACTGTACATCATGGGCATCTGGGAATATGATGTGCACTCCATCCATTCCCTTGCTTTATGGGAGAAGATACCAACCATGACCACAAGTGTAGCTTCTACACTAAATAAATTGTAATTATGAAAGCACTTCATGAACTTTGGTGAAAGACATAATGGAGGAATAATGGCTTCCAAAGCCACTTAAAGGGCCTTATAACAGCTCTTGTGTTCTTTAAGCATACAGTGAAATATAAGAAAAGACAAATTTTACACTGCAAGGTTGATTTATTAGAAACGACACATGCTTTGAAGACAGATCTGGTTTTGGTGGGCGGGTGGTATGATCTGTTTGAAACTTAGCTTCCATCCTGATCACATGGGGTGACAGTATCTACTTTGCATGGGTTTTGATTAGAATGAAGAGATAATGTTTTTAAAAGATTTGACAGGCACTTATTAACATATGATAGACACTTAGTAATTTCTAGAAAACAATACTACAAAGATGGTGGTAGATTTGAAAATCCCATGAACTGAAATGTTTTTGGTGGCAAGACAGATCAAGTAAATTCTTGATATGGCAGTGTGCGTTACAGGAGGGAGTTGAAGGGCCTGCGGACATCTGGAAAAAGAGTTTCCAAAGGAAGGTTTTCCAATCCATTTTTTAGGAGAAATGCTGTACTAATTAAACACACCTGTGTGCTTTGTTTGTATCCCACCAGTTCAATACCTGTGACGCACAGAAATATTAGACAAAATTCCTACTTCCCCCGTCACTACGTAGTCTTTTTAACAGGACGTTTACTGATTTCCTGTCTAACTAAATATCTAGTAAATGACATGTCCAGCAACATGTCAGACTCTCGACTCTCATAGAAATATATAGATATGAGATTACATATGTGAAAATTAAAATTTTATTATATAGACAAGTTTTGAAAAAATGTCCAGGTACTAGAAATTAAGAGAATTATAATTTTAAAGTTTACTTATAGAATTATAATAATTATAATTAGTTACGATAATTATAATTATAATTAATTATAATTATAGAATTATAATTTTAAAGTTCGGCATTGAATAGGAGCCAATATTGCAGTGGCCCATAAAGTTTCAGTGTTCCATGTATGCTTTAGTAGGGAGATTAGTTTCTAACACAAATGGGAACAAGACATGTGACCCAGAATCTACAGGAGAAAGAGAAACTACACTTCTTAACATAAAGCAAAATGCCTTCAAGGGGCACCTGGGTAGCTCAGTCAGTTGAGCGTCCGACTTTGGCTCAGGTCATGATCTCACGGCTCGTGAGTTCAGGCCCCACGTCGGGCTCTGTGCTGGCAGCTCAGAGCCTGGAGCCTGTTTCAGATTCTGTGTCTCCCTCTCTCTCTGCCTCTTGCTTGCTCATGCTCTGTCTCTCTGTCTCAAGAATAAATAAACCATTAAAAAAATTTTTTTAAATGCCTTCAAGAGCTGTCCTATCTGGCGAGAGAGAGAATGGTTTTTAATAATGTCCTGAGGAATTTGTGAGGAAGTTTGCCATCTGAATCTGACCAAAACCTTTGGTATGGTTCAGCCTCCAATATATTCTTTTAATTGAAGTATAATTAATATGCAGTGTTACATTAGTTTCAGGTGTACAATATGATTCAGCAATTCTATGCCCTATTCAGTGCTCATCACGTTAAGAGTACACTCTTAATCCTCTTTGAACCCACGAACCGGGAGATCGTGACCTGAGCCGACATCAGACACTTAACCAACGGAGCCACCCAGGGGCCCCTACACCCCATTTTTTTATCCATTCATCTATGGATGGACACTTGGGTTGCTTCCATATCTTAGCTACAAAATAATGCTGCAGTAAACATAAGGGTGCAGGTAGCTTTTCAAATTAGTGTTTTTGTTTTCTTAGGTAAATACCCAGTAGTGGAATTACTGGATCATACAGTATTTCTATTTTTAATTTTTTTTTTTAGAGAGCCATGGATTCTAGCCATTCTGACTGGTTTAAGTTGGTATCTCTTTGTGGTTTTGATTTGCATTTCGCTGATCATTAGGGATGTTGAGCATCTTTTCATGTGTCTATTGTGTTTTCAGGTCCTCTGCCCATTTTTTAATTGGAATGTTTTTTTTTTGTTTTGTTTTCGGTGTTGGGTTGTATAAGTTTTTTAAATATATTTCGGATATTATCCCCTTATCAGATACATTATTTGCAAACGTCTCCTTCCATTCAGTAGGTTGCCTTTTTGTTTTGTTGATGGTTTCCTTTGCTGTGCAGAAACTTTTCATCTTGGTGTAGTCTCAATAGCTTATTTATACTTTTGTTTCCTTTGCCTTAGGAGACGTATCTAGATAAATGTTTCTATCGCTGATGTCAAAGAAATTGCTACCTCTATTTTCTTCTAGGAATGTAATGGTTTCAGGTGTCACATTTAGGTCTTTAATCCATTTTGAGTTTGTTTTTGTGTGTGGTGTAAGAAAGTGGTCTTTTTTGTTTAAGACTGTATTTTCCCCATTGTATATTGTTGCTTTCTTTGTGTTAGATTAACTGACTATTTAAAACAAAAGCTATTGTTTTAATTTGTCACACTGACAGATTAAAGGATTAAGAGGGAAAAACATGTTATAATCTCAATATATACAGAAAATGTATCTGATCAAACATAGTGTCCATTCATGATTTTTAGAAAAGCTCTTGGTATACTATAAATAGATAGATTCTCTTAGCCTAATAAAAAGAATCTACGAAAAAATTCTATTCAGTACTATAATAGAAGGCTCAACCATTGCAATAAGAGAAGAGAAAGCTTTTAAAATGTAAGAGAAAAGAAAGAATAAAAAGGAAGAAATAGGGTTACTTGGGTGGCTCAGTCGGTTAAGTGTCCAACTCTTGATTTTGGCTCAGGTCATGATCTCGTGGTTCGTGAGATCGAGTCCCATGTTGGGCTCTGCCCTGACAGCATAGAGCCTGCTTGGTATTCGCTCTCTCTCCCTTCTCTCTGCCCCTCTCTCTCTCTTTCTCTCAAAATAAGTGAAGTTTAAAAAAAGGAATAAATAAAGCTGTCTTTATTTATACATGCTAGTTATCTACACAGAAATTTCAACAACCTCTACCAACTAATAGAACTGAGAAAGTAATAATGTTTTGGGGTAAACAATTTGAAATAATTTATAACTCTCCTGTATAATGAAGTGGCAATAGCCAATGTGAAACTCTTATTACCAGTAAGATCTTTCTGTTTGTTATAACAAAAACCCAAAAGCACCTAGTAAAAAAAAATCTCACAAAAGTTGTGAAAGGTTTTGTGGAGAAAATGACAAAACCTTAATGAAGGTGATGTATTAGGGTTCTCCAGAGAAATAGAAGTTATGGGGTATATGTAGAAAGAGATTTATTGTATGCACTTAGCTCACATGATTATGGAGACTAATTCCCACTGTCGGCAGTCTACGTGCTTGGAGGTTCAGGAAAGCTGGTGTTATGGTTCCAGTCCAAACTTAAAGGCCTGGGACCAAGGGTATGCAGTAGTTTAAGTCCCAGTCTGAGTCCAAAAACTTGAGAACCACGAGAACTGATGCCCGAGGGCAGGAGAAGGATGCAGGTCCCAGCTCAAGCCGAGAGCAAATTTGCCTTTCCTTCATCTTTTTGTCCCAGCCAGGATCTCACGGTGTTGGATGATGCCTGTCTGCGTCGGTGAGAGTGTTCTTCCGGACTCAGTCTACTCCTTCAAATGCTAATCTTTTCCAGAAACATCTTCAAAGACACACTCAGAAATAATGTTTTACCAACTATCCGGGCATCACTCAGCCCAATCAAGTTGACAGAAAAAATTATCACAAGCCATAAAAGAAGACCTTATTGTGTAAGTTAGGGGTTGTGTTCAGGTGCTCATAACAAGAAGCATTACGAGTGGACTCACGTGGTTTACTTCTCTCATGTAAAATGAACCACGGAGGAGGTTGGTTAGGGTTAGTACAGTGACTACCCAATGCACTCAGGGAGAGCTTTCTTGAGCTTTTCCCTCTACCCTCCTTAGCATGTGACTTTTATCATTTTCGTAATCAAAGGAGGGTTCACCCATGTCCAGCATAGCGTCAAGCATTACAAGCTTGAGGAACGGGAAGGATGAAGGGCAAAAAAACAGTTGGTGCTGCTGAAGGCTGCCTATTTGCAAAGAGCTTTCCTAGAAGTCCTGCCCAGCAACTGGTACTTATATTTTATTGGCCAGAAAGATGTCACATGGCCCTCCCTACCTGTAAGGAGGCTGTGAAATGCAATTTTCCTCGTGACGATATTGCTACTCTGAACAAAATTGTTGGAAGGAGGCAGTTTGGATATCGTATAGGGAACCAGGAGTCCACTGGCACACTCAGTAACCGGCGAGCGATTCCTAGTTTATACATTATCAAAATGATGTGAATTCTGCCCTAATTAATATATGGAGCCAATGCAATATTAATTAAATTTATAATTGGATTTTTTTCATGGATATTGAAAAATTCACATGAGAGGAAACACAGCATAGTAATTAAGATGACAAACTCTGGAGCCAGGCTGATTGGCTTCAGATCCAGGCTCTGCCACTTACGTGTGACCTTGGGAAATTAATTAACCTCCCTGTGCTTTAGTCTCTTCATCCGTAAAATGCAGATGACGATAGTAGTAGCTCATAGTGTTGTTTGTTGTAAGGAACAAATGAGTTACTGTTTTTAAAGCACAGTGAACAGCACCTATCGTATATTAAGTGCATTGTATTTGTTAAACATATATGAACATACAAAATAAAAAAGGAACCAAGAAGATCCAAGATAATTTTGAAGATGACTATGGAGTCCTATTACATACCATAAATTATTATAAAATGGTAGTAATTAAGGCAACATATTATTGAGGCAGGGATAGACAGACCCATGCAATAGAATTCACCTAGAAACTGTTGGAAACACACTAGGGAACTAGGCATATGACACAGGTGGCAGTAAAACTCAGAGGGGAAAGAATAAGATTGTCAACAAATGATGCTGGGAAAATTGGTTTTCCATATGGAAAAAAATCCTATCCCTAACACAGTGTATTCAAAGATTAACCACAACATACTCCTAGATAGATTTTAGATGTATTAACGATAGAATAATTTTCGATAAGTGAACTTTAGAGCCGTTATAAAAACATCAGAGAATATCTCTGTTACCTCCAGGTATGAAAGAATTTCTTAAGCAGAATAAACATGGACTGCCAAGGAAAAGATTGGTAATCTGACCACATAAAAATTTGAAACCTTTGACCAATTAAACAAAAACACGATGAGAAAATAAAAAGTTAAACCACAAACTTGGAAAAGAAATGTATGAAGCATAATACCGATAAAAAATTAGTAACCACAATACATAAATAACTCCTACAAATAAAGAGTCAACCCAAAATAAGATAGGAGAAGAAAAGATATTGTTAGGTACTAGATAAAAAGAATGGTGGTGGGGTCTGTATTTGTCTGTATCTGAAGAGATGCTAAGTGCATTAATGCAGTATCATTTCATATTCATTAGATTGGTACAAATAGAAGTTCTGATATTCCCGGGTGCCTGGTTAGGCTCAGTCGGTCGAGCGTCCAACTTTGGCTCGGGTCGTGATCTCACAGTTGGTGGGTTCGAGCCCCATGTCAGGCTCTGTGCCGACAGCTCAGAGCCTGGAACCTGCTTCAGATTCTGTGTCTCCCTCTCTCTGCCCCTCCCTAGCTCATGCCCTGTGTCTCTCTCTCTCTCAAACATTAAAAAAAAATAAATAAATAAACTAAGTTCTGATATTCCAACATTTTGAGAAATTGTGGAGAAATTGGATGTCTCATGTATTCCTGGTAGGAAGATGAATTGGTATATAACTACTTTGGAGAGCAACATGCCAATTTCATGTAAAGTTGAAGATGCACATATTGTATGCATCAGCAATTCTACTTCTAGGTATAGAGAGTATCTCTTACATGTAAAAATTTATTGAGGGATGATTATGTGTCAGGTACTATTCTGAATGCTTAATGAATTGTCTCACTGAACCTTCATGACAACTATATGACATAGGCGCTGTTATTGTTCCCATTTTATAGACCTTGAACCAAGTCAGAAAGGTTTAATAACTTGCCCAGGTATATAGAGCTAAAAAGCCAAAGACTTGGGATTGAAACACAGGCAGTCTGGCTCCATAGCCTGCATTGTTTGCTAGCACTATGGTATCTTTAATATATAAAGGTTTAATTCAGGGGCTCCTGGGTGCCTCAGTCGGTTTTGCGGCCACCTTTGGCTCAGGTCATGATCTCACAGTTTGTGAGTTCGAGCCCTGCGTCGAGCTCTCTGCTGTCAGCGCAGAGCCCACTTTGGATCCTCTGTCTCCCCCTTTCAGTGCCCCTCCCCCCTGTGCTCCCTCCCTCCCTCTCTCTCTCTCTCTCTCTCTCTCAAAAATAAACATTAAAAAAAAACACAAGCCCCCACAAAGGTTCAATTCAGTTTTGTTGGTAATAGCAAAATAATAATGATTCATAAAATTACCTAAGAGTTATTTGCTACAAAATGACTGAATAACTTGTTAGTCATCATATAATAGAATACCATGTGCCAGTTAAAATAAATGATGAAATAGATCTGCATGTATTAATACAGATCTCAAAACATAAAATTATGGGGATGCCTGGGTGGCTCAGTTGGTTGAGTGTCTGACTTGGGCTCAGATCATGATCTTGCGGTTTGTGGGTTGGAGCCCAGCATCGGGCTCTGGGCTGACAGCTCGGGTCCTGGAGCCTGCTTCCGATTCTGTGTCTCCCTCTCTGCCCCTCCCCTGCTTGCACTCTCTTTCTCAAAAATAAATAACAATAAAAATTAAAAAAAAAAACATTAAACATAAAATTATGTGATAAGGCAAAAATGCAGAAGGATTCGTACATTCTTTGTGTAATTTCCACAAGTAATACTTGTAGTAATGAACACAAACATATTTAATAAAATATGAAGCTATGGGCAGAAGTCCTGTATACTCTAAAATAATGGTCATTGCTGGATGGGAGTGAAATTATGGGATTAGGGGACTTCAACTAGATTTTTTTTTTACGTTTATTTATTTTGAGAGAGAGAGCGAGAGAGAGAGAGAGAGAGAGAGAGAGAGAGAATGCATGAGTGTGGGAGGGGCAGAGAGAAAGGCAGAGAGAGAGAATCCCGAGTAGGCCCTGCATTGTCAGCACAGATCCTGACATGGGACTCGATCTCAGAAACCATGAGATCATGACCTGAACCAAAATCAAGGGTCAGATGCTCAACTGACTGAGACACCCAGGTACCCCTGTTATTTAATATTTTATTTTTGTAAAAGTTGGAGGGAAATTCCTAAACCTCAACAACAAAAGGACTAAAAACTTAGTTTATTATTTTTTTGCTTTCTTTGTTCTTTTTTTTTTTTTATTTTAGTCTTATAATTTACATCCAAGTTAGTTAGCATGCAGGGCAACAATGATTTCAGGAGTAGATTCCTTAATGCCCCTTCCCCATTTACCCCATCCCCCCTCCCACACCCCCTCCAGGAACCCTCCGTTTGTTCTCCATATTTAAGAGTCTCTTATGCTAAAAACCTAGTTTACAAAATGGGCGGAGGACTTCAACAGACTTTTCTCCAAAGAAGATATACACATGGATAACAAGCCCATGGAAAGATGTTCAACATCCTGAGTCATTAGGGAAATGCAAATCAAAGCCATACTGCAAATCAAAACCTCTTTATACCAACTAGGACGACTATAAAAGTGTCGATAGAGGTGTAGGGAAATTGGAACCCTCGTACATTGCCGGTGCGCATGTAAACTAGTGTGGCCACTGAGAAAAACAGTTTGGTGGTTCCTCCAAAGCTAAACATATAATGATATGACCCAGGAATTCCACTCCTAATGGAAAACAGGGACTCAAAAAGGTACGTGTAGGACAGCGTTCGTTGCAGCATTACTCACAATAGCCAAAAAGTGCGGATGACACAGTGTCCATCAACAAGTGAATGGAGAAACAAAAGGCGGTAGATGCATACAATGGAATATTATTCAGTCATAAAAAGGGATGAAATTCTGACGCATGCAAAAACCTGGATGCACTTTGAATACATTATGTTAAGTGAAAGAAGCCAGACACAAAAGATCAAATATTGTACGGTTCCCCTTACACGAGGTACCTAGAATAGGTCACAGGGACAGTGAGTAGGTTAGAGGATTACCAGGGGAATGGACAGTTGTCACTTAGTGGGTACAGAGTTTCTGTCTAGGGTAAAAAAGTTTTAGAAATAGACGGCAATGGTGGTTGCACAACATCAATTACATTCTGAACATAATGACACCGAACCATATGCTTGAAATTGGCTAAAATGGCACATTTTATGTTACATAAATATATATATGAAATTGGTTAAAATGTGCCCATTTTACCACAGTATTTTAAAATCTGAGACAAATATGGCTAAATGTTAACATTTTTATATGTAGATGATAGATATATGGGTTCTATCTTGTTTGTATTTCTTGAAATCTTGGAAAGAATATAGTATTGGAGAAAGAGAAAAATAACGTGGGAAGGTTTGAGATTTCTGGATATAGGGAGTTCGTTAATTGACTTGCCAATGATGTCACAGTGCATCGTATTAAATATTAAAATTAATGCATTAAAGCAACCCAAATCCGCTCAAATGATTTGGAAGCTGAAGGAATGCATGCTTTTCTGTGTGCAAACGTTTTAAATTCATTTGACTGTCAAGCAGACCAAGGGTCATGCACCTTGACAATGTCAGCAGTTTGGGGAGAAAGCTGCATTTAAATTTTAAAAGGCAAGCAAAACAGATGTACTACATTTGCACTGTTCACATTAGAATTGCAGGCTCCGAATCAGCAGGAAAGAGTGCTCTCCAGGCGACTTCCAAGTCTATGTCTAATTGTGTGACAATTTCTCCTATTTTATGTCCTATCCATATATTCTACAGGAAGGAGACCTCTTTTGACATGAATTTTCTAAGAGGAGCTTAACTAGTGGTTCATTCTCAAGTATTTGAGGTTCTTAAAACAATTGAAGCTTATGTTTCTATGGTAAGATTAAAAAAAAAAAGAGTGACTTGAAAATAGTTTGTAAGTGTGCCATGTTAATAAGCCACGCTGGTCAGGTAACAGAACTGAATTCAGATTACGTGTCTATCTGTTACTAACTGGGTGTCGTTGATCCAGTTGCTCTGTCTAGGCTTCCATCTCATAGAAAAAGAAATGGGTTGACACCAGATTGTCTCTGACGATCAGCCACTCTCTACTAACAAGGTCCTTTCTTATTTTATCAAGTAAGGGAAAAGTGATTCCAGAATCTCAACATAAAAGCTGTTTCAAATCGGTTTCTCATGGACAGTGGCTGTGATGCCAAATAATTGTTTTTTCATTTTCTTTTAGGTACATTTAGCTAGCAGGACGAACACAATTAAGAGGAGGGTCAAACTAATGGCAGGTTCATGATGAATGTAAACGTTCTTTATGGTACAAAATATCATGTGCAGGAGTTCAGTTTTCAAAACCACCAGCCTGTCCGCTTGCTTGTTCCATTGCAAAGCTGTTTTGTGTACACCAAGAGAGTGGGGGTAAAGTTTTGTTTTGTTTGACTTCGGAGTTTTCTTCTTATAAAGGGAAGTCTGTATTGGTCCTTCAAACGTAATAGACAGAAGAAGTAAGGCAAATAGACACCCATTATTCTAGACCACCCTGTCCAATAAAAAGATAATGTAAACTACATGTGCAAGTTTAAGTTTGCCAATAGCCGTCTTGAAGTTTAAAAAGAAATGACTGCAATTAATTTTAATTATTTTCTTTAACATGATATATATTAAAGCATCACCATTACAACACATAATTGATATTCCAAAGAAACATTAGTGAGCTATTTTGCCTTCTGTTTTCTTACTTGGTCTTTGAAGTGTGATGTAAACTTTATACTTAGACCACATTTCAGTTTGGATTAGCCTCCTTTCGAGAGTTCGTGGCTATCATATTGGACAATGCAGGTCTAAGAAAAGGTAATATGGCTTTGAAAAATAATTTAGTGACAAGTATCTCCAGCCTTGATGGGCACACAGGTCACGAGTGGAGAAGTGCACTCCTTTGCATACAGAGCCCAGACCACTTGGTGGAGGAAGATGTTTAGTCCAGTTTCTGCTCTGCGAAATCTAAATGTTAGCGAGATCCCTCGGGGCGCCCAAGTGGCCAGGTTAGGCCTACGTGCAGGTAGTTGCAAAGTGGAATAGTTTTGCAAAATTAATTTTTGCGAGAGGTGATTCCACTGCAAACTTCAAATGAACTCAGTTCCAATGAATTTGATTGGTTGATTATTTAGACACAGTATCACAATATGTGTAAGAGGCTGTTGGTAGAGGATAGGCTGTGATTTGTCATTTTCTTCTTATTGCTGGGCGGTGTCTCCTAGAAAAAGTGTGCCTGACTGGAATAGCTATGCTGCAGGCATTCATTGCATATTTGTATATGGCCTTTCATAAACTAAGAGGTGGCTCTTAGGGCAGTCTCTCAACTTCCCGACATCAAAAAAAAAAAAAAAAAAAAAAAAGAAAGAAAGAAAAAGGGTCTGAGAGATGTCGGATGAGTCAGAGATGTGAGATGTCAGAGAGTCCTTTGTCTTTTATTTCTTAGTGGAAGCCCTCAGGCCATCACTCAAGAACTTTTCCATTTTTTTTTAATTCTTAAAAAATGTTTATTTTAGAGAGAGACAGAGCATGAGTGGGGGAGGGAGACACAGAATCCAAAGCAGGCTCCAAGCCCTGAGCTGTCAACATAGAGCCCGACGTGGGGCTCGAACCCACGAACCGTGAGATCACGACCTGAGCCGAAGTCGGATGCTTAACCGACTGAGCCACCCAGGCGCCCCAAGAACTTTTCCATTTTTAATTTACATACCCACAGATGATAATAAGAAGGATGATCTTACCTTCTACTTGTATTTAATTTTTACTTTCACAGTTCCTTACACGTGTATGACTTTCATTTCCACAGACTTTCTGCAAGTTAGAGATAGTGATCCATCCCCTCTCCCTTAAGACCTTGGACATTGAGATCAGGACAGGTGTCTGAATCTGCCTCTTATCTCGTAACGTGAATGCTACCACTTGTCTCATACAGTCTTGGGTTTAAAGAAGAGCATCCTTAGAACGTATTGCATACGGTGTGTGATCATTAGATGTTAGTTATCCTCCTTAATAGAGACTTAAATGAAGAATTTAGCAAACTGTATGGGCAGTTTCAGACATAGGACCATCACAATAGCTAGAGTAAACATTTTGCATGTAAAAGCATTGACGCACAGACCTAGAAGAATCTGTGATTTAACTTAATAGCATGCTTTGAGGAGCTACAACATGCCATGCACTGTGCCAGGCACGGGTGATCTACTCTCTAAGGGACAGAAGGCAAGGAGGGGAAGTGGGTTGCTCATGTTCACATGGGTAATGCGTAATGACAGTGGCACAAAGATACAGGTTTTCTAATAAGTTCCGGCTCTTTTCATGACACTACTTCCGTCTCTTCTCTCCCTAAACTCTGAACAGATTTGTTATTTCGCTTGTGAGTCCACAGAAACAGCATACTGGAGGCAGGCTGGAGAGTACTTGAGTCAGGCATACCGACAGCAATAGTGACAGTTGACATCCCGGGCTCAAGGGAGGAAGCAAAAACACACTACATTCTTAACAGTCCATGACAGTATCTCAAGTTCACAATGATGACCCTGGGTCTTCTAAAAATAGAGCCGAACATATTAAAAAAAAAACCCTCTAAGTCAGAAAGATTTTCATCAACATGGTTAAAGTAACATGACAGCGGAAAAGATTATTAGACAATGTGTAGCCAAGTTGTTTTCAACTGCTCTTTTTACAGAGCTGCCTGGGAGGCCACTGACTACAGCTTAAGCCTCCATATAAAGTTTCATTTGACAAAAGAGGTCCAGATATGTGTATATACACACACTGTATGCATGCCTGTATGTTATGTATATATTATGTGTGGTATGTATGCCGTCTTTCTATGTGTCTATCTATCCATCTATCTGTCTGTCCATCCATCCATCCCAACACTGATGTAGTTCAACCACTTTCTGTTGCCCTGCAAGCCTTCCTCCCCACCCTCCTTTCCCTGAGACTACTAGGCAGGACCACTAGACTAGTTCTTGGGATCTCTAGGCTGGGTATATGACTCAAGATGGGCCAAGGAGATTCCCTATCCCAGTAGTTTAAATTATGCACAGACATAAACAGACTGAAAGGGGTTGGAAGCAGTCCCCTCGAAAGGGAGTTCATGAGTTCCTTTTGCACTAATCTGCAGGGCTACTCTGATTCTCATCCTTCCCAAGGTTTGATTATCTAGCTCTTCCTTTGATTTGGTGAGTCGTCTCAGTATCCTTTCAATAAATCACCATTGCTCAAGTTAGTCAGATTTGGTTTCTTTTGTTTGCAACAAAGCTCCTTAAATGACAGCCTTGGGTAGTGAAAGTGATTTGCTCAAAGTCACATAGTGAATGATAAAAACTTGACAAGGTGACAGTCTCCTGACCCCCAATCTGGTCTCTGTAGCCAGATGTATACTCACCCCCCTGACTCCCAAGGTGGAAAACCCCATTCCTTAGTGATTCTGAATGAATGAGGCATCACTATGTGAGGCCAACACAAAACTGCGGGTTAAAATGAAGCAAGGGCTTTTCGGCCCCTGAGCATAAAACATACCAACACGGTGCATGTTCTTCGCATAGCGCTTTCTCCCCCAGACTTGCTTGAAGACCAAAATGTCCAGAAAAAGAAAGGCTTGCTCTCCTTGTTTTGGTATACTGAACCTGGCAGTATCTTCCTACACGAGGAAGTGATTAACTGTGCTTCAGCTCCGAAGCAGTCAGGGTCCCGTAGGCTTTGCCGTGATAACAAGCAGATCTTGAAACGTCAGTGGTTTAGCGCATAGAAGTATTCTCATTTGTACACGAAGCAGGCCACCGGGGCTCTGCTCGCCCTGCAGACTGGGTCCCTTCCACGGGCGCCTTGGAGAGCCGGCTCCTTTGTATCTTGTGGTTCTGCCATCTCACCGGGAGGCCTCTGCGATCACACTGAAGGCTCAGACCCGGCAAGGGCTTTTCATTTCCTCAACTCAGAGGAGACCATGCACTTCACTTCTGCTCAAATTGGTTTACCTGGTGTATTTGGTGCCGGCACTGGATAATTTTGTAACGCGTTCCGCCTCCCCATGACACCATTATTTTCGGTAATGGTCGTGGCGTAAGGTGACTAATAAAAATGGCCAAACGGTCGGTGAAAATTTGCTGTGATTTTCATATCACGCCTATAAAAATACAAAGCGAAGAGTAAAATCAGTATCTAGTGCAAAAAAGAAAAGAGTACTAGAATGATACTCGTATTTATATAAAGGTGGTTTTTGAAAAAAGGGAGAAATTGCAACCACATATTGACATGACCCACTAATAATAAAAATAAGATTGGAGTTTCTGACTTTAAGAGTTTTGTACATGTGTCAGTGATTCATCAAAATCAGCCACCTATTCATGTTCACCCAGTGGATTGAAAAATACGTGTATTAGGTTCAATTTTAACTGTTTTCCACATGCAATGAGAGATTTACACATAATTGGAAAACATGTTAAACATAAGGGTAAGTTTGGTAGAGACTTAAAGACTCCAGTTTCACAATAAATTGCAGAAATTATAATACTGTCCATGTATTTGTTTCTTTGGCATTGATTCCAATGGCCTTTACGTATTTCTGCAGTCAAAAAAATTTTTTTAACTTTTAATGTTTTTATTTTTGAGATAGAGAGCGAGCACTCGTGCTAGTGGGGGAGGGGCGGAGAGAGGGGGAGGGAGGGAATCCCAAGCAGGCTCTGCATTGTCAGCACACCGCACCGCCCCATGCAGGGCTCGAACCCAGGAACTGAGATCGTGACCTGAGCTGAAATCAAGAGTCAGAAGCTTAACCGACTGAGCCACCCATGTACCCCCCCCTCAAAAATTGTTTTAATCGCAAATCAAAATGTTAAGTAGTGACATAGCATGAGATTGGTGGTAACTTAAATTCGGAGTCTTTGTCCTCGCAGTCACCGTGCTGTCACGGTTTATTTTGTATCCACTGCTTACAGACAAGGATATGTATGGAGTGCCACAGGGGTGGGAGACAGGAAGTGTCCTCTGAGGAGCTCAAATGATTCCAAACTCTGACAAACTCAGTCTTTTTTTTTTTTTTTAACGTTTATTTATTTTTGAGACAGAGAGAGACAGAGCATGAACGGGGGAGGGTCAGAGAGAGGGAGACACAGAATCTGAAACAGGCTCCAGGCTCCGAGCCGTCAGCACAGAGCCCGACGCGGGGCTCGAACTCACGGACCGCGACATCATGACCTGAGCCAAAGTCGGCCACTTAACTGACTGAGCCACCCAGGCGCCCCCAAACTCACTCTTAAAAGGAACTTGTATAGCCGAGTCTGTGTGTCAGGGCTGACTGTCTACCTGGCAGTTCTCCAAATTAACTTCCCTGTACAATATAATGTTTCTTAAAGAATAATAACAAAGTGCTAATTGGAGACTAAGATATATACTATTGAGACACAACAGTAATCACAGTAATTGTTTCCAACTTTAAGCATACCAAAGTATTTGTTTTCAGGGAGGAGTGAGGTATTACTGACACTATTTAGAATTGCCAGAACAATGTGAAAACAGGTTGGTTGTAAATTCTCTCCAGATCTGCATCCTTGTTATACGCGCGCCGGTGGACTGCTTCCGCCTCCATGGTCGTGAGGCACCACTGGCCCGCAGTCCATGGACCAGAACTAGCTACTTGGCCCTCCTCCCCTGCAAGGGGTCTGGGAGGTGTGGGGGAGCATACTGATTTTCAGTGCTGTGGCTGGGTCAGCCAGCTCTGTGACCCAGATGGGGCAGGACATTTCCAATCGAAGGGTGTGCGTGTGTGTGTGTGTGTGTGTGTGTGTACTCAGAAATAGCTCAGGCGGCCATGGTTTAGACTCTATTGGGTCTGGCAGATCATGAGGGTAGATTCACCTACTTTAATGGACAGGTTTTTCAAATAAGGCCATAGGATCTTTTTCAGAGAGGATTCAGGAAGAACATTACAAAATCATAGCTTTGAGTCAGAGGGATTAATTTTCTGATTGCTTTCTGGGCCTTCCTTTATTCTCAGAATTCAGTGCTACCTTTTGGGGATTGATCATCCTCCAGATAAGCTGCATCCTGTCATCTGGAACAGATAAAATTGGGAAAATATGCAGTAATGTAGTGTTTTCAAAATGTGCTTGCTAAGAATCACTTGGGACAAACTTGTTAACTACATAAATTGCCAGACCTTTCCCGCAGGAAATTCTGCGGTAGTTCTGGGTTGGGGCCCAGATGCTGAATAAGTACATTAGGTGATCCTTATTTTCAGGCAATTTTGCTTAAGAGCTATAAGAGTAGTTAGAAACCTGGGTTTGGTTCTCTGTTTAATGTTCGAGTTTCCCGGTGTTTGGAGAGAGAACGATTTTTGGCTGTCTCGTCCCGACAAGGCACGTCCCAAACAAAGCAGAATTGAGCGTGGTACACAAGGTGTAGTAAGTAACAGAACACATTTTTTCAGGTTGTTTGTGGGGATAGGGGGACAGAGACCTAGAAGGCAGTGCTTTTCAATAGGACTTGGGGCCAAATATATTGTAGTTTAAAGGAATTTTCCAGGTGCCTTTAATATGCATTTCACTACTTCTAAATCAGTAGTTCTCAAATGTTCGTTGTGCGTGGAATCACCTGGGTAGGTTAACAGATAACTGGGGCCCCACTCCCAGGGGTTCTAATGTAATTGCTCTTGGGTGTGGCCCAGGCGCTGGATTATTTTTAAGCTCCAAGGTGATTTTAATATTCATCCACAATTGGAACCCACTGCCTAGATTGAAATTCTGTGATCCATAGTGATAGGCGATCGTTCTGTAAGTGGACAGGCATGCGGTTGATAGAGAGAAGCCACAGGAAATTTAATCAAGGTTTCGCTTGAAACCAGGAGAGACTGGCAGCAAGTTGTGGTGATCTGGGTTTGCATACAGTTTAGGTCAGTGTTCCAGACTCTGAAAATTCTTGGAATAACGGACTTTGAAAAATGCCTGGTACAAAGACGACAGTCAATGTGAAATCCGTGAATGACAGTAGAATCCGATACCTGGAGGAACTGAAATACTTGATAGTGGACGCAAGAGGGCGCTCTGACACAAAAATCATATTGCATACCAGTCCCAAAGGAGGTATGAGGTGGGGGGGTTGGCAGGCGAACAAAGGCAGAAGCCCCCTTTGTGAAATCAGGTTTTCTCACCTGATTTGGAAGCAAGTAATAGAATATCTGACTAAAAGTAGCTTCATAAGAGGATGTTAATGAATCTCGTAACTGGAATTTTGGGGGTGGCAGTTGCAGGTTAATCCAGCTGTGTGATATCAGGGCTCTAAATTGGCTCTTCTAGTCTGTGCTTTGCTTTGCTTTCCCCTCATGCTCTCAAGATGCCTGTCACAGCCCTCAGCTTTCTGTCTTCACACAGTTGCATACAAAAGCAGGAAGAAAGGAGAAATTGAATCTGAATTGCTCTGTCCTCAGAAAAATTCCGTGATGGGGCGCCTGGGTGGCTCAGTGGGTTGAGCGTCCGACGCTTGATTTAAGCTCAGTTCATGATCCCAGAGTCGTGGGATCCAGTCTGGCGTTGTACTCTGTGCTGAGAGTGCCCAGCCTGCTTGGATTCTCTCTCTGCCTCCCCCCCACTCTCAAAATAAATAAATAAGCATTAAAAAGAAGAAGAAGAAAGAAAGAAAAACTCAGTACAAGAATATTTTCTGGAACCCACTCCCCTCAGCCCGTCAGACTTTCCTTATGTTTCACTGGCTAGAACTAAGTCATATGCCAGCCTCTAAACTAATCACTGTCAAAGAGGTATAGAGCAACCTTATTGTCTTAGATCATGTTTCATTGCCTGGGACCTGTATGTTGCCATCACATATTTTTGGCAAAGGAAGAGGCAGTGAATATCAGAGGGACTTGTCCAGCCTGGCTAACTTTAGCTTAAGCTAAAAAGATCAGGATGTAACCCTGTTTGTTTTTGCCCTGCGTGGGAACAGTTTGGTCTCCGAATCTGGATTACTTTACCCAAGAGATGACTGGGGTGGCCTTGGCAAGAAGCCCGTTAAGACAGAGTGTTGGATACTGAGTTTTGTATAAGTTGGCAAAACTGCTAACTAGAGGTCACAGCGCATGCATATTATGAACAAAGAGTGATGAAAGACGTGTCCTCACATACAAAGAGACTTCACGGGACGAACCTCGGTCAGGTGGCTGGTTTATTATGGATACCGGTTAAAGGCTGGTTGGGCTGGAAAGATAACAAGATGGATTTTCTCTCATACACACACTCAGAAGCACACCGAGCTTTGGAGGGGAGTCGGTCTTGTTCCTGTTTCGAGATACTTATCGATATATGTAGGAACGTGTGTGGTCAAATGGTTACTTACGTGACCCTCTGTTCTACTTTGTATGAATATCATATGGCTCCGAGAAGCCCATCTGTCTGAATAGAGTCAAGGGAAGATCGTGTCTACGCTGAGGCAACCTGGTACCCAGCCTGAAGTGGGTTGTTGTATATATATGAATAAAGGAATGGAAATCATGCCCTGTGGTTTTATACTTCTGAGCTTACTCTCAGTAGCAACATTAACACATTGGGTATTACATTATAAGTGTCTTCTAGCAAGTTTGGGGATAAATCTGATAGATGACTTCTGCCTCACATTGCTTTTTTGCTGAACTGGTTGACAGCTATAAAATGGCATCCTCTCAAATGAAATATGAGTGAATTCTGGTGACTCCAAAATCTTAAAGACGGTTGTAGTTTTCTCGAAGCTTATCATTTCATAGAGTAGATTTAAATACATAGCAACTTTGATTCATTTTAGAGAATAAGAAATTACCTCTTTAATATTTCTCCCAACACATCCCATGGGACACTAGTTCCACATAATATTTCATGAACAATTGCTTCATGGTTTTATGATTCCATTGTTTTAATGATTCCATGGTTTTAATAGAAAAGCATGTGTTCAATACGTGATTGATTCAATATCTTTAATATCTTCTTGATATTGTCAATATATGTTAAAATCTTTGAAAAGTTTTACAATAGAGAAAATTGCTTTTTTGATTTCAGTGTTTCCCAGACACATTTAAGAACAGAATGTTTTTCTTGTAATACACCATGAAACAGGCTTTTTAGCACATTTGAGAGATGCTACACTCCTTGATATTTAGAAAAAAAAGTAAAACATTTTAAGAAATTGTCAATCCAAAAGTCCTAGAGAGATTAAGGTACCAAAAAAAAAAAAAAAAAAAAAAACCAAAAAGCAAAGGACCAGAGGTAGGGCACAACAGAAAGTGTTTGCCATAATAGAAATTAGTTCAGTGTAAGGTTTGACATCCTTGCTATGGAAGGGGAAAATGAGGCAGCAAAGGTAAACAAGGGCCAAGCAGGGTCTTAAATGTTAGGTCAAAGTGTTTGGATTTTATAACGAAACATCAGTCATTGGAGTTTTGGAAACACGAGGATGCCTTCTGTATTTCAAGAGGGTAACTCTCATCAGTATGATGTCTGGATTGGTGGGATGAGACTCATTAAGAAGATAACAGCAGTGGCCCGGATGAGAGATTTTGGGCATGATTTTAGGCAAGGGCAATGGGCTACAGAGGAGGGGCCACTAAAAGAGTTATTGGAGGAGTGGAATCGGCAAACCCTGACGATCAATTGTACGCGAAATGTACATGAAGTTGCTGAAGATGCCTTTGATGTTTCCTTTGTGACTAATTGGGAGAATGGTGGTGTTATTAATTAATGAGGAAGCCCAGAGTATATTGGGTATAGACCAGATAATACTATTTGCTGCTCAAACCCTTCATGGCTGCAGAATAAAATCTGTCTCCGTTGCTCTCTACACTCCAGCCATAGTGGTTTTTTGGCTTTTCCGTGGCTCCAACCACGTTCACACCTCAGAGCCATTGCATTAGCTGCTCTCTTTCTTCTTGGAATGCTCTTCTCCCAGGCTTCCTGATGGCTTCTTCTGTCCTTTTGTTAGAAAGAGGAGGAGGCAAGAACTATCTCCAGACTGAGAAGCCACTTTGAGACCAAAAAAAAAAAAAAAAGAAACAAGTCACTCCATACTCCACACCGTTTACACAGAGTTGTTTTTTTTTTCAGGGTAACTGATTGATGGGGGATCAGGCGAACAAATGATCCAAGCACTACACAGTGATTCTCTACCCCCAAACCTAGACCTTAATCCACAAATTTTATAGAGTGAGAGGCATTGTGGTGAGTTCCAAGGATAGTTATTGTAACGCGTGCCACTTTTAGGGAAAATTAGAACAAGCCTTTCCACATTCTGATCGAGGCACACATTAACCTCCAAGGAGCCTGTAACACATAGCTCTGAGGGAGGTCTTTGCATGGGCATGAACAAGATGAAGGGCCAAATATGGAGTCAGTGTTGTCAGCATTTCTACAGTTTTCATTCAGGCTTCTGTTTAAATATTATTTAATTTAAGGGGAACGTCTGTCTACTATAATGTTTCACAAAGAATGGTGATGTTGGCCGTGATTTATCACGTTAGGTAGGTACCTTCTTATTTTTCATTTGCTAAAATTTTTTTCAAGAATAGGTTTTTAATTTTACTTAAAATATTTTCACTATTTGTGAAGAAGCTTTTCTCATCTTTTAAAATTTTCCATGGGGATGATGTCAGCAACGTGGCTGAATAAGCCATCTCTCATCATATCCCCACCTCAACATCCACGATTTTGCATCTACCCACAGACAGAAGTGCCACTGTGGGAGCTGGGATTCAGCTGGGAACAGCTGGTGTACATTCTGGGATTCAGAACATACACCAAGGGATCTGGGAAGAGTCTTGCCCACCTGTGAATTACTTTATATGTATACAGAACTCAGTCTTGAACCCTGTAGTGGCCCATGAACCAGCTCCTGTTCTTCTCAGCCACCATCCTGGAACCCTCAGAGAACACTGCCTTAGGCAGTCACTCACAGAGAGTGGAGCCTGTGTTGGAAGTATAGGTCTCCATTGGAAAAGTTCCAACGCACCGATGGAGAAAAAAAACAAAAGTGAGTTTGGACCCATTGAAGAGGGTAAGAGGACCAGTTTGACTTTATCCACATCACCCCTCCCCAAGGTGGCACAGCTCAGTGCCAGGTAAGACCTTCTCGACCCATGATTTTTCCTGCTTGGGAAAGCGAGAGCACGAGTGAGTCTCTGCCCTCCCCAGCTGTGTGGGACATTGTCAACAAGGCCTATTTCTGTCTCACGCCACCCAGCATACTGAATTGTGAGCTGTACTCCTCGGGAGTGGGAAGAGGCTGGAAGAACAGCAAAGAGAACTCTCGAAGGTCATTATAAGGATGTGATCGTGCCGTGTCTTGGACCCCACCAAGAACACCCCCTTGTTCCATCAAGAGTACAGAATATTGGTTTCCAGGGACTGGGGATGTAGGGGACATGGGGAGATGTCGGTCAAAGGGTACAAACTTCCAGTTATAAGATGAATAATTTCTGGGGATCTAATGTATAACATGATTATAGTTAACAATACTGTATCATATGCATGAACGTGGGTAAGAGAATTTGTATTTCATGGGTCTGGAGTTTTATAAGATGAAAAAGTTTTGGAGATCTGTTGAGCAACAATGCGAATATACTTAACACTGCTGAACTGTACGCTTAAAAATGGTTAATATTGTTATTATTTTTTTACCACAATAAAAAATCTGAAAATGTTCCTAGTGGGTTATATTAATAAACTTCAGATAGTCTATGATCCTTGCATTTCAGGGATTAAAAAAATATTGTATATACGGTTGAATGTTACTCAGCCATCAAAAAGAATGAAATCTTGCCATTTGCAATGATGTGGATGGAGCTAGAGAGTATTATGCTAAGTGAAGTAAGTCAGAGAAAGACAAATACTATATGATTTCACTCATGTGGTATTTAAGAAACAAACAGATGAACATATGGGAGGGAGAGAAAAGAAGAAGAGAGAGAAACAAACCATAAGAGACTCTTAAAGCTAGAGAACGAACTGAGGGTTGATGGCGGGAGGCGGTGGGGGCGATGGGCTAAATGGGGAGTGAGTCATGAGGGCACTCGTTGTGATGAGCACTGGGTGTTGCATGTAAGTAATGAATGGCTGAATTCTCCTGAAACCCATATTGCACTGTGTGTTAATTAACTGGAATTTAAGTAAAAATTTGAAAAGAAAAAACCCACTACAGTGATCTATCACCTCATACCTATTAGTGTGATTATTTAAAAAAAGAAAAGATAACAAGTGTTGGTGAGGACAAGCTGGAACAATTTCGCGTTGTTGGTGGGAATGTCAAATGGTACAGCTACTGTGGATAAGAGCATGGAACAGTATAGGAATTAAAGCTATGGCTACCATATTACCCAGCAATCTCGCTTCTGGGTATTTATGCAAAAGAATTGAGGTCACGATCTCAAAGAGGTAGTCTGCACTCCCATGCCCATTGCAGCGTTATTCACAATAGCTAACATATGGAAGCAAGTTAAATGCTCATCGACAAATGAATGAATAGAAAAGTGTGGCATTTGCATACGATGGATTATTCAGCATTAAAAAAGGAATCCTACCAGTTGCAATAATATGGGTGAACCTGGAGAACGTTTTGTTGAGTGAAATAAGCCAAAGACTGCGCGATTCCACTTGCATAAGGTATCGAAAGTAGCCCGACTCATAGAAACAGAAGAGAATGGTGGTTTCCAGGGTCTGGGGTGAGGGGGAAATAGGGAGTTGCTCTTCCGCAGGTATAAAGTTCTAGTTAGAATGAATAAATTCTAGAAATCTGCTGTGGAACATTTTACTTACGGTTAACAGTGCTGTGTTATGCACTTAAAAATTTGAGAGGGTAGATCTCACATTAAGTGTCCTTACCAGAATTAGGAACAGCCATTATTAAATATGTTCTACAAACTGCTAGTTTTGTTATTGTTTTACTTGATATTTTTTTGTATACATATGATATTCTATACGATGCATATGTCAGTCTATTGTATATGGCATCTATATCAGCTTATATCTTTGGCATTATCTTTCCGATGTCTGGTTACCAGAGTAATGCTTGCATTAGAAGATGCTTTGAGGAGCTGTCCTTTGTATGCGTTGGAATGTTTTATATAGCACGGAAATGATATTTTCTTTACAAGTGTAGAGGAGGGTTTCTCAGCTTCGGCACTACTGACATTTTGGGCCGGATGCTTCTTTGCTGTGGTGATCTGTCCTGTGCTCTGCAGGATGTTTAGCAGCGTCCCTGGCTTTTGCCCACTAAATATCAGCAGGCCCCCCGCCCCTCAATTGTGACAAGCCACAACGTCTCCAGACTTTGCCAAATGGCCTTTGGGGGGGCACCTCCTCCATACACCCACTCACCAGTTGCGAATCATTGGTGTGAAGGAACTCTACCACTACCTGTCTGGGCCCAGAGCCTCTTTAAGAAGTTTCGAGAATATTTCCTATCCCTTTCATGATTATTAGTCTTTCAGAGTGTTTTATTTCTTGTGCCAAGTTTGATATCTCTGATATTCTCACAAAACCATTTATTTTATCAATATAATCTCCTTTTTCCATGTTTTCTATTCGATTTTTTTCCTTTGGTTTTCATTACCTTTGCCAGAGGTTTGTCTATATCATTATCTTTTTTTTTTTTGTTTTTAAATTTCACAAAGTCACTTCCTATTTCTTACCAAGTACTGGGATACTATGCCATACGAATCGGATGGAACAAGTTCTCTGCCATAATAAATCTCTGAGCTAATTGCGGGATCCAGATTTGCAAACCTCTCGTTACCGTATGATAACTGCATGGATCGGATACTATGAAAAGACAAGGAGGGCAACTAATAACTCTAGGGTCCGGGAAGGCTTATCAGAAGCTGGAGCTGAGTCCTGAAAGATTTGAAGCAAAATAATCTTAGATGCGACTGTGCGGAACTGGTTAAACACGTCCCAGGAATTCTAGGGAAGGATAAACAAGGATGGGAAGATGTTGGGAATAGTGTAGGTTTTGGACAGATGTGTGAGTGGTGGAGGTCATTTCAGGTGCGGAAAACTGCAGACCTAAAGCTTTAAAAGGAACACTTAAAAACACTAAAGTGTCTTTTTCGATTGGAGAGGACAAAAAAGAATGCTTTTGAAAAGCTCTAGAATGAGTGACAGGCATGTGTGTGCGCTGTATGAAAATCAGGACGCTGAAGTAGTTAGAGGGCAAAAACATCAAAGTCCACTTTCAATCATACTTATTCATTATACGTCTGCACATATCATACACTTCCCAACTCCCCTTTTCCCTTTATAATGTGTCCTTTTTTTTTTTTTTTTGAAGTCCTACATCATTTACATAACTGGAGGGACTTTTCTGGTGCCTGGGGAAACTTGGTCTTAATGTAAGAGGAAGTATTCCACACCCCTTAGCATTAGTGTTCTGGTCATTGTACATACGCTTCACAAATTACTTTAACGAGGAGTGGCGGCCCTACCTTCGGACCCGTCTGATTACTGGCGTGATTTATAGTCGTATCAGGCAGGGTGCCCCAATGGGAGAGTGAGTCAAGGTCAGGAGCACTGAAGAGAAAAAGGTTGGGGTGATAAGGCTGTAGAAGGAACCTGAGCTGAGGGTTTGACTTCCTTCTACCTCTCCAGAGATTTGGATTACCTGGGTCGTGATCTGGAAATGCGTATAATGCTCTTCCGTCCTCTCTTGTAGTTTTGTTTCCAAAATTGTAATGCGAAATGTTTAGGTCTTTCCTCGTGTTCGTGTCGCTAAACGGAACGGCTGAGCGGTATCATGCCTGACCAAGAGGCAAGGGTACCAGCCTTGCTGGGGAATCCCGTGTGGCCTTAAAGAGGTAGGCCAGAAACAGTGGATCTGCTCAAACTATCTTTTACTCGGGGAATCTCTGATGAGCTTCTCAAACACCTGTTCCAAGAGCTAAAAGCCCCCCATTCAGTGTGGGGTGGGGTGGTGCTCTCACTAGCTCTTTGAATGTCCTTTTCCTACGACCGAATGCCTTTTCTCCCACAGTCCTGTCATTGGGCCCTTATCCATTCTCCAAGCTATCACCCCTGGCATTTATGCTGGGAGACCGTGATTCTTCTCTCCCAGGTAGAGGTTGTCCTCTGTTTTGTGTGGCCCAATGTAACATACGTATCCGTGTAGCATTGAACTTATTATATACTTCATTGTAATATGTTTCTTTACATACCTGTCTCCCCTAGTAACTAGTATACTCTCTGAAGGAAGGAACTTTGGTGTTAATCTTTGAAGTCGAGTGCCTAGCATGCTTACCATGAAGGGTTTTGGGAAATGAAGTGAGTGTTGCTGTCTCTGCCCACGTACCTGAGTTCTGCGTAACTGTGACATGTTCAGTCCTCCGTGCTAATGGAAAACTTTCCTTTGGCTTAGGGTAAAGACCCCATCTGTGGCCCCAAGTACTTTCTAATAGAACCTAATGCATTATTATTTTCTTTTCCATCTCTGTTTCTTGTGATCTTTTCAGGACAGAGATTGTACCGGATTCATCTCTGTACCCCCCAGAGCCTAGTATCTACTTGGTTTATAATCTATATTCAATAAATGTTGGATGGATGGGTGGATGGACAGGTGGATGGGTAGATGATTTTTGGAAATGACATGATTGAACGATGCCTTAGAATTACAATATTTGAATATAATTCCAAGTTCTATCCATTATTAACTTCGATTTTGAGCAAGTCACTTCACGGTTTGAAGTCTCAGTTTCTCAATTATACAGTAGAAACAACAATATGTATTTGCCTTCCTCGGTGGTTTAGTGTGAAGAGAAAGACCGAAATAAAATAATAGCTGTGAGATTAAAGAAGTCCTTTTAATGGTCTGTGCAAAGTTATGGGTGATTAAAAAAGAAAAACAAGCGAAAGAATGACCTAACTTTGTCGTTTCTATGTAAAGCTAGAATAGTATTTTTTTATGTAAGATTTAAAAGTTCTTTTGACAGTGGGACACAACACGCTGATGCTGAGATAGATGAAAGGCAGAATTCTGTTACTTACAGCTCTGAATGACACAAGGCTGCCAGGCAGGGCCACACATAGCAGGTTGTATTTGGGGACAGGGTAACAGCAAGCTTGGAGCTTCAGAGGGCAGCTTATGTATCACGAGTTGGGTGGGGGTTGCTAGGTTTTGTGGGCTACCTGTGGGTTGGCTAATTTGAATAAATTCTAGTACTCCTGGGGGCTTTTCCTAGTTGTCTGGTACCTGGCCCCCTGGGCGGGTAGGGCAGGTACCTAGTGGCCCAGAGTGTGGGAGCCTGATAAGGGAGGTAGTTGGGATGTGGATTTAATTAGCTGTTCAAGAAAGAGAACTGGCTTCTGGCCAGGGCCTCAAAACTGGGTTAAGACAGCCTTTAAAAATATATTAAAGTCTAAGGATCTCTAATGCACATATTTTATTTATAACATCTACATGAGAAATATTTTTCCCACTGAGACTCCTAGTTTCCATTTAATTCAGTGGATAATAGATACTGAGGACAGTGTTGGGGGTGCTGTCATCTAAACATGTCTAATTCTCACCTCTATTTCACTCAAGCTTCCTGGTAAAACTGAAGCATTATAGACATACGCCAGACTTTGAATTTTAATCCTCTGCTTTCAAAATTCGTTCCTTTTATTAGTTTTCTGATCATACAATACCAAAAAATGCAAGGTTGCTGCTAAGATTGAAGATAATGTATATAAAGTACCTATCCACAGAGATTTTGACTATTTGGTAATCTTTAACACATAAATGGGTCTAGGCAACATTTAACAGTAGCTGCTAAAAAATTACAAAAGAGAAACAACCTGGAGTTCCTGGGTGGCCCACTTGGTTAAGAATCTGACTCTTGGGGCGCCTGGGTGGCTCAGTCGGTTGAGCGTCCGACTTCGGCTCAGGTCATGATCTCGCACTCCATGAGTTCAAACCCCGCATCAGGCTCTGTGCTGACAGCTCAGAGCCTGGAGCCTGCTTCGGATTCTGTGTCTCCCTCTCTCTCTGGCCCTCCCCCCGTTCATGCTCTGTCTCTCTCTGTCTCAAAAATAAATAAATGTTAAAAAAAAAAAAGAATCTGACTCTTGATCTCAGCTCAGGTCTTTTTTTTCTTTTCTTTTCTTTTTTTTTTTTGATAGAGAGAGAGAGTGCACGCAAATGAAGGAGGGGCAGAGAGAGAGAGAGGATGAGAGAGAATTTTTTTTAATATGAAATTTATTGTCAAATTGGTTTGCATACAACACCCAGTGCTCATCCCAACAGGTGCCCTCTTCAATACCCATCACCTACCCTCCCCTCCCTCCTACCCCCCATCAACCCTCAGTTTATTCTCAGGTTTTAAGAGTCTCTTATGGTTTGCCTCCTTCCCTCTCTGTAACTTTTTCCCCCTTCCCCTCCGCCATGGTCTTCTGTTAAGTTTCTCAAGATCCACATATGAGTGAAAACATGGTATCTGTCTTTCTCTGCCTGACTTATTTCACTTAGTATAATACCCTCCAGTTCCATCCACGTCGCTACAAAAGGCCATATTTCATTCTTTCTCATTGCCACGTAGTATTCCATTGTGTATATAAACCACAATTTCTTTATCCATTCATCAGCTGATGGACATTTAGGCTCTTTCCATCATTTGGCTATTGTTGAAAGTGCTGCTATACACATTAGGGTACAAGTGCCCCTCTGCATCAGCACTCCTGTATCCCTTGGGTAAATTCCTAGCAGTGCTATTGCTGGGTCATAGGGTAGATCTATTTTTGATTTTTTGAGGAACCTCCACACTGTTTTCCAGAGCGGCTGCACCAGTCTGCACTCCCACCAACAGTGCAAGAGTGTTTCTGTTAATGAGAGAGAATCTTAAGCAGGCTCCACACCCAGTCCAGGACTTGATCTCAAAACCCTGAGGTCATGACCTGAGCTGAAACCAAGAGTCAGATCCTTAACCAACTGAGCCACCCGGGTGCCCCAATCTCAGCTCAGGTCTTGATCTCAGGGTTGTGAGTTCAGGCCCAGTGTTGGGCTCCACACAGAGCCTACTTAAAAAACAAACAAACAAATAAACAACCAAAAGAGGAACAACCTGAGAGATGACACCCCCAGATAGAAGCGCCTATAAAATCATCTTGTGAAAGAAATACCAATGAACAGGAAATACAGAAGGCAGAAGAATATAATAAAATCAAATGGATAAAATCAGCAAAACCCAGACAGTAGGGCACTTTTCAGGGAAAAAGGATTAGTTTCCTATGGCTGCTGTAACAAATATCCAGATAATTGTAGCTTTGAAAAAATGGAAATTTGCTTTGTCACAATTCTGGAGGCTAGAAGTTTTAAATAAGTATCACTGGGCTGAAATCAGGGCATCAGCAGGGCCACATTCTCCCCAAAGGTTCCTTGTCTCGTCTAGCTTCTGGTGGCTGCCAATAATCCTTGTTTTGTGGCCACATTATTCCAATCTCTGTTGTCTCTGGCATATTGGATTCCCTTTTGTGTGCATAAAATCTCTCTCTGCCTCTCACTTGTAAGGACGTTTGTGATTATGTTTAGAGATTGCCCAGATAATCTAGGATAATCTCCCTTTGCCAAGATTTTAATTTAATGGTATCTGCAACCCCTCCCCCCCCCCCCCCTTTGCCATATAAGCTTACATTTTAGGTTTCCACAGATTAGGATGTGTGTATCTTTGACAGGAAGTATTTTTCAGCCTACCACAGAAAACAATCCACTTTTCTATTAAAAAAAGAGGGAAAGAATGGAGGTGGAAACTATAGATTATAAGAGATTGGGGATGCCTGGGTGGCTCAGTCAGTTAAGCATCCAACTCTTAATAATCAGTTCAGGTCATGATCTCATGGTCTGTGAGATCAAGCCCCATGTTGGGCTCTGTGCTGACAGTGAGAAGCCTGGTTGGCATTCTTTCTCTCCCTCTCTCTCTCTTCCCCTCCCCTGCCCACACCCTTTCTCTTCCTCTCTCTATAAATAAAGTGAAAAGAATAAAATAAAAAAATTAATAAACTATTTTGAACTAAATGAAAATGAAGATACCATTGATCAAAATGTGTGGGATGCAGTGAGAACAGTTTTTAGAGGGAAATTTATAGCATTGAATGAATATATTAAGAAGAAGAAGAAGAAGAAGAAGAAGAAGAAAGATCTAAAATCAATAATCTAAATTTCTACCTTAGGAAACTAGAAAAAGAAAAAATTAAATCCAAAGTAAGCAGAAGAAAAGGATTAAAAGTTCTGCAGATCCAAGAGTAAATGATAATAATATGAAGTACACACACAAGTAGATGCTTTATAATTACAGTCTCATGTTCTTATTAGGCATTTCTTGAAAATATCATAAGTACAATTTGAGATTAAGTATAGACAAGGTTGTGAAAATATTACAATAATGAAAATGTAAAACCCCTTTACTATTCTAAAAAGCACAAGGAAATTGAAGAACAGAATGATTTTTGTGTGTAATTGATTTCTTGTCTCCAAACTCAATAGGAGCCTTGTCTGAAGCATTCCTCTACCAAAATGTCAAGTTGAGGTTAATTACAATTATTTATTGATTTTCTATATATATCTGGCACTATGCTTTGTGCTTTACCTGTATTCTATGTTAAACAACAACTTTATTGAGTTACTATGGCTATTTTCCTCATTGTGCTGAGTATAGAATCTAGGATCTTTTATCTCAGCAGGCTGTAGAAATAAGAATATTTCAGCATCTGCTAGGTTTATGAAAAAGGCACTACAGATTTTACTGTTGTGTTTAATCATTTATGGATCTCAGCTTAACTTCTGTCTCTTGCTGGAGAAAGGAGAGACTGTGGAGTACTCAGTTAAAAAAAAAAAAGAATTAGGGCAATGATCAGTGAAATTGGAAACAGGTAATTAGTGAAGAAAATCAATGAAACCAAATGCTACATCTTGTAAAGATCAATAAAATCTATAAGCCTCTAGCCAGGCTAAATACAAAAAAGAGAAAGATGATACAAATTACTGATATCAGAAATGAAAGAGAAGGTATTACTATAGAAACCATGGGAATTAAAAGAATAATAAAGTAAAACTCTTAATAACTCAGTGCTCACAAATTTGATAACCTGATGAGATGGACCAATTCCTTGAATAACACAATCGGTGAAAACTCACAGTGGGAAAAATAGGCAATCTGAATAGGCCTATATCTATTAAAGAAATTGAATCAATAATTAATAAGCTTCCAAAAGGGAAAGCACTGCACCAGATAGACTCACTGGTAAATCTTACTAGACAGTTAAGGAAGAAATTATTACCAATTGTCTATAGTCTCTTTCAGAGGATAGAAGCAGAGGGAATACTTCCTAACTATGAGGCCAGTGTTATTCTAATACCAAACCAGACAAAGGCATTATAAGAAAAGAAAACTACAGACCAATGCCTCCCATGAACATGCAGAAATCCTCAACAGAACATTAGCAAATCAAAATTTTTAAAAGTATATAAAAGAACTATGCAACATGACAAAATGAGATTTATCCCAGGCATGCAAGGCTAATTCAGCATGTACAAATAAATTAATGTAATCCATCACATCAACAGACTAAAAGATCACATGATTCTATCAATAGTTGCAGAGAAAGCATTTGACAAAATTCAACATTCATTCAGGATAAAAACTCTCTGGAAACTAGGAATAGGTGGGAACTTTGTCAACTTGATAAAGACTATCTACAAAAAACCCTAGAGCGAACATCATAATTAATGGTGGGAAACTGGAAGTTTTCCCACTAAGATAGGTACAAAGCAAGGATGTACCCACTTACCACTCCTTTTCAACATCATACTGAACTTGCTAATGCAATAAGGCAAGAAGAGGAAATAAAAAATATACATATTGGGAAGGAAGACATAAAATTCTTTGTTTGCAGAGGATATGACTATATAGAAAATCTGAAAGAATTGACAGAAAGCTCATGTAATTAATAAGCAATTACAGCAAAGTTGCAGGATACAAGGTTAATATACAAAAGTCAATTGGTTTCCTATATGCCAACAATGTACAAGTGGAACTTGAAATTAAAAACACAATACTATTTACATTAGCACCCGACCAAATGAAATACTTAAATATAAATCTAACCAAATATGTACAAGACTTAAAGGAAGAAAACTGCAAAAACTCTGATGAAGTAAATAAATAGATATTCCATAATCATGGGTAGGAATACTGAATATTATCAAGATGTAGTTCTTCCCAATTTGATCTATAGAGCCAATGCAATCCCACTCAAAATCCCAGCAAATTATTTTATGGATATCAGCAAAGTGATTCTAAACTTTATGTGGAGAGGCAGCCTCTATCGGAGGGTCTCTAGTTGGTAGTAAGAAGATCTCGGTTTTACGAAGAGATGAATTCTTCCGAAAACAATGTAAGCTTGGAAGAAAATCTTCCAAAGAAAAATGCAAGCTTGGAAGAAAATCATGAGCCCCAGGAATGAATGCTGCCTGGCCAGCACCTTGATTGTACCCTGTGAGAGATTCTGAAGCAGAGGACCCATTTGAACCATGCCTTGATTCCTGACCCATGGAAATCGTGGTGGAATAAATGTGTATTGTTTGAAGCACTGAGTTTATGATGGTTTGTTACAGTGAAATATGAAACTCATATAGCCATCCTCTGAGTTTCTCAAAGTTGTTAGTTCCTTTTTTGCCAGTGATTTCCATGTTGTTCTGATAAAGAGATTATCCTCTGAACCTTGCTGCACAATGTGATGATAGGTTGAATTTTCTGGCCTTAGGGAGTAAATCCACTGTAGCCTGCCTACTTCTTTGAGTTTTTTCATTCCTCCCCTACCATCTACCATGGCACTTCTGGCATTTATTTTTCACCTGGAGTGGGTGCTTTCCCCGTGTTTCCAGAAGCCATTCTAGTAGTGTGTCATCACTCTCCCCTGTGTTTGCTAGATTATTAAACCCTTAATAATGGGTGATTTCTTTTATATTGATGAACTCAAAACTTCCAACTGTATTCTGTTCCTCTTGATTCAGATAGTGATTCGGTATTTTTGTAGATCATGAAATGATCACCATATAGGCCTAGTTACCATATGTCATCATACAAAGTTACTGTACTATTATCGACTATATTCCCTATCCTGTGCTTTATGTCATCATGACTTATTTTATAAGTAGAAGTTTGTACCTCTTAATACCCTTCACGTATCACCTGTCTCTGCACCCTCCTCCCCTCTGGCAACTACCAGCTTGTTCTCTGTATCTAGGAATCTGTTTCTGTTTTGTTCTGTTGGTTTATTTTGTTTTTTAATTCCACATATAAGTGAAATCATATGGTATTTGTCTTCTCTGTATGACTCATTTCACTTAATAATGCCCTCTAGCTCCATTCATGTTGCAAATGGAAAAGAGTTCATTCCTTATGGCCGAATAAGGGTGAATGCTGCTTTAACAGAGAGCAGTGGACTCCATTTGCAGTCCCAGTGGGTTCAAGGGGACCCCGGGATTCAAGAATTTCAAGTACATTGATGCAGATGTTCTTATACCAAGATTCAGAGTCCCTTTTCTTTGCTATGATTGCCTTGTCTTTGACATAGGATTGAGAATTTCAGCGTCTCAGGCTCCTCTATATTTGTAATTAATTCTGCCCTCCAGCTGCAGACAGTGAGTTTCTTTATATGCTGCCTTGGAAGGCCTCAGATTTTCATGTTTTCCCTTAAATTGGTGATTGATCAGCCTCTCCCTTTCATTGTTCTCTCCAGTGCATCAATAATACCCAGAAAAGTCATCCAATTCCATATTCCTTAGAATTACTACTCGCCTCAAGTCTTTCAGATGCCTGAGATACTGTGCACACTATTGTATTCCTCTCCATTCTGTCTCCCATTCCAGTTTACTACCGGTGAATGTTTTGACAATTGCACTGGTACATCATACCCGTGGCTATTAGTATTCCACCCACCACCACAGATGAAGTCCTCCTATCTGTCTGACCAGTGAGAGATTTAGCTCTAAAATCCCATATTCGATACTACTTCTTAGGTTTATTACTAATGTGAATCATGTTGGGTCAGGTTTCCCAAGGGCAAGAAAAATAGTTGCATACAGGAGGCTTATTGGAGAATGATCTCAGGAGCAGCATCTTTAAGGGAGTGAGAAGTCAGATGAGCAGAGGGGAATGTGAACCCTGATATGGCTGCCATCAGGCTTCAGGCTCTCCCACAGGAATATCTAGAGCTGGAAGCATCCCTCAGAATTGTCCTGAATTGAGGCAAGGGGATCAGAGCTTTGTCCCCCGACACTAAGCATCATTAGATGCAGGCTGCCGCCAGGGAAGGGCTGTAATTTGGGGCAAGGTGGCTTCTTTATATCAAGGTCGATTCCCAGAGAGAGACTTCATGGTGAGCCATTGGCAGCCCCCACTCCTGCAAATGAGGGAAAGAGTGGCTTGATCCTGATGGGGGTATCTGGCTAGAGAACCGTACCATGTACTACGATTTGTAAAGTCTGTGATTGTAGAATGTGTTGTAGTTAAGGAGGTTTTCTCTTCAAGCTTAACAGCTTTTCAATAGAACACTTAAAACAGAACGAACCATTTAACTATATTTTTTTCAGACAATAAATATTTATGGAATGTTTACTATGCCAGGCACTATGATAGGCACCGTGGATACAACCATAAACACTACACAATTGAAAGTATAAAACCATCCCCTTCGGTCCTGCCAGATGGAGACTGTGAATTAGAATCATCCTTAGAATTTAGTCATTATAAACATTGCTTTGAAAGCTTCAGTCGTATCTTTCTGTAGTTGAGGGAAAGGCCATTAAGAAGTGTATGGCTCAGCAATCACATTATTTTCCACTCCCAATCAGCTAAAAAAATCTGGAAGGGAAGAAGGTATCAGGGAGATGAAGAGAAGAAAACTAGCACTTCTCTGTATAATCTCATGAACTAGCTATTCTCTGATACGTCGAGACTGTACTATCCTTGAGAATGAATGATTGGTTGTTTTCTTCCTGTGGTTGGTTTTATTAAGCTGTAATTTACATACAATAAATTTCACGAATTTTAAGTGTGCAATTTGATGAGCTTTGATAAATTGCTCTAATTGTGTAACTGCCATGAAAATCAGGGATGGTTCGTTTTCGTAACCTCCCCAATTTTCTGGTGCTCTCTTTAGTTTATCTTCTCCCCACTGGTCAGATTTTTGTCATGATGATTTTGCCTCTTCTATAATATCGCATAAATAAAATTATATAGTATATGGCCTTTTGTATCTGAAATTTTTTCACTTAGCCTATCCCGAAGATGCATCAACAGAGACCTGTATGTAATTATTTATATCAGCGTTATTCACGATAGGCCCAAACTGGACACAACCCAAATGCCCGTTGAGCGGGGGAAGGGGAAAGGAACTGTGTTACACTCACAAGTGGAATACTGCTCAGCAATGAAACGGACAAACAACTGATAAACACATTAAGGGTCTGCTATTTAATGTGTATACTAAGTTGTGGGGGTTTTACTGCTAAATTTAATTTACAAAGAGAAGGAAATTATTCCGTGTCTATGCAGCCAAGCATCCAAACGGGCTTGATGCTGAGCAGGCAAGAGGTGACAAGTAGATTCCATTCTTGTTTCCGGAGAGTGATACCTTTTGCTAATCTGTCTGTAGCCTCGTGATTTCTTTCGTTATGTTTATTTATTTTTTTAAGAGTTTTTTAATATATTTTTTTATTTTGAGAGAGAGCACATGCGAGTTGCAGAGGGGCAGAGAGAGAGGGGAAGAGAGAGAATCCCAAGCAGGATCCATGCTGTCAGTCTGCCCTGACAGCCCCATGTGGGGCCAGATCCCACAAACCGTGAGACCGTGACCTGAGCCAAAATCAAGAGTCGGATGCTTAACCGACTGAACCACCCAGGCACCCCAACTTCTCTTTCTTATGACCAACATGTACTCTTTTGTGAGTTGACTTGCCAGGATTAGGGAAGAGCCAGACTGACAAATGCAAAGTCCACTATGAGAGTCTGAGACGTAACATTGGTCACTGGTGTGAGAATGGATTCAGCTGTAACAAGCATCTTAAGTGTAGCCATACAGATTGACTGAGTTTGCTTATGGAACTCTATCCTGTGAAAATAGAAATGCAATCCAGGGTTATTATGGTGATGTTCAATGCACTTTTATCTATTTATTTTATTTTATATTAGGGTTCACACTTGGAGTTGTGCAGTTCTGTGGGTGTTGACAAACTCATAATGTCACGTAGCCCCCATTATAGTATCATACAAAATAATTTCACTGTTGTAAAAATCTCCGCCCCCCGCCTGTTTATCCCTTTGCCTCTCACCCCTTGACCCCTGGCAATCACTGATCTTTTTTAAAGTATTTTTTTAATGTTGATTTATTTTTGAGAGAGAGAGTGAGAGAGAGGGCGCACACACGTGGTGGAGGGGCAGAGAAAGAGGCAAACAGAGTCCAAAGCAGGCTCCAGGCTCTGAACGGTCAGCACAGAGCCTGACACGGGGCTTGAACTCACAAACCACGAAATCATGACCTGAGCTGAAGTTGGACACTTAACCGACTGGCCAGCCAGGCGCTCCTCACTGATCTTTCCTAACGTCTATATAGTTTTGCAACCACAGAATGTCATGCAGGGGGAATAATACAGTACCTTTCTCAGATTGGCTCTTTTCACTTAGCGATATGCTTTTACTGCTCCTCCATTTCTTTGTGTGGCTTAATAGTTCATTTCATTTTATTGATGAATATGATTGCATTGTACAGATGTTTAGCCATTCACCTATTAAAGGACACTTTGGTGGCTGCCAGTTGGGGGCAATTGTGAATAAGGCTGCTATAGATACTTGTGTCCACTTTTTTGTGTGCCTGTAAGTTATCAAGTCGATTGGGCTAAATCCGTAAGAGTACAAATGTTATACGGTAAGAGTGTGCTTAGATTTTTGGGAAACTGCCAAACTGTCTTCCAAGATGGCTGTACCAGTTTGCATCCCACCTCCTCCCGCCAGCAGTGAAAGTTCCTGCTGCTCCACGTCCTTGTCAGTGTTTATGTTGTCCGTGTTTTGGATTTTAGCCATTCTGACAGGTGTGTAGTTGTATCTCATTGTTTTAACTTGCAAATCCCTAACATACGGTGTTGAGCATCTTCACATGGCTTATTTGCCATATGGGTATCTCTTTGTTGAGGCGTCTGTTTAGGTATTTTGCCCACGTTTTAATTGGGTTTTTAGTTTCCATGCTGGTGAGTTTTAGGAATTCTTTAAATATTTGGGATGCAAGTCTTTTATCAGTTATGTGTTTTGAAAATATTTAATCCTAATCTCTGAATTTTGTCCCATTCTACTAACAGTGTCTTTCCTGGAGAAGGAGATTTTAGTTTTAATGAAGTCCAACTTATTAATTTTTTTTCTTTTATGGATCCTGCTTTTGGAATGACATGTGAAAATTCATTGCCAAACCCAAGTTCACCTGAATGTTCTCCAATGTTGTCTAGTTTTATAGTTTTGTGTTTTTACATTGAGGCCTATGACCCATCTTCTGCTGATTCTGGTGAAAGGGATCAGAGGGATAAGGTATGCGTTGAGACTCATTATTTTTACATGTGGATGTCCAGCTGTTCTAGCACCATTTGTTGAAAAGGCTTTTTTTCCCCCTCCACTGCATTGAGTTTGCTTCTTTGTCAAAGATCAATTGAATATATTTGTTTGGATCTATTTCCGGGCTCCCTAGTCTGTTCAGTGATCATTTTTCTATTATTTCAGCAATACCACACTGACTTGATTACTGTAGCTTTAAAAGAAGTCCTGACCCGAATAGACATTTTTCCAAAGAAGACATCCAGATGGCCAACAGACACATGAGAAGATGCTCAACATCACTCATCATCGGGGAAATACTTACCAAAACCATGATAAGATACTACCTCACACCTGTCAGAATGGCTAAAATTAACCACACAGGAAACAACAGATGTTGGTGAGGATGCGGAGAAAGGGGAAACCTTTCACACTGCTGGTGGGGATGCACACTGGTGCAAGTACTCTGGAAAACAGTGTGGAGGTTCCGCAAAAAATGAAAAATAGAACTACCCTAGGACCCAGCAATTGCACTACTAGGTATTTATCCAAAGGATACAGGAGTGGTGTTTCAAAGGGACACATGCCCCCCAGTGTTTATAGCGGTGCTATCAAAAATAGCCAAATATTGGGGCACCTGGGTGGCGCAGTCGGTTGAGCGTCCGACTTCAGCCAGGTCACCATCTCGCGGTCCGTGAGTTCGAGCCCCGCGTCGGGCTCTGGGATGATGGCTCAGAGCCTGGAGCCTGCTTCCGATTCTGTGTCTCCCTCTCTCTCTGCCCCTCCCCCGTTCATGTTCTGTCTCTCTCTGTCCCAAAAATAAATAAACGTTGAAAAAAAAATAGCCAAATATGGAGAGAGTCCAAATGTCCATCAATTGATGAATGGATAAAGAAGATGTGTATGTGTGTGTGTGTGTGTGTGTGTGTGTACACACACACACACATATATACAATACATATATATATATACATACATATATATAATGCAGTATTATTTGGCAATCAAAAAGAATGAAATCTTATCATTTGCCAACAACATGGATGGAGCTAGAGTGTATTATGCTAAGCGAAATTAGTCAGTCAGAGAAAGACAAATACCATGACTTCACTCATATGTGGAATTTAAGAAACACAACAGGTGAACATAGGGGAAGGGAAGGAAAAATAAGATAGAAACAGGGAAGGGGACAAACCATAAGCAACTCTTTTTTTTTTAAATTTTTTTTCAACGTTTTTTATTTATTTTTGGGACAGAGAGATAGAGCATGAACAGGGGAGGGGCAGAGAGAGAGGGAGACACAGAATCGGAAACAGGCTCCAGGCTCTGAGCCATCAGCCCAGAGCCTGACGCGGGGCTCGAACTCATGGGCCGCGAGATCGTGACCTGGCTGAAGTCAGACACTTAACCGACTGCGCCACCCAGGCGCCCCTGTAAGCAACTCTTAAATACAGAGACAAACCAAGGGTTGCTGGATGGGTTTGGGGTGGGGGATGGGCTAACTGGGCAAGGGGCATTAAGGAGGGCACTTGTTGGGATGAGCACTGGGTGTTATATATAGGTGATGAATCACCGAATTCTGCTCCTGAAATCATTATTGCACTATATGTTAACTAACTTAGATGTAAATTTAAAAATAATACGTTTTAAAAAATGAGAAAAGAATACTACATGGTATAAGACTCCTTATCTTAGAAAAAAATAAAGACTCCTACTATTATGGTATTGTTATGAATGGGTTTCTTTATGTTTGTGATTAAGTTCTATATTTGGGTGCTCCCACTTGGGGGCCTAAATATTCACAATTATTAGATGTTCTTGACGGGTCGAACCCTTAATTATGATAGAATGCCCTTCTTCATCTCTTGTTACAGTCTTTACTTTGAAGTCTAGATTGTATGATATAAGTATGGCTACTCTGACTTTTAAAAAAAAATTTTTTTAACGTTTTATTTATTTTTGAGACAGGGAGAGACAGAACATGAACAGGGGAGGGTCAGAGAGAGGGAGACACAGAATCTGAAACAGGCTCCAGGCTCTGAGCCGTCAGCACAGAGCCCGACGCGGGGCTCGAACTCACGGACTGCGAGATCATGACCTGAGCCGAAGTTGGCTGCTTAACCGACTGAGCCACCCAGGCGCCCCTACTCTGACTTTCTTTTGACAACCATTAGCGTGCGAAATGGTTCTCTGTCCCCTCACTTTCAATCTGCAGGCGTCCTTACATCTAAAATGCATCTCTCATAGGCAGTATATAGATGAATCGTGTTTGTTTGTTTGCTTTTAACAATTCTGCTACCCTGTGTCTTTTGATTGAAGCATTTAGTCCATTTACATACAAAGGGATTATTGAAAGATATGAATTTAGTGCTTTTTTGTTATCTGTAGATTTGGTGTTCCTGGTGATATTCTCTGGCCCTTTGTAGTCTTTGCTACTTTGGCCTTTTTTTTTTCTCCACTCAGGGAGTCGTCCTTAAAATTTCTTGCAAGGCTGCTTTAGCGGTCACATACTCCTTTAGTTTTTGTTTGTCTGGGAAAGCCTTTTTCTCTCCTCCTATTCTGAGTGATAGCTTTGCTGGATAAAGCATTCTTGGCTGCATATTTTCCTTTTCAACACATTGAATATTTCCTGCCACTCCCTTCTGGCCTGCCAAGATTCAGTAGACAGGTCTGCTACTACCCTTATGTGTCTACCCTTGTAGGTTAAAGACCGTTTGTCCCTAGCTGCTTTCAGAATTCTCTCTTTATCTTTGTATTTTGCAAGTTTCACTATGATATGTCGTGGTACTGACCTATTTTTGTTGATTTTGAAGGGAGTCCTCTGTGCCTCTTGGACTTAGATGTCTGTTTCCTTCCCCAGATTAGGGAATGTCTCAGCTATAATTTGTCCAAATGAACCTTCTGCCCCATTTTCTCACTCTTCCTCTTCTGTGACTCCTATGATACGGATATTGTTCGTCTCATGGAATCACTTCATTCTCTAAGTCTACCCTTGTGATCTAGTAATTTCCTTTCCTCCTTTTTTTCAGCTTTGTTATTTTCCATAATTTTATCTTCTATTTCAACTGTTGTCTCCTCTGCTTCTTCATTCCTTGTTGTGACTATACCCAGTTTATTTTGCATCTCAGTTATAGCTTTTATAAATTCATCCTAACTAGTTCTTAGGTCTTTGATCTCTGCCACAAGGGTTTCTCTGGCGTCCTCTATGCTTTTTTCAAGCCCAGCTAGCAGTTTTATGACTGGTGTTCTGAATTCTTGTTCACATGTATTGTTTATATCAGTTTTGAGGAGGTCCCTGGTTGTGATTTCTTGACCTTTCTTTTTGGGAGAATTTCTCTGTATTGTCATTTTGGCTAAGTTTCTGTCTTCTGCATATTTTAAAATCTTGTTTTGTTTCCTGTACTTGAGAGTACTACTATATTAAAAAGTGGTCATACACTGTCCAGGTCGTTTTTGGTGTATGCTGTGTGCACTCTCCTGTTGTGTTTCGGCTGCTCTACCCCACTGGTCAGTCCTCTGCAGAGCTCCTCCTTGCTTGAAGTCGGGGAGTGTTTGGAACTTTAACTAGGTGTGATTTGTTTGTTGATATAACCTTGGGGAAAAAGGGGGTGGGGAGCCTGATCCCAAGAAAAAGAGAAAAGGAAAGGGAACAACAACAACAACAAAACAAAGAATCAGAGCGCTATAAGGCTGGTTCCAAAGAAAAAGAAGGGAAAATAAAAGCAAAAAAGAAAAAAAGAAAAAAAAAGAAAAGGGAAAAAGAAAAGAATAGAAAAGCCTGATCCAAAAAAAAAAAAAAAGAGAGAAAAGGAAATGAAAAAAAAAGAAAGAAAAGAAACTGTGAGCCTTATTCCAAAAGCAAAAAAGGAGGGAAAAAAAGGAAACAGAGGCATCTCGGTGTCTGGGAGGTGCTGCCTGTGCTTGTCTGGAGGACAGACCAGCTGCGTTGGCTCCGGCAATGTTGCCCCAGTAAACAAGCAGTTGCCAGGCACGGAGGGGCAGAGTGTGTTTTAGGCAGGGCCTGCCTCCCCTGGGGGCCGCCGTGCTGCCCTCTGAAGTCCCCGCGTGTTGGCGTTGAGGGAAAACGGTGCCACCCCGATCTCACCTCCCCGGACCAAGGATTTCAACCCACGCTGCTCAGGCAGCCCTCACAGAATAGCAAGGGCAGTCGGCTCATGCTGCACCACAATTACCCTGCATTTTTTCTTTGGCGCATGACTGGGATTTAAAACCCAGTCGTAAAGGACCCGGCACATTGTGGATCTGCTCTCCTCCTCCAGACTAAAGCCGCTCCACCCTCCTGACGAAAGGCCTTTGGCTGGCACCTGCAGGGTCTTTTTTGGGGGAGGGGGGAGGCAATAAACCATCTTCCAAAAGTATTCCAGGAAGGGGACTCTTCTCTCCCAGCGCACCCTGAAGATCCCTACACCATGCTGTGAACTCTGGGGCCAGCTCCCTCTTCCCCAGGAGCACATGCCATGGATCTGCTCCAAAGTTGTGCACTTCCAAAACCTCAGAGTTTGAGCTCCTAAAGCTGTTTGCAAAAAAGAACCGGGACACTCAGTACTTTTTGCTCCCCAGTTCATGGTGCAGAGAGGTCTTTCTCTTTGCTAACTTGATCCTGCACTGTCTCAGGGACTCTCTCTCCCTTTTATCTTTCCATGGAAACATTTCCCTTCCCTCTGCGGTACCTCCATCTTTCTCTCCCCAGTTCACATCCACACACCTTGCGCCTTTCAAGCTCTCTTCCTCCGGTCTTGGAGATCTTTCTGCAGATCAATGTCTTGAGTTTTCCAAGTGATCGGACCTCAGTGTAGCTGTGTTTGAGGGACAGGAAAAGCCCAGGGTCCTTCCTCTGCTCTGCCGTCTTAACTGCTCCAAAAAACAGATCTTTAAATACAGATAACAAACTGATGGTTGCCAGAGGAGAGGTGGGTGAAGGGATGGGTGAAATATGTAAAGGGATTAAGAGTACAGTCATCAAGATGAGCACCAAGAAATGTATAGAATTGCTGAATCTTTGTATTGTACACCTAAAACTAGTATAACATTGTATGCTAATTAAACTTCAATAAAAGAAATAAGATAAGTCTCAAAGTCAGATTGTTAGTCCTCCAGCTTTGATCATCTTCAATATTATGTGGACTATTCGGAGTCTTTTGCTTTTCCATACAAACTTTAGAATCAGTCAACATCCACAAGTAACTTGCTGGGATTATTACAGGGATTGCATTAAATCTGTACATCATTTAGGAAGAACCACCATGTTAACAGTATTGAATCTCCCTATCTGTGGACATGGAATATCTTCCCATTTATATAAATCCTTAAGTTCTTTCATCAGATTTTTGTAGTTTTTCTCATATACATCTTGTATGTATTTTGTTAGATTTATACCTAAGTATTTCCTTTTTTTCATACTAAAGTAAATGATGTTATGTTTTTAATTTCAAATTACAACTGTTCATTGCTGGTATATAAAAAACAATTGACTTATATATATTAACCTGTATCCTGCAACCTTGCTATAATTGCTTATGAGTCACCATTTTTTTTGTTATTGCTAATTCTTTGGAATTTCTTACAGAGACAATCATATAATCTGTGAACAAAATTTTTTTCTTCCCAATTTACATACCTTTTATTTCCCTTAATTATTGCATTAGTTAAGATTTCCAGTACAATGTTGAAAAGGAGCAGTGAGAGAGCACATGCTTGCCTTGTTCCCCAAATTGGGGGGAAAGCATCTAGTTTCTTATCATTAAGTGTGATGTTGCCTGTAGGTTTTTTGTAGGTACTTCTTATGAAATGAAGGGATTTCTCCTTTAAGTATGCGGAGAATTTTTGTCCCAAATAGGTGGATTTTGTCAATATTGTTATGCAGTTATGGATATGATCATAGGATTTCTCTTATTTAGCCTATTGATGTGAAGAATTACATTCATTGATTTTGCAATGTTGACCAGCCTTGCGTACCTGGAATAAATTCCACTTGGTTATAGTGTGTAATTCTTTTTATACATTGTTGGATTCAATTTGCTAATATTCTGTTGGGTATTTTTGCATTTATGTTTATGAGAGATATTGGCCATTATTTTTCTTTCTTGTAATGTCTTTGTCTTTTTTTCTTGGTATTAGGGTAATGCTGACTTTATAGAATGAGTGGGGAAGTATTTCTTCTGGTTCAATTTTTTAGAACAGATTGGAGAGAATTACTCATTTCTTCCTTAAATACTTAGTAGCATTCACCAGTGAAACTGTCTAAGCCTGCTAGTTTCTTTTTAGGACGGTTATTAATTATTGATTCCATTTCTTTTTTTTTTTTTTTTTTTTTTTTTTTTTTTTTTTTAATTTTTTTTTTCAATGTTTATTTATTTTTGGGACAGAGAGAGACAGAGCATGAACGGGGGAGGGGCAGAGAGAGAGGGAGACACAGAATCGGAAACAGGCTCCAGGCTCCGAGCCATCAGCCCAGAGCCCGACGCGGGGCTCGAACTCCCGGACCGCGAGATCGTGACCTGGCTGAAGTCGGACGCTTAACCGACTGCGCCACCCAGGCGCCCCTCCATTTCTTTAATAGACATAAGCCTTTCAGATTGTTTCTCCTTTTGTGAGAGTCTATAATTTGTGTCTTTCGAAGAATTGGCCCATTTCATCTGGTTCTCAAGTTTGTGGGCATAGCTTTCTTGCTAGTATTCCTTTATAATTCTTTTAATGTTTAGGTGACCAGTAGTGTTGGCCCCTTTCCTTCTTGATATTAATAATTTGTCTCCTTCCTTTTACAGGCATTAGTAAAAGCCACGCAAAGGCACCTCAGGGAATTACATCCACCCCACCCCACCCCCCACCAAAAAGAAAAAAACACAGGAACTCAAACAGATATTTATATACCCATGTTCGTAGCAGAATTATTCGTAATAGCCCCAAGGTAGAAGCACCCCAAGTGTCTTTCCGTGGATGAATGGATAAACAAAAGGTGGTATATACATACAATGGGATATCATTCAGCTTTAAAAAAGGAAATTCTGACCCATGCTACAACTTGGATGTGCCTTGAGGTCATTATGCTAAGTGAAATAAGCCAGTCTACAAAGGAACAAATATTGCATGATTCTACTTTTACGAGTTACCTAGAATGGTCAGATTCTTAGACACAGAGAGTAGATTCGAGGTTACCAGGGAATAGGAGGAGAAGAGAAGAAGGAATGATCTTTAATGGGTAGAGTTTATATTGGTGGTGGTAGCCTTGGGCTGAGGGAAGGAGAAATGGGGAGCTACTGTTTTGTGGATACAGTTTCAGTTTTGCAAGGTGAAAAGACTTCTGGAGATGGATGGTTGCACAACAGTGTGACTGGACTTAACTGTACCCTTAAAAATGGTTAAGATGGTAAATTTTATTATGTGTACTTTACCACAATAAAAAGAGTTAAAAAAATCATATGTGTCTCTTTTTTTCTTGATTAGACTGTATAGAGATTTATCAGTTTTACTGACCTCTCAAAGATTTGAATCAGCTTTTGATTTTGTTGAATTTCTCTATTTTTCTATTTAAAATTTCAGTGATTATTGCTCTAATATTTATTATTGAATTTATTTTGATTACTTTAGATTTAATTTACCCCTTCTTTTCTAGTTTACTGAGTTAGAAGCTTAGAGGATTGATTTTAGGTCTTTCTTCCTTCTTTCCTAATATGTGTACTTAAGGCATTACATTTCCCTTTAAGCCCCGCTTTCACTACATCTCACAAATTTGGTAAGTTGTATTTTCAAATTAATTTTGTTTAGAATATTTTTATTTTTCTCCTGAGACTTCTTTGATCCCTGTGCCACTTAGAAGTTTGTTGTTCAGTCTCCAAATATTTGGGGAAGTCTTTCTGGTACTGATTTCTAGTTTAATTCCATCGTTGTTTGAGAGCATGCTTTATATGATGTCTATCTTAAAAAATTTGTTAAGGTGAGTTTTATGGCCCAGAATTTCATCTGTCTTGGTAAATGTTCTGTGTGAGTTGGAGAAGAATGTGTGCTCTTCTGTTGTTGGCTGAAGGAAGTAGTCTATAAATGTCAATTAGATCCAGATGACTGATGGTGTGGTTCAGTTCAACTATATCTTTCCTTATTTTCTGCCTACGAGATGTATGAATTACTGATAGAAGGGTATTGAACTCTCCACCTTTAAAAGTGGATTCATCTATTTCTTTTTGAAGTTCTGTCAGTTTTCGCCGTGCATGTATATTGGTATCTTGACACTTGATGGTTGGTGCATATACATTAAGGATTCTTATGTCTTCTTAGATAATTAACCCTATTGTTAGTGTTGTTTCATTTATTCCTGATGATTTCCTGTGCTCTGAAGTTTCCTTTGTCTGAAATTAATATAGCTGTTCCAACTTCTTTTGGTTACTGCAAATACCATGGCATATTTTACTCTATTCATTTACTTTAATCTATCTGTATTTTTATATTAAAGTGAGTTTCTTGAGGGCAACATATAGTTGGGTTGTGTTTTTGATCCACGTTGACAATCTCTGTCTTTAAATAGCCCAGACCGTTTATATTTATAGTGATTATTTATATACTTTGGTTTATATATATAATATTTGTAATTGTTTTCTATTCATTGATTCATTGCTCTATGCTTTGTTTCTTTTTGTCTCTCATTTTCTGCCTGTCCATTCTTTAATTGAACATTTTGTGTGATTCCATTATTTTTCTTTTCTTAGCATAACGGTTACATTTATTTTTATATTTTTAGTCCTACCCTAGATTACAATATACATTTATAACCAATCTAAGTCCATTTGTACTTCACCTGATAGTGCAGGCACCTTATTATAGAGTATTCTCAATTCCTCCCTCTGTCCCCCATAACTTTTTTTTAAGTTTATTTACTTACTAATTTTGAGAGAAAGAAAGAGAGAGCAGGGGAGGGGCAATTCCAAGCAGGCTCTATGCTGTCAGAGCAGAGCCCAAGTGGGGCTTGAACTCACAAACCATGAGATCATGACCTAAGCAGAAATCAAGAGTCGGATGCTTAACCAACTGAGCCACCCAGGCACCCTTGTCCCCCATAATTTTTATGTCATTCATTTCATTTATCCATGACCTATGGTCATCCCAAAAGTTGTTTCTATTATTATTTTGAATAAATTATTTTCTGTTAAATTAATTAAAAATAAGAAAAATAAAATATTTTCCCTTCATTTATTTCTTCTCTAATACTTTTTCTTTCTTTATGTAAATTCCACTTTCTGACCTGTATCATTTTCTTTCTCTCTGAAGAACTTTTAACACTTCTTACAAGGCAGTCTACTGGTAACAGATTCTCTCCACTTGACTTTTTTGGAGAAAGTCTTTATTTTCCTTTACTCTTAATGGATATTTTCACTGGATACAGAATTCTAGGTTCATGAGTTTTTTGGTTTTTTTTTTTTTTTTTTTTGCCTTTCAGCACTTAATAGATTTCACTTTACTCTCTTCTTACTTGAATGATGTTTGAAAAGAAATCTGATGCAGTTGTTATCCTTGTGCCTCTAGAGGTAATGTGATTCCCCACCCCACCCCCCACCTCTGGTTTTATTCAAGATTTTCTCTTTGTCGTTGGTTTTCTTTAGTTTGGATGTGATATATCTAGTTGTAGATTTTTTTGGAATATCATCCTTGATGTTCTCTGAGTTTCTTGGATCTGTAGTTTGGTGTCTATCATTATTTTTGAAAAAATCTCAGCCATTATTACTTTATTCATTTTTTCTATTCCTTTCTTTCCTTCTTCAGGTATTCCTATTATGTGTATGTTATCCTTTTGTAAGGATATTTGTATGGATATTCCATCCCATTTTTTAAAGTTCTTTCTTTCCCTTTGCTTTTCAATTTAGGAAGTTTCCATTGACCTATCTTTAAGCTCACAGATTCTTTGGCTGTGTCTAGTCTACTATGAACCTGTAAAGGCATTTAAAACTTTTGTTAGAGTTTTTGAATTTTAGAATTTTCTTTTGATATTTCTAGAGTTTCAATATTACCCATCTGTTCTTATATATTGTCCATTTTTAAAATTAGAGCCCTTGGCATATTAATCATAGTTATCTTAAAGTCCTGATTTGATAATTTTCAAATCTCTGCCATATCCAAGTTTGGTTCTGATGCTCGCTTTTGCTTATCAGAATGTGTTTTTTGCCTTTCAGCATGTATTGTGATTTTTTTTTTATTGAAAGCCATACATAATATATCAGGTAAAGGGAACTATGATAAATAGGCCTTAGTATAAGGTTTTATTTTATCTAGGTAGGAGATAGACTGTGTGTATTATTTGTTGTATTTGTGACACAGGAGTCTAAAATTTCCTCTAGTGTCCTTGCTTTTGTCTTACCTATTGTCTTTGGTTTTTCCTAGAGACTCCTTAAATTGGGTCTGAGATTTGTAGTTCTTTTATCTGTAATCATCTGTTATTATACAATTCATTTTATTTTTATTTTATTTTTTAAAATGTCTGTTGATTTGAGAGACATAGTGTGTGAGCAGGGGAAAGGCAGAGAGAGAGAGAGAGAAAGAGAGAGAGAGAGAGAGAGGGAGAATCCCAAGCAGGCTCCGTGCTGTCAGCACAGAGCCCAATGCGGGGCTCAATATCACAAACCATGAGATCATGACCTGAGTTGAAATCAAGAGTTGGACACTCAATCAACTGAGCCACCCAGGTGCCCCTCATTTTATTTTTAATAACATTTTCTCTGTTAAAATATATATATGTACGTGGTATAAATTTTGAAAAACTAAAAAAAAAATAACTGTACACAATCTTACTACTCAAAGATAACTCTTGTTAATAGTTTGGTGTTTTAGGGGTGCCTGGGTGGTTCAGTTGGTTGAGCATCTGACTTTGGCTTAGGTCATGATCTCACAGTCCATGAGTTCGAGCCCCGTGTTGGGCTCTGTGCTGACACCTCAGAGCCTGGAGCCTCTTCAGAGTCTGTGTCTCCCTCTTTCTCTCTGCCCCTCCCCTGCTCATGCTCTGTCTCTCCCTGTCTCAAAAATAAATAAAAACATTAAAAAAATTTTTTAAAAATAGTTTGATGTTTTAGACTTTATAGTTGATAATAATAAAATAACTGAAGAAAATCTAAATACACATTATTATATGATAGAGTACATTATATTACATCTTATAGTTGCAACATTATCAGCCACTGAAAATGTGTATGAAGACTTTCATAACAAAAAAAAGAGCATATATGGTAAATGAAAAAGACTATAAAATTGTATATAAAATATAAGGATAACTATGTTAAAAATAGCTGTTAACAATGTGTAGAAACAGCCAATAAATGAGTGTGTGTGTGTGTGTGTGTGTGTGTATATATAATAAACATTACACAAATAATAATGAGTATATTTGGAAGTGATTTTAAGAACAATTTATTTTTCTAAATTTTTCTCTTCCAAATATTACAGTGTGCACACAATTTTTCTCTTCCAAATATACATGTGCACACACACACACAAACACACACACACAAAGAGCAGGTTCTATATTTTAGCTACGGTAGTTTCTGAAAATGCTAGATAGACTGATACTCACTACAGTAACATAGAAGCAGCCCAAATTTTATTAATCAGACTTATTTATTTACAGTATAACAAACAACTCATCATCCACTATTTCATAAAACAGAAGGGAACCATATTATTGTATGGATCTGAGTATCAACCTGCCTTATTTGAAAAAGATAAAATTACTGTTAATTTGTAGTGAGCAAATAGATTTTTAATTATTACCTGATAACTGCAGTATTTTTGCCCAAATGATTCTAAGTATAACTGACTTGAGGACTGGAGATAGAAGAAATAATCAATAGTCCTGTGGTTGATATTGTAAGAGCCCTATCTTGTAGACTTTTTGCACCGGTGTTGATGGTAAAATGTTCCAGTGGCAAAGTTAATGAGCGTAGCCATCATGGCACAATGCATTGGTAGTCAACCGTTGATGTGCATAAGCATCACCTGGAGAACTGGTCAAAAAGCAAGATTTTCCTCACCAGGGAAATCAAATCAAAAGCACAGTGAGATATCACCACATACCTGTCGGAATGGCTAGTATCAAAAACAAAACAAAACAAAAGATACAGCCAGTGTTGGCAAGAATGTGGAGAAAATAGAATTCTGCTGCACCATTGGTGGGAATGTAAACTGGTGTGCCACTGTTGTTCACAGTACGGAGGTTTCTCCAAAAATTACAAATAGAACTACTATGTGATCCAGCAATTGCACTCCTAGGTATTTACCCAAAGAATACAAAAACACTAAGTCAAAGGGATATATGCACCCCTATGTACATTGCGGCATTTTTGGCAATAGCCAAGATATGGAAGCAGCCTAAGTGCCCATCAATAGACGAATGGATAAAGAAGATGTGTTATATATATATGATATATATATATATATATCATATATATATCACATATATATCATGTATAAAATCCTCTAAATAACACTACCTTGCTTAATCTTCACAACAACCATGATGAGGTAACTATTCCATTAAACTTACAATATTAATAAGTTGTTTGTGGGCCCATGGTTAGCAAGTTGGAGAATCAACCAAGGATTTGTAAAAATGTCTCCCTAACACCAAAAACCCATGCTTTTCCTATTGAGTATTGAGTATTGAGTATTACACACACACACACACACACACACACACACACACACATTACTCAGCCATAAAAAAAACATGTGATCTTGCCATTTGCAACAACATGCGTGGATGGGCCTAGAGAGTACTGTGCTAAGTGAACTAAGTCAGACAGTGAAAGACAAATACCATATGATTTCACTTTTCTGTGAATTAAAAAACAAAACAAAACAGAAAAGGCAGAAACAGACCCATAAATGCAGAGAAGAAATGAGTGGTTGCCAGAGGAGAAGGGAGCGGGAGCATGGGCTTCCAGTTACGGAATGACTAAGTCACAGGAACGAAAGGTACAGCATAGGGAATGTAGTCAACTGTATTGGAATAGTGCTGTATGGTGACACAGGGTAGCTATACTTGTGGCGAGCATAGCATAGCATACAGAATTGTCAAATTACTATGTTGTACACCTGAAGCTAATGTAACGTCGATTTTACTTCAATAAAAATAATATCTAAAAACTAAAAATAAAGTAGCAACTAAATTTAAAAAAAAAAAGATTTTTCTGGAGCCATTCCCAGAGGCTCTGAACCAGTAAGCATTTCATAAATACTTCAAATTTGCATTTTAACCAGAACCCTAGGTGATTCTAATGAAGTTGGTATAGACTATATTTTGAGAAACACTCAATAGGAAAAGCATGGGTTTTTGGTGTTAGGGAGACATTTTTACAAATCCTTGGTTGATTCTCCAACTTGCTAACCATGGGCCCACAAACAACTTATTAATATTGTAAGTTTAATGGAATAGTTACCTCATCATGGCTGTTGTGAAGACTAAGCAAGGTGGTGTTATTTAGAGGATTTTATACGTGATATGTGCTCAATAAATGGTATTGCTTAAGAGTGACAATAATAGTTATTATACCCAACATATATTGAACGCTTATTATGTGCTGAGCATTTTCTCTAAGCACTTTTATGTGTATTAACTCATTTTAGTTTTACAACTCTTTGAGGGAAGTACTGTTATTATCCTTACACATGGGGAAACTGAGGCATGGCTATTTTATTTTATTTTATTTTTTAAGTTTATTTTGAGAAAGAGAGAGAGAATGAGTGAGCATGAGTTGGGTAGGGGCAGAGAGAGAGGGAGAGAGAATTCCAAGCAGGCTCTGTGCTATCAGCTGTCAGCACAGAGTCTGACACGGGGCTCAACCTCAAGAACCAGATCATAACTTGAGCCAAAATCAAGAGTGGGAGGCTTAACCAACTGAGCCACCCAGGTGGCCGAGGCATTGATATTTTAGTAAGTGTTTTAAAAGAAAAAGCAGACTTTAGACTAAGGTAGTCTGGCTCCATTGATGTGGGTGGTTTTTTTTGACTAATATGCTACATTTAGATAATAAGCTTATATCCATTTTATATTTGACCCAAATTCCCTCAGAAAAAAACCCCAAAAAAACAAAAAACAGCCACAAAAACATGATAACTTGCACTGTACTTTTCCTCAGGCCTATCTCACAGATTCAGAAAAGTACTCCTTAATAAATTTGAAGCATCTCATAGACTCCTTGATGAAAATAAAAACTTTTTGAAATGTGTATCAGTCAGCTCAGGCCACCATGACAAAATTCCATAGACTGGGTGGCATAAACAGCAGAGGAACACATTTTCTCACAGTTCTAGAGGTTGGAAGTGTAAGATCAGGGTGCCAGCCTGGTTACATTTTGATATGAGCTCTTTCTGGCTTGGAGATGGCCAACTTCTTCTGTGGTCACATGGCAGAGAGAGAGCAAGCTCTCAGGTATCTCTATTTTAGTGTCTCTGCTTTCGTAAGGGCACTGATCCCACACTACCGGGGCCCCACCCTTATGACCTCATCTCACCCTAATTACCTCTGAAAAAGCACCTCTCCAAATACCATCACATTGGATATCAGGACTTTAGCCTATGAAATTTGTAGAGACATAAACATTAAATCCACAACAAAATGGTGCTTCTTCCACAATCCTATTTTACAAAAAAGCATATATCTTCACTTATTCATATTCTTATAAGCATTCCATGTACATAATACATCGCATAATAAATGTTAGATTTACTGTTAAAAACTAGTACGTTGAAAATATAGATATTTATATCCATCATTGAATATTAAATATACACAGCAAAACAGAACTAATTGCAAATGTAAACTTAAACAGTTGTCTTCAATGTGTCTGAATTCTTCTGTCTCCTCAATTAGTTTTCCATGCAGTATCCAATTGCAATATGGTATTCAGGGATGAGTATCCAATGCAAAATTTTGAATTTGCTGGTAATTACTTGGGGACCCACCCATTGTCATCCAAATGCCTAAGATTTGTTTTTCAAAATATTTGGCAGGGTTCGTTCCTGCCCAGGTCCTCTCATTGTAATGGTTCCAAAGATACGAATTCCTCTCTCCTCTGGATATTGCTCTGTGCTAAAAGAATGTTTTAGCACCACAAAATATTTTTGTGCATTGTTTCCATGCTCTGCAAAAATATTGGCATATACCATTGAAGTACCTGCTCTTAAAGATAGTTTGAATTTTGTTTCACATGTATATATTATGTCAGAAGTGCATCAAGTCACTTGACAAATATATATATTGAAACAGTTGATAAAATTTATAACCAAAGATCATACCTTAATTTTTTACACAAAATTAACTTATATTTGTAAAGATTTTAGAGTAGTGTTCAAATTCTTTATTTGTCATTTGAGTTGCCTAGATGTGTGTGTGTGTGTGTGTGTGTGTGTGTGTGTGCATACATGTATATTAACCCTCAAAGTGAAATATGTTTCATATCAGTTGCTCCAAAGGGAACAATATAGGCTGATGAGTTTCCCAAGCCTGGGCTTATTTTGAGGCTGTGGAATTATCTACACCTGCACATTTCTCATTTACCTTATATTCTGCTCAAGGCTTTAGTGAAGATGGCTATAAGCAAATCCTAAAATTCAGATGTGTGGAGTGGGGGAGGGCAGACTGTAAGCCACTGGTATGATACTGTGGTTAAAAGCAACGTGCATAACTCTGGTCTAATTGTGTGTTGCTAGATGTTTAACAACTGGCTTTCTGGGAGTGGGGAGGAAGCATTGATAGCATTTTCTGATTTCTGTGGTGTTGATACTCCTACGTTGGCCAATTTAAGCTACCAAACTGATGTCACTGAATGTATAGGCAAGAACGGATGCACTGTAGCACACTGTTAATTACCATTTCCACCATAATGATGCAATAGATGTAAATAATATCAAGAGCATAGAGAACAGTAAAATATTTAAGATATTATATGTTTTGAGTATTTATTACTCTTGCTTGTAATGTATTAAATGATAAGTTTGTTATAATTTTTAATACTGACTGCTGGAACCAGCCTGCAAAATCTCTGAAACGTTAGTAGTTAAGCTCTCATGAGTTAGATAGGATGGTTTAAACACAGCACTGCATTGGATTCCTCTAGAAGTTGCAAATACTTTGATATACTTCACCCAGATACTTATTCAAAGAACTACTGGGGACTAGAGTAAGGATGATTTCTTCTCTGTTGTGGATGAGCGTCCTCGCTGTTACTCATAATAGTAATATTACTACCAGCAGTAATTAAGTTACTGAGGGCTTAGTATATGCTAGATGCAACTCTAAGAACTATTATTGATTTAGTATTCCATTAAGAACAGTGAGGATTCTGAGGTTCACAGTAGTCAGTGATCTTGCCCTCGCGTGAAAGCGCTGGGCTCCAAGGGCAACATTTGCCCAGTACCAAAACCTACCCTCTTCAACAGTCTCCTCTACTGCATGTATATTAGCATGTAGAACCATATGAAACTGCTAGCCGGGTTTGACTTCTAAAAGGCAAGATCATTGCATTTAACTTAACATGGATATGGGTACGGATACAGACACAGATACAGATATGACGTAAAGTGTTTTCTTTCCCCTGCCTGCTCAAGTTCACGTGCTTGTTTAGCATTGTTAAGAGTTAGCAGAATGGAATGTGTAAATGGAATGGAATAGAAGTCTTGCGCGTTGTCGGCAAGAACACTGTGCATAGTGTCAAAAGATCGCGTGGGGCACTTGGGGGGCTCAGTCAATTGAGCGGCCCACTTCGGCTCAGGCCATGATCTCAGTTTGTGAGTTTGAGCCCCACATTGGGCTCACTGCTGTCAGCAGCAAGGAGCCTGCTTCAGATCCTCTGTCCCCAGCTCTATCTGCCCCAACCCCCGTTTGTGAGCGCAGGCGCGTGCCTGTGTAGAGTTTTGCAGAGAACTTGAATATGTTATTTGGAACAGTGATAGAAAGCTAGTTCAGTCTGGAATTATTCTCAACTCTACTACATGAGTCAGAAAAGGAAGGGCATATTTCCTCTACTTCTGGGCTTGAAAACAGATTCCCATGTGGTAGAGAACTCTCCCCTTTGGAAATCTTAAATTTCATTAATAATATCTACTTAAGATGAATTCCTTTACTTTAGGCACCCTAAGCATTCAAAAAAGGGGAGTGTACTTAATACCACTGGTTATATTAATTGATATTTTTCTTTTCAGCAGAATTTGTTAAGATACTCCATTCAGGGTCTGGACATACACTCAGGATTTGTTACTGGGTTATGTAGAATATATAACTGATCAGGAAATGGCCTGCTGTGGTTCTAATTCATAATTCTATGGTGCTCTTAACTTCCTCAGGAAGAAACAAGGATGATAAAATGACAATGTGGTAGAGAAACCAATGGTCTATGTGTTGAAAACCGAGGCTTATGTCATGAATGATACTTCCTGGTTGGGTGGCTTTATTGTGTTACTTCACCTCTCTAAATCTCAGGTGTTTTGGGAGCACCGAGGTGGCTCAGTTGGTCAAGCAGCCAACTCTTCATTTTGGCTCAGGTCATGATCCTAGGGTCATGGATCAGCATGGGGCTCCATGCTGAGCATGGAGCCTGCTTAAGATTCTCTTTCTTTCTCTCTCTCTCTCCCTCTCTCTCTCTGTCTCCCTCTGCTCCTCCCCCATTCTCTTCAAATGAAAATAAAAGTAAAAAATAAAAATAAACAAACCTCAGGTGTTTTCATCTGTAAAAAGGTTATAATACATTCATCATTGGGTTGTTGCAAGGATTAATTGGGTTAACCTGCATATAAAAGTGCCTAGTACACAAATAGTTACCATATAAATACTATCTTCCTCTAATATCGTAAGATACTTTGTCATACTTGGTTTTTAATAATGTTCATAATTTGTCAGAGTTAAAGCAAGTCTAGAACCATGTGGATTTTAAACCTCTTTGGGTTGTCAGGCTAGTATCCAAAATCTATAAAGAACTCACCAAACTCCACACCCGAAAAACAAATAATCCAGTGAAGAAATGGGCAGAAGACATGAATAGACACTTCTCTAAAGAAGACATCCGGATGGCCAACAGGCACATGAAAAGATGCTCAACGTCGCTCCTCATCAGGGAAATACAAATCAAAACCACACTCAGATATCACCTCATGCTGGTCAGAGCGGCTAAAATGAACAAATCAGGAGACTCTAGATGCTGGCGAGGGTGTGGAGAAACGGGAACCCTCTTGCACTGTTGGTGGGAATGCAGACTGGTGCAGCTGCTCTGGAAAACAGTGTGGAGGTTCCTCACAAAATTAAAAATAGATCTACCCTATGGCCCAGCAATAGCAGTGCTAGGAATTTACCCAAGGGATACAGGAGTGCTGATGCAGAGGGGCACTTGTACCCCAATGTGTATAGCAGCACTTTCAACAATAGCCAAATTATGGAAAGAGCCTAAATGTCCATCAGCTGATGAATGGATAAAGAAATTGTGGTTTATATACACAACGGAATACTACGTGGCAATGAGAAAGAATGAAATCTGGCCTTTTGTAGCAACGTGGATGGAACTGGAGAGTGTGATGCTAAGTGAAATAAGTCATTCAGAGAAAGACAGATACCATATGTTTTCACTCCTATGTGGGTCCTGAGAAACTTAACAGAAGACCATGGGGGAGGGGAAGGGGAAAAAAAAGTTAGAGAGGAAGGGAGCCAAACCATGAGAGACTCTTAAAAACTGAGAATAAACTGAGGGTTGATTGGGGGTGGGAGGGAGGGGAAAGTGGGTGATGGGCATTGAGGAGGGCACCTGTTGGGATGAGCAACCTGGGTGTTGGATGGAAACCAATTTGACAATAAATTTCATATTAAAAAAAAATAAACCGCTTTGGGGTGTCTCTTTAGTCTGCTTTATTCAATAACAAGTTGTCACCTTGTACTTTCTCTGTTCAGATAAGTCGGCTCTATGCCAATACAAACAGTAAAATTTCTTAACTCTTCAGTCAGCTTTGCTGTTAGTCCTATAGGGCTGTTGTGCCTGCCAAATCTGAAATGTAAAGTTAATTCCTAATACTAATGTCTTGTCAACCATAACTCTCTAAACCTTTCAATGTATGTCAATTATGCTCCTAATTTCTGGGTTGAATGCTCTTGAAATATTCATGCAGTATAGTATAAAATAGACTTGGTTATAGTGCAAATTAACTATGTTTCCCTAAATAGTATTCTAGATGCATTTATTCAACAAATAGTTTTGGAGTGCCTATTATGTGCTAGGCCCTGTTCCAGGCACTGAGAATACAGCAGCGAGCAAGAAAGATCAAGTCTCTGTTGTCACTGAGCTGACAGTCTAGTGGCAGTAGTCAGACAACAAACAAAAAAGACGTAGATTTATCCTGTATGTTCGATGGTGGGTACTATGGAGAGTTGTAAACAGGTGGTATATGAAGAAATGCTGCCATGAGGAGTAGAGAGTCAAGACTTTTGAGAGAATGGTCATTTAAGACCTCATTAAGAATGTGTGATTTTTTGGGGGCGCCTGGGTGGCTCAGTCGGTTAAGCGGCCGACTTCGGCTCAGGTCACGATCTCGCGGTCCGTGAGTTCAAGCCCCGCGTCAGGCTCTGTGCGGACAGCTCAGAGCCTGGAGCCTGTTTCCGATTCTGTGTCTCCCTCTCTCTCTCTGACCCTCCCCCGTTCATGCTCTGTCTCTCTCTGTCTCAAAAATAAATAAACGTTAAAAAAAATTAAAAAAAAAAAGAATGTGTGATTTTGGCAAAGATTAGAAGGAGATAATGTAAAGCGAACTATATTAATCAATAAATTACTCCAGCCGGTTCTGGGCTAAATTAATTAGATCGCTTCTCTTATTTAGTGTTCACAACCAGCAACAAAGTAAATATTTTTGTAAACATTTTACGGCTGAGGAAACAGGTCAGAGGAATTATATAACTGTTAAAGTCCTCACTGTTAATCACTATTTTCTCAAACTTCAAGAGACCTACTTTAGGTTTGTAAATTGCTCTCCTTGAAGCGTCTTTTTCTAGGCTTGAAGTAAAAGGAAGAGTGCTCCACCCCCCCACAACATTTTTCTCCTTCTGGGCACAGGAGCAATTTCTTTTAACTAGCAGAAATCGTTCACAAGTCCTTCCCTTATCTCTCTTCACTTGCACTTTTAATATCTTTCTTTGGGCTTTAGAAATTTCTAGCAGGTTGCGTCTTGATCCACCGAGATCCCCTCGTCAGCACCAATGCTGGAGATCCCTTCTGCTGATGGCTCACAACTGGGCCTCTTAAAGGGCATTGTCTTCTCATCCGAGATTACAACTACCTTTCAACCAGGTGGTGTATGGACAATGATTGGGTGATGTGAGGGTTCAAAGGCCTGACCCCTTCCTCCATTTGGTACAACTTTGAAAATCTAGGCATCCAAGCTCTAGGGATTTCTGAAATATTCTCTAAGGCCCCATTTGCAAAGAAGTGGAGATAAGATTCTCTCTTTGTTCAGTCCTGCTTCTTTACTGTCCTACATCTCCCTAGAATACTCCCAGTGAACCTTGTGCATATAACCACCCATCTCACAGTCTGTTTCCAGGAAATCTGACCTAAAATTAATCTCTAACTGGTTCTAAAGGTTTTACATTGTGAAAGTCTGCTTTTTATTCTGGCAACCTGGCTTTGAAATTCCATGTCTATTGTACTGTGGTGACTCAGTTCAAACTTCCAATTTAAAATACTGTTATAGGTGAAGTGTGATCTGAACAAATTTAACATGGATCAGAGTAGTTCAGTACAGTTTGAGTGAAGTGTATCAATGGGCTCCGATGAAAATAAACCTGAAGAAGTGGGTACTGACCAGATCATGACGTTCCTTATGGATTGCTTTTCTGTAGGCAACAAGGAACCTTTGAACAGGTTTTAAGCAGGAGAATAACAAAATCAGATGTACACAAGATGTCTCTGGTGGCAATGTAGAGAAGGGATCGGAGGGATCTGGGTAACACTAGAGGCAGCGGGACCAATTAGAAGACTAATTTAGACAACACTTGGTAAAGAGATTGAAGGGGAGCGGAATTTGCCACCCCAAACTATGCCTCTTGGCATAGGATGAATTATCTTGAGTTGGCTATTTTTAAAGACACAGCAGAAATGGGAGAAGCCCTGGAAACCTAGTAGAAGTTACATTTTTGTAAGAGACATGTACATTTATAAGGAAAACCTCCACTTGTCTCCCTCCTTGTATCAGGAAGGGGAGGATGACTCTGATCGCTAGAAAACCCTGGAGAAGACCAGGACCTAAATCTGCCTAACAACCTGACCCTTGTGTACTGTGCCTTTTACAGTCACCCCCCATAACCTGCTCCACAGCCCCAGTATCCTTCATTTTGTCTTTAGTCAGAGATGGTGGTTAAGGTGGTGGCTTGGGCCATTTCGGGGAGGTAGTCAGTTTTCCTGGGTCTCTCCCATTATACAGGAGTATACATGTTATTAAACTCCTGTTTGTTTTTCTCCGTTAATCTCTTTAATTGCAGGAGGTCTCCGCTAAGAACCTAGAAGGATAGTGAAAAAAATATTTTTTTCCTCCTCTACAACATGAAACAGTGCTTTTGCATTATTTATTTATATAAATTGTAACCATATATCACTATATTAATATTTATGTGAATTCTAAAACAAATGAAACATGGGAATTAAAAGGCGGCAGGTCAAAAATAAATATAAACAGAGTTTCTATTATTTTCTCCCAACAACTCAATGAATGGTATTTATTTAACTTATCTTGGAATTCACCTTTAGTGAGAAGTCTTGTATGAGGAGTGAATGGCATGCTCTTTCCTCTTTCTGCTATTGGTCCAAAGAGATTTTGATGATCGTTTCCCACCATTATCATCCCCTTTAACCTATAACATAATAGCTTTCATCAATTCTTAAAGTGGATGTTATTCTCTACAGTTACATTATATGTTGCCACCGTATTGAAAGGGCATGTGATGACGTATATTTCATATTGATAAGATACATAAATATACTACTGTTGGTGACAGTCTTCAGTCCCTTTCAAGTGATCGCGGGTACCTACAGGTTGTGATGAATGAAACCCAAGGACCTCTTCTCTTATTATCTTGGTATTCCCTCTGCATCAAATTCCTTAGTTTTAATGTGTAAACTTTCTCAAGATCATAAACTGAAAAATGGCCTTTGAACGGTATTTGAAAGTTTATAATGAATCCAGCAGTACCTAATTATCTTCCTAGTTTCACAGTTAACAGGAGGAGTAGGAATGATTAATTCCCCATTTTGGACCAGCAGCAAATCTCGTTGGAGCCGGATCCACACCCCCAAGTGCCCAAAAGCCTAATCCGGCGTTTGTTAAAAATCTGTGTTAATTAGTCTAAATTTCAGGTGAAAAAATGCTATTTTCTCCTCTGCATGGAGCCATAGATAATTTGTTAATTAATATTTGATTATTTTTCAAGTACCTCCAGGGTAGTAATAGGCAATAATACTGTGTGGAGTATCAGTCCCTTCGAATCACACAACACTATAAACCGTCATTTTTTCGCTGATGTTTTTGCACTTTGTTAGGAAAAATAACAACGAGAATTGTTGGAAGCATTCAGTAGAAACGATGTGGTATTTGCCTAGGCTGAGGATGCAGAATCATTTGCTTCTTTGTTTCTTTTGCAGAAGAGAGATGATAGCGATGAATTCATCCTAGCTTATAACAGAATTATTCGTCATAATATTTTTTACGCAGGAAGAAATGTGCCCTTGCTGAAAATGCTAGCCTATACACGAACTATTTGATGCAGTGAATAGTGTCTGGGCAAAATGTCTCCGAACTGCTAAACTCTGTGGTTCTTAGGATAGAAAAGTGGCAAACAGGGTAGGATGTAGAAGGGTCTGTCTTCTGTTCTTTCGCAAAGAAGGGCATAGGGGAGATGAAGGAATTCAGGAATGAAAGCTTCTATCGTGTTCCTCCTTTGTTTCTGAAGCGGGTAGGAGGGGACTTCTCTGAATCCTACCGGCTCTTAACTCCCATCAGAGACATTTTCCTAAGAGATGACTTCTGTCACCTACTTCAGAAATGCTGTTTTACCCCCAGTAGGCTATTAGATAAAAGACAGCTTCATCCATGACTTCATGACCCTCCCTCGCACTTTTATCATTCTGTTGTTTTCAAGCACCGTGGTACCTTCTCTTACTCTCCTGTCACCTCACCGCCTTCCACCCAAGCTGAGACGCACTCTCTCCATCTTCCTTTCCCGCTCTCCTCCCTCTCTCCCTCTTTGTCTCCATCTCTGCAAGATGTCTTGAATCCTTTCTTGCTGTTTATGTCAATTCAATCTTAGCCTAGCATCCGCTTCCCAACCTAAATCCTATTTTGTTAATAAGTGTTAACATTTGATTAATATTTTTTAAAGAGAATAAAAATATTGTGGATGGAGCTGATCTCCTCGTTGCATTTCTCCACCGTCCAATTTCCCTTTTTCCTAACCTGATGCCATCACTGACAGGAATTTGGTAAATGCTTCTAGTACTTAATTTTATTCACATGACAGTAGTTGTCTCTATTTAAGATGTCAAGTTTTAGCCTTGGCTACCTGTTGTTAATTTACTCTTCTTTACAAGTCTGCATTCTTTCTCACGAACATTTATGAGGTTTATGTTTTAAAAAATCTGATAGATGTGTGCTTTGGTTTGTTTTTCTTCAGTCTGCTAGTGAGGTTGAGCATTTCATCTTTCGTTTACTCTTAGACATTCCAATTCCCTCTTCTGCAAGAGAACCATTTTCTGTTCTGTCTCACGTATTTGATTTTCTTTAAATGAATGTCACAAATAGCTTCTCCAAGTCTACAACTTATCTTTGAACTCTCTTTGTGCTGTTTTTTTGTACAGAACTTTTAAAATTTTGACATAATCAACTCCATCAATTTTTTTCTTTTCTCTTTTTTTAATGTGTATTTATTTTGAGAGAGAGTGAGAGAGAGAGTGAGTGAGTAGCAAGCAGGGGAGGGGCAGAGAGAGAGGGAGGGAAAGAGAGAATCCCAAGCTACGAGATCATGACCTGAGTCAAAATCAAGAGTCAGATGCTTACCTGACTGAACCACCTTGGCGCCCCCAATTTTTTTATGTGTACTTCCTGTGTCATGCTTAAGAGACCCTTTCCTATCACAAGGTCACAAAGATATCATTTAGGTTTTCTTATTACACTTATGTAGTTTATATTAAACACTTACACACTGAGGCATTTTTAATTTACTTTGGGTATGGTAAGGTGCAGTGTCTTATTTTTAACATATGGCAAGTCAATTTCCCCCACTTAATTGTAATGCCAACCATATCACATACCAACGTGCACAGATCTTTTCCTGGGTCATCTACTCTGTTCCATTGATCAGCATCAATACTCCTAAGATAACTTTGTCCTAAATCTTGATGTATGGAAGAAAGGTCTTTCTCCCGGTATTATTTTACAAAGATCATTTTAAAGTATCTTGGACTTTTAGGGGCATCTGAGTGGCTCAGTTGGTTAAGCGTCCAACTTTGGCTTAGGTGATGATCTCACGGTTCCTTAGTTTGAGCCCCACGTCGGGCTCTGTGCTGAGAGCGCGGAGTCTGCTTGGGATTGTCTGTTTCCCTCTCTCTCTGCCCGTCTCTTCTTGCATGCTCTCTCTCTCTCTCTTGCTCTCTCTCTCTCAAAAATAAATAAACATTCAAAAAAAAGTTTCGGGGCGCCTGGGTGGCCCAGTCGGTTGAGCGACTGACTTCGGCTCAGGTCACGATCTTGCGGTTTGTGAGTTCGAGCCCCGTGGGCTCTGTGCTGACAGCTCAGGACCTGCAGCCTGCTTCAGATACTGTGTCTCCCTCTCTCTCTGACCCTCCCCCACTCATGCTCTGTCTGTGTCTCAGAAATAAATAAACATTAAAAAAAATTTTTTTTAATTAAAAATAAATAAATAAATAAATAAAGCTTCTTGGACTTTTAGTCCTCAATATGAATCTTAGAATCTTTCTAGCATGAAATATTTCCTTGTAAGATTTTGACTGGAACAGCATTGAATTTACACATTGATTTGGAAGAGAATTTTCATTTTATGATATTGAGCTCTCCCATTCTGGGATATGGTTTATTCTCCATTTGCTCAGGACTTTTATGTTCTTTGAAAATGAAATAAATATACACTTTTCTCTGTCAAGGTATATATTACATGTTTTTAGTTTCACTTTGAACTATTACAACACTGGATGTTTCTTTTCTGTTACATGTTTGAACTGATTATTGCTGCGTATAGAAACACTGTTGGTTTTCCTATGTTGACTTGTGTTTAGCAACCTCCATGGACTTTCTTGTCAGTTTTGGTGTCAAAAGCCAACCTCCGTGCTTCATGCTTGGTGCTTTGGAGCCGAAGGTTTGGGATCAAGAGAAACAATAGCTCTGCAGCAGCCCTGCATCATGTTTTCAGGGTGGTACTGGGTTCCGGAAACAAAAGGCTAAGAAGGGAGGAAGGGAGGTTTGCAGAAGAGAGTAAAAAGGGTTGCTTGAAAATAGAGCTTCAAAAAAATGAAAAATAAAATAAAATAAAATAGAGCTTCACTGAAGCCAGAGGGCAGCCATTTTGATTTTTGTTCAACTTTGCGCTTTGAAGCGGTCTCAGTTTCATTTGCCTGTGACTCCTGGTTTCTCTGTGAGGAAATCCTGTCATCAACGAACAATGACAATTTGTCTCTCTCTCTTGGTTCTTCTGATTTTAATTTTTTTCAGGTCTGTTTATATTTGAGGGAGAGAGAGCCCGAGCAGGAGAGGGACAGAGAGAGTGGGGGTGGGGGGCGCGGACAGAGGGTATTGGAAGCAGGCTCTGTGCTGACAGCAGTGAGCCCCATGCAGGGCTTGAACACACAAACCCCGAGATCATGACTTGAGTCAAAGTCGGAGGCTCAACTGACTGCCACCCAGGTGCCCCTCTTTTGATTTTAATATATTTTCTTTTTCTTACACTGTTTCATTTAGAATTTCTAGCACAATGGTAAATAGCAGTAGTGATAGCAGTGATATTTGTTTCGTTCCTGAAGATAACGGATGTGGTTTTAATGTTTTATCATTAAATATGTTTTGTGTTAAGCTCTTTAATAGCTGTTTATCAGATTAAGAAAGTATTACTCTATTCCTAGTTTGCTAATAATTTCAGTCATGAATGATTCACTCTTGCTGAATTGTTTGTTTGTTTGTTTGTTTGTTTTGGCCATCTGTTGATATTGTTGTCTTCTATATCTATGTGACAAATTGCATGGGTTTTCTGATATTGATGCATCCTTATATTCCTAAGACAAAACATTCTTGATCATTATGTATATGTACAGGTGTGCATGCATGTGCACACACAGCTGGATTAAATATGATACTGTATTTAGGATTTTTCTTTTATGCTATATGCTTATGTTGGCGAAGAAAAAATTTCCTCTTCCCTTCAAGCTTCTTTCTTCTAACTAGTCTAAGAATAAAATTGACGTGAGACGGATGAATGGGAGAAAATCAAATCAAAGCTTAATTACATGTATACTACCTATATACATTGGAAAGACCCAGGAAAATGGTAACTCCCCAGAATGGCTGAGGCCGTCACCTTAAGCACTATCTCCAGCCAAAGATGAAAGATGATGGTGGGGGCAGAGAGTCAGTTATGGGAGGTTACCAGGAAAGCACAGTAAGCGAAGGTAAGGTCGTTAAGCAGGTTTAAGTCCTAGCCTTCTCCACTAATTACAGTTTCTAGAGGTTTAGAGAGTCATTCCCCTCTTCCTAGTACTGAGGGGGACGCCCTTAGAAATGGATATTTTCCTTATACATGTAAATGTCTTTCATAAAAGGGTAACTTCGACTTGGTTTTCAGAATTTCTGTGTGTCTGCAGTTACTTAAAAATAACCAGCTTAGAATAATCAATATGCCAAAGAGGCATATTTTCGGCGGGTAAAATTTCCTCCCTTGCATTTATTTTTATGCTGTTTTTCTCTTATTTGGTACAAAGGTTATACTAGTTTCATTAAATGTGTTGAACAGCTTTCTCTCATTTTTATTCCTGGAAATAATTTGTATTACATAGGACTATCAGTTGCTTGAATATTTGGTGAAATTTGCCTGTAAGACTTCTTGGCATTCATATCTTTTTTTATTGAGATGGAGGTAGAAATTGACTACCAATTCACTTTTATTAATGATTCTAGAGATATATATATATTTATTTATTCATTCAAATATATGTTAACAATGAATAATTCTCAAAAATTCTGTCAAGATGCTATTGTTACTATCCTCTTATGATTTAAAAAAATGTGTCTGTAATTATGTAAATATTCCCTTATCTCACTCAGCTTTGCATTCTCCCCTTCTTTACGTTTCTTGATCTGTTTTGCTAGTTTTTGAGTCTTTTGTTGGTCTTTTCAGAAAACTCGTCTTGGATTTCTTGACCTTCTCCATTTTCCTTTGCGTATGTCTTTTGGCATCTGTTTTTGCTGATAGAACTCAGCCTGAAAATGGCCATTTTGTTTTAGTTAATCTGTCTCATTTCTTTGGTGACTTTCCAGATTAGTGTGTGTCCTTTGTGTTTTTTTAGTTTTTCTACAGTGTGCCCTGGATTCTGGGAACGAAATGTGGAATATCATCTCGTGTTCATTTCGTCTAACATTAGGGTGTAGAGCAGGAAGAGAGTTGACTTATGAGCCAATCACTCATTCAGTCACCCAACACTTACCATCTATCTGGTAACCGTTTATGCCCCTTTCTCTCCGAATACTTGGTCTCACCGGTCTGACCCAAGGGTCTCGGGGCTGGCTGAAGCTATACTGACGTGGAACAAGTGTGTCCTTCCCAGATAGCCTGAAATCGCTCAAGTTAAGCCTGTCTTCTGCATCACTACCTGTTAATTCTCTTAATCAGCACAATCTACCGTGAAACGTCTGTGGCTTTCTATAAGCAAGGCAAAAAGAGATGTTTTCATTTTTCTGAACTGTTCATGGCCCAGCAGTGCCATGAATCACAGCTTTTCTGCCAGTGCCCTAGGCTGTCATCTTGATGGCAAAATCAAGGGTGTGTCCATCTGGTGAGGAATCAAGTTCCCTTTTACTTGGCAACTTGTGCTTAGTGACAGTACATAAGCATGCTACCACCTGGCTTCCCAAAAGTCTGCAAAGTGGCTGTCAGGACCTCTTCTTCTGCCAAAATCTGTGCTAAATGGTGTCTGGGTCTCCATTTCCTGGGCCAGTCTCCTGTGTTAGAGAATCGCTAGCATCTGTGTAAATGCAGATGACTTTTTCTCCAGCACTCTGATGTGTATTTAAGAAGCTTGTCTAATGTGCACTCTGGTTGTCAGCAAGAAGAAAACCCTCTTCTAAAGCTAGCGGACATTCAGCCAGAGTCACTTGTATGCTTGCAGAACCCGAGTGCCTTTAGGAATTCCATCAGGTTCCATAGTTTCTTGGCCTCGGATACCCACCATTGCCACAGCATTTGTTGTGTGTCTACCCTTGTAGCAATTGCTACGCACATCCTCACCTGTGGGCAGATGATCATTTCCATAGCAGGCAAACTATTCTGTCCAAATGAAATAGTGTGGGTCTTGAGCAGCACATCCAGGCAAGGGGCAGTTAGGGATCTTTTATAACTCAGGACCTGCCAACATCTCCTGTGGTATGCCACCCGCTCTCAGGGACGAATTTCCTATTTTGTTTCGTTTTGGGTTTTAACGTTTAAAATCTAATAAAGGGCCTTAAACACAAAAATTCACATCCTCTCCCTTTCTACCCACGCTCCTGGGGATCGCAGGGAAGCTAATCCCATCAGCAGAATCGGGTATGAATGTACGCGTTGTCTTCTCCTCCTGAGGATCCCTTCTAAAGATCACCCTGCTGGGGAGGGGGGTGTCTCAAACGTAGATTCTGTCAAACTTCATGTATCCCAGCCCACTATCATAGAAGCAGCAGTGACTTCTGAGAGGCCACATTCATTTCTGCATACCAGCGCAGTAACTATCATAGCCATGGTCTCAGACCGAACCTTCTTCCATTCTACAGGCTATGATGAGGTAGGCTGTGATGAGGATGGGCACACATTCTTCGAAATCCAAGGAGAGACTCTCCTCGTGGGGGAAGTTTACATTTCAATACAAATGCTCAGTTGTAGGAGATATACCACATTCTTTCTTTCAGTTAATACCTGTTTAACTTAGAGCCTCCACCCTGCCAGCCAGGAAAGGAAACCCATTTCAGTCATTCGTGAGGCCCAGACCTATCAGGGTAGCTCAGAGGTCCTGACGTCTTATCGTAAGGCACTGGGAAAATCCCTCCCATCAGTAATCATTATCTGGGTATCTGAAATCTCAACACTCATAATTGGGGCTACTCATGATCAATCTACAGTCAACCTCAGACTATGTGGACGGGCAGGAGTCTTTGGGTGGATCTTACACTTTTAAGAGACTAGTTATGTTACGGTTCCCTTCTTGATCCTGGATGCAGTTCTAAACTAGATAAAGAATAACGGAAATCCGGGTTGGTGACCTACAGGGTGTGCAAGTGCGTCCCCGAGGGTTCTAAGCCTGGGGTGGGTGGTGGTCCAGTGAGACAGCCATGAGACATAGGTTTGGTGGGAGAGGCGGGGGACTTAAGTACAGGGAGTCCAGGAACAGCAGATTGGACAAAGCATCCGCAGCTGGGATTTCTGTGCAAAAATCTTTTATAGCACGGCAACTTAACCTAGCAACCATCAGTGGCCTTTCCCCTCCTTCCACAGCTGGCGTTTCCAAGGAGATCAAGACCTGTCACCTAGACACTCCAGGTTGGCCACCCTCAAAGCCCCTGACCTTGAACACCAAACAACACGTTCTTTTGCACATTCTTTTTTTAAAATTTTTCTTTTTTAACATTTATTTATTTTTGAGACAGAGAGAGACAGAGCATGAACGGGGGGAGGGCCAGAGAGAGAGGGAGACACCGAATCTGAAGCAGGCTCCAGGCTCTGAGCTGTCGGCACAGAGCCTGATGCGGGGCTCGAACTCACGGACCTGAGATCGTGACCTGAGCGAAGTCGGACGCTCAACCGACTGAGCCACCCAGGCGCCCCTCTTTTGCACATTCTACTTGATGGTGCCCTAGAGGGAGGACGGGGTCTCGACATTCTCAAGATAGTGATTCACAAGGTCATTCGGGCTCTGCTCGTACAAACCAGCTCTCCGGTGTGAGCATGCACCGTGGCATACCAATACGAGGCTCCCACAATATAAAGGCCTAAATACCCAGTTGTAGAAAGTTTGGAATGAGCTCCCATAAGCCTTAGAGACGTACTTGAAGCTTGCCTGTTCCCGATAGAAATCTGACATCTGGAAATGGCCTCTCAGAACATCCCCCAAACTGGAGGATTTAAAGTGCAGTTAGAATAGAGAAGCTTAAATATTGAAAGCACTAATCTGTGCCTATTTTCCTCAAACTATCACCGAATAATGCTTCTAAAAATATCTACATTTTAATTCAGTGAAATGCTTCCACAGAATAATTGAAATCATTCTTATAGCTCCTAAAATGGATATAAGCAGCCAAACAAGCATTGGGCAGAGATAGCATATTGGAAATACAGTGCGATTTAGGTAACACGGAACATAAATATCTGGTTTTGATTCTGCAGTGTAAACCTTTTCCAGGTTAAGTTGTTCGCTTTTGCGATAACTGTATTGTTTAAACCAGAGGTTGGTAAATGTTTTCTGCAAATGGCCAGATAGGAAATATTTTAGACTTTGTGGGACACATATACTCTGTCACGTACTCTTCTTTGTGTGTTTTAAAAGTATTGAAAAAATTCTTTGGGGCGCCTGGGTGGTCAGTTAAGCGTCCGACTTCGGTTCAGGTCATGATCTCGCGGTCTGTGGGTTCAGGCCCCGCGTGGGGCTTTGTGCTGACAGCTCGGAGCCTGGAGCCCACTTTGAGTTCTGTGTCTCCCTCTCTCTCGCCCCTTCCCCGCTCCTGCGCTCTGTGTGTGTGTGTGTGTGTGTGTGTGTGTCTAAAAATAAATAAACATTAAAAAAATTTAAAAAAAACAGTAAAAAGTTCTTAGATCCTGGGCTGTATAAAAGGAGGCCGAGTGTGGATCGGCCAGCAGGCTGTAGCTTGTGGACCCCTGATTTAAAACAATGCTCACTGGTTCTCATCGTGTGATTCCTGGAGCAGTATCTTCGGCACCCTTTGGGACTGGGATAGGAATGCGAATTCTTGCCCCAGGCTGCCTGGACCAAAAGCCTTCTGTAGTCTGACAGACTGTCCGGGTGATCCTGATGCTCCCTCAGTTTTCAAGCCCCTGATTCCGATTCAAGCCGGACCTGCCAAGGACTGACAGTTGATTAAGAGCACCTTTGGCACACATCTTTAGTCCACGTTACCACGCTGCTCTCTAGGGCAGAGATTTCCCTGAAGATAACTTGGCCTCGATGGTGAGCATTTTCCTAATTTCTTGCTGGCAATCCTCTTCCTCTTTGCCCATTCCGCAAAGCTCCCACACTATAGAGGCCTAAATACCCAGTTGTAAAAAGTTTGGAATGAGCTCCCATAAGCCTTAGAGACGTACTTGAAGCTTGCCTGTTCCCGATAGAAATCGGACGTCTGGAAATGGCCTCTCACCACCTGAAGAGCCCTCCACCTTCTGGGACCAATCCTGACTTCTGGCACCTGGAACTTCAGGAGCTGAGGCAAGTATCTGCGTGGTTTTGCTTCCGTCTGCGGTTCCTTCTTCCAGCAGCGAGCTACAGTTCGAGTTACGGCCTTTCCTCTCGTGCTAAAGTTCTGGCACCCGAATACTTGAGCTTCCCCGGGTCGCTTCCTGAATTATTTACCTTTCCGTGGCCTATGGCACCCAGGTACCCTCATCACCGCGGCCTTTCTTCTTCTTTTTTCTTTTTCTCCGTCCCCCCACACCTGGCCAGTCACGTCGGGAAGGCCGGACGTGACCTTTAGCCGAAATCCTGGCCGAAGCTAAGGAAACAACCCTCGGTACCTGGGACACGTGGCGAAGCGCAGCCGGACCGTCATGAACGGTGACATCACTAGAGCGGCCGGGGTTCACTGGAAATTTGTTTCCGCAGGCAGGTCGAGGATTGAAACCAGGTACGAGAGAAGGTCTCCAGCTCCCTTGTCTCCCAGCGTTGCTTCCTTTTCGTACTTGGTCCTTTCAGCTTTTGTTGCTCTCCCTCCGGCCCCCAACCTTAGTAGAACCAGGGCAGGACCCGTAAACAACCGTTCTTGACAGTTAGCAGGGTGAGACTGTCCAAATGTTCTTGAGCGCGAGGCAGGAGCACTGGAACAGTCTCCAGCTGTTCCAGCCGGATGTCTCACAGAAATTAGAGATGACAACTGTTACAAGAACTCTGTCTGTCTTTTCCTCGCCCTATAAAAGTACAACCCTGTTGTGACAGGGTGAGTTAGCTGACCTACCTGCTTGTCGGGTGCTTTCTGATGTGAATCAGCTCAATAATGCCTTTTACTTCTGTTTGAGCCACTTAAACTTTTTTGCCCTTGACAGGCATTTTACCAGTGCTACGTGGGGGGAGGGAACCCCAGCAATTTCCAGACTTAATTTAAACACTTTGTTATTAGCTTAACGTTATATGCTACGATTAGTAATGCATTAAGCAGTTAACATTTTGCTATGAGCTTGAGAGGTACTTCCAAAGTGATACTGGCATGGAACATCCACCTTTGTGCTCCCTTTTATTAGCACAGCTGCTTCACAGAGCTATATGCGCTCGGTATGAAGTGTGAGAGGGGGCAGAGGTTCTGTTTTTAGGACCCTCTCATTTCCTACCTGCCTCTCAGGGGGTAATCAACTCACCGTGCTGCGTGCGAGTCAAGGATTTATAAATAGGCATGTTGTATAATATTGCCCCTAAATGCAGGGTGCCTCCCCCATCAGGTGTTCAGCCACAGAAACAGGGAGATGCGGTCTACTGCCTATCTGGTCCTGAAAGCTAGTTCACGTTCTCCGTGTAGAATGATGCCTAGTTCTTCAGCCTGTGGTGACCTTTTCCATTTAGAGAACTGTTGTCATAAGTCAGACTATACTCAGGCCTAGAACTTAGCATATGAATGTGTCCAAACATGGCTTCTGGAAATAGAGGGTCTGTGAAATCTAAAACTACTTGCCTTTTCTTATTGATGACCTACAACCATGGAATGAAGGAGAATCTCCTTGGTAAAAAACAAGCAGTTTGCACAGAATATCCTTCAATTACATATTTTTTTTTTACCTAGCTGATCATCAAGTTAAGAAAACAAAACAGTAATATCTGATATGGGCAAAGCGCGAAGAAATCAGTACTCTCACACACTGTTGTTGGAAATACAGATCGACACGTCCTTTCTTTGAGAACTGATAGTTATCAGCGATTCACATGTGGAAACCCTTTGATGTGTTTTTCGATTTCTCTCATCTTTTCCTGCAGAAATACTGATTCATGTGCTCAAAAATGTGTGGACATAGATTTCTACCGCAATATCGTTGATAATTGTAAAAATTTTGAAAACATGAATGCTCACATAGAGGAACAGCTAACTAAGTTATAGTATAGCCCTCCATTCTACAACATTCAGCGTCTCATGCCAAGATAAAATGTGGTAGATCTATGTATACTGATAGGGACAGATGCACAAGATTGTGGTTGAGTGCAAAAAACAGGCCTCGGAATCCTGTGGAACGCTGTACAATTTCCTCCCCAAACTGTTTGCGTTCTATTATCTCCTCAGGTTATCACTTTATTCTTAGGTTGTATAGAATTCCCATTTGGATCACTTTAATGTTATAATTCCCTGTCTCTCAGGAGAATTAAAACAGCTGTTCAATTATATGTCATTCCCCTTCTGTATGTGACTATATGTGTCACAGAAGAACACAAAACCCTGGCAAATTATCTCGAAGAATAGGAAAAAAATCCTATTATAATTGTAATTTGGGGAATATAATTTTAAAAGTGAATTTTGTGAAATAAAATAAAGAAATCACAAAAGTAACACATGACTCTTAAACCCCCAAATGAAATAGGTCAGTAATATACAGAGTTAGAAGTGACAATACCCCCTTTACTCTATCCCAAATCCAAATTCTTTCCATACATAACCACTTGAAACATGCTGGTTTGGAATATTCCAGATCTCTGCCTAGGCATCCACTTACCCGTACCTGGATCTGTTAACTACAGCTCTGTATAGCTAAGTATTCTTTTTCCTATTTTAAACAAAAATGACATTGTACCACAGGCGATATTCTGCAGAGATTAGTAGATGATCTCCTCAGACAGGGCCAAATGGTTTTCACCCTTGTATCACTACTCCATATTCAAATTCTTGGGAAATGACAGGTCGTTGGGCCCCATGTTCTCCCCTTCCAGAAGATAGCAGACCACCTTTACTGATCATTCCACCAAAACTTTCTGAAATGATAGAGGGGTACTTCTCTAAAAAAAAAAAACCAAAAAAAACAAAAGGAAGTGTCAAATGGTGGAAAAAGAAACATCAAGATGGGCACCAACAACAGAAGGCTACATCTCTGTACCAGATTTGCTCAACTGACTGGGGAGAACATACAAGAAAACGATATAGGAGCGCCTGGGGGACTCCGTCAGTTAAACATCCAGCTCTTGATTTTGGCTCGGGTCATGATCTTGTGGTTCGTGGGTTCCAGCCCTGTGTTGGGCTCTGCACTGATAGCATGGAGCCTGCTTGGTTTCTCTCTCTCCCTCTCTCTTTGTCTCTGTCTCTATCTTTCTCTCTCTAAATAAATAAACTTAAAAAAAAAAAGAAAACACAATATAAACTGTGAGAGAGAGGAACATATGAAGTGTCATGGGTATAAAGATGAGGGAGAAAATCACTTCACCTGGAAATTTGAGGACTCTTAATGTGGCTTAAGAGATGATTAAGAATTTTCCAGTCAGTCAATAGAATTCCAGGCACTGAAGCATGAAAATAGGGTCAAATGGTGGCTGTGCAGAATCTACTCCTCCTTCAAAGTCCAGATCAATTCCCGTAAATTGCTTGATATTATCTGTTTTTCTAGCTACTTATCATATGACTTCCTTATTTAGAAGTTCATCAAATAATATATTACATTTTCCCTAAAGCATTTCACGTGTAAGTACTATGTTTTGGTATTAAACATAAATAGATGTTTCATTTGTTATAAAAACGAATCAAGATAATTTAAGAGGTTAGATATGTCTAATCTATAGATGCTCTAACACGTGTAAGACCTGAATTGCTCCTGGGAGTATTAATTTGAACTCTTCCTTTTATGGATAGCATTACTTTGAGGTAACGAACAGGGGCCTCTTTGATTAATTTTGTGCCCCTCCAATTACTATTTCACTGTCTTATGACCTGGCCTTGCGGAAATATTAAATTGTCAATATAGTTGGTTAGTTTGTAGCTTTTTCCAAAATTGCCAGGGGAGAAGGATCTGGTTGTTGAAAATATCAGTGTCCCAAGTATGGTATGATGAATTTTATTTCAATCACCTTTCCATGTCTGGCCTAAGAAAATAGTATTCGGTCACCTCTGATGTCTGTGGGGCTTTTGAACAACTGTACATTGCTTGTGGAGAGAGATTTGACATCCGAGATTAGGAAAGGAAAGAACACATACAGAAGCCCAATATAGTTCTGTATCCCCTGATCTAATCTCAGAAGAAGGGGTCATGAGGTTAAAAGGAGACACTAATGAATCCTATAGGTAATGGCACCATTTCCCAAGGCCTATTGGCTGATTGCTGACAGAATTTGTAAAGGGAAAAAATCATAGTATCAGTTACATGTTTATAATTTCTAGAGTAATCTTTCCCATAGAGGGATAGTATATGTGAGGGACTGAATGTGTCTTCCTCAAATTCATATGTCGAATCCGTAACGCTTAATGTGATGGTATTTGCAGAAAGGTCTTTGAGAGGTAATTAGGTTTAGATAAGGTCATGAGAGTAAAACCCTGGAGGTGGAATGAATGTCTTTATAATAAGAGGAAAAGCCGCCAGAGCTCTCTGTCCCCTGTGTGAAGATACAGCAGGAAAGCAGCCATCTGCAATCCAGGAAGAGGGCCCTCAGCAGAACCCAACTGTGCTGTGACCTGTGCACTGTGATCAGGGACTTCCGGCCTCCAGAGCTGTGAGAGATAGATGTCTGGTGTTTAAATGACCCGGTTTGTGGTATGTAGTTATAGCAACCCAATATGACCAAGATACCATAGCAAGGTGCAAAATGTAAGCTTTTCTCACATAAAGCTTATTTCAAATCTTTGCAAATAGGGTTTGAGTAAAACTATCAGGACCTCTGATTTCAGCTCCAGTATGTAAAGAATTTGGAAGTTGCCATTCCATTTTTACAATAAGAAAAAGCTGAACATACTTAAAATCAGTAAAATTTCTTGGAACCGCCACCGAATTGAGATATCAAGGCAGACTGCCATCCTGAAATCTGGAGGGACCAGATGAATCCAAAGAGTCATAGCCAATATTTCCTTACCTGGAGCAAAGCCGCTGAAGCAGTAACCGCTAACAATTAAATGGTAATTTTGACAAATTTCTAGAGGCTGAGTGTGGACCGGTTTGAGAATGAGAAACTCCTGTGGGCTACAGTCTTAGGGCCCTCCCCCTCTTTGGTGGTTTTAATTCTCACCAGGTTCTCGTGATGTATTGTTAGCTCAGACTGCCGTAAGAAAATTCCACAGGCTGGGTAGCTTACATGACAGAAATTCATTTTCTCACAGTTCTGAAATCTAGAAGTCCAAGATCAAGGTGCTGGCAGATTTGGTTTCTCTTAAGGTCTCTCCCCTTGGCTTGTAGATGACTGTCTTCTTGCTGTGTCTTTACACTGTCTTTCTGCTGTGTGCATCTGCCCCTGGTATCTCTTTGTGTGTCCAAATCACCTCTTATAAGACACCAGTCAAATTGGATTTGGGCCCACCCCAATGGCTTCATTTTACATTTTAACTTAATCAATTGTAGAGGCCCTAACCCCAAATATAGTCATATTCTGAAGTACTGGGTGTTAGGGACTCAACATAGGAATTTTGGAGGGGAAGCAATGTAGCCCATAATGCATGGTGAACAGCTAAGAAAGATAACCTTGGGGCACCTGGGTGGCTCAGTCGGTTAAGAAAGATAACCTCAAGCCTTGGCAGGAAGAGGGGGAAAGTAACAGTTTTTGAGATATACCCACAACAGAGGTCTACTTTGCAGGGCAAAATTTTCCCTATCCCTTATCCCACCTTGGGAAAGGGAACTTCTCCCGCTTCAGCCCCCTCTAGCCTTCTGGTATCAGAAGGCAGGGATTAAGGCAGGGAGGGCAGCTAAGAAATACTTGTAGAGGTTATACCCCAGGACCACAGGATCTCTCAATGACTGACATTTAATCATAAGATTATAGAATTCTTCCCCTCAACATCTTACCGCTATACCAATAGGGCTCCAGTGTAATAACTGTGGTTTTGATGCTGAAAGAGCTGCAAAATGCAGGTAGTCTTTTGAGGAATATTTAGGGAAGTCAAAAGTCAACAGAGGAGACAAAAACAAGGACAGACAGTAGAGGGATATGACGGCTCTCGAACCTATATCTATAGGAACCTTTAAACATAGCCTAACTCCCGGCCAGAATAAACGTAATACTTCACACTAAAGGTCTTCTAACCTCAGTTCCTGTTCCCAATATATCATGGGATATACTTTTCAATATAAAAATTAAAAGGTATACGAAAAGGCAAGCAGAACGCTGCCTGAAGATACAAAGCCAGCATCAGAATCAGATATGACATAGAGTTAGGAATGAATCGTAGTAGGAACTTAAATTAATTGCGATTGATATTATAAGGGCTCGAATGGCAAAAGTAGATAACATGAAAAAGAGGTGCTTAATACAAACACAGAGATGGAAACCCTAGGAAAGAAACAACAGGAAGTGAGAGAAATCAAACAGAAGTGAAGAGTGTCTTTTGATATCTTATCAGTAGACTGGACATAGCCAAGGAAAGAATCAGTGAGCTTGAACATATGTCAGTAGGATCTCCCCAAACTGTAATTCAATGATGAAAAGAATGAAAAGAGAGAAGAGAGAACCAAGAACTGTGGGGAAGTTTCAAAAGTGTGGTGGTTTCTTACAAACCTAAACATACTTTTTCATATGATTTGGCAATCATACTCCTTGGTATTTACTCAAATGAGTTGAAAACCTATGTCTACACAAAAACCTGTGCCCAAATATTTCTAACAGCTTCATTCATAATTGCTGAAATATGGGTGCAACCAAGATGTTCTTCAATAGGTGAATGGATTAAAAAAACTGTACTACACTAATCAGGTAGGATATTATTCAGCAGTAAATGAAATAAGCTATGAAGCCATGAACAGACATGGAGTTGGGGCGCCTGGGTGGTTCAGTTGTTTCAGCATCCGACTTTGGCTCAGGACATGATCTCGCAGTTTGTGAGTTCGAGCCCACATTGGGCTCGCTGCTGTCAGCTCAGAGCCTTCTTCAGATCTTGTGTCCCCCTCTTTCTCTGCCCCTCCCCCACTCTCTCTCTCTCTCTCTCTCACACACACACACACACACTCTCTCTCTCTCTCTCTCTCTCTCTCTCTCTCTCTCTCTCTCTCTCAAAAATAAAAATAAACAGGGGCGCCTGGGTGGCTCAGTCAGTTACGTGTCCGACTTCGGCTCAGGTCATGATCTCGTGGTCCGTGAGTTTGAGCCCTGCGTCGGGCTCTGTGCTGACAGCTCAGAGCCTGGAGCCTGTTTCAGATTCTGTGTCTCCCTCTCTCTCTGACCCTCCCCCGTTCATGCTCTGTCTCTCTCTGTCTCAAAAATAAATAAACGTTAAAAACATAAATAAAAAATAAAAATAAACATTAAAAAGACATGGAGGAAACTTAAGTGCATGTTACTAAGTGAAAGAAGCCAATCCGAAAAGGCTACACGCTGTATCATAGCATCATAGACCTAATGCAAACGATGAATTTATAAAACTTTTAGAAGAAAGGTAGGAGAAAATCTAAGTAACCTTGGATTTGAAGATCAGTTTTTAAAAACAGTTCCAAAAGCACAATCCGTGAAAGAAATATTGGCAGATTTGACTTTATTGAAATTAAAAACTTCTGCTCTGCCAAATACACTGTTAAGCATATGATAGACCAGCCACAGACAGGGAGAAAATATTTTCAAAACACATACCTGATAAAGGACTTCTTTCAAAAATATACTAAGAATTTTTAAATCTCAGCAAGAAGAAAGTAAACACCCTGTTAAAAGATGGGCAAATATCTGAACATACATCTCACCAATGAAGAAAAACTGATGGTAAAAAAGCATACGAAAAGGTGGTCAACATCATTTTTCTTAGGGAATTGAAACTTAAAATAGGTGGGGCATCTGGGTGGTTCCATCAGCTGAGCGTCTGATTTCAGCTCAGGTCATGATCTCACGGTTTGTGGGTTCAAGCCCCGTGTCAGGATCTGTGCTGACAGCACAGAGCCTGCTTGGGATTCTGTCTCTCTCCCTCTCTCACTGCCCCTCCCTGACTCGCACTTTCTCTCTCTCAAAATAAATTAAAAAAAAGAAAGAAACTTAAAATAGCGATTAGGTAACAGTACTGTTATGATACATTGTGTCTCCTCAAAGATATGTTGAAATTGCATCCCCCACTCTTTGTGAATGTGATCTTATTCGGAAATAGGGTCTTTGCAGATTTAATCAAGTTGAGGTCATGAGGGCTGACCCTAATCCAGTATGACTTGGTGTCCTCATAAGAAAGGAAATGTTAGGTGATGACGAAGGCCCACGGGGAGGAGGCTTTGTGGCTGCAGTGGCAGCGATTGGAGTGATGCAGCCGCAGGCCACCAATGCCACGGATCGAAGCTAAGAAGGGGCAAGAGAAGATTCATAGACTCAGAGTGATCACAGCCAGCTGACACCTTGATTTCAGAGGGGAGACCTTTCTGTGAGGTAGTCAGTTTGTGATGATTTGTCACAACAACCACAGGAAACTAACACGACTACACAGCTACTAGAATGGCTAAAATCCAGAAAACTGACGATACCACGTTTTTTCCTTCCAATTTTTTATTTAAATTCCAATTAACAGCGAACCTGATATTATACTGTATGTTCACCAACTGTTAAAATAAAAACTTAGAACAATAAATGCTAGTTAACATACAGTGTAATGTTAGTTTCAAGTATAGAATTTCGTGATTTATCAGTTAACATTCAACACACAGTGCTCATCATAACAAGTACCCTCCTCAATGCCCGTCACCTATTTCATCCATTCCCCCTGGCCTCTCTCTTTCTTCCCCCCTACATTCATCTGTTTTATTTCTTGAATTCCACATATGAGTGAAATCATATGGTAGTTGTCTTTCTCTGACTGACTTGATTTTACTTAGTATAATACTCTCTAGCTCCATTCCTGTCATTGCAAATGGCAAGATGTCATTCCTTCTTATGGCCGAGTGATATTCCATTGTGTATGTGTACCACATCTTCTTTATCCGTTCATCACTTAATGGACATTTGGGCTCTCTCCATAGTTTGGCAATTGTTGATGATGCTGCTATAAACATCACGGCGCATGTATCCCTTCTAATTAACATTTTTGTATCCCTTGGGTTAATACCTAGTAGTGCAAAGCCTGGGTCATAGGATGTTTCTATTTTTAACTTTTTGAGACACCTCCATACTGTTTTCCAGAGTGACTGCACCAGTTTACATTCCCACCAACAGTGTAAGAGGGTTCCCCTTTCTCTGCCTTCTCGCCAACCACTATTGTTACTTGTGTTGTTAATTTTCCCCATTCTGACTAGGTATAAGGTGATAACTACTCTTATTGTAGTTTTGATTTGCATTTCCTTGATGAAGAATGATGTCGAGCATCTTTTCATGTGTCTGTTGGATATCTGGATGTCTTGTTTGGAAGAATGTCTATTCGTGTCTTCTACCCATTTTTTTTAAGTTTATTTATTTTTGAGAGAAAGAGCACAAGCAGGGGAGGGGCAGAGAGAGAGGGGAACAGAAGATCCAGAGCAGGCTCCGTGCTGACAGCAGTGAGCCTGACGTGGGGCTTGAACTCACGAACCGCGAGATCGTGACCTGAGCCAAAGTTGGATGCTCAACCGACTGAGCCACCCAGGTGCCCCTCTTCTGCCCATTTTTTAATTGGATGGTTTGTTTTTTGCGTGTTGAGTTGTATAAGTTATCTATAGGTTTTGGATCCTAACCCTTTATTGGGTATGTCATTTGCAAATATCTTCTCCCATTCCATAGGTGGCCTTTCAGTTTTGTTGGTTGTTTCCTTTGCTGTGCAGAAGCTTTTTATTTTGATGAAGTCTCGATAGTTTCTTTTTGCTTTTGCTTCCCTTGCCTGAGGAGACAGATCTAGAAAGAAGTTGCTACAACCGACGTCAAAGAGGTTACTGCCTGTGTCCTCCTCTAGGATTTTAATGGTTTCTTATATTTAGTTCCTTAATCCATTTTGAACTTATTTTTGTGTATGGTGTAAGTGGTCCAGTTTCATTCTTGTGCGTGTTGGTGTCCAGTTTTCCCAACCCCAGTTGTTGAAGAGACTCTTTTTTTCCATTGGATATTATTTCCTGATTTGTCGAAGGTTAATTGACCATATAGTTGTAGGTTCATTTCTGAGTTTGCTATTCTGTTCCATTGATCTATGTGTCTCTTTTTGTGTCAGTACCATATTGTCTTGATCACTACAGCTTTGTAATATAACTCGAAGTCTGGAATCGTGATGCCTCCAGCTTTGGTTTTCTTTTTCAAGACTGCTTCTGACAATTCCAATTTTTGACTATGATCCACAGCAACAAGAACTCTTATTAATGCCTGGTAGGAATGAAACATGGGCACAGCCACTTTGAAAACGGTGTGGTAGCTTCTTACAATACTAAACATTTTCTTACCGTATAATCCAGCAATCATGCTCCTAGATATTTTCCTGAATGATATGAAAACTTATGCTCATCCAAAAGCTACAAATGAATGCTCACAGTAGCTTTATGCATAATAGTCCCAAACTAAGAGCAATCAAGATGTCCTTCATTAGGTGAATTGATAAATAATCTGTGGCGCATCCTTACAGTGAAATATATTCAGTGCCCAAAACAAATGAGTTGGCAAGCCCCAAAAAGTCGTGGCTGAATTTTAAATGCATATTGCTAGGTGAAAGGACTTAGTCTAAAAAAGGCTACCTACTGTGATTCCATCTATATGACATTCTGGAAAAGGCTAACCTAGTATGTAGATGTATGTATTTCCTTTCACTGTTATCTGAGATGGCCTGGAAGCAATGACACCCTAGCGGCAATTAGCATGCCTAATGCCCTGATCGCGGTTTGTACTGCCATTGTCCAAAAAAAAGGCCCTTTGGAAAAATGGCTAATTCTCGGACTAGAGGAGGAAATATACAAAATGAATCTGGTTCATCTTCTGGTGCCAGAAAGTAAGTGCTTAAAAAACCCCACAATGTTGGGGTAACATTCAGGAGATATAGGAAAACGTTGAAGAGCTTTCAATGACCAAAGCTGGATTATTTGACCAACAAAGTTGGATTAGATCCCAATATATACAATGAACGTCCATGACTTCATACTGGTATAAATTGTTGAACAAGTAAATAAATGGAGTAAATAGGGACACCTTCCAAGCAGAATAATTTTAATAGATTTACGTAAATCCTCCGTCCTCAAGGAAATGGGGCTTAACTCCCCACTTCCTTAACTGTGGGCTATGAATAGTGACTTCCTTCCAAAGAGAACAGTGTGGAAAGAGAAAAAAAGAGCAACGCTACAGCCAGGTAGTCAAAGTCAACATTAGCAGTACTGCAGATATGGCGTGACGAGAATGGCTCCTTACCTCTCTGATCTTCCAAAAACATATAACCCCAGCCAAATCTTCAGGAAAGATATCAGACAAATCTTAGTAGAGCATCATTCTACAAAATAACTGGCCACTACTGTTCAAAACCGTCAAGGTCATCAAAAACAAGGAAGGTCTGGGAAACTGTCAGAGCAAGAGGAACCTAAGGAGACATGATCTCTAAATGTAATATGACATCCCAGAGGGGAGTCTGGAACAGAAAAAGGCAATTAGATAAAAAACAAAACAAAACAAAACATAACTACAGATATCTGAATAAGGTATGGACTTTAGTTAATAAAATCACTAAGTATTGGTTCATTAGTCATAGCAAATGAACATACTAATATAAGATGTAAGTAGCAGGGGAAACTGGCTGTGAGGTGTTTGGGAACTCTGTACTAACTTTGCAGTCTTTCTGTAAATCTAAAAACTGTCCTAAAATAAAGACTTTATTCTAAAAAAGCAAAGTATATCACACCAGAGTGGCAAGTTTAGAAAACTTAAAAAGATCAACAGGAACAGCATTTCTGTTGCATCATCTCTAGAAGCCTTCTATTAACTCCACTTCTTCTCCACTGAGGCTGAACCAGATGTTTTTCTATATGGTTGCATGATTCCCAGTGCTTATTTCTTTCATGACATCATGCATGACAGTAAGTGTATTATTGGATTGTAAGCTCAGCGAAGGCCAGGATTGTCTTCGTCGGTTTTGTATCCCCGACATCTACCATAGTGCTTGGCGCATAGTGTGCCTTTCATAAACGCTCATTGAATACATAAATGAGGGGGAAATATGATTCCTCTGCAATAATTAAGACAACTTGATTCTTAAATTTGTCTGACTCTTCAGATTTCATAATATATTCAACACACACAGTAAGCAATGGCATCCAGAACGTGTCTACAGCTAACAAAGATGAATGAAAGCTTTCCAGTAGTCGTTGCTCAATTGCTTTTTGTTGAAGAATTTTGATTATCATCTTTAAGATCTTTTTCTCCATATCTTTCCACAAAAGCCAGGGGATAAAGACGTCTTGTCACTTGTTAAGGAAAAGAGGCCACTGAGGCTATCGAGGATTCCAAGACTTTTGGCCCATTTCTAGTTATAATCTTGGTTTAAAATCAACTGCTTTTTAAACCTCTCTTTGGAATAGCACTTCATTATCTTTTACTTATTACAAACTGTGCCACTTAAAAAATATTTCAAATAAATTTATGGGTCTGTTCTCTTGAGACAATAAGGAAGTGCATTTTTCTAAACCATGGCCTTTACAAATGCCTTTCTGTGCCATCGGCTTTTGATATTTAATTTGTTTTCAGTTTTGCACGGGCCTCTCAACACAAAACTCAATAAGTTATTATTATTCCCATAAGTTTCATTTTGATTTAGGCTTTTGATATTGTTATTAAGCATTACTGATTTTGTACTTTATTGTACACTACTCATTAACAAGCCACGTTGTGGGGTAACTACTGATTTTGGCAAGTGAGCAACAGATGTTTTGTTTTAAAACAAATTGGTAAGGGGAACAGAGCAGAATAGCCACTTTCAAATTTTTTTTCCTATCTGATGTCTTATAAGCAGAACTCATGTCTTTTTCGTTTAGTAAATATTAACTACCGTGTTGAGTATTCCCTGGGCGGCCTAGCACTGTGCTTTATAAGGCTGGCGATACAAAAGCTTTAAAGAGTAGCCAGGAAATTGTTCTCATTGTTTATTAAGCATAAAAAAGGATTTTTTTTTATTAATTAGCTTCATTCAATTATGCAAGCAATACATGATCATGGTAAAAAATTGGAACAACGAAGAAGACTGTAAGGTAACATGTCAGTCTCCCTTCTTGCTTTCCCGATACCACAGTCCTCCCTTCCTGGAGACAAATGCTTACCAGTGTCTTGCATATCCTTCTAGAAATCTTCTGTGTACACACACACACACACACACACACACACACAGAGTTTCTACCATAAATGGGACCTTATTATACATAGTTTTCTGCATTTAATTTTGTTTTGTTTTTTGCCTTCGAAATCAGCATATAGGTGTTTCCTTTATTCTTTTACATAGACCTACTGTAGGATACTAAGTAACAATATGTTTAAGACACAGATTTGATGTAGAAATTGCATCTATGACAATGCAGGCAAGTACATATTTAAAGAGAGAGATTTTTGTACTGAACCAGATGCACTGTGGAAAACTTGTGTTTTGTTTAGTCACCTTAACAAACACAACCCTTTACTATGACAGGGGAAGAGACTTATAAAAATATCTTGAGATTCTTTATGTAGAGTAATATTTATATGCATTATTCATTGAGCACCATCTATGTGCCAGAATTCATGCTAGTCACTTAATACGTATCATATTTGGTGGTCGGCCAAGGCATTGTGATCAAGAAAACTTGGGTTTCATTCCCCAAGTGGCTTAAGAGCTGTCTAATTTGGGGTATTCCTCCCTCTGTTTCCCAATCTTTTTTTAATATTTTATTTTGAAAGAGCATGAGTGGGGTAGGGGCAGGGAGAGAGGGGGATAGAGGTTCCAAATTTGGCTCTGCACTGACAGCAGGGAGCCCCGTGCAGGGCTCGAACTCACAAACCATGAGATCATGATCTGAGCTGAAGTCCGAAGCTCACCCAACTGAGCCACACCCACTCCCTAATCTCTAAAATGTGAATAATGTTACTTACCCAAGTGGGTTTATGTACTAATTAAATGATACACTACATGTATTACCTTGAGAATTGTAAGTTCCATACAAGGTTGCCAAATAATAGCTCATTCAGCTAATAATGTAAATCATTAATTATGCTAGAACTTAGAGATCCATTGGAATATTCTGGCCATTTGAAGTTGGAGAGTGTATCCGGGGAAGGCATTTCACATTATTTGTATATTCTTATATTGTTTGAATTATTAATATTATTTAAAATGTGAATTAATTTATATTTTACAAGTTATACATGCACATAGTTCTAAAAAATAAAATACAGGGGCACCTGGGTGGCTCAGTCGGCTGAGCACCTGACTCCTGATTTTAGCCTAGGTCATGTTCTCACCATTTGTGACAGTGCAGAGCCTGCTTGGACTCTCTCTCTCCCTCTCTCTGCCCCTCCCCCGCTCACTCGCACTCTCTCTCTCTTAAAAATAAATAAACATTAAAAATATTAAAAAACAAAACACAAAAAGGCTCGTAGTAAGAATCTCTTTGTCTGCCCCACCCCTCCCCGTTGCTAATTTCTGCTCTTGAGAGTCAATCAATTCAATGTTGTAGCTGTTCAAGCTGCTATTGACTGCCATATTTTTTAAATTTTTAAATGCTTATTTATTTTGAGAGTGGGGGGAGAGGGAGAATCCCAAGCAGGCTCTGTGCTTCAGCACAGAGCCTGATAGGGGGCTTGAACTCACAAACCGTGAGATCATGACCTGAGTCCAAATCAGAAGTCAAATGCTTACCCCACTGAGCCACCCAGGTGCCCCTAACTGCCATATTTGTAAATAATATATATACGTTTCTCTTTTTGGATACATCAGTTTCAGACATTATCTACTGACTATATTGAAAACACATTATGATGGTTGAAAATTTATTTTCGTATACGACAGTGCTCCCCCCTTTTCCAAGCCAATCTCCCCATGTTGTTATACTACTTTTTGTTGTTGTTGCTGTTAAAGCAATATTCAACATTTGCATCGATGATGACATAAGTACTGTTCGTTGATGGACCATATTTTGAACTATGATTACATTCACTTTCTCTGAAAACATTTTATTTGTTCTAGAGTTAATAATCTCCTCCTCTTCTTCCTCTTCCTTGCGCTCCATTATTTGATTGGCTTTTAAGTACCTGTTGTTCCCTTTTTCTCCAGATACACCAGCATATCCATAAAAACACCTGTCAATAATTTCTCCAAGGGTACCTGGCTGGCTCAATCAGTACAGCATTCGACTCTTGATCTCAGGGTCATGAATTCAAGCCCTATGCTGGGTATGGAGCCTACCTAAAAAATAATAAAAATTTCTCCAAATGTTCCAAAACATCATATAACACATAAATTTCCTTTAAAAAAAACAAACTTAGAGACCTTCCTCCCAGAGGTGCCAATCCCCCCCTTTTCTGACCTGGATTGGCTATTCCTATGCCTGCTTCAAAAACTGTTATTCTAAGACTTCCCTTCACCATTCCTCAGGCTTGGATCTCCTGTATCTAGAGTCCCATGTCACCCTGTCTCAGTTCGTTCATTTCTTTTCTGACATATATCCTCCAGCACTTTTCTCAATTAGAGTACACAGTATGCAAAGTTTTGAGTCTTCCCAGGGCGAAACGCATTTATCTTCTATTTGATTGGTAGTTGGCTTGGTGTAGAATGCAAAGTTGAAAATATTTACTGTCTCAAAGTCTTCTTCCTCGTTGTTCAGGTCTTCAGAAATGAATTTTTCAGTTACCTGATCAAGGGTGTCTATCTATACCTGGCTGCCTGGCTGCTGGGGGCAAGGTTGAAGAGTAGAGCACAAATTTACCTCTTACTGAATTCCCCTTTGGGTGTGTTCCATTCAAGTTTTCTTTTTCCTTGGCCTCCCCCAGTTTAAAGACTCTCAGATGTCATTTCTCTCAGAACTTGGGGGCCACCTGCCTGAGAAGTTACGAGAGGAACTAATTTCTGGTATTATCCCCACAACTTACTTCTACTTGTTGCATTACCCAATGACTATCCCTAAGCATGGAGGCCCACAGGAGTTCTTCAGAGTGAATTGTTCTGTTCTCATCAGCGTCCTCCTCTGTTGCCACTTACATTCTAGCCTCCTCTGTCTTTGTAAATGAACTATTAGGCCCCTGTATTTTTGTTGTTGTTGTTTCTGGGTTTTTTGTGTGTGTGTGTGTTATTTATTCATTTTTAATTTTATTTATTTATTTATTTATTTTTTTAATTTTTTTTTCAACGTTTATTTATTTTTTGGGACAGAGAGAGACAGAGCATGAACGGGGGAGGGGCAGAGAGAGAGGGAGACACAGAATCAGAAACAGGCTCCAGGCTCTGAGCCATCAGCCCAGAGCCCGACGCGGGGCTCGAACTCACGGACCGCGAGATCGTGACCTGGCTGAAGTCGGGCGCTTAACCAACTGCGCCACCCAGGCGCCCCTTATTTTTTAAATTTATATCCAGATTAGCATCTAGTGCAGCAATGATTTCAGGAGTGGATTCCTTAATGCCCCTGACCCGTTTAGCCCATCCCCCCCTCCCACAACCCCTCCAGTAACCCTCGGTTTGTTCTCTATATTTATGAGCCTCTTCTGTTTTGTCCCCCTCCCTGTTTTTAGATTATTTTTGTTTCCCTTCCCTTATGTTCATCTGTTTTGTCTCTTAAAGTCCTCATAGGCGTGAAGTCATATGTTTTTTTGTCTTTCTCCTACTGACTAATTTCACTTAGCATCAAAGCCTCCAGTTCCATCCACGTAGTTGCAAATGGCAAGATTTCCTTCTTTTTGATTGCCGGGTAATACTCCATTGTACATATATACCACATCTTTTTTATCCATTCATCCATCGATGGACATTTGGGCTCTTTCCATACTTTGGCTGTTGTTGATAGTGCTGCTATAAACGTGGGGGTGCCTGTGTCCCTTCGAAACAGCACACCTGTATCCCTTGGATAAATGCCTAGTAGTGCGATTGCTGGGTTGTAGGGTAGTTCTATTTTCAATTTTCTGAGGAACCTCCATCCTGTTTTCCAGAGTGGCTGCACCAGCTTGCATTCCCACCAACAATGCAAAAGAGATACTCGTTCTCCGCATCCTCGCCAACATCTGTTGTTTAGGCCCCTGTATTTAAAAAAAATTTTTTTTTAATCTCTCATCTATTGTCTTTTTTCCTGGCTTTAAAGAAAATCTTCATGAGTGTATACATTACAGTCTGTGGTAGGCAGAATAACTCCCCAAAGATACCCCCATCCAGATCCCTGGAACCTGTGTACATGTGTCATCTTCCATGTTAAAAGGGATCTTGCAGATGTGATTGAGTTAAGGATCTTGAGCTTGGGACATTGCACTGGGTTATCTGGGTGAGCTCAATGTAATCGCAGTGGTTTTTATAACAGGTGGTAGAAGGATGAGAATTATTAGTCCGAGATGTGAGGATGTAATGAACGGGCCGTGAGCCAAAGAATGCAGACCACCTCTAGAAGCTGAAAACATCAAAGAAAAGTATTCGGCCCTGAAGCCTCCAGAAGATGCACAGCCATGATGACACCTTGGCTTTAGATTTCTGACGTCCATAATTGGAAGAAACTTGTGTTGCCTTAAGCCACGAAATTTGTGGTAATTTGTCATAGCACCCATAGGAAACTAATACCGATTTGGGGAATCCCACTGGGGGATTCTGTAACAAATATCTGAAAATGTGGAAGTGGGTTTGGAACTGAGTAATTGGCAGAGGCTGGAAGAATTTGAGGGGCATGATAAGAAAAGCCTACTTTGCCTTGAACAGACCATTGGAAATATGGAAATTTAAATTTTTTTTTTTTCAACGTTTATTTATTTTTGGGACAGAGAGAGACAGAGCACGAACGGGGGAGGGGCAGAGAGAGGGAGACACAGAATCGGAAACAGGCTCCAGGCTCCGAGCCATCAGCCCAGAGCCTGACGCGGGGCTCGAACTCACGGACCGCGAGATCGTGACCTGGCTGAAGTCGGACGCTTAACCGACTGCGCCACCCAGGCGCCCCGGAAATATGGAAATTAAAGGTGTTGCTGGTGAAGACTCAGAAGGAAGTGAGAAACATGATAGAGAAAACGTACATTGCCCGAGAGAATACCTCAATTGTCATAAACAGACTGCCGGTAGAGATACAGATGTTTATAAACGTGCTGCTGAGGGCTCAGAAGGAAAGGATGAACATGTTCTGGGAAACTGGAAGAAAGAGGACCTTTGTTATATCATTGCAAAAAGATTTGCTGATTTGTGCCAGACAGTTGCACGGAAAGTGGAACTTGTAAGCAGTGAGTTTGAATATAGCCAAGATTTCCAAGCGAAATGGTGAAGGTACAGTGTAATTTCTTCTCGCCGCTTATAATAAAATGCAAGAGGAAAAAAAAAAGGCAGATTAAGGGAAGAACTGCCTTGCAAAAAGGAACCATAAATGATGATTTGTAAAATTCTCAGCCTATCCGGATCCTACAAGATCCTCAAACTAGGCGATTCCCTGCCAGATAGCATACTCTGGAGAGAAAGCGAAGGCTGTGGCTAGACAACCTTTTGCTAGTGTGTCCAAAGGAACACGAGAACAGAGGGCTCTTTGAAGAGATTAGTCATGGGATTCATGAATCCCTTCAGCCATCTCAGCAGGAGCCAAAAATAGATACGGGCTTATCTAGGAAAGACCTTTGGAGAGGCCTCCTCTCTAACCGTAAATCCTCCTTATTTTTCAGCCTCTGGTGACCAATTATTTTTTTTAATTACTGAACTATAATTGACATACAATGTTATATTAGTTTCAGGTGTACAACGTACTTGTTTGACAATTCTAGGCGGTACTCAATGCTCACCACTGAAAGTACAGTCATCATACGATATGACTCCAATATTATTGCCTCTCTTCCCTGTGCTGTACTTTTCTTATTTGTGACTTATTCATTTTATAACTGGAAGTTGGTACCTCTTAACTCACTTCATCTATCTTACCCATCCCCTCACCCACGTCCCCTTTGGCAACCAGCGGTTTGTTCTCTGTATTTAAGAGTCTGTTTTGTTTGATTATTCATTTTCATTTTTAGATTCCACATATGAGTGAAATCATATGGTGTTTGTCTTCCTGTGTCTGGCTTGTTTCACTTAGCATTATACCTCCCAGGTTCGTCCATGTTGTCGCAAATGGCAAGATTTCCTTCTCTTTATGACCAAGTAATATTCCGTCGCACGTATATAACACATCTTACGTGTGCATTCATCTATCATTGGACACTTGGGTTGCCTCCATATCTTGGCTGTTGTAAATTATGCTGCAGTAAACCTAAGGGTGCAGATATCTTTTCAAATTCATCTTTTTGTTTTCTTTGGGTAAATACCCAGTAGTGGAATTATTGGATCCTGTGGTATTTCCATTTTTTATTTCTTGAGAAACTTTCACACTGTTTTCCACAGTGGCGACACCAATTTACAGCCCCAGCAACAGGGTAGGAGGGCTCCCCTTTCTCCACATCCTCCCCAACACATCTTATTTCTTATCTTTTTGATACTAGCCGTTGTGACTGGTGTAAGGTGGTACATCATTATGGTTTTGCTTTGCATTTTCTAGATGATTAGTGATATTAAACATCTTTTCATGTGTCTGTTGACCATCTGGATGTCTTCTTTGGAAAAATGTCTGGTCAGGACCTCTGCCCGTATTTTATGCAGATTGTTTTGTTTTGTTTTGTTTTGTATCATTGGTGTTGAGTTGTATATGTTTTCTAAATACATTTTGGATATTAACCCCTTAGCAGATTTATCATTTATAAATATCCTCCCCCATTCACTAGGTTGCGGGTTTTTTTTTGCTTTGTTGATGGTTTCTTTGCTGTGCAAAAGCTTTTTATTTTCATGCAGTCCCGGTAGTTTACTTTTGCTTACGCTTCCCTTGCCTCAGGAGAGGCACCCATAAATGCAACGAATCCCCTTGACATACATCGGACACTCACGATGTTTTCGTGAATGTTATATCAGAAGAAATTCTGCCATCTGTACTGAGAGGGACAGAGAGAAGATGAAAGAAAGCCGTCAGTCTCCCCAATATCTATAGGCAAGAAACATACTGGTAAAACTGCTTAGAGGCAAAACACATGGCTGTGATTCATAAAAAAGGAAGGATGAAATTAGTCAGAGAAAAACATCCTATGACTTCACTCCTATGAGGACTTTAAGAGACAAAACAGATGAACATAAGGGAAGGGAAACAAGAAAAATATAAAAGCAGGGAGGGGGACAACACAGAAGAGACTCATAAATACGGAGAACAAACTGAGGGTTACTGGAGGGGTTATGGGCTAAATGGGGAACGGCCATTAAGGAATCGACTCCTGAAATCATTGTTCCACTAGATGCTAACTAATTTGGACGTAAATTTTAAAAAATAAAACATGAAATTAAAAAAAAAAAAAGGAAGTATGCTTCCAAAGCCAGAGCTGAGGGCCCTGAGGGAAGAGCCACCACCCACGGGGGATTAATTCCCACGCCTTGAAACCTCGTAGAGTCTGCCCAATTGGATTTTAATTTTTCTTGGGACCAGTGATTCCTTCTTTCCTTTCGGTTTTTTCCCTTTTTGAATGGAAATGTAGTTAACCGTTATTCTATGCCTGTCCCATTATTATATTTTGGGATCAGATGACCTGTTCGTTGAGTTTCAGACATTCACAGATGGGGAGTGATTTTGCACCAGGATGGATTTTACTGATAGTCTGACTCATAACAAATTAGATGATTTAGACTATAAGATTTGTGGGTTTTGATATGATGGAGACAATTTGATGAGATTTTGGATTTCAGTTGATGCTACGATAGGTCGCGACTTTTTTGGCCCTTGATATAAGATGGATGGAGTTTACATGTGAGATGGATGTGGATTTGGGGGGCCTGGAGGGAAGACTGTGGTAGGCTGAAGAATGGGTCTCCAAAGATGTGCACGTACTATTCCCTGGAGCATGTGAATATGGTACCTTATATAGTAAAACAGACTTTGCAGGTGTGATTATATTAGGCATCTTGTTTTAAAAAAAAAATTATTTATTTTGGGGAGAGTGCAAGCAGGGAAGGGGCAGAGAGAGAGGGGGACAGAGGATCCGAAGCAGGCTCTGCACTGACGGGCTGACAGAAGGCAGCCCAATGCGGGGCTTGAACTCACGAAATGTGAAATCATGACCTGCGCCGACGTGGGATGCTCCACCGACTGAGCCACCCAGGTGCCCCTATGTTAAGAATCTTACAATAGGACAGTATCCTGGGTTATTCAGGTGGATCCAATGTAATCACAAGGGTCCCTATAAAAGGGAGGCCGGGGGCTCAGATTCATTAGTAATGCAGATGAGGACGGAAGAAGTAGGTTGGAACGAAATGAAGAAAAAGCCATGAGCCAAGGAATGCAGACACCCTTTAGAAGAAGAAAAAGGTAAGGAAGTGGATTCTTCCGTGAAACCTCCAGAAGTAACATGGCTGCCACTTAGATTTTAGAGTTTGCTCCTCCAGTACTAGAAGATGGTAAACTTGTATTAAGCCACCAAATCTGTGGTAGTTTGTCACAGCAGCAAAAGGAAACGAGTAAGTGTCTTCACACATTTTAATGGAATTTTGTGAAGGATTAGGGAAAAGAAGCATTTGTGTTTAATTTCTCATGTTTTAACCGAAATTCAGTTATTGTTATTATGAACATATTTGAAATCTTTCCCCTTTGATAAAACCCTACGTGTTTTTTATAATCTAGCTAGTGTCTCACCACAGCTGTGAAAACCTTTTTCTTTTTTTCTTTTTTACCTTCTCTGGCTCTCCGTGGCTTATCTTTTTTAAACCTGTGTAGTATGTACTGTTTCTGCTTCTTAATTTTATACTGAATCGTATAAAGACTTAGTGTCTAAAGACTTCATATATTAATTCATTAACCACTTGTGAACATATTTTAAATATATTGAGTATTTCCTAGTGCCAGGCACCACGCTAAATGTTGAGACCCAAGATTCAAAGAGGAATCCAAGAGACAAATCCTTCCCTGAAAGGTGCCCATAATGTCCACTATTCTCATTGACTATTAACTCGTCAGTCTCTGTCACGAGACTGTAGGCACCCTGAATGGAGGGCATTTTATATTCCTCTACTATGCTTGACATATTAGCACCTTGGTGAAAATTTATTCACGAAAGAAAGAGGAACAAAAAAGGAAAGAGAATACAGTAACGTCTAGGCTGGGATGGAATTCTTTCTCTTCCCCACCATCAAAATGCCATGTAAGTGCTATTTTCTAGGATAATCTATTAAAATAGTTTATTCCTCTTTGCAGACCACTCTGGGCCATAACAAAATTAGCCTAAAATCCACTGCGTAGATTAAATTAGAATGGGTCTCCTTGATTCTTGATCTGTGTGTTATAATTAAAATGAAAACATCTGCAGCCATGTTGTATTGATGGTAATTTAGAATTTTTGATTTAGCCTTTTATAAAGGCGATGTGTTTAAAGTCAAACTGCCTAAAATACGTTTTACGTTTCCTGCCTTGACCTTTAAGAAATTTAGTTAGGCAATTAATGCCTATAACTAATGAAGTTAGTGATTTTTAGCTCTTGTGCAGCCGCATCTCTGAGAAGATGCCTCATACCTATCCAGTAAGGAAAAAAAAAAAACAAACCCTGTTTTAATTTTCAGTACGTGCCTTTGGTTCCCATGGAAACAGCTCAGTAAAAGAAGTTTGAAATGTTACGTATTATTTAATATCTTATATTCATATAAATATTGCCAGAAGATATGTCATATCTATTCAAGTGTAAAGTATCACGGGAGTTAAGCAAAGGAATATATTAAATTGAAACTCATTGTGGTCCATTGCTGTTGACATTGCTGGCCTGGAAGGAACTTCAATAAGAATCTCAAGGACTATCTTGAAAAAATAATCAATACCTTGAGTAGAAAGTGTACTGATTTTGTTAGTGAGGATTCTTACAATCACACCACACTCTTCTATTTTGTAGAAAAAGACCTAAGAACTTGACTTTGGCTTAGGTTTTAGGGAGATGTCAATTTCAAATTGACTTACATTTACTCACTTAGATTTATGTGGGGACCAGTAAAATTGGATGGATCCCAAATAAAAGAGGTTATTGACTTTGCATAGTAATGTGAAGTTTCCAAGTGTGAACCATTGCAATAAATAATGTTTCACTTTCAACCAATTCCATGCTATTGACCAATCTCAACTACTAAGCCTAAGCATCTAGTCTCAGATCACTCAGAATTCTCATTTTCTGACTCTACAGATCTTTTAGACTGGAATAGCACTGCTGGTGGAATCTTTGCAAGACACTCAAACATTTTCTTTCATATTTTGGGTGTTTTTTTTTTTAATCGTACAACGTTGAAGGAGTTGAACACAATGAAGTCTGTATTTCACACTTTGTTCTGCAGCATCTTGACGTTGAGCATCACATGCAACTTCTAGTTCTGGCTGCTACACGTCAGCTTGACCGTGCCCTAATGCACTCGTCCCTGTGGAATGTTCCCTGGAGTGCTTACCTCAGCCTCAGAGTATGAAGGGCTTAGGCAGGGATCCCACCCATTCCTCTTCCGGGAGTACCTTAAACTCTTCTGTCTGCTTCTTTGCAGGTCAGTCTCCTTACACTGTAAACTCCCTCAGGCCAGGGGTCACATCTTACTGGTTTTCAATGTATCCTTCTCTAGCCTATCTGAGATGAAGCTTGATAAATTAATAGTAAAAATACCAAATTTCCAGTCTGAAACATGCTGTGTTAGGGAAGTATATTCTTGTATGTAACAATGTATATACTAGATAATTATTCCAAATAACTCCAGAAATAATTCTTTGCTTATATCTGAGTGTGGGCACATGCTAAATTCCCAAGCAGCAAACCAGCCTCTTGCCACACACACACATGCGCACGCATCAGTGACTTATCGGTGACAATGATGCATGACTGGCTTTTAAGTAGCTCAGGGGCGCCTGGGGGCCCAGTTGGTTGAGCGTCCGACTTCAGCGCAGGTCATGATCTCACAGTTCGTGAGTTCGAACCCTGTGTCAGGTTCTGTGCTGACACCTCAGAGCCTGGAGTCTGCTTCAGATTCTGTGTCTCCCTCTCTCTCTACCCCTCCTCCACTCACACTTTGTCTCTCTCTCAAAAGTAAACTTTAAAAATTTTTTCTAATAGCTCAGAAGTTGAGACAACTGGTAGAGTGTTCCGAAACCATCCATGTGATTGCATTGTCTAAGAAAAAGATCATTTCAAAATGTCTCCTTAAGCAACTGTTGCCAAGTCCTTTCCAGTACAAACACTGATTTGCAGGTGAAGCTGTTACCCTGACAAGATCTAATGGTACCCAGGACTCTTAGTGCTCTCCGACTCACTGCCTGACCTTGTTCAGGAAACTTCTTTTGGTGCCTGTCAGTGCGATGTAAAACTCTAAAAAACGTCTCCCCTAGAAAAAGCCTTTCTTGACCAAGCTGTTCTGAGAAGTACATACCTTAAAAACAGAAGTAATTGTAAAGAAAATGCCATAAGCAATACCATCCATCTCAGCAGCAAGAATTGCCCCAATACAAATTGAAAGCTTTGACACAAAGAATTTTTAACACATTCTTGACTCACCTGGCTTCCTATCCCATTCCCTTAGGATGAGGTTAATCTTCCTTTCTAGCATCAAACACCATGGAGACCAAAGAAGCAAGCTGCCACAGTTACTAACAACCCAAACTGATTGACCACATCAAGGCGGGGAGCTCTCCCTTCCATCATGCTAGGGGTTCCTCCCACACAGCAGTGGCCAAGGATGGAGGAAGATGGTGACATGGGCTCATGAAATATTTACTTTATTGACCTTGACTAAGATAAAGTCAGTTGGGAGATACAACGATCTGTGGTGTCTAAAATATGCTCTCCTGTGCAGGTTCAGTACAATTCCTTTTATGGACAACTTAAATCTGTCTCTGTATCATCTTACATTTTATCGAAGAAGACCTTTACCAAATTTCTCACCAATGTTTCCATGAAGGTGGGGCTGACTGGATCATAATTTTACCCTACTTACTGATCAGCTTTCCGATTACCATTTACTTCATTTGAATAAACTTTTCTTCATTATATTATACATATAAAGGGGGCAAGAAATAGCCAGGGCAACTAGGAGTGGGTCTATGCAGTTCAGTCTCAGTTGTGACTTTTGCTTAATGTGGTCACACTCAACTGTGTTCTTGACTCACCTCACTCCTGTGGTTGTAAAAATGCAAACACTCTATCTTCTCTTTTTCCTGCCTGTTGTTCTCCAACGTCTTACCTGTACGTACGCCTGATTTCACTAATTAACACATTGTATTTGTACTGACCAAAGTAATGTATTTCCCTTCTCCTATGCTAGAGATTTCTGCCCTGCTCATCGAAAACCTGTCTAATTGTCTAACAACCATTAAGTCATCTCTGTGCTCTGGTGAGACTCCCAACCAGGCACTTTAAGAGGAGTATTAAATACTGTGTCTAACTTCACCAGACTTTTCACAAAGCAGCTTCCATTGTTTACATATCTCCCACTTCGGCAGGCCATTCAGGTGAAGGTGCCTGACTTTGGAGAAATCCGAGTGTCTTGCATTTTCTCTTAAGTCAAGACTATAGGCAATTTTTTTTTAACCTTACCAATGTTTTTAATAAAATGAATTATCTCAACTCTCATTGTTTAAGATATTAGTTTAGTTGGCATGATAAAATGTCTTTGACTTGAATATACTCATGGTTACCTCACTCTGTTTGCTCATATTTTGCAGCTAAGATTATTCACATAATAGAGGTTGATTTTTAAAATCATTATTGTTTGGGAGCACCTGAGTGGCTGAATGATTAAGCATCCGACTCTTGATTTTGGCTCAGGTCATGATCCCACGGTCCTGGGGTGGTGTGAAGCTCTGTGCTGGGCACAGAGACTGCTTGAGATTCTCTGTCTCCCTTTCCCTCTCCCTCTGCACCGCAACTCCTCGCACGCGTTCCCCCTCTCTCCCTCCCTCCCTTTCTCTCTGTCTCAAAAAAGTCATTGCTTAAAAATCAAACTTGGCTCTACCTATCTACGTTATACATTGTGAAAAGAAACCACGAAGTATGATTGAATGATGCATGCTTTTATTTCTTTTGGGAGAATGTCATGTTTGTTAAATTTAAAATGTTCTTTTTTGGGGCGCCTGGGTGGCGCAGTCGGTTAAGCATCCGACTTCAGCCAGGTCACGATCTCGCGCTCCGTGAGTTCGAGCCCCGCATCGGGCTCTGGGCTGATGGCTCGGAGCCTGGAGCCTGTTTCTGATTCTGTGTCTCCCTCTCTCTCTGCCCCTCCCCCGTTCATGCTCTGTCTCTCTCTGTCCCAAAAATAAATAAACGTTGAAAAAAAAATAAAAAATAAATAAATAAAATGTTCTTTTTGATGGAGAGCAAAATTGAGAAATAAATTAAACAGAAAAAAATGCCAAGTGGTGGCAAATGTGCCCTTAGATTATTCCAGGAATATTTTAACTCCAAAAAAAGATGAAAGAGTCACAAAAGTTCACAGTAAAAGTATCAACACAGCGTATGCTTTAACACCATGTGCTTTTCTTTTAAAGGGTAAGTCATTTTATATCAAGTGGCAAATATAGTCACCAAAATGGGTTGGGTCTATTAATGAACATTTAGTTAAAAGAAAGAGAAGTACAAAAACATATTTGCCATCCATTTCATAGTTTCCACGCCTCATAAACCATTTGAACCAAAAAATGCACAGATATAATTGAAAGTACTATTTATTTAACCACAGTATTTGAATTAAAATAGAATATTTTAACCATTAAAACATAATATTCTGGTATAATTAGATTTTCCCACATTGCTAGAGTCAGAAGGCATGTTTTGTTTATTTTAGTGTCTCCTAAATCACTTAGCACAGCTCAATACAATTGATTCAATGAAGTAATTCTCTTCCTTTTTCCTGTTAATTTTCTTTTTTGCTTGTGAAATTCAAAGGTCATCCTAAATGAGAAAAAATATAATGGCCTGGCAAACCCATTAAAATTCATCCCTCTCCTCCGAGTGTTTTGCTGAATTCATTAATCTATTCATTGATCGAACATAAACTGAGTGGAAACTATGTGTTATGATATGCCAGCCACTGTTCAAGAACTGGTGTAGAAATTAATAAAACATAAGGCTTCTTCTCAAAATACTCAGAAGCTAGTAGGGAAGGCACATAATCAGTTCATTAAAATATAAGCAACAAAAATAATTTATGCATAACCAATATGATCTATTTTCATCAACTTTGGGTACAAATCAGTCAAATCTCTCTTCTTCTAAGTATCTGCCATCTGATGGTAGCAGAAATTCCATAGTTTCTCCTTTGATCCCTGCCCTTCCCTCTTACTTTCATTTTAATACCCAATAACCCAAGGGGAGTTATTGAGTACAAAGAGATCATTCTTGCTTCTAAATATCAGGAAGAGAGAGAACTGAGAAAAGGCATTGTAAATCTATCAAGGTTTTCGCTTTCATTGCTGCCACAAGGACCTGAATTTCCCGGATTTTAGGGTTAAAGTCTTAGTTCTTTTGATTCATTCTTACATGTTCAGCTATTAATCCAGAAAAATTGGTGCTGAGATTTTTTCTATGCTCCATTCTACCCCATAGTTCTTGTGTCAGCTCTGGTCATCAGCCTAGACAACTTCTAAACTCATGGTGAGATCTCATTTAGAAGTCTTGGCATCCTTTCTTTCCAGTGAGTCTCGGTAAGTTATCAGTCCAATCAACTAGAGAGTTCATATAATATTGAACCTCAAAAAGTAAGGGATAAGAATTATAGTGATTTCCTCTTAAGTGGCTGCTTAATCTCTATGTAAATTTAACCTTTTTATTATTTTTCTTTTTCAAATGGTATTAAGATATTAGGAGGGGCTGCTTTTTCAAGACACACATAACACACTTTTCCTTTAAAGCATCAGGCACCTATAAGCCTTTGATTTCTATGACTGTGGTATGGAGCACAAAAGTAATGTGCCTGCACATGACTGGTCTCGACTTCTAGACACAGGATAATGTCTCACATATGTTTAATATTTATTTTTTATTTTGATTCCTCGAATATGAGAACACACCCTGTAACATGCACAGAAAGTAATCTAGATATATTGGGGAAACCCCTTCAACCTAACCAATGAGGCCTAAAGTAATACATTAGTTCACTCGATAAATATGTACTGATTATCTACTGTTTTCTAGGTGCTAGGGACACAGCAGTGAATATGAGGCCCTAATTCTTATGGAAAACATGCTTTAGTGGTTGCAGACACAAAGTTAAGAAAGAATACATATATAATATGGCAGATGGTGGTAAGTGTTTGAAAAAATAAAAATTAGGATTAGGGAACAGAGGCTAACAGAGGGTGGGGAGGATATTATATCGAATATTTTAATAGAGCACTCAGGGAAGGCCTTTCTGCAAGGTGACCTTTGGGCCCCACTACCTGAAGTGAAGAGCAAACTGTTATAATATCTGTACTAAGAGCCTCTATATAGAGAGGCTAGTAAGACAGCAGCATGTTTTGAGTCAGGATCATTGGCCAGCTATGGAAAGGGTGAGGATGGGGAGAGGAAATTTAAATATTTATTTAAAGGTTTAGAAATTTACATGATGTATTAGTTTTCTTTAATTTATTAATGTTTATTCATTTTTGAGAGAGAGAGAGAGAGAGAGAGAAAACGAGAATGAGCAGGGGAGGGGCAGAGAGAGGAGGACAGAGGATCTGAAGCAGGCTCTGTGCTGACAGCAGAGAGCCTGATGTGGGGCTCAAACTCACAAACCGTGAGATCATGATCTGAGCCAGAGTTGGACACTCAACCGACTGAGCCACCCAGGGACCCCTATGCTGTATTAGTTTTCTATTGCTGCTATAGCACAGTACCACACATTTGGTGGCTTCAAACAGCACAGATTTATTATTTTACAGTTCTGGAAGTCAGAAGTCTGAAAATGGGTCTTAAGGGGGCTAAAATCAAGGCATCTGCAAGGCTGTATTCCTTTATGAAAGCTTTGGGGGAAAACTATTTCCTTGCCATTTCCAGCTTCTGGAGTCTGCCTCCATTGCTTAGTTCATAATCAACTTCCTCCGTCTTCAAATCCAGCAGCGTGGCATTTCTCTGAGCATTCTTTCGTAGCTGCATCTCTTTCTGACCTCCTCTTCTGCCTCCCTCTTCCACTTTCAAAAAAAGAAATGTTTTAATTTAAATTTTAGTTAACATCAAGTGCAAAATTGGTTTCAGGAGTAGAATTCAGTGATTCATCCCTTACAACAAACAGTGCTCATCACAACAAGTGCCCTTTTCGATACCCACCATCATCCTAGCCCATCGCCCACCCACCTCCCTCTATCAACCCTCAGTTTGTTCTCTGTCGTTAAGAGTCTCTTGTGGTTTGTTTCCCTCTCTTCTCTCCCTCCCCCACTTCTCATGTGTTCATTTGTGTTGTTTCTTAAATTCCACATATGAGTGAAATCATACAGTATTTGTCTTTCTCTGATTTATTTCATTTAGCACAATACATCCTACCTCCATCCACATCGTCACAAATGGTAAGATTTCATTCTTTTTACGTTAATTTTTTAAAATAATTTACATCCAAATTAGTTAGCATACAGTGCAACAATGATTTCAGGAGTGGATTCCTTAGTGCCCCTTACCCATTTAGCCCATTCCCCCTCCCACAACCCCTCCAGTAACCCTCAGTTTGTTCTCCATATTTATGAATCTCTTCTGTTTTGTCCCCCTCCCTGTTTTTATATTATTTTTGTTTCCCTTCCCTTATGTTCATCTGTTTTGTCTCTTGAAAGTCCTCATTCTTTTTGATGGCTGAGTAATATTCCATTGTGTATATACACCACATCTTCTTTATCCATTCATCGGTCGATGGACATTAGGACTCTTTACATAGTCTGGCTATAGTTGATAATGCTGCTTGCTATAAACATTGAGGTACATGTACCCCTTTATATCTGTATTTTTGTATCCTTCGGGTAAATACATAATAGTGCAATGGCTGGGTTGTAGGATAGTTCTCTTTTTAGTTTTTTGACACCCTCCATACTGCTCTCCAGGGTGGCTGCATAAGTTTTCATTCCCACCAGCAGTGTAAGAGTGTTCCCCTTTCTCCGCATCCAGCAAAGAATTTGAATCCGTAATTGAAAATCTTCCAGCAAACAAGAGTCCTAGGCCAGATGGCTTCCCAGGGAAATTTTACCAGATCTTTAAATAAGAGTTAATACCTATTCTTCTCAAACTGTTCCAAAAAAAAATAGAAATGCAAGGAAGACTTCCAAACTCATTCTACAAAGCCAACATTACCTTCATTCCAAAGCCAGACGCAGACCCCACTAAAAAGGAGGATTATAGGCCAATATCTTCTCTGATGAACCAGAATGCAAAAATTCTCAGTGAGATACTAGCAAATCAAATTCAATAGTACATTAAAAGAATTATTCATCATGATCAAGTGAAATTTATCCCTGGGCTGCAGGGCTGGTTTAATATTTGTAAATCAATCAACATGATACACCACATTAATAAAAGAAAGGGTAAGAACCATATGATCCTGCCAATACATGCAGAAAAGGAATTTGACAAAATACAGCATCCATTCTTGATAAAAACCCTCAACAAAGTAGGTTTAGAAGGAACATACGAGACATCATAAAAGCCATATAGAAAAGATCCACAGCTAATACCCTCCTCAACAGGATAAAACTGAGAGCCTTTCCCCTAAGGTCAGGAACAAGACAAGGATGCCCACTCTCACCATTACTATTTAACATAGTACTGGAAGTCTTGGCCCTCAGCAATCAGACAAGAAAAAGAAAGGGCATACAAATTGGCAAGGAAGAAGTCAAACTTTCACTATTTGCAGGTGACATAATACTTTATGTAGAAAATCCGAAAGACTGCACCAAAAAATTGCTGGAACTAATAAATGAATTCAGCAAAGTCGCGGGATATAAAATCAATGTGCAGAAATCTGTTGCCTTTCTATACACTAATAACAAAGCCGCAGAAAAAGAAATCCAGGAATCAGTCCCATTGACAACTGCACGAAAAACAATGATACCTAGTAATGAACCTAACTAAAGAGGTAAAAAATCTGTACTGTGAAAACTACAGAAGAATTCTGAAAGACAGTAAAGAGGACACACACACACAATGAAAAAGCATCCCATGCTCATGGATTGGAAGAACAAACATTGTTAAAACGTCTGTACTATCCAAAGCAGTCTACACATTTAACACAGTCCCTATCAAAATACCACCATAATTCTTCGCAGAGCTAGAAAATTTTTTAAAGTGATCTCTACACTCAACGAGGGGCTTGAACTCACAGCATCAAGATCAAGCGTCACATGCCTTATCAACTAAGCCAGCAGGCACTCCCTCCCTCTTCCACTTTTTAAGGACACCTGCGAATTCATTGGGCATACCTGGATAATCCAGGATAGCCTCCCTACTTGAAAGTCAACTGATTAGCATCCTTAATTCCATCTGCAACCTTCATTTCCCTTTTGCCATGAACTATAATGTAGTCACAGGTCACGGGTTCCGGGGATTAGGTCATGGACTTGTTTGAGGAACCATTTTTCATATATATATGCGTATATATGTATGTATTCATACACATATACACACACGTACACACATCAGAGAGCTGAGAAGACCTTTCTAAGCGTGAGAAAAAAACCCTGCTAACATATAAGGAAAGATACATTCTGTAATTAAAGATGAAAAGTTTGGGTAAAAATATGATACACAAAATTAAAATCAGAAAAAGAATTGTGTGGTATATGACATATGAAGCACAATTTTCTTACTAATATGTATTGAAACACCAACAACCTAAAAGAAAAATGGTCAAAGGACATGAACACGCAGTTCTCAGAAAAAAAAGATACAAATAGACAATAAATATATAAAGAGATGCTTAACCCTGCTCATAATTAGTGTTGCCAGAGTTAGCAAATAAAAATACAGGATGCTTAGTTAAATTTGAATTTCAGATAAGGACTGCATAGTTCCCGAACATCACAAGGGCTATACTTATACTAAAAATTATTTGTTGTTAGCAGAAATTCAAATTTAATTGAGTATCCTTTATCTGACAACTCCACTCATAATGGAAAAAGCATGAATTAAGGAAGCAATGTGATTCCATTATAATAGCATCTGGAAAAAATTTAAAAAATGGTTGGACCGTGTATGTTTAGTTTTGTCTGAGTTCTAAATCAAATTAGACCTAGGCAGGGAGTACCTCGGTTAAGCCAGCAGTCCCCCAGGGGTCATGGCCCAGAATCAGTTTTGTTTCCCTGAACTTGAGTTACAGTGTGCCACAGGTAAGCACCTAGGTACTATGTTGCACACCAAAGTGCAGTTTTTCTCGTTTGCTGTCGAAACAACCAGGTTCTTGCAGGTACTCCCAATTCATTTGGAGCCTAGAGCCATGTTCTTAACCCCAGCCCGGGTGCTTGAGTTCTAGAAGCCGTTATCTAATCTTATCAGCTCTGTCATCTTTGGGGCTGAATTCCTTTCACTGTGTCCCGAAGACTTCTTTCTGTGTCATGTTCCACTTCAGACAATATGACCTAGAGCCAAAAACCAAGTTGAAGTTTTTATTGCCTTACCATTAAGCATTGTTATCAAGGGAACATGGCCTCAGTTTAAAGTCAGCTGCTGAACTGGAACTTATGCCCATTGATTAGTAACTCCCCATTTCAGTTAAAAAGATGAAGAAACTCTAGAGATCTGTTGTACAATATTGCACCTGTAGTCGACAATAATGTATTGTACCCTTTGAAATTGGTAAGAGGGTAAACTTCATGGTAAGTGTTTGTGCAACAACAAAGTTAGAAAAATAATAAAGTGACCTGCAGCTGAGTATTGCAGTCACTCAGACATTTTGCACATCACGTTTAGCAGAAGAAGGACTGTCACAGACCTGTCACATAGGATAGGAAGCAGGCAGACAGCTATGGAAACAGAGGCAAAAGTATAATCATGACCCTACAATTCCCTGGGAAATCCATTACTGCTGGTGGTAGTAAAGCCTTGCCAGTTGGGAAGGTGCTTCTGCTTTGAAAAGGAAAACCCATCGAGAGTCAGCTGCAGGAGCCTCTGTGCATTCTGTGTATTCGGTGTATTCAAGAAGGCATGAAAAACAGGAAATCTATATTCTTGCCACATAAAACAATCAATCCGCATAGCACTTTCTGATCAAACATAACAGCTTGATTGTTATATACTCAGAAGCATTGTTAGCAGAGCCTCTCTGACTATGCAAAGTAACTTGAGAGATAAATGAATTGGGAGGTGCAGGATGTTTCCAGAACCTTATCATCCAAAGCAACTGAGGTTTAAAAAAAAAAACAAACCTAGTAATTTATGGAATAATCCTAGGCCTTTTCAAAGGCCAACATAAATTATCACAAAATGAGAAGGTACGTGTGATAAAGATAACAAAGTAGTAAGAGCCTTAATAAATAAAGAGCTCTAAAAATCAAGTGTTAACAATGGAACTTCTTCGTGTTGCTGTTTGCTACTTTACATCCATTCTTTTTCCTGTTCTGCTTGGTATTCTGGGGTGCTAACCTGAGAACCCTATCATGAAGACTCCCTTAAAAGCTGGTTCCAGCTGAGTTCAGCCAATGGGACACACTGGTATAAGAGCTGCCTGCAGGAGAAAAATGAATCTCCGCTTTCGGTTTATCTTGGAGTGGCTGGGTCCCTAAAGCATTCCATTAACAACTGCATTTGGAAAAACCACCACATGCTCTAGGCCACAGCATCATGGATACGCGGGGAACAACGACACGGATTGGTGGGACATGTGACTCTTCAGATTCTGCCTTTTTGAAAGTCACACACATTTCTGCCCTCAGTGAAGTGGGCAAGTGCTACACATTTCATAAATCAAAACCTAGCTGGGACAGTTCCTCATTTTCTAAAATCTCATTTGGTAACTCTTCAGTCCTAAGGATTTAGATGTCTAGTTTCTACCATGCATAGATAAGATTTATGGAGTTTTAAACAGTTGTCAAATTGTTTTCTTTTTCTTTTTTTAATGTTTATTTTTGAGAGAGAGACAGAGCATGAGTGGGGAAGGGGGAGAGAGAGAGGGAGACACAGAATCTGAAACAGGCTCCAGGCTCTGAGCTGTCAGCACAGACCCTGATGACGCAGGGCTTGAACCCACAAACTGCGATATCAAACTGCGCTATCAGCCGAAGTTGGACGCTTAACCGACTAAGCCACTCAGGCGCCCCAAACAGTTGTCAAGTTTTTATGCAGGGCATCATATTTGCCTTACTATTTTGTTCAAAATTTTTTCTTCCACTTAATAGAAATTATTTCTTAAAGACAAAGCACCCCTGATCCATGCTCCTCCTCCCTTTAAAAAATGGACATGATGAGGGGCGCCTGGGTGGCTCAGTTGGTTAAGCGTCTGACCTCTGCTCAGGTCACGATCTCACAGCTCGTGGGTTCAAACCCCATGTCGGGCTCTGGGCTGACAGCATGGAGCCTGTGAGTTCTGTGTCTCCCTTTCTGCCCTTCCCCTACTCATGCTCTGTCTGTCTCTCTCTCAAAAAATAACATTAAAAAAAATTAAAGAAATGGACACGATGAGGACTCCCTTGGTCTGTCTAGGACAGGCGTGTGGTCCCATGAAGAAAGGCAGGCCTTACAACAACCCTCGCCCTCATGCCACCAGTGCAGCACCCAAGTCTTTCTTGTGGAATTGGTCCATTTTGGTTTTTAATGTTATTTATTTTTGAGAGAGAGAGAGAGAGAGAGCGACAGAGAGCGAGCACACACAAGTGGGGAGAAGGGCAGAGAGAGAGAATCCCAAGCAGGATCCATACTGAGAGCATAGAGCCCATCTCTGGGTTCAAACTCATGAACCGTGAGATCATGACCTGAGCCAAAATCAAGAAACTGACTGAGCCACCCAGCAGCCCCAATATCCTATCTACTTCTAAAATTAATTAACTTACACAGAAAACATGGATAAAAAAGAATGATAAAAGAAACCATTAAGAAAAGGGGAGAGAAGTGTAAAAAAATTGAGAAAATTACTGTATTCAGTTCTGCACCTTTTGAGAGTTAAAAATGGAAAGAAGGAAATACAGCTCTAACCACCCGATTGTTGAAAAGCAGGGAATTTTTTCATGGATAAGGAACGCTGTATTCTGCAAATCTACCTCTGCTCCTCATCTGCTACGGATCTGGAGCTAGTCACCTGACAGTCTGAGCTCAATATTTGCGTTAGGATAGTGGATCCTAATAATGGATCACAATGATAATGGATAAAGGCCCAATTTCTATAGCCTGCAAAGGATTGTTGCAAGGGGAAAATAATTACATGTAGAGAAAGTATTTTGTGAATTGTAGAATCCTGTCTAAGTGGGAATCATTAATATAATGACTGAACTATATAGGTGGGAGACACCAAGTGTTCCTTGACCTTCATTTCTAAGAGAAAATTGTATTGCATGAGCATTTTTATAAAGGACATTAGGTCAGTATTTTAACAGCAGTTTTGAAGAAGATCTAGAAATGTTTTCAACTGATTGACTCTGTTGAGCAACATATAAGCATCGTGCTTAATTAAACAGCAGATGTTTGATGCAAATTTGAACACTGTGACAATGAATAAATTAATATATTAACTGTATGTGCATGTGTATATATGCATATATGTACATGTATGTTTATGTGTATATATATGTATTACTAATAAATTATTATATGTTGTGAGTGGGAGCATATAGACTTATTTGAATATTCCTCCATCTGCTGGATGCCTTGAAATTATTTTGGTTCTTTTGGCTAAGAAGTGTTGTGATACCTTCTTAATGCTTGTTTCTTGTTGTGATTTATTCCTTCCAGGACAATGTATTTGTGTAAAAGAGCAAATGTAGTGTTTTTCTTTGCTAAAATATAGGTCAATAAAGTTCTGATGCTGAAATTAGCCCTAACTCTGTATATGACTATCACAATGTTATATTTCTATTAAAATAAAATTCTATAGAGCATTCTAGAATGGCATCCTTTCTTTGTTAACAGCCAGATTATCATCACTGTTGTTATAAGTTAATAATTTTTTACTCTCCAGTGTGTCTGTGATATTGCCCTAGGTATTTGGGAAGAGGACACAGAGATTAATTAGGAAAGTCACATCCCTGTCCTTGCAACCTACATTTTTTAAGGCAACATCAATATAGACTCGCTAAGAATAAAAGAAACAAGATTGAACAAGATATGGACACATTGATTTCATTTCTTAGTGTCTAAAAGACTCACTAAGAGTAATGAGGTTTTTAAGAAAGAATATTAACTTATTTTAAGCCACGATGGACTTTTCCTGGGAAGTAGCTAACGAAATTATGCCCTGAGATGCTTAACTTAGATTGTTGCTTTATCATTTCTTCAACAAATATTTATTGAGTGCTTACTATGTTTCCAGGCATTATTACCAGCACTGGGAGTATAATAGTGGGAAAAGAAACAAAAAGAAAAGACAAGGTTCTTGATTATATGGAAACTTCTATTATAAAAGTGGAAACTGAAACTGAATGAATGAATGAATGAATGAATGAATGAATGAAAGAAAAAGATAGCTTAAGATACTGTTGTTACAAAGAAAACATACATGAAAATGAGTTAGTAATGGTGAATGAGTGATAGTTAAAATGTAAATGAAAGCACGAAACTTGAAGACTCACCAAAATAATTTGGAAATGCATTCAAATAAGCACACTGGTCAGAATCAACATGCTCATATTCCACCTTATTGGTAAATGAACTTTTAAAATGAGGTATTGTTTTATATCTATTAGCTGGGTGGAAAAAAAATCAATCTTTACTCAGTGTTGGCAAGGATTCAGTGAAGCTGGGAACTCCCACAAGGCGATTGACATATTTCTCAGCAGAAATCTACAGGAGAGTGGGATGATATAGTCAAAGCACTGAAAGAAAAACAACTGCCAACCAAGAATACTTTACCTGGCAAAGTTGTCCTTAAGAAATGGAGACGAAATAAAGACAGTCTGAAACAGACAAAAGCTGAAAGGAACATCTGGCTGGGTCAGTTGGTACAGCATGAAACTCTTGATATTGGGGTCATGAGTTCAAGCTTCAAGTTGAAAAAAAAGAAAAAAAAAGAAAAAAAAACCCGAGGGAATGCCTCTCTACTAGACCTTCCTTACGAAAAAATGCTGAAAGGACGTCTTCCTGCTGAAATGAAAGGATGCAAATTAATAGCACGAAAACATGTGAAAATACACATGACACTGAACCAGTAAGAATATAGTCAGATTCGAAATACTCTAATACTGTGATATGGTGGTGCATTAGCCACTTAACACTAATGTAAAGGTTAGAGGACAAGGCATTTGATGGAACTATAGCTAAAATAATTTGTTAATGAATACGCAATATAAAAAGATGTAATTATAACATCAACAAAATAAAAGGGTGGGAGTAAAGGGGGAGAGTAAAAGTAAGTTTTTGTATGCAATCAATGTTAAGTTGTTATGTAAGTTTAATATAGAATATTATATCTATATGATGTTTTATGTAAGCTTCATGGTAGACACAAGGCAAAAACTTATAGTAGACACATAAAAGATAAAGAGAAGGTAATCAGAGAAGACCACATTGGAAACTTATCAATTCACAGAGAAAGACAGCAAGAGAGGAAGAAAGGAATGAGGGGGCTACAAAAAATCTAGAAAACAATTAGATGGCATTAGTAAGTCTTTACCTATCAATAATTATTTTACATTTAAGTCCGTTAAATTCTGCAGGCAAAAGGCACAGAATCTGGATGGATTTAAAAATTAAAAAAATAAAAATAAACACACACACACACACACACACACACAGAAACAAGACCCAGCTGTATGGTGCCTATAAGAGAATCACTTCAGCTTTAAATACAGACATATGCTCAAAGTGAAGGAATGGTAAAAGCTATTTCATGCAAGTGGAAACCAAAAGGGAGCAGTGGTAGCTATCGTTTATTAGACAAAACAGACTTTAACTCAAAAGCTGTAATGAGACAAAGAAGGTCATTGTGTGATGTAAAATGGTCAATTCATCAAGGGGATATAACAATTATTATTATATATGCACCAACATTGAGGCACCTAAATATATTAAACAAACACTAACAGATCTGAAGGGAGAAATAGACAACAACAGCACAGTAATCATACTCCACTTTGCACAACTGATAGATCATCCCAACAGTATATCAAGAAGGAAATGTCGGACTTGACCTACACTTTAGTCCAAATGGGACTATCAGGCATGTACAGAACATTCCATACGACAACTACAGAATGCATACTCTACTCAAGCACAATGGAACATTCTCCAGGAGAAGTTATATGATAAGGCAAAAAACAAGTCTTAATAAATTTAAGAAGACTGAAATCATACCAAGTATCTTTTCCAACCATAATGGTATGAAACAAGAAGTCAAAAATAGATGAAAAATTGGAAAGTTCACAAATTTGTGCACATGAATGAACATACTCCTGAACAACCAATGGGTCAAAGAAGTAAAAGGGACATTTTTTTTAAATCTTGAAATAAATGAAAATGAAAATGAAACATATTGGACGTGTCAGATCCTGCAAAAGCAATTCTAAGAAGGAAGTTTTTTATTTTTATTTTTTTATAATTTTTATTTAAATTCCAGTTAGTTAAAACACAGTGTAATATTAGTTTCAGATGTACAATATAGTGATTCAACACATTCATACATCACCTGGTGCTCATCACAAGAGCACTCTAATCCCCATCGCCTATTTAACCCATCTCCCCCTGCCTCCCCTCTGGTAACCCTCAGTTCTCTATACTCTTTCTTGGTTTGCCTCTCTCTCTCTCCTTTTCCCTTTGCTCATTTGTTTTATTTCTTAAATTCCATACATGAGTGAAATCATATGATATTTGTCTTTTTTGACTGACTTATTTTGCTTAGCATAATACTCTCTAGCTTCATCCATGTTACAAATATCAAGATTTCATTTTTTTATGGCTGAATAATATTCTAGTGTGTGTGTGTATGTGTGTATATATATATATATATATATATATATATATATATATATATACCACATCTGTATCCATTCATCTATTGATGGACACTTGAGCCATTTCTGTAATGTGGCTATTGTAGATAACGCTGCTAAGCATCAGAGTGCATGTATCTCTTCGAATTAGTATTTTTGTACTCTGAGTAAATACCTGGTAGTGAAATTACTGGATCACAGGGTAGTTCTATTTTTAATTTTTTGAGGAACCTCCATACTATTTTCCACAGTGGATGCACCCATTTGCATTCCCACCAACAGGGCACAGGAGTTCCCCTTTCTCCACATCTACACCAATACCTGTTGTTTCTTGCGTTACTGATTTTAGCCATTCTGACAGTTGTGAGGTGATATCTCATTGTAGTTTTGATTTGTATTTCCCTGGCAGTAGTGATGTTGAGCATCTTTTCATGTGCCTGTTGGCCATCTGGATGTCTTCTTTGGAGAAATGTCTGTTCATGTCTTCTGCCCAATTTTTAATTGAATTATTTGTTTTTTGGGTGTTGAGTTGTGTACATTTTTTATCTTTTTTGGATACTTACCCTTTATTGGATATGCCATTTGCAAATATCTTTTCCCATTGAGTGGGTTGCCTTTTAGTTCTGTTGATTGTTTCCTTCACTCTGCAGAAATTTTTTATTTTGATGCAGTCCCAATAGTTTCTTTTTGCTTTTGTTTCCCTTTCCTCAGTAGAAATATCTAGAAAGAAGTTGCTACAGCCAATCTCAAAGAGGCTATTGCCTATGTTCCCTTCTAGGATTTTTATGGTTTCAGGTCTCATATTTAGGTCTTTAATCCATTTTGAACTTATTTTTGTGTATGGTGTAAGAAAGTGGTCCAGTTTTATTCTTTTGCATGTTGCAGTCCACTTTTCCCAGAACCATTTGTTGAAGAGACTTTCTTTTTCCCATTGATATTTTTTCCTGCTTTTTCAAAGATTAATTGACCATATTGTTGTGGGTTTATTTCTGGGTATTCTGTTCTATTGATTTGTGTGTCTGTTTTTGTGACAGTACCATTCTGTTTTGATCACTACAGCTTTGTAATGTAACTTGAAATCTGGAATCATGATGTTTCCAGCTTTCCTTTTCAAGATTGCTTTGGCTATTTGGGGTCTTTTGTGGTTCCATACAAATTTTAGAATTGTTTGTTCAAGCTCAGTATCAAGAATGCTGTTGATATTTTGATAGGGATTGCATTAAATGTGTAGATTTTTTGTGGTAGTATAGACATTTTAATAACATTTGTTCTTCCAATCTATGAGCATGGAATGTCTTTCCATTTCTTTTTGATGTCTTCAATTTTTTTCATCAGTGTTTTATAATTTTCAGAGTACAGGGCTTTCACCACTTTGGTTAGGTTTATTCCTAGGTATCTTATTGTTTTTGGTACAATTGTAAATGGGATTGATTCCTTAATTTCTCTTTCTGCTGCTTCATTAGTGGTGTATAGAAATGCAACAGATTTCTGTATGTTGATTTTGTGTCCTGCAACTTTACTGATTTTGTTTATTAGTTCTAGGAATCTTTTGGTGTAGTCTTTCAGTTTTCCTATATATAGTTTCACTTCCTCCTTAACAACTTGAAGGCTTTTTATTTCTTTTTGTTGTCTGATTGCTGTGGCTAGGACTTGCAGTATTATGTTGAGTTAGTGGTGAGAGTGGCCATCCGTGTCCTCTTCCTGATCACAGAGGAAAAGCTCTCAGTTTTCCCCCATTTAAGACGATATTAGCTGTGGATTTTTCATATATGACCTTTATTATGTTGAGGTATGTTCGCCCTAAACCTACTTTGTTGAGGATATTTATCATGAATGGATGTTGTACTTTGTAAAGAATGGATGTGGTATTTTGTCAAGTGCTTTTTCTGCATCTATTAAAATGATCATATGGTTCTTATGCTTTCTTTTACTAATGTGATGTATCATATTGATTGATTTATGAATATTGAATCACCCTTGCAACCCAAGAATAAATCCCACGTGATCAGAGTGAATGATTTTTAATGTATTGTTGGATTTGGTTTGGTATTATTTTTTGAGGATTTTTTCATCTATATTTATCAGAGATATTGGCCTGTAGTTCTCTTCATTTTGTGGTGTCTTTATCTGGTTTTGGTACCATGACAGTGCTGGCCTCATAGAATGAATTTGGAAGTTTTTCTTCCTTTTCTATTTTTTGGAATATTTTGAAAAATATAGGTATTAATACTTCTTTAAAAATTATTTTTAGAGACAGAGCAAGTGGGGAAGAGGGAGAGAGGGAGAGAGAAATGCACAGAGAGAAAATCCTAAGCAGGCTTCATGCTCAGCGCAGAGCCCGATGTAGGGCTTGATCCCACGACCCTGGGATCATGACCTGAGCCAAAATCAGGAGTCTGATGCTCAACCAACTGAGTCACCCAGGCACCCTTTAACACTTCTTTAAATGTTTGGTTTGAGTACAAGCCTTATGCTTGGGATTCTCTCCCTCTCTCTCTCAAAATAAATAGATAAATAAATAGATAGATAATAAAATAAAATAGGTGTTTGGTAGAATTTGCCTGTGAAGCCATGTAATCCTGGACTTTTGTTTGTGGGAAGCTTTTTGATTACTGATTCAATTTCTTTGCTGGTTATCGGTCTGTTTAAATTTTCTATTTCTGTTTCAGTTTTGGTAACTTATCCATTTCTAGGAATTTATCCATTTCATCTAGGTTGTCCAATTTATTGTCATATAGTTTTTCATAATATTATTTCAAAAAAATTTTTGGTATCTGTGGTGTTATTTTTCCTCTTTCATTTATGATTTTTATTTGGGTCTTTTCTTTTTTATTTTTGAGAAGTTTGGCTACAGATTTATCAATTTTATTAATTTTTTCAAATAACCAGCTCCTGGTTTCATCATTCATCTGGTCTATTGGGTTTTTTTTGTTTGTTTGTTTTTAACTTCTGTATCATTTATTTCTGTTCTAATCTTTATTATTTTCTTCATTCTGCTGGCTTTAGGCTTTGTTCTCTTTCTAGTTGCTTTAGGTATAAGGCTAGGTTGTTTATTTGAGATATTTCTTGCTTCTTGAGGTAGTTCTGTATTGTTATATACTTACCTCTTAGAATGGCTTTTGCTTTGTCCTAAAGGTTTTGAACCATTGTGTTTTCATTTTCATTTGTTTCCGTGTATTTTTTATTTTCTTCTTTATTTCCTGGTGGACCCTTTCATTGTTTAGTTGCATGTTATTTAATCTCCATGTATTTGTGGTCTTGTGGTCTTTCCAGATTTTTCTTGTTTGTTGACTTCTAGTTTCATAGCGTTGTGGTCAGAAAAGTTGCATGGGATGACTTTGATCTTCTTGAATTTGTTGAGGCCTGTTTTATAGCCTAATATGTGATCTACTCTGGAGAATGTTCATGTGCATTTGAGAAGAATGTGTATACTGCTCTTTTAGGATGGAATCTTGTGAATATACCTGTTAAGTCCATCTGGTCCAGTGTGTCATTCAAAGCCATTGTTTTAAGAAGGAGGTTTATAGATATAAACACTTGCATTAAAAAGGACTTCAAATAAACAACTCAACTTTATGCTTCAAGAAAGTAGGAAAAGAACAAGCTAAGCCTAGAGTTAGCAGAAGGAAGGAAATAACAAAGCTCACAGCAGAAATAGAGGCCAGGAGCAAAATAGAAAAAGAGCAACAAAACCTGACATTTATGACAATATGGATGGAGCTTGAGAGCATTATGCTAAGTGAAATAAGTCCAACAGAGAAAGACAAATATTGTATGATCTTATTTATATATGGAGTCAATCTAAAAAAGCTGAACTCATAGACTCAGAGAATAGAGCCAGGGACTGGGGGGTAGAGAACATGGGGAGACGTTGGTCAAAGGGTACCAACTTCCAGTTATAAGATGCATATATTGTGGAGATTTAATATACGACATGGTGACTACAGTTAACAATATTATACTATATACTTGAAATTTGCTAAGACAGTAAATCTTAGATATTCTCACCACACACACACAAGTAATTACAAGAGGTGATGGAGGTGTTAACTAACCCATAATGGTAATTATTTAGCAATACATACCTGTATCAAATCATCCAATTGTGTACCTTAAATTTGTATAATGTTGTATGTCAATTGTATCTCAAGAAATCTGGAAGTAAAGGAGAATTCAGTGAAACTGGGAAACTGTTAGTGGTGGTTGTATAAATTGATATAACTCTTTGGGGAAATAAATTGGCAATATTAATTAAGCCAGAAAATATGCACACCTTTTGACCCAGTAGTTTTATTACTAGGAATGTAATCTAAGAATCCAAAATGGAAAAGAAAATCTCTAAGTCCAACTGTGTACATTGCTGCACTATTTGTAACAGGAACCAAATGGATCATGGTTGAGATGTCAAACCAGAAGAAAATAGGTAAGTAAATTGTAGCACATGTGTACTGAATACTATGCAGTTATTAAATGTGGTTATTAACAACATTTGACGCAAGGCCCGTAATATAGAAGGTTTTAAATATGAACTTGCCCAGTGATATTTTAATGGCACTTAATATGTTCCAAATTCAGCCCGTGAACATTATCTTCTCCTCTCTACCCCTCATCGTAGTCATCCCTGAGCAACCCCCTTTGTTCCTCGTAATGACTAACAGAACTACCATCCATTCAGGCACCTAAGCTAGAAACCTGGGAATTATTTTCAATGCTTCTGTCCTTGTCATCCTCATAGTCGATGAGACATCTATACTTCCCAAAATGCACATTTCTTTTTCTTTGTATCTACTTTGAATCAGAACTTCATTGTCTCTCAATAGGACTTTTTAAAACAGCCTATTGTTTTCTTTGGTTTCCCAGTCTAGGTTATCTTCTTCCAGTTCTTCAAAAAACCTACTGTCAATCCTGGTCTTAAAATATGAATTTGATTATGCCATTCCCTCGTTCAAAATCCTTCAGTGACTTCTCATTCCCTGCAAGAGATTTTCTTAGTACATGATTCTAATCTCTTCACAACTTGACCCAAATGCAGGAGCTTGCTGAAACTGGCTTGTACCTGCTGCAGGAGCCCATTATGAGCGTCTCTTCCCAATTCTGTGTTCGCTGACGTATGTTGGAAACTTGAAATTGGTTATGGTGCAAAAATTTTATACCACAAATTGGCCAGTCCTATATATCGGGGCTTTCTAGAGAGCTGGGTGTTCATTTACAAGCACACCATTGCCCCAATCTATTTTCCCAGGTTTATTTCTCATTCTGCATTTCCAGTGAAACCTCTTCTTTGTTCATTCCACTCTTTTTTCCATTACTTAATTAACTCTCCCATTTCTTGGCCTTTGCTTAATCTACTCATTTTGTCAGGAATGCTCTTCTCCTACCCCTGGTCCCTACCCATCTATGACAATCAGACCCAACTCGGATCCTTCTTCCATGAATGTTACAAGCTATCCCTCCCAACCACGGACCTGAAATATATCTCTCCCTCTATATTCCCAGAGCCCTCTGATAAAAGCAGGTAGAAATTTTGGTATTGTTTGATGCTTAATGGTTCACATGGCTGCTTTACATGTATGTGAGTATTTGGATAGCTTAAACAGACAGTTTTATACTCATCTTGCTTTCCTCCACAGCACCCAACAGAATGTTTTGTACCATGGAAAATGGTTAATAATAATAATTAAAATGGACCGAGAAAAGCATGGCCCATGATCTTATCATGGCACAAATATTAGAAAACCTTTTACGTGATAAAGGGAAATAATACCATGGTTGAAACATAACAAATATTCCCTTATTAAAACTGTATGCTGATCATTTCCATATGGATTCAAATAGCCCATTTTTCCAACCTTCATGATGCAATGGGGCATTAACTATTTTTAGTGAACTTACTAAAGAATTCTTTATATCGCAAAATATTTTTCATAAGCAATTTGGCGTTTACCCAGACTCATATAATTCACATATGCCGCCTTCCATTTTAGTTATCATTGACATCTGTATGATATTTAAACAATTTATACTAACCTTTATTCATGTTTCCACTCATTATCTTTGTCAGCTGGTCAATCAGCATGCCTCTTTTATCACAGTGACAGCTTCGAAAGTGCAGAAAATTGATTTATGAGTGGGTTACCAATACATTGGCCTTTGGACTTACCTACTTTATTCACTTGGGAGTACTGCCTGTGCAATTTTTAAAGGAAGATAATTTTAATTCCATTTTCCCATTGCAAAATCAATAGATTCTCATTAACTAAAAAGCAAAGATGCAGATAAGCAAAAGGAGGCAACAAAAATGACCTATCATTTCATCTGCCCAGTGATAAATACAATTGTCGTATATGCTTTCCCTTTATAGGCATATATTTACTCATTGATTCATCAATCATTCAATCATTCACCAAATATTTATGTGCTAAGAACATTTCTAGATCTTGAAGATAGACCGTTGAACAAAACAGGCAAAGCACCTGCACTAATGGAACTTAAACTCCAAAGATAAATGCAAAAAATAAATCATGCATATATTTACAAATATTAGATAGCTTCTAAGAGATGAGAAGACTAACACAAGTAGAGGAATCAAAAAATAGGGTGATGGGGGTGCTATATTAAATAAAGTAGTCAAGGAGGGCCTAAGAGGGTGACATCAAAGCAGAGGTTTGAATAAAGAGACCTCTGAGTCTCTTTGGATATCTGAGGTAAGGGCACTGTAAGCAAAGAGAACAGCCTGAAACACAAAGAGGTAGACATGAACTTATGTTTAAGGAGGGGTAAAAAAAGTTGACTGTGTTTGGAGCACAGAGAAGGAAGTAGTGGCTCATACGAGATGAAGTCTGGAATGTGCTTGGCATCAGAATATGTAGTGCCCTGTGTCCCATTTTAAGGATTTCGTATTTTAAATATTAATGTAAAGACATTGTAGAGTTTTGAATGGGCATGAGACATAATCTGGTGTCCATGTTTAAGGAGGTCATTTGGTTGCTGTGTAGTCCAAAGGAGGACAAAGTGGAAAGCAGGGTGATAAGCTGTCCCTGGACACCTTTTGAGAGTATCAGATGACTGGTTGGGCATGGGGCATGAGAAGTGGAAGGGAAGTCACAGACAGATCCTGGGTTTTTGGCCAGAGCAGCTGGGAAAACATAGTTGCTGGAGTTGTTGGAGGAAGAGCAGGTTTGAGTGAGAAAATCCTGAAATTTATTTTGAACATGTTTATGATGCTTGTTAAACGTCCAAATGAAAATATTAACTAGATAGTTGGATATAGAGACACAGCATTGACTGGAATGGTGCTACCTGAAAATAAAAATTTGAGAATCACCAGTGAAAGGATGAGATAGAACGTCATAGGACTGGGTGACCTCAGCTAGAGAGGGGGAATAAATAGAGATGAGAAAATGCCTTGGGATGAACCTTAGAACACTCCAACATTTAGTGATCCAGAAGAAATTAGATGGAAAAAAAAGACTAAGGGAGTGGCAATGAAGTAAGAGTAAAACAGATTTAATATCCTAGAAGCCAGTGAAGAAAATATTTTAACAAAGAATTGATCAACTCTATCAAAAGTACTTAGACTGACAGCTGGATTTGGCATTTATGGAACTCCTCGGTGAAATTGTCAAGATCATTTTTTTTAATGTTTAATCATTTTTGAGAGAGAGAGAGAGAGAGAGAGAGCAAGCATGCGTGAGTGGGAGAGGGGCAGAGAGAGAGGTAGACAGAATCCAAAGCAGGCTACGTGCAGTAAGGGCAAAGCCTAATGTGGGGTTTGAACCCATGAAAGGCAAGATCATGACCTGGCCCGAAGTTGGACACTCAACCAACTGAGCCACCCAGGTGCCCCAAGATCATTTTAGAGTTAGGTTTTTTGGTCATGTTATATTTAAATATGATGAGATTAGGTATAATAGGTGGATATATTAGATCTGTCAATTGCTCTAGTAGGTTAGGCATATTGTATGCTTTTAGAAGTGTTTAAAAACAGAGAAATGACGTCATTCAATAAAGACTATTGGCATCTACTATGTGCTGTATACTCTTCTGGGTTCTGGGGGTGGGGCAGGTGCAAATAAAACAAAATTCTTAATGCAAGGAGGTCATATTTTAATGGGGAAAGACAGACAATCATACTAAAATATATGGGGGGTCAAATGGCAATATATGTTATACAGAAAAATGACATGTGAAAGGGGAATAGAGCATGATGGGGGGGAGAAATGATTACAATTTATTTTTTAAAAACTTTCCAGCTTTATTGAGGTATAATTGTCAAATAAGATTATAATGTATTTAAAGGTGTATAATATGATGATTTGATATACATATACATCATGAAAGGATTTTCACAATAAAGGTAATTAACACATCCATCACTTCGTATAGTTACCTTTTTCTTATTTAATTGCTTGAGAACACTTAAGATCTCCCTTAGCAGATTTCAGTTATACCATACAATGTTATCAACTCTGGTCATAGAATGGTCAAGGAAGATTGATAAGGCACAATTTGAGCAGAGATATGGAAGAGGTGAGGTATGTGGAGGAATAATTTTCTGGCTGGAAAAAACAGCAAATGCTAACGTTCTGAGGAGGGAACATGCCAGACTTGTTCTAGAGAAGGTAAGAAGACCAATGTGATGGAAGCATACAGTACAGAAGAAGTAGACTAGTAGATGAGGTCAGAGAGGAAAAGAGAAGCAAAGGCAGGAGGCAGGGAAAATCCTGTAGGACCTTTCAGGAAACTGTAAGACTCTGGTAAGTCAGGTCTGATAACAATGCCCTCTGAGTGGGGTTTTTCCAGGGAACTGTGAGACGGAACAAATACAATGTTCAGAGTGCTTCAGAGGCTGGGTCTTTTGTGGAGCTCCAAATCCAGTCAGCCCCCTCCAGTGTCTATAAGACATGCTGATTTTCACAGCTATTATGATTTCTAGGCTGCTGGTTTACATGACTGCCAGAGAGCTGCAGAGAAAGGGATTAGAGGAGACCAAGTTAAAATTCTACAAACTCTGCATTTTTTTTTTTTTTTACCAAGGTTCAACTGGAGTTTTTATGGATAAGCCCTTAGATGGTTGCAAGTCTTTGGTTAATTTCCAAAGTTCTGAAAAAGTTGATTTTGACAATTTTTTAGAGAGTATTTTTTAAAGATTTTTAAAAGTTTATTTTGAGAGAGGTAGAGAGAGTGCACAAGTGGGAAAGGGGTAGAGAGAAATGGAGAGAGAGAATGCCAAGCAGGCTCTGTGCTGTGAGCACAAAGCCCGACACAAGGCTTGAACTCACGGGGCTCAGATCATGACCTGAGCTGAAAGCAAGTGTTGGGCGCTTAACCAACTGAGATAAATGGATAAGGAAACCCACTTGAAACATAGACCCAGTTGGAATAAAAGCAAAAGTATGGAAAAAATATATACCACAGAAATACTAACCAAAGTAAAGCTACAGAAGTTGTATTAATATCAGAGAAAACAGACATTGGAACAAGGAATATTATCAGGGATGAGGAAGGTCATTTCCCATTGATAAAAAGGTCATTACATGAAGTGAAATCTGATAGAAGAGAAAAGATGAATACATAAGTCCACAAAGATGGTTGGCAAGTACCTGATAGAACAAGTGAAGATTTCCCAAATAGCCAAATGAGAACCACCAAAATCTGCTCATCTATAACAGCAATGAAAATACAGAAGTCCCCTCTTTTTCACTATTTCGCTCTCCTCAGTCTCAGTTACCCACCGTCAACCGTGCCCCGGAAACAGATGGTAGTAACCTAACATGTCCCAATGCCTACGGCGTTCATCTCACATCATGTCCTCATGTAGGCATTTTATCATCTGACACCATCACAAGAAGTAGAGTGAATACATACAGTAAGATATATTGAGGTAGACCCATTCACACGACTTTTTTAAACAATATATTGTTATAAGGGTTCTACCATATTTTAGCTGATGTTAATCTCTTCCTGTATCTAGTTTCTAAATTTCACTTTATCACAGGTATGCACGTGTAGGAAAAAATGTAGTCTATATAAGACTCAGTAAGGTTCAGTGCCACCCATAGTTTCGGGCACCCACTGGGATGACTTGATTTCGGCTCAGGTCATGATCTCATAGTCGTGGCACCAGGCTCTGCACCGACAGCGAGAAGCCTGCTTGGGATTCTCTCTCCCTCTCTCTCTCTGCCCCTTCCCGGTTTGTGTGCACACACATGCTTTTTTTCTCTCTCAAAACTAAATAACTAAACTTAAAATAACGCTCTTTAGCATCGGGCTCTGTGCTGGCAGTGCGGAGCCTGCTTGGGATTCTCTCTCTCTCTCTCTCTCTCTCTCTCTCTCTCTCTGCCCTCACCCCACTTGCGCTGTCTCTGTCTCCCTCAAAATAAATAAATAAACGTAAAAGAATACTTGGGTTTTATTCTGACTTTGCAGTTGAGTTACTTTGAATGAATTAGGTCACTTCAGGGCTTGATTTTAACTTTGTTGGGTGTGATTCATAGCAACTTTTAATCGAGAGCTAACGTAGCCTCACTACTAAAGTGATAGCATTCTGAAAATTCAGCCCTGTGATCCATATACTGCAAAATCTTTTTCCTCTGATTTGTTGGAGCATGAACGGTTTCCAGATGTGTGTGGACTTTAGTAACTGCTCTGCCTCGTCCTCCCTGTTTCTTCTGTTGATAACCTCAGGTAATTTCCTGTCGTGCGTGCATAGCTCAGCACTCAGCCGAGCACCTGGGGTTCCCCTCTGCGTATATACAGAGCCCTTACAGTCTCTTTGTGACCAGCCTCCCTGGTCTTCCTCGGTTTCTATTTACGTCTTCTTGGCTCAGGACTACTGTAGGCTTTGATTGGGTTCTCCCTCCCTGAGATGTGGCCTTGTACAAACCGCTACAAGGAAATAAGCTGGTAAAATAATATTATTGTCCCTGTGACGGGGATCACGTTCCTGTTTGCTGTTCAATGCCCAAAATGCCTGGCTTCATTTTTTTTTTCTGGTTTCCTGTTGCTTAAAGCAGGAGGGTCAGTGTGATTCTTGTTTCTTCATCTTGAGCGACAGTAGGATTTTTAAAAAATGTTTATTTATTTTTGAGGGGGGAGGTGGGGCAGGGGGAGGGGACAGGGAATCCGAAGCAGGCTCCAGGCTCTGAGCTGTCCGCACAGAGCCTAAGGCGGGGTTCGAACTCACGAACCGGGAGATCATGAACTGAGCCGAAGTCAGACGTTCAACCGACTGAACCACCCTGGTGCCCTTGACACTTAGATTTTGAGAAGCTGTCTCTTGTTGCTGTGCCGAGAGTACACTAAAGGGGAGAAAAGGTGTAACAGGGAGACCAGTTAGGAAGCTACTATGCAGAATTGCAGGCTCGCTAAGATGATGGCTCGGGTGAGTGAGTGGCCGCAGTAGAGGTTGACAGAGGAGCGGTCACAGTTGGGATATACTTTGAAGGTAGTGGCAGTAGGATTTCCTTACAGAACAAGTGTGGGTTATGAGAGACAGAGAGGAATCAAGAAAGACTAAAATGTTAACATTGATTTTCTGATTTATTTCATCGGGTATTAGTTTGCTTGGGTTTTCGAGCTCTCTTTAACTTGAGTCACTTATTTTCGGGAAATATTGTCCATTTGAGATTTAAAAAAAAATTTTTTTTTTCAACGTTTATTTATTTTTGGGACAGAGAGAGACGACAGAGCATGAACGGGGGAGGGGCAGAGAGAGAGGGAGACACAGAATCGGAAACAGGCTCCAGGCTCCGAGCCATCAGCCCAGAGCCCGACGCGGGGCTGGAACTCATGGACCGCGAGATCGTGACCTGGCTGAAGTCGGACGCTTAACCGACTGCGCCACCCAGGCGCCCCATCTGATTGAGATTTTGAAATGTATTAGTGTAGGATTATAAATATTCTTTATTTCTTCAGATCTCTGATTCTGTAATTATACCCACTTTTTCATTTCTGCAAACGCATGAAGGTTTTTTTTATATATTCAACTGGATTGCCAAGGATGTGACTGGTTTTTTTTTTATTGAAGTATAATTGACATATAATCTATTAGTTTCATGTGTACAACATAGTGATTCAGTATTTGTAGGCATTGCAAACTGATCACTACCATAAGTCTAGTTACTATCTGTCACCACACAAAGTTAACACAATATTATTGACTATATTCTCTGGGATGTGCGTACATCCTCATGACTTATTTACCTTGTAAGTAGAAATTTATACCTCTTGATCCTCTAAAATATTTCATTTTTATGAAGCCCACACATGTGGCTAGTGGATATGATTATTTTAACTCAACTCTGCCACACAATATATACAAGTTACTAATTGCAATAGAATCAGGAGTCCACAATATGATGTGGGAAACTTCATCAGAGTTATATAGTCAGTAAAATTATGTCCTATCAATGTGTATATTCATTCTGGAAATGTTTTCGAACTGACTCTATATCCAGAATTTGGGAAGAGAAAGGCAACAAAAGCAAAAGTCTTGTATGTGTGTAGCACTTTGTAGTTTATACAACGAGTATTCACATTCTTCTCTTGGATTATCTTAACTACGACAAGAAAAAACATCCTCGCCAGTGTTTCACAAGGTAGAAACCACAGCTCAGCATGGTGAGTCCCTTTCCCTAATGTCATCTTTAGTAAATGGCAAAGCCTGTGCTGTATTCCCCCGATAATATTCTGCTGTCTATGTAAGGGAATTATGTATATGCTGGTGCGTATATATGCATGTGAGGGGTGAGGAGTGTTTGTGGTTATTTACAGTTTTCTTGTCTTTTTGCCATTAAATTTGGATTGGGATTATGGCTTACAGAACCACAGTGAGGATGAAAAGAAAAGGTCTCTGATGCTATATAAAAGAATTTTCATGTATTAAACCCTCCCCAAATTTCTACTCTGTTTCCTTTTTTTATTTAAAAAATCTTACCTATCATAAAATGCGTTTTTGAATATTAAATTCCTAATTAGGTATAATGAACCTCTTTGTCGTGAAGTTGGAGTAATTTGAAATAATTATCTGAGCAACCGTACACCTCTACTTTCTATGTGTTTATTTCCCCATAGACCGGAATGGGGATATTTGTAAGTACAATGAAAAGAATGAAAATTATTTCGAAGCATATCAGAGAAAAATATGAATGTGATGGCAGAGCACAGTGTGAAAAGAAAAGGAGAAAAAGAGAGACCTGCTTGATTTTTATCACATCCCTTTATACATTTATTCTTACTAACTGTTGGAAAAGAGCGATCTTGGCATATGACTGGGTCTCATACATCCACGGGTGTGGGAATGAATCAAAATTTAGAAGATCCTTTTTTTTTTTTTAAATACGCTTTAAAATGACAGCATTCTTGTATCCAAAGGCACCGTTTGTTTTCCATGCCTATATTCAGGTTGTTGCAGTTTAGAATTTCCACATATGACTAATTCAATAGCAATTTTCGTTTACGAAAAAAAAAAAAAAAAGGCTGTATACCAGACAGATACTGCTCCCTTTTCAGTCATCGCATAGAGGAGTTTTAAGCTATCAGAAGACCTCAAACAAGGAAATCATTGTGTTGTATTTTGGGAAAGATACATAACATACTTGAATCTGTGAGTCAGAGAATATGGCTTGCGGAGAACAAAGCATTTTACAGATCCTCATATAGTTTCTTTGCCAATCTCAGGCTGTTTTCACAAAAGAAAACACGTGACTCTCATTTTACATCGTGCCATGTGCATCTGGCTTATGTTTAGTTACACGAAGAGAGCAAAGTGACCTAAAATTCTTTGTATTGCACACAGAGACATCATTGAGGTTCTTTTAATTGAGAAGCTTTGCTTGCTTTATTTAGAACGCTCCAGGACAGTAAACAAGACCCACTCACTTATGTATTCAGTAGCTGGAAGCCAGTATATTGCGTGAACCTTCGCGGAGAGGTCGACTTACATAGGGATGGGCATCGTACCACATTAACTATTTTACTGAGACGAATCCTTTGCATCAGATCAAGAATAGGGACTAGTCCGTCGGCCTCACTAGAGCCACGTCACAGCTGGAGGGAGGATGATAGGTAATAGTTTTTGGGAACATTTAGTTAAGCTAACTCCTATTAGAAGCGGATTCCTGGACACATGCGTGCACATGTATACGTGCACGTGCACACACACCAGTTTCTTTTTTTTTAATTTACATGTACCTAGTCTTGCCTGTGCTTTTGCCAATAATTCTGCCGGCTGGCCTGTGGGAGATGTTTGCAAAAGTGTTTGCATTTCCCTTCTGTCCCCTCCAAACCTTTGTTTCACCACAATAATGAAGAGAGCAAATGTTCGTATTTTCCAAAGGTTTACCGTTTTCAAGAAAAACACAAAAGCTCAACCGCAGTGAGTGCTCACTTGCTGGGAGGGAGCCAAATGCAACCAGATGTTTAGCTTTTATGAATTGAACTTTTTTGTTTCTGGGCTCGATGCTACTTTGGAAGAACACATTTTGTTTTTAGACCTGAACTGATTCCTAACATCAGCGTTCTGCATCATGAAAGGGATGATTAACCAGCCATATTCTGGCTTATCCAGAAGGCAGTGCACTTTGTGATATTTGAGATTTTCAGGACAGAATTGTGTGTCCTCCCAAGTGGCTACAGAAAGAGTGACTTTAGACCGGGGGCCTAGATCCTATTTGCCAGGAGCTCCTTGTATGACCATGACTAATCATCTTTTCTCTCAAGGTCTTGGTTTCCTACGTGTATTAGAACAGATACCATCTAAGATTATGTAAGTTTAAATAAAGCCTTAATACGCATGGGGAAAATATTGACAGTTTCAAGTTTGTTTGAAGTAAATTCTTAACAGGCAAATTTACTCTTTATCAATATGGGCACCAATTTGATTTGTATACCTTGCGGGGAGTTTTTTAAAAGTCCCAGTGGAAGAGATGATGCCGGTGGGAAAAGGAGGCAGCTGGAGTGTAGAAGCGGAGACTTTAGAGCGAGACTGGGCAAAAATCTCAGTCTTCGTGAGACCTAGGGGAAGTCTCCAGAAGCCCAAGACCTCTCCGTTTCTTCGTCAGTAAAATGGATATAGTGAAGATTAAATGAGTTAATATGTTTAGTTGTTGTGAAGATTAAATGAGCTAATAATTAGGACAAATAGTAAGTCCTTAGAAGACATAGCTATAGGGGCGCCTGGGTGGCTCGGTCGGTGAAGCATCGGACTTCGGCTCAGGTCATGATCTCGCTGTTTGTGGGTTCGAGCCCCGCGTCGGGCTCTGTGCTGACAGCTCGGAGCCTGGAGCCTGCTTTGCATTCTGTCTCTCTCTCCCTGTCTCTGCCCTTCCTCCACTTGTGTCTGTCTCTCCAAAATGAATAAATGTTAGATAAATAAAGATAAAAATATTTGTAAAAGAAGAGATAGCTATAGTTTCTGCACAACATTATTTGACATACCACGAAATTAGAACTCATACAGAGAATTCCGAGGAAAAGATAAGCTCCAAGAAGTTAAAGTGATAAATAAAGGCCATTATGGTAAATATGCTCTCATCCAACAATAGTATCCTCGTGCCATGTGTCAATACCACCTCAGTTACTTTCTCGCAGTATACATTACAGTAAACATTTCTTTCGAATCTACTGTGTGTCAGGCCCTGGCCCGCCACGATATACACTGTCTCTAACAAGGGAAGTTCAGAATGTCGATAATGTACTACTGACCCTAAAAGTGTGCTGTGGCTCCCAGAATCGTTCAACATGCAATCCAATTAAATTTATTGAGTTTTTATGTACAGTTTCATCTTCATTTGGCACTCCAAACTGCAATACTACTGATTAGGCCTCAGTTAACAAGGGGATCAGGGAAGGAAAATAACTGAATTTTATAATTAATGTATTTTTATGATTAGCATATATTCAATGTGCTGAATAGTAATCGGGCTGCCCTTTTGGTTTTACTCCACAACTAATAAGCTGGTCACAATAAAGACACACAAATAATATTTTCCCCGTATGTCAGGAATGGCCAGCTAAAATATACGTTAAAAATTCCATCTACAGTAACAAGCTAAACTTTAAAGTTTAATGAATAGTAAATAAGCTTAGTGTATTATGCTGAGTGAAATAAGTCAGTCAGAGAAAGACAAATATCATGTGGTTTCACTCCTATGTGGAATTTAAGAAACAAAACAGATGAACATAGGGGAAGGGAAGGAAAAATAAAATAATAAGATAAAAGCAGGGAGGCAAACCATAAGAGACTCTTCTACAGAGAACAAACTGAGGGTCGCTGGAGGGGAGGGGGGAGGGGGGATGGGCCAAATGGGGGATGGGCATTAAGGAGGGCACTTGTCGCGCTGAGCACTGGGTGTCGTATGTAAGTGATGAATCAGTGGCTTCTACTCCTGAAACCAGGACTACACTTTATGTTACCTAACTTGAATTTAAATAAATAAACTTAAAAAGTAATAATAATAAGTAAAAGAGAAAAATAAATCTGTGATTAGCCCTAGAGGGAAAAACAGTTAATTGTCTTAAACATAAGGCAATTTAATGAAGAAAATAATAAATAAGTTTAACGATGCATGTGTGAGACCTACATGAAGGAAGCTATAAAACTATGTTCAAGTCCTCAAAGAAAATGAAATAAATGGAGAAGCGTGTTACGGTGCTGAATTGGAGGTCTCAATATTCTAAAACTATTCGTTTCTTTCCAGAGTGATTAATGAGCGTAATGCGATCCCAATCAAAATCCTATCAGTTGTTTTTAAAGTTGGCAGTTGAATTCAGGAGATCATCGGGAGAACAAACGCGTTAGGACCGGCAAAGATCATTCTCATGGTATTTCCCTCTCTCCGTGTCTAGTTGTACATCCGTATCATCCGTACATCCCATGGGGTCTGTTTCTCTTGAGAACTCTAACAGAAGGGCCTAGTAGAAGACTGATAGAACAGACTGTTATCACAACCGCCGTCCTGATGCTCTCACGTCGTTTTCTCTGCTTACAAACCTATGGAGGAGGGAACGATAGATAAAACACGGATCTCTCTGCGGCTGGTGCTGAGTTTTGGACAGGATGCACCGTCTTCAAGGACAGATGAAAGGCTGGAGGCTCTTAGTGGCCAGCTTCTCTTTTTCCAGGCACCTAGAAAAGAGCTGCGCGTAGTCTGCTTTTGGTTTTCAGTGACTTTATCGGAGAGGCAACACTGGAAACTTATCCTGGCATTTTAATCTTTTTCCTGGAACTTGTTTTTAAACTATTTTATACATTTGCTGCCTTATTTAATTAACCTTTTCGTTTCTGTTTGGCACCGAACAGACTGTATGGCCCTTGCTGTGTCTTCCTCTTAGGCCTTAGCCCTGAGAGTTTCGACAGCCTCTGAAATAAACCCTCCGACGCTGATGTCTCTGAGTAGGCGAAGAGTCACGTGGCATGTCAGCACTGCTGTTTCTTCTTCTTCTTCTTTTTAAAATATTTATTCGTTTTTCAGAGAGAGAGAGAGAGAGAGAGAGAGAGAGAGAGAGAGAATGGGGAGGGGCAGAGAGAGAGAGACAGAGGCTCGAACTCAGGAGCCGTGAGATCACGACCTGAGCGGAAGTCGGACACTGAACCGACTGAGCCCCGCCGGTGCCCGTCCGCACTGCCTTTTCTTTCGCTACACAGGGCTAACCGGCTCTGAGCTCCCTTCTCACCTAATTGCTAATAGTCTGCATGGTTTGCTGCGTCCTGTCCCTGTAGATGTGCTCTCAGGCCTCTCCAAGCGGAGTTCCCTTCAGTTGTGCCGTAAATGAATGTAGCAAACGCAAGTCTCAGTTCCGACATTCAAGTATGCAAGAAAAACTACCTTCCTTATTTCTTTTAAATCAACCTTATGCTGACGTCGAGGCCACGTGTTTCTGGGTTGCTATGAAATTCCATCTCAGTCATTACTGTGATGCTCTCCCCCGCTCAGAATAATAGGAAAGTCTGAATGGTTTTAGACTTTGCCCGGAAAATGCTAATTATGACCACCACAGTACACATGTATATAGCAATTACTTTGTTCCAGCAACGATTGTGTGTGGTTTTCACATATTAATGTGAAGGATTAGAACTCAGGTCAGTTGGGCTCTGTTATGGGCTGCATTGTGTCCTTTCCCCAAAATTCACATACTGAAATCCTAACCCCCAGTACCTCAGAATATCACTGTGTATGGAGATAGAACTTTGAAGAGACGATTAAAATAAAATGAAGTCACTAGGGTGGGCCTTAGTCCAGTCTGACTAATGTCCTTATAATAAGAAATTAGGGGCACCTGGGTGGCTCATTGGGTTGAGCGTCCCTCAGGTCATGACCTCGCGGTTCGTGGGTTCGGGCCCCACGCCGGGCTCTGTGCTGACAGTTCGGAGCCTGGAACCTGCTTCGGATTCTGTGTCTCCCTCTCTCTCTGCCCCTCCCCTTCTCATACTCTGTCTCTCTCTCTCAAAAATAAACATTAAAAAAAAGAATAGGAGGAGATTAGGACACAGACACACACAGAGGGGAGACTGCGTGAAGACATGGGTGGGGGGTGATATGGCCATCAAGAAGCCAAGGAGAGAGGTCTCAGAAGAAACCAAGCATAGAAACACCTTGATCCCGATGGCTAGTGTCCAGAACTGGGACAAAATACATATCTGCTGCTTAACCCCCGCACCTGGTATTTAGTTACACCAGCCCTAGTAAACAGTCTTCAAGGCCTGTGTGCTTTTCATTTAGCACCCTTAACCCCACCCTTGCCCCTTCTTTTCCCAAACAAAATGCTTATCATTTCTGTTAATGATGGTGACAAAGAATCCAAGACAATTTTAGGATTATTTTTAAAATAAACTCTTTCATTGTGGAATAATTTTAGAAAATAATGCAAAAATAGTCTAGAGTTTCCTTATCCCATGCACTCCTTATATTAACATCTTACAGTATTGTGGTACATTTGAGAAAATTAAGACCAATATTACTACTAACTAAACTTCCAGACGTCGCTTGTTTTTCAGCAGTTTTTCTATTAATGTCCTTTTTTTCCATTCCAGGATCCAATCCAGGATAGCACATTGCATTTAGTCATGATACCTCCGTAGGCTTCTCTTGGTTGTGACAGTTTCTTAATTTTTCCTTGTTTTTCCTGACGCTGAGAATTTAAATTTTTTTTCTAATGTTTATTTTTGAGAGAGAGAGAGGGAGAGCGTGCGTGCTCTTGAGCAGGGGAGGGGCAGAGAGAGAGGGAGACACAGAATCGGAAACAGGCTCCAGGCTCCGAGCTGTCAGCACAGAGCCCCACATGGGGCCTGAACTCATGAACCATGAGATCATGACCTGAGCCAAAGTCGGACACTTAACTAACTGGGCCACCCAGGTGCCCCGTGACACTGGCAGTGTTTAAAAACGACTGGTCAAGTAGTTTTGAAGATGTCCCTCTGTTGGAATTTGTCTGATATTTTTCTTATGATTAGACAGAAGTTAGAGGTTTTTAGAGGAATGCCACAAAGGTTAAATGCCCTTTCGATCACATCATATGGGCAGGGGGGTACATGATATCAACGTGGCTCATTACCACTGAAGGTAACTTGGATCATTTGGTTGAGATGCAATGGACTGAACATACCCCCACAAAATTCTCATTAGAATTAAATGTGCCAAAGGGCTCTCACCCAAACTCATGTCCTCACTATGATCTTGAACTTCCAACCTCCAGAACTGTTAAGAGATAGATTTCTCTTATTTATGTCACTCAATCTATGGTATTTTGTTAGAGCAGCCCAAACCAAATAAGACAGAAGTCCTTGCCAGGTTTTTCTATTATAAGGTTTCCCCTTTCTACATTTTATCCCTGGAAGAGAGTCGCTAAGTGCAACTCACACTCAGTTGGGGGTTGGGGATTAAACTCCATCTCCAGGGGCGCCAGACTGGCTCAGCCAGTAGAGAGTGCGAGTCTTGATCTCAGGGTTGGAGGTTTGAGCCCCATGTTGGGTGTAGAGATTACTTTTAAGAAATACAATCTTTAGGGGCACCAGGGTGGCTCATGTGGTTAAGTGTCCAACTCTTGATTTGGGCTCAGGTTCATGATCTGACACTTCATGAGATCGAGTCCCACGTTGGGCTCTGTGCTGGGAGTCCTCTCCCTCTCTCCCCTCTCTCTCTGCCCCTCCCTGGCTTGTGCGAGGGCTCTCTCTGTCTCAATAAATAAATACGTAAACAAACATACAAACTTAAAAAAATAAACCCCATCTCCAGGAGGTAATAACATCTACATGTATCATTTAGGCCAACCCTCCATTTGACACCTTTCTGCTTCCATTTTTGTCCAAGGGCCTATTGCCTTCTTTCTTCTTGTCTTTAGTTGCCTGCCTCCCTGGACCGTACTTGAGATCAGTACCTCGTCAGAAGTCCCCATCTCATCATTATCTCAACTCCTTTCTCTATGTGATGTGAAAGCTAAGTAATATGACGGCAGTCACTACTTAGATGTGTTGGTGACTTACGTTGGTAGCCTGATCACACCACATGAAGTTTAGAAGATTTTTAAGGATATCCTTTGATAAACAAAATGAGCAGTACTAATAATAGGCACTTCTATCACAATGACAGGAGGACAGGCCGCCTCCAGGTAGCACAACTTTGATTTTCTTTATCATTTAAGAATCTTGGAAAATTTGACAATTGTCTTGCATTTTCTCTAAGAAAACATTGTTACGTGAATAATTTTCTAAGAGGAAAAAAAAATCATTTGTATCTGTCACTACACATTTATGATTTTCCCTTCTTCTCCTAAGAGTCTTATTCCTTAATTGTGTTTTGGGAACCTTACTATAAACGTAGAGAAACGTGAAAACCTCCAACAGGACGTGGTATACAGGATCTGTCCTTCTTGTAACGATTTAGCTCTGAGTAGCTCTTGATTGAAAGTCTAATCTATACAGACGGGTGACGTGCAGTTCATTGTATGCTCTGTTCAGCAAATTTTAAAAGCTACCCGAAGGTGCTGCTGATTGACAAATGAGATGCTCTTTCTTTGTCAGAATAGTGATGGACTAGTTTAATTACATATATAAAGAGATACCTGATAACGAGGAATACGTGAGAGCAGGTGGGAGGGAACCGTTTACAAGCATATGCAAAGCGATATCTGGATGGTTCAGGCATGTTTTTAAAGACAAGTCCCTTCTTCTTGTGATTTTTGGGAGCAAAAAGGTTGCAAGGTTATGAATTAGCTTTCCAATCTGTCAGTACTGTATTACAGAGCGCCTCGGAAGGCTCAGAGCAATATTTCACCCTCCGTCGAAAATCCACATGAAGGGCACGTTTCCATGCTTCTGTTTCTTTCGTGGTCACTGCAGCAATAGAATGTGGCACACTGGTTTTATGGGACACTTTCAAGCTGTTTTCTGATGAAAAACAGGCTGGAATTCAGAAGATGGAACTGGAAAAGTGTCCAGGTGTTCCTGTAAAGGAACTCACGAGCTGATAGGATGTAAATGATGATCTTGCACAGTCATGGGTAAAACTCTCCTTTTGTCTTTTCAAATCAGTTGTTTTTTCCTTAAGATGTCCATGTTGTTATTTTTAATTTGTTTATTAAGCTTTTTATTTTAATCCCAGGACCGTTAACATGCAGTGTTGTATTATTTTCAGGTGGACAATATAGTGAGTCAACAACTCTATACTTTTAACTCACTTTAAAGAGGACAGCATTTCTATTTTCAACGCCTACCACCTCATTCCCTCCCTCCGTGCCCTGCCATTTTTGTCTGTCTGTATTTGTTTGATTCATTTATTCATTCAACAAATATTTACTGAGCACCTATGATATTCCAGGTACTGTGCCAGATTTGGGGGATTCCGCAGGGAATGTAACAGAGGTGGTCTCAGTCTTCATGGATTGTGTCCTTGTGAAAGGGACTGGCACTAATTACATAGCCCAAAGAATGAGTACAAAATGACAACAAAGGCAAGTAGCATGATGGGGACTGACACGGGGCTAGGAGAACCTATAACAGGATAATTTGACCTCCGTTCTTAGAAAGGAGTCCCTCTCAATGCTAGGGCCCCTAAAACAAATGCCACTTTACAAGAAGACTGTGTTTTCTCGTGGGAACTGTCCCTGACTTCGTTGAAGAAGGTTACACTCCTGATATAGGAAACTGGTTGATACGCGTTGATTATCATGTAAAAGTTTGAATCCAGGTGTCAAATTTATGTTTGAAATGAAAATGTAAGATTGTTTTAAAAATTATCTTATTGGAGTATACATATAGAAAGTACAAATATGATCCTGTGTCTCAATGAACTATCTAAGAGGGAGCACATCCACTTCACTAGCATTCAGATCAAGGAAGAGGACATTGCCAGTTTCCAGAAGCCCCTCTCATGCCGCCTCTAGCTATGTGTTTTCAGAACAGATAGGTGGATGCTTGTGTCTAGGAAACTCAGCCCCCAGGTGTCGGATGACCCTCTGTGTGCCTGGGAAACGCAGTGCCTGCTTTGCTTGCCTGACCCCTCCTGATAAGTCAGGATGGCTCTGAGTCGGTCCCATGAGAGGCAGGCACGATGGACAACTATCTGGGGAAGCCTAAGGCACGAAGTCCGTGCCGTTGATGTGCCAGCCTTCGGACCAACCGATGGCCATTTCTCCTGGCCTGACAAGGAGACGGCCTGTCTCCTCGAGACGTTGTGGGCCGTCAGGCTGCCTTCATCTACCTTTCCTGGCTGTCCGTGTGCATCAAACTCTCCCTGGGGAAGATTTATAATCCTCGATGCCTCTGTTTGCCTAAGGAGTCTCTCCTTTCTCCATAAGGCCTCGGGACGTTGGAGGCAATGTCTGAATGTGCTCAGTCTTGATCCACTTTCTGTGACTGTTGTCTGTTGAAGGCCTACTCGTCAGAAGGAAAAAAATCTGTTCCTGTCTCCACCATGCGATGGGAAAGTTAGTCTCGAGTAGCCTCACGCACCGGCCGGATATGTCAGGGAAGAATTCTTAGGATATAACCTCTTAGCTGACAAAAAGGGAGCAAGAGTTAGAGACCGAAAGGGAGGAGATTGCGTGCAGAAGGAATAGTCCATGCACAAGCCTAACGGCAGGAGGGAGCAGAGGGCATAAACAGAGATGAGGGGGAAGAATGAGGAGAGACGAAGTGGGAAAGAGAGGTGGAGGCTAGACCGTGTAGGGCCTCGTGGGCCACGTTGTGACTTTTCTCCTTTGTATTAAGTGTCATGGAGGCTTCCTCTTTAATCGGAGAGAGAACATTTGTGTAAAATGATCAAATTTGTATTTTGAAAAGTTTCGATCTGGCTAAAGTGGGGATACTAGCCGATACTAGCTGACCAAGAATGAACACTCACTGAGTGAGCTCCATGTATTAACTCAGTTAACCCCCGGCCCCTCTATTCCTGTGAACAGATTCTGTTCTCACCCTCGTTCCACAAATGAGCTCACGCCGGTAATAAGTGGCAAAGGCAGGATTTGAACCCAGGCAGACTGGCTTCAGAATCCGTGCGTCTAAAACGCTAGTCAGAACTGTCTCCTGTTAGCGTCAAGGGTTATTTTACAGGAGATGATGGTTGCTTGGATGTCGAAGACGGTGGAGACAAAGAACTGGACTGATTTGAAAGAGTGTTAGAAGATAAACATGACCGAATACCATGACAGGTTGAGTAAGGGGGAGGTAGAAGTGCTCAAGGTGATTCTTTAGGTTTGGAATGTGCAACCAGATCTGTGGTGGTATCATTCACTGCGGCAGGGAACGCCCGTTGACAAGAGCCAGGCTTGGAGGAGAGAATGATTTCATCCCGGAATGCAGTGAGTTTGAGAGAACTATGCAACGAGAAGCAGGAAAGTGATGTCATGTGGGCAGTACGTTACGCCTAGCACACAGCAATGCAGCCACGTGTGAACATGCAGCATCTAGGTAATGGTTACCTTGGTCTGAGACTTCCAGAGCAGTACCGAGTGTTCAGGTAGAGGAGGATGAACCTGTAAAAGAGATAGGGAAGTAGCCAATGAGACGAGGACAAGAGAGACAAGGAGAACAGGAGAGTCTCATAAGCCCCGAAGTCAGGGTATGAGTGTTGCAGATATTAGCGTCAGATTTTTAAAACGTAGGATGTATGACTTCACTCGTATGTGGAATGTAAGAAACAAATGAGCGAAGGGGGAAAAGAGAGAGAGACAACAAACACAGACTCTTAACTACAGAAAACACACCAGAGGGGAGGTTACCAGAGGGGAGGGGGGAGGGGGGAGGGCACTTGTGATGAGCACCGGGTGTCGTATGGAAATGATGAATCACCGTGCGGCACACCCGAAACTAATATTACGCTGTATTGCGATCTAACTGGAATTTAAAGAAAAACCTTGAAAAAAATTAAAAATAGGATTTAAAACTATCTTGATCTTCAGTGGTAGCTGTTTGGTGAGATCATGGAGCTGCAAAGCTGACAGCAGAAGCGTAGGAGTAAATGGGAATTGGGGAAATGGAACCAGAGATAATAGACAACTTGTAGGAGAAGTGTGTCTCTGAAGGGAAGGAGAGACGTTGGAAGGTACTGAAGGACGCTGAGAAGTTGGTTTTCTAGTTGTTATTTCAATCAGAGGTACTCGGTTAGCTTACCAGATGAACAAGAGGGAGATTTGAATAGGCATTGCCTCTTGCTTCCTTTTTGTTTTACCCTTCACCTAAGTCCCATTTCTTTCCCTAGTGAACGAAAGGCGTGGAGAAAATGCAAAGGGGCTGTGGCTAGCGAATTGCTAATACACCTACCTACGTAGGGCACGACGGTAGTTTCTTCCTCCTTAAAGGATGTGAATAATAACCATACGAATAATATTAACATCACCAATGACATTTCTATAAATTGCTTTCTTATCCTCACAGATGTACCGCTAGCTTTAGGTATCGTTATATACATTTACAGATGGTGAAACTGAGTTTCGGAATGGTGAAGCAACTTACCATATGTCACGGCAGCTAACGTACGTATCCTGGAGTAAGAATTAAACCACCGTGACAGTGACTTTACACCCTGTGCCGGTCACCCACGCGTTTTATTCTGTCTTAACTACATCCAAGGTTTTGCATTTGCTGTGGAGGTAGCATCTTAGCCTTTTATTGAATATCAATAATAAATCTATATCCTCAACGTGACATTCATTTCCCCTCATTATGTGACCCCAGCTTACTACTCCTAGGAATAAGTTAACCTACTGAGGAGGGCACCTGTCGGGATGGGCACTGCGTGTTGTACATAAGCGATGAACCACAGGAATCTACCCCAAAAAGCAAGAGCTGTATGGTATCACACACTGTATGGTCGCCAATTTGACAAGAAATTATATTTTTAAAAAAAAAATTTTTTTTTTCAACGTTTATTTATTTTTGGGACAGAGAGAGACAGAGCATGAACGGGGGAGGGGCAGAGAGAGACGGAGACACAGAATCGGAAACAGGCTCCAGGCTCCGAGCCATCAGCCCAGAGCCTGACGCGGGGCTCGAACTCAGGGACCGCGAGATCGTGACCTGGCTGAAGTCGGACGCTTAACCGACTGCGCCACCCAGGCGCCCCTAGAAATTATATTTTTAAAAAAGGAATAAGCTAACCTAAGACAGCCACAAAAAGGGAAAGTTGTATCAACTGAAAAGGAATAATTATATATTGATATACATATTTAAAATTATAGAATAAGGCAGTATATATGGGAGGTGCTAAATTATATGTAACATCTAAATCATTCTCCCATATGAAGAGATACAGTTATAAGCCTGTTGACATTTTAAAATGGAATACTTGAAAAAATTACTAAATAATAGTCACCTGATCCAAAAGAAGCCAAGGAAGGGGAAACACAAATACAAAGACAAACACAAACATAAAATTACATAAAATGGTGGACATGAACCAAAATACAGAAAATGTCACATTGCATTGAAATGGATTAAATGCCTCCATCAAAAAGCAGGAATAGTTCAGAAATCAACTCATACGGGTGCCTGGGTGGCTCAGTTCGTTGAGTGTTCCACTCTTGATTTGGGCTCAGGCCATGATCTCATGGATTGGGAGTTCAAGTCCTGCATCAGGCTCTGTGCTCACAGTGCAGAAACTGCTTGCTATTCTCTCCCCGCCCCCCCCCCCCCGTCTCTCCGCCTCCCCACTCCCTCTCTCTCTCTCTCTCTCTCTCTCCCTCCCTCTCTCTCTTACCCTCTCATATTAAATAAGTAAAATTTTAAAAATAAATAAATAAAATGGCTGTTTATAAGCCAAACAACTCTGTCGGTTAATCAAGAACTACGGATAGGGCACTGTCCAAGTTAGAACAGCTTCTCATGGGTTTCCACTATCCGTCCTGGGGAAAAGGAGGCTCCCTGCTTGCGAGTACGTCCTCCTCGCTTTCTCCCCGTAGCATGATCCTGCATAAACCGTTTCCATTTTATTATGAAATTATTCTGGGCATTTGCCATCTCTCTTAAAGCATTTCTCCAACATCACGCAAGGCATCATGGGCATTTCAGGTTTTAAATTTATTTTTTGTCCGTCGTTCAAGGGGTCGTTTCGATTAATGTCTGATGGCAGGATGATAATTGCCCCTAAAATGGGAAATCTTTAGTCCAAGGTTCCCGTGATCATCCCTGGGAAGCATCCGCAGGCTTATGTGGCAAACACCAGTCCGAGCTCCTCACACATCCCTCACACAGAGAGTTTGTTCGACACAGCACTTCAAATTTTGTTCGACACTGTGTAGACTTGCGCTATCCTATTTGTTCCCATGTGGCATGTCTAATTAACTGCTTGCAAGGTGGACTTACATGCCTCCCGTTTTATGGAAACAGTTTCTCAGTCAGATAGATATTCAACCCCGTGATACGTTCGTCCCCATAATACGTTCAGGGCAAAAGAGACACAACCCCTTCACATAAAGCCCATTTAGACATACCATTTCTCTTCCAGACTTTAACCTCAATCCTGTCATCCTTTACATTCTACCTAGAGCCTTCATTAAGAATGCATCAATATGTTTTGGTTTTATAATACTAGGTAGGGAGAGTGTTCCCCGGCCAGACGTAACATTTTATTCCTACAAAACATTTAGGTCAAGAAGATACAAATTCTTCACATAAAGACTGTTGAAACATCCAACTTCCATTATCCTAGCAACCCTTTCAATTTAATGGTAGCTCAAGTTAGGGCTTCACCGACAGGTTTTGGGGCCACAGTGAATGGGGCTCCTATGTAAAGAATTCCAGAAAAGTTTTCTTTTTTACCCCTTGACCAATTTTATCCACTTTTATGTATAAGGCTTTGGGCCCCTAGTGGAGGGTTAAGCCAAGGGGCACTGGCTCTTTTTTCAACATTTATCTTGATTAATTGACCTGATTATTTCCCCAAGCAATTGCAGGTCAGGTTTCTAATAATGATTTTTGCCTTCCAGCTTTTAAAATTCCTCCAAACTGGGGCAAATAGAACAGACTTATTTGGGTCCCTTTATTGTTGGAGGATCCTGCAGGAGGCCCCTTTGGTATGCCCAGCCTTTGATAGTGTTCCATTAAGACCTTTGTTTCAATCCCATCAGTGTGTCTGCTTCATTCATCCCGTTTCTTAATAACCATCTAAAGAATTCCACCCTGTTGGTACAAGCCCCTTGACTCTCCTCTTTATTTTTCTTCTTTCCAATATTTTCTTTATTTGCTCCAATTCTTAATAACCATTTACAAGTTTCCACCCTACTGTGACCAGTCCCTTGCCTCTCCCCTTTCTCCACTTTCGCTTGTTATTATGTATAATTATTACCATCTGTAAGAACCGTAAGAGGACCTTGAGATCAAATCAATAAGGCTTCACAGACTGTTGGTCAATTTTGCAGCAATAAGATTACATAGAGTACCATGAAAAAGGGGCCTCCTTAACTACAATATTTACCATGACCTGTGTAACACGCTTATTTAATGGGTGACTATCCCTATCATGATAAAGTTAGTTACACATGGTTTGCGTATGAAGCATATCAGCTATTTCATCTAGAGTGTTCCACTGGCATTTTTAGGGTGAGTTGGATGAAAGAGTGCACAGTAGCTTGTATCCAGTCCACCAGTCTGGCTTTTCCTTGAATGAGGCAGTGTGTGTGTGTGTGTGTGTGTGTATCATGAATAGCCTCTGTGAGCAATGAAAAAGAATGAAATCTTGCCATTTGCAACATGGATGGAACTACAGTGTGTTAAGCTAAGTGAAATAAGTCAACCAGAGGAAGAAATATCGTATGATTTTACACCCTGAAGCGTTTAAAACCAAAAATACTACTCCTACAGCAATCACTCTCACGATCCATTTAGTAAAGATTCCTCAGGGAGCTGATGGTCCCTATCTATGAAATTAGACAACTCCTTCACGCTGTACCATCTGGTTTCAGTGGTTCCTTGGTTTTCCCCACCCGCCAATGTGGACCACCTTCTTGATGGCCAGAGAGCTTGAAAGTAATCTTTTTCATGCCAACACAATTGTAACTTTTGGTGGTACATTTGAGGATGGTGGCTAACGCTCAGACTGACTACAATCTGAGCTTTCTCCAGCATTTAACGTCTGACCCTTGCGTACTATTTTACTTTCATTTTAGCTATTACAGGTAACACTAGGCAAAGGACTTTTCATATTTTGCTTTATTATTAGTTTGCATTTCTTTATACATACAGTGAATGAGTCGTTTTCCCTGCAGTTGGGTCCATCCCTAATTCCACTGGTAATTTTTACCATTAGTAACTGTAGCAGAGCTGCTCCTCCATACTACTGGTGACCACGTGGCCACCCAGGGATCAGGGCTTCTTCACCCCCCACCCTCTCATCCTTTCTCTTCCCAAACCACGTGTTTCCATGAGCCAGGGCCATAATAGCAAATTCCACTTGTAATACCAACTGGGGGGTATTTTCTCTAACACCAACTGATACTCCGCTCTCTGACACCAACTAAGTGCCCCCAAATTTCCTTCAATTCTGACGCTACCTAGTGTTCGCTTCAAATCCTACAGGTTGAAGAGTTCAGTTCCACAAGACTGTTCCAATTTCAGACACAGATCCCAGGTCGCAGGGCACTCGTACTGCTGACTTACTGTCTATAAAATGGGGATGCCCGGGATCCCCTCTTCTGTTTTGATAGTTTGCTAAATGGCTCACAGAACTTAGGAAAACCCTTTATTTGCATGTACCAGTTTATTATAAAGGACACAACTCAGGAACAGTCAAATGGAAGAAATGCACAGGGCAATGCATGGAGGCGGGGGGCATGGAGCTTCCGTGCCTTTGCATTATCTTTTTAGCATCTTGATGTGTCTATGAACTCAGAACCTTCTCGATTGATTTGTGGCAAGAGAGCAAAGTCCAGTCAATGGGGGAAAGAATAGTCTCTTCAAATGGGGCTGGAAGAATTGGATTTCTACATATAAAAGAATTAAATGGGATCCCTACCTCACATTATATACAAAAATTAAGTCAAAATGGATCCATCCATAATGGGTCTATCCTGGAGAACGATTCATGTGCACTTGAGAAAAATGTATATTTTGCTGTTGGTAGTGAAGTGCTATATACCTGTTAAGTCTATTTGTTTTATAGGGCTGTTCAAGTCTATTGCCTTGTTGATATTCTTTCTAATTATGCTTATCAATTGTTAAAGGAATTAAAAAAAAACCCAAAAGAACATAGGGAAAAAAAGAGAGAGAGAGAGGCAAACCAAGAAACAGACTCTTAACTATGAGAACCAGCTGATGGTTGTGAGGGGCCGGGTGGGGTGGGGTGGGAGGGATAGGAAGGGGGATGGGTTAAATAGGTGATGGTAATTAAGAAGTACATTTGTGGGGCACCTGAGTGGCTCAGTCGGTTAAGTGTCCGACTTCAGCTCAGGTCATGATCTCAGGGTGTGTGGGTTCCAGCCCCACGTCGGGCTCTGTGCTGCCAGCTCAGAGCCTGGAGCCTGCTTCGGATTCTGTGTCTCCCTCTCTCTCTGCCCCTCCCCCACTCATGCTCTGTCTCTCTCTCAAGAATACAGTAACATTAAAAAAAAAAAGAAGTACACTTGTTGTGATGAGCACTGGGTGATGGATGGAATTGTTGAATCACTATACTGTACACCTGAAACTAATATTATACTATATGTTAACTAACTGGAATTTAAATAAAAAATTGAAAAAATGGATCAGTGGGCTAAATAAATATAAGGTAAAGAAGAAAATGTAAACTCTAAGGAAAAAATGTAGGGGTAAATCTTCATGATCCTGGATTTGGCAATAGATCCTTTGCTGTAACACCAGAAGCATTAGGAAAAAAAAGAAAAAAGTACAGAAAACGGACTTCATCAGAATTTTTTTTTTTCCAAAAATGGTGCATGAAATGGCGTGATCAAGAGAGTGAAAAGATGATCTATGGGACAGGAGAAAATATTTAGAAATGATATGTTTGATTCGATTTGAATCCACAAAATAGAAAAACTTATGCAATTCAACAACAAAAACATACAGCCCAATTTAAAAATTGACAAACGATTTAAACAGACATTTCTCAGAGAAGATATACAAATTACCAATAGAAAAAGATGGTCAACATCAACAGTAATTAAGGAAATTCAAAACCAAACCCACAGTGAAATAGCACTTGACAGCTACTGAGATGGCTATATATATTTTTAAGTTTTTCTATTTATTTGTTTTGAAAAAGAGAGAGCGTGCATGAGTGGGGGGAGGGGCCGAGAGAGAATCCCAAGCAAGCTCCACGCTGTCAGCACGGAGTCTATGTGGGGCTCAATGCCATGAACCGTGAGATCGTGTGTGACCTGAGCCAAAACCAAGATTCTGATGCTTAACTGACTGAGCCACCGAAGCGTCCCTTATAATTTTTTTAAAAATTTAATTTAAAAATTATAATGATGCGCTACAAACATTGGGGTGCGTGTACCCCTTCAAATCTGTATTTTTGTATTCTTTGGGTAAATACCTAGTAGTGCAATTGCCGGATCATAGGGCAGTCCTAATTTTAACTTTCTGAGGAACCTCCATACGTTTTCCAGAGCGACTGCACCAGTTTGCATTCCCACCCACGGTGCGAAAGGGGTCCCTTTTCTCCACATCCTCGCCAATGTCTATTGTTTCCTCTGTTGTTAATTTTAGCCATTCTCAAACGGATGTTTTTATTCCTGTTCATACTTTTAGGAACAAATATGTTCATTGCAGCATTATTCATGATAGCCAAAAGGTGGAAAGAACCAAGTGTCCATCAACAGATGAGTAGATACATAAAGTGTGATTTATACATATAATGAAATATCATTTAGCCATAACGTGAACGAAGTTCTGATACATGCTACAACCGGAATGAACCTTTCAGGTATCCCAGAAGTCAGGACAAACAGCTGTTTGCATCTCTCTGCCAAGGACATTTTCTCACCACTAGAGCAAGTTCGTCTTGTCCGTGGGGATAGCAGACATTCTCTGGAGTTACTACTTCAGAGAGACAACCAATGAAAGGAGCTGATAAATTAAATCTCCAGTTTCCTTCGCTCTCAGTGGAACAGCGGGACTGAGTCCCAGTTCCCCACTCTTTCACAGTGCTTTCTGAGATCAGCTTCCAAATTAACTTCTTGCCAGCAAATTCTTTGTCTCAGAATTTGCTTTTGGGGGGACCCAAACTAAGACAGCTTGTGTTATCTTCTACAGTGATGAAATCATGGAGAATACATACACATGTTGATAAGCCAAAATTTTCACACCGTTTTGGTGCGTCCAGGGATTCACCTTGATCAGGAATATTATGTGAACTTGGATCCAGATATAATTCTGCATTTACTTCCCAAGTATTAAACATGATTCACAGAAATTATCATGAGTACAATCTTATGACGACTAATGGTTAGCTCGATACCAATTTGCATTTTCTTTCTGTTTGAGCCTAAATCTGTCTTTTGAGGTCTATATCCCCGTGTTATGGACAAATGGGATACTTGCATGGCCGATTAACCTTCAAGAATGCCCCCCAGGAAGCCATTCACAGATACATAGGGCTGCAAACACAAGCAGGTCATTGGAAATTGTCAACAACTTCCCCTCTGTGAGGAAGAGTGAAAACCGCTCTTTTATAGGGTAGATCATAGACACACACAAACATAAAATAAATATAGGGATAAATATATACACAAATATAAAATACATATAGGGATAAATACATATACACAAATATAAAATAAATATAGGGACAAATATATACACACAAATATAAACTAAATACAGGGATAAAGATATACATGTGAGCAATATATACATGTGAACAAAACCCAGACAAAAATGAAAAAAAAAAACTTCTACAAATAAATAGAACCCTTAGAGACTGTGTAATTACTCATTCTAATCCAGTATTATTATTAATTTATTTTAGAGAGAGAGAAAGAGCTGGGGAGAGGGGTAAAGGGAGAGAGAGAGAATCCCAAGCAGGCTCCACTCTCAGCGCGGAGCCTGATGCACGGCTCGATCCCACGACCCTGGGATCATGACCTGGGCCGAAATCAAGAGTCAGAGGCTGGACTGACTGAGCCACCCAGGTGCCCCCAATGCATGTTTTTTAAATAGAGGCGTTTGCCATTGTTCACAAAGAAAGAGCACTTGACTACACTAACTCCTCTCCCATTCCTGCAGGGATTCGCAGCCAACAACCCGTAGCATTTCTTAAACAAAAGAAGCATTTTCATATGCCTGCCGGTCCACCACCACTTTGCTGCAACAGGTGATATTGTGCAAACTTCAGATACAAATTTGGTGCCACCGCTGGGACTCCATGCTTAAGCCTTTGGTCTTCAAACTGGAAGATGACCACAGATGTCTTCCAAATTCTTAATCTGGAGACCACCTCTGGCACCTAAAACAAGCCTTTCAGATGCCTTGGAAAGTAATCTCCAGGTCCTATCAGTTCCCAACTGGCAGACAGTAATAACATATAAAAGTAAAATCTAATTTTAAAACATAAAGATGCCTTAGAGGCAGACTTTGTCATGTGGGATCTCTGAAAATCTGCCCAGTTTGCCTATTCTCAGGCTCAAACTAAGCAGCTGGTCTTAGTAGCTCTGGAATAGGGAATTCGGGAAAGGTAATAAGACCCTAAAAGGGGCTCCTGTTAGGACATTCGTTGATTGAGGGTTACTCTCTGCTCCAGCGTTCCTCAGGCGGTGATTGCATCTGGGTGAAACGGCCAGCTCCAAAAGCGTATAACCCAGTTGTTGGAAACATAATTCTCATAGAAATAGGTAGTGAGCATGTGTCAAACTTTTATTCAATTCATTATTGAAGGAACCAGAGAAGTAATAGGCCTAGCTCCAGAAGGATTTGAGAAAACTTGGACTTGTAGAATTATTGGGGACAGACATATTGAAATACATTTGCTGGCTTAGATGCAAAAGTGGTTACTATCCTATTTCTGGGAATAAAGCTATAACCTTTGGTACTATATTCTCTGTCGGCCGGGGGAAAAATCCCACATCATTTCACTTTTTCAGTGTTCTACAGTTTCAGGCACTGTAGAACATCTGGGCCGTGGTGATCAGATAGAGGTGCATTTACTGAGAGAGGGCTGACTTCCAATGGACTCAATAGGAAATACTCTAATATTAAAAGGTCCTACAATTATATTTTTTTGCTTTGTTTTTAAGTTTGGGATCTCCCCCCCCCCCCCCAGAAGCAGACAATAAACAATTTCTGTGGAATGGTATGGAAAGAATAGAGGCAGTTCTCAAATACAGTGTAACACGACATCCAAAATCTGAAACACTAAATCACGAGGAATGGGGAAGTGCCCACTATTAACAATTGGAAGGATTTGCAGATCTACTTCTAATTATATCACACTCGTCGGCATTGTTCATTTTAATTTTTTTTTTTTTACCATTTATTTCTTTGAGAGACAGACTGAGACAGAGCAGGAATGGGGGAGGGGCAGAGAGAGGGGGACACAGAATCCAAAGCGGGCTCCAGGCTCTGAGCTGTCAACACAGAGCCCGACGCGGGGCTCGGATTCACGGACAGGGAGATCATGACCTGAGCCGAAGTTGAAAGATTTGACTGACTGAGCCACCCAGGCACGCCTCGTCTGCATTCTAATATGCATTATTTTGTGGAAGAGAGTACTTGAATGGGAATCTCTGGGAGGAAAAGCCAGCATTGACTGTAATAGCTCTGCAAATGATTCTGATGTGCAGCCAGGATTAAGAAGTCCTGATGGAGAGGGCACCTTGGTGGCTCAGTGGATAAAGCGTCAGACTCTTGGTTTCAGCTCTTGGTCATGATCTCACAGTTCATGAATTGGAGCCCTGCGTTGGGCTCCTAGCTAACAGTGTGGAGCCTTCTTGGGATTCTCTCTCTCCCTCTCCCCCTCCCCGCATGTGCACATACACACACGCATGCATTCTCTCTGTCTCTGTCTCTCTCTCTCTCTCTCTCTCTCTCTCTCTCAAAATAAATAAATAAACTTAAAAAAAAAAGCTTAACAAAAATAAAGAAGTCCTGATCTAGAATGAACTCTTAGGTAGAAGCTAGATATGAGCAGTGAGAGGAATACCCAGAGGCAGACCCCGAGGTGCTTGAGGGGGGAACGATGGAGACAGGAGCTGGAGGCAAGGACAGTGATAAATAGGTTACACGTTAGAAGCCAGTGTGGCACAACGTTGTGACCTTGTGGCTTCCAAGACCCTGCGGCTGACAGACCAAGAGTCACAGGTGCAGCGCATGTGTTCTCCTCTTCCACCTCTGCCCCAGAGTAACCCCTAGACTCCTTATAATGCATTTGCATTTTAGTCATAGCCCCCCACATGGGGAGGGGCTGCCATGACAGTTCCAGTACAAACTTTGCAGGGTCCAAACCTTCCCCTTCCTGACCGGTGGGAGGAGTCCCCCAATGATTGGAATGGTCTCCGTTAGAGACCACCCTATCCGTGATGCAAGACTGTTCACATAAAAGGAAAGGATCCCGGTAGCCTCAGAGCAATGGGGAGTGTATCGTTGCTTTACTAAACCGTCCTGTGCTTGCCAGTCTCCTTCTGGCTGTCGCGATTCATGCAGATCCTCGCCTAAATCTCCTCACGGGGAGTCCGAGAACCGAGGCCTCCATCTGCACAATGCAGACTCTCCCACTGGTAACAGAGCCACTGCCCATTCTGGCAGGGTGGCCGTCCCCGAGTCCGCTCAGTCTGAAGCGAGACTGACCAACAAAAAGTACCACCCAAAGTGTAATGTTCTTAGGTAGCTTATCTATTGCATATTTACTGCCTCCTTCTTTCCTTTTCTTTGTTTTATTTATATATTGAGAGAGCGAGAGTGTGCGTGCTACCAGGGGAGGAGCAGAGAGAGGGACGGAGAGAATCCCAAACAGGCCCCACACCCAGCGTGGAGCCCCATGCGGGACTCAAACTCACGAACGGTGAGATCATGACCTGGGCCAAAATCAAGAGTTGGACACTTCACCAACGGAGCCATGCTGGCACCCCTATTGCCTCATTCTGAAATACGAATTTGTGATCAAAATTAGCCAGGTAGTGAAGGAAACTCTAAAGACTTTAAGAGTGAAACCAACATAAATGAACAGGAGGGAAATGTCCCCACAAAAGCAGAAGCTTTCAAGCATGGGTCTTTTAAAACAATTGAATTAGACACCTCAGTATCGTAGGCAATATGTTAAGAAAAAAAAAAAAACGCTACAGGAATCTGAACCTACCATGTCCCACCACGTGAAAGTTTTTCTTCATGTGGAATTCATACATTTCTTGTTCCGGAGCCGAACATGGCCCAAGCTGTTGCTCGCTTTAAATCCACGGCACCACATCCATCCAGGTCCTCGCCGTGACACAGTCCACTCACCCCTCGCTCTCGCCTCATGTGCCCAGACCCCCTTCGCCCCCACGCTCATCTAACAACACTGCTGCCTCTTTCACCGAGGAGACAGAAGGGATCCAAACTGAGTTTCCTCATATGCTTCCCACGTCTACCACCTCCTGGCGTGTTTACCCCTGTGCCCCACCTTCTTGCCAGCTGTGAACTTCTCATGTTCCCGTCTGGGGGGCAACAGCACCATCACTGTGTACCAACTCAAGTGCACGTCTCGACACACGACTCAATACACATCGCCAGCACGTCTCCCCTTTCTCACTTGCATCCATTTTCATTCTCTAGGGGAGAATTCCTGGTCAGTCAATATGCTCTTGTTTCTCCCATTGTTCAACACACACACACACACACACACACACACACACACCTTCCCTTAACCCCTACAACCCCCTTAAGCTACTGCTTCATTTCTCTCCTCCACTTCAGTTATTTATTCCTTGAGATCTTTTTTTAAGTCATCTCTACATCCAATGTGGGACTCAAATTTATAATCCTGAGATCAAGAGTCATACGCTGTACCGTCTGAGCCAGTCAGACGCCGCCTCTCTCCTCCACTTTAGATCTCTTTGAAAGAGTTATCAACACTTCCTCCCTACTTCTCCTCCTATTCTTCCTTGAACTTCCTCTATTCAGGCATTTGTTACCATCACTGCACTGAAACAGTGCCTGTCAAAGTCACTACTGGGTACCACAATGCTAAGTTCAATGGTTCGTTGTCAGGTTTCATTTTATGTGACACAATTACCCCTTCCTCCATGAATCACTTTGTTCACTTGACATCAGGGGTACAGCCTCTGACCTCATCGTTTACCTCTCTTCTTTACTGATTTCTCCTCATTTATCTTACTAATAAACAAAGGAGAGCCTCTACACTCAAACCATTGGTCATCTTCTCTTCTCCATTTACCCTCACTCCTTGATGGTCTCAACCCTAAGGTTTTATATGTTATCTGAAAATTCTCATTTTTTCTATGCCATAGAAATGACTCCCGGTACGCCTGGGTGGCTCAATCTATTAAGTGTCCAACTTCAGCTCAGGTCATGATCTCACTGTCTGTGGGTTCAAGCCCCACATCGGGCTCTGTGCTGACAGCTCAGAGCCTGGAGCCTGCTTCTGATTCTGTGTCTCCCTCTCTCTCTGCCCCTCCCCTGCGCACACTCTGTCTCTCTCTCTCTCTCAAAAGTAAATAAACATTAAAAAAAAAATGACTCCTAAAAATACCTCTAGTCTGATCTTCCTTCAGAACTCCAAACACTTATTTTTAATAATTCACTAGACTTTTCTACTAGGATTTATTTTTTAACCATAACAAAAACTCAGGTTTAATATTTCTAATATATCAAGCACTATTAGGATGACCATATATCCTGGTTTATGACCTGTGATTATTTTTAATGCTCCTTTTCACTATCAAAAATGTTCCTTAAAAAAAAGATATTCCTGTTTGGATGTTAAGTATATGGTTACCTAAAGGAACATAGCTCTGTGTTTGAGAGTACTAAATGGATGTCCTACTCTCAAGATAATTCAGTTTGCCATGATATTCCTTTTTTCTTTCTCACACAAAGAAAAAGAATCTTTAGTTTGTTTCATGACATTTAAGACCACTTTTATAATCCTGCTATATTTAAATGATTGTAATTACCTGATGAGTTGTATTAATATAAAGTTGTAATTTACTTTTTGATAGGTTGTTATTTCTTCTGACTCTGCAAGGATTTACAGTTTTCCTTCCTCTGCTGTAAAAATAGGAACTAGCAGATTGTTGTTCAATTGATTTTGAGAAGTTGGACTTTTAAAGAGCTTATACAGGAAAAGTTGAACATGCACAATGTGATGATTTGATATATGTAGATTTGGCAAAATAATTACCATAATAAGGTTGGTTAGCACATATATCACCTCACCTAATTACTTCTTGTGGTGGTGGTGGTGAGAACCTTTAAAATCTACCCTCAGCAACTTTCAAGTGTACAATACAGTATTATTAACTACAGTTGGCCCTTGAACAACACAGGGGTTAGGGGTGCTGACCCCCTGCACAGTTGAAAATCCACACTTAACTTTTGACTTCTCCAAAACTTAACGACGGATAGCCTGCTGTGGACCAGAAGCCTTACTAATGACATAGGTGATTCACACATATTTTGTATATGGAGTATATACTGTATTATTGTAATGAAGTAAGCTAGAGAGAAGAAAACTTAAGAAAATCATGAAGAGAAAACACATGTACAGTACCGTACTGTATTTGCTTTTAAAAATCCACATGTAAGTGGACCCACACAGTTCAAACCTGTGTTGTTCAAGGGTCAACAATCACCATCCTGTACATTAGATCCCCAGAGTTTATTCATCTTAAAACTGGAAGTTTATACCCTCTGACAAACATCTCCTCTCTCCCCTCTTGCAGCCACTGGCAGACACCAATCTCCTCACTGTTTCTACTGAGTTCGGCTTGTTTAGACTCTACATATAAAGAAGATCATACAGTATTTGTCTTTCTCTGGCTGGCTTATTTCACATAGCATAATGTCTCAAAGTTAATATAAAACCCCTGAAAATGCCAAATAGGAAGATGAGTAAAGATAGGAGCAGGAAATACGGATTTTTAAATTATATTTATTTATCTATTTATTTATTCATTTAATTGTCTATTTATTTTTGAGAGAGAGAGAGAGACAGAACGTGAGCAGGGGAGAGGCAGAGAGAGAGGGAGACACAGAATCCGAAGCAGGCTCCAGGCTCTGAGCTGTCAACACAGAGCCCGGCGCGGGGCTCAAACCCACGAACGGTGAGATCATGACCTGAGCCGAAGTCCGGCGCTCAACCGACTGAGCTACCCAGGTGCCGCATTACAGATTTTTTTTTAAGTGCAAACAATATTATAACAATATGTTCCACCTTTCTTGTAAAGGCCTATTAATGGTGAGTTAAAAATTTAATCATCCATAAAATTAAATACTACAAATCCACTTCAACAATAATGTAGATTTCTATATACTGCACTTACATGGAAATACGTTCATGATGTAGCGATAGCTAAGTAAACCAGTGGCAGAACAATATGTGAATTATGAATTTATCTTAATAAATGCTAAGTGCATATTCCTTTGTACATCATATTATGCTGCTCTGGGATGTCTTCTATGATGGTATGAAATAGCAGGACTCTTGATGGAAGCACTTTGGGGCTAGATTGGGTTTTGTGCCCTTGGTAATCAGGCTTTGGGCCTACCATTTTGCTAGGAAGGGGATTTATCAATTTTTATTTATTTGAAATTTATACCCCACCCCCAATTCTTCATTAAGAACTTGCGGAAGCTTATAATCAAGACATTTAAAGCAACTAAATAGTTTTTTAAATAAACAGTAAGGAAGAAAGGTCAGAATAATATATAAGTAAGAAATACAGAGTTGCACCTATTTTTACCCTTGATCATTCAATTTATCTCTAGGCTTTCTGAAGGCCAAGACAGAAAAGGAAATAAATTTTTAAAATGGGAACAAAATTTCCTGGAGAGCTTGTCTGCCCTAGTGGAATTGAAAGCCTCAATTGTAATAATGGGAAGAAAAATGCTTTATACAATGTAAAGTGCCATATAAGTTTAGGGGATTGATTTGACTGAGTCCGGAAATTCCTAACTCATCTTTCTTTGGGAAACTACTAAATGGACCTTCCTTTGGCTATGAATTACCTTTTATGAACTTAATAGAGTAGTGAAAATCTTTCTAGAGTCTCTTGGGCTCATTCTTTTAGCTATTCACCATATTGCCTTTGCAGAAGGGCTCTTTTAATCAGTAGATGTATGTCCAATTTTATCAGGGGCTAATTTGCACATTAACTAACAATTTCTTAAGAAAGACGCCAGTTATTTGCATAGCCATTTAAACGCATCTAATTTGCGGGTGAAGTTTGTCAAGTTTAAAATTTAGTGATTATCCTTAAATCGTTGTTCTTGACACTTAAAATTCTTGCACCACACGGTGAATATCATCTGCTCGTGACTTCATTTGTGGTTGGCGTGCTTAGATATGTTGGAATCACTTGAGACTATCGATTATGAAATTCAATCAGTAGAAGAGGCAAGCCAGTTAGATCTTGACTTGATTATCAGTCATTTTCTTCTTTCAACATGAGGCTCCCAAGAGGTGTTCTACAGTATTGGAAGAATCATATTAAGTGATGATTGAAGCAGTTAAGAGCTCTTCTTTAAACTGTGTACAAACTCCTTAGAGAAGTTTGCCTGAAGAGCATAGTTTCTAGGGAAAGCCTGGCAGTTTAGACTCCCTGTTCTCTCAAGAAGCTGTGCAGGACCTTGAGCAAGGACATTAGCAATTCTGTGACTTAGTTTCCTCCTATACAAAACTGAGACCAGGATGGTTCCTACCTCAAAAGGTTGTTGTAGTATTCAATCAAGGTTAGCTAATAGTAAGAGTACCACCACATAGGTCAGAACACCAGAGATCATGCTCCAGAAACTTTTTCTCTCTTAGGCCAGGTGGTTAGGAAATTCTAGTTTATCAGCTTTGTGTCAGAACAGTTTCTTCCAAAGAAGGTCACCAAAGAAACTGGTACCTGGAGTTGCTTTGCAGAATCCTACTGCAGAAAGAAAGAGAAGAGTTAGAGAGGTTTCTTAGAGATAGCCAGGGATAAAATAAAAGCTTTTCAGTCCACAGGGCAGAAATAGGACTTAAAGTGGCAGAAAAGGCACAGGTTAAAAGCCAAGCAGAGATAGAGTGGAGAAGGGGCAAATATGAGAATTATGGGATTGCCTTCACTATTACTTAAGAAGTGTTAAGCCTTCTACTATTACTTGGTACACGCAGGGCCTGAATGGGTTAGACTGGCTTAAAAGTATAGGGACCAATCTATTTGTTCTGGTGGATGTCTCCCAAACTTCTGTTTAATGGAAAAACAAAATGGTAACTCAGAGTGTTAGGAAAGGCAAAGTCTATTTAAGGATCAGGAAGGGGCGCCTGGGTGGCTCAGTCGGTTGAGCATCTGACTCCTGATTTCAGCTCAGGTCATGATCCCAGGGTCATGAGATAAAGCCCCATGTTGGGCTCTGCATTGAGCATGGAGACTGTTTGAGATTCTCTCTGTCTCCCTCTCTATCCCTCTCCCCTGCACTCTCTCTCTGTCTCTAAAATAAAAAAAAAGGGGGGGGTGGAGGGGGTATCAGGAAATCTTAGCATGCTTTTAAGAGAAAGAAAAGCAGCCAATGGCCAGAGACTGAAAATACCAGAACTGATAATTGATAAAGTAAGTTTCTAGAAGGGGCAAGAATAGATTCCATGTCACCAATGGGGAGATTAGTTGCAGAATGGAAGAGGAGCTGCTCTTGCTTTGAGATAGTCAAGAAAAATAATAAAAATGAGTGAACATATGGGGAGATTGTGAATTAAAGTAAGAAAATGAAGGAGCTTGCTCTGGATAGCGTCCATCTAAGTAAAGTGGCAATGTCAGTTCCTTCTAGTAGCCTGGCAGGAGAGTGGAGAGGTGTAGAACAACAGCTGTGGAGAAGGTGGTACAAAGTCAATGTAAAATAAGAAATAGGATGAGGAATTGCTGAGCATCAGGAAAGACCTAGTTGAAATTAAATCACAAGTCAAATGTGGATGCAGTCAAGCTTCCAATGGAATTAATGTTTTCCTCCGACTTAATATTTGCAGTGGTTTGCACTTATTTGCAGTTTTTCATCTGGCTCGTATAGAAATAAAAGTTGAATAAATTGCTGTAGGAGTTTAAACTCCCAAGGAGAGGATGAAGAAAAATTGAGAGGAAAAATAGAGAGTTCACGGGGGGAGTGGGGGGGAATTTAAGAATAAAAGTTAAGAAAGGAATTAAAAATCTTAATGACCTTTTTTTTTTTTTTGGTTTTCACTGATTATTTTATATTGCACTACTTTAGAAACTTAATTAGAATGCTTAAAAGGAAGAATTGAAAAAGGAATTAGCTATTCAGATAGTTTATGTGCTGAGGTATAACTTTTCCTTTAAAAGGCAAATGATTGAGATAGGCCATCTGGTTAAACTTATTTTTTTTTTTATCAATTAAAGTAAGACTTAGTAAGTCGAATAATTGAGCCAACCTTAACAACAAATAATCATATATGAGAAAATGCCTGTGACCAGATTTTGGATAATGGAATTATTTAAACTAAAATAGATGCTTTGGAAATACATCAAACTAGTTTTGCTGAATTCTTTCAAAACTACATATAGGGCAACAATCTTTCCAAAAGTTTTTGTCGATTCTGTACCCAGCTCTATTCTAATGGCTTCCAGTGACACAAAGGTATTATCAGACCTAAACTCTGCTGTTATGAGTTCACAATATAATTGGGAAGACAAAACTAATATGTAGGAAACGATCATGACCAACTGATATATGATTTTTTGGACTTATGATATATTACTTATTTATTAACAATAAATGTGGTAGATATTAAAGAATGACTTATATACTCACAATACTTAAAATTTAACAAACCTTGAGTTCCAATTCAAGATAGCAACATAAGAAGACTGTGAACTCACCTCCTCCACAGAACATACCAAATTACACCTATTAATAGGACAATTCCTCCTAAGGAAGAACTGAGGGCTGACTGAACAGCTGCTGAACAATCAAAGAGAGAATGGCAAGAGAACATGACATATGGAGACACCCCATGGTTTAAAACAGTAGCATATACAAGCACAGCTCCAGCCAGCCAGTAAAAGTCACCAAGTACACAAAGTCTGCATAGGGGACAACATACACAAGACCACTCCTTCAACTTTAGAAGTAGCCATTTTGCCTAATCCTTAGAAACAAACACAGAAAGTCAAGCAAACTGGGGAGACAGAGAAATATACTCTAAGAGAAAAAAATAAGAAAAAAACCTCGGTGAAAAAATTAAATGAAATCAAGATAGGCAACATGCCTGATAAAGAATTTAAAGTAATGATCATAAACACACCCACCAGGCTGGAGAAAAGAATGGAAGAACACTGTGAGCCCTTCAATAAAGACATGAAAAATATTAAAAAGAATCAATCAAGGCAGAAGAATACAATAACTGAAATTTACAAAACACACTAGAGGGAATCAACAGTAGATTAGAGGATAAAGAAGAATGTATCAGCAATCTAGAAGACAGGGTAATGGAAAGCACACAAGCTGAACAGCACAGTGTGAAAATAATTTTTTTAATGAAGATAAGGGCACCTGCTGGCTCAGTCAGTGCACCATGCAGCTCTTCATCTGGGGGCCATGAGTTCGAGCCCCACACTGGGTATAAAGATTACTTAAATAAATAAACTTTAAGAAATGGGGATAGATTAAGGGATCTCCTCAACAACATCAAGCAAACATTTACTTTATAGGGGTCCCAGAAGAAGAAAAGGAGTGAAAGGTGTAGAAAACTTATTTGAAGAAATAATAACTGAAAACTGACCTAAGGAGGAAAATAGACAGCCAAGTTCAAGAAGCACAGAGAGTTCCAAACAAAGTGAACCCAAGGAGACCCACACCACAGCATATAATAATTAAAATGTCAAAGTTTAAAGATAAAGAGAGAATCTTAAAAGCAGCAAAAGAGAAAAGTTACCTACAAGGGAAAACCAATAAAGCTATCAGTTGATTTTTAAGCAGAAAAATCATCAAATTTTGCTAGTCAGAAGGGAGGGGCATGATATATTCAAAGTACTGAAATGAGAAAAAAAAACAAAAACTACAGCCAAGAATACTCTACCGGCCAAGATTTTCATTCATATTTGAAGGAGAGATCAATAGGTTCCCAGACAAACAAAAGATAAAGGAGTTTATCACCACTAAAGCAGCCTTGCAAGAAATCTTAAAGGGACTTCTTTAAGTGGAAAAGAAATGACCATAATTGACATAAGAAAAATATGAATAAAAAGATGTAAAGTATGACAACATGTACATAAAATGTGGAAAAGAGAGTAAAAGAAATTTTTTAATGTGTTTGAACTTAAATGACCATCAAATTAATATGGACTGCTATTTACTTAGTATGTTATAAATGAGCCTCATGATAACCACAAACCCCAAATCTATGATAAATACACAAAAAATAAAGAAAGCCAACAAAACACTGTAGATACTCACTGATCACTAAGAAAGAGAGCAAGAGAAGAAGAATAAAGGAATAAGAACTACAAAATAACCAGAAAACAAATTTTTAAAAAGGCAATAAGTACATACCTATTAGTAATTACTTTAAATTTAAATGTCCTAAATGCTCCAATCAAGAGACTTAGAGTGGAAGAATGGATAAGAAAACCAAGACCCATCTTGGGACACCTGGGTGGCTCAGTCGGTTAAGCATCCAACTCTTGATTTCGGCTCAAGTCATGATCTTATGGGTTCATGAGTTCAAGCCCCATGTCAGGTTCTGTGCTAAGAGTGCAGAGCCTGCTTGGGATTCTCTCTCTCCCTCTTTCTCTGCCCCCCACCCCAGCTCGTGCACTCTCTCTCAAAATAAATGAAAATAAACTAAAAAAAGAAAGAAAAACAAGACCCATCGATATGCTTCCTATAAGTGACACCTCACCGCAGACCTAAACGACACATATGACTGAAAGTGAAGGAATGGAAAAACATTCACCATGCAAATGGAAGCGAGAAAAGGGAAAAGCTGTGGTAGGAATGCTTCCATCAGATAAAATAGACTTTAAAACAAAGAATGCAAAAAGAGACAAAGAAGGGCATTACATAATGATAAAGGGATTAATCCAACAAGAGAATATAACAACTGTAAATATCTATGCACCCAAAACTGGACCACCTAAATACATAAAGCCAATACTAACAGACATAAAGAGAGAAACTGATGGCAATATAATAATAGTGGACTTTAGCACTCCACTTACATCAATGGATAGATTATCCAGGCAGAAAACCAATAAGGAAACAATGTCTTTGAATGACACATTGGACTAGGTGGACATAACAGATATATACATAACATTCCATCCCCAAACAGCAGAATGCACATTCTTTTTAAGTGCATATGGAAACATTCTCTAGAATAGATCACATATTAGGCCATAAAACAAGCTCAATAAATTGGAGAAGATTGAAGTCATACCATGCATCTTTTCCAAATACAGTATGAAACTAGAAATAAATCACAAGAAAAAAATGGGAAAAACAGACATGTGGAGACTAAACGTGATGGTAAAAAACCAATGAGTCATTGAAGCAATCAAAGAAAAAATAAAAAATTACATGGAGACAAGTGAAAACAAGAACACAATATTCCAAGATCTCTAGGACACAGCAAAAGCAGTTTTTTAGAGGGAAGTATAGAGCAATACAGGCCTATATCAAGAAACAAGAAAAAAATCAAATAATCTAACCTTACACTTAAAGGAACTACAAAAAGGAGAACAAACAAAATACAAGGTGAGTAGAAGAAAGGAAATGATGAGATCAAACTAGAAATAAATGACATAGAGATTTAAAAAAGCAAGCAAATAAACCAAAGCCTGGGGTGCAAAGGAGCACCAGGGGTGGGAGCTGACAGAAAAAAAAAAGAGGAAAAAAATCAAAGAAACCAAAAGCTGGTTTATTGAAAAGATTTAAAAAAAATGGACAAACCCTTTGCCAGGACTCATCAGGAAAAAAGGGGTAGGAATCCAAATAAGTAAAATCAGAAATGAGAGAGGGGCACCTGGGTAGCTCAGTTGGTTCAAGCCCCACATCCTGCTCCATGCTGACAGCATGGATCCTGCTTGGGATTCTCTCTCTCCCTCTCTCTCTGCCCCTCCCCCACTCATTCTCTCTCTCTCTCTCTCTCTCTCTCTCTCTCTCTCTCTCTCTCTGCCTCCCTACACCTCCGAAAATAAATAAACTTAAAAAAAGAAATGAGAGATCAGTAAGAACCAATACCACACAGACACAAAGGATTGTAAGAGAATATTATGAAAAATTATATGCCAACAAAGTGGTCAGTCTTGAAGAAATGTATACATTCATAGAAACATACGATCTTCCAAAATGGAACCAGGAAGAAATAGAAAAGCAGAATAGACCAATTACAAGTAACAAAATTGAATCAGTAATCAAAAAACTACAAAAAAAGATACAAGTCCAGGACCAGATGAATTCACCAGACATTTAAAGAAGAGGTAATGGGACGACTAGGTGGCTCAGTCAGTTGAGCATCCAGCTTCAGCTTGGGTCATGATCTCGTGGCTCAAGCCCCATATTGGGCTCTCTGCTGTCAGCATGGAGCCTACTTTTGGGTCCTCTGTCCCCCTCTCTCTCTGCACCTCATCTGCTCATGCTCTCTGTCTCAAAAATAAACATTAAAAAAACCCCACAAAATCTTCTATATGACTGCCATCTTGAGATAATTGCTATTGGTGTTAATGCATTGCTCTCTTTTAATGTACTTTTTAATGTTTATTTATTTTTGAGAGAGAGCGCATGCATGCAAGTGGGGAAGGGGCAGAGAGAGGGGGAGAGAGACACACACACACACAATCTGAAGCAGGCTCCAGGCTCCGAGCTGTCAGCACAGAGCCCAACATGGGGCTCGAACCCATAAACCATTAGATCATGACCTGAGCCAAAATCAGACACTCAACCAAGTGAGCTACCCAGGTGCCCCAATGTATTTTTTAAAATACAGTTATAGGGGCACCTGGGTGGCTCAGTCGGTTAAACGTCCGACTTTGGCTCAGGTCATGATCTCACGGTTCATGAGTTCGAGCCCCGCATCAGGCTCTGTGCTGACAGCTTGGAGTCTGGAGCCTGCTTCAGATTCTGTGTCTCCCTCTCTATCTGTCCCTCCCCTGCTCATGCTCTGTCTCTTTCTGTCTTTAAAAAAATAAATAAATATGGCACAAAAACAGACACATAGACCAATGGAATAGAATAGAAACCCCAGAACTAGACCCACAAACGTATGGCCAACTCATCTTTGACAAAGCAGGAAAGAACATCCAATGGAAAAAAGACAGCCTCTTTAACAAATGGTGCTGGGAGAACTGGACAGCAACATGCAGAAGGTTGAAACTAGACCACTTTCTCACACCATTCACAAAAATAAACTCAAAATGGATAAAGGACCTAAATGTGAGACAGGAAACCATCAAAACCTTAGAGGAGAAAGCAGGAAAAGACCTCTCTGACCTCAGCCGTAGCAATCTCTTACTCGACACATCCCCAAAGGCAAGGGAATTAAAAGCAAAAGTGAATTACTGGGACCTTATGAAGATAAAAAGCTTCTGCACAGCAAAGGAAACAACCAACAAAACTAAAAGGCAACCAACGGAATGGGAAAAGATATTCGCAAATGACATATCGGACAAAGGGCTAGTATCCAAAATCTATAAAGAGCTCACCAAACTCCACACCTGAAAAACAAATAACCCAGTGAAGAAATGGGCAGAAAACATGAATAGACACTTCTCTAAAGAAGACATCCGGATGGCCAACAGGCACATGAAAAGATGTTCAGCGTCGCTCCTTATCAGGGAAATACAAATCAAAACCACACTCAGGTATCACCTCACGCCAGTCAGAGTGGCCAAAATGAACGAATCAGGAGACTATAGATGCTGGAGAGGATGTGGAGAAACGGGAACCCTCTTGCACTGTTGGTGGGAATGCAAATTGGTGCAGCCGCTCTGGAAAGCAGTGTGGAGGTTCCTCAGAAAATTAAAAATAGACCTACCCTATGACCCAGCAATAGCACTGCTAGGAATTTATCCAAGGGATACAGGAGTACTGATGCATAGGGCCACTTGTACCCCAATGTTCATAGCAGCACTCTCAACAATAGCCAAATGATGGAAAGAGCCTAAATGTCCATCAACTGATGAATGGATAAAGAAATTGTGGTTTATATACACAATGGAATACTACGTGGCAATGAGAAAGAAAGAAATCTGGCCTTTTGTAGCAACGTGGATGGAACTGGAGAGTGTGATGCTAAGTGAAATAAGCCATACAGAGAAAGACAGATACCATATGGTTTCACTCTTATGTGGATCCTGAGAAACTTAACAGGAACCCATGGGGGAGGGGAAGGAAAAAAAAAAGAGGTTAGAATGGGAGAGAGCCAAAGCATAAGAGACTGTTAAAAACTGAGAACAAACTGAGGGTTGATGGGGGGTGGGAGGGAGGAGAGGGTGGGTGATGGGTATTGAGGAGGGCACCTTTTGGGATGAGCACTGGGTGTTGTATGGAAACCAATTTGTCAATAAATTTCATAAAAAAATACATTACTATAAACTAACAATCAGATAATATAGTCTTTTAAGTCATATATAGCACATATATGAAATAAATCTAACCAAGGATAACTGAAGCAAATCCTTTATATGTAGATATGCCATCTGAAAATGTATTGGAATATTTAAAAAAAGACCAAAATAAATATAGATGAGAGATATATAATGTTTATAAATGGTAAGACTCAATACTGTGATGATAGAAATGTTCACTAAATTTATCTATAATTTTAATCACATATTTTTTGTAGAATACAAGATAATCCTAAATTTGATATGGGATGGTTTAAGCATCTTGAATGATCTGGACAATTCTGAGTAGAAAAAGTATAAGAAAATAATGTGTCCTGTTGAAAATCAAGAAATATTATAAAGTTGTACTATATTAGTGAGTATTGATGCAAGGTAGACAAATAGATCAGAATAGACAGCTGACAGAAATATCTATACATATTATACATGTTAAATATATATAATACATAAAAGAATTTTATAAATGAAATAGCACTAGAATTCAATGAGATTTATGAGAAAAAAATTAGAGTCCTATTTTATACCATTTACAGAAATATGTTAAAGGAATAGAATATTCAAAACCAAGAAGGGAAATATAAGAGATTATTTTTAAGAATTAAAATTAGGAATTTTAAAAATAAGACTCAGAATTTACTGAATTTGTTAATTAGTTACAACAGTTTTCAGTTGACCTTTAGGATTTCCTACATAGATCATATCATCTGCAAATAAACACACTTTTATTTCTTTAAAAAAAATGAAAAAATAAAAAATAAATAAAAAATAAATAAATAAAATAATAAAATAAAATACAGTTATATATACACACACAATTAAAAAAATGAAATCTTGCCATTTGCAATGATGTCGCTGGAGCTAGAGAGTATTATGTAAGCAAAATAAGTCAGAGAAAGACAAATACTTTATGATTTCACCCATTTATGTAATTTAAGAAACAAAACAGATGAACACGGGAAAAAAGGGAGGCAAACCATAAAATGGACTCTTAACTATAGATAATAAACTGTGGGTTGGTGGAGGGGAACTGGCTAGGGGGATGGGTTAAATTGGTGATGGGTATTAAGGAGGGCACTTGTGATGAGCACTGGGTGTTGTATGTAAGTGATGAATAGCTAAAGTCTACACATGAAACTAATATTACACTGTATGTTAACTAACTGGAATTTAAATAAAAACCTGAAAGAAAAAAATCATATGATCATTTCAGGAACAACATTTGACAAAATTCAACATCTATTTATGACCAAAACTTTAAACAAAATGGAGTTAGAGGGAACATACTTCAATATAATAAAGACCATATGTGAAAAACCCACAGCTAACATCATCCTCAATGGTGAAAAACTGAGAGCTTTCCCTCTAAGGCCAGGAACAAGACAAGGATGTTCACTCACACCACTTGTATTCAACATAGTACTAGAAGTCCTAGCCACAGCAATCAGACAAGAAAAAAAAGTAAGAGGCATCCATACTGGTAAAGAAGAAGTTAAACTGTCACTATTCTCAGACGTGACACTATACATAGAAAATCCTAAAGATTCCATCAAAAAACTACTAGAAGTAATAAATTCAGTAAAATGGCAGGATGCAAAATTAATACCCACAAATCTGCAGTGTGTCTATACATTAACAACAAAGTTACAGAGAAATTTAAAAAAACAACAGCACCATTTGCAATTGCACAAAAAAAGAATAAAATACTTAGGAATAAACTTAACCAAAAAGGTGAAAGACCTGTACTCTGAAAACTATAAAAGTCTGATGAAAGAAATTAAAGATGATACAACCAAATGGAAAAATATCTCATGCTCATGGATTGGAAGAATTAATGTTATCAAATGTCCATATTACCCAAAACAATCTAGTGGTTCAATGCCATTCCTATGAAAATACCAACAGTATTTTCACAGAACTAGAACAAATAATACTAAACCGTGTATTGAAACCACAGAAGATCCCATATAGCCAAAGCAATCCTGAGAAAGAAGAACAGATTAGAGGTATCACAATTCCATATTTCAAAATATACTACAAACCTATAGTAATCATAACAATATGGTATTGGCTCAAAAACTGACACACAGATCAATGGAACAAGATAGAGACCCCAGAAATAAAGCCATATATATATACATATGACAAAAGAGGCAAAAATATGCAATGGGGAAAATAGAGTCTTCTCAATAAATAGTGCTGGGAAAACTGAATAGGTACATATAAAAGAATGAACCTGGATTACTTTCTAATATTACACACAAAAATAAACTCAAAACAGATTAAGGACATAAATGTGAGACCCAAAAGCATAAAAATCCTAGAAGAGAACACAGGCAGTAATTTTTCTTTTTTTTTTTTAAGTGTTTATTTATTTTTGAGAGAGAGAGAAAGAGAGAGAGAACACGTGCATGAGTTGGGGAGGGCCAGAGAGAAAGGGAGACAGTGGATCCAAAGCAGCAGTGCAAGGCTCAAACTCACAAGCTGTGAGATCATGACTTGAGCCAAAGTCAGATGCTTAACTGACTGAGCCACCCAGGCACCCAAGTAATTTTTCTGACATCATCCATAGCAACATTTTCCTAGGTATGTCTCCTAAGACAAGGGAAGCAAAAACAAAAATAAATTATTCGGACTACATCAAAATCAAAAGCTTTTGCATAGGAAAGGAAACAATACACGAAACTAAAAGACAGCCCAGTGAATGGGAGAAGATATTTGCAAATTATTTATCCAGTAAGGGGTTAATATCCAAAAAACATAAAAACTCATACAACTCAACACCAAAAAGCAAATAATCCAATTAAAAAATGGGCAGAGGACCTGAATAGACATTTTTCCAAAGAAGACATACAGATGGCCAACAAACATGAAAAGATGCTCAACGTCACTTATTAGGGAAAATGCAAACCAAAACTACAGTGAGATATCGACCTATGCCTGTTAAAATGGCTAAAATCAAGAAGCGAAGAAACAAGTGTTGGCAAGGATGTAAAGAAAAAGGAATGCTCATGCACTGTTGGTGGGAGTTTAAATTGATACAGCCACTGTGGAAAACAGGATGGAGATTCCTCAAAAAATTAAAAGGAGAAATACCATATGCTAGAATAATTCCACTATTGGGTATTTATCCAGGAAAAAAACCCCACTAACTAACTTGAAAAGATATAAGGACTCCATGTTTATTGAAGCAGTATTTATAATAATAGCCAAGACATGGAAGCGACCTTCATCCATCAATAGACAAATGGATAAGGAAAAGTGGTATATATACACAATGGAATTTTGCACAACCATAAAAAGGATGAGATCATGCCATGGATGAATCTAGAGGGTATTATGCTAAGTTAAATAAATCAAACTGAGAAAGACAACTACCATTTGATTCCACTCATAAATGGAATTTAAAAAAATGAGTGAGGGGGTGCCTAGGTTGGTCAGTCATTAAGCATCTGACTTTAGCTCAGGTCATGATCTCACTGTCCGTGAGTTTGAGTCCCACATTGGGTGAATATAAGTCCTGCTTCAGGTGAACATGAGCCACTTTGGATGAGCCCCACTTTCTCTCTCTCTCCCTCTCTCTGTCTTTTCTGCCCCTCCTGGGATTCCCTCTCTTTCTTTGCCCCTCCTGGGATTCTCTCTCTTTCTCTGTGCCACTCACTCACTTGAACCCTCTCTGTCTAAAAAAAAAAAAAGAGTGGGCAAACAAAAATCAGAATCAGAACTATAAATACAGATAACAAACTGATGGTTGTCAGAGGAGAAGAGGATGGGGAGTTTGGCAATATGAGTGAAAGAGGAGAGGAAGATACAGGCCTTTGGATCTGGAATGAGCAAGTCACAGAAATAAAAAGCAGAGCATAAAGAATACTGTCAATAGTATTGTGATAGTGATATAATAAGACAGATGTTAGCTACACTTGTGGGGAACCCAGCATAATGTATGAACTTGTCAAATCACTAACTTGTACACCTGAAGCTAGTGTAGCATTGTGTATCAACTGTACTCAAGTAAGTAAGAAAGTTAGTAAGTAAGTAAATAAATAAATAGGTGTTAATTCTTGCAACACCATTGGTTATTCAACTGGGAAGGATGCCAATTTCTAAGTGGCTCAAATTCTTTAATGCTATTTTGGACTTACATATTTTTGTTAATGTAAGAGAGCATGTGAACTCATAATAAAGGTCAATTTTCTGAAATAAATGTAAAAAGCTAACAAATCTCTTTTATATAACTGTCTCATTTCTCACAACAATCCTTAGAGGTAGTAATCCAGTTACTTTTGCTGAGCAATAAATTATCTCACATCTTACTGGCATTAAACAACCATTTTATAATTCTCAGGAATTCTGTGGGTCAGAATTGGACAGGGCTTGGCTGGCTATTCCTCATGCCTCATGGGGTTTTGTATGCAGTTGCTATCACATGTTGTTTGGTACTTCAGTCTTATCAAGGCTCTGTTGGGTTGGATGTCCAAGATGGCTCACTTGTATGGCTTGCAGTTTGATGTTGGCTATTATTTGGGGTCTCATCTGGGAGGGTCTGGCAGTTAGAAAGACTACATGTGACTTCTGCATGTGGCTTGTCCTTCTTCACAATATAGTGGCCTCAGAGTAGTCAAAATTCTAATGTGGAAGCCCAGGGCTTAAGTTCAAGTAAAGCAACAGAGAAAGTTGAATCTGCATGGCCTTTTTTGACTTAGCTTTGGGTATCACACAGTACCCCTTTGGCTGTGCTCTTTGTTGAAGCAGTCACAAGCCTGCCCACATTTAGGGGAGGGAGATAGACCATATCTCTTAAAGAGAAGAGTGTCAAAAAAATTTTGGCCACTTAAAAAAAATAACAGCCTGAGGTAGTTTTTACTACCTCGACTCACAGATGGGGAAAATAATGTTCAAGAAGATCAATTATCTTTCTTTTAAACATTTTATTTTATTCTTGAGAGACAAAGAGATCATGAGCATGGGAGGGGCGGAGGGGGTGGGAGACACAGAACCCAAAGCGGGGTCCAGGCTCTGAGCTGTCTGAAGTCAGCACAGAGCCTGATGTGGGGCTTGAACCCGCAAACCACGAGATTGTGACCTGAGCCAAAGTCGGTCACCCAACTGACTGAGCCACCTAGGCGTCCCAAAAAGGTTAAATAACTTGCCTAGTGTCTCACAGCAGTAAATGTCAAATCCTAGACTTGAAGCTAGATTTTTTTATACTAAATCCATTATTTTTTCCATTACATTACTCTTTATTCTAAGAAGTCAGTGTTGGCAATAGTGATAAGAAAAGGTTTTCTGAAGGAAATGGGGCTTTGCGTGTGACCTTAATAGATGAGGCCTATCTGATCAGCTAGGAGAAAGAATGCAAGGACTTTCAGAAGAGAAGACAGTGGGAATATGACAGTTCAACCACAAAACACCTAATATAAGTTATCACGTTCCTTGTAAATCTACTCTTTCCAGTGTATTTACTTGCACAAGGGAGAAACTTAGAAGTCTTACCTCTGTTCTCTCTTTATTTCCCACATCATGTCAACATCATGTCTTGGTAATTTCAACCTCTTAATAGTTATAAAACATGTCCTTGACTCTCCATCTCTTCCCTAATGGTCCTATAATATCTTTCATCTAGACCAGGGTTTAGCAAAGCATGGCCTATGGCCAAATCTGGCCCACCATCTGGTTTTCTATGTCTGTCAAGCTAAGGATAGTTTCTACACTTTCAGGTGGTTGAAAATATTAAAAGAAGAATAGTATTTTTTGACAAGTGAAGATTATATAAAATTCAAATGTCAGTGTCCATAAAGTTTTATTAGAACAAAATCATGCGCATTCATTTACATGTTATTTACAGTTGCTTTCCCCCTACACGGGCAGAATTGAGTAGCTGCAAAAGAAATTGTATGACCTGAAATGCCTAAAATATTTATTATCTGGCCCTTTACAGACATAGTTTGTCCTCTCTTACTCTAGACTACTCTAAGAGTATCCTAAATAGTTTACCTGACTGTGGTCTTCTCCTCTGGACCAATCTCTACACTGCAGTCATAGTGATTTATATATAATAAAGTCACTCCTATGCATTAAAGACTTCAATACCTTGACATTGCCTAAAGAATAAAGGATGAAATACAACAGCTTTAGGAGAGCATATGAGGCCTTCCTTGATATCATGCCTGCTTACTTTTTCAGCCTTCTTTTTGGCTACATCCTTTCTTAAAATGTTACTTAGTATTAGTGAACGGCTGACATTTCCTACACATTCTATGAAGTTTCATGCCGTCACTCATGGAATTACTTCATCCTAGAGCACCTTTCCTTCTTCAGGTTAGTTCCTATTAGCCACTCAAGACTTAGTTCAAATCTTATCTCTTGGGGAAAGGCATTTCTAAACTGTATTGTCACCCCATACACATATAAGAAAGTGATTTCAGTTGTTGTAAATGTATTCAATAATTAAAGGCCTGGGGGGCGCCTGGGTGGCGCAGTCGGTAAAGCGTCCGACTTCAGCCAGGTCGCGATCTCGCACTCTGTGAGTTCGAGCCTCGCATCAGGCTCTGGGCTGATGGCTCGGAGCCTGGAGCCTGTTTCCGATTCTGTGTCTCCCTCTCTCTCTGCCCCTCCCCTGTTCATGCTCTGTCTCTCTCTGTCCCAAAAATAAATTAAAAACGTTGAAAAAAAAATTAAAAAAAAAAAAAAAGGCCTGAACAAATTCTCTAATGGACAGTATTAGGTAAATGCAAATGAAATTTTGAGAGAATATATGGTAAGTCTTCTTAACACGTACATAAAGAATAGAAGACAGAGGAGAGTGGGAAGATCCATCCAAGTTATCTAGCCTGGGGAACTAGAATGATAATGATACCTTAACAATGAAGGAACTTTCTATCCATCAGCCATAACACTGTGCCCAGAAAAAGAGGAATTCCCATATTGGCTGAATTCTTTTGATGAGCAAATGGTTGGAAAGGAAAAGCCATTTTTAAGGATCAGATGAAATTCATTTTGGACATATTGAGAGGGTGTGAAAATGCGATATCCAAGAAGATATGTCTCATTGGTATCTAAAATCGTAAGTCTAAATCATGAACAGGAGGCTAAGAATACAAGCACAGTGGGGTCAGGAACTGTATTTGTCTGATCCAGAGCTGTTATTTTCAGTGCTTGGTACAAGAGTGGCACTTACTAGACCAGTGGGTCCCAACTCCAGGAAGGAATGAGAAACACCTATGGAAGTTTTCTGTTTGTTCTGTTTCGACACAGTTGTCTAAGTCCCACAACAGACTGTGTTAAAATTTCAATGGTGAGGCTCAGGAATTTTTATTTCTTAAAAACTCCACAGCTGGGAGCCTGGGTGGCTCAGTCAGTTAAGCCTCCGATTCTTGATTTCAGCTCAGGTCATGATCTCAGGTTTCGTGAGTTTGAGCCCCGCATTGGGCTCTGCTTGGGAGTCTCTCTCTGCCCCTCCCCCACTTACACTTTTTTTTCTCCCTCTCTGTCAAACAAAAATAAATTTAAAAATTCTCTCCCTCTCCCTTTGCCTCTCTCTCTGTTTCTCAAAAAAAAAAAACAAAAAAACAGAAAACAAAAAACTCCATAGATAATTATAATGCACAAAGCACAAAGAATCATTGTGGTAGGTGCTCAGTAAATATTTGTTGACTGAATAAATGATTAAATTCATTCATTCCTTTTGACTCTAGAATGAGAAAAGAGGAAAAGATACCTTTCTGATGTAACTATTAATGTGAGAAAACAGATCTAGATAAAAAGAATGACAGACACTGTGAAACGGGAATGAAAGAAAGAGAATAGAGAAGTTTTTAATAGGAGCCTCTTTCCTTATTTTTTATTTTTAGGAGAAAAGATGATAAAATAAAAGTTGGCTGTATTGCCCTCTCTTTTGACGCATAGCAGGCCAGGCCGTAAGGTACCATTGGTGTAGACTCCATTTAAAGTGTTCACCTTCTGTTCATGGGCCCATTTTAATCTATTCTTGAAAATCAGGCATTCAGCATAAAACACTACCCAGGAAACTCTTTCCCAATATTTTTTACTTAACATTTTATTTTTAATACTAAATTACTTTAAATAAATATGGATATCTTGATATTCAATTCCTAAATATGCCACCCTACGCTTCTTAAAACTAAGAAAATTATATTATGGAGTCAGTTAATACTATAACACCCAAAGCATTAATATAAACACTTTTCTAGTATCTAATAATTAGTCTGTCTTCAAATTTACCAATTTTTGCCAAAAGAAAGTTCTTTATAGCCAGGATTCTATTCAAGACTGCATATTTCACTGCATTCTGTGTTTTGTAGTCCCTTTTAATACAAGGACAACCCCTTTTTAATGACATCAAATACTTGAAGGGATTAGGCTCTCACTGTGCATCCAACTCCTGAATTTTTTTGATTGTTTCCTTGAGGTGTTGTTTCCTGTTTAACATCCTTGTTGTGGCAAAATTTATACACATTTAAGGGAACATTTTAAAGTGCACAATTTAATGAGTTTTGCCGTAAGTCTATATCCACAAAGCATCAACACAATCAAGATAATGAAGGTATTCATTATCCTTCAGTCATTACTCATGTCCCTTTATTATCCTCTCTCTTACACATCTCTGACCCGGCCTGGTTTCCAAGCAATCGCTGATCAACCTGCTTTCTGTCACCATTGAGTAGTTTGCATTTGGTAGAATTTTATAAATATTGAATCGTGTATCATATGCCATTTTTTGGTATAGCTCTCATCCAGCAGAATTACTGAGGGTCCATCCGTGTTGTGTACAACCGTAGTTCATTGCTTTTCATTGATGAGTAGTATAACAATGCATGGATACATCACAACATGTTTATTGGCTTGCTGATATAGAGTTGGGTTTTTTTTTTCCCAATTTTTGACTATCAAAGATAAAGCTGCTATGAACCTTCTTGTATGGCCTGTGAACACATGTTTTTAGTTTTCTTGGGTAGCTAGCAAGAAAAAAAGTTTGGGGTCATATGCTAGTTATGTGTTTCACGTTTTAGAAAACCGCTAACCTGTTTTGCAAAGAGGCTGTACCATGTTACATTGTTAACAGTAGTGGATGAGAGTGACCTTGACTCCACATCCTCCACCAACACCTGTGGTTCATGTGATCAGTCGCAGTGCCCATGACCTGAGCCAAAATCAAGAGTCCCATTGAGCTGCCCTGGTGCCACCCCCACCAGTCTTTTTCAATTTCACACATTCTAGTGGGCATGGAAGAGTATCTCAATGTGTTTTTTTCCCATTGTGTTTTTGTTTTACATGTCCCTAATGACAAATGATGTTGAATATACCTTTTCACATGCTTATTTAGTACCCGTATATTTTCTTTACTGAAGTATCTGCTCAGATGTTTTGCCCATTTTAATTGGGTTGTTCATATTCTAATAATTATTTGTGGAGTGGGATATAAGTATTTTGTTGATAAATTTTTTTACACATCTTTTCTCCCATTGGGGGGCTTGCCTTTTAGTTTTCACAGGGCCTTTTGAAGATTAAAAGTATTTCTTATGTTATGAATTCCTAACATACTGATTTTTTAATAAAAGTTTATGTTTTGTGTTGTATTTAAGAAATCTTTGGCACATACAAATTTACTCTGATTTTCTCTTATATTTTCTACTGGATATTTTATTGTGTTAGGTTTTACTGACAGATATATAAATCATTTTGAGTTAGTTTTAGTACTTGATATGACGTAAGGATTGAGGTTCTTGTACTTTTCATATGGTCAATCAAATTATCCCGGCATCAAACAATATTTTTGGAAAATATTAACCTTTCCCAACTAAATTATCTTGGCATCTTTGTTGGAAGTCAATTGACTATGTATGTGTGGGTCTACTGCTATACTCTCTATCTCTTTTTCCTTAAGAGTAGGCTCTACACCCAACATGGGGCTTGAACTCATGACCCTGAGACCAAGAGTCACATGCCCCACTGAATGAGTCAGCCAGATGCCCCTATACTCTCTTCTGTTTCATTTATCTACATGTCAATCTTAATGCCAATATTTCATTGCCTTATTAACGTAGCTTTATAATAAATATTACAATCAAGTAGTGTGAGTTCTTTACATTTTTTCTTCCTTTTCAGAATTAATTTGGCTATTCTAGGTCCAGTGACTTTCCATAAAAATTTCAGAATTAGCTACCCAATTATGAAAACACACTTTAAGTTTAGATTTTGGTTGGGATTGTGTTAAATCTACAGGTTGATTTGGGGATAACTGACATCCTAACATCACTGAGTCACTTCATGAACACAGTCTATGTCTCCATTTATTTAGGTCTTTGTTTAAAAAAATTTTTTTAATGTTTATTTATTTTTGAGATAGAACACAAGTGGGGGAGGGGCAGAGAGAGGGGGAGACACAGAATCCGAAGCAGGCTCCAGGCTCTGAGCTGTCAGCACAGAGCCTGATGCAGGGCTCGGACCCACAAACTGTGAGATCATGACCTGATCTGAAGACAGATGCTTAACCGACTGAGCCACCCAGGTGCTCCTGCATTTATTTAGGTCTTACTTATTTCATCATAGTTTTGCAGTTTTCAGTGTTCAGGCCCTGCATATATCTTTTGTCAAATTCATCCCCAAGTATATAATATTTTTTGCCATTGTTCATGGTCTATTTTTTACTTTCAATTTTTGATTGTTCATTCTTTTTTTTAATTTTTTTTAACGTTTATTTATTTTTGAGACAGAGAGAGACAGAGCATGAACAGGGGAGGGGCAGAGAGAGAGGGAGACACAGAATCCGAAAAAGGCTCCAGGCTCTGAGCTGTCAGCACAGAGCCCGACGCGGGGCTCGAACTCACGGACCGTGAGATCATGACCTGAGCTGAAGTCGGACGCTCAACCGACCAAGCCACCCAGGCGCCCCTGATTGTTCATTCTTAGTACATAGAAATGCAATTGATTTTTGTATATTGGCCATTCATTCTGCAACCATGCTAAATTTATTTTTCTAGTAGCTTTGTTTTGAATATTTGTTGGGATTTACTATAAAGATGATCATGTTATCTGAAAATAAAGACGGTTTTACTTCTTCCTTTCTAGTCAATATGCCTTTTATTTCTTTTTCTAGCCTGATTTCTCAGCCAGTACTCCAGTACAACATTGAACAGAACTGGTAAGTGTAGATATTCATGTGTTTTATTTTTGTTTTTGTTTTTTTCTGATCGTACAGTTAAGTGTATCAGTCAGGTATTGCCAGAGAAACAGAACCAACAGGATGTGTATGAGTGTGTGTGTGTGTGTGTGTGTGTGTGTGTGTGTGGAGAGAGAGACAGAAAGAGAGAGAGAGATCTTGATTGATAGATTGACAGATACACACATAGACATCTACATCTATAAAATAGATTTATTTTGAGAAATTATCTCATGTAATTGTAGGAGCAGACAAGTCCAAAATCTGCAGGGCAGGTCAGCAAGCTAAAATTTCTAGCAGAAATTGTTTCAGCTTGAGTTTGAAGGGAGTAGGGCGACAGAATTCCTCTTCCTTGGGGGACCTTAGCTTTTTTTTTAATCTTGAGGCTTTCAACTGTTTGGATGAAGTCCACCCACAATTGGGATGTAGTCTGCTCTTCTCAAAGTCTACTGATTTAAATGCTAATCTTATCTACCTTTACAACAATATACAGACTGGTGTTTGACTAAACAACTGGGCCCCATAGACTAGCCAAGTGGACACATAAAATTAAGCTTTCAGTCTTTGGTCCTTAAATACGTTCTTCTAGTTCCTTCACGTTTGCTTAGAGTTTGTTCCAAGAATGTATGTTTGATTTTTTTATGTGGTTTTTACAAATCTTTTTATATAGTCATATGGTTTTTCTTCTTTAGTCTGTAAATATGGCGATTTACATAAACTGATTTATAAATATTATTAAGCAAAGTTACATAAACTGATTTATAAATATTATTAAGCAAACCTCATAATCCTGGGATAAACCCTGTTTGTTTATGATGTATTATCTTTTTTATATATTGATGGATTCTACTTGCTAAAACTTGTCAGTATTTTTCTGTCTATGTTCCTAAGTGATATTTATCTTTAGGTTTTTTTTCTTTTAATATCCTTTTTTCTGGTTTTGGTGACAGGTTAATGTTGGCATCTTTGGGCGCCTGGGTGGCTCAGTTGGTTAAGCATCAGACTTCAGCTCAGGTCATGATCTTGCGGTTTGTGGGTTCAAGCCCTGAGTCAGGCTGTGTGCTGACCGATCAGATTCGGTTCTTGATTTCAGCTCAGGTTGTGATCTCGTGGTTTATGGGATTGAGCCCCACGTTGGACTCTGTGCTGGCAGTGCAGAGCCTACTTGGGGTTCTCTCTTGCCCTCTCTTTCTCTCTCTCTCTGCCCTTCCCCCACTGTCTCACTCAAAGTAAATAAATAAACATTTAAAAAAACGTCGGGAGTATTCTCTTTAACTGGCATTTTTTTTTCTTTTTAGAATTGGCATTATTTCTTCTTTAAATATATGGTAGAGTTCCCCAGTGAAGCCATTAGTGTGGGGTGTTTTATTTATTTCCATGTTTTTAAGCCCAGCAATTAGTTTTATAACTGTTATTCTAAATTCTTGTTCAGTTATATTGCTTAAGTTGGTTTTGATCAATTCATTAGCTGTCGCTACTTCCTGGAATTTCTTTTGAGGAGAATTCTTCTGTTTTGTCATTTTGGCTAGTTTTCTGTCCCTTATGCATTTAAAAATTTTTTTTCAACATTTTTTATTTATTTTTGGGACAGAGAGAGACAGAGCATGAACAAGGGAGGGGCAGAGAGAGAGGGAGACACAGAATCAGAAACAGGCTCCAGCCTCCGAGCCATCAGCCCAGAGCCTGACACGGGGCTCGAACTCCCGGACCGCGAGGGCTCGAACTCCCGGACCGCGAGATCGTGACCTGGTTGAAGTCGGACGCTTAACCGACTGCGCCACCCAGGCGCCCCTCCTTATGCATTTTAAAAGCTTGTTGTATGCTCTGCACCTGCGAGCACTGCTATATTAAAGGAGGGTCATACACTGTCCAGGGCCTGGCCCTTCAGGAGGTGTTTTTTCGGAGATTGTTACTTGCTCTCTGTTGTTGGGACTTTGGTTATTTTATTACCGTACTCGTAATGATATTTTGGACCCTTCACCAGGTGTGCTTTGATTTGTTCCTTGCAATAGCCCTATCTTTTCTCCAGCTTTCCCATTTTCTTCCTGGTAGATTCAGTCTCTTTTCCTCCCAGGCTCTGGTGTTCAAAGTCCTTTGGCTTCCGCACTTCTTTGTTTGAGAGTCGCAGGAAGTATGGATCCCCCTACTTCTCTGCCATGTTGGCCCCCCATTCTCCTATTTGCATCTCTTTAAAAATACTTATTTTTTAAAGCACTTTTAGGTTTATAACAAAATTGATGGGAAGGTACAGAGATTTCCCATATATGCCCTGCCCACACAAATTCATAGCCTCTCCCATTATAAACATCACTCACCAAAATGATTTTATTTTTTACCAAGGATGAGCCTACATTGGCAGTATACTATTCTGTGAGATATTAGAATTCTGAATACACAGAATTAAACGTTTGTCAACACTCATAAAACTTTAAAGAACTGTGAGTAAACTTTAATGTATATAAATTTTGAAAATCATTAGGAGGTTGGAAGATCCCCAGATGAAATGCATAATGTGACAAAATAATCTAACTATGTTGCAAATATATGAAGCAACTTCACTCAAGGTGGGTGGTTGGAAGAAGAAGCTAAGTAACTTTGGAAATTAGTGGATTCTGTAAGACTAAAGGCAAAAAGAACTATATGTAAGAATTGTACTCAATTTGATAAAGTCAGTCCCTGTGCTGACACATGTAGCAATTTACATGTATACTGGAATTATACCTTAAGTAAATGGTTGATGATGGGAACCAGATTTCTCAATGTTGGAGTAAAAAGCTTACAGGTAAGCAAAGGGGGAACACTAGAATGATCCATGTGATAAAAGATTAGAGTTAGAAACCTCAATATGAAACACGTTTAGTTTAATATAGATACAGATGGTTATATACAGAAATATTTATAGATATGTGTATATACATAGATTAGTATACCCAGTCATATCTTTTTGTTTTGTCAGCTGAATGTCCTAGAAGCAATGACACCTCGGTAGCAATGAACACATCTAGTGCCTAAATTTTGGTTTCTAATACTATTCTCAAAAAAAAAAAAAAAAGGAAACAGTGTTCCTTAGAGAAATGACTAATTCTAGGACTAGTGCAGGGAATATACCAGATGAACCTGGGGCATGTTATCATGGCAGAAGTAAAGAACACGTGAAACAAACAAATAAGCAACAACAACAAAACCCAGTAAATTATGGGGGTTGTCAGAGGGACATAGGAACCAACTGAAATAGCCAAAGTTGGAACAGATTGAGAAACTAAATAAATTAGTGTTGAATTACAACCCAATGTATAAAACAAATATCCATGAGTCTATACTCACATAAATAAATGGTTGAATAAATAAATTTGGCGGAGTATAAACAAATCTCTCATGCAGAAAATTTCTAAATAATTTATGTAAATGATCTACCCTTAAGGATTTGGCCATAACTCTACACTCCTTAAGTGTGAGTTGTTCATAGAGACTTTCTTCTAAAGACTGCATCATGTAAAGGAAGAAAACAGGGGAGTCATTTTATAATGCAGCAAATCCACAAACACTACCTTAGCCAACTTATTGAAGTTAGCATAAATATTAATAAGTCACGTTGTTAGCAAGTAACCATGATGTAATGTGATGAGAATGGCGTTTTACATCTGTGATCAAACTCCTCAAATCTTAGTTTAATCCTGAGGAAAAAAGTCTGACAAATGCCCACTGAAGAACATTTTACAAAGCACCTAACCAGTACTCCTGAAAACGGTAAAGATCATCAAAAGCAAAGAAAGTCTAAGAAGTTGTCACAACCAAGAGAGGCCTATCTAAGCATGACCAGTAAATGAAATGTGGAATCCTGAGTGGGATTCTAGAGGAGAAAAAGGACATTAGGGAATACTGAGGAAATCGAAGTATAAACTTTAGTTATTAATAATGTCTCAATATCGGTTCATTAATTTTGATGAATATACCATACTAATGCAAATTCAGCAATCCCACTTCTGGGTACTATGCTAAGTGAAATAAGTCAGTCACAAAAATAGATGTACCACATGAGGCCACTTATATGAGGTATCCACAGTAGTCAAACTAATAGAAACGGAAAAAAGAATGGTGATTGCCAAGGACGGGAAGGAGAGGGGAAATGGGGAGTTGTTGTTCAATGAGTACAGAGTTTTAGGCATGCAAGATGAAAAAGTTTTAGAGATCTCTTGTACAATAATATATATATATATATATATATATATATATATATAGTTAACAATACTGAAATGTTCACTCACAAATTAAGAAGGTGGGGCGCCTGGGTGGCTCAGTCGGTTAAGGGTCCAACTTTGCCTCTGGTCATGGTCTCGCGGTTCATGAGTTCAAGCCCTGCATCAGGCTCTCTGCTGTCAGTGCAGAGCCCGCTTAGGATCCTCCTGTCCCCCCTCTGTGTGTCCCTCCCCTGCTGGTACTCTCTCTCACTCTGTCTTGAAAATAAATAAAATATTTAAAAAGTTAAGAAGGTAATTTATATGTTTTTTTATCACCATAAAGCAAATATGGCTTGATTCACTTTAACTTAAAATGAATACATGTGCGATTATTTTATGGGAGAAAGGGATGATGTGTTTTCAAGGTAAATAAAGAATAGGTAATCATAAATTGGTCATTCAGTATTTATTGATTATTTCACGTGGGCCGTATGTCCGATGAGGTTCTAGGTATAAATGATAAAAGGCCCAGTACCTACCCTGAAAAAATGCTGTGCACTGAGGAAGACAGTCAGGAAACAGTAATAGTATCATGTGGCAAGTGCTGTGATGAACATTTTCAGGTGCAATATGATACAGTAGAATGCCAGGCAGCGGGGACGGCGTGTGTGAAGGCACAGAGGCATGAAATACTATATTGATCAGGTGACAGCTGAAATAATATGTGTCAAGGAGAGTGTACAGAACAAGTCTAGAGATATGCAGGAAAGGGGCAAGTATGGGAAACTGAAAAAGATTGGTAGTTTTTTCCATAAGGGTGACTTTTGAGCATACTAGCTAGCAATTCAGATGACCTCGTTTAAGAAACACCGAGGTAAAGATATTGACATGCGGGACACATCTAAGACATCGTAGTTATATATCTCGGTAACCACGTAAATAGAATTAATGTGCCACCAAGCACAGAGTCATAATAAGAATGTTTAATTTTACCTCTGTGATTGTGGATGGAGCTTAAGATATTCGTTGAATATGAATGGGACTAAGAAATGAGCACAGAGGCACAAGGGGAATTTTTTATAAGAGAAATGGAAGTGTGTTGGATGACAACAAGCCAGTGGTGATTCGTACTAGTTATGAGTGAGTATTCTGGAAAGGAAAAGCAGAAAAAAAGATGACAAAGTGAAATCAAAGTAGAAAAAGGCTATGACAATCAAAGATGAAGACAGAACAATTACAACTGAAATTAAGATAGACAATGATTTTAACATACGCTGAGGCAAGGTCAGGAGAAGGGACAACAGGGACTCTAAGAGCTGAAAAAATATTAATGGAATGTAAAGATGGACGTCATGGATGGATACATTCATTCTTTGTGCAGAAATATGTAATTCACAGAGCAAGAGAACTGCCAGATGTCATAAAAAGATAAACTTGCTAAGCTAAGCTGAGAAGAAATAGATAAGGGAATCAATATTATACCACAATAGATAACCAGAAGGTGAAACAATCGTGTTAGAAAAATTGTTCTGTGATATGTGTTTAAGAGCAGCATTACCTCTTTCACTGAGGTGTTGAGTTGAAATAGTGTGAGTATAATTACGTATACTCTATTATAATCATTATTTTCAACTCGATCAATACAGTCTGTCATCGAGGGCCGAGCGTGTGTCAGTGTGTTTGAGTCAAACATATCAACAAATCGTTTTGAACATCCTTGATCAAGATCTTCAGCCTGAAGTTAAAAATAATCTCCTTAAGCAAAGAGGATGTCAATTGTTCGGTGTTGTGTAGAAAGTAAATACAGAATATAACTGTTCAAATTTATTTGAACTGACAGAATACTATAAATAGTAGATTTAGTTACATTGCAAAATGTGTTTGGTTTATTGACTCTTCTCTAAAGATCAGTTTTTACCTTAAATTTAAGATTAAACTCAGAGTGAAATGTTACTTATAAATCATTATACAATAACTTTGGTGCTGTGGCTAGCCTTTTAAGGGCATGTGATTGAAGTATAAGTGGATTTCTTACTGCTTAACAGTGCTATGTAGGAAAATACAATTATTAAACAGATTTATAATAAAATATAAAAAGGGTTATGTGTTTTTATGCGATCAACAATTTTGGTCCTTCATATCACAAAGGAGGGGTGCGTGGGTTGATTTCAGCTCAGTCATGATCCCAGATTCATGTGATTGAGCCCTGCGTCAGCGCGGAGCCTGCTTGAGATTGTCTCTGTCTTTCCCTCTGCTCCTCTCCCTAATTTGCACTCTCTCTCTCTCTCTCTGTCTCAAATTAAAAAAAAAGACACTCAAAGAGAGAAAATATATTATAAACATATAAATAAATATATATATATATATATATATCGTATGACATATGTCATCGTTCCCCTTTTAAGTGAATGACATGAAAAGAATATAAGTATACATTATATTTTATGTATCCATTATTTTTGATAAGTGGTTTTCATTGAAATCTTCTGGACATCACCTTGTGGATGTACCAAGCTCCATGGGGCTGAATCGTTCGGTTCGGTATGCATCAATCATATTGGTAAAGCCTATGCTGCAGAAACAGACAAACCCCTGTCGGTTAAGTCAATCTCAGTGACTTAACACAATAGTTTATTTCTTGCTCACTCTACGGTCTAATCCTAGTTAGGTAGCTCTCCTCCATCACTGCCCAGTGCCGCGTCTAAGGCCGCACTGACGAGGAAAGAGAAGTCTGGTTTTAACTGCCTCAGCCTGGAAATGTCACATTCACTTTTGCTCACATTCCATTAGGCTAGAATTACTTCTGTGGCGCCAAACTAAATGTAAAGAGGCTGGAAATTGTAGTGGAGCTTATGGAATATTTGGTAAGCACCACTCCTCTCCAGCTTCCAAGATGTTATATTCAATTTGTGGACACTAGACAGACCCCCATGAAACTCAGTTTGCATGTCAAGGCTGATGACGTCACACATCCACCACGAGCATGTGAAGACATTTATTATTCACATGTTGAGGCCTTTGGAGACAGCAGGGCAGGGTCCCAAGCGGGTCTGAAAATGGCTTGGGTGCCTTGAGAGAGAGTGGGAGTGAGTGGCCCTGACTTTTGTCGTGGCAAGAGGGGGACTAGCGTGCTTTCTCACCAGCTTGCCCAGCTATGGGGCAGAAAGGAAGCAGGAGGTGGGGATTGAAAGCTGTCAGCAGTCAAACAACATAAATGGAGTAAGGCTCTTTATTACACAAAGGAACGAATTATTTCCTCATTTCTCCCCATTATTAATTTTAATCCACTTCTAAAAGTGTTCTTGAGCACATTTCATGTACTATGCTTAGGTATTCTCAGCATATTTATCATTTGGATAAATCCTCTCCACTCAAGTAATTCATATTTCATTTTTTCAGTTTCTGCCTTCTCTTATCCTTCTCAGCAAGAGCCACCAGTGGTCTCTACATAAGAGATGACTTTCTAATCCGATCTCCACCGGGACACAGAGTGTATATCAAAGACTTCAGGGGCACCTGGGTGGTGCGGTCGATTAAGCGTCCGACTCTTGGTTTTGGCTCAGGTCATGATCTCACGGTTCATGAGTTCAAGCCCCATGTCGGGCTCTGCGTTGACAGTGTGGAGCCTGCTTGGGATTTTCTCTCTCTCCCTCTCTCCGCCCTTCTCTCTCTCTCTCTCTCTCTCTCTCTCTCTCTCTCTCTCTCTCTCAGAATAAATAAACTTTAAAAAAAAGAAACTTCAGTTCCCTATTTTGAGGAATCACGATTAGTCATATATTCAACTTTTGCTTTGTCAGGAAGAACACTTGGTATCCACATGTTCATCGAATTACAAAATTTCTCCACTTCCTACTTGGATCCTACTTTCGAAATACTTTATAGTTTGGGTCCCATTTTTCAGTGTCTAATGCTACTATCCTTTCATCTGTTGCCTAGACCCAAACAACAACGTCGTGTCTCATCTTGCTGAATTCACTCTGGGTCCTCGTCCAGTCCTTTCTCTATCTGACCAACCCCACTAGCCTCATTTCATTTTACTATCTTCCCCAAGCCGTGCTGACCTTTTTCTAGTTCTCAAAAACTCGGTACTCCCTCCCTCCTCGGGGCATATGGACATGTTATTCTCTCTGACTAGAATGTTCTTTTTTTCCCCCCTTCCCTTCACTTGACAAACTCTTCCTCATCTCAGACATCATTTCTTGAAGAGAGTCATCCCTGAACTCCTTATTGCTCTGGTCTGTACTCCCTATAATCTCTCGGTTAATCCCTCTACTTTTTCTTCATGGTACTTGCATCGTTTTGTAGTTGTCTCTTTGCTTGTCTCCTTCTCTTCTATACTGTGAGCTACCAGATGCAGGGAGTTTAGGGCTTTAGCTGTTTTGCTTACCTTGTATCCTTAGCACCCAGACAGCATTATAGGATATATAATAATAGTACGTCAGTCCCCTTCAGGGACTAGCTCCATGCTCTAAACATTGGCATGCCTTACATTTGAATTCCTAACGGCCATCTCAAAGTCACGGACAGAGTAAGTACACCATGAAAGTTTGCTTAGAAGCCTCGCCTACTATGTCTGGGGCTTTGGTCTTTGTCCTAGAGAATTATCAAAGCATCAATATATTGTCATTGAAGAGCAGGGTGGGCAAGCATGCGCTTTTGAAAAACGACTCTGGTAGCAGTTGGGATGGGGGTGACCAGTCAAATTAGCACAGAATTACTGACAGGCTGAATCGGAGCGCTACCATGAGAATGTGAGAAGAGAGGGCATGATTGGGTTTTAGAAGCAGAATCGGTTCCAAATCATCTTGGAGACCATGTAGACGGCGATAAAACAACTTCAGAGTTTTTAACGTGAGTAACCAGGATGATGATATTCCTAGACATTAGGGGAGAGATTATGCCACTAGACAAATTCACATTAAGCTTCTTCTTTGACTATCTTGCTAGGTATATATAAACACTAATTCATCTTCTTTTATAATTGGTATGGTCAATGTTTCTTTCTAGTGCTTTAATGATGTTGGGGAATATTTTGTTGCAGCACAAAACCCCATGAACTAAAATATAGCCCAGAGATGTACCATGCCGGGAAAAGGGCAAGCTGTGTTTCTGACTAGGCCAAAGTAGACAAAATGGTGGTTTTTCCTAAGTTTTTTTTTTTTTAAACCACTATTAATTTATGTGTACCACTAGAATGAGAACAGTGCAATTGTTATTAGATTTTAGAGGCTTAATGCTCCTTTCATGGTAATTGTTAAAGAGGTTCTGATATTAAGAAAAAAGTATGATTTATGAAAACCACTTATGAAAAGAATCATAAGCCATTTTAATGGAAACAAGTCAGTTATATGAAATGAAATTAAAAAGAAGCACTCAGTGTGGACTTACAGAGGAAGATGTTAGATTGACCACATTAAGATCATAGTAATTTTATTTTATTTTATTTTATTTTATTTTATTTTATTTTATTTTATTTTTTAGTGTTTATTTTATTTTTGAGAGACAGAGAGAGACAGCATAAGCGGGATAGGGCAGAGAGAGAGAGAGGGAGACCCAGAATATGAGGCAGGCTCCAGGCTCTGAGCTGCCAGCCCAGAGCCTGACGCGGGGCTCGAACTCACAGACCGCGAGATCATGACCTGAGCCGAAGTCGGACGCTCAACCGACTGAGCCACCCAGGTGCCCCAGGAATTTTAAGAATACAAACGCAAATGCCCAAGAACAAGGACACCAACACAGGGAATATCAGCAGGCAGGCATTTTCAACACATTTTGGAGAGACAGAAAGCTGGTGTCGGAGAGGTGACGCATAGAAGAAAATCTACATGCCTGAGCGTTAACTTCCATCCCCACCCCCATCTGTAGAAGTTTCATCATTGATGGAGCCAGTTTTTAAAACCAGGCCATGTATTTCCAGAGGTTATAGTCTTATCCACACATACTGTGTTCCAGTATGTTTGCACTGTTTTATTTACTGAGGATATTTATTTGGACCTCTTCTTCTAGTCTCTGTTCCATATCTCTAAGATAGAGATAGTAATTGTACCTTTCTTATAGTGTTTTTGTGAAGAATGAATGAGTTAATATGTGTGAAATATTTAACACAGAGTCTGGCATATAAAAGATGGTATATGATGAGTTTTTTGGGGGGGGGATCTTAAAAGATTTATTTTTCTTAATTTTTTTAGGAAATCTCTATACCCAACATGGGGTTTGAACTCACAACCCCAAGACCAGGAGTTGTATGTTCTGCTGACTGAGCCAGCCAGGTGCCCCTAATTTTTAAATTTTTATTAGTGAAGTATAGTTGACCTACAATGTTATGTTACTTTCAGTTGTACAACATGGTGTTCTGAAAATTCTGTACATTACACAGTGCTCACCACGATAAGTGCTGTCACCATCTGTCACCATACGTTATGGCGATATTGACTATGTACCTCTCCATCCTCTTCACTATTTTGCCTATTTCCCACCTACCTCCCCTCATTGTTTACAATTGTATACAAGGTATAGAAGCAAGCTAAGTGTCCATCAATAGATGAATGGATAAAGAAAAGATGGTATGTAGATATAATGAAATATTACTCATCCACAAAAATAATAAGGTCTTGCCATTTGCAACAACATGGATGGACCCAGAGGGTATTATGCTAGGTAAAATAAATCAGACAAAGACAAATACCATATGCCTTCACTTATATGAGGAATCTAAAAAAAGTAAAACAAATGAACAAAGAAATAAACAAAAGAAGAAGCAGCTGCATCAATACAGAGCTATTTTTTATTAAATGCTTTCATAAAACAAGAAGTTGCTATTAAAAGGAACAGCATGAAGGAAAGATCTTGAAAATGTGGTAGCAAATCTCAAAAATCAAATTCAACAGAAGAATTGGAGGTAATTCTAAGGATTCTCCCAGAAGTTAATACAAAGACATGAAGACATGAGAAATAGCAAAGAAAACATAAGAATCGGTCCAGTTAGTCCAATATCCAAGTATTAGGAGTTCCATGAAGAGACAACATAAAAAATGGAAAGACAGAAATTATCCAAAACATTTTCTTAACTGCTCGGGCTTAAGTGTCCAGATTGAAAGGGCCATTTGAACAACCAGCAAATGAAAGAAACACCCATAAGAAGCTTCATGGTGAAAGTTTTTTTTTTTTTCCAAACAACCAGACACATGGAAGTTCTTAGTTTATTAATCCTGTCATGAAAAATCTGCACAATCACCACCCAGTAACTGCAGAATCTTTACTCCTTCTGTTGTCCAGTCTCCAGCTCACTGCTAGATACTTCACTTCTTTTTGCCAGCACCAAAATTGGCTTTTGAAGTTCTCAACTTTCTTCATTCTGTTCTTGTGTTCCTTTCACTGTTTTCTTGATGTCTTTTTCTTCTCATACAGGCCATGTCTTGCAAGTCTATGTTTGGGTTCGTTTTTCTTTCTATAATCCAAGGAATCATAAATCCTGCCAAAACCAGTTGACTTATCACCTCCAAAATGGCTTCTGAATCCAAACACAAAGACGACATCTGGTGTGGTCTTGTACATTTTGGTTTAGTTTTTCCCGAATTTCTGTCTTAGGTATCGTTGCCTTTCTGGGGTGAAGAACATCAATGACCATCTGTTTCCGCCGAAGTAGTCAGTTGGTCATGAACTTCCTGGTCCAGATAGTTACTGTGTCATTCATGATGGCGGCTGAGCCTCAAGCAGCCAGGGAGGAAGAGAGCTCATGGTGAAATTTGACTACACAGGGACAAATTAAGAGAGGACAGTAAAGGTCACATCACAAAGGAGAGGCATCAGATGTCATTAGATTTCTCCCAAGCAACACCAGATGCTAATGAAGATGTGAACGCCTTCAAAGTTCTGAGGGAAAATGAAATTGAACTTAGATTTCTGTACTCATCCAAACTAACATTCAAGTATGAGAGCCTATAAAGTTTCAGAAATTTGAGGACTCATGCATTCATCTCTCCTGCACCCTTTCTTAGGATGGTGCTAGAAAAATGTGCTCTATATGCACTCCGATGTTTATAGCAGTGCTATCAACAATAGGCAGATTATGGAAAGAGCCCAAATGTCCATCGACTGATGAATGGATAAAGAAGATGTGGTATACACACACACACACACACACACACACACACACACACACACTCACAGGTTATCTCCCCCACCCCACCCCCAATCCTAAGAATTTGCTGTAACATCTCTTGTGGAGAAATGAAGCATTTCTAATGGCAGAAAATTACACAAGTGCTATTGTGAATGATATTACAAACCAGTGATTTTGGTGGAGGATACTGTGTCCATGTTACTTGCGAGGACCATGAAATACCTGGGAGTGTGGAAAAGGAAGCTAGTCCTACCACTACGACAGGTTCACACATCCACCCTGAATCCCTTAAGAAGCAATTGCCCAAAATTCCATCGACTGATGAATGGATAAAGAAGAGGTGGTATGTATGTATGTGTGTGTGTGTGTGTGTGTGTGTGTATATATACACACACACACACATATATGCACATATATATAACATGTATATATGTATATATATAATGTGTATATGTATATATATATAATGTGTATATATATGTATATGTATATATAATGGAATATTACTCAGCAATGAAAAAGAATGAAATCTTGCCATTTGCAACATGGATGGAACTACAGTGTGTTAAGCCAAGTGAAATAAGTCAATCAGAGGAAGAAATATCATATGATTTTACTCATATGTGGAATTTAAGAAGAAAACACATGGACATAGGGGAAGGAAAGGAAAAAGAAGATAAAAACAGGAAGGCAAACCATAAGAGACTCTTCAATACAGAGGACAAACTGAATGTTGCTGGAGGGGAGGTTGGTGGGGGGATGGACTAGATGGATGATGGGCATTAAAGAGGGCGCTTGTTGGGATGAGTACTGGGTATTATATGTAAATGATAAATCACCAAATTCTACTACTGAAACCATTATCCCTCTATATATTAACTAACTTGGATTTAAATAAAAATTAAAAAACAAAACAAAAATGTGCTCTGGTATATCAAGAAAGTCTAGCAAAAAGAATACATGGAGTTCAAGCAATAGTGGACACAGAATAAAATATCAGGGAAGAGAAGCCCAGAACAACCACTGTGCAGCAGACCTGCAGAGCAACCAGGGCAGACTCAAGAAAATGCTAGCGGATTCCAGGAATCTGGCCAGGTGCAGATAATGGATGCACTGATGGTACGATAGAAAAACTCAGAAGTTTCCAGCAGCAGCACATATGGCACATCAAAATGCTAGACCTACCCTGGAGAAGATGGCCCTACTAGGAAGGGTCTGCATTATTCAGGAGCATCTAATATGCTAACTTGGAAATGAAACACAGATGCTCATGACATTTCACAGTTAGGGACTCTCCCATTGGACATCTAGCAGAAAGGACCCAAACCTTACACAATTGTAAGTACAGTTTGGGAAATTAACTGCTTTTGTGTTCTTCAGTTCTGGCTTTAAATAATAAAACATACGTGAGTGTTAAAGAAAAACAGAGAAGGAAACACCAACTGGTTTTTGGTGGATAAGAAACTGAGTTTTAAGTACATTATTTGAAGTTACAAAGGTGACTTAAAAGAGAGGGACTTAGAAAGTATTGACAAGTATTGGAAGGGAAGGTAGAGGATATAATGTGCTGTGTATCAAAAGAGGAAGTCGATTAATGTTTAAAGTTGTTACATCAATAAATAGCAATTTAAGCTATAATTTGAGATTTGGAGATAACCACCAAAAAACTTTTTAAGCAAAGGTTTAAATTAATTGCTTCTGGAGTAGAGAGCTGTGAGTGGCAAAATCTTGGGAAGGAGACTCTTGCTCTTTATTTTTTCAAAGCTTTTTTTGTAGGGGCACCCAGGGGGCTCAGTTGTTTGAGTGTCCAACTTCAGCTCAGGTCGTGATCTCATAGCTCATGAGTTCAAGCCCCGCATCAGGCTATCTGCTGTCAGCACAGAGCCTGCTTCAGATCCTCTGTCTCCCTCTCTCTGCCTTTCTCTCTCTCTCTCTCTCTCTCTCTCTCTCTCTCTCTCTCAAAAGTAAACATTAAAAAAATAAAAGAAAGCTTTTTTGTACTATTTGATTTATTTTTTACCCTGGCATGTATTACTTTAATGAAAATAAAAGTACTTGTTATACTCTCAGATTACAAATGTATGGGCATATTTGTTGTTTAAATTTGAAAACTACAGGGGAGCCTGGGTGGCTCAGTCGCTTAAGTGTCCGACTTTGGGTCAGGTCATGATCTTGCGGTCTGCGTGTTAGAGCCCCAAGTCGGGCTCTGTGCTGATAGCTCAGAGCCTGGAACCTGCTTCACGTTCTACGTCTCCCTCTCTTTCTGCCCCTGCCCCTGCCCCGCTCATGCTCTGTCTCTGTCTCTCAAAAACGAATAAATGTTTTAAATTTTTTTTTAATTAGAAAAAAACAAAAAGAAAACCATTAACACATAGATGTGTTAAGAATTGAATTGTGTCTCCTCGAAATCCATATGTTGAATTCTTAGCCTCCAGTACCTAAGAATGTGACCTTATTTACAGATAGCATCTTTACAGAGGTACTTAGGTTAAATTAGGGTCATGAGGGTGGGTCCTAATAGAATATGATTGATGCAGTTATAAAAAGAGAAAATTTGGACCCAGAGACCCACATCCAGGAAACATATGTGAAGATGTAGGGAGTAGACGACCACCTATAAGAAAGAGGTCTGGAACAGATTCTCCCTCGCGGTCCTCACAAGGAACCATCCCTGCCCACACCTGGGTCTTACGCTTCTAGACTCCAGAATGGAGACAATAAAGTTCTGTTTTTTGAAGCCACCCTCTCTATGCTCTTTTGTTATGGCCGCTTGTGCTAAGACAAAAGCTGCAATGGAAAGGTTTCTATTTTGTTATTATGGATTATTTTTTTAAGTTTATTTATTTATTTTGAGAAACAGAGAGGGAGAAAAAACGGGGAAAAGGCAGAGAGAGAGAGGGGAGAGAGAATCCCAAGCAGGCTTTGAGCTGTCAGCGCAGAGCCCGGTGTGGGGCTTGAATTCACAAAACTGTGAGATCATGACCTGAGCCGAAATCAAGAGTCAGTCACTTAACCGACTGAGCCACTGGGGTGCCCCATGGATTATTTTTTATTATGAAATCTTAGGAGTGTAATTGATATGTGTATTAACGTTTTTAGGGCTTTTAAACAAAGTAAGTTGCCAGCTTTCCCTCTAAAGATTACCTATTTATACTTCCACCAGAAGCACATGCCTTCAAGCCTCCACTGCTGATTTAAATTTGCCATTCTGTGTAGATTTGAGAGGAAATTGGTGTGGTAAATGACTGAGTTTCCATCTTGGCCGGAATCTCCAAGAAATAACTGTATTTTAATGTTTTATTAGGTAATCACTTAATGACTGTTTCCAATCAACACCCCCCCCCAAAATGCATTTATTTAAAACATCTTCAGGAAATGCTAGGAAAATCTGAGCGAATGAGGAAGACACCCATCACAAGTTGATACAGAAGCCATATTAGATGACCACACAAGTTTAGATGTTAAGCCAGATTAGTTATAATTGTGACTAGGATTCATCACATCCTATGGTCTCATTCTAGGGAAATCAGAGACATCATATAGTATACAATCTAGAAGAAACATGGCTAAATTTCCCTGGCTTGTAAAATTAGTGCCTCATTCAACTTGAACCTATTCCAATTATCAACTATCTTCCTAATGGGGGATGGTTTCAATAGAAGAAGTAGACTGTTCCCAAGCTCTTCCCAAACCATTAGAAGCATATCTAGTAAGCAGTAAAGCAGCTGACAATTCCAACTTTGTCTTGTACAAAAATAAGACTATTAAAAGTAATAGCGGAAGGCAGTACTGATATATCAAATTACATATTTTTAAGGTATTTAAATTTGATTACTAATAGTATAAATATCACTCTTGTTTGTTCTTCCTACAGAAATTAATTCTGGATGTAGGATTACATTAGGGTTTTTTTGTTTTGTTTTAAGTTTATTTATTTTAAGAGAGAGGAAGAGAAAGCATGTGAGTGGTGGAGGGGCGGAGCGACAGAGAATCCCAAGAAGGCTTCATGCTGTCAGCACAGAGTCCAGTGCTTCAGGGCTGGATCTTACAAACTGCAAGATCATGACCTGAGCTGAAATCAAGATTTGGATGCTTAACCAACTGAGCCACCCAGACACTCCAACATTAGGTTTTCATTTAATACAGATCCACTACAAGCTAGAAAAATCACTTTATCTGGCCTTCAAGCATTTCTAATAAATAGCAGTTTCAGCTCTTTGCAGGTTACACCAGATTTGAACTTGTATTCCCGAATTGTAAAATCTAGCTCTTAATTAGCTCAAAATTTGAGATTCAGTTTCCTAGTCTACGTCTGTACCTTGAGTACATTTCAATATACTTCATATATGTAGAGTGTAAGTCGTTCGGATATTAGGTTTTAAGGTTTTCAGACTTGGATTAAAAACCGAGCTCTGTCACCTACTGGCCTTATGACCTTGGACAAGTTTCATAAACACTATTTGGCTCAGTGTCTCATTTTTTTAAATAAAAATAATAATAACAGTAACTACTTTTTAGGGTTGTGGATTAACATATAGATAGATAGATAGATAGATATAAAGTTCTTAGAATAGTGCTTGGAACATTATTCAACTGTAGCTATCATCATCATTATTATTATCATTATCAATATCTAGGGGGTTTTTTTAAAGCTACAAAGCAAAACTCAATCATTTTGACCTTGCAAGCCACCTTCGAAAGTGTATAATTCTTCATTGTAAAGATAATTGTACCACTTGCAACATTGTGCTCACTGTAAATGCAAGCATCTGGGGTTTCATTATTCTCTCCCTTCTGCAGTGATCCCAGTTGGGGATTGGATATCTTGGGAAAACAGTGTCTCTTGGGATGCTAATATGTGTTCGTGGGAGTGGAGGAAAGGTTCTGTGCTCAGATAAGTTTTGGAATGCTGAGGAAACAAAATTAAAAGAATATTTTTATCACAGGCTCTAAAAAGATACGCTATATGTAGTGTTTCCAAATGCATCTGGAACCACACTAGGAAATGCTACCATGGGTAGTAAATGGATCCCAACCATTGAGAGTCTCAGGCTATGTTTTTAATGTTACTATTTATATCCCTGAATACTTTTAATTGTATTTTAGTACCAGTTGATTAAGAAAATACTTGACAGAAAGATACCATTATTCAAGTAATATGGTTAAATTTATTTATATTTTCCTCAAAATATCTATGTCTACATTGAACATAGTGCCATCAATTTTGTGTGTGTGTGATCATGTGATTCATTCATTTTACAAACTCATTTCTTAGAATTCTCATAAGTTTTAAGGTTTCTGCCAATAACTTCATGGTCCAAGGGTGAGAACTAATGTTTCTCAATCCTCACTCTACACTGGGACTCATCTGGGAAGCTTTAAAAAATACAATTTAGATGCCTAGATATTGCTCAATAGATATTGGCATCTGTGTGGTCTCTGGGGGCCTGGGCATTACTGTCTTTACAGCTCTGCAGGTCATTTCATTGTGCAAGTCATAGCACAACATTGCTGGTTCTAGGTGTTAGTGAAGTGAGTCAGATCAGGGACCTATTTCATACCATGATCAACATATAGGATGTCACAGACCTAATATAAATTTTAAAAGTTTCTACAGTATATGGTCATAACCGAATAGCTTCTGCTGTAGGAGACGGAATGAGGCTCAGGGGTAAAATTTTTAGCATTGGTAACCAAAATATGTACCTTGAGAATACAAAGATCTGCTATATCCTAGAATATATTTGCCTGTTATCCTATGTGAACCACAACATCCATAGTTCATAGTCATCTTTTGTGTTGAGTTGTCTTACAGATGTATCAGAAAGGGCGCTTTGCTCTTCATTCCATATTGCCTGGCTCCACTTTCTCCAGATATTCACAAACATATCCTAGTTGCCTTTATACAATGAATATTCTTTCATACTTATCTTGACATTTTTGTGTTATTTGGTCATGTTAGTCGATCTTTTTTTTAAACTTTTATTAGGGTATAATTGACCTACAACTAACTGCACATATTTCAAATGTGTCCGATAAGTTGGACTTCTGTCTACATCTGTGAAGCCATACTGGCCAACTCTTTCCTTCCTTGCTTTCTTGACACAGCTCTCTTCATTTTCGTCCTGCCTCTTAGCCACTTCTTTTTAATTTTACTTCACGGTATCGTTTCCTTCCCTTGTACCTTAAATATCGGTGTTCTCTAGGGATGATGCGTTCACTTCAGTCATATATTTAAGCAATTACAGTATATATGTTAAAATACTGTATTCGTGTACAAGGGCCGCCGTAACGAAGTGGCACAGTCTAGGCTACTTAAACAAGAGACATTTATTTTCTCATAGTTCTTGAGCCTGGAAGTCCAGATCAAGATACTGACAGGGTCGTTTCCTTCTACAGCCACTCTCCTTGGCTGGCAGATGGCCACCTTCTCACTGAGTCCTCACATGTTCACTCCATGGTCTCTGTGTTGTCTGTGTCCTAATCTTCTTTCCTTATAAGTACATCAGTCATGTTGGATCAGATCCCACCTATATGACCTCATTTTAACTAAGTTACCTCCTTGAAGGCCCTATATCCAAGTACAGTCACATTCTGAGGTATTGGGGATTGGAATTTCAACGTATGAAATGTACAGGGACAAAATTCAGCTCACAACATGCACTATGATAGGAATGTGAATGCATATTGTTAGAAGAAAGTGCACATTTCCAGATTCGGTCAATGATAAATGGAGTCCTGGAAAATGAAAAGGAATCAACTAAAGAATAACAAGAGGGAGTAGGGGGGAGATAGAAAGGTAATATTAGGTAGAAGGAATAGCATATACGTTGGCACTTTTGGAATGCTGTAAGTGATACTTTATATCTAGAACATAAAGTTCAAGAGGATATGTGGCCTTTGATAAGCAGTTAGATGTCTGGAGACATTTTTCTTTTCGAAGTCCCCTTCCCATTCCTTATACTTCCAGATTGATCTCAACTACTCCAGTTGTTTCAACTGTACTAATAATATCTACTTCTCTAAATCTATCTCAAACCTGTCTATTGAACTCCAGACCCTTCAGTTAACTGTCTTTGAGAGGTCACTTTTTTAGATATCCCCCAGGCACCTCAAACTGAAAATTGAAATGTCAAAAAGGTCTTTCTCTCTCTTCAAATTTGTTGCTTCTTGAGAATTGATTTTCTTATCAAATAATACTGCTTTTTTAGGTATTGAGTTTTTCATTTTAATTGCAGTATCATTGACATACAGTGTTTTATTAGTTTCAGGTGTATAATATAGTGATTCAATAATTCCATACATTATAGAGTGCTCATCACAACAAGTGAAGTCCTTAATCCTCATCGCCTATGTCACCCATCCCCCTGCCCACTCCACCCTGGTAACCATTGTTTGTTCTTTATACTTAAGAGTCCAATTCTCGGTTTGTCTGTCTGTCTCTCTCTCTCTCTCTGTCTTTTTCCTTTGATCATTTGTTTTGTTTCTTAAATTCCACATATGAGTGAAATCATATGGTATTTGTCTTTCTCTGACTGACTTATTTCACTTAGCATTATATTCTTTAGCTCCATCTGTGTCATTGGAAATGGCAAGATTTCTTGCTTTTTTATGGCTGAGTAATATTCCTCTGTCTGTCTGTCTATCTATCTATCTATTTATCTATCTCACATCTTCTTTATCCATTCATCTATTGATAGACACTTGGGCTGCTTCCATATCTTGGCTATTATAAATAATGCTTCTATAATCATAAGGGTGCATGTATCCCTTTGAATTAGTGTTTTTGTGTTCTTTGCATAAATCCCTAATACCCAGTAGTGTGTGATTGTTGCATCATAGGGTAGTTCAATTTTTAACTTCTTGAGGAACCTCTATACTATTTTCTACAGTGGTTTCACTAGTTTGCATTCCCACCAATAGTTCAAGAGGGTTCCTTTTTCTCTGCATCCTCACCAACACAACACCTGATGTTTCTTGTGTTGTTGATTTTAGCCGTCCTGACAGGTGTGAGGTGATATCTCATTGTGGTTTTGATTTGCATTTCCCTGATGATGAGTGATGTTGAGCATCTATTGGCCATCTGGATGTCTTCTTTGGAGAAATGTTTATTCAAACTTGCTGTTTTTTAGTTGGATTATTTGTTTTGGGGATGTTGAGTGTAAGTTCTTTATGTATTTTGGATACTAACCCTTTATTGGATATATCCTTTGCAAATATCTTCTCCCGTTCGGTAGGTTGCCTTTTAGGTTTTTGGTTTTTTTCCTTGATGTGCGGAAGCCTTTTATTTTGATGTAGTCTCAATAGCTTATGTTTGCTTTTATTTACCTTGCCTCAGGAGACTTGTCTAGAAAAATGTTGCTACAGCAGATGTCAGAGAAATTACTGCCTGTCCTCTCTTCCTGAATTTTTATGGTCTCACATTTGGGTCTTTAATCCATTTTGAGTTTATTTTTGTTTATGGTGTGAGAAAGTGGTCCAGTTAAATGATACTCTTATTTACTGAATAACTAAAACCAGAAACTCAGATATAATCCTGACTACTTATTCTTACCCATTCATTTCTAGTAATCATTCAATGCTATGGATGCTACATATGCTTTTAAATTCATCTTCACTTCACCATCCCCACTTAACTGCTGATCCTCATGGATCTTTGCCATTAGGCAAATTACTTGACCAGCAGGTCCAGTGGGGATCTGATTATCCTTGATTGAGATTATACATTCCACCAAGGCACATAGATAAACAATTCTGGACTCTAAATGAGCATATGATATATGACAATAATATTAAAATTCAATTATTGATGACTACCATTTATGGAATATTCATGATGTGACAGATATTGCATTAGGTACTTTGCAAACTCACAAAAAAATTGTGTAAATTGAATAGTATATCTCTTTTGAAAAAGAATGAATTCAAGCCTATAAATGTTCACCACCACAAGACATCTATCATACTTAATTATCACTATGTGTAAAGTATTTCTAATGAGAAAAAATTTCTTACCAATGGAAAAATGACAACAAAAGTGTGTCTCATTTTAATACTACGATATATTATTGTAATTCTAGAAAAACAATAATTCTTTTCTGACCTGGCCATGATTTTTCTATCTACACTATAGAAAATCGCATTCTTAAATTTAGCCAATGAGGCACTATGAAGAAGATAATTTATAAGATGGATAATTTCATAATAAATATATCAGCTTAAGTGCCTTAAAATTGGAAATTAGTTTTCCCATGGTGTAGGAATCTAAATGGATTATAATATACATAGATGAGGAATAGCAGGCATCTCCAACTTTACTGAGAATAGTTTCCCCTTAAATTACTCTTGCAAAAGTCAATAATAGAAGCTATTTGCTGCCAGAAATATATTTAGAGAAACTGCCATTTATTATAATTAAAGTGATTTATTTGCTTGCTAGTTTATTTGGCTGAGGATTTTCTTGAAATTGAGGACAAACTGGAAATGTAATTTACCGATATATACAGTATTACAGCATATTTCATACTCTGAAGCTTTTTAAAGTGTTTTTCAAATATCAGTGGTAAAAATACCCTGTTTACGCTAGATATTGAAAATGTGGGTTATTTAAAGCAGAGCTGGGTGTCAGAATTCATGCTAAAGCCAGTTATAACTGGTTCAGGGATGGTCCTGGCAATTTAATAATCACCACTCATCACGAAAGAATCAATGAAGAACTAAATTCCATGGGACATTAAGGATTTTTCTATGTTGGCCACTTATCAACCTGAAGAAGGAAATTCAGAGATAGTTGTTGCACTGTGTATGCTTCATGAGCATAGAAATCAAGTATTGTGGGTTTTTTTCTGATGGATACGTCAAGTTTCTCTGAACGCTGAGTTTGAAACCGGGTGATGCCACTTGTTAGCTTTATGAGCTTAGGGAAATGATTTGCCTCTCTCAGACTGAAGCTCGGTCTTCTCACCTATGAAATGGGGATAATCATAAACTTCCTCGCAACTTTGCTGTGAGAAAAAGATGACTTAACGTATATAGATTGCTTAGCAGAGCACTTGACATATTTTAGTTGTTCCATATTTGGTCCTTCCTAAAGTAGTCCCTGGTATTTATCTGTTCATCAGCGGCCTTCTTCTTCCTTACTAACAGAACCCCAACTTTAGTCAGGTGCCACACCCCCAGCCTCAGAGGATGAATTGCGATTGGCCTAGGCCAATGTTCCTCAACGGAGACATCACTAGCATTTTGAACGAGGTCTTTCTTACATTTCCTCCTTTTCAAATTTTGTATTGCAAGGGTCCCCCAAGTATAAGAAAATGGTAGCAGTGAATTTTTTGAGGAAGGAAGAGAATCTGTGAGAATGTGGCATGAGGTGGGAATGTACAAGCTCAGCGAAATTGTCAAAAAATAACAAAACTTATTTATATTCCAAGGGAGATGGAAAGGACCCTTGTATATCTCAGCCTGGGCTAACGATAGAAAAAGCTTCCCCTGTAAATTTGTAATCATGGATCTGCCCGCATATTAACTTTGAATTTGAATGTTTAATATCCATTTTATCTGGGAACTGCCAAGCTGACAAATTGACACGAAAAACTCATACAAGTCCAGTGATGCTTCCAGGCAGAAGCAAATGCAAAACTTCTCTGGAGGGACACACATTCACACCAGGACTTGCAGGATGTAGCTGCTGAAAAGAGGAAGAGTCAGAAGTCACAACAAAAAGAAAAATTAGACTCATAATAACCTCAAGTAATACATTTATCAGAAGTATGCATGTTGAAAATGGCATACATGAAAGAGGTTATCAGCACATTTCAAAACCATGCATATGAGGAAAAGAAACCCGTTTTTCATTTTGACAGGAAAAAATGCCAATAGCACTTTTAAAAATATTTTTACTGGGATATGTATAGAAGATCTTGTAACTCAATAGACTTTTTAAAGAGGTACTGTTTTTAAAATGGAAGATAGTTGTGAAGAAATTATCTAGAATAAAGCACCGAAGGTTAAAGAGATTATGGTTATGGAGTGGAGATTTAAATATTCAAAAGGGGCGCCTGGGTGGCGCAGTCGGTTAAGCGTCCGACTTCGGCTCAGGTCACGATCTCGCGGTCCGTGAGTTTGAGCCCTGCGTCGGGCTCGGGGCTGATGGCTCGGAGCCTGTAGCCTGCGTCTGATTCTGTGTCTCCCTCTCTCTCTGCCCCTCCCCCGTTCATGCTCTGTCTCTCTGTCTCAAAAATAAATAAACGTTAAAAAAAATATTCAAAAGAAGAAGAATGTTTGACATGTTTCGTAGGGTTTCAAATACTGTGACTATTTGAGGATATCATATTTGAAAACTTCTACAATTGAAAAACATTGATTCTCAGTTTCAAGAAATACATCAAGTTCCATGCAGTATTAAATAAAAATAAATCCGCACCTAGACACACGGAAATAAAATTAGGAGAAAACTGTTGATCTAGAGTTTTATACATATATAATCATTCAAGAGTGGGCCAAATTAAATACTTTTGCAGATAATGACTGAGAATTTTTCATTACCAGACTACCATTACAATAGTAAGAGATGAACTTCATGAAAGAGAAAACTGAAGCTTGAAAGCCCTGAGACACTAGAAGTCATGGTCAAAAAGAAATTGTTTATCGTTTTTGTTAATCTAAAGAAGCATTGACTTAACAAAAGCATTAATAGTGAAAATTACCAACACATTACATAAAAATAATATGTCAGATGTAAGGGTGACTTAAAGATTCAATTGATTTAAGTTGGTTTGGGTTGGAAATAACCAATTACTTTACTAAAAGAGCCTTAAACAGTTGGAAGTCATTATTATTTTGTATATCATGAAGTCCAGAGATGGATAGTCCATGAGTTGTAACAGCAGCCCGATTATGCAATTGAGGACATAAGCTGTCTTCCTCATTGTGCTGTTTCTTCCATAGTACATGTCTGCTCTTTTCCCCCATGGTCCGAATAACTCAAGTACGATGTTCTCACACAAGCACATTCTTACGCAGAAAGAAAGAAAGCAGTGAACACTATCTTCTCTTATGTTTCTGTCTTTTTATCAGGTCAGGACATCCTTTCCAGTAGTTTGAGAGCAGACTTTTATTTATAGCCCATTGGCCATAACCAATCATTGGCAAAGAGAATGTTATTTTCCTGTCTCACTTAGACTAATCATGATTATCACCTTGTGATAGACTCGCCATCCTTGAACTTATTTTGCTCAATATTTGAATAAAACCCTGGCTCTTTTAGAAAGAAAGAAGAGGAAAGAATGCATCCCCGTAGTTTAGGCAACGAAAATAGCCTGCCTAAGTATTCTAAGGTCCTTATAGTCTTCCAGAGGAGGAGAGAGGTGTTGGCTAACTTTAGACTTTAGATTAATTAGACATACTAAAAATTTAAGGATACATGCTATGGATATAAACAAAACATATAACTTCCAACCCATGGGAGAATAAAAAGAAATTTAAAAAAAGCAGTTCAATCCAGTAGAAAGCAGTTAAAGAGGTACATAGAGCGCTAGGCACAGTTTTATAGACAGGAAAGAGTTTTGTGCCCTAGCTCTATCAGTGACTGGTTGTTTACTGGACAGTTACTTCTCTATGGTACTTGGTTTTCCTAAATGTAAAGTTAAGTGGTTGTTCTGAATGACTTGTAAGGTCCTTTGCCGTTCTAACAGTCAATGAAACAAATACGTGGTTTTTGGAAGTGGTATTCATTAGTTTGTAGGCACTAGAGAATATCATCCCCCTTCTTTGAACTACACATCGACTTGCAGCATATCTTTATCAGTACCTGTGCACTTGAAAATTCTAGGAGCATCCAGGAACAGAAAACATTGTTTTAGACTTGCTTAATTGAAACTCCACAAATGTCGTGCCTTAATAAATAAAATTACTCTTTCCCCTTCCCATCTTCCAAATTATTTCTTGTTGCAAAACAAAGTCACATTACTAATTCTTCCATTATTGCATATCTTGGAATTTAAATTAATTAAAGGAATGACCCCAAAGAAAATCCTGAAATCCTCAAAGGTTGTCTAGTTTCTCCAAATTTCACCTCTTTGCATTTTGTCTTTGTTCCATGTTGGTAAAAATCTATTTTAGCATCACCCTAAGCTCTCCTGCGCCTCCTTAAACCTTTCTTTGGATATGGCATTGTTTTCCTTTTAAAGCACTTCTCCATTGCATGTACACAAAGAATAAAAGTATAAGTTGTCAACAAAGCAGGCAATTAAAATAAGACCTGTTAACTATCAAGAGAAGATTTTACAAAGCAAGAAATAAAGCAGAAAATGCAGGTGTCAAAATGATTGACCAGCCTTTACCTGAGAATTGACTATACCTAAATATGTACAGAAAAGGTGCTACACGATGGTAGAAAGGCATTGGAATCTTATTAAAATAACCCAAGAAAAATCTGTTTATGCAGTGCTGGAGATGTTTTGATTAGAAAAACAGAATTCAGGGGCGCCTAGGTGGCTCAGTTGGTTGAGCATCTGACTTCAGCTCAAGTCATGATCTCACGTTTGTGAGTTCAAGCCTTGCATCAGACTATGTGCTGACAGCTCAGAGCCTGGAGCCTGCTTCCGATTCTGGGTCTCCCTCTCTTTTTGCCCCTCCCCTGCTTGTGCTCTGTCTCTCTCTCAAAAATCAACAAACATTAAAAAACAAAACAAACAAACAAAAACAAAGAAAGACAGAAGTTCAGAGTCCCCTGAGGGGTTAAGTTTCTGACTTCAGCTCAGGTCATGATCTCGTGGTTCATGAGTTCAAGCCCCATATCGTGCTCTGTGCTCACAGCTTGGAGCCTGGATCCTATTTCAGATTCTGTGTCTCCCTCTCTATCTCTGCCCCTCGCTGCTCACGCTCTCTCTCTCTCTTTCTCTCAAAAATACAATAAAACATTAAAAAAAAAAAAGAAATTCTGATTAGACCAATAACAAGTAAGGAGATTGAATCAGTAATCAAAAACATCCCCCCAAAAAAGATTCCAGGACCAGATGGCTGCATGATTAATTTTACCAAATATTTAAAGAAGAATTAGGGGCACCTGAGTGGTTCAGTCAGTTAAGCATCTGACTTCAGCTCAGACCATGATCTTGGGGCTTGTGGATTCAAGCCCCACATTGGGCTCCATGCTGACAGTGTGGAGCCTGCTTGGGATTCTCTCTCTCCCTCTTTGCCCCTCCTTCACTCACACTTTCTTTCTCTCTCAAAAATAAATAAATAAACTTAAAACAAAAAGAATTAATGGGGGCACCTGGGTGGCTCAGTCGGTTAAGTGTCTGACTTCAGCTCAGGTCATGATCTCGCGGTCCGTGAGTTTGAGCCCCGCGTCGGGCTCTGGGCTGATGGCTCAGAGCCTGGAGCCTGCTTCCGATTCTGTGTCTCCCTCTCTCTCTGCCCCTCCCCCATTCATGCTCTGTCTCTCTCTGTCTCAAAAATAAATAAACGTTAAAAAAATTAAAAAAAAAAAGAATTAATGCCAGTCCTTCTCAAACTCTTCTAAAAATCTGAAGGAAGAGAACACTTCTCAGCTCATGTTACAAGGCCAGCATTACCCTGATACCAAAGCCAAAGCCAGATACAAGAAAAGAAACCTACAGGCCATTACTCCTGATGAATATAGATGCCAAATCCTCAAGAAAATACTGGCAAATTGAATTTATCAACACATTAAAAGGATCTTATACACTGATTAAGTAGGATCTATTCCTGGGATACAAGGATGGTTCAACAATAGGCAAATGAATAAATGTGACACATCACATTACTAGAATGAAACATAAAAATCACATGGTCATCTCAATAGATGCAGAAGAAGTATTTGACAAAATTCAATGTCCTTTCATGATAAAAATCCTCGACAAAATAGGTACAGAAGGAATGTACCTCAACATAATGAAAGACATATATGCCAATCCCACAGCTAACATCATACTTAATGGGGAAAGATTGAAAGCTTTTCCTCCAAGATCAGGAAAACAGTGCCCCCTTTCACCAGTTCTATCCAACATAGGACTGGGAGCCCTAGCCAGAGCAATTAGTCAAGAAGAAGAAATAAAGGACATCCAAATAGGAAGGAAAGATTTCTCATATAAGTGAAATTGCAGATGATATGGTTTTATATAAAGAAAACACTAAAGATTCCATGAAAAAATTGTTGGAGCTAATAAACGAATTCAGTAAATTTGCAGGATACAGAACAACATACAAAAATCAGTTATGTTTCTAGACACTGGCAATGAACTATCTGAAAAAGAAATTAAGAGAATCACCCTACTTACATTATGATCAAAAATAATAAAATACTTAGCAATAAATTTGACTAAGAAAGTGAAAGATCTATGTACTCTGAGAACTAGAAAACACTGATGAAAGAAATTAAAGAAAACAAAAAAAAGATATTCTGTGTTCATGGATTAAAAGAATTCATATTGCTAAAATATTTATACTATTTTAGCAATCTATAGATTCAATTCATTCCCTATCAAAATTCCAATGGCATTCTTCATGGAAATAGAAAACAGTCCTAACACTTATAGGGAATTTAAATGGAACCTGAATGGCCAAAAACATTTTTGAGAAAAAAAAAGAACAAAGCTAGAGCCATCACACTTCTGGTTTAAAACTATATTATAAAGCTATAGTAATCCAAACAGTGTGGTACTGCTATAAAAACAGACATAAACAACAATGGAATAAAGGGTCCAGAAATAAACCTACACATGATATGGTCAACTAATCTTTGACAAAGATGCCCAGAGTACACAATGTGGAAAAGGTAGTCTCTTCAATCAATGGTGTTGGGAAAACTGGTATCCATGTGTAAAAGAATGAAATTGGATCCTTATCTTACATCAAATTAACTCAAAATGAATTAAAGGCTTAAATGTGATACCTGAAATTGTAAAACTCCTAGAAGAAAACATAAGGGAAAATCTTCTGGAAAATCTGTCTTGGCAATGATTTTTTTTGGAAACAACACCAAAGGCACAGGCAATAAAGCAAAATTAAACAAGTGGGATATGTAGAACCCAAAAGCTTCTGTACAGGAAAGGAAACAATCAACAAAATGAAAAGCAAAGCAATGGAATGGGAGAAAATATTTTCAAAGCACATATCCAATAAGATGTTAATATCCAAAATATGTAAGGAACTCCTACAACTTAATAGCAAAAAATAAGTAATCCAATTTAAAAATGGGCAAAAGCGTGAATAGACATTTCCTCGTGGAAGACAGGCAAATGACCAACAGGCATATGAAAAGGTGCTCAACAACATGAATCATCAGGGAAATGCAGATCAAAACCACAATGCAATATCACCTCACACTAGTTAGAATGGCTATTATCAAAAAGACAAGAGATGGGGTGCTGGGTGGCTCAGTTCAGTTAAGCGTCTGACTCTTGATTTCCACTCACGTCATGATCTCAGTTTGTGAGATCAAGCCCTGTGTTGGGCTCTGCACTGACAGTGCAGAACCTGCTTGAGATTCTCTCTCTGCCCCTCTCCCACTTGCTCTCTCTCTCTCTTTCTCTCTCTCTCTCTCTCAAAATAAATAAATAAACATTTAAAAGAAAAAGACCACAGATAACAAGTATTAGTGAGGATGTGGATAGAAGGAATCTCTGTGTACTATTGGTAGGAATGTAAATTATTCCAGCCATTATGGAACACAGTAGCGAAGTTCCATAAAAAACTTAAAATAGAATCTCCATATGTCCTAGTAATCTCACTTCCAGATATAATCAGTAGTCTTAAATTTACATATTCAAAGGAAATGAAATTAGTATCTCAAAGGCAAATCTGCACTGCCATGTTCATTTCAGCATTATTCATAATAGCCAAGATATGGCAACAATGTCAGTGCCCATCAGTGGATGAATAAAGAAAATACAGTCTGTGTATTTACAATGGAATATTATTCAGCTTTGAAAAAAGGAGATCCTGCCATTCAGTACAACGTGGATGAACCCCGAGGATATTATACTAAGTGAAATAAGCCAGACACAGAAAGACAAATAATGATCTCATTTATATGTGAAATTTTAGAAAGTCAAACTCACAGAACCAGAGAACAGATTGGTGATTACCAGGGGCTAAGGGTGTGGCAAAAATGGGGAGATGTTGGTCAAAGGGTACAACCTTTCAGTTGTAAGATCAATAACTTCTGAGGATCTAATGTATAGCATGGTGACTATAGTAGAAATTTGGCAAATTTTGGCAAACATTGTAACTCTGTGAGGTGATGGATATGTTAATTAGCTTTATTGTGGTAATTATTTCACAATGTATATGTATGTTAAATCATCACATTGTATACCTTAAATATAGACAATTTTTATATTTCAGTTATACCGCAGTGAGGCTGGGAAAACTTAAATAACATGCTTGTACTAAGCTAATTTATACTAAAACTAGATATTTTTAATGTTAAATGTTTTATACTATTTTTAAGTGTTTACATTACATGTTATAAGCATCGCATATGTCTATATTCTATTTAATCACCTTACTTCACTCACTGAAATCATTTATAATCCTTTAAATTCCACTTTTAGCAAGTCATGTAAATAGAATTTGAACATGAGAAAATTAAAATATCGAAAAGCACCTAATTGTTTTTATTTTATTTTATTTTTCAGGGAACAGAATAGTTTTATTTTATTTATTTTGTATCATTTTTTTATGAATTTCTTTTTTATTCAAGTATAAATAACGATGTTATATTAGTTTCAGGTACACAGTATAAAGATTTAACAATTCAAAAACATTTCTCAATGTTCATCAAGATAAGTGTTCTCTTAATCCCCTTTGTCTATTTCACCCATCCCCCAGTCACCTCCACTCTGGCAACCACTAATTTGTTTCTATATTTAAGAGTGTAGGGGCACCCGGGTGGCTCAGTCAATTAAGCATCCGACTTCAGCTCAGGTCATGATCTTGCGGTTTGTGAGTTCGAGTCCCACATTGGGCTCTGTGCTGACAGCTCACAGCCTGGAGCCTGTTTCGGATTCTGTGTGTGTGTGTCTCTGTCTCCCCCTGTCCCCAGCTCACACTCTGTCTCTGTCACTCTCAAAAATAAATAAATGTTAAAAAAAAAAAAAAGAGCATGGGTTGTTAGTCTTTTTTTCTTTGCTTGTTTGTTTTGTTTTTTTCAGTTCCATGTATAAGTGAAATCATATGGTATTTGTCTTTCTCTGACTTTTTTTCACTGAGGATTATACCCTCTAGGTTCATCTGTGTTGTTACAAATGGCAAGATTTCATTCCTTTTCAATGGCCGAGTAATAGTCCCTCTTCCTTATCCATTCATCTGTGGATAGACATTTAGGTTGCTTCTGTATCTCGGCTATTGTATGTAATACTGCAGTAAACCTAGGGGTCCATACATATTTTTGAGTTAGTGTTTTAATTTTCTTTGGGTAAATTCTCAGCAGTAGAATTACTGTATCATATGGTAATTCTATTTTTAATTTTTGAGGCACCTTACTGTTTTCTACAATGGCTACACCAACTGATTTTCTGTCTGGATGATCTATCCATCGACATAAGTGGGGTGTTAAAGTGCCCTACTATTATTGTATTACTATCAATTTCCTCCTTTATGTTTGTTAATAATTAGGTATTTAGGTTCTCCCATGTTGGCTGCATAAATATTTGTAATTGTTATATCCTCTTGTTGAATTGTTCCCTTCATCATTATATAGTATCCTTCTTTGTCTCTTTCTGTTTCTTTAAAGTTATTTATTTAGAGAGGGAGAGCACGTGCACATAAGCAGGAGAAGAGTAGAGAGGGAGAGAGAGAATCCCAAGCAGGCTCTGCACTGTCAGTGCAGAGCCCATCACGGGGCTTGATCCCACAAACTGTGAAATCCTGACCTGAGCCAAGATCAAGAGTTGGATGTTTAATTGACTGAGCCACTCAGGTGCCCTCTTCTTTGCCTCTTGTTACAATCTTTGTTTCAAGGTCTCTTTTGTCCAATATAAGCATGGCTACCTCAGGTTTTTTTTTGCACTTCCATTTGCATGGTAAATGTTTTCCCATCCCTTTATTTTCAATGTACATGTGTCTTTAGGTCTGAAGTGCGTCTCCTGTAGGCACCATATAGACACATCTTGCTTTTTTATCCATTCAATCACCCTATCTCTTTTGATTAGAGCATTTAGTCCATTTACATTCAAAGTAGTTATTGACAGATATATATTTATTGCCATTTTGTTACTTGTTTTTCAGTTGTTTTAGTAGTTCTTTATTCCTTTCTTCTCTTGCTTACTTCCCTTGTGGTTTGATGGCCTTCTTGGTGATATGCTTGGATTCCTTTCTCTATTTTTTGCGTAACTATTACAATTTTTTTTAATGTTTATTTATTTTTGAGAGAGAGGGAGAGACAGAGCGTGAAGAGGGGAGGAGCAGAGAGATAGGAAGACAGAATCAGAAGCAGGCTCCAGGCTCCGAGCTGTCAACAAAGAGCCCGACCCGGGGCTCGAACCCACAGACCGCGAGATCATGCCTGAACCGCAGTCAGACGCCCAACTGACTGAGCCACCCAGGCACCCTTCTATTACAAGTTTTTGATTTGTGGTTACCATTAGGCTCATGTATAACATCTTATGCATATAGCAATCTATATTAAGTAGATGGTCACTTAATTTTGAACCCATTGTAAAAAATGATGGTTAGATGCCACTGAAGTAGATGGAAGTGGCTTAACCGTATGCATGTTGTCTAGCCTGAGGGCCTCTTCCATTCTTGTCTAGGGGAGTTCTAACCTTCTCTCCTTTCATACAACACTGAAGCCATAATTTTAAATAGGGTTGTTTATTTGCAGAATCTGACCTCATTTCCATACATCACACTAATACTCAGTTACGTTGCATGAAGGGTATAATGGCAAATAAGGTAAAAAATATGGCAAGCACTTGTGAAGTGACTTGATTTATAATTTATAATAATTGTGATAATAATATCAATAATAATAATACCAATCATCTTGTAAAATTGGAAACCATCCCTCTTCTAATGGTGGGAAACTCTGAATAAAAAAGATGATATTGAGGGGTGCCTGGGTGGCTCAGTTGGTTAAGCATCTGGCTTCGGCTCAGGTCATGATCTCACAGTTTGTGAGTTCAAGCCCCACCTCAAGCTCTCTGCTGTCAGCATGGAGCCCACTTTGGATCCTCTGTCTCCCTGTCTTTCTGCCCCTCCCTCAGTTGCTCTTTCTCTCTCTCTCTCTCTCTCTCTCTCTCTCTCTCTCTCAAACATAAATAAACATATATAGATTTTTTTTTAAAAAAAGATGATATTGAGATTTGCACTTGTGGTAGCCAGGCAACACCCTTGTGTATCTCATAAGATTGGCTTGTGCAGCCAATAAAATATGGTAGAACTAATGGCATGTCACTTCTGAAATGATGTTATGAAAGACATTGTAGCAGTCTCTCTCTCTCTCTCTCTCTCTCTCTCTCTCTCTCTCTCTCTCTCTCTCCCTTTCTCTCTCACATTACTTACTCTGGGGGAAGTCCTATGCCATAAAGTAAACAACTGTATGAGAAGGTCTGTCTCTTGAGGAACCAAAGAATCTTCCCCAAATCTAGGTCTGTGGACTTAGAAGTGAATTCTCCAAGCTCAATCAAGTCTTCAGATGATTGTCGCCCTGGTGGGCTTCTTGTCTGCAACCTCCTGAGAGACCTGAGCCAGAACCTCCCAGCTAAGCTGCTCCCAGATTATTGACACTCAGAAACTTCGTGACATGATCATCTGCTAATTTAGGGATAATTTGTTACACAGCAATAGGTAACTAATACAGGATTTGGTAACTGGAAGTGCGGCAATGCTGTAACACACACCTAAAACACATGAGTGGCTTTGGGAAAATAATAGTATTTTCCAGGGTTCTGTTTTCAGTTCAAATGTTCTTACTCTACACGCTCTTTTCTTCGTGATCTCATCTACCCTCACGGATTTAACTCTAATCTATGTATGGCTGACTCCAAAGCCTGTATTTCCAGTGTAGATACTTCGTCTGAATTCCATGCTCCTCTTGCCAACTTCCTACCTAGCATTTCTACACAAACTTCCAATAAGCACCTATAGCTAAGCATGGCATTTATGGAACTTATCATCTCTGCTTCCCAGGTCAGCTCCTTGTCCTATATACTTTGTCTCAGATTGGGACACATTCTCCTCAGTCACCCATTCTAGAAACCTAGTTTTTTTTTTTTTTTTCATGTTCCACATTTAAACTCTTATCCCACTGATTTAAACTCTTCAGTATTTCCTAGATTTGCACACTTGGCACATCCCTTCTAAATAAGTCTTCCCTACTTTCTTCTCTCATCTGAATGATTGCAACTGTCACCTAACTGGATGTACTAGCTCCAAGCTTGCTCCTATAAAATCCATTTTCCACCCAATAGCCAGTATTATGTTTCTAAATTGCATATATGATCATCTTATCCTTTGCTTAAACCCTTTCAGTGGATATTTATGTCCCTCTGGATAAAGTCCAAATCCCTCACTGTGTTTCAAACGGTTCCTGTGGTCTTACCCTTAACTATATTCCCAGATTAACTTATTGCTTACCTATCTCTCAGTGCACACTTGAACAAAAGTGGCTTTTATATTTTTTCAAGCACAGGACTTTTTTTGCCATTATGCTTTTGTATATATTTCCTCTACTTAAAATGTCATTGCCTTAACTTTCAGTGTAGTTTACTCCCCTTCTTTTAGGAATAAGGTATAATAATGTCCTCTGGGTAACTACAGTGCATTTCTTTTCCAGAATGGTTTCTGTAGCCCTCCCTGACCCTCTCATAGTCCCTGGAGCACATCTTATCATAATAAAATTTTTCTTTTATTAAAATTGTCTGTTTTCATGAATAGCTCCATAGCAAGGCTATACTCCTTAAGGATAGGGCTTATGTCTTAATTATCTTTTATTCCAAAGGCCTAATACTGTGACTGGCACAATATAATTTTGTTTCTTGAATAATACCATCAGGAGTTGACAACTGGTTAGAGGTTATAAGCTGAGGGAAATGCTAGACAAGGGTAAAAGATGATTCAAGATGAAATTGGAATCAGTGATTCTCAAAGTTTATTATTGATAAAAATCAACTGGTAAACTTGTTAAAATGCAGATTGCCTGACCTCACCCCTACATATTTCGAATTCCTTAAATCTAAGATAAGTCTCAGGAATCTGCATTTTTAGCAAACACCCAAGTCACTCTGATGCTGAGGTTTTCTGCCCAACTATTTGGGAAACATTGGTTTAAAAAATGAAGTTTGAGGGGTGTATGTGTGGCTCAGTTGGTTGAGTGTCCATCTCTGGATTTTGGCTCAGGTCATGGTCCCAGGGTCGTTCAATCGAGCCCCAGGTCTGGCTCTGTGCTAACCGTAGAGACTGCTTAAGATTCTCTTTCTTTCTCTTTCTCCCTCTGCCCCCTCCCCCAGTCATGTGCTAGCTTGCTCTCTCTCTCACTCACTCTCTCTCTCAAAATAAATAGATCTTAACAAAAACAGAAAATGAATTTTTAAAGGAATTTAATGTCTCCGTAGTTTTATCACATATATCCATTTTTCTTATCTATTGTTTTAGGTTTTGTGGCATCTAAATAAACTTTATTGCATTTAAACACCATTCTGTCATTTCAAATATTGCATACAAAATTAAACCCCACCTTCTACTAGGAGTTCCAAAACCAAGTAAGTTTCAACTCTTCTAAATGACTAATATGGGTCTGCAGTTCACAAATAAGTCACAAAGAAAGGGCTGTCATAAACACATGTTGGGGAAATCAAATCCAGACGGTCTATAGTAATTCACGTTTGAATATTAGCCTCTTTGCTATGCTACCAACATTACTTAAAGTAAGGAGACTAAATGCCGTTCAAAGAAGGTCTAATCACACATGGATTTTTTTCAAGCTTAAGTAATCTGTTTCTTGCTGAGATTTTAGGAAATCTAAAAATCATCAAATACACAGAGACAAGGTCTTCAACAACAGCTATTTTAGAGTAATAATTTAGTTGAGAATAAACTCAATTAGAAAGATCCATGTACTCGAGTGCCTATCCAGTTGAACTCATGTCAATTTTATTTGTATATGAGCAAAGTTCATTTCTAAGATGTGGGGGGGGGGGTATTACTTCTATGCCTTTTGAAAATAGCATGGCCCCAATGTTATTGAATGGAAATGGAATAAAACATATATCCCATATTATGTTCAATAGATATTTAGAAGAAATCATTTCTGCTGAGGAGCAATTATATTCAGATGCATGGAAATTAATAAGTTAAGCTGTATGTATTTGCAGTCAAAGTATTAAAAAATCTCTTAACAACAAGAACATTAAGTAACACAGCTAGTTATTTTCAATATTGGAAAGCATAATATTGATAGAAATTTTCATTGTAATCCTCAGAACTAGACACTGAACAAACAAAAAACTGGTTATTTGCTTTGGGATACCTTGTCTGAAATTAGGATACGTTGTTATCACACACTTGTCCTTTAGTTAAGACTTCAAGTACTGAAACATCAGGTTTGTTTTATGCTGACCTAGTTAACAAAAGAAGGGACTAGAATATTATTCCACTAAAAATTCAGAATCTTAAATAGAATCAAAGTTGCTTTTATTTCAAAGAAAACAATTGTGATATATAGACTGATGGATTGAAGACCATGAAAATAAAGGTAAATAAATATATCATAAATAAATCCAATAACCAAATACAAACACAAAAAGAAAATGGAGAAAAAAACTAGATCTCCCAAAAGTCTGAGAAATAAAAATTGTAGGTGAATGAAAGCTTAGAAAGTATCCATGAAAATGATTATTTTTTAGGAACTATCAATTACCAAATTGATTATGTAAAGATAGAAAATCTGAAAAGACCAAAAACATGAAAGACATTTTTTAAGTGTAAAAATAAATTAGTTCCTAAAAGACTGAGTTAAGAAAGATTTGCCTATGAGTCATTTCATTTCTTCAAAGAATATTTTCCTCTTATTAATGTGTTTCAGAGCATAAAGAAAGAAGGAGATTAACCCAATAAATCCTATAGAACTAGTATAACCCTGTTTAAAATTTTTTAAATTTTTTATATTTATTTATTTTTGAGACAGAGAGAGATACAGCATGAACAGGGGAGGGGCAGAGAGAGAGGGAGACACAGAATCCGAAGCAGGCTCCAGGCTCCGAGCCATCAGCACAGAGCCCGATACGGGGCTCGAACTCATGGACGGAGAGATCATGACCTGAGCCGAAATCAGATGCTTAGCTGATTGAGCCACCCAGGCACCCCAACCCTGATAAAAATGTTAAGAAACATAGAAAAGATCATTTAAATTATAGCTGGATCTTATTTATGCTCACGTAAAATAGAGATGCATGAATACAATATAAAATACTGGCAACTGGATTTAGCAGTATACTGAAAATATTATATATTGTCCTTGGATTATTTATTCAGATTGTAGAAATTGTTCAGTATTTGGAAAAACCAATCATATAATTCATAACATCAATAACAGATGAAAAATAACATCAATATAATTGATACTGAAAAGAAACCAGGTTGAGGAAATTTTCTAGTTTGTTTAGTATTTTTATCATAAATCCCAGAGCTAACATACTTAATGGTGAAAGACTAAAAATTTTCCCTCGGGAAATAAGACAAGGATGTCTACTTTTCTCCAACTCTACATTGTACTGGAGACTTTAGCCAGGGAAATTCAGCCATAAAATGAAATAAAGCTATCTAGTTTGCAAAGGAAGAAATAAGAAAACTATCTCTGTTTGAAGATAAGATGATGTCGTACATAGAAAACCCTAAGTAACACACACACACACACACACACACACACACACACAGAGAGAGAGAGAGAGAGAGAGAGAGAGAGAGTCTTAGAGCTAATAAGCAAGTTCAACAAGGTTGCAGGATATAACAGCAAGATACAAAAATCAGTGTTACTTCTACACACTTTCAATGAATGATCAGAAGAAGAAATTAAGGAAAGAAGTGCATTTTGAAAGACATCAAAAAGAATCCAAAGAAGTACAACACTTGTACACTGAAAATTACAAAATGTTGTGGAAAGAAATTGAATAAGATCTAAATGAATGAACAGACATCTTATATCCATGGAGGCAAACACTTAATGTTGACAGAATGGCAACGCTCAAATTGATCTACAGATGCAATGCCATCTCTACTAAAATTCGAGCACCCTTTTTTGCAGAAATTGACGAACGAATCCTAAAATTTATATGGAAATTGATGGGACTCTGAATAGCCAAAATAATCCTGAAAGAGAATAACATAGTTGAAGGACTTACAGTTTTCACTTTCAAAAACTTCCAGAAACCTGCAGTAATAGAAACAGTGTGGTACTGGAGTCACAGTAGACATATAGATCAATTGGATGGATTTGAGAGTACAGAAATAAACCATCACATTTACAGTCAAATGCTTTTCAATAGAGTGTCAAGACCTTTCAGTAAGGAAATGTGTCTTTTCAACAAATGATGCTGGTACAATTAGATATCTACATTTACACTGTATACAAAAATCAATTCAGAACGAATAGAAGACCTACATATGAAAGCTAAAACTATAAACCTGTTAAAAGAAAACATAGGTGTACATTTTCATCACCTTGGGTTAGTTAGACAAATATTTCTTAGGTAACACATTAGAAGGACAAGACATAAATGAAAAGAAAACACAAATTAGATTTCAGCAAAACTAAAAACTTTTTGCTTCAAAGGACATCATCATCAGTAAAATGAAAAGACCACTCTCAGAATTGTAGACAATATTTGCAAATTCTAAATCTGATACGGGATTTTTTATCCAGAATATATGACCAACTGTTACAACTCAAAAAGAAAAGGATAAATACGCTGTTTTTAAAAATTAGAAAAGGCTCTAAACAGATATTTCTCCAAAGGAGATCTAGAAATGTGTAATAAATGAAAAGATGTGCAACATTACTAGTCATTAGGGAAATGCAAATCAAAGCCACAATGAGATAGCACTCCACATCTCCTAAGATGGAGATATGCAAACAGACAATAACAAGTATTGTCAAGCTTGTGGACAAATGGGAACTCACATACACTGGTTGTGGGGATGCAATATGGTGAAACTGTGATGGAAAACAGTTTGGTTATTCCTCTGTAAGTTAAATATGGAATCAGTGTATGAATCAGCAATTCCACTCCAAGGTATATGCCCAAGGAATTGAAAACCTATGTTCAAGCAAAAACTTAAACAAGAATGTTCAGAGTAACGTTATTCATGTATCAAAAAAAAACGGAAACAACTCAAATGTTTATGAACTGATGCATGGTAAACAAAAAGTGGCATATCTATATAATGGAATATTATTTGGCAATAAAAAGGAATAACAACGAAGGAATGATAGAACATGGACAAACTTTGGAAACACAATGCTAAGTGAAAGAAGTCAGACCCAAAAAGTTCACATTTATCCATATAGTATCCATTTATATGAAATTTCCGTAATAGGCACATCCACAGTGAGAAAAAGCAGATTGATGGTTGCTGGAGTTTGGAAGGAGGTGGGAATGGAAAACGCTAATGGGTACAGGGTCTCTTTGGGGGGGATGATAAACATGTTCTAAAATTGATCATGGTGATGATTGCACAACTGTAAATATACTAAAAACCATTGAACTGTAGACTTTAAATGGGTAAATCATATGGTATGTAAGTTATATTTTAATAAAGCTGGTAAAAATAACATATATAGACATCTTTTCATATCATCAGATCTCTTTTAAAATATAACTTAATGGCTTCTTAGTGTCTCTGTTATATAAATATATAGCATTTATTTAACTACTTTCCTGTTGTTGAATATTTTAAGTTTTGATTTTTTCAATATTATAATGAGTGTTTCACTGAGCATTGCGGTAGTTAGAAACTTGCATACGTCCTTTCTTATTTCCCTAGGATAAATTCCTAGAAGAAGAATTGCTGGTCTAAATACTATACACATTTTTGACTTTGGGTAGACACTGACAAATCACTTTCCACAGTGGTTATCTCACTTATCATGGCCATGTGTAGTTACGTGAAAATGCCAAGTTCCATGCACCATACCCAATGCTGGGTATTTTGTTCTACTACCACTTTTTAGTTCCCTCTTCTTTGTCCTCCTTCTCATCTCCATTCTTCTTAACATTAAAACGTATGTTACTTTCATGTACTCTTTTTAGTATGAATGGTTGAATCAGTGATGACTTTTAGGAACTTCACCAGTGACATGCTCTAGGACTTAATCTTAACATATTTCCTTTTTATCATGAAATTCAGAACACTGGTCAAGTCATAAAAGACTGACTTATCATATATTCAGATGGCATGCAGCTAACAGGAACAACAGCTGTGTGTCGCACATTCTCAATTTGTTTGCTACTTTAGTCCTCATAACATCTCTACATGGCAGCATCATTATCACTTAAGAATGAAAAACTTGATACTCGGAGAGGTAAACTCACTTAATAGGGTGGCATAGTTTTATATTTTGGATACTAACCCTTTATCAGATATGTCATTTGCAAATATCTTCTCCCGTTCCGTAGGTTGCCTTTTAGTTTTGTTGATTGTTTCCTTTGCTGTGTGGAAGCTTTTTATTTTGATGAGGTCCCAATAGTTTAGTGTTGCTTTTGTTTCCCTTGCCTCAGGAGACATATCTTGTAAGAAGTTGCTGCAGCCAATGTCAAAGAGGTTACTGCCCGTGTTCTCTGGGATTTTAATGGTTTCATGTCTCACATTTAGGTTTTGGATTTACTTTTGTGTATGGCATAAGAAAGTCATCTGATTTCATTCTTCTGCATGTTGCTGTCCAGTTTTCCCAACACCATTTGTCGGGTATTCTTTCCTGCTTTGTTGAAGATTAACTGACTATATAGTTATGGGTTCATTTCTTGGTTTTCTATTCTGTTCCATTGAACTATGTGTCTGTTTTTTTGTGCGAGTACCATACTGTTTTGATCACTGCAGCTTTGTAATATAACTTGAAGTCCGGAAGTGTGATGCCTCCAGCTTTGCTTTTCTTTTTCGAGATTGCTTTGGCTATTCAGGGTCTTTTGTGGTTCCATACAAATTTTAGGATTGTTTGTTCTAGCTCTGTGAAAAATGCTGTTGGCATTTTGTGTAGATTGCTTTGGGTAGTATAAACATTTTTACAATATTTGTTCTTCTGATTCATGAGCATGGAGTGTCTTTCCATTTCTTTGTGTTGTCTTCCGTGTCTTTCATCAGTGTTTTATAATTTTCAGAGCACAGGTCTTTCACCTCTTTGTTTAGGTTTATTCCTTGGTATCTTATTGTTTTTGGTGCAGTTGTAAATGGGTTGATTCTTTAATTTCTATTTCTGCTGCTTCATTATTCATGTATAGAAATGCAACATATTTCTATACATTGACTTTTATATCCTGTGACTTCACTGAATTTGTGTATCAGTTCTAGCAGGTGTTTGGTGGACTATTTTGGGTTTTCTGTATAGAGTATCCTGTCATCTGCAAATAGTGAAAGTTTCACTTTTTCTTTGCTGAATGGCTGCCTTTTATTTCTTTTTGTTGTCTGATTGCTAAGGCTAAGGCTTTCCGTACTTTATACTATGAGAATGGACATCACTAATTTGTTTCTGACTATAGAGGAAAAGCTCTCAGTTTTTCCCCTTTGAGGATGATATTAGCTGTGAGTTTTTCATATATGGCCTTTATTATATTGAGGTATGTTCCCTGTAAACCTACTTTGTTGAGTGGTTTTTTTTTTATCATGAATGGATATTATACTTTGTCAAATGCTTTTTCTGCATTGATTGAAATGATCATATGGTTCTTATCCTTTCTTTTATTAATGTGATGTATCATGTTGATTGATTTGTGAATATTGAAACCACCCTTGCAGCCCAGGAATAAATCGCTCTTGATCATAGTGAATGATTCTTTTAATGTACTGTTGGATTCAGCTTGCTAGTATTTTCTTGAGAATTTTTGCATCCATGTTCATCAGGGATATTGGCCAGTAATTTTCTTTTTTAGTGGAGTCTTTATAGGGTGATATAGCTTTAATTGGTAAAACAAGGGCTTGAAACTCAGGTATTTTTGGTACATGGTTCCAAATGTACATGGTTCTAAAGCATGTACATTTTCTAGTACACTGCATTTGTTTTTTAGTTCAGCAATTATTCATTGACAACCTACTATGCTCCAGGTATGCTAGTGATGACAGATGTAGTGATACATAAAAATGATATGGTCACTACTCTAGTGGAAGTTATAGTCTTATGGAAACGCACAGCAATAACTAGTCAACAAGAAAAATGCATGGTAAATTTAGATAATGATATGTGATATGAAGAAAATAGAATAAGTTAATACTAGAGAGTAACCTGAGAAGAACATTAGATAATGGGTCCTGATATACCTCTCCGAGGAGATTTGAGCTGACACTTGAAAACTAAGAACAAGTTAACTATCTGAAGAGCATGAGGAGGGATGTTCCAGGAAGAGGAAGTAATTGCAAGTACAAAAGCTTTGACACAGGAACAAACAGGATAATCTAGAAAGAGAACTAAGGGGTTGTAGACATTTGCAATTTGTTTTGGCAACACAGTGTCTTAAACACCCCCCCCCCCCTTTTTCTTTTGAGAAGTGTTCTCTTTATGAATTTTAGTGGGACACAAAGTGTGCCTCTTTCTTCAAGAGATTAAATACTAAGTATTTACCTTTCTGGCCTTTCTTGCAAAGCGTTCTTCACCAATCAGACACAATTGTTTGAAATTTTGACTCAGGAAGTAGTGTCACAAGAGGGAGAGGAAGGGAATCTTTTTCTCTTTGGCAGTCATAATGGAAATTTCTTTGTGAGATCATTTCTGAAGATGATTTAGATTGTTGTTTCTGGAAACATAGCCTGGAGCCTGTTTCTCCAACCTTCCTCCCACCACTAGTGTTTTTAAAATTCATTTTAATAAGGTCCTTTTATTATTAAGTATTCAACATAAGCCTCTGTTGCTTCTAATTTAGAGCCCTAAATTATATAGCTGGTATTACTGAAGCATAATGGGAATGGGGATTAGTTTCAGGAGATTGTGGTTGGCAAAATAATGGCCTCAGAAAGATGTACACGTCCTAATTCTCAGAACCTGCAAATGTGTTACCTTACCTGACAAAAAGGACCATTCCCATATGATTAAGAATCTTGAGATAAGAAGACTATCATGGATTATTCTGGTGGTGCAAAGTAATCACATTAGTTCTTATAGAAGGGAAATAAGAGAGTCATTGTAGGAAGAAGATGTGAGGATGGAAAGAGGTCAGAGTGACGTGGGGCCATGAGCCAAGGAATGCAGATGAACTCTAGAAACTAGGAAAAAGGCAAGGAATAGATTCTCTCCTCAAGCCTCAGACGGAATGGAGCCCTGCTAACCTATTTTATTTTTTTTTTTAATTTTGAGAGAGAGAGAGAGAGAGAGAAAGAGAGAGAGAACCCCAAGCAGGCTCCACGCTCAGTGCAGAGCCCAATGTGGGGCTCCATCCAACAACCCTGGGATCACAACCCAAGCTGAAATCACCCAGGTGCCCCCTTGCTAACCTATTTTAGACTTCTGACCTTGAGAACTGTAAGAAAATACATGCGTGTCATTTTAAGTCGCCAAGTTTGTGGTAATTTGTTGCAACAGCTACAGGAAACTAATGCAAAGAAGTCAGAAAGGAAAGCACAGCTTGTATCATGTATGGCCTTGTAGGTCACAGTCAACAGTTTAGATGTTAAGTACAATGTGAAACTATCGGAGAATTTTAAGTACGAAAGCCATATTATTGGATATATGACTTTAACATACTATAAAAACATAACTTTTGCTCCTGTATGGAGAAATTTACTGGAATAGGGCAAGGCCAGGGTGGATGAGGATGCTACAGTCTGCATTAGAGATGGTGGTAGCTTGGGCTTGTATTTTGGTGACGGAGATGGAAATATTGAGTTGAGAGGGAAAAGATAAATACCTAAAATGTAAAAGGGACATTGATGCTAAGCTCTCAGGAAAGACAGATTGCATCCAAGTATTGGCAGAGGGATTAGCTTTAGCTGAGAGAAACAGCTACTTTATTTTAACAGTAAGAGAGAAGTAAGGGAGGATGTGTGTGCATATGTATGCTTAATATTGAGCATGCCCATCTGACGGTATTTTACTTTCTGAATATGAGGATGCCATCTTCTCAAAGTGAATACAATTAGCATAAAATATTTTCTTCTCGCCATAGACCAAGATACAAAATATTATACTTAGATTAAGTAACATCCATCTTGGGTTTAACCTGTCATTGATTATTAAGAGTTGACTATATAGTTCAAATCCTGGGCTGAGGTTATAGAAGCCAATTAAATTTGGAACACGATGAATGATTTCCTGACTCCCAACACGAAGAGGCAAACAAATAAAACATGCCATTTGTGCTTAGTGGATACCACCAGGAATATAATATACCAACTGAAAATAAGTCTAATCCTGTTGAACTATGTGCTGTTCCAACTGTGTAGGCTTCTATGGTTATTTCTAAGAACTACAACATTAGAAGGATATCAACAAACTATAGTGCATTCAGAATAGGACAAGTAAGTGATAAAGTAGCTAGAAACCATTTCATGAGACACAGTTGGAGAAAGAAGGGATGATTCACTAATACTAATTTTTATATATTTGAAAGGCTGGTATGTGAAAGAGTAAAAAATCACGTTGTTTGAATGGGAATGATAACAACACTGCCTAACGCAGAGAGTTCTTTTGGTAATTAAATGCATATATTTATACATGCATATTATTATTTCTACTATTTTTAATATACCCTTATTGTTCTAGAGGGCAGAACCTGAACCAATAATGTTAGAACAAATCAAATATCAGCCAAGTATGAACATGGGTATTCTTGAATATCAGTGACAGGTGTATAAATATAGGCCATCCTGCCTGGTTAGATAGGGAGATCACCGCCATTGAAAGAGACCAGGCAGAGGGCAGCGGCCTGACTGCCGGGATCATTCAGAGGACCTTGTCATTTTGAATGGAAAGTTAGGTGAAGATGATCACAGGCATCACATATACAACTCTGAGAATCTAAGATGTTTATGCTTTAGTTTTTCCTGAGAGTCATTAAAGAACAACAGAAACCTTTTTGTGTCATTGAGATAGCCATTTATTCTGTCCACCAAATACGTTGGGTTTTTCTTCTGAGCGCATGGTAGAATCATGATTGGGTGGGCTGTGTGACCAGCTCTGTCTGATGAGTGTGAACAGAGGTGACTGTGTCACCCCCACCCTTCCCTCTGGCACAGTGACAAGCAGTGTTCCAAGACAGCTGTTCTTGACAACTTGGGAGACTGAGTAAGTGCAGTAACAGAGCCCCCGCTGTGGAGGAGTGAGGGTTACCTCATCTGAGTGTAAAATAAACTTGTCGTAAGTCACTGGGACTTGGGGGTTGTTTGTCACCGCAGCATAACCTAGTCGACCTTGATGGGCGTGACCATGTTGATTTGCCTAAGCTCTGCTCTAACAGATCAGTCAGCAGACCCTAAGAGGAAATTGAAATAATTAACATTTTTTACACATCTGGCACAAACAACATTTCCACTCTTTTTTTTTCCAACTCTGTAGTTCTCCACCTCCTGCTCCCCCCTGCTCCAGCCCCAGATGAGAGATACAAGTACAAGAATTAGTATAGCACTGAAGAAAACAGCATGGAAGTTCCTAAAAAATAAAACTAGCACATGATCCAGCAATCACACTTCTGGGTATATATCCAAAGGAATTAAAAGGACCTCACAGAGATATCTGTACTCTCAGAGATAAGAGTACTTGGTTTGTTGTTGTTGTTGTTGTTGTTGTTGTTGTTTTTAAACTGATTTTACAAATGCTGTCCTCATCTGTTACTGCCCTACTGTCTCTTTTGGCTCTCACCTTGCCAGATAACACAACTTGTGTCCCAAATTGTGCATTTCTCTTGTCTACCTGGGGAGTCCTTGGAGGGTAAACCTATCTACTACCAACTCTGCCATTAAATTGCTTTATTACCTTGAAATTCTCGTATTTTCCTTGCTTGGTCTGGATTTCCTAATCTTTAAAAAAAAAAAAAAAGAAAAGGCAAAGGAGGGAGTAGATTAGGTGATATTGTCACTTGTTAAAAATTGGATTCAGTTGTACTTTTCCTCGGGAGCTAGGTTGGTGCTGTTACTTTTGAGGAACAAATTTTTAAAGGAAGCAATGATTGTTTTATAAACTAAAGATACCGAAAAGAAAACCAAAGGAAGTAGTTAAGACCTAAGCGTCCTTGAAGATGTGTAGGTGAAGCCTAATGATAAGTTCAGAAGAAAAGTAGATGCTGTAGGATTGTATTTACTTCTCAGGAAACAGCGGGAACCATGCAGCGTATACAAAATGCCAGCTAACAACTGTTATTAATAAGGCTTTCACTGTAAGTTTTCATATTTCTTTATAAAGGAAAGGTTAAGGATTAATAAGATATTATGCCTGTGGAATTATCTAGTGGAAGATATCAGCTCTAATACTATCAAAGTGTGAAGAAATGCCTCACAATATTATGATACCAGGAGAACAAGAACCACTTCCAGAAGCTTTAACTTTTCTGTGTCAATGCCTCTTGCTTCTTCTCCATTATTTCCATGCAGAGGCCTCGTAGAGTAGGCAAGTACCAGGTTGTCCAAAGGTCTTCCTTTTCTAAGCTAGTGTTGCTCAGCTGTCTAAACCTAAACAAGAAAATTTACCTCATTGAGTTTTAATATCCTTATTTATAAAATGAGGATAATATTAACCTACCATACTTGTGAGAATGTTTGAGATATATATATATATGTGTGTGTGTGTATATATATATATATATATATATATATATATATATAAAATACACACAATCACACACTGAAAAGGAACAGAATTTACCATCCCAAAATATGTCTCTTTGGCATAAGGATTATTTTAGGCTATTTTTAAGAAACAGCAGACACAGGAGAAGCTCTGAAAACTGAACGAAAGTTACCCTTTTGTGAGGGATATTTACATTTATATGGGAAATTTCTATTTGTAAGGGTGTCTCCCTTTCTATACCAGGAAAAGAAGGAAGACTTAATCTCTAGAAACTCCTAACAATGGAGGAAAAAAGAGACTCTTATCAGTGGAGAAGGCAAGGACTTAATCTACACATTACACCTATTTACTGTGCTTTTCCTGACAGCCTCCTATAACTGACTGCCCCCTACCCCTCAACATCATAATTATCTTTAGTGAGAGATAGTATTTAAGGTGGTGGCTTGGGCCATTGGCGGGGGGTGGGGGGGTGCAGGTGGTTACTAAGTTTTCATGGAGATATGTAGGCTATATAAACGTTATTAAACTTCTGTTTCTTTTTCTCCTATGAATCTGTCATTTACATGGGGTGTCTCAGTCCCAGAACCTTAGAAAGGTAGAAGGAGAATTATGATTTGTCTCTCACAATACACACACAAATACATACATACATATATATACATATTATAATATACATTATAAAATTGTAAACCTAACATGTAGGATTGTAATTCTACCGAACATGTACATAAACAGGTACATAAACAGGTACATAAAACAGGTACATAAACAGGTACATAAAATTGTACCTAACATGATGGATGATGGATGTAGTAAACAAGGCTGTAGATGATTTTGCTGTGCTGATCCATATCTCCATATTGCCTCACCTAGGAATTCTTTGTAGCTGCCGAATCTCTCTGCTTTTGTGCCATAGTGATAGCTGAGGATGAGAGGAATCTAGAATAAAGAGTAGAGAAGAGAAGGAGAAGATGAGTACCAGTTGCAGCCCCAAGATCTACTACAGTGACAATGATTGTAATTTGTTCACTAACATCTCATTTCTCAGTTTCCCCTAAGGAAGACAGAACCATGGGAATCATGGAAAATGCTCCTAAAACATGCTTGGAGAAATGGATCTGTTTGGTGCATGGGGTGGACTGTAGGGGGAGGGGGTCCTGAACACGTGCCTCTCAGATCTTCTACTTTAGAGAGCATGATACACTGATGGCTTCAAGCCATTGTCCTTCTGGACCCACCACTGCATGGCCACCAGGGTCTTACTACCCCATGGGCTTCACCCAGCTGATGATGGAGCGTGTTGGAGGTACTAAGGGAGGTCCGTTGTGGAAGGACATGGAACTCCTACAATGGGAAACTTTGGCTTGATGTTTCTCCATTCACCTGGCCAAATCACCCTTGGACTTTCTATGTAATCCAAGCCTTTTTCTACCCTTTCTACCCTCTTTCAAGTCACCTTGTTTCTTTCTCCTTCTAGAGGTATCAGACCTGGCTCACAGTCTGAAGGCTCTCCTCACCTCCTGCTTCCTCCCTAAGTAAACCTTCTGTGTACCTAATCGTGTCTTGGGATTTGGTTCTCAGCATGCCCAGATGCCACGGGGATGACTATAAATACAGGAAGATGAATAACCTTAGGGACAGCTGTTGAACAATGGAGGTAGAAGTAAGAAGACAAAGACTATCTTCTCATATTTTGACACATACAGCAGTCACACTCCAGGGGTGACCCAGAGACTCCTAGGGTTGTCCGTGAAACTTCCAGGCAGTCTGAGGTAAAAACTATTTTTTTTACTGTGCTGAAATTTGTACTGATAGTATGAAATCAATGATGAATTAGTTGCTGGTGCCTTAGCACAGATCAAGGAAGTACCATCAACTTGTACAGGTGGTCATTGTACATTTCACTGCCATGCGCTCTCAGGCTTCTTGAAAACCAAGTTTCATCTAAGAAAGTTCTTGGGGCACCCGGGTGGCTCAGTCAGGGGAGCTTCTGACTCTTGATTTCGGCTCAGGCAAATGGTTCGTGGGTTTGAGCCCCACATCGGGCTCCACAGTGACAGCACGGAGCCTGCTTGGGATTCTCTCCCTCTCTCTCTGGCCCTCCCCCACTCTCACCCCCCCCCCACACTCTCTCTCTCTCTCTCTCTCTCTCTCAAATAAAAACATTAATAAAAAAAAGTTACTCATTAGACAGTAAAGGTTATTCATTTAATTAATTCTCTACCCTTGAACATATGTTTTTACTATGCTGTGTGACAGAATGGGAAGTACACATGAAGCACTTCGGAAAACACTGAAGTCAGATCGTGATCTTGAGGAGAACCATTTGGGAAATATTTTGAGTTATAAACTAAACTACCTACTATATTTCAAGGAACACCACTTTTAACCTGAAAGAATGAATGAGAGAAAAAAAAAACTGTAGTCATTCAGATGTAGTTATTTTACAGACATTTCCCCAAAAGTAAATGAAATGAACCTGCCACTTTGAGGAAAACAAATGACAGTAATTGCTCCCAATGTTAATATTCGATATTTGAAATCAAAATTAGACTTTTGGAATTTTTATATCCACCACCATGAGTTTCATAGCTTCCCAGTACTTAAAGCCTTTTCTGGGGCGCCTGGGTGGCTCAGTCAGTTAAGCATCTGACTCTTGATTGATTTCGGGTCAGGTCATGATCTCACATTTCATGAGTTTGAGCCCCGTGTAGGGCTCTGTGCTGACAGTGTGGAGCCTGCTTGGGATTCTCGCTCTCCCTCTCTCCCTGCTCCTCTTCTCTGCTCACTTTCTCTCTCTCACTCTCTCTTTCTAAAACCAAAAACCAAAAAACAAACAAAAAAACTTTACAAAGCCTTTTCTGATGAGATGGCAGTGATAGTAACAAATGTGAAATAGTATTTTTCAAATGCCCATGAAGACATTACAGAGTCATCCATGTGAAAATTCATTTAACATGCAAAATGTTTATCGATGTGGTTTCAGAATTCACCTTACTATAATTACAATTATCTTGAAGAAATTCTTGTTGAGTTTTGTTGAAATATCAAAGAATATTCACAATTATTTGGGAAGGCAATTAAGCTACTTCATTTTCCAACGAGATATTTGCTTGAGACTGAATTTTCTTCATATGCTCCAACCAAAACAGCATGTCACTACAGATTAAATGCAAAAGCAAATATGAAAATCCTGCTGTCTTCTATTATATTAGACATTAAAGAGTTTTGAAAAAATGGAAAACAGTGATACTTACAGTGGTACATTATATTGCATTTTGAAAAATATTTTTTTAACTTAAATGCATGATTTATGTTAACATACAGTGGGTCTATTGTTGTTATATTTAGGTGAATTAATAATTGTTTTATATTTTTTCAGCTCAATTTCTAATAGGGTAAATACCAATTGACATAAACTCTTTACACGAAAACTCCTTAGAATCTTTGGGGTCTTTAACTATTATTAAAAATGCAAATGAGGGGCGCCTGGGTGGCTCAGTCGGTTAAGCATCCGCCTTCAGCTCGGGTCACGATCTCACAGCTCGTGAGTTTGAGCCCCACGTCAGGCTCTGTGCTGACAGCTCAGAGCCCGGAGCCTGCTTCGGATTCTGTGTCTCCCTCTTTCTGACCTTCCCCTGCTTGTACTCTGTCTCTCTCTGTCTCAAAAATATATAAACTTTAAAAAAATGAAATTGGCTTCCATACGAAGCAAGAAAATATTTTGAAAAGATACTCTCAATAAATATTCCGGAATCTATCTTATAAAACTGAAAATAGCCCCAGATAGAAATTTATCAACCAAAGAATCTTGACCTGAAGTTCCTTTTTGCATCCTGCCACTAACTGGCTGGACCTTCTTAGACAAACACCTTCCCCTGTTCTATGTTCTAATTTCCTCCTCTGTAAAATCAGGACACACGATGAATTGCACCCTAAAATCTCTTTCAGCCCTTTTTCTCTAAAACAGCCATCTCTACAAGCATCTATTATCTGGGAGACAGTGTGAGATGCTGGGAATACAAAGAATCTTCAGATTCTTTCTGTTCTTGAGAAGCAATTTCATTGGAAGGTTCACACAAGTCAAATGCTAATATACAGAACACCGAGTGGAAAGAAAAGTGAGGGTACTGACAGAGGGTATTACAGAATTTCACATCAGGAGTGATCTCTGAGGGTGAGGTTTTGGGGAAAGTCTCCGTGAGGGCTCATGGTAGGCCTTGAATATTTAAACGGCTCTGTATAAGAGAAGAATTGAAGAGAGCTAGCAGCTGGTTGGAGCCAGTGATATTTAGCAGGGAAATTTAGAGGTGGACTTCGAAGGAATCATATCATGGGTGGTTCAGAAGGCCAAGTTCGGGAGTGTAGATCACATTTTTTGGGCAGAGGGAAGTTAATAGGGAAGTTATTACTAAGGGGAATAAGTTATTACTAAAGGGAATACAAGGATATATAAATTGCTACTCAACAATGAACTCAGGAGATGATATTTAAACTGGGATAAGAAGGAAGAAAATAATTTGAAAAGGTGAAGAATGGTATTTTAACCAAAGGAAATGCTGTGTATAAAAGCATAAAATGGCAAAAATACACTACATATTTGGGAAATGGAGAGTAGTCCATTATAGGCAGATAAAGAAGAGCATCATACACTGTAGTGACAAAGAAAGAAAGAAAGAAAGAAAGAAAGAAAGAAAGAAGAAAGAAAGAGAAAGAAAGAAAGAGGAAGAAGGAAGGAAAGAAAAGAAAGAAAGAAAGAAAGAAAGAGAAAGAAAGAAAAAGAGAGAAAGAGGAAGAAGGAAGGAAAGAAAAGAAAGAAAGAAAGAAAGAAAGAAAGAAAGAAAGAAAGAAAGAAAGAAAGAAAGAAAAGATAGATGGGGATTAACTTAGGAGAGCTCAAACCAGCATGCCAAGGAATTCTGATGTTATTTTGTGAGTGAAGGAAAATTTAAAGGTTCTTAAAGAAGAGAGTCACATGATCTGAACTGTTCTTTCGGAAACTCAAAATCCGAACAACCCTAGTTGCAATTTAAAGGGTAGTTTGGAGGGTGCCTGGTTGGCTCAGTGGGTTGAGCGTCTGACTCTTGATTTCCGCTCAGGTCATGATCTCAGGGCCATGGGATCGAGCCCCACGTTAGGCTCCATGCTGAGCTTGGAGCCTGCTTAAGATTTTCTCTCTCCCCCTGCTCCTCTCTTGGGCATAGATTTTGCTTAAGATCCTCTCTCTCTCTCTCTCTCTCTCTCTCTCTCTCTCTCTCCCTCCCTCTCTCTCTCCCTCTGCCCCTCTCCCCCATTCATGAGCTCTCTGTCTCTCTCTGTAAAATAAGAAAATATATAAAAATGAAGGATGGTTTGGGGGGAAAAAAACAATAAGAAAAGTGAGAATTCTTTTTTAAATTGCCCAGGTAAGAAACGATGAGAGACTGGATAGAGAGTAGGATAAGAAAGGAGGGCTGGACACCAGAGTAAAAGCAAGTCTGAAAGCAGCAAAATGTAACAATTCAAGACAGAAAGTTTATGCCAGAGTAAAACGGCAAGAGTAAATCTAGTGAAACAACAGTCCTAAAAATAATAGATACAAATTACTGTGCAATACTATGTACTAGAAACTGTGCTAGGAACTTTAAATATATTATTTCATGTCATTCTTACAATTAAACCCTGACATAGGTCATTCCCATGTTTACTGATGGGGGAAATTGAGATCTCGAGAGATTAAAAAATTTGCTTACGGTCAGACGGCTCGTATGGAAAGAAATCACAAATGTTACAGTATTTCTTCATCGCAAAGACTCGGTAACCACCTCACATGGATTTAGGTGCTCTATCTTCTGTGAACTTTGCACATACATACACGAATTTTATTGTTTTTTCGCCTGTCTACTTTCTGAACCTCCTGAGCAAAGCAATCGTATCTTTTTCTTTTTAATTCCAGTATAGTTAACATGCAGTATAATATTAGCTTCAGGTGTACAATATAATGATTCACACTTCCATACATCACCGGGTGCTCATCACAAGTGCCCTCCCCCATCCCCATCACCTGTTCCACCCATCCCCCTGCCCCCCCCCCCCCGTCTGGTAATCATCAGTTTGTTCTCTACAGTTTGTTCTCTACAGTCTGTTTCTTGGTTTGTCACCCTCTCTCTTTTCTTTCCCTTGGCTCGTTTTTGGTTGTTTGTTTCTTCAATTCCACCTGTGAGTGAGATCGGATGGTAGTTGTCTTTCTCTGACCGACTTCTTTCAGTTAGCATTATACTCTCTAGCTCCATTCATGGTTGCACATGATAAGATTTCATTCTTTTTAATGCCTGAATACTACTCCATGGTGTATACACCACATCTTCTTTATCCGCTCATCTGTCGATGGACACTTGGACTCCTTCCATAATTTGGCTATTGTAAATAACGCTGTAATAAACATAGGTGCGCATGTATCCTTTTGAATTAGTGTTTTTGTATTTGGGGGGCACATACCCAGCAGTGAAATTACTGGATGATATCTTTTCATCTTACCTTGAACATTTAATGTGTTTTTCAGCCCATAGTGGACAACAATTTTTTTCAGTTATTTTTAACTTTTTATTGTGGCAAAATACACATAATGTAAAATTTACCATTTTAACTATGTTTAACTATACAGCTCAGTAGTGGTAAATATATTCACATTACTTTCCAGAAAAATCCCATACTCATTAAACGCTACTCCATTTGCTCTTACCTCAGCCCTTGGCAACGACCATGCTACTTTTTGTCTCTACGAATTTGACCACTCTAGGTACCTTATATAAGTGGAATCATATGGAATTTCTTTTTAGAAGTGACTTGTTCCACTTAGCATAAAGTCCTCAAGGTTCATCCATCTGTGTCAAGGTTTCCTTCTGGGGTGTCTGGGTGGCTCAGTCAGCTAAGCATCTGACTCTCTGTTTTGGCTCAGGTCCTCATCTCACGGTTGTAAGATCAAACCCCTTTTGGGCTCCACGCTGAGAGTGGGGCCTGCTTGGCATTCTCTCTCTCTCTCTCTCTCTCTCTCTCTCTCTCTCTCTGCCCCTCCTCGACTTGTGCTCTCTCTCTCTCTCAAAATAAACAAACTTTTTTTTAAAAAACGATTTCCTTTTTTTAAAGAATATTTACATATCCACCCTCTTAACAAACTTCTAAGTGTGTAACACAGTATTGTTAACTCTGTGCATGATTTGTACAGTAGCTCTCCAGAACTTACCCATCTCGCATAACTGAAAATTGATGACAATACCCCATTTCCCCCAGCCCTCCCAAGCTCTTGGCAACCACTATCCTCTTTCCTGACTATTTTAAAGACCTTCCTTTGAAAGGCTGTATAATATCCCATTGTCCATGTATACCATATTTTATGGTAAAAAAGACATATTTTGTTTATTCATTCATCCATGGATAGACACTTGGGTTGCTTCTGCCCTTTAGGTATTGTGAATATGATGCCGCCATGAACACGCATGTACAAATAGCACTTTAAGAACCTGTTTTCAGTTCCTTTGGGTGTATGCCCAGAAGGGGATTGCTGGATTATTTGGTAATTATATTTTCTATTTTTTGAGGTACCACAATACAGATTTGCACAGGAGCTACGCTATTTTCCATCCCCACCAACAGTGCACAAGGTTTCCAATTTCTCCACATCCTCGCTAACACTTGGTCTTTTCTTTTTTGTTTTTGTTTTTGTTTTTGAGAGTAGCCATCCTCATGGTTGTGAGGAGATGAACACTAATTTTGGAATGAATTCATGAATGCTTGAAAAACAAGATGAAATGTCTCCAGCCTAATTTACTCTATTTCCTATTTGAATTGAGCCCATTCTTTTCTGCATAGCTATGGACTCTCTCTAGTGGCTCCATTGTGTCTTTTGATCCGTGCTTTGCTTAAGCTGTATGAAAATACTGCTGAAACTTCCCACTTAAAAGTCCTTTTGGATTTCAGAACTCTTCTTTTCTTCTCAGTAAGCATCCTACAAAAATGACATAGGATTACCTGGCTGACCTTTGTCACTGTCAACCATGGCATAACTGGGCAGTATAGAGGCTTTAGACTGGTTCTGGACCTGGTTCTTCACGTGTAAGGTCATTCCACATCCCCGGGCTGGCAAGAATATACCAAAAGAAACTTGCGGATAAGATCCATTTTATGGCTTTCTTAAACCAGCCCAATTGTGTTTGTTGTGCGTACATTATAAAAGATAAATGTAGAAAAACATTTCCTGTATATGTTTTCTTTAGGAGGAATGAGAATATTTCTTAGAATAAGCCATATAGCCTATCAAATTTGGAGATCTTGATTTTCAATTTTGAATAGAAAAGGGTCTGTTAAAGTGCCGTGTAGTATTGTTCGTTTGCTTTCCTGGGGAGCGATATAAGTAAAAAAAATTAATCTAAAATGCATGTGTAAGTGCAAACAAAAAAGCCTCCCGTAAATATAGGTTCATCTAGTATTAATTGGAGATTTCTGTTACCAAAAAGAGAGTTCCCCAGCTCTCTGTTATACCTATATCCTTTTAGTTTTACTGTTCAGAAGGTTAGTTTGTACTTTGCAGTGGAAAATTTTCTTTTTGTTTACATTTCTAAAAAATACATTTGTATCTCCAAAAAAATCATATATAGGGGCGCCTGGCTGGCTCAGAGGAGTGTGCAACTCCTGATCTTGGGGTCATAAGCTCGAGCCCCACATTTGGTGTAGAGATTATTTAAAAAAACAAACTTTTAAAAAGAACATGTAGGGCATCTAGTCAGTTAAGCATCCGACTTTTGATTTCGGCTCAGGTCATGATCTCATGTCAGGCTCGGCTGGGCGTGGTCCCTGCCTAAGATTCTCTCTACACCTCCATCCTCCTACTCTCTCACTCTCTCTCTCTCTCAAAAAAGAAAAAAAGAAATGTATACATAAGATTATGTGGTAGAATACATGAGATAGTGGGCATGGTTTAACAAATGCATGGTACTAAACACGATCTAAGCATCCAGAAAGAAATAACACTGGGTTTGTGAAGCTAATAGAAAATGTGGGAGGAGGGGCGCCTGGGTGGCCCAGTCGGTTAGGCATCTGACTCTTGATTGCTGCTCAGGTCACGATCTCACAGTTGGTGAGTTCGAGCCCCTCATCGAGCTCTGTGCTGACAGTGCAGAGCCCTCTTGGGGTTCTCACTTTCTTCCTTTGCTTTGCCCCACCCGCCAGCTCTCTCTCAAAATAAATAAACGTTTTAAAAAATGGGCTTAAAAAAAGAAAATGTAGGAGATTAGTTTTAAAACTGTGGAAAATTATGAATTATGTGTTACTTTGAAGTAAATGATCTCATAAGACTTTAAAATACACATAATGCCAATTAAATCTTAAGTTACTTTTTCCTTGGGGTTCTGTATTAATTATTTAGATGCAAATTGGTACAAGTTAAAATTGAGGTTTTGTTTTTCATTAAGCGACAAAGATCTTAAAAAGAAAAGACCTTTTCAAGAAGAAGGTGATTTTTTTTTTTTTGGAATAGATTCTACAAACAGCTTTCAATCATGATTATGCATTTACTTTTCTTTTTTTTTTTTTTTAAAAAAAAAGGTTTATTTATTATTTTGAGAGAGAGAGAGAGCCCAAGCAGGGGAGAGACAAACAGGGAGGGAGAGAGAAAGAATCCCAAGCAGGCTCAGTGCTGTCAGCACGGAGCCCGACGCAGAGCTCAAAGCCACAAACCATGAGATCACGACCTGTGCCGACATCAAGAGTCGGACGCTCAACTTGACTGAGCCACCCGGGCGCCCGCATGCATTTACCTTTCTTAGCTTCAAAGTATGGGGTCAAATTCATTTTAGCTTTGGTGATAATCTCACAGGTTCGACGTGCTCAGTCTTCACTGAGCGCTTACTATGTGCAATGCATGAGGCTGAGCCCAGAGGAGAGTCAAAGGGAACAAATAAAACGCTGTTGCTGCCCCCCAAGGGCCCACAGTCTAGCGCAGATAAGGCACTTCAACTTCAACAACTTGTAACATAAAGTGGGAAGTAAGTGCCATAAAAAGACCAGAAGACACACGATTACAAACAGACGTAAACTGAATTGGGTTTTCACACTAGTGTGTTCTTTAGCCGAGTAAGGGTCCTGGGTCTCCTCCCGCAGAACCTGACTACCGAGGTGTACGTTACATGCCAGCAAAACGAGGCCGCGTGTTGCTACATACACATCTTTTAGCAGTCACGTTCTAGGTCAGTCAACCTGTTCTGCCGGCTGAATGCGATCCCAGTTGTCTGTCCCTTTGGACACTCGCTCCACAAGCGTCTTGTGAGAGAGGGTCATTCAGACCACACAGACACGTAAAGTGGCTTCAAACCAGGTGTGGCAAAAATCTCGCGCGGAATTTAACTAATGTCCCCGTAATGTCGGGCGACAGAAGGCCATAAAGATAGGAGGCAGCCTTTGAGCGAGCCACCGCAAAGAACATAAACCACGGGGGCAACTTTTTCCTTTCACCCCGTTTATGCCAAGGCAGCGAGGCTTGCACAGTACTGGCAGGCAGTTCATGTATCTGGAATGTTATTTATTCATTCACTGATGAAAACTCACGTTTAAAATTTGTTATGCTGATTTAGCACACGCTCTGTTACGGATCTGATACGAAAAAGATTGAGGCATTGTGGAGGAGCAGTGACATGGGGACTTTTGTGACATGGGGTCTTCTGTCTTAGTGTCCTCAAAATAAGACACTATCCCTGGATAGGTTTCATAACTTCAATTGTTAACTAATTTAACTAATTAGATGAAAATTAACCCATTAGCTTAAAGAATGAGATAATTAATTGATTCACTAATTATACACACACAAGCATATATACCAATCTCTAGATATAGATATAGATATAGATGTAGATATAGATATATACGTATACCTATATCTCCACACTTTCTTCTGTTCTGAGGATTTAAAATAATTATAAGCAATTTAGTGAATAATTTTTAAGTGAGCAGAGTCTTATTCAAAAGTATTTTACTAATACTGGCTTATTCTGTTTGCTTTCTAAAACTGGTGGAACACTTGGGGGGACTCAGTCGGTTACGTATCTAACTCTTGATTTTAGCTCAGGTCATGATCTTGTAGTTCATGAGTTCAAGCCTCACATCGGGCTCTGTGCTGACCGCGCGGAACCTGCTTGGGATTCTGTTCCCCTCTCGCTCTGCCCCTCTCCTGCTTGCTCTCTATCTTTCTCAAAATAAATAAAAATTAAAAAATTTTTAAAAGAAATAAAACAGGTAACCATTTGATGCTTTGTAACCGTAACTAAGGATAACATCATTTCCTTAAACATATTGGAAGTGACATTTCTGGAGGTTCTTCCGAGCCAGGTTTCAAGCAATGATAATAAAATTACTCATCTGACTTTATAACCTCGTAGCAAGTTGAACCTAAAACTAGATCGTCACCCTTTTCACCATATGTAACTCAAATATGTAGTTGAGTCTTAGGAAGCCAAAGGCGCAGTTGAACAATAGAGGTTTGTCACTATGAGCTTCTGATTCAATGTGTTGGATTGAACACATGTTTTTTTTGTTGTTGTTGTTTTGTTTTTTTTTTTAATTTTTTTTTTCAACGTTTTTTATTTATTTTTGGGACAGAGAGAGACAGAGCATGAACGGGGGAGGGACAGAGAGAGAGAGAGGGAGACACAGAATCGGAAACAGGCTCCAGGCTCCGAGCCATCAGCCCAGAGCCTGACGCGGGGCTCGAACTCACGGACCGCGAGATCGTGACCTGGCTGAAGTCGGACGCTTAACCGACTGCGCCACCCAGGCGCCCCTGAACACATGTTTTTAAATCTATACTACCATGCAGAAACTAGGCAAATTCTATTTAATAAATATTTACCGTTCTTATGTAAGCCACGGATTGTTCTAGGAGGTGAACAAAACAGAATTAAACAAACAGGCAAAAATACTCACCATCATAATGCTTCCACTCTCATGGAGGTTTTGGTTTTTGTTTTTAATTATAAACCTGAACAATCCCCGTCCCCTGAGCTCCTGACTCATATCTAAACTGCCTACTTAGGAATAAAACAAATGAACATAGGGGGGAAAAGAGAGATGCAGACCAAAAAAATAGACCCTTAACGATGGAGAACAAGCTGATGGTTACTGGAGGGCAGGTGGGCACAAGAATGTGTTACATGGGTGATGGGGATGAAGGAGGGTGCCTGTGGTGAGCACTGGGTGTTGTATCTAAGTGACAAATCACTAAATTCTACACCAGAAACCAATAGTACACTCTATGTTCACTGATTGGAATTTAAATAAAAATCTGGACGAAAAAAATAAGCTGCCTGCTTGACATCTCTTATTGATTACCTTATAGGCAACTCGAAATGAACTTCTCCAAAACAAGCTCCTGATCTTTCCCCTCCTCACCCAATCTGTTTCATCTGAAATCCACCCCCCCCCCACACACACACATACTTCAATTAAAATAAATTCCATCCAGGGGGCCCCTGGGTGGCTCGGTCGGCTAAGCCTCAGACTTTGGCTCAGGCCACACTCTCACGGTTCATGGGCTCAAGCCCCAGGTCGGGCTTTGCACTGACGGCACAGAGCCTGCTTCGGATTCTCTGTCTCTCTGTCTCTCTTTCAAAAATAAATAAACATTAACATATCTAAAAAAAAATTTTTTTTTAATTCCCTCCATTCAGTTGTTCGGGCGAAATCCTTCGGTTGTCATGGTCAGAACTTCACAATCCTGTTTCCAGTCCACCGGCAAGCCCTGTATATTCTATCCGCAAAATATACCTAGGCCACCATTTCCCTCACAACCCCAGTGCCACCATGTCGGTTGGTCTAGATCATCACCATCTCACACTTGAATTATTATATTAGCCTCCTAACCTAACTGCGTCTTCCCCGCCTCGACTATTTGCAACACAGAATCCAGAGAAACCCTGGTAGGACAACAGCAAGATGGCAGGCTAGGAAACCCCGGACCCTGTCTTCACCCAGAGACATCCATTTAACAGTACATGGACTAATTCCCTTTATGAGAAATCCAGAAACCTTTCGAAAGCCTCTTGCGCTGGAGGCAGGGCAAAGCCAGCCACACCAAAGCCAGTAGGAAAATTCCTGACACTCTCTCTCCATAGCCCCTCCCCTGCAACGGTGTCATACATTTGGGCAGAAAATCCCAGCCCCCAGATGCTCTCTGTGGAGAAAAAGAGAAGACTGGACAATAGTCCAACATTGGGACTCTTCGGGGGATCTGCCTGACGGACGGCTTTCTGTCTGGCCGGTCTCGGAGCGCTGAAGGGCCTTGGCATCCTCTAGATGCCTGGAGGCCAACGGGAACAAAACAGAGCTGGGCAGTGTGCTGGCTGCCCCAGAAGACCCGTGATACAGCTGACAGGCGCTGACACCGCTTGGCAGCCTCTCCTTCGGGGAGACACAGAAGAGTAGAGCATGCGTCCAACATTTCAGATTTTCTGGAGGCTTCCTAAGGGACTGGTTTCTGCCGCTGCTCCGGGGGGTTGGTGGTTCAGCAGACAGACGTCCGGACAGACTTTCCACCAACTGTCTTATGACCAGAGAAACGACCTGTCAAAATTGGGGGGGATAGGTCCGAATAAATAAAAACGAAGAGAATTTCCTGCTGGCAGATCTGGCTTATAAAAAATACTAAAGGAAGTTCTTCAGGCTGAAAGCACGTGATGCCAGACGGAAATTCACATTCACACAAAATATCGGAGAGCGTTGGCGAAGGGAACCGCGTAATTGTCAAGGAAACGGATGCATGTTTCCTCACCTGTTAAGTGATTTTCTGGGGTTTTTTAATGTTATAAAGTAATACATTTATAAGTGCATCGTTGGACCTAGAACATGTAAAGAAAAGTAATCTATTTGACAATAACAGCCCAAACGAGGTAGCAGATGCAAAACTGCACTTGAGTAAGGAACTGACACCAGACGAGACCTCAAATCCACAGGAAAAAATAAGAGGGCCACAAATGGTCAATAAGATCAATATAATATACTCTATAAATATACGCTCTTTATCTTCTCTCAGCTTCTTTCTAGTACATAAAATTGTATAAAGTAATATTTAAAACAATACATTCTTAGGTTTCTAGCACGTGCGGATCTGGTAATAGCTATTATTAATAGTACCAAAAGGAGGGGAGAAAATAGAGCTATATAATTATATAGAGAATGGAACTACACAGTTAATAACTTGAGAGAGGTAAAGAAAAAGAGTCAACCCAAAATTCTATATGAGATGATGATATCCCTCACAAAAGAGTGAAAGACGTTTTACATAAACAAAAACTAAGAGACTCTGTCACTAACAGATATACACTCAAAGAAATGCTAAATGATTTCTTTAGACAATGGAAATGATGCTGAATGGAAGCTCAGATTGACAGGAAGCAATGGAGAACACCAGAAATAGTAAATTAGTGGGTAAATACAAAAGCGCTTTGAAACAGAAGTGTTAGGGGGAAAAACCCTAGACCACATACAAAAAAAAAAAAAAAAAGGAGGGGAGAGGGGGAGGTGAGAGAACTATGGCTCAAAATTTCTGACGGGAGGTAATTTCCTGCATCATATTATATCTTTCGCCCAATCGAGAATTGATTATAAGGGTTAACTAATTATAAGGGTTAAATAATGTGCAGATTTTTTAAGTTCTCATGCACCCTTTCTCAGGAAGCTGCTGAATGAGGTGTCCCACTAAAACAAGGGTGTAAAACAAGAAAATAAGAGACAGAATATCCAGAAAACAGAGGCTCTAACCATGGGAGAGAGGTAAAAGGAATACCAAGACCCATTCTCAAGAATTCTGATCCAGTGAATTGGGAGTGGGGCCCATTTCATTGTATTTCTAATAAGTGCCAGGTGATTCTGAGGCAAAACCTGAGTCAGGAACCACGGATACATATTTTCTTGTCTGGTTTTATGAGACTGACGCGCTGCCCGCTGCGCCAAGAGGGGCGCTTGTCTGGTTTTATGATAACCCTGTGACTTGGGCACATCAAATATGCCTCATTCTACAAATTGGATAAAAGTTGTACGTGTAATAGCAAAACGAGGATTAGAATTCATTCATGTTTTGGAGGGCACTTGTTGGGATGAGCCCTGGGTGTTGTATGTAAGTGATGAATCACTAAATTCTACTCCTGAAACTAATATCACCCGAATTTAAGTTAAAAAACTAATTCATTCGTGCTTTGAGATAGTTGAAATATTTTCTCAGTGATCAAGTGCAATCATAAGAGTATTTCTCTATGATCAATTAATCTTTGCCAAAGCAAGAAAGAAATTCCAATGGGAAGAAGACAGTCTCTTCAACAAATGGTGTTTGGAAAACATGCAAAAGAATGACACTGGACCACTTTCCTACACCATGCACAAAAATAAATTCAAATTGGATGAAAGACCTAAATTTGAGACCCAAAACCATAAAAAATCCAGGAAGAGAACACAGGCAGTAAATTCTCTGACATCAAATCTAGCAACATTTTTCTAAATATGTCTCCTGAGGCAAGGGAAACAAAAGCAAAAATAAGCTATTGGTACTACACTGAAATAAAGAGCATCTACCCAGCAAAGGAAACCATCAATGAAATTAAAAGGCAACCTACTGAATGCAAGCAGATATTTGCAAATGACATACCTCATAACGGTTAGTATCCATAATATATAAAGACCTTATACAACTCAACACCCCAAAAATAAATAAACCGATTAAAAATGGGCAGAAGACATGAACAGGCATTTTTCCAAAGAAGGCATCCAGATGGCCAATAGACATATCAGAAGATGCTGAACATCACTCATCTTCAGGGAAATGCCAATCAAAACTACAATGACACATCACCAGAATGGCTAAAATCAACAACACAAGGAACAACAGGTGTTGGCGAGGATGTGAAGAAAGGGAAACCCTCTTGCCCTGTTGATGGGAATGCAAACTGGTGCGGCCACTGTGGAAAACAGTATGGAGGTTCCTCCAAAAGTTAAAAGTAGAACTACCCTATGATTGAGTCATCATGCTACTGGTATTTACCCGAAAGATACAAAAACACTAACTGAAAGGGGTGCGTGCACCTCTCCGTTTATTGCAGCACTATTTACAATAGCCAAATTATGGAAGCAGCCCAAGTGTCCATTGGCTGATGAATGGATAAAGAAGAGAAGGTATAGGGGTGCCTGGCTGCCTCAGTCAGTAAAGCATGTGACTCTTGATCTCGGGGTTGTAGGTTCAGGCCCCACGTTAGGTGTAGAGATTCCTTAAAAATAAAATTTTTAAAAAAGAGGGGGGAGGAGTTAAAATGGTGGAAAAGGAGGGGACGGGGATTTCCCTCCTTCCTCAAACACAGCTGCATTGAGGTCAGATCACTTGGAACACCCAGGAAATCAATCTGCAGAGTGGCAGAAGCATGTCCCCGGGTGGAGGGACACGGCTTGGAGGGATGGAGGTGCGTGTATGTGAATTGGGCGAGGTAAAATGGCATAGGCACGGAGGGGAGGCAGTGGAATTGCGGTGTTGAGTTAGTCCAAGAGGAAAACCTCTCCGGACCATGGACAGGGGGAAAAAATATGGAGATAGCCAGTTTCTACTTTGCAAACAGCCTTAGGAGCTGAAGATTGGAGTTTTCAGAGGTGCGCCACTTTCTCCAGACTGGTGCCACCGCCTGTGGGTGTGCCTGGGGGGGAGGGGAGCAGGCCTCCGGGTCAAGGTGGCGATCTAAGGGGCCCACTGGGAGAAAGCGGTCTCCTCCCTCGAGCACTGTGGGAAGGGGGTTTATTGCCTCCCCAAGGACAAAAGACCCTGCAAGCACCGGTCGGAGGCCCTCTGTCAGCTGGGAGGAGTGGTGCTATTCCGGAACCAGTCGTGGGGAGCCGGAACCTTTAAGACATCGGGGTTTGAATCCCAGCGGAGTCCTAGGAGGCGGGAGACTGTGGAGGGGGACGAGCTGGTCGCCTGCGCTGCTCTGTGCCGGCTGCCTGAACAGCGTGGTGTGGGACACCCGGTCCTGGAAGGAGAGATGGAGGTGTCGCCACTGTTCTCCCGATGACCAACACGGTGGGGCTCCCGGGAACAGGACAGTGGCTCTCAGTGGCAGCGGGACCCGCCTACAATAAACCCCGCCCCTCGGTGCCTGGTAACAGCTTATCTACAAGAGCCGGGCACTGAGGACACTGACCGAGCCAGACGGCCTCTCCTCCAGACCAGCGCAGCCACCGGTCCCAGGCACCAGCAGACAACTGTCCTGCCGTTTTGTATGTTAGTCTCTTAGTCTCTTTGTCTTTTCCTTTTCTTCTCTTTTCTCTTCTTTTCTTTTCCTCTCTTTTCGTTCTTTTCTTTTTCTTTCTACCCTCTTCTTTTTGGCTTTTGGAATCAGGCTCATAGTGTCTGATTCGGTTTTGGGTCAATTATTATTATATATATATATATTTTTTTTTTTCTGTTTTGTTTCTTTGTTTAATCAGGATTTTTTTTTTACTCTATTTCTTTTACACCTTTTCTATATCTCCTTCTTCCTTATTTTCCTCTCTCTCTCTCTCTCTCTCTCGGGATTAAGCCTTATAGCTTTCTGGATTCTCTGTTCTGTCTTCTTTTCTCCCCTTTCATTTTTCTCTTTGTATGGGATCAGGATTCCTCCCCGCTTTCCTTTCTGCCAGGGTTACTTCAACGAACAGATCAAAGCACGCCCGGTTGAAGGTCCGAACACTCCACCGCTAGGAGCGAGGAGGAGCTCCACAGGGGACTGACCGGTGGGACAGAGCAGCCAAATATGTAACGACAGGGTGCACGCCACATACTCCGAAAACACATCGCAAGCTATTAAAACACGTAAAATACAGAAACCTAGCCAAAATGATGAAATGGAAAAATTCCCCTCGAAAGAAAATCCGGGAAGAAATGGCAGCCAGAGAATTTCTCACAACAGATGTAAACAATTTATCTGAACAAGAATTTAGAGTAACAGTCAAAAGACTAGTAGCTGGGCTTGAAAAAAAAATAGGAGGCGGCAGAGAATCTATTGCTGCAGAGATCAGCGACCTAAGAAATCGTCACGACGAATTGAGAAATGCTATGTATGAGATACACAATCTCCGAAAAAGAAGGTATTGTGTGTATATATATGCAATGGAATATTATTCAGACATGAAAAAGAATGAAATGTTGCCATTTATAATGACACGGACAGAGCTAAAGAGTAAGTCAGAGAACGACCAATACCATATGGTTTCACTCATATGTGGAATTTAAGAAACAGAACAAAGGAGCAAAAGGGGAAAAAGAGAGACAAAGCCAGAAACAGAGTCTTAACTATACAGAACAAATGGGTTGTTACCAGAGGGGAAGTGGGTGGGGGGTGGGTCAGATAGGCAATGGGGCTTAAGGAGTGCACTTATCATGATGAGCACCGGATGATGTACAGGATTGTTGCATCTGTTTATTGTACACTTGAAACTGATAGAACACTGTATGTTAACTATACTGGAATGAAGCTTAAATTTAATTAAGTTAAATTCAAATTTTAAGAACAGGGTTTCTCAGACTGTTGTTCATAGACCATCAGCATCCGAACCTGCTGAGATGTTTCAGTGGCAAATTCGGGTCCCCATTCAACGGAGATGTCAGCTCCAAAGGTTGGTGACTAGGCCCGGGAGCTGGAGCCCCGGAGCCTAGCAACTGCCCCGGAGCTCTCTATGCTCCCTGAAGTTTGAGAAGCCTGATCTAGAACCACAAGGTGGAGAAGTAGTCATTTGTATATATAAATTTGGCACTCATGTTAACGATGATGCGGATGAATCAATGGCCATTTTTGTTCACATTTCATTGCAATCTCGCTAAATACATAATTCGAACCCAGTCACATATAACATGGTCCAACCGCATAAGGGAATACTTGAAAAACCTGGTTAGCAGAAGCTTTCCAGTGTTTTGTCAACCGTGTTAATCCATCATTTCTCTACTCCTCTGTTTAGATTTGGAAGTTATTGATATTCCCTTTCTGAAACCATCCGGCATTTCCCAAACTATATTTAAATGGTGCCCACCTCTCAGTTGAATGGAGGTGTCCTGGATGTACATCTGCTCACCTTGTACTCTCTCCTTTTCAAGCGCCGCGTACACCTGCGACTTTTTGGCAACGCATCTGATATCTGCCGGAAAAAACACATCCGTGTGTTGGTGTTGCTGCGTGTGTTTTCTCATTTGCATTATGTTCTTGCAATCTTTGTTTTTCAAGCCCCTTAGCGTTGTTTTCCCTTCAGTTACCTTGTGTGGTCCCAAGGTACATATTTTAATATCTGGCCAATGAAGACACCGACTTGAACTAATACTATAAAAGGAAAACAAATACCGGGAGTATAACTCTTCCTAGAAACGATTTGAGTACATTAAGATATTTGTAGAATGAGGACACCTGGGAGGCTCAGACGGTTCAGCGTCCGACTTCAGCTCAGGTTTTGATCTCACCGTTTGTGAGTTCGAGCCCCACACCGGGCTCTCTGCTGTCAACACAGGGCGCACTGTGGATCCTCTGTCCCTCTCTCTCTCTCTGCCCCTCCCCTGCTCACACTCACTCAAAAATAAAGATTTAACAAAGTTTTTAAAGATATTTGTAGGATAGATGTTTCCTCAAATTCCTTTTCTAAGATTTAAGAGTGAGTAGACCCCTTTGGATAAAAGCCAGGCTATCAGCTTTGCTCTTCCCACCTCTAGAAAATATGAGATGGCACTCTAAAGTTTGCAATTCCTGCAGTCTGAGCGTGAGAGGTGCTCGCGGTGTTAGTGTTTTACACTGTCTGCCTGAAAAACTGTCCCATTGGGATTTGTTCAACCTTCAAAGTGCAGCCACGACCTGACCACCTCTCATCACCATCACCGCTACTAGCCTACTAGCCTGATCAGAGTGGCCATCACTCCTCGCCTGGACGACCTCTGCCACCTGCTAACTGATTTTCCTGTTTCCATCCTTGTTCCGCTTCAGTTTGTTCTCAGCAGAACAGTCACCTTGGTCCCATGAAAGCATTTATCCGACCGTATTCTTCTCTGCTCCACAAACTGTGATGGCTTGCCATTTCATCCTGAGTCAAAGGCAGCATTTATTTGGGAGCCTACGTGCCCCGCAAAAATCTCCCCCACCCCCTTACCTCTGTGGTCTCTTCCCCTACTGTTCTTCATCCACCTCACTCCAGTCATCCGGCTTCCTTGAACACCCCAGGCATGCCCCTGCCTCAGGGCCTTTGCAATTGCTGATCCCTCTGCCCAGATGCTCTTCACCTGGATGTCTTCAGGGATCACTCCTTCGTCTCCGCAGGTGTCTGCAGAAGTTGCAACCCTTACCCCTACCGCCAGCCTTCCTTATCTCTTTTCCTTCGTTATTTTCCATGGGCTCTCACCAGTTAACATGCTTTATACTCTTCTTGTGTCTCTGTTTATTGCCTGGCTCCTCCCCTGCCCCGACACACACACAAAAGTAAATTCCACGAGGACGGGAATGTTTATCTGTTCTCTAGCCTACAACGATGCCTGATATGTACTCTAGATTACTTGTTGAAAGGCTGGACAGCTGGGTGGATGGATGGATGGTTAATATTAGATATATCAGGATTCTGCCTTTCGGAACATGGCAGATAAAACATTCTCTACATACCTCTCGATTGCCTTTCCGAAAACTATTAAAAGCCCTCATCAGAGGTCTTAGTTACAATTCTGAGTTGCCCCTCAATCTGAACCTCAAGATAACTCCCACCTCACCCTTTCGTAATATTGGAAAAGAAACACGACACATGTCCACTGGAAAAAGACCTCTCCTACTTTCCCCTCCCCATGGTTCCCCACACCAACAAAACCCTGCACCTAGGTAGGTCACAGCTGTAGATATGTGAATCTCTATTCCTATTGTATTTTCTAACCCTCACAAATAGAGTGTGTAATCAACTATCACTTAGAGAACAAATGAATCATTTTGGTAATTAAATTTCCCGAGAAATAGGATTTAACATAGAACCAAGTGGTGGCCCCTGGGTGGCTCAGTCAGTTAAGCGTCTGACTTCGGCTCAGGTCATGATCTCACAGTCTGTGAGTTCGAGCCGCCCATCACACTCTATGCTGACAGAACTTTTTTGCATGTGTTCACTTAAGTATATTCTCTAATGGAATGTGTAATATGGCAGTGCCCTTGGGGTAGAGATGACAGTTTTGTTTCTCTCTGACCTCAAACATTTTGTTCCCTGTTGCTAAAATAAACTGAATCAAGAAGAGACAAATTGTTCAGTTCAGGAGCTGGAAATATGGAGAGAGAATACGATTATGTGCCACTTTATACTGACAAAGCACATAGACAAAACAGGTATTGGAACTGACCCATCAACTTGTGCAACGTGCTTATTCGAAAGTAGTTGAACTTGAGGCCCCGAGGCAGGAAGGGTTTGGCCCAAGGTCTCTCATGCAGATTCTCCGGTTGGATGATCACAATAACTTTATTAGCCCTAACCCATTGTTGGTTTCAATGGCATCATCTGAAAACGAGGAGAGAGGTGAAAAGGAATAGATTTCTCATTCTCTCGTGTGGTGATTCTACCAGCTTCTTCACTGCAACATAGTCAGGCCTTGACTCCATTCACCGCCCCCTTTGCCTCCTCTCGCCTGCGGCAGGACAACCCTCGCTCTACTGGGGGAGGAGATCAAAGGACCCTACTGCTCATACTTGCGCACGAAGCTCTTAAATCAAGTTTGGCCCCATAGGGTTTCGCCATTGGGAACCATCGAACTTCTGTTTTGTTTTGTTTTCAATGAAACCAGACACTTATCTTGACACATACTGCCCTTGACCCAGATGTGATGAGCAGATGGAGCAGATCCCTCTCTGCAGCGGAGTAAGGGCAGCATCTGCAAAAACAACATTTTCCCTTTCAATGGAGGAAAGTCCGTGATCTCAGCTCCTTGTCTGAAGGGAGAAATTTCACCCACAGCATCTTGTTTGCAGAAGGCAGAGTATGGGGCTCTGCTTGGTCTAACTGGGGGCGGGGGGAGGCACTGAGACACAGATGGGACCATCGGTGAAGAGTAGTTCCTGCGCCCGAAGATGTTGTAGACGACACTGGAATGGCGTTAGCACCACGGGGTTGAGGACAGTTGTAGGATTGCTGCCTACCAACGTGATAAGGACACCGTGCCTTTGGAGTCAGGCAGACCTGGATTCAAAGTGTGACTCGATCATTTGTAACTTGTGCCTCTTCGCACTTATTTCTGTTTGTGCCTCCCGATATGGAAACAGAGTCTAGCCCGGAATAGGCACTGCATACACGTCAGAAAAGTAAGATGCTACCTTTTCTTTCAGATTCATCATCTGTACCTATAAAATACACAGCACGATTTCTGTCCGGCAGTGTTGCCGTGAAGGCTAAATAAGCAAACGTATGCTAGGTTCCCGTATTAGTTTCTCGGGGCTTCTGTAACACATTACCACAAACGCGGTGGCTTCAAATGACAGAAGTTTATCTTCTCGTAATTCAGGAGGCCAAAAGTCTGCAATCATGGTGTCGGGACGATTCATTTCTTCTGGAGGCTCTGAGGGAGAAAGCGTATCCTGCCTGTCTCCCAGTTGCAACTGTCTGTCTTCACATGGCCTCCTCTCTGGGTCTCTAGCTCTGTTTCTGTGTGTGTGTGTCCAAATCTCCTCATCAAGAAACCAGTCATTGGATTTAGGGCCCACCCCAGATCCAGGATGATCTCGCCTTGAGATCCTCAAATAGTTCTATCTGCAGAGACCTTACTTTTAAACAAGACCACATTCTGAGGTTTTGGCTGAACATGAATTTTTGAAGGACACTATGGAATGACCTACAGCTCCTAACCCATAGTAGAAGCTCCATTAAATTTAGTTCACTCTTAATGCTGGAGGGAGCATTATTTGATGATGTGAAAGTACATAATCCTACTATAAGTAAAAGATGGTGCCATCTTTAATATTTTGGATCACACATATTTGTGCCAAAACTGGTTGAAAGCTGCATGAACAAATGTGTACTGTTTTCCTTTTCTTTAGTCATGTAATAAGAGAAACTTGTCATTGTAGACATATGCCAGCTCTCTGACATAGGAGTACTCATTACATGTGTTTTATTTGCTTCTGTGGATGAGAGTGATTTTTCTTCTACCTTTCTTCTTGGCCGAGAACCCCGTCATAAAAGATAGATTAACAGGAAAAAAACAGAGGTTTAGTAACATGTACATCTCCTGTATACATGGGAGAGACCCAGGAAAACTGAGAAAACTGAGTGACTCCCTGAAATGGCCCAAGCCGCTTCCTTAAATACCATTTGCCCCAAATGAAAAAGGAAGATGTCGGGTGGGGTAGGCTTTCGGGCAAAGCACAGTAAACAAGGGTAAAGTTGTTATTCAGATTTTAAGTCCATGCCTTCTCCATGGATAAGTTTCTCCATATTTACTCATCCTCCTCTTCCTGGTACAGAGAGGGAGACACACATACAAATGGAGATTTCACTTGTGGGACCAAAGGCATGCTGCCCCCCAAAAGTGTTACTTTGGCACATTGATTCTTGTGAATTAAAGTTACTTAAAAAACTAGCCAGCGCAGTTAGAACACTTTGACACCCCCCCTGCCCCCCGGCCGCATTGTCTCCAGAAAGCAGGAAAGAAATCTCCCATGTGAAAGATACCTTCCCAATGCCAGGAGCTAAAGAGACGTCTTTATCACCACAGATAGGGAATTCTGAGCTGAGAAGGCTGTATAAACAGACCTTGTTACTTTTACTCATTTACTACCCTGGTCAAAATTCTGTTTAGAATTCCCTGCTGATTGAAGCTCCCAAACACAGGTTTTCTTTGTCCTGTCAGTTCCTCACAGATTTATGTCTTTTTGTCTAAAGAGTATAAAAACTGCCTGCTTTGGTCATTTCTTTAGGTCTCAGTTTTACTATTGGGCCTCTGTGTGCATGTAATTCAACTTTGTTTTTTGTTTTTTGTTTTTTTTTTTCCCTGTTAATCTGTGTCCTGTCAATTAATTCTAGACCAGCTAGAAGAATCTTGAAGGGCAAAGGGAATTTTTTTGTCCCCAACACCCTTATAAATGTAAATTGCTCTCACAAAAAGGTATCTTTTACTTGGTTTTCAGAACTCCTCTCATGTCCGCTGTTTTTTTTTAAAAAAAAGATCAGCATAAAATAATCCTTGTGCCAAAAAGGTATATTTTTGAGAAACAAATTCTCCCGTTTACTCTTTCATGCCCTTGTGTCTGCGTTTCCCTATTTCCTTCCTTGTTTTAGCTTTGTGGAATTCTTATTTGTGCTTTGTATCAATTAGAATTTAACTCAGCTGCCTAACACAAAAAAATCCAAATTACTACTGGCTTAAGCAATAGGGAAGTTTATTTTTCTCTCATCTAAAATAATTCCAGGACTGGACATCCAGGGCTAGACGTACAATTTGAAACCCTCCAGGGATTGATATTCCTTTCATTTATCTGTCTTACCTTCTAATGTGGTGTAAGATAGACGTTGAAGCTGTAGGTACTGCTTATGTGTCCCATGCATTAGAAGGAAGAAGAGAGATTCGAAAATGGAGTGACTTATCTTTAAGGAGCCTTCCTGAATGTCGCACAAAACACTTTCACTTACATTACATTGCCCAAAACTTAGTCTTTGCACTTGTTTTCACTGCAAGAGAGGTCCAGAAATGCAGTTGTGTGGTGAAGGATATTGACACACTAAACAAGCCTGAGGAAGGGCTTTATTTAAGGAAGGGAAAAAAAAAGCACGATATTGGGTTAGCAACTGGCAGTTTTTCCTACTATCACTGAAGGAACTTGAGAAAGGTGAGAAGAAAATTCAAGGAGAAAATGTCCAAAGGATAGGAAGAGCAATGCTATGGTCATGACTCCCTCCAGAGTATTTTTTTTCCACATCAGGCTTATTTCAGACCATTTGGATTTGTCCACCTACCTCTGAAATTAAAAAAAAAAAAAAAATCTCACTCTCATAGTAAAACATAATGATTTCCACATTCGTGAGCACTTGACACTTGTGGTAATAACCTGACATTTCTCTGCCCTTGAATTAACTGATGACCTTAATACATTTAAACATGAGTGAAAAAGAAATGGAGAGTAGATAGCTGAGTCTGTAGTTTGTGAGTTCCTTTGTTGAGTCATGGCTTTATAATCCAATCTCCCCTTTTGCCACTGCTCGTTCTTATGATGTATAAATGAGAGGTGACTCCTTACATATAAAAGAATCTATGGTTTAGGTATAACTTATTCCGAAGCAATTGAGCACAGTGTTGCAGTGCTTAAGTTGTTCCTTTTCCTTGGAAAAAGGTCATTTTACCTCTTTTACTTTACTATTTACAACTAAGGCATCGTGCCACTTTTTTGGAGATTTTAATGTGCTGATGCACAGATTGGTACCAAACTGCTAAGGTATTAATGACGAATCCCACTCAACTTGGAATCTTAACTTGGAATGTTGGAATCTCACTTAACTTGTAAGATAGAGAATAGTGGGGCTGGTTTCAAAGCCTACTCATATGTAGCCATATCCATTTTTGTCAGTCCAGAAAGGATGCCCAGACCACTTTGCATCATCTCCCTACAAGAAACAGAGTACCTGGTGAGCTCTGAATAAATGACAGTGACATTTGTATGCAGATCTCCTATTTGAAACTCTCTTCCTCTTTGCTTCATTCTCTTTATATTAGCAGGTGTGTTAAAATCATTGTTCTTTCCAAGAATGAGAATGATTATATTTTTTATTGATCCTCTCCATTCTGGTTTTACTTAATGCTTCTTAAATTGCAAAGAGATCTTGAATTCCTATGGCCCAATCATCCATTATACTTTAAATACAGTTTGTCCTTTGAATTCAGAAATAGTCTAAACTTTGATGGTGATTCTAGCAATTCAAAGAACTTTCCTAAAATGGTCCTCCATTAAAGAAAATAACTGTTGTTTGGATTCATTAAAGTAAAACCTATGCGTAACAGCAAAACTGAGCAAACTAGACCAGCATGCCCCTCAAATGGCATTAATTAAAAAAAAAAAAAAACTATGTTAAATCTTTTGCGTCCTTGAGCTCCTTGGTCATGAGAAGCCATTCCAAAGGCTGTGCTAGCCCTCTTTCTTTCAACAAAGCAAAATTTTCACAACTTGCCTTGCCCAGCTGTGAATTACTCCTTCAAAATACCAATATTTTGGATGCCATTTTTCCCTTATACAACCCATTCACTCTGCTTTTACCAGGCTTTAACTGGGTGGCATACCACAGATTCTCAGACTTAGACTGTTTGCTGTGCAGAGTCCGGACTGGGGCTGGATACTGAACTGCTAGTGTTTATTCATTCACTGAGCTAGTCATACATAGGGTAGCTCATCCTGTATTCTCTGTTTATTGTTGTAGGTATTGGTTCCTGGGATCTAGTGAGTGCAATGATTTGTTCTGTAAGAGGTGTTTATCCCATGCATCGTATCTGGCATCAGTGAGACTCCATGGCCACATCTGAATTCATATGTTTCTATTTCATATGTAGGTACAGCTGGAGGTCAAGATTTAATTGTACGGAGGGCAGGGGAAAACACAAGTCCTCATTACTTGCTTTGCTCCATGGTCTGTCTATTAACCCAAGATCACTAATGTTACTTCCGGTTCTCAGGCTGGTATGCAGTCTTGAACGGCTGGTGTCAAGATCGAGGAGATCAGAGTGATTGCCTCATCTGTGGTCATCAAGAACTCCTCATTTATTGAATGCCTGCTACATGCCACGCTCTGTCTGGGTGCTAGGGACATAGCAGTGAACAAGCCAACAAGGTCCCAGCACTCACAGAACTTCTATTTTTGTGCAGGAGACCCAATAAACAAGGACAAATAAACTCAGATGGTAATAAGTGCCATCAAGACAATAAAACAGACGAGAAATCCATAAGTGGGAAAAGTGTGACTTCTGACACTAGTTAAATGTATTCATCAGGGCCTTCTAGCACATTCACGAGGTGCTCTGGGGTTTCTTGTGTAAGTTTTTGAAATTCACTTGGAAGATGAGAGAGCAGATACAAACACAATCAGTCACATTTCCAGTCTGAATGTATGCCCACAGTCCCTATTGAAAAACAGCAGCCATTGTTTCAACAACGAGACGGAAACCCGTGGTGTCAGGGCAGACACAGTCTATCAACTTGTTACTTGTCGCTAGACACAGCGTCACAGAAATGCCCTTGCCAGACAAGTGAGTCTGATCCTATGCTACTGACCCAGAAAGCTGTTGTCAGTGATCACCACATGCAGGTTTCTAGGCCAGGTTTACTAGTGATGACTCTTTCTGAGGGAGGAGAAATAAGCAAGTTGAGATGAGGAGCGCAATCCCAGGCTGTGTCATATGGGCGCCCTTTCTGGTTGTTGGGGTCATGCATATAATTTGCCCTCTGCCTTGCTTCATTTTCTGTGTCCGGGGATGTCCTGTATGATGACTGTGTGTCTGCAAACAATTTGTTACACTTGATTTCTGTTTGCTTTTCTGACTTGCTACTTCACTGCTGTCCTGACTTATGTTTTATTTGCAGTCTGATTTCTTACTTCCGTTTTTCTCCTAGTCACCTTACCCTCTGGATACCCACTGCACAGCACATACAATGGCACAGTCACTAAGATATATGTACATGCCTATCTGCAAATGATCTATTGGGCTATGATCAATTGCATTTTGAAGTCCTCACAGAAAAATAATTCTTAAAATCTGCTTAGTTCTGAAAAGCTTCTGTTTTTGTTTACTGTTCTTAGACCGAGCCACACACACACACACACAAAACAAAAAACAAAAAAAAACACTACCGTTTGCATTGTACTCATCATTCCTTCCCAATTTAAGCCCTGATTTTTGGTGGTCTAAGGTTAGTCTGTGTAAAATTTGAAACTTAATTTTCCTTTCCCACTAGTTAAAGATATAGAATGATACTCAGGTCTTATTTTAAATGTAGAGTTCTCAACCAGGAGCAGTTTTGTCCCCTAAGGGACATTTGGCAATGTCTGGGGATATTTCTGGTTGTCACAACCTGGAGAAAGTACTAGTGAGTAGATGCTGGGTAGATACCGCAGATTCTGCTAAACACCCAACAGGGCAAGTCCTGACAGTAAGAAATCATCTGATCTCTGTGGAGGAGGAAAAAAATTCCCTCTACCCTTCTAGGTTCTTGGCTGAGAGCCCCACCCCCCACCCCCATGTAATCCACCCCTGTAAAAAAAGACAGATTAACCGGAGAAAAACAAACTGAAGTTTAGGGACATGCGTATCTCTTGTATACAGGAGAGATACCTAGGAAAACTAAGTCCCTGAAATGGCCCAAGCCACCACCTCCAGCTAAAGAAAAAGAAGATGGTGGGATCACTATATTATATGCCTGAAACTAATGTAACATTGTGTGTCCACTATACCCAGATGAAAGAAAGAAAGAAAGAAAGAAAGAAAGAAAGAAAGAAAGAAAGAGAAAGAAAGAAAGAAAGAAAGAAAGAAAGAAAGAAAGAAAGAAAGAAGACGGTGGGGGCAGGTGAGCCAGTTATGGGAGACGCTCAGAAAAAGCACAGTGAACAGGGGGAAGGCTGTTATGCAGATTTAGATTGTTGCCTTCTTCATTGGAAAGAGTTTCTAGAGATTTAGTCATCCTCCTCTTCCTGGTACAGAAAGGGAGACACCCTTACAAATAGAGCTTCACCTTATAAATGTAAATGTCTCTTACAAAAAGGTAAATTCTCAGTTTTCAGAGCTTTTTCTATGTCGGCTTTTTCTTAAAAATCATCAGCCTAGGGGTGCCTGGGTGGCTCAGTCAGTTAAGCATTCAATTCCTGATTTCTGCTCAGGTCGTGATCTCTGGTTCATGAGTTTGAGCCCTGCATCAGGCTCTGCACCGTCAGTGGATTCTCTCTCTCTCTCTCCCTCTCTGCCCCTCCCCCACTCATGTGTGTGTATGCACATATACTCTTTTTCTCTCTCTTTCTTAAAAATAAATAAACTTTAGGGGCGCCTGGGTGGCTCAGTCGGTTAAGCGTCCGACTTCGGCTCAGGTCACGATCTCGCGGTCCGCGAGTTCGAGCCCCGCGTCGGGCTCTGGGCTGATGGCTCAGAGCCTGGAGCCTGCTTCCGATTCTGTGTTTCCCTCTCTCTCTGCCCCTCCCCCATTCATGCTGTGTCTCTCTCTGTCTCAAAAATAAATAAACGTTAAAAATATATAAAAAAAAATAAAAATGAACTTTAAAAAATCAACCTAAAATAATCCTTATGGCAAAGAGAAATATTTTGGGGTGGCAAATGCTGCTCCGTTTACCTCAAATATCAGTAGTGCCAATGCTGAGAACTCAGACCCTGATATAGACTGAAGCAGGTTGGTAGAGGACTTTATCCCTCTGCAGTTTCCACGTAAAGCTTGCTCTCACCTTAAAAATATATACTTTATGGATATCTTGAGGAACGGAACATCAAAAATTGCCTTTTTAATGATGACCTGGCAGGAGGAGAAATATTTCAGAAAAAAACCTGAAATATATGCAATATATTGAAATGTATGCAAATGCCATAATTGTGTCATTGCTACGTTAGTAAATTTTCAGTGTATTGTGTTTAACTTAAATTTTGTAAATTAAGATTTCTTTATAGCTGCTCGAAATCTATGATTTTACTCGCGTGATTTTAAAATCACTAACTACATTTACTTTAAGGTATTTTTTTGCGCGATACTGAGTTTTAGCTGCTGCGTTACAGAAATTGTACTTTTTGAGTTTTGTTTGTATTATTCATCAGCTTGTAAGATGATCAGTTGTTCTTCATTCAATCATTTGGACAGCTTTCTCATTTGATTTTTCATCAGTGACAAATGGGGAATCATTTGGTGAAGGGTGCTGGATACAGTTGAAAAACTATTTTAAAAATAAAAATGAGGGCACCTGGGTGGCTCCGTCAGTTAAGTATCTGACTTGGGCTCGGGTCATGGTCTCATGGTTTGTGTGTTCGAGTCCTGTATCAGGTGAGCTTGAGCCCTGCTTTGGGTGAGCTCCCCGTCTTTCTCTCTCTCTCTCTCTCTCTCTCCCCCTCGCTCATTTGTGCACTCTCTCTCCCAAAAAATAAAAATGATAACTATCCTTAGAATTAGGTATCATATAAAGAAAAGCAGAAAAGTGACCCTTTACCTTTCTGGTAACATTTCAAAATTAGTTAAATATAAGATACAGGTGTTAGTACCAATTTTGCTTTCTGAATTAAAAACAGTGAACTCAATATTCTGAATGACTGTTCCACTTGTATTTATTTCAAAGTTCAAGTTAGTGGTTTTATTTGGTAAACCAAAGGCAAATATTTGCAATAGGGAAATACTTACCTGAACAATTTTGGCCTTAAGAAATGACATTAATTTAGTAATTTGTAGTCATGAACAAGGAAGGTATATGGGAAGAGGAACCATTTTTTTTCCAGCTTGTATTTCCAACAAGTTTGAAAAGACTCAAGACAATAACTTTCACTTCCAAATCTTTCATGAAAGTATTAGAATTTGCTTGTATAAATTCCATTTTATAGCATTTCTTCTTGCCTGAGGTACGTTATTTTGGTAGAGAAGTAACAAAATCTGTATTATAAAGCTGAGTGGTAGAGAGAGATATAAATGATTATTTACAGCATTACATTTTCAAGAACCAAAAGGATATACCTGCATGTTTTTACTTTATTCTGTTGTTTCATGGCATTTAAACTAGTCCTCAGTTGGAACACAAGGTCTACAACTACAGGTTCAGGGATGGAAGTCAGGATAATGTAGTTAAGAGATTTAATGTCAGACAAACCTAGTTTCAGATCCATGGCCACTCTACCAACCATGGCCCTTTGGACAAGTTGCAGAGCTTCTCAGCCCATATCGTTAGCATGCACAGGTGTTACTGGGGGGCCAAGATATTGCTCTCCTTGGTCTTTTTTTTTAATTTTTATTTATTTTTGAGAGAGAGAGAGAGAGAGAGACAGAGACAGAGCACAAGCAGGGGAGGGGCAGAGAGAGAGGGAGCCACAGAATCTGACGCAGGCTCCAGGCTCCGAGCTGGCAGCACAGAGCCCCATGTGGGGCTCAAACTCACTAACTGCAAGATCATGACTTGAGCTGAAGTCGGGAGCTTAACTGACTGAGCCACCGAGGCGCCCCTCCTCTCCTCAAACTTAAGGCAGCTAGAGCCTCTGATCCTGAAGGCTTTGGCCATGAGCAGTCTTATTTGTTTACCTTTCCTGTGCTACACACATATTAATTTCCAAGATTGTCATGAAAATGTTGGGAAGTTGATAAATGTCTGAGTCCCAAATTCTTTCCGTAAAACATTAGATTGCTGTGAGAATTAAGTTACATTAATATTCTGTCCAGTATACAGTGAGAGCTCAATATATGTTATATATGAGTAGTAGTACTATAGGGTCAACATGTGTAATAAATGTGTAGGAATTGATAATTTAAGAACCTGAGACTTCATACAAAATGAAAGGGGCATGGGAGGGAGAGTCATGTAACCATATAACCTTATTATGATTTGATTTATTTTAATTGTGTGCCTGTATCGCTTTTTTAAAAACTAGTGCCTTTTTCACAAGGATCGTAACCTTCTGTGTTATCTGTTGAGGGACTCTCCATATAGTTATATTATTTCCCTTCCTTGTTTTCCTTTTCACCTTATGTGGTGCTTCACGCAGGTCTTGGAATTATCCAGAGCGTTTCCATTGTTGAGTGAGCAGCTGTCGGAGGAAAACGCTTCGTTTTGTTCAGTAGTGGTTTATTCTTTTTGACCAGAGACGAGAGATGCCATGATTCTTCACCAGCCTATCAAGTTTTCCATTACGTCTCTGCCTGTAAACTGGACAACTTCCTGGGCTTCATTTTGTTGTCGGTCAGAAGAGCGTATTTCTTTCGTTGTGAGCCCGCCACTAGCCTTCACTTCCTTTTTTCTTAATGATGACTTGAGAGGGTTTGCCACAGGAGCCATATCTCCGTGCTTGCTGGACAGATACCCTGCCTGCATGGGAGTCCATCTGGTGCCTGCTGTGAAGTCTTCCAAGTTGTGCGGGTGGAAACTAGACTTCAGGGGCCGTACCTGATCTTCACCAAAGCTAGGACACTATTGGAGACCAAAGGAAGGACAGACAGATTCATCCCCATGACAGAAATCTGGCATTTGGAGAGGCTTTTCTATTTAGGACACTCTGTATTGAAGTCAGTTCACCCATTCGAAAAAATATATTCACCTCCTAATGTGTGCCAGGCAGTATGCCAATGCCGATACCAGAATAGCCTGGAAAGCTTGTAAACATACAGATTCCGAGTCTCCAACGACAGCAGGTCTGAGTCATGGACTCAGGAATCTGCATGATTGACAAGCATCACGGATGGTTCTGATATAAGTGACCTTTGGATGACACTTTAATTTTTTTTTTTTCAACGTTTATTTATTTTTGGGACAGAGAGAGACAGAGCATGAACGGGGGAGGGGCAGAGAGAGAGGGAGACACAGAATCGGAAACAGGCTCCAGGCTCTGAGCCATCAGCCCAGAGCCCGACGCGGGGCTCGAACTCCCGGACCGCGAGATCGTGACCTGGCTGAAGTCGGACGCTTAACCGACTGCGCCACCCAGGCGCCCCTGGATGACACTTTAAAGAGCACCGCCTAGTAGGGGCCACAGCCAGATAAAACATAAAAAAAAAGCTTGTAGTTGGGAATGATTATGGTGTTGGTGGGCAGTAAAGAGGTACCTTGACTGGAGAGCTCGGCCCCTGCTATGAAATAGTGAAATGAGAATACATAGGCAAGGTCAGACCAGTACATGCAAAACCTTGGCCATCAGTCTGAGGGGGCTGAACAATTCCACAGGTCATAGCATTTTAGCTATATCAGATAGGTCATTAAAGAACCGCTGGATGTTTTGAATGGAAAGGTGTTTTAGTGTGACTTACGTTTCAGGGAAGTTATTCTGATGAATTGGAGCATAAGGAACTTGAGAGCTTCTAAAGCCCGAAAGCATCAGTTGTATTCGTCCAAGTGCGAGGTGACAAGGTTGCAGACCAGGGTGGTAGCAGTGAACAGATGTAAAAGGCATGCGTTGGAAGGACTGCCAAGGGACCAAAGGGTTGAGGAGGACGAGGGAGAAGAAAGATCCGGAGAGGGTTCTAAGGTTTGGTAGTAGAACTAACGAAAGTTCGAAGATGGCACTGATGAACATAGGAATGTGGTGAAAGCGAACAGATTTCCTGGGAAGGGGAGGAAGAGACATTTGGACACACTTGATCTGGATTGAGAGGTGACATGTTCAGGTAGATGTCTCCTGCTGGGCCATTAGAGATACCGCGGACTAAGAAAAATGCAGACCTCCGGTCCTAATAATGGTGACATGACCCCAAACTGTGTTTTCTCTGTTGGGTTTGGGAAGAAAAAACAATTTTCTTAATACACTATGAAGGATCTTTCTGTATATATTTATTTTTAAACTTAAATTATGCTTTAAAAATGTCAGAGAACATTAAAGTGTTCCTTTAAGAACCAGGGTAATGCTTTTTGGAGGAGGTATTTGGGCTGTCATTGCTTGGATTTGATTTTAGTGCAGAAGGTAGTGTGGGTACCCTCTAATGGCTGGCCAAATAAAAACTTCTACTGCATCAAGGACTTGCAAGTGTTCAGAATTTCCAAGGGCAGAAGACTCTGAGGAAATAAGTAATAGCGAAAATGGAGAGGCTAAAGTTGGTTGATTTATAAATAGCTAACATTGTTCATATTGTGTTTTGGAACTTAGTAAGAGGGAAAAACCAAGCTCTGGTTCATTTGTGATAAAGGAATCAAGGAGTTGCAGCAGAGGAAACAAACATATCCTGCCTTAAATAACATACAGATATGTCAACCGAAGGGTTTATTTTTTACCCCAGTTTGTAAGTTAAATAAAGTTTTTTAATCTCTTCAGGAGGTCTGTGATTTCTGTTCTCAGATAATCTATCTGAAAAGAAGCTGTGTACTAATTGGTTTTAAGTCTCCAGGGACCAAAGAGCATGATACGGGTCACGTATCGTGTAAAGGAACCCAGCCAATATAATAGCTATTATTCATTGACTAAAGAGATCTAGAAAAAGCTTTGCAGAACAACCTGCCTTGGACATTTAGGCCAAAAATATCAGACATCATTTCCTCGGCCAAACAAATGTAATTTGACGTTTGCATTTATTTTCCAAAAGCAAAAACAAACAAAAAATAAGTAACTTACAAGTTTAATGGCTAAGACTCAAAATCTCATTTTATACGTGATGAGCGTTCTGCCAATACATAATATTTTCAACGACTCTCTGTGTGAGTTAGGAAAAGTTCATGTTGATAGGTGAGTTTTCAACTTCAAATGACAAAAGGCAAATGGAACTTGACTTGGCTATTGATAAATTGTGTGATTATTTTCTACCACACTGGGAAGGTGTCCAAGGTAATACTGGAAAATCCCCTGAAGGCTGTCATGTTCCTGACTGGAAGCTGTATGATGTTTTCCTGGGTGATACTTTGGTAGATTTTTAATAGTCTTGGTAGGCTGGACTACAGTATTTTGAATAGTTATTTAGTTGTGTATTTGGCAGAAATTAAATATTCAAATGTAATGAGCTTATTACAAAGTATCTCTTTTAAGATGATGCAATAATGGCTAGTGTGGCATTGACTCTTTGAAGCCTGGGCAGACGAGAGTATCGAAACTTAACATTTTAACTTAATGTTGAAGCTGGTTGCATTGGCTATGAGAAAGTACATTTCCAACACAGTAAAACCTTGGATTGTGAGTAACTTGTTCTGCGAGGGTTCCACAAGACGAGCAAACATTTCTAATATATTTTAACTTCATAAACGAGCGATGTCTTGCAATAGGAGTCGTACGTGATGCTGGAGTCACGTGATCACAACTGAGCCAATGGTTCTTGAAATCCGCTTTGATGTGCAAGTGTTTGCCTTACAAGCATGTTTCCAGAACGAATTATGCTCGCAAATCAAGGTTTGCTGTGTATGAAAAGTGGTTGCCTTCCTTTGTAGCCCATAGGCAAAGTGTAGGGGAGGAAAACTTTTTCTTTCTTCCCATCCGGGTTCTTTGGCTGCTCTGATAATTAAATTGACATAAAACAGAATAACACGAGGAAAACAATTTAATTTCTCATGTGCAGGAGCCCCAAAGATATGAGGCTGAAATACGTGACCACAGCAGGCAGCTTGTATGTCTTTTTGATTAAGGAAACAGTACATTTGTGAAGAATTGACGAGACAAAGGGGTTCAGGCTTGGGGTAGTAAATTAGTGAAAAGGTAGCATGGTTCTTTATGTAGCCTCCTCAAGCCTCAACTCCCCGTCTCTGGTGATAAGGATGCCTTGTACCCTCCTGATACACGGAGAATACCTTCACATGGGAGATTTATTTCCTGCTTTCAGGGGAGAAGAGGAGGGTCAGAGTGTCCTTCTTGCACCGTGTGTTTCTCGAGTAACTTTAATTCAAAATAATCAATGTGCCAACGTGGCACACCCAGGGTGATATACTCTGCTCCTTTTCCAACAGCTTTCGTTGTTTTAAATGCCCCCAAAATGAGGCCAGCTGCCTCTGCCGAGGTGTTTCGGTCTCTGAAGAGCGTGCTCCCAGGGATGTCAGCTCAGCTGGTTGGAGGTCAGTTGTACGTTTCTGCGATCCCAGGATTCTCCAAAATAGTCTTTGGAGAGGAAACCTGACCCGAGACACGGGTGGTAGTGTAGCGCTCCATTCGTTCTCCGTTCCTCCTCCTGGTGACATAGCCAGGGGTAGCGTGGGAATCTAGGGGATATGAAAGTTAAATCGATGTGAGTAAAATTACCTGTTGGCTGATGCCTCTCTCTGTCTGGCCACCAGTGCTACTGCGATGAGGGTCCACAGATTGAAAAGGACCTGGTGGCAAAGGAAGCCATGCCAAACCTTTTTCTTGGGGTTGAGCCCCCCCAAAGCAGAAAGGTGAATTGCAATCAGACCTCTTTCCGACACCTTAAGACACAAACTTGGTGTAAATTCTAACACTCCTCGGAGCATGCATTATTTCTTTCCTCTCTGATATTTATTGAAACATACTACTGCTTGTTCTATTCTTCCATGTAGTTCTAGAATAAGTCCCTGCAACTTCATTTGACTTATACCACTATGCTGTTTTTTTTTCCACTTTCACTAATTACTATTAGTGAAGAGCCCTTTTGATGTTTTGTATTAGGAAAAAAATCTGTGTCATAAAAAGATATCTGTTAGAAGTAAGTTTCACAGAGCAAAGATTTTGTATCTATCCTGATCACTAATATATCCACGGTATCTGGCACTTAATACTTTGAATGAATAAACGAGAGAATGAATGAATGAATGAATGAATGAATGAAAAGTTATATGTTTAAAATATGAATGAAATGACAAGTCACATAGAAATGAATATCTTAACAACAAAGCAATTTCTCGAGGAAAGCTTACTGTCATTCACCAAGATTAATCTTGCCACTTGATGTAAATTCTCTACGGTTTACAAATTAGTAGTAGCTCCTCATATCCTAAAGATTCTCCTTTCAGGAAACCCATCATTACTATCATTTCAATAGCCCGTAGCAAAAATTTGGGTTTGCGACTTTTATTCTCAGTGCTATATAACGGGATCTGCAGCCAGTGCGGTTTAAATTTTGAATACATCAGTATTCTCTTTGATTAAGCAAAGGTGGCTGCATCAGGAATTCTCTGGTGGATCCACTCATTGTAGTCAGGGAGAGCCATTGCCCTGGAAGATAGTCTCTTCCGTAACAGTAGCCAATCATCTTTCTCCCTAGTGTGAATTCTTACGTCTCTCACCTTATGGACCAGGCAGCCCGCCTGTTAATGCTTGGTATATATTGGTCATATTTCCTACTTAAAAGTCGAATTACATTTGACTGGGAATTCACTAGGTAAACAATGTGCAGCTACATAATGAAACGAAATTCAAACTGGAAAAGGTCTCAAAGTATTGCAGCGTTTCCCCCACTTCTCGGAACCTTTAACACGTGGCTCACTTCTTTTGTTTAAGTATCTTCCTGCCGATTTTCACAAAATGTCTTTCCTCCTTGTACATTTGAATTAAGAGTAAGATGGCAAGCAGCATGAAGAATGTATTAGAAATTGCTTCCATTGCATAATCTGATAAAATCAAACCTACTTCTTGCCTTACACTCTATTACTGACACTAATAGAGATACAGATATAGATATAGATATAAACATAGACATAGATCTAGATATTAAGAATTCTAACATGTCTCTATTATCACTCCAATTTTGTTTTCTCATGAGTATAATTTGTTGTCAAATTGGCTTCCATACAACATCCAGTGCTCATCCCAACAAGTGCCCTCCTCAGTGCCCATCACCCACTTTCCCCTCTCCCGCAGCCACCTCCCCCCACCCCACCACCCTCAGTTTGTTCTCCGTATTTAAGAGTCTCTTGTGCTTTGCTTCCCTCCCTCTCTGTTTGTAAGTATTTTTTGCCCCTTCCCTTCCTCCATGGTCTTCTGTTCAGTTTCTCAAGTTTCACATATGAGTGAAACCATGGTATCTGTCTTTCTCTGCCTGACTTATTTCACTCAGCATAATACCTTCCAGTTCCATCCACGTTGCTGCAAATGGCCAGATTTCATTCTTTCTCATTGCTACCACTCCAGTTTTGTAGCTTATGACAACATATATGGAATTCAGTGCCCTATTCATTAAGAACTAATGCTCGCAAGAGGAGTAATCATTGTTAAATTAAATATTTAGCCTGTAATTGAAGATAAACCATATTACGTGAGTTGTGTACATAATTTCATAATTTGCTCCATCGCCACAGTCTCTTTAAATTCAGTCTTTGGGGCGCCTGGGTGGCGCAGTCGGTTAAGCGTCCGACTTCAGCCAGGTCACGATCTCGCGGTCTGGGAGTTCGAGCCCCGCATCAGGCTCTGGGCTGACGGCTCGGAGCCTGGAGCCTGTTTCCGATTCTGTGTCTCTCTCTCTCTCTCTGCCCCTCTCCCGTTCATGCTCTGTCTCTCTCTGTCCCAAATAAATAAATAAACGTTGAAAAAAAAATTTAAATTCAGTCTTTAAATTCTTGTAATCCTCCACAATTCTTCAAGAAGAGAGCTACCACCAGAGGTAAGTACAGAGTCAGGGCTAGGTGTGCATCAGATTCCTCACTGTGTCCCATTGCCTGCATGGCGAGCCGTGCCAAACCATCTTCCTGTGAATTGTCTTCCTTCCCTTTGAAGCCCCGCAGCCCCACCCCTGTTGGCTTAGCTCAGAATGGCGTAGAAGCCTCAGTTGCCTGTCACTGAACCTCTCACGTTTACACGAAGCTCCTGTGAGTATGAAATTCAATTTTTTCTCCTGTTAATCCGTGTTACGTCAATTAACTTATTAGACCAGCCAAAGAGCCTAGAAGGGAAGAAGGGAAAACTTCTCCCCCTTACTTACGTAATCTTTTCTATGTGATCAACAGTAATCTGTGTATAATTTAACCTCTGGACGCGTTTGGCATATTCTTCAATCTTATCTCTGTCCTCAGGAAAATGATGTCAGGCCTGGTATGAATGTTGGAATGAAAATATTATTAGCACTTTTTAAAAATAATTTCCCTGTCTCTAGTGGGATTTTCTCTAAGTATGAATGTGGACCAAAGCCTCCCCAGTATGCGTTTTGAAACTCCATAATACTGACATTCAAAAATTATCCCAAGAAGATAATGCCCCCACTCCCTAAGAAAAACATCCACAAAAATGCTCATTACAACCGTGTTTATAAATGCTTAAAAAGGGGGACCAACACAAGTGTCCAGTTACAGAATCCAAAAGATAACGTTACACCTGTGCTGTGGAATACACTGTAGCCATTACAATGAAAATTATGACTATTACATAGTTACCTGAAAAGAAATAAAGATATTAGGTAAGGTGTCAAAAGCCGAGTGCAAGTACGTGTCTGTGTTATGATTCCAAGTATGTCAAAGCCAGAAGTGTGTACACACGGGAACTGGGATCAGGAATTTTTATTTTAAAAATGTTTTTGCTGTTACTGTTATGAGAGTGTTTTATCTTTCAATGTATTTTGAAGGTTCCATACAGCCAGCCACATTTCCCCTAACCAAGTGCTGGTGATACTAGACCGTAATTAATGCACTGTTTTATCCTGTTTAGCCTCTGGTGTTCGACTCAGGCAGCAGGCATGGGTTGCTAGGTTTTATGGCTCAGTAACGACAGAACAGTTTCTTAAAGTCCAAGTGACCTCCAGAGAGCTAAGAGATATGTTGAGATTCTCTGCTATTAAAGAATAAATAATGCAGCCTGTTCTTTCAGCAGGGGGACGGATTTGGGTAACTCAAACATGTAAAAGAATGATCTAACGCTCTGTGAGATCATGACCTGAGCCGAAGTCAGATGCTCAGCCGACTGAGCCACCCAGGTGCCCTGCGACTTAATGTTTTTGACTTTCTATCCTCTGTCACTGGCTTATTCTAAATCTAGCTCATAGACAAGTAGTATCAACTGTTCCCACACTACAGCTCCATACCCAGGAAGAGAGAACTTTATGAATCCGTTTATCGGCATGCTTTTAAAAAATTACCTAGAAAATAGCATGCCACTGTATGTGCTAGGCAGAATAATGGCCTTAGAAAGATGTCCACGTCCTAATGCAAGAAACCCGTACCTATGTTGTTATCTCACATGACACGAGGGACTTGGCAGATGTGATTAAGCTAAGCATCCTGGTGTGGGAACACTGTCCTGGATGATTGGGGTAAGACGAATATACAAAAACGTCCTTATAAAAGGAAGGCAAGAAGGTCTCAGAAGGAGATGTAAGAATACAAACATAGGTCAGAGGAGAGTTTTGAAGATGCTATGCGGCCAGCTTTGAAGAAGGAAAAAGGGGCCATGAGAAAAGGAATGTAGATGAGTTCTAGAAGGTGAACAAAGCAAGGAAATGAATTCTTCCCTGGAGTTTCCAGAACGAATGCAACAAGTTGACTTTAGCCCAGTGAGACCCATTTCAGACTTTCTGACTTCCGGAACTGTGAGGGAATACACTTGTGTGTCTTAAGCCACTAAGTTTGTGATAATTTGTTACAGCAGCAATAGTAATGTAAACCAATGTGTTTCCTGATGTGTTCCTGAAAAGCTCATGCAAATCTAAGGTTTAAAATTTTTTTTTTAATTCTAGTATAGTTGACATAAAATATTACATTAGTTTCAGGTATAGAACGTAGCGATTCAACTTCTTTCTATGTTATGCTGTGCTCACCACAAATGTGCTCACCACCATCTGTGGCCATACAATGCTATTATGATGCCGTTGGCTATATTCCCTACTGTACCTCCTACCCCCTTATTTATTCCATAACCGGAAGCTGCACCCTCCTCTTGCCTTACCCCATTTTGCCCATCCTTCCACACCCCCTTCCCTCTGGCAACCATCAGCTTGTTCTCTGTGTTTTTAGATCTGCAAATCTAAGTTTTGAAGCTCATAGAATACCTACATTTTTAAACATGGTGAGGGAATTCACTATTTCAAGGAAGGTCAAGGAATGAATCCAATTTTGAAGCAAAGAATTCCTTTCCCATTGTAAAAACCCATCCAATACTAATATGATTTGTACACTTACATTGTTCTTTGCCACATCCTTCTAACACAGAAAGTGTTAGAAAACACCCCCGTATAAAGCAACAAATGTTGCCTTGTCACAACAGAAAAGTATGAGATTCTGGACTTTTAAGCCTAGAATGTGGGTCAAATATTTCATAACTTCAGCGGTCACTGGAATGTTGGTAGTGGTGGCTGTTGTGTGTGTGTTTCTTGTGTTTCCCCTTCGTAAGGAAATCTTATCCCCTGTGTACAGCAAGACTTGCCTAGATTTACCTCTAGATCTTGAAGCTTGCCTCTGGCAGTGAAATTCCTAAGAATCAGGCAAATCACAGAATGAGATGGGGCTCACATATGAATCAGTGCCATTTAAGAACTCACTCACCGCACACGGGAGCAGAAGTGCTGATTAGGAAGCCTGGCAGTTGGAATCTCAAACTCCTTTTTTCAGTGTAGCCTGGGGACATTTTCAACGGTGACCTCGCCCATTATTCTCTAAGGAAACAAAATAATTTTTCCGAAGCTCCAGGCTGCTACCCTACAGTATAGCAAAGGTCAGAGTTTACTCCCACTCCAACTGATCCTCGTGACAATGATCATTGTCACCTTGAAAGAAAATGCAGTGAGAAGACTCAAGGACTTTTTGTGATTCCATTGTACTCAAAAAGGACCCAGCATGTGGAGTCAAAACAAGTAAGGAACTCTGGGCTGTTTGAGGAGTGTATGCTGGGTGCCAGGCCAGGGATCTAGAGTAGGGACAAGGATTGTCGGGCACTGACCTCATGTTGATCTGAGTGTATACAGGTTGTTTGGCAATTTGGGAGCATGACTTAGAGGTACACATTGAGGTGACAGTAGAAACAGATTCTAACTATGGTTATAGTCTTACATTCTTTCTTATTTTTAAGTTGTCATTTTCTTAGTTTAATCTTTATATCAAGTGTATTGCGTTACAATCTGTATAGAATAAAATGTACCCATTTCAAAGGTGCAGTTTAACAAGTTTTGGCAAATATATGGCCATGTAACCATCATCGTAATCAAGGTATAAAATATTTCCATGACCCCAGAAAGTTTTACCCAGCCCCTTTGAAATCAATTATTCCTTCCCAACAGTGTTTGAGACCTACAATCTTCTTTTTGTCACTGTAGATTAGATTTAACTTCCAAAATGTCATATAAATGAAATCAGACAGTATGGGTTGCTTGTATCTGATTTCTTTTGTTCACCTTTGAGATTTATCCATGTTGCGTGTGAATTGATAGTTCATTTCCTTTTATTGCTGAGTACTATTCCACTGCATGGATGGACCAAAGTTTGTTTATTCTTTGGCCAGTTGAAGGACACTGGGGATCTTTCCAGATTTTGCCTATTGTGAATAATGCTACTATGAACATTCATGCACAGGTTTTTGTGTAAATGTGTTTTAATTTCTCTTGGGTACATGCTTATGAGTGGAATTATTGAGTCATATGGTAAGTGTATGTTTAACTTTGTAAGAAACTGCCAAATTGTTTTCCAAAGTATACGTACCATTTTACGGTTTCACCAGAAGTTACAAGAATTCCAATTTATTCCATATTTTCACCAATACTTGGTATTATCGTTCTTGTTAATTTTAGCCATTCTAGTATAAATGTACTGATGTCTTTATGGTTTTAATTGGCATTCCTTTTTGAATATTGTTTCGTGTTCTCTTTGGCCATCTACAGATCTTGTTTGTGAAGATTGTGCAAATTTTTGTGTGGCTTTTATTTATTTATTTACTTATTTATTTTAGTGTTTACTTGTTTCTGAGAGAGAGCACGCGAGCAGGGGAGGGGCAGAGAGAGGGGGGGACAGAGGATCTGAAGCAGGCTCTGTGCTGACAGCAGAGAGCCCGATGCAGGGCTTGAACTCACAAACCGTGAGATCATGACCTGAGCAAACTCGGATTCTCGACCGACTGAGCTACCCGGGTGCCCCAATTTTTGTGTGGTTTTTAATTGAGTTATTTACCTTTTCATTGTTCAGTTATAGATGTAGTTTTATATATTCTGGATAACAATCTTTATTAGATATATGTATTGTAAATACTTTTTCCCAGTCTTTTCGCTTTTCTTAATGATGAGGAAAGGCTGATCTACTTAGGTATTTGTCAGTTACAGACATGTCTAAGTGAAGGGATCAGTGTTGCTTTTCAACGTGTATATATGACATAATACTCAAAAAGTTTAAGATTTTTATATTTTAGAGACTTACTTCTAATTGGGTGACATTTTCAGGAACTCATGAAAATAGTCAGGAACACAAAGGTAATATTCATATTTTCAGCTTGACATAATGAACAACATCTTCCTTGTTAAAATCCTCCTTGCAAGAGTATAGAAACAAAGATCTATACCTCAAGTACCCTCCTGATGCAATTATTTATTATACTGTTTGTTGAGATTTTTCAATTAAAAAGTTATGTTGATTTCATATTTTAAGTATGAAAGTTTTTGTGTTAGGGGAGTCAGAATTCTGTGCATTAACATAATTCAAAAATATAGATTATCAAAGAGCTATTTCAGTTACTTCACATTTGAAATATTAGATTATGTTAATAATGGGTTTTTTAACACATGGTTTCTGAGTACCTATATAAAAAAGAAGTATTGCACAGTTAGATGCATTTCCACCAGTAAATCCATGCAGACCTTGGAAACAATTAACTCCTAACAGCACCAACTACAGGACCTATGGAATTCATGGAAAGGACCAGTCAATGAGACAAAATAATAAAAAGTAGCCTAGTTAAGACACATCAGGTTAAAAGTTTATTCAAAAAGGTAAACATTTACAAAATCAGATACACATCTATACAATCACTTTGCCTACAAGTGTCAGACTGCCCTCAGACTTTTCCTCTGTAGTACTAAGTTTAAGGAAACAACAGTTTGTTATCTTACATTTTAAGGCACTTAGCAACCTATAACAGATATGGAGTTTGCTACCCTTGAGAGTACATCTTGATCTGGCTTGTAGGGTTAAGTGAAAAATGCAAGGTTGGCCTTTTGGGGGCAAGCTAACATTGAGAAGTTTCTTGCCACGTTATGTAAGAGAGAGCCAAGGGGCAGGGGAAGGATGATTGAGCATCATGCACTAATCTGGGCCTGTAGAAGTTTGGGTGCTAAATTTTCCAACACTTCTTAAATATGCACCCAACATGAAAGCACCCAAATACATAAAGCAGCTAATAACAAACATAAAGGAAAAGATAGTGATACAGTAATGGTAAGGGACCTTAAAATCTCACTTCCATCAATGGCTGGATCATCCAAACAGAAAAGCAACAAGGAAACAGTGACTACAAATGACTTATTGGACCAGATGGCTCTAACAGGTATATTCAGAATGTTCCATCCAAAAACAGCAGACTATACATTCTTCTCAAGTGCACATGAAACATTCTCCACAATAGGTCACATATTAGGCCACAAAAGAACTCTCAACAAATTCAAAAAGATTGAAGTCAAACTGTGCATTTTTTAAAACTGCAACACTATGAAACTAGAAATCAACCATAAGAGGGGCACCTGGGTGGCTCAGTTGGTTAAGAGTCTGACTTCAGCTCAGGTCATGATCTCACAGTTCGTGAGTGAGGCCCCCATCGGGCTCTGTGCTGACATGGCGGAGCCTGCTTGGGATTCTTTCTCTCTCACTCTCTCTCTGCCCCTACCCCACACACTAGCTCTCTAAATAAATAAGTAAATGTAAAAAAATATATATTTAAAAAAAGAAGGGATCAACCATAAGAAAACATCTGGAAAGAACACAAATACGTGAAGGCAAAACAACATGCTACTAAACAATGAGTGGACCAACCAAGAAATCAAAGAAGAAATCAAAAAATCCATGGAGACAAACGAAAGTGAAAACAGAATGGTACAAAACCTTTGGGATGCAGCAAAAGAGGTTCTAAGAGGGAAGTTTACAGCAATACAGGTCTACCTCAAGAAGCAAGAAAAATCTCAAATAAACAACCTATCCTTACACCTAAAGGAGCTAGAAAAAGAAAAATGAACAAAACCCAAAACCTGTAGGAGGAAGGAAATAATAAAGATTAGAGCAGAAATAAAATAGAAAATAAAAAAAGCAATTGAACAAATCAATGAAACCAGGAGTTGGTTCTTTGAAAAGATCAGCAAAATTGATAAACTTTTAACAAGACTCAGAGAGAGAGAGAGAGAGAGAGAGAGAGAGAGAAAGATTCAAATAAAGAAAATCAGAAATGAAGGATGAAGGGCACCTGGGTGACTCAGCTAAGCATCAGACTTCAGCTCATGCCATGATCTGACTGTTTGGGGGTTTGAACCCCACACCAGAGCATGCTATGGATGCTCTGTCTCCCTCTATCTCTGCCCCTTCCCCCTCTCAAATATAAATAAACATTGAAAAAAAAAAGAAATGAAGGAGGAGAAACACACACACACACACACACACACAAGATAGAACACACAGAGGAAACACAATAACAACAAAAGTAAAGTAAAATAAATAAGCAAAAGGAGACCAAATCTGTTTGACATGACAACAAAAATAAATGGTTTAAAATTCCGTTTCAGACACTGTTGTTGACCTGCCTAACATCATTTTCTTTGTTTCTTGCAAACACAATTCGTCTGCCATACGGAGCTAGAAAATGCATGGAGCTCTCTCTGATGGAACTCCTGGACAATGAGACATAAGTAGAAATGCAATGACTTTTTTAAAAATCAATTATGTGCTCTACACAAGAGATAGACCTAAAACAAAATGACACTAATAGGTTGAACATAGAATTCAAAAACAAAACCAAAGTGTATATAAGTCATATCCCACTAAGGTTATACTATTAGAGAAAATATTAGGACATATTCAGTATCTTGTCCTGTGTTATTTTCTTATTGTGGCCTTCAATAAGGTCTTGTGGATGAGAGAGAGAAATGTAGGCTGGGGGTGCCTGGCTGGCTCAGTTGGTGGAGCACGTGACTCTTGATCTTGGGCATCATGAGTCCGAGCTCCATGTTAGGTATAGAGATTACTTAAATTTTAGAAAAACTCTAAGAAAAAGAAATTTAACCTGAAAGTGACCTATTTGAAAGCAGAGTGACAGGAAGATATGGCCTCCCGAAGACAGTTTTAAGAGAATAGGCTGGACGTTTGTAGGAGTTCAGCATTGCAGTGCAAGTAAAGTTCAGTCTGAAGCACGTCTACTGGGATCCGAACAAAAAGAGGGAGAAAGACAGTAATAGGTAATGACTTCTCTGTTCCCAATACCTGGCTCCTAGTTCGATTAAACTACCGAGGGCTAGAGCAATAATCCAGACAAGCTTTGACGGAGGAAAGGAGAGAAAAGACGTGTGAAACCACACGTAGTGCAGGGCATCACCTATGATTTATTTTTACCTGAATTTGCCCACGTTTTTTACCTGAATCTAATTGGCCACAAAGATTTACCTTCCAGTTTAGAATACAGGAACAATTTCTATGCTACCAAGAGGAAACAAGCGCATAAATTCCAAATGTGGGAGATTATCCAAAGTAAATGGTCTGATTTCTTGAAAAGTCAATGTCATAAAAAAGTCAATATTGTGGACTGAGACAAAAGGTACATAACAACCAAATGCAATGAGTAAAGCTTGATTGGATTCTGCTTTGGAAGAATACATAAAAACTAGGGTCCAGTAGTGAAATTTCCTAAAGGAATTCTATGTTAGAAGAGATGCAGAAATTATTGATTTTCTTAGGGTGATAATGGTGTTGTGCTATCTTGGAAAATGTTTTTAATTTTAGAAGAGGCATGCTGAAATTTTAGGGACGAAGAGTCATGACTCTTGGGACTTAATTCCAAACGGTTCAAAGAAAAAAGCACACATATACACAAATATCCACTCACGCGTGTGCGTATCTAGATAAATCCAACGTGGCAAAAATGTTGCTAACTATTGTAAATGTATGGCAAGTTATGGGACTCATTACTCCAGCAGCCGCTGCCTGGTTAAAAATGTGGGCTTTGTTGTGAAAGCCACTGGTTGTTTTATAATATTCAGCATCACGACATTCCGGAATTATAAATCAAAATTCAGTGTTATTTTGAAGGGAAGAGAAAGCAACTAAGTTGCATAACACTCTGTTGAAGGGTAAGGGAGACAACACTGGATAAGGAAAGGACAGGACTAGAGAGTTAAAACCAGGGGCTAGAATGTCACAAACATGGCCTTCCATCACACATGCCCCCGTGGCTTAGAAAAGTGAACCAAGTTTACGTTTTTATTTTTGTTTCGTTGTGGTTTTGTGTTTGTTGACATTCATCTGCTTTCCTTGTCCATTTTTGTTTTTTTTTAACCTTTTTTATTTATTTTTGAGACAGTGAGAGACAGACCATGAACGGGGGAGGGGCAGAGAGGGAGGGAGACACAGAATCGGAAGCAGGCTCCAGGCTCTGAGCCATCAGCCCAGAGCCCGACGCGGGGCTCGAACTCACGGACCGCGAGATCGTGACCTGAGCTGAAGTCGGACACTTAACCGACTGAGCCACCCAGGTGCCCCTCCTTGTCCATTTTTAACTGCAGGAAACACACACCTGAATATCTCACAGCCATTGTACTTATATCCTAGAGGATATGGGCCTGTTCCCAAACTGGCAACCGTTCGCACAGCTCTCCCTGGTCTGCTAGACAGTGCACAAAGTTACTAAAGCCTGTTTCTTGTTTATTGCACAGAAGGGCCATCCATCACCCAAAGCACATCCAAACATACAATTGGAACTTGAAGAAAGAGATGTTTGGCTAACTGTATCTTATACCTATAATATCCATGCAAGTGAAATGCCCCGTTTCCTGGATGGATATGCATTTATTTTACTACTCCTAAAGTGATTGATATATGGATGACTTTTAAGGAATAAATTTTAGTGCCTGTCTATAAAATATATCTTCTGAAAATACAAATTTATTATCACAGGCCCTGATCTCTGTTCTGTTACAGCTAAAAGTAGAATCTGCTATTCTCCAATTTTGGTCTCCCTCAAGTTTCGGTTCCCAGTGTGAAAGTTTCTGTACAATCAGTCTTCTTTTTTCTTAAGTTCTTTCAAATTAAAAGTCACTCGTGTGTGTGTGTGTGTGTGTGTGTGTGTGTGTGTGTGTGGGTAGGGGGGAGAGAGAAAACGAAAGAGCAAGAGAAGAGTGCACAGATAATTTTTACGTTTGATTGTCATTCTTTGAGACACAGTTTATCAAAAGCGTTGGGAGATCCAGGTTAGTTTGTCTATTCAGTCATTCATTTATTCATTCATTTGTTCATTTGTTCACCCTTTTGTTTATTTATTAGACATTTGATGCATTCATTAAATATTTTTTGAGTATCCATCCTGTGGCAGGCCCACACTGGGAACATAGAAATGGATAAGACGAGCTTCTCCACTGTAAGAAATTCCTAATCGAGTAGAGAAGACAGCAAAGTCCAGAGATTTCCATGGGCTGCTCAGGTATAAGAGAGAAATAGTTCCCAATTCATCCTTGGAGGCCAGGGGGGTGGGTTCTCTATGTGCCATTTTCTGGATCTCACTTCCCTTCTTTGTATCTCAGTTCCTGTGGATCTACAGTAGGGGAAATGTTTTAAATGTGGGGGACTGTGGTGAAAATTTAGAGATAATCAGTGAAAGTAATCTAGAAATTTTGAAAGGCCCGGGCATGTGGAGAACTTTTTACTGTCATCGTGGTTGTGTCCTTGTGAATGGAAAGGTTGGGGGACAGTTCCATCCATTATCAACCACTCTCCTCACTTGACTTGAAACCAAAGAATTAGGGTCAAAAGTAGAATATTTGGATGAATGAGGTACAAAACTTGTGCTTGCTACAGGATAGTTTGAATTCAGGTACTCTCTTGGACATTCCAAATGATGGCTTTCCATAATAACAGGTTATTTAGATGGGGGGACCTCTTCTGAGAAGAGAGCCATCACCACAGATAATTTTGTTTTATGTCAGAAAGACCTCTCTGGGGGCACCTGGGTGGCTCAATCAGTTAAGCATTGGACTTCAGCCCATGTCACGATCTCACGGGGTTCATGAGTTTGAGCCCCCCCATCTGCTCTGTGCTGACAGCTCCGAGCCTGGAGCCCACTTCGGGTTCTGGGTCTCCTACGCTCTCTGCCCCTCTCCCCACTCATGCTCTGTCTCTCTCTGTCTCTGTCTCTCTCTCTCTCTCAAAAGTAAAGATCAAACAAAAATTAAAAATAAATACATAAATAAATATTTTTTAAAAATAAAGATAAAGAAAGGCCTCCCCTTGGAGCCTGGCAAAGATTTATTTACCGAACATTCTCTCTACCTTCTTCTTAGCTCAATACTGCATAGAAGCCTCAAATGCCAGACTGTCAGTGGGTCTCATATCTTTGGAGCATATGAAAATTCATTAAATATGTTTTTTCTTGTTAATCTCTCTTTTATTACAGGGGACGTCTAGCCAAGAACTTCGAAGGAAATTTATCTGTTTACCCTACAGTTCTGTGAGCCAGCCGGGAGATACCGAAACACCGTACTCACTGTGCAGCCTGCAGACGAGATTCTAGAAAACTGACAGAAGCCAGCAGAAGGTAAGAATTCTTACCAAAGTCAGCTCTCCTGGATTTCTTTCTGTGCCCAGGAGAGAGGAAGGTAAAAGTTTTTGTCCCTTCTTTTTCTACATTTAGATGAGCAGGAGAAAGGATTTGTGGAATTAGTTCTTTGGGTATAGCAACTTTCCTAAAGATTCGTTACTGAGTACTGCTGTTTTCTATTGATCCTCTTACTCCCACAGATGGTTTAATATAGATATAGATATAGATATAGATATAGATATAGATATAGATATAGATATATAGATATATAGATATTAGCCTGTCTTTTGTGTTTGTCCTAAGAAGGAAAACCATGAGGTTTTCCTTTTGTCTTGTTCAATGTTCTGAGAGCTTGGCATTGTGAGCAGTAAGAATATTCTCTGTAGCCTCTACCGTCTGAAAGGTCATATATGTGAGAGCATCTGGTGGCCGGTCAAATAGACTAGAATTTTGAGACACGATGTCACAAGCCAGTGTTCTTTTTGTCTGGCTGTGCCAGCTCTCAGGGGAGTTTGTCATAAGGGGACCCAGTGCATGAAGGGACTTCGTCATCTCAATCTCTGTTGTCTTGTTAGTACTGGAAAGGTCCCATTCTAGGAGTGGCTGCCCCATGTCACAGATTGGCGGGTCCATGATTGGAAGTGTCTCGTGTTCCCGTGAGAAATGGGAGACATCATTTTCACTACACAATTCTTACCCCCTGTGACAATGAAGGCCTTTGCTTTCTGAGACTAACTGTGGGAGTAAACTTTCTGGATCTTGTGATGGCTGCATTTTTTGCACTCTTTGTGCGATGCCTCTTGTGTCCTTGGTTAAGCCATAAAAAGGCTTATTGACTTGAGCGGCTATTGAGATTAATGGATCCTACTCATCGCTGGCCGGATGATGGCTCCTTTGAATTGGAAAAACTAAATACATTTCTTAAAGTTTACTTATATTTAATTTTTAAAGAGAGATTGAGGATAAGGGGGAGGAAGAAAGGTAAAGAGAGAGAATCCCAAGCAGGCTCTGCCCTGTGAGCACAGAGCCCACCGCGGGGCTTGAACTCATGACTGTGACCTGAGCCGAAATCGAGTCTGGATGCTTAACCATCTGAGCCACCAGATGCCCCAAAACTTCTGTATTTAAAGAAAAAGAAAGTAACTGATCACTATTTTAGTTTATCTTTATAATAATTTATAATGATGCAAGATGCCGTAATAGGAATAAAATTATTCTTTAACTGTCAAAAAAAAAAGAAAAAGAAAAAGAATGTTAGACCACTGTCATCCTAAACGATTGTCTTATTGACAGTTAAACAATTAACAATTGTTTTATTGACAATTAAAAGGTGGATACAAAAAACAAAATAAATGAAAGAACAGGAATTAAACATAGAACAAAAGTAAAGTCTATGTCCAGCATAAATTCCCTTTCTTAAAATCTGGCCCCTACTCTTCAGCAAATTCCCTTAACTCCTCAAATTCCTCCACCTTCCCCAGAAAATCCCTGAAACACCCAGCTGCCTAGTTTAACTTGCCTTTAACGACAAGATTTACAGAGAGCACTCCCCTCTAATCTCCAGGCCTGGGGTATACAGATTACTTGTGTAAATGCTAAAAGCCAGGAAGTAAATTTAGCAGAAGCACCTGGGATGAACGGTAAGTCTCATTTTGCTGGGCTCTGTGGTCAGACTTTGCCAGCTTCAGGTCTTCCTGGGCGGCGTCCTTGGCAGATCCTAGACCTCCAGCTAAAGAATTCATGTGCCTGGACGGCAGAACGTAGAAATCTTTCCATTTCCATCTTAGGGTCTTTCTCCCTGATATAGAAAGGCAAATTCAAAGTAGTGTGCTTGAATGCGCAAATTGATCTCTAAGCATAAGAATGAAAAAGGCTACCTAATTCTTTACAGAAGGGTGGCAGGAATGCACACGAAAAAGACTTAAAATCAACGATTCTTTTGTTTTGTTTTAATTCCAGTACAGCTAACATAGTTATATTAAATTCAACAATTCTTAATTTACAACTTGACTCTAGAAAAACAAAAGCGTAACTCTGAAAGCAACACAAAACCCACTGAGACCCTTTCCTATTTGCTTTCACATATTTGCAAGATCTTGTAAAACATCAGGATACTGGAAACAAAATTGTCTTGCACTTAAGAAAAAGAAAGAAAACTTTAAATAATACTTATCCTAAACTTCTTTTTCTAAAGTTCTGATAATAGACAAATGTACCCCAAAAGTCTGAGGAAAAACTTGCATTCTTTTTCTGTTCTTGAACTTGTAAATCATCATGTCTTTGAAATACAAACATAGCCCACAATCTTCTGAGAATGAAGGGAAAAATAAGATAAAGAGGCCTTTCAAAAAAAATACAAACTGCTAAAAGGGCCCCCTTGCCCATACTCTAGACCAGAACCTTTTTTTTTTTTAACGTTTATTCATTTTTGAGAGACAGAGAGAGACAGCGTGAGTGGGGTAGGAGCAGAGAGAGAAGGAGACACAGGATCCCAAGCAGGGTCCAGGCTCTGACCTGTCAGCCCAGAGCCCGACGCGGGGCTCAAACCCACGAACTGTGAGATCAAGACCTGAGCCGAAGTCGGACGCCCAACCGAGTGAGCCACCCAGGCGCCCCTAGACCGCAAACTTTTAACATTACTTCCAGGGACAAATGCAAATCTTAAAAGTCTTCTGCACAAATAGTAAAAAGCTTTAGCCATCTGAACAGATAAACTTAACTTATTCTAGCTGTTACTTATTAACTAGTGAGTTTTATGTTATTTTAAAACGGAAGGTATAAGACGAGTTTGTCTGTATATATGTCTGTGTATATATGCTATAGATATGGTATTGGCAGTATTAATTTGTAAAAGAGCTCCATTCAATTGACTTAAGAATAAGCACTTGCAAATTAAGTATTTCTAAGTCTCAGAAATAGGAACTAAACCAAATGTTTTTCAAGTTCATATAATCTAGAATAATTTTTGGCAAATAAAAGTTGAAGATTGTTGGTTTGATTAGAACAAGCATGTCTTTAGGGTTATCAGCATTAAATATAAAGCTTTTATTCCACATGGGTTTACTAATCAAACAAGTTTATGAAATCTCTGTTAAATATTCGTCAACCAGGAAAATAACTTGGGGTGATGACTGACACTGTCTAATATCTAACAAAGGTTTTTGTAACTTATCTAAACATGGTTGTTGAGAACAAATGAATTAAAATGGATGAAAGACCTAAATGTGGGACAGGAATCCATCAGAATCCTAGAGGGGAACACAGGCAGCAACCTCTTTGACCTCTGCTATAGCAGCTTCTTACTAGACATGTTGCCAGAGGCAACAGAAACAAAAGCAAAAATGAACTATTGGGACCTCATCAAGATAAAAGCCTTCTGCACTGCAAAGGAAACAATCCACAAAACTAAAAGGCAACCTATGGAATGGGAAAAGATATTTGCAAATGACATATCAGATAAAGGGTTAGTATCCAAAATCTATAAAGAACTTAGCAAACTCAACACCCAGTAAGCAAATAATCCAGTGAAGAAATGGGCAGAAGACATGAATAGACAGTTTCCAAAGAAGACATCCAGATGGCTAATGGACACATGAAAAGATGCTCTATGTTGCTCATCATCAGGGAAATACAAACCAAAACCACAATGAGATATCAACTCACACCTGTCAGAATGGCTAGAATTAACAACACAAGAAACAACAGGTGTTGGTGAGGATGCAGAGAAAGGGAAACCCTCTTGTACTATGGGTGGGAATGCAAACTGGTGCAGCCACTCTGGAGAATAGAATGGAGGTTCCTCAAAAAACTAAAAATACAACTACCCTATGATCCAGCAATTGCCGTACTAGGTATTTACCCCAAAATACAAAAATACAGAATTGAAGAGGTGCATGCACCCCGATGTTTGTAGCAGCACTATCAACAATAGCCAAACTATGGAGAGAACCCAAATGTCCATTGACTGATGGATGGATAAAGAAGATGTGGCATATATGTACAGTGGAATATTTCTCAGGCATCAAAAAGAATGAAATTCTGCCATTTGCCACAACGTGGATGGAAATCGAGTATATTATGCTAAGTGAAATAAGTTAGGCAGAGAAAGACAAACATCCTATGATTTCACTCATATGTGGAATTTAAGAAACAAAACAGATGAACAAATGGGAAGAAGGGGAAAAAGAGAAAGGTAAACAAACCACAAGAGACTCTTAAAGATAGAGAACAAACTGAGGGTTGATGGAGCGGTGTGGGTGGGGGATGGGCTAGATGGGTGATGGGCACTAAGGAGGGCGCTTGTTGGGATGAGCACCGGGTGTTGTGTGTAAGTGATGAATCACTGCATTCTATTCCTGAAACCAATATTGCATTGTATGTTAATTAGAATTTCAATAAAAATTTCAAAAGAAGAAAAGAACAAAAGATGTAAATGACATAAGAGTTTTTAGGTGATTTTTTTTAGCAGTGATATTTTATGTTATGTCTACTTCAAAATAGTTACCCAAATCTCCCCCGTGACCTTCCACTGTTAAGTTTTATTAACTTAAACCAAATGATAGAATTGCGTTAATGTCTAGATCATTTCCAAATACGATAATACACTGAAAAATTAAGGCTAAGGAAGTGTAAGTTTATCTACCTTTGACCTCTTTTTACAAAAGAACTAAAGATATTTGGCCTTATTGGTAAAAATGTCCACTTTTTTGGCCCACGTTTTTAAAAATGAACTGTGAGGAAATGAATGTTTCTAGAAATTATGAAATGTATTCATAAATTTGCCAATCTAAAGAATACTGGAATAACAGACCACAAATTAAAGTTTCTAAGGGATGAACGTTCTTTTTCTTTAAAGATTTTATTTTATTTTTTTTTAATTTTTTTTTCAACATTTATTTATTTTTTTGGGAGAGAGAGAGACAGAGCATGAACGGGGGAGGGGCAGAGAGAGAGGGAGACACAGAATCGGAAACAGGCTCCAGGCTCTGAGCCATCAGCCCAGAGCCTGACGCGGGGCTCAAACTCACGGACCGTGAGATCGTGACCTGGCTGAAGTCGGACGCTTAACCGACTGCGCCACCCAGGCGCCCCTAAAGATTTTATTTTAAGTAATCTCTGCACTCAGTGTGGAGCTCAAACTCACAACCCCGAGGTCAAGAATTGCATGTTCCACCAACTGAGCCAGCCAGGTACCCCTCTAAGGGTTAAAAATTCTAATTAATATATTTAATTCAAGCTACTAGAAATAATAAGAGAAACAACTCTGTATACAAGGTAAGTGGGATGTATGTTTTTGGTAAGAAAGATGGTGAGGAATGAGGATGCATTTTTGTTGAGGGAAAAGAAAGTAATTTTGTTCTAAAGTAAAGCTGATTATTTCTGAATAGGAAATAAAACAAGGCACAAACTAGAATAGACACAGGAACTTATAGAAGGTTTTTGAGAAAGGAATCTTGGGAAAGAAATTTTACGTGTGATTAAGCTGGATGAAATTGAATGAATTTGTTGTAGGGGTTTTAAAAATAAGCTTTAATATCAATAATGTACTCGCATAAAACTGGAACTTAATTTTCTTTCATCTGCTAAAAGGACAAAGTTGTTTGGACTATTGGTCTGCTTCTGATAAGAGATTATGAAAGGTTTTCCTTTACCTTTTATACTAATCTGCCTAGAAAACAAGGATTCTGTATTTTGCCAAAATAATTTCCTGTGTTTATCAGGTCTTTGATTACTAAAGTAAACCTAGTCCTCTTAATATTAAAAGAGCTAAGTTTTGCTTAGAATTATGTAGTCTTCTATATTTGCCTGTAAAGTCTTTGTCGCTTTGGTCAAATAGATAACGAAGTATTGTTTTGATCTTATTTAGCGAAATGTTTTAAACCCTTTTTGATGTTTTTGACAAACTTCCGCAAAATCAAATTTTAAAGTCTTTGACCTCAAACTAACTTTGGGAAATATCAGAGGGTCCCTGGGACGCCTCAAAGGATTCTTCTCTGTCCTTGTAAAAAGAGAGATGTTACCCTAATTAGACTTACGTGATATATTAAATTACATGGGAAGTGCTGTTAGTAAGTGGTGATAAAGCTTCCTAGGTTATATGGTATGGGTGAATGTTATTAATACTGTTCTAAAAATTGTATAAGATTCATAAAATTCTGACATGTCCTGGTATATTGTTATTAGTCATAATGCTAATTATTATCTTAAAATATTGTGTGTCACAGAAACAGCCAAATTTCCTTATCAGTTATGTTGTAATGGGCTCTTATCAAATCTTTAATCACGGCCATTTCAAGTCTTTTGTCATTTATAGATATTGTTTAGCTAAGATGCTTTTTTAAAAGCTTCCTTCAAATGTGTTTCATTTACAGAGAAATTCATGGAAAGGAATATAACAGGCAAGGTAGAATACAAGTTCCTGATAACTTTTAGATCATACTACTGAACTGAGTAAGAATTTATAGAACCCTAAAGGAGAAACTGATGCCTCCGTAGAACTTCTAACAGAAGATCAGGATCAACCAGAATTAATTACATGGAACTGAGGATGATTATAATTTTTATGACTTTTTATTTAAAACATTGCTGGGCTTTTTTAAAAAGCTTATTTATTTTATTTTATTTGTTTGTTTGTTTTTAAGTTTACTTATTTATTTATTTGGGGAGAGGGAGAGACAGAGAATCCCAGGCAGGCTCAGCACTGTCAGCACAGAACCCAATGAGGGGCTCGAACTCACGAACCATAAGATCGTGGCCTAAGCTGAAGTCAGACGCTTAACTGACTGAGTCACCCAGGCACCCCTAAGGTTTATTTATTTATTTTGAGAGAGAGAGAGAAAGAGAGAGAGAGAGAGAGCACACACACATACACACACACACACTCACACACGTGTGCATGAGTTTTGGGGGGGGGGCAGAGAACAAGGGAGAGAGAGATGATCCCAAGCAGGCCCCACACTGTCAGTGCTGAGCCCAACTCGGGGCTCAAACTCATGAGCTGTGGGATCATGACCTAAGCCAAAATCCCAAGTCAGAGACTTGACCAACTGAGGTGCCCCCAACATCGCTGGGCTTTTTAATGGTTTGCTTTCCAGATTTAAGGAAAACTTTTTCTCTTTTCTCTTAAGCTACTTGTAACTTAGAGTAAAGATAAAACATTTATCTTTTTCTCCCTATCTGATCCCTCCAGAATTTACAAACTCTCAATGAGTATTTTTATTTTTTTTTTATTTTTTTATTTTTTTTTTAATTTTTTTTTCAACGTTTATTTATTTTTGGGACAGAGAGAGACAGAGCATGAACAGGGGAGGGGCAGAGAGAGAGAGAGGGAGACACAGAATCGGAAACAGGCTCCAGGCTCCGAGCCATCAGCCCAGAGCCCGACGCGGGGCTCGAACTCACGGACCGCGAGATCGTGACCTGGCTGAAGTCGGACGCTCAACCGACTGCGCCACCCAGGCGCCCCTCAATGAGTATTTTTATATTTTCATGGCAGTACAGTTATTTCATAAATTCAGTAAGAATCTCTTCTTCTTGTAACAGGGCACGCCTGGAAACTTTGGTTATATTATGAAGACTTCGACTGGAATGTCATATTTGAGAGAGGCATGCACACATTCAGGTACGCCACACAGCTTTAAGGAACTAGAGTTGCTTTTATGGAACCAATAAAGCTCCTTGGAAATATTGGCCCAGTACCTTGCTTACAGGGTTCCCAGCAGCCTTATCAAGTGATTAAGGAAGGCCGCTTTCTGGCCGGCCCAGGAACCTCAGGGTGTTTGGGGGACTTCAAGGAGAGAGGCATTTTCCCACATCTATAGATATTACAGGCAAGTCTAATGGCAAGTCCTTGGCTTGGCTTCTTAGCCTCGAGAGGCTTTTAAAAGTCCAACCTGAGGGGCACCTGGGTGGCTCAGTCGGTTGAGGGTCTGACTCTTGATTTGGGCTCAGGTCATGATCCCAGGGTTGTGGGATCGAGCCCCATGTCAGCCTCTGCGCCGAGCATAGAGCCTGCTTAAGATTCTCTCTCTCTCTCCCTCTGCCCCTCTCCCCTGCTTTTCTTCTCTCTTTAAAATAGAATTAAAAAAAAAAAAGTCCAACCTGAAATTCCTTATGAAAAGTTCCAGCAAAGTAGATTAAAAGATTCTATGTCAATTGCTATTTTGCTGCAATTATGTAAATAATCGAGCCAAGTTCAGAAAACCAGACTTAATTTGCAAACAAATTAGTCTTACTATGCTTATCACTGATAAGAAATGTGGATGATTGTAGAGAGAAAGATTATATTTCATTAGAAAGTATAACATGTACTTGTGGATTTTAGATTCTAGTTTTGTTCATTGTCTTTGAGATTTTGCTTTCTACCTGCAGACTGGACTAGATCCTGAATTCTTTTAGTTTCCTCTAGTGTTTGGCTACGACTCTCCAAACCAACATGTCCAAGTTTTCTCCCACCCTTTCTAAGTTGAAATTATCGGGAACTAAAACTATACTTTCTCCAAAGCCATGCAAGCTAGTTAGACAACGTGATCTCAACGTCAGAGAAATCGCAAGAGCTCAGGTATAGACAATCTCCATGCGTGTTGCTGTATGGGCCACTCAGAAAGATCACCAGAGACATTCAAACTACAAACCGGGAAAATCTGTCAAATTGCCACCGCCAGCCCTCGCTCCATCTGAAGACGCTTTGAGCTGGACATCGACAACTCTTCTCCACTGGCTGCCTTCGAAACTCAGAAACTGAGATGGTAGTCTGCTCCGATCATTAACCATTGCTTTCGTTGCCATAGAAATGCCTCTTTCTAAATACCTGATTGCTTGTGCAATATAGGCCTAACTTTGGGAGCTCGATTGCCCTAATGCCTTCTGAAATGAGTCACAACTGTTCTCAGAGATATAGAGCAATCTACTGCTTAGCTACTAACCCGGTTCTGCTCGCCACAGCCATCAGCTCAGCTTTTAATATGTGAAACTCTCAGGGAAGTTTCAGAGGAGAGAACTGATGGGGCTCGGGGCAGTTTACCCCAAAACGTGCCACTTTGGCATGTGGGTTGTTTAGAGCTGAAGACAATAAAGGCCCCAGACTCAAGAAGAGCTTTACCTCCCCCTTAACTGCCTAAAAATTTTTAGATGGGGAACCTGTACCAGAAAGAGAGCTATTACCAAAAGTAACATTTGTTTTTTTTTGTTTGTTTGTTTTTTTACATAGGACATTTTCTCTGCCTCTCTGCCCGTGAATTGTCTTCATCCCATTGGATGTCCCAAACCACTACCCTCTTCTCCACAGTCCAGGACTGCATATAAGCCTCAATTGCCTGACCGACTGGGTCTCATAACTTTGGGGCCTCTGTATGTATAAAATTAAATTATATTTGTTATTCTCCTATTCATCTCTCTTCTATAATGGGGGGGGTGTCTAGAAGAGTAGAAGGACATTTGTGTTTCTTCCTCTGTACAACCCTGAGGAATCCTTCACTTGGCCCAATAAATGCCTCGTTTAGACGAGACCTTTTGTTTGTCCCTGGTGCTCCGCCTCCATGTTATTCTGCTGATATTTACAAGGTCGGCTGTCTGCGTAGATTATCATGTTGTACCATCTATGTTGGTTAGTCCTCAATCATTTTGCAGTTTTTACCATCTATAAGCACTTATTTGCAACGTGTGCCTTTCTGTCTTTCAAACTAGACGTCACTTCTCAAAAGTACCGTCTCACTCCTCTCAGCATTCCGTAGTTCTCACACATGCATTCGTTTCTTCACCCAGTTAGCAGTGACGAAGCACTCGTCGTAAGCTAAGACATTAGGCTAAATGCTTCATTTTCTCACTTAAAACCTAAAACAACTATTTAGGGAGGTACTACCATGATCCCCATTTTGTACCTTTGAAACTGAGGCTGTGGAGTGGAGAAGACAAAACTTTCCCCTCTAGCCTTCCAGGTTCTTGACTGAGACGTTCCTGTAATAAGAAACCAGATTGGGGTGCCTGTGGGGCTCATTCGGTTGAGTGCCTGACTCTTGATTTCAGCTCAGGTCGTGATCCCAGGGTCGTGGGCCTGAGCCCCGGGCTGGGCTCCATGCTGAACGTGGAGTTTGCTTAAAATTCTCTCTCTGTCCCTCTGCCCCTCTCCCTTGCTCACGCTCTCTCTCTCTCTCTCTCTCTCTCTCAAATAAATAAATAAACAAATAAATAAAAATTTAAAAATTCAAAAACAGACAGGAGGAAAAAAAACACGCGCAATAACATGCACGGGAGATACCCAGGAAAACGGAGCAACTGGCTGAAATGCCCAAGCTACTGACCTTAAATAGCATCTCCAGCTCAAGGTAAAAGAAAGATAGTGGTGGTGGGGAGCGAAAAAGCATGGCAAACAATATTAAGACTGACTTAGAGTCATCCTTGTATTTCTGATACAAAGAGGGAGACACACAAGTAGAGATTTCCCCTGAAAAGCCCTTACACGAGGGTAACTTTTACTAGCCATTTCCTAGGTCTGCTGTTTCTTAAAAATAACCAACTCAAAATAATTGTCTGGGAGTAAGAATGTCCTCTTCCCTTCAGGGTCCTTCTAGCCAGAGGAAGAATCAAATTGACATGAGATGGATTAACAGAAGAAAATGAACTTTAATTTTGTATGTATGTGGGATCCACACAGACATGGAAATTCCAAGGGTAGTCAGGCAAAATGAGGTATATATGTCATCCTGAACTAAGGAGAAGTTGGTAGGGGTCTGGGACTTCAAAGGGAAGGATTGTGATTCATGGGGAGATGATAAAAAATAAATCCTGGTAAAGGAATATTTATTTGCTGGGCCACCCAGAAACAATGGGACATAGAGGACTTTGATCAAACAAGCTTTGCTAGGCTCCTCTTCATCTGCCCTACCTAAGTGCATATCATAATGTAGTTATCGGGGCACCTGGGTGGCTCAGTTAGTTTGGCATCTGACTCTCGATTTCAGCTCAGGTCATGATCTCGGAGTTTGTGGGTTCGAGCCAAGGGTCAGGCTATGCACTGACAGTGTGGGGCCTGCTTGGGATTCTCTCTCTCTCTCTCTCTCTCTCTCTCTCTCTCTTTCTCTCTCTCTCTGCCCCTACCCTGCTTGGGGCTCGCACGCTCTCTCTCTCTCAAAATAAATAGATATATTTTTTTAATTTTTTTAACGTTTAGTTTTGAGACAGAGAGAAACAGAGCATGAACGGGGAGGGGAGAAGAGAGAGGGAGACACAGAATCCGAAGCAGGCTCCAGGCTCTGAGCCATCAGCCCAGAGCCCGACGCGGTGCTCGAACTCACGGACCGCGAGATCGTGACCTGAGTTGAAGTGGGACGCTTAACCGACTGAGCCACCCAGGCGCCCCAATAAATATATTTTTAAAATAATGTAGTTATCTGCAGTGATAGCTGTCTTCCTGAGGCAGGTCCTCTATCTAAATGCCTTTAAGCGGTTGTCAGGAAGGTTAAAGAGCTTTTCTGTGGAGCTCTCTGGGTGGCGGCCGGCAGCACAGGTGGGGAAAGAATTCACCCACGGCAGAACAAAAGACATAAAAGTTTACTGTATACACCGCAAGAGAGTTTGGGCAGGATAGCAAAGGAGAGACTGTCCGCCTGCCAAGAGAAGGTGGCGAGGGGCCACAGTTATAGAGTGGAGCGAGGGAGTGTGGGGTTGGATGGAGCGCCCCCTTTTTTTGTAATCCTAGGAACTGTGCCTGGTTGTATTTGGTTAGGGCCTATGGCTGTTACGAGGCGGGTCACTGAAGGAGCCTGTTGGCATTCATCACAATCGTCTTTATTACAAAATGGCATATGGGGGGGGGGCTGCCCTTGGCCCCTACGTAATATGCCAAAGATGCATATTTTGGGGTGAAAGATTGTGCTCCCCTTCAACCCTCTTCATCCAGCACAGTTCTACTAGATTCTGGAAAGGCACAACAAATATAGTTTTAACATTCAGTAACTGTAACATTTTTTGCCATGCGATACATCACTTTATGAGTTGTCCATTGTGTGTTCCATACATTTTTCTCTTTCCATAGAAATTAATAACCACGTTATAGCTATTTTTTGAAGGATATAAAAATTAATATTATAAAGTTTTACGTTGGAGATGAAGGTTTCAATTAGGACATTGAAATTTACATTTTTTTATGGAGGTGATTTATAGCCTATAAAAATCCAAATCCTCTGGATGGACAGATATGTTTCCATTTCCTCCATTATTGCCTTATCTTTCATTTCTTGGCCAAAGAGAAAGAGAATGGAAAAAGGAAGAATGATCAATGACAAGTATAACTATATGTCCCTCATAATTTATTTTCATGGCTGATGTTGGAAAAAAGTTAAATGAAAATGAAGACTCTTCATTCTTTAAAAAATACTAATAAAGCAGTATCCCAATGTCATAAGATAAAAAAAATATTTAATATCAGCTTGTTTTCTGCATATATTTGTGAGTAAAGATGAAATATTGCTTGGAGAGTTGAAATTCTCAACATTGCAGTATTCCTAGATCTGATCATTAATTTCTGAAGCAGAGCATGCATAATTCGTGATACATTTTGCCTGAAGAAGTTTCCCCAAAACCCCACAGAGAAAACCCAAAATGCAGCCAGATTCCTCAAACAGGACTACTGTTTTCTCTTCAGACCTTTCCGTGTTTTATTTCTCAGTGATTCCTGAAAAAGTCTCTCCAATTCCAAAGCAGGCTTAATGAATTCTTTGAACCTTGGCGCAAATTAATATTATAGTAATGAGTGCATTTGTGTTTCAGTAGTGGATGACTTCATTCCAGTGATGAAAGATGCCTGCTGCCGTTCTGAGGCTGAGAGGAATACATAAAGCGTCTACTACTTGCCAGGCACTGTGGATAAAAAGGTAAGACTGACAACTTTTGCCCTTCTGGAGCTCACAGCTCCAGGATGACAGAGGGAGGAAGAGTCAGTCACACAAGCGTGATGAGCATTGTGATAGGCAGGCGCAGGGGGCTGGGCGCGTGCAGAGGAGTTAGCGTGGCCTTCCGTGGGGATAGGATGGTAAGAAAAGTCTCGCTGGGGCAGAGCCTTGAAAGATGTGCTAGCTCCCTCGTGGAAAACAAGGAAGTGGATGGTCTATCCCAGGCATTGGAACAACATGGGCAGAGAGGAGAGGTAAGGGAAGATGGTTCGCGTGGGAAACCGCAGGTCTGACTGGGAACTTAATATAAGGGGCACTGGAAGGGCGAGGACTTACAGGTGCCTGATGGTGAAGCGGGATGTTGGATGCACTTGGCGGGGGCTTTATCTGGAGGGCAATGGGAAATCGTTAGTGTTTCAAGCAGAGGAACCCAGTGGTCCGGCTCATGAAGTGAGTATTAATGAGCCCCACATCTCTTGTTGCAAGGAACGGCACAAAGTTTAGTTGCAACTAAAACCAAATTAAATTTGGCTCTGGGCACCCTTTCCCTTGCCAGGATGGCAAGAATTTGATATTGCTTGTGTTTTAGAAATTCTTGCTCTTTTTCCCAACTTGTATAGATTCCTTCCTTCTTTATTTCAGTTATTGTTTCAGGATGAATTCAGGGTGATTTTTTTCACCCTTGGTTTTTATTATGCTTATAACATCAAATCGTGTCTCACTAATTCATACTGAAGTATTTTTTTTATCTTTTACATCTTTTTTTATTTTACTTTTTATTTTTTAAAATTTACATCCAAATTAGTTAGCATCTAGTGCAACAATGATTTCAGGAGTCGATTCCTTAGTGCTCCTGACCCATTTAGCCCATCCCCCCTCCCACACCCACTCCAGTAACCCTCTGTTTGTTGTCCATATTCATGAGTCTCTTCTGTTTTGTCCCCCTCCCTGTTTTTATATTATTTTCGCTTCCCTTCCCTTACGTTCCTCTGTTTTGTCTCTTAAAGTCCTCCTATGAGTGAAGTCATATGATTTTTGTCTTTCTCTGACTGACTAATTTCACTTAGCATCATACCCTCCAGTTCCATCCACGTAGTTGCAAATGGCAAGATTTCCTTCTTTCTGATTGCCGAGTAATACTCCATTGTGTGTGTGTGTGTGTGTGTGTGTGTGTGTGTGTGTGTGTGTACACCACATCTTCTTTATCCATTCATCCATCAATGGACATTTGGGCTCTTTCCATACTTTGGCTATTGTTGATAGTGCTGCTATAAACGTGGGGGTGCTTGTGTCCCTCATACTGAAGTAATTTTTATAGGAAACTGCCGACCAGCATAGTTCAAAAGCTATTTGAAAAACAGCTCTAAAGTTTCTAGAAAGAAATAATTTCATCTGCAGTTGATTTAGACGTCCATGTTTACAGACTGTACCTTATTTAATGTCCTCGATAATGCACTGTGGAGTATGCCATACAAGAGGACATGGAAAGGGTGATACGCTTATCTCCTTTCCGTAAAGCATACCCTCTCTCTTCCAGGTCAAAGGGCTTTGGTCTTAACACTAGTCTGTCACCTGGACACAAACTCCAAAAGGAAATCCTGTGTATGTGAGTATCTTCCAGGTTCTCTGTAATTTTGGATTTTGAATCTGATGGACACAGGAACAAGACTGTCAACATCCTTAGACAAAGAAGCTGTAGGGGAGGGAAACCAATTTTCCTTTTACCCTTCTAGGTTCTTCACTACAATAAAAAGACAGATTAACAGGAGAAAAACACACCGAAGTTTAATAACATAGGTACTTCCTGTATCCATGGGAGAGACCTAGGAAAACTGAGCAACTCCCCCAAATGGGCCAAGCTACCACCTTAAATACCATGTATTAAAGACAAAAGAAAGATATTTAGGGACTGGGGAGTCAGCTATGGGAGGTGGCCAGGCAAAGCGCAGTGAACAAGGGTACGGCTGTTCGGCACCTTTAGGTAATTGCCTTCCTTCCCCACTGGTGTGTTTCTAGAGATTTCGAATCACCGTCCTCTTCCATTACAGACAGGAGGACAGCCTTATAAATGGAGATTTCCCTTAGCAGAGTAAACGCCCCTTACAAATGGGTCACTTCTACTGGCTTTTCAGAGCTTCTCCTGTGTCTGCGGTTGCTCAAAACAGCTAGCCCCCAAAAACCCTTACGTCAAAGGGGCATACTCTGGGGTGGCAAATTCTCCTTCCCTTCAAAGCAAACACCCCAAATACGAAGAGTTTGCCTGCTTTCTTGAGCTGAGAGAGAAAAGTATATATTTGCCCCTGAGGAGGAACAGAATGCACCGCCCCAAAATGTGCCACTTGGGCATGTGGATTGTTCTGAGCTGAAGGCTAAATTCGATGCAGCTGACTCAGGAAAAGCTTTCCCTCTCCTCTTTAGCTGCCCAAAAGAATTTAGTTAGATGGAGGGCCTACACCAAGAAGAGAGCTATTACCAGAGATAACTGCTTGTATCAGAAAGACTTGTGTGCATAGCATGGCAAATATTTGTTTACCAAACATTTGCTCTTCTCTTCTTCCTGTAAATTGTCTTCCTCTCTTTGAAGCCCAGACCCCTACCCCCCTTCTCCTTGGTTCAGGACTGCATATAAGCCTCAATTGCCTGACTGCCTTTGAGTCTTCACATCTTTGTGGGGCTCCCATATGTGTGTCATAAAATCTGTTTTTCTCTTGCAAATCTGTCTTATGCCAATTTGATGATTGGACCGGTCAAAGAACGTAGACGGGAAGAAGGGAGAAATGTTTTGCCCCTATACCCCACTCTCCCAAAAGTACTTCAGCAATAAAAACGAAACACAAAAGCAATATCCTAATAAGCCATCTAGGCACAGTTGCTTTGAAGAACGCTCAGTATTATATCCAAGAACAAGATGGGGGGACTGTTGTTTGAGACAGACCGGAAGTTTTATACACTAGTCAGAGATTCACTCAACCGTTCATCCATTACCTCAATCAATAATGGCTACTTTGTACCAAGCATTGTTCTAGGCACCTGACAACACAGCAGGGAGTAAGAGACATCCAGATCCCTGCCTTCACGGATCATTTTTGAGAGTGAAAGCAAATAAACAAATCAGTCAAGCACATAGTTAGCAGATTGTGATAAGTGCAGTGGACAAAATGAAGCAGAGAAGGGAGAAGAGAGGTAATGAGGAAAGGTGAAGTTTATGTAGAGTAGTTGGGAAAGGCCTCCCTGAAAAGTGACACGTGAGTAAAGACTCAAAGATGATGAGAGAATAAGATGTCAAAGTGAAGAGAGCATCCCAGGCAGAGGGAAAAGTCTGTGCAAAAGCCTCAAGGCGAAGTCGGAGCTGGGGCTCCTTCTGGGCTTTCGCTTTTTGTTCCATGGGTCAGTCTGTCTCTTTCCATCTCTGTCTCCCAACACCACACGGCCTTAAGACCTATAGCTTAGTAGCAAAGTACGTACACCCACCTTAATTTACGTCTTCACTAGGACCTTGGATATTTTTGTCCTTTGTTCTTTCATACAAATTTTGGAACCAGACAGCCAATTTGTCTGAAAAGCCTGGTTGGAATTGTAATTGGTATTTAATCGAATCCATAGATCAATTTTGGGAGAAATATCTTATGTATTGAATCATTTTTTTCCATGAACATTGTACATGTCTCTATTTAGCTCTTCTTACTAATGTATTTCAATGCCATTTTACAATTTTCTCTATAGAGTCTTGGCCATCTTTTTTTTTTTTGAGAGAGAGAGAGAGTGGGGGGGGGGGGAAGGGGCAGAAGGAGAGAGAGAGAGAGAGAAATAGAGAGAGAATCTTAAGCAGGCTCTATGCTCCACACGGAGCCCAACGTGGGACTCGATCCCAGGACTCTGGGACCATGAACTGAGCCGAAATCGAGAGATGGATCCTCAACCGACTGAGCCGCCCAGGTACCCCTTGGCCATCTTTTCTTTAAAGTTTTTTATTTAAATTCCAGTTACTCGGGGCGCCTGGGTGGCTCAGTTGGTTAAGGGGCTGACTTCTGCTCAGGACATGATTTCACAGTTCATGAGTTTGAGCCCCACAGTAGGCTCTCCCCTCTCAGCACAGAGCCCGATTCGGATCCCCTGTCTCCCCCTCTCTCTGCCCCCATCCCCCTCACGCACTCTCTCTCTGTCTCAAAAATAAATAACAACATTGAAACATTTTAAAAAATTAAACGAATAAATACCAGTTAGTTGATATAACGTGTAGTATTAGTTTCCAGACAACACTTGGTTCTCGTCCCAAGTGCACTCCTTAATCCCCATCACCTATTTCACCCTTTCCCCCGCCCACCTCCCCTCCAGTAACCATCAGTTTCTCTACAGTTAAAAGTCTGTTTCTTGATTTGCCACTCTCTCTCTCTCTCTTTTTTCCCCTTTCCTTGTTTGTTTTGTTCCTTAATTTTCACATACGAGTGAAATCATATGGTATTAGATTTATTCTGAGGAGGTTTCTTTTTGTTGATATTATAGAACACATGTAAAAAAAATTTTTTTTTAAGTTCTGCTTCAAGGATATAGCAGTACAATGGACTATATAGCACGGTGACTATGAGCTTGGTCATTGAATGCAGCCTCCCTGGGTTTGAATCCTGGCTCTGCAACTATTTTTGTGTAAATTTCTTTAAATTACTAAAATTTTCTGTGCCTCAGTTTCTTAAAGTGCACAAGGGGACAACACATGGTTGGGCTGTTGTGATTATTGAAGTTAAGATCATTAAAGTGCTCACGGTAGCACCTGACTCAGAAAAAATGCTATGTAAATGCATGTTTTTTTCTTGTGAATATCATATATTGATTCTATATATAGTCTCCATGCTAAATTTTCATTGTTTCTCATAATTTGAGGTAAGTTTTGCTTTTCTTTGTAGACCGTAAGCCAAATCAGCTTCACATGTGGCATCATTAATAATGATGTTTAGTGTAGATTTTTAATAGACCACCTTTTTTCAGACCAGGTCTGTTCTTTTCTATCTGTATGGATGCTATAGAATACCACCCCACCCCCTCTCTTGGCACAAGATTGGAATAGTCCACCCTTAAGAGGTTGTTTTTCAGGGTTTTTTTGATGAACCGTGGTGAACTGCTTGGATAATTTCTCAATTATTAATGTAGCTACTGTAAGAGCTAGCTAAAGGCTGGAGCTTCAATATAACAAAATCAGGGTAAGAAGGGGCCTGTGTGGTGTTTCAGTGCGAGAATGCACTTGGAGCTGCTCAGTGAGGCTGCATTATGAATTAATAATGTCCTCTGGTGACCAGGCCTTTCACTACATTTCTACGTAAACTAACAACTCATAATAGTGTCTCTGCCTAAAACTAAATGCCATGAACAGTAAAAATAAGATTAGGGAGCATCATTTTAAAGACAGTTTATACAAAGGAAATTGCTGTCATGCTTTCTTGAAATTTTAATTATCCAATTAGGTTCTGAATTTTAACAACTGTTTACCTTTAAGAAAACCATGCAATTATGTTCAGAGCATTTATTTTACCAGACAATAAAACTATAGGAGACTAGCAAATTCTCTCTCGTGGTTCACAGAAAATAAGGATAAGACCATATACTAAGGGGGAAGCGAAAGAAGATAGAAGTTAATGTGTTGGAGGCTGCCAAGGGAGTCAAAACAGCATTAAATATCAGTGGGGAGTGGACTTGACTTGTTTTCCTGCTAAATTACTTTTATTTTTTATTTTTTTTTCAACGTTTATTTATTTTTGGGACAGAGAGAGACAGAGCATGAACGGGGGAGGGGCAGAGAGAGAGGGAGACACAGAATCGGAAACAGGCTCCAGGCTCTGAGCCATCAGCCCAGAGCCCGACGCGGGGCTCAAACTCGTGGACTGCGAGATCGTGACCTGAGCTGAAGTCGGACGCTTAACCGACTGCGCCACCCAGGCGCCCCGCTAAATTACTTTTCAATTCCTATCCCAAATGTTGCACGTCAGTATTTTAGCTGGTGCCATTTTAAAATTCATCAAAGTACACATACATGTGGCACAAACCCAGTTCATCTGGAATTCACAAAGTTCAAAGGCTTGGTATTATTATCTTCAGAATGCTGGGATGGAGAGAGCAAAAAAAATTGTCTTCCGAAAACGTAGTCCTTTGTGTCAAGCACCCCGGGCTCGCTCAGCAATATTAGGAGAGTTGTTTTGAGCTGTTTGCATATATATCCACAAAACTTCTTTTCGTATGGATTACAATGGAGGGCTAGGTTTTTCCGCAGACCCTTTTTTGATGAACAGGCATTTACTGGGTCGCTATGTGTCAGGCTCTGTGGCCGATCAGTCAACGTTGCTCTTTGGTAGAACTCAAAGTAGGCTGCAGTGACAAATAAACAGAAAAGTACCAAAAAATGAGAGAGAAAATTACAATGTTGTACGATAAGTGTGCATAAAGGTAAGCGTTTGGGAGGAGGGTAAGGAGAGCTTCCGAGGAGCACAGACTTGCGAATAGGAAACTGAAGGAAAGAGCTCCTTTGATGACCCGAGGAGCAGGAGCAGCTCTGGGCGTGTCACCTGCGGAGTCACATGCGGCCCCATGCACAGAAGGAAGCCATGCTTGGGTTATGTTCTGCTGTTTCCATCTTGAATTTCTTCAGGTGCCCTACGTTTTGACATTTTCATTTTTCACGAGGGCTTGCAAAGTATGTGGCCAGTCCGGCAGAAGAAATAGGGGACTACAGAAAAATCTACATATCCTCTGTCCCCTTTAGGGGCTCCCAGCCTGGGATGGAGTAAGTCGGAGAGAGGTCACTGAGGTGCCTTACACAGAAGAAACAATTGACTTAGATTTTGAAAAAAGCTTTGCTGATTTTGCAAAAGGTGAAGAAAGGCATTTTAGTCTGAGAAAACAACATATGCAAAGGAAGGAAAGCATTCATTCACTGAGAACAACTATCTGTCGTTTGCTGTGTTCTAGGCGCATTGCTGTGTTTCAGGTTAGAGCAGTGTTTTCAGAGACAGAGCAGTGAACGAAGCAAGGTCCCTTCCCTGGGAGAGCTCGCATTTTAGCGAGAGGTCTGGACAATAAACAAATAAGTAAATAAACTTACAATGTCAGATGGTAGTAAGTACCATGAAGAAAAAATAAAGCAACATAAGAGGTTAGAGAATGGAGAGAGGGCTTTTATTTTTTTAAGTTTATTTTGTTTTATTATTTTTGAGAGAGAGATAGAAAAAGCACACACACACACACACACACACACACACACACACACACGGTCAAGTGGCGGAGGGGCAGAGACAGAGAATCCCAAGCGGGCTTTGCTCTGTCAGCTCGGGGCTGGATGAGAGGCTCGAAATCAAAAGCCTGAGCTGAAATCAAGAGTCAGGGCGTCTGGGTGGCTCAGTCCAGTGAGCGCCAGACTCTTGATTTCGGCTCAGGTCGTGATCTCACGGTTTGTGAGTTCGAACCCCACATCCGGCTCTGGGCTGACAGCGCAGAGCCTGCTTGGGATTCTCTCTTTTCTCCCTCTCTCTGTTCCTCCCCTGCTCTCCTTCTCTTTCTCTCTCTCTCAAAGTAAAGGAATAAACTTTAAAAAAAAAAAAAGAGTCAGATGCTTAACCAACTGAACCACCCAGGTGCTCCTGGAGCAGGCTTTTCAAATGCAGTTTCTGAGGCGATGGCATTTGAGTAGGGATTTGAGTGACGTAAGAGAGCATGTGGTGTAGAGGGAACAGCCAACACATTTAAAGTCCTAAGGCGGGACTGGCACTAAGATCTAAGAAAATATGGATGCCAGGGTGAGCAGAGCTCAGTTAGGAAGGGAAAGAGTGGCAGGCAGTGATGTGGGAGATCCAGATAGGAATCAGGCCATGGAGAGCCTTGTAGACCATGGTAAGGACTTGGATTTTATTCCAAGTGAGATGGTTGCTGTCAGAGAGTTAAGAGCAAGAGAAGAGCTTGTCCCCGAGTTGTATTTTGAAAGGTTACCTTGGCTGCTCTGTGGATAACAGACCGTAGAAAGGCTAGAGGAGTAGAAGCAGACCAGAGATGGGGGTGGAGGCATTGAGATGTGCTTATATCTGGCCTATGTCGAAAGCAGAGGCAACATGATTCATGGATGGATTAGGTGTGGGGTGTGCAAAGGGATGCTTCCAAGGCTTATGGATAGCTTAAGAAAATTGAAGGGGCGCCTGGGTGGCGCAGTCGGTTAAGCGTCCGACTTCAGCCAGGTCACGATCTCGCGGTCCGTGAGTTCGAGCCCCGCGTCAGGCTCTGGGCTGATGGCTCGGAGCCTGGAGCCTGTTTCCGATTCTGTGTCTCCCTCTCTCTCTGCCCCTCCCCCGTTCATGCTCTGTCTCTCTCTGTCCCAGAAATAAATAAACGTTGAAAAAAAATTTAAAAAAAAAAAAAAAGAAAATTGAAGAATGGATTTGCCTTTAGTTGGGCAAGTCCAGTACACTTGCTTGGGTTAAGCTTAAGGGGGCTGGCTTAGGTCATGAGAAATGGGGTTTAAAGTTTGCGTAAGTAAGGGAAGGGACATGTAGCCGAAGAGAGAGGTAGCAAGTATCTTAAGTTGGGTCTTAGAGATTAGGAGAAGGCGCTTGGACATTACCCTAAAAATATGGATGTCACAAAATAACATAATAAAGCCTTCCCTTCAGAAGGATTATTTTGAATGTCATGCAGGACCTCCATTGGAGAGATGGGCGAGGGATCCATTAGGAGGCCATCATAATAGTCCACATGAAAGATGGCCGAAGTGCTGGCAGCTGATTTAGAGAAGAGGAGGTGGATTTGAGAGAAAGTCCGGGATTCTTTTACACATTGATTTTTTTAAAAAACAACTGGGGGTGCCTGGGTGGCTCAGTCAATTAAGTGTCCCACTTCGGCTCAGGTCACCATCTTACGGCTCATGGGTTCGAACCCCTCGTCGGGCTCTGTGCTGACAGCTCGGAGCCTGGAGCCTGCTTCGGATCCTGCGTCTTCCTCTCTCTCTGCCCCTCCCCCATTCACACTTTGTCTCTCCTGTACTAACCTCCTTCTCAGTTATATTTTTAATGTTTCTTTTTGAGAGAAAGAATTCCAAGTATGGAAATCACACCAGGCCTCACTGAGCAAGTGACATGTGAATAGAGCAAAGGCTTTGATTTTGAATTTCTATACGTCCATTCATTCATTCCACAAACATTTAGTGAACGTATACTGTGTCCCCAGACGCTTTGTCAGGTACTGTCATTCAGTAGAGCTTAATTTTATTTTCCCCTAACATCCGGAAGCGTAAACAATGCAAGGATGAATGCCCCCACACAGCAAACGCCACGAGTGAAATAGCAGTTATAGGGACCCGACGGAGGGATTAAAATATTTTGCTGCTGCCGCTGCCGTGAAGGACTCTAGTGAACTGAATGGGGATATAAACTGAGGTTTAATCTGATCATAGTGCTCTTTGAAAATGCCTGGATAGTTGAAATAATGTCGGAGAAGAGTCGGTCAATTATAAAACTACAGCGCCTCAGAGAGGCCTTTGCTGACGACTCTCTGAACTAGCAGTGCTTTCCCAGACAACGCTTTCCCCACCACTTACCTGCTTCCTTTTTCTCCGTATCACTTACCACCAGCTGATATATTCTCTGTTTTGCAAAGTTATGGGGGGTTTCGCCTGTCTCTTTAACCAGAATGTAAGCCCCACGAGGTCAGAGATTATCTGTTTTGTTCACTGCTGAATTCTCGACGTTTAGTCTAACGCCGAGCACATCCTATGAGCTCTTATGCCTTTAAAAACTTTTCAGTGGTTAAATATGTAGATTTTAGGCAGGAGGGAGAAGAGGAGGAAGACCAGGAGGATGACCTTAAGAGCCCCTGACCCGCTAGAAGTTGGCACCAATAGTGAATTTTGTCGGGTACGCCTGTACAATCTGGGCCAATCCTCTCTGACCTTCTGGCATGTATTTTTGGTAGAGCTGGTCAGGTTGCTACAGCTGGCCAACCATTCCGGTTTCCCTGGGACTGAGGCTTTTCCCAAGACAGGGGATTTTCAATGGGAAGACTGAGAAAGTGGCAAGCAGAGCTGGACGGTCAGTCACCCTCTGTTCAGGGGCATGGGTTCCATGTGTGAATGCAAAATGCAACCATGTTAGCCCAGTGTGGTGTTCGTAGTCTGTCTCCTCTACTCACTCATCCTGTGAAGTTGGTAATTCCCTTCCCACCCTGAGGCCTCTATTTTAATTTTTAATAGTATCGATTTTTTTGAGAGAGAGAGAAAGCACAGGTCGGGGAGGGGCTGAGGGAGAAGGAGGGAGAGAATCCCAAGCAGGCTCCAGCGTGGAGCTTGATCTCAAGACTGTGAGATCATGACCTGGGCCGAAATCAAGAATCAGGCGCTCAACCGATCGAGCCACTCAGGCGTCCCGTGTTTTCAACATCTAGAGAATAAGGATTTGAACTAGCTGGTTCCCAATGGCCTTTCCAGCTCTGACAGTGTGCGGTTCTTATTGCCATGCGTAGGAATTGAACCCATTGTACTGATCTACCACAGTGACCTTCTGAACAACAACTGAGCTAACTAGCCAACTGAATCCAAACACTTCAATTAATAATTGGAACAACGTCAGTTGTCACTGGGAAATGACACCTACATTTCTTTTAAAATTTTATTTCAGGGGTGCCTGGGTGGCTCAGTCAGTGAAGCGTCCAACTTTGTCTCAGGTCATGATCTCAAGGTTCACGGGTTCGATCTCTGAGCTAACAGCTCAGAGCCTAGAGTCTGCTTCAGGTTCTGTGTCTCCTCTCTCTTGGCCCCTCCCCTGCTTCTGCTCTCTCCCTCTCTCTCTGTCTCTCTCAAAAATAAATAGACATTAACATTTTTTTATTTTAGAAGACCTAGCACCCAATGGTGCTATTTTTTGGTGCTGTTTTCCAAATTCAAGTGATTTATGTTGGAACTGACTCCAGTAAGATTTCCCCAGTGCTTTTGATGTGGTCCTTGTTGCTCTAAGGCTGATTGAGGAAGTGGAGAGAAGGTTGTTTTTTGGTGACTCTGAGGAAAGACTTCTGTCTGCCCCAAATTGTTCACACATTTGCTCCTGATGCCTTAAAATCTATTAATAATGATCTAAAATTTCTAAACTGAATTAGAAATAAGGGAAATACTTGTATTTATCATGTGTATCATAACACCTTCATATTCCCTCATTCAAAATGGAGTATAAGGGCCGGCATTACAATTCTTTTCTCAGCATAGATTGTCAGGGAAGAACAGGAAGACACAGAGGACTAAAAGGCCAAGATTGGGAAGAAGGCAAAGAGCTTACCTTTGAATTGGAAAAGGCTGTGGGATCAGACCTCACCATTTTGCCCAAGGCATCATTATGGACCTGGTATCCCCAAATCCTTGTCATCCTCTGAGGGCTGGGTCCCCAGATTAGTCAAGTAGTATTTTTACAGTGACAACCTTCGATCTCATGCTCTTTATTATTTTTATTCTTTTTCCCCCTCAGACTGATTTACTACTTCCGCACCGATGACACACACATTTGTCTGACCTGCAATCCTCATGAGTTCTCTTAACTCTAATCAATTCCCAGATCGTTGACATCAAATTTGAGCTCATACATAACTGCAGTTAATATTACATGTCAGAAGAGAGATGAAATATTTGCTGTGGCTGGTAAATTTCCACGGAATGAGTAAATTTTTACCTGCCTTGCTTCCTTGCCTGCATTTAGTCCAACTTCTATATGTAGAAGTGTCATATTCACTGTGTCATACTCACTTGTCTCTTCACTTTCCCTTCTTGCCTCGCAGTCTGGCTGGGTTTGGCCTCGATACCTCGAATTGAATCCACTTCCTCCCTTTAGCTTCAAAATGCATTGAGTATAGACTTTTTAAAAAAGAATTCTAGTCTCATATTTTCAACCATGATTGAGCGATACCATGTTTTGGATGCCGTCTTTTAGTTTGACCTTATTTTTCTGAACGCAGTAGTCTCACATTAGCCAGACTATATAACTGAAGGGAACTATACTTACGTACTCATAGAATTTCTCAGGTCTGAAGAAGCCAGGGAGGCCATTTGTTCCTAACTCCATATATGGTACTTGAATATGGTCTGTATTTAAATATCTCAACTGATAGGAGCTCAACATTTTGGAAAGCAGCTCAGTGTAACACAGGGTAGCTTGACCTGCTGGAAGTAGCTGTCTTACTTCAGACTGAAGTCTGCCTCCTTAGATGTCTGGCCATGGATTCTAGCTCTGCTCCTTGAGACTACCTAGAATAAATGCCCTTTGTCCAAGTAATAGCCCTTTTGAGATTTGAAAAAGAACAATGTTCTTGTGTGTTACCTAAATCTTACCCTTTCCAAATTACACGGTCCTGTTCCTCCCCAAGTTCCTTGTATGACGTGGTCACAAGTCCCTTCACCATTACTCCTTCTCATCTCTGGTCATACTCCTGGGTATGACGCTTATTCCGTGGATGCCTATTAGAACTAATGGAGAATACTTACGTTATTCCCTATTTCGTTGCACAAATTTTGCTTCTGCTGCCTACATTTGCAGTAACTTTTTTTTTTTAGCGCTCATACTACACTAGTGGTTCTCAAGCCCTGGTCCCTGGATGGGCAGCATCAGGATCAGCTTCACTTGGGAATGTGTTAGAAATGCAAATTCTCAGATTGGCCCCCAGACCCGTTGAATTAGAAACTCTAGGGGGTGGAGCCCCAGCCAACTGCTTTAACAAGCCCTCCTGCTGACTGTAAATGCATGCTCCAGTTTGAAAACTGTTGTATTCTTAACTGACACTCAACCCCCTAAATATCCCTTCTATATGCTGCTTCTACGCCAAACCTCCTGTCCCTAGTACTTAAATATTTGGCTTACGTTTGCCGAATTATTCTGCATTTCATCAGATTCATTTCACTGCCTCATTTTGGCCAATGTTTCTCGCATTTTTATTCTCAGAGTTATGTCACCAAGGGGGTGATATAACTGACTTCAGTCCCCCTCACAAGAACAGCTAACAGCTCTCCAAAGACAAGACCACAACGAGAGAATCCTAGACCGCGGGAGTGGGGCCGAGGTGCCCCGCTGCCCCACAGAGGCCAGGACACAGGGTAAGAGACCAGTTGCACGCTGGCTGACCTGCCTAGGCTGCCCCTCCCCGCGGGCTGCCTCAGCCCCTTGCAGAGGGTGCTGGTTCTCTTCCACGGGGTACTTGCTCCCCTCACCAATTTGGCTTTGTGGCAACTGTAATTTTGATAAACTTGAATCAAATATTTGTTTTGAAAAGGTTCCGTTTCGGGGATGCCTGGGTGGCTCAGTTGGTTGAGCCTCTGACTCTTGGTTTTGGCTCGGGTCATGATCTCACAGTTTGTGGGTTCGAGCCCCGCATCGGGCTCCACACTGATGATGCAGAGCCTGCTTGGGATTTTCTCTCTCTGTGTGTCTGCCCCTCCCCTGCTCTGTCTCTTTCCCTCTCGCCCTCTCCCCCTCTGTCTCTTTCTCTCTCAAAATAAATACATAAACTTAAGAAAAAAAAAAAGCTTTGCTTTGGGCACCTGCGTGGCTCAGTCAGTTAAACGTCATCTCTTGGTTTCAGCTCAGGTCATGATCTCAGGGTTCGTGAGATCAAGCCCCGTGTTGGGCTCTGAGCTGACAGTGCAGGTTTAGATTCTTTGTCTCTGTCTCTCTGCCCCTCCCCACCCCCTCTCTCCCTCTCAAAATACATACATAAACTTTTCAATAAATAAATAAATAGGCTTTGTTTTTCTGCAGATAAAGCTATGCTCATAATGTTCCTCAGAAGAAAACTTATGTTTCTAAACCACTGAAACTGACAGCTTCCGAGGGGGACCGTGTTCTAGGTAAGCTCTTCTGTGTTGATTTACTTGTCCGAAGAAGCTAGATGTTGAGGCGAGGACCGGAAGAAGATGCTAACGGTAAGAGGCAACCCTTAGTCCAGAATGGGCCTCTCGTTCACAAAGTGAAGTAGCAGCAGTTAATCGGCCCCTCTTGCAGCTTTAGCTCAGGTTTTTAGCTCTGTGGTTCGCAATCAGCCCTGGCATCACTTTGGAATCACCTGGGCAGGTTTAAAAACTAGCACCCCCAAGGATTCCATTCACTTGGTCTGGCGTGAGGCTCGGGCATGGATTTTTAAAGAATAGTTTCCGACGTGAATCTAATGTGTGGCTGGCGTTGGTTGAGAAACGTCGAAATGGGGATTGTTGGGACTTTGGCATTCACCCGAGTGGGATGGCAGCCACAGCGGAGTTTTGTGCATGGAGTGGCCTGACCTGACTTATGGGTTTTTAGGGTAACTGGTTTCCCTGGTGAGAAGAGCGTAAGATACGTGACACAAAAGGGATACAGACAGAGCGCTGTGGGCACTCAAAGAAATGAGAGCTCACCGCTCGGGGATGATTAGGGAGTCTTCACAGCAGATTTTGAAGGTGGGCAAAGTAGGCACGTGAGAGGAATCCCCAGCCGGTGAAATGGCGCGAACAATGGCGGCAACACTTGCAGAATGGCCGGGACTCGTGGCTGGTAACGTGGTAAGTCAGAAGCAAGAGAAGACCAGTGGGTTGAGGCTCTGTCTTCGCAGGTCTGGAGGGCCAGGCTGAGCCCTTTGAACTTATTGCTACAAGCTGGGAAAGGCAGTTGAATGCTTTCAAGCTGGAAAATGACCTTCTTGAAGCTGTGTTTGACTGTTGCTTCTCGACCATCTCCCCCACATCCAATTGCTCATTAAAAATCACTTTTCTGGGGCCCCCCAGGGGGCTCAGTCAGTTAAGCGTCCAACTCGTGATTTCAGCTCAGGTCATGATCTCGTGTCGTGGTTCGTGAGCTCAGGCCCCGCGTCAGGTTCTGTGCTGACAGTGTGGAGCCTGCTTGGGATTCTCTGTCTCCCTCTCTCTCTGCCCCTCCCCCACTTGTTCTCTCTTTGTCTCCGTCAAATAAAGAAACATTAAAACAATTAAATACACAGGGCCAACGATATTCTCTCCTCACCGGCACCCCTACGTAGGCCATCTGGAAGACCTATCAGACTTGCCCTTCAGCTTCAAATGTACCATTGCGCTGTTTTCATTTTGCATCCTATTGCATTCAAGACCCTTTTCCACTATTCCTAAGATGCTTCACCAGCTTTTCTCCTGCCCCAACACACACACACACACATACACACACACACACACACACACACACTGACCTTCCTTTGTCTCTTACCAACTGCACAGGAATTCTTAGTTGTGCTGTATCACAAGGATTCTCTCATGTTGCTAGGCTTTTCCAAACTGGTTTTCAGTGGTTGCATAATATTTCAGTGACGATCGTCTGCTGTTGCACACTTAGATCCCTGCAATTTTGAGAGGTTGTAAATTATCTTCATGTTCATATTCTTTTATTTCCTCAAGATAGATTTCCAGAAATGGGACAACTAGCTCAAAAGCGATGAAGAGTTTTGCGATTCTTCGGACGTATTTCCAAATTGCTTTCCAAAAGTAATGTAAAAGAGTATTCACTTCTCTGCCCTCCACCCTGCTCAAAGCTCTTACCAGGAGTGGGGGAATCCCAGCATTTAAACGAATGGATAGTGACTTCTGTCTCATCGTTGGGTCATGATGTATGTTTGGTATTTGTTTTTTTTTTTTGTTTTTCTGAGATTGTTTACTTTCCTGTGTCCACTTACCTACTTGGGTCTTTACTGATTTGATAATCTCTATATATACTTAGGATACTAAGCCTTTGCTCTTTGGTTGTACTGACTTGTATGTTTGGCGAGAAGAAGTAGCACAGCTCTCGAGTATACTTAGAAATACCAAACATTACAGTTTCCTAGGGAAAGAACTTCTGGCAGAATGGTACTGGTGGGCAATGTGTGGTATATTGGCATGGCTGGTATATTTTCAGAAGCCACAGAATAATTTCATACAAAAAAAGGTATTTCTCATTGGCAAGCAATATCAAAATCTGAGGTTGGGATACCAAGATCTGAGCTTACCTTGTATTTATCATTTGTTTTCTACCTTCCCCTGTGTAATGCACATTAACTCATAACATTGTTCTCATGAGTTGGCTTTTGGTTCAGCTGCTTTTGCGGAATAAATAACTGTAGCTCACCCAAACTTTTCAGGTATCTGTAACCACAGACCATGTGAACATAGAATTACTCCTATGTGTTTTGCTTCCATTCATTAGAATGACGAGTATGAGGGATGCTTTCCCCTAAAATAGGGCTTTATAAAAATTCTTAGAAAGTCATCTTCCATAATTATTCTATGGCTCAATTTAACTAAAAAGCACAATCATAGGACCTTTGATTACCAAGTCACAGAAATATTCCCTTTGGAATAAACATCACAGCATCACTAGACCTGTCAATGACCTTTCCTTGTCTCTAGGGAGCAGGGCAATGGAGGTGGGAGATATTCACGTTTTTTCTGTAGTTGGGCATGTTCTTTTGCTTCGTAGTCCTCTGGTGTGCAGTTATATCTGAGGTCCCCTCTCCACTTCCCATCCCAACCTACACAGAATTGGAAATAGTGGTGGCTTGTTGTGGTTGCAGTGGTGGTGGCTGGGCATAAAAGAGGCTCATTCTCTCAGAAAGAATCATAATGATGGATACTGGCATTTTCATAAACTCTGTATTATTTTAGACCAGAATTTGGGGCTTTTCCTCTTGATATCCCTCAAGTCCACTAAGGCTGTCCTTTGCACATGATGGGTGCTCAATAAAATGTCTGTAGGATGTAAGTAGGGATCTGAATAATGTAAACCATTATGGAATGTCAATGGTGTGAATTTAAAGGTGAACCTGAAACTCTTCAGTAAAGCATATTTATGGAAACAAGCTGAAAAAGAGTTGTAAAGACCACGGCAAATTTAATGTCAATTTTTGACCAGGCAGGTCTGTCTATTGTTTGTGCCTCACCCATAGGTTGGGAGAACTGGTTCAGAATCCACTTTTAGCATGGAAACACTTGGTAGTGATGTTGGTGGGGAGAGGAAATATAGCCTTTCTCTCGATAGCACATATTCTACTATGGGAAGAAATGGGGGGTGGGAGAGAGAATGAGAACGAACTATTTCAAATTTCCCTGTCCCCACCATAAGTGAAATCAAGTGGATGGGCTTTATGTACAAAGCATTCAGTCTTGGTGTTCCTTTGCCACCATAGCTTAAGACTCCTCATGTAGGTTGACTTTTAGAACAAAAGACGACAGTAGGGTGCCTCGCTGGCTTAGTTGGTGAAGCACACAACTCTTGATCTCGGGGTCGTGCGTTCTAGCCCTAGGTTGAGCATAGAACTTAAAATTAAAGCACAGAGGAAGGGAAGATGACAGTTTCTGCTGTCTCCTCACGACCTTTCCCATACTTTGCTAAGAATTCTAGCTTCGCATTGATGTTTCTCCTCTGGAATCAGGATTTAGGGGGCGCCCTCGCAGAGTAATTTCAGGAAAATCAGGTTGATATACCCTAGTGCTCTGTTTCAGATGAATATTAAGAAGCAAAGTAGTGCGGAAATGGTACTGTCTCCCTCAGAGGGGGCTTGGTATGCCCTCTAAATTATAATCGCTTTGTGTCAGCTAAGTGACGGCTGTACCATCTGTCCACTTTGCCTCTCTTCAGAATCTCAGATGACTTTTGATATTAAAAATCATGATGCCGGAGTGCCTGGCTGGCTCAGTCAGTTGAGGGTCCAACTTCGGCTCAGGTTGTGATCTCACAGTTCGTGGGTTTGAGCCCCATGTCGGGCTCTGTGCTGATAGATCAGAGCCTGGAGCCTGCTTCAGATTCTGTGTCTACCTCTCTCTCTGCCCTTCCCCTGCTCATACTCTCTCAAGAGTAAATAAATATTAAAAAAATTCTTTTTAAATCACGATGCCAAGAGGATATTTTGTGTCATTTAAAAAATTGCTTTTTTATACAGTGGAAAGTGCTCTGAATCATTGTGAGTCAAACATTTTGTCAAGATGAGACTGAAAGGTGAATTCATTTTATTTATTTGTTTGTTTGTTTATTTATTTTTCAAGTTTTTATTTAAATTCTAGTTAGTTAAGGGGCACCTGGGTGGCTCAGTTAAGTGTCCAACTTCGGCTCAGGTCACGATCTCGCAGCTCATGAGTTCGAGCCCTGTGTTGGGCTCTGTGCTGACAGCTGGGAGCCTGGAGCCTGCTTTGGATTCTGTGTCTCCCTCTCTCTCTGCCCTTCCCCTGCTTGCACTCTGTCTCTCTCTAAAAAATAAATAAACGTTAATTTTTTTTAATTTAAATTTTAGTTAACATATAGTGTAATATTGGTTTCAGGAGTAGAATTTAGGGATTCATCACTTACATATATCACCCAGTGCTCATCATAACAAGTGCCCTCCTTAATACCCCTCACCCACATAGCCCATCCCCCGCCCACGTCCCCCCATCAACCCTCAGTGTGTTCTCTATCGTTAAGAGTCTCTCATAGTTTGTTTCCCTCTCTCTTGTTACCCCTTCCCATATGTTCATCTGTTTTGTTTCTTAAATTCCACATACAAGTGAAATCATACGGTATTTGTCTTTCTCTGACTGACTTACTTCTCTTGGCATAATATTCTGTAGCTCCATCCACGTCATTGCAAATGGCAAGATTTCATTCTTTTTTTTCTTTTTGACGGCTGAGTAATATTCCATTATATATATACACATATACACCACATGGAAGGGTGAATTCAGATCGGAACTGAGATTAAAGTGAAAAGAGAGAGAAAGTTTGGAAAGTGCAGGGAAACTCCCCCTACTCCGTAAAATGAAGACCAATCTTAGCAAGGGTACTTCCTATAGGTCACGGGCAATCAAAGCTTGGAGTGGAGGCATGCTCAGACTAGTTTCGACAGAGTTGTTGATGAGACTCTTGTAAACAAGATAGTTTATGGAAATAGGCTACTCTATTAGCTGGTATATAATAAGCTTCATAAACTAGCAGCCAGTAAGGATAGCATATTATAGTAGAAAGGCAGATTTTCCCAGTTTCGCCATTTCCTAACTGTAGGGCCTTAGGCGGGTAACCCGATCTGTCTGAGCCTCAGCTGTCTTTTCGGCAAGATGGAGACAATGATGATAATTCAGCTCATAGAATTGTGAGGATTAGATCAGATCAAAGTACATCCAACCCCTAGGAAAAAGATTAACTCACCATAGCTTTCAACGTGGCAGCTCTAACTGAAATGGCCACTGTTTGCGATGTCACATGATGTCTCTTGAGTGTCTCTGCTACACGATCTTTCCCTAGCTGCCCTGAGACTGTTTCCTGTACCACACCAGTTCTCACCATTCTCCAAAGAATGGACCGCTACGCCTGTTTTATGATGGTGATTGCACTTAATCTGTTCTGAATTCACCATGGAAAAATAAATAGTTCAGTCCCACTACCGTGCATGAGAGGAAACAGGGTCCAAAGAGGAAAGGGATTGCCCAACTCGGGCAGGTTTGCCGCTGTCGGGACTGAGCTGGGACCTGAGTCTATTGACTGCTTGTCTGGGGTTCTTTCCTCAGTGCCACCATGACCTCTCTTGGGGAGCGCCTGCTGTTTTTAGCACCCAGATCATTTGGAGAGTACATCCAGCCTTATGAGACGGAGCCTGCCTACTCCCTCTTTTCAAGTAGAGAGATTACTTTCCTAGTTTTGCTTTTGTTTTGTGTTCATGTCACTAGATTGAATTAAAATTTAAAAATTCAGCTCCTTGGTCACAGTAGACACAGTTCAAGGGGTCAATAGCAGCATGTGACAAAGGGCTATATTGTGTAGCATGGATATAGGACATTTCTCTCATTGCAGAGGTCTTAAGGTTCATAAGGCTGTACAGCCTTCTCCCACTGAGGAGAGACTTCAGAAAACCAGGCCCCCAACTGGCCAGAAGGGACAGACATTTTATTTTTATGAATGTTTACATCTATATCTATGCCTTACATATTTACATATATATAATATGATTTACATTACATTATACGAGTCTCCTGATTTTTCTTTAGATGAGAAAGCTTAATTTCCTGTGTGTTAGAGGACCAGTCTCATAGGAAAAGAGCAAAAGAGTTGCGAGCTGTCTATGGTCATGGTCCTTTCTACTGCTTATACAGAAGAGTCCTTGCCTATCAGGAAGAAAGGGACCCATCGTGTTGTGGCACTGACTTACAAGCAACTATGCCGCTTTAATGGAGGCGGGTGTAAAGGATTGTGAGAGCATATATTTCATCAGTGTCTCAAAGTGATATCTGTTCACTGCAGCACTATTCGCAATAGCCAAGGTGTAGAAGCAACCTAAGTGTCCATCGACGCATGAAGGAATAAAGGAGGTGGAATATGAATGTGCCCTGAGGAAGAAGGAAACCCTGCCCTCTGCGACCACATGGATGGCCCTTAAGGGCATTATGCCAAGAAAGATGAGCCACACAGAGAAAGACCAATACTGATATCATGTATATGGGGAATCTAAACCATCTAAAAACAAACTCAGAGAAACTAAGAGTAAAATGATAGTTACCAGGGGTTGGTGGTGGGGGAGTGCGGGAGATGTTGCTTACGGTGCAAACTTATAACCAGTAGGTAAATAAGTTCTGGAGATCTAATGCATAGCCTGGTGATTCGCTTCAATAATACTATATTATAAACCTCCAAGCTGTTAGGGGACTAGGTCTTCATTGCCTTCACGGCAAAAACAAAATTGTGTGATGAGGTAGAGATGTGAGCCAACACTATGGTGTAATCATATTACAATATATAAATGTATCCAACCAGCACACTGTATGCCTTAAGCCTACACAGTACTGTATGCCAATTATATCTTAATAAAAGAGGTTTTTAATTTACTTTTCACAATACCTTTCACATATTTGTGCCTATATGGTTCATATGCTTCTGATTTATGGTTTGGAATTGGATCAGCTGGGCTTTTGTTCTGAAAATACTTGCGGAAAGGAGATTAATCAGGAAACTTATTCTGGGCTAGGAACTACATACTTACACTGGGCAAAAAGGATGGGAAGCGAGAGGAAGGGACTTGAGGGCTTAAGCAAGGGGGTGACGCCAGTCATTGAAATTTGGAAACCTGGGGAAGGAATAGAGCCGTTTCTAACTCCGATATAAATTCCCCCGCCCTGTTTTTATATCCCTTAGGTCATTTCACTGAAAATCCAGTAGGGAGTGGAAGGTATTAAATTATCATCACAGATCCTCGTAGAATTTTCATTTTAGAAAGATGTTTAATTTCCATGACATTTAGGTGGGCAGAAACTGCTACAACCCCATAGGTCCAGTTTCTGAGGACAATTTCCACTGGATATTTTCTAGTCTAGAACGTTAGTATATTGTTATTTTTTTAAATTATGAAAGTGTTAAATGCTTATAGAAATTTTAGAAAATGCTAACAGGTATATAAAGGTATTTTAAAAATCATCTATAACCTTCTGCTCCAAAACAACGTCATTAACCTCTTGGTTGGTAAATTTGATTCATGCCACAAATATTCAATGGAACATCTGCCTTGTGCCAGGGACTGATTGGGCAACAGAGGTATATATCAAGGAATAAAACAGGCAGAGCCCATGCGTTCATGAAGCTTACATTTCAGAAGGAGGGAAAATCAATAAAGTATTAAATAAAATAAATCAATCCATAAAATAATGTCAAATACTAAATACTATACAGAAAAATGTAGCCAAGTAAGGCTGATAGAGTGATGGAGATACAATTATAAACAAACAGGTAGGAAGCCTAAGACCATGGTATTTGGGATTGGAGCTAGATGAAAAAAGGATCCAGTTATGTGAAGGTTAAGAGGGAAAAGCATTTCAGGTAAGTGGAGATAGATTGCAAAAGGCAACCATTTGATGTATTCAAGGAACTAGCAAAAGTTCCTTTTTTCTGACTAGTTTCTGTCAATATGGCTGCAGCATTGACAGAAAGAAGGAGGGTAAATCAAGCTGAAGTTGGAGAAACAGGCCAAAATAAAACACAAAAAACAAAAACAAAAAAGAGAGGGTCTTCATCGTGTAAGTGTGATAGGAAGACATCACAGTGTGTTCATCAGGGGAGACAAGTGACTTGATTTATATTTAAGGCAATTGCCTTGACCGACCTACGAGGTGCCATCATGCTGGAATTTTCCTCTGTTGGCTCTCTTGTTTGCTAAAGTCCCTCTTTTTCTGTTTGTGGGTTTCCTTCCTTATTTTGGTCTTCCAAATTCTCCATAGCTTTATTTTTAAAAGTGCAAAGGAGATTAATTTGTAGGCACTGCTCATCTGAAAATACATTTTCCTTGTACTGTTGATTGATATTTTTTCCTTGATATAGAATTCTAAGTTGAATGTCATTTTCTCTCATTCTGCAGGCATTGCTTCGTTATCAAATTAGCTTCCAGTAATGCTGTCAAGAAGTTTGAGGGCACCGTAATTCCAGATTCTTTGTGTGTAACCTATTGTTCTAACCTGTCTGTAAACTTTTAGACTTCTCTCTCTATCCCCAGAGTTCTGAAAAGTCATGATACGCCTCAGTATGGTGCCTTTACCCTGCAGCGTGCTGGGGAAAAGACGGGACTTTACCAATTATAACCTCTTGTTCTTCAATTCTACAGATTGTGCTTGTGGTTTAAATACATGTCTGCTCTGTTCTTTCTTTTTCCCTCCTTCCCCTTCCTTCCCTTCCTCCCTCCCCATCTCCCTCTCCCTCTCCCTCTCTCTTATTCTCTCTCTATATAACTCATTACAATTCGGATATCTTAAATTGATTCTCTAATTTGTTTATCTTTTTTTTTTCTACTGTGTTTCTGATTTTTGTTTTAAATTCCACTTTTTGCATGATATGCTGGTGTCTATTGCCCGGTTTCTACTGCGATTTTTAAAAATGTGGATATATATTTTTATTTTCGAAGACCATTTCCTTGTTTGGGGGATGTTTCTTTTTCAATATCCTCTTTTCCTATTTTATGGATTTAATATATACTTTATCTGAGATAGTTAATGGTTATTAATAAGATTCTTAATAATATGTTTTGCTCCTTAAGTTATTTGTTTCTTAGTATTTTTCATATGCTTGTGTGTAAAGGTCTCTATCTTTCCTTTGGAGAATTTTCTCAAATGTCTGTTGTCCCTTGGATGTTTGCATGTTTCAGAGTGAGACAGTAAGAGTACATTTGGAAATTCTGAGCAAGTGCATTGCACCGCTGACCTGTGGACTTCAGGTGCCCACATGCCAGTACTTATAAGTCACTTATCCGGAAACGGATATTCTAATCTACCCCCTTGGGATCTGGCCTAGATTCTGAGAATTGTTCTGGTGAAGGGAGATCAGAAATGTATATCTACCGGGGTGCCTGGGTGGCTCAGTCGATTCAGTGCCCGTCTCCTGATTTTGGCTCAGGTCATGACCCCAGGGTTGTGGGATCGAGCCCTGCGTCGCGCTCCGTGCTGCGGGTGGAACCTGCTTAAGATTCTCTCTCTCTCCCTCTGCTCCTCTCCCCTGCTTATGCTTTCTCTCTCTTTTAAAAATTTAAAAAGAAAAAAAATGAATTAAAAAAAAGAAATCTATATATACCTGTTTTCGTATGTTCTTTAATGATTTGGTGCTTTAAAGGTAGCTCCTTAATCCATTTAGAATGCACGATAGTATATTACAGCCTAACATACATAATGTAAAATAGCATAATGTAACGTAATGTAACATAATCAGTATATATATATATATATATATATATATATATAGTCCAGTGGTCTTAGACAGAGCGTGAGTTTGAATCTCAACTCCACCAGTCACTAACTGCATGACCTTTGGCAAGTTACTTATTCTCTCTGTGTCAATTTCCTCTCTGTAAAAATGAGGATGAATAGAATCCAACAGTCACTGGCATACTTGAAGCACTATGTAATGCTTAGTTATCATTATTAATCACTGTATCAGTACCAGAGCATCGTAGAATTACAACTACAGTGTTTTAAGACCTGTGGACGAACAACTAGCCTTTTTTCTGTGGCCTCATCTGATAAAACTAGGACTAATTAAAAGAAGCCTCGGGGAGGGGAATTTGGTCAAAATAAGGAAAAGAAGGCCTTTACTAACTATTCATAAGTTTCCAAAGATGGAATAGACCACTTCAAGACTTGATGAGTTTTCTGTCAGTGGAAATGTCCAAGAGAATGTTTGTGAACCGTTTTGTGGTACAGTCAGAAAGCATTCCTAGTAGTAAAAGGCTATTTGCACTGAGTGAACATTTAAACCCTTTTAAAAATCTGATAATTTACAATCCCAGCGCTACAATCAGAGAGCATGAATGGGTCAGCAAGGCAGAAAAAAGTGTCGCGCTGGCCCTAGTTTTTAGTGGCTCTCCAATTTTGACCACGCAAAAATAAAAGACACTCTTTGTTAAACTATAATGGACTATCATAGACAACAGAACTGAAATCACGTGTATAAAAAGTATGAATTCTGGGGGGAAAAGTTCAAGTGCAAAGAAAATACAAAAATTTAGCTACATTTTGAAATGTCTAGGCAAAACTGCTTCGTGACCAAAGGAAATTAATTCAATTTCCTCCTCCTCGGTGGAATTTATAATTCAATGAAATGAACAATCAATGTCATTATAATTGGTATTAAACATAACGTAATGAGTGGGTGGCCAGTGGTTGTGGGGAAGGTAGAAATCATTTACGCTGTAAGGCGAAACACCTTTCCTGGCTTATATGAGCAAATGTGTTTGTTAATGTTCTGAAATTCAGAATTCCTTCCCAGTCCTTCAGGTTATCCTATGTAAAGACACCTTTATCTCCAATTTTATTTATCTTAAATTTCATTTTCCTTTCAAATAATTACTGAGTTCTGCTAGCAATAACACTCACTGTGACAGTTCTCTGTATTTAAAGATCCTAAGTACTGAGGAGTTTGAAAGCAAATGACCACTGCTGAGTGACTGTGACAAAAGTGACTCACTAGGAGCTCTTAACTACTGAATTCTGAAAGGTGATAGTCAGTCTAACACTTGGGAAAAGGCACAGGGACTAGAAAATCGATGGGCATAAAAGAAAGCACAAACTATATCTACCTGCCTCGCGGAATTACTCTGGCTCTTAAGGTATATCAATCTACTTTTTTATTTGAGAGAGAGAGAGAGAGAGAGAGAGAGAGAGAGAGAGAGAGAGAGGATCTCAAGCAGGCTCCATGCTTAGCGCAGAGCCCAATGCAGAGCTCAATCCCACGACCCTGGGGCCGTGACCTGAGCCGAAATCAAGAGTCAGATGCTCAATCAACTGAGCCATCCAGGTGCCCTAGTATAACGATCTTGATCCCAATCATTCTTTCTGCTCTTCCTCCAACTCTCAGAATCCCTGCATGTCCCTGTCTGCTGGAGGTAACTTAACCACTCAGTGGCAACCTCCCCATGCACAGCACCGGCCCATACGTAACTGAGCTATTAGTCTAAACGTCAATACTTCACTACTCTGTTCAGCAAGGATATATGGAAAAATACATCTCCTAGTCTTTGAAAATAGGTTCATCAACTTCCACCACTAGTGCATTGACCTTGACAGGTGCCTTTCATTGTATTCTAAGTCAGTGCCGTAAAAAGTCATTTGCAAATAGCCCAATCGCATAACATCAAGGGAATGGTAAAGTAAATTATGGTACATCCACATGATGGACCATTATCTAGCTATTAAATGATGTTTACAAAGAGTTTTTAATGACATAGGAAAATGCTAATGATAGAATGCCTGGTGAATAAAAATAGGCTACAGAAATGTTGCAAGAAATATGACTTAAACCATCTAAGGAAATATGATGTATATAAAATAGTATAATTTATAATATTTGGAGCACATAGACCAAATGTTAAATGTATTTATTTAAGTGCACGTGTGTTGAGTGTAGTACTAGAAATAAACATGAGGCCAACAGTGATTATAGATGAAAGAATTACAAATGATTTGCGTTTTTTGGTTTATATTTTTCTCTTCTTTTTCCCCTTTATCCTACCATATGCAAGCAATGCTTTTATAATCAGTAGAAAATAAGAATTCTTTATTCCAAACAATTGTCATAGCCGGACAGTATTTGCTATTATAGGAGGTTTTGTTCACGGATTCCCCTTATTCTCAGGATATACTCAGTTAACTGTGTTTGAGCTCTGAAATCAATTCATCACCTAGGTGGTGGAGATCTGCATCTCTGCTTCTTACCTTGAGTGCTAACAGTTTCCCTAGACCAATGAAGAAGCTTGACCTTGTAGACTGTGGTTTAAAAATATGTGAAGTAGTCAAAGAACTATATGACTACAGACTCTTTGTGCTATCAGTCAGATCCTGTTTGATGAAGTGGATGTTGCAGTAGGCTGAATAATGACCCCCCCCCCAAAGATATTTTCCATGTCCTAATCCCTGGAGCCTGTGAGTGTCACTTTATATGGAAAAACAAACGACTTGGTAGATGTGATTAAGTTGAGTATGTTGAAATGGGGTCTTGAATGCAATCACACATGCTCCTGTAAGCAAGAGGTGGAGAGAATTCAAACATGAACAGGAGAATACAAGGTGACCACAGAGGCAGAGTCTGGAGCAATGTGAACCCAAGCCAAGCGATGCTGGCAGCCATAAGAAGCTGGAGGAGGCAGGGAACAAATTCTCTGCTGGAGCCTTGGAGGGAGTAGGGCCTGGCCAACACCTTGACCATGGCCCAGTGAAAATGAGTTCAGACTTTAGATCTCCAACATGCAAGGGAATGTAGTTCTGTTGTTTTAAGCCACCAGGTTCTTGGTAATATATTACAGTATCCAGAGGAATCTAATATATGGTTGTTGTGGCATGCATGAAACATGGTCTCTGCCTATGAATATTCAAAGACGAGGGGTAGACTAAGTCCCAAAGAGAAAATTATAATATGTTGTTAAACATGACTGACTCTCCCTGTGGGGTCCTGAGAAGTCATTTAAGAGGACAGATGATCTAGGCGTCAGGTCTTAGAGAATTAGTGCATACAAGCGATGGGATTTGCCAACCAATCTTATAGGCTGGGGGAACTAGCCCTTTGAGGAAAATGATTTGTGGTTTCAGTCCCATTTGGGTTGTACGGGGCTTAACTGGTGGCAGTGGTGAGTGGGGCACACTGGAGAGGCTACTGGACTGAATCAGGAGATACACGTTTTGTCATTGCTGTGCCACTGTGTGACATTAGGCAAGTCACTTCTTAGATCTGTGTCTCGATTTCCAGATACAGGTCTCTCCTGCTATCTGAAATTTAGAGTGTTCCTAGGAAAACTTCCTTAAGCCAAAATGGTAGAAAGCAATGAAGCAATTGCCACCAATTTATATGGAAAAATTTATAAGCATTCCCAGACCCAAAAAATAACCTCTCTGGGGCTTTTCGGACACCTTAGGACATACCTTACAAACAGATGCACAAAATAAATCGAGATAAAGCACAGATGCTCACAGACCCAGTTCAAAGCTCTGGTGGCTTGATGCTGAGAGCCGTGTGTACTGAATGCTCTTTTACTTTTTGCCTTTTTTCATAAAAGTGAAAGTCCTCTTTGGATTTCTTTCAGTTAGTGAAACCGGATTCTAACGTAGGTCTTTCATAAAAGCTAAGTGGCATAACGCAAACCTTCAAACAGCAGTGGATAGCTGTATCTAAAATGCAAAGTTTGGACTAGATTTCTAAGAGCCTCTCGCCATTCGAAATTTCCTTAAGCCTGTGTTTCCACAACACTAGGGGACTGAAGATTGAGAAGCAGTACGTATGGACTGGTACATTGTAAGTATTTGTAAGACTGGAGTAAGTGTTCATAAAAATTCACATGAGCCACCCAGGTGCCCCCAAATGACAAATTTAAAATAAAGTACATAATATTTTGCTATAAGAGTGGATTTATACACATGTAATCCCATGTAAATATTTGGACATTTATGCAACAGAAATACTCAGAAGACATCCAAACTTTTATCGCCTAGTATTGCGTTTACCAAAGTTTCTACGATTAAAATGTTTATGTTAAATTAAAACAGACTCCTGGCCCATATTTAAATAATGGGGCTATAGACACTGAAGTGGAATCCAAGGGGGAAAAGATGAATGAGAGCAAAAAAGGTTAACACTGGGCAAAATATGCTTTTTAGTCTTCACATGATGCCACAACGATGGAGTGTAGGGTGGAGAGGCTGGAATGGTTTAATCAACCCAGCTTCCTGAAAACAAACAAATAAAAAAAAACTTGCTCCGATCCTTTGTTGAAGCCTTAGTTAGAAGGTTAAGACTGTCCCCTAAGGTGGTAGGTGCGATGAGGTAGGATTGACTCAGAGGCTATTATTCAATTTCCCCAAGCTCATAGTCTGTTCTCTTCATGGTGTTATGACCAGTTCTCTTCTATCAGACCATAGATGACGTTGCATCGATGGTGCACATCCATATGAATCCGAAATCATCTGTGGATTGGACTTCCCTGAGGAAATGCTCCAAGAGGAGCCACGGTGAGTCCGGTGGAGGAAGAATTGGCTGTTGTGCAGTGTGATCTTTCAGGCAGAAACAACAATAAGGACAACAGGCCAGGTGAGGAATAGCTTGTTGTAAGGAGAGAACCACACAGGCTTTGGCATTGCTGCTACATAAACTCTGGGACAGAGCCTGGTGAAAATTGAGCGTAGAGAGTTCACCAAGGGCCAGGTGCCAGAGCCTTTTGTATTTATGGCCAAGAAGCTTGGACTTGAACTGGCAAGCCAATGGAGAACCTTTGAAAGTAATATTGACATTAGAGTCAGGCGGACCGATAGCTGGAGGAATACACGTGGAAGCAAACCATTTTGAATTCCATATGTAAATAATGCCAGGCATTTAACAAAGCTTGCTGAAGAATCAGCATAGTTCAGAAGGGAAATTATAAAAATACACATCAAGCCATCATATAAACTCAGGGTTAGAGCAATGGCTCTGACTTAAGACAGTGAGTTGAGGTTAGATTCAAGGGCCAGGATTTCTTTTGGGTAAGTTATCTGCTAGCAGCTTCTGTACTTCAGAGTTGCCTGAAGACAGATTCTATTTGTCTTAAAGGATCATGTCCTGAATTAAGGTGAAGTTCCCTTAGCAGGACTTTTTAAAGTCTCTTTACTTATCTCCTTGCCTTTGGTCTTTCTTCCCTTTATTCCACTTTACACGCCGTGATCTGATTTATCTATCAAAGCACAACTGTGATCGTGCCCTTGTTACAAAACCACCATTGACTCACATCCCCATTTAACCACTGTCTAAAAATACAAATCTAGGTTTTTCTGTCCTCGGCTCTCCGGTTCCAAGCTAAGGTTCTCACATTATCTCCTCTTATTCCTTTGCATATACTAAATACTACATCCAAATTAAACAACTCTTTGCTTCCCTTAACATCCTGTGTGTTTCTGACCATGGTTGTGCCTCGTGTCCTTGTCATCTGTGCCCATCTGCCTTCTGTCATCCCTTAGGGCTTAGCTCAGGTATTGTGCTCTTCTGTGATACTTTTCCTGACCCACGTTGCACAATTCGTGCTGGATGTCTTTTCTCTTTCCCTGAGCCTCTTCACGGTATTTTGTCTATGTCTGTCTTAGAGTTCCTTGAATTTTCTACCTTGTGTTGTGTATCAGTGTCCCTCAGCTGAACTCACTGAGAGGAGAAAGGATCGAATATTACTCATCATTGTAAACTCCATTTTTTACGTGGTTGCCTTTGCCTGGAATCCTTCTCTTTCATCTGAAGAAGGCCTGTACGTCTTTTAAGGCCTCTTGCATTTATTATGCCTCCAGTGTCTTTCTTGACTTCCTTTTCCCCAGCGTAGAATAAATTTCCACCCACCCTTGGTGCTTCCATAGCATTTTGTTCATTCCATCCTGACCCCTAAGATGTAAGTGTTGTTGAGTACTGGAATTCAGTTCATGCAAATGTCACTTTGTATTTTCCTTCAAGTCCAGCTCTGACAATAAAGAACAATGTACTAAACCTGAAAGCATGGTATCTTTCTGGGCATGCAACGATAGCACAATTGAGGTCTTTTGTGAAAGTGTAATCAAATCCGTGAGCGAGATGCCAACATGTAGGCGTGTTGAGCCTTGTCCATTTGATCAGCATCGCTTCCTTCTGCCTGGCCATGAAGAAGCCACCAGACCTAGGATCAAGCGCTGCTTTCATTGACCATCCCACCCTCGTCACTGCTCCTCAGTCTCACAGTTATTCTCCGAAACACAAAGATTCCAGATACCTATAGAGTATTTCCGATTCATTTTCACCTGACTGATCAAAGCATTGTTCCTTAGGAGTCACTGGTTTCTCAGATCTCTGCAGTGTTGTTTATTTGGGGGGGGGGGGACAGTATTGCAAACTGACTCTATAGCCATTTGAATGAAATTGTGATTAAACTAGTTCTTGTAGAGTATGTAGACTCATTTACCAAGAGGGATTTTGAATGAGTCTATGATGCAGTGCCGTATCTACATAGGTTAGTGTCAGACGAGGAGGAAAGTCGTCAGCAATTGCCTCAAACTTCAGGCAGCATTAGAGACTCACTTTGCAGGCATGATCTCAGGGCTGCAACCTGGTGGAGGTGAGTGAGACACTCAACTGAGATGCAAAATTTAAGATGGTGCCAGATTGAGTGGTATCCATATTTAAAAGCTGGCATTTTTCTCATGTTCTAGAAATACTTTTGATAGTTCAAATATTGTATTGAAACATTATTACCCTGCTTACCGAGTTGGGTGGCATCTCCCTCCCTTGATTTTACATTTAAGGTGAGCGCCCCATGCACCTCACGTTAGCCCTGGCCTTTCTTGGTTTAGAGTATAGACATACTAAGGCCTACACTGCTTTTGTGTGCTTCACCCCAGGCCTTCACAACCAGATAACTAACTCACACATCGGGCCGATGGCATCTCTGTTTGCTTCCAAGATCAACAAACTCAACGTATGCTTTTACTCATGGGTAGCTCCTGATGGACTATGTCTTCTCATGGGTCTTGGGTACCCTATTAACTCTACTGAGAAACTCAGACAGTCCAAACCGGTAGACTGCTTCGTTTGTGAAATCCGAAGTGTATTTCCGCAGGTAGTGGGAGCTCGGGGATTGGTACATTTGTGAGAATTTTGCAATTCCTCAGGATAAAGTGGACTGACTGTAAGGGAGTGAAATGGTTTTGACGTTTGGCATAGTAGCCTGTAAGACATTTGTTTTCTTGGTTCCCATGCATCCAATGGTATTAGGTGAGGAGCGTTTTTCATCCCTAAAGACTATGGCACAAGATGGTGAGCCTTTTCAATGACCCCTGCTATACAGCACTATACCTAGCTACTTAGGAAAAAAATTAATGTTAAGCGCATGAATTCAAGGGCATCTGTCCAAATTGGCAGGTGGATTTCCCCAATGTCTTTAAAATCTAATAATAGTTCACACAGTACAGGCTCTCACACAGCTTTCACTGCAGCTTATTAATTATCAGTGTTCTCTGATTTTTCTTACAGAGTTTATAACCTAACTGTAAAAATGCTGAAAAATGTCCTAGCAGCCAGTGTTTAATCTTCAAGCACCTTTTTATTTGAATCAGGTAAAGACTGTAGTTTGCTTTTTTGGAAACTTAAACGTAACTAAAGATCCTTGAAAATCATACTTTGCAATGCCTTAATTTCACAGACGGGGAGACTGAGGCCACAAAGTAATCCTGTTATTACAACCCATTCTTCCTCTCCTTAGAAATATAGTTGAGCCTTGAACAACGTGGGCGTGAACTGTGCAAGTTGACATAGGCAGATATTTTTTGATAAATACAGTATTGTAAATGTATTTTCCTTATGATTTCCCTGATAAGATTTTCTTTTCCCTAGCTTACCTTCTTTTTTTAAATATGTTTGTCTGTTTGTTTATTTATTTATTTAGACAGAGAGAGAGACAGACAGAGAGAGAGAGAGAGAGAGAGAGAGAGAGAGAGTGAGCATGAGTGGAGGAGGGAAAGAGAGAGAGGGAGAGAGAGAGAATCCCAACCAGGCCCTGCGCCATCAGCACAGAGCCCATCGCGGGGTTCTAGCTCATGAACTGAGCTCATTACCTGAGCTCAAATCAAGAGTCAGACGCTCAACCGACTGAACCACCCCTGTAGCTTACCTTCTTGTAAGAATACAGCATATAATACATATAGCATACAAAATATGTGTTGATTGACTGTTTATGTTATCGGTAGGGTTTCTGGTCAACATAGCCTAACAGTAGTGGTTAAGTTCTGCAGGAGCCGAAAGTTATACCTGGATTTTGGACTGTGTGTGTGAGGGGTTGGCACCCTTACCCCCCGCATTGTTTAAGGGTCAACTGTATGTATGTGCAGCATGTGGCTTTATTTAATCAAAAGTATATGAATGTAAATATATATATTTGTACATACTCATCTACCTGATTTGGGGGGCACACTTTATCTCTCCTCTCTACTAAAAATAGTAAGTGCCCTCGTGTGGTATTGGGCTAAGTACTATATACAATGAATGCAATGGATGAGATTTCTCTGAGCTTTTTTTCCCCCCTGCACTTTTAAATCATCCTTCTAGTCTTTAATAATTTATTTTTCATTTTTTCTTCAACATCTAAATATTTCTTCTAACAATTAGGATTATTTCAGTGTTTGAGCAAAATATAGGTATTGACAAAGGAGAAAGAGTTAAATAAAGGGAATAGACATTCTTTTCAGTTAGGCTTTGGGGGACATATTAAGACATTTGAGTTTAAAACATCAGATCTTTTGAAACTTAATTTTACTGCATTTCCATCTCATATACTGGGGAACACCAAGATCTGGGTTTGGAATCAGATCAGACTATCTTTCCAGAATATGCTATCTTCTAGTCTGAATTTGTTTTGCTTGAGACTTCCTTGTGCAAAAACCCTCGTGCCTTTGGAAGGGGCTTGTAGAATGATCCCGCTTTTTTTATGGAGGATTTTCCATTAGTTATCGTAAATGAAAAATAACTCAATAATATTCACTCAGGATTTACGGCACTGGTTATGAGATAGTAGACACAACTTTTAAGAAATTGCATCCTTATGGAATAAGAAACACTCCCTGGTAGTCAAACTCCCCCCCGACTCTTGGCTTATAGGTAGTATATCGGCTACTACACTAACAAAGAGCTATAACTCAATGCTTCTCATATCAGATACCACGTAAGTGATTTCATGGTCTGACAGTATTGGAGTACAAGTGGGCTACCAGAAACACTTCTCCCAGAAGCCATATAAACTATGGGCAGTGTCCAAAATGGAATGCAAAATGACAACTCTGTCATGCCTCCTCCAGATTGATGGAAAAATCTCTTAGAGCTCACACTCAATTTCTCCTTTGGACGTATCCTTCAAACACCTATTATATCGACCATCAAAGCCACGGTAAATGAAGGACGTTATTAATGGTGGCTTGTAGAAGCGTAGCCTAAAGGTACATGGAACCATTAATATAATCGTGTGAAATTCTCCTTTGTGGACACGTTAAAAAGGTTTTGCCTCATCAAAACCATGATAGAGAGATGTAAACAAAGGCAGTCAAGTGGTTTTGAGCAGTCCCCTTGTGGACAGACTTGACATGTGGATTAGAGCACCATAGATGCAGGGGGCAGCCTTCTTGTTTTCAGGCTCTGGGTATGCGGAAGCATGTGACGTGAGGCTCTTTCTAGTTCTTTTTTTTTTTCTTTAATATCCTTTCATTTGATTTGGTGAGACTTCCTTGGGCATATTATGAACAACTTACTGCTCGGCTCCCTAGGAACTGAGTTGTCAGGAGGGTAAAAATGTACTTATAAAATCTAAGAAACGACAAGATGAGGAAACGAGCACAGGCTTCTGGCTCACTCCTATAAAATGCACCTCTGAGAATTCATGGAGGGAAAATAGGTATTTCCACCATGGTTGATGAACTTTTTTCCCCTCCCATACCCACTCACAGAATTTTGAAAGATGATCTACCCTCTCAAGTATTTTAAGTTGATGGTTTAAATGTATCTATGAGTTTACACAGTTGTGGGAGTTTCACTCTTAATATATCGTGAATATTTATAATAAAACTGTTATCATGCTTTTAAATGGAATGCAATGGACTCTAAATACCATTTATTTGGGAGCTCAGTGTGCAGTAAAGGGAACACAATGAATTATGAGGAAAATAAGATTGTTTTTGTTTTTTGTTGTTTTTCTTTTTAAGTTTACTTATTTGTTTTTGAGAGAAGGACAAAGAGTGAGTGGGGGAGAGGCAGAGAGAGAGGGGGAGGGAGAGAGAACCCCAACCAGGCTCCACGCTACCAGCACAGAGCCTGACGTGAGGCTCGATTCCACGAACTGTGAGATCATGACCTGAGCCAAAACCAGGAGTCAGATGCTTAACTGACTGAGTCATGCAGGCACCCCTTGTTTTTGTTTTTGTTTTCAATGTGGAATGCCTCACGAAATGCTGCCGAAACGAGCACAAGGAAGATTGTTTAGTAAATGATGTTAAGAAAATAAGCTCATTATAAGTGGGGGGGAATAGCCTATTTCCTCTCCACCACCATATATAATGTGGGACTCCGGATGAATTAATGACCTAAATGTAATGAAAGGTAATACTATAAAGTGACTAGAAGAATTTATAGATTATTTTTATTATCTAGGTTTGGAGAAGGAATTTGCTACGGACTGAATATTTGTGTCCTCTTAAAATCCCATATGTTGAGGTGTAATCCCCAGAGAGATGGTGTTTGGTGGAGGGATCTTTGGGAGGTAGTGAGGTCATGACAATGGAACCCTCAGGAAAGGACATAGTGCCCTTATAAAAGAGACCTTAGGGAGCTCGATTTCTTTCCACCACGTAGGTACAAAGAGAAGTCAACAGTCTACAACCCTGATTTCAGACTTCCAGTTTCCAGAACTGTGAGAAACAAATTTCTGTTGTTTATAAGCCACCAGGTCTATTGTACTTTGTTATAATAGTCCAGCTTGACTAAAACAGAGTATGTGTGTGTGTGTGTGTGTGTGTGTGTGTGTGTGTGTGTGTTTGAGAGAGAGAGACCGTGAGCAGGGGAGAGAGGCAAAGGGAAAGAAAGGAAGGAAGGAAGGAAGGAAGGAAGGAAGGAAGAAGAAAGAAAGAAAGGAAGGAAGGAAGGAAGGAAGGAAGGAAGGAAGAAAGAAAGAAAGAAAGAAAGAAAGAAAGAAAGAAAGAAAGAAAGAAAGAAAGAAAGAAAAAGAATCTTAAGCAGGATCCATGCCCAGTGCAGAGCCCAATGCAGGGCTCAGTCTCACAACTGTGAGATCATGACCTGATTCAAAATCAAGAGTTGGATGCTTAACCGACTGAGCCACCCAGGTGCCCAAGACAGTTCTTAAACACAACTCCAAAAGTGCCAAATACAAGGCAAAAGTCTGATGAACTTAAGCAGACTTACTAAAATTGAGGATTTCTCTTTTAAAAAAGATACGATGGGCAATATTAACAGAAATGTGATAGAATGAGAGAAGATGTTTGCAATGTCTAAAACAGAGGGGAGTATATAGATTATTCAAAGAACTCTTCCAAATCAATAAGAATGTAAAACTGTAACAGTGACATATTTCTGGGGTGCCAGTTAAGCATCCAACTCTTGATCTGGGCTCAGGTCATGATCTCACGGTTCGTGAGTTTGAGCCCTCATCGGGCTCTATATTTTCTGCGTGGAGCCTGCTTGGGATTCTCTCTCTCCCTTTCTCTCTGCTCCTCCCCCACTCACATGCTCTCTCTCCCAAAATAAATAAATAAACTTAAAAAAATTGACATATTTTCAATCCGTGAGACTGAAGAAACACACAAAGCTTGATCATACGGGATGTTTATGGGAATGTGGGGAGAAGGGAACCCTTATGCCCCACTGGTGATGTCCGCACTGGTGACTCATTTTCTGGAAAGAAACCTGCTGGCATTTCGTCAAAGTACAATAGAGATACACACTCTTTGGGGACCCAGCCATTTTGCTGAGTATCCCAAAGAGAGTTACACAGAGGTGCATATATATATATATATAGTATATATATATATATATGTATATATATATATATATATATATATATATATATACTATATATATATATTTAAAAAATATATGTACACAAAAAGACAGTTTACAGGATACATGGATAAAGAGGATACATGTTAAATCCATCACAGTGGTTATCTTTGGGGGCAGGGGAAGGGCACTCAACCTGTCTGCATCTCATTTTGTCATCTGTAATACAGGGCTGAGGATACCCATCTTGTAGAATTGTGAGGATCGGTGATAATATCTATACGGTAGTTGGCCATCAATGAATGGCATACGATATTATTGCTGTTGCCGCTGTTATTGTTAGCATAGATTATTCTGGGAGACGCAGAAATGTGCCAGCAGTACCCTGGTCTGCTTTGTTACATTTATTATGTGTCTTAAACAGTCACTAAAGCATTAGAAGATAAACTATTTGAACCCAGTCACAGGGAAGTTGCCTTAATTCAATATGACATGCTTTTATGGTGCATCTGCTATGGCTTAAGCACAATGTTAGGGACTGGAGTGCGGGTTGGGAGGTGAGGAGGGAAGTAACGGGAAATAACCATCGTCTGAGTTTATCTTGGTCTCAGACTAGGGCCAATGACAGACACACAGGGTAATGAATGCGGTGCAAAATGGACTCTCATTGTAAATATTTATAGTTCTTTCTTTTGCTATTTCTCTGATTTTCTCCAAACGGTTTTGCTATGAGTGGTGGTAAGGCTGCTGTAGGCAACTAATTCCTTCTCTAAACAAAGATTCTATTAGTGCCTGTTCTGTGCTAGTTACTGAGCTGGATTTAGTGGTGAACAACCATACAGCCTACCAGAAACAGATGTGAACTATATTCAAAAGTCACACTTTGGTGATTTGGACGCCGTACTCTGAACTAGCTGAAGAAACTTGCATGTGTCTTGAGTACTGAGAGTTGAATGACACGTGTTCCTTTATGGCATTGCTGAATTTGGGGAGGAATGCTGTCTAGTATTTTGTGTGTGAATTTAGAGAGGAAGTGTCCATTTCTCTGATAATTTATGGCAGCTGGAGTCCTCTCTGCTTGACATTAAAGTTGGGAGTCTTGGCTGGTTTTCTCAGTCTCAGACTCTCTTTGTATTTCATTCCATCTCAATTTCTTTCTTTCATTTTTTCTTGAGAGAGAGAGTGAGAGAGAGAGCATGCAAGCAGAGGAAGAGCAGAGGGAGAGGGAGAGAGAATCTTAAGCAGACTCCATGCCTACCGTGGAGCCCGACGTGGGGCTCGATCTCCCAACTATGTGATCATAAGCTGAGCTGAAATCAAGAGTCTGACGCTCAACTGACTGAGCCACCCAGGCGCCTCTCAATATGTATCTTTTAATCTGTCTTTCCTTATCCTTATATGACTCCCTTCTGCTTAAAGGCATTTTACAAAGTATAAAAAAGCTTCAGAGAAAAGTGTGGTGAATAAAAATAGTGACTATTTACCATTGTAGTTTACAAAACATATACCTGCTCACTATCTCATTTGGACCTCACAATTGTCTTTGAGGCCGGTAGCATCATGTTGTAGGGGTCAAGACATGCATCAAAATTTGGACTTGAACTCCAAATCCACTCTTGTGGCTATTTCTACTTTTCCATAATGACTCTTAAGATGGGGGGCTGCCCACTTTACATTTTTACTTATGGATATTCATGAAGTTATTAAAGTAAACAGATTTAGCAAACTATTGAAAACTCCAGCAACTATTGAAGTTGAAATTCCCTTTTGCCTTTCCATTTCTCCTTTCTCTCTGTTCTATGGTGCCTTTACCCCTAGGCTAAACCCGTGACAATGTGCATTCTGTCTATGCTCTTCTGCCTTCTTTGGGCCTGACATCTTTGGGCCTGACTCAGTTAAGAAGGTCTCCTTTCTCTTTTGTACATTCCGTCTTCTCCCCCGGCTACTTCTTCGTCATCAAGCGCAAACATTTCCTTTCCTAAATAGGAACGACTTTTTGCCCTACATGCACCCTCGTCTCTGTCCTTTATTCTTCCAACAGTCTAAGCTTCTTGAAATGAATGGCTCCAGCTTCTCTAAATTATCTAGTCCTGTTTTATGAGCTTTTGTCCTTTTTTTCTCTTCAGATCTTTGCAGGCTGGTTTCTTTTCTCACCGGTCTACCAAAACTACTCTCTGTAAGGTTGGCAGCCTGGTAACCTGGTTGGTCCAAGTTTACCTGCCTTAACAGGGTCTGTTGCATCCGGTGATGTGATCATGGCTGCTCTTATGACTCGACTCTGTAGATCATATGGTGGGTAGATTGACAGGGTCAGAACATTCCAATTTTTCGCATCTCTGACTTTGGTGCCCTAGTTCCACAGGAAGTCTTCCAAATGAAATGATTCCAGATGATTCCAGAGCCGAATCAACAAACTAATGAGTCTTGCAGAGGGAAGATTCTAGTTGCCTAATGTTATCGAGCTCTTCAGGTGACATCGATCAAATGACATTTCCTATTCGAACTTTTGTTTCCTTCATACCCAAACCTGGTCTACCTCGCAGTGTTGTTGTGGGGACTAAAGGACCGAGTGTGTGTGAAAATATTTTGTAACCTCTGATGTATGGCATACACCTGCATTTGGACTCACAGCCTGTGTACCCTAAGGCAGTGGCCAGCAGTGGTTCGAGTAGTTCTCTGGACTTGAATGATGAACTGTGGCAATGACCTGTTGGAAGACTGCACAGTTGCCTGGGGGTCCCCGGAGGAAAAACACATGGAGATGGAAGAGAGAAACAGGTATAGCAAACTTGAGGCACTGCCTTAGCCTTAGTTGTTGGAGGGGAGGAGTGGTTCTAAGGCCAGTTTGGAAGCTGTTACTCAGTATTTCTCTGGTCTGGTTGCCTTTGGGTGGATGTCAGAGTTCTGGGCAGAGAGATTACTGTAGACTTACATGCAAAGGGCTGCTTCACTACTCAGATGTGTGTCCTCTCTAACAGAATATAATACGGCGAACTTGAACATTCTCTCCCGTTCACCACAGACAATTTTGATCACGTAAGGGTTCTAGTATGCCGGTGGCAGAGCCCAGCAGGAGGTGGTGGGAGCATTTGAGACGGACCGGTGCCCAGCACGAGGCTGAGGGCTCTAGTGAGAGCCCGCCAGGTCCATCGGGATAGAGTGGCAGGACCTGTCAGAGGCAGCAATGCTCAGCGAACTTGGCAAAAGTTGAGAGCAAATGCTGGTGGTATACATAGCGGCCTGGACTTGTTCATGAGAAAAATGTGAGATGCCCCTTTGGGAATTCCCAGAAATACTTGAAAGTGTGGGGGTCTGAACCGGAGGCTGAGGTCCTTTTGGAGTGGATAGGGTAAGAGGATAAGAAATTTGGGTTGGTATGGTTAATCCCACCCAGCTTGCCCTGACAGTCTGTTGAAGCCTGGAGAAAATGGAGTTACAGATGCAAGCTACCATTTTATTATCAATCAGCCCATTTATATTCCTGCCTGTATGTTTTTATTTACCGTGCAAACACAGGGAGCATCATTCATATCATAATCTATGGTAATGACATCCCTTTGAATTATGCAGCCCTGAAGGTAGCCTATTCTCACTAGGTAATTGGATTTTTCTCTACTCCCTTGTTGCTACCTAGACCTTACCTTCTTTTGGGCATGCACTATAATCATGAATATTTTATGTCAAATTCATCTCCGAAGAGGAATATCTTGGGAGAAGTGTATTTAAAATTATGTAATAAACATTCAGCCTGACATAGTCACATTTATAGCTTGAATGAAATCCAAGCCGCCCGAGGTTTAGAATGTCAATAAATGACAATTAGGCTCCCTGGCCCCTTATTCCTCGGCGCTTTATCGCAGGGCAAAATTAAGAAGGCAGCTCATCGTGATATTTTAGGGTCCATGTGGAGTCCTTACCCTCTGCCCAAGTAAATCAAGTGATCGGGATGCAATCACTTCTATTTTCACCTCTTGATTTAGCCGCATTAAAGACTACCGTCAGCTAGAGTTGGAAAGTGGCATTGAATGTGATTCCCTAGCTATGAACCCTATGTGCTCTTCCTTCCGATTCATACCATAACTAAGTAATTGGTCGGACAAAGCACCTGGGATTGCAAGTTAATAAAATTCAAATGAATCGAGGATATATCTCAAGAAGCAAGTCAGTCTGACACAGAAATTAAGCAGCGTCCGTGTAGTGGTACAGAGATTGATCTTATAAATGACAATCAGAGCAATATTATGAAGTCACAAGGCAGGCCGCTTTCTGCCAACGGAAATGAAAAAAATAAAAATTACCATCTATGGCACGGCGGTTCCTATTGAATCCCTCAGTTCATGTATTACTTATAATACGACTTGGAACCGTCTTCCAGTTTAAAGGAAACATCTTTTGTTGTGGCGGCCTCTGAGAAAACGTGTATCTACCTAGGCGTGTGGGTAGCCAGTCTTGACCAAAAAAATGTCAAAATGAATTTACATGTAAATTCAGAACTTTGAATAAATATTTCAAAAAGCCATCTGGGTTTATTTGTGACAGAAAATTTCAAAACGGGGACATTTGAATTACATGTAGGAATGGTTCCGATAAATATATAACCCCTCTCAATAGCTAATTATGCTAACACTACTGAAGAAAGTGTAAGTCCTATCTTGTCATCGGTGGTAAATAGTCACTTACTGAGCATGTGCAGCATCCGTTTGCCAAGTCTTTCTAGAATAATATTTTTAGAAATACATGAGCGCCATCGTTAGCTAATTTTCATTAATAAAACATGAACCAAGGGGAAATTTTGCCACACAAAATAGAACATTCTTTTTCTGGTTTGCATATCTGCTTGAAGAATATCATCATTCTTAATTTAATATTTCAGAACCCACTCAGGATGTGTGATGGTACTATTAAAGCAGCACATCATTTATTACTAATTACCTTCACTAGTTGGTAACTTTACTGAGTTTCTAGGAAGTTAAGTCAGTCCCTCAAATACTCTAATACATTGCAGCAAATTGAGAATTCAGCATGAAAGGGATTCTGCACTCACTTCCTCTGTCTTAAAAGTGCTTCATGAAATTAACACATACCTGCTCTCTGATTCAGTACTTTCTAGAATTTCTCCCTGGCCTGGTCAGAAGATAGATGTTTTTAGTACCTCTTCTGTAATTTACTAGCTAGATGACAGCTTTTCTGGGACACAGTTTTTAATTCTGTAAACTAGGTCTAATAACGGCTGCCTAACTCAGAGCATTGTTTTAGGGCCTCACAATCAATGCAGATGAATATACAATACTTATAAAACAAAGTGCAGCAGAGTTTTGAATTTATAATACAATCGTGATTGATACATTGGCCAAGAAGTGAAATTAACAGATCACTTTCATATAAAGCGTCTCATTTTTTTAAGCCTCACTAAATCCAACGGGAGCCACATAGATCTGCATCCGGCCCCGGCCATCTCGCAGGGTTGTTGGGGAGGTTACATGAGAAAATACTGTACTATAAATACAATGCGTTATTGGTCTATAACATATTTTATGAACTGTTTGTTTACAGCTTCAAAGATGTTTTCTCCTTTCCTTTTTAACAAAATTGCTACAAAGTTTATTTATGGGAAATGCCAGAAATTTTCTGTTCCTTCCCTTTTCTGAGAACAGCGACCACTGAAGACAAACCTACATCAGCCCTCTTCTCCCGTCTTCCTATGCCAGGTGCCAACAGTTGAGTAATTAACACATTCTCCCCCTCTATTGACTAAGCCACCGTCATGAATCAGTCCATTTCTTGCAAAGAAGTGGTTTTCACAGGTAGGTTACCTGTGGGGTCAAAGCCAAAACACATAGATTCAACAAGCGTTGTTGAGAAAGAGAAAGAATGTGCAAGATGTCATTGGTTTATATTTTCAAGACCCTGTGTTTTTGTCAAGAATATAGCATTTTTTGGGGGGTGCCTTGGTGGCTCAGTCACTTAAGTGTCAGACTCCTGGTTTCGGCTCAGGTCATGATCCCAGGGTCATAGGATTGAGCCCCACATCGGGCTCCGTTGGTGGGATCGAGCCCCGCATCCAACTCTGTGCTGACAGCTGGGAGTCGGCTTGGGATTCTCTCTCTCCCTCTCTTCTCTGCCCCTCCCCGCTCAAATAAATAAGTAAACATTAAAAAAAAAGACTACAGTATTTTTGTATTAAAAAATTATATAAAAGGTGTTATGAGTATTATGGCTTTGGATGTTTTCACTCGGAGCTGTTTCTAAGATCTACCCAAATGGCTCCAAAAAATCTAATTTACTGCTTTTACTGCTGTATTTATTCCATAGCATGTATCCGCATTTTTTTTTAATCCACTCTCTTGGTGATAAGCACCTTGGTTGCCTCCACCTTTCAGTACCACAAACAACTCTGTGGTGAATATCCTTGTACATAACCTTTCATTTTTTTCAATTAAAATGTCTTTCATTTTATTGATTTCAGAGTGAGAGCAAGCGAGTGGAGGGCAGGAGCAGAGGGAGAGAGAGACAAAGAATCTTAAGCAGGCTCCACACTCAGCATGGAGCCCAATGTGGGGCTCAACCCTATGACCCTGGGATCACAACCTGAGTGGAAATCAAGAGTTGGACGCTCAACTGATTGAGCCACTCAGGCGCCCCATGTACATACCCTCTTATGGTCCTGCAACGTGAGTTTCTTTAGAGTGACATTCCAGGAGTGGGGTTTGGCAGATCATGCAGAGCGTATATACTTAATTCCGCTAAGTACTGCCAGATTTTGCTCCCCAGAATGGCCACACGAGAGTACGCTTGGATGCACACGCGAGGGCGTGGTACCTGCCAACACCTCATATCGGAGTTTCACATTGTTTACAATAGTATGGAGGTCAAAGTGATAGGTCATTGTTTAATTTGCATCTCTTTGGTTACTGATGTTGTATATTCAGTTTCGCGTGTCTATAGATTGGCTATTTGTATGTCTGTCCAATTTTCCTATCGGGGTCTCAGATTTTGCTTTGCTGTTAATTGGAATATCTTGCACAGTCTAGATATTAATCCTTGATCGGATTCTGACAATGAACGTTTCATCTCCTAACCTGTTACCCACTTGTTAACTTTGTTCATCTTTTGCTGAACAGAAATCCCCGTTTTGAGCCATTTTATCAAACAAACGCATCACTAGACGATATTCAAAATGCACAAAATAATTTGTTATGCTTTTGTAAATCGTGAAATGTGATGATAAAATGAGCACCCATGAATCCACCACCCAGTCTAAGAACAAGAAATTACCAATAATGTTTAAACTATCTTTATCCTCTGCACCAATTCTGCCCCATAGCAACCCCTTACCAGGGGTAACTGCTTGCTTTTTCTTATGTTTATTTATTTTTGAGAGAGAGACAGAGAGACAGAGTGTGAGCAGAGGAGGGGCAGAGAGAGAGGGAGACACAGAATCTGAAGCTGGCTCCTGGCCCTGAGCTGTCAGCATAGAGTGTGATGGGCGGCTCGAACTCACGGACTGTGAGATCATGACCTGAGCCGAAGTCAGACGCTTAACTGACTGAGCCACCCAGGGGCCACCACAGGTAACTGTTATTAAAAAAAAACAAAAAAAACAAACTTGTATTCTCATGCATGCTCAATTTTAACCAGTATTTTTTAATTAATTAAATTTTTTTTTTTGAGAGAGAGAGAGAACGCAAAGGTGGGGGAGAGGGGCAGAGGGAGAGAGGAGGGAATCTCAAGCAGGATCCAGGCTCAGCTTGGAGACTGATGCAGGGCTCAATCCGATGACCCGAGCCGAGGTCGAGAGCCAGACGCTCAACTGACTGACCTTCCCAGGCGCCCATAACAAGTTTTTATATACATCTGTAAACAGTGTGTTGTTAATTTCTTCCTGTTTTAAAACTTAATAAAGTGCTGTCAGTCTGTGTCTATTCATGCTTCTGACTGCTACGTCATGTTTCTAATAGTCACCCGTGCCAATGTGTGAAACTGTAACTCACGCACTTTCACTGCTGTGTGGTATTTCATTCTGAATATGTACCACAATTTATATATGTCTTCTCCTGGTAATGGATATTCAGGGTGCTTCTAGTTTCCTGATTGTGTTGTTGGGGAGGAAGGTAGGGAAAAATGTATGATGCCCCTATGAACATCTCTGTCTTACGTACGTAAGACTTTCTCTAGGCTATATCCTCATGAACTGAATTACTAGACCGTTGGAGATGAGCCAATATGATTTTAAGGATAATTCCAGGTTGCCTTTTCGTGTGGTTATACCAATGTATAACTGACCATGTCACAAACAATTCGAGTGTTTTCTTATGTAAAGCGTCCCTACATTTTTGTTCATTTGTAACTGGGTTGTCATTTTTATTAATTGTCACAACTTTGAAAATATTCCAGACACTAACTTTTTGCTGGTTATATGTGTAGCAACTGTATTATTCCAATTGTGATTGTTCTTTTCAGTTGTTTTATGTGCTTTTTTGAAAACATAAATTCTAAATTTTTTTTAATTAAAAAAATGTTAACGTTTATTTACTTTTGAGAGAGAGAGAGAGAGAGAGAGAGAGAGCACAAACGGGGGAGGGGCAGAGAGAGAAGGAGACACAGAATCCGAAGCAGGCTCCAGGCTCCAAGCTGTCAGCACAGAGCCTGACACGGGGCTCGAACTCACCAGCCATGGGACCATGACCTGAGCCAAAGTCAGGCGTTTAACCAACTGAGCCACCCAGGCACCCCCCATAAATTCTAAATTTTAATGTAATTTAATTTAGCATGCTTACCTTTGTGAATATTGTTTTCTGCCTGGTTTTAGAAAAATTTCCCTACCCAAGTTATAAAATGAAGTACATATTTAATTCAAAGATAGTTTTACATTTCATACTTAGGTATTTCATATATCTTAAGTGGATTTTTATATGTGGTTTGAGGTAGTGATCCATTTGCATTTCTTTGATGTGGATAAACAGCTGTTCCAGCAAAGTGTATTATATTTATTTTTGTGGTTTTCCCACTGATCTGCAATGTCACCTTTGTCATCTATCAAATTTTTATATATGTTTGGGCCTAGGTTTGGCCCCCCACCCCCACCCCGTGCCGCTGTGTCGCAGGCAGGCAGCCCCAGGTAACCACAAGGGCATGCTCTGGCGCTACATTCTGGCCCCTGGCACTGGGTTTTGCTTTTTGTATTTCAGCTAAATATTATCCCTGCACCAATATCATTCATTTACTCATTCGTTCCTTCAACCCATACTAAGAATCCATCACGTGCCAAGTACTTTCCTAGACCATCGGATTCTATCAACGAACACAAGAGTACCTGGCCTTCTAGCGCTTCTAGTCTCGTGGAGGAGAGCATCAATTAAGTTATAAATAACTCAAAGGTACAAGCATATCAAATGTCGACACGTGCCGTGGAGCAAAATAGAGCAGACAGAGGATAGGGCGTGTCAGTTGGCTTGAGGACTGCCATTTAGAGGAGAGTCTAGGAAAGGCTCACTGAGCTTAGTGGAGACCTAAAAAAGGTGACCAGGTGAGTCACACAGATATCTGAGGATACAAAATACCAGGTAGGTAGGGACAGCAAGTGCCAAAGCGTGAAGGGGGTGACCGTGCGAAGAGGCCGGTATAGCTGGGGGTGGAACGCACCGATGGGAGAGCGATTCAGAGAGATTGCGGTGGGGCCAGAACAATTATTACACCCCACTGTTTTAATTACTGAAATATTGTAGGGGCACCTGGGTGGCTCAGTCAGTTAAGCGTCCGACTTCGGCTCAGGTCATGATCTCAGGGTCCATGAGTTCGAGCTCCGCGTCGGGCTCTGTGCTGGCAGCTCGGAGCCTGGAGCCTCCTTCGGATTCTGTGTCTCCCTCTCTCTCTGCCCTCCCCCACTCATGCTCTGTCTCTCTCTTAAAGATAAATAAACATGAAAAAATTTAAATATTATAAAAATCTTGGTGTTTTGTAGATCACATCCACCCACCTTATCCTTCTACAGGAATATCTGGGTGACTCGGTGCTCCTTGTATTGCCATTTCTCTAAATAAAATTTAGAATCCACCTACCAAGTTCCTATAAAAGCCTGTCGAAATTTCAGTGGCATTACGCTGAAACTCCATATGAGTTTGGGAAAACGTGCTATTCTTTTCTTCTGTTAGCGAGAAACATGGCATCCTTTCATTTACTTACGTCTTCTTTTGTGTGTGTTTGGGAGTGCTTTACTAGTTTTCCCATCAAGTCGTGTACATCCATCGTTCATGGAAAAATCTGCATACGAGGCCTATTTGCCCCTTCCCTCACCCCCTGGTCTACACTATTTTCACCATCCTGCTCTTCCGTCTGTCCCTCAAGCACTCGAAGCACATTTGTACCTCAGGATGTTGGCCCTTGGTGCGTCCTCTTCCTCCAGATCACACCCTCACCATGGTCAGTTTCTCATCAAATGTAACTGTATCATTGGGGCTTTCCTGGACCGCCCAACTGGAAATAGAGCCGTCCCCACATCTGCTATCTCCCTTTTCTCCATTTAGTTTCATTTTTATGGTATTTTTATACTCATCAATATCTATTCAAGGTATATGTTTTCCCCCCATAATTGTTCAGTTTGTGCAACAGATATAAAAATTCTTAGAAATTACCTGAGATGATCTGTGGGATAAAGCCATTGTTAGCAGGAAATGGAGACAGAGGAGTGAATAAATACAGTCTGTAGACTGAGTGGCTTCTGAATCACTGCTCCCCAAGAGAGCAAATCCAACAAGTTCTTCCCTCTCTCGGTCCAGTTTGGAGAAGCAAGCAAGTGCTTAGAGAACAAGGAGCCGGAAAATGAAAATTTCCACTGCTGCACATTGGGTGTTCTTTATGGCTGATCCAAGTTCACAGGATATCACAGATTTCTGGCCAGGGTTTTCATCACATTAGTGAGGATGCTACTACATTGTATTCAAATATCTCCATCATTTAGGGATTGCTTGGAAACTTCACCTTTTAACATAGTGTTCAATGGATCTATATCTATATCTATATCTGTATCTTTCTATCTATATCTGTATTATATCTATATCTAACTAGTGAATATATATTCACTGGTGCGACATCTATTTGTAATATTGATCACTGAGATGTGAAAAGATTCCTTATAATAAGTGACAGTCTAAGAAGAAAGGATCTGAAGCAGAAAAATTCCCATCACATGTAGAAAGCATGAAATATTCAGTATCCTCTGATATATATTGATATCGAAACAGATTCTTCTGAGCAGATTCACCTTAAGTTGCATTGAGCAGTATTCATCATGGAAACATCTCAGGCAAAAATGCCCAGGACTTAAATTTTGGCATTTAGAGAAGGAAACATAATTGCCAAATGAGGGTAATAGATAGCAATATTGATAACATCACTACCTTTTCCTGAGTGCCTACTATGTGCCAAGACCGATGCTAGAAATTAAGACGCATTATGTCGTGCAATCGTCAAACAAGTCTGAGAAGTAGGTAATATTGTTTTTATCATACTAATAAGTAACTTGAAGCTCAGAAAGCTGAAGTGACATGCCTGCGGTCACAGTCACATGACAGAGAGAGGAGTAGCTCAGATTCCAACCCAGGGGTCTGGATCTGAAAACTACACTTTTGTCTACATCATGTTGTAGGCTACACCGAAGGCCGAAGAAACTGCCATTTATAGCTATAAATATAGAATCACACTTTCACATCCAGACCACACATCTTCCTTGTAGGCCATATCAGGCAATCAGCTCACTGAGGGCCATGTGGAGAGGGTAGCTAAGGAAGTAATTTTTTATATGTATTTATCTCAATAATTTACAAAGCATTGTTTCACATTATCTTCTTGTACTCATTATAATGGCAGGTATAACTTTCATTTTCCAACTGGTGTGGTGCAGAGAGATTCTTATTTGCCTGGAGCCATGTAGAAGCCAGGACCCCAGCCCAGATTTTCTGGCTTTCAAAGATGTGTTCCTGGGGCGCCTGCCTGTCAGTGGAGTGTGCGATTCTTGGTCTTGGGGTCATAGGTTTGAGGCCCACATTGGGTGCAGAGATAACTTAAAAATAAAAAGAAAGGGAAACGTTTCAAAAGAAAGATGTACATGTTCCTGCTATCTGGTGTTCACTTGTTCTTTCTCCTCTGATATACACATTGGATGGGGGAAAAAAGAGTTTAAACCTTATTCTGAATTATTTAAATGGTTAATTTAAAACTATTAAATCGACTTGTGTATGTAAAATTAATTACTGTTTGCCTTTTTCTATTAAAATTCTGTGTGTGTGTCTGTTAGCCATCTGGATGTCTTCTTTGGAGAAGTGTCTATTCATGTCTTTTGCCCATTTCTTCATTGGATTATTTGTTTTCTGGGTGTTGAGTTTGATAAATTCTTTATAGATTTTGGATACTGACCCTTTATCTAATATTTCATTTGCAAATATCTTCTCCCATTCTGTCGGTTGCCTTTTAGTTTTGCTGATGGTTTCCTTCACTGTGCAGAAGCTTTTTATTGTGATGAGGTCCCAATAGTTCACTTTTGCTTTTGTTTCCCTTGCCTCTGGGGATGTGTTGAGTAAGAAGTTGCTGCGGCCAAAGTCAAAGAGGTTTTTGCCTGCTTTCTCCTCAAGGATTTTGATGGCTTCCTGTCTTAGGTTTAGGTCTTCCATACACTTTGAGTTTATTTTTGTGGGCGGTGTAAGAAAGTGGTCCAGGTTCATTCTTCTGCATATCACTGTCCAGTTTTCCCAGCACCACTTGCTGAAGAGACTGTCTTTATTCCATTGGATATTCTTTCCTGCTTTGTCAAAGATGAGTTGGCCATACATTTGTGGGTCCATTTCTGGGTTCTCCATTCTGTTCCATTGATCTGAGTGTCTGTTCTTGTGCCAGTACCATACTGTCTTGATGATTACAGCTTTGTAATACAGCTTGAAGTCTGGGATTGTGATGCCTCCAGCTTTGGTTTTCTTTTTCAAGATCGCTTTGGCTATTTGGGGTCTTTTCTGGTTCCATACAAATTTTAGGGTTGTTTGTTCTAGCTCTGTGAAGAATGCTGGTGTTATTTTGGTAGGGATTGCATTGAATATGAGGATTGCTTTGGGTAGTGTCGACTTTTTAACAATGTTTGTTCTTCCAGTCCATGAGCATGGAATCTTTTCCCATTTTTTGGTGTCTTCTTCAATTTCTTTCATAAGCTTTCTATAGTTTTCAGTGTATAGATTTTTCACCTCTTTGATTGTGTTTATTCCTAGGTATTTTATGGATTTTGGTGCAATTGGAAATGGGATCGATTCCTTGATTTCTCTTTCTGTTGCTTCATTATTGGTGTATAGGAATGCAACCGATTTCTGTGCATTGATTTTATACCCTGCAACTTTGCTGAATTCATGAATCAGTTCTAGCAGTTTTTTGGTGGAATCTTTTGGGTTTTCCATATAGAGTATCATGTCATCTGTGAAGAGTGAAAGTTTGACTTCCTTCTGGCTGACTTGGATGCCTCTTATTTCTTTGTGTTGTCTGACTGTAGAGGCTAAGACTTCCAATACTATGTTGAATAACAGTGGCGAGAGTGGACATCTCTGTCTTGTTCCTGACCTTAGGGGGGAAAGCTCTCAGTTTTTCCCCATTGAGGATGATATAAGCAGTGGGTCTTTCATATATGGCTTTTATGATCTTGAGGTATGATCCTTCTATCCCTACTTTCTTGACGGTTTTTATCAAGAAAAGATACTGTATTTTGTCAAATGCTTTTCCTGCATGTATTGAGAGGATCATGTGGTTCTTGTCCTTTCTTTTACTGATGTGATGAATCACATTGATTGTTTTACGGATATTGAATCAGTCCTGCAGCCCAGCCCTGCAGCCCAGCTATAAATTCCGCTTGGTCATGGTGAATAATTCTTTTAATGTATTGTTGGATCCGGTTGGCTAGTATCTTGTTGAGGATTTTTGCATCCATGTTCATCAGGGAAATTGGTCTGTAGTTCTCCTTTTTAGTGGGGTCTTTGTCTGGTTTTGGAATCAAGGTAATTCTGGCTTCATAGAATGAGTTTGGAAGTTTTCCTTCCATTTCTATTTTTTGGAACAGCTTCAAAAGGATAGGTGTTAATTCTTCTTTAAATATTTGGTAGAATTACCCTGGAAAGCAGGCAACAACCAACAGATGTTAGCAAGGATGCGGAGAAAGAGGATCTCTTGCACTGCTGGTGGGTATGCAAACTGTTGTAGCCACTCTGGAAAACAGTATGAAAGTTCTCCCAAGAAATTAAAAAAAAAAAACCAAAACTACCCCACAACCCAGCAATTACACTACTAGGTATTTATCTAAAGGATACAAAAATGCTGATTCAAAGGGGCACAGGCACCCCAATATTTATAGCAGCACTATCGACAATAGCCGAAGTATGGAAAGAGCCCAAATGTCCATTGGCAGATAAATGGATAAAGAAGATGTGGCATATATACAATGAAGTATTACTTGGCAATCAAAAAAAAAAAATTAAATCTTGCCATTTGCACCTACATGGATGGAACTGGAGGGTATTATGCTAAGCGAAATTGTATCATATGACTTCATTCATATGAGGAATTTAAGATACTAAACAGATGAACATGGGGAAGAGAAGCAAAAATAATATAAAAATAGGGAGGGCAACAAAACATAAGAGACTCTGAAATAGAGGGAACAAACAGACGGTTGCTGGAGGGGTTGTGGGAGGGGGGATGGGCTAAATGGGGAAGGGGCATTAAGGAATCTATTCTTTAAATCATTGTTGCACCATATGCTAACTAACTTGGATGTAAATTAAACGATAAATAAAATAAGAAAATAACTCTGTGTGTGTGTGTATGTGTGTGTGTGTGTGTGTGTGTGTGTGTGTGTATGGGTACATATATATGTATGTATGTATCTATTTATTAAAAGTTCTTTAATCAAAGGGAAAGTATAGTCTTCTGGTTTAAACTTGTTAAGTTATAATAATAGTGGTGGGAGGGGGCACCACAGTGAAAATATAACATGCCATCTATTTTGCCATTCTTAAACACATCTCCTTATTTTTAAAATGTAGTTATGAAAAGCATAGTGTTAAATCTGCAACATATGGCCCACATTAAGGATAATACATGTTTGATAGTGAAAATCGTACATTTTATTATTCAATGTGATTTCTATTTTATTATTTATTGTCTGCAGTTAGAAAAAGCGCAATTATCTTCTCTCTAGGCAATTGTTCTTTGCTTTAAGGAGACGAGGTTGCCTGTTGCCAACTTCATACATCTTTGGAAGAGCTATTTTATATTCGTTCAATCTTAACATCTAGATCACAGCGTGTATAATGTAGTGTAATGTCATTAGAAGCTCTAGAAATAAATGGTTCCTAAGAATATGAAAATATAAAACAAATAGAACAAGGGACCATACTAGTGGCAGATTTCAATGACATATTACTTTTATCATACCTTTCCCCACATTTCATGTTATAAAAAGATGTGTCATAAAAAGAATTTCTTGAATTCTTGTTAGGCATAGCAAACAATATGTTTAATCACTGTTAATGTTTCCTCTCAGATTTTATTACTTTCCACCTAATTCATCATCTCATCATGCCCGTCGCTGCTTTCTGTTTACTTCAGTTTGCACATGTAGAAAGTGGGAATTCTGCAGTGTACTCGAATAAATATTAATAGCAAAACAAATTCTTCTGAGCAGATTCACCTTAGGTTATATCGAGCAGTATTCATTATGAAAAACTATCTTGTTGAAATGACAGTAACAACAAATTATTCTCTGATTGTGTTATGTCATGACTAATTAAAACCAAAAGCATAACTCTGACCTCAGCATAATTTAATGTTCTCCTGCTGTTTCCCTGGACTTATGACCATTTTCTCTAATGCATGGGGAAAAAAAAACAGTAATATTTTTTTCTTGTAGGTATAGGTGTTCCAAGATACATTGACTTTACAATTTCAGAGATAAGTGAAATAAAATATATAATCAAAGTCAAATTAAGTATAACCATATAGCCAAGCTATAATTCTTTTCTTATCAAAAGGATATCCATTCTCAGGGCACCTGGCTGGCTCAGTCGGTAGAGCATGCGATTGTTCTCGGGTTGTGAGTTCGACTCCCACACTGGGTGTAGGGTTTACTTAAAAATAGAAAAAAAATCTTTTAAAAAAATCTTAAAAGAAGAAGGATATCCATTATCAGTAACCAGGGCAGTTTTTCAGAGGTATAATCAAATGTGTGTGTGTGTGTGTGTGTGTGTGTGTGTGTGTGTGGGTGTGTGTATGTGTGTGTGTTTACGTGTAAGGACTAAGATTGCTTAGAATTCAGTTCTGGTTCTGCTACTGCTTAGTATGGCCGTGGGCAAGTCATCTCACTGCTCTAGACTCCTTTTTTATCATCTGTAGCATAAAGGAATTTGGCCTTCCTGATCACTAATGCCCTTTCCAATGTTGCATTTTCTTTGGTAGCCTATGTCAATTTCCATAGGTGGACTTGAACAGAGAAACAAGACACAGCTTTGACATACAATAGGTCCCAAAATATTTGTTGAATTAAATAGAAATAAATGCTGAAAATGGGGTGACCAGCCTGAGTTCTCTGCTCAGAACTGATTCGCCATTGGAGGCTTCCAGGTAGAGAGAGTAGTGTTGATTAACTGCCGAACAGGTGCTCATGACTGGCCATTATTTACCTTCTGATTTGGCTTGACTGAACCAGTTAGTCCTCCCCATAGGCTCCTGAAATTTGACTCCCCGGAAATTTAAGGAGGCACCAAGGGATAATACATTCCCTCTTAACAGTTCTTTCTGAGAATTGAGAATTGGTTGACCACAGATTTCCTGATTTTTCCAATCTGCTCTCTCCCACCACTTGCCCTTATCCACAAAGTTCCTTTTAGCTCTGCCCGCTCCTCCTTAGATAAGAAAAACCTTTCTCTGTTCGCTTTTGACTCTTGCAGATCCTGAGGTTGGGGTATTGTCCCTACTGTAATAGTCTCTTTCAATACAGTCTCTCCTTCCTTAGATTCAGGTTTGTTTCTGTTGGATTCTGGACAGGTGCCCTGATCTCCATAGTTAGTTAGGTTCAGCCTGATTCATACAATTAAGCATAAAGATGAAGCTATGAAGGGTCTCTTCCTGTATTTGAATTTCTCTATTGCGGCCTCCGTCCTCTGACCTCGCTGAAACCCTGCTTTGAATATCTTGTCTTCCTCCGGGTCAAACGTAGAATCGGGTCTACGCTATATTTTCCTTTCAGTATCTATAAAACTTAGATGCTTCTGACACATTCTTCTCACATGATCCTTTAACTTATATTTTCAGGATCTGTGTTTTCATTCTTTCCCCGTCATCTGGTTCTTGGAATTTGAATATATGTATCTAAGTACCTTGTTTTAAGCTTTCCTTTTTTAACTATTACGGTTTTGTTTTTTGTTTTTTTTTTTTTACTCTCATGGCTTAAGGATGCTTGCAATGATATATTTCCCATCCCTAAGCAGTGTATTTATTTCTGTTTTCCCATGTTCTGGATTTTTTAAGTGAACAAAAATAGAAAAGGGTCAGATCTCTTTGTGGCCTAGTTGGGGCCTGTAGGACAATGAGAAGCCTCAGTGAGATCAGTCCACTTTGTGAGTGGGATTGGTTGAGAACTTCGAATTGAGAACTTCCCCGGCCCCTTGGTGTTTCCAGAAATTTCTGTAACTAAGTCGTGTGATTGTTGACAGCTAATGAGATGCTCTTAGTAGGCCACACCCCAGTATAAAACATAGTCACTGTCCCTCAATGGGCTTGCATAGCCTTTGCTTCACGGTTCACATGCATTGACCACTAACCAGTCACTTCACTGACCAGCAGGCATCTGAGCACTAAACCTTGTCTTACTTTTTTTTTAATGTTTATTTATTTTGAGAGAGAGTGCGGGTGCACAAGCAGGGGAGGGCAGAAGTAGATGGAGAGGGAGCACAGGAGAGCACAGAGCCTGACGTGGGGCTTGAACTCACGAACCATGAGATCATGACCTAAGCCACTCAGGCTCTCTTCTTACTTAAATCTATTAGACCTAACATTATTTTTTTTTAATGGGGGAGAAACACTGCAGGGAAAGTGTGAAAGCGTATGTGAGAGAAAAGTGACGGAAAATAATACTGGAGAGAATGCCAACAAAACTAGGGCAAACCTAAGTTAGTAAAGGAACATAATGCAAGGCAGGAGAAAACACAGAAGAAAATACAAAAATGAAGTATAAACTGTGCTAATGCAGAAAGCAAGAGTGAGTGAAAACGAGAGACTGAGAAAATAGAAATTTATAAACAGGCAAGAGAGGCCAAAATAATATGTGAAACTGAGAGAACATGAGAGAAAGCTTCGTGTGGGAGAGATGAGCCACTGAAATGAAATCTGAGAAGGAACAAATACTAAACAGCAAGAGAAATGTAGGGGCGCCTGGGCGGCTCAGTCAGTTAAGAGACCGGCTTCGGCTCAGGTCATGATCTGGTGGTTCACGGGTTCGGGGCTCCACGCTGAGAGACGGAAGCCTGCTTGGGATTCTCTCTCTCTCTGACGGAAGCCTGCTTGGGATTCTCTCTCTCTCTGTGCACCTCCCCCGCTTGCTCTCGCCTTCTCTCTTGCAAAAATAAATACATAGACTTAAAAAAAAGAGAGAGAAATGTAGAGAATAGGCTGAACATGTGACTTTAAACAGAACGTAAAATAACGCACAAGAACCTTTACGGGGAGAAAAAAGGGAGGAAACAAGGGATAGAAATAAACCAAGAGGCTTTGGTCGGACACGGGCAAATAAGAGAGCGAGGTAAGAAAAGAATCGGGAGCAAGAATGAGAAACCGGAATGGCAGAGAACTGGAACAAACGGAGAAGCATGAGATGCCCGGGGAAGAGACGGCGAGCCAGGCGAACAGAGGGAGCGCTCGCGCGGGGAAGGGAGGATTGGCGCCCCGCGGCCTCGGCGCAGGCGCAGACTCACTCTGGGCGGGGCCGGGGCGGGGCCGGGTTCGAGGTCAGGAGCGAGGTCAGGATTGCGGTTGAGACGCTGGGCGCCGCGCGTGGCCAGACCTCAAGCCTCTCGGAGTCAGGTCAGAGAGGCAGCGGGGCGGGCTGCCCAAGAGGCTCCAGAACGTTCAGAATGGAGTGGGCAAAGCGGGGCAGGGCTGGGTGAAATTTGCCACTTGCCTGGAGCCTGGCGATTTTAGCTTTGGGTGCGTGGCGGGTGGGCGGAGAGAGGAGTGTGCAAACATTTCTTTCCTCTGAAGTTTGAATTTGTTAGACTTGGGCTGACCTCTAGAGTCTCGCGGTTTGAGCTTTCAGAATCCAGTATCATTTCTTTCCCCTCACCTTGACGTTGGATTTCATTTCCTCGGTTGTAGCTAATGGGCGGGAGAAGAGGCTTGTACTTGGTAAACGCCGGTCTGGTCTCGTCGCTTGCAGTACTGACATGGAGGCACTGTTGTGACCTAGACAGGGTTATTTTTCGGACACTTGGGTGTCCTGGCACTAGGGGACGTCCCTTCCGTTCGGTGCGTGAGGGCGGGCTCCAGAAACTCTCAGAATTCCTGGTCGGTTGCCCTCCCTGTGTTTTGCACTATTTGAGGGTTGGGTCAAGTCTTTATTCGTCATTGCTTTAAAAGAACGCATTCTTTGCTTTATACAATTGTTGGAAATCACTGCTAATCCCACTATCAAAGGAATGTCTCAGTGGTCGTGTATTTAAATTCTATTTTAATGGCAAAGAGTAATGGCTTTTTTTTTTTTAAGTTTATTTATTTGAGGGGGGGAGGGGCAGAGACAGAGGGAGAGAGAGAATCCCAAGCAGGCTCTGCACTGACAGTGCAGAGCCCCATGCACGGCTTGAACTCACGAACCACAAGATCATGTCCTGAGCCAGAATCAAGAGTCAGGCACTTAACCAGCTGAGCCACCCAGGCGCCCTCCAAACAGTACTGATTTTTAGGGAAGGGGACAGAGCTGGTTCGTCTTTACTGTGCTAAATTCAGAGGGGACTTTGGATCTTGAGCTAAGGATAAATCTTGTGTTCTAGGAAATGTCCGTAGTCTCGCGAGTTTTGAGATGTGAAACAGGTCATTAAAATTTAATATAAGCCACTTTTCAAAGAATATTCTGTATGCTCTTTTCAGAAGTTTTATGTGCTGAATGAATGAAAGTGAATTAGAAGGTTCTAGGAATTCGGCATGCGCCCGAACAAGTGAACGAAAGAGAATTTTTTTCTCCTAAACAAATGTGTACTCATGGTTACCGTCTAAGCTAGGAATTTACCGACGGAAAAAAAATGCCTCAGGATGATTCAGCAAATCCTTTTACCATGCAGATTTTCCTCCATGAAAATTTCAGTTTCTTCATAGGGGAAAAAAAAAGTTACCTCGATGGGGGAATATATATATTTTTCTTGCAAAGACTAGAAACTTCAATGTGTAGTAGTGAGATCTATCAGGAACTGCTACTTCTAGCCAGGGGCTGGTTCTTGGCATTGCTGAGACACTTGGATCTGAGAGTTCTCTTAGCAAGTTAAATTCATTTTTTCCACCCATGCTTCCTTCTCCCATACAACCCATTCTTTTTTTTTTTTTTTTCCTATTAAGCATTAAAAAAAAGTCATTGTCAGTATATGGTGTATTTTCAAAACGAGTCACTTGCCTTCACATGCTATCTTGGTTTCTAAAGTCTGCTCTTGGAAATTTTCTGTTAAAAGATTCCAACATGTTTCACATGGCAATCTTTCAAGATCTTGCTCTACTGGAAGAAGTATATATACAGTTCAAGAAAATGCCTCTCCTCTGAATATCTTATGGATAATCATTTTAACATAATAATTCCCAAATAGGTAATATGTTTCTAAATTATTATATTTAATAAGCTAGTTTTATTTCTACATTTCATTTTTTAAATGTTTTTGTTTATTTTTGAGAGAGAGAGTACAAGCGAGGGAGGGACAGAGAGAGAGGGAGACACAGAATCCGAAACAGGCTCACGGGGCTCGCTGGGCTCGAACCCGCAGACTGTGAGATCATGACCTGGACCGAAGTCAGACGCTTAACCCACTGAGCCACCCAGGCGCCCCTCTACGTTTTATCTCATTGTAATTTAACTTGCAGATCTATTATTTGTTTGTCTGTTGATTCCTGTTCATTTTTACTCTTCAGACTTTTGGCTTATCAGAGAACGTTTGAATTAATATTCCTCTAAATTAATCGTAGGGGTTTTACAAACTACAAAACGCAAAGACAGCAAATTATCCTTCAAATTGGACAATCCAAGGATTATTTAAAAGATGTTTGCCTTGTAAATGCAACGAAAGAATGTGGCAATTAGAATTGAACCGTATAAATGTGGACTCCAACTGTGAACCCTAGAAAGGTGACAGTGTAATGAGATTTGACAGCGTGTAGAAAGGTGAAAACTCATTAGCAAGCTAGGATCTGCATGAAAAAAAAATCGATTAGCATATTTGTATTATGTAAGAAGGTTGCTTAGCATTTCGGGAGGAGGACAGCAGTTGTGTGGCATTTAAATCTACTCTGAATTAAAAATGATCAGTTTAAAAAAATTATAGAAAATTCTTATGCAAATGAAATGTAATCAAGCCATGCTTCAGACTCATTATGCATGATGGATATGCACTGTAACTTGCTTACTAATTCAAGGAGCAGTGGAATTGCAGTTATCATATTGTTTATCCAGTGCTGTGCCACACTGCTGGAAGTGATACTAAATTGATTACGATAAACGGTGTAAACCAACAAGATGGGTTTTCATCCAACTTGACGTTTATTTTCTATGAAATGATGACACTTTCTTACCATCCTGAAAACCTCAGCTTCGTCGCTAATGGTGAAATCTTTCCGAAGTTCCTAAGGACATCAAAAATCAACAGGATGAGAGAGAATATAGAGCAGAGAGAACAACGCTTCGTAGTGCCTTTAGTAGAAGACATTTGCTTGTTGACCTGAAAGTCTGTTTGTACATTCGCGGTGTGTAATTAGAGATTTCCTTGAAGTATTTCTTCAGTGAGTTCATGTGTAGATGCGAGAATAGTTGGTAATGAAATGGCAAATTGGGCTAACCTTGGGAAGCTATGAAGTTCACGTGCCCACCTTGGTCACAGCTTCCAAGATGCCAACAATTCGTAAGTGTATCACAACCTACAAAATCCATACCGGTCCATTTCAGCAATTCTTAGCGTAATTTGAGGAATTTGACAATACTGATTTGTTCAGAATAAAAGCTACAGTTGATATCTCAAAAGTGTTTGCATTTTTAAGTTTTGAGAAGACAGATTTAAAAAAATTTTTTTAATGTTTATTTGAGAAAGAGAGCAAAAAGAGAGGGAGAGAGAGAATCCCAAGCATGCTCCACACTGACAGCACAGAGCCTGATGAACGGCTGGAACTCATGAACTGTGAGATCATGACCTGAGTCGAAGTCAAGAGTTGGACGCTTAACAGAATGAAGCACCAAGGTGCCCCTCTTTTTCAAAATTTTAAGTGATCTCTACACCCCATGTGTGGCTCGAACTCATGTCCCCGAGATTGAGTTGCATGCTCTACTGGCTGAGCCAGCCAGGCACCCCCACCCCCGCTGCTTAATAAGACAGATTTAAAAATTTTATTTTAACATTTATTTTTGAGAGACAGAGCACGAGTGGGGGAGGGGCAGAGAGAGAGAGACACAGAATCTGCAGCAGGCTCCAGGCTCTGAGCTGCCAGCCCAGAGCCCGACATGGGGCTCGAACCCACGAACTGTGAGATCATGACCTGAGCCAAAGTCGGATGCTTAACCGACTGAGCCACCCAGGTGCCCCAATAAGACAGATTTTAAATGCTCTTGTTGCTACTGTTTGCAAATTGAGTTAACCTTGGAAATCTATGATGTCAACAAGCTCAAATTTCTCACAGTTCAGAGTTTTAAAAATTAACTTTTGGTGGGGCGCCTGGGTGGCTCAGTCAGTTCAGGTCATGATCTCACAGTTTGTGGGTTCGAGCCCTGCGTCAGGCTCTGTGCTGACAGCTCAGAGCCTGGAGCGGCTTCAGATTCTGTGTCTCCCTCTCTCTCTGCCCCTTCCCTACTCACACTCTGTCTCTCTCTCTCTCTCTCTCAAAAATAAGTAAACATTAAAAAATTAACTTTTAGTCAGTGGTTCAGGACAAAAGCCTATGTTGGCATATCAAAAGTTCTCTTATTTTGTAAGTTTTATGTGACAGATTTTAAGATATCTTTTTCATATTAATAACTTGTGATTTCTGATGATAAAAGTTTTTGCTGTTGGTAGTATTTTTATTGGTGTTTTCAATGATATTTAATTTTTAAGCTTTTTAATAGTAACGTATTTTCATTGTAGAAAATTTGAAAAACAAACTTATGAAGCAAGTAAAATCATGAAAATCATACCGAAAGGGAGAAGAATGTGTCAGTCCAAAATACGCTCTTTAGTGTAAGGATTATTTTGAGCTGAGTACTTTTTTAAGCACCAGCAGACAAGGAAAAGTTCTGAAAATGAGTAGAAGTTACTCTTTTGTAAGAGACATTTACATTTATAAGGGAAGTCTCCATTTCTAAGGATGTCTTCCTCCCTGTACCTGGAAGAGGAAATGACCCTACATCTCTAGAAACTCTTTATCAAGGGGAAGGCAAGGACTTAAATCTATATCACGACCTCACCCTTGTTTACTGTGCTTTGCCCGGTCCCCTCCCATAGCTGGCTCTCTCCCCTCACTCTTGTCTTTGGCTGGAAATGATATTTAGGTTGGTATCTTGGTTCATTTCTTGGAGTTATTCAGTTTTCCTGGGTGTTTAGCATGTATACAGGAGGTATCCATGTTATTAAATTTTGTTTTTCTCCTGTTAATCTATCTTTTATTACAGAGGATCTCAGCCAAGAACCTCCAAGAGTAGAGGGAAATTATTTTTCCTCTGCTGTAATATGTAATACTGTAGCTTAGGGGTAACTGTGGTTAGCATTTGTTATATTTCCTTCCACTCTACTATGAAGGTTCTCCAGTATATGTTAAAACCCACCGTAAACATTTAAATGTTTAAATATTAGGAAACATAACTGAGACCTCAGTGTTGAAACCGAAGACATCTTATTTTTGATTTGAAATGTTTTGTAATACACTAAAACTTTTTTGTTTCTGTATTTTGTGGTTTGTTAAGTAAGTTCATCCAGAAGGAGGGAAGATTTTTCCCTGGTTTCTGCTGGAAATTGTTAGAAATGTGTGAGGTCAGAGATGTTTAGTATGGGGTGATAATCTCTAGAGCACAGTTTCTCAAACTCAGCACTGTTGACTTTTTGCTCCAGATTATTCTCTGTTGGGGGGAACTGTCCCTACTACATTGTAGGATATTGTTGGATGTTTAGTAGCATCCTTAACCTTGATGGAACAGAGATCAGTAGCACTGTTGTGGCTCGTTGTGACAACCAGAAATGTCTCTAGGCGTTGAAAATTTCCCTGAAGCAAAAACATCTAGGCAAAGCATCTAGGTCGGGAACCATTGGGTTAGGTGGAGAATACTGGTAGGAAGGCAGAAGGGGGTGAAGAATAGTGAAAGTGTGTGCACAGGAAGAGAGAGCTTGCAAGAGGGAAGCAGGGGGTATATGAGGGGTGGAGAACACAGGAGGGAGGGGAGGAAAGTGCAGGAGAGAGATGAGGACTGAGATTGCTAGAAGCAAGGCGGGAGATTGCAAGGGAGAGCCTACAAGGGTCCAGCAGCTAAGCTGAAGGAGTGTGCTAGGCCTGTCAACTTTATTGCAGGGAGTGTCAGGGTTTGTGGTGAGTTATTAAACGCACGTTCCGCTGGAGGGGCCGCTCGTCCGCTGTTTCTCCCAGTTGTCCCTGTGGGGAAAGGCTGGCCGGGGGTACTGGATCCCCTTGTTTTCTAGGGAGACCAAAGGTCTCTTTTGATTTAAAAATCGCAATATGTTAAGTGAAACCTCTGTTTTTAATGTCAGGCGAGTCAACTGGACGTGTACAAGGTCAAGCGAGTTGTACAAGGTCGGTCCTGTCAGATGTGGTAGGGCCCAAAGTAGAGTTTCGGTTGTTCCGATCTCGCTGCACCACGTGGTGATACGTGTGTGCACTTGTGTACGTGTGTGTGTAAGTGTGCTTGTGTGAAAGCGTGTGTTTGTATTTTGTTCTGTAGCTGAGCAGCAGTTAGATATTTTCCTTTTTATTTTTTTCTCTCTCACAGACAACCATATGTGTTTAGAATGGAGCACCCTTTATCTTTAAAATGATATTATCTATTAGTAAAGAATACCAAACTGCTGAAAGGAACAATACGTAACCCAGCTGAAGAAATTACTGGGTGAAAGTAATCACACACACACACACACACACACACACACACACACACACACAGAAAGTAATCACCCAGCTGAAGAAATAAAACATCACTATACAGTTAAAGCCTTTAATGTGCCCTTCCTGATCCCATATTTTTCTCTGCCCTTATAGGCTATAACGCATTTTTAGGGCCCACATATTTTTAAACGAGTACTTTTATCAAGTAGTAGCAGTTTAGATCGTGTCTAAGAATAATTGCATATATATATATATATATATATATATATATATATATATATACATATATCTGTATGTTCAGGTATACATATATATGTATATAAATGTAAGCTTGGTATTTCAGAAATTGATTTACTATAATCTATATGTTTTTAACATTTTTCTAATATTTAATGTTTATTTTTGAGAGAGAGATAGAGCAAGAGTGAGGGAAGGGCAGAGAGAGAGGGAGGCACAGAATCCGAAGTAGGCTCTAGGCTCTGAGCTGTCAGCGCAGAGCCCGACGCGGGGCTCGAACTCACGAACCGCGAGATCATGACCTCAGCCAAAGTTGGACGTTTAACCGACTGAGCCACCCAGGCGCCCCTATAATCTTTATTAAGATGAATAATAATATATTAACATTTCTATAGCAATTTACATTTACAGAGTAAGTTGAAATATTTCATCGCATTTTACTTTTATTAATTGACATCTGTACCTTAATCCTTTGGACTCGCAAAGTCTCTGAAAGTCGAATGGATATGCATGTGTGAGCCTGGTTAATGCAAGGTAATCACTTTCGATATTCTATATCCTACCCACTGTACATCTGCTAGAGAATAATGCTTCAGAATTCTGTTTTCTGAATAGGCATTAATGTGCAGCAATTGGGTATTATGCCACTTTTGAGTTGTAATCAAATGTACCATCTATGTGCATAAATGCATTTCAATTCACGCCACATTATTAGATATAAAACATGACATGTATTTGACTGAGAGCAACACCTGTAGGTTTCTTGGAGCGTCTTGACGTTCTTTATTGACAGTTGTCACAGATCAAATTTTCTCCTATGGTTCCTTTCTTATTTAGGGTTGGATAGAGCTGGATGACTGGCCTCCCTCTGTTTCATTCCTTAGCTTTTCCAGAGCCACGTTTTGCAGTGGAAAGGGGGAAGAAAAGTCGACTTATTTTCTTCTCAGACTCAGAATGGCTGCAGTAATTTTCTATAATATATTTCGGCCGTTATTCTCATCTTCCAAAGCAATTTATCATCTTTAACCTGATTTTTTTTTCCCCTAAGGCTAAATCATCATTTTCACTATAGGGATAACATGGCTGCTGGGGGAATGTATAAAGGCCCGAGGAATAGTTGAATTGGAAGGAAAGCAAAGTTGACTCTTAGCCAGCCAACGTATGCTAAGTAATGTAAGGAAATGAATGGAATAGAGTTGTGGCCCCAGAATCGCACGGGGTGGAAGGCAATCCAACCGTATTGTGTATTAGCGGAATCTACTGGACCTCAATGGAGAATTTAGTCTTGAGAACGTGGGGAGTAATGACAGGTCCTGGATGAAGGCCTAATCCTGATAATCTGGTTTTGTTGCCTCGATTTCTTACGTTCCCAAATGCAATACTTACGGTAATTATTATTTTTTGAAGAACTGATTACATCCATGAACCTCAGAGAGATGGTTCTGTTAGTCAAGAAGCACCAAACTGGTAAAAGGAGTAATACAGTAATTACCTGTGTACACATCACCCAGCTGAAGAAATTGAGCATTACTTATAGTTCAAGGCTTTGACTCACCAGTTCTGCCCTTTGGAGATCTGAAAATCTTGCATTTGGACTAAATGAACTCTCGCAGGGAATTGAGGCTATGAAAGAGATGATTTGTTCCACAGTGACTGCATGCTGTTGGGAAAGGCAGTGTTTCATATCCTGTGGATTCCTGAAGTTCCAAAGTAAGTAGAAGGCGCTCGAAGAGTGAGGGTAGCTCCAGTCCAGGCTGCTGTAGCTTAAACACTTCTGAACTTGAACGCACGCCGTGAACTTGTCGAGAAAGCTAGTTGTGAAATTTTAAATTGAGCTGTCCACTTTGCATTGAATATTTGGCTTAAAGCTAGCTGACATACAAACTAAAAGATATTTTGGGGCACCTGGGTGGTGCAGTCGGTTAAGCGTCCGACTTCAGCCAGGTCACGATCTCGCGGTCCGGGAGTTCGAGCCCCGCGTCGGGCTCTGGGCTGATGGCTCAGAGCCTGGAGCCTGTTTCCGATTCTGTGTCTCCCTCTCTCTCTGCCCCTCCCCCGTTCATGCTCTGTCTCTCTCTGTCCCAAAAATAAATAAACGTTGAAAAAAAAATTAAAAAAAAAAAAAAAGATATTTCATTGATAGCTGCCAAAGAGAGTAAAGGGTAAGTTTATCACATGATAGTAGGATAAGGAAAGCATATTAAAGAAAGATTATAAATGAACTAGGTGTCCCATTGTGATTAAGAAAATGTAGTTTCCTCCCAGTGATAGAACCTGCTAACATGGAATTATTTTGGCCTCATAAGACGGCAGAAGACTTGAATATATTACCACATAATCATTCCGTAGGAGAGTGGGCTTGGCTAAGTCTCGACTGGCAACACGGTGGCTGGTATAAATTGTAGTTCGGCTGACTACTTAGCATTGAAAGCTAGAATAAACGTGTAATTCCTGAAAACAAGGGATACATAAACATTTTCTGCGTTAGGAAAAAAAAAAGCTTTATGAAATGCAAGAGGGTTTTGTTTTTAAGACATTACTTACTAATTGCATTTAGGCGTCAAAAGAACGCTGAAGGTTTTCTCTCAGTCTGCTCCATACTGTTGCACATACAGTGTTTAATTAGATGATTCATTAAATGTATGAATGTTTTCAACGCGCGTTCGATATAACTTATTAAGTGTTCATTTTAAGTGGCAGTGTGATAACCCCTTTCCGAGTCGCCCTGCTTAGGCTGGCAGTGACTACGGACATTGACATGTTTTCGTCTGCAGCTGGAGGCGCCCGCCCGCCTGCAGCAACGGGACAGCTGTCCTTCCTGCTGCTCTTTTCCTGCCTTCGGCCCGCGTGTAACTTACCAGCCTTCCTTGGGGGCTCCGCCCCGTGATCTGCACATGCGAGGCATTCGACAAACGCTGAGGGAGAAGAATGTTCCTGTTTGAGCCCCCAGTGAAATAAAATGGAACGATGGCAAGATTTTAAAAAGCCAGGTGTCCCAGGGGCGCCTGGGTGGCTCAGTGGGTTAAGCATCGGACTCTCGAGCTCAGCTCAGGTCATGACCCCAGGATTTGTGAGTTCGAGCCCCACGTTGGGCTCTGCGCTGGCAGTGCGGATTTTGCTGGAGATTCTCTTTCCCTGTCTCTCTGCCCCTCCCCCACTCACACTCTCTCTCCCTCTCTCTCAATCTCTCAAAATAAGCGAACAAACAAACAAAAAACTTAAAAAGCCAGGTGTCCCATCACTGTCTATAAGTGTCCATGCAGTTTTGATCCATCCGTTGAGCTCTCTGGGCCTTAGTTTTCTTAACCTGTCATCTGACTGGCTTAGATCCAATGATTTCCAAAGACCAGCCCTCGATTCACCTTCTGTTATTCATTGGCTCCCTCCCCTGTGATTCTGCCTACTGTCTTCCGTTCCATCTGTACGTCTAGTGGAGAGGATACTGTGTAAGTTACCATACACCTAAGTATTTGTTGTGCTTTCAGTTTTTCAGATTCATCAATAACTTCTGCCCTTCGGAGAGAAATAAACATAGCCTTTTCCCTGTAAACTGAGAACATGGCTACATATTTGAAATCTGTATTGTCAACCTTAACACTCTTCTGATTGGGAATGGCCTTTGCCTTCCTACCCTTGAATTTCCTCCAAGAACACTTTCTGGCTGCTCCCATTTAGTGCTTTGATGGGGGGTCAGGAGGACTAGATGCCGGATCTCCATCTGCTCCCAAATCCCTGTGTCACGGAGGGCCACTCATTTCCCCAAGTGTAAAATTAGGGAGCTTTATTTGATGATATCTAGAATCTGTTATAAGTCTCATTCTATATGAATCTGTGTTTGGGGATGCCCATCGTTTATATACGAGGCAAGTCAAAAGAACTTTTAATGAGCACCTACTGTGTGCCAAAATGATAGATATATTTTAAGACTAAGGAAACTGAGGACCAGAGAGGTTAAATAGCATGCCTAATCACTAATAAGCCAACAAAGCTGCAAGTGGCAGAATCAGGACTTGAATCTGTGTCTACCTGGTTCCACAAGCCATACCAGTTGGAGAGGTTTGTTAGATCTGTTTTATTAATTTTATTTGATAGGTGATGGGGAACAAGTTTTTGAGCAAGGGTTAGTGTGATAAAAGGCCTTATTTATTTATTTATTTTTGGTGTTGTTAACATTTATTTCTATTTTTTTAATTTTTTAAAATTTACATCCAAATTAGTTAGCATATAGTGCCACAATGATTTCAGGAGTAGATTCCTTAATGCCCCTTCCCCATTTAGCCCATCCCCCCTCCCCAACCCCTCCAGCAACCCTCTGTTTGTTCTCCATATTTAAGAGCCTCTTATGTGTTGTCCCACTCTCTGTTTTTATATTATTTTTGTTTCCCTTCCCTTATGTGCATATGTTTTGTCTCTTAAAGTCCTCATATGAGTGAAGTCGTATGATATTTGTCTTTCTCTGCCGGACTAATTTCGCTTAGCATAATACCCTCCAGTTCCATCCACGTAGTTGCAAATGGCAAGATTTCATTCTTTTTGGTTGCCGAGTAATACTCCATTGTGTGTGTGTGTGTGTATGTATATATATATATATATATATATATATATATATATACCACATCTTCTTTATCCATTCATGCATCGATGGACATTTGGACTCTTTCCACACTTTGGCTATTGTTGATAGTGCTACTATAAACATGGGGGTGCATCTGTCCCTTTGAAACAGCACACCTGTATCCCGTGGATAAATACCTAGTAGTGCAATTGCTGGGTCGTAGGGTAGTTCCATTTTTAGTTTTTTGAGGAACCTCCATCCTTTTTTCCAGAGTGGCTGCACCAGTTTGCATTCCCACCAGCAGTGCAAAAGAGATCCTCTTTCTCCATATCCTCGCCAACATCTGTGGTTGCCTGAGTCATTAATGTTAGCCATTCTGACAGGTGTAAGGTGGTATCTCATTGTGGTTTTCAGTTGTATTTCCCTGATGGTGAGTGATGTGGAGCATTTTTCCATATGTTGGTTGGCCGTCTAGATGTCTTCTTTGGAGAAGTGTCTATTCATGTCTTTTGCCCATTTCTTCACTGGATTCTTTGTTTTCTGGGTGTTGAGTTTGAGAAGTTCTTTGTAGATTTTGGATACTAACCCTTTATCTGATATGTCATTTGCAAATATCTTCTCCCATTCTGTCGGTTGCCTTTTAGTTTTGCTGATGGTTTCCTTCGCTGTGCAGAAGCTTTTTATTTTGATGAGGTCCCAGTAGTTCATTTTTTTGCTTTTGTTTCCCTTGCCTCCGGAGATGTGTTGAGTAACAAGTTGCTGCATCCAAGATCAAAGAGGTTTTTGCCTGCTTTCTCCTCAAGGATTTTGATGGCTTCCTGTCTCACATTTAGGTTAAAAGGCCTAATTTTAAAAGGTCAGCATCAGGGGCGCCTGGGTGGCGCAGTCGGTTAAGCGTCCGACTTCAGCCAGGTCACGATCTCGCGGTCTGTGAGTTCGAGCCCCGTGTCAGGCTCTGGGCTGATGGCTCGGAGCCTGGAGCCTGTTTCCGATGCTGTGTCTCCCTCTCTCTCTGCCCCTCCCCCGTTCATGCTCTGTCTCTCTCTGTCCCAAAAATAAATAAAAAACGTTGAAAAAAAATTTTAAAAGGTCAGCATCAGTGCAGAGCCTGCTTGAGATTCTTCTCTCTCTCCCCCCTCTCTCTGCCCCTCCCCCGTGCGCTCTCTCTCTCTTTCTCTCTCTCAGAATACATAAATAAAAACTTTAAAAATAAAAAGATCAGCATGATGGTAATTGATCCTTTTATTTTCAACATCGAACGCAGTATTTAGCAAATGTTAGATCTATAATTGATTTTTACTGAATGAATGCATGGATGGATGGATGAATGAATGAATGATGCTGCTGAATAGGTCATGAGATCAGAGAAAGGAGAAATACTCGTGATAATGCTACCGTGGTGGTCTGAGCATGAAGTAATAAAACATTGAACTAGAGTGGTGGCAGTGTGGAAGGACACAAGCAAGCAGGAAAAATGGACTGGACCTGGGAACAAATTAGATGTGAGCATGAGAAAAACCACAAATGACCCCAAAGCTTTGAAGCCTTATTGATTGCCCTGATGGTTTGATACCATTCTCAGAATTCTGGAGGTCACCTTGTAGTTTGACTTCTATTACCAAGTGCAGTGAAAGCCTGCAGACAATGGAGTACAAGTGGAACACATTACCATCTGAATGAATTGCAAACCAAACCCGGTTATGTGTGAGTTTGACCCACATAAGGATTGAAATACGGTGAAGGAAAAGTAGTGGAGAACATAGAGGGTATAGGTCTCCTTTAAACTATTTTCTGCCTCGTTCCCCCCTTTGCTTTCTTTAATCAAGACCTGCCAATGGGTATTGAACTGGGTTCCACGTATTCACGTGTAGGGGTCTTCCAGCACAGAAAAGTAGAGATCGTTGCCAATGACCAAGGCACACGTACCAGTCCAAACGATGTGGCTTTCACAGAGTGATCACCTCATCAATGAGGTTGCTAAGAGCCAAGAGATGATGAACTTCCCTACCGTTTTTGATGCCAGTAGGCTGATTGGTCGTAAGTTTGGTGATGCCAGAGTTCAGTCGCAGTGAAGCACTGGCCTTTCCAAATGATTTGTGAAAAGGGAAAACCCAAAGTAATTGTAGAATATAAAGGAAAAAATGTTTTTTCCCCAGAGGAGATCTCTTCCGTGGTTCTAAGCAAGATGAAAGAGTTTGCTGCAGCCTCCTTGGGTGGAAAAAAAGCCAGAAGATACAGTAATTACTGTTCTAACCTACTTAAATGATTTACAGTGTCAGGCCACAAAGAATGCACGGACCATCACTGATCTTAATATCCTGGAAATCGTTAATGAGTCTACTGCAGCAGCCATAGTTTATGGCCTGGATTTAAAAAACAACGACAACAAAAAATGAAGCTTTAAAAGAGAGAAACATACCGATCTTTGACTTAGGTAGTGGCACCTTTGGTGTATCTATCCTAAACATCCAGGATGACATCTTTGAAGGAAAATCCACAGCTGGTAACACCCACCTGGATGGGGAACTTTTTGATAGTTGTATGGTGAGCTACCTGATGGAAGAGGCCAAATGCAAGCACAGGAAGGATGTAACCTACCACAAGCGGGCAGTACGCTGCCTCCAGACTGCCTATGAGAAGGCACAATGTATCTTGGGTTTCTTTGCTCCTGCCAGGATTGAAATTGATTTATTCTATACGGACATGGGTTTCTACACTTCTGTTTCCTGAGCCCAGCTGAGTGCTGATGTCTTCTGTGGTGCCCTAAAGCTAGTAGAGGAATCTCTGAAGGATGCCAAACTCGACAAGAGCCACGTTAATGAAACTGAGATAGTGATTCCACTTGTACCCCAAAGTTTCAGAAATTGCTTCCAGTTTTCTTGAATGGAAAGGAGCTCAGCAAAATCATCAGCCCTCATGAGGAGTAGCTGCACAATGCGGAAGATCTCCTGCTCCTTGATGATACCCCTTCTCTTTGGGCATCGAAACAACAAGGAGGTCATGGCATGTCTAAGAGAGACCCCACCATTCCTACAAAGCAAACCCAGATGCTCAATGCTTCCTCTGCCACCCAGGCCACTGCTTAGTGACAGCGTAGGAGGGAGAAAGGGCTTTAACTAAAAGAAGTAAACTGCTTGGCAAGTTTTGCTCTCTGGGATCCTCTAGCCTCCCGGAGCATTCCTAAAATCCAGGTGACCTTTGACATAGACACCAGGATCAATCGCAATGTAATGGCTTCACACAAAAGTACCAGTAGGAAGAACAAAATCAACATTACTAACGACAAAGGCCATCTCAGTAAAGATGATATCGATCAGATTCTAGAAAAGCAGGAAAATAGAGATTGGAAGATGAAGTTAATGGAGATCGGGTAACAGCCAGAAATACTATAGAAGCCTAAACTTGAGTGGCATGCAAACAGTTGAAAATAACACTCTGAGACTCGTGTTCAGTAGAGAAAATGAAAGGAAGGCTCTTGAAAGGTGTCGGGAAGCATTCAGCTGCCTCAAGTACCAGCACACGGCTGAAAGGGAAGAGTGTGAGTGTAACAGACTTTGAGAGTCTTCAGTCCGAGTGTCGTGAGGCTTTACTGGGCAGTAGGATCTGGCGGCTGTGGGCTTCCGCAACTGAGAGGAGCCTAGGTCTGGTGCTGATCAAGCGGACGAAACGGTCGTTCTTCGGAATGAGTCTGTTCTCTGCCGCCACTTGTGCAGTTTCTATTTCAGCATTTCATGCTTAGTTTGCATCCTCAGCGTGCAGGAAAAAGGAAAGATTCAAAACCTAGTTTAACGATACAAATTTGTGAGTTTATTCAGCGTCGTAATACGAATGCTCCTACGTCTTGTGGGTTTACGATCTTCACATTTTTCAGCACCTGCAGTTTATGGATGGGACTTGTTTGGAAATGATCACTTATGAAATATTTCAGCGCTTCCCTTTGGCAATAAGAAACGGGCTCTGTTACCATCCCACAGTCTCACCCCTTAAATAACAGTTACTAGTTGTGAGCAAGTGTTGTGGCAGCAAACCTGGATAAACATTTTATTCTACTCATCTATATACTACATTAGAATTTACTGCTTTCAGTCACATTTTTTAAAACGTCTTCATGACCCACTGATGTCTGCATCTCTCGATTTACAGAAAAATTACAGTCCTTCCCAGGTCCAAGTTGTCATCAGAGATTTTAACTCTTCTCATTGTATGTTGCTTAACGAGGTACCACGTGTTTTGCTGATTGTTCATGCCTTGACTTCTCAGCTATATATGTAAAAACATCCATTGATTTAAGAGGGAAAGACCTACTTCTTGATCTTCTTAAGCTCAACACGTTTTCCATGAAAATATGGTTGTAATTGTAGCTTATCAATGAGTCCTATGGCATTTGTGAGTCAAAGAAAAGGAAGATTTCTTTATGCATCACAATTATGGTACTGTGGTTTTACTGTCATTCTTCAGGGCTGGTGTGTATTTTGTTCACTTACAAAAGAGGAAGCATATTAAGGAGGGGGAGACTGACATTAGGAACGGTTACAATAGAATTTAAAGGAAACAAAGACAAATATTCATTTTGGTTAGGTGAGATCTCTGACTTTCTTGAGTAGTTCAGGGCTTCCTTTCTTTCATGGATTTAGAATACTGAAGGCAGGTCGAAGCAGGTCAGTACCTGGCAATGAACCGAGCATATAAACCAAGGACAGAAATCTCCTATTTAGGGTACACTGTGTTTTGTTTTTAAGTTTATTCATTTATTTTCAGAGAGAGAGAGAGAGTGCAAACACAAGCAGGGGAGGAGCAGAGGGAGAGGAAGAGAGAGAATCCCAAGTAGGCTCTGAGCTGTCAGCACAGAGCCCGATGTGGGGCTTGAACTCACAAACCGTGAGATCGTGACCTGAGCCAGAATCAAGAGTCAAGACACTTAACCCTCCTGTGCCACCCAGCCGCCCTGGGGTAATATGGACATTTTAACAGTGTTTGTTCTTCCAGTGCATGAACGTGGAACGTCTTATCACGTCTTTGCGTCGTCTTCAATTTCTTTCGCCAGTGTTTGATAGTTTGCAGGGGACAGGTCTGTCACCTCTTTGGCTGAGTTTTACTTCTTTACCGATTTGGATGCCTAGACTCAGTTTTCTGGTATCTTAATTATACATGTTCATTTAGAGTATTGAATGAACCACATCAGTCTCTGAATGAGATCAGTTCCCAACAGCTCAATTATCAAACCATTATTGGACATGGTACATTTCAAATACCTGAATTAGAGCACTGTGTTGACCCACAGGAACCCACATTTCAGTGAAGCAGTGAGGTCAAAGGGAGCGAGCTGAACACGTGAAGGTTCAAGATGATCCAGAGCAGCTGAGGGTATCATACTGGCTTAAAATTTTTTTTAATGTTTATTTATATTTGAGAGAGAGAGCGAGAGAGAGAGACAGACAGAGTGCGAGTGGGGGAGGGGCAGAGAGAAAGGGAGACACAGAATCCGAGGCGGGCTCCAGGCTCCGAGCTGTCAGCACACAGCCCGAGGCGGGACTCGAACTCACAAATGGTGAGATCTTGACCTGAGCCGTAGTCAGACGCTTAACTGACCGAGCCAGCCAGGCGTCCCTCGTATCGGCTTTAGAGGAGCCGGATGAGGGGAACACGGCAGACCTCGCGGAAGACCTGCCAATGGGAGTTCTGCTTCACGAACAGCAGTTACCTTTCTCCTTTCCGAGGTTGGGAATGGGATGGGTACTTTTAGGGCCTTAAAACTGGGTATTTCAGGAAGAGAAGGTTGTGAGAAGTGGTAGGTCAGGGGCCAAATGATCGTGGAGGAGGAGTGGATAAATACCACAGGGCAAAATTAAGGTGGAATTTCTCAAGATCATGCAAACAGCAACTAGGGAGCTTCCATGAAAGGAACGGCCAGGCCAGGCGAGGCTTGAGTTCGATGACCTGGCCAAATGTAGACGAAGCCCACTGAAAATTAGGGAACGGGTAACACCACGAGCCAGAGGAAGTGCTGTATGACTTTACTCGCATTGCCTTAACCAAGTACCATAGACGGCATGGCCTAAACAACAGAAGTGCATTTTCTCACGACTCTGGAAGTTAGAAGTCTGAAATCAAGGTGTTGGCAGACTTATTTTTTGTCCTGAGAGCTATGAAGGAAGGATCTGTACCAGGCCTCTCTCCTTGGCTTATGGATGATCTTCTCCTTATGTGTTTACGTGGTCTTCCTTCTGAAAGTGTCTGTGTTCTAGTCTCTCCTCTATAAGGACACCAGCCATATTGGATTAGCACCCACCCTAATGACTTCATTTTCACTTCATTCCATTAAGATCCTATGTCCAGATATGGTCCCATCCTGAGGTAGTGGGGTTAGGTCTTTATCAGATGGACTGTGGGGAAAGACACCGTTATAACAGATGCCTTGTTATAAGCTCTTCTGTACGTGACTGCTGGGTTCTGAGCCAGATGAAACAGCTGAACAAGACAGCCCTCGGTCTTAGAATGCTCACTCTCTATCGCGATAGGTGTTTGGGTGTTTATTCTTCCTTGACCTCTGTATAAAGGTTCACAGAACTTGACAACTGGAGCGAGGATTTGGAGAGAGTGTAAGGAACAACGACGTGGGTGAGAGAAGGTGCAGAATTTCGACACCATCAGTGGTAGAATCATACCAGCCTAAGAAATATTAATATGGAGATATCTCAAATATAAATGTAGCTATATAATTTGCGTCACTTTCAGTGAAAACGATCCTTTGTTTTGGTTTTGTTTTTGTAAAAACATTCAGACACACTGCCTCGATGACAGCTTCTTGTGGGGACATGAAATATAAACAAAACTATAGTTTTTCTAAATTTTGTTCAAGAGGCAGGAATGAATAACTTCTGGGGTGTTCCATAGAATAAGGCCTGAAACAGTATTTTGAAGCTATTGACAGTTATTTTTGTATTGGGAGAAAAAGATATTATGTGGGACATAATAGTTGCTCAATAAAATAGCTTGTTGACTAATAAATTCTGGGACTTAATAGCCTTTAAAATCAAAATTATATACTCCTGGTAGATTTCCAGTGGTATTACATTGAAAGCCTAAAGGCCAGTACTTACAAAAGATCATTAGATTTAGTTAATCAAACATAGATTATGTTTTCTAAGATAAATTATGTCTGCATACTTAATACATGCTTTCATATAGCAATATAATGCTGATTTATCTCTCTCACACTCATAAAATCGGTGCGTCAAATAAGGGCCACGCGGAATTGTTTTCACTGTTCTGTCCCTCTGTTGGCGTCTTGTAACAAAAGATTCAGCAAACACAATAGACATTAAAACGTTTAAAACCTGGCTCAGTGATGCCATCAGACCCTTCCAGTAATTACCCCTGAGCTTCCTCTGTTTGTACTTTGTGACTTGCCTCAAATAAATCAAAGTGAGTGAGTCCTAAAGGAGAAGAACTGTTTTTAGCATTAAGGCCAATTCTTCAGGCAAAGAATTTGGGGGTAGAGCCTTTTTCTTGTGACTCGCCTGTGCCCTGTTTATATTTTGGGGATGCTCATCCTCCCTGCTTAGTCATTTCCCCCCTACACTCTGTGGGCTGACGGCTGCGGTGTAATTACTCTGACACGGTTTCAGGAAAACCCAGAGCATCAAAACAATGGTGTCGATATCATTGTTGGTTTTACCTCATAAACGTGCTGTTCATTGAACTCCTGGTTTAATAAAGAACACTGAGCCCTTTCCAGTTCTTGCAAGTTGGGAGCCAGTTCCATCAGGAGGTACCAAAGGGGCCTTGTCAAGAGTCAAGAATATTTGAGAAGAAGAGACATACCATGAGAGAAGACGTTTTACAGTAACATGCAAACAGAAGCAGGTCACTTGTAGGCATTCAGCAGGTAAACCTTAGGGAAGCAAGAGGATGGAGGGGAGTTGGTGACGGAAGGTGCTCTGGGCTCAGCTGATCCCATTCAGAGATTCTGTCTTAGCCTATTTGCTCTGATCCCGAGGAAGCCGTGTATACAGCACATCCTTCTATGGATAGCATTGTGTGCCAAGCACTACTTTTACACACACACACGCACACACACACACCAATTTGATCCTTATTTTTTTAATGGTTCTTTATTTTTGAGAGAGAGAGACAGAGAGAGTGAACACAAGCGGGGGAGGGGCAGAGAGAGAGGGAGAATCCGAAGCAGGCTCCAGGCTCCGAGCTGTCAGCACAGAGCCCGGCACGGGGCTCGAACTCAGGAACCGTGAGGTCATAACCTGAGCCATAGTCGGAAGCTTCACTGACTGAGCCACCCAGGTGCCCCAAGACTGGCGATTGTAAAAGTGACTCATGTTGAATATTATTTCCATATCAAGAGTTGACTTCCTTTCCCATTTCTTAAGTACTGATTCATTTCCATCTATTGAGTAAAATAATAAAAAAAAAATAAACCGTAACATTTCCACTTCACTGTCCTTAGAAATGGCTTTAAAATCTTATGGTTGGTTATATTTCTTTTTTTTTTTTTTTTTAATTTTTTTTTTTTCAACGTTTATTTATTTTTTGGGACAGAGAGAGACAGAGCATGAACGGGCGAGGGGCAGAGAGAGAGGGAGACACAGAAACGGAAACAGGCTCCAGGCTCCGAGCCATCAGCCCAGAGCCTGACGCGGGGCTCGAACTCACGGGCCGTGAGATCGTGACCTGGCTGAAGTCGGACGCTTAACCGACTACGCCACCCAGGCGCCCCTGGTTGGTTATATTTCAAGACCGTCCCTTAAATTCTGGGAATGCAGCCTTTCACAGCCCATATTACAGCGTTAAGGCCTACCTTACTTACAGATACTGAGTAGAAAATTGATCTTACCAAACTATTTGACTGTATGTCCCTATGCTCTTTCTGGGTTTTAATGATTTTAATCCCAGTAGAGTTATTAACATACCGTGTTATATTAGTTTCAGGGGTTCAATATAATGATTCAAAATTCTGTACACTCCTCAGTGCTCATCAAGATAAGTACACTCTTTAGTCCCCATCACCCATGTCCCCCATCCCTCCACCCACCTCCCCTCTGGTAGCCACCAGTTCTCTATACTTAAGAGTGTGTTGGGGCACCTGGGTGGCTTACTCGGTTAAGTGACTGACTCTTGATTTCTGCTCAGGTCACGATCTCACAGTTTGTGAGATCGAGCCCCACGTCAGGCTCTGTGCTGACGGCATGGAACCTGCCTGGGATTCTCTCTCCCTCTCTCTCTGCCCCTCCCCCTCCCCTGCTCATGCTCTGTCTCTCTCAAAATAAATAAATAAATAAATATTTAAAAAAGAGAGAGAGAGAGAGTATATTTCTTGGTTTGTGTCTTCCTCTCTCTTTCTCTTTTTTTCCTGTGCTTGTTTTTGTTCTTAAGATTCCATATATGGGGGCACCTGGGTGGCTCAGTGGTTGAGTGTCCAACTCTTGGCTTTGGCTCGGGTCACGGTCTCATGGTTTGGGAATTCAAGCCCTGCGTTGTGGGGGAGGGGGGGTTCTCTTTCCTTGGTATTCTCTCACTCTCGAACTAATAAACTTAAAAAAAAATCCACATATGAGTGAAATCAGACAGTCTTTGTCTTTCTCTCACTGACTTATTTCATTTACCATTATATACGCGACATCCGTCCATATCGTTGCACATTCTATCAGCTGACGCTTGGGCTGCTGCCATAGGTTGGCTATCGTAAATAATGCTACGATAAACAGAGGGGTGTTTTCTTTTTGAATCCGTGTTTTTGTATTCTTTGGGTAAATACCTAGTAGTTCAGTTGCTGGGTCGTAGCGTAGTTCTATTTTTCATTTTTTTGAGGAACCTCCCTACTGTTTTCCACAGCGCCTGCACCAGTTTGCATTCCCACTAGCAGAGCGTTTCTCCACATCCTCACCAACACCTGTTGTTTCTTGTGTCACTGATTTTAGCCGTTCAGACAGATGTGAGGTGATACCTCATTGTGGTTTTGATTTGCATTTCTCTGATGATGAGTGATGTTTATCTTCTCATGTGTCTGTTGGCCATCTGTATATCTTCTCTGGAGAGAAGTCTGTTCATGTCTTCTGTCCATTTTTTAATTGAATTGTTTGTGCATTTTTTTTGGTGTTGAGATGTAGAAGTTCTTTATATATTTTGGGTACCAACCCTCTATTAGATATTTCTTTTCAAAGTATCTGCTCCCATTCAGTAGGTTGCATTTTAGTTTTGTTGATCATTTCCTTTGCTGTGCAGAAGCTTTTTTATTTTGATGTAGTCCCAATGGTTTATTTTTGCTTTTGTTTCCCTTGCCTCAGGAGACTTACTGGAGACAAATGTTGTTATGGCTGATGTCAGAGAAATTATTGTCTGTGCTCTCTTCTAGGATTTTTATGGTTTCAGGTCTCACATCTAGGTCCTTGATATATCTTGAGTTCATTTTTGTGTGTGGCGTAAGAGAGTGGTCCAGGCTGATTCTTTAGCGTGAAGCTGTCCAGTTTTCCCAACACCATTTGTTGAAGAGACTTTTTTTCATTGCATATTCCTTCTTTCTTTGTTGAAAATTAATCGACCATGTAACCATTGGTCTATTTCTGGGCTCTCCATTCTGTTCTGTTGATCTGTGGGTCCTGTTTTGTGTCAGTGTCATTACCGTTTTGATTACTGCAGCTCTGTAGTGTATCTTGAAATCTGGAATTGCAATACCTCCAGTTTTGTTCTTCTTTGATTGCTTTGGCTCTTCGAGGCCTTTTATGATTTCATGCAAATTTTAGGATTGGTTCCCGTTCTGTGGAAAATGATGTTGGTAGGGATTGCGCTAAATTTGTAGATTGCTGTGGGTACTGTGGACATTTTAATAATATTTGTTCTTCCAGTTCGGGAGCATGGAATGTCTTTCCATTTATTTCTGTCATCTTCAGTTTCTTTGATCAACATTGTATAGTTTTCAGAGTACAGGTCTTTCACTTCCTTTGTTAAGTTTATTCCTATGTATATTATTATTTTTGGTGCAGTTGTAAATGGGATTTCTTAAAAATTTTCTTTTCTGCTACTTATTATTAGTCTATAGAAGTGCAATGGACTTCTGTATATTGATTTTGTATCCTGTGACCTTACTGAATTCCTTGATGTTATGGTGGTTTACTGGCGGAGTCTCGAGGGTTCTCTCTATGTAGTATCATGTCATCTGCAAATAGTGAAAGTTTTACTTCCTCCTTACCAATTTAGATGCCTGTTATGTTTTCTTCTCGTCTGGTTTCTGTGGCTAGGGCTTCCAGTAATGTGTTGAATAAAAGTGATGAGAGTGGACATCCTTGTCTTGTTCCTGATATTAGGGGGAAAGCTCTCAGTTCTTTACCATTGAGTATGATGTTAGTTGTGGGTTTTTCATATATGGCCTTTATTAGGTTGAAGTATGTTCCCTCTAAACCTACTTTGTTGAGGATTTTTATCATGAATGTTGTACTTTGTGAAATGCATTTTCTGCACTATTGAAATAATCCTGTGGTTTTTATCCTGTGTCTTGTTGATGGAATGTATTATGTTGAATGATTTATAAATATTGACCCATCCTTGCATCCCAGGAATAAATCCCATTTGATCGTGGTGAATGATTTTTTTAAATTTATTTTGAGAGAGACAGAGGCAGCACAAACAGAGGAGGGACAGAGAGAGAGAGAGAGTAAGAGAGAGAGAGAGAGAGAGACAGAGAGAGAGAATCCCAAGCAGGCTCCACACTGTCAGTTCAGAGCCTGATGTGGGGCTTGAACTCACCAGTGGTGAGATCATGACCTGAGCTGAAACCAAGAGTCAGACGCTTAACTGACTGAGCCACCCAGGTGCCCAGTGAATGATTTTTTTTAATGTATCGTTGGATTCATTTTCTTGAAGATTGTTGAGGATTTTTGCATCGCTGTTCATTAGAGTCATTAGCCTATAGTTCTCTCTCTCTCTCGCTGGCCTCATAGAATGAATTTGGAAGCTTTCCTTTCTCTTCTGTTTTTTGGAATTGTTTGACAGGAATAAGTATTAACTCTTTTTTAAATGTTTGGTATAATTCATTTGTAAAGCTGTCTGGTCTTGGACTTTTGTTTTTTGGGAGTTTTATTTTTTTTAATCACTAATTCTATTTCATTGCTGGTAATTGGTCTGTTCAAATATTCCATTTCTCCCTGACTCAGATTTATAATCAAGTTATATGTTACATGTTTCTAGGTTATATGTTTCTTGGTTGTTGTCCAATATATTGGCATATAATTTTTCATACGATTCTCTTATAATTCTTTGTATTTCAGTGGTGTCAGTTGTTACTTTTCTCGTTGCAGATTTTGTTTGAGTCTTTTCTCTCTCTCTCTCTCTCTCTCTCTCTCTCTCTCTGTCTGTCTCTCTCTCTTTTTTTTTTTAATTTTTTTTTCAACGTTTATTTATTTTTGGGACAGAGAGAGACAGAGCATGAACGGGGGAGGGGCAGAGAGAGAGGGAGACACAGAATCGGAAACAGGCTCCAGGCTCTGAGCCATCAGCCCAGAGCCTGACGCGGGGCTCAAACTCACGGACTGCGAGATCGTGACCTGGCTGAAGTCGGACGCTTAACCGACTGCGCCACCCAGGCGCCCCTCTTTTTTTTTTTTTTTTTTTTTTTTTTGATGAGTCCAGCTAAAGGTTCATCAGCTTTGTTGACGTTTTCAAAACCATCTCCTGGTTTCATTGGTCTGTTTTATTTTATTTTTCAGTTCCAATTTCATTCACTTCTGTGTTAATCTTTATTATTTCCTCCTTTCTACTGGTTTGGATTTTGTTTGTTGTTCTGTCTCTAGCTCCTTTAGCTATAGGGTTAGGCTGTTTATTTGAAATTTTTCTTGCTTGTTGAGGTAGACCTGTATTGCTCTCTACTTCCCTCTTCAAGTAGTGGCCTCGTGAGGAAGAGTGCCTCTAGTGCCCTGTAATGCAGTATCACCTGTTCACCAGAACCTGGTGCTCTAGTGGTGCCTTCTGTGTGTATTGCCTGTGCCTTCCTACTGTGGCTGTCCTGTGTTTGCCTCCAGTCCAGTTGTTGGCGGTGGCTCTCTTTGTCTGCTGTGGGCAGAATTCGGTGCCTGTGTTGTTAGTGGGTGCGTGTGCGGCCGCCTTGGGTCTGTGTCGAGTGAGACCAGCTGTTGGGTAGAGATGGAGTAGCCCCGAATTGCAGGGTGCTCCCCCTGTGTTCTGCCCTGAGAAACTTTTGTTGGCCTTGCCTTCAGACCCCCACTGGGTGCTCAGCCAGACTTGTGTGCGTGGGTATCTTCCCGTCTCGCCAGGGTAGGAGTTACCTCGGAGCGGGCCGGCCCTGTCAGGGCTGCTCGCACACCGCCAGGCTTATGGCCCTGCTTTGGATGGGCTCCGGCCAAGAGCCTGTTGGAGGGGGCGGGTCCGCAGGAGAGTGTGGGGGTAGGGTATGCTGTTAGCAAGTTAGGTGGAGAGTGTTCATGCTCTGCTGGTTCCCGCAGGTGTCCGTGTGTCCAGGCTAGGGGGTAGGGGAGGGTAATGGCCCCCGTCAGCTCCTTTGTTCCTCAAGAAGTCCCCTAAAGATCCCTGCCCCTCCAGCACACACTCAGATTAGTGAATAAATCTCCCTCCCATACATCCCACCCGGTTTTCAAACTGCTACATCTGTGCTGTATCTCTGTGGGGCTGCTTGTTGTGCTTTTCTTTTTAAAGGGTGGGAACTCTGTTTTCTCTCACCCTCCTGTCTCTCCCACAGCCCAGCATGCTGAGGTAAAATTTCTTGCTTATTTATTTTCAGAGAAAGAGCAAGCATGAACAGGGGAAGGGCAGAGAGAGAGAGGGAGAGAATCCCAAGCAGGCTCCACACTCAGCGAGGAGCCTGCCGTGGGGCTCAATCTCATGATGGTGAGATCAGGACCTGAGCCAATGCCAAGAGTCGAACGCTTAACTGACAGAGCCACCCAGGTGCCCCAGTCTCTGATTTTTAAAGTTTCAGGCTTTAAGAGACGCCTGGGTGGCTTAGTCAGTTGAGCGTCCAACTTTGGCCCGGGTCATGATCTCCCAGTCCGTGGGTTCGAGCCCCGCCTCGGGCTGTGTGCTGACAGCTCAGAGCCTGGAGCCTGCTTCGGATTCTGTGTCTCCTTCTCTCTCTGCCCCTACCCCACTTGCGCCCTGTCTCTCTTTCTCTGTCTCTCTCTCTCTGTCTGTCTCTCTCTCAGATAAGCATTAAAGTTTCAGGTTTTAAGCCCTGCCGTTTGCATAAAGTTAGTCCCCTCTGGTTTTCAAAGGCAAATGTCAGGGGGATTCGTCTTCCCCATGCAGGTTCGTGTGCCTGCGGTGCTTGGTATGAGGGTCTGTTTCTGTACCCTCTCTGCACCCATGGCATCCCTCCCTCTTGTGGACAGTCCCATGGGTCCGTTTAGCTTCTGACGGCATCTCTGCCCTTCCTACCCTCTTCGATGAGGCCTCTTCTCTATATTTAGCTGTGGAGAGTCTGCTCCGCCAGTGTTTGGGTCATTTTCTGGGTTATTTACACTGATGTGGGTGTTATCGTGTATCCATGGGACAAGGTGAGTTAGTTTAGCATCTTCCCACTCTGCCATCTTCCCTGGAAGGCCACGTCCCTGTTGTCTTCCTGTGTATCTCAGGGTGTGTGGTATTTCTAAATGTGGTATTTCTAAATTCCATTTCTAAATGGAATAAATGGTATTCCAATCAGAATGACTACTATGGCACAGTTTTAAGGCAAAGAAGGAAAAACATTCTGTAAGGTCTTCTTCTCGCAGTTCATTGAGAGCAGTGGCCTCTGTGAGAAAGCATGTTGAAGTAGAGAATGGTGTTCAAAGGACTTAGTCCATATCTTAGCCCTTACATTATTGGGATGTTCGACTTAATGCTCTGGACCACTTAGCATCTTGCAGCCATAGATAACTTACCCATAAAAGGTAGGTTTCGGAATAGTTTTCCCAACTAATAAGTTGCATCAGTTAAACTAGTGAAACTAAAATCTGGTATCGGCAAAATTGTGCTGAAACACGTATATATTACTGATGATGTTAAAATTGACCCACTTGGGGGCACCTGGGTGGCTCAGTCGGTTGAGCGTCCGACTCCACCTCACTGTTCGTGAGTTCGAGCCCCACATCGGGCTCTGTGCTGTCACTGCAGAGTCCACATCGGATCCTCTGTTCCCCTCTTTTTCTGCCCTTCCTGTGCTCACACTCCCTCTCTCAAAAAAAAAAAAAAATTAAAAAAAATTGACCCATTTAGAGCAGTTTGGCAGAATATAAATATCAACAGCATTTGGCCTAGTCATTGGATTACTCACACTTAAATTTATGTTAAGAAAACTAATCAAAACTGAGCAAAACTATCACTAAAATACTCTTTTATAATAGTACATTATTTAACACCCATCCACAGAAAGGAAAAAAAAACCTAAATGCTCAGCAGTAGAGTCATACTCAATTAAGTTAGTGTCTCCATTAGATAGAACATTATGTGGCTATTAAAAATGGTGACTATGGGGGCGCCTGGGTGGCGCAGTCGGTTAAGCGTCCGACTTCAGCCAGGTCACGATCTCGCGGTCCGGGAGTTCGAGCCCTGTGTCAGGCTCTGGGCTGATGGCTCGGAGCCTGGAGCCTGTTTCTGATTCTGTGTCTCCCTCTCTCTCTGCCCCTCCCCCGTTCATGCTCTGTCTCTCTCTGTCCCAAAAATAAATAAAAAACGTTGAAAAAAAAAAATTAAAAAAAAAATGGTGACTATGGAGCCCATTTTACTACAAGAGTCAGCCAACTATGGCCAAGTTAGACCAAATTCATCCCACTGCCCATTTTTATAATAGATTTTTATAAACCTACTTTATTATTTACGTTTTATTTTTTTTAAGCTTTTAAATTTCGCAGGGGGCACCTGGGTGGCTCAGTCGGTTAAGTGGCCGACCCTTGGCTTCGGCTCAGGTCATGATCTCACGGTTTCATGAGTTCAAGGCCCACATCGGGCTCCTCACTGGCAGTGCGGTGCCTGCTTGGGATTCTCTGTCTCCCTCTCGCTCTGCCCCTCCCCCACTTGTGCTGTCTCTCAAAATAAATAAACTTTAAAAAATTAAAAAAAAGAATTTTAATAAAAAAAATTTGTTTAGGGGCACCTGGGTGGCTCAGTCCGTTAAGTGTCCGACTTTGGCTCAGGTCATGATCTCACGGTTTGTGGGTTCGAGCCCCACGTCGGGCTCTGTGCTGACGGCTCAGAGCCTGGAGCCTGCTTCGGATTCTGTGTCTCCCTCTGTCTCTGCCCCTTGCCCGCTCACACTCTGTCTCTGTCTCTCTCTCTCAAAAATAATCATTAAAAAAATTTTTTTTTTAAATTTTTAATGTTTTATTTTTCAGAGAGACAGAGAGAGAGAGAGAGAGAGAGAGAAAGAGAGAGAATAGGGGAGGGGCAGAGAGAAAGGGAGACACAGAGTCTGAAACAGGCTCCTGGCTCTGAGCTGTCAGCACAGAGCCCAACGTGGGGCTCGAACCCACCAACCATGAGATCATGACCTGAGCCGAAGTCAGACACTTAACTGACTGAGCCACCCAAGTGCCCCAAGATTTTTAATTTTTTTAAACTCATCTCTACATCTAAAGCAGGGCCCAAACTTACAACGCTAAGATCAAAATTTACATAATACTCCACTACCTGAGCCAGCCAGGCGCCCCTGTAAGTAACTGTTTATGGGACGACAGTGATGCCATTGCTCTCTGTATCTTCTTTGGTTGCTTTTATGCTGCAGTTGCTGTGACAGAGCCCGTGTGGTTGCACAATCTACAAGATTTACTTTATGTACCTTTACAGCAAGAGTTTGCTAACTCCAGACTTGGGAGATACTAACATCAAAAGGAAAGTGAAACCTTAATTTGCACGTACAGCGACAGTAACGGTAAAGTTTATTCTGTGTGCCCACCGAATATACATGTCCTGGCATCATGCAGATAAATAGACCCAACATTGATGTGGCTGGACTCTAGAGGTGAAATGAAAGTATTTATTTTTCTAAATCTGTTTGCTGTTCCTGTTTTATTTGTTCTATTTTTTAAATTATTTGTATATTTATTTAGAGAGAGGAGAGCAGGGGAGGGACAGAGAGAGAGAATCCCAAACGGGCTCTGCCTTGTCAGTGCAGAGCCCAACGCAGGGCTGTAACTCAGGAGTGACGAAATCACGACCTGAGCTGAAGGCAGACGCTTAACGCAGGTGCCCCTTTGCTGTTCCTGTTTTATTTTTTTTTTAATTTTTTTTTTCAACATTTATTTATTTTTGGGACAGAGAGAGACAGAGCATGAACGGGGGAGGGGCAGAGAGAGAGGGAGACACAGAATCGGAAACAGGCTCCAGGCTCTGAGCCATCAGCCCAGAGCCCGACGCGGGGCTCGAACCCACGGACCGCGAGATCGTGACCTGGCTGAAGTCGGACGCTTGACCGACTGCACCACCCAGGCGCCCCAACTGTTCCTGTTTTAAATGAACAAACCAACATTTTAATTGTGGCCTGGGTGCCGCGGCAAGAGGAGTGCCAGTATGGCGGCCTGTGGTAAGTACGCAGGGAGTGGCCGTTGCTGTTTGGGCCAGTGACCTGACCTTCCATGTGGCCCAGGTAGGACATGCTCACATTGACAGTGTTGCTTACCTGCCTTCAGGAGGTAGATATTTCTTTCCTCTGCTGCATCCCTAGACTCTAAGCAGTTGAAGGGTCCAGTAAAGCCCTGCTGACAGGAAGATCACGCTGTTACCCTGTCATCCAGACAGCCTGGCAGTTATGAGAGGAGCGAGATCATTTGTTTGACTTTACGCTGCATCGAGGCTTAAAAAGGGGTGCTTGCTCTTGGAACCTCTCAAAGCTTGGGACAGTCTGCAAGTTAGAGAAACCAAACTCATAGGGAGTGTGTTAATCTTTATTATTTTTTTCAAGTTTACTTATTTATTTTGAGGGGGAGTTGGAGAGGCAGAGAGGGAGAGAGAGAGAGAGAGGGAGAGAGAGAGAGAATCCCAAGCAGGCTCTGCATTGTCAGCAGTGAACCTGATGTGGGACTCGAACTCAAAAACCTATCGCATTTATAGTTTTCAATTTTTTTACATATGTGGCTAATGTCTGGCTCTTTGGCTAAAGTGCAGGCTTCATGTAAGCCTTCAAATATATTCATCGATTGAATGAGTGAATGAATAAATACTTAAATATTTTCGTATCGTAAAATACATCAAAATGTATACAGGGTTTTTTCTTTGTTTTTAAAGTTTACTTATTTTGAGAGGGAGAGATTTCACGAGCAGGGGAGGGGCAGAGAGAGAGCATCCCAAGCAGGCTCCGCGCTGTGAGCACAGAGCCCCATGTGGGGCTCGAACTCACAAACCGTGAGATCATGACCTGAGCTAAAACCAAGAGCCAGACACTTACCCGACTGAGCCACCCAAGCACCCGTGGAGTGTGTTAATGTTTAAAGCGGATGGCTCAAAAGCAAATCAGGAGAGTAGTTACCACCAGTGACGTGGGCAAGGTTCCTTTTAATCTCAGGGTAATACTGTGCTCTCTGTTACCAGCAGGAGGATTCTAGAGTCGTAAGGTTCCAAAGTGAGGAGAGACCTTCACCAAATCCGTCATTTCCTAGACCTCAGTTTCCCATCTGGAAAAATGAGGTCTGCATCAGAGGCATGCGCTCACCTGTGGCCAAAGTAGAATCACTTGAGAGTCAGAATTGTGGGGGTTGGAGGCAGGAAGGAGGAACTGGGACACCTTTTAACCACAGATTGTTTAAAATCCATCTGGATGACTCCGACGTGTATCCAGGGTTGAGGATGTTTGGGTTAAATGGTTTCTCAATTTCTTTGTGCTTGTGTTTTAGAATATACACATGTGTGCACACGTTGTGGGGGTATTAGTTTTATTTTGTCATCAAATGGCATACACGTGAATATGATTTTTGGAAATCAATAAAATAATGTGAGTATTCACTGAATACTCCCTATGTGCTAGACTTTTCATAAATATAAGCTCATTTATTCTTCCTAGCAACCCTGTTTGGTCGGTGCTGTCATTCATATTCTAGATGAGGAAACTGAGGCTCAGAGGCCGCACAGGTATAAAACTAGGTCTGTCTGACTCTTACGATGTGTTTTTTTTTTTTTCCATTATGCCATGCTGTGTGCCAGTAACTTCATTCGTTATTTCGTTGTGCAAAAAGAAAGTCCTCCTCTTTAGTAGCCAAGCTCATATGCTTATCATTTAAAATTGTGCAACTACAGATTATTTCAAACTTGTCAAGCACTGTCACTTGTCACGTATTTGGCTAACAGATTTTCCTATGGAGCCCTTCTTAGTTGATAAAAGAAATAATCATTCTTGGGGTACCTGGGTGGCTCAGCTGTCAAGCCCCCCCCCCCATCGGACTCTGAGCTGACAGTGCGGTCTGCTTGGAATTCTTTCTCTCTCCCTCTGTCTCTGCCCCTCCCCTACACACGTGTACTCGCTCTCTCTCAAAATAAATGAACGTGGAAAAAAAAAAGAAAAAAGAAAGAATCATTCTCATGCCTGCTTTGAGAGATCAGTATTAAAAATGAGTGGGTGGCCCATTGCCTTTCTAGATGTCAGGTACTAGAGTAGCGTATCAGGGATTTTCCCTCTCGTGAATAGCGTGCTTTTTTATTTGCGTATCTGCTGCAGTTGGCCAAGGATCAGGGGCACATGGTTGCTTCGATTGATCTTTTCTTTCTTTTTTTTTTTAATGTTTATTTATTTTTGAGAGCAAGAGACAGATGGAGCATGAATGGGGGAGGGGCAGAGAGAGAGAGAGAGAGAGAGAGAGACCCAGAATCCGAAGCAGGCTCCAGGTTCTGAGCCGTCGGCACAGACTTGACGCGGGGCTCCAACTCACAGACCGTGAGATCATGACCGGAGCCGAAGTTGGACGCTTAACCGACTGAGCCACCCAGGGGCCCTGAGCATATGCTTTTTCAATTGTGTTTCTTGTGAGACATCTTCCTCGTATGATCTATCTTTTCACGTTAAGAAAGCAGTGAAAAATGGTTTTAAAGGTATGAAAATGGACTTTGTCATTTGTACATTTGAATCAGATATGCATCAAGTGACATCTAGGTGACTACATGATGGGACCAGTGGGGTAAAATGAAAACCAGATACAGAATTTTGCCAGCTCCTGCTGCTGTAAAGGAACCTTAAAGAGTACACCTGGGACAATGATCAGGTGACCGTGTAATTTATCCTCCTGGATGAGATCCTTTCAAAAGTGAAAGTGGGGCCTCATAATAATTACCATTTGCTGTATCAGAATTCTAATGCTAAGTTAACGTGTACCTAAGTCGTCATGTCTTTTAGTTCTTTTTTTTTTTCTTTTTTTTTTTCTGAAATTTATTGACAAATTGGTTTCCATACAACACCCAGTGCTCATCCCAAAAGGTGCCCTCCTCAATACCCATCACCCACCCTCTCCTCCCTCCCACCCCCCATCAACCCTCAGTTTGTTCTCAGTTTTTAACAGTCTCTTATGCTTTGGCTCTCTCCCATTCTAACCTCTTTTTTTTTTTTTTTCCTTCCCCTCCCCCATGGGTTCCTGTTAAGTTTCTCAGGATCCACATAAGAGTGAAACCATATGGTATCTATCTTTCTCTGTATGGCTTATTTCACTTAGTATCACACTCTCCAGTTCCATCCACGTTGCTACAAAAGGCCATATTTCATTTTTTCTCATTGCCATGTAATATTCCATTGTGTATATAAACCACAATTTCTTTATCCATTCATCAGTTGATGGACATTTAGGCTCTTTCCATAATTTGGCTATTGTTGAGAGTGCTGCTATGAACATTGGGGTACAAGTGGCCCTATGCATCAGTGCTTCTGTATCCCTTGGATAAATTCCTAGCAGTGCTATTGCTGGGTCATAGGGTAGGTCTATTTTTAATTTTCTGAGGAACCTCCACACTGCTTTCCAGAGCGGCTGCACCAATTTGCATTCCCACCAACAGTGCAAGAGGGTTCCCGTTTCTCCACATCCTCTCCAGCATCTATAGTCTCCTGATTTGTTCATTTTGGCCACTCTGACTGGCGTGAGGTGATACCTGAGTGTGGTTTTGATTTGTATTTCCCTGATAAGGAGCGACGCTGAACATCTTTTCATATGCCTGTTGGCCATCCGGATGTCTTCTTTAGAGAAGTGTCTATTTATGTTTTCTGCCCATTTCTTCACTGGGTTATTTGTTTTTTGGGTGTGGAGTTTGGTGAGCTCTTTATAGATTTTGGATACTAGCCCTTTGTCCGATATGTCATTTGCGAATATCTTTTCCCATTCCGTTGGTTGCCTTTTAGTTTTGTTGGTTGTTTCCTTTGCTGTGCAGAAGCTTTTTATCTTCATAAGGTCCCAGGAATTCACTTTTGCTTTTAATTCCCTTGCCTTTGGGGATGTGTCGAGTAAGAGATTGCTATGGCTGAGGTCAGAGAGGTCTTTTCCTGCTTTCTCCTCTAAGGTTTTGATGGTTTCCTGTCTCACATTTAGGTCCTTTATCCATTTTGAGTTTATTTTTGTGAATGGTGTGAGAAAGTGGTCTAGTTTCAACCTTCTGCATGTTGCCGTCCAGTTCTCCCAGCACCATTTGTTAAAGAGGCTGTCTTTTTTCCATTGGATGTTCTTTCCTGCTTTGTCAAAGATGAGTTGGCCATACGTTTGTGGGTCTAGTTCTGGGGTTTCTATTCTATTCCATTGGTCTATGTGTCTGTTTTGGTGCCAATACCATGCTGTCTTGATGATGACAGCTTTGTAGTAGAGGCTAAAGTCTGGGATTGTGATGCCTCCTGCTTTGGTCTTCTTCTTCAAAATTCCTTTGGCTATTCGGGGCCTTTTGTGGTTCCATATGAATTTTAGGATTGCTTGTTCTAGTTTCGAGAAGAATGCTGGTGCAATTTTGATTGGGATTGCATTGAATGTGTAGATAGCTTTGGGTAGTATTGACATTTTGACAATATTTATTTTTCCAATCCGTGAGCAGGGAATGTCTTTCCATTTCTTTAAATCTTCTTCAATTTCCTTCATAAGCTTTCTATAGTTTTCAGCATACAGATCCTTTACATCTTTGGTTAGATTTATTCCTAGGTATTTTATGCTTCTTGGTGCAGTTGTGAATGGGATCAGTTTCTTTATTTGTCTTTCTGTTGCTTCATTGTTAGTGTATAAGAGTGCAACTGATTTCTGTACATTGATTTTGTATCCTGCAACTTTGCTGAATTCCTGTATCAGTTCTAGCAGACTTTTGGTGGAGTCTATCGGATTTTCCATGTATAATATCATGTCATCTGCAAAAAGCGAAAGCTTGACTTCATCTTTGCCAATTTTGATGCCTTTGATTTCCTTTTGTTGTCTGATTGCTGATGCTAGAACTTCCAGCACTATGTTAAACAGCAGTGGTGAGAGTGGGCATCCCTGTCGTGTTCCTGATCTCAGGGAAAAAGCTCTCAGTTTTTCTCCGTTGAGGATGATGTTAGCTGTGGGCTTTTCATAAATGGCTTTTATGATCTTTAAGTATGTTCCTTCTATCCCGACTTTCTCAAGGGTTTTTATTAAGAAAGGGTGCTGGATTTTGTCGAAGGCCTTTTCTGCATCGATTGACAGGATCATATGGTTCTTCTCTCTTTTTTTGTTAATGTGATGTATCACGTTGATTGATTTGCGAATGTTGAACCAGCCCTGCATCCCAGGAATGAATCCCACTTGATCATGGTGAATAATTCTTTTTATATGCCGTTGAATTCGATTTGCTAGTATCTTATTGAGAATTTTTGCATCCATATTCATCAGGGATATTGGCCTGTAGTTCTCTTTTTTTACTGGGTCTCTGTCTGGTTTAGGAATCAAAGTAATACTGGCTTCATAGAATGAGTCTGGAAGTTTTCCTTCCCTTTCTATTTCTTGGAATAGCTTGAGAAGGATAGGTATTATCTCTGCTTTAAACGTCTGGTAGAACTCCCCTGGGAAGCCATCTGGTCCTGGACTCTTATTTGTTGGGAGATTTTTGATAACCGATTCAATTTCTTCGCTGGTTATGGGTCTGTTCAAGCTTTCTATTTCCTCCTGATTGAGTTTTGGAAGAGTGTGGGTGTTCAGGAATTTGTCCATTTCTTCCAGGTTGTCCAATTTGTTGGCATATAATTTTTCATAGTATTCCCTGATGATTGTTTGTATCTCTGAGGGATTGGTTGTAATAATTCCATTTTCATTCATGATTTTATCTATTTGGGTCATCTCCCTTTTCTTTTTGAGAAGCCTGGCTAGAGGTTTGTCAATTTTGTTTATTTTTTCAAAAAACCAACTCTTGGTTTCGTTGATCTGCTCTACAGTTTTTTTAGTTTCTATATTGTTTATTTCTGCTCTGATCTTTATTATTTCTCTTCTTCTGCTGGGCTTAGGCTGCCTTTGCTGTTCTGCTTCTAGTTCCTTTAGGTGTGCTGTTAGATTTTGTATTTGGGATTTTTCTTGTTTCTTGAGATAGGCTGGATTGCAATGTATTTTCCTCTCAGGACTGCCTTTGCTGCGTCCCAAAGCATTTGGATTGTTGTATTTTCATTTTCGTTTGTTTCCATATATTTTTTAATTTCTTCTCTAATTGCCTGGTTGACCCACTCATTCGTTAGTAGGGTGTTCTTTAACCTCCATGCTTTTGGAGGTTTTCCAGACTTTTTTCTGTGGTTGATTTCAAGCTTCATAGCATTGTGGTCTGAAAGTAAGCATGGTATAATTTCAATTCTTGTAAACTTATGAAGGGCTGTTTTGTGACCCAGTATATGATCTATCTTGGAGAATGTTCCATGTGCACTCGAGAAGAAAGTATATTCTGTTGCTTTGGGATGCAGAGTTCTAAATATATCTGTCAAGTCCATCTGATCCAATGTCTCATTCAGGGCCCTTGTTTCTTTATTGACCGTGTGTCTAGATGATCTATCCATTTCTGTAAGTGGTGTATTAAAGTCCCCTGCAATTACCACATTCTTATCAATAAGGTTGCTTATGTTTATGAGTAATTGTTTTATATATTTGGGGGCTCCGGTATTCGGTGCATAGACATTGATAATTGTTAGCTCTTCCTGATGGATAGACCCTGTAACTATTATATAATGTCCTTCTTCATCTCTTGTTACAGCCTTTAATTTAAAGTCTAGTTTGTCTGATATAAGTATGGCTACTCCAGCTTTCTTTTGGCTTCCAGTCGCATGATAAATAGTTCTCCATCCCCTCACTCTCAATCTAAAGGTGTCCTCAGGTCTAAAATGAGTCTCTTGTAGACAGCAAATCGATGGGTCTTGTTTTTTTATCCATTCTGATACCCTATGTCTTTTGGTTGGCGCATTTAATCCATTTACATTCAGTGTTATTATAGAAAGATACGGGTTTAGAGTCATTGTGATGTCTGTATGTTTTATGCTTATAGTGATGTCTCTGGGACTTTGTCTCACAGGGTCCCCCTTAGGATCTCTTGTAGGGCTGGTTTAGTGGTGACAAATTCCTTCAGTTTTTGTTTGTTTGGGAAGACCTTTATCTCTCCTTCTATTCTAAATGACAGACTTGCTGGATAAAGGATTCTTGGCTGCATATTTTTTCTGTCTAGCACCCTGAAAATCTCGTGCCAATTCTTTCTGGCCTGCCAAGTTTCAAAAGAGAGATCAGTCACGAGTCTTATAGGTCTCCCTTTATATGTGAGGGCACGTTTACCCCTTGCTGCTTTCAGAATTTTCTCTTTATCCTTGTATTTTGCCAGTTTCACTATGATATGTCGTGCAGAAGATCGATTCAAGTTACGTCTGAAGGGAGTTCTCTGTGCCTCTTGGATTTCAATGCCTTTTTCCTTCCCCAGTTCAGGGAAGTTCTCAGCTATTATTTCTTCAAGTACCCCTTCAGCACCTTTCCCTCTCTCTTCCTCCTCTGGGATACCAATTATGCGTATATTATTTCTTTTTAGTGTATCACTTAATTCTCTAATTTTCCCCTCATACTCCTGGATTTTTTTATCTCTCTTTTTCTCAGCTTCCTCTTTTTCCATAACTTTATCTTCTAGTTCACCTATTCTCTCCTCTGCCTCTTCAAGCCGAGCTGTGGTGGTTTCCATTTTGTTATGCATTTCGTTTAAAGCGTTTTTCAGCTCCTCGTGACTGTTCCTTAGTCCCTTGATCTCTGTAGCAAGAGATTCTCTGCTGTCCTGTATGCTGTTTTCAAGCCCAGTGATTAATTTTATGACTATTATTCTAAATTCACTTTCTGTTATATCATTTAAATCCTTTTTGATCAGCTCATTAGCTGTTGTTATTTCCTGGAGATTCTTCTGAGGGGAGTTCTTCCGCTTGGTCATTTTGGATAGTCCCTGGCGTGGTGAGGACCTGCAGGGCACTTCCCCTGTGCTGTGGTGTATACCTGGAGTTGGTGGGCGGGGCCGCAGTCAGACCTGATGTCTGCCCCCAGCCCACCGCTGGGGCCACAGTCAGACTGGTGTGTGCCTTCTCTTCCCCTCTCCTAGGGGCGGGATTCACCGTGGGGTGGTGTGGCTCGTCTGGGCTACTTGCACCCTGCCAGGCTTGTGATGCTGGGGATCTGGCATATTAGCTGGGGTGGGTAGGCAAGGTGCACGGGGGCAGGAGGGGCAGGCTTAGATCGCTTCTCCTTAGGTGATCCACTTCAGGAGGGGCCCTGTGGCAGCGGGAGGGAGTCAGATCCGCTGCCGGAGGTTTGGCTCCGCAGAAGCGCAGAGTTGGGTGTTTGCGCGGAGCGAGCAAGTTCCCTGGCAGGAACCGGTTCTCTTTGGGATTTCGGCTGGGGGATGGGCGGGGGAGATGGCGCTGGCGAGCGCCTTTGTTCCCCACCAAACTGAGCTCTGTCGTCAGGGGGCTCAGCAGCTCTCCCTCCCTTTGTCCTCCAGCCTTCCCGCTTTCCGAGCAGAGCTGCTAACTTATGTCCTCCCAGACGCTAAGTCGCGCTTGTTGTGGGAACACAGTCCGTCAGGCCCCTCCGCTTTTGCCAGCCAGACTCGGGGGCTCTGCTTGGCCGGCGAGCCGCCCCTCCGCCCCGGCTCCCTCCCGCCAGTCCGTGGAGCGCGCACCGCCTCGCCGCCCTTCCTACCCTCTTCCGTGGGCCTCTCGTCTGCGTTTGGCTCCGGCGACTCCGTTCTGCTAATCCTCTGGCGGTTTTCTGGGTTATTTAGGCAGGTGTAGATGGAATCTAAGTGATCAGCAGGACGTGCGGTGAGCCCAGCGTCCTCCTAAGCCGCCATCTTCGATTCTATCTGTCTTTTAGTTCTAATTCAACCAACATTTATTAATTATCTACGCTGTGCTAGGTTCTGTGATGGGTGTTGTATACAGTCTTGGAGTATCGGTCCAGTACTAGAAGGTAAACCCACCGCTGGATGGACAGCGACATAAGTATCCACTCTTGTAATTTGGATGGTAGTAAAGATACGAGGGCTCTCTGGGAGTATAACGAAGGTGATAAATTGTGATCCAAATGTGGAATGGAGGAGGAGAGGGTTATGAAAGATTCGAAATGGTTCAGCTGAATCTTGAAGGATGAAGGTTTGGTTGAAAATAGGACATTTGTGGGCACCTGAGTGGCTCAGTGGGTTGAGCATCCGAGTATTGATTTCGGCTCAGGTCATGATCTCATGGTTCATGAGTTCGACCCCTGCGTCGGGCTCTGTGCTGACAGCACAGAACCTGCTTGGGCTTCTGTCTCCCTCTCTCTTCACCTCCCCTACCTGTTAAAAATAAATAAACATTTAAAAAAAGAAAGAAGAAGGGACCTTTAAGACAGTGGGCAAAGCATAGGTGACGGCACTTGGGTGTGAAGGTACGTGGGAATTAGGAGAAAGTAGGGTGCATTTGTGTGGCTGGAATATGGAGAGCATAGGAAAACAGAGTGACAAATGAGGCCTGAAAAGTTGGTTATGAGCAAGATTGTGAGGGCTTTATCAGCTTAAGGGCCTCTCCATGAGAAGAAAAAACAGAATACTCCTCATATAAGTCACTCAAAAAGAGAACCGGATAATAACATGAGCAAAGTAAATTTCAGTGCTTTCCCCAAGCAACAAGTCGTCACCTACTTTTTTTCATTTATGAAACCCGTATGACTCATATTGTGGTCCTCTGAGCAGCAGTGGACGCTTCACTTGCAGGCTTCTTAGCAATGCCAGTTCCTGGCCCCCAGTCTCAGCTATCATATCCAGATCTCTGGTGATGGGATGCAAGAAACTGCTTTCACTAGCTCTCCAAGGGCATTCTTACGCATATTAGAGCGTGAGAGCCACTGCATTCCAGCTGGAGTTGAGTTGAATTAGGTACAGTCTCAACACTTGATGGTTGAAACTAACATCTAAATGAAAACTCCTCTCTGCGAATCAAGCCACAAACTGATGCCACCGTCAGCTAAGGTGAATGCTTTGCCGCTAAGTGTTCCATGACTTGAATACTAAGAATTTAAGATACGTTCCAAAGTTTTCCAGAGAAACATGGGACTTGCTTCTTAGCATCTAAAGCAAACATTTGTTTCATTGTGTGTAGGTTTTCAGTACAGCTTGAGTTTGTCTCCAAATCCTGGCGAGGATTTGGAAGAAAGCTATACTTATGTAGGTTTTATCTTTTTAATAGCCTGGTTTACATTTTCTGCCTTTGTGATATGTTCATCCATTCGGAAACATTTAAGCGCTTGATAATTAATCCTCAGCCATGGGCAGTTATTATTTTTTATCATGAAATAGTTCAAATGTACCGAAATACCCATGCAGATATAACCTGTTGTCATTTTGTTGTAAGAAATATTTTAATGTATATGAAGTCAGACACCAAGAAGTAAAGAATAGAAAGGATAGAAAAGGAGTAATTTTTGAGGCTATAAGGCCTGAATATTTTCGAGTACTGCTGAAAGTCATGAATCCTCGGCTGTCGGAGACACAGGAAAACATAGTGGGAGATATATTCACACACTGTTGTGAAAACCAGAGACAAAGAGATCAAAATCCACGACCAAGAAAACAAGATGGACTGATGTTTGTGAGAGTTGAGAAAAACCAGTCAACAACACACACCTGTACACGCCTGGTCAAACCATCTTACGAGCGTGTGGGAAAAATAAAGGCATGTGACATAAAACTGAGAGAGTATACAAACGGTCTTCATTGAAGAAACTTGTGAGTAATTTATTCAAGCAGAAGACATACTCTGGAAGGAACATCTGAGATGCGAGAAAGAGTAGTGAAGAAGTAAATTATGAGATAAATAGGTAAAACTAAATAAAATGTTTCTGTATGAAATGCCACCAAATATTATATAAAATGTTTTGATATATAGTCATTTTCTTACCATTTGGTTAGAAATCGCGTTGTGATTTATCTCAGTAGTTATTTAGGGGTGTACACTTATATGTGTATGTTGAGCTTCTATTGTTGATTTCTAATCTAATTGTGTTAGATGTTTTTGTCTGTAGGATATCAATTCTTTGAAAATTAAAGTCCTTTATGTATCAGTTATGCTTCAGTGGCACTCAAGATCTAGGAAACAGGGGCACCTGGGAGGCACCTCCCTCCCTCTCTCTCTGTCTTTTTCAAAATAAATAAAGACACTTAAAAAAAAAAAGACCTGAAAAACAGAAGGCACACTCAACTGAGATTTTGACAAAAATTTTCTTGAGTAAGTTGAGAGAGGTCGGGCACTTGGGGACTATCAACAGTGAGAAGGGACTATCAAAGTCAGTCTCCGAACTTCATGGGACAAAGGGAGGAAACAAGCATTGCTGGAAACCAGTGAGGTGTAGAGCAGTGGAAATGGGACGGTCGCTGTGAACATACAGGTGCTTTGTAAGAAGCTGAAGTCTTAGAAGGTCACTGCTCCTGCCAGAACTGTGGCACCCACCCAGGCAGAGAGAGGACAGAGGAAAGTTACCGTGATCACTGTTCATGTTCTCCGGTCTCCTGCCAGTACCTCCCATTAGCCATACCTAACAGGGAGCCAGAAGAGCCCGGGTCATGCAGCTTATAGGAGTTACCGCTTAGGGCATACAGCAAAGGAGAGAAAAGCAGAGAATAAATGGCAGAGAGGAGCAAAGCTCCTCTGGAAAACCAGCAGATTTCGAGATGTGACGTGACATATTCGCGTATGTCCTGTCTCTGGTCAAAAAGGAATATTCGTGTATCAGTCACGGCCCATCTAGGAAAACAGAGATCACTCGAAGTATTTTACAGAGAGCAAATTTAATACAGAGAATTGGTTGGCCAGTGATATCAGTGCAGAGAAACCAAACGGGAAGGGGAAGCAGTTGAGATTAGCAATAGCAGGAGCTGCATCACATTAAGGTCTGGAGAGTCAGAGTAGAATCAGAAACCAGCAACCAGGCCATCTTTATGAAACTAGACTGCTCTGCCGGGGACATAAAGCTTAGTGGTTTTAATAATTTTTTTATCTTAATAATTCTTGGTGAATTGTTCCTTTTATCATTATGTTCTGTCTCTGTTTCTGTGAATATCCCTTATGTAAATTATTTGCATTTGGTATTTATATTTTTTACAGCTTTTTTGGTCAGCATTTCCCTTTCCTATTTTTGCTTTACTTTTGAACTTTGTGTGACATGTCTGTTTCTTTAAATTATTTTAATCTAATGTGACAGTCTGTCAGTGGGTAAATCCAATCAATTACATTTGTTTTGATTGCTATTATTTTCAGGTTTTATTCTTAAAAAAAATGTTTTTAATGTTTAAAATTTTTGAGAGAGACAGACAGAGCATGAGTGGGGGAGGGGCAGAGAGGAAGGGAGACACAGAATCGGAAGCGGGCTCCAGGCTCCCAGCCGTCAACACAGAGCCCGACGCGGGGCTCGAACTCACCAATGGGGAGATGATGACCTGAGCCGAAGTTGGATGCTCAACCGACCAAGCCGCCCAGGTGCCCCTTTCAGGGTTTTTTTCTTATCACAAATTTTACTTGGTCAAATGCAGTGATCACAGTCTTTGCATTTTTGTGTCTGAGACAGTATTTAGTGCTGACCTTACCATTCACATGAGGGGCTGTAATTGACATTCTTCAATAAGATCCTGTCTTCATTTAGCATTAAAAGAAAAAGGACAGGGCTCCTGGGTGGCTCTGTGGGTTGAGCATTGTACTCTTTTTTTTTTTTTAATTTTTTTTATGTTTTATTTTATATTTGAGAGAGAGAGAGAGTGAGGGAGAGAGAGAGAGAGAGAGAGAGTGAGCAGGGGAGGGGCAGAGAGATGGAGACAGAATCTGAAGCAGGCTCCAGGCTCCAAGCTGTCAGCACAGAGCTGGACGCAGGGCTTGAACCGATGAGCAGTGAGATCATGACCTCAACTGAAGTCAGACACTTAAGCGACTGAACCACCCAGGCGCCCCAGCATCAGACTCTTGATTTCAGCTCAGGTCATGATCCCAGAGTCATAAGATTGAGTCCCATGTCGGACTCTACACTGAGAGTAGAGCCTGCTTAACATTCTCTCTCTCTCCCTCTGCCCCTCTCCCCACTCACGTTCTCTCTCTCTCAAATAAAAATAAAATAAAAAGAAAGACCCATAGAAATTGCATCCTAAATCCCTGTTCTCCTTTGATTGGTTGGGTGGAATGGTTGATGGTGAATTTGGATTATTCTAAGTGTAGTGGGCATCCAATCAGAATAGGTGAGAATATGGAAATGACATGTTCTAGTTTCAGAGATGAAAGGATCAGTCTGGCTGAAGTGTCAATAGACCATGGGACTAGAGTGAGAAGTAAGGAAACCAGTTATCCCCATGTAAGATGATGGTAGGTTGGGCTAAGGGGAAGGAATGGAAACAGGGAGAGTAGTTAAGAGATTTTTGCGGTAAACCAGACAAGAGATTATGGTGGTTTGGACAAGCAGTTCAAGGTACTGAAAAATTAGAGACAGAAGGAGAAGGAAAGAAAGAGAAATCAGGGATATCTCCAGAGTTTTTGGCCTGAGAAGGATGGAATCCTTGGCCTGCTGGAATCAGAAGACTAGGGATGGAGTTAAGTTTTGGTAGAATATCAAAAATTAAGTTGTGACCATACTCATTTTGAGATGTCAGTTAGACAGTCAGTGAAGATGTTGGTGTAGGATGTAAAATATCCTAGCATGGAGGTAAGGACAGAAGCGTGGACTGGGGATAGACATTTGGTGTTTAAAGCCAAGGGAAGAGTGGTGATAGAAAAGAGATCAGCTGACTGAGCCCTGGAGCATGACAGTCAAAAAAGTTCAACGAGAAGAAAGCAACTGGTAGAGGAAACTTTGAAGTCAGAGAGGAGAAAAGCCCAGGGTGTCTGCTTCCTGGAGGCCAAGTGAAGAAATATAGTAAGAGGGGCGCCTGGGTGGCTCAGTCGGTCAAGCATCCAACCTCGGCTCAGGTCATGATCTCCCTGTTCGTGAGTTCGAGCCCCCCGTTGGGCTCTGTGCCGACAGCTCGGAGCCTGGAGCCTGCTTCGGGTTCTGTGTCTCCCTCTCTCTCTGCCCCTCCCCTGCTCACACTCTGTGTCTCTCTTTCTCTCAAAAATAAAAACATTTTTAAAAAATCTAAAAAAATAAGTGTAATATGGAAAGGGAGGGGGTGTTTGTTATAATCCAATCTACCTATAGGTCAAATAAGATGACGACTGAAAATTGGTCCTGGGATTTATAACATGAAGGTCATTTTGAACAGGACAAGATCAACTTTGGTGGAGATAGGGGTGAAAGCCTGACTTGTAGGGGGTTTAAGAGGGGAAATCAGAAGATGAATTAGAGGCGGGATGTGTAGAGAAATGTTTCCAAAGGTTTTGCTGCAAATGGAAACATAGAAATGAGGAGATAACTGGCAGGGGAATTAAGGTCAGAAGGTTTGTGTTGTTTATTTTGCAAAATCAGAGAAACGACAGTATGTTTGATTACGTGCTGATGGGAATAGTCTACTAGAAAGGGGGAAAGGCAAGAGTAAGAGGGGAGAACTGCTGGAGTGATGTCCTTTAATAGGGAAGAAGGGATGTGATCCAGGGCACTTTTGGAGGTATTGGCCTTCATCCGGGCAAAGATACTGCATCTGTAGCAACGAGGGCTGGTAGACAGCCTGCGAAGGTGTGACTAAATCCCTCCGTCAATTATAACACCAGAAAGTTCTCAAATGTTTCATCACATGGTCTGCTCTGAAATTCCCCATGCCTACAGTTGATTAGGGAAAGTCTAGCTTCTAGACACTGTAGCTGGAGGCCTAATTAGCTCCTAAGAACATACTGGGTACCTCATGAGGCTGCTGCTGATTCAAGTGGGCCAGAGTGCAGGAGTGACCCCCCACAACACCCTGCTTTCAGTCTTCGGATTTCAGCTCCTCTGGATTCTTCCTTCTACCCTAGGCGAGGCCCGCAGTGCCGTTATTTTAGAGCATGAATCACTTCAATTAGATGTATTTAATGTTGTATTCAAGAATATCCTTTTAATCCTAACGCTTGCATTTTCAAACGAAAGCCAGTGAAGTATTTTGTGATTTTTATAGCAAAACCGTATTATTTTTTTCTTAGTGAATGAAATGAAATTGCAGCACATTGTATGTTCATCTGTTTTTATATTTTCTGTCACAGTATTAGCTCATTTAATTATTCACAAATATAACAATACAGCTCTTTTAAACCTTGTAAATCAAACATATAAATGGTCTAAGAGTTATGATCTGACAGAGCAATGCTTCTTAGTATAATTTATAATTTGACGGTAATGAAATTCATAAATAGGAATAGCATTGATAAAACAGGCAGGAAAAAAACCTAACTTATAATGACCAGTTACGATAAGAAAATAGCTCTTTGAGTTGTTAAAAGTTGATAATAGCTTAATTGGAAGCTATTAAATCTGAGAAATAATCTTTCAATCTTCTTAACCTTTAAATTAAATATTTCCAATACCAATGCTTGCCTGCCTAGAGTAGTTGTATAAGAAGAATTCCAATTATTTTACCATAATAATCCATTTCTCCACAATAATTGTTTCAAATTACCATTGTTAAAAGTTTTGGGGGAAAACCAGTAGTTCTACTCCTAGGTACATAGCTAAGACAAATGGAATCAGACGTCTGCACTGAAACTTGTATATGAGTGTTCACAGAAATATTTTTCATAGTTGCCCCAAAGGAGAAACAACCCAAATTTCTATCAGCTGATGAATGGATGAGCAAATAGGGTCTGTCCAGCGGAATATTACAACAATAAAAAGGAATGGAGTACTGATCCGTGCTACAGTGTGGATGAACCTTGAAAATGTTATGCTAAGTAAGAGAAGCCAGACCCCAAAGGCCACATATTATATGATTTTCTTCATTTTCCATTTATTTATTTATTTATTTATTTATTTATTTATTTATTTTTGAGCAAAGAGGAAAGGTTATTAAAGTGAGAGTATGCTCTCCGAGATGCGAGAGGGGGCAAGCTCACGGGAGAGCTGTGCGTCCTAGGGTTTGGGTTTGTTTTATCGACAGCTGTTAACTAGGGGATGGAATATTTATTACTTGGGGAGGAGATTTCTTTTATTAATTAATTAATTAATTTATGTGACATGAATTGATTTTTACTGGATAAATTGGCCCAGAATTTTCTATATATACAAGGGGCATTCCCATTTAATATTAACACATGCTTAGCCATATTTTTTCAAAATTTATTTTCAAGTTAGTTAACATACAGTGTGGTATTGGTTTCAGGAGTAGAACCCAGTGATTTGTCACTTACGTATAACACCCAGTGCCCGTCCCAAAAAAGTGCCCTCCTTAATGCCCATCGCCCATTTAGCCCATCCCCCCATCTACCTCCCCTCGAGTAACCCTCCATTTTGTAATCTGTATTTAAGAGTCTGTTATGGTTTGCCTCCCTCTCTGTTTTTATCTAATTTTTCCTTCCCTTCCCCAGGTGCATCTGTTAAGTTTCTCAAATTGCACATATGAGTGAAATCATGATATCTGTCTTTCTCTGACTGACTTATTTGGCCTTGCATCATACACTCTAGTTCAATCCACGTTGTTGCAAATGGCAAGATTTCGTTCTTTTTGATCACCGAGTAGTATTCCATTGTGTGTATATACCACATCTTATTTATCCATTCATCTGTCAGTGGACATTTGGGCTCTTTCCATACTTTGGCTACTATTGATAGTGCTGCTATAAACATGGGGGGGTGCATGTGTCCCTTTGAAACAGCACACCTGTATCCATTGGATAAATAACCTAGTAGTGCAATTGCTGGGTCGTAGCGTAGTTCTATTTTTAGCTTTTTGAGGAACCTCCATACTGTTTTCCAGAGGGGCTGCACCAGTTTGCATTCCCACTAGCAGTGCAAGAGGGTTCCTCTTATATGAGATTCTTCATATGAAATGTCCAAAATAGGCAATGTGTACCGATAGAAAGGAGATTGCACAGTGGTTGAATGTGATGAAGACAGAGAGGGGACTGGGAATGGGTGGTGACTGCTATTGCGTATGAAGGTTTTTGGGAGAGCGATGAAATGTTTTAACATTAGATATTGGTGACAGTTGCAAAACTCTGTAAATATATTAAAAACCACTAAATTGTAGACTTGAAAGGAGAGAATTTTATGGTATACAAATTATATCTTAATACAATTTTTAAAAAAAATGTTAGCTTAAGGGGTGCCTATCTAGCTCCGTCGGTAGAGCATGAGACTCTTGGTCTCGGGGTCATAAGTTCGAGCCCCACGTTGGGCGTAGAGAGTTTACTTTAAAAAATTAGCTTCAGAAGACAGCATGGAAGTTGAAGAGTCACTTAAAACCACTTTCCAAGTAAGTTCAGAAGTTTTCTTTCCATTCTACTCTTTAAAAAAACATAGCCAGTGTATGACTCACTGTGAAAAACAATAATGAGGTAAAAGAAGAAGCATTTTCCATCATTTTTCTGTTATACCAAGTAACTACCAAAAGGTTGATTAAAGGTCAAAGGAGCACTGTATTTATAGAAATATTTTTTAAACTGCTTGAAATCCCAGACAATAAGTGTTGATTGTACCAGCAGACCAGCACAGATGGATATGAAAAAGCGCCATTGCAATGTCAACTCAATATTTGGAAATTTCTCTGTAGAATAGAGTGATTTCTTCTTCTTGTGTTTAGCCTTTTCTCCAAGTAGAAACAACTATGGGAGCTGTACAGTACGTTCTCTTGTGGGTGCGCCTGTGAGAGCCACAGGGATTGAAGGGGAAATGCTGACGTAATGGCACACGAGTCCGCCAAGCTACTGGTGACCCAGACGAGTGTCTCTGACCAGATGGTTCAACCAAGACATTCCAAAATGTCATATCCCTATTCCTCCACAGAAGTATTCACGTTTCTTGTTTTTAATGTTTATTTATTTATTTTGAGAGAGAGAGAGAGAGAGAGAGAGAGAGTACATGAACAGGGGAGGGGCAGAGAGAGGGAGAGAGAGAATACCAAGCAGGCTCCATGCTGTCAGCACAGAGCCCAACGTGGGCTCAGATTCATGAATCGTGAGATCATGACCTGAACTGAAACCCAAGAGTTGATGCTTACCTGACTGTGCCCCCGAGGCACCCAAGAGCTGTCATCCCTTCAACTGAAGAATTCGAGGTATTGAAAAGATAAAGAAGCTGACTGAGTATACCTCTAAAAAGCTGCTTTTACCTGGATGGTAAATTGTGCTTCCTAGTTTACACAGCACACTCAACAGCCGTTACCTTAGGAGTCTCTTGACAAACCTTGATTTTGGTAGAATTTGTTCCCTTTTGTCTGTTGTGCAGACGTGGAAATAATCTCAGTGGATGGAACTCACTTGGGGTCCCATGTCTCCTGGTGTCTTAGCCCCAAATTGGACCTTTGTTACTGACTCCTTGGCAAGGTTGCTTTCATTGCCCAGGGCTGCCGTCATCACCCAGGGCCTCATGAATAAGCCCTCCAGGACTGCTTTGGTGAGGAAGTTGCTTCTGATCTTCTGCCATCACAGGTCCTGATAGAGCACTCATGCTATCAGGCTCAAATGATCCCAATTCCTCCCTCGATCTCTTTGCATGCATATAATTTCTCCAGATATGTATTGTGTGTTGCATGATCGCTCCCACTATTATGATCTCCTGTCTACTTAGTACTTCCATCTCTATCCTTCCTCTCCCTAGGGGAGGCATCGAAGCAAAGTAGTCAAAAGCATCGACTCTGACGTCAGGACACCAATTTTATAGCCTGGTTTTGTCACTTAACTAACTCCGTGACCTTGAACACATGACTTAACCTAGTTGGGGCTCACCTTTTTTTGTTTTAAATTTAAGTTTATTTATTTTTGAGACAGGGAAAGAGAGCATGTGTGTGTGAGCGAGTGGGGGAGGGGCAGAGAGAGAGAGAGGGAGAGGGAGAATCCCAAGCGGGCTCCACACTGCCGGCATAGAGCCCGATGTAGGGTTTGAACCCACAAACTATGAGATCGTGACCTGAGCCAAAATCAAGAGTTGGACGCTTAACTGACTGAGCCACCCAGGCATGGGGCTTGGTTTTGTTATATGTCGTATAGAGACAGGAACCTAAGTCCCCATCAAATGTTTGGAATATTTAAATGTAGGGTGGCAGTCTAATTCATCATCCACAGAAGGCCCCAGGTGCAAACGGGATTGCTGTGGGCATCACTGACATATGGCACCCTACGTAAATGAAACAATGCAGGGAATGGGACTGGCACGCTACGTGGCTCGTACCCAGGCTGTCACGCATGCTGTTGTTCTCTCTGATTCAGACGCTCTCCCCCCACTCTTCCCCAGCTGGCCCCTTCAGGTCACAGTTTAAATGCCACTTCTTCGGTGTATCTGTCCCTGACCACCCTATCTAGATCATTCTTCACTTTTATAGACCTTACTGCAATTTGAACCTATGCATGTTTGTTGATTGCCTCTTCTTCCTCTTCTGCTGGAAGCTCCATCAGTGCGGAGAGCATATTTTTTTTCATTCAACGTTGTATTCCCAGGGGCTAGCTTAATGCTTGGTAGGCATTCAAATAATTTATAAAGTGGATGAATGAATGTGTGATTATTAACTCCTTTTCTGTATACTAGTGGTTCTCAATTAGGTTGATTTTGCCCTCCAGGGAACACTTGGCAATATCCAGAGACATTCTGGGATATCACAACTGGGATGGGGGTGCTCCCGGCACCTAGTGGGTACAGGCCAGTATGCTGCTGAACATCTTACACAACGCACAGGACAGCTTCCCACAGCAAAGAATCACCCAACCCAAAGTGTCAATAGTTGAGGAACCCTACCCTATACCTAGTGACGTAAGGGCTTTTATGACCCTAGGTGGGTGCCAAAATAATGGCTGTACTGAAAGTTATTTGCATCTTACTCTTAAAGATGCACACCATTAAAATGGTGAAAGAAATCAATTAGACTCATACCTCAAGAATTAAGCAGTAGATGGCACTAGAAGACACTGTAATTTACTCTTAAATCTCTTCGTTGGGTGAGTCGTCTTTACGATTTATAATGTATCCTAGTTAATTTCACCCCTTTCCTACACATACTTATTTTTGTACTAAACTAGATGTGTTAAAACTATATAGCAATGTTTCTGCCATTCAGCTCCACACATATTCAGCTGGTGCCTAATATATGCAAGGCACTCTGCTGTGTGTAGAGATACGTAAGTCACTCACAGGCTTTGTCCTCAATAAGCTTACGCTCCTAGACTGATCCCATGTGATAAGCATATCATTGCGGCAGTCTCAGACCATTACTTGGAGAAATTTTTCATGATTTCGGGATTTTCTAGGTCCTAGGGAGGTATGTCAGTATAGTAGTGTGATGCATGGCATTGGTATGCATAAATGAAGAGAGAATCTTGCCTGGCCTTCTAGAACGTTCCCAAGACTTACCAGACACCTATAGTTTTGATTTCCGCAGAAAAGAAAACCCACATTCTTTTCGTGGTATAGTAAACAATGGGTCTGCGCTTCAGTTTAGTTAAAGCACATACGCCCTAGAAAACATTTCAACTCTTACGGATGAGTTTTGCTACAGGAAATCTAGCAGACCAACTTCTTCTTGAACTTATCAAGTGCTACTTGTGTGTCAGGCCCTGTACTAAGCACTGGGGATAAGAAGATGAATAAAGCAATTTCTATACAGGAGGAAGAAGTGCTCAGAATGTTCCCTATCTCAGCAGATGGCATCATTCATCCAGTTGTGCAGGTCACAAACCTGGAAATCATTCCTCTTTTTTTTTTTTTTTTCTAAATAGGCTCTATGCCCAGCATGGGGCTCTAACTGATGACCCTGAGATCAAGACTCACATGTTCCACCAACTGAGCCAGTGAAGTGCCCCCTGGGAACCATTCTTGACTTTTTTTCTTTCCCTCCTGTATACAATCCATCAGCAAATGGTGCTGACTGTATGTGAGATTCGTCCATTTCTGCTACAACGACCTCTACCGTCCTGGTCCAAAGCATCGTTATCTCTATCCTGGGCTATTGGAATAGCCTGGTAACTGGCCTCCTTTCTCGTACTCTCTTGATATTGGTGTCTCCACTTAACAAGAGTTGGCCTTGGAAACTAAAAGTCTGATTTGCCATCCCTCTACTGCCTTCCCGTTGTCATTAAAATAAAATCTAAACCTCCCATGGTCAAGCCTATGCCAGTCTCTCCGACTACCTCTCCTACTACTTCCGTCCCCTTTTCTACAGCTCTAACAGCAGTTTCATACCAGCTGGCCTCATCAACTGACATTAACTTAGCACATTGGGGAATTAATTCAGTTACATGCTGGCTCCACCCTGAAAAAGTTGAGCGTCTGTCAGGGCTGGGGGTAGATCAGATGTATATAGCGATGGGGCGAACCGGGTCAAGAAGTGCTTTCTCACGATGTGAGGAAGACGCTCTGGAGGAAAAGAACATTAGCTCTCTCTTGGAAAATAAAGGGGGCTACAACAAAGTAGATTTGAGAATAGAGGGATAAGTTAACTCGAATATGAACAGAAGTAAAAGGGAGGATGACAAACGAAGACTCCAGGGTGTCTAGGCTGTGACCTAGAGATGTATCGTACAGGCAGATGTAAGGGTTGCAAGAAGATATAGATATGTTTTAACATCTGCATGGCTGTTTCTTTCCAGCAAAATACCGGAAAAATGATCTAAAATTTGTCCTCTATGTGCCTCCTATCAGGCATTATTCTAGTTAGTTGATGTACCGTATCTCATCAGATTCCCATACCACTGATAGGGCATTGGCGGTATAACCCCTTTGGGAAACACAAGAAACTGAGGCACAAAGAAGTTACGTTACATGCCAGGCATCATACAGCGAATAGGTGGCATCTGAGTCTGGGTCGATCTGCTTGCCGAATCTATTTTTTCCTATAGACATACACTACCTCCTTATTGTTGTTAAACTCTTAAATAACATAACATCCCCCCAGCAATACCATTAGTTGCATGGTGAAAACCTCCTAAGTGACTAGGCAAATGGAAACTACTTTTTGAAACCTTTGAATATGTGTGTGAATCACATCAGGTTTGCTCAAAGAAGGTGTTGTTTTGCCTCCGTGACTCTTCGGAAAAGCATTTTCTACCAGTACAAATGCATTTAATCAGTTAAGACTGTTCCAAATGACTTGCTCATTTGCCTAAACATAAATTTTGTTTGGAAAACACTTGCAAGTGTAGAGACAGCTTCAATATGAATTATGGCGCTCGGAGTGTTCAAGTAAGATGGATAGTGGCTGGACTCAGGATTAATGTCCTATTTTTCTGCAGAAGAGCTTTAGGAAGTTTAGTTATGGCAGCATTTGAAGTCAGCTTAGTCAGTTGGGAATTTTAATTAAGTTCTGGGCAGCCCCTAAGTATACCATATTCGGAGGCCATTTTTTCCGAGTAGCCATAGAAAATTGGGCATGTGTACACGAATACTGTTCATGGACATAAATCATAGCCAGCGGGAAGGTTCGGAGGGTAGAAAGTTGGCTCAAAGCGATGTTCGCAGAAACTTCAAGCCAACTTAACCATCAGATTTGCGTATTGGTTTCTACTTCTTTTAAAATAATATTTGAGCTTTTTCTTTTGGTTCTGGAAAGCCACCTTATCGCTTACAGTCCTATCTAGCTCATGAATTCATTTTTTCAGAACAGCAGGGAGTGTTCCTGATGCCTAAAGCTCACACAAATCGCCTGTATTTCTTTTTTAGGGTACAGTTACGTACTTTAATTTTGGTCTTCTTTATGCATATTTCTCCCTCCATTAAATCTCTCCCCTTTAAAAATGTTTCCCCATCTCTGGGTATGGTGACGAAGACAGAATTGGTGATGAAACCATACAGAGAATGGGTAGGCTGAGGCCACTTGCTGCCTCAAGTTCAGTGTTTGTTATTTGTAGTCGTGTCTATCCTTAGGACACTATTGATGAAACTGCTTATTTGGAAAATTGGTGTTCTCAAGTGGAAACTTCAGAATTTTTCTGTTTTGAACAAGACTTAGAACCTGTGCAATGCTTAAAAAACGACTTTCAACGTGAGGAGAAGGTCGTGAAAATTAAGAATGAATATCTGGGGGCACCTGGGTGGCTCAATCGGTTAAGCATCTGACTTCGGCTCGGGTCATGATCTCACAGTTCGTGAGTTCGAGCCCCACGTTGGGCTCTGTGCTGACAGCTCAGAGCCTGAAGCCTGCTTCAGATTCTGTGTCTCCCTCTCTCTTTCTCTCTCTCTCTGCCCCTCCCCATCTCTCTCTCTCTTTCTCTCTCTCTCTCTCTCTCTCTCTCTCTCTCTCAGATATAAATAAACGTTTTTTCTTAAAAAAAAAAAAAGAATGAACATCTGTTTTAAAATTCTTTTCCTTTCCTTCTAGAATCTTTACTTTGGAGAATGACAATACCATCCTTACAGTCACCCAGGCTTAAAAGTTCAGTCATCATTTGATTTCTCGTCCTCAAACCTCATATAGCTTTTGCTATAGTTTTTTTCTACTTAAACATCTCTCTGACCCTCATTATTCCTTGCCTAACAGTTAGAAAAACCTAAAGAAAAACAGAAAAATATGTTAGTTTGTCAGCTCGACTCTACCCTTGCCTCCATTGCAACGACGTCTTTCCGTATCTGTCTCCCTTTCCTAGACCATTAGCTGTTTGACAATGATGCTGTCTTATTAGTGCTATCTCTTCAGTACCTGTGACAGTGCCTGCCACACAGTTGTAAATCGTTAACATTTATTCAACAAATGTTTATTGAACGCCTACTCGGTTTTAACCACTGGGACTGTGTAAGCAAATAAGACAGACTTGGCCCTGCCCTCATGCCACCGAAGATCTAGTGGGGAGAGACAGACCAAGGATAAGTAGAAAACAAATAAAAATTAAGTTGTATTGAATGAGCTTAAGAAAAGAAGGGAATGAACAGAGAAAAACAAGGGGTTTCCGCTTTAGGTAGGGTTCACAGAAGCTTGATGGAAGAAATGTAGCAAGCCACATAATGAAAGGGCAGAGAGCATGACAGACAAAAGAAACAGCGTGTGCAAAGGTCCTGAGGTAGGACCTTTGTTCTCTTTGAAGAACCAAAGTAAGACCAGTGTGGCTGAAGCCTAGTCTCACAAAGTATGGTGGGATACCTATACCAACGTCGGGCCCATCAGGGTCACATCATGAGTCTTCATGGAATGGCAAAGGCTTTTAGGATGAGGATAAGAACCTCAGATAAGCATTTGGGAAGGAAAAGTCGTGCTGCTCTGGGGGTTGGGGGGGGTGGGGAAGCACAAAAGGGGCAGAAAGGCCAGCGGGTACTGTCGTAGGGATCCAGGTCAGAGTTGTTCTCGCCTGAAGAAATCGCCTCTCGTCTACATTTTTCGGATTGCCTTTCGCCTCTGGCGTCCTAAGTCACTTGTGCTCTAGCTTTATTTTTCTGGTGAAGCTTCACTCACGTTTCTGTGTTCTGCATTTTGCGGTACCTGACAATTCCAGCGTAGACTTCCTGGGTACGGAATTGAAGACTTCCCATGATGCTCTTCTGCGCGGGCATGCCTCCCATTTCTCTTCCCGGATGTGTCCTGTGCTCAGGCCAAACTGTAGTACTCGCCAGGCCCAGACGTGCCCCTTGCTTTCCTACGCCCACCTATTGAATCAGGCGATTGTGCCGGGAATGCTTCCTTCCTCATTTCTTTCCACGAAGTGTTTGTGCTTCCTTCTGGGACTGCTTCCGGTCTTGACACCTGCAACTTTTTCTGATACCAAGAACCAGAAGCAGCACCTCCCTCATCTGCATCTGTCCTGACAGCACGCTTTTTCTCTTTTTTCTACCTTGCTCTTTGCTCCCTTCGATCCGTCTGTGTCATTCTTTTCTAAATCTGGCACCTTGACCATAGCTTGAGCTCAGATTCGATTGAAACGAGGGCCTTTTTGTGTATTGTAGCATCTAACAGAAGACTACGCGTGTGCATTTAGTGCCCCGTAGCTTAGTAGTTCTTGCGTAATTTTGAGATTGTTTTGAACAAAACAGGTTGGCTTCAGAGCTCCGTATTCTTGGACGCGTACTCACTTTGTATCTCTGAACATCTGGTTCTGAGATACAAGCACCTCATGTGCACGTGTTTGCGCCAGAATATCCCGCTACTTCGTAAGAACAGTAAGCGCTCGGCACTTGCCTCTAAATCATAATCTTTAATTCATATGGAGATTTCAGGACTTGATAGGTAAAAAGGGACACCAAGAAGAAAGTAGCTGCAATGAAGAAACAGTGCAAGGGAGGAAATTATGTTGGGGTTGGCATTAGCACGAGCAGATACGCCAGGAAAAAGCGGACACGTGATTAGAATCTCAAATGTCAGGAAGAAATGCAGGCCATGAGTAGTAGGAGGTAGGTGATCGTATAAGAGAAGCAGACGTTGGTTTGTCAGATGGTTGAATGATTCAGGAGAAACGTCTTCGTGTGCAGCATTTCAGGATTCCACAGTTTGACTGGGATCGCGGCCGAAGCGTGGGCTGTGGCCTTGGACAGAGTCAGGTTCTACCTTGTGCGTTTCTGATGGGAAATAAGTGTCTAGAGTTGTAAAGTTGCTTTCAAAATTGTAGAATTGCTTTCAGTGCAATTACAGTACGGTCTGGTTTGTAGCCTCCAGATCTCGGGAGAACTGGGTTCGGATCACAGTATTTGAACTTCGTAGGTTGATGGCTATGGATAAATTAGTTTATTTCTGTAAGCCTCAGCTTTCTCATTTGGAAAATGGCAGTAGCAATAGTCCTTACCGCCCAGGGTTGAAGATTAAGTGACAAATTTCATGCTGAAAGCACTTAGCGTAGAGTCTGGTACACGGTAAGGTGCTGTCAGTTTCTCTCTCCCTCTCTTCGCCTTTCCAAGAAAACACATGGAGAATTTCATCTGCATGATACCCAGAGGTTACGACCCTTTTTAACATGCCCACATCAGGAGGTCAATGAGGACCGATAATCATCGTATTAAGACCTGTACTGATTATGGGGGAAGTAAATATGATCCCTGCGACAAGATTTTCACATTTATCCTGTGGGTAAGCAGGAGAATGTGGGGACTTAATTGCAACACCAGAAGGATCATTCTGAGGCTTTGGGGGTTAAGAATGGATGGAACTTGGGCAGTTCTGAAGTTAGAAAGACTAGTTAATAGGCTGTTGCCTGTTAACAGCAGAGGATGTAACTTGTTACAAAGAACAAGTTGTTTTTGTTTCGTTTCTTTTTTTATGCTTAAAGATAGTACCACACTAGCTTTAATTCCGGCAAGAGGTGACGGTGTCCTAACCTACGCTAGTGGCAATGGCGAAGGCAAGACGGGCATCACCCGCTTTTCAAAAGTTCGTGTTATGCCACTTGCCGTTTACGAAAGACCTGCATTTGTACCTGGTTTTGCTAACTGAAAGAAATCCGAGAAGATTTTTGTTTTTACGAACAAAAGAAGAGTATACAGCATTTGGAGCCGTTATAGACGCAGCTTGCACCCCAAGCAGTGACGGTGGCACCGTCCAGCTCCTTCCTCACAAACTGTACTCAGCCTCTCAGCAGCAAGCCACCAGAGCTTTGAACTGTGTCTGCGAGCACCCGTGCTTTATCTCGATTCATTTTGTGCGTCAGTCAGCAAGATGTGTCCTAAGGTATCAGGAAAGCCTAAGAGAGGTGATTTTTTCAGGGGTCTGGGAATGCTCAAAATTTTTCCGTGTGAATTACTGGTAATTGCTTCTTTGCTTTATGCCATTTTGACTTAGGAAAGCTTTCATAGGAACGCTCTGCTTTCAGATAGCAGTGGGAGGGGGAGACCTGTAATTTCAAAATTACTTAAGTAGAATTGGCAGGATGTAATTATTGAAAATTGTGTAGGATGGGCAGGAGAGGGCAGAGATCAGGATGATGCACAGGCTTCTCACTGGGATAAGGAGATACTGGGAAGAAAATAAGTACTGCGGAGGGAGGACAGATTTTCTGGTTAGTTTCAACACAGTGAGTTTGAGGTGCATGTGGGTAATTTCACTGGTAACGTCTGGCAGGAGGATGGCTATAAAACTCTGGAAATCAGGACAAAGACGTGGGCTGGAGATGCACAATTGATATTTATCAGATATTGATATAATATTGATATTATAGAGAAGGTACAAGGCACGGGAATTGATCACTAGTGCCACAGACTAAATGTCTGTGTCCCCCTCCCTCCGATACTTGTATTGAAACCTGTCTTAGCCCAATAGGGCTCCGATAACAAACTACCGGAGACCGGGTAGCTTGTGAACAGCAGAGACATATTTCTTACAGTGCTGGAGGTGGGAAGTCCAAGATCACAGCACCAGCCTGATCATGTTCTGGTGAGGGCCCACTTCCTGGTCTTCACATGGCTGGCGATGCACAAAGGAGATGAGAAAGTGCGAATGTGTTACTCAGTCAGTGTTCATGTATGAGAATGAGAGAAATAAGGCTAAGGAGGCAGGTATTAGTCTCATGAAGAAAGGTCTGACTGGCTAAAGCAAATTTGCTTAGACTTTATCCAGTAGCCCCCTGGTTCTCAGAACTTATTGTGCATTAGAGTTACCTTGGGAACTGGAACAATACAGATTCCCATTCCCGTCTTCTTTTTCAGAAGGTCTTAAGTGAGACCCAAATCAAATCAGATCAAATCGGCATGTATTTGATCAGCACACTAGACAGTTCTATTGCAGGCAATGCGGAGTCACATTTTGAGAAACACTGACCTAATCTAGGGTATGAGAGGGTTAACAGTGAGAGTTTTTTGAAACCGGAAGTTCAGCTCTATCAATTTTTATAGTTTAGTGATACTGTCCCTGAGCTGCTGGGTTGCCTTATATGGTAGAGCAGCTATAGGCATAAAACACCGGCATCTTCCCCAGCAGGTAGACGTGGAGAGAGGACCAGGAAGTGGAAATAAGGTCATGCCATTTCCCAATATGAAGCATTGGGATTTCTCATGGGCAGCCATCAGTTTAATAATTAGGCTTTTGGTAATTACATTTGTTGGCGATTACATCATTTTGCATACATAAAATTTTACTCTTCCACATAGAATTTTGGTTCGCAAAAGCTGTGCTTGCCTAGAAGATCTCAACTTTGAGAGAGAAGGGAACATTTTAAGTCAGACCTGGGACCCGAGGAAACAAAGTAACAAAATATTTGGGCTCCCAAACAAACAGACAGACAGCAGGTAGTTAAGAGGTTTTTAATAAAAGTGTCCTAGGAGCAGGGAAGCCAATAGGAAGGGAACTGTGGCCGGTACTTCCAAAAGTAAAGAAGCCTGATTCAAAGATCCGTTTCCCAGCTCAAGAAGTGAGACTTCAAATGCCAGGCTTCCCTGAGGGGCCGGGTGTTCTAATGGCTGGAGGTTTCGCTACTGATTGGTACAGCTTTTAGAGATGAACTCCGTGAACCTTTCTCTCTTGCGTTTTCAATGGTCCAGGCTGGAAATGACCTTTTCAGAGAAACTGGAGAAGGAGCTACCAAGACAAGTGTATGTCATGAGGGCAGGTCGACAAGGGCAGTGCGGGACAATGTAGGAGGGAAGCATAGGCCACAGGGGACACTTGGCATGCCCTTTGGGGAAAGGAAGACAAAGGGCAGGGAAATGACAGGAGTATCAGAAAAGTCAGAGCCTCTGTGTTTCGCCATTTTAATAAAAAAATTTTTTTTAATGTTTATTCATTTCTGAGACAGAGAGAGACAGAGCACGACCGGGGGAGGGGCAGAGAGGGAGGGAGACCCAGAATCCGCAGCAGGCTCCGGGCTCCGAGCCATCAGCCCAGAGCCCGATGCGGGGCTCAAACCCACGGACCGCGAGATCGTGACCTGAGCTGAAGTCGGACGCTCCACCGACTGCGCCCCCCAGGCGCCCCTCTGCGTTTAGCCATTTTAGAACACATTCCCATCTCTGTGGCCTGATGTACTCGGTTTATCTTCTATATCCCCTCACTAGAATGTTCCCTTAGAGCACGGATGTGTCCCGGTTTACTCAGTCCTGTACCCCAGGCATCAAGACGCATACGTAGCACGTAGGGGCCACTCAGTAAATGTGTTTTCAGGAAACGAATGAATAAATGCTCTTTGGCCTTGAAGATGGTAAAGGTCAATAACTAATGGCAGGAGGTGGCTAGGGGATGGCAGTTTCTAGTCTCGTCTGTCCGTGGGAAAGGTTACTGCGGCGGGGAGGGAGCTTTTCGAGAAGAAATGGAAAAGGGTTAATTGGGAGAGCAAGTCTAAGGAAGGCGGCAGTAGAGGGCAAGTTGGTTGAGAACCTAAAAAAGAAAAATTTGGAAAATAGCGGAACCCAGATCTTCCAGGCTTTATCCAACTTTGACCGCAAAATAAGGTCGGTTGGAAACGGTGATGAGATTTGAGAGTAACTGGGTGGTGTTAGGTCAAGAATCCAGGAGTGTTCCAATCCAGCTTAGTGGCCCAGAACTCTTCCTCGTGGTGAGATTCCTGAGAGACAGTCACACAAAAGGAAACGGAAAATGAAACCCCAAGTGCCACTTTGGGATTACGTGAAGAGTGCTGGATGAATTCTCTAATCGGGCACCTCTCTGGGTAACCGTGCGCATGGCTTATGCTCATGATCTGAAGTGCAGCCTCTGTGAGATACCAGTTAGAATTGGCTCTGCTTCCTTCCGAGTGGCCAGCAGGGGAGGCAGTCGCAGAGGTTGTATAAGGCAGCTCCGCATGTCCCCTTGCCTCGCTGAGTCACTCACGAAGCGTAAATGAAGTGTTAGCACTTGCAAAGGAATAAGCATTACCGGTTGTTGTTTTGTTTTAAGAATCTTACTTGTCGTGTTATCCATTAGAGTGTAGGTTCCATGAGGATAGAGATCCTTTGTTGCTTTCTTTACTGCTCTTGCCTCATTGCCTAGAACGGTGCCCGGCACATAGCTGGTGTTGGGTGGAGAGATGCCAAATGAATGAGCAAATTTGCATTTTCCATCTTTTAAGGACAGAGGAGAGCTGCTAGACTCCCTTGAGAAAATAACTTAAGTGCCAGGGACCGAGTCCCTCTGTCCCAGCCACTCGCAGGTGCTGTGTGTGTTGGGAGGTGCAACATATCAGGAGTTCGTAGGGAGGACGGGAGGGGTGACGGGACACAGAGATGGCAACGGCATTCAAGTGGCAGATGCTAGGAAATTGGCCCTTGGACTCCGTCAGATGTTCGAGAGAGGCATGGGGAAATATTGAAATTCTTGTTTGGGATGTATTTCTATTAATTGAAACATCGGTCCAGACAAGAGCTACAGAAGTCACAGCTTTATCACGTATACGCCAAGGCTGGGATTACATGAGCTACTAAAGGGCACTGATATTATCTCAACTACTGAAATCGGGTTGCCAGGGTGATTGGCTGACATGGGAAGGCCGACCGTCACCCAGAAGGAAACCGAGAGGAGGCTATAAAATCAACTGTGGAAAACAGGAACTTTGCAGCTAGGAAAGTGTGTACGTGATGCCCAGCAGTGGGAACACTGGGGGTTTTGTTTATCGTGTTTAGACAAGCGTCTCACGTACGTCAGATGGGTAGCTTGAGACCTAGGCAGATGGGTCTTTGAGGAAGCCTTCCTTCAGAGGAGGGGTCCACACCTTGGGGTGACAGCGTTTCACTGATACTGGGTTTGGAAGGCTTTTCCAACTGCCAATAATCCAGCTATGCATCCTTGAAGGGAATTGTGAACTTCGGAATTGAGGAAGACTAACATGAATGTGCTACTGGGCACTGAGATGGCTTCTTCCAGATGGTATCACCAGTAGACTGCGCATGGTCACGCAGTAGAGTCCTTATAGCTTCTATGTGAGGAGACAAAGGAGATCAAGGTCCCTAGGCCTATTCCAGGGGCACCCGTTCCTTGCTCAGTGTACTACTGATGACGAGATGTAGAAGAGAAGAAAAAGAGGTTAAGGTGGCCATTCATTCCCCGAGGGTCCAGGCCCAGCTCAGTTTACCAGTCAGCAACTATGGATGGAAGGGAGGGAAGAAAGAAAACCATATGCACCTGTACAGCTTTCTAACACAGTGACCTGGGCCATTATTAAAGATGGCCTCGGCAATGGCTCCAACCTTGACATAATCTGATTAGCGACTCCTGTTTCTGTGTAGAGAAGCTATGGGAAAGTAGAGAAGTTTTCTTTCTCCTTGGTCTAAGTTAAGATTCACTTTCTGGTGACGGCATCCAAGAATGTTAGAGAGTCCTACGTATATATTTTTAATGTTGATTTATTTTGCGGGAGAGAGAGAGCACATGAGCAGGGGAGGGGCAGAGAGCGAGAGAGAGAATCCCAAGCAGGCCCCTCGCTGTCAGTGCGGAGCCTGACGTGAGGCTCCGTCTCGTGCATTGTGAGCTCATGACCTGAGCCAAGATCGTGAGTCGGACGCTTAACCAACTAAGCCCCCCAGGTGCTCCAGAGAGTCATGCTTTTTTTTTTTTAATTTTTTTTTTCAACGTTTATTTATTTTGGGGACAGAGAGAGACAGAGCATGAACGGGGGAGGGGCAGAGAGAGAGGGAGACACAGAATCGGAAGCAGGCTCCAGGCTCCGAGCCATCAGCCCAGAGCCTGACGCGGGGCTCGAACTCACGGACCGCGAGATCGTGACCTGGCTGAAGTCGGACGCTTCACCGACTGCGCCACCCAGGCGCCCCAGAGAGTCATGCTTTTTTAATTCAAATTTGGACAGTGTGAATTTCCACAAAATTGTCATGAAATAATTCTCTTAAAATAAATCCTCCTGTTATGTTGAGGAGTCCATGGTCATGCCTCACATGTATCCGTAGACCGGTGTGGGAGCCTCGGCCTGTTTTGTTGTTCTTCTCCTGCTCTGGTTCCCACTTGTCCACGTCAGAGCCACTGTCTGCGTCAAAGACACGAGCTTCACCTTCCCCACTGTCCATCATGAGAATATGAATGCCCATATGAAATGTCCTGTTTCTAGGTGCTCCAAAGGTACCCAGGTTTAAGGGGGCCAGGGCATTGCTGTGGAAAGATCTCTGAGGCGAGGGCTCCAATTCTGGGCCTCCTTTTGGCATTTGGATAGTGAAATAGCTCAGCTCCTGAGCCTGTATCACTGCGTCTCCCTGAAGAATACCGTAAACTTCTGTGCAGAATCTCAATCCTTTCCCAGAGCCTAACAGAGCACCTCATGAAAATCAAATCAGTATGACCTTCGCACAACCAACTGCAGAAGCACGGAATAAAGACAGAGCCGACTGGGGAAAGATTTGTCGTGATTTTGTTCTGCAAGGGGAGACATTAGGGTTTTAGGAGCTTTGCTCTCGTAGGATATGAAGGCCTGCAAAGATTTCAGTTATGTGATACTTTCAGTAATCCAAGCAGGTGGTTTTTAGGCCCTGCACCAGAGGCAGGGGAAATGGATGAATTCAAGAAAAAATGTAGAAGAGAACTCAAGGGACTTTAAGCAGATTACATGTGGTGAGCCGGGGTGAAGGGAGCCAAAGAGGGCTCAGTTTTATTCAAGAATGATGGAGAACGATGGCCCCAAGACCATCCGGGCTCCATCTGCCGTCTCCTCAATCATACATTACAGTTTTTCACCTATGCATCCCATATTCCAGTGAAATGAAATTCTTTTCTGCCTCTTACGTGCCTTCACACTTTCCCTTTTATATGCTTTTGCTAATGTTAAAACCTCCACTTGGAATTGCTTGCTGCCAGCCTTATGTTCCAAACCCTACTATTAAGACCAAACACGCGTATTTATTATGTTTACAGAAGCAGGATAGTAGACGTATTAAGGGCTGAGACTCGGAAGAATTAGACTGCCCGAGTTCAACTCTTGGCTCTGATACTTAAGAGCGTGTGACCTTGAGACATTACTCAACCCGTCTGTGGTTCAGTTTCCCAATCTCTGAAATGGAGATAAGTAGGGGGCACTGACCTTGCTGTGCTGCAGGGAAGATTGAACGAGAAGGTCTATGTAAAGCATCTGGGACAGTGCTGTTATTAGTCGACTCGTTATTACTGAGCAGTGATTATGCAACAGACATTAACTCAAAAGATTTTTCCTTCCCCTGAGCAAACAAGCACAATCAGGATTTTTATATTTTTATATTTTTACCATGTGCTGGAATTCTTTATGGAAATGTCTTACCTCCCCAACTAGACCGCAAGCTCCTTGAGAGGAGGCACTGTGTTTTATTGTATCTTACGATTCCTCAGAAATCCTCTTGGGACTGAGGCGATCCTGAGCCCAGTTTGGCACACAGGTTCATGTTGTGAAGGCTTGGAGAGCAAAGGATCCTGGCATGCTTTGCGCAGTTCTCTGCTCAGAATTCTTTCGAACCCCCCCCCCCCCAAATAAATGGTGACCGGCCCCTTTAAGGGTTTCTCTCCCAGGGTCACCAGGGCATCTATTTAAAATCAACAAACAAGGGGCGCCTGGGTGGCTAGGTCAGTTGGGCTTCCGACTTCCGCTCAGGTCATGACCTCATGGTCTGTGAGTTCGAGCCCCGCATTGGCTCTGTGCTGCTAGAGCCCGGAACCTGCTTCGGATTCTGTGTCTCCCTCTCTCTCTGACCCTCTCCCATCCATGCTCTGTCTCAAAAATAAAATAAAACATTAAAAAAAATCAACAAGCAAAGGTTACCTGTGGCCGACAAAGTTAAGGCTCAGGGCTTCTACATACATAGGTGCAAGGAACAGAGTGGCTATAGTTAGGACATTGTTGCTGGCCCACATCCTGTACAGACTGGTTATAGATGCATAGCTTGGGGGTTCTGGTCCTCAAAGAGGATTTTTTTTTTCATACCAGCCTATATATTTTTATAAGAGGAACACATTCTTCATAGAAAGAATTGAATGGGAGTCATGCATTAATAAATAGGCATAGATGATGCATTCTTTGACATATAAATTTTTTTTATTCCCAAAGTGTTTTTTTGCTCTTTTTTCTTCGTAAAGGGTATGGTGCCGATCTTACTAATTCTTTCTTTTTCTTGTTCTGTGTATTAAGGGATTCTGGGGGAAAAAATGTAAGCTTCCAGTAAAACCTGATTTAAAGTGTCATTTAAAGATGTGGGAAAGCCCCGCTTACTGCATTATTAAATCTTTTCCGGCCTTAATACTGGGAACCGACAGAAACAATATTCTGTTTGTTCAGACTTAGAGAAGAAAGAGGTGGAAATTCAAGCACTCACAGCTTCGTGTATTCTGAAGCTTCAAATTTTCTGTGTGTTATGTTCTCATTGTGAGTTACATATGCTTGAAAATGAGGGGAGATGCAGCCTGTACTCAGATGTTATCACTTGGCTTTTATTCATTGTTGATTTACGGTTTGGAAGGCTTCAACTTGATGTAAAAACAGTTACTTGTCCTTGCATTAATTTTCTTCCATGTTTTATTATGAAGGGGCGCAGAATTTGCCCCCCCCCCCCCCGAAATATGTCTCTTTGGCAGCAGGCTTACTTTAGGCTGATTAGTTTTTAAACACAGCAGACCTGGGGAAAGCTCTGAAAACCAAGGAGAAGTTGCCTTTCTGTAGGGGACATTGACATTTAAAAAGGAAATCTCCATCGGTGAGGGTGTCTCCCTCTCCGCACCCGAACAGGAGGGTGACTCTGGGGAAACTTGGATCAGTGGAGAAGGCGGCGATTTAAATCTGCCGAACAGTTGTAGCCTGACTTAGTGTGCTTTGCCTGGTCACCTCCCCAAACTGGCTTCCGCCCCCCCCCCCCCGCCCCCGCTCCAAAATCTTCCATTTGTCTTTCTGAAGATGGTATTTAAGGTGGGGGTTCTTCTATTTGCTTTTGTCCTCTGAATCTTGTGAGGGGGAGTGTGTCGGCCAAAAATTAGAAGGGTAGAGGGAGAGTGGTTTTCCTTCTGCCACAATTCTTTGGAACATATAAAAAACAGGTCTTAGAGGGGTGCCTGGGTGGCTCAGGCACTTAAGCGTCTGACTCTTGATTCTGGCCTAGGTCGTGGTCTCATGGTTCATGAGTTCGAGCCCTGCATCAACAGGTCTTAGTAAATTGGCATCTTGCTGTTTCGTTGGTCCAATTTTTCCAAGTTTAAAGGAATCTGTATGTTATCAGTGATGTGTAAAGATGGTATTTTTTATCAATTTCTCCTTCAATATGTAAGTAAGGCCACCCGGGAAACCCCAAATCCTGTTTTTGTTTTCCCTCTCCCTCTGTCAGATGTGAGAAGTAAGGGAGATGATTCATTTTCAGAAATACCGGATAAAAGCTGGGCTGTGTAGTTAACAGTAGGTTTACAACCTATTGGAAATATGTACGATCCCCCCCTCCCCCCCCCCCCCCCCCCCGTGGAATCCCACACCGTTAGACACTTCACTTCCTGGTTCTTCTTCTCCCTCTCCGCTTCATGGGCTAATTTTCGTGGGCTTTGCAATGAGCATGCGCCAAAGAACAGAGGGAGGCGGGACTGAAAGTCTCTGCACCACCTCAGGGAATATATACATTTGTTCCAACCAGACTACTTTTTGCCTTAGACACGCACAGGAGACTCCCAGGGAAGGCTGTAACTGCCGTAGTGCTCAGCCAATGAGGAACCAGGGGAGGGACTTCACGCTAGGAGATAAATAGTCTGCTGTAAGCGCCCCGAGTGTGCCTGTCCATCCGACACCCGCTCTTGCAAGAACGGTCCTTACAGCCTAGCTTCACTGTGCTCTGAGTCTCCGCAACCCTCCTTCGATTGGGTCGGTGGGCTTATTATTTCTCACAGTGGATTTTGCCGCATCCTGCCCTCCCACCAAGGCCACGGCCGAAGTGCACTTATCAGGTCATGGTCCTGGGGGACACGAGGGGGTTTCCTCTGGACTGACCAAAGTTTGCAAAACTAAAATTTAAACAATGTATGAATGTGTTGGGACAGGTTTTTGTGTCCCATTGCCCCCCTCTGTGCCTGTATTTCCCCATCTCCAGGAGAAAGGGCTTTTGTTTTAAGCTTAATAACACCTTAAAATTAGATTACATGAGGTAGTGACTATTTGCATGAAATAGGTTGATCCCATAATGTTCCAGTCTGTGTCTTAAAAGGCAGTGCGGCAGTTAGAAGCCTGGACTCTGGAAGCAGACTGCCGAGGTTGAAATCTTGGCACCAGAATGTGCTAGCTGTGTGAGCCATTTCATCTCTCTGCCTCAATTCTTTTGTAACCTGTAAGATGAGGGAGATAATTGCACTTAACTTGGAGGGTCGTTACGAGGGACAAATGTACATCTAAAGTAAATGTACATCTAAAGTACATCTAAATGTACATCTAAAGTAATGTGCAGCACGTTGTGTGTTCTGAAAGTCCTAGCTGACCCTGGAGTGGGCTATAACATGGTAAGGAGCCACGTCTCCCGTGGGGAAGTTGGGAATGAAGGTCCCCCGGCTTTGACCTTGCTGAGGTGGGATCCAGGGAAGAAGCGGGCGGGTAAAAAAGAGAAGATAGGCGGGTATTCGGGGAAGAAAGACGACTTCTTTTGCCTGCCGAAGAGGTCTTCGTTTTGAGTGCAAGGCAGCCAGGGGGGAAACGGAAAGCAAAGTTTTGCATCATCCTTTAGACCACGAGCATATGGTTCTGTTCCACTGATAGTAAGAGCCTTCTCTGCCAAGTAATAGCCCACATCTGAATACACTCCCAGACCTAACATGTGGCGATAGAAAAGATCTATGTTTCACTTTTGAGAGCAACACACGTGCTAATAGAAGCCGTTTGAATACTGGAGCATTGGAATATTCAGGCTCTTTTGCTAATTTATGGAAACCAGGAGAAAAGATACTTGAAATTGAGACCATGCCACAAAGTCGGGGGGAGAAAGTTGTCTTGTGTGAAGAAAGAAGGCTGGTTTTAATAGAATGAAATCTGAGAGGACAGCCTGGAAAACAGATTAATTGAAGAATCTCCCACCTCCTGGATACGTTGCTCATTAACGCATGCTTGTAGCTTTCGTTTCCCACGTGACCACGAGCTTTGGAATGCTTTATAGGACAGTCAGACACGAAGCAAATGAGTTTAAAATTATGTCCGTCTTTGTAGATGTCAAAATAGGACATTGAACGTTTTGGTTAATTAAAAAGTCTGTATCTTCTAAATGAATATTGCAAGCTGTTTTCAAATTGAAAGAGTTCTTCAGAACTACAGAAGAAGGTATGTATGACACATGGAGAAGAACAGGCAAAAAATTTGCTTGATAATCATGGAACCTCAGAGCCAGAAGGAACATGGGAGACCATCCAGTCTAGCCTCCTCAATTCATAGATGAGGCACCTGAGGCCCCGCTACTTAAAAGTGGCCTGTTCCCATTCAACACGGCTAATTAGTCTTACTAATCAGGACTAGAACCCGGATCTTCCAGGGTTCAGGTGACACATTCCTTCTAATTCACCATAGCAGTAAGAGCCCTCACTGGGTGGGTATGTTTGTGAAAACCAGGAAGAAGCTAACCCCTTCTGGTACTCCTGGAATCACCCTCAGTACATTGCCTCAAGAAATGTCATGGCTGCATTTAGGATAGATTTGATTTGATGGTTTTCTGTAAGTTTCTTTATGTTACAGTTTCACACATGAAGGCTGATTTTGCTCAGGGCGCTTTTAATGTGCCAGCAGTCAGGATAGTGAGGATAGAGGTTCTCAGTGACTCAGTTTCTGGACATACTCAAGGGACTTAGGGGGATAGCAGAGTTTGGTGATCCTGGACGGAAAGGCTGTTGTCGTAAAACAGACTTTAGGACTTCAGTCACTAGAGAAATCCCAATATTTTTTCCAGCAAGGAATCTATTTGGGGAGTTTGTCTCAAAGGAATTATACTCTGTATCACGCTCCATCTTATCAGTAGGAGGCTGCAGGATTCATCTGGGATTATTAAAAATGTCCAGGAGAGTCTGACACAGTGAATGCTCAGTAAACGCTGGCTGTTAGCTATCCATGATTCTACCGTGGTGATGTAACACTTCTCTGCTATGACTTCTTCCCAGGGCATTAAACACCTTGTTTCCAAAATAATAGGGTACCCTAAGCTTATAAACGGAAGTTGAGAATGTCAGCAACTAACGGCTTCTTTCAGATTCTGAAGCCCAACACCCTCCTCTACAGAAGTGAAAATGGAGGCGGGGGCTGGAGAGGGACCGCATCCCGGTCCCTCCTGGACTCGGTTGTGTTGTGCTGTAGTTGTGGCCGTATTTCGCAATACTACCAAAGAGTGGCCGGAGTTAAAATCCATACTTCATCTTAAAAGAGGAAACACACGTTTTGCCAAAGAGTAGCGACCGTTCTCCTACTATGCCTGATGGATTCCGGGAGTGGCAGCCACGTCAACAGGCCTCGAGATGAGCGCCACAGATTACGCACCAGCTGTTGGGATTCTAGAGTCAAAGGACCAGGGTGGGGCGTATGCCAAAATGAGGTAAGCTTCTAACATAGACTTTCCCCAGGATCTGTGCTATGCTTGCACCGCCTTCGGGGATCTTCTGGAGAAGTTTGGATGGTTACACTAATGAAAAACGGGGGGGCTTTTTTAAGGTGTCAGCAATCCAGTGAAACTTCCAACCTCAAGATGGGCTAACTAGTTAAATGTTTTTTCCCCCTCTTACTGAATAAAAAATGCTGAACCGGCAGAACCTTTTTTACCGCTGGACTACGATTATTTCAAAAAATGTATTATTGGCCAACGTGAGAATTGTGATTAGGGAATGCGGACTGAATTAACCGTTGCTGATAGGCAGCTGTCTCGTCAGTTTCTTCCCTGGGAATTAAAGTCTCTCTGAAAGAGACTTCCTCAAGGATAACCAAATACTCTGAAGGATGATCACACTCCCTTCCTGAGGCATTACAATATAGACGAGGTGATATGTCATTTTTCCACTCCACTCCATATTTAATGTCCTCCTATTATTCCCCTTCTCATACAAGCTGAAGTTCAAAATCCTTTGATCTTGATTTTCAAGGTCTTTCCCAGTGTGACTGCGGGCGGCCTCTCATGATGTCTCTTCACTCTGTCTCCAAGCCTCTGTAATACCCAGCAGTCCTACGGAATTATTTTCCTTCTCTCTAATAAGCATGCCTGTTTTCTTCCAGGCCGTGGCTCCTGCTCTTTTCTCTAACTGAATGCTGTCTCCTTTGCCCTTTCATGTTCCTTCCGCAGGGGCTACCGCACCTGTTGTCTTCCATGTGAAGATGTACCCGAAATGAATAGTAGCTACCATTTATTTAATACCCACTCTGCGCTGGGCGTTGGTAAGAGTTTTTGTTTGTTTTTGGTTTTGTTGTTGTTTTTTGTTGTTTTTTTTTTTTTTTTTGCAACATCACCCACCTTATAAGTGGATAAGCCAGAATTCAGACTACATTCTTCCTGCCTCCAACGCTCAGGGTCTTGACCACTGGGCCTGCTACCAACACATCCATACTGCTTTGTCCTCCCTCAGCCGAGTGACTGACTTTTTTTCCTGTGTGTGCGTACAGCCCTTTAGTCATGTCATTTTTATGCCACTTATCTGTGCGGGTTGTTTACACGTCCGTCTCCCCTGCTCATCCGTGAATTTCTCAAAAGCGAAGTCGGCATCATATTCATCATGTAGCTCCCCCAGACCCGAACGTGCGCCCGGCACTGACTAGATGCTCAGTACACGCTGGATTCTCTGAGGGTTACAAATGATGTAGTCTGCCGTATCTCTGCCCAAAGGAACTTCATCGAAGGGGCCTGGAGTCCAAGAGGTGGGTAGGTGAGGAGAGCCGATTCTGAAAGCCGTGGGTGGTGCTCCTCCTAAGGCCAAGTGTGGCTACGGCTAATGTGACTGCTGGGGAAAGAGAGCATCACCATGGAGCTGCTCACAAAGTCATCTGTGGTACTTTAAAGGAGCCTACGCAGGCCGGCCTGGTCAGGGGTCCCAGGGTTTGGTAAATAGAAGCATGGCCTCTGGGGATCAGCTGCCTCAGTTTGAATCCGAGTTCTGTCTCCTACCAATTTTATGACCTTGCAATTTCACTTCGCCCCTCAGTTTCCCTACCAGTAAAGCGGGATAATACTAAAACCTAGTTCACAGCCTTGTTGAGAAGGTTAAGTAGGTAAATGGATGTGAAACACATGAAACGGTGCCTGGCACAGGGTAGTCAACTCGGCACGCGTTTGATTTTTATCACCCAGCCTGATTTTTTTCCTCTACCTCTAGTCTCATGAGGAATTGCGTATATCAAGTGTATAACGAAGTCAGGTTTGCCAAGGGTCAGTAATACCTCTTTCTGACTTTTTTTTTTTTTTAATCATAGTTTCCCTTAAATTGATACTGGCTAAATCATAAGCAAGTGACAGCCACCACAGTGAAATCCCAATGTGAATAATTGACGTGGATCTTAATAACGTTTTGAGCGAGAAAGGGTTTAAGAGCTCATTTAATAATATCTCTTTCTTTTACCAATGAGGAAAGCAAGGTCCAGAGAAGTCAAGTGGCTTGCCCAAGGTCACCCAGGAAATTGATGGAAATAGGACTAGATGTAGTCCATCATTTATTAAAAGAGAGATAAAAGATATGTAAACAAATTCTCATGCACGAAGTGACACTAATTTAGTCATGTTCACAGTAGTCACAGCAGAGAATTATGGCCGTGAGAATGAAGACCTACCATTCTGGTAAAACTAGCTTCTCTCAGAACCGTTCGACTTTCATGTCAGTTAAACAGCTGTCCTGAGTGGTAGTTCAAAATTCTACTCTTGTGTCTCAACAGGGGAGGAATTTGTATCAAACAATGGAATGGTTATTGTGAGTTGTCCTAGATATTCTGATTTTGTTATTGCTGTTACATTAGGGCTCAAGATTTATTTATACAACCTAGATTGGGGTAAGTGGTATAATTTAAATAGTACACTCTAAGAAGAGACATTTTAGAAAATTGTAGAGGGAAAAAGTAAGAACACAAGGATGTTATTTGAAAGGTCATTTGCTTGTAAGACAGTCAAGTGCAACTGAAAGTAAGGGCTTGGATTTTAAATTACTCACCCCCGAAGATACTGTTCCGAAGCTTATCGTAATAATGGTAAATTCAGTATCGTTTTGTGATGTAAGTTGGTTTTTGTAGTTATAAAATGATACATGCTTATAGTTTAAACCCTAGAGAAATTGTAAGGGAAGTAAAACCGATCTAGGATCTCACCACCCAGAGGCAGCCCTTGGTGATGTGTTAGTGTACTTTTCAACATCCTTTTTAGTACCTCCTATGTATCAGGCAGGTACTGATCTGAGCACAGGGAATATAGCCAGAAACAAAGCAAAGATGCATGCGTCACGGAACTGACATTCCAGTGATAGAAACAGGTAAAAAATTAGATAGTCAAGACATTCAGATTGTTACAAATGCTCGGGATAAACTAAAACAGGACAGTGGAATAGAGCAGTGGGGTTCTCAAAAGGGAGGGCACGTCAGAATCACTCGAAGGGTTTGTTAAAACCCAGATTGCTGGCGCCCACCCTGAGTTTCTAATTCACTAGGTTTGGGGTGATGCTCGTGCTGCTGGTGCACAGACACATTTTGAGAGTCGCTGGGCTCCGGGGCGGTGGTGGTGGTGTGGTGGCAGTTTTAGGCACAGTGGTCAAAAGAGCATTGTGAAGGGATGCGCTGAGACGAGTAAGGAGGCAGACAAAGAACAGAGAGGAAGGAGAGGTTTGGGTTAGAGGGATAGGAAAGTAAAATGATGTGAAGACTGGAAGGGGCATGTATGTTTGCGAGGAACAGAAAGAACGGGAGAAGAAGGCCGGTGTGGCTGGAGCCCGACACGTGAATGAACGATGGAATGAAGGAGTAGTGTGGTCTCTTTCAGGGTCATCTGTTCTGTGATCTTTAATCAATCACTCTTGCGGTTTTGGATCAAATACTACAATGTTTTCTCTTTGGATGAATCTCCAGTTCTTAAAAAAAATGCATGATTAAGAAACATGTGGAGCCTGTAATCGCTAGTATTCATTTTAGTAGTTTTTCAGTTTATTTCCTAATTATGATCATAAAAGTCACAGATAAAATAATTTCCTGTCTTCTTTCCTAATAGTTGTACTGCTTTTAACCATTTCACGTGTTAACACCTTGATTATATTTTCAGAGCATTATCTGTTCCCAATCTAATTTTTCACCATTGAGTGTAATGTTCAAATCCAACGAGAAAGTATTCTCCTATATCTTGTCCTCTAATAACCATGCAGAATGAACACATAAAAGATGTTTAACCTCATGAATAAATAAAGTAATGCAAATTAAAACAATAAGAAATACAATTGTTCACCTATCATATTGTAAAGATAAAAAAGATTGATATACCCAATTGCTGGCATAGTTATGAGAAAACAGATACTCATATTCTGAATATTCTGGACGTTTAATTTTGGTTTTCTCCTTAACTCAGTATTTATTCATTAGGGCATTTTGTTTTTTTCTCATTTATGTTGGTACGTTCTGTTTTAAATGTGCTGTTTTTATTTTTACCACATTGGGGTTCAAGAATTTGGCCTTCTCAGTTTCCAGATTTACTGTGTTTTTTTTAGCGGGGGGCCCAGTAAGTGATTTTTCATCTAACTATGTCGTAGATGCCTTTATGGAAACATTTTTATATTCCTATAAATACAACACCTATGTGTATTTTCTGTAAAATTGGTCGACAGTGTTTGCACTGTATTTGTCCATATGTATTAATTATGTTATTTAGGTATTCGCTCTCAGAAGTCAGCAAATTATGGCCGGTGAGGTAAACCCGGGTAGCCACCTGTGTGGCAAATAAAGTCTTATGGGACCTCGGCCATGCCCGTTCATTTATGCATTATCTGGGGACCGCTTTCGTGTTACAGTGGCCAAGTAGCCTAGTTCCTGCAAAGCCTGAAATATTTAGTATTGGCCCCTTTGGTCTGATTATCTGTCGGGGTAGGGGTGTGTAAAAAAAAGCTCTAGTAATTACACTTTTGTCATTTTCTCCCGTTTCTGTACAGATGCCAGTGTCACACATTTGCCACGTAAAAAGTCACGGCTGTGCTATCACACGACAGTGTGTTTCACATTGACTACTTTGTGCCTTGCAAATAATTCCGTTACTCCTCTCTGTGGTTTATGTTTGCTTGGGAAACCTTTGCCAGCGCTATTTTTAATCCATCTTCAATGTGTTGGGAGCAGAGGCAGGATGCAAAGGAAACACTCCCGAGTGGCTCGGCAAGTGGCTCCCAAGAGTAGGGAAAGCAAGACTGCGTGCTCATCATCCTTAGTTCAGGCTTCCGGCCCCCTGAGAGTGGGATATGAGGTGCGGGGAGGTGGAGGCTTCTTTTCCCCCTCCCTCTCTAGAGTGGAATATTATTCACTGGTAAAAAGAAACGAACTATCAAACCAGACAAAGACGTGGAGGAAACTTAAATGCATATTACCAAGTGAAAGAAGCCGGTCTGAAAGGCTACGTGATTCCAACTATATGACATTCTGGAAAAGGCAAAACTACAGAGGTAAGGGACGCCTGGCTGGCTCAGTTGGTAGAGCATTTGACTCTTGATCTCGAGGTTGTGAGCTTGAGCCCCATGTTGGGCATAGAGATTACTTAACTAAAAACAAAAAACCTATAGAGATAGTGAAATATGATCAGCGATTGTGAGTGGTTGGAGCGTACTGGGGGAAAGGACGAATGGGTGGAGCACAAGGGATTTTTAGGGCAGTGAAACCATTGTATATGATATCCCAGTGGTGGATACATGACATCACGCATTTGGCAAAATCCTTAGAACTGTACCACACAAAGAATGGATCCTGAATCACACTATGGGCTTTAGTTAATAATAATGTATCACGAAGGCATCGGGCTGGCTCAGTGGGTAGAGCATGAGACTCTTGACTTGGGGTCGTGAGTTTGAGCCCCACATTGGGGGTAGAGTTTACTTAAAAATAAAAACAACAAATAATAATATATCAATATTGGTTTATTAATTATAACAAATGCACCATACCAATGCACGATGATGATAAATAGGAGAAGTTGTGGAGGGATGGAGTAGACGGAGAGCAAGTATATGGGAGCACTCTGTACTTTCTGTTCAATTTTTCAGTCAACGTAAAACGATTCAAAAAAGTAAAGTCTTTGGGGGCTCCTGGGTGGCTCAGTTGAGTGTCCAACTCTTGACTTTGGCTCAGGTCATGATCTCACGGTCTGTGGGCTCAAGCCCCACATTGGGCTCTGCGGTGACGGCATGGAACCTGCTTGGAATCTGTCTGCCTCTCTCTCTGCCCCTCCCCTTCTTGCTCTCTCTCTCTCTCTCTCTCTCTCTCTCAAAATAAATAAAAATGTATTTAAAAAAAAGTAAAGTCTTTTGATAAAAAGTTACTATCAATCAGTTATCAGTCTACAATTTTTACTTAGAAAAAAACTAAATATGGCCATATACTGTAGAGAAGATAATGCCTGATGTTCATTAATTATTTCTAGTAGGCCTAAACTGCATACCTGACCATTGGTGTTACAGAGGTGGATAAACGGGATGGGAAAACAGAAAACCTGGGTGCGGATTTTGTTCTGCCATTTGTGTGGTCCTTTACCTGGGATCGCCAAGAGGTTTAGGTGCAGAAGACAGGTACCACTGTCATTGTGTAAGAAAGTTTCCAAAATATTATGTATCTCTTAAACTATTTTTAAGTCCCTTTTTTTTTAAAGTTTATTTATTTATTTATTTAGAGAGAAAACACACAAGTGGGAGAGGAGCAGAGAGGGAGAAAGAGAGAGAGAGAGAGAGAGAGAGAGAGAGAGAGAGAGAGAGTCCCAAGCAGGCTCTGTGCTGTCAGTGTGGAGCCTGATGTGGGACTCCATCCCAGGAACCACAAGATCATGACCCAAGCGGAAGTCAAGGGTCAGACGCTCAACCTATTGAGCCACCCAAGTGCCCCAAGTTACTTTTTTTTTTTTTTTTTTTTTGGAGAGAGAGAGTGAGAGAGCGTGAGTGAGCGAACAGGAGAGGGGCAGAGAGAGAGGGGGGACAGAAGATCCAAAGCGGGCTCTGCTGAACAACAGTGAGCCCGAATCGGGGCTTGAACCACCCAGGTGTCCCTCCTCTAAGTTACTTTTTTATTGCAGAAATAATTCATGTTGATTCCAAAGAATTTCATAAAGACAAAATTCCAAAGGTCAGAATAAAAATGATCTCTTCTTGGGGCGCCTGGGTGGCTCAGTCGGTTGAGCGTCCGACTTCGGCTCAGGTCGTGATCTCACAGCTCGTGAGTTCGAGCCCTGCGTCGGGCTCTGTGCTGACAGCTCAGAGCCTGGAGCCTGCTTCTGCTTCTGTATCTCCCTCTCTCTCTGCCCCTAACCCACTCACACTCTGTCTCTGTCTCTCTCAAAAATAAATAAACATTAACAAAAAAAGATCTCTTCTTGTATAGCCCAGAGATAACCACTATATAATTTTTGGTTTAACCTTTTATTTTGTTTATCCTTAAATATATAATTTAAAGACAAACTTGGGGTCATAATATACATACTTTTTTTTTCCTTTTTATGAACATTTTTAAAGTTTATTTTTGAGAGAGAGAGAGAGAAAGAGAGAGTGTGAGCAGGGGAGGGGGAGGGGCAAAGAGAGAGGGAGACACGGAATCTGAAGCAGGTTCCAGGCTCTGAGCTGTCAGCACAGAGCCGGATGCAGGGCTCGAACTCACCAACGATGAGATCATGACCTGAGCTGAAGTCGGACGCTTAACCGACTCAGCCATCCAGGCGCCCCTGAATATTTTAAGTATTATATTTTTATAGTAACATTTTTAACTGACAGAAAACTGTTTAGTGCATGGATATAGTTGAGTCCTATCTTATTGTTATGTATTCAGATTCGTTCCAGTTTTTTGGCTATTGTAAATAATGCTGTGATAAATATCTTTGTGTCTACATATTGTTTGGAATTTAGAATTTTGTTTTTCATATTAATGCCTAGAAATAGAAATATGGATAGATTGGCAAAATTTAAATAATCAGAGGCAAACTACCTTTTTAAAAGTTAACTCATAAATGGGTGCCCGGGTGGCTTAGTTAAGTGTCAGACTCGACTTCTGGCTCAGGTCTTGATCTCATGGTTTGTGTGATCGAGGCCCCCCACCCCCGCCCCCGGTCTCCAGGCTCCAGGATGACAGCTCAGAGCCAGCTTGGGATATTCTCTCTCTCTCTCTCTCTCAGCCCCTCCCCTGCTTGCATATGCACTCTGTCTCAAAATAAGTAAACTTAAAAAAAGTTAACTCGAACAATTTATATATGGAAAAATATAACTGTTAGCAACACAAGGCCTTCTCTTTGAGGACAGTTGGTTGTATTGTCTTCCACAAAACTAGAAAACTAGTTTTTGTTTGGTGGACATGGAGAATATTGTGGTTAATCATATCTCTTCTTGATATTGGCTGCTGTGAATTTCAGACACACCTAGTTCTGGATTTCATAATATTTTGTGTATTACCCTCACTTCGGGCTTGACTTTAGCTTGCTTTACTACAACGTTAATTTTGTCTCAACTTATTTTTACGTGTATTTGGTATTGCCATACTATACGCTTATTCTGAAATGTTGTTAATTCTCTTGGGAACATAGTGAGGAATAACTATATAAAAGATAAATGAATGTCAGCTTTTATATGTGTAAATTAGTGCAGATTTCATCAGAAGGAATGATGAATGACGAATTAGTAATGTGATTCTGGGGCGCCTGGGTGGCTCAGTCGGTTAAGCGTCCGACTTCAGCTCAGGTCACGATCTCGCGGTCCGCGAGTTCGAGCCCCACGTCGGGCTCTGGGCTGATGGCTCGGAGCCTGGAGCCTGCTTCCGATTCTGTGTCTCCCTCTCTCTCTGCCCCTCCCCCGTTCATGCTGTGTCTCTCTCTGTCTCAAAAATAAATAAACGTTAAAAAAAAATTAAAAAAAAAATAAAAGTAATATGATTTTCTTTACTATACTCGGACTGTCTCATTTAGTATGATTTTTGTTGGCTAATTCTCAGCCTTGTTTCCAGTTTGCCATATCATCTTTATATTCAAGTTTTTAGGCAGGCCAAATTTGTTAATATCTTGTCCTACTAGGATTTATGGGAATAAATGGCATACATTCGAGAATGTGCTCCAGAAGTGTAAATAGTGAAGCAAGTTCATTTTTCTTTCTTTTGGCTGACTGTAGGTAATAAAATATTGAAAAATGTACAAATTTAAGCTGAGAAAAATGTTAACTGCCCAAATGTTAGTAGTTACTGATGAAATTGCATGTGTAATGCTGTCTGTCAAGAGGGTGATTCTGGAAAGGACAATTAGTCTCACCAGAAAACACTTCTTGAAATTTATTTGTAGTGAAATGAACCTGAAAGTATCACATGAATTGTATTTGACAATTAAATTTGATTAGAAGCTGCTGATCTGAAGAACAGGCAGATTATGGGTGTGGATTTAGCAGCACTGATCAAATGTTCACTGCCTGGCACTTTCTGGTAACAATTCCCTCAGGATAAGAAGGAACATGGTTATCAAATTTAATAAATGTATGGAACAGATTAATTGAACATCCTATGTACTGCATACACATCCACTGCTAGACTCATGAGCAAATATGTTTCATATTTTGTGTTTTTAAAAATGTTTTTAAACGTTTATTTATTTTTGAGAGAGAGAGAGAGAGTGCGAGCAGGGGAGGGGCAGAGAGAGAGGGAGACACAGAATCCGAAGCAGGCTCCGAGCTGTCAGCACATATCCCGACTCGGGGCTCGAACTCACGGACCACAAGATCACCACCTGAGCGGAAGTCGGCCGCTTAACTGACCGAGCCACCCAGGCGCCCCGGTGTTCCGTACTTGGAAAGCATTACTTTTCACTGATTTTCCTCATCAAACGACTCAGACTTAAGACTTCTGACTCCTTTCTCCAACCCTGGGCGTCAGCCTCCTTGACGATAAAATAGGAATGTGAAAGAACAACTTTGCCCATTTCTCCAGACAGTTGTGAAAGGAAAAGGTTGACGATGAATTGGGTTCATAAATGTGAGACGACAGCCCGTTATTAGGCGCTTGGAAGACCATACACTCAAAACTGAGTGTAACACCAGTAAACAAGTGAATCGTATCGAGCTGTCTTTGTCCTGGGAGACCGTAGCTTCATGGAGAAGTGCTCAGCCTCAGGTTAATTGCCAGGCTCTGCCACTCTTCTCCTCTGAGAGACGTTGGGCCAGTTGACTTTTCTGAGTGCCGAGGTTTTTAGTAAAAAGAGTGTACGAACACCCACCTGTCGCAGTAATGTCAGGCTTCTGCTTTTACGCAGAGCGCGTAGCTGAAAACTTGGAATGTGTAGGATCAATAATGGCACGGGGAATATATAACGTGTGGGGGTGGCTGGGTGGGCACTCTCAGTGGTCTCTCTCTCTCTCTCCCGTACCTGCCAGTTATACCTTTCTTGAGGTGCAGCTAGTGGATCCGATCCTCCCGCTCACTTCAGGGCACGGGATCAGGCAAAGCTCTCCCCTTCCTCTAATGTATTTTTTCCTCTTTCTCCCTGATCCCTGACCCATTCCCTTCCAGCACACAAGCCCTCGTTTTTAATCATTTGCTACAACGCTTGTTTGTATTTGTAAAATTGTGTATGAATAGAGTGATGATTATTTCCATGTGTTAACTTGACTAGGCTACTACGCTCCTAAAAGCTTAAGTAAGGTTGTTTCTGGATGTGTCTAGAAGGGTGTATCCAGAAGAGAGTAGCATTGCAGTCTGAAAGACTAGTCCGTGGACTGAATAAAGGAGAGTCCTGCTAACCACTGAGGGCTTGGATGGCCCGAAAAGGCAGGAGAGGGTAAATTCATTCTTTGCTTGAGCTGAGACATCCATCTTTTGCTCTGTCATAGGTGCTCCTGGCGTTCAGGCCTTCTGACTTAGACTGAGATTGATACCCCAGGCCTTCCAGTTTTCAGGCCTACGGACTCCAGCTGAATCAAGCCACTGGCTTTCTAGGTTCTCTTTGCACATGGCAGATCATGGGACCTCTCAGCCCCCATAATCCCGTGAGTCAATTCTTGCAATACATCTCTTTTTTTTTTTTTTTGAGTTTTTAAAATTTTATTTATTTTGAGAGAGATAGAGAGCATCAGTAGGGGAAGGGCAGAGAGAGAGGGAGAGAGAGAGAGAGCGAGAGAGCATCCCAAGTGGGCTCCCCACTGACATTGGGGAGATCACGATCTGAGCCGAAACTAAGAGTCGGATGCTTAACTGACTGAGCCACCCGGGCTCTCCTAATAAATCTCTTCTCATACAGATTTCTGTATGTGCTGTTGGTTCGGTTGCTCTGGAAAACCATAATACAAATGGTACTGTGCTGTGTAACTTGTTTGGCTTTTAGTTATTTTTTTATTCGACACTTTATTTTTGAGATTCATTCATGCTATGTGTACAGTTCTTTGCTTCGGAGCGCCGACTGGCATCCCAACACCGTCTTCATCTTCCCTCAGGTGATGGACACTTAGGCTCATCTGTACGCCAGATCCGCAACCAACACAGTGATAAGCACGCTCATACGTGTAGTTTAACGAGCAGATGTGAGACGCACGGAGATTTCCCCAGCGCATATCAGCAGGGACGGGATTGCCGGGGCCTTGGGCGTAGTTACGTTTCATGTCACCAGACCCTTTCACGCTTCCCTTCTCTCAATAAGGCATGACAGTGTTCTTCTTCCCACACCCTCTCTAAGGCATGATATTATCCCACTTTTCATTTTTGCCAGTCTGATTGGCGCCGGTCAGGTGGTGTAGCATCGTTTGAGGGTTTTGCCTGTGGTTGAGTGTCTCTCCATGTATCTGTTATCATCCGTCGATTTGTCTCTTGTATCTGTTGCCCATTTTTCTATTACATTTTATGTCTTTTTCTTGTCAGTTTGCACGAGCTCCCTGTATATTTATTTACCTTTTGGTTTATTTATTTATTTTGAGAGAGAAAGAAAGAGTGCACATGTGAGGGGGGGTGGAGAGAATCCCAAGCAGGCTCCGTGTTGTCAGCACAGAGCCTGACGTGGGGCTCGATCTCACAAACCATGAGATCATGACCTGAGCGGAGAGAGAGAGTTGGACACTTAGCCCTCTGAGCCACCCAGGCGCCTCAATCCACGTATACTTTAAATATTCCTTGTGAGTTTCTTTTTTTTTTTGTTTTTTTAATTTTTTTTTTCAACGTGTATTTATTTTTGGGACAGAGAGAGACAGAGCATGAACGGGGGAGGGGCAGAGAGAGAGGGAGACAGAATCGGAAACAGGCTCCAGGCTCCGAGCCGTCAGCCCAGAGCCCGACGCGGGGCTCGAACTCCCGGACCGCGAGATCGTGACCTGGCTGAAGTCGGACGCTTAACCGACTGCGCCACCCAGGCGCCCCCCTTGTGAGTTTCATATGCTACAGACATCTTCTTTCAGCCCTTCACCCGGCTGGTAAATTTGTCTTTGGTTCCCTTCACTGACCAGAAATCTTCCATTTTGATATAGTTAAATAAAGGTTTTATTTGTAAACATTATGCTTAGTGGTTTTTGGGTTTTGCTGAAGAAGAGTTCCACTGATATTAAGGTGAAAAAAAAAACCCCTTCATTTGCTTACCTCTATTAACTTCTCTTTCACATTTATGTCATTATTCCACATTATGGGTCAGTTTTCTCAGTGCCATGTACTAAATAACTTTTTCCTGTTGGTGTGCGACATGACCTTCATCAGAAATCTGCTTCTGATCTCTCTTTTCATCTATTATTTTGTGTTTATGTGTCAAGACTACACCATTTCTGTTACTGTGCCACAGTGGTAGTGAAATTAATAATAGTTGATACTTACATACCATTTTAAGTACTTTACCTGTCAAAACTTATTTAGTTCTCACAACAATGGATGAGGTAGGTACTGTTATCATCCCCATACAACTGGATGGGAAACAGACACAGAGAGAGAAGTTAAGTAACTTGCACAGGTCATATAACTAGGTACTAGGGAAAGTAGATTTGAACCCAGATAATGTGGTTCAAGAGCCAGTGCTCTTGGGACACCTGGGTGGCTCAGTCGGTTAAAGCGTCCGACTTTGGCTCAGGTCACGATCTCATGGCTTGTGGGTTCGAGCCCCGCGTCGGGCTCTGTGCTGACAGGTCAGAGCCTGGAGCCTGCTTCGGATTCTGTGTCTCCCTCTCTCTCTGGCCCTGCCCCACTCGCATTGTGTCTCTGTCTCTCAAAAATGAATAAACATTAAAAGAAACAACAACAACAGTGCTCTTAATAAGACAACCTGCTTCTCCATTACATTCTAATATCTACTGGGTATTAGTATAACAAAATACTAATACTGTATAGTAAATAAATATATTGTGAGTTCTGGGAAATCTATATATACATATAGATTTGGTCTTCCTCCATAGTTCCTGGCTCATAACTTGCAAAACCCTTGACATTTCCTGAGTGCCAAGGGTGATAGGAGCGTCTTTTGTCATAATATTTGGTCTCTTGTTTTTAGTTCCTGAAAATAATTTAGAGCCATAAAAGCGAACTGGGTGTCTTGTTATTCATAGTGCCCCTTTCCACCCTGACTGGGTTTTTGTTAATAAGATGAAATTTGGAAGGCACCCAAAGATGGGGCCTCGTTGCCAGGGGCACCAACCATGACCAGAGGGAACTTTCAGTCCCACCCCCTGATTTCCAGGGAGGGGAGAGGGGCTAGGGGTTTAATCCATCAGCAGCAGTCAGTGATGTAATCAATCATGCCTATGTAATGAAGCTTCCATAAACACCCAAAAGGAAAGGAGTGGGCGTTTCCGGGTTGGGGAACCAGAACATTTCTGTGGACCACCATGCTAGGCCCCGAACTCTCTGAGGACAGAAGTTCTTTTGTTTGGGACGTTGCCTTATGTATCTGTCTGGCTGTTGGTTCGTGTCCTTTAATATCCTTTGTAATAAATTAGTAACCTAGTGAGTAAATGAGTTTCTTGAGTTCTGTCAGCTCCTCTAGCTCATCAGTCGAATCCAAAGAGGAAGTGATGGGAACCTTTGATTTCTAGCCAGTCGGTCAGAAGCACAGGAGTGATGTGGTGTAGGGAGCAGCATCCTTAGTTGCAGGGGGTCTTTGGAACCTTCAATGTGTAGCTGGCCATTCAGAAGCATCATTATCAACCTGGGCTTGTGATTGGCCTCTGAAGTGGAGGGTGGTCTTGGGGGACTGAGTCCTTTACCTGTGACATCTGATGCCGTCTCCTAGTAGATAGTGTTAGAATTGAGTTGACCTTTTGGACACTAGCAGGGTGCCCAAGAATTGCTTGTTGATAGTTGGGAAGCCTCCACAGACACACTGGAATTGGGCCCAGGAACTCACGGAAGACGGTTAACGAAATAGGGGTGCCTGACTGGCTCAGTTGGTACAGCGTATGACTCTCGATCTTGGGATTATAAATTCAAGCCCCACGTTGGGTGTAGAGATTACTTAAAAATCTTTTTTTAAAAAAGAAGATTAACAAAATATAGGATTAGTAAAGAGAAAGAAATGAGTTTGTTGATGCCTACATAAATTCTGGTAGAATTAATACTAGAATTGTATTGAATTCATAGATTATTTTGAGGGAGAGTTATAGTTACAATATTAAATCATGAAATCCATGAACACGGCATTTTTCTCCATTTGTTCACATCTTTTTTTTTTTAACATTTTATTTTTTAAAAAATAATCTGTACACCCAGCATGGGGCTCAAAACTCGGGCCAAGATCAAGACTCACATGCTCTACTGACTGAGCCAGCCAGGCACCTCTGCTCATATCATTTGTAAGGTATTTCTGGAGTTGTGCAACTTTCCGAACATGAGTCTTAGGAAGTTACTGGGTTAATTTTTAGATACATCATAACTTTGTTACTGTTACGAATGGTGCCTTAATTCCTTAACTATAATTTGTCTATTATTGCTGCTGTAAAGGAAAACGATTCATTGGTATAAATTAGTATTTTATCTGGTAACCTTGCTGAAGTGTCTTACTGGTTTTATAAAGTTCGTTTTTTTTTTTATTTAAAAAAACTTTTTTTTTTAACATTTATTCCGTTTCGAGAGACAGAGAATGAGTGGGGGAGGGGCAGAGAGAGCGGGAGACTGAATCGGAAGCAGGCCCCAGGCTCTGAGCTGTGGTGTCTCTGTGTAGATCATCCTATCGTGATGGATTATGACGGGTATGTTGCTTCACTTAAAATCCATAAGCATCTCCTTTCTTTGACGGATGGCAAAGAACTGCTGTGCTGGGTTTGACAGTGAGCCTCTTTTCTTATTTTGGATCCCAAAGTTAATGGCTGGTAAATAAAATACTTACTAGAGGATTTGGGAGTGTTTTTTTCCCCATCAAGAAAGTTTTTTTTTTTTTTTTATTTTAACTTTCTGAGTTTTTGCTTTCATTGTGAAGTGCTGAACTTTATCAGGTATTACTTTAGAACATGTTGCAATAATCCTGTAGTTTTTGGGTTTTTTTTTTCCCCTCTGTCCTTTGGTTCAGGATTTTAACTGTATTGCTACATTGTCTTCTGGCTTCCTTTTGTTTTGGATGATAATCATTCTTCATTTCTATCACTGTTTATATATCTCTTTATTTTGGTGGTTTTTCACATTTGCTTTTTGTCTTTGCTTTTTAGCAGTGTGACTATGGTGTGCTTCTTGATGTATTTTTCCTCCTTGGAGTTGACAGAGCTTCTTGGATCAATAAATACATTTGTTTTTTTCCTCTTTCCATTTCAGATATTATACTTTTCATTTCTTTTTTGCCGTTTAGTGATGACCATCCAACCTAAGTATTTTGTAATTACCCTCTGGTTTCCTCTCACCTGGGGTCCACACCTGGCCCATGTGGAATGCTGGGCAAGTTTTGCAACCTAGTAGTGTAGGCAGATTCCAGTTCGAGAACATTCCATTGATTCTGCCATGAAAGCAATTAGCTCATCTTCAGCCCTCTAGATTTCCAAGAACATCAATTCGATTCCTGCTTTTGGTGGTCCCCCACTGCGGGACCCACATGTCCTCCAGTTCTCTTTAGGCTTGAGATGAAGAGCATGACATACTCCTACAAAGATGAGAGTAGAGAATCTCAGTCGGGCTAGACCTCTCTCCGAAGAAATGTCTTCATTGTAAGAAGCCCAAGCTATATCCAGTGACATCGTCCGACTTGATAGCTCATTCCTTTTTATTGCTGGATAATATTCTATTGTATGGTTGTACTGCAACTTCTTTATCCATTCCCCTACTGAAGGACATCATGGGGGCTACCAGTTATTGGTAATTATGAATAAAGCTCATATAAACATTGGGCAGGTTTTTGTGTGCACATAGTTTTCAACTCATTTGGGTAAATACCTCGGAGCACAGATGCTGGATTGTATGATAAGACTGTGTGTAGCTTTTTAAGAATCTGCCAAAGTGTCTTCCAAAGTGGCCGTGCCGTTGGCACTCCTGTGAGTAATAAATGGGACTTCCAGTCACTGCATGTACTTTGCAGCAGTCGGTGGTGACAATTTTTTAAGTTTAGCCATTCTAACAGGTGTGGAGTGGTATCTCGTTGTTGTAATTTGTATTTCTCTAATGACAGATGATATTGAGCAAAGTTTTCTAGGCTTACTTGCCATCTGTGTATCTTCTTTGGTGAAGCATCTGTTCAGATCTTTGCCACCCCCTTTGTTTATTTCTTGATTTTTATAAATTTATTTATTTTGAAAGAGAGAGAGAGAGAGAAGGGGAGGGGCAGAGGGAGAGGGAGAGAGAGAAAGAGAGAGAGAATCCCAAGCAGGCCCCACACTTGGTGCTAAGCCCGACGTGGGGCTTGATCCCCCACCCAGGGATCATGATCTCAGCCAAAATCAAGAGTCAGACACTCAGCCACCCAGGGTCCCTAAATTTGTTTTGTTATTGTAGAGTTTTAAGAGCCCTTTGTATATTTTTGTTAAAAGTCCATTATCAGATATGTGTTTTGGCAGTGCTTTCTGTAAGGCTGACCTGTCTTTTCATTCTTTTAACATCATCTTTTATACAGAAAAGTTTTTTTTTTAACTTTTAATGTTTATTTATTTTTGAGAGAGAGAGAGCATGAAAGGAGGAGGGGCAGAGAGAGAGGGAGACACTGAATCTGAAGCAGGCTCCAGACTCTGAGCCGTCAGCACAGAGCCCAACGTGGGGCTTGAACCCCCCCCCCCCGAACAGTGAGATCCTAAGGAGAGCTGAAGTCGGATGCTTAACTGACTGAGGCACCCAGGTGCCCCGAGGTTGTTTTTTGTTGTTGTTGTTTGTTTTTAGCTGTAATTAAGTCTAACTTACATGATTTTTCTTTCATCAATCATGCTTTATATATTGCATCTGAAAACTCATCACCCAACCCAAGGACATGTAGATTTTCTCCCATATTTTTCTCAAAGTTTTATAGTTCCACATCTTAAGATTTATGTCTATGATTGATTCTGTGTTAATTTTTGCATAGGGTATTGCATTTTTCATGTCCTATTTTCCTTTTATTCAATTTAATACAATAAGCATCTAAAAGTGGAGCATCACAGCTTTCGGCATGTATGACGATTTTCTTTTATCATTTTGAATAATGAGCTCTAGGCTTCTCATTACTCATCAATACGTGTATCTTTATTTTTCTACTTTTTTTTTTAAACCAGTGATAATACTTAAAGTATTTTTAAAAATAATTGCATAATCACTTCAGAACAAAGACAGTGACACTGAGGAAGAATTGAAAATCTGGTCTAGATGTGGAGACATTTTTTTAAAAAATTTTTTTTAACGTTTATTTATTTTTGAGACAGAGAGAGACAGAGCATGAACGGGGGAGGGGCAGAGAGAGGGAGACACAGAATCTGAAACAGGCTCCAGGCTCCGAGCTGTCAGCACAGAGCCCGACGCGGGGCTCGAACTCACGGACCGCGAGATCGTGACTTGAGCCGAAGTCGGCCGCTTAACCGACTGAGCCACCCAGGCGCCCCTGGAGATATTTTTTGATGATTTCACTGCATAATGTCAGAACGAGGGCTTTTCAGTTGGGAACCATAGTCATGGTGGTCATTCTCCCAGCCCCAGTGGTGAAGTATAGGAAACCCCAGTGGTGAGTTGGTCACATCCCTGAGCAAACTGAAATTTTGTGTACAGTTGGGTAAGATCTAGAATTTATGACTTGACTAAGGAGCAGTTTTAACAAATCCTTAGGAGAATGGTTTTAATATAAAGTGTTGCCTTGTTCAAAAATGAATCTCAACGTTGCTGACAGCTTGAAAGCTATCTTCAGAAATACTACGATCCATTTCCTTTCTCATTTTTGGTTGGTAATTCAGATCGTACTTAAAGTAGGGATCTGATTGTAGTACACTTGACAATTGCGTTACTGTATCTGAATTGATTAAAGTTCATGCTATTCTTTTAATTTAATGAATGTTTCTGTTCTCTAGTTTTGACAGTTTTCGTGCTTTCTCTTTGGTAAGTTGTCTTTATTTCCCATTCTGGTCCATAAAATTATGCTCTCTGTGTCTTCCTATGTCTACACTGCTGTGGTTCCAGTGTAGTGATTTGTTGTTTCAGATGTTAAAATTGGTGCATTTATTCTAGTACTTTCCATCCAATCATAAATCTGTGCTGCCAATACTGTTTTTTTAAGCATTCGCTTGAACCTGAGGTTAAATCTTATTTTTATAACTATTCAGACTAATTAATTGCCTTTTACCTTGGAAAACCTTTGTGATTCAATAAATGAGCTCAAATTCTCCCACCAGTTATTATGTAATTTGGTTATTCATCATAGTTAAATTGTCTTATTCTTTCCACATTTTAGTTATATATTTTTTCTTAACGTTCTCCATGAAAGTCACTGCAAAAGTGAGGAAATAATGATATTAAAAATTTTTCAGATTGTATGTGAGGGTCTTATTACCTAAATTATAGGAGTCTTTTTTTTTTGAAAAGGATTATCATTTCACAATGTATTATTACAATGAATAAAAGCTGGTAATGAAACAGCTGTCAAACTTAATTGAAATTCTATAAAAAAAATTTCAGCTCTAAATTTCCTCTTTTATCCAAGTACTTTTCAACATTTGAAGTTATTTTGGGATTTTACTTTATTTTGTTTTATTGGAGTCTACTGTCATTCATTAAAATTTTTACTAAATCCATCCCTGTGGTATACTGTTTCCTCAGATTAAATTAAGAACACATTAGACTAAGAGAAAGTAAGAAAATAGGACATTCAGATTGTAGAAAACCTGTTTGCTTCAAGTACTAGTTCTTATAATTTGATAAAAATCCCTGCATTTTTCTAAATGTTGCACTTGATTTTGCCAACCTACTGTATCAGTGATCAAGAGACATTGATGATGAGCCTAGAAGTCAGGTGATAAGACTGTATTCCTGTTTTGTTGCTTTTAAAGTGTGAAGCATTGGGCAAGTCTGTTCCCTCCTCTGGGCCATTTTTCTTTGTTTTTGTTTCGTTTTTAAAGTTTATTTATTTATTTTGAGAGAGAGAGAGAGACAGAACGAAGGAGGGATGGATAGAGAGGAAGAGAGAGTTCTCCAAGCCAGCTCCATGCTGATGTGGGGCTCGAACCCACGGAACTGTGAGATAAGGACCTGAGCCAAAATCGAGAGTTGGATAGTTAACCCACTGAGCCACCCAGGCGTCCCCCCTTTTTTTTTTTTTAATGTTTGTTTATTTTGAGAGAGAGCCAGAGAGAGAGCAGAGGAGGGGCAGAAAAGCGAGGGAGAGAGAATCCCAGGCAGGCTCTGCTCTGTCAGCATGGAGCCTGGCGCGGGGCTCAATGCCATGAGCCACTGGGAGATCATGACCTGAGCTGAAACCAAGAGTCAGATGCTTAACCCACCAAGCCACCCACGCACCCCTGGGCTAGTTTTCTAATAGGAAAAATGAGGAGGATTTTAACTAGGTGATTTCTAATGTTCTATTCAGGGTTTAAATTGTATTTCAATTTAATTCAGTCCTAAGAGAAAATTTTATTTTTCACAGAATTGTTTTTTATTTTTATAATAATGAATAATAATTCTTATGATAATAAAATATAATGATAAAAATACCCTAAAGCATTCTTTTTTTTTTTTTAATGTTTATTCATTATGGAGAGACAGAGAGAGAGACAGAGTGTGAGCAGGGGAGGGGCAGAGAGAGAGAGGGAGACACAGAATCCGAAGCAGGCTCCAGGCTCTGAGCTGTCAGCACAGAGCCCGACGCGGGGCTCGAACCCACAAACCGCGAGATCATGACCTGAGCTGAAGTCGGACGCTCAACCAACTGAGCCACCCAGGCGCCCCAAAGCATTCTTAAAACAGTTTAAACGGCGATTAGTTTACTGTATTATCAAAAATTTTAATAAATAGTCTTGGTTGGTGAGGCATTGGTGGCCTTGTAACTTGACATGGGCACCCAAGAAGCAGGCGTGTTACCAGTAGTGTTCAGGCTTCAGGGAAACGTTTCTTAGGTCTTGTTCTTAAAACAGAAGGCAACTGGGGTGCCTGGGTGGCTCGGTCGGTTGGGCATCCGAGTTCCGCTCAGGTCACGATCTCATGGTCCATGGGTTCGAGCCCCGCGTCGGGCTCTGGGCTGATGGCTCAGAGCCTGGAGCCTGCTTCCAATTCTGTGTCTCCCTCTCTCTCTGACCCTTCCCCGTTCATGCTCTGTCTCTCTCTGTCTCAAAAATAAATAAACATTAGAAAAAAAAAAAACAGAAGGCAACTGATGAGCTTTTCTTTGGGGGGGGCGGTGACAGTGGGGTTCGTGGGGTCTGGAGCCCACGGCCAAGAAAGAATTCTTGAAGAAAAAGGTGATTTTATTGAAGCATGGGGACCGGACCATGAAGAGACACTGGTTACATACTATGGGGTTGGGGGAGGTAAAGTCCAGAGGAAGTTTCCAGGGAGATTTTCATATGCTAAAGAAGACTCCCAGGATAGTGGAGGCCTAGCTATTGTCAAGGGAAGGTGGTTTTTCCCCTGTAGCAAATCATTAGCATTAAGAAGGTAAGGAGTTCCTGGAGAAACATTTTACTCTGCTGGCCTCAAGGAATTGTCAATGGGCTGCAGGTTATAAGGCAATTGAGTTCTATCTGCCATTTCCTTCTGCCTTTGTTTCCCACATCACTGTGGAGGGGTGACGGAGACTTAGGTCCTGCAGGACTGTGATCTCTATCAGTTAAGCATTTGTTTGCCCCTTTCCTTTGTTCTTGGGCAGCCAGGAGTGCAGAGGACTATCACACATGTCCCACCTGGGGCAGCGGGAGGGGCTTGTGTTTGCGGCCTGTCCGCTTGCCTTACGCGTCCTCATCGGTAACTGTGTTTCATTGACAACCAAGTTTCTTGTTGTGTCACTGGCAACACTGGAACCAGACCCTGCTTCCTACTGCTGGGAGGATTTGCTAGGATATAAACGTGCTTAGGTGATGAGGGAGCTTGGGGCAAGCTGAGGGCAAGATCCAGGCTGGCACCCCCGACCCCTCACCGTGGAATGTGCGATATTCCTCGGACACTCCTGGCTACCCCAGAACGAAGGAAAAAGGTTTAAAAAATATATTTTTTAATGTTTATTTTTGAGACAGAGCATGAGCGGGGGAGGGGCAGAGAGAGAAAGAGAGAGACAGAATCCTACGCAGGCTCCAGGCTCTGAGCTGTCAGCACAGAGCCCGACTCGGGGCTCGAACTGGTCAACCGCGAGATCATGACCTGAGCCGAAGTCCGACACTCAACCGACTGAGCCACCCAGGCACCCCAGAGAAGGGTTTAAGTGCTTGCCATGGTGATGTGGGAAAGTAAGGCAAATGAAAAATGAAATTCCCTTACTGCCTACAGCCCATTGACAAGTCCTTGAGACAGGCAAAGTGACCTCCCTCTAGGAGCTCAGCTGCCTCAAGGGTGACCCTTTGCGGGGGGGCGAAAGAGAACCTTAACTCAACATTATCCCAACCTCGAGGACCCTGTAAGTTTACTTCCTTTATCTCCACCGCCCCAAGATATGTGCAGGCAATCATACCCCCAAGGTTACGGCCCCTGATACACAGTTGAAGGGTCTCGTGACTGGGGTTTTACTAACCGGTAATAAGTGGAATTTCCCTAGCAACAGCTAGCCCCTCCAGGTCCTGGAAACCTGGCTTCCGGAATTCCTTAGAGACTTACTCTGTCCCTGACCCCCTCCCCACCTGGAGGTATATAATGAGTTACCCGTCACCACCGCAGTGCAGCTCTTCCTGCCCACGGGTCCTGTCCCCCTGCTTTAATAAAATCACCTTTTTGCACCAAAGAAGGCTTCAAGATTTCTTTCTTGATGGCTCCGGACCTCCCACCGTCCCCCAGAACTTCATCATTAGGAAGAAAAAAGGCCAATCAATTAACTTCTTAAACCGTTTCTCTCAAATGGTATAATTGCAATAATGCTTTCATGAAGAGGTGTCATGGTTTTTACTGGTGGCAAGCACTAATTCTCTTGCCTTTCCTTGCATCCCGAGGTGTTATAAAATAGTATATTTGCAAAATTTGCATATTACAGCAAGGAACATTTCTATGCAAAAATGCATATTTCTTAAATTTGTATTTATACGTGCTAGGTATAACGTGTATAAAACAGGATACTGATTTTTTATTTTTTTTTTACATTGGAAACAAGATAGGTAGGGACTGACTGCTAAAATTAAAAGCTTTATTCTTATAAGAATACTGAATGAGACATAAGTAGATAAAAATATGTATCAGCATTATTTAAATAAACTAAAATTCTGTTGAGGGCAAGGCTGTGTGAATGATTGATTCTAAAAATCTGGCAAAGGAAAAGGTGTGCAAGCTAGAATTTTGTTCAAAATCTAGAAGCATTATTTGTGCCACATGAGACTTATTTGATCTTCTTCTTTGGAAAGATGGTGATAGTAATGACATTCTTTGGAAGAATTAAAAAACGATTATATTGTATAGGCGTAGGGCAAGCTGCCCCAGATGGGCCACTTAGGCATAAAGATTATTTCAAGTTAAAAGTAATCAAAACCCAGCAGATGCAGGAAAAGCTCTCGGCCTCCCCCACAACTGCTGAAATTTACATTGGAAAGGACAGCCCGTAGCAGGAAGAGAGCTATTAACAGAGTCTCCCCTGTACCTAACACACTCATCTACCTAATAAGCTTGGTTTTTCCAACATCTCCTTTCACCTTCCCGCTAATGGCTTTCTTCCCCTTTGTGTCCTCAAACCCCTCCCCCTCTTTTTTTTTTTTTTTTTTTTTTTTTTGCTCCCGGAAGCTTTGTGTCGCCTCATTGTCTTTGGAGTCTTCTGTCTGTGTGGATTCACTGTGTACACGCCTATTAAACTTGATTTTTCCTGGTAATCTGTCTCATGTCAGTTTGATTCTAAGTCTAGGAAGTTCTTCCCAACAGTATTTATGGATCTGTTCCCAAATGGAATATCTTGATGAAGTACATATCAGATTTTCTCTTAAAACTATCCAAATGTAAAATGGGAATTATGCCATCAAAGCAATTAAATCTAATTCTAGGCATGGTACAAGATGCATTAGAGCATAGATCCTTAAATGAGGAACAAATTGTATCCTTGGTAAAAAATGATTATTTTGAATTTATGCTATGCAGTTATTTGGTATGAACAATGGCTTACTGTGAGTAATGTTAATAGAGGCTTACAAACATATTTTTGAAGGATTGAAAATATAAAAGAATTAGATTAAAATTTAATTGAAAGAAACTACATGGGGAATGTGCAACAAAAGTTGGCATCCCATTAGCACATAGAAATTAGAACAAGGAAATGAAAATGTTTGCAATTCTATGCAGAAGGTTCAGGTAAAAATAATGAGTTCTCTGTTTGTAAGTGTTCATATGATTATTGCGTCCATTTGGATAATCTGGGATAATCCCCTTATTTTGTGGTTCATAACCTTAATTATATTTGCAAACCTTTTTGCCCTGGAAGGCAGTATATTCACCAATTGTAGGGACTAGGGCTTGGCTGAAGGGCATGGACAGTTTTGGGCTTCGTGACACCTGTTAGGAGAAGTTGTACTGATGCACAATCCCCCCCACTAACATATGGGAAAACATGTTTCACCACATGCTTATTGGCATCCACAATTATTACTTTTTAATCACTACTAATTTATTGTTTTTTTATTAAAAAAATTTTTTTTTTCAACGTTTATTTATTTTTGGGACAGAGAGAGACAGAGCATGAATGGGGGAGGGGCAGAGAGAGAGGGAGACACAGAATCGGAAGCAGGCTCCAGGCTCTGAGCCATCAGCCAAGAGCCCGACGCGGGGCTCGAACTCGCAGACCGCGAGATCGTGACCTGGCTGAAGTCAGACGCTTAACCGACTGTGCCACCCAGGCGCCCCTAATCACTACTAATTTAATCACTACTCGGAAAAATCTTGAGTCCTTTGTTTATTCAACCTCTGGGGTAGGGTGGATCTTTTCCCATATATTTGATTGATAACTGCATACCTTCATTTGTGAATGGTTATTCATTTTCTTTTTCCATTTATTGATGTGGTTTTTAAGTATTTTTAATAGATGGGCATAAATTTGTGAACATAAATTCACCTTTAACGTGTATGGTTTATGAAAAAGACTAAAAAATTTGACATACAGAGAAATACTCAAAAACTAAAATTTACTTATGATCCCATTGTCTAGGGATGTTTGGTATACATACGTGTGGTCTCCATATCTGTACATTTTCCAAACAGTTGATGGACACTATTGCATCAGTTAGCATTCTGCAGATGAAATTATAACAATAGCTTCCTATGGGAAAATATTTTTAGGGAACATTTGTTCATAACCATACCAGGTGCATAATACTGTATCATGTGGATGTTATAAGTTGAAATATTAACCATTTGCCATATACAAGGCAAAGTTCTCAGTTTTGCCTTTGGAGTTTGGTTGGTCTTTCTTTTTTACATTCAGATGTTTTAAGTTTATCCATTTTTAAAGTTCCTGTTTTACTGCTTTGCAGTTTCTTGCATTGCATCTGAGCATTGAAAGTTCCCCCAAATGTAAGATAAATATTCACCACTTTCTCTAAAAATATATGATTTAGGGGCGCCTGGGTGGCGCAGTCGGTTAAGCGTCCGACTTCAGCCAGGTCACGATCTCGCAGTCCGTGAGTTCGAGCCCCGCGTCAGGCTCTGGGCTGATGGCTCAGAGCCTGGAGCCTGTTTCTGATTCTGTGTCTCCCTCTCTCTCTGCCCCTCCCCCGTTCATGCTCTGTCTCTCTCTGTCCCAAAAATAAATAAACGTTAAAAAAAAAAAATTTAAAAAAAATAAAAAATAAAAAATAAAAAATAAAAATATATGATTTAAAAGTATTTCACGCTAAAATTCCTCTGGAAGTTATATTTGCACATATTGTGAGGTAGAGTTTTTAATTTATTCCTGCTCTCAACCCCATTCCAATAACTAAAGAGTCTCATTACCATTTGAAAATATTTTTTTTCTTTATGTTAACTTATGATACTTCTTTTATCATGTAGTAAAAACAGACATATATATTAGCGGGTATTTTTTGGCTGTATATTCTATCCCATAAAAACGTTGATTCTTGTGCCATTTCTATATTGCTTTGTTGATCTTTATAATATGCTTCGATGTCTGCAAATATATAAAATTAAAGATATTAGCTATTTCTCTCAAATTATCTTTCCAGTTTTTCTCTAGAATTATTTTAAAATTTATCTAAATAAACTATGTAGATATTTTCATTAAGTTTATATCAAATACATACATCTGTTTGTGAGGAATTGATTTATGATATTTATATCTTTGTCCATAATCATGGGATCACTTCATTTATACAGATTTTCAAAAATTTACTCCTTACAGTTTATTCTTTCTCACGTACGTGCTACACTTGTTAAGATCATTCTTTGGTACTTTATTTTTTAATTAATACTATGAACTGGATATTCCCCATATTATTTCTAACTCTTCTACTTCTATGCACAGGAGCACTATTAATTTTTGAGCTTTTAATTTAAAGTCCAATTGAAAACTTTTCTGATTTATGGTAGCTTTTCAATTTTTTTCAAATTCTGGCTCTGTAACCACATCATTTGTAGTCATGATACAATTTTCTTCCTTTCCAGTGATACTTTGTATTTCTGTTTTAATGGATTGGCTAGAACTTCCAAAGTAATCTTCATTTTAAATAGTAACGGTGATAGTATTTTTGCCTTCTTCTTGATTTTAATAGGTACAACTTTACTCTTTCACCATTAAGAATAACGTTAACTCTTTTGTCTGAAATAACTCCTTTGTGAGAATTGGAATTTCTTGCATTTGCTTTCCTCTTCTTTCTTAACCTTTCTTTCTTTCTTAGTCTTTGAAAATACCACCTGGGATTGAGGAATCCATTTTTGCAGTTTAACTTCTAGGTTGTTTTTGGTTTTCACAATATCATTTTCTCATTTTAAATCAAAAGAAAATTAATTTAGTAATCACACTAGAAGCAATGATTTAAAGTATATATTTACAGTTATTTAGAGTATATATTTATACAGCAGCCTGTTTTTTCACATTTTTCCAAAAATTTGATATTTTCTCTTTTTTTTTTCTAGCGTACATTTGCAAATAGTTTTATTTGGGAAGACCTTCCAATATTTTATTCATGAAGAGTACCAAGTTGGCATAATTCCTGAGAGCTTGCTTACAGATGTGCTCACACATGAACAACACTTCCTCTGAGTAAAACTGTCACACATTTTGCTTCCATATCCTAGAGGAGCCTGGGGTCGACCTAAATCAGTCTCTGGCAGGCTTTTCTTCTGTCTTTGTGTTACCTTAATGGATATTCATGGGATTCTTTGGAATCGAAGTCTAGCAATGTCACTAAGAAAAAGAAAATACACTAAGGTAAATGCAGGTATGGAATTAATTTTATTTATTTTCCTTAATACAGTTTGAGCACTTTCCATTGTCAGGAAAAAGATCTTTGTCTCTAGATGTACAGCTTTCTCTGTGCTATCTTTGCTTATTAACTTTGTCCTCTCTGTTTTATTCCTTTTTTCAAAATCACCCGTTATCTGTGTAGTTTGCATCTTTGGAATCAATATGTCTTCCACATTGGTCATATATTTATCGTAGAATTTTATCATTTTATCCCGTCCTTTCATGACCTGGAAGAACTTGTTCAAGTTTCTCATACCTTTGTCAAGTATTCTATATGTGATATCTCATTTAGTTCTCCAAATTCTCTCCACGAGTGAAGTTCATCAAATTATCATCTCCGTTTTGACAAATGACATGACTGATGCTGAGAGAATTTAAGTAATTTGCACAGATTCATAGAGGTGGTACATTTCAGCCCCACAGTTCATGTTCCAAAGTGGCTCATCATCTGGTTTCACCAGGTGAGTCAGGTATTCATTTTTTTCATTGTAGTTTTTCATTTGGCCATCGTGGCTTCCGTCTTTTTTCCTTATTTCAGATTATCCCTCATTTCTAATGTTTGAGCTTGTACATCAGAGGCATTCTCCTCCAGAGGCTTGTGAAGAAGATCGATTACTTTTAAAAATAATAGCTTTGTTATGCCTTCTACTTTTAGCAAGAAACAGTATTTTTAAAAAGTTTAAAGAAGTCATTACTGACTTAAAGCAATGTCAAAGAAATTAGCCTTTATGTTCCAAAGTAACTGCTATAGGATGCCTTATCGGAGTATTTAATTTTAAAATATTGATCTTGACCTCTGTGATCATCAGATCTTGGTAGCTCCATCTGTATTTTTGAGGAAACAGTGGGAAAAAAGACATCTTACCTTTACATTTAGAATGGAACAGGATCATAAATTGTGCTTTTTCAGTTATCTGGGCATTTTGGCTAAAATCCTAAAGCTGAGAACAGTAGTGCTAGACATAATCATTCAGGACATACTAAAACCTAGTGAACTTGGTCCAGCGACCTCTTCTCCATCTTTCCTATGTAAGGGAAATAATAAACATTGTAAATGGGCTCTTTGAAGGGAATTTTTAGGAATAGCAACTAGAACGGCTTTTATTTTTAAAATTTTTTTAAGTTTATTTATTTATGGAGAGAGAGAGAATACGTGCCAGCAGGAGAGGAGCAGAGAGAGGGAGAGAGAAAATCCCAAGCAGGCCCCAAGCTGTCAGCACAGGGCCTGACACGGGGCTCGGTCTCATGAACTGTGAAATCATGACCTGAGCCGAAATCAAGAGTCAGATGCTTAACTGAGACACTCAGGTACCCCTAGAATGGCTTTTAAAAAACTTCCCTCTAATCTTGAGTTGCGGGGGGCGCCTGGGTGGCTTAGTTGGTTAAGTGTCTGACTCTTGATTTTGGCTCATGTCATGATTCTAGGTCGTGGGATCAAGCTCCAAGCTCAGTGTGAGGCCTGCTTAAGATTCTCTCTCTTTGTCCTTCTGCCCTTCTCCCCTGCTCTTGTGTGCTCTTTCTGTCTCAAATAAAAGATAATAAATGAAAAACAAACAACTTGAGTTGGAAGAGGGTTTCTTAAGAAACCACTTGTACAGATCGGGCGTGTCTGTAAAAGGAGACTGGCATGACATTCTCTGGATGTAAACTTCCTGAACTGCAGAAGTTCATATGCCCAAGTCATGATCCCACTCAGATGGAGTACAGTGAAAGAGTTCTTGGAGGAATTGGACATTATCTTCTGGCCATCATCTTCTGGAGTTTGGGGGGCATAAACAAACATAGAAATCAAGAGTTGATTTAGTAGCTCCAAATGGCAGTGCAAGGAGAAAGATGGGCAGTTGGCCGGACTACAGATTTATCTTTTGGTGTGTCAGAATGGGTGATTTTCCTTTGGGTCAGGTGGACAGCTCAGAAGGTAGTCGGCTCGAGTCATCTTGAGGTCCAGATGCGACTATGCCCAAGAAAGCTGCTTACTGAGTGAAAGGACCCAAACGGGGAGAAACTATAGGTCTTCTGCCCTCCTAAGAGCTTAGAGGGCGTTGCAAGAAGTCATCCAGAGAACGCATAGCCCGAATGAGAGAATCCATTACGGAGGTCGACGGCCGGTGCTCTGAAGAATGACTAATGAGCCCCACAAGAAAGCCAGCATGTGGCCACATATTACGAAATGGAATCGTAGAGGCTGAATTTATAAATACCTCAGCCGGGGCACCTGGTGGCTCAGTCGGTTGGGTGTGTGACTTCGGCTCAGGTCATGATCTCACAGTTCATGGGTTGGAGCCCCGGGTCAGGCTCTGTGCTGAAGGCTCAGAGCCTGGAGCCTGCTTCAGATTCTGTGTTTCCCTCCCTCTCTCTCACTCTGCCCCTCCCTCGCTTGTGTGCACGTGCGCGCGCTCTCTCTCTCTTTCTCAAAAATAAGTAAACATTAAAAAGATACATCAGCCAATGCAAGATTTGCTCCTCCTCTTCCTCTAATTCCCCTATTCCTTGCCCAGCCATGGAGGAATCTGTTATTGATTGCTATGTAAGACATAATTCTCCAATGTAATGTCTTAGATACAGTAAAAATTAAGTTCACAGTTTTTATGGGTCAGCAATTCAGAAGTGGCTTAGGTAGGTAGTTCGGACTAAAGACCTTTCACGAAGTCGCATTCCAGATGTTGGCTGGGTCGCCGCCAACTGAAGGCTTGAGTGACGCTGGAGGATTCACTTCTAAGGGTAGCACACTCACTTGGCTTTTGGTAGGAAGCTTCGGATTTTTGGTGGCTTTTGGAAGGAGGGCTCATTTCCGTTTCCATATAAGTGAAAACCTCATCTCCACGGCAGATCCCACAGCCTAATTCGGGAGAGTGGGGGGTGCTTTGAATCAGACTTAAGGCTGAAAGTGAGTCATAATTACTAAATGTAGAATGCTTGTTAGTCCCAGTTTGCCTGGGAGAGTCCCTGTTTACTCCTGGTATCCAGTCTGATTTGAAATTTTTTCCCGAATATTTAAGTTTTAATGAAGTATTAATATTCATAGTTTCACTAAAATATGTCAGGGCAGCTTTGGCCGATCTGAAATTTCCATTTCCATTTTCTGACTTCATCTCCTCCAGCAGTGGGTGAGATGCTCGTGAACAGCAGTAGCCCCTTTCTCATCTTCTGCCCCTTATTTTTAAAGACCGTATGCAAAAGGTTTGCAGTGACTATTTCCTAGTCTCCGATGGGGATTGGGAGAGGTAACTGACTCAGTTGTCATGTTGTCTGTTCCAAGAACTGCAAAATTCATAAAGCTGCTGGATCCTCACTTGTTAGGGTCAGTGGGAAACATGGGAAATTATAGGTTGTGTCCAAGAAATATAGGGGGGAAATTGGGGCCGAGCAGCCACACCTCAGTCTTTGTAGAGAATAATCCATACGGGTTTTCTGCTGTGGCTTCTCAATTTTTATAAGATACAGTTTGACAGTTGTTTGTTTGTTCTTTAAAAGTTTTTGCCATCTACCTTTTCCATAGCGATGAGCTCCAAAAAGCAAAAGTGCATACTTAATGAAACAATTAAAAACTCAAGAGAACTGATGATAAAAACAGAATATTCATCAGTATTTCTCACTCCCTCCTTGGGGTCATAGTGGTGTGAGTGATCATGTGAAAACCAGCAATCACAAATCTGCCGAAGAAGCATCAGCAACCACTTCAAATGTTAGCTGTCGTTTAAGAAGACTGTTCAGAGGGTGATGCTCCCCTACTAATCACGCGGCTGCAAAAGGTGTGCTTACAGGTTACTCATTGAAACCTGACTTGTCCTTCAGAATGAGATCGCTGTTCGAACTTAATTTTTTCAAAGTTCAAACTATGCCTACAGATGAAATAAAAGGATAGCTCATAGTGTGTTGGCCCCACTGACAGAAGAGGATCTTTGCAGACAGTTCAAAGAGTTGCATTTCCTATCAGTATCATCAGATACTTCAGATAAAAAAATGAGTGTATTTCAGTAACAGTACCACTTTTAAGAAACCGAATGTACAGAATCAAGGCAAGGCTTTGGGAAGATCATTGTGTCAAAGATGAAGTATCTGACGTTACTGTGAATGCTACTTTAAATGCTCAAAACTGGGGGGCGTCTGGGTGGCTCACTCAACAGCCTAGGACTTAGGCTCAGGTCATGATCTGGCAGTTTGTGGGTTTCAGCTCTGCATCAGTCTCCGTGCCGCCGGTGCAGAGCCCGCTTGGATCCTCCAGTTGGTAGAGCACGTGACTCTTGATCTCAGGGTTGTGAGTTCAAGACCCATGTTGGGAGGAGAGTGTACTTAAAAAATATAATAATTGAAAAAGGTTCAAAACTGAAGAGATGACATTTTATTTTGTACTTTACACTTACATGACAGGGTATTATTTACATTTCAAATAAATTTAAAATGCAAATGCAATTTGTTTTGTGGCGAAATACGCGTGATGATAAAATTTTTGTTAGAGCCCAGCATAATGGCGAGAACCATGTTCTAAAATAAAGATACAGAGCAGGCATATGCTTGGAATTGGTGGTAAGGTATACATAAGTCATAATTACACCCATAAAAGCAATATTCTACCAATTCAAATAGAAGCTGTCGTTCTCAAAAAGGAACAAAATAGCATTACATATAAACAGAGTATTTCCATTATGTTTTTGTGAAAGTGCTTATATTTTGTAATAATAGCAAACACATCAGCATGGTGGTTTAGACATGTTTGATGTCCACGATCAGCCTGATTTTAGAAATGATTGGATTTTTGAAGAACTACCGATAAATCAACCTAAGTGACTTAGGTTATTTAATTTTTTTCTCCATGGAGGTCTTCTAAATTTTGGCTGTGTTTTTTTTTTTAAGTTTTTTTTTTTTTAATGTTTATTTACTTTTGAGAGAGAGTGTGAGCGAGTGGGGGAGGTGCAGAGAGTGACAGAGACAGGTGCCCCTTGGCTGTGTTTTATTCCAAATGAATCGATAAATTTATATGCTTTAAAAATTTTTTTAATCTTTATTTTTGAGAGAGAGAGAGAGAGAGAGAGAGAGAGCGAGCGAGCGGGGGAGGGGCAGAGAGAGAGGGAGACCCAGAATCCGAAGCCGGCTCCAGGCTCTGAGCTGTCAGCGCAGAGCCTGACATAGGGCTCAAACCCACGAACCAGGAGATCATGATCTGAGCCGAAGGCAGACACTTAACCCACTGAGCCCCCCAGGCGCCCCGATAAATTTATATTCTCTACCAGACTTGTATCAGGTGAGAAGATGTGGTGGCTTTGGAATGTGTCAGCGTGGCTAAGCTGAACTACTTTTCACGCATTCCTTTCCCTGTATATGTTTTTGCTTCGTTTGGGCCATCAGAGACATTTTGCATGACTTCGGTGGGTGCAAGAAATGCAGCAGTGAGTGAGGGTTTTCACCTGTGAGAGGTTGAGGCACGTGGCTTTGAAGTGCACAGGCCTTTTGACTCACCTGCTGATTCGTGCCCTTTATATGGGGGCGGCGGGCAGGCTATGTACTGCGTTCTCCTCCTTTCGATCCTGCTTGATCTCCGTTCGCTCCTAGATTAGGTGAGTGTGTCGCTTCTTGGCCAAGGGCGTCAGCTTTTCCTGAAGACCACCCGCTTTGTCAAGGTAGCAGGCGATGATGCGAACAGACGCAGTGTTCGTGGGTTCCTGCCCAAGCTCCCAGGCTGCACCTCATGTTTGTAGCTTTCAGCTTGTCCTTGCCCTCTCCCGCTTTCCATCCATCTCCTCTGCCTGCCTACCTTTCCTGGAAATATGTTGATGCCAAAATCAGACGTGAAGAAGATAACAGCATCACCAAGACTGCTTGCTTACATTTGCCTAATGTAAAGTCCCTGTAACAGGTTAGATTACATATGGGTGTATATACATACGTGTATGTATCTATACATCAGACATTTTAGTCCTGATTATCTTCCTACCTCTCTACCTCTCTTCCACTGGTTTTGGGTCTCTGTTCATAAATACTTCCTTAGTAGTGATGCTTGAGTCTTATTTTTGTAGTATTGTTTTTGCAAGCGATTTTGAATTTTTTACAGAACGGTATACAGCTGTGGTTCTCAGGTGGGAACAGTTTTGCCCCCCAAGGACAATTGGAAATATCCGGAGATATTGGTGGTTGTCCTGTCAGGAGGGATGCTACTTGCATCTCGTGGGTAGAGATCACGTGTACCATGAAACTCCCTATGGCGCACAGGACGGCACCACGACAACGAAGAGTTTTCCGGGGAAAATGTCAATATGGTTGAGGTTAAGAAACGCTCGTGTAGGATATAAATAACTCACATCGTGAAGTTTTACAAGTACTTGGTGATGAAAAGTGCACTTAAATAGTGTACATTGAAAGTTCTTGCATTACCTATTTTCGTTGTAGATTAAAAACAAACTTGTAAGAGGCCTGCAACAGCTCCCAAGGCTCAGAGAGTCCCATCGTTTCCTGCGGTCTTTAAATCATTTGGGCTGTGTTTTGAAGCCTATAATTCTTCCAGCTGAGAACTACACAAAGCATAGAGGGCTAATTAGTTTCCCTTCAGGAAGGTTCATGAGTTGTTTCCTGAAGTCTGACTTGTAACCAGGTGAAAAGGTCACGACTCAGTAGAGATTCTATTCAGAGCCAAAAAGCTGCCGTAGAATCCAGTGTACTTTAGTATATGCTTCTAGAATGGTGACAGTCTTGCCTAGTTGCAAGGCTTACTGTTGATTACACTAGGTTGAGTAAGGGAAGTATTACCCCAAGTTCAATTAAATTAATATGGCTGATTCAAAGGCTCAGTTGGTTTAAGCATTCTCAAGTCATGATTTCGTGGTTCCGGAGTTCAAGCCTGGCCTAGGGTTCTGTGTTGACTGTGTGGGGCCTGCTTGAAATTTTCTCTCTGCCCCAACCCCACTCGTGCTCTATCTCAAAATGTTAAAACAAAGACAAAAACAAAAACAAAAACAAAAAACAAAGGAGGAAGGGAAAAAGAGGAGGAGAGGGGAAAAAAAAAAGCAGGAAAGAAAACCAATGTGGCATGACTTGCTCATTCAAAGGAGCGAAATTTCTAGGGGGATTGCCTCAAACGTGTAGCTACTTTATTCCTTTGGCTTCAGCTGTACTCAGAGCAGGTGAGATGTGTTAGTGTTCTGTAACACAGAATTAGCACAGCTAATTCCGAAGTAAGTGTGACCCCGATGCCCGGTGGAGTCTCCCTAACCTTTAAGATACACAAAATTCAGTGGCCCCTGGAAGTCCTTATGGTTTTATGCGCTGGCCCATTTTTGCTAGCCATCCTAATCCTGTGTGCAACTTAAACCCTTCAGTCTCTGCTGTGCCCAAACAATTCCACCCCCCACCCCTTCCCCCCCCCCCCCAAGCATAAAGTGCAACAGGATATACAATGTATTCGAGTATACAGCTGTTTACAAGGTGTAAGAAGGGAGGCACCATTGCAGCAATGTGCCGGAGTCCTTAAGGTGTTTCTAAAGTGCCCCAGGTGATTGTAATATACAGCCAAGGTCAAGAATCCCAGCTAAAAGTAATGCTGGTATTGTCTAAGATGGTTTCTCTCTCTCTTTTTTTTTTTTTTTTCTTTTTTCCCCTTGGTACATACACCGTACACAGCTTGAATCACGTTTCTGTATACAAACTTCAAGAGATCTGGGTCTCTGTTTTGTTTACTGCTTCCCGGTACCTAACACAGACCCTGGTACATAGGCGCTCAATAATAATTGTTGAATAAATGAATGAAGGTCAGTGAGTATAGCCAAAGCAACACATTCACAGGTACTTTTAACCTGATAGTAGATATAATGGGATGTTATTTATTTGCATTTCCTGCCTTCAGCTTGAATACATCTCAGAAGTGATTCGAGCAGACATTCTTTCTAAAATAAAAACGTGAGACTTTGGGGTGAGGTGTTTCAGCTTCCTAAAATCGCCTGCCAGGTTTTGCTCCTCTGTCCTGTTTGTTTTTTGGTTTTTGTGGGGTTTTTTTTTTCCTTTCAAGAAGTTTCAGGACTTTTCATATGTTCTCGAGTGGTCCAGTGACCCAGAAAGGTTAAGAATCTCTGTGTGAGAGGATGGGCAGCTCTTCTCGTTGAGAGAACCTTTCTTCGTCAAGGTTTCTCTAAGGTTCCTTCAAAAAGTCGCCTTGCACATTTAAAATGGGATTTAGCAGGTAAAAATGTAGACGTTTGATACACCTTTTCAGTTTCATAGACCTTTTCAGTAAGTCATTCATCGACCAATAGAATATCACTTGTGCTTTACAAGCTGGGGAAGTGAACATTGTAAAGTGAAGGAAACCTTGAAGTAGCCCGGATTGTTGGTAGTTTTTAACTGGATTCCCTTGACTCCAGACCGATTTGGCCAATTACAGGAGCAAGGGCTTAAAAGGCTTCTAGTTCCCTCTAGGTGTGATTGATTCTGCAGGTGCGCCAGTCCCCCGCTCTCTCTAATTACCAGATTGAAAGCGCCGCTTGCTCAGAAGTGCTAAGCGGTAGCCTCTTGGTTGTTAGGAGCTGCAGCGGGGAAGGGGGGGTTTCAAGCTGGTGGCGGGTGTCTGATGCTCTCAAATTGTTCCTTACAGCTTTGGGGAATAGTCCGAGGTCTTTTATCTTGTGAATTGGTAAAGTCCCGTTTTCAGACTGGTTTTCTCCCTTAGTTAAAATAAACAATGTTTCGGGGCACCTGGGCGGCTCAGTCGGTGAAGCATCCGACTTCGGCTCAGGTCACGATCTCACGGTTCCTGAGTTCGAGCCCCGCGTCGGGCTGTGTGCCGGCAGCTCAGCCTGGAGCCTGCTTCGGGTTCTGTGTCTCCCTCTCTCTCTGCTCCTCCCCTGCTCGCACTCTGTGTCTGTCTCTCTCTCTCTCAAAAATGAAAAAAATTTTAAACACTGTTTACCTTTTGTGCTACTTGTTCAGTACATCAAAATGACCCATCTAACAAATACTTGGAGTTTTTACACTTTGCAAATCACTGTAAACCATCTGTATTTAATAAAAATCAACTCTGTAAAGATAAATGGTTAGGAAATCACTATAAAAACTGGAAAAACACAACAAACATACTTGTATATGAACATAACTAACATTCTTGGTTACATTTTGGATGATGCTGATTTTTTTTTTAAGCGTTGATCACAATATTTCTCATTTTTTTTTACATAAGCTGAGGTTATGTAAGAACATTTTTGAGCTGTTGAATTTCAGGGAGAATTTGAGGTGTATAAGAACACTAGTCAGAATTTGAAAGGATTTTTTTTTTCTGAGATAAATTTGGTCCCCCTAGACCTGTCTATGCAACCGTTGTAGATTTTAGAATACCTGACTGTCAGGTTCTCTCACTATCCATTTAAATCTGATGAGCACACTCCAACTTTCAAATAGGACCCTAAAGTGTTTGATTTTAATAGCAGTTTTGCATCTGTCACGATTCATACTAATCTTCCACGACCATGGTTTACTGACCCAGAGGTCCTGAGTATCCTCTCACCTCGAACAGAATCCTCTTTATCATCCACTGCCACTGGTTTTGTGTGAAAGGTGCTTTTCTATTCGAGAGGTAATGATCTATTTAGTTCTAGCAAAAGCTGGTACTCCTGTTTCAAGTTTTCAGAGTGCAATTCAGAGCTTAAAATTCTACATTCCCAGTATTTTAAAAGGAAATGTTAATTGGGCATAAGAAGTTTGTCTTAGAATAATGAGATGTTTGACATGTCCTTTAAAGCGATTCCTGGAGATCTTCTTTTTAAGGCTTTATTTTTAGGTAATCTCTACACCCAACGTGGGGCTTGAACTTACAACCCCAAGATCAAGAGTCAGTCTGCACACTGCCGACCAGGTGCCCCTTGAAATATTTTTTTTATTTTAATAGTTATTTTCGGGAGAGCACTAGTGGGGAAGGGGCTGAGAGAGAGGGACAGAAGACCTGGAGCCCGACTCGGGGCTCGAACCCATGAACTGAGAGATCATGACCTGAACTGAAGTCAGATGCTCAGCTGACTGAGCTACTCAGGTGCCCCTGAAATCCTCTTAAAGGTGGTATTTTTTTTTTCCCACTGAAATTCTCCCCTCCACAAACAAAAGTAGACCTGATCTGGAATCCAGTCCTTTCACCTGGTTAGGGCACGTTCGTGATCACTGTAACCGACGTGAGAGCATGAACCTTTCACCGTTCACACGCTGCCGGGTGCTGTGGAGACCGAACATCGAGACAAAACTTTGAAGACGGGCAGAAGAAGCAGTTGCCCGGTGCCCCTTCCATTTGACAGCAGTAGCCTTGGACAATTTTCTTAACCTATTTGGACCTCAATTTCCCCATCTGTAGTTTAGAAACCATCCAGGACTTCCAAGGTCCTACTGAGGTTTGTTGGTCTCAGGAGCCTTTCCCAGGACCGGCTGTTCTGGGGTGTGATCTACACATGTGCATTTTTTTAAGCTCCGCAGGTGATCCTTCCGTGTAGCCAGGGTGGAGAAACATAATAGAGCAGATATCTGCACGTTATCAGGGTCAAGGCTGGTCAGCCACCCGTTTTTATAAATAAGGTTCTGTTGTAATGCAGCCACGCTCCTTCATCCGTGTACTGTCTATGGCTCCATTTGTGCGTGGAGTCGCGTGGTTACGACAGAGGCCACGTAACCCGTAAAAACAGAAGTACTATCTGGTTCTTTGTGGAAGGAGATTTGATAACCTCCATCACGGAGGAATATAGAATCTGAAGTCAGGACTGGGTTTAAATTTTGATTTTTTTTTTTTTTTGCCTCTTGTTTCCTGGGTGATGTGGGGTAAGTCATATCGAGTCTGAGCCTTCCGAGTTTCCTCCCGTACAACAGGTATGGCAAAGGTGCCCCCGTTGGAGGGTGCTTGTAGGATGATAAGAGATAATGTATTGAATGTGCTTCCGTTGAGTCAGGCACGTGATGCTCATGGAATATTCCTCATCTCCTCCCTCACCCCTGCGCACGCGTGTGTGTGTTTTGTCTACAAGATGAGACTAGCTGCTGAAAGGCTGATTCCCTTCTGTCCTGAACCCTGCAACCTGCTAGGTTCGGCACGTTAAGGTTTAGTCCTGACCTCCCCCAGCAAGTTGGGCCCGCAGAGATGGTGACTCTATAGTTGCTACAAAATCCCAGTGGGAGAAAGAAGAAAAGCCCCCTCTGAACTCTACAATAATTCCTTGTGGTACTTAAAGGAGCAAAATTCCAAAGCAAGAATGGGCTTTCATTTGATAAACACGTGTCAAACTACCACACATCCAGCACTAAGCTCAGGTGCCGAAAACGTAGTCGTGAACACGACGTGGTCATTCCCTGAACTGGCTTAGACCATGATGGGAAAGACCAATAAGTAGACCATCAATTACAAAACCATGTGGCCAGTGCTAAGACAGGTAGTGGTAAACAAAGTGCTGTTGGGCAAAAGGGTAGACTAGTTAAACTAGGGTTAAACTAGGTAAAAAGGGTAGCCAGTTAAACTAAGGCTTCGGTTGTTGTGGGGGGCGGGGGTGTTTGGCAAGACTTCTGTGGGGAATAATATTGGGGCTGGGTATTACAGGACGAAGAGTAAATCGGGCTAAGAACAGTGGTGTTGCAGGGAGGGGAAGATGCTTGTGTAAGGAAACGCCCAGAGGTAAAAGAGTAAGATTTGTTTGGGATCTGAAAGAATTTGGGAGTGGGCAGGCTGGGAAGTTCTGGGCGGTGGGCTGCTGAGAGAGGAGCTAGATATCTGCGGTTTTGTGCCGCAATTTCCAAAAGTTATGAAGGTCAAATTCCCGTTAAGAACTATTGGCTAAACATTAGCTATTATTTGAAAGCCCTCTCTTCTGCGAATTCTGCCAAGTTGCGTAATCCATGCGATTTACTCTAAGGTCAAGGATAATGTATGTACCCAGATAAAATGCAGCTCTTGATTTTTCTCACTCGCAAGGGTTTTTCCCACATTTCTACGTTTTTCTCAATTCTCTATCTCCGTGAAAGCCTCTCCTTTGTCCAGTTGCCCATATCGGGGACCCGGGACCTCTCATTTCTCACTGTGGCATCTATTCAGTCGTCAGTAACCAAGCCCGCTATGGTTCTTACCCATTTAATATCTCTGATTGTCCTAGTCCCACCTTGCCTGTTGGAAGACGTCACGGATAGGACTGGGTATGGACCTGCGAGCTGGATCCAGCGATCAGAGGCTCGTCACCCCCTCATCTGTCTTTGGAATGTGCAGTGTGCTGGCCTTCCCAGAAGCTGTCCCAAGGACGTAGCCTTATGGTAGTGCTGTGGGATGGAGGCCATCTCGAGAAGAGACGTGAACCCAGTGGAGGCCTCTCGAAAAACTCTTAAGATTTGGCAGGCAGGTGCTGACATCTACTTGTGTCACAGCCACCTAAGACACACCTTGTCAGCTCATTTCCTTATTAAACCTGCTGCCTGCCCATGTGGAGTGGCTGCCTCTTGCTTCGATCTCTCCCTTAGTCTGTATAGGGGCTGGTTTCAGGTTTCACCCAGGAGTCTCCTGAGGAGCTTGTGAACCAGCAGTCCTTACTGCTACTACTACAAAGAGGGTCGTGACCACTGTCTCCGGATCACCGCCACAGGCCTTCGATTTACAAGGCTCCTCAAGACCCACCTCTTCGGTCTTCCCTGTTACCAATTCTCATTGCCTGGAGAACATCTCAGAGACCAGAGCAGGAGCAGGCAATTTAGTTAAGAGGCCGACGGAGCCGTGAAGCCAAGATAGGAGGGTAGCTTGAGCCAAGGTGGCAGTGGGGATGGAGCAACGTGGGCCGATTCAGGGGTGATTTTGATAGTAAAATGAATGGGAGTTTCCTTTGAATAATCTGTGGGGGAATGATGGGGAAGCCCAAGTATTATTAGAGCCCGAACTGTGGCTTGGGCCGCTAAATGGTTGGCAGTGTTGGTCACAGAGCTAGGGTACGACGCAATGTGCTCCATATTTTCTACTTGACTTTTCTGGTTCGCTCGTTATGCTTCTTAATCCTGTTGTCTACCCTGAGAGGCTGACCTTTATAGACTGCATCCACTTGGCTCCCTTATTGTCATCAGTGTTTGGCCGGTTAGAGACTCTGGCAGGAGATCATTGGTCAGAGGGACTGAGAAGTTGGACATTATTCGTCTAGCACTTCCTTTTTGTCCACAGTTTATTTAGTGACTTCATTCCTAACCTAAGATCCGGTTCTTCTAGGGTAGTTTGCTTTCCAGCTGTAGTTTTCTCAAGATGACAGCTGTGACTTTTTCTTCTGTCCCCTTTAGGCCTGAGAGGGGCAGTATCTTCTCAAAAATGCTGGCATTGGGTACCTCAAGATCCCTTGTTGGTTTCCATAAACCTGAATACACTCTTTGTAAAGGATCTTTTCTAATCACCCCTTCCTTAGAGGCCATCTCTAACTGCTGGGACTTAGAGTGGGGAGTTTGAGGAGCCTTCCAGCACAGAAATCATGAAAATGTCTTGTTTATAAGAGCAGTTTATTCTTGTTGCATTGCTTTTGCACTAGCTTTTCATTAAGCACCCTTTTATGGAATTCAGATTTGTGAGTCATCATGATAACCTTTAAAGGGGAATAACTTAAAGATGAATAATGCATACTCTTTGTCTTAAGGAGTTTATAGTCGAGTAGAAAATTGGACACGTAAAAAACGCGGTATGAAATGGCACGGGGGAGGGAGGGCACCTGGCTGGCTCAGTCCGTAGAGCATGCTGCTCTTGATCTGGGGTCGCGAGCTCAAGACCCACGTTGAGGGGTTAGAGATGACTTTAAAAAAAATGGCACATGGGAGAAGTAACCAAACCAAAATCTGAACCTAGGACCATCTCACTTGAAAATGCTGTCAGTATTTTGTAAATACCTTTTTTTTTTTTCTTTACACACAGTGTCCCCAGAGTGAGTGAATGAATGAATCCCTCGTGGCACCCTGAGGGGATTTACTTGCTCAGTAAACCTTTTCGGATTGCCTAACTGTACTGAATATTCTGCTAGGTGTAGGGGACTTAAATGGATCCATGTTTTTGAGGAAGTTACAACTGTGGCATTAGGTAAGTGTAAAACCTTTTGATGGTCAGTGAAAGGAAAAGGACTAGTAAGTAGGTTGTCTATGATCACATGGCTGGTAAAGAGCAGAACTGGGCTTTGAGCTGCCATTTGACTCAAAAAACCAAACGAAATCAGTTGATGAAATTCCTAAGGGCAAAGGAGAGAACAGTTCAGTAAAGAAGACTCGGGGAGCATGGAACCTTTAGGATTAAGGATAAATGGTAGAAGCATCGCGTGCCAAAGTGGAGGACGAAGGGAGCCTGCAGACGAAAGTGAAAGGCATTAGGTACTGGGAGTCCAATGAGGTGTGCTGCTTTCTTAGATTTACTTCCCGATTCACAGCACGTTCTATTTTAAGCAAATTCTTATGTAACACAGTAGCCCCCACCCCCTCTTCCTACTGTGCAAACTGTAGGAGAAGAAAAGAAATGACTGGTCTCTGCTTTGAAGGATTTTTGTGGGGGATACAGGAAAACCACCTACATAAGCTAATCGCCATGGGAATGTCAGAGATGGCTGGAGATGGAGAGATGTTTAAGTTTTGCAGGGGAAGAGGAAAAGAAGGCTGATCCAGGTAGAGAAATAGTGACCCGAGGGCCAGAGGCTTGGAGGTTTGTGACTTGTTGGGCTAATAGCCCCTAATTCCATCATCTTGTCCTCCAGCTTTAACCTCCATGACACTTATCCAGGCAAGATATTTACAACTGTGCAAAAAACCTTAAAGTTAATTTTATAGAGGTCAAATGAGTAGATGAACAGAATTAAATTAGGCAGGAGATTAAGGGTTGAGACTATGGTGTACTAATGAAGATTGGAGTTTAAAATTAGATCATGTCCTGTGGGGCAATGAGAGAAGAGGCCAGGTTCCCTAATTGAAAGTGCTATGTATAGCGGCCTATAGGCAGCAAAGTAGATTCCACAATGGAGATATTCGAATAGCTTTGCTTATGTTAGGTGGTGATTGCCCAAACCTGTCTGGGGAAGTAGTTCACAGGTTCTAGCTCTTTCCAAAAGAAAAAAAAAATTGAATAAAACTTCGCATGCAAGCATTGTAACAACTACTTAAAAGTAAGTTCAGACCAAGCTTTTTATTTGTTTTCCAAGCTAACTTTTTTAACAGCATGTAGTCTTCTGATAAATTGTATTATATAACTTGATATTCTATGTGGACTAGAATTAGGTTTGTTTTCTGATCTCTGAAGGTCAGTAAAATAGAGGTAGTATATTTTTAATCTGAAGTAAAGTAGTTGGGGATGGCTGAACTGCAAGCTGGGTAGGACAGAACATCATAATGAGAGATGCATTATAGTCCATCAAGAGAGATTTGTGATGGGAAATGGTTAGTGCAAAGGCAGGTTTTGTTGACTGAATGCTTTTAAAATAAGGAGTCTTACAACTGTTAGTAATGCAAGTGGCCTTCACCAGGCTGTTGCTCTGGAATTGTCACGAACATGAATAACGCTGTCTGGCGATCACTATACCATCTAGGACACCATTACCGCGCGATTTTGGCGAAGACCGCTTTTAAACCCTGTGGAGAGTGCTTGTGATATCTTGATTTGAAATGTGAATGAAATGTAATTTGATTCTTGTTGATTCCTTTAACGGAGTCTCCTAAAGAATGAAACCTGCCTTCTTTGTGCGTGTGTGTATGTGTATGTGTATGTGTGTGTGTGTGTGTGTGTGTATTTCAGGGGTAGAATTTAGTGATTCATCCCTTACGTGCAACACCCAGTGCTCATGACAAATGCCCTCCTTCTAAACATGTTGAGGTTACAAATGAGTCGTGGTGAATGGAATTAATGAAATAGCTGCATCTGAAGAGGTGACTCTGTCTGTTCTCAAGTATGTGCTAGGAGTCAGGCACTCTGATTTTCACATAGGTAATTATAACCTCATGAAAAGAGTTTAATTATCTCCTTTGACCGATGATGAAACTGGTTGGGAAAGTAAAGTGATTTGTTCAGGGTCACACAGCGGTTAAGCTAAAGGTGAACCTTGCTCTTCCATATGCTCTGTGTTCCTTAAAATCGCTAGGACCACCGTGCGTTGAGAAGAAATGAAGGCCAGATTATTTCCAGTTAGGACCTATCAATCCAGCATAAGGGATTAAATTTAGAAAGTAGAAAGAAAATCTATGTAATTTGTTTACAGTACCTCTTCTGCTTCCTTCATTGATTTGCTTAATAATACTAAAGTTTCCAATGTAGGGACCAAATTCAGGGCAATTAGAAGGTAAGGATTTCAGGATGCCACATACTTAATGTGACATCGATATGGTCAGCACTTACCAAATGTGTCTGTCACAGAGTTGGCTGTTGAGTTCACAGGCACATGTTACCTCACTTAAGAGTTTAAGAACAGGGGCGCCTGGGTGGTTCGGTCGGTTAAAGCATCTGACTCTTGATTTTGGCTCCGGTCATGATCTTGCAGTTCGTGAGTTTGAGTCCCACATCAAGCTCTGTGCTGACAGCTCCCTCTCTCTGCCCTTCCCGTGTGCTCTCACTCGCTCTCAAAATAAAGAGTTTAAGAATAAAATCATAAAATGTACACATTATAAAATCTATTTTATAGGTTTTTAAAAATGTAAAACATTCTTTGGCCATAGTAATGCAGAATCCCAAAGTTTGGCCATTGGGCTATCGTTTGTTTTCTCCTGCTCTTGGTTCACGGAAAGATTTCAAGGCAAGAAACTCCAACGTCTCGTAAATTTGGTTACATCTAGATAAAGAATTTCTATTTATCTAAAAGCCACCGTAAAGGAAATGGAAAACTAAACCACAAACTTGGAGAAGATATACACAACACAAAACTGATACTGTATAAATATCCAGAATATACACAGACTTTCAGTGTCTCCATAACAAAAGCCAAGGGATGTGGAACATCATGACTCAAATGGCTGGTGACAATATGAATTGATACAACTTTGGAAAATTCTTTGGTGTTACGTATTGAAGACGAGCACATTCTATATGCTCTGGATTCTGTGTGTGTACACGTGCATATACATACGTGTATGTATATAATATAAAATTTCCGAAAAGCCCTTGTGCAGGTGCTTTGAGACCCATAGAGAATGTTCAAAACAAGTTATTTGTAAAAGCATGCAACGTGAAACAAGACAGATGTTTACTAATAACTAGAATGGGTAAGTACTTGTGTGGGATGCTTACATAACAGACAGTGAACTATATAGCTTAATGCATCAGTATGAATGTATCTGAAAATATTGAGGGAAAATTCAGAAATGCAAGAATATATTTAGTATGACATAGTTTCTGTAAAAGTAAAACAACTAAGAAATATTTTAGCAATACAGAACATTTAGAGCAATTAACACAAAATCGAGGATAACTAAGGAAGGAAGGTTATGTGATCTAGTTGGGTACTCCAAAGGCCCTAGTTATACTTGAAAAAAAATTATTTTTGAGAGACAGCAAGAGAAGGGCAGGGAGAGAGAATCCCAAGAAGGCTCTGCACTGACTGAGCATTTCAATTGCTCAGCAATACAGAACATTTAGAGCACGGGGCTCGAACTCCTGAACCGTGAGATCGTGATCTGAGCTGACATTAAGGGTCTGAAGATGCTTAACTGACTGAGCCGTCCAGGTGCCCCCCTAGTGGTACTTCTTAGTGGACTGATTTCATTTTTGGACCTGAGGTATGCAGAGTTAAATCATTACTTGCTGAAAAATTCTCATTGACCCATGTGTGCATGGTTTGATCTATGAATTGCATATGAATAAATACTTATGAAGCCCTCATTCAACACAAGAGGCAGAAGAATTTTGATCGTAACATCTCGTATTGTGTGCCCTATCCTATCCTCCTGCCTGTGCCTTTAGATCAACCTATTTACAGTGTTTACATGCATGTGCATATACATACACATATATAGGCAGAATATGTTCAATTGTATATTCTATAATGACAGTTTTTACTTTCTAAATGGAGACTCGTGCTGGGACTCACATTTTTTTCTTCAGTACCATGCCGCTAATACCCTCTATCCTTTTGCTAAGGGTTTTCATGTTAGATGAGGTGACACTTCGTTCACTTTTGATCACTCTTTAATATTCCATTTGGGATTAAATCGTAGTTTATTTTCCCGTGGGGCAAACGTTTTCCCATTTTTCTTCCTTCCACCCTATTTAAAGTCTACATGTGTTTCATAGGCTTATAGATGTATTTAGTAAGTTTTCAAAGCAGGCCATATAATATTTAAGGTCATTATCAGGTGTTTTGCATATTAAGTGAAAAGTTTCAGGGTATTTAATGGGTGTACTGATTTACATATGGAAAAATAATAAATGGAGAAAGCTGCACATCCAGAAGAATACACCAAGGGCTAGTGGAAGTAAAACAGGAATACTATTTGAGAAACCCACAGGATGTGCGTATAAGGGTGTCTAATGGGTAGTTGGGTTGATTTAGGACTTATATATACACTGTCACCGCAACCAGCTTGGAAAGTGTAGTGTGGGCAGAGGGCCTCGGTGCGAAACTCTAGACCAACTGGCATTTGTCTTAAGTTTATTTATTTTGAGAGCGGGAACAGGGGAAGGGCAGAGAAAGAGGGAGGGAGAGAATCCCAAGCAGGCTCCACACTGTCCGTGCAGAGCCTGATGTGGGGCTTGAGCCCACGAACCACGTGCTCATGACCTGAGCCAAAAATCAAGAGTCGGAGGCTTAACCGACTAAGCCACCCAGGCGCCCCTACAGAAACTAGCATTTTAAGAGTAGATTGTAGGAGTGAATCTGGCAACAAAGATTAAGAAATAACTCCCATAGAAGCTGGCAGAAAATCTGGAGTGTTTGCGACTGTGGACATATTTTTGGTGGTGGCGGTGGCAGCAGACTTGTTAATGCGATACACGTGTGTGCATACGTGATCAGGCCGTAGGAAGCCTGGAGCCAACTTTGTGTCTCTTTGTAAGTAATCGTTTTTGTTTTTTTATTATTATTTTTACTAGGTGACTAGAAGCCTCGTTATCCTTAAAATTCAAAAATTGAGCCATGCTATGTGTAGGTGTTCATCTGTTTTGATTTTGCCCTTTGAATTTGTAACGCTGAAGTCTTCATTCAAGAAAGCGATCTTGCAATGTTTGCATACCGCTTCTGTTATGATTGTTCTAGTGTCTTCTACAGAAACCTGTTGAGAAACCTCGCGCGGACCGCTAGATGGAGTTTCTGCAGTAATCGTTTTGTTCTGCTGCTGCTGCTGCTGCTGCTGCTGCTGCTGAAGCTTATGTGCTGGTATTTTGGTTTCCCGCAGAGAGGGTTTGCTTGTTTTGATGAAAGGTGTCAATGACTCATGTGATTTCGTTTTCAGGAATAAGTGTTTTTCACGAGTATGCTCTTACTCTTCCTCAGTGCTACAGCATAGTTTTTCTAATTCTTTCGTAGTGAATTTCCTCAGGGCCGCTTCCTAGGTCCCTCTCCCTGCTCACTTCATTCTCTTCTCAAGCAGTCTATCCACACCCGATTTCTCCGTGTAGATCCCCTATCTGCTTTCCTTTATGCTTTATAGTTCTGTATTCTGTGATGATTTGGATTTTGTCAGTGTTAAAGTGACCCTTTGTGAATTTCGCTTAGCAGGAATTGGTCAGTACGAGACAGGTCAATGCCACCGTTTTTTTTTTTTTTTTTTTTTTAAACCTCTAGTGCTGGGGCATGCTTCCTTGACTCCCTATTCCACTGCCTGGTCCGCCAGATACTGGAATAGGGGTGCAGGCAGCCTCATTTAGCTTGTCACCTTAATTCCTCAGAGTCCTTACACCGTATTTTTTTCCACATGCTTCTCATGGTCTTTCCAAATACATTTACGTTATGAAACCTAAACGAGCGTTAAGATTTGCCACTATTTTAGTTGAATCGAGCCTTTGATTTGCTGTTTCATTCTTGTACAGATGATGTATGTGGCTCTCACACAATCACTGCGTCTCCTATTCCATGGCCTGTGAAGGTGTTCATTAGTTTTACAGGCTTTATAGGAAAGAGAAATGTTAGAGCAGGGAGCAGCTTAGTTTGAAGATTGAGCTCTGAACTATGAAAGGCAAAAGGCATCCTCTCAACAGATGAAATGGACAGAGTAAGCAGGGAGGTAAGTTCATCTATAAACGAACACACGCTGATAGAGTTGTCTAGAGGAGAATACTATTAAGATGGCGTTATGGAAGAAGGTATTTGTAAGTAATACAATAGTTTTAATGTCTTTAACTCCCTGTGACCTATGATTTGAGGGAAATCTTGGCTCATTAAACCATTACGCCATTCATCTCTGACTTTGGATGTGAGGCATGGAATAACAAGGTTTATATAAATGAGTGTGTCTGAATGGGCTCTTTCTTAACTGTCTGACATTTGGAAGACAAATCGTTTCCCCAGCGCTCCTTGAGCACACCTTATTTCATTTCTAGAGCTCCTAAATCAAAAGGGGATCAACATATCCTATTTCATTATACTGTGTTAATGTTAACTGCATGTAACAGGCAAGCAATTTTATGCTGCGTACTCCCTACCCTACTGTCGGGCACAAATGGAGATCTCATAAACCACTGTGGACTTTTTTTAATTTGCCAAATATTAGCTAATGGAGTCATGGGATCATAAAACAGAAAGGACCGTAGAGAGCACATCTGCTCCAGCTATATCTCTTTGGGCAGGTTTAAGAGGGATCTGTCCATATTTTGCTTCAAGTACTCTAGGAGTAAACAGTAGAAGTGGTTCCTTTCTCCAGGGCTTCTGTGCTTACATAGCATGTTTTTATTAGATCTTGAAATGTTTAGTTTTCCCCCCTCCCCCTTACACCTTAAAACAACGTCCTCTGTTTTAGTTACTGGGAATCTATAGAAGCCGTACATTATCCTATATTAACTTTTCATAGTCCGGCATACCATCAGATTCTTTAAGAACTCCTCACGAAACCCATCATCCACCCCTTCAGTTATTTTTATTGCTGTCTTTGGGACACGTTCCTATTTTTCTGTAGACTACTTTGGTAAAAGAGATAAGAGCTTTGGAATCGAAGACAGGTCTTCGTGGAAGTTATGACCTTCACGTTAGCTGTGTACCATTGAGGAAGGTTCTTAACCCGAGCCTCAGTTTTAATATCTTTAAAATCGGTACCCACTTACTGAACTTTGGATCCTAAGTATTTTCAATCCACTTAAAGCCACTTAACCCCCAGAAGGAAACTCTTGCATCTACTTGAGAAGCAATACAGAGTTCGTCACTCTCCAATCCCAAGAGTCTCTAAGTGATCTGTCAGAGTCGGTATAGCTGTCTTGAGTAAGGAAAACACATGATGGAGGGTCCAGTGTTGTTTGTAATTCCCGGGCTTCTGTTGACTGCTATTTTTAGCAGCGTCTCTCTCATCACCTGTTGATAAGCTCCGAAGAAGGATGGTTGGCATCTTGACAACCCGGTGTCTTAATACAGAAGATCCATCAAGATCTAAAGGACACAGGAAAACATTCGGGAATCTCAAGCATAGCGACGGGGACCGTTCATTCCAGAGGTGAATGCATGCGGGTGCGGCTTTTCTAGATTCACAAGCCGAGCATCCTCAGGGGCCTGGAGCACCAAGAGGCTGTGTCCTGGAAGACTTTGGCTTCAAGTCCTTCCCGTGACCTCTTGGATTCCTGATGCTTGCCGTGCTGCAATATGAACACGAATTCGTAGTGTCTCCACTCCCACGCTCCCCTGGTCTTGCCAGCTTTTCTGTGGCTGCCGGTTTCAGTGAATGTGAACGGCACCAAAAATAAAGCTAATTATTACCAAGGATCAGAGAAGCCGAGAGACCCAGATAAAGGAGAGGAGAGAAACTTTCCTCCAGTATAATGGCAGTAAAAAGAACAAAACAGGGCTATCGTTTTGAGGTAAACCTAGATCTTACGGAAAAACAAAGGTGCCCGGGAGAAACGAGATGTTCCATTTAGCAAGATTCCCGTTGAGTAATCCTTATACGTGTTGAGGACTTCACATTGCTTTAAACGCTTTGGTAGTCAAAATCTAACTTTACACTCGTGATCTCCCTACTTGTGGGTCAAACAGAATTGCACAGATCTTTTTTGGATGTATAGACTCAGGTGCAGAGTTAGGTGATCTTCCTAATGTTTTGAAGGTAGTTATTATCCATGTGATTTGAGCAACTTTGACCTGCAGAAGGTGTGTGTACGTTACACATAAAAAGTACTGATGGGCGCCTGGGTGGCCCAGTCGGTTAAGTGTCTGACTTCTGGTTTCAGCTCAGGCTGTGATCTCTCCCAGTTGGTGAGATCAAGCCCTGCATCAGGCTCTGTGCTGGGGGGTGTGGAGCCTGCTTGGGATTTCCTCTCTGCCCTTCCCCTCCCCTCTCCTGGTGAGACAGACAGACAGACACACACACACACACACACACACACACACACACACACTCTCTCTCTCTCTCTCTCTCTCTCTCTCTCTCTCTCCCTCCCTCCCTCCCTCTCCTGCTCCCTCCCCGTCCGAATACCCAAACTTAAAAAAAGTACTGATGATAAAACATTTCTTTCTATAATTTGACTCTTGGGACCCAATGGGCTAGGCATGGAGGATGGGGAGGAATATCCTGGCAAAATTCACAAGGAAGGGAAATAGACTGAGATGGAGTGAAACTTTTTCATTGGACAGAAGACCAGTATTTGCATGCATGAGATGAAGTTTATCATAGTGCTTGACCTCCCGTAGTTGTGAGGAGTAAACGAATTAATAGATGGGCCTAGAAGAGTGGCTGGCTATAGGAGGGATTCATTAGCTGCAGTATTTGTGATTGGTTTTGTCTGCCACCTAGGATTTTATACCTCCTTTAAAACCACTGGGCTTTCGTGAATCGAGCGCTGTTGTGTATGTTGCTATGGTACAAAGCCGGGAGTCGTACGGTCTAATTTTTGTACTCCTCATTCTAGATAAGTCAGCAAAAAATGTATTTTCTCAGCATTAACCGTTGGAGTCCTCATAGCAGGGAAACTGGGTTCTGAAGGTAGGCTTACGGCACCTGGTAGTGCTGAAGATTAAATGCACGATGTGTGAACATATTTAGCGCCATGCCAAGAATGTACTAGGGGCTCAATAAGCAGTACTGTCATTTCCTGCTGTAAATCCTGGTCTTTGCTCAACCAGCAGCCTGTTCTCGTATTGAAAGTTGTAATTTAGGGGCGCCTGGGTGGCTCGGTTGAGCCGCCGACTCTTGATTTCAGCTCAGGTCATGATCCCAGGGTTGTGGGATGGAGCTCCGTGTCGGGCTCTGTGCCTTGCACGGAACCTACTTAAGATTCTCTCCCTCTCCCTCTGCCCCTTTCCCCTGCTTGTGTGCTTGCTCTCTTAAAAAAAAATCCTGATTTGTACACTTGATAGTTACTTAATCATGCAGTGTACTATAGGGGAGGAAAACTTTTCTTGGCTCTTGATGAGCTGGTCTAACTACTTAGTTGACAGAAGACAGATTAATGGGAGAAGGAATCAAACCAATTTAATTGCACATATATGGGAGCCCACAGAAACATGGGCTCAGAGGAGACCAAAGGAGGCAGCGTTTTACATCTTTAAGCAAAGAAACAAATATTTGTGAAGAATTGGCCGAAGGGATTTGGGCTTGGGGTAGCTGCAAGTGTAAAGCCCTGACAGGTTTTTTTGTTTTGTTTTGTTTTTTGGTAAATGCAAGTGCCAGACTTCAGCTTTGATGACCAGGTGTCCACTTCAAGGACGGCGGTCCCCAGGAAACACACTGCCAGGCACAAAACTAGATCAAGAGTGTGGCTGCCTCCACCGACCCAGGCTCCTTTGCTTTAGGGCTCTTGGTCGATTCAGTAACTAGCCATTTGGACTGCCAGTCTCTTGTTCTTCCCGTGTTTTACATTCACCAATAAAGAGGGGGGCCCTGAAACCCTAGGCCCCACCTTCAACTCCAATAGAAGCCAGACCCCAGGCTCATGTGCCTCTCTTTGCCTGTGATCTTGCCGTGTGGCCGTAGGTGTGCTGTGTAATTTTCAGGTCTTGTAAGTAAGAAACCTCTATTTTTCATATTTCCTGATGGTTGTTGCTGAAGGACACGTTGTCATCATAATCAAAAGGGTTGAGGGGCGCGTGGGTGGCTCCCTTGGTTAAGCTTCTGACTCTTGATTTTGGCTCAGGTCGTGATCTCACGACTCATGTGTTCGAGGTCCGTATCAGGCTCTTGTGCTGACAGTGTGGAGCCTGCTTGCAATTCTCTCTCTCTCTCTCTCTCTCTCTCTCTCTCTCTCTCTCTCTCCCCCTCCCCCGTTTCTACTCCTCTTTTTCTGCCTTCTCCCACCCCCCCCCCCAAAAAAAAAAGAGGGACGCCTGGGTGGCTCAGTTGGTCGAGCATTTGACTTCAGCTGAGGTCACGATCTCATGGTTTGTGGGTTCAAGCCCCACGTCGGCCTCACTGCATCAGTAGAGAGACCGCTTCAGATTCTCTGACTCCCCCCCCTCTGTCTGCCCCTTCCCCGCTCATGTTCTCTCTCTCCCTCTCTCAAATACAAACAAACATAAACAAAATCACAAAGGTTGGTCCAGTTGTAGCAATGGTTTGCAAAGGGGAGATGTCTCTGGGAGGGTCACTGGTTCCGAGGTGGGTGTCCCCAGGCATTTCTGGCAGATAGCGTTAGTATCAATAGGCTGAGACTGGCACAAAACCATAGCAAATGAATGAAGAAGTCCTGCTTTATATAGCCTTCTTGGCCCTGAACTCCCTATCTGGCTATAAGGATGTCTTCTCCATTCCGGGTGCAGGGAGAGTATCCTTCCCATGTGAAATTTCCGGCATTCAGGGGCTCTAAAGAGGGTCAGAGTGTTCCCTGTTGCACTGGCTGTTAAGTAACGGATTCAAAATAACGAATGTGGCCTCTTTTGGGGGAGGCCTGCCCTGAGTCCCATCGGTACTGTGTGTTCACGTGATAAAGGATAGTAGATATTCCAGGAGTTTGTAAATGTCTGGGGAGGCATCTTGTCGGAGTTGAGTCTTGAGGGATAGATTAATAGTAAATGAGGCAATGAAGGCTTGAAGGCATTCTGTTGTTTCTTTCCTCCTTTGGAAGGTAGGTTTAGCATTGAATTTTGTGTTCTTCTTGAAATACACAGTCTACCTTACGAAAAATCGTTTTGTTCACTGAGTAAATTCGAGAAAGATCCCTGGATGAGTGGATATTTACAGGTGAATTCAGTCGAAGTAGGCCACCCATATTCTAATGTCAACGTTTGTGTCCAGCCTCACCTCGTTCCTTCCTGGACACCTGGCTCTCTACAGAGCACAGTTGTATTTAATCTGTCCGAAAGTACCCTTGGCTTTTTTTTTTTTTTTTTTTTTTGGCCTTTGAACCAGCTGTTGCATTCATTTGTAATTTCCCACTCCTACTTTGCTCTAGAACCCAATCCTACCCATTATTTTTTAATGTTTAGTATTTATTTTTGATAGAGACCGAGCGTGAGCAGGGGAGGTACAGAGAGAGGGAGGCACAGAATCCGAAGCAGGCTCCAGGCTCTGAGCTGTCAGCACAGAGCCCAAGGTGGGGCTCGAACCCATGAACTGTGAGATCATGACCGGAGCCGAAGTCGGACGCTTAACCAACTGAGCCACTCAGGTGCCCCTGCCTACCCGTTCTTTGAAACAGATTTGTGGCTCGCCGTTTCCAGAAGTTCGTGGCTGCTGTGGACTTAGCCAGAACAGGTGCCACTTAATGCTGCCAAATGAACTGTCCCCCATACCGACTTTGCTATTTTCCTGTGAATATCTTCTCTCAGTTTTCTTAGGGTTAAGCATTATATTATCATCTTGGTATCACCCAGAGCACCGACGTGATCGCGGCACTGCAAGTATCCCAAGAACAACACTTACTGCTGCTTATGTTCTGTGACCTTACTTAAATGAACTCCTTTAATTTTCCCTGTGCCCTAGGATAATTTCAGAATATCTATTTCGTAAGGTTACTGTGAGAATTAAAGGAGTTAATTCCTCTGAAAGTGCTTAGAAAGAATGCGGAACATAGAAAGTGCTCAGTAAGTTTAAGCATTAATTAACATAGTCCAAATGTTACAGTTCTAAATGCTGAGACTCCGGCAGGCTAAGTAGCTGGCCACAAAGTTTCCTAGCTTTAAACGGCACAGTCCATATTCCAACTCCAGCTCTTTTGCTCCAGAGAGCGTTCTCATCAACGTGAACTACTTCTCTTGATATTATTTTGATGTCTGGTCATTTTAAATTCAGCCCAGAAATTGCTCTAGGCAATTTATGGTTAATTTCTGCTGGAGCTGTGGGCTTTCTAGGTTACTTATTTGTGAGCAGCATTTAAGGTTGACCACGTTTCCCATTAAAACCTATTTAAATTAAGGCAAAATGAGTGGACACCGAGTCACAAATGGAAACCATGATTAGTTTGTGTGAAAATTGTAAAAAGTGAAACAAATGACACCTAGGGGGTAAACAGACTTTAAGATGAACTCCAGTGATGGCCATCCTGGTGTGCACACCATTGCAGAAAACCTTTCATTAGAGTTTGAGTGGGACTTGTGCTTGCTTCTAACCAAGAGAATGTGGTAAGGATGATGGGATGTTTTTCCTGCGATTGCATAACATTACAGAAGACTCTTGCAGACTGACTCTATTTTGTACTACCGTTGACCTTGACCAGAGAAGACGCCATGTTGTTAACTGCTTGTGAAAATGGCTGTGTGGCAGGGAACTGTCGGGAGACCTTCGGAGCTGAGAGGCGAAAGGACCTCTAGCCATATAGAAATGAACTTGGCCGCCAGTCTGAGAGTGCTTACAGATGGATTCTTCATTGCACTTCCAGATAAGAATGCAGCCCAGCTGAGATGGTCATCGTAGCTGGTGAGCCTGAAGCAGAGAACATAGCTCCCCCCGATGAAGACTCCTGCCAAACTCAAACTGTGAGGTAACAAATATGTGTTTTAAGTCATTACGCTCATGGTAACTCATTCCGTAGCAATATATAGCTGATCCATGTAGTGATGGTGAAGATTCCAGGATGGTAAACTCCTTTGCCAGGAATTGAAATCACTAAAACAGTTTAGAGTGTCTTTAGGAAGCTTGCAGTTGTCCACACTTTCTGACTTGGGAATGTTGCTCCTAAATATTTGTTGTGGACGATCAGGTGTGCATGGTATTCTCTGTAATGGGAGACAGTGGTGTAAAAAAAAATGGAGCGAATAAGGTTTTTCCCAAATAGGGGTTACTTAAATAATGGTGCAAGTTTGTGGACTTTTCACACAGCTATAAAAAATGATTGGGTAGAAGTATTTGTATCGACGTTGACGTGTTCATGGTACACAGTAGAAAGTTGACACAACAGTACGTATAGTGGGATTCCATTTTTGTAAACGTGTGTGGTAGGGTAGCTGTTCTTCCTTTGTGTGGTCTTTCTCTAATTGCCACTGTTAACATTCTGTCCTCTAGTAGGCTGCCGGGAGACCAATGTTTACGTCTGGCTGCGTGTGCTTTCCGAGGCAGCGATACAGGGGGCATGCACCCATATTCTGGATCCACACTGGCCCGATGGTGGTGATTTCTGTGAATAATATGGTCTCTACATAGATTATGTCTGTGGTTCTCTAGAGCGGCATTCGTCTTTGCTTCGGATCCTTGCATAGAGCGTCGTGAAAGGGAGTTTGTGTCTCTCTGGAGCCCCAATCCTTACTATACATGCGTCGCACCTTGTTCTTGGTGCAAGTGCCATCTTAGAGATGAAGACGTTGAAGGTTAGAAACATCAAGTGATTTGACCAAGATGGCAGGGTTTGCACATAAACCTAGATCTTCCTGGATCCAGGGTTCGTGTTCACAGTCCAGAGTTCATCGTCTCTGCCACTCTGCTATGCTGGCCAGTTGAATATACCTACAGAATAGTTGTCAGTTCCTTTCTTTTTCCATTGACACTGCTTCAGTCTGCATTCGTCTCCTTTTCATAGATGGTGCTAAAGTGTGGAGATAATTTTTCTGGCTCTGGTCTTCACTACTAGTTTTTCTCTTTTTGTTTGGTTTTTGTTTATTTTTGAAAGAGTGTGTGTGTGTGTGTGTGTGTGTGTGTGTGTGTGTGTGTGTGTGAAGGGCAGAGAGACAGAAAGAGAATCACAAGCAGGCTCTGTGCTGTCCGCGCAGAGCCAGATGCAGGGCTCGAACCCATGAACCACGAGATCCTGACCCCAGTTGGACACTTAACCGATTCAGCCACCGAGGCCCCCCACTACTTCTGATTTTGCAGTGGCACTGTCGATGGAATCTTCCTGAAGCATTGCTATGCTAACGTGTCTATTCTGTGTAAAATGGGGAGGAGAGAGTGGTAGCCATCCACTAAATTACTATCTTGTGCCACAGGCTCTGCTAGGTGCTTTACTCATGAAAATAAAGAGAAACCAGGACAGGAGGTAACTTCGGTGGTGAATTGATGGGCAATGATGAGCCCTAATCCGTGGCTCCCCTTTACCCAGGCCTCTTTACAACATGACTTTAAAATTTCACCTGTGGGGGAGGAAATTAATTTTCCTTCAGGACTCTTGGCTGAGAATCCCCTGTGGTAAAAGGTGGGTTAATTAGGAGGGAAACAGAAGTCTAACAACATGTATACCTCCAGTATCAGTGGGGGAGACAGACTCTGGAAAACTGAGCAATTCCCCCCAAATGGCCCAAGCCACCATAACGAGCTCCGGGGCGCCTGGGTGGCTCGGTCCGTTAAGCTTCCGACTCCGGCTCAGGTCATGATCTCACGGTCCGTGAGTTCGAGCCCCGCGTCGGGCTCTGTGCTGACAGCTCGGAGCCTGGAGCCTGCTTCGGATTCTGTGTCTCCCTCTCTCTCTGCTCCTCCCCTGTTCATGCTCTGTCTCTCTCGGTCTCAAAAATAAATAAACGTTAAAAAAAAAAAATCAGCTCCTGGGGTGCCAGAGCGGTTCAGTTGGTTAAGTGTCTGACTCATGATTTCACCTCAGGTCATGATCTCATGGTTCATAAGATCGAGCCCCGAGTCGGGCTCTGAGCTGACAGTGTGGAGCCTGCTTGGATCCTCGTTCTGCCTCTCTCTGCCCCTCCCCTGCTCGTGCTTGCGCCATCTCTCAAAAAAATAAAACAACTTAAACAACTTTAAAAAAAAAAAAACTCAAGATAATCCTTAGGCCAAAGAGGCTTATTTTGGAGTGGCAAATTCTGTTTCTCTTCACATCCATCAAGAGGTAATCCTCCCTACTCCTTAGATGTGGGGTGGACTTGTGGCTTATTTTGACGAATAGAATGTGGCAGATTTAATGCTGTGTCAGTTACAAGCCCTAGGTCTCAAGTGTCCTCGAGTGCCTCTACTCTTTCTTCTGGAATCCCGTTCTTGTCACATGAACAAGGTTCGGCTAGCCTCCTAGGACATGTGAGACCACACGAAGGCAGAGCTGAGTCAGCCCATTTGCCCTAATTGAAGCACCAGAGACTGGAGAGAAAGCACAGATCGGCAAAACTGCTTACGTGACCCACATCTGGCCACAGATCCACGAGGGAGCCTGGCCAAGATCCGAAGAAACATCCAGCTAAGCCAGGCTGCAGAATTGAATTAAATAGCTGGTTGTCTTTTTAAGCCGCTGTGTTTTTCATAACTTCCTGTTGTCTACAAATGACCAAACTGCTTCCCGTGAAATAGGACATCTTCCATATTTTTGCCACGATCGAGGTTTAAAGCCTCAATTCGAGTCCCCCTACCCTCCCATCCCCAACACTTTAAGCCAGTGTCCCTGCAGTGTGGTCCAGGAACCAATCTAGATCTATTGAATCAAAAATGCTGGGCAACAAATTAAGAAGATCTTAAAAGTTTCTCAGGCTGCATCCCAGTGCTTTTGAAACAGAATCTTTAGAAGTGGGACCTAAGAATTTTAGTTTAACTCCAGAGGAGATTCTCCTGGGTCTGATTCTTACACTGCAGTTGGAGAATCAATGTCCTAATCTCCTGTCATGCTCTTCGCCAAGCACGCTGAGTTCTCCTAGGTCTTTGATCATGATGTTGTACTCTGGGAATGTTCCGTCCGTGCTTCCCTACCTGGTGAACTCCTTGCTGAAGTCTGATCGCCAGTGTTTTCTTCTGTACCTTCCCTCGACACTCTGAAACTAGATTGAATTAATTCTTCATCTGTGCCCTCCTGGGTCTATGTGCACAGAGGGTGTAGCAGCCTTCACATTTTTAAAACTTGTTTACACATTTGACTTCCCTTTGTTACTGCCATTCTCCCAGGTGGAAACCTTGATTTTTTTTTTTTTTTTTATACCACCAGAGCTGCCTTCGCTCCTCGTAGGTATTCAATAAATGTTCCTCAGGTTGAATTAAATTGACATTATTCCTAAGGGTTTTCTTTAAATGGCCGTTCACTGTTTTACTTGAAAAGTTGTGAATTCCCAAAATATAAGTGTGAATTATTTTTGGGTTAGCTGCTATTTATGTAGTTCTTCCCCTCTCTGCAATCTATAGGTGATTGAGGCAGGAATGAAGTATTTTCATAGTATTAAAAAAGGTATCTCTGTTTTATATACCTTATTCAGTCACCTGAGATTTGCATTGCATTATTGATCTATTTTAACTTCAGAACCATGTTTTCCCCATTAATTAAAAATTTTTAGAAAATTATTAAAGATAAGTTTATATTTTATCCTATTTTAAATTTTTTTTAATGTTTTTGAGACACACACACACACACACACACACACACACACACAGAATCTGAAGCAGGCTCCAGGCTCTGAGCTGTCTGATGCAGGGCTTGAACTCACAAACTGAGATCATGACCTGAGCCGAGGTTAGTCACTTAACCCACTGAGCCACGCAGGCACCCTTTATGCTATTTTCAAGTTGCTACTATGTGAAATCCCAAATAGAACCCATTTTTAAGAGTTGAAATGTTATTACACTTTAATTATATGGTCTGTGTATAATTACTATAAACCAAATTTATCACTTTCAACTTAACAAGGAATTTATTTCCAAAGTGTCAAATGATCTACAGTTGAGCCCAACGCTTGTGGAATGTTTGCTGCAAGCACTGTTTCACCATTCTGTCAGATTATATGTCACTGGAAATTTAATTAGTTTATGTAACGACAGGAGTCTCTGTCCAAATAATTTATACCGTGTGTATTATGTTGGTCTATTTTTTGTATTAATGAAACGGTTTACTTCGAAAGAGATTAAATGAAAACACTGGGCGAAAAAGGTGCATATTTTTTCTGTTGGATACCTTATTGACATAGGTATTCTTGAATTTCATGCGAACATGGTTTATAGGCTTTGCCGCAAACTTCAGTTTCTTAGCATCAAGAGACTGGCATGCTTTTAAAACCTGCCACTAGCAATAGAAGATGAGGAGTAGAAGAGATGAGGATATACATTCCTTTGTGTAATTTTGAGGAAGATCAACATATCTGTCTCAACTCAGGCTGTTTTGGAAATCACCATCTATTTTCCACAGAGGGAAATGCCTGGAACCTAGGAAATGACCTTAAATGTCTTTTATTAGAGCTTAATTACTGAACTTTGAAATAATAAACCATCTAGGCCTCTTATGTGAACCTATTATCAGCAGCAATACCCGTATCATTACTTAATCCATAGCAAGCTCTATAAAGCAATCAAGGCCAAGGCCAAATTTCTCCTGAAAGGAAGCTGTGTGACCCTACAGAGCTTCAGTGAAGGTTCTGCTACCTCAGTTATTTTTCTGGCTACAGGTAACTTGATCATGATCTGCCTAAGGCTTGTTCATGTAATGGCTGCTTGCGTACCCAAATTCCAAGACCACTTTTCTTAGGGTCATTTTTCTTACCATGCCAACCTATGGCGTTGGCATCATGGTGGAAAATTCCTGAGTTGTTTACCTTGAAAGAAAAATCTTTGCAACTTACAATTTTCCTAGGAAACTCCTTAAGTGGGTTAAGTATTTGCCAGTGAAAAGAAAATTCCCTTCAAAACCTAAATTGGCCGTGATCTCAGTCTGGGAGAATTAGGGCTCTAGGAGTCAAACAAGTGCAGGTTGCAAAAAGCAACTGGGTCCTTACTGTCCCGGGCTCGGTCAACTAGGAGCTCTTGTTTTCCTGGAGTATGCATTTTCTGCTTCTTTGGCCATCTTGTTCACCGGCTCTCGCATTTCGGCCTCTTCAGCTGGCAACATAGTGAAGGCCTCAATCTCGGATTTTCTGTCTCAGATTTTCCGTCGCCTCTTTCAGTTCCTGCTCTCTGGCGGTAATAATGTCTTTAGATAACATTTTAGCAAACATCTGCGTTGTGGCCCACACTGTGCTATAATATGTAAAAGTTATTAAAACCAGGTATCTGCCCTTGTGTTGTGCACAAGTTGGTGCATGGTTAAAATTAGTGAGAAATATGGGTAACATGGCATGGTGGGGAAAAAATGGATTTGATTAGAATGCGAGTGCACAGGGGTGCCTGGGTGGCTCAGTCGGTTAAGGGTCCGACTCTTGATTTCGGCTCAGGTCATGACCTCATGATTCGTGCGCTTGAGCCCCACGTGCACTCTACACTGACAGCACAGAGCCTGCTTGGGATTCTTTCTGCTGTCCTGATCGTGCATGCTTTCTCTCTCAAAATAAATAAAGTTAAAGAGGGATGCCTGGGTGGCTCAGTCGGTTGAGCGTATGACTCTTGGTTTCAGCTCGGGTCATGACCTCGCGGTTTGCGGGTTTGAGCCCCATGTTGGGCTCCGTGCTGACCGTGCGGAGCCTGCTTGGGATTCTCTCTCTCTGCCCCTCCTGTGTGCTCTCCCTCTTTCTCCCAAAATAAACTTGGGGAAAAAAAAATTTTGCACACACCTATTCAATTCTCAGGTCGTTTACTAATTCACTGTGTCTTCTTGCATAAGAAACTTCGCTGGGCTTGATGTTTCACTATTAAGTGAGTGGGTTGGATGGGAATGATATGAATGTTTTTCAGACTCTGGCTGTTAATGAGCTCACCATTGATTTTTTTTTTTTAAGAGCAAGAATCAAATGGGCTAGGATTAACTAATTTCGTTGTGTGTAAAGTTCCACTTATAACATTGGGAGCAAAACAATAAATCCTTTGTCTAGGTCAAGGACTTGTATAGAGCCTAGAACCAGGCAGTAGCTTGTAATGTATTTATACTTTGTCTCTTCTCCAATAAGTCCTACTTTTTTCCTAGAGTGCAATGAAAGGGAACTAATCACTAAAGAAGTTTTAGGATTAATTCCCTCAGTGGGGAAATAAAAGCCTGCTTTGAAATAGAGATTATTTTCCCAGCTTTACGGAGATGTAATTGACATGAAACATTACATAAGTTCAAGGTGAACAGTGTGATGATTTGATATAGATTCATATTGCAAAATGATTACCACATTCATCACCTCACGTTTTTCTTGTCGGGGGTGAGAACTTTTAACATCTCCTAGGAACTTCCAAGTATACAACATAGTATTAACTATAGTTGCCATGCTGTACATTATATTCTCAGAACTTCCTCATCTTGTAACTGGAAGTTGGTGCCTTGTGACCACCTTTACCCATTGCCCCCCTACTGCCACAGCTGGGACCCATTAACCTATTGTTTCTGTGAGCTTCCCTGTTTTTAGATCCCACGGAAAAGTGGGATAATAAGTATTTGTCTTTCAGTGTCAGACTTTATTTCACTTAGTGTAATGCCCTCCAGTTTCATCCATGTTGTCACAAATGGAAGGGTTTCCTTTTCTTTTTTTTTTTTTAACATAGCTGAATAATTTCACGTTTTCTATATATCACAATTTCTTCATCCATTTATCAGTGGATGACTCTCAGGTTGGTTTCATGTCTTGCCTATTGTAAATAATGCTGCAGTGAACATGTGGATACAGATATCTTTTAGAGATCATGATCTCTTTCCTTTAGGTGTATCCCAAAAGTGGGATGATGGATCCAATGGTAATTCTCTTTTATGTTTTGGGGAACTTCCATATGGTTTTCCATTTGTTTCCCAAATTATACTCCTACCAAAGTATACAAGTGTTCCCTTTTCTCAAATCATGCCAGGACTTTCCTGTTTAACCAAAAAAAAATTTTTTTTAATGTTGATTTATTTTGGGGGGTGGGCAGAGAGAGGAGAGAGAGAATCCCAAGCAGGCTCTGAACTTACTTGGGATTCTCTCTCTTTCTCTGCCCCCTCCGCATGTGGAGCCCGATTCCCCTGCTCCCCACACCACCAGGGGGAGCACCATTCTTCCCCCCACCCTACCGCCCCCACCATGCAGAGCCCGACCCCACGAACCATGAGCGGAAACCGTGATCTGAGCAGAAACCAGAGTCAGAGTACCCCCCTGGCACCACCCAGGACTTCTTGTTTTGAACATTGTTTTATTTTTATTTTGTAAAGTTTTTAATTTTAATTCCGGTTAGTTAGCATACAGTGTTTTGTTAGGTGCCAGGGTTTCTTATCTTGTGGCTTTTTGATAATAGCCCCTTGAGCAATGTGAGGTGATATCTCATTGTGGTTTCAGTTGCATTTCCCTGATGATGAGTTGATGTGAAGCACCTTTTCACCGATCTGTTGTCCATTCGTCTGTCTCATTTGGAAACAAATCTGTGCGTGTCTGTTGCCCGTTTTTTTTTTAAATTTAGGTTTTGTGTTCTTGTTTTCTCATTTGTTTTTTGTTGTTGAGTTGTAGGAGTTCCTTCCCTAATAACCTTCTACCAAGTATGATTTGCAAGTATCTTCTCCCATTCTGTAGGTTGCCATTGTGTTTTTGTTCGTTATGCTGAATGATGTAATCTGTTGTTTTTCTTTCTTTTGCTTGTGCTTTTGGTGTCACATCCAAAAAATCATTGCTGAGACGAATGTCAGGGAGCTTTTTCTCCTAAGTTTTCTTCCAGGTGGTTTACAGTTTCAGGTTTTACTTTTAAGTCTTTAATCCATTTTAGTTAAGTTTAGTGAGTAGTATAAGATACGGGTACAGTTTCATTCTTCTGCCTGTAAATATCATCCGAATTTTCCAACATTGTTTATTGAAGAAATTATCTTTATCCCTTGACTATTCTTGGGTCCCTTTGCAAATATTAGTTGACTGCACATGTGTGGTTTTATTTCTAGGATTTCCAGTCTGTTCTATGGGTCTGTTATACCTGCATCATAGTTTGTTGATTACTATAGCTTTGTGTTTTTGGATAAGATATTTTAATCTATTTACATTTAAGTAATTACTGACAGGTAAGTGTATACAATTACTTTGGTAATTGTTGTCTGTTTTATAGATCTTCTGTTCCTTCTTTTGCTGTCTTGCCTTGTAATTTGATGACTGTGGTGGTATTTATTCCTTTATCATAATCTTTTGTGTTAAAATTCTTTAAATTTTTAAAAAATGTTTATTTCTGAGAGCGACAGAGTGTGAGCAGGGGAGGCGCAGAGAGAGAGAGGGAGGCACAGAATCCGAAGCAGGCTCCAGGCTCTGAGCTGTCAGCACAGAGCCTGACACGGGGCTCAAACCCACCGACCGCGAGATCGTGACCTGAGCCGAAGTTGGACGCTCAACGGACTGAGCCACCCAGGCGCCCCTGTGTTAAAATTCTTTAGACCTAATACTGGAAGTTGAGTTGCAGGGTCAAAGTATGTGCAAGTTCTAAGTAATCTGAATATTGAAAATTTCCCTCCAAAAAGGTTAAACCCTTTTTAATGCCCTACCAACATGCTTATCTTTTGTGTGTTTAATTTTTCGCCAAACTGGTGGGTTAATACATCTTTTTATATGATATTTCATTTACTTGTTTTCAGAGGTTTAAATGATTATTCATATCATTTGCTTTAATGAATATAAGACCTACCTGAGATTTGATCTTTACTAAAGTTTTTATTCCCACTTAATATTTAGCATTGACTGTATGATAGATTTAATATCCCAAGATCTCCATGACTTACTATGAATGCATTAAGCACATAATGTCATGATAATTCCTAATTGAAATTTTACTAACAAAACCTCCAGATGCAAGGTTTCTCATATTGCATACAAGCCTGGATTAAAAAGTAGAACAAATTTTACGGCAAAGAGTAAATTTATCAACATAATTCTGTGTCCTTGCTGTTGTGTTTTTGTTTTTTTTTTTGTTTTGTTTTTTTTTGCTTTCTGGTGATGACCTCTTGATCTTTTTTTACTGGGGTACTAGAATGTTCTGTGGGTGATATTACTCATTGTGCAATCTGGATTGAACTTCAGCCCAGAGTCTAAAAGACAAGCTGAGGAAACATCTGTCCCAAGTTGGAATTCCCAAGAAGGAAATATGCCAAAGCTGTTGAGCTAAAAGTCATGTTTGTACCGGGCCTGGTGAGGGAGGAAAAGAACCAGAGAGCTCCTAGAATTAAGATGAAGACACAGACTGCCAAAGAGCAGTAGGCAGATGAGGCAACATCTTTTAATCCGTTCAACATTTCTAAAACTTAGGAGGTGCCGAGCATTCCCAACACTATTTTCTTGTCCACAATTGTCTCAACCTTCTCTCCGGGGGATTCTGTCCCCAGTGAAGAGGAAGTACGATTGATGTATAGTCCCATGACTTGGGAATGTTTGTTTATAACGAGGTAGCAAATATTTTAACGAAATCGAAAACTCTGATCAACACAACCTCAAAGTTTTTGACTATATCCATTTCTTCTTTCTAGCCTCAGCACTTAAAGTACCTGGTACATAGTGGGCATTTAGGAATTATTTGGATAAAGGACACCTCTGTTTATCCCAATTAATAGCTCAAGGTTATAGAATGGAAATGGCAGATATATGCTCTAGCAGCCTCTAAAAATGCCCTCTATTTCTGACATAGCACTTCTGTATTCTACCTTGCAAGAAATTATGTTGGCAATTAGAAATTCCTAAGACTATGTACTCCTATGAAATATTCATGAATGTCTTCAGTAGCTTAAGCAGAACAGTCATGGCAAGGACTTTGAACTCTGCTTGCACTTGCTAGTGCATATGTCGGATTGGGTGGAATGGCACTAAAATATTGATACTGGCTAAACAAGCATTTTTACCCAAAATCTAAACTTCGTCTTATGAGACCTTGCTTGAAACATGGAAGTAATCGTTGAGGTAATGTCAGTTTGAGGGAACTGATCATTAAAGATTCTAACAATACGTAAACTTGGGAATACAAGTTTAGGAAAGAAATACTCCTGCATGAATCCTAAGACCTCTAATGACCTTTCTGAATGCTCATGTATGTAAGAATTCGAGCTCGTGAAGACCAACTCTTGGGTTTCAATATGTTGGTTAGTTAAATTTCCATATGGGGCACTTAACCTTTTTACAAAAAGGTTTTATGCCATAACCCTCAAATCTGTTTGTATAAACTCCTCCCCAACCTTGGAGTAAAACAAACAAACAAACAAACTCTGAGCTCATGTATTATTATAGAATGGATAATAAGTGAGAGTTTCATAGTCCAAGCTGATAATAACCAATACAGTTAGAAAAATGTAATTTTTCTTTCTCAACGTTCAAGGTTAAATGGTCTTTTTCATACTGTATGGGATTGGAGCCATACATACATTCGTATATGACCCCACGCAGGCACACTCTTGGGAGCAGTGTACCGTTCCAATGCCCTCAAATACATGGTCTCATTCTAATGTCACTCCTGAAATATTCCCCTGAATAAGATTTTTAATGTTTACAACGACATGTATGATATTCAAATAATGAGGAACCACAGCTGTGTAAGAACAATTAAAATCCCCAAAGGCAAATTTAAAATGAATACCATTAGAGGTCACTGCTAAGTAATGAGGGCTTGTTAATGATCTCATTCATTGACCTTGGATTGTAGTCAAATTTAAAAAAATGCACATTTCAAAAATTTATAATTTCTAGTTAAGTTCTCATTATCACACTGGTGTTGCTAAAATATTTAGAGGATAGAAAGTTGGTTGCAAGTAGATTATTCTGATATTTGGTGTTCTAAAGGGATTAGTCATTTTCAGAACACGTTTTTTTGGTTTGTACTTGTAAAATGAATCTTACATTATGTATCAAGTGTCCCAAAAAGAAAAGAAATCCTTGCACACATGAGAGTGAACATTTAGCTATATTATTTCAAGTAATACATTCTGAATACTATGTTGTTGTTGTCCAGTTTCACTGGTTTACAAAAATTTTGGAATGGGTGAGCCGGGAGTTGCATTTAGGAGAATGCAGCAGCATAAATGTGTGCAAAAGCCACCCGTCTCTTAGTTTTTTTTTTTTTTTTTTTTAACATTTATTCATTTTTGAGACACAGAGAGACAGAGCACGAATGGGGGAAGGTCAGAGAGAGAGGGCGACACAGAATCTGAAACAGGCCCCAGGCTCTGAGCTGTCAGCACAGGGTCCCGACGCGGGGCTCGAACCAACGGACCACGAGATCATGACCTGAGCCAAAGTTGGATGCTTAACCGACTGAGCCACCCTGGTGCCCCTCGTCTGTTAGGTTTTGAATAAGGATCTTTATCAAACATTCTTAGCTGTGTCCTTTATAATTCTCTGTGCTTTTAAAACAATCAAATAGGATGTTTATTAAAGATCAGTACTTAACAGTAACAGGACCCGATATTGTGTGCCTACTATTCACTGTGCAGTGGAAATCGCTTGTGTTGATGATTTTTAAACATGGCAACGTGACCATAAGACCGATGGTAGAATTGTCACTATTTTATAGGTGACAAAACTGAGGTTCTGGGGTTGTGAGGTAACTCGACCAGGTACATACAAGTAATGGTTAAATCAGTATTCAGACTTAGATTGGCCTGATTTGAAGCCACTGAGGGAACACAAACGACCTCTGTTCTAAAGTACCTGATGTTGAGGGCGCCTGGGTGGCTCAGTCGGTTAAGCGTCCGACTTCGGCTCAGGTCATGATCTCACAGGTCGTGAGTTCGAGCCCTGCGTCGGGCTCTGTGCTGACAGCTCAGAGCCTGGAGCCTGCTTCACGTTCTGTGTCTCCCTCTCTCTGCCCCTTCCCTGTTCATGCTGTGTCTCTCTCTGTCTCAAAAATAAATAAACATTGAAAAAAAAAATAAAGTACCTGATGTTGTGATTAGTCTTCCTACATCTATCTCTCATTAAAAAAAGTGTTTTAAAATATCAACGTGGCAAGTTTTATTAATAGCAATAATGATGAACATCTGAGTTCTTACTGTGTGCCATATACTCCTGATCATTTCTTCATTTTTATTATTTAAAGTAACTCTACTCCCGACATCGGGCTCGAACTCCCCGCCCCAAGATCGGGAGTTGCATGCTCTACTGACTGAACCAGTCGGGCACCCCTCTTCTGATCACTTGAGTTACATTAACATATTTAATGCTGTCAATTCATTTTTCAGTGGGGAAACTGAGTCACAGAAAGACGAAGTAGGTTTCTCAAGGTCACACATCTTGACTAAACTCAGGTCTATAAGATTACATAGCCCAAATTCTTAAAACCCATGTTCCACCATGAAGCGGGGAGGTGACAGGGGAAGGGAAGTGTCATGTTTGTTAGAAGAGGAGAAATACAGTTCCATTAAATTGAAATGTATAGGAGGTGCCAGGGGGGGAACTTATAAATGGCTATACGTGAGAATACAAAACTGATTCCAAGAGAAGGAAAACATTTGGGTATAGGTTAACCTGTATGTGAATAAAAAATGATGAAACGTTGGGGATTAGGTAACGTGGTCCTGGGTCTTGGTTTGCCCAGAAAGTTCCAATTTACATCTGTCGTCCCAGGGTAGTTCTAATAGTTCACCTCCTCCACACTCAACATCATACCAATGTGGACAGTAAAATATGTAGTCAGCCTAGGATGAGACGGACTGGCCAGTTGTGCGTGTGCCCGGGGGACAGGTGACTTTGGACAAGCCACTGTTTGGATCTCAGGAGCCTCGTGTGTAAAATGAAGTTTCTGAGACACCAGAAGATGACCAGATTATCTTTCAGCTGTGAGGGCTAATACTTGATCTAGTGCTGTGCTATTTTATGAATTTGACATTAACCCATGGTCTTGGCCCTACATCAAAATCACTTGAGAGCTCTTATCGGCTTGTAGATCTATGGATTCTTGAGGCCCATCCCTAGAGATTCTGCTAGCTAAGGTCCGGGTGAGGTCTCGAATCCTACATTTTAACAAGCACTGCAATAACTATGATGCTAGCAGTCCTTAATTCGTAGATCCTGCACTAGACTATAAGCTTTGTGAGATCAGGGAATATATCGTATTCAACATTGTAAACTCAGAGTAGGTGCTTCAGTATTTAAGTGACTAATGAATGAACATTAAGTTACTGCATAGTAACTACCAAAACAACACTGAGTGAAAGTTGAGTTTTGGAGTCAGACGTGCTACCGCGCGAAATACAAATGTTATATCCTAAGATCTATGGCTTTGCACAGAAGAATGAGTATTGTTGATATAAAGCTAATAAATGTCTGTAAAACTTAATTTATCCAGTGAGGACGCATTCAGTAACCAGGATCGTTGGGATCTATGACACGATTTTAGAAAACCAAACAGACTTTTCAGCTCTTAGAACACTAGGTATGGGATTTCAAGGAGATGAAGGGAAGTACTTCCGGTTGTCCTCATTGTAGTGTCTGGGCTTTCCCAGGGTTTGGAGGCAAGAAAATCTGTCCTATGTGTTGATGGCCAAGGGCTGTCTATACATGAGACATGTGTGGAAATGCTAGGCTTGGGAATTTTCCCATAAAGAACATCCTGCACAGGATGACTGTGCCTGTGTGATAGAGAAATTAATATTTATAATTTATCAAGTCAGAGTATTGAACAGTAAGACATCAATAAATATATGCAAAAGCCATGGAGACTAGCAAGGGGTTTGTGGTCAGGTGCGTGTGTGTTCAAATTGTGTTTTTGCCAGATGTGAACCGTATAAATAGGTATTTCACTTCATTGATTTGAACTTCTGTTAGGTCATCTGTCAAATGAGCCTACAAACAACCCTCTTACAGAAATTAGGGTAATTTGAGATTAAATGAGATATGTGCCAATATCTAGTATGTAATAATAGCAAGAATTTATAAAGCATTTATTAAATCTCAGTTTTCTAAATGTTGCGTACATACTAAGTTATAATTCAAAACGGTATTTTTATAATGTATATTTTTATATTATTTTTATAATCCCCACTATGCAAAATTAAGAATTGGATGTACAGAAAGGGTATTATTTTTATAATCCCCACTATGAAAAATTAAGGATTGGATGTATAGAAAGGGTAAAATCAAATAGCTTACCTATTAAATAGTTTCACTGATAATTAGCATAATTTATAGTATATACTTTGAATTTTGACATGCGTTATACACCCGTGAAATCACTACCACAGTAAAGATAACCAGGATTTCCAGTCCCTTAAGTGTTTTCAAGTCTGTTTGTAGTCCAGCCTGCCTCTATCATCCTCCCTAGGCAATCAGTGATCTGGTATATTTTGTAGAAATGTATACAAGTGGAATCATGCAGTGTATACTCGCTTATGTCTTGTATTTTAGTTGTTTAAGGTGAGCATTCAGCTGGTCCCTGTTACTCCATTATGGCCCAAGCAGAAGTTCCTACTTCTTAAATTTTATTGTTTCGCTCTGAAATTTTTTATTTAATCGAAGTAACATAGTAAATCAAATAGTGCCACAGTCTTTTGACATAGAACATAGAAAACCCTTCATGATTCTTTGGTTCTATTCCTAAAAATGACATTTTAGTTTTTAACATCTAGTTTGCAATGATTGAGGAGGTAAAAAAAAAAGTTATGTTATAAATCTGAACAATTCCCTTGTTTACCTTCTCTTTCTGATTTCCTGTACTCCTGTACTGTGTCTATGTAATCCATGCTTTTATTGTATTGCGTATTTATAGGCAATTCTAGTATTTTTTATATACATAAATGTCCTATTAGAATCAAATTTGCTAAGAGACTAGTAATTCTAACCACTAGGAAGAAATAATAATTATGTGATGTGATAAAGGTGCTAATTATTGCTATGATGGTAATTATTACAATATACAAATGTATCAGACTAGCGAGTTGTACACCTTAAACTTGCCCAATTTTATGTTAGATATATTTCAACAGTTAACGTACATATAAATACTACATATTTACATATTTTTACATAAAAGAAAGTGAGACAGATCAGATACTCGTTTATTTTTAAAGTTGATTTCTTTTGAGAGAGACACAGAGCACAGGAGGGAGGGAGGGGGGGTAGGAAGCGGGGAGGGAATCCCAAGCAGGCTCGCACTGTCAGTGCAGAGCCCCCCATGGGGCTGAAACCCATGAACCCTGAGATAGTGACCTGAGCCCAAGTCAAGAGCCAGACGCTTAGCTGACTGAGCCACCCAGGCGTCCCTAGACAGATGTTAATTGTTGTATAATATTTAAGTGTCGGTGTATAATCCAGTTCATCCGGTACCTCGCTGAAAGCCATTTATATTAAGTCTTCTTTAAAGCATAAAACTCATCAGCATTTTATTGGTTTTGTCACTTGCCTGCATTTTTGAAAACCTGCACGTGCCTTTATGACCACCGATTTATTAAAGATCCATCATTTGAAGCAAAATACAGTATGTGTAAAATAGTATATTATTACTGTTTGTCATTTTTATGTCTCAGTTGTATGAATTGCATGGTCATATCCTTTACTTATTTGCCATCGGGTTGATTACTTCTCTGTTCTGTGGAAAAATTGGATAACCTTGCCTTGAATTTCCTAGGTTGTATGAATGTCCTCGCCAAGGCTATTTTTCTTTAAACTTTGTTACGCCGTTGATTTTCATACAAAAATCTGGTTCTAGTGGGCTTAAATTCTATCAGTAGTTTCTTTGTTTTCACGTTCTATTGAAGAATTCCGTTACCATCGGAAAGTCCTGTATTCTATTTTAAAACTGTTTTTAATGTTTACATTTGTAATCCACCTCCTTAAGTTTCATACTGGTTTCAGGTGTATAATATAGTGATTCAACGCTTGCATACATGACCCGGTGCTCATCACAGCAAGTGCCCTCCTTAATCCCATCACCTATTTCACCCATCCCCCCACCTTTCTCCTCTGGTAACTCTCCGTTTGTTCTCTACAGTTAAAAGTCTGTTTCTTGGTTTGTCTCTCTTTTTTCCATTGCTCATTTGCTTTGTTTCTTAAATTCACATACGAATGAAATCATAAGGTATTTATCTTTCTCTTCTTTCGCTTGGCATAATACTCTCTAGCTCCATCCACGTTGTTGGAAGTGGCAAGATTTTATTTTTTATGACTAATATTCCTCTGTGTGTGTACGTGTATACATATACACCACCCCTTTATCCATTCATCAGTCAATGGACGCTGGGATTGTCGCCATAATTTGGCTCTTGTAGATAACTGCTATAAAGGTGTTTATAGGGGTGCATGTATCCCTTTGAATTAGTATTTTTGTATCCTTAGGTAAATACGTAGTAGTGTAATTGCTGGGTCGTAGGGTAGTTTTATTTTTAACTTTTTGGGGAATCTCCATACTGTTTTCCACAGTGGCTGCACCAGTTTGCATTCCCACCAACAATGTAAGAGGGTTCCCCTTTCTCAGCCTCCTCACCAACATCTGTTGTTTCTTGTATTGATTTTAGCCATTCTGAAAGGTGTGAGGTGATACTTCATTGTAGTTTTGATTTTGCATTTCCCTGATGGTCAGTTGTGTTGAGCATCTCTTCGTGTGTCTGTTGGCCATCTGGATGTCCTTGAAGAAATGTCTATTCAGGTCCTCTGCCTGTTTTTAAATCAGATTATTTGGGTTTTTTTTGCGGGGGGGGGGTGTTGAGTTATCAGAGTTCTTTATATGTTTTGGATATTAACCCCTTATCAGATGTGTACTTGGCAAATATTTTCTCCCATTCTGTTGGTTTCCTTTTCATTTTATTGTTCCGTTTGCTGTGCAGAACTTTTTAATTTGATGTAGCCTCACTTGTATATTTTTGCTTTTGTTGCTTGTACTTGTGTCTGTCTAAAAAGTCGTTACCAAGACCAAGGTCAAGGACCTTATTCTCTGTATTTTTCCAGGAGTTTTATGATTTCAGGTCTTTTGGTTAGGTCTTTAATTCATTTGGAGTTAATTTTTGTAAGTAGTAGATCATACGGATCCAGTTTCATTCTTTAGTATGTGGGTATCCAATTGTCCACCACTTTTTATTGGAGTAAAATTAATAAATTATTAGTTTCAGATGTATACCATAGTGATTTGCTATTTATACACATGAGGAAACGACCACCATAAGTCTGTTTACCATCCGTCACCATACCAAGTTTTTACAGTATCATTTACCATACTCATGCTTTGCATTACATCCCTGTGTCTTAATTATTTTCTAACTGCAACTTTGCACCTCTCAGTCCTCCCTCCACCTCCTCCCCTCCAGCCACCTTTAGTTTGTTCTCTGTATACATTCTGTTTCTCCCTTGTTGTTTTGTTTTGCTTTTCAGATTGCAAACATAAGTGAATTCACATGGTATTTGTCTTTCTCTGACTTATTTCACTTAGCATAATACACTCTAGGTTTATATATTCGTCACAAATGGCAAGATCTCATTCTTATGACTGAGTAATACTCTATCATGTGTATATATAATATACCACATCTTCTTTATCCAGTCATCCATCAGTGGACACTTAGGTTGTTTTCATATCTTGGCTAACGTCAATAATGCTGCAGTGTTACTCTCGTGACAATGTTTATGTTCAGTCTCCGTAAACTGGAGAAAAGGCTCAAAGCACATCAGTTTCATTGTGCTGTACTTTTGCTTAGCTTCTTTGCCATACTCTTCTATCAAGATCCCAAATACCGTTAGGTGTACTTCTAGATTGTCTTTTCCATTTCCATTGGTCTTTTCACTTTTCTATGTGCTAGTACAATTGTGTCTTGATCATTATAATTATACGATGTGCGTTCCACAGCTCACCACCTGATAGGAATATTCCCTCCAATTTGTTCTTTTTACAATTGCTCCAGCTATTACTGGAACATTTTTCTTCCATATGAACTTTGGAATCAGTTTGCAGTATCAGAAATTAGCTTTTGGAATGTTAATTGGAATTACATTGAGTGTATTGATTCATTTAGGGAGAATAGATATTTTTTTTTTTAGATTGATCTTTTTTTTTTTAACATTTATTTATTTTTGAGACAGAGAGAGAGCATGAACAGGGGAGGGTCAGAGAAAGAGGGAGACACAGAATCTGAAACAGGCTCCAGGCTCTGAGCTGTCAGCACAGAGCCCGACGCGGGGCTCGAACCCACGGACCGCGAGATCATGACCTGAGCCGAAGTCGGACGCTTAACCGACTGAGCCACCCAGGCGCCCCGAGAATAGATATTTTTAATGATTATCAGGCTCTTCTCTCCTTTTATAAGATCACATACCTTATCATGTAGTTATTTTATATTAAAACAACTTGCATTAACTTTAAATATAATCTGCATATAGACATGTATGGAAAATATGTCTAAGTTAATATTCAATTACAAGGTGGAAATCTCTGTAACCCCCACTCTGTTCGAGAAAATGGAACATTATACTAGTGTATTAGAACACTCTGTTATTTCCCTCTCTGATCATAATCCTCAGCCCTAGGAATAACTGTGATCCTGACTTTTGTGATAATCTATTCTCTTCTGTATCTTGACACTTTTACTGTTTTCTCATGCATCCCTAAAATATAATTGAATTTTGGCTGGTTTTACTTTTATATAAATGAAATAATAATTTTAAGTAAGTCTCTTATGCAGTGGTTTTTTTTTTTTGTGAGACTAAAACATGTTAATACAGCTGTGGTTCACACACTTTGTGTGTTTGTGTGTGCGTGTGTATTTATATAAATGTATGTATGTATTTTATCCATTTGATAATTATTTGGGTTGTTTCCAAATTAGGGCGGATACAATGTGCTGTAAAGGTAATATATTCTAGTGCATCCTGTACATGAGTTGCTTGAGAGGCAGTGCTTTACTTAGACACTTCGCATTTTCTTAAGCACTTAGAATTAGATTTTTCAAGTTGCAAACAGTAAAATCTGTTGTGATCTTAATAGGGATTGTGTATTACATCTTTAGATCACTTAGATCATTTTTATAAAATCGAGTCTTTCAATCCAGGAATATAGTGGAACTCTCCTTTTTTTTCATTTTTTTTTTTTAACGTTCATTCATTTTTGAAAGAGAGTGTGAGCAGGGGAGGGGCAGAGAGAGAGGGAGACACAGAATCCGGAGCAGGCTCCAGGCTCTGAGCTGTCAGCACGGAGCCCAGTGTGGGGCTCGAACTCACGAACTGTGAGATAATGACCTGAGCTGAAGTTGGGCACTCACCTGACTGAGTCACCCAGGTACCCTGTGGAACACTTCTTTATTTAGGTCTTCTTTAATATATCTCAATAAAATTTATAATTTTCTCTAGGATTTGGCACTTATTTATTCCTGGTACTTCACGTTTTTGAGGTCTTTTAACAGTTCTCTTTTAAAAACTGTATTTTCTAATCATTTGTAGCTGGTATGCAAAAATAAAATGATTTCCTAAATTGATTGACCATCCACTAAACTTGCTTTGTTGTTAAATGTAGTAATGTAGATACTTTTGAGTTTCCTTTGAAAACAGTAATACCATTTATAAATAGTAAATTTTTCAAAAAAGTCGAATTCCTTTTTCTGCTTTTCACTGGGCTGGCTAAGAACTCTATGGCAGTGGTGAGCAGAAATAATTGTGGTGGGCGCGGTTTTCTTGTTTCTGATCTCAAAGGGAAACAAAACTTGGAACATCTTACCATTGAGTACGATCTTTGCTCTAAGGTTTTCGTAGATCCACTTCTCACGTTAAGGCAGATCTTTCACTCTTAGGCTAAAAGTTTTATTTGTGTTTTAAGTATAAGTGGGCTAAAAATTAATTTTTCTATATTTGAGTTATTTCAACTTATTCTATTAGTGTGGTGAACAAATTAATTATGTAGCGTTAAACCAAACTTTTGTATTCCGGGAATTACGTCAACTAGGTCATGGTCTAGTTTATAGATTACTGAAGTTGCTTTTGTTTTTTGTGTTGTTGTGTTTTTAAATCAATTTCATGAGTGTGATTGACCTGTACTTTATCTTTTTCTTTCCTTTTCTTTTGTTTTTCACATTTATTTTTGAGACAGAGACAAGACCATAAGCTGGGGAGGGGCAGAGAGAGAATCAGACACAGAATCTGAAGCAGGCTCCAGGCTCTGAGCTGCCAGCACAGAGCCCAGTGCGGGGCTCGAACTGAAAACTGTGAGATCATGACCTGAGCCGAAGTAGGACGCTTAACCGACGAGCCACCCAGGCCCCCCGTCCCTACTTTTTTCTTTTTAAAAATATTGTAAGATTTTTGGTTTCAAGGTTTTCTTAGGCACATAAGATGACATAAGGAAATTATCAAAGCTTACATGAAGAAATGGTTAAACATTTTACTATAACATCTGGTTCAAGACCTAACTGCATAACTCTATCAAATAAATGAAATAATACCATTTTTACACAAATCCTCTCCTAAAATGGAGTACACTTTTTAAGTTGTAATGAGGCCAGTATAGCCATAATACCGAAACTTGGAAAGGATAAGTATAGAAAGTTATATTCTTCATCCTTCATTAATATGGATGTAAAAATTTTTAATTACATATTAGTAAATCAAATCTATCCGTAAAAAGAAGGCCTAATACATCATGACCAAATCAGATCTACCCCAGAAATGTAAGATTAGTTTAACACATGAAAATTAATAATTTATCACATTAACAAAATAAAGCCAAGAAATATGGTCATATCTATTGATCTTCAACAAATTGACATCCAGAACCCTTGCATGAAAATCCATTCGATAAGACATGAATAGAAGGACCTTTTCTCAATTTGGTAAAGTAAATTTTTAAGAATCCTGCAGGAAACACCATACTTGAACACTCTTTCCATTTCTGTTCAACTTTATATTGGAGGTATTATAAAGGCATAACTATTGGATAAGAGAAAGTAAACCTCTATTCAGATGATATGATTTTGGATATTGAAAAGTCAAAGGATCACTTGCAATTACGAAAGAGTTTAGGAGACAAGGTCAACATATAAAATATATTGTGTCTACTCATAATTCAAAAAGGAAAATGATACCTTGAAATACTATCAATACTAGTATTTATAATAGCTTCAAACCCCAAAATACTTGGCGATTAATCTGACCGAAAAAAGCGTGTAGGACCTCTACCCCCAAACTACCAAACGTTAAAAATAAAGGAAAATCTACATAAATCCAGATATTGTGTTCATGCATTAGAGGCTAATTACTGTTAGCTTGTCAATCCCAAAGTGACCAGTAGATTAACTGCGGTTACAACCCAAACTCCAACGCTTACCTTGGTAGAAATGGTCAAGATTACAATGGTGTATGTGTGTGCAGGTAGAAAATCCAGGATAAAACAGTCTTGGAAAATGACAAGTTTGGAGACTTTATGCCAATTTTAAGAGTCACTAAAAATCTCGAGTGATTAAAACAGAAGCAGGAGTGACGGTGGTGGTAGTGGTAGGTATGTATTGACCTAAAGGACAGACATATATGTTGGTAAAACAAAGAGTCCCTGAATAGGCCCTTACATGTCGGTTCAATATTTTGTTGACAAAGGCACCAGTGTAGTTTAATGGAGAGAGAGAAGTCGTTTTAAGGAATGGTTGTTGGCACAACTAGATATTGGAAAGGAAAAAAGTGATCAGTCCTAGATCACATCGTGCACCAACATTAACTTGAAATGAATTACAAATATAATGAAGATGAGAGTTACATTCTAAAGGTTCTAGGACAAAACTTTAGGGGGGATATCTTTGCCACTTTGGACAAGAAAATATTTCTTAGAACACAGAAAGAATAATCCTAAGAGTAACAGATGATGAGCCGGACTTAAAAAAAAAATTCAAATTCACCTCAATGGAAGGCATCATTAAGACATTGAAAAGGCAAATCAAAGACTGGGGTAAAAATAATCTCAATGTATGTCTTGCAAGACATCAAGAATATATTAAAAAAACTACAAATACATTTCAAGAATATGTAAACAAACAAACAAACAATAAAGGTAAGAGAGGGGAGAAGATCAGAGTTAGAGTAGATTAGAATCAGAGTAAGAGATGTGCAGATGTGATTCATGGAGAAGAGTGTGTGTGGTCTCTAGAAGGTTTGGAAAAAGCCAGGAAAGGGATTCTCGATTCCTGGAACCTCAAGAAGGATTTCATCCCTGCAGCCACCGTGAGTTCAGCCCTTTTTTGTTTTTTATTTTAGAGTACAAGCGTGGGAGACAGGCAGAGAGGGAGAGAGTTGGAGAAAGAGAGAGAGAATCTTAAGCAGGCTCCATGCTCAGTGTGGAGCTCAATGTGGGGCTCAGTCCCATGATCCTGGGATCATGACCTGAGCTGAAATCAAGAGTTGGATGCTCAACCGACTGAGCCACCGAGGCACCCCCATAATTTTAGCCTTCTTAAGACTGGATTCAAACTTATCACCTCCAAAACTGTAAGAGAGGAATTTTTTGTTCAAGACGCTGTTTGTGGGAGGATATGCCAGGACTTGATTTTCCAAACTTCATAAAAATAAAGTCTCCAAGTAGAATCTTTTTTCAGTTTTCATTTCTCTGTGGAGGAGTGAGTTTGATCATATCTCTGTGTGTTTATACGTAGTTAAGCTTCCTGGGATCTAGTTTCCTATTTGAAATCTGAATGTAACTAAACTGTTAATGAATTTTGTGCGAACCATTTATATGCAAAGATACTTAATGTGTTTTTATAAGTATTGATTAACTTGAAATTTTTCTAATAGTCTGATTCTAATCTGTTGTATAAGCTCTCAGCTCAGTAGAAATTTAGCATATGTCATTTTATATGGTTTGTTTCACTTTCAGGAGGCTTAGTGATACAGTCAATGTTACTTTCCTATTGTTGCTATAACAAATTACTACAAATATAATGGTTTCTTTTATTTAAAAAAATTGTTATGTTTATTTATTTTGAGAGAGAACGTGAGTGTGGGGAAGGGGCCGGGGGGAGGGGGGGTGGGGAGAAAGAATCCCAAGCAGGCTCTGCATCGTCAGCACAGAGCCCAACGTGGTACTCGATCTTCTGAACCATGAGACCATGACCTGAGCCAGAATCAAGAGTCGGACGCTTAACCGACTGAGCCACGTAGGCATCGCAAATTTAGTGATTTAAAACAAGACAAATCTGTTTTATAGCTTCAGAGGTCAGATGTCCAAAGTGCATATGGAAGATGATTGGTACCAGATAGGCCTGGAGTTCACAATTTACTAGCTGTAATAGTTGGTTATGTCACTTAAAATGAGCCACCACAGTTTACCTATCTAAAATGGCATGATTGGGGCGCCTGGGTAGCTCAGTCAGTTAAGCATCTGACTCTTGGTTTCGGCTCAGGTCATGATCTCCCAGTTTGTGAGTTTGAGCCCCGCATCGGGCTCTGTGCTGACAGTGTGGAGCCCGCTTGGAATTTTCTCCGTCCCTCTCTTTGCCTATCCTGCGTGTTCATGCTCTCTCCCTCAGAGTAAATAAACTTAAAAAAATAAACAAAAAACGGGCATGATCGTTATACTTGCCTCTTTACTGTGTGATTATAAGGACTGAGTGAGACAGTAAAGGTGGTAATGGAATAGTAATAACCATTCATTGGACCTTTCCTATTTGAGATAGAGTAATTCCTAAATAGATGTTTGTTCTTACCTCCCTTACGACTAAGGTCAGAATTAAAAGCCCTTATGAAGTGCCACGGTGGCTTCTGGCCACTCAAGCAATTAACAATTTCTTTCCTTGTTTTTTCTTCCGTGGCTCTTTTAGAACTGTACTTTATTCCTGTGCTCATTTGTAAGCTGCGGTTCCAAATGTTTACTGCCATTAAAGCAGGTATATATGTTTTGCCTAGATCTTATTTGAGAAATGAATTGCAGTGGCCTCCTGTTCCAAGCTTGCTGAGAAGTACCTTGTTCTTGATGGCTCATATGACAGCATAGTCAGTGGCCAGACTACTTAAGGTATCAGCCACGCTGACATACTGAGTTGGCCCGAATTTATGCTGCCTCTTTGTAACCGAAAATCTGAAGCCCAGAAACCAGGCTGTCAATTAATTCGTCCAAAGATTGTACGTGTCCTAAAGAAGTTACAGCTGGGCTTGTTGTCTTTGAAAAGGTGCTTCTGAGCGAATTTGGCCGTGTGAAGTGGAACATTTGCTTTTCTTTAACCTCCATTATAGCGTGTGGTTATCCAGGTCGCTGTGTCTCGCTGTGACATGTGTGGATTTATTTGGGGCTGGGCTGGAAAAGGTGTCGCTGGCCACGCTGCCGTCAGGCGTGGAAGTGGCAGTAAAGCAACAGTGGACCACATGGGGCTTCTTCTGTCCCCGTCCTGCCCTCCCTCACGTCTCGACCAGCATAATTAGGTGATGCTTTCTTTTTTACTGCTCACCCTTACAGTTTTGCCTTTAGTATTGTTTACTCTCCATTTCCTTTGAACAAAATAATGAATTCCATTTCCTTTTAGCCATATTCCGTTTGATCCATTTAGCCCTTTGAAGACTGTCAGTGGAGCTATGTAGAAAAGTGGTCTGTGGGGAAAAGTTTCGGTTTTCTGACATTAATCTTTTAGGCATGTTCCTCTTTAACAAATGACTTTTTTATACTTTTCACCTCTTCACATCTGTTTATCACTGATCGGTCTTTGGTCCTTAGCTTTGTTCCACTGTCGTACGTGTTGATGCATGTGTTAATATTGCGTTTCTCTGTGTTGTGTGTGTGTGTGTGTGTGGGCACACGTGTGCACACAAGCCGTAAGTGACTTTTTTTATGTTGACGCTTTACATATGTGATTAAGTAAAAAAATATTCTAGATAAGTAAATTGCAAACTGGCCAGCAATGGCAAGATTTTTCGGTAGTATCATAAGAATTAGTATGTAAGATTGAAGGGGTATTAATGGAAAACTTAGACTGGAAAACATTTTACAGTCTAAAAAGGTTGTCTTTTGACAAGTGGGGTTCTAATTCTCTTCGGGTAGATATATGCCCATGTGCACCTGGAGGAAAACATTGGTCTGTACTTTTCTTGCTAATTATTTTCTTGCTGAATTAATCTTGACCAACCAGATTGAGTTTTCTTTAAAGCATCTAAAAATAAAATGAATCAATAACTCTGCTCAGCCTTTACTGCTCAGCCCCGCACACAGCCCAGGCCCACGCTGGCCTCCTGCCCCACTGAGGCAAGCATTTCTGCCAGCTCTCTTGTCCCCAGTTAATTGGGCAGAAGTCTGTATGGTGGCATATCCAGTGATTTCCGAGTCCTCTGGAGCACTGGGTTGACAATAGAATAAGGCCGAGAGAGGCCCATAATTGGCGAACTTATGCTGCTGTAAGACTCCATTCAAATGGAACAAATTTGAACTGTTCGCCCCTCCTTGGCATCCAGCCAATTCGTGCATGGCACAAATTGGGCTCTTATTAAAGACCATGGCATTGGTCGCAGCGGCAGGAGCAACGCTCAAGACAGTGTTGACTTGCTGCCACTTTCTAGTTTAAAGACAGGTATATTCACTTCTATTTCTTTTCCAAATGTCTCTCTGTAAAAACTGTCAGTACTCAGGGCAGTTTGAGATCTGTTTCCCCAAAAACTTCTGGTCCAAAGCCTCTTGAAATACCTAGAGTCCCAAGACCTTCTGCCTATCATCTTGGCCAACCGTCTGTCAACTGTTGTCATGCAGGTTGCGGATGTCACCAGACAGTAGATTAATAGCAGAGTGGTTCTTCCACCGTGAAGCTTAAAAACATTTAACGGATCTAACATGGTTGAGAAATCTGTGCGTAGCTGAGTTCTGCGCTTACTGAAACTCTGCCCTATTCAGTGTTAGGAGTTGAGCTACGTTCTTCATGTGCTGGTGAAAGAAAGGTCATGTATGAAGGAATCGAATTCCATCTTCTTGTGGGCTGTAGTCTACATACTAATAACTCCTAGTCCAAGAGGATCTTGAATTGGGAGTCAAGGGGAAGCATGCATGTGAGGAAGAGGAAAAGACCAGAACTCATGAGCCTTGGGCTTACAATCATCTGTACCATGAATCTTCAGAGCACCATGGCGCAGAAGTCATTTACTCTGTCTTTAAGTTGGGTCATCTCCGTGGTGGGGGTGATGGACCCGAACCTATTCCACAGGCTATATACAAAACTCTTTTTTGAAAATATGAACGATGTACAACAGGACCTAGTATTTTTGAAGTGGTTAGAATGTGAAGATAACTTTTAATGTGAGTCACCTTACAGCCCTAGGAAGGAGATAGTATTATTGTTTCCATTTTACAGATGGGGAGACAGTGTGACAGAGAGGGGAGAAGTGGTTGCTTTGTCCCCTTGCGCAAACTAGTGAGATTTATCGCCAGAATTTGAACGCAGATATTCTAGTGCCGGAAGACTGCTCATAGCCACCATGCAGTACCATTTGAACACAGAAAGGATGATACCTTGCCTTTCCCATGAAGACCTTCCCCTGGTGTCTTCCCAAAGTCAAAATGAATATGACATCTCAGACTTCGTCTTTGGTCTTGTCAGTAGCAAGGGTAGTTTGCATCTCCCGTGTAGGATTCCTGTGGCCAACGACAAACATTTAAGGATCTGCATGTGGAAAACTAGGAGTTAGTCAGAGTATAGGGGCCCTGGCTAACGGAGGGCTTGGTGAGTATACAGATTCCTCGGCCCTTCCACCGGAGCCCCTGATTTACTAAGTCAAGGGCAGGGTATAGGCATGTGTTTCTTAAAAGCTCCTCAAGTGCCTTGGGGAGGTGTTTGTGTTGACAGTGAAGTGAAGTGAACTTTAGGAGGACGGTACCATAATCTAGCTGCTGACCTAAGTGCCTTCGATGAAATTACCGGCCAATCGAAGTTCAGCAGAAAGCCTTCTGCTTCTCTAAAACTGAACAGTTCTAACTCAGCCTGTTCAGTGATTACTGTGAAAATTCAATCCATGCCCGGGACCTGATCACACATTTTCATATAGATTAGGGAGTGTCATCCACCAAATGTTGATCAATACATTTTGGGGAAAAATAGGAGTTTGGATGCTCTAAATGGAGATGTCAGTATCTGGGGGGAAAAAATGTTTTTCTGTGTAATTGTTTCAGTATCTTGAAATAGGCACAATGTTTCTTCTCTAGCGACTTTGTAATTATTAAAGATCAGAAACATATCTTTGGAGACTGAGCCTAGGGCAAAGTGTCAAAGCTGTGGCTGTCACTGACATACAGAATGGCCTTGGGCAAGGAACTAAACCTGTTTATTTCTGTCTCATTTGTTACCTGACCACAGCATTTACCTTGTATTTCGAGGAAATGTGCCACTGATTAATATACGTGACACGTCATGTCTACTTTTAAATAAAAATTTAGCTCTATTCTCTGCTGAAATGAAGAAATAATGTGAGCTCGTTGTTGCCTCAATGTCTCTTGGTCACTGAGACAGTAGGTCAGAGACCTCAACTCCAGCCATAGCTTGTACCACGAGTTGTCTCTAACAGTCTATTTTTGTAGAGTCCAGAAGAGTGAGCTATGAGACTTTTCAACAAGTCTCTTCACCAAGCACTAATGGACACTTCTGGAAGAGGAGGAAGATCTGTTCCATTCCCTGATGGAAGAACAAATTCTGAAAGGGGTCTGGGCTTACCTGGGTTTGCTCTCTGGTCCTTAGCATCTGACCTCACTCTTCAGGCAGGTCCTCCCCTCCCCCAACTTCAGTAATTAATGCTTGGCATGATTTGAGTGTTCTTTGGAACTGGGGTCATCACAAGATGGCAAAACACGTGTAATGTGAGGGCGTACAACCCCAACATTGACTATAATGAGCACTCCATTCAGTTCCAAGTCTATAGTTCTATGCCACAGACTCTACACAGTGTAGAGAAGTTCTTGTCATTTAGAATGCCTTCTCATTAAGGGGTGGCTGGTAATCCTTAGGAAGTGTGGCCCTGGAAAGAGTTTTGTTAGTCTGTTTGTTGTTTGCATGTCCTGCGTCGTACTTATTAACCTTGGTTTGGTGTTGCTGTGGTGTCTTTAAGGTAGAAAAACTCAGTCTTTGCATGGGTATTTTATTTAGTTACATATAACTTTTTTTTCTAATTTTACTTTTTAAAATTTACATCCAAATTAGTTAGCATCTAGTGCAACAATGATTTCAGGAGTAGACTCCTTAATGCCCCTGACCCATTTAGCCCGTCCTTCCTCCCACGACCCCTCCAGTAACCCTCTGTTTGTTCTCCATATTTAAGAGTCTCTCATGTGTTGTCCCCCTCCCTGTCTTTACATTAGTTTTGCTTCCCTTCCCTTCTGATCATCTTTTCTGTGTCTTAAAGTCCTCATATGAGTGAAGTCATATATTTGTCTTTCTCTAATTTCGCTTAGCATAATACACTCCGGTTCCATCCACGTAGCTGCAAATGGCAAGATTTCATTCTTTTTGATTGCTGAGTTATACTCAATTTTTTAGTGTTTATTTACTTTTGAGAGCGAGAGAGAGTGAGCGAGCATGAGCAGGGGAGGGGCAGAGAGAGAGAGAGAGAGAGAGAGAGAGAGAGAGAGAGACAGAATGAGAGACAGAATCCGAATCAGGCTCCAGGCTCTGAGCTGTCAATACAGAGCCCAACGCAGGGCTCAAACCCGTGAACCATGAGATCATGACCTGAGCCGAAGTTGGGCGCTTAACTGACTGAACCACCCACGTGCCCCTACATAGGTATTTTAAATACAGCCTTCAGTTCGAAGTCCTTAGCATTATTTAAATTATATAGACAGCTTTGCTTCCTTGAAATATCCCCTTCATAGCCCTGGAAGTAGGCATGCGTTACGGCAGGTTTGTTTCTCCCGTCTCAACACTGTCCTCTTCTCTCCGTCAAGATCAGTACCTGGTTTATGCTGTGGCAATAGATGGGTGTTTTAGACCACCATTTTGAGATAGTCCCTTTTTGCAGCGAGTCCAAACTGATGCTTGGTTTTCTGTAAGTAAGGGGATACTTGACATTAGAATGCAATTACTCCACTCTTTTAACTGTACACATCATAGTAGCACTTTGCACTGTGGGAGGTTATACGAATGAAAGGTAAAACCAGAACAAGGTTTGCGTACAGTTGAAGAAATTATGGGAGGCACCTTAGGGTAAAAAAACTTGCATACAAAGAAAAGTAACAAGAAGTGAACCTAATTAAGGGACCAAAGGACATTCTATTTTAATTGCTGTTTCTTTCATTATTAACTAACGGTGGCCTTGATCTTCCCGTGCCTTGGTCTCCTTATCTGCAAAGTGGGGATGTGATTAATATCTTCCCATATGGTGGTTGTTGAAGACTAAATGAGTCACTATATCTAAAGCACTACTCGAAGTGCTTTATGAATACTACCTGTTTTTATTATTAGGAGTTCAAAGATGAGAGGAAAAACTTGATGTTCTTCCTTTGGGTATAAATCTGGGACTCAGTAAATGGGCTGTTTCCAAATATTCCTCTTCAAATTGAGATTTAGCTTTCTCTTTTTAAAAAATGTTTTGGGGCGCCTCAGTGGCTCAGTCGGTTAAGCATCAGACTCTTGATTTCGGCTCAGGTCCAGACTCCTGGTCTGTGCGATCAGGCCCTAATGTTGGGCTCCATGCTAACAGTGTGGGGCCTGCTTCTGATTCTCTCTCTGTCCTTCCCCCAATCTCTCTCTCTGTCTCTGTCTCTTTCTCTCTCTCTCTCTCTCAAAATTAAACTTAAAAAAAATTTAAAAAATGATTTAAACAAAAATTGTATATTTATGATGATTTGATACACACATTCATAGTGAATATGCCAGACACAGAGAGGAAAAAACCTGTATAATCTATCTCACTTATATATAGGATCGAAAACCATCAGCCGCATAGAAGAGTGGTTCCTAGGGGTGGGTAGGTGGTGGAAATGGGGAGATGTTCGTTGTACATAATCTTGGATTTTTCTTTTCTTTCTTACCTTTCTTCTGCCTTATTGTGTTCAGTCCACTTGCCGCGAGATGACAGAGAAAAGTAAAACTCGAACTCTTTCTTTGCATTTCCAGTCTGGAAATGGAACCTTTCCTTCCTTAAACTTAGTTAAGCTGAGTTGATGTTCACCTGGATATGTGATATTCTTCATCTTTTTATTTCGCACGTCCCCCTCTCTCGAGACAAAGCCGGACTAGCTAGCCCATTGCGTTGCTTGGGACTGTCAAAACGTGTTCTACCTTTACTTTCCTTTTGTAACTACCCTGTAAATTTTTTTTTTTTTTGGTATTGCACCCACATCTGTTCCAAAGCACATGGATTCTTGATGGGTTGAATCCATCAAAGGCCAACTCTTGCACAGTTGCATAACTGCTCTAACCTTCAGTTATCTAGGAATAGATACTTGGGCACCCTTAGATTTATTTCAGAGTTCTCGCTAGGGGGATATAATTCACTGTTATCTCAAATTGCTCCTTCTGTGAATTATTGTGATGAGACTAATACGCGTAAGCCACCCAGGACAGCCGTGTGTTTTGGAGCAGATGTGGGTACAGTGGAACAAGTTTTATCTGTGGGATATGAATATTTTTATATATGCGGGGAGTAACTATAAAGTAAGAAGGCACATTTGCTTAACGTGCCTTGTGAAACGTGTCCCTTTACTTCATAGTAATGAGTGTGATGGCAACATGGTTCAAAGTTCAGTAATATTGCCTCCATTTATTGAGCACCGACTGTATGCTTGCCAAGGTGCTAAAGGTTTTGCATGCCCAAGTTGCCCCCAATGTGATGAGAAGCAGAACCACACGATTAAAGAATGAGCATCTTCTAAGTACCAAAAGTAGAAAGAGTATTTAGCGAATGCAGTGACCCTCATTACTGAACTCAAAGCATCCTAATATTTAAAATGTCTTGACCGGACACGTCACGGTGTATCAGTTGTGCTTGGTTACCCAGTGTGCAAAAGAAGATTCGGAAACCTCAAGGTTCCTTTGGTGAATGGCAGTTCACCTTCTGGTGTTTAATGGTGGCTGGTGGGCGATGAGGTCGAAAGCGGCCCAATGGAAAAAGGACACCCTTCGTTCCTGGGCAAAGCATCCCCTACCCCATCCTCCTCAGTTCTTCACATTGTAGTCTGGTTGCCATTCTTTCTACTGCCCCGCTTAACTTCGGGGCCACGAGAGCAGGGACGGTGTGTGCATCCCCAGTATGTAGGACGGGGGCTGAAGCAGACTTCCGTAAATGGTTGCTCAGTGCCTGTTCATGAACAGTCGTTGACAGTGGAATGCAGAACAGGGTCTAGAATGAACATATTGGTAAAATGTGAACCAACACCGCACGTTGTTTATTTTTTATTAATGTTTGTTGATTTTTGAGAGAGAGAGACAGACACACACACACACACCGCGCACACACACACACACACACACACACACACAGTCCGAAGCAGGCTCCAGGCTCTGAGCTGTCAGCACAGAGCCCGACACGGGGCTCGAACTCACAAACCGTGACATCATGACTTGAGCCGAAGTCGGCCGCTTCACCGACTGAGCCACCCAGGTGCCCCAACACTGCACGTTTCTTAGGCGGTAGCCTTATTTTACTAACGGTTAGCTTTCTGGAGTATCTGTGACATTTGTTTATTTGCAAGTTTCTGCCCTCCAATATTGTGTTAATTGCTATTGTTTAAGTTTGTTTATTTTGAGAGGGACAGAGTGTGTGTGTGAGTGGGGAAGGGGCAGAGACGGAGGGAGGGAGAATCCCAAGTCAGTGCAGAGCCTGATGCGGGCTCAATCCCAGGCACCGTGAAATCATGACCTGGGCAGAAACCAAGAGTCGGTCAGATGCTCAGCTGACTGAGCCACCCGGGCGCCCCTGCCCTCCAATATTCTGCCTTGTTTTGCATTCTGTGACTTCCAGAACCTGAACCACTCCTTATCCTCACATTTTCTTCAACTTTCTTAAACAGAGGCATGTTGCTGTTTTTTGTTACCTGAACGTGAATCAGACAAGAGCACGGCAACGTCGCTTATGTGAAACACGAATTCTAAGAAAAGCAGTAAAAGGAACCGTGCGTGTCCCACGCGCTTGAGATATGTGGGTAGGAGACGGAAGCTGATATTAGGGGTGTATGTTGTACCGAAGCTGCTAAGTCCTAAAGGAGAGTGCTTCGACAATAAAGTGAAGGGAATGGGATTTAAAAACTAAACGGCCCTGGGACCCATGTGAGAGGTTTGTCAGCACGCCCTACGAGCTGTCCGTCCGCGTCATTTTCAGCTTCCGCCTTCAACCGTGGCGCTGGGAATCGAATCGGGAAGCAGGCCAACAGGGGACTTGGCTTGCAGTCACAGGCCAACAGGGGACTCTGCCTGCAGTCACAGGTTTTTCCCACCCCCTGACAATAGGCATTCTTAATAGGTGATGAATAGAAGCCTTTTGTCTTCCACAGAGAGCCCACCTGGACGGTGCTGCTTAGTTGAGGAACATTCCTTGCAAAGCCCACTTCAGTGTCCTGTTCACGTAAGATACATGATCACTGCCCACGATATTTTGGTGGGTTCCACATCAGTCCTTAATCTTCTAACGAGGCAGCTCTGAATCCGGATGCAATAGGTGTTCCTGCGGTAAACAAGACGAACTTTACCTTTCAGAAAGATTTTTTAAGCGTGTGCTGATGTCGACCCCATGCAGGTTTACTGGTTTTAAGTCCATGGTAAAAGTAAGCGGCCCCGTGGGTTCTGGAATGCCTCACAAATGTTTTCCCTTGAGCCGGTAAAACTGGCGGGCTTGTTGTCTGGTTTGTCTGGAGATTGCACGCAGGCATCTCTTCTCTGGCTCTGGCCACCCATGGCACACCAACCGTAGTGAGTCTTCAGGAGATTCCCTGCTCTGTCTTGCGAAAGGGTGTCGTTCTTGGGTTTCACCACTCTTAACCCTCCGCTGTTGTACTCCCGCCTGGCAATTTAGTACCTCATCCCAACCCAGTGCTTTTGTACTCACAAGGCTGGTGTTTCTCAACCTCTCATGTATGTGGGGGACCAGATCATGGCTCAATTTGAGGCATAGGCATTTAATTAAGTGGGGATTGAATTCAGAAAAGAGGAATTAATGCAGGCAGGAGGTACCTAGAGGTCACCCTCAGAAGGACAGAGGTCAAGAGAGACAGAAGGGAATGCCAAAGACTAGCTCAGTGAAGGCGTCTGTTGCCCAAGACCCTGAATACCTTTTGCTGGATATAAAAATTCCTCCAGGAGACACTGTGGGGACCTGTTTGCATCCACAAAACCATTTAGGTTGATTTCTCACCCTAACTTCACGCAGCAGGGTGAGTGGTTTTCGGAATCCAAGTGCTGCTGAGCTCAACCCTTTGAGCATTGAATGAATTAATCTCCTGTAAATGGTCTTCCTGTCCTCAGTGGAGATCTGTGTCCTCTTTCATTGAGTCCCTTCTACAAGACGGTTTTGGAAAGGGTTTTTTTTTAACTGCCAGATAGTGTCCTCTTCCTGCATAGAAGTCTTTTATTTTTTTTTAATTTTTTTTTTAACGTTTATTTATTTTTGCGACAGAGACAGAGCATGAACGGGGGAGGGTCAGAGAGAGGGAGACACAGAGTCTGAAACAGGCTCCAGGCTCTGAGCTGTCAGCACAGAGCCCGACGCGGGGCTCGAACTCACGGACCGTGAGATCATGACCTGAGCCGAAGTCAGCGCCCAACCGACTGAGCCACCCAGGCGCCCCTGCATAGAAGTCTTTAATAGCTTGCTCTTTGGAGAACCTTCAGAAGCTTCCAGGCACACGCGGCCCTTTATGATCTGGGGCTGCCAACTTCTGCAGCCTCCCCTCTTGCCACCTGCTCCCCTTTTCTCTCTGCTCCGGCGGAAGGAAGGGCCAAGTATATTCCCTGTTAGCTCCACGTCCAGCTTTTCTCTGAGAAGCCTTCCATGACTTCTCTGGTGTGGATTGGGTACTCCCGCCCCAACCCCCCCCCCCCCCCATTTAAAAAAAATTTGATTAATTTTTAAAATTTACCTCCAAGTAAGTTAGCATATAGTGCAACAATGATTTCAGGAATAGATTCCTTAATGCCCCTTCCCCATGTAGCCCATCCCCCTTCCTACAACCCCTTTAGCAACCCTGTTTGTTCTCCATATTTAAGAGTCTCTTATGTGTTGTCCCCCTCCCTGTTTTTATATTATTTTTGCTTCCCTTTCCCTATGTTCATCTCGTTTGTCTCTTAAAGTCCTCATATGACCGAAGTCATATGTTCTTTTTGTCTTTCTCTGACTAATTTCACTTAGCATAATGCCTTCCAGTTCCATGCACATAGTTGCAAACGGAGGCACTCCACCTTTTTTGGTCGTATTCCACAGGATCCTGTATTTCTCCTACGTTGGCACTCTTCACATCTGATTTTTCATTATTTGTCGACCTCAATGGGCCGCGGACTTGGGGCGGCGAAGGAACGGAGAAAAAGAGATGACGGTATAGCGAGGCATAGGGTTCCCCGAGCCAACAGCCCGAGGCACCGAGGTTTACTGCACATCTTCTTATATACATTTTCGGGAAAAACCGATCAGCAATGATTAACCGAAGCTTAGCAAAGCATGTCCACAATGTACATCTGATTCAGCTATCGTACGGGATCTTTCGTACGAGAGCAATCTTGCAGATACATGTGTTCCAATCAGAATCTTTACGATAGAAGCAAAGACAAAGAAGGGAGTGAATGCACTGTGCTATATATACAGCTGGCTTCCTTTAAGCAAAACATCCCTATCTGCCTACTAAAGAACAGACCGCATTTCCCAAGGGCAATTCACTCAAGTCCTTTCAGGTATTTTTAACCTTACGATCTCGATCTCCAACTCCATCTCGAGTTTTCTCAGAGATCTTGGAGCCTAAATGAATATGCGCCTATGGTCATATTGTGGTGTTCTGGCTCCCACAATTATTTACTTACAAGTTTGCTTACGAACTTGATAGTTCCCTCAGGAAAGGCTTTATCTGATCTATCTCCTTCTCTCCATCATGTAGCACTGGAATTGGTACATAACAAGTAGCCTACATACTCAATAAATGAATGACAAAGTGAACAAATGAAAAAAATTATGTGAACCATCCAGGAGTTTTTGATCCTTTGTTCAAGTGGCATATTCAAATTAGCTAGACTGATACAGGATTCCACTAAGGTGCACATCTCCTTGAAGAATTTAAGAAAAAAAATTTATTTGGAGAAAGAGCATGGGTTGCCGAGGGGCAGAGAGGGCGTGAGAGAATCCCAAGCAGGCTCCGCACTGTCCGTTCAGAGCCCGACGCGGGGCTCGAACTCCCGAAACTTCGAGATCAGGACCTGAGTTGAAACCAAGAGCCGGATGTTTAACCAGCTGAGCCACCTAGGCGCCCGTTCTTGAAGAATTTTCATCGCACTATTGCTCTGTCTTCTAGGGCAGAAGGGAGAGGATTTTCATTCTTAGAAGCTTATTGTTTCTGTACTCCTGGCCAGTCCTAGAATGGGGCTCAATAATACATAAAACCTTACAGGTTAAGCCTAGCCTACGTAATCTTCTGGGAGTTTTATAGTTTTGCCTTTTACGTTTAGCTCTGTCATCCATTTTGAATTAATTTCTGTGAAAGATGTGAGGTCTATGTCTAGATTCATTGCTTGCATGTGGATGTCTGCTGTACCAGCACCGTTCATTTAAAAGAGATACTATCATTTCTCCATTTAGTTGCCTTTCCTCCTTTGTTAAAGACCATGTGACTGTATTAGACCTGTCTTATCAGGAAATTCATTACATAACACGAAAATGAAAACTTTGAGTAAATTCCCAGTATGACACAGGTAGTCGTATATACTGGTACTTGGCCATAATCTCAATGTTACTTTTTGTTCATCAACCTAATCCATGTTTACCCCCAGCTTTGAGGTCCTTGGTAGTATGATTCTCAGTTCTAGCTTCCAGCTTTATCTCGTACTGTTTCCCCCCTTGTCCCTGTGTTCCCACCAAATGGGCTGCTCCATATATCTCAAACACACCTTGTACTTCCCTGCATACGTGATGTAGCTAATGCCATTCTAGGCGAGAGAATTCTGTTGTTCCCAAATTCTGCTGAAGCATTCTATCCTTTTTTTTTTCAGATGGTTTTTTTTTTTTAAATTAAGTATAGTTGATATACAATATTAGTTCTAGGCTCACACCATAGTGATTCCACAAGTCTATACATTATGCATTGCTCACAGTAAGTATAGTTGTCACCATACGACATTATTACAATATTATTGACTTTATTCCCTATGCTGTATTTTTTTTATCTCTGTGCCTTATCTATTTAATAACTGGAAGTTTGTACCTTTTTTTCGTTGAACACATGATTTATTCTTTAAAATATAATTTATTGTCCAGTTAGCTAACATACAGTGTATACCGTGTGCTCTCAAAACCAAGAGCGTTCTATCCATTCTTGAATCTGAGTTCTTCTATGGAATTCTAGGAAACTCTTGAATCTGAATTCTTGTATAGAATTCTAGGAAACTTTTACTGATGACCATGATGGCTTTGCTTCTGCCTTTGGACCCTTTGAAAGTGATATTTTAACCTTCTCCAACATACTTTCATGTCATACATATATAATTACATAAAGGCCACTTCATCATCTGCATTTAATTTTCTGTATTTTTTTTTTTAGTGTCAAGTATGAAGTGTCTGAGTCACTTACTTATAGCCAGAGATCTCCATATCTGTTTCTGTAGTTTCTCTTGAGCTGTAATTATTGAAGTTCCCATGCTCATCTTTTTTTTTTTTTAACATTTATTTATTTTTGAGAGAGAGAGAGAGAGTGTGTGAGCAGGGGAGGCACAGAGAGAGACGGAGACAAGGAATCCGAAGCAGGCTTCAGGCTCTGAGCTGTCAGCACGGAGCCTGACGCGGGGCTCGAACTCACAGACCGCAAGATCATAACCTGAGCCAAAGTCAGATGTTTAACTGACTGAGCCACCCAGGCGCCACCCCCCCCCCCAGCTTATCTTTTATTTATCCTGTCATGTGCTCCCATTGCAACTCAAACTTCTCACTTTCACCTTTTTTGTGACTATGTATATATCATTAGATAAGGGGGAAAGGTGACCTTTTTCCTAACCAGCCAGGTAGGAGCCAGGGTATTGAGAGGCAAATGGGTGAATGTAGGAATCCTAGTAGAAGTACCGTCTAAAGCATTATATAGTAAAACTAATCAACTTGCCTTCTCCTAAAGGTCCCACGTGGTTTCATTTTTGTCTTCTCTAATTTTTTAAAATATATGATAATATCTTCTACATCATCTGGTCAATCCCAGGCATATTTTTGGTACTCAGAACATAATAAATTAAGCTTATCATATTTGTTTTAAAAATTTTTGATTTTTATTGTAAAACAGTATTTTAGAATCCTGATTTGTAGTTCAGTGACTTATCATCTGTAATATTGCCTGCATTAGCACAGCGATATTTGTCTGTGTTGTTCACTGTCTTTTTTATTTTTGAGAGAGAGAGAGAGAGAGAGAGAGAGAGAGAGAGAGAATTCCAAGTAGGCTACATGCTGTCAGCATACAGCTCGATGCGGGGCTTGAACTCATGAACTGTGAGATCATAACTTTAGCTGAAATCAAGAGTCGGATGCTTAACCAACTGAGCCACCCAGGCGACCCTGTTCACTGTTTTGATTTGAAAATATGCCTGCCACTTTAGTAGACATCAGATAAACGTTGAATGAATGAATGAATGAATTGAACCAAATATTTTTCTTGAGTATTAGTAAAGATTTAAACACTAAATTTGCTTCTGTCTTTTGGAAATATTTGAAATTGTTTTCTTGGCGTCTAATATATCTACACACGCTTGCTTCATTCTTCAGAAAAGAAAAGATAGATATCCATAGAGAAAAAAAAAAGTACCAGAAAGACCAGGTCAGTCCGTGACCGCAAAGACCTATCAATTTTACAGTCTTTCAGAGAGGTGTCCTGTGAAATAAACACACAGAATAATTTGTATTTAGGATTCAGGTGATGTATTTAATCCTAGCAACCACACTGGTCTTATGTGCAGGTCTGATGGAGAGTGCCTCATCAAGATTAGAGTTTGATGTCTGAGTCAACATAAGGAGAAAGAGATAGATAGGCTTTGGGGACCTTGACCTGTATGTATTTGGATTGAGTATGCAGCTCACTGAATTGTCATCCCTTCAAAGGATACCGGTGCCTCTTCACGGTTACCGGATGTTTCTTGCAGCTTAGGGTCAGAATGCCTAGAAGCACCTTCGTGTCTCTAAAGGTGCCAAGTTGATGTCGGTCACCTCTCCAAAACTAACCGAAACCCCTTGGGTCATGAGTGCCTCTGTAAGAGGAGGTACACAGAAGTACAGACAGGGCGAGAGCATGAGAGAAGTTTACCAGATTTGTATAGTGACGCTTCCGTTTTGTAGAATGACTTGTGGTGAAGGTTATTTTGACCCTGTTAACTATGATTGATGAAAATGATGCAGTCTAGGTTCCCCACTAATAATAGAAATCCGAATACCGATTATTAATTCAACGTGCTCCATGTCACTGCAAACGAAAGAAGAGCAACTGAAATAATTTTAGCACTCTTTGTTGTCACCTCTTTGGAACAGTAGTAGTCTATAGGTTATTTTAGCTAATCTATATTTATCTAATACCGAAATAGGGAAGAATAATTCAAGCTATCAAGATAAATGATAATCAACATAAATATGTTTTCCTGTGTAAGTAGGGCTTGATCAATTCAAGATGTTCCTACCAGGTGGCTCGTATGCTAACGAAAAGCGATTTCAAGAGACTTCTTTCATAGGCCTTTTCTTTTTCTGTTTCTCTCTATTGTCTACACAGCCTTCTCTTTTTTTCTGTATGTAAAGCTTACACAGGCTGTGACCAAAGACAAAGCCATCTTATTTTATGATCCCCAAACCGCAGTCACTTAGAGACCCAAAATAGAAAGTAATTTCTAGTGAGCTCATCCAAGCTTTAGCCTACGCACTTCCTTTTTTGCACAAAATGACTTGGCTAACATTCCAACCAAGGACCATAAACCAGCAGTGTGCATAGACACTGGGAATAAAGATATATTTAGATAGATTGCATGGATTAAAGAGGCCTAAACCATCTGTCTTTAACACAGGCGAATGTCATTTTCTTTAGTCGAGGGCCTGGGCTTTCCAGCAATGTCCCAGCATTTAAAGATTCAGAGAGGTGCTTTAACAATTACATGTAGATATCATTCACAGAAAAGTCGGATGCATCTGTTTCTCTTATTACAGACTTTCGCAAACTCCGAGTCTTAGTTATGGTTTCAGAAACAGTTTGTTAATTATGTTCTTTTTTTTTCAATCCCCCCACCCCCACCACGTTGCCCCTCAGAATCTGCTAATGCTGTTATTCTAAGCACGCTGTGTTGTATTTGTTTACATGTCTGCCTCTTCTTCTGGAGGGTGTACTTCTCCAAGTTGGGGAGTGGGCTTTATTTATCCTGTGTCCCCAGTGCCCAGCACTTAGTAAGTGATCTACAAGTTTCTGTAAGTGGGTGTTGAGTGGATTGCATATTTATAGAACCCCTGGTGATTGGGGGTCATGTGCCTCATGGGAGTGATGTCACGAGGGATTATTGAAGTGGTTTGGCAGACTATAGTGAGCTACAATGTGATTCTTTAATAGATGTCTCATCCTCTAGTGATGAGGTTGCTAAGATAAAATACAGGATACTTAAGTTTGGATTTCAGGCAAACAAATCTTTTCAGTAAAACTATATCCCAAATACTGCATCCAATTATTGCATGTCTCATTATTTGATTATCTGAAATTCAAATTTAGCTGTCCCTCCTGCATTTTCATTCTCTAAATTGGACAACTCTATCAATAAGGATGGGGTTGCCCAGTGGAGCATGGGACCAGAGAGCGTGCCCTCACTCAAATGAGTTGATGGATTTTATTATGTAATTAGAGCATAATCAATTTAAAGACCTGCTACCTGTGTTCTTTGCTACCTTGAGTGTGATTGAAATTTCCGTAAAAAGTTCAAAGTTCTTAACTTAAAAAGTTCTTACTCTTTTTGTAAGAACAAAGTAAGAAAAGCTTGGAACTACCCTGATCTGATCTAGTCCTTCTCTAAAAGAACTGTGCCCTCTGCTGAAAGAACCAGCTGTTGGCTAGTGCAGGATGTCTTAAGATCTCTGAACCTTGTCAGAAGTACAGTAAAACCTTGGATTGCAAGTGACTCGTTCTGCGAGTGTTCCACAAGACGAGCAAACATTTCTAATCAATTTGAACTTGACGGACAAGCGAGGTCTTATAATACAAGTAGTATGTGATGCCGAATGCCACACAGTCACAACTGAGCCAGTGGTTCTTGAAATTTGCTTTCATGTCCCCAAAAAATAAATAAAAGTTGAAAAAAAAATTTTTAAAAAAAAGGGGCGCCTGGGTGGCGCAGTCGGTGAAGCGTCCGACTTCAGCCAGGTCACGATCTCGCGGTCCGTGAGTTCGAGCCCCGCATCAGGCTCTGGGCTGATGGCTCGGAGTCTGGAGCCTGTTTCCGATTCTGTGTCTCCCTCTCTCTCTGCCCCTCTCCCGTTCATGCTCTGTCTCTCTCTGTCCCCAAAAAATAAATAAACGTTGGAAAAAAAAATTAAAAAAAAAAAAAGAAATTTGCTTTCATATGTGAGTGCTTTGCATTACAAGCACGTTTCTGGAATGAGTTATGCTTGTAAACCAAGGTTTTAGTGTACTATTGAGAGGGGCACCTCGGTGGTTCGGTCGGTTGACCGTCTAACTTCAGCTCAGGTCATAATCTCCCAATTCATGTGTTTGAGCCCCACACTGGGCTTCCTGCTGTCGGCACAGAGCCGGCTTCAGATCCTCGCTTGCCTTCTTTCTACCCTTCCCCCACACTCTCTCTCAGAAATAATTTTTTTTTCTTAAAAACACTATTTAGAGTCACGTGATGTGTGGGTAGCGTGGAACAAAACAAACTTAGCTCACGTAATGCCTAGTCAGTTAATGATTTTGCCATAACAGCCGTTAAAAACCTAGATCGTTTTCAAGATGAGTATTTTGGGGGGAGGGTGTTGAATTGGGGCCGTGAAGGCTTTTCACCAAAAACAAATCAAATACATTATAAGAAAGGACATTTTGCCCTTAGATTTTCAGGCACACATTCTTATTTACTCAAGCAACAATTTCCAGTCAGAATATATGGGACACATTGGGGTCATATATCATATCTGGAGAAGCCCAAAAGGTTTTACTTGGTATAGGCACAGCGTGTGAATGGAGTAAAGAAAGAGCATACACATTACCTTTGCCCATGGAATTAAAAGTGCTCTCATATTCAGCCTTTATTTTGCCCTGAGGTAGTTTTCTGTGCTCTAATGTTATTTTTTAATGCAATTTGAGTGCAAGAGTACTATGAACTCCCAAATGGTGAAATTTTGTGAAGAAAAGAGTGCAAAAACTAGAAGAATGAGGACAGCGTTAGGCATTAAGCAAAGTATGTGACAAATATGACAAGGGCAGTTGCAAAGATGTGGAAAGCAAAGATATTGACCTTTCCAGCATTAGCTCGCTGTGCTGGAGAGAAGATACTGATTAGCTGCCTAGAAGTCAATTACCTGCATTTTCACCACTTGGCGAAGGATCGCAGTCTGTCTCTAATCCACCCACCGCCATCCGCCATCAAGTTTTTACTTCTTCCCTTGGCAAGTACAACAGACCTTTGCTGTGTTACACGTAGTATAAATGCATGAATTTAAACTGCAATTTGTGTATTGCTTCCATAAACTGGATTTTTATTCTTTTTAAAGTTGATTTGTTTTTTGAGATACTGTGTGAGTGGGGCAGGGGCAGGGAGAGGGAATCCCAAGCAGGTTCTGCCAGCAAAGAGCCCGACTCGGGGCTCGAATCCGTGAAAGTGTGAGATTATGACCTGACCTGAAGCCAAAAGTTGGATGCTTAACTGACTGAGCCACCCGGGTGCCCCGACTGATCTTTATTCAAGTTATTTTTTTCTGTGGTAGATATTTAGATACTGTTGGCTGGCATGGAATTCATAATTATTCGGTACTGACGTTCCTCAGAAACGTAATGACTTCTCATGTAGAAGCAACGTTTCTAGTCATAGGTGAATGTCATTAAATACATCCCAGCAGGGCCCATTAGAGCAGGGAAGCAGCAGTGGAGATGGTGAAAGGTGACAGGGTTGCAGACGGAGTTTGAACGGAGACGTTGGCAGTCGTATTAGTTGCTAGGAGTGCTGTAGCAGAGTACCACCGGCTAGGGGGCTTAAAATGACAGGATTTATGATTTGTATAGTTCTGGAGGCTAGAAATTCAAACGCGAGGTGTCAGTAAGGCCATGTTCCTTCTGAAACCTACAGGGGATCGGTCCTTCCTTGCCTAGGCCTGACTTTTTTGGTGGTTGGCTGGTTTGCTGGCAGTCTTTGGTTTTCTTGGCTTACAGTTCTCTAACTCCAGTTTTCTACCTTTGTCATTACATGGTATTCTCCTTGTGTATCTCTGTGTCTTTACACGGCCATCTTTTTGTAAAGTAATCCTTGTTCTTTTTAAGTTTATTTTTGAGAGAGAAAGAGCGTGCGTGCGCGGGCAAGTGGGGGAGGGGCAGAGAGAGAATCCAAGCAGGCTCCCAGCTGACAGTCCCCATCCCGATGGTGGGATTTGACCTCGCTACCGCGAGCTCATGACCTGGACCAAGAGCGGGATGCTCAACTGACGGAGCCACCCAGGCGCCCTTAAGGAAATCTTTTTAAAAGGACATCGGTCAAACTGGTTTGGAGCCCAATCCTCCTCCCATATGGCCTCATCTTAATTACATCTGCCATGCCCTCATTGCCAAATAAGGTCACCTTGTTCAGTACTGGGAGGATGTAAGGACTTCAGCATATCTTTTGAGGTAGACACGACTGAACCCACAACACCACAATTTCCTGACAAACTGACATGGAGTGGGAGAAAAGTAGGCAAGTCAAAGAGGAGTCTTCAGCTTTTTTGGTACAGCAACAAAAAAGGAAAATGTTGCTGGCAACCGAGGTGAGGAAGACTATAGCTGGAGCAGGTTTGAAGGGATCAGTAGTTCACCTTTGTATATATTATGACTTTTGTTTGGTATTCAAAGTGAGATGGTGATGAGGATCTATTGGTTTAGAGTTATGGACACTGTTCTGCAAATATATATGTATATATATGTATATATGTATATATATGTATATTCTTATATACACGTGTGTGTGTGTGTAGGAGGAAGTCAGAGAGGAGCGCTGTAGTAAGAAAATTCTGTGATTACTTCAATGTTATTACTGAAAACAGGAAGCAAAGTCACGAGTTGGTTGCAAAGGATGAGAAAGTAGGCCTTGGGAGTTTTGAGGGAGGAAGAAAAAGTTACGAGATCATTTCCTCAGAGTTGGGAGAGAGTGGACTAGGAAATGTATTAGAATTATGAGGCAGCATTGAAGACTCACTTGAGATTAATGAGCATGAATCTTACGTGAGACCAGTCATCATGGCTAGCTCCCCAACCATGTTCTCCTGCATTTTTGTAGGAAATGTTAGGTTGAAGTAGTTTTGTGGTTTTACTCTGAGAGGACTGTGAGTAAGGGGGGGGGGGAGTGAGGGGAACGTGTGAGGGGGTTCTTCTTATGATCTACCAGAAATTTGAATGAACTAATAACAAGCTGGGTATGGAGAAGAGAAATGACATCAAAGGGTCATGAACAAGTGGAGATGGAATTTTGTTGGCATCATGGCACGGGAGGAAACAACCTGGAAAGATAGGACGTGGTAGAGAGTGAAATTGACATTATGGAGAGATTGCAATAGTTGGTTTGAACAAATCCTTAGGTATGTGGGCGTGAGTGGTCTACGCTGTGTGGAAGATGAGATCGTTGGATGAGGAGAGGTCAAGGAACTGAGAAATTTCAGGATATTGAAATTGCATGTCTTCTAGGGGCCAAGATTTATAATAGAAGGGGTATAGGAGAAGCCTTAAGCCTAACTGTTTCTGTCAGAGGCGCTGTGCTACAGAAAGCTCTAATAGAAACACAGGTTAATCATACAAGGAAAAAACTTGCTCTGCAAAGCAAAGCCTGTCAGACTCTTCATTTTAATTCCATGGTTATTAAAGAGCTTTGTTACTGTGTGTATGCGGTGAGGTTTTTGGGCTCTCAATGGGAACAGCCCACGGGAGTGCTCTTCTTTTTTTTAGGTTTATTTTGAACGTCAGAGAGAGAGCGCCAGCAAGCATCAGCAGGGGAGGGGCAAAGAGAGAAGGAGAGATAGGATCCACACTGACAGTGCGGAGCCCTACACGGGGCTTGAACTCATGACCTGTGAGATCATGACCTGAGCCAAGATCAGGAGCCAGACGGTTAACCGACTGAGCCACCCAGGCATCCCAGGAGTGCTCGTCTTTGTATTAACACAATATCATTGGCAGTGTTGATTGGTTGGGTTTGTACCATCATCAGAATTGTCACTCACAAGAAAAGAGACTGACACAAAGCGTATCATCCCTTTGAAGAATCAGTACTCCGGAATAATCCCATCTGCTATTGTCAGGAGTCCCTCTCCTCCCTCCAGGCATGTCGCAAAAATTAGAAAGAAAAAGAAAAAGAAAGGAATGTACTGATCTTGGGACCTGCTTTGAATCTTAAGCTGAACATGAAGTTATGGGCATATAAGTTGTACTCTCCAGCACAATGTTTCTTAAAGTATGAATGAATAAAGGAAATGACAAAATTTTCAAAAAAAGGATAAAAGATCAAGTTACAGAAGTGGAAAACAATGGACCATTAAAACCGTGGTCATCAGTGTACCAATAGTTAGATATTCATATTTTATTGAAAACTCCTACGAGATTGGCGGGAAGTACATCGACATGTTAATAGTGAGACACCATGGATGGCAGGGTCACAGGTGGTTCCTAAAAGGGAAGTCTGTGATTTAACTGCTGGGGAATCTATTGGGGTGTCCTGGGCCACTTCCATACTGATATCCGTGTGAAAATGTGCAAATATTCTTCTCATGGGCTCAAAGCTAACATCTAACAAAGACAAAGTTTTAGAAGAAAAGAACCCCTAGATCTCCTTTCCCCAACCTCTCTCATTCAGACACATGAGTTGGCATAAATACTATTCACTGATTCTCTCTGGGGCCTTAGGTGGATCTCACCTAGACGTTTACCAACTCATGACTTGAATAATGAAATGTTCATTATAATTGTTTATTCAATATAACATGAGATAATTGGAGTTATTTTCCGTAATCGACCCCATAATTTTGATGCACGTCCTTCAACCAAACTTCAGTGCCAGATAGATGGTGAATAGTTATGCCATCCAGAGACACCGATGCTTACAAAAATTGCAGCCATTTGTGTCTGGAAAAGAAAACGCAGTGTACCCATTCTGGATGTGACAGCGATCGGTAAAACACTAGACCCTTTACCGAGGCCCCTCTAAGCGCCTCTGTTCTTGGACTGCATAGGGATGATGTTACAGATTCATTGTAATGGATGTTTTTAACAAATTTCAGTTTACTGAGAACCCATCCACTTATTCAGCAAATGTTTATTGAGCACCTGCTATGTTTCAGGTAATGTTCTAGGCTTGCGTATATATCCGTGAAGAAAACAAAACTTTCTTGCCTCCTGGAATGAATATTCAGGGGGCTGATGGAAAAGAAATAATGTAATTACATATAACCTATCTGGAAGGGATAAGGCCTGAAGAAAGAAATGAGGAAAGGGGTTGCGAAGTATTGACATTGAAATTTTGAATAAGTGGTTCAAGGATAAAAGCAACGGGTTGACTTCTTGAGGTTTAACTTCCAAGAATTAACATGTGCATTTAAGTTTTTTACAGTTAAGAAGTTTGACGATTGTATATGCTCATGCCCCAAGTACCTGAAGCAAGATGCGGAACGTTTCCACGTCCCCGTAAGATCTCTTTGCTAGCACCAGTCAGTGCTTCTCCCTCCCCCCCCCCCCGCCTCCCCGAAGCAGTTGCTCTTCTGATCTATGACTCTAGCAGAGTTTTGCCTGTTCTTGGACTTGATGGTAGTGAAAGTGTGCAGCGTTTGGGTGGTATGTTTACGTGTACATGCGCCTGTAGTTACCGCGCTGCTTTTGCTCCAGATAACGTGGGTGAGATTTCTCTGAGTTGTGCAGGTTGCACCAGTTGGTTATTTCACATGGATGGATAGCATTCAACGTGAGGTTTTCATAACTTTTTTTTGTGTTGATGGACATTTGCGTTCTTTCTGTTTTCGGCTTTTTTTTTTTTTTTTTTTGCTTTGGTTTATTTATTTGTTTATTTTGAGGGACACCCGGGACAGCACCAATGCGGGAGGGGCAGAGAGAGGGGGAAAGAGGGAATCCCAAGCAGGCTCCACACTGTCAGCACAGAGCCCCGTGCAGGGCTCGAACTCATGAACTGCCAGGTCATGACCTGAGCTGAAACGCTCAAGGACGCTTCACCAACTGAGTCAGCCAGGCTCTCTCCCCGCCCCTGTTTTAGGCTTTTATATATAGGACTGCTTTGATCATAGCAATTAAAGTTTTTTTGTAGACTCATGTTTTCCTTTCTCTTAGGTAAATACAACTGGGATTTCTTTATCGTCGGGTATATGTGTATTTAGCTTTTACAAGCAACTACCAAATTGTTTTCCAAAATCATCATTTTATGCTCTCATTAGCAATGCGTGAGAATTCCACTTGTTCCACATCCTTGCAAATATTTGGTATTGTGGATAACTTTTTATTACAGCTCTACTAGAGAGTATGTAGTGACAGTTTATTGTGGTTTTAATGTACATTTTCCTTATGACTAATGACGTTGAATGCCTTTCCGTGTGTTTATTGGCCATTTGTTTAAAAAATAGCTGTTTATTTGCATAATTTTTATTGTATTATTTGCCTTTTTGTTTTTGACTTTTGGAAGTTTTGTATATATTTTGAATAAGAGTCTTTATCAGATATATGTATTATTTTTCTCAGTATGGGGTTTGCCTATTTTATTGTGGTTTTTGTTGAAAAGGAAATTTAAATTTGATGAAGCCCATGTTATCTAAACATTTTCTTAAAACTAGTGCTTTTCTAACTTGTCAAGAAATCTAACGTACACGAAGGTCAGGGAAGTGTTCTATGCTTTCTTCTAGAAGGCTTATGATCCTGGGATTTATGTTTGGATTGTGATTTATGGTACAAGGTCCAAGTTCTCTTTTTTCCACACAGATACCCATGTGTTCTGGTACCATTTGCTGAAAAGATTTTCCTTTCCCAATTAAAATTACTTGGTATATTCATGGAACATGCATTGGTCTCTTTCTGTACCTTCTATTCTGTTCCATTGACCTTTATTTCTGTCCTTAAGCTAGTACTGCAGTGTCTTGATTACTGTGGCTCTATAATATGTTTTTAAATCAGATAATCGTTCCAATTTTGTATTTTTTCAAAACTCTTTTGGCTATTCTACGTCCTTCTGCTTTTTGAACTTTTGAATCCTCTTGCCAATTTCTTCAAAAATGTCTGGTGGAATTCTTATTGGGATTGTATTAAATCTGTGGATAAATGCAGGGAGACTAAATATTTCAGTGTTGAGTTTTCCTATCCACGAATATGGGTTACCTCCCTTTGTGTTTTCCTGACTGTCCGAGATCTTTTTCTTTTCTCCAACATGGCTGCCACCTTTTAGGGTAATTTCAGAGTTCTCCTTGCTTTCCATTCCTGCTCCAGGCTTTCTGTATTTTAGGGATCTGCCCAGCCAACAGTCTTCAGAAAAAAAATTGCCTTGCTTCAGATTTACTAAGAACTAGAGTAGCTACAAAGGATCCCTCTTAATTTTTGTGCTATTACCCTAGCTTTTGTGAAGACACCTCTGTGTACTCCGTGAAGACTCTTGGGAAAGATTTGACAGATGGATTCAATCTCATTCTGTTTTGAGGGATCTTTGAAATTCTAATTGATCACCCCAGCCAATATATGGGCATTACAGCTTAGTAAACTTTTGGCCAGTTTTTTATCCCAGTCTATGGAAAAATACTTTCTTTCACCACTATTCCACCGTGGACAAAAATAATCATGGACCTCTTCTCTTCCATGAAGTGAGGTTTCTTGGATCTCAGCTTTCTGATATTTTGTTTGCTTGCTTTTGTTTTTGTTTCTTGTTTTAAACTATGATTTTTATAGACTACCTGGCTCTCTTTAGTTGTTGGGGTGGGAGCGGTGTTCTTTTTACAGATTTCTACATCCTAACTGGAAGCGGATGACCTGAGCAGGTGACCTTTGGGTACAGAACTGAGTGGAATGAGGGAGGTTGCCATACGGATATCTGCAGGGAGGAAATTGGAAGGGAATAGAAAGGACAAAGACATGTAGGTATGGGCTTGCTCATTGTGGTGGAAGCATTGTAGGAAAGCCAGTGTAGATGGAGAGTAGCGAGGGATGGCAAGAGTTGTTGGCGAGGAGGTTGGAAAAGTACATAGAGGCCAATATGCCTCTTGTGGGATTTAGTAAGGACTTAACCTTTTACTTTATGGGGAATTGGTTGCTTTTGCAGGATTCAAACTGAGAAATAACCTATCCTGCCTTACACTTAATGTGATTACTCTAGCTATTGTGTTGAGCCTAGAAAGAAAAGACTTCTAAAAACAGGGCAGGAAATCAATTTGAAGGCTATTGCAATAATCCAATTAAGAAATGATGATTGTTGGCTTGAGCTAGGGTGGTACCATTACAGACAGTGATAAATAATGATTGGATCTTAGATGTATTTTTGAAGTTACAGTCAACAAAATTTTGTACAACATTAGATGTGAGATGTGACAGTGAGTGAAGTCAGGGATGACTAAACAATTTTTTGGCATAAACAACTTGAAGATTTGCCATTATCTGAAATGAGGAATACTGCAAAAGGACTTCATTTGAAGGGAACATCAGGGTCTTTGGTTATATTAAGTCGTCTATTAGACATTCAAGTACTGATGTTAAGAATGACGTTTGACATATGCATCTAGAGGATCAGGAGAGTGCTCGAAAGTATATATTTGGAAGTCAGCATTTGAATGGTAAAGTCAGGACATCGGGTGCGACCATCCAGAGAATGATAGATGAAAAATACCTGATTAAATGGGTTCTAGAAAGGATGGGGGGAAGAGATTGCGCTCACCTTATACACAATGCTTTCAAATTGTGCTGTATATAAGAAGGACTAGAGCTGTAAATAAAAGAAAAATGAGCTTACGGAGGGTATATTTTTAATTTGGAGAACTGATCTGTGTGTGTGTGTGTGTGTGTGTGTGTGTGTGTGTCTTAATGCTGATTAGAATGATCCATCAGAGAGAGCAAATTGTTTCTGTAGAAGAAATAGGGAACAATTGCCGTAGAGATGTCTCTAATTTGGCACAGACTACATAGGCACAGATGTAGGTAGGTGGGTGTATGTGGATGGTGGGAGCATTTGGAAATTCTTTTCTAATTCTTCAACATCCCTGGTGAAATAGGAAGCAGAATTATCTGCTGAGAATGAGAAGTGGAGAGGGGGTGTGGGAAGTTTGAAAAGATGGAAAAAAGTTTGGAATACTAGTCTAGAAAGGTGGGAGAAAGGACTGACTGCAAAAAAGAAAAAATACTAGGATTACTTGAAAGCATTAAGGCCCAATCTAAAATTATTGATCATAATTTGAGAGATAATTGCCCATGGAGTTGTTAGTAATCTTCCATGTTCATTGTAGGCGTGGAGTATGCAGATCGTCGAGTGTAGGCCATCATTATTGAGGATAAGGGGCTAAAGAGTGGTGGGTACTCTGGAACAATTGTAATAATTGGTCAATATTTGGATATAGTAGTAGTATATTTGAGTTTTTAAAGGCACTCAGCATCCGGATTATTGAAATAGTGTGGAGTCATTTAATGTGGTGGTGATCACTTAAAAGACCATCTGAATTTGGCTTTTCACCATCAGGGTGACATTCAAAGCCCTTAATATAGATGTATTCTTTATGATGTCACCCCTACCTTGAATCAGATGCCTTCCTTTCCACACTAAACTTTAGCTATGATGCCTGTCTTAGTCTGTTCAGGCATATAACAAGTATGCCATAGCTGGGGGAGGGGGGCTTATTAACAACAGAAAGCTACTTCTCACAGTTCTGGAGGCTGGAAGTCCAAGATCATAGTTGGGTTCTGGTGAGGGCCCTCTTCTGAGCTCTGGGCTGCTGACTTGTATCTTTACGTGGTGGGAGAGCGGAGGAAGCAAGAACTCTCCTGACTCTTAAAAGGGTACTAAACCCATTCGTGAGGGCTCTACCTTTATGACCTCCTCTAATCTTAATTACCTCCTAAGGGCTCTACCTTCTCTAATATTATCACATTGAGAAGTAGGGTTTCACTGTATTGATTTGGGGAAGAAACCTACTGCTTGTATTTTATGAATGTAGCCGACTCCGGAACGAGTTAATGTCTGTCTGTAGGTGGATTTCTCTTTCGTCAGTTGTTCAGTTGGCTTGCTCTAACTCTCTAAATTTTCCCCTTGAGCCACCTACTCTGCCAGGCTTTCCTTGATCACCTCTTCCTGGGGTACTCCTCTGTTCCATTCACTCTTAGCACAGAGAGAGAGAATGTGTGCATCACAGTGGAAAGAGTAGTCTCTGAAGGCAGAGAGACGAATGCAGGGTCTACAATTTTTATATCTACACTGCAGCTGTTAGACCTTGAGCAAGTCGCTTAAGCTTTCTCTCAATTTCCACATTCACACACTTGTGAGAATAAAACCCCACAGGGTTGTTGTGGGAATTAGAGAAGATTAACGCACATAATAAGCACTGAACAAATATTGTGCAGAAGAATGAATGCATTTCTGTTTATCTTATACATGTAATTGCTTATCAATCATAAATATTCAAAACAATAACCAAAATCCTGATTTTAGGATTTAAGTTATGGGGATTGATATAAGGATACAAAATATATATTCCAGGCAAGTGGTTTCTGTATCTTGGCTATTGTGAATAATGCTGCAGTGAACATGGGTGTGCAGTTATCTCTTCAAGATCCTGATTTCATTTCCTTTGCATATATACCCAGAAATGGAATTTTTGGAACATATGGTAGTTCTATTTTTAATTTTTGGAGGAACTTCCATACTGTTTCCTATAATGGCTGTACCATCCTTCATCTGTTTTTTAATAAAAACAATATTCAATTCAAAAAAAAATTTTTTTTTTATTTATTATTTTTTTTTTTAATTTTTATTTTTGGGACAGAGAGAGACAGAGCATGAACGGGGGAGGGGCAGAGAGAGAGGGAGACACAGAATCGGAAACAGGCTCCAGGCTCTGAGCCATCAGCCCAGAGCCTGACGTGGGGCTCGAACTCCCCGACCGGGAGATCGTGACCTGGCTGAAGTCGGAGGCTCAACCGACTGCGCCACCCAGGCGCCTCTCAAAAAAATTTTTAATTAAAAAGATAACATTTGTATGTAACTTATGTATGCCATGACCTAGAGTGAACGGGTACTGTTTAGAGTAATGAGATGCAGTGGGAAAGTGGAGGTATTGTGATCCCCAGTGTCTTAGTCTTCCGTGGAGAACAATCACAGTAATGCCATTTATCAGAGAAATGTTTGAAGTGTGAGAATATGTTCCCGAGTTCTCTAGAGATAGACATATGAGAAAAGGGAAAACAAAATCCTCCAAGTAATGGAAATTCTCCCAATGGAGCTCATGAATTCTTCCACAGATGAGCTCACATGAAAGAATGACTGAGGCCGTTGTAAGAATCCACACTCGTAACATAGCTGTCAAAGTTCACCTCTACATTCCCCCACATAACTGAGATTAAGAAATAAAGTATTAATAGAATGTCATAAGATACCTTCCTACGCTTAGTAGATATTCGCCTATCTTCCCCATAAATAACCATTATCTTTGTAGTTAATACCATTGACTATTTTTGTCTGTTTTTGATGTTACGTTTGTGTGTGTAATGTCAAAAGGACATTATTACATTGTCATACAATATTTGCTACTTTGTACTTCTTTCTTTGCTCATTCTTCTATTCCAAGTTTCATCCATAGTTTACATGTAGCATGGATTCATCTATTTTCCGTTGATGTATAGTACTCCATTGATTACTATATGAAAATTATTTCCCCATCAGGGTTGTATCCAGTTTGGAGCTATTACAATAATGCTTCTGTTCATCTGCCGTCAAGTCTTTCCCTATGGTAAACTGCAATGGTCTTCCAACAAATGATTTCATACGCTAAAAATAATAGTGCTTCTATGTAATCTCTTGTACGTGTCTTCATCCACACGTGCACACATTTATCTTGGCTATCCATTTAGGACTACAATTGCCAGATTGTAGGATCTCTTCAGTAGACACTAACAAAAAGTTTTCCAAAGGCAGTAGGCCAATGAACACATTACAGAAGTGCATGAGAATGTTAGTTGCTCTATATTGTTGCTATCAGTTGATATCGGCTATCTTTTTAATTGTAGCTATTCTGGTGACGGTATTTGATGGTATCCCATTGTAGTTTGAATTGCATTTTCATGGCAAAAGATGTTAAACAGCTTTCCATGTTTATTGTCAACCTGAATATTTTGCGAAATGCCTGTTCAATTCATTTGCTCATTTCTCTACTGAGTTTAATTTTTTTTATTGACTTGTAAGAGTATTTATAGATCCTGTACATGAATCTTGCCAGAAATGTTAGAAATATTGTTTTCAATGCTGTAGCTTGCCTTTTCATATTCCCATTGATAAATTTTGATAAAAGTTCAATTTATGAATATTATCTCTTACCACTACTGTTTTATAGCCTTCATAAATCTTTGAATACCTCGGGGTGCCTGGGTGGCTCAGTCGGTTAAGTGTCCAACTTCGCTCAGGTCATGATCTCGTGGTTCACGAGTTCGAGCCCCGCGTCGGGCTCTGTGCTGACAGCTCGGAGCCTGGAGCCTGCTTCCGATTCTGTGTCTCCCTCTCTCTCTGACCCTCCCCCCGTTCGTGCTCTGTCTCTCTCTGTCTCAAAAATAAATAAACGTTAAAAAAATTTTTTTTTAAATCTTTGAATACCTCAAGTCCACAAAGATAATTTCCAATATATGTATATATTGTGTGTATGAAGACTTGTTTCACTTTTCATGCTGGAAAACATATGGAATTGATGTTCATGTATAGTTTCAGGTACTGATAAAGGCTTATTTTTTCCACGTATATAGTAAATTGACCCAGAACTATTGATTGAAGAAACAATACCTTTTATACTGCCTTGCAATGATATCTGTATCATAAATCAAATGACTATGTGTGTACGAATGTGTTTCTGGTTTCTCCTTTTTAGCCTATCTGTCTTTAAGCCAAATGCGTACTTCTCATTATTGTAGCTGTAAAATGTCTTTATAGACAATAGTGTAAGTCATCCAATAGTCCTCTTTTAAGATTGTCTTGTCCCTTTGCATTTCCATATAAATTGTAGAATCAGCTTGTCAATTTTGTAAATATTTTCAAGGGGATTTTTATTCAAATTGCATTGAATCTATAGATCAACTTGTGGATAAAGGACATTGTCACAGCCTATAAGCACGCTATGTATATATGTGTGTGTGTGTGTGTATATATATATATGTATATTGGGATCTTTTAAAATGTTAGTAATATTTCATTCCTAGTTAGTCTGCTTGTATTTTATCCCTTTCATATAATACTGCATTTCTTTTATTTAGGATTTTTGCATCTATGTTTATGAGAGAGACTGCCCTATAATTTTTTTTGGTGTTATTGTAAAATTTTCTATCAGAGTAATGGTGACTTCATCAAACGAAGTGGGAAATATCTTTTCTATTCTCTGGAGAATGAACTGGTAAAGCCATCTTAGCCTGGCATTTTCTCTCTTTTGTTAGTTTTGGTTTATTGAGCTTTTCTAGGAATGTATTCTTTTAATATAAATTTTTATATTTTCATAAAGATTTTCCTGATATATTTTTATTTTGCTGTCTATAGAGCCTGTATAGACTTTTCTTTTCATTACTGACATGGGTGGTTCTTGCCTATTTATTTTTCTTGAGTGATCTTATTAAGGATTTATCATTTGTGTTAGTCTTTTCTAAGAATCAACTTTGGGTTTTGCTAATTCTTTTTTTGTACATTTTTTTTCCTATCTCATTGATTTTTCTTTTTCATCTTTGTTTGGTTTTGTTTTCCTCTTCTTTATCTTGAGATTGATACTTATCAGTTTAAGCCTTTCTTCTTCCCTCGTACTGTGTTTAGAAGAGTTGAGAGATGAACCACTACAATAAAAACACAGATTATCAATTGTCACTTGAGTTGAGAGTAAACATAGTGTGACAGCCAACCTGCATTGGGTGAATGGTACTGGAGGTTTAGCAATACACTATGTAATTGCTGTTGGAGACATGTCGGTAACTCCATGAGCAATGAAGAGGCCTCATGGATTTCGAGAGGTAAGAAACATGATTAGAGTCATATTTTGGGAATATTAATCTAGTCCTTTTGGGAAAGGTGAATCACCAAGGAGAGAAATAGTTATTTAAGGAGGGAGATAATGAGTGTGGCAGTACTAACTATGGAAAGATAGGTGGGGAAATTTACAAGAAATTTGGATACAGGGCAGGGAATATGTGAAGGTTTTTTTCTTTTTTATGTTGTTGGATTAGTCTAGCTACATCTCTTTTCAACATCTTAGAGAAAGTGACTAAGAAAAGGGGATTCTTTAGTGAACAGAGAATGCAGTGTGCAATGTAGCCCGGGAAAGATGCAATCCTGTATGAGAACATTATCTGTTAGTATAGAGAGTGAAGAATGTGACTTCTCCAAACCATTCATGTTGATTGTGCCTATAAAATGTTTAAAATAACTTACTGATGTGAATGATTTGGTCACACAACAAATCACTTAGTGGAATGATAATCATCAGATAAGTTTAGGTAACTGAACCGGTACGGTGTGCATGCATTCTATTTGTAATTTTTCATGAGAACTTTACCTGTACATCTAAAAAGGTGAAAAATCCTACATTAAAATCAATCATGAAAAGAACATCTGAATTATCTGTAGCGCCACCATCATTCTCTCTGCCTGCATCTTATTTTGCTTTGTAGCATTTATACAAACTGATGTAATCTTCGTTCATTTTCGGTTTGTTTCTCTAGACTATTTATCTCTATGACGGAAAGGTATCTGGGTTGTTTTCCTCCTATCCCACCGCATAGAACATTTGGAGTCATGCAGTACTTTGAAGATAAATACTGACTGCATGAATGATGGAATGAACAGGTGGATTTGTAAACTGTGTCTACTATATTATCCTCAAAACTTCCAGAAGATGAAATGAATGATTTAGGCTCCCAGAAGGCTAGGGTTTGTTGTACGAGGAGTTGTGCTACCCTTAATTTAGCATTCTTCTTCCAATCTGAAGAGAACAAAAGGATGGTACTCATTATCTATTCTCTTGGAAATCTTAGGAACGGATTCTAAAATTTATTTTGACCTGGTTAAAATACACAAAGAGACTTCAGATTTCTCAAATTAGCTATTGAGGTGCAGAGGGGACAATTGCACAGGACAGATGAAGTACCTGCCTTGGGTACTTTTGACTTCTCTCATCTTTATCCTCGTTCTGGCCCTCGTTAACTGACATTGGAGTATTACAGTTGTCTAATATCTGCCCTCCTCTCTTGTATCTGTGTCCCCCAGTTCTCCATGTCTGGCACACAGGAAGTATTTGGCTAACTGAATCCAATTAAAGCTAGTCTCCACATATTGTCATAATCCCAGCTCAGAGGTATTTTGCTATTCGTTATCTGACCTATATATTTCTTACATCCAGCCTCTTTACCTCGCTTTTAACACACTTTAATCAAAGTGATGTACATTCTATTCCATGTACATTTTTTGTGCATTTCTGCCCTCCTTTCTGTCCAGACTGTAAAGTCTGCCTAAGTGCTACTTTTTTTTTTAATGCCTTCTCCCTAGCTAGTAGTAAGTACTTTTCCCCAAATCTGACCTCCACGGTATTATATTTGTGCCTCCATGATGCTTGGATATAGGTATCTGTGTACGAATTTGGTTCACGTATTAGGTTACAATAAGCCTCCAGAGGGCAGAGCCCACATTTAATACCATTTTATATTCCCTGAAGTGCCTATAACTGGACTTTAAAGAATTGTTTGATAATTGAGTAAATGGCCTATTCGGATACGAGACACGAGTCTTCACATAAGCTTATTTTTCACACATTCTTCTGACCGGTTGTGTCCAATTCAGAGCTAAGTAGGCGAACTTATTAAATTGTAATCACTTGGTTGGACAAAAGCTGACTTCATAAATCCTAGTTTAATAACCTGTCTGCAATTTCTGTAGGGTTTTGCAGCTGTGTGGTAATGCTGATTTAGCCAGTGAGTTCAATTATTGAAATTCTACAGCCCTCACTACTCTCGAGGGGGTAAACAACCTGTTCGCCGTGGGTCAGAAGGCCTCCTTTTGGGGATTTCTGTGTGGAGGTTCCTGGGGTGTACCACCTGATTTTCATGCTTGTACACTGATCCCAAAGAAATCACTTGGGCATCTCCTAATCTTTTATATCCAGGGTGATGTTTTGTTGTCCATGTAAAAGAAAGTAGGTATGGGCATGTTTTTTCCTCTACAGGCCTCCGTATTTTCGATGCGCGATATTTCAGATCTTCACAGTTAAGCATGATGTTATGTTTGGGTTTTTTTGTAGATGACCTTTATTGGGTTGAGGAAGTTCTTACCATATTTCTATTTTGTTTGGTGTTTGTTATGATACTGCTTGATTTTGGGGTATGAAAACAAACTTGGATTCCTGGGTTAAATCTCACTTGGTCGACTGTATATAATTCTTTGTAATTGTTGCTGAATTTGGTTTGCTACTAGTTGATTTTTTTTATTTTTTTGCATACATTAAAACAGGAATTTTTTTCATACTTTGCTCGTGATATGTTTGAATTTTGTAGGAGGGTGTGTTGGATTAAATGTTGCCCCCGAAACTCCTATGTGGAAACACGACCCCCTCTTGTGATGGTACTAGGAGCTGAAATCTTTGGGAGATCATCAGAATTAGATGAAGTCATGAGAGTGGAGCCCTTATGAGAGGTATTAGTTCCCTTTTAGCAACTCCTAGAGAGCCTGCTTCCTTTCTCTGCCGTGTGAGGTTACAGTGAGAAGTTGCTGGTCTGTAAGTCTGAAGAGGGATCTCACCAGAACCCAACTGGGCTGGCATCCTGATCTTGGACTTTAAGCCCTCAGAATGTGAGAAACCAATTTTTGTTTTTTATACTATGGTATTTTTGTCATAGCAGCCAGATCTGGCAGAGTGAAGAAGGGTTCCTTACTCCTTTAGATCTTGGAAAAACTTTTGAAGGATTGGTATTAATTCTTCTGTTAATGTTTGCTAGAATTTACCACCGACCCCTCCTGGGCCTGGGATTTTCTTTGTTGTGATTTACCTGATTTTAATTTGCATTATCACTTATAGCCATCTGATGACAATATTCCTTCTGGTATCGATTGTTGTCACCTTTACCGATGTGACATTTGTGCGGATACAAATCGTTGTCTTAATTTTCCTCCTCTTTCAGATGGGGTCAGATTATAATACTTAATTATATTTACTCCAGACTTACATAGAATACAAATGAGCCAAAATGCATGAGAGTCCTAAAAGTGTAAATCAGACATATTTGCACACATAGTCTAGGTTCTCGTACATTCCTCTTCTCATCTTAGTCCCTGGCCTGCCAGCATTTTCTGGTTGCTCTAATATAAGGCCTTATCTGTTCTAGTATGCTGGACTCAAATCCTAAGATTTAGATAGTAAAACTAAATTTATATTATCTGCAGAGATACTGCTCTGCTATTACTGTATTATCCGAACACTTCAGCTTTTTCTTGTTTGAAGCTTTCCATTTTAGAATGGAATCTAGTTTTACTTCAGCGAAACTAAAAGGGTCGTCATTGGTTTCCCCGAATCCCAGAACAAAAGAGCTCTCTCAAAGGAGAATTTATATCTGTTTCTAGAGAAAGAAGACAAAAATCAATGAAAAACATACTTTCGTGTCTTTATTGTTTTCTCCCCTCTTAAATTTTTTTTTTGTTGACGTTAGAACCTCTCTCGGCCTAACCACACCACTCCACACTGTTAACCAGTAGCAAAAGGCCAACCGTGTAGCACATCTGTCTCCGTTCATTATCCCAAGTAGGTTGGAAAAATCTGCCCTCAGTGTTTGCCTCAACTTATTTATATTTCTTCCTTCAGTATTGAGGACTGGAGAGTAGAGTCTGAGACACGCATGTCTCTGTTCTTCTCTTTACGCTCTTGGGCTACAAAGAATGGGCTTTCTTTTACTTCATCTTTCTAGGTCATATAATTGTTACGCTATAGGTCGATACATCTCATTAACAAACATGGTAGGTAGAAAGGTTATCTTCTGCACATTATGGGGTGGTCTCCAGTCCTTCGTCCTCATGGATCAGTTCTTAAAATTGTCCTTGAAATGTCAATTAGAAGCTAAAGGATTTTGGGTAGTTATTTTTCTCCCAATAATACACGGATCTTGAGCTTTTCCCAGGTTGCAAATCCTCACTACCTTGGCCTACTACCTGCAAGAGACAGACATGCCTTTGAAAGAGGGTAGGCTTGCTAAGCGGGAAGAGAGAGCAACGTCCCTGTATTGTTTTCTTTTTTTAAGTCCAAAATTTGCCTCCGTTTTAGCTGTTTTAAGACTGGCGTGTAATAATTTAGATGATATGTTGTGCCGCATCAAAAGTATTTTTCAAGGTCAAAACCACATCGGAGGGACTCTAGTTCAGTCTCACTCTTTTACGTGCCTTTATTTGTATTGCTTCACTACTCATCCAATCATTCGCAACATTTCTACTGTGCGCTCTTGGTCCTCTCTTTTAACAGTCTTCTGACTTGATATATTGGCGAGGACAGTCTCTTCTGGGCTTGGTTACGGTCTCCACCTTTTATCTAATCCCTTTATTAGGTTCGTCATACCCAGATGCATATCACCTGACTCTGACTCCTGCTGCGGACCAGTCAACGCTCATGAATTACTGCCAAAACTAGAGCATCTCCTCTTAATATATTTGCTAATTCATTCACTCTGTAACACACTCATCCATTCACGAACGTCTGTTTTCATTCTACAAACATCTAATGACTGTCTGCCAGTACACAGTAAGGGTAATGATGAGAGCAGCCAAATACGATCTTGACTCGTACTCCAGAAATTTCTTCTAAACTTGCTCCTCCCTCAGCCTTACCCACTGCCCTGAATTGCAGCACCGTCCTTCTGGTACTGCAGGCCAACCACCTGGGTGTCTTCCATACTTCACTCTTTCCCTATCTTCCCACATCGAATCCGTCCATCAGCTAATCTTCTTGCGCTCTAGCTTCAAAACTCATGTGCATAATCCCACCGCTTCTCATTATCTCCACTCCTGCCAGCCTGGATCACGTGACCATCACGTCTCCTGTTTCATCGCAGCACCGTCTCTAACGTCACCCTGCTTGCACTCTTCCGTCTCTTCAAAGCCTATTCTCAGAACGGCAGCCAGGTTGATCCTTTACAAACATACCTGAGGCCCTGTCATTCCTCTGCTGAAAATCCTCTGGTTCCCCATCTCAAAGTAATAACCCAAGTCTTTATAATAGTTTTTGAGGGCCTTGGAGTCTTGTCACAATGTTACTCTGTCCCTGCGTCCTGATGCTCGCCCCTCCATCCCAACGCGCTTGGCATTAAGTCCGCTGGCATCCTTGGTCTTCATTGAACTGCACAGTCGAACTTTTGTCTCCGGGATTTTGTACCTGTCTTATTAAAAGCACTGTTTCAAACATACTGTTCAAAACAGATATTATCCACAGTGTTAAATCCCTCATGTCCTTTAAGTCAATACTGGGATATTTTCTACTCAAGAAGGCATTGCCTGATCAACGTTGAAAAATAGACACACAGACAGACAGACAGACACATGCACCCCTGACATCTCTTCCCATTTCCCTCCTTTATCTCTCTCCTTAAAATTTATCACTATTCACGTACTACATATTTTAACCTATCCATTACGTTCATTTCTCTGGGAACCCTTGCTAGAATATAAGCTCCATGAAGGTGAGTTTTTTTTTTTCCTTTATTGTGCTTACTGCTACATCTCTACCACCCAGAATATTATCTGGCACAAAATGGTCACTGACTGCGTATTTATATAATTTTCAAGAGGCAGTTGGGTTCAGAGAGCCCAACGTGAAGGAAAAACATATATAAAGTCTACAGGAACACCTAGGAATAAGTTTGTTGTTCAGGATCTACATGAATAAGCTAGAACTACTTCTTGAGAATAAAAAATGTGATTTGATTAAAGGAATAAAAAAATCATCATCCCATGTAGGAAGTCTACATCCTGAAAATGCGATAAAATTTCTCTCATTGCTCCAATTTCTGTCTTATATGGTAAGATGTGTGCGTGCGTGTCTCCTCACTTAAGTTTTAAAGGTCTTGAGATAGACCATGCCTTTATTTTGTATGTAGTTTTTCCCATCATGGAACCTTTAACGCAATAGAAATTCAATAAATGGATATTGCCTTGCTTACTACCTGCTGTGCCTTCCCAGAATGCCTTTTATTGTGGCCAAAATACGCTATTTCCTCCGTACCATTATGTACCGGCATACCTAGGATTATCATTGTCTTCCTTTGTATGTCCTACCTGATGAAATTCTGTTTAGGAGATCCAATCTAAATCAACGCTGTGAAACAACCCCCAACTTCTCAGGAAGAGTTAATTCCCTGGCTTCTTTGTTTTCATAACATTTTGTACATGATGCTCCCAATCATGGAGATGAGGGCAACGAGCTAAGAATGTGCGAGCCACAGGAGCCACACGTAGTCTGGATCCTGGCCACTACAGAGTACCACACCTTCACACCGGCCCTGACAACTGCAAGGAGCAGAGCTTGTATGCCAGTGAACACACTCACTTGAGGAAAATAAAGCCATAGATGTTATTCGGGATCTTTATTACCCTCATCCAACCATGCCACTTGAGAATTTAAAATATTAAATCGGATCATATCTCCCCTTAGCTCAGAATTCCCCAGTGGCTTCCTCAACGCTTCGACTACTCAGACACAATCCGCACTCCTCACCAGCCTGCAAAGTCCTGCATGATGTGGCCCTCGGTACACTTGCTTTTACCATTCTGCGCTCACTGACTCTGCTCCAATCACGCTGGCCTTGTTGCTGCTCTAACACAACCAAGCTTGTTTCCATCTCCGAGCTTGATACCCTTGCCAGCGTGTCTCCCAGTAAAGCGCTTCCCTCGGGTATTTTCTCACACTGTCATGTGGGAATCTGCTGGAATCGTACCTCCTCAGAAGCCTTTGCTGACCCCGCGATATAAAATGTTCTGCCACGGAGGCCTTCACCCGTGCTTTGTTTCCTCATGGCTCTTCTTGCTGGCTGGTATTACATTACAGACGTTGTTGTTATAACATAACGGTGTTGTTTCTCTCCCCTGCCAGGACGTTAGCTCCATCAGGGCAAGGGTTTGGTCTGCTTTATTCACTGTGGCATCCCTAGTGCCCAGGACTGTGCTCCTAACATAGTAAGTTTTAAGAATTCTTGTTGAAGGAACGTATAAACTTGGAGCAAGTCCGATTGTTCAAATATGCCTCCATTGTTGACTAAAACTCCATCACGTTTAATCACTGTGTCGTCTACCTGAAGGTAATCTAACACTGTATGGTAACCACACTGGAATATAAAAAAAGAAAACCCTGCCTCACATCTATTTTTGTCCTCAACGTAATAGCCTCCTTCTTTGTAGAATTATTTTTCTTCTGATTTTCTCAACAACCCTGTGAATGCGGGAAGCGTATGTAATCATGACTCTTATTTATAGATTAAGAAACTGAGAGCTCACGGAAGTTAAGTAATTCATCTCTGGTAACAGTCAATAAGTGATCGAGGCAGAAATTCAGATCTTAGTGGCTCTAATAGCGCTTTCCTTTTGATTACAGTACCCCGTACTTCTTGAGCAACTGTAAATAGGTCTATTTCTTTTCCACATAATAGCCCTCTAATTCATAAAATTAATAGTCGGCCATTGTGTTATTTCCACTTAGTATATTTGTCCATTTTCTTGAACCTTTTCTGTTAACAATTTTCCAACCAGGTAGCATCATAGTTGTTTTTGTCTAAATGCAGTCCAGTATGCGTATGTACATCTTAAAAGGGAGAGCTCTGATTTAAACCATGTTCTAGCTGTGATCTGACTGGTCCCAAGCACAGTGAGATTACTAGTTTGGTGATCTGGGGCCTGGTTTTCTGTTATTGTTATGGATGCTTGCACTGGATTTAGAGAGACAGCCGAGAACACTATTGGACATTGTGGTTGACTTTGTGATTTTTCAAAGGAGCTTCTGTCTGACAAGAAGTTTCCTCCATTTGGTCTACTGTAATTGATCAAAAATCTATTCCGTGCAAGCAAGCTAAAGGTGAAACTTTCATGTATCATTTTAATTTTATTTTGTATGTTTATTTAGGGAGCATGCATGAGCATGGGTGGAGCAGAGAGGGAGAAGGAGAGAGGGAATCTCAAGTAGGCTCTGGGCCATCAGCGCAGGGCCAGACGTGGGGCTCGATCTCATGAACTGTGAGATCATGACCTGTGTGGAAATCAAGAGTCAGATGCTCAACCAACTGAGCAACCCAGGTACCCCTCATGTATCTTCTTTAGAATCTATCATGTTGACTTTATTCAGCCTAGTGGTCCAGGAGGATCACCAGGGAACTTGATTTTGTCATCACTCTATCCTGTAAAATATTATTTAATCATCTGTGGAAAAATAAGTACCTTTTTTAATATCATTCCGTCAAGATATGGAAATTCATTGTATCTGACTCAGCTTCATTTCTTAGTGTATTTTATCCCATTGCGCAAATCAGACTTGTAGGCCTGGAATCTCTACCTTTTTCCCCCTCTGCCTAGTCAAAACATTTGCTTGTAGTTCTGTTTTCACCAACTTATAAAAGACTATTCTTATTTTTCTTTATGTACTCTGAATATAGGCATAATTTCATACACTCTCTTAACTCTTTAATCTTACATACAATGGTTGTCTGTGGACGAGGGCTAAGTCTATGGTAGTATATGTACCCATGGGACCAACTACAGTTCTTGATACCTTGTAGGTGCCCTGAAGGTTCTTTCTTTAATGTTCTAGGAGATCTGGGAATATAAGCCTGCTTAGGCTTGCGGTTGTATTGTTATATACCCGGTGCTGAATACAGTGCTTGGCAAAATAATAAACCAGTCCCTAAATGTTCAGCGAATGAGTGAAGGAACGGCACTGTGAAAACCCTAATCAGTCAGCTGTTAAGAGCCAGAAGTCACCTACACATCCATCCAATCATTCGCTGAGCATTTACTGAATGTCTACATGCCAGGCACTCTTCTTGGGGTATTGGGGTTATAGCGGCAACTAAGAGTGGTAAGTTTTCTGCATTGGAGGGCTTACATTCTAACGGAGAGTGGCGAAACAGTAAGCCAGCATTCCAAGAAAATGTTTTCACACAAAGGCATGTGCCCAAGAAGGAAATAGGGTAATTATGTTAATGTGAGAGATACTGACATGAGGTCTACTCACCAACCAGTTTCTTTTGCAAACAAGGGTGGGAGTGAAATGACACAAAAGGTTTGAGCCCACTCCTTGGCCTTACGAAAGCCAAGTGCCATACAAATCCTTAAAATGGGACTCCCCTCTCTGCTTTTTTCTGCTAATTGCTTGTAGTGGGTTGAATAGCTACCTTCAGAAATCCCTTCCCCTGGCGGGTGCCTGGTTAGCTCAGTTGGCTGAGCGTCAGACTCGGTTTTGGCTCAGGTACGATCCCAGGGTTGTGGGATAGAGCCTCACGTTGGGTTCTGCCCTGAGCGTGGAGCCTGCTTGGGACTGACTCTCTCCCTCGGCTCCTGTCCCGTGTGCACGCTTCTCTCTCTCTCTCAAACAAAACAAAACAAAACCTTTCACCTGGAACCTCAGCATGTGACGTAATTAGGTGTTGGCAGAAGTAATTCCTTAAACTAAGTGAGGTCATAGTGGATTAGGATGGGCTCTAATCCAATGACTGTCCTTTAAAAGAAGAGGGAAATTAGGACATAGACACACACAGGAGCGATCTCCAAATGAAGACACACAGACCCTCAGGAGGAAGGCTGCAGGACAACTAAGGCAGAGATTGGAGTGATGCACCTGCGTCAGCCAAGGACATGAGGGATTCTTTCAGGGATTGGTGGCGTTTGAGAGAACTAGGAAGAAGCCACAATAATTCTCTCCTAGAGCCTTTGGAGGAAGTTTGACCCTGCCCACAGCTTATAAAGACTGGAAGTCAAATATTGATTGTGAGAGATGGATTTTCTCTTGTTTTCAACCACCTCCATTGTGGCACTTTGTTAAGTCAGCCCTGGGACAATTACTATCCTGCCCCAGCTTAGGTAGGGTCTTCCTTTGAAGGATCGACTTCAGTTGTCATGCTAATTACCAAGCAGACCCGTGGCTTAGAAAATGTGGGAGAGAGGATCTCATTAGCACGTTCAAGTGATTTTGACCAATTGAATTGAAGGAACTTCTGTGGCTAAGAGTTGGGGAGTTCTCCAAAGCCTAGGTCAAGTCTTCTAGCCTGAAGCATTAAAGCACATTAAAAACTTTATTTTTGCCTCTCATCATTTATACCTTCAGAGTCCAGAAGGGCTAGGAATTTTAGTATAAACTAAGGCAATTACATAAAGCCCACCTGAAAATCCTCTTAAATGCACAGAAATAAGGAGGAAGCGATAGGATATCCTGGCTTTGGAGGTAAGAGACGTGGCTTGGAATTTGGATATCAGTTCCTCTGTCTTCTCACTGTATTAGCGAGGCAAAGGCACTTATGGGCTCTGAGACTCAGTTTACTCAGGCATAGAATAGGAAAAATGGCAATTGCTCGTCAGGGATTTTGTGAAGAGTAGAGCTAATGTAACAAAGTCCCTAGCAAAGCGTCTGGCAAATATCATACCCTCGGTAAACAGACGGTGTTATTAAACTTAGTTAAGCAAAAACTTGGAAGTGTAGAAATACCAGTTTCAGGGAGGTAAAACCCACTTTGGAAAGTTATTTGGGCTATAAAGGCTGAAGGCACAACTCATGATCAGCCTTCATTTAATTCCATCCACGAAAGTTAGACTTTGGAGAGTATTTTCCTCTGGTCTTTAAATTTCTTCTCACATTAATTGTTTCAGGGTCTCCCAATTGCTCTGTTGAATGTTGAATGTAGGAAGCTTTATGTTCGCTGTATCCAGACTGTTGGAGCTCTGGTGTATTCAGCCGGCCACTTGGAGCGGGTCGTGGGCTCCCGAGCTTTGGCATTAGCCCAAGTTGACGGTAAATTCCTCCAGCTTTAGCGCCGAGCATCTCTTGCCCAGCGTGAGAGCGAATCTACCGCCAAGCCAAAGTGGGTATTAATACAGATCTGCACTCGGATTTTTAAATGTCAGCGCTTTCTCTTCCGGCTTCGTCCCACGGCAGCGGCAGTTGAAGCAGAGGCTGGTAGAAGAGACCTCCGAAGGGTTAAGGGGTTCCTTCTGAAGTCACGGCTGACTGTCGTGCTCCAGCGTTCTTTTATGCTTTCCAACGACACCGTGTCCCCACGCATAAGCGTCGTGGCATTTTACAAAAACGTTTCAAGCCGATGGTTCTTTCGTTGCCACGTTTGCCTTGCTATCTTCTCCCCACAGATGCTCTCCTCACACAGTGTTCCCTTTGAAGTCAGGCAGTCGGGAATCTTCGGCGGAGAGGGAGCCGGCAAATCGCGGCAGTTCGAACAGTTTGTTTTGCTTACTCTGTGCTCATTTGGGAGCTTTTAGATCTCCTAGGCTGCAAGAGAAGTTGTGCATTCAAACACTCGGCCACTGACTTGGGGAGTAAGTTCGTACTATCGCCTTGGAGCCGAAACCGAACTCTTAGCACAATTAATATTATGCCAGCATCGAACATTCATGTCAGGGGGCAGTATATTCTAAGGCATTGATTTGCACTTTGTGGTCTAGAGACCACTGGGGGCCCGGAGATATTTTTAGGGTGTCCACGAAAACTTCAAAATCATTTTTTTTCCTTTTGCTTTCTCCTTCTCTCACGAGTATAGAGTAGTCCGCACAGAACAAACTGAGGGTTGCTGGAGGGATACTGGGGGGCGATGGGCATTAGGGAGGGCACTTGTTGGGATGAGCGCTGGGTGTCATATGTAAATGATGGGCCACCAAATTCTCCTCCGGAGACCAATACTACACTGTATGTGAATTGACTTGGATTTCAATTAAAAAGAAAAATAGACTATTCGAAAGGCTACTCGAGGTGTGATATTGCAATAGGCTGAAGGCAGAAGCAGGGAAGAGAGTCGAACCTGCTTTTAAAGGAAGCATTGAAGAGATTTGTAATAACGTGAAGCCATGCTATCCTCCTCGCTAATCTATTTTTGGAAGTGTGGTTATTTCATGTTTGAATGCGATGGTTTTATTGCCTTTTTAATTAAGCTTTTTACCTGTAAATAATAAACAGATTCCCATTCAATCGTAAGAAATAGTAGAGATCACGTATATTCTGTACCCAGGTTACTGCGGCGGCAACGTCTTGCAAAACCATAGTATCCTAGCACAGCCAGGCTAGTGTCATCGATTCAAGATCTAGAATATATAGAACAGGTTCATCATCACATGGGCATTGCCCGTTATTAGCCACCGCTGCTTTGCTCTCGGCAAGAGAGCCCCTGGCAAGCACTGATGTGTTCTCAGTGTCTATAATTTCGTTGTTTAAATGAATTAATACATAAGCATTTGATGCTTACCCGTGTCGATTCCCCCTGTAGAAAATAGGGCCAGGTATAACTCGAAGTAACAAAACAGCTTTGGAACACTCAGTAATTTTTAAGAGTGTAGAGAGACCCTAAGACCAAAGGGTTTGAGAAATACCAAGGTGCCATGGTTAGGAGCCCAGGACGTGAAGCGAGACTGCACGGGCGTGAGTTCTCGCTCTAGCACGTTGTAGCTGTGAGTTGGGCACATGCCAGGCATCCACATCTATCAGTTCCTTCGTCTGTAAAATAGGGAGGTCTTCACAAGACCACGAGGATTCAATGAGTTCACGCAAGAATAAAGCAGCTAGAACGATGCTTTGCACATGACAGTTACTATGTAAGATGTAGGAGTTATTTTTGTCGGATGCCCAAGCTTTAGTCTCTGTTGAGGGTAGGAGGGTCAGCTAAGAGCACGGAAGCAGCTCTGGCCCTCGACCCCGCCCTCGCAAAATTTTCCTCTCTCCGTGTCCGAATCCCACGTGTCCCAAATGACAAGTCACATTCTACCTCTTTCAACTGCGTGTTCGTCAAATACCTTTGCACTCTCTGAAAACCCAGGTCACTCCCCGTGGCTCCTTACTTAGGCTTCCATTTAATCACCTGCTGTGTCACCTGAGATTTTAATTGTTTCAGCGTCAGTGTGTCTGGACAACACATCCGGATTGTAAAAGTCTGGGGCGGTCTTCTGTTTGTAATGCGTACGCATTTGAAGGAGTGGACCGTCAGAATATAAGGACTTGAGTAATCCCAAACTTTGTGTTTAATAAAGTATTTCCAGATGGGGGAATTTGTCGAACTTTCTGTGCTTTTTAAGATAACCTTTGAAAATATTTTCCAAGTAGGGCCTTAGGATGGCATATTGATGAAGAAGCTACAAATCCATATTGATGCCAGCTCATTGATTGATATCAGATGGAAAGAAGGATATTCCCTGTATGGATACATAGTTGCAAACTATGCAGACTACCAAGTTTGAGGAGATGTGGGCTCCTTATTATTTGATAGAGGACTGTAGCCATATAAGCTTACAGATTCATAAATAACAAAGGCTAAAGAATCTAAACCATATCTTTTTTTTAATGTTTATTTGTTTGTTTGTTTGTTTTTGAGAGAGAGCAAGCACAAGTGGGGGAGGGGCAGAGAGGAGGACGGAGGATCCGAAGCAGGCTCCGTGCTGACAGCAGAGAGCTCAGTGTGGGGCTTGAACTCACGAACCACGAGATCATGACCTGAGCCAAAATTGGATGCTTAACCCGCTGAGCCACCCAGGCACCCCTAAACCGTAGCTTGCTTCTTGGGTATACCTTATGATTAACTGACGACACCCTTGCATTTACCTCATTTCTGCATTTGGGAATTCTTTACGTACAGAACGTGGAAATTTGAAGCAATTATGTAGAACACAAGAGCAACATAAATATTGAGCAAAAATATCTGAGGCAGCAACAACCCTAAATAGTAAAGGACTGACATATGCTGAGACACTGGATTATGAGAGGCTTCTGGGACTCCTGCCAAGGTTAGACCTGCTACCAAGGGTGATCACGTGGTCTCATAGCCCAGTCCAGACTCTCATCCCACAGACCCCCTGACTCCATTGCTTCCAAAGTTAAACTACAGTGACATCATCGAAGTCTACGGATATCAATAATGTTTGGAAAATCAGGATAGAACGGCATGCCTGTGTTTGTGTTGTCCTGCTGTCTAAATTACGAGAACAAAATTACGAGAAACTTGCTAAAATGGCGTGCTTAACGTGTTTGGAATACTCTTTTCCCACTCTCTCCATTTTCTACTCATTCAGTGACATTTGGGTCTTTTCTCCCTTGTGTTCTCTCACGTAGCATCTGCCGTAAATCTTGATTATAGCACACGTCACATTGCTGTACTTACTAGTTTCTATGTTTTCTTCCCCAAGACTGAGTTTGTAATCATATTTCGTGTCACACAAACCTGTAAAAATCCAGTTGAAGTTCTGGATTCGAGCCACATGAGCTGTAGAATGTACAGCAATGGCTTATGCATATAGACTCTGGAGACACCCTGCCCAAGTTTGAATCACAGCTCTGCCACCCGAATGTGCGACCTTGGGAATGTTGCTTACCATCTGTGGGCCTCGGTTCCCTCATCTGCAACATGTGCGTGATGGTAATAGTACATGTTCAGTAATGTTTTTGTCGATGTGAAATGAGTTCATATATAGTCAACACTTAGAACAGGGCCTGCCCTGTAGTAAGTGTGGACAAATACACAAGAACGCTGACTTGGCTATGATTTCGGAGTGTTGGTAGATTGCAGAGCGTGTGTGCCCATGATCCCCCTTACGTTTCTCTTCTTTAGGCTGAGTGCCTTCGGGAAAGGAAACGTGACTTAGCTGTTTGTCTTTTGTACCTAGCACGGGGCCTGGCACACGGGAGGGGTTCGGTAAGTTCCATGTATAAATGAAGTGTATTCTCTCCCTTCCCTGTAAATCTCAGCTCAGGGCTCCTGTTAATGGAGTTAGCCACCAAAGGAAAAGGATAGTGCGCTCTTCAATGCAGGAAGGTAAGTCTACAGAAACAGAATGCTCTAAGGAAAGCCAAGCCCTATCTAGCGTTTAGTATTAACCTTGGCTGTCCTATAACTGTTGGTAGTAACCGAATTAGTAAACGCTTCCCTCATGCCACTCATCTACTGGATACTACATAGACATGGATTTTAATCTTCCATAATAAGTGGCCTTTTGGAGTACTTACATGGTGCCAGGATTATGTCCTTGAATCCACAAAGGGCAGGTGTCCTTGGTATTCCGTTTTGCACGTTGACAACAGTTTCTTGCTGTTGTAACATTACGGTTTCCAAGTAGGAAACAGAGGCTTGAGGATTTTGAACCGTTTAGGTCATGGCACGGAGCTAAAACTCGGTGGCACTGACTGCAAAGGCTCTTCACTCTAGTATTCCGGCTGAGCAATCGGGACATCCCCGCCCCCCGGAGATCCCAGTTGCCGCAGGTTCCAAAACCGCAACAAGTTTCACTTTCCGCAGTTCTAGAGCTTTCAGTGCGCTCCTCTTGGCCCCCTCGACTAAGAGTCGTTGGGTTAGCTCTTTCAAAACGTACAAATATTTATGCACCTCAGCACGTCCAACTCCAAAAGTGTACGAGTCAGGGAGGTGTTAGAAGCCAAATTGGCTGTTGCGGTTAGCTTCCTAGTTCGGCCTCGAGTGCCTGTTCTTTTTCAAATGAAAGATTATATTTCCAGAAAAAATAAAACGTGCTGAGGCGTTCCGTGTCTAGAGCTTTCATCTTTCCACTCCCAGATGTCCTAAGGAAAGGGTGCTGAAAACCCCACCAGGGTTCGTAGTGGGTTTTTGTGAATTAAATTCTGTCATTGGAATCATCCTAACTATAAAGCTTACTTGTAAATGCCAGTGCCGTTATTGGAGCCTGTCCTGAGAAATGCAGCATGCGGGAAATAACAGTGGCCCCTGCCCTTAATTTTTTCACCATTCCACCCACCTTTTACCCTGTTCCCTCCCCACTCCTCGTCACCATGGTAACCTTTCTAAAACACAAATTAGAATATTACCTACTAGCATAGAGAGCATCAGAGCCTCCCCTGGTTGTTCTCAAGCTTTTGTGCGCTTTAACATCCCTTTGGGTCCTTTATAATAAGCAGACACACCACAAAGACTCTGATCCCTGAGACCTGGAGTGAAACCCAGGAATCTGCATGTTTAATAAGTCCCCTGGTGATTTTTGATGGTGGTGGTTTAAAAAATGACACTTTTGAAAATACTGATCTTTAGGATGAATGCCCAACTCCTTAATCTGGCTTTCAAGGCCCTGCTTAGTTCGGCTCCACGTACCAATTATGCAAGGGTATTTTGAAATCTTTAATGGATACTGGATTTTGTGGAGTTGGCATTTAGAATTTGGAGAGGATCCTTTTTTGGCATTTGGACGCAATTTGTGAATAGGCTTTCTCACCTCTCTCCCATCCACCACCTCTTCCCTTCCTCCCAGCTGCTTCCTTCATTCAGTCGTCACCATCTCTGTCCTAGACCGTTATCCTCGTCCCCTCAGTGGTCTTCAAGCCTCTGATCTTCTCTTAAACACCTTATACTGCAGTCAGACAAGTCTTTGAAAAATGCTGACGTTTATGTAGCTATGATTCTGGTGAGCATTAAACAAATTCTAGACACTGCTTATGTAGCAGTCGTCCATACGGTCCCTTGCAATGATCCCAATAGCCATATGGGGGATGTACTGTTACTCACCCTATCTTGAAGACGATGAGTGTTAAGCCGTAGAAAGTAGTGAAGGCACGATGAAAAGCTGGTCATTCTAGCACTCTGTCTCTTATCACTTACCTATAATGATAAAATTTATGGTTTGAAAGTGATCCCAAACCTACTTTTCCAGCTTTGTTTTCTTCCTTCCTCACGTGCCTTGTTCTGCTATACTAAAAGCTCTTCCTGGAATGCGTTGTACTTTTAAATCCCACTGGAGCAGCATTCTACATTATATGTAACACATCATACAGAAGCCTACACGATCCTTTTGCGTAAATAAGAAAAACGCACGCCCTTCCTTCTATCAGCTGGGTACCTTTTTTATGATGTGCAAATTGTGGGCCTCAGTGCCACTGTCATTGTGCCAGTTCCAGGGGCTGGAGTGCCTTCTTGCTTTGTCTGGTGAGCCATCCTTTAATACTTGGCTCACATCCGTCTGCCTGCCTGCCTTCCTTGTCACATATCAACAACGTATTTATTAATGGCTACTATATGAAGCGATACTGTAGTCAGCATGGGAACCATGGCCCCATCTTCTGTGGGGTCAGCAGACTAGTACGTAGGATTCTTTATCCTTCTGAAAGCTTTCCACAGATCCCCCAGATCATTTCACCATTCCTCAGTTCATTGCATCACGTCCTTGTGACCAGTCTGGTCTACATGACTCCATTTCTTAACCAGGAAACGGTGGTAATAAAAAGCTATCATTTTGCTGGTTTTCAAAATCATCTAAAGTAACAGTCGGTGTAGAGAGTCTCTGGTACTTATTAGACTAGAAAGTCATGAGGTACATCTGTTAATCTTCTAGAAAGAGTGCTAATTAGAATTACCTTGCTCTCTAGGAAGGTTCCAATCATGGGGGGTGGACACAGGGAGGATGGGCGTGACATAGAAATGTGGAGAAAGGTTTCCAAGAGCCTGCGTGAATATGTGGTCTGTGGACTTGCTGTTTTTCCATGCAGGTATTTCAAGTATACTCTGCATTTATTGGAAAATGAGCTCAACTGACTTTGGAGAGTTTAGATGCAAGTGACAGTAGTCCCTGCAGATTTAATCAGGGAATAATGAGCTGTGTGTTGGTATATATTTTAAGTAAACGCGGTTTAATAGTGCAGATTGGTAATTTGATCAACAATTTTCAATAGAATATGCAGGGGAAAGGCTAAATGTTGTCAGAGCAGCGTGCTAAAGTATGGCCCGTCAATATTTTAATATTCAACAAAGCTAAAACACGGTGTGCTTTAAATACTTCTATGTAACCTGACACCGAAGAGAATAATCTAAGGAAAAGTCCAACGTAATCATAAAAAGTATTCTCAAACTTGAATTATACTGCGGTTCCTTGTTGGCTATCCCTGCTCTTTCCCTCCTATGTTCTTTTTTATTCATTACATTTACAATTATATATTGTATGTATGTATATTACATATATATTTGTCCTTTTCCTAAACAACAAGTGAAATGAGGGGCACCTGGGTGGTTCAGTCAGTTGAGTGTCCGACTCTTGGCTTCGGCTCAGTCACGATCTCCCAGTTTGTGAGATTGAGCCCCATGCGGGGCTCGGAGCCTGCTTGGGATTCTGTGCCTCCCTCTCTCTGCTCCTTCCCCGCTTGGGCGCGCGTGCTCTCTCTGTCTCTCTCAAAATAAATAAAAATAAAAACAAAAAAGAACAAGCGTGAATGAAGGTCAGCGCCTTATCTAGTTACAGCTCTCCCCTATGTTTCTGTGATCTTTGAGTAAGCACCTGAAGAGGAAAACCCTGGTATGTGAATGCAATTTAAGTCGTTGCTCCCTTGCAAGGCATTATAACTCTTAGGAGCAGAGGGGAGCACAATACTGTTTGTTTTACTATACACGTGTAGCATTCTGCCAAGTACTCCTTTTACCCCCTAATATTTATTCTTCCCTTCTCTTTCTCTCTCTCTCTCAGTGTGTAATGTCCCATCTAGTAGCAGCATTTCCCAGCCTCCCTTGAAGCTAGGTGTATATTTGCCTGGATTCCCTTTTTTTTCCCTTTTCCCGGGGCCAGACTACAGAATGGTGGCTACCTGCTTTCACCCTGGCGGACAGACACCTTCTGCTAGGGCGGTGTTTCTCAGTTGGGCGGTTTGCCTTCCGGGGGCCATTTGGTAACATCTGGAGAAATAAAAGTGAGGGGTGGTATACCAAACGTCCTACGATGCACAGAACACCCTCCCTTCTCCTCATGATAGAGACAGAATCAAGCGGAACAGAAGGAGTTCGAGATCTTTAGCAAGTCCCTAGAGAGCATTCATGGTTAAAGTAGGTGCCTGATATTGCTGGCTGCACAGGAATTCACGACTCAAAGGCTGTGCCAGGACTGGTGCTGACCGCTGGCACCGGAAGAGGACACCTATTAAAAACCTTGGGGACTGTGACCATAGGCTCATGTCTTCCATCTGGTTCCCAGATGAGATCTTGTGTAACCTCGGTCAATTTGGCAGGTTTTGAGGTTCTTCCTTATTGGAGCAAACATGTGTTCTGGCATCAGAGACTTTGGTAATTGTTCTTTCCATTGAGACTTGATGTGAGGTCTTCCTGAAGACATCTGTTATGGGATGTGTTCTTGAAAAACATATTTAATGGCATCAAGCTTCACATAATGCTGTGTCTACTAAAATGCAGATCAGTGTTGCAGATGTTTGAGTCAAAGCAAATTCAGTTGCAAACTGGATTCAAGTTCAAGAGCTTAGGGATTTCATTTTAAGCTTATAGGTTTAGGGATGATGTATCAGAAATCAGGCGGACAGATAAGAGGACAAAAGAAAGTGAGAAGTCAAACATGTAGGCAAGCCTGAATGTTAACATCCACAGGAGCTGAAGAGAGAACTGTGGGGATTTAACTATCCAGGCAAATACTCAGGAATGGGGAGAAAACGCCTGCAGACTAACTTGGGCATTAAGAAACAACCAAATGCTCAGATAAAGATCATTGATATGGTTCTCAGTTTGGAAGAAATCCATCCCCCTGTGGATTACCCAGACCCTGCAGAGAGAAGGCTGGTAATAGAGAGCTTTTGATTGGTGTTAAAAGTTATGCTTTAGATGGAAGAACTTGAAATTACAATTTTCTCCTATGTCTAAATTGGAATTTATTGAGCCCTTCTTCTGGGTAGGTCTCATTCTAGTTGATGGGGAAAGATAGGAAGAAGTCATGGACCTTCTTCAGTAATTCACTAACTTTTAAGGAGACAGAAGAGTCTATCATCAACAATAGGTGGACATGATGATAATAAATGCATACAGGTTGTTGTGGGGACCAGAGAAGGATGGAGAAATCAGAGGAGACTTGTTGGAAGAGATGGGACCAGGGCTGATGACTGACGAGAAAGCAAGAATCAGGTGAAGAAGTGGATGGAGGCAAAGCATGATACATCTAGGCTGAGAGAAAAGTCCAAAGATGTGGAAATGTGAGGAATCTTGGTGTTTCGGGATTCATTCAGTGAGTATTTGTGCCCGTCGTGGATCTAGGTTTTGGAGATACAGTTATGGTTGAGACAGGCAAGATCTTTAACCTCATGCATGTTGCAGTCTTTCGAGAGAGACAGACACCTAAATGGAAATTTAATAGAGTGTGATAAGCACTCTGAAAGGGGCAATAACAGAACAGCACAGAGGGAACACAGAAGGAGGATGTTTATCCCAGCGTGGTTGAGGAGAAGGGAGAGGGTAGGATGACTGAGAAAACATCCCTAGGAGACCATTGAGTCTTAAAGAATGAGTATGAATTAATCAGGCAGAGAATTTGGGAAAGTATCAACAGTGAAAATCGTAAACACAAAGGCAATGAGGCAAAGGAAAACCTGGTGTCTCCAAGAAACTGAGTATTTCTGGAAGTTGAAGACAGTGGCTAGAGACTTTTTTATGTGATTGGTGATGGATCCTGAGTTGGATAGAGAAACGAGCATGTTCAGGCATTATCTATAGGCTGAGAGACAAAGGGAATGAAAGATGACAGGCGGTTTCTCTGAAATCAAGGTGCACATCTAGGGACAATTAGGGAGTGAAAGGGCTAGAGGATGGGGGGTTGGAATTAGCAGGTGGAGAAGAGATTTGTGATATGAAAGGTGTAGGAGTTTGGGTTGATGACAAAGTCCTGTTGTGGTGATGGAAGTATAGAGGAGCCCAGAAGTCACCGGGGATGTAATCGGTAAGGAACTTTGAGGCCAAGGCATTAGATACGTTGTGGCCATAAGTGTGGAGTCACCCAAGATACCGACAGGATTTGGGGTAGGGAGGGAGCTAGGTAGCCAAGTCTTAACCTACAGGACTGACCGTGGCAACTACAGATGAAAGCAACACAGAAGAACAGAAAGTGGTGTGCATATAGCTGGCATGCGATTTTTACAGCGGTCGAAATGGTGTTGGAGATCGAGGTAGACGCAGATCCGTCCTCTTGTCCCAGTGGCACTTGCTACTGCAGGACGTGAAGGTGGATTGAGCGGAGAGCTGAGTTTTAATTTAGGTGGAAGATGAAGGAAATCCACAATTAAGAAGTTAAACCTCTAGAGCATTCTAAGTGTCGAGAGCACAAAGGAAAGACTAAGGTCAGTCAGGAGAGGCCAGAAGGGCACAGCAGGATTGGGAGAAGACAGGATAGGTTGGGGTCACAGGATGGGACTTGCCTTTTGAGCATGTTATGGATGGCAAAGAGGAGCGGCCTGCGTTTAGTTAGCTTTAAGGTTCTAAAGGGGACTGTGTGCATGTGGATCAGAAGCTGTGTAGACGTTAGGGGGTCCGTTGATGTTGGCTCACTGCCACCCTGTGCCATCCCTGTTTCCTCCTGTTAGCCTCCCCTTTCAGCTTGAAACACGAAGGCCAGGCTAATACCATAGGGTCTTCTAAAGCCCTTCTGGGTGTTTCTGGGGGCACCCGGGTGGCTCAGTCGGTGAAGTGTCCGACTTCGGCTCAGGTCATGATCTCACGGTTCCGGGGGTTCGAGCCCCACGTCGGGCTCTGCGCTGACGGCTCACAGCCTAGAGCCCGCTTCAGATTGTGTGTCTCCCTCTGTCTCTCTCTGTTCCTCCCCTGTTTACTCTCTGTGTCTCCAAAATGAATAAACATTAAAAACAAATGAAACCCCACTGCTTCGGGAACCTAACTTTGACAGTCATTAGGCAGCTCCTTGGAGCACCTGCTGCACATCCTTCTCTAAGTGTAGGTTTTCTGCAAAATCCAGAGCTCCTGCTGCTTCCCAACTGCTCAGTCCTTCTCTAGCAGCTGAGGCCAGAGTGACCTGAGACACACCTACGCCTTCTCCACATTTCTGGGTCTCTGTGGGAGTTCAGTCTCAAATGGGACCTACGGCAGTCCTGCAGAGGAGTCCACACAAACCAGGAGTCTGAAAGTGTGAGCGCGTCCTGCGTTTCCAAGTTGTCGTTTCCCCCTATTTGTTGACATCACGTCTCTCAAGCTCCTTTTCTTGCATCGTGAACCTCGGGTACCTGTATGGTACATACAACTGATTTCTAATTGGCAGCCTGGATTTACTGCACGGTGGCCAGGAGAGATGTTTATGTGCATTTGTTTTTCATGTCTCACTTTGTAGTGATCCTAATAACACTTTACATTTCTGGCACATTCCCCCCCACCCCCAAAAGCTTAAAGCACTTAGCAGGAAACTATTTAACAGCCCCCACAGCATTCTTGGAAGATAGACTTGTGAGACGTAACTGCCACAGCCTCAAAGATGCACTTTCACTTGGAACAACTTTTATTGAAAACAATATCTGAGGAGCCATCAGCTGGACTTTCTGGATTTATTTACAGTAACTTGGCCCCTATCTCTACATCATCCACACACCTTCCACGTCCACAGTGAAGTTACTTATGAGTTTGGAGCTTGGTTTGGACCGTCTTTTTAAATTAAAGTATCTTATCCCTCGTATATCCGATTTTGATAACAGAACCAGAGCGCATGTTCAAAACCGAGAGGTGACCTAGCATAGGGAGTTTCGTTTTTGTGATTTTTTTAAGGAGATAGGGTAGGACAAGGATGACGAGCATGGTGTGGTAGAAAGAACAGGGTCGCGTACGTCACAGAATCGGCCAATTTAATTTATTCAGTATGTATCTGGCGTCTCTGCATTAATAAGGATTATTTGGAAGGTAAGTAATAGGAAAACCAGGGAGCCGGTGGGCTAAATGCTAGGGAGCGTAATTTCTTTCCACATGACGTTCCATTGGAAGCAGACCCTGGCTTGATGTGGCATCTGTCCTCCAAGAGGTCCTCGGGAACGTCACCGTCCTCCGGCCGCGTGCTCGGTTTGTGCACCTTTGCGGGTTAAGATGATGGCATTTACATTTCAGGCCACAGGATAGGAGACAAGGTGGCTCTCCCAGCTGTCTTACAGGAACTTCTTAGGAGCCGTCGCAAGGTACAGCATGCCCACACGCTTTATTTTGCCAGAACTTCATCACCTGGTCCCATGTAACTTTAAGGGAGGCTAGAAAATTTAGTCTCTATCTGCGCGACCACGTTCTCAGACAAAAATTCGATGACTGTCGAAAAAGAGAGAACGGGTATCAGGGGAGAATGAATAGTAGCTCTTTGCATGTCGCTGCTGGCTTCTCCCACAAAGTTAACATTTGACCTTGGGCAGTTTTATCTTGGGATCTTAATTTCCCTGTTGCGAAGTGAAGGAATTGTACTAGAAGATGTTCAGCAGCCCTCCCATTTCTAACAGCCTGAGAATAAATGAATGAATGGCCAGATGAATCAATAAGTGACAGTATAGTGGCTTAGGGATCTTCATAATAATCCAGTAGGCTCAACAAGGTCGCTAGATTGACGCTGTGGAACTCTGACTCAATTACACTGAAAATGAGCAGATCATGAGGCTCTGGGCATAGTTTTTTCTGATTAAATATTTACTGTTTAAATCTTTAATGATACAATATCCATCATTCAGAAACATGCATAAACATAAATGTCTACTTTAATAAATAGCTATTAAATTAAACACTCCGTGTAGTCTTAACTGGAGACAAGAAAAATAACACTGACAGCAGCTCAGAGGTCTCTCATGTTTCCCTACCGGATCACAAATTTCCGTTAACCCTTAAAATTCTAAATCCTACAGATGATTTTATTGGGACTTCTGTGATGTTTTCTTTTCCTGTTCTACTACCTATGCATGTATCCTTAAGTGCCCAAACTGAGTGTCTCCTGCTTTTGGGCTTCAGGAATTAAATCATTCTTACACGAAGTAAAAGAAGCTAGCTGCGATAAGCGACCTATTGACCTGAGTAGGTGTTCTATTTATTTGGAAATGTCCGGAGGTGATGAATCTATAGATACGGAAAGCAGATCACTGGTTGCCAAGGTCCAGGGACATTGGTGGAAATAAGAAATAGCCGCTAGTGGGCACAATCCTATTTTGGCGACGTGAGGAAAATGTTCTAAAATCGATTGTGGTGATGATCGCACAACTCTGAATATCCTAAAACCCACCGCACCATCCACTTTAAACGGACACGTTGTGTGTGCTGTGAATTGTATCTCAAAGCTGTAAAAAAACAAAAAACAAAAAACAAAACCAATTCCAGATGGAGTATCTGCTGATAGAAATGAGTCTGAAATTATGTTGTGGGGCCATTATATAGCTTTGCATTGTTCATTTTGATTAAGTGACATTCCGTGATGTGTGTATCCCACAGTTTATCTTGTTGACTGACGTTTGATTTTTTTCAAATGTTTGATTCTGGAGCAATGCTGCTTTTCATATACCTGCGTGCATTTGTGGCATGCATATGTACACATTTTTCTAGAGTAGGAATTCTTAACCTGGAGTCATTGGGCACCCACGGAGTGGCCTGCTCATCGGATCCTAAAACTGTCCTACAGTTTTGAAAATAGTTGTAGCAACTTCTCCTCCATTCAGCAATCTACGAGCAACAGTTTCTGTTGCTCTCCACTCTCTTCAACGTTGGATATTGACAGATGCCTTCATATAGATTTTGCTTTTCTACGTGTTCATTTTATGGACTAGGACGGGCCTGAATCAAGGAGAGCTGTTACTCCTGTAAGCAGTCTTAAGGAATATGGGAGCAAGGGAGAGGAACGGCATTTGTACAACAGGGATTCTCAAACTTTGTGTGCGTCTAGTGATGTCATCGTGCATTCATTCATTCGTGCGATCAACAAATTGAGCACCTGCTTTGTGGCACCTACGATGCCGGCTTCCATAGAGCTGAGAACCTTGATGGGGAGACAGATGGTGAAATAAGAAAACTGATGATAAGGGCTGGAAGGAATGTGCTTCTATAAAAGCACATAAGAGGGACCAACTGATACCAGGAAGGCTGAGGGAAGCAGCTACAGCTGAGAAGTGAAGGATAAGGCAGAGTTATCAGCAAAGGTTGGATGGAGCCTTCTAGATGAGGGGTGAGAGCATGGACAAAGAACTTTATCAGGGGACCATTGTGCGTTAAAGGAGCTTAAATAAATCCAGTTTGCCTAAGTGCAGAGTGAAAGTGAAGGATGGAGGGGGTCAGGTCCTACAGATAACTAAAGGCCACGTTCAGGAGTTTAGTCTAAATCTTAACTTTGTTTTATAGCCCTGCAGTGTTTTAAGCAGGGGGTCACATGATCAGATTTTCCTTTTGAAAATTCCAATCTGCAGCAGTGGAGAAAAGAGGCAACAGTAGCTTGGTCTGAAATTGTGCTGTGGTAGAAGATTCTGTAGCTGTTTCATAGGTATAACTGAGAGTGAAAACATCAAATTGACAGTTACGTTTCCGATTTTTCATAACTGGATAAATGGAGGTAACCTTCACAAAGATAAAGAACCGTGGAAAAGGACAGGAGGGGGGAAGGGGAGATCATGTGTCATTTTTGACAGGTTGAGTTTAAAGTACCTTTGGGGTGCCTGGGTGGCTCAGTCGGTTAAGTGTCCGACTTCGGCTCAGGTCATGATCTCATCGTTGGTGAGTTCGAGCCCCGCATCGGGCTCTGTGCTGACAGCTCGGAGCCTGGAACCTGCTTCAGATTCCGTGTCTCCCTCTCTCTCTGACCCCCCCCCCCCCCGCTCATGCTGTGTCTCTCTCTCCTTCAAAAATAAATAAAAAAATTAAAAAAAAATTTTAAGTACCTTTGAGCTACTTCAGTAGGGCTCTGCAGCTGACTGCCTGAATCTGAATCCTGGAACCTCCATTTGGGGGACCCAGGGAAAATTATCTAGTATTGTTGTGTCATCAGTTCCTCATCTGTAACACATGAATAATAGTAACCACCTTGTGTAGTTCTTGTGAGAAATAAATAGAAAATTTTATTTATGTTTACTAATATTATCTGAGGAGATGTGAATTGAGCAGTTGGATATAGGGCTGTTGAGCTGAGAACAGTATCAAAGCTAGAGGTATATTTTTTTCTTATGAAACTCCCCCAAATCTATAAAAATAGAGCTGTAGAATCCCATGTATGCAAGCTGTAGCCTCGAGAATAATCAGTTCATGATCAGTCTTCTTTCATTTATACCTTTTCATCTATACACACTATGTTCCTATCTTGGATCATTCTGAAGCAAATTACAGATCTGTTACCTGACCTATCAATGTACTAGGGTATGTGAAGATATAAATTTGAGAGTCACCTGCTCATAGGAGGTAACTGAAGTCCAGAGTGAATATGTGATTGCCTGAGGAGAAAGTACAGGGTGAAAAGAACATCAAGTCTTAAGACATTCCAAAATCGGAAGGCTGAATAGATGAGAGTAGGCCTGCAAATGAGAACAACCGGGACCAGAGAGGTAAAACAAAAACCAAGGACTTATGGTAACGTGAAAACCCGGGGGAGAGAATGTTTTTTGTTTTATTTTAAGGTTTATTTTTGAGAGAGAGAGAGAAAGAGAGAATGAAACACACATACACGCACACGAGCCTGGGAGGGGCAGAGACAGAGAATCCCAAGCAGGCTCTGTGCAGTTAGCACAGAACCCCATGCAGGCTTGATCCCGTGAACCACGCGATCATGACCTGAGCCGAAATCAAGAGTTGGATGCTTAACCGACTGAGCCACCCGGGCGCCCTGGGGAAGAGAATGCTCTAAAGAGCATTCAGTAGTGTCATATGTTACCAGGAGGTCAAGCAGGATGGGGATGGAGAATGTCCATTGGCTTAGGCAACGTTAATAGCATTAGCTTTTCAGTTGAATAATGGAGGAAGATACCGAATTGTAGTGATTTGGGAGTAGCAGATGAGGAAATAGAAACGATGGGTTTATTTTGATAGTTACCGCAAAGAAGGCATGAGATTAGTCTGTAACTCTAACGTGAAATCAAACACTTTTTTTTTTTCAGATTCTTAATTAAATTTAAGTCCTCACGAAGAAAAAAAATCTAGTTGAGAGGAAGAGATTCATGTTTCCAGAGACCTTGGGGATAGTTGATAGTGACAGGTTCCTGTAAAGGGGGAAGAGGTTCAGAGCACAGGTGGAGGGATTAGCCCTGACAAGGGCAAAAAAGATCCCTCGTTGAACGTTTAGTTCAGGTCCAGATTCCTGAGCTTCACGTCTAGAGATTTTGATTCAGTAGCTTTTGGCTCTAGCCCAGGAATCTGCAATTTAAAAAGTATCCAGAGTATTTCAGATACCAGTGGTTCGAGGATGACCCTTGAGAAAGCTTGACCTGCAAGTTTAGACAAAAATGCTTGCTGTCTAGACATTACTTTCACACTTTCAAGTAATTGTAGCAATTCTTTGAGAATTTTGACTGGTTTCCTTCAAATATGTCTGGTCATTTTTTTCATTGTCCAAGTAAGCAAGCTTAGTGTAGAAAAGTGTTAGGAAAAAATAGTTCTAAATCTGCCCATCAAAATGGTCACTGATGACATCTGGGCATATTCCCTTGCAGGCTTTTGCTTTTCTATTTTCAACCCCATACTTAAGCTCATATAGCTTATGTGACTTTTGTGTCCCCTTTCACTCACCTTTAGATTAACGTTTTCCTTGTTACTATGAATGGTTTATAAACATTTTATTGGATTTCCATTTCCGCAGTCTGTTTTCCCAATTGTCTTTTTTTTTTTTTGTACCCACATAAGCAATACCGTCCTGCACGTTTCCCCATGCACAGGCATACCCCGGGTTATATGTGATTCTGGCCAGTTAGCTCTCACTTCCCACCTGTCTTATTCAGGACAGCAGTCCTACTGTACTTCCCCAGGCAAGTCACTTTCCCTCTTTTCTATGTCTCTGTTTCATACCTTTTCCTCTCTACTCCTAGTTCTAAAACTTCCTCCTCCTCTCCTGTCGTGCTCTGCTGATGACTTTACTTCATTCCTCAGCGAGAAAAAGAAAGCAGTCAGAAGAGAGTTTCTGTAGACACGCTCTACCCTATCTACCCATCTGCAATCAAATACTCTGTCTTCTGGCCTTTTGACTATGAGGAAATTTCTGTGGTCTTATCTAGCCTGCCACTTGGGCACTAGATGCCAAATATTTCATTTCAGTACGCCATGGATATTTCTCTAGCTGCAGATTGATTTGCAGCCCTGGGACACGTATTTTTTTTTTTTTTAATTTCTTCCATCACAGTTCACAAGTGAACAAATACGACACTTCTTGGATCCCCTTGTAGTCACTGCCTTATTTCTTTTTTATCCTCTGTGGCAAAACTTCTTGTGTGAGAAGCATCCATATTCATGGTCTCCAGTTTTTTGTCTCCTACTCTTCACCCCCTGCAGTCAGGTCCTTGCCCCCACCACCCCACCAGAACTGCCCTTACCAAATTTACCAATGATGTCGGCATTTGTGAAATCATTACTCATTTCTCAATTTCATGTCGTTGAGCCCAGCATTTGACTCCATGGATCACTCCCTCCTTTTTTTTTTTTTTTTTTTTTTTTGATACACTATATCCACATGGGTTCCAGGATGCCAGCTACGTTTCATTTTTGTCTTACATCAGTGGATGCTCGTTCTTAGTCCCTTATGTTGGGGCTTCCACTTATCTTTAGCTTCCCCTCCCCCAGTTTTACTGAAAAATAATTGGTAGACATCACTGTATAATTTTAAGGCGTACCGCGTGATGGTTTGATTTACGTATATCATGAAATGATTACTGCAGTAGGTTTAGCTGACATCCATTTTCTGTAGATGCAATAAAAAAGGACAAAAAATTTCCTTGTGATGAAAACTATTAGGATCTACCGTCAGCGATTTCCCTATATATCATACAGCAATGTTAACTATAGTTATCACGCTGTACAGTAAATCCCTAGTACTTATTTATCTCCTAGTTTCTAACTTTTGCTTACCTTCCTCCAGTTCCCCCTTACCTTCGCCCCCTCCTCCCACCCAGCCCTGGTAACCACAAGTCTGATCTCTTTTCCTCTGCTTTCACACGCACGTGATATCTTACTGTCTTTGTTTTTCTGTAACTTTATTTCACTTACTATAATGCCTTCACGGTCAGCCATGTTGTCACAAGTGGTAGGATTTCCTCACTTTTTTTATGACTGCATAATTACGTTGTGCGTATACATCACATTTTCTTTATCTGTTCGTCCGTCTATGGACACTTAGGTTGTCATCAAGTCTTGGCTATTGCAAATAATGCGTCTGTGGCTTTTAAACGTAATGACCTTGGTCTCCTTCCTTGGTCTTTGATTCCCATTCACCTGCTCGGTGATCTCATCCAGTTTTGTGGATAAATCAGGTATCTCCCAGGCCGCTTAAACTTCGCACCTTTCAGGACCAAAATGTTCTTTTCCACCACCCAAGTTGCTACTCCCATTTTCTTTTATATTTCAACAAATGGCAAGCCCGTTCTTCCCATACATGGGGGATCATCCTTGACTCCTCTCTTTCTTTAATGACCCACATCCAGTCCATTAGTATGTCTTAACTGGCTCTACCTTCATATATATCAAAAATTCTACCACTTCCCACCGTCTCCACTGTTACTTCCCTGATCAAAGCAACTATTACCTCTCCATGAAACCACTGCCTTCTAACTGCTTGTGACAATATTATTTTAGAGTCGGTGAGGGGAGCACCTCTTCTGGCCTTAAGCCCCGGCTGTAAGTTAGGGTAAGTCAGTCTTGGAATGTGAGATTGCATTTGAGTAAAATCCTATTTAGAGAACACTGTGTTGGAGGTGTGGATTGTCCGGTCAGGGTATGGACTGCTACGGTAAAGGCTGCTGCTTGAACATACTCATAAATACGTTGCACACATATAGCCTCTGATGGATTCAGGCAGGGGATTCCGATGGCCTAGTGATAGGGTTTGAGAATGGCTTAGAGCCAAGAGAAATGACAAGGGTGGGGTTTGAGAGGCGCCCTGTTCGGGGGGGGGCGGGAGGGGGCGGGAGCATGCGTGATGGAGAGGCACCCCCTCCCAGCCCCAGGAATTCATGTGCAGACAGGAGGAGTAGGAGGCTTCGATGGTGACTTAGGAAGCTGGCAAGGCAGGAGTAAAGAATCTGCCCTGTGTGAATCAGAGTGCTAGGAATGCGGTGACAAGAAAAGGGAGTAGTTTAGAGGCGGCTCTGGAGTCCGTTTCCCTTGGAGGTTGGTTGCATCCATCTTTGCAGCTGGCCACTAGGGTCACACTCCGAAACCCTGTCAATATCTGCACATCTCCTGAGAGGACACCAAGACCGAGGGAAGGGAGTTCAGTGGATTGGAGAGTAGTTTCTTTCCCCTAGACTGCTGTCTCTTTTCAGAATCATGCCTGTAGCACTCGTGATGGCCACATTTGCGAGTGTGACGATGCTGAGACCGAATGTGGCCCCGTATATCTTAATGAGTCCCGTGGAGCAGATAGGTCTGGCTCCCAAGACATGTTTTCACAGGAGTTAGGAACCACCTTTGGATGCTCCATTGATGCTTTTTCCCAAGTAGGGTCTATCTTGACAGCTTTCTCCATTAACTTATGGCCGGAGGCACAGAACAATGCCTGCTGTGCTGGAATGTTCCAGGAGAGCCCACTGAGAACACTAGGAATGAACAAGCAATGATATTTGGGCCAATTTTGTTGCATCAGTAGACAGTCACGGGGATAAAGTTGTCTTGTTGGCGTTTTGAGTGAGCTTAGGGAGTAAGTCAAAGTATTTTCTTATAATTAATATTCACAAAACTGGTTATCGATTTAAGTAACTTCTCTAATAGGCAAAGTAATCAAAATGGGCCTTTTCTTTGCTATTATAGATTAGTCATCCAAAGTAAGATAATGAGGCTTTCAATGACATTTACAGATAAGTCGTTCAGGAATGAGAAGAAAAATAAAAAGAAATGTCTGTTCTTCAAATTACTGTAGAAGTAAACAAATTTGAGTCACAAATGTTAGAGTGCTCATATTTATCATATTTCTAAAAATATTTCTTACATGATAAAGAATTTGCAGAGAAATACTTTTACTGTCCAACACGCATATTTCATTTCTATGTTAAACATCACCTTCTTTATGTTCACTTTTATACTAAAATTTGGTTATTGCTATACTAGTTTTATAAACTCAATAAATTATAAGAAAGAAATAATGAGAAAAAAATATCGTATACCAGTTAATGAAGCCATACGAACAATGTGTTTCTTGTCAAGTTAGATATTTTGTAATATGTTTTCTCATAATTAAGGGATTTATTAGATTCATAATAATACCCTTTTGAGATAGTCATCAGTAAATGAATTTTATACCTAGGAGAATTGAGGATACAGAAACTGATTTTTCTCAACATCACAACAAATTTAAAGTCATAGCTTCAAGAATTGAACCTCAAGGTATTGATGTCTTGCTCCCGAAAAGTAATATACTATGGTATGTGTTTATTTGAATGAGGTGTGTGTGTCTGTGTGTGTGTGTGCGTATGTATGTATGTATGTCCTGAGTTATTTCCTCATATTATGTAACCCTTGTAACCAAAGATAACCTCCGAGGACGGGAAAAATCATGTCCCACCTCAATTTAAAGTCTGGGACTGGCGATGTGGCTACAGGTAATGTAAGTTTAGGTAGTCTCATGAGAATTTGGTAAAAGACCCTGGGAAATAGTTGTTCCAAGAATTATCTTAAGGACAGAGTTCAGCTTTTCCTCAGCAGAGCAGTGTGTCCAGATAAATCTCATTGGATGGATTATCTATACGTCTTTGTCCCGAGGCTCATGTCCCAGCTGTGTTAATAACTTGCTGTGTGATTTTGAGTAACTTGCTGAATATCTAGGGTTGCTTTTAGTGCTAAAATCAGAGAATGCTCAGTTCTATACAATACAAAGTGACATTACACGATGCTGGCTTGAAGGTATACTGACAGTTAACCTGGATAATGAGTTTTATTCTAATTGCAGTGGGAATTTAAGCCAACACACTTTCTCCCTCTGCCTTGCTGCTTCTGCTCCCATAACTTCATTTAGAGAACTTCAGGGTTCTTGACCTTAACTTCCCTGGTTGGTCTAGAAATATTTAGTCCTGTTTCTTTACCTGTGGCATTTAACTTTTTAAACACCTTGCAATTAGTAGTGCTTTCTCCTGTGGTTGATGATGTTGTTGCCACGGAGAGTAACATTGGCAGAGAACTGGAAGAGAGCCCAGTGATTTGGTCCACTTGAATCCCTTATCAAGGGTTTTTAGGGGTTATATAATCCAGCTCCTCCTTGTTATAGTCCCCTGTTAAAAATTAACCATCTGGCTTGGTAGAAGCTGCCTTCTAACTGTTTTTCATAACAGTGGCCTTTGTGCCAAATGTTGGTTCCCATGGAAATGATTTAAAACATGCATTGAAATCTGGGAATGGCTGTGTTTTCTCCATCTAATTTCTTCCATTGTCTTCTAGAACACCAAAGTTTCTATTTTATTGAGAGTTACGTAATTGTCACCTGTTGGAGACACTGTCCGAATAGGGGCTGGGATGTGGGGGCATGAATCTATGTATCGATCTTCCAGTGTTCTAAGCGTTATATAATGATGGAGAAAACACATAGAACCAAATAGCATAAGTCTGTTAAATAATTAAGAGCTCTATAAACTGTTAATAAAACACCATATTTTATTAAAATGCTTCAGGGTAAATTCTGAAGATTTAAAAATCCTCTTAGTCTTGGAAGAATATTTGACTAGATCTATTAAGGTTGAAGAAACTGTTTTGATTGACCAAAATAGAATTACCGAACTGCCCTCCTATGACACTTTGTCCCCCTCAGCTTTCTGGGTACCAGGTTTTAGTACCCTAGTGTCCCTCAGTACGAGAAGCTAATACAGACAGGTCACTTTCGAGAAAGTTACCGGAATGAAAAAAGCAAACATTTAAATGCTGATAGAAGGCGAAACGAATTCCCTTTTGTACGATTAAACGATCTGCAGAGGAAGAGGAGAAAACATGGAAGAGTACAGAGGGATAGACGTGGCTTGTTATGGGAGTTAGCCCTGCTTCGGGTCGTTCGGGATGCACAAATGAGGGAGAGCGCTTCATCTGTGCAGAATTTAGGGGATAAGAACGAGCCTACGCTTTCATTTGCCCTGAAAGTGAAAATTGTGTTTTGATAACAGTAACAACGTTCGCATTTTGATGCCTTACTCTGTTTGAGGTACCGTGGTGGTGAAAACCTTACATACATGGACTTTTTTAATCCTTGTACCAGACCCGTGAGGTTGGTAATATCACGGTCCCCAGATGATGACTAAGGAACCTGAAGCCCAGAGCGTTACAGATCTCTTGCCCACTGTCTCTTGTCCAGCTGCTGGTCCAGGTGGCAAAGTTGAATCTGGAGTCTAGGTGTTCTGCACTACACCGCCCCTCATAGACCTCACATCTCTATGTGTACCCGTAGAGACCAGAACATGTTTCTTAACCGTCCTTAAGAGCGTACAACAGACACAACTTAACTTTCCTGTGATGGCTGAGAGGTGACTTCCTGTAAGGGGCTATCTGGACTAATCTCAACTTGCCCCTAATTCCCGTTTACCTCACCAGCACATGCCCAAATTGTCCCGACGCTATCTGTGCGTGGCTTTTTGTACGTAATGTAATCCGACCCAATTGCACGTCCTTCCCTGACCTTCCAAGATGTTCTGTCGTGGCCTCTGAAACTCCTAGTCCTCAGCAGAACCCTGAATATCATTAACTTCTTTCGGTATTTCCTTCGTCTTTGTGGTCTAAGTAAATAAAATGTGTGTGTGTTTGTTGTATACTAGCATAATTATAAATCTGTAGAAAGGTAAAGGAGCATAAAATTATTTTTAAGCCATAATCATCTGAGTCTCAATAAAATCAATAATATATCAATATCCTCAGACTGATTTTTGGTGGGTTATTTGTTCATATGTTAAATAACCTAAGGGGTGCCTGGATGGCTCACTAGGTTAAGTGTCTGACTCTTGATCTTGACTCAGGTCATGATCTCAGGGTTCATTTCCTGGAACCGAGCCTTGCCTCAGGCTCTGTGCTGGCAGCATGGAGTCTGCTTGGGATTCTCTCCCTCTGTCCTCTCTCTCTCTGCCTCCCCCCTGCTGGTGCGCATGCATGCTCTCCCTCTCAAAATAAATCGTAATTAACATTAAAAAAATAATAACCTCCGACTGCTTCCCCCGCCCACTCCCAAGTTCTTGTATTTTCATTAAAAACAAAAGCCTTTTATGAAAATCTCCACCTCTAGTCCTCCTGTCTTGGGTATTAAATAATTTGTTCTAGATACTGTCATATTTATACAGAAAGATAAACACGTGTGCATATTTATACATCTGTACATGAAAATGATCTATGCTATATGCAGTGTTCAGCTTCTGAATATATCATAGTTATAATTGTAAACTAAGTACATATAAATCTAACTTGTGTTTGCTTTAAAGCACTTCCATGGTATTATGTGGTTATACAATAGTTTACCTAATTTTTTAACGAACATTCATATCTTTCCTTTGTATTTTTATTTCCTTTTTTGCTCTTACAAGCTGCTATAGTGGGTATTACTGTAATGATATTTTTAATCCTCCCAATTTAATTTCTGAGGGATAAATTCCTAGAATTTGAAATATTAAGTCATAAAGTATTCACAGTTCTACTTTCAAGAGATGCTGAAAAATTGCTTTCCACAAATTTGTGCCAATTTACACTCCACCCCCCCCCCCCGACAAAAGTGAAAATGCTTGTTTCCTCACACTCTGACAATATTGGATGTTTTAAACCTTTCAGGAAAAGTTTGTGGGGTCTAAAATGATAGCTTTTCCTTGTATAACTTTTTTCATTAACTGTTAGTGAAGTTTCCTGGCAATTTATATCTCACTCAGTGTCCTGGCTAGGAACATGTCATACTCCACGGAGCCAAAGGTCGGAGGGTTAAATAAAAGGGTCTGTTTATAATAGCGGTGTCTGGGGTGGCTCAGTCGGCTGAGTATCTGACTCTTGATTTTGGCTCAGGTCATGATCTCCTGTTTCGTGAGATCCAGCCTTGCGTTGGGCTCTGCACTGACAGTGTGGAGCCTGCTTGAGATTCTCTCTCTCCCTCTCTCTCTGCCCTTCCCTTGGTCTCCCTCCCTCCCTCTGTCTCTGTCTCTCTCTCAAAATAAACATTTTTTTTAAAAGGGTCTATTTATAAAGGTGAGTACTGTGTCTTAGGTAGTGTTTATCAAAGTTTTTAGACCCCAGACCACTTTATATTCTAAAAACTTTTGAGGACCTCAATGAACTTTTATCTGTGTCCATTATCTATCCATATTTAACATATTAGACTTTAAAATCAAGTATTTTCATGATCCTTGTTTCATTTAAGCCTTCAGAAACCCATTATATGTTAATATATAAATATAATTTATGAAACATAACTACATTTTGCAAACCATGATTACTGAGAAGAGTTGTATTGTTTTACAGCTTTACAGATCTTTTTAATGTGTGGTTTAAGAGGGTATAGCTGCATATTTACTTGTGCATTCAGTCTGTTGTGGGAAAGGTAAGTAACAACATCCTTATGAATATAAATTTGGCTTCATATAGTCTCTTAACATGTTGTAGGGTCCCATGGGTTCTTTGAACTACATTTTGAGTGTATCTAGTTTAAGGAAACCAGGGATAATGCAGTACCCCAGAGGGTAGTAACAACAGAGAGCTCTCAACCACAAGGAGGACTTAACATGTAAGAGTGGCCTAGGCTGTAGGGAGGAGTGCTCAACAGGACCTGTGATCTTTAATAGAGGGATGTAGCCGACCCATAGTAACCTGGCAAGGAGACGTCTTGGGAGGAAAATAAGCCTCTCTCATTTTGTTCTGACCTGTACCACTTCGAGTGCCTCTGTGTGCCAAACCCCACCGGAAGCTAGGGGCAATGGAAACCATTGACGTTAATCCACACGGATCAACGTACCTGGATATAGAGCCGTTAAAAGCAGGAGTGGATAAGGGAGCACAAACAGGAGATACACATCCATTCCATTTTCCTTGTCGTCATATTGTCTTTTTATTGGATTATTTCTCTAGATTTATTTGTATTTGAACTTTGTGTGATAATGCCTTTTATAAGTATGACTTGTTTTTATAATTTTATATGCTCGAACCCTTCATTTATTTTCCTTTTGGTTCCGTACCCTCTGTTCCAAATTTACATATGCGGAATTTTGGAAAAATTATTCCAATAAGAATTTAAGTCTCTGGAATACATTTACTTGTATATGATAAACCAAGGTGTTTTTTATTTCAAAAATGTTTTGAGGTAATTTAATTAAAATTGCAGTTTCCATTTCAATTATAACTTTGTTATATGTCATATATTAATAGGTATTATAATAAAATTTATAATGATACAGAAAAATTATCGTGCACATATAAGTGTATTTCTCAACTTGCTAACTTTGCTTAAATGGTAAAATATAGCCTCTACCGGAGGGGCTTACCCCTGTGGAAAGGGAAAGGGAGGACGGGGAGGTGGAATTTACATCCTTTAACGCATGAACTTGGTGAGCTGCAGATGCAAGGCATTGTTTTGCTGTCTTCTATGTCATCAATTGGATTTTAGGAAGTTCAAGTTGACAGAGATAAGTCGCCTTCCCAGGACATCTGTATATGCTAGGAAAATACACACACACACACACACACACACACACACACACGCACACACACGCATATATATTATAGTAGAAAAATTATATATGCTCTACTTCTGAAATTATTTTTAGAAAGTTTGAGAGAGTGAGCACACAAGTTGGGGGAGGGGCAGAGAGAAGGAGAGAGAATCTCAAGGAGGCTTCACACCGTCAGCACAGACCCCGATGTGGGGCTTGAACTCCCAAAACGTGAGATCATGACCTAAGCCGAGATCAAGAGTTGGATGCGTGACTGCAACACCCAGGTGCTCTACTTTTTAAGGAGGAGGAAACGGTGTTTCTTGTCTGCTGGGCACAATTTTTTGAGAGACAAAATTGAAATATTTTAGAGCAGGATATGAGAATGTTCAACGGAAAATGTATATGGAGACACAGGTTGAGAAAAAATAAAATCTGGGAAGCAGGACGGTGCAGTGAGAAATCCTGAATGGAGATGTGAACCCATAAAGCCAAGTAAACAGTTTTGAGGGAAGTAAAGAAGAGATGAGAGTAGCCTTGATTCCGTATGGGGTGTAAAATAAAGGGAGGAGTGAGTGAAATAAAAATTAGGAAGTTTGGCTCTGTGATCACTGCTAACTACCTTCACTGCATCTTGATAGAAACATCTGAAAAGTTGTATATTGCTCTCAACCAGGTTTTGGAGTGCAATTTGAGTTTGATTTTCCCTGTGTCACCATGCTGAAACAGGCTTTATTTTTTTAATGTTTATTTCTTTATTTTGTGGGAAAGAGTGTGGGGGAGGGAGGGAGAGGGAGAGAGAGGATCCCAAGCGGCCTCCTCACCACCATTGCAGACTCACCATGGGGTTCAATCTCCTGAACCTTGAGATCATGACCTGAGCCAAGATCAAGAGTCGGTTGCTTAGCTGACTGAGCCAAGCCACCCAGGTGCCCAGAAACAGGCTTGAAAACAGGGAAGAGAATGTCCAGCTTTATCTGGATTATGCCCATGGCCCTTTGCTGATTTCATTGATGTCCCTCACTTACTGCCAAAAGCTATTTTACCATAGATAAGGAAGACTTTAGTTAACATTAAAGGAGGGCAATATTTGATATGAGGTACAAACCTACTAGATGTGTTACTTGTTCACTGTTGCAGGAAAATCAACAGAGTCGAAATGTGTCAAAGTGGTTGTGTTTTTTTTTTAATTTTTTTTTCAACGTTTTTTATTTATTTTTGGGACAGAGAGAGACAGAGCATGAACGGGGGAGGGGCAGAGAGAGAGGGAGACACAGAATCGGAAACAGGCTCCAGGCTCCGAGCCATCAGCCCAGAGCCCGACGCGGGGCTCGAACTCACGGACCGCGAGATCGTGACCTGGCTGAAGTCGGACGCTCAACCGACTGCGCCACCCAGGCGCCCCAAAGTGGTTGTGTTTTTAACGGATTCTCCTATTGGACTCTTTATCTCTCTTCATTCATTTAATTTTTTTTTAATGTTTTTTATTTATTTTTAAGACAGAGACAGAGCATGAGTGGGGATGGGGCAGAGAGAGAGGGAGACACAGAATGCGAAGCAGGCTCCAGGCTCTGAGCTGTCAGCACAGAGCCCGACGCGGGGCTCGAACTCACGAACCGTGAGATCATGACCTGAGCGGAAGTCGGCCGCCTAACTGACTGAGCCACCCAGGCGCCCCTATCTTTCCTCATTCAATGCAATCATGAGTTATATGCGCTTGTACACACATAATCTCATTTCCTTTTCACCATATTTAGGGTAACAGAGAAACTGTGTGTCTGTTTAATCATCTTTTACTGATGAAGAAAGTGAAGATAAGTAGTTTAGCGGCTTGACTCCAAGTGTTTTTAGAATCACCTGTTTGTGCATGTTGTGTGCTTGTTCCATCGTTTGTTTTTCTTTACCAATGAAATCACTACTGGATTAATATGTGGAAAATTTTGGTCTAATGTAAGTCTAATCTTCATAAAGTATACTATCATAAAATGGTTTTTTTTGTGTGTGCATGGATGGAACCAATGATTATATTAGATCTTCTGACTAGTTCTGTTTTAATTTTGACACCTGTGTTTTACAAAGCTCCAGGCAATATGCTTTCTCTTTCCTATTTGTTACCACAGCAATAATAATTTTTAGAATTCAATTTTCATGGGAAGATTGGTTTATTAATTTTAAGTGGTGGGTGGCTGTAATAATAAAAATGAACCCATAAATTACTTTTTGATTCTAACTTATCAAGTGATATGTGGCATGATTTTAAATGCAAAATTTTGAATTAAGTAAATATAAAGATTGAACGTACAAAGGTCAGTAAGGGTTGGACTGGTATCGTTACGTACGTGTATATACACAACATTAGGCAAGTACATTCATCTTATTTACTATGTTCTCATTGCTATAGAGTTTCAAGTTTATATGTGTGTTTGGTATTGCCTAATGGCACTCGATAGTGACTAATAGTTGGAAGAAGAGAAGAATTTGCTTTCTTAGATTCATATGAAATCGTAGAGTTAGATTTTGTTAGAATTGTTTGAATTTACATAGAACATTTGAACTTTCAAATTTTTTTTAATGTTTATTTTTGAGAGAGAGAGAGAGAGAGAGAGAGAGACAGAGCATGAGCGGGGAGGGGCAGAGAGAGAGGGAGACACAGAATCTGAAACAGGCTCCAGGCTCTGAGCCGTCAGCACAGAGCCCGACGCGGGGCTCGAACTCACAGATGGCAAGATCGTGACCTGAGCCGAAGTCGGACGCTCAACCGACTGAGCCACCCAGGCACCCTGAACATTTGAACTTTCAGATGAGAACATGATATTGAAACTTTGTGGGCATGCTAGGTGCAACTAATGTCTAATGGATGTCTGGTGGTAGGTTGCTCTAACAAAAAAGAGGAGATTTCACAGGTGCTTATTACTTTTCTGTCTCCCTGTTGTCCTATCTGGAAAGTGCTTCTCACAACATCTTCATGCCCAAATACTGACCTCCATTAACCATTATTTTTTTCCAGGAGACCTTCTGTTGGTCCTGGGTGGAAGGAGATCTTCCCTCTTTCCACACCAGAACCGTTTTCTCTCTCTCTCTCTTTGGGCACATGCCATTTTGGTGTCTGTCATAGATGTAGTACTAGATTAGGAATTCCTAGAGGGTAGACTCTGCATTCAGCTTCCCTTTCCACCCACCTCTCGTGTAGCTACACACAGAACATACTGGTTTTCTAGGGCTTCCGTAACAAATCACTATAAACTTAGTAGATGAACGTAAAAGAAACTTCGTGTCTGACAGTTACAGAGGTGAGAAGTCCAAAGTCCAGGTGTAAGCAGTACCACACACTCTCTGGAGCCCCTAGGAGAGGATGTTTCCTTCCTCTTCCAGCTTCTGCTGGCTCTAGGTGTTCACGTGGCCTTTACCTCCTTGTGTCATTCTGTCTCAAAGTGCCCTTTCCTGCCTCCTGTAAGGATACCAGTCATTGGGTTGAGGGCTGATCCTACATCTAGGATGATGTCATCTCAAGATCCTTAATTATATCTATAAATACCCCTTTTCCAAATAAGGTCAAGCTATACTTTCTGGGGATAGAATATGGACTTATTTGGGGGACCACTGTTCAGCTCACTACACATAGTAAGCACTAGATGTTTTTTTTAAACACACATGGATATAATTTTGGGAAAAGAACACATTTTTTTTAGGTATATTATGCTCAGCTTTATGAGTTACAACAAACATTATGCTTAGTATGATACTCCTTTATTATTTCAAAGCGTCGTGGATCAGGAGTCTGGAACAATTTGCCTAGGTCCCCTGCTAAGGGTTTGCAGTGAAGGTCTTGGCTAGGGCTGGGGGTCTCAGATAAGGTTCTGGGTTCTCTCCCCCATGCTCACGTGGTTGTGGGCACAATGCACTTTCTTGCTGCTGTAAAACTCATGACGGTGTGGTGCCGGAAGTCAGCAGAAGAGCATCTGTGACATAAGGGGAAGCCTAGACCCTTTTCGAAGGGCTTCCAACTGTTAAATCAGGCCCATTTCGGACTCTATTCTCTTTTGCTTTCAGTTTTTAAAAAAATTTAATTCCAGTATAGTTAACATACAGCATTAGTTTCAGGTGTACAACATAGTGATTAAACGCTTCTTTACATGACTTAGTGCTCATGTAGTTGAGTGTACTCTTAATCCCCTTAAACTCTTTCACCCATCTCCCCATGTACCACCCCTCTGATAACCATGTTTGTTCTCTGTAGTTTTTGTTTTGTCTGTTTTTTTCTTTGTTCGTTCGTTTTGTCTCTTAAATTCCACATGTGAGTAAAATCATATGGTATTTGTCTTTCTCTGATGTGTTTCACTTAGTATTATACTCTCCAGATCCATCCACGTTGTTGCAAATTGCAAGATTTCATTCTTTTTTATGGTTCTGTAATCTTTCATTGTGTGTATATATACATACAAACACACACAACATCTTGTTTATCCATTCATCTGTTAATGGACACTTGGGCTGTTCCCATAATTCAGCTATTGTAAATAACAATGCAGTGTACATAGAGGTGCATATCTCTTTTTGAATAAGTGTTTTTGTATTCTTTGAGTAAATACCTGGTAGCAGAATTACTGCATCAGATGGTAGTTCTCTTTTTAATTTTGGGGGGAACCTCCTTCCTGTTTTCCACAGTGGCTGCACCAGTTGGCATTCCCACCAAGAGTGCAAGAGGGTTCCTTTTTCTCCATATCCTGGCCAACACTTGTTGTTTCTTATGTGGTGTTTTCATGAGAGAGAGAGCTTGCAAGCTACGGAAAGGGGTATAGGGAGAGAGAGAATCTTTAAGCAGTCTCCATGCTGACATGGGTCTCAAACCCACGACCCTGGGATCATGATCTGAGCTGAAATTAAGAGTCTGGCGCTCAACCTACTGAGCCACCCAGGTGCCTTTCTTTTGTTTTTGACTGTAGCCATACTGACAGGTGTGAGATGATATTGTGGTTTTGATTTGCATTTCCCTGGTAATGAGTGGTGTTGAGCATCTTTTCACGTGTCTATTGGCCATCTGTAGGTTTTCTTTGGAGAAATGTCCGTGTCTTCTATTTTTTTAATTGAATTATTTGTGGGGTCTTTTTTTTGGTGTTGAGTTGTAGAAGTTCTTTATATTTTGGATACTAACCCTCTATCAAGATATCTCTTTATGAAATATCTTCTCCCATTCAGTAGGTTGCCTTTTTAGCTTTGTTGATTGTTTCCTTTTCTTTCCTTCTTTTTTTTTTTCACAATTTTTTAAATGTGTATTTTTGAGAGAGAGAGCACTAGCAGGAGAGGGGTGGGGAGAGAGGGCGACAGAGGATCCAAAGCAGGCTCCACACTGACAGCAGACAGCCCGATGCAGGGCTCAAATTCACAAACCGTGAGATCATGACCAGAGTTGAAGTTGGATGCTTGACTGACCGAGTCACCCAAGTTGTTTCCTTTTCTCTGTAGAAGCTTTTTATTTTGATTTGTCCCAGTAGTTTGTTTTTGCTTTTATTTCCCTTTCCTCTTGCTTTTATTTCCCTTGCCTCAGGAGACCTATCTAGAAAAATACTGCAATGGCCAGTGTCAGAGAACTTCCTGCCTATGTTCTCTTCTAGGATTCTTATGATTTCAGGTCTCACGTTTAGGTTTTTAATCCATTTTGAGTTTATTTTTGTGTATGGTATAAGAAAGTGGTTTACTTTCATTCTTTTGCATGTAGCTGTCCAGGTTTTCTAACACCATTTGTTGAAGAGACTTTTTCCCGTTGCATACTTTTTAAATGTTTATTTAGAGACAATGCGTGTGCAGGGGGAGGGGCGGGGAGAGAGAGAATCCCAAGTAGGCTCTGTACTGTCAGCACAGGGCCCAATGCAGGGATCGATCCCAGGAGCCAAACTTGGGAGATCATGACCTGATCCGAGATCAGGAGTTGGGCGCTTGGGGCACCTGAGTGGCTTAGCCGGTTAAGCGTCCGACTTTGGCTAAGGTCATGATCTCGTGGTTCATGAGTTCAAGCCCCGCATCAGGCTGTGTGCTGACAGCTTGGAGCCTAGAGCCTGCTTTGAATTCTCTGACTCCCTCTCTTTCTGCCCCTCCCCTGCTTGCACTCTGGGTATTTCTCTCTTAAAAATAAACACTAAAAAAAAAAAAAAAAGAGTTGGGTGCTTAACCAACTGAGCCACCCAGGCGCCCACTATTGCATATTCTTGCCTCTTTTGTTGAAGATGAATTGACCATATAACCATGGGTTTACTTGTGGGCCCTCTATTCCTTTGATCTGTGTGTCTGTTTATGTGCCAGCATTATACTGTTTTGACTGCTAAAAGTTTGTAGTATATCACTCTGACTGTCTGGGGGTCTTTTGGTGGTTACATTCAAATCATAGGATTGTTTGTTCTAGTTCTGTGACAAATGCTGTTGGTATTTTAATAGAGATTGCATTAAATGTGGAGTTGGCTTTGGATAGTATTGACATTTTAGCAACATTTTTCCAGTTCATGAGCATGGAATATCATTCCATTTGTTTGTGTTACCTTCAGTTTCTTCCATCGGTGTTTTATAGTTTTCAGAGTACAGGTCTTTCACCTTGGTAATTTTATTTTTGGCGCGATGATAAGTGGGCGAGATGGGATTATTTTATTAATTTCTCTTTCTGCTACTTAATTTTTAGCGTATAGAAATGCAACAGATTTGTGTATATTGATTTTGTACCCTGCAGCCTTACTGAATTTATTTATCAGTTCTGCTGGTTTTTTGGTGGAGTCTTGAGAGTTTTGTATATAGAGTATCATGACATCTGCAAATAGTGACAGTTTTACTTTTTTTTTTTAGGAGTTTATAATTTTATTGAACATTTTTGAAATATTTATTTATTTATTTATTTATTTATTTATTTATTTATTTATTTAAAACGAACATCCAAGTTAGTTAGCATACAGTGCAGCGATGATTTCAGGGGTAGATTCTTTGATGCCCCTTCAGGTTTACTTCTTCCTTACCAATTTGGAGGCCTTTTATTTCTTTGTGTTGTCTGATTGCTGTGGCCAGAACTTCTAGTACCGTGTTGAATAAAAGTGGGTGAGAGTGGACATCCTGGTCTCATTGCTGACCTTAAAGGGAAGCTCTCAGTTTTTCCCCATTCAATATAATGCTAGTTGTGGGCTTTTACTCATCAAAGATCTTTATTATCTTGAGGTATGTGCCCTGTAAACCTGTTTTTTGAGGTTTTTTTTTTTTTATCATGAGTGGATGTCTACTTTGTCACATGCTTTTTCTGCATCTATTGAAATGATCGTATGGTTTTTACTTTTATTGATATGAGGTATCGTGTTGATTGATTTGGAAATATCAAGCCACCCTTGCATCACAGGGGTAAATCTCACTTGATTGTGGTGAATGACTTTATATATATATATATATATATATATATATATATGTACACATATATATACGTACATATATATGTATACATATATATATTTACATTTATTTTTGAGAGACAGAGAGCACAAGTGGGAGAGGGGCAGAGAGCAAACGAGACACAGAATCCGAGGCAGGCTCCAGGCTCTGAGCTGTCAGCACAGAGCCTGATGTGGGGGTCGGACTCCCAAACTGTGAGATCATGACCTAAACCGAAGTTGAGCATCTCATGGACTGAGCCACCCAGGTGCCCCTGTGGTGAATGATTTTTTTTAAAATGTGTTTTTGGATTTGGTTTTCTAATACTTTGTTGATTAATTTTGCATCTATGTTTATCAGATATTGGCCTCTGTTTTTGTTTTGTTTTTTGGTGTGATTTTATCTGGTTTTGATATCGGGGTAATGCTGGCCTCATAATACAAGTTTGAAAGCTTTCTTTTCTGTTTTTTAGAGAAGTTTGAGAAGAATGAGTATTAACTCATAGATGTTCAGTAGAATTCCCCCCAGGAAGCTGTCTGGTCCTGGACTTATCTTTGTTGGGAGTTTTTTTTGATTGCTGATACAATCATTATTGGTAATCAGTTCAAATTTTCTATTTTTCCTGCTTAAGTTTTAGTTGGTTATATGTTTCTAGGAATTGATTCATTTCTTCTAGGTTATCTAATTTGCTGGCATATAGTTTTTCCTAACATCCCTTATAATCTTTTGTGTTTCTGTGGTTTCAGGTGTTATTTATCCTCTTTCACTTCCAATGTTGTTTGAGTCCTTCCTCTTCTTTTTGATGAGTCTGGCTAAAGGTTTATCAATTTTGCTGATCTTTTCAAAGAACCAGTTCCTGGTTTCACTGATGTGACCTGTTGTTTTTGAAATTTCGGTTTTATTTTTGCTGTAATCTTTATCATTTCTTTCCTTTTACTCATTTTTGGTTTTGTTTTTTCTTTTTCTAGCTTTTTTTAGGTATAAGGTTAGGTGGTTTATTTGAGATTTTTGTTCTTGGTATAGAGCTATATCGCTTTTAACTTTCCTCTTAGAACAGCTTTTGCTGAATCCCAAAGATTTTGTGTTTTAATTTTCATTTGGCTCTGTATTTTTCTGTGTCCTCTTTGATTTATTGGTTGACCTACTCATTGTTCGGGAGCATGTTATTTAACCTCCATGTATAAATGTTCTTTATAGATTTTTTTCTTGTGGTTGATTTCTAATTTCAGTGCTGTGGTTGGAAGGGATGTATAGTAGGACTTCAATCTTTTTGAATTTGTTGAGATTTGTTTTGTGGGCAAACATTTGATCTGTTCTGGACCATGTTCCATATACATTTGAGAAGAACGCATACTTTGTTTTTTAGGGCTGGAATATTCTGAATATATCTCTTAGATCCATTTCTTCCAATGTGTCATTCAAAGCCACTGTTTTCTTGTTGGTTTTCTAGTTGGGTGATGTGTTCATTGATGTGAGTGGCATTTTGTTTCATTTTTTATTTTTAAATGCTTGAGTGAGATTGCATGAGTGGGGGAGGGTGCAGAGAGAGAGTCAAGAATTCCAAGCAGGCTCCATGCTGTCGGCACAGAGCCTACTGCGGGGCTCATGAACGGGGATCCAAAATCAAGAACTGGATGCTTAACTGATTGAATACCAGGCACTCCATGCAAGTGGGATTTTAAAGCCCCCTACTAGTATTGTATTACTATCTGGTACTACTTTTATGTTCGTTATTAGCTCTTAGCTGCTTTATGTGTTTGGGTGCTTCCATGTTGGGTGCACAGTTGTTCTATCCTTCTTTTTGACTGTTTACTTTATGACTTTATAGTGTCCTTCTTGTTTGTTGTTACAGTCTTTATTTTAAAGTGTATTTTGTGTCATGTAAGTATTGCTACTCCAGCTTTCTTTTTAACTCCCATTTGCATGGGAAATGCTTTTCCATCCCTTTACTTTCAATCCAAATGTGTATTTTTTGTGTAAAATGAGTCTCTTGTAGGCAGCCTATAGATGGGTCTTGCTTTTTTATCCACTCTGTTACTGTCTTTTGATTAGAGCATTCAGTCCATTTACATTTAAAGTAATTATTTATAGGTATGTACTTCTGCCCATTTTGTTACTTGTTTTATGGTTGCTTTTATAGTTCTTTTCCGTTCCTTTCTTCTCTTGATCTGTTCTCTCAGGGTTTTTTGGCTTTGTTTAGTGATATACTTGGATTCCTTTCTCTTTATTTTTTTGCATATCAGTAACTGGTTTTGGATGCATGGTTACCATTCAGTTTGTACATAACATCTTCTGCACATGGCTTTATATTAACTTCATGGTCACTTAAGTTTCAACACACCTTTACTTCTCTTCTTTCCACGGTTTAGGTATATGGTTGTCATACTTTACATCCTTTTATTTTCTAAATCCCTTGACTGATTTGTATAGATGTACTTAATCTTATTCTTTCTGTGTTCCCTAATTGTCTTACTCTTACTTAACGGTCTTTCCGTTCCACTCAAAGAGTGGAAATGACATTTCTTGTAGGGCTGGCTTAGTGGTCGTGAACTCCTTTAACTTTTATTTGCCCGAGAAACTCTTTCTTCCTCCTTCTATTCTGAATAATAGTCCTGCTGCCTAGAGTATTCTTGGCTGCAGATGTTTTTCCCTTCAGCACTTTGAATACATCCTGCCACTCCCTTCTGACCTGTAGAATTTCTGTTGAAAAATCAGCTTATAGCTTTCTGGGATTTCCCTTGTAGGTAACTGTTTTTCTTTTCTGTTGGTGCTTTTAAAATTCTCTCATCACTTCTTGTTGCCATTTTAATTACTGTTTGTCTCGGTATGGATCTGACTGGGTTGTTTTTTTGAGGGGGAGGGTGTTCTCTGTGTCTCTTTGATCCGGATTTCTGTTTCTTTCCCCAGATTTGCAACAGTTTCCAGCTGTTGTTTTTTCAAACATATCCTGTGACCCCTTTTCTCTCTTCTCCTTCTGAGACATTGTGCTTGATGGTGTCACTGAGTTCTCTATGTCTGTTTTTAGTTTTTATTATTGTTTCTCTCTCTGCTGTTAAGCTTGATTGCTTTCCATTACTCTGTCCTCTGATTTGCTGTTCCGTTTCTTGTGTTCCCTCTTGTCTCCTATTAATTCCATCTAGTGCATGTTTAATTTCAGTTACTGAGTTCTTCATCTCTGATTGGTTCTTTCTGATGTTTACTTTCTTTGTGAAGTGTATCCCACTCTTAAGTCCAGTGAGTATCCTTATGACCATTCCTTTAAATTCTCTTTGAGGTGGGGGGTGCCTGCGTGGCTCAGTCGGTTACGTGTCCGACTTCGGCTCAGGTCATGATCTCGCGGTCCGTGAGTTCGAGCCCCGCGTCGGGCTCTGTGCTGACAGCTCAGAGCCTGGAGCCTGTTTCGGATTCTGTGTCTCCCTCTCTCTCTGACCCTCCCCTCTTCATGCTCTGTCTCTCTCTGTCTCAAAAAGAAATAAACGTTAAAAAAAATTTAAAAAAAATTCTCTTTGAGGTGTATTACTTATCTACGTTTCATTTAGGTTTCTTGCTGTGATCTTTGTCCTCTTCTTTCATTTAGGGCATATTCCTCTGTCCCATATTCATTCTGTCTAAGTCCCTGTGTCTGAGCCGCTTTTCCCTGTATCCCAGTCTTCTGCAACGACTGTCTTTGCTTTTTGTGGGTGTGGTTTGGTGCCTGTGTTATTAGCGAGGCACTCTGGCGCCACGTCGGGCTTGACTCAGACCAAAGCATTTGCCATAGATGTAGTTGCTCCTGTCTGCTTGGTGCTTTCCTGCTGTCCTCTGGAAGGCTTTTGTTGGTGGGTGGGGCCTGCATCCAGACCCGCCCCAGGCCCTTCCTGGGGCTTCACCTGGGCTCACGTTTGTGGTTTTCTTCCCTTTTCTCAGGGGCAGGAGTCACTTTGGAGCGGTGCCGGCCCCTGTGAAGGCTGCTTAAACACTGTCAGGCCTGTGGCACTGCTTTGGATTTGCTCTGGCTAAAGGCACATAGTTCGGGGGCAGGTCCACAGGAGAATGTGGCGGCAGGGTGTGTGTGTGGCCAGCAAGGTGTACGTTGGGACTCGCAGCCCTCTCGGATGAGGCGGGCCTGGGTGGAGGGCCTGATCTGCACACGGGTGTGCCCAGGCAGGGAGTGTGGTGGTAGCGTGATTCGTGCGGGTCTTCTGTGACAGCAGACGTGGACCAGACGCCTGTCTGGAAGGGCTGTGTCCATAGGAAAATGCAGTTGGGGCATGATATTAACCCGCTAGGTGGTTTTGAGCTTGTTTTTGTAGGTGTTCAGTGTGTCTCTGCTGGGGGCCAGGGGACGGAAATGACATCGGTCAGTTCTTTTGTTCCTAGAAAAGTCTCCTGATGATCCCTGCCCCTCTAGCGCATGCTCTGAGATTAACAAATCTCTCCCCAGTATCCCCCAGGAGGTTTTGAAACTGGTGCTTCTCTGCTGTAACTCCATGGGACTGTTTTTGTGCTATCTCTGGAAGGATGGGGACCGGTTCTTGCCTTTCTGGCTCTCCCAGAGCCGAGCCCACTGAGTGTGAAAGTTCCAGGTGTTGAAGCCCTACTGACTGTAAGGACTTGGGAAGTTTGGCATCTCTGATTTTCAGTGCCAGATGTTCTGGGGATTTGTCTCTGCCCCTCCTACCCTCTTAGACCTACCCTCTTCAGTATGGCCTCTTGTCTACATTGAGATGTGGGCAGTCTGTTCTGCCAGTCTTCAGGTCATTTTCCGGGCTATTTATATGGATGTGAGTGTCATCTGGGTGTGTCAGTGGGACAGTGTGAGCTCAGGGTACTCCTACCTTGCCATTTTCCCAGGGAGTCCCAGGATCATCTCCTTTTTAGCTTAGTCCATTGATTTGGGTCTTTAATTGTATCTGAAAATCCCTTTACCGTTACTGTGTAATGTAATGCAGTCATGGGGATAACACCCAGAGGTGGAGATCCTGGTATGTGTTGTTGAATGTTGCATATCACAGGTGTATATACTTTTTTATTTTACCAAGACGTCCTGATTTTGTGTGAAATGATTTCCAATTCCATACACTAGGTGTTTATAGAAATTTTTAGATGTATTTGACTGTTCTTTTATTCTAGGATGAAGCATCAATCCCCAACACGCTATGCCAGTGTCAAAACACTGATTTTTAAAGCCTCTAGTTCAAAGTGAAAAGTGTACTTTATGAAAATATTATGTTCAAATGAGGCATCAGTTAGGCATATAGATAAACACGGCCGCCGCCTGGATTGTGGGATAGGATTGCAGCCCGGCCCTGAGAATGCAGTATCTGTGAACGAAACCACAAGTGGGTCAGTCAGTATAGAGAGAGGAATTTATATGTCACAATTAGAAAGGATGGCGGGGACATTAACGTCAACAGCAGTAGGGCAAACAAGGGGAAACAGGAAGAAGGTATCCGTCCTTGCCTCATTCTTGGTCTCTGAAATTCAATGTTCTTTTCGTGAAACTTGGCTATTTGATCCACGTCAGTTAATTCAGTTCCTATATTTGTAAACAGGATGTCAACAGGTTTAATCTTCAATGCAATGATGCTTGATTGGTAATATGATCATCTCGGGTAGTGGTTTGTGACGAACTCTCGAGACCAAGTCTGAGCTCCTCTCAACACGACATCCATTAGTAACAACTTTTTGTGGCCCTGGAGGGAGGAGTAGGAGCAGTGGTAATCACACACATTTACCATCTCATCCAGATATCCTGTGGTTACCTTGACGGTTAGTTCAAAACAGTGGATTACTACCTCGTTCACCTGTGTCTGAGATAGTGAATCCCTGCATGGATAACCTGGCAGATCCCCGGTGCATCCTACACTCTTTTTCCTTGTTGACTCCCTCTGTGTGCTTCCCACCCCCACCATTTGGGCTCTGGCCCTCTAATTTAGTGCAGCGGTCAGAGCTTGGGTTTGATTGAAAAAAGAAAATGTTCATTGAATATAGTTTCCATTAAATTTCAGTTAATGGACTCTGTCGTGAGAGATCTCCACGTCACTTTCGATTAAGTGCATTCAAGTGACGAGAAAAATGGCTCCAGTAAGTCCAATGTTGATACAACGGTTCTAAAGATATTAGATACTCTGTTTCCTTCCATTTTGTTTTTTTCCCCTTTTTTTTTTGTAGGCTTCGTATGCCTCAAGTCCTTGAGGTGGTTAAGAATCGACTGATTATGAGGAATGGAAAGAGGGCAAATGGGGCTGAAGTACAGAGAGTGAGGAGAGAGTTCAAAGATGTGTGATCGTCAGGTTTTCAGTAGGAAGTAACGTGATCATATCTGGGTTTTCAGACATTGCTCTGGTTACTGCAGTATGAGGATGAAGTAGGGAACAGAGATACTTTTGAAAAGAGATACCGCCACAATACTGGCAAGAGACACGTATTCTATCTTGATAAGGTGCCGTGGGAACCGCAACAAAGCACTCTGAAAAGTTAGAAGCAGGCACTTGAATGCTCTTGCGGAACTGATGTCTGAGGAAGGATGCCTACCATGGGAGCGCGCCTTGATGCTCTTTTGGCTGATTTAAACAAGCGTAGGCAACGGTTTCAAGTAGACGAAATAGTACGGATAAGGATACGAAGCCAGAAAGTGCATGTTCCATTGTGGAACCCTGGTCTTTTATGCAATGACCATACATTTGCATGTTATTTTGAAAACAATAGCGAGCCGGCTTAAAGTCTGTGCTCATGTAACTTAATATGGATAGTATTTCAAATTTCACATTTACTCGTACTGCTCTGACAAAATAGCAACAACATGTACAAAAGTCTTGTATATTATTAAGTGATATTTAAATGTACGGTGTAATTGTTTTAATCATTCATTAGCAGTAGTAGTAATCAACCGTAATAAGCCTTTCATTACTGTGACTCTTTTTAAGAATAAAACATTTAATTACCAATGAGTCCTTCATAAAGTATATCTCTGGATTCTCTTACACGTATCATTGTACTTTCATTATTGCCTGTTACCGTTTGAAGTACATTTGGGTTAGGGAAAAAATAAGATTAGTAACCTTGAAGTTTGAATGGGTTTACTTTAATTTGAAAGCATACAAAAATTATGCATAAAAGTGATTTTCTCAAAATGAAAAAGACAAAGTCATTTTGTGGTCTCAAAGCAATACTAATTACTAGAATACAAATTATTTCTTATTAGCTTATTAGACCAAAAATCTGTGTCTGTGTAATTCTGTTCATTGCAGAAATTAGGCAATAAGATTTTCTCCACATTGCACACATGAACAAATGATCAGTGATTGTACTGTTTTCACTTTGAAATCAAATTCACAACTGAGAAGCCGTGTCTTCTCAAGATAGATGTATTGTGATGTACTTGAGATTTTCAAAAAGTTTTCTGTGTTCGTTTTTACGTTTGAAGTATACGACACGCTGGGAGAAAGGATGGATAGTCTAGCATGGAAAGCATGGCTGCAGTGATGCCCCAGGAGAATATTGAGACTGCAGATATAAAGATGCCTACAAGAGCAAGAATCATGATAGACCATGAAAACGCATAAAGACAGAGCTTAGTATGTTTTCCAGGAAGGCTACGCATTTGGAAGCAGATATTTATTTATGTAATTTATTATTTATATTATTGAAGAATAATTGACATACAGTCTTATGTTTTAGATGTAAAATATATTGATTCCAAATTCTATGCATTAATCAGTTCTCACCATGATAAACGTAGTCCCCATCTGTTCCAATACAACATTATTACAATATTATTGACTGTATTCCTTATGCTCTACTTTTCATCTCCACGACTTACTTATTTAATAGCCGGAAATGTATACCTCTTAATCCCCTTTATCTTTATTGCCCCTTAGTCCCTCCCCATCTCTACTCTGGCAACAATTAGTTCTCTGTATTTAAGAGTTGGTGTTTTAAGTCCCCCCCCCCCACCCAGATTTCATATATAAGCGAAATCACACGGTATTTGTCTTTGACTAATTTCACTTAATACCTTCTTTGTCCATTCACGTTGCTGGAAATGGCAAGATCTCATTGTTTTTTATAGCTGAGCAATATTCCAGCGTGTGTGTGGGCGTTCATCTGTTGACTGACACTTGGGTTGCTTCCGTTTCTCCGTTACTGTAAATCATGCTGCAGTAAACATAGTGGTAACATGCATCTTTTTGAATTGTTTTTGAATGGTGTTTTGAAATCTTTTTGAATTGTGTTTGGGTTTTTTGTTTTTTTGTAAACACCCAGTAGTGGAATTACTAGATCATATCGCATTTCTATTTTTAATTTTTTGGGAGACTTTCCTGCTGTTTTCCACAGTGGCTGCACCAATTTACATTCCCGCCAGAAGTGCAGGAGGGTTCTTTTCTCCACATCCTCACCAACACTTGTTATTTCTTTTTAATTTTTATTTATTTTAGAGAATGGGGTTTGGGGAAGAGGGAGAGAATTCTAAGCTTAGTGCAGAGCCCAACATGGGGCTCGATCCCATGACCCTGGGATCATGACCTGAGACAAAAATCAGGAGTCACTCAACGGAGCCACCCAGGTGCCCCAACACTTCTTTCTTCTTTTTTTTTTTTTTTGGAAAAAAACCCTTAATTTTTTAAATTCAAGTTAGTTAACAGTGTGGTATTGATTTCAGAAGTAGAACCCAGTGATTCATCACTTACACATAACACCCAGTGCTCATCCTAACAAGTGCCCTCCTATTTATTTTTTGATACAAACTATTCTGACGGGTATAAGGTGATATCTTACTGTGATTTTGATTTGTGTTTCCCTGATGATGAGTGATGTTGAGCACCTCTTTGTGTGTCTGTTGGCCCTCTTTATGTCTTTGGAAAAAATGTCTGTTTAGGTCCTTTGCCCATTTTATTTATTTATTTTATTTATGTATTTTGAAACAAAAATAAAACGTGCCTGTTGTCAGGTGATAGTGATGTTTACAGAGTGATGTGATCCAACCAAGTGACCTTCATGCAGCATAAATTTGTGTACCATCTCATGTGGCTCCTTATAGACCCAGCTTGGTTCTTGTCCCAGGTCTCCTCTTAGAGTTGCACCTGATTTTATTCCATTTTCGTCCAGATCCACTGGGGGATGGGACAATTCTGCTTCTGTTTCTTGGCTGGGAACTACTTGATCCTGGAAGTCTTGAGAGGACATGGCGAGGGACGGTCCATCTCACACACCACGATGGTGGATAAAAGGAAGAGGAGCTCTGCCCCTTTGTAAAGATCAGATTGTTTGTTTTTGGTGTTGAGTTATAGGGGTTCTTTATACATTTTGGAGATTAATCTCTTACCGCATATGCTACTTGCAAATACCATCTTCCGTTCATTTGGTTGCCTTTTTGTTTTCTGATGGTTTCCTTTCCCGTGCAGAAGCTTTTCACTGTGGTGTAGTTCACATAGGTTATTTTCTACCCAGTGCCCACGGAGACCATTGTCCGGGAGATTACTTCCTATGTTTTCTGTTACGAGTTTTATGGTTTCAGGTCTCACATTTAGGTCTTTCATCCATTTTCAGTTTATTTTTGTCTATGATGTAGGAAAGTGGCCTTATTCATATTTTGTATATGATGTAAGAAATTTTGATTCTTATGCACGTTAGCCATCTAGTTTTGCCAACGCCATTTATTGGAAAGACCACCTTTTCCCCATTGTGTATATATTTTTTGCTTCCTTTGGTGTGTATTAAATAACCATGTACGTGTGGGTTTGTTACTGGACTCTCTATTTTCTTCCATTGATCTCTGTGTGTATCTTTGTGCCAGTACCATACTGTTTGGATTACTACTGCTTTCCAGTGTAGTTTGAAATCTGGAATTGTGATACCTCCAGTTTTGTTCTGTTTCAGGATTGCTTTGGCTATTTGAGGTCCTTTGTGGTTCCATACAAATTTTAGGATTATTTGTTCTACTTCGTGGAAAATGCTATTGGTACTTTGATAGGGCTTTCGTTGAACCTGTAGATTGCTTTGAGTAGGATGGATATCTTAATGATATTAATTCTTCCCATCCATGAGCAAGGTATATTTTTCCATTTGTGTATGTCATCTTCAGTTTCTTTCATCAGTGTCTTCTAGTTTTCAGAGTACAAGTCTTTGACCTCCTTGATTAAGTTTACTCAGATTCTTTTTGGTGCAGTTGTAAGTGGGATTGTTTTCTTAATTTCTCTTTCTGCTGCTTTCTTATTAGTATATAAGAATGCAACAGATTTCTGTATATTAATCTTGTATACTACAGCTTTACTGAACTCATTCATCAGTCCCAATAGTTTTTGGGTGGAGTCTTTGAGGTTTTCTGTGTATAGTATCATGCCATCTACAAATAGTGATAGTTTTCATTCCTCCTTACAAATTTGGAGGTCTTTTCTTTTTCTTGTCTGATTGATGCAGCTAGGACTTCCAATACTACGTGGAATAAAAGTTTTGCAAGTGGACATCTTTTGTCTTATTCCTGATCTGAGAGGAAAATCTCTGTTTTTCACTGTTGAGTATGAGGATAGTTGGGGGTTTTTCATGTATGGCCTTTATTGTCTTGAGATATGTTCCCTCTAAACCTACTTTCTTGAGAATTTTGATCATGAACAAATATTTTGTGGATTGCTTTTTCTGCATCTATAGAGATGATCTCATGGTTTTAATCTTTCCTCTTGTTAATATGATGTATCACATTGATCTGCGAATATTGAACCACCACACATCTCGCGGAACATAATTAAATTTTTGCAGGGTTTAAGATTCTTCTCAAGATCTGTTGCATGACCCATTGAGCACTTATCCATACATATAAAAAGCAGAAAGGGATAAAGGGAATAACTATATGTTATATTCCAACTATGGGTGCTAAATACTGTGCTAGATTATTTTCATGCCTTATCTTCTATACCCATATTAATAAGATCTTTTCATTTTATATGGCATGAAGTTCAGCAATGGTAAGATGTCTGATGTTTTACATTTAGTAAGTTATAAACCTAGGCAGAACTTACACATAGTGTTGACACTTGAATGATATGGATTTGAACTGTGTGGGTCCACTTATTGAAAGATTCTTTCATAAAAACAGAACAGTATCATAAATGGCTTTTATGATTTTCTTAATCTTTTCTAGCTTCCATTATTCTAAGAATATGATATACAATGCCTATAACATACAAAATGTATGTTAATCTACTATTTGTGCTATTGGTATGGTTTGAGGGCAACAGTAGGCTATTGGTGGTTAAGTTTTTGGGAAATCAAAAGTTATGCACAGAGTTTAGATTGTGTGGGGGTCCAGTCTCTCTAGCCTACACATTGTTCAGGAGTCAACTGTATTTGATCTCAAATTTCAGGTACTTTTTATTATACCAGACCCTTTGTAGGACAAATGGGTTATACTACCCTATGACAGAGAATAATAAAATGCATGCCTTGGTTGTACCAATGAGCCTTTGGAAATGTAACCCAGTTTCTTATATATATTTTTTGATTTTTTGTAATATTTCCTCACATTGAAAATCTGAAAGTGCCTTTTTGGGTCTTTTATTCTCCCAACACCTCTGGAATGAGAAAGGCAATGATTTCTCGACAATTCGCCTCTTTGGTCCCAAGTTTTTATTTTTTTATTTTTTATTAAAAAAAATTGTTTTACGTTTGTTTTTGATAGAGAGCACAAGTGGGGGAGGGGCAGAGGGAGAAGGAAACACAGAATCGGAAGCAGGCTCCAGGCTCCGAGCTGTCAGCACAGAGCCTGACGCAGGGCTCAGACCCGCAAAGTGCTAGACCATGACCTGAGCCGAAGTCGGACGCTCAACCAACAGAGCCACCCAGGCGCCCCAGGTCCCAAGTTTTTAGAAAAGGCTGTCTCGTATAGTCATTTGTCAAACCTAATTGGTACCTGATGGATTAATAATCGTATTTTACTGTCTTAAGCAGCCAGAATCTTAGTGTACTACAGGCCTAAATGCCAATGTAATAGACTCTTGAAATTCATTTGCTGACAATTTTGGACCTTATATCTAATCTTGTGTATTTGACAGGTGTATTCTTTTTGTGCTTAACATTTAACTCATAAAATCTGCATTTCCTTTGTGAATTATCAATGAATCACTAAAAAGAATAAAAATTCTCAAATTCTTAAACTTAGTGTCGCTAATAAGCGATAATAAATAAGTGATAGTGGAGGTAATTTATTTTAATATATGTAGCAAAGTATGGCTTTTGACAAATGACATCACTCAATGGCAATGAAATACCTCTAATAAACTTATATTTTATTTAAAGTAAAAATTGAAAAAAATCTCAGTATGTTTTTTTGTTTGTTTGTTTATTTTAGAGAGAGATCACGAGTGGGGAGAGGGGCAGAGGGAGAGAGAGAATCTGAAGCAGGCTCCACGCTTAGCACAGAGCCTGAACATGAGGCTTGATCCATGACCCTGGGATCATGACTTGAGCTGAAGTCCGGAGTCAGACACTCAACCTACTGAGCCATCCATGGGCCCCAACATTTCAGTATGTTTAAATGTGTATTTGGCTTCTACAGCATAGCAGTAAATTTTCTTTATTTTTATTTTTATTTTTGAGAGAGAGAGAGTGAGTGAGCATGCACAATCAGGAGAGGGGCACAGAGAGAGAGAGAGAGAAAGAAAGGGAGACACAGAACCTGAAGCAGGCTCCAGGCTCCAAGCTATCAGCACAGAGCCTGATGCGGGGCATGAACCGTGAGATCGTGACCTGAGCGAAGTCAAAGGCTTAACCAACTGAGCCACCCAGGTGCCCCAGTAAATTTTCTTTCTTAAACTGTAGTAGATATTTTAAGGGATGCAATTGGGAAGACCTCTGATTGCTCGAAAGGTATTCTTTTATGATTAGAATAATCTGATATAAAAATGCCCTAATCAGTACTTATTATCATGGAAGTGGCAAAGGTTGGGCCAAGATTTAATTTTAGTCCAGTGTAGTGAATAGCTTTATTTATTGATATTTATTTTTTAGGATTCATTTAGTTTTTCCTATGTTAAATTTGTGAAACATTTGGAATGTCAGCTGTTGATTTCAATTATGAAAGTCCATTATTTTGATATGGTCCCTGAAGTTCAGTTATATTAGCTACTGAAATGCCTGGCTCAGTACTCCGTTATTGTCAGGATGTAATAGTTTTCGGTGTCAGAGCATCATGGTGCGTGGGCGTGCACAAAGGTAGCGAGGTAGAGACCATGAAAACACTTGACCTGTACTTGAAGATGGCGTTTTCGGATTGTGCACTTGTCTACATCTAATTAATTTAGGTCTAGCTCTGGTGCTTCTTTTCAGTCCACGAGGGTACCAGCTATAGCTCTGTAATCAGAATTCACTAAATGACAACTCGCTGCCGGCCACAGACCATGTGTTTCTTACTGTGCGTCATGCGAAAATACAACCCAGTCCTCAGGCAGAGTAAAATTCTGGATTAAGGATTTCATTTCCAAGGCAAGATCCATTCACCGTGGAGGCTGCCTCAGTTCTCTATTCAGGGAACAGTTGGCTTGTCCCTATAATTACAATAACAATGTGCTAGGCACTAAGAGTGTAAAGAAATGACTTTGACCCATTGTTTTTTTGGTTGTTTGTTTTTTTTTTTTTTTTTTTTTTTTTTTTGCTCTCCTTTATGTTTAATTCAGAATTATGGAATTTTGAGAACAGGAAATCACTAATCTCCATATTTACTGTTGTAAACTCCTGAAAACTCAAAATAACCAGTGAAAAAACAACTTAAATAATGTCTTTGATACATATGTGCAAACTTAAAAAAAAATATGTCAGTATTTTTTGCACCTTAAAATAAATGTCCACTTGGGGCGCCTGGGTGGCTCCGTCGGTTGAGCGTCCGACTTCGGCTCAGGTCATGATCTCACGGTTTCGGGGGTTCAAGCCCCACGTCAGGCCCTGTACCGACAGCTCAGGGCTTGGAGCCTGCTTTGGATTCTGTGTCTCCCTCTCTCTCTGCCCCTAACCCACTTGCATTCTGTCTCTGTCTCTGTCAGAAATAAACAGGGGCGCCTGGGTGGCGCAGTCGGTTAAGCGTCCGACTTCAGCCAGGTCACGATCTCGCGGTCCCGGAGTTCGAGCCCCGCGTCAGGCTCTGGGCTGATGGCTCAGAGCCTGGAGCCTGTTTCCGATTCCGTGTCTCCCTCTCTCTCTCTGCCCCTCCCCCGTTCATGCTCTGTCTCTCTCGGTCCCAAAAATAAATAAACATTGAAAAAAAAATTTTTTTTAAAAATAAACATTAAAAAAAATTTTTTTTAAATAAAAAAATGTGCACAAATTATTATTTTCATTATTTTTTTTTAAAGATGTCACTCTATCATTTCTAGTGACTAGAAATCAATACTGTAGTAATGATTTCAGGCCTCACATTACTATGCAAGTGTAAGTCAGTGTTTTACAGGAGAAGTAATTCATAAAATTCTGCTTCAGGTCATTGTTTCACTGTCCCCCTTCCAACTCCATTCAAGATTTATGTAGGCATACAGTTTCTCTTGCTGTCTGGCTCTGTATCCTTCATTAAAATTTAGTACGGATTTCAAAGTGTGTCCCATGAAAATCATAGTGTGGTACTTGAGGATATTTCAATTCATGAGTATGGTTGGGAAAAGAGTGTGAAGTTGTTCGAAGTAATGATCTGGCAGATTTAGATTTCCATGATAAATACATCCTAATCAAAAGAGCTTAACAATTTTAGCTTAATCCTCATAAGTTATGATAGCAAATGTGGCAATGGAGAATAGGTGAATTCTCTATCTAGAAACTACGTTGTAAATCCTACACCAAAAAAAAAGATACCCGAGTTATAAGAGAATTTATATGGAAAATTTCAGGTATTTCTCTCATTTCCATGAGAACATTCTCAAAAAGAAGTATGTCTCCTTTAATATAAATTCTAAATTTCCTGTTTATATCATGAACCAATGAGACTAAGGTCACAGCCAAATGTATTTGGATTTATAAATCAATATTAAACTTGATAAAAGAACTGATGTTTATAGAAAGCTGTAGCTACGAGGAACGTCTGGGTAGCTCAGTGGGTTAAGCATCCGACTTCAGCCCAGGTCATGATCTCACGGTCTGTGGGTTTGAGCCCCACATCGGGCTTTGTGCTGACAGCTCAGAGCCTGGAGCCTGCTTCAGATTCTGTCCCTCTGTCTCTGCCCCTCTCCCACTCACACTCTGTCTGTTTCTCTCTCAAAAAATAAACATGAAAAAAAAAAAAAGCTGTAGCTACCAAACCAGAATTCCTTGGCCTACTTATTTAATAAAAATGTTTTTTAATGTTTGTTTTTAAGAGAGAGAGACAGCGTGCGAGCTGGGGAGGAACAGAGACAGGGAGACAGAATCCAAAGCAGGCTCCAGGCTCTGAGCTGTCAGCACAGAGCCTGAGGTGAGGCTCAAACCCATAAGCAGGAAGATCATGACCTGAGCCGAAGTCGGTCGCCTGACCAACTGAGGCACCCAGGTGCCCCTGACCTACTTATTTTTAAGTGCATGTCATGGTAATATTAATTTGCCATTGATAGTTCTTTTTAAATGTTTACCAATATTACAAATTGGTTTCTGTGTGTGTTGAATGTTGTGAGTCCTATACAGATGTATTCACTTCTTACTCATATTTTTATCTGGTGCTTTCTGGATGAATTTAGAGTATGAACTAAGCTTAAATATCAAACAATTTTAAATATGTCCATGACCAGAGAAATGGCCAGATTCAAAGCTTGTCTGTGTCTAGACTGTGAATGCAGTTTGAGTTGATTCAGAAAGTTACTGATAATTTCTGTATTTCAAGATACATTGAGAGTCAGGAATTTTATTTAAAATTTTCTTCACGATCTGTGAGTGGTAAGGGGATGAGAAGGGCAGGACTAGCGTTGGGGTTTTGTCCCCCTCGCCACCATCCTGTGGCCGGGAGCTGCCGGTGACCAGCTGGGGTCCTGCCTGTCGCCTCCCCTTGTCAATTTCGATACTGCTACCCCTTACGTGCGAACATAAAAAGAAAAACACTTCCCTGCATGGTTCCTCACCCTTCCTCGTGGAGGGGGACGTGCTGACTGGGGCAGATAAATGAGCACCTGAACCTGGGACTAGCTCCTCGGAGTCCCTGACTCTGCAGAGAACCCCCCTCCCCATAACCTGAGAGGTTGGCGCGCGCCCTGCCGTATCCCAGTGCCTGGAATCCGGGCTGCAGCCTGGGAATGTTGGAGATGCATGTCAGCGCTTCCCTGTCCTACCCCTGTCCCGGCGGGGCCACGTTCAAGCTGTGCGGTGGTGGGTAGGGGTGCGTTATGTTCATTTGTATCAAAAATAAGTGACCGTGTGCAAAAGAATCAGGAATTTTAAAGTTAAGTTTAATTTCCATATGGAGAAAAACATTGGATTTTGTATTTTTATAGGTGGTAGCTAAGAACCATGTTTAAGGTCACTTGGCCATTTAAGAATGATAACGCTGTTACCACTAATACTGTTATTATTCATGCTACCACGTATTAAACACTATTCTGTGTCAGGCACTGTCCTGGACATATTGATGCATTTCAGAATACCTTTTAGAGATCTAAGATATAAATGGTCTTATTGTCGTTTTTCAGATGTGGCCATTGGGATTCAGTAAATTGCCCCAAGTCATATAGCAATAAAATGAGCGAACCAGTCTTTAAACTTAAATCTCTTGTGATAACATCTGATCTAGAGGGAATTTTCACAGACCTTTAGCAAATGCTCATTGCTCTAAGAGCAAATATTGAGAGAGATATTTTACAGTAGTTTTAGGAAAGTGGTGACTGTATAGAGGAAGGCTCTCAAAAGTTTGTGAGATGATTCATGGTGTCTTTGTCCAAGGACTAGGATACACACGTGCAAGGCAAAGGACGCACAGGCTTTAAGAACATTGCCTAACGTGTAGATGGGCATTGAGTGGTGACACCAGACTTCATACTGTTCTGAGAACTATTGGAGATAACTGTCTACCAACGTACCCAATATCTTTTAAAGGAAGGCGATATATTTGAGACCCTACAATGATCACCCACAGTGCCCTAAGTAAAAATTATGAGACACATGATAAAAGAAAATGTTACACTACTTTTAAAAACACAGTTAAGAGAAAGAGACCCAGAGATGACCCAGATATTAGAATAAGCGGGTAAGGATGTTAAAGGAAAAGATCATAATGTATGACTGGGTGGAGAATCTTAGCAGTGAAAAGGAAAATATACAAAAGAACCAAATGGAAAATAGGGTATTGAAAATAATAGTATCTAAAATGCTAAATCACTGGAGAGACTTAACAACTGTAGACTACAGAAAAAAGAAGTGAACTTGAATATTGGTCAGTAGAAATTATCCAATTTTTAAAAACAGAAGATTTAGAAGAAATGGATAGAAACTCACTGATTTGGGGGGGGGCAATATATAGTGGCCTAATTATATATAATGTGGGCAGAAAGAATATTTGAACAAATACTGGCCAGAAATTTCCAAAGTTAAAAAATAAATCCGTCTGATCAAGAAAACAAATTACATACACTGGAATAACAGTATGTGTGATGGCTGACTTCTTGCCAAAAAGAACGGAGGTCAGAAGACAGTGAAATCTTTTATTTTATGATTTTTTAAATGTTTATTTTTGAGAGAGAGAAAGAGACTGCACGTGTGTGTCAGCGGAGGAGGAGCAGAGAGAGAGGGAGGACAGAGGGTCCCAAGCTGGTTCTGCACTGAGAGCAGAGAGCCCCGATGTGGGGCTTGAACTCACACACCATGAGATCATGACCTGAGTTGAAGTCAGACGCTCAACCAAGTGAACCATCCAGGCACCCTGACAGTGAAATCTTCCAATACTGAAGGCAGGGAGAGAGGATTCCCTGTTAAGCTAGAATTTGCTATCCACTGGAAATGCCCTTTGAAATAAGAGAGAAATTGGAACATTGTTGGATAAATAAAATTGTAGAGAAATGTGAAAGGAAATGACACCACCAAACAGTAACTAAGATCTACAGGAAGGAGTGAAGGTCACCAGAAAAAGTAGATCTGTACGGATATGGAAAAAGCATTATTTAAAAAAAAATTTTTTAAGATGATTGTTTCTTCAAAGCAAAAATAATAACCTTATATTGTAGCATTTATTGCATGTGTAATGTAAATACGGCAACAATAACACCAAAAATGTGGCATATGAAATTTTCCTGTTGTGACATTATAAATTCTTTTTTTAAAAGTCACTTATTTTGAGAGAGAGAAAGAGAATGTGAGTGGGGGAGGGGCAGAGAGAGAATCCCAAGTGGGGTCCACAGTGTCAGCAAGGAGCTCAATGTGGGGCTTGAACTCACAAACGTTGAGATCAAGACCTGAGTTAAATCAAGAGTCGAATGCGTAACTGACTGAGCCACCCAGGCACCCCTCCTATTGTGACATTCTAACGTTTATGTGAATTTGGACAACGTGAGCCCTAAGCGTACTGTAACATTTAGAGAAAACATTAAAAAACGACAAAGTCGGGGCGCCTAGGTGGCGCAGTCGGTTGGGCGTCCGACTTCAGCCAGGTCGCGATCTCGCGGTCCGTGAGTTTGAGCCCCGCGTCGGGCTCTGGGCTGATGGCTCGGAGCCTGGAGCCTGTTTCCGATTCTGTGTCTCCCTCTCTCTCTGCCCCTCCCCCGTTCATGCTCTGTCTCTCTCTGTCCCAAAAATAAATAAACATTGAAAAAAAAAAAATTAAAAAAAAAAAAGAAGAAAAAAAAACGACAAAGTGATTTAGTTTAAAATGCGACGGTGTGAAATAAGACTAAAAACATTTGATTAACTTGAAATATGGCACAAAAGAGCAGGGAAAAAAAACTACTAGAAAACAAATAGCAAGTTGGTATACTTAAGCCCATGAACGTGATTGCATCAAATATAAAACAACTGAGGAAACCAATTAAAGGCAGAGTTTGTAATAAAAGGAATATCAGTTGTCTAAATGAGCTAAAGATGGAACCTGTATATTGGCCCGTAGATTATTTATTTCTCCATCCAGGCTGAGACCAGTGAGCTTAAAAGATTACAGGCTCTAAACTCAGATTTTGAGTTATTTTTTGAATAGCCTAAATAAGCATTTTTTTTTTTTTGGTAATGGAGGGCCTTCCTCCTTTGCATACCCTATGAAACCTCATCTGATAGGTTTTACTCTTATGGTATGACACTATAGTTCTAAGACCTCCAAGGTGCAATGACCTTTCAAAGCTGCCTGACCCAGAGACTCCTTGTTCTGCTGCTGATCAACATCTAGACGTGTAAGGTCTCTGTCTGATCCCCTTCTCTCCTGGTAGTTCCCTTCCCCTCCTCCCCTTTCTAACGGTTGCCCCCTTGCCATTGCCTCTGGCCCATCTCCTCCTGGGAGGAGCTTCCTTCCCATGCAGGCTTGTCCCCATGCCAGCCAATTTCTGGAGCAGTCGCCTAATCCCTTAACACCCACCATCATGTTCTCCGCAATAGATGAGCTTTATTTCTTTGTGTTTTAATTTTGAAATGCTTTTGATAATGTTGAGAGACCAATATAAAAAACCCACAGAGAGCCTTCATGAAAATTCTTCCAATTCTGCCCCTTTTCAGCATTTTACCCTATTTGTTCTACCTCCAGCTCGCTCTGTCGTGCTGTTTATGGTGTTTGAATACACACATGCAACTTGTCTCTGAATCATTTGAGAAGAAACTGTAACCACTAAAAATTTCAGTGTGCATTGCCTCAGAACAAGGGTACCACCTAACGTGCCCCATTAGTTACTCAAATTAAGACCGTGAAATTGATAGCACATTCTCACAATCTGTGAATGAAGGTCTCCTTTAGATTTTGCCAACTGCCTCCACAGTGTTTTACCTGAGTATAAGCCAACATTTTAAATACATTTAGTTGTCACATGCTTTTAGAGTTTTTCAACCCAGAGTAGTTCATGTGTCTCACACAGTTTTCAATATTTTACAGGCTTTGAGAGGTCAGGTCTTATAATTTTGTAGGATGCCCTTTGACCTGGGTCTATCCATTGTTTAATCATGGTAACACTCAGGCCACCCATTTTTTTTTCAGAAATGATAGTGAACTTTTCTGGGTGAGTTACATAATTAAAATTTATTCATGTATTTATTAGTGTAAGTATGGAAACCTAGATTGATAACTTGTTCCACGGGCCATATCTACTAATATCATTATTTTATGTTGAAATTACTACCAGTCTGGCTAGGGGGGAGCCTTTGTGGCTGAATTTGATCTCCTTGAGAGCATTTCCATTATTTTCAGGAGCCACCAGATATTTCAAGTTCATCTTGTACGTTCTTTGCCTCAGGTCTGGAATCAGCGATTTTTCCAAGGCTGTCTGGTTCCTTTTGGTAGAGAACATAACAAAAACACCAAGAACTAGATGTGCTGATTACTACGGAAATGTTACTGCTCCTAGACCTTCCTTTTTTTTTTTTTTTAAATGTTTGCTTATGAGCGACAGAACATGAGTGGGGGAGGACCAGAGGGAGAGGGGGACAGAGGATCTGAAGTGGGCTCTGGGCTGACAGCAGAGAGCCCGATGTGGGGCTCGAACTCAAGAACTGGGAGATCATGTCCTAAGCCGAATCGGACACTTAACTGAGCCACCCAGGCACCCCTCCTACACCCTCTTAATAGAGCTAGGAAATATTTATGTATGTACATACAGACACACATGTGAACGGACGTCTGCATTTCTTAAAATTTTCAATGTTGCTTACCATCATAATAGAAGAGATTACATTGAAAACAATAGGATCTCTGTATATGCAAAACAAAACAAAGCTACTCGGGGTGCACTTTAACACACACTCTTGTTAAAAACTGTTAACAGAAAGTAGTAGTAATCTGAATTTGATTAACTGGATACATATAAACGATCCCTACAGCTCACATATAGAACATTTCCCTCAATTTGGGAATACTTGGGTGTCTACTCTTTTATTAAAATTTGTTCTGAAATCCATAACCAGTGTAGTAATAAGGAAGAATAAAAGACATACATAATAGAGTGGAAAAACAAAAACAATCTTTGTAAAGATGGCAGGATCGTTGATATTAAAAATTAAAGGATGCACCATAAAAAGGATTGAAATTAATATTTAGCTGGTTGGCAAGATACTGTGTCAGAATAGAAAACCAATTGTATTGGGGCTCAGTTAGTTAGCATCTGACTTCAGCTCAGGTCATGGTCTTGCCTTTTGTGAGTTCGAATCCTGCATTGGGCTCCTCGCAGGCAGTGTGGAGCCTGCTTCAGATTCCCTCTCTCTCTCCTCTCTCTCTGCCCCTTCCCTGTTTGCGCTTTCCGTCTCTCAAAAAAAAAACCAAAAAACAAAAAACAAAAAAAAAAACAAACTTAAAAAAATTGTATTTAATTATACCAACAAAAAGCAGTTGGAAAATGAAACTTAAGAAATCACATGCCACTGACAATAGTGTAAAAAAATAGGAACAAACTCAAAAGACATGTAAGATCTGTATATTGATCTGGGTGAGGGAAGTCATTGGTGAGATAAGACCTAAGTTAGTGGAGAATTCTACTGTATTCGTGGAAAAGAATATTTAAAACTGCTAAAGTGATGCCTGGGTGGCTCAGTTGGTTAAGTGTCTGACTTCAGCTTAGGTCATGATCTCACAGTTCATGAGTTCGAGCCCTGTGTCGGGCTCTGTGCTGACAGCTCAGAGTCTGGAGCCTGCTTTGGATTCTATGTCTCCCTCTTTCTGCCCCTCCCCCGCTCATGCTCACTGACGCTCTGTCTCTCAAAAATAGATAAGCGTTAGGAAAATTAAAAATGCTAAGATGTAAATTTTCCCACAAATTAAATCCATAGATTTAATGTAATTCCAGTCAAAATCACAAAAAGCTCATGGGTAGAGATTGACGAGGTGGTTTTAATGTTTATGTGAAAATGAAAGACCAAATGGCCAAAGCAATCTTGAAAAAAATTGTCCAAGGTTAATAGAATCACACTACCTGATTTCAGGATTTACCGTAAAGCCACATAATAAAGACAGTCTTGTGTTAGCCTAGGACTAGAGAACAAATTCATCCCAACTACATTCATATGTATGCAGTAAATTGATTTTTGATAAATGCATGGAGGTAATTCACAGGGGAAGGTTTAGATTTTCCAACAAATTATGCCAAAGTGAATGGATATTTATACAGAGAAATATGATGCTTGACCACTATCTTATACTAAGAAAAATTTTACTTATGACACATCAGAGATGTAACTTAAAAGCTAAAACTACAGATCTTACAGAAGAAAATGTAAGTATTCAACTTAATCTTTATGCTTATCAATCTTGACAAACTTGGTATTGACAAATATTTCCTAGGACTCAGAATGCATTAACCAGAATGAAAAATTGATAAATTGGACATCATCAAAATGAAATCCTTTTGTTCATCAAAAGTCAATATTCATAAATGAAAAAGACAGACCGTAGGCTGGGATGTAACATTTGTGTTAGATGTATCTGATGAAGGATGTATCTAGAATGTATAAAGAACTTCAAAAAGCCAGGAATAAGAAAACCTCATAAACTGACAAAAGATGTGAAATTTCATTTTACTGAAGAGAATCTGTACATGGTGCATAAGTATATGCAAATGTACGCAACATTATCAGACATTAGAGAGATGGGAATTAAACCCCCAATGAGAGGACTATGTGCCTTCTAAAATCACAAACATTAAAAAGACTTTGAAACCAAGCGTTGGCAAGGATGTGGAGAAATCGAAGTGCTCCTGTGTTTGTGGGATCGTACAAAGGGACGACTGTGTCGCAGTGTTTCTTGGTCGTTTCTCAAGAGACTAACTGTAGAGCTACTTTATGACCTATAATTCTGGTTACAGGAATTCGTCCAAGAGAAATGTAAAGTCTTAGAAAAGAGTTTGACAATAGTGAAAATTGAAAATAACCCAAATGTTTATTTGGTCGATGCGTTTTGACATGTTAGAGAGTCAAACAGTGGATGCTACTTAGCAATAAAAAACACTGGATGCATCTTAAAAACATTTTCTTGAACTGATGTAGACAGAAAATAGTACTTACTATAGGTACTTTTATATGAAGTTCAAGAACGCACCTAAGTCCTCTGTGGGTTAGAAAGGAGACCAGTTTGTGCGAAATCTGTCTTGATGGTGGTATTACATTCGTGATTGTGCACAGTTGCCAATAGTCTTTAAATATGCATTTTATTGTATGTATATTTCATGTCCATAAAGACGTTATGAAGCACTGTCTCAGTCAGTGTTGGTAGTAAGCAGATGGCTCAGCCAAAGAAAGAGATTCAAAGAGATTTTGATGAAGCGTGTGCAGGGTTAAGAAAACCACTACAAGCTAGTATATTAGCCCAGGACCACTCATGGCAATTACTAACACCGTAAGCACTAACCCAAGAATAAGGGGATGAGAGCCGTTTGGTTGAGGGACACAGCGAGTGTGAGATGACTACATGTAGACAAAATCGGAGGAAGATTTCTATAGCAGTATCCCTCCTTCACCCTGAACTCTGGCCAGTGATTGTCACACCCAAGCCAAGCCTGAAGTTCTCAAGGAAACATGTTGAATCAGTCCACATAGGTCAGTTTCTTTGGGCTCCGAGCACAATAAAGAGTAGTAGAGAAAGTACCCAGATGGGGAAACAGTAATTATCCTTTATGGACATAGATGGCAGGAAAGAGTCATTCTAATTAAGATGGTTTCACTCATTTGTTCTTTTGCTCGTTCACTAAAAAGCCCTTTACAGTGCATCTGCTGTGTGCCATGAACTGCTCTAGAGAAATAAGCAGATTTGGCTTCTGAGAAAAAAATTAGAGTGTCACATATTCAAGGTAGAAAAAGAAACTAAGAACAGATTAAAAATATAAATACTATTCAGTCCAAAAAGCTAATAGAGGAAGAAGTCGCTTCTAGAAAATTATGATGTGCACTGGGGATAATTATGGGATAAGGACAATACATTCTGTGTGTGTGTGTGTGTGTGTGTGTGTGTGTGTGTGTGTGTGTCTAAGGAATAACAACCACCTTAGTCCGATTAATTCACAGGAGCTACATAGCTATTGCCGACTGATCCGAGTAATTGGATTTTCCGAAGGCTACATTTAAAACATTCTACCCACATTAGTAAAAACTGTCCTGGAAAATACTTGGTTGAAGAGGTTAATAATGGCTTCTTATTTTTATCGGCTTAAGACAGATATCTTAGTAGACATATTTTACTAGTGTTTGTGAACACAAAAGCTTTCTGCTGGGTAACTTATCAGTGACAAATTTCACTTTTTCAGAAGCGTCTAATTCAGAAAATATTGCACGAGATTTATTCAGGCTGAAGTACTTTGGCCAAGATATCCTGACTTGTGAAATACAAATGCTTTATTGTCGTATATCCTTTTATTTATTATGAGGTACCTCGTTCCTAATGAGCAAGCCTCCTTCTTGTATCCTACCACCTCAGCAGTTAATACTATTTATAGAACTCCTCCTAAAACATACTGATGCCCGTTTTTAAAAGAAAAAAAATTCTCCTTTTCTATATGACCTTTGTATCATGACCTATGTGACTTATTGTGAAACCGGTTAAAAAGCGTGGCAGGATTCAGAGATGGATGTACAGGAAGGTGAAAAAGTTGCCTGGAGCGTATAATACTGTTGATGGTTGTGTTACCATGTAAACATTTCGTGCCAGATACAAGACGCTGTGGGCCAGTAACTATCCAGCTGTACAAGCAGATATTCCCATTTTCTGAGAGTTATTCAGTTTTACCTAAGGTTTCTAACGTAGCTCTCTGTTTGGTTCTGAAATAATAGTATCTTCAACAATAGAAACAACAATTGTAGATCAGTTTACAGTGTTCTCAATGTATATGTTAATTGATTCTCGCAGAAGTGTTATTTGATTATTTTCAGGTAGATCTCATTGTTATTTTCCCCAAGGGAACCAGAATTAGAGAAGCATTATTTGTACAAGCTTACAAAGATAATCATAGAACTGCGTCTTGATATCTGACTATATTACATTACATAGTTTCTTGCTCAGTAGGCCATTTTTTTTTTTTTTGCCTTTTAAAAATGCTTTTTTTTTTTAAATTTTTTAATTTACACCCAAGCTAGTTAGCGTATAGTGCCCGGATTTCAGGAGTAGATTCCTTAATGCCCCTTACCCATTTAGCCCATCCCTCCTCCCACAGGCCCTCCAGTAACCCTCAGTTTGTTCTCCATATTTAAGAGTCTCTCATGTGTTGTCCCCCTCCCTGTCTTTACATTAGTTTTGCCTCCCTTCCTCCATGTTCATCTGTTCTGTGTCTTAAAGTCCTCATATGATTGAAGTCATATGATATTTGTCTTTCTCTGACTAATTTCGCTTAGCACGATACCCTCTGGTTCCGTCCATGTAGTTGCAAATGGCAAGATTTCATTCTTTTTGATTGCCAAGTAATACTCTGTTGTATATATATATACCACATCTTCTTTATCCATTTATCCATTGATGGACATTTGGGTTCTTTCCATACTTTGGCTATTGTTGAAGTGCTGCTATAAAGTTTGGGGTGCATGTGCCCCTTTGAAACAGCACACCTGTATCCCTTGGATAAATACCTAGTAGTGCAATTGCTGGGTCATAGGGTAGTTCTATTTTTAGTTTTCTGAGGAGCCTCCATACTGTTTTCCAGAGCGGCTGCACCAGTTTGCATTTCCACCAGCAGTGCAAAAGTGATCCTCTTTCTCTGCATCCTTGCCAACATCTATTGTTGCCTGAGTTGTTAATGTTAGCCATTCTGACACGTGTGAAGCCATCATGGTTTTGATGTTGAGCGTTTTTTCATGTCTTTTGGCCATCTGGATGTCTTTTTGCACCGCCCCATCCGTTCATGTCTTTTGCCCATTTCTTCACTGGATTGTTTTTCGGGTGTTGAGTTTGATAAGTTTTTTATAGATTTTGGATACTAAACATTTATTTGATATGTTGTTTGCAAATATCTTCTCCTGTTCTGTCAGTTGCCTTTTAGTTTTGCTGATTGTTTCCTTTGCTGTGCAGAAGCTTTTCATTTTGATGAGGTCTCAATAGTTCATTTTTGCTTTTGTTTCCCTTGCCTCTGGAGACGTGTTGAGTAAGAAAGTTACAAAGATAATCATAGAACTGGGTCTTGATATATGACTGTATTATATTACATAGTTTCTTGCTCACTTGACCATTTTTAATTGGAGAAGTACCTTTGTTTTCCTGAGTCTTTGATATCGTTAGGGATGAGTGATAGGAAGGCAATCAGGGTGTAGCATGCTGGGAGGGATAGTACTGAACAGGAATTTTATTCCACTTGTGGACCCATCTCCTAGAGGAGAGCCATATGGAAATGTGACTTGGCTGTCTTATTTTTCACCTGATTGGAATTTAGGAGGTTTCAGTACAAAAATATCTACCAAAATGCGAAGTGGTACAAAATCTCTTCAGGATCAAGTGAATGACCTGGGAAAAGGCAAACAGTATATTTGAGGAAGTGGAGTAGTGCCAGTGTAACGAATTCAGAGTGATATAGAAAGTTCTGTAGGATTATACTAAGATCTAGGTGAGTTTCAGGCCATAATCATAGGCCTTATTACAATTTTATGCCTTCTAAGAACATCTGGAGAGTTATTGGGGGCTGTTGTAAGCAAGGGAATATGGTTTGCCATGTGTGTAATAGATGGGGTGGTGCAAAACAGGAGTTATGTGGAAACACGATTAGTAAAGTTGATGCAGCTGTCTAAGCAAGACATGATTGTGGTCTGGACCAGGTATAGTGGTGGATATGGAGAGATTGAAATTGATTTGAGGTATGTTTTAAGATAAAATCACAATGACCTGGTGTTAGATCGATTATAGAGAGCTGTCAAAGACCGTTCCTAGATCTCAGGTTTGAAAAACTGGATGGATGATGGTTCCTTTGAACTATGATAGTGAATACTGAGGAAAGGATGAGAGATATGAACCTATGTTTGATAAAATTCTTAGCAGTCAAGGAATTGAAAAGGGGATATTTAAATATAATGAATAATATTTGTCAAAATGCGTAGGGGGGTGCCTGGGTGGCTCAGTCGGTTGAGCGTCTGACTTCGGCTCAGGTCATGATCTCGCAGTCTGTGAGTCCGAGCCCCGCGTCGGGCTCTGTGCTGACAGCTCAGAGCCTGGAGCCTGCCTTCGGATTCTGTGTCTCCCTCTCCCTCTGCCCCTCCCCCGCTCATGCTGTGTCTCTCTCTCTCTGTCAAAAATAAATAAACATTAAATTTAAAAAAAAATGTGTAGGAAATTTAATTCTTAGTAGTTGAATATTGAAATGTTTCCTGTGAGGGCAAGGACACTAGGATGCCTATACTATCAACACATAGACTCATTACTAGTGTAAGAAGGCATAGAATGAAAAAGCAGAAGAAATGGGAATCAAGAATTAAACTGTAATTACTTGGAAGACAATATGATTGTGTACCTAGAAAATTCAAAAGAGTTCTCTGACCAACATTTGCATAATATATAGTTTATTGTAGTATAGTAGATTTAGCAAGGTTTTTGAGTATATGGTTCAAAACAAAAGCAAATATATGTCTTATATAAGTAACAAATTTAAAATTAGATTAAGAGGCAGTTGGCTGGCTCAGTCAGAAGAGCATGTGACTCTCGATCTCAGGGCTGGGAGTTCAAGCCCGATGTTGGGTATAAAGATGACTTAAATAAACTTTAAAAAATAGAATAAAAAATTTCATTAGAATTTAAATAGAATCAACAAATATCTAAGAATAAATAGATTTGTAATACCTTTGACTTGAAAATTAAACTTTCCAGTAATGAAAGAAGACAAATATAAATAGAAGAAGATACTATGTTCTTGTATTCAAAACACATTTTGGAAAAGACATCAATACTCTGAAAAATAATGAAAAATATCATTACAATCCTAGTAAAAATTTCCACTGATGCATAGATTCTGTTAGGAATTGATGTGAAGATATTGGCTGTGTGGTGGGTGCATTGTTATGTTTATTATGTATTTAACGTAGCTAATAAGGAAATTATGCAAAATGATGTTTATGGGGAAAAAGCAGTTAGAGGGTACAAACTAACAGAAATTGAGACTGACTTTGAAGTCACCGTGAGAGCGAATAGGCAAATAGTCCAATGTAACAGAATAGAGTGCAGAAACAGATCGACACTTGAATGTTCACCTTATTTGTGGGGAAAGCTACCAGTCAGTTCAGTTGGAAAGAAGGATTATTGTAATCATTGATGCCAGATCAGATGGATGTACATATGGAAAAACTGTATGCTGAACACATATCCTATCAAATTTTAGTTGCAGACTAATTGCTGATTTACATTTGGTATATGATACAATACAGCATGTAGAAAATGAGAATAACTAGGGGAACAACTTGGTCGCTTTGGATTAGGCAGTGATTTCCCAAATAGGACTCAAAAGGTGCCACCCACAAATTTTGAAAAGAATGGATTTTTTAATATATGTGTAAAGAATTGACCTACAAAGGACTTGCATAGAAGATGTATAAATCTTTAAGAAAAAGGCAACCCGATAGAAATCTCAGCAAAAGACCTGTATGAAAAGTTGACAAGAAAGAACATTAAAATAGTAGACTGCTTTTGGGGGGAGGAAGATGGTGGAGTAGGAGAACCCGAGGCCTGTCTCCTCCCACAAGCAAAACTGGATAACTATCGAATCATCCTAAATACCCCAGAAATCAGACCTTGAAGACTGACATAGCAAACTCTACAACTAAAGGGATAAGAGAAGCCACATCAAAGAAGGTAGGAAGTGCAGAGACATGGTTTAGGGGAGGGAGGCGGTAATGGAGCAGGTCTGGAGAGGAGCACGGAGGGGAATGCGCAAGGAGAATGTTTCCCCAGGGCCACTGGCTGGGAAAGTAGGAGGGGCTGAATTTTGTGAGGTTTTGCAGCCAGCGGGGCTTACGGCCTGGAGTTTTAAAGGTCAACAGCCTTGGCCGGGGTAGAGTTAGTTCTGAGGGCACTGTGCTGCTCCTGGAGAGAAGGCAGACAAACAACCCTGGGGGCAGATGACGTGGAGACAGCCGAGGGCACACGGTGGGGTGACCGGTCACTCTTCTTGGAGCGTGTCCCTAAGTGGCAGTATTCATGGAGATGCCTCTCTCTGGGGGGTGGGGGGACTGGCAGGAAGGAGCTGGCTGACCACACTTCCCTCCCCTACCCCACCTGCAGGAAGCAGCACAGGGCCACTGGCCGAGCCACTTGCTTACACCAGGCCCTACCACCCTGCACTGTGGAGGGGCTACCCTTCTCAGTCAAGCTAGCCTAGTTCCAGTGAGGTGGGCCCCTTCCCCAAAAGACCAGTAGAAACCCCTGCGCACACCACCTCTCCTCACCAGAGAGTTCTGCATGACCTCAGTTCTGTCCAAAGTGTTGTCAGGTCTCCTTTCGTAAGCAGACAAGAGCACACCTAGTTAAAACTTGTCACATTCAGGCCGGGGACAAAACCCTGCCCACTGCAGGCAAGGAAAGCCTCTTGCAGATGACTGGCCTGAAGGATCGGGCAGCCAGAAGAAAATTGCAGCACATACTGGAGACACTCCCTGAAGCACTACATGATTTCTTCTTCGTCAAGCCATTACTTTCAGCAGCAGGAGACTTAACTGGCTTTTCTAACACAGAGAAACAGGCAGAGACTTAGACAAAATGCAAAAAGGGAGGAATTTATCCCAGATGAAAGAATAGGATAAGGCCACGGCCAGAGATCTAAACAAAATTGGTATAAATAACATGCCTGATGGAGAATTTAAAGCAACGATCATAAGGATACTCACTGGATTTGAGAAAAGAATATGGGACATCAGTAAGTCCCTTACCACAGAGAGAAAAGTTAAAAAGGAATCAGAGATGAAGAATGCAATGAGCAAGATTGGAAACAGGCTTGATGCAATGAATAGCAGGCTGGAAGAATCAGAGGAATGAATTAGTGACCTAGAAGACAGATTAATGGAAAGCAATGGAGCGGAATAAAAGCAAGAAGAACTATGAAACATGAGAATAGACATAGGGAACTCAGTGAATCCATGATCTGTAATAACATTCATCTCATAGGAGTCCCAGGAGAAGAAGGAGGAGGAGAAAAGGGGAGAGGAGGAACATTTATTTGAGCAAATAATAGCAGAAAACATCCCTACTCTGGGGAAGGAAACTGACATTCATATTCAGGAGGCACAGAGAACTCCCATCAGAATGAACAAAAGCAGACCAACACCAAGAGCGATTTTAATTAAATTTGCAAAATATAGTGATAAAACATTTTAAAAGAGGCAAGACAAAAGTCCTTAACTTACAGAGGAAGACCCATAAGGCTAGCTGGAGTTTTTTCAAAAGAAACTTGGCAAGCTGGAAGGAAGTGGCATGATATATTCAAAGTGCTGAATGCGAAAAATCTGCAGCCAGGAATACTCTATCCAGCAAGGCTATTCTTCAGAATAGGAGGAGAGAGAAAGACTTTTCTAGACAAAAGCTAAAGGGGTTCTTGCCCACTAAACCAGCCATACAAGAATTGTAAAGGGGACTCTTTGAGTTCAAAGGTGAGACCAAAAGTGACAAAAGACAAGAAAGGATCAGAGAAATCTCCAGAAACAAGACCAAACAAGTAATAAAATGGCACAGATTACATATCAATCTGTAATTACTTTGAATCTAATTGGACTAAACATTCCATTAAAAGACATAGGATGTCAGAATGCATTAAAAAAAAAAAACCAGACCCATCTATATGCTGTCTCTACAAGAGACTCCTTTTAGACCTAAAGACATCTGGAGATTGAAAGTGAGGGGCAGAGAAACATTTATCATGCAAATGGATGTCAAATGAAAGCCAGAGTAGCAATGCTTATATTGGACAAAATAGATTTTAAGACAAAGACTGTAGTGAGACAAGAAAAGGCAGTATATAATAAATGAACAATCCAACAATAAGATATAAGAATTGTAGGTATGCACCCAACATGGGAGCACCCAAATATATAAACAATGAGTAACATAAAGGAACTCTTTGATAATAATACAAAAATAGGGGGGTTAATTTTTTTTTAATGTTTGTTTATTTTTGAGAGCGAGAGAGAGCACGAGCAGGGGAGGGGCAGAGAGGGAGGGAGATACAGAATCCAAAGCAGGCTCCAGGCTCCAGGCTCCCAGCTGTCAGCACAGAGCCCAAGGTGGGGCTTGAACTCAAGAACCGTGAGATTATGACCTGAGCTGAAGTTGAACGCTTAACCGACTGAGCCATCCAGGTACCCCAATAGTAGGGGATTTTAACACTCCACTTACATCCGTGGACAGATCATCTAGGCACAAACTCAACAAGGAAACCATGGCTTTGAATGACACACTGGACCAGGATATTCAGAATATCCTATCCTAAAAGAACAGGATACACAGTATTTTCAAGTGCACATGAAACATTCTCCAAAATAGACCAAATATTAGGTCACAAAACAGGCCTCAACAATTACAAAAAGACTGAAGTCATGCCATGCACCTCCCCCCCCCTTTTTTTGTTAAAAAAAACACCTTTATTGAGTTATAACACAAAATTTAGCCAAGTAATGTGCTTGGTTTGATGAGCTTTAGTATTTTCTATAGTTATGCAACCATCACCACACTCTGTTGTTGGAACATTCCTATCACCACCCAACGCCGTGGGTTCCCTGTGCCCACCTGCCTTCAGTCTTCGTCCCACCTCCAGGCAACCACTAGTTTGCTTTGCCATGCACCTTTTCTGACAACCACAAGAATACAATTTGGAAAGACTACAAGTACATGGAGCTTAAACACCCTGGTACTAAACAATGAATCGGTCAGCCAGGAAATCAAAGAAGAAATTTAAAATCTACATGGAGACAAATGAACAAGAGGGAGGTATATAGCAATACAGGTCAACCTCAAGCAACAAATATCTCAAACAACCTAACTTCACACTCAAAGGAGCTAGAAAAACAACAAAGCCTAAAGCCAGCAGAAGGAGGAAATAATAAAGATTAGAGCAGAAATAAATGGTACAGAAACAATAGGACAAATCAATTAAACCAGGAGCTTATTCTTTGAGAAAATAATGAAACTGATAAACCACTATCAAGACTTACCAAAGGAAAAAAGAAAGGAACTAAATAGATAAAGTCACAAATGTGGGGATATAACAACCAAAACCAGAGAAATACAATTATGAGAGAATATTATGGAAAACTATAGGCCAAAAAGTTGGACAACCTGAAAGAAATGGATAATTCCATTTCTTTGGTAGTAAAAACTACCAAAACAGGAAGAAATAGAAAACTTGAACAGGCTGATAACCAGCAAAAAAAAAAAAATGGAATCAGTGATCAAAAAACTCCCAACAAACAGAAGTCCAGGGCCAGATGGCTTAGGTGATTTCTCCCAAACACTTAAAAAAGAGTTAATACTTACTCTGCTCAAACCTTTCCAAAAAATAGAAAAGGAATGAAAACTTCCAAAATCATTCTGTGAGGCCATCATTACCTGATACCAAAGCCAGATAATGACTCCACTAATAAAGAGAACGGCAGGCCAATATGCCTGATGAACATGGATGCAAAAATTCTCAATAAAATAGTAGCAAACTGAATCCAATGATACAGTTAAAAATAATTCACCACAATTGAGTGGGATTTGTTCCTGGTTTGAAAGGGAGGATCAGTATTCACAAGTCAGTCCATGTGATACACCATGTTAATAAAGGATAGGAACCATATGATCATTTCAGTAGATGCAGAAAAAGCATTTGACAAACCTTAATATCCATGCATGATAAAGATCTTCAATGAGGTAGGATTAGAGGAAACATGCCTCAACATAATAAAGGCCTATGTATGAAAAAACCGACCGCTAATATCACCCTTAATGGGGAAAAAAAACCAGGAAACTTTTCCTCTGTGGTCAGGAGTAAGACAGGTATGTCTACTCTCACCATTGTTACTTAAGATAGTACTGGACATCCTAGCCTTAGCAATCAGACAACAGAAAGAAAGAAGGCACCCAAATCAGCAAGGAAGAAGTCTATCTGTGTCCTTATTTGCAGTCGACATGATAATCTTTGTAGAAAACCGAGAAAAATCCACCCAAAACTGCTAGAACTGATAAATGAATCCAGTAAAGTTGCAAGGTATAAAATCAATGCACAGAAATCTGTTGCATTTCTATACCACAATAATGAAGCAGCAGCAGCAGAAATTAAGGGGCCAACCCCGTTTCTAATTGCACCAAAACCAATAAGATGCCTCTGAGTAAACCTAACCAAAGAGATGAAAGACCTGCTGTCTGGAGAGTATACAACATGGATGGAAGAAATGGAAGATTTAAAGAGATGGAAAGACATTCCATACTCATGGATCACAACAAATGCTGTTAACATGTCTGTACTACTCAAAGCAATCTAACACATTGAATGCAGTCCCTACCAAAATACCCAAAGCATTTCTGACAGAACTAGAACAAAGAATCCTAAAATGTGTACGGAACCACAAAAGTCCCCAAATAAAGCAAAGCAAAGCAAAGCTGGACTTATCACAATTTCAGATTTCAAGTTATATTACAAAGCTATAGTGATCAAAACAGTATGGTACTGGCCCAGAAATAGAAACTTTAGGGGCACCTGGGTGGCTCAGTCAGTTAAGTGTCTCACTCTTGATTTTGGCTCAGGACATGATCTCACAGTTTGGTTTTGGGGATCGAGCCCCTCATTGTGCTCTGTGCTATCAGGATTCTCTCCCTCTCCCTGCCTCTTCCCCACTCATGCATGCTCTCTCTAAATAAATAAACTTTAAACAAGAAAGAAACCTATATAAATGGAGCAGAAAGGAAAACACATGAATCCACAACTAGATGGCCAATTCATCTTTGACAAAGTAGGAAAGAATATCCAGTGGGAAAAAGTTTCTTCAATAAATAGTGTTGGGGACACTGGACAGCAACATGCAAAAGAATGAAGCTAGACCGCTTTATTATGCCATTAACAAAAATAAATTGGAAAGGGGTTAAAAATCTAAATTTGAGACCTGAAACCATAAAAATCCTAGAGGAGAACAAGGTGGTAACTTCTTTGACATAGGCCAGAGCATCTTTTTCCTAGATAGGTCTTTTGAGGCAAGGAAAACAAAAGCAAAAAGAAACTATTGGGATTTCATCAAAACAAAATGTTTCTGCACATGGAAGAAAATAGTCAACAGAACTAAAAGTCAACCTGTGGAATAGGAGAAGATATTTGCAAATGACATATCTGATAAAGGGTTAGTATCCAAAATCTGTAAAGAATTTAATCAAACTCAACACCCAAAAGATGAGTAATTCAATTAAAAATGGCCAGAAGATACAAATAGACATTTTTCGAAAGAAGACATAACCAACAGACACATGAAAATATGGTCAACATCACTGATCATCAGGGAAATGCAAATCAACACCACGATAGGCATTCTGACACTGTGAAGTGATAGGCTAAAGTCAACAACAGAAGAAACAATAGGTGTTAGCAAAGATGCAGATAAAAGGGAACTGTGTTGCACTGTTGGTGGGAATGCAAACTGGTGTAGCCACTGTGGAAAACAGTATGGAGATTCCTCAAATGTTAAAAATATAACTACCCTACGATCCAGTAATTGAACTACTAGGTACTTAACCCAAGGAATACAGACAGGATATATGTATCGTAGTGTTTAGAGCAGCAGTATCTACAATATCCCATGTGTCCATTACTTAATGAATGATTAACAAAGCGGTGATGTACACACACATACACACACACACAACTTAATATTACTCCGCCGCAAAAAGAATGAAACCTTTCCATTTGCAACAACATTTAAACAGAGCTAGATACTCTGGTTTCTCTTCAGATCGCATAAATCTTTTGCCCCTTAAATAGATAGAGCTAGGGAGTGTTATGCTAAGTGAAATAAGTCTGAGAAAGACATATACCATATGATTTCAATCATGCAGAATTTAAGAAAAGAAACAAACAAAGGGAAGAGAAAAATGAGAGATGCAAACCGAGAAAAAGACTCTTAACTATGGGACAATCTGATGGTTACCAGAGAGGAGGGGGTAGGGGATGGTTACCAGAGATGGGGATGGTTAAATAGGTGATGGGGATTAAGGAGGGCACTTGCTGTGATGAGCATGGAGTGTTGTATGGAAGTGTTGAATCACTATATTGTATATCTGAAACTGATATTACACTGTATATTAAATGGAATTTAGGTAAAAACTTAAAAAAAAGATCTATGAAAGAGTCCTTAACTTTACTGAACATCAGGGAAATAAAAATTAAATTTATAATGTGATACCATAAATATTCATAAGAATGGATAAAATTAGACTAAACACATAAAAAAATAGACTAAATTTCCAAGGAATATGAAGAATGTTAAGCAACTAGAATGATCCTACATTGGTGAGAAATCACTATAAACTGAAAATTTGATATCTGCAAAATTTTATAATATCCTATGATCCACTAATTCTACTCACAGAAGGAATGCATACATATGTTAACTAAAATATACATGCTAGAAGGTCCATAACAGCACTGAACTGGAAAGCAACCAAATGTCTAATTATATCCTGGATAAATATTTCATCATGTATCACATATTAGGATACCAAAATTGGCAATGATTAACAACTATGTTTAATATGGTTAGTGTTTTCCACATATGGTGTTAGATGAATAAATCCTTATTCCAAAGAGTTTATACAGTATGGCATTTATGTGAAGTGCAAAATTTGTCAAAACATAACTATGAAGTTAGAAATTAGGATTGTGATTTTTTTAGAGGGGTAGTTTTTGGAAGGGAACGTGTAGAGTCTTCTTTAGCTTTTAATATTTTTTCAGTCTTTTGTATTTCCAGTGTACGGGTACATTCTGTTTGTGAAAATACTGATCTTTCCATCTGATAGAGATCTTTATGTTCACTATATTTGTATAACATTGAAAAGTAAGAGGGTTGATAATGACAATGTTTCAACTGAGTTGTGCCTATGCTACATAAAAAATCTCAAAATATAATATTTATAAGATGAACATATAAAATATATATCCTAGTGAAATTTGAAGATTGGATAAATAAATATGGAAAGCAGTAGAAAGGTAATAACAAGCCTTAGCAAACACAAGGAGACGGAAATCATGCCAAGTATTTATTCCAACCATAAGATAAGAATCTAGAAATCCAAACAGGAGGAAAGCTGGAAAATTCACAAATGTGTGATGTGTGGAAATTAACACACTCCTGAGCAATTCATAGGTCAAAGTAGAAGTGTAAAGTAAATTGAATAGTATCTTGAAACAAGAGGAAATGGAAACATGACATACTAAAAACATAATGGATATACCAAGAGTAGTTCAAATGGGAAGTTTGTAGCAATAAACACCAACAAGTAAAAGTAAAGATCACAGTTAAGCTAATTTTACACTGAAGTAACTAGAAAAAGAACAATGAACCCCAATGTTAGAAACATGGAGATCAGAACACAAATAAACAGGGACTAAAAAGACAATAGAAAATCTCATCGAAACCAAGAGTTGGCTTTTTGAAAGTGCAAAGAAAATGAACAAACCTTTAGGTAGATTAGTATAAAAGAGGACCCCAAAAAACTCATATGAATGAAACAGGAGACATTACATCTGATACCACAGAAATACAAAAGATCACAGGAGACTACTATGAACAATTATACGGAAACAAATTGGATAACCTGGAAAAATGGATAAAATTCTAGAAACATAAAACCTACCGAGACCAAATCAGGAAGAAATAGAAAATTTGAACTGACCACTAACATGTAAGGAGATTTTAATATTAAAATCTCCCAACAAAGAAATGCCCATAACCCAGTGGTTTCTGTGATGAATACTAACAAACATTTAAAGAGGAATTTACACCAAACCTCAAACTGTTCTGATAAATTGAAGAGGAGGGAACTTCAAAACTCATTTTATGAGGTTAGATTTACTCTGGTGCCAAAGCCAGATCAGGATGTTATCTTTTGTTTTAATGTGTACATGAGTGAAAACAGATCATCAAACTTCGTTAGGTACAAGTGTAACTTTGAAAGAAGAAACCGGTAAATCCACTATCATACTTGGAGATCTCCACACCTTGCTCTTAGGAATGGGTAGTTCCAGCTGGCAGAAAATGAGAAAGGACAGAGTTGACCTTGGCTACACCAACAACGAACTGTATATAATTTGACACATTTAGAATTCTTCATCCAATAACAGCAGAAGACACATTGTTCTCAAAGGTAAACATCCAGTGAGATATACCACACTGGGGAGCATGAAATGTACCTTAATAAATTTGAAAGAGTAGAAATCAGACCACAGTAGTGTTACACTGGAAATCACTAAGAAAAAGGTAACTGGAAGTTCTCAAAATAACATGAAGATGAAACTACACAGAGCTAAATGACACATGGATCAAAGAAAAAAATCTTGAGGGGCGCCTGGGTCGCGCAGTCGGTTAAGTGTCCAACTGCAGCTCAGGTCATGATCTCACGGTTCGTGAGTTCGAGCCCTGCGTCGGGTTCTATGCTGACAGATCAGAGCCTGGAGCCTGCTTCGGATTCAGTGTCTCCCTCTCTGTCTGTCCCCTCCCATGCTCATGTTCTGTCTCTGTCTCTCAATAATAAATAAAAGTTTTAAAAAATGTAAAAAAAAAATCTTGAGAAATTAAAATATATTTCCCCTAAATGAAAATGAAAACACAAATTAACAAAAGTTTTGAGGTGCAAAGGAAGCAATACACAGAAGAGAAATTTCTGGCACTGAAGGCATATATTCTAAAAGAAGATCTAAAGTCATTCATCAAAGCATTCACCCTAGGAAACAAAAGCATCAACAGCAAATTAAATCCAAGGTAAGCAGAAGAAAATAAGACTCAGAGCATAAATCAGTGAAAGTGAAGACAGGAAATAGTAGAGTCAATGAAGAAAACCTAAAGCATGTTCCTCAAAGAGATCAAGGAAAGCCAAACTCAGAGAAGAGAAAAAGAAATTGGAACCAAATTAGTAATACTGCGAGAGAAAAATGGTCACTACTATACGTCCCATGGAAACTAAAAGCCTGTTAAATACTCAACAACGTTGTGCTCACACATTTGAATAATATGAGGAAATGGGCCAATTCCTTGAAAAGACACTATTTGCCAAAACTTACGCAAGAACATCCATGTGATGTGAATACACCATTATGTATTTAAAAATGTAAAGGTACAATAAATAAACTTCCAAAATAGAAAGCACCAGGACAAATGTGTTCACCGGTGAGTTCTGTACAATATTTAAGGAGGAAATTACACCAGTACAACATCTTCCAGAGAATACAAGCAGAGGCAGTGCTTCCAAACTCCTTGTATAAGGCCTGCATTATCATAATGCCAGAAGCATACAATGGTATTACAACAAAATAAAACTACAAATACGTCTCATGACCTTAGAGGCAAAAATGCTCAACAAAATGTTAGCAAATACAATCCAAACAAAGAAAATTATACACCTTTATCAAGTGGGACTTATTCCAGATGTATAAGGATGATTCACTTTTCTAAAATCAATCCATCACATTAACAAACTAAAAAGTTAAAATCACATGATCATATTAATAGATACAGAAAAAGCATTTCTCAAAATCCAACACTCATTCATGATAAAAATCTCAGTAAACTTGGAAGGAAGGCAAAATCTATCAACTTGAGAAAGACTTCAGAAAGACCTATATAGGTCATATCACATTGAATGGTGAGAAATTTGAAGCTTTCCTGCTAGATGAGGTTCAAGGCAAGGATACCGCCTCTCACCACTCCTTTCCAATGGTATTGGAAGTCTTTGCTAATATAGTAATGCAAGATAAAGGAACAAAGTGTATAGAGATTCAGAATGGAGACATAAAACTTTTCATGGTTCATTTTTGCACAAAATGCAAAATAACCAACAAAAATTCTTGAAACTAGTAAGGGATTATAGGAAGGTTAATATATTTCCTAGGTCAGTTATTTTCCTAGCTACCAACAATGAGCAAGTGGAACCTGAAACTGAAAACACAATCTCATTTACATGAGCACCCCCAAAAATGAAACACTGAGGTATAAATCTAACAATTTATGCAAGATCTACATAAGGAAAATTATATTGAGAGTTAAATGGATAGTTTGTGTTATTAGATGGGAATAGTAATTATTGCCAAGGTGTCATTTTCTTCCAAAATGACGTATAGATTTGTGGTAATCTGAATTATAAACCCAGAAAGTTACTTTTTGTGGATATTGAAAAGCTGATTCTGAAGTTTACAGGGAGAGTGAAAATACCCACAGGAGCCAACATGACATTGCAATTGAAGAACAAAGCTGGAAGTCTGACACTGCCTTTTAGACTTAATATAAAGGTAATCAAGAAAGTGTGGTGTTGGCATTAGAATAGGTAAATAGATCAGCGTAACAGAATGAAGAGCCCAGAAGTATACCCCCATAAATATGGTCAGCTGATCTTTGACAAAAGAGCAAAGGCACAACAAAATGGAGGCAAGGTAGTGTCTCCAACAAATGGTGCTGGGACAAGTGGACATCCACTTGGACAAAATCTACACACAGACCTTACACCTGTCACAACAATTAACTCCACACGGTTCATAGAACTAAATGTAAAACGCCAAACTCCTAGAAGATATCACAGGAGGAAACCTAGGTGACTTTGAGTCTGATGATGCCTTTTTAGATACAACACCAAAGACATTTATGAAAGAAAGAAGCTGCAATTCATTAAAACTAAAAATTTTTGCACTTTAAAATACCCAGAGAATAAGACAAGGCATAAACAGGGAGAAAAACATTTGCAAACAACACATGATAAAGTACTTTTATCCAAACTGTACCAAGAGCTCTTAAAACTCGATTTGAAAACATAACAACCCTATAAAAAATGGGACAAAGGCACCTCACAAAGAAGGTATGTGATTGGCAAATCACATCAAAAGGCGATGCACGTCCTGTATCATCCGAGAAATGCAGATTGAAACAGCGGTGAGCTACTACTGCGTGCCCATTAGAATGGCAAAAATCTGGAACACGGACAACACCAAGTGTGGTCAGGATGTGGAGCAATGAGAACTTTAATTCACTGCTAGCGGAAATGAAAAATGGCACAACTTTAGAAGAGAGTTTGGTGGTTTCATACAAATCTAAACTGGTGGTTAGTGTAGGATCCAGCAATTAACGCTCCTTTGTATTTACACAAAAGATTTGAAAACTCTCTTTCTAGGGGGAAAAAAACTGCACACAGATGTTTATAGCAGTTTTATATCTCATTGCTAAAACTTGGAAGCAACCAAAATGCTCTGTAGTAGGTCATTGGGTAAATACACTGATACTTCCAGACAGTGAGCTCTCAGGCATTGAAAATACGGTAAACAGCCTCTTGTACATATCACTAGGTTTAAGAAACCAATCTACAAAGGCTACATACCACGTGATTTCAACCACATGACCATTTTGGAAATGGCAAAAGTATGGATACAGTAAATTAGTGGTTACTGTGGGAGGGAGGGCATGAATAGACAGAAAACAGGATTTTTAGGGCAGTCAAAATACCTTGCATGATATCATTATGAGTTTGTTCCAACCCATACAATGAATGTAGAAGACTGAGAATGAACCATCATCATCATCATATAAACTATGGGTGATCGTGATGTGTTAATGTTAGGTTTATCAATTGTAACAAGTGTACTATTTGGTGGGAGACATTCATCGTGGGGGGTGCCCTGCATGTGTGCAGGGTGTATATGGGAAATCTCTGTACCTCCCTCAATTTTGTTTTAAACCTAAAAGCCCTCTGAGAAATGTCTTAAAATGAGAAAAAAAATAGTAAAAAAATATTTTTTAAATACACAATTTATAATTTTACAAACATGATGTTAGATTTAAGAAAAGTGTAAATTCTCTTAGGGCAGTATTATTAAAACTGGGTGAAATTAAATCAGGTGGAAATAAATGGAAATTAAGGTTCACTGTCAACATCAATATTGTAAAGATGTCAATTTTCTGCAAATGTATAGGATCAGTGCATTCACCATAAACTCCCACTTTTTTTTGTAACAACCAAATTATAAAATGTATATTGAAGTTCAGAGATCCACTAACAGCACGCTCTTAAAACAAGGTAGTTAGACTTTGTCTTCTAGACATCAGGCTCATTTAAAACCTTTGATAATTCAGACAGTGTGGCCTGTTCACAGAAAAAAAAAAACCAATGAAATAGAATAGAGCCCCACAAAATACCCTTGCACATATGCACGTTTGGATTTTACTTGCAGAATCATGTGAAAAGATGTTCATTTCCATGAGTTGAGCTTGGATGGTTAGATATCCGTTTCAAAAATGAGAAAAGTATAACCCTCCCTCACTCAACATGCAAATATCCAGTCCACTTAAGTTGTAGACCTAAATGCAAAGGCAGGACTATGCATCTTTTAGATGAAAACCATGATATCCATAGCCATTAAATAGTTTTTGAAATAGGACTTTAGAATAAAGAAAAAGGCAATTGAGAAAAATGCACGCTCCTCTGTTTTTGGATGGAATGTTCTGAATGTCTGTTCGATTTATCTCGTCAAATGTATTAGTCAGAACCACCTTCTCTGGGTTATCTGTGTGGATGATGTATCCATTGCTCTAAGTGGGGTGCAGATGTCCCCTACTATTACTGCTCTTTCCGTCTCCCAACGCCATAGTGAGAGGAATGGCTATGTCTGCCCAACTGCAGTGGATGGTCATGCAAAACTGTCCCGCCCTCCTGATCCAGAGGATCCAGCAGACATACAGCACCGAACCCAATAACCTGAAGGCCCACATCTCCTTCTGCTACAATGGGCCGATTATCACCACAAGACTGTGGGCATGGAGCCGGTGGCCAACAGCGAAGGTGTAGTGGTGGTCATGGAGCCACGATCTGGCCAGTGAAAACTTACCACCTCCTCCATGTGGACCACCATTAATGAGAAAGCCTGGGCCACCCTCAGCAGCATCAGGCACATGATCCCCAAGAAGGAATACTGCCCAGATCCACCATTCAGAAAGCCAGTGCCATCCTGTACAGCCAGAAGCCTATCATGGTGAAGAGGAAGCAGGTGGCCCCACTAAGAGCTCCTGATCACCTGCCCCTACACCCCCAAATCCAAAGCAATAAAGATGTCAACCACCTCAAAGAAAATACCCCCTATTTTTATTGGGTTACTGTCAATTTCTTCCTTTACGTATGTTAATAGTTTATATATTTAAGTGCTTTCATGTTGGGTGTATAAGTATTTACAATTGTTACATCCTCTCGTTGGATGACTTCCTTTATCCTCATGTAGCGTCCTTTTTTGTTTCCTATTACAGTCTTTGTCTTAAGTGTGTTTTATTTGATATAAATGTTGCTACCTCAGCTTGCGTTTCACTTGCATTTGCATGGTAAGTGTTTTTATATGCCTTCACTTTCAATCTGAATGTCTTTAGTCTGAAGTGTCTCTTGTAGGCAGCATATAGATGAGTCTTGTTTTTTATCTGTTCCGTGACCCTATGTCTTCTGATTGGAGAATTTATTTTATCTATGTTCAGAGTCATTATTGATAGGTAGGTATGTACTTACTGCCATTTTGTTACCTGTTTTACAGTTGTTTTTGTAGTTGTTTTTTTGTTTTGGGTTTTTTTTTTTTTTGTCCTATGCTCTTCCCTTGTAGTTTAATGGCTTTCTTTAGTGATATGCTTGGATGTTTTTCTTTGTTGTTTTGTGTATCTATCAAAAGTTTTTGATTTGTGGTCACCATTAGGTTCCCTAATAATATTTTATGCATGTGGTGGTCTATACTAAGTTGATGGCCACTTAAGTTTGAACCCATTCTAAAAGCACTAAGTTTTACTCTCCCCTCACATTTTATGTATATGATTCATAAATACATATATGATACATCAAAAGAAACCATCAACAAAACCAAAAAGCAGCCTACTGAATGGGAGAAGAGATTTGCAAATGATACATCTGATAAAGGGTTCATATCCAAAACATATAAAGAATTTGTCCAACACGACACCAAAAAAACCCAAATAATGCAACTAGAAACAGGCAGAGGTACTGTATAGACATTTTTTTTTTACAAAGACCTAACAGGTGGCCCACAGACCCATGAAATGATGTTCAACATCACTAGTCATCACAGAAATACAAATAGAAACCACTGAGATATCACCTGTGAGAATGGCTAAACTTAAAAACCTGAACAACAGGGTGCCTGGGTGGCTCAGTAGGTTAAGTGTTCGACTCTCGATTTTGGCTCCAGTCATGATTTCACAGTTCTTGAGCTCAGGCCCCACGTCGGGCTCTGCACTGGCAGTGTGGACCCTGCTTGGGATTCTCTCTCTTCTTTTCTCCCTGCCCTTCCCCTGCCCCCTCTCTCAAAATAAGTAAATAATTTAAAAAATAACTTAGTTGAAGATGTGGAGAAAAAGGAACTCTCATGCACTGTTGGTAGGAATGTAAGTTGGGGGAGGCACTTTGGACAACAGTATGGAGGTTCCTCAAAAAATTAAAAATAGAATTACCATATGATCCAGTAATTCCACTACTGTTTATTTACCTATAGAGAACAAAAACACAAATTCGAAAAGGTTCGTGCACCCTTGCATTATTTACAATAGCCAAGACAGAGAAGCAACCCAGTATCCATCAGTAGATGAATGGAAAAGGAAGTGGTGTGTGTGTGTGTGTGTGTGTACATGTGTGTATGTACACACACAATGGAATATTACTCAGCTATGAAAAATGAAATCTTGCCATTGGGAACAATATGGATAGACCTAGAGGGTATAAATCTGAGTGAAATAGGTCAAAGAAATACCGTAAGATTTCACTTGTGTGGAAAACAAAATGAACACAAAATGAGAGAAAAAATAGACTTCTAGAGGGAAGCTGCTGAAAATGTCCACATTAAAGAACTTCTCTTTAGCAAAACATATAAATGAAAATGAAAAAAGACAATGTAATGAAGTACTTGCTGAACATACATAATCAACAAAGACTCTTAATCAGAATATATTTTATTTATTTTAAATATTTTTAAAATATTTATTTTTGAGAGACAGAATGTGAGCAGGGGAGGGGTTGGGGGGGGAGACACAGAATAGGAAGCAGGCTAGAGGCTCCAAGCTGTCAGCGCAGAGCCCGACGTGGGCCTCAAACCCACAAACCGTGAGATCGTGACCTGAGCTGAAGTCGGACACTCAACCGACTGAGCCACCCAGGCGCCCCCAGAATATATTTTTTAAAAAATACAATTCAGTGGGTTATCTGGGTGGCTCAGTTTAAGTGTCTGACTCTTGGTTTTGGCTCAGATCATGATTTCATGGTTCCATGGGATCGAGCCCCGCGTCAGGCACTGTGCTGACAGTGTGAAAATTAAAGCATTTATATTGAAGTTATCCTGGCTATGGAGCAAAGAGAAATCTCATACACTTATGGTAGGATGAGAAATTGCTACAACTTGGGAAAAGGGAAGGTATACCTGCACTGTGACCATAAATTGCGCTCCTTGCTATAGGCCTGGGGGAATTCTAGTAAATATATACATCAGGCTACATCTGCAAAAATGTTCATATCAGTAGTATATTTAATACTTAAGCTGCAGAATACAAAACAACCAGGGCTGAGTATATTTCTATAATGGAATACTATACAGCTATGAAAATAAATGGCCTGTACCTATTTCGAATAGTATGGTAAATCTTGCATCCACAATCTTAAGCATTGTGTTGAAAAAAACAGTTATTGTGTATTTTTAATAATTCATGTCGTTAAGAAATAAACTAATACAAGCAATATATATGTATTTAAATTTATTTGAGGGATATATATGTATGTTGATTGGATCCTGTCAGTACTTTTTTTTTTTTTTGACTCAGGTGGCACTTATATGTATCCTCTTTATAATTGTCTTGTATATACGTATGTGCTTTCTGTGCTTATGTTCCCTGGTAAGAAAATTAGTATTATGTATTTATCAGTTGGATGTCCTTAAAACTAGAAAATGCCTCGAGATTTTTTCTCTCATCTTTTATTCCAAGTCATTCATAAGCATTTACTCAAAGAAATATAGATCAAGGGGCGCCTGGGTGGCTCAGTCGGTTAAGCGTCTGACCCTTGATTTTGGCCCAGGTCATGATCTCACGGTTTGGGAGTGTGAGGCCCACGTCAGGCTCTGTGCTGAGAGTGTGGAGCCTGCTTGGGATTCTCTCTCTGTGTCCCTCCCCCATTCACACTCACTGTCTCTGAAGACAAACTTAAAAGAACTGTAGGTCAAATATTAATATCAAGTAAATGGTTAACATTTTTGATAAGCAGGTACCGTTCTTTGTTTCTTCATCGTGACTGTACGTCCTACGGTTAAATAAGTACACATTTTTTGAAATGCAAGGTAACCAAAGATACAGTGGTGGATGCTGATAATATAATTTTCCAGTCAGCTCCGTTTTTATAATAGTATATGCATTTATCTCAAGGAACCTTGGCTTTTAAGCTGTTTGCTTTTGAAAAAAGATCTCAGGAAATCTATCTGTGCTCTTGAATATGATTTGAATGTGAAATCTATGTACCGCAAAGGAAAAATAAGTGTGTATATACACACGTACTTATACTGTCGTATAAGCCTGCAGATACCATTAGATGTTTTTGGCCCATGGAAAAGAAATCTTAATGTTCTTATTGGCACATTACCAGGAATTTAAGCCATCTTACTATTGCAAGACTTAGGCCGCTGTGGCGATAACAGTGACAATAGAACATGAACTGTATTTTGCCAAAAAAAGTTGCTTTCAACTTAAACATTTTACCCAAAGGTGTTTTGTTTTGTTTTTAATTAGAACGAACGCATCGTCCAGTATACAGGCTTACAAATCAGTTATTTGGCAATGGGCTGGGGTCAGCACCTGCCAAACGTCTTAGGTTCAGAGGGAAGTAAAGGTAAATGCGAATGAGAGCCCATTCAATCTGTTGCTAGACCTTATCTTCCTAGTTTACAAACACAACGCTTTGCTCTTCAAAAAACGCCAATTGGCATGGTGATGGCAAAATAGACCTTGGAAAAGAAAGAAATGTCCTTTTGGAAATTCTCTCCTGACCATGGGGAGGAGACCAGGGAGAGTGACGGCAGGCTGCATGCAGCGAAGCGAGCAAAAACCAGAAGTAGGCATTGCTGCCTCGACCCTTCCGAACGAGCAGTACACCGCTGTATCACCCGGGTAAAATCAAGTTTCGGTTCCTGATATTTGTGATCTCGCATTATGTGCCCTCAAAAGAAAGTTGACCTTTCATAGCTCTTCTTAGAGGAGGACTGCCTCTGGGGTTGCTCACTTAGAAAAGTTTGACGACGTTTGAAAGGAACCGAATACTTTAAAGTGTGAACATTTTATGTATTAGAAGCAATCTTTAATTTCAGAACCGTCACCTGCTTGCTAAAAATAGGGGCTCCTAGCAAGAGAGCATCTCATTGAATGTAATTTCTATTGGTGTATTTTTAGCACACGCTGTGAGAAGTTGACTAATGGGGAACTTTAAACGTGTATTTTAAGGATGGGAAAATTTCAGGAGTCTTAATTCTGAGAAGAATTCCCAAGCATTATGCTGTTAGGTGGGCAAAATGAAAGTATAACTCTCACCTCCAAAAGATACTTTTGAGTCATTTCAATCAACATCTCTTTTGTTGAACCCGGTGGTACTGGCTGCATTATTTCTATATCTGGAACTTGGAATACGTATTAAAGACACAGGGGAGAAAGTGAAGCTGTCGCTTTTCCAGTTTGAGCTCTAGTTACATAGTATACTTTCGATAACATCTTTAAAAAGATATTTTAGGGGCATTTGTGAAATTGCTTAAGGTAATTAATTCAAGTTCAAATTAGAAAATGAACTCATCAGGGACATTTCTCAGGAAAGAATTCCTTCAGAGTACAGCATGTCTGAGAGGAGATATTTTGGGATTGCAGGTGATCGGATACTCTCAGAAACATAAAGTGATGTTTATGCATATATTTATAAAAAACTATCCCTTTCTCATTTGCCAAAGAAGTTTCTTCTTTCCTCCTGCCTCCTTCCCACACTCCCCCCGCCCCATGTAGTGTCTAAAATGCTGTTGAGCTCAGCCAACTTCCTCATCAGGTTAATCTACACCTCTTTCTGCAGACGCGGACGAGTGCCTGGGGCAGGCTGGCACCCGCCAGGGGCGCCCTGAGGTGACCCCGCATTTGTCTCCACCACAGCTGAGTGGTGTGCCTTCCAAAAGGTGGCTGTGTATGTTCATGACCCTGATCATACCGCTTCTACTTAGTATCACGGTTATCTAATTTAAGTAAATATGATGTATGCGGAAGACCCATGAATTTGAAAGGTTTCTATGGAAAAACGAGAGGAATATCTTAAAAAGAGTACAAAGATGACTCATTAAGACACGAGTTGTCAAATTAGATATGGGAGGAGAAAAGTATAAACTACTGAGAGAAATTACAAAAGCGTCTAAGTATTACATGCAGCCTTCTACACAAGTTTCTAGGTTCCCTTTAAAGAAGCAGAAACTGAAAATGGTAATATTTGCATTATGGTTGAGACTTCTGCAGTAAAGGCCCTGACACTCGACAACATGTCCGAAGAAGCCCTTAGCCCCCATCAAATTTGGAAAAATTTGATTTTTTAAATGTTTAACATAGGAGTTTATTTCTTGGTCAATCTATATTTGTTTTGTAAACGATGCTGGTTCAGTCAGCTTTCAGGTAAGCAAGCAGTTACTGTTATTTGCAAGAAGGAACGTGGAATGTGGGAAATGGCACTGTGCATCCCTACCTGGTTAGTTCTCGATGGATTTGTAGGGTGACACTTAATTTGCTGGAATGTAGTTTTAGCAGGAAAAGGAGTTCAGAAAGACCACGCGACAGAGGAGATGTGTAGCGAAGCCAGTTTAGAAGAGGGATAAATTACAGCAGATGTCAGTCGTTATTGTCTGGTAATCAAACCGCACTCTGGTAAGGTGCCAGTGTGCATAAAATTATGCTAAGAAATCTACTGAAATTTCCTCAAGGACTGGAAGAGAAAAAGTAATAGAGAATTCTTTGATTTGCTGCGTGAGGTTTTTCACGTCTTTGTTTCCCTAGACATGATATCTGAAACCTCTTCCTAATATTCAGTAGACGGAGAAATAGCACATGTAACACCACACAGGGAGAAACACTGAATTGTACACGAATGAGCACACCAGTATTTCCTTTGTCAACAGCATGTGATTTGGGGAGATTAGGCTAGACAGAAGAATATAACTGGTGGGGAGTCTGGGGGAGACCCAAGCGCAAAAGTAGATGTTTCTTGAGCAACCCCAAAAGGCTCTGTAATGAAGACGGGTCTAGAGGGGGAATAACCAAGAGAGGCATGATATGTTTTTTCTATTCAGTTAGGGATCCGCTCTTTGGTTCTAAGCGTAGACCACAAACCATTACACTTGTTCCCTCTTGGCAAACATAGACAAAATGCATAAAGATTCATGGGAAATTTGGATCATTAAACAAGCAAAGAATATGTTTTCCCGAAATCTTCTTTTGAATACTTCTTTTCCTCCAGTAGAAATCTAGTTATAAAGGAAAACTGCTATGTTCTAATAGACTTCTAAAAACGGAGGGAAAGAAATTTCTACTTGGAATTCCAGGCACTTTTAAAATCTGACGGATTACCAATCATGAAGCAGAATGTCACATAGGCATTTTAGGTGGAACCTTTTCTTAGAAATTAAAAATTCTGTGAGTTTCATGAGTATCCAATGTAGATATTCCGTAAATTACAAGATTTGGATTCTGCAACAGGTTTAATCTTTTGAGTTTTTTAATGTCACGGGACCTTGGAAGCAGGCTCATTCTGAGATAAAAATAATCATAGTCCTAATATTGAAGTTTAACACTGAATTCTTACCTTCCAACAAACTATCTTGCTATGTTTAGCTGAAGCCTATTGCTATGACCACCGTGGTATGCTTGCATAAATTATTTAAACTCTCTTAATTACATAATTCCACAAGGACAGCATGGATTCCTTTTAGAGCAAGAAAGTAGGAAAAGAGACTTCAGCCCTCCCCACCCCGCCAAAGAAAACGCTACTTGTACATGTCCCCTTGAATCCTAATGTCAGTGGTGTACAAATGAAAAAAGAATTCAAGAGACCGCTTGATCGTTGATGAATTTCAAACAGTATTTGATACAAAATGGAGTCTGGAATGTCTCTTTAAATCTGTTATAATTGGATTTGGTTGACTGTTGACAGCACTGATTTCAGAATACTGGTACGATTTTTGTCCCTGTTAGGTATTATCTAATATATACTCATACATATGTAAAAAACAGCGAATTTATTTATATCCTACCTCATCGTTTCACTCCGTTATCTAATTTTATTTTTGTTTAAGGTGTCTCAAGTCTGTGAGTCTCTGTTGGCTCAGAGAAGGGCTGGGAAGCAACAGAGTATTGTGGAAAGATCTCCAGGATTATAGCTAATAAAATTAGCCCTGAACGTCAAAGCTGTATTTATATGATGTGGCAAATCACAGCTCTTTTCTGACAGCGCTTTCCTGACATCTCATTATAAAGATATGTTTATGGTTGAAACGTATTGTTAAATGAGAAAGGCATTTGTTAACTCTTGTGGCAGGATACTTTACTGAAGTAGTGATTTTTATCCTGCTACTGTGGACGATGGAGGAAAGAATGGGAGTCACCTCATCTTGCCTATCCCTAGAAGCTTTTGCATTAAGAATCTAGACTTCTGCGGCTTGTGGAAGACCTTCATTTTCTTTTTGTTTCTTGGCAAAAACCACATTGCGCTAAATACAATGTGGCATCCGGGATTGGGTCCTGGAACAGAAAAAGGACGTTAGTGGAAAAATTGGTGAAATCTGAATAACATCTGGAGCTTGCTTAATATGAAACCAACGTTGGTTTCTTAATTTTGACAAATGTATCAAGATAATATTAAAGGGAACTGGATCAGAGATGGAAATAAACATGTCTTCAAAACTTTATGGGAAATCCAGAATTATTTCAAAAAATAATTTTTTGAATTTTTTAAGTTTTATTTTTTTTTATGTTCATTTTTGAGAGAGAGAGAGAGAGAGTGCAGGCAGGGTCGTTGCAGAGAGAGAGAGCAGGACGGAGGATCTGAAGTGGGCCCTGCATGATCAGCACCGAGCCCAAGGTAGGGCTCGAACTCATGGAGTGAGGGACAGAGCCTCTTCTGCCTTTGAGTAGAAAGAGATTCACTAGGTTTGTGAAACAGGTTGGTTCCAGTGGTGAAGATATCTACGTCACTACCATACAGCACCCTAAGAGTTAACAGTAACTGATTTATAGATAGATTGAAAGAAATGAATACTAATTAATAAGCCTAGCGTAGACTTGGAATTTGTGGTAAAAGAACCCTGTACCCACTCTCAACACCAAGGGATTAGAGTTCCCAACAGAATTTGACAGTGATGCACCTTAGCAATTTATGTGATGTGTTAAATATCAGAGACCCTTCCCTGAGGTTGGGAAAGTGGGGCCCCAAAAAAGAAGATTGAATTTATTTATTTACTTGCTTACTGATTTATTGAGAGAATGAGAGCACGAGCAGAGGAGAGGGGCAGAGGGAGAGAGAATCTTTGTTTTTTTTAAGTTTATTTTGAGAGAGAGAGAGCGCAAGTGGGTGAGGAACAGAGACAGAGAATCCCAAGTGACCCCCACACTGTCAGTGCAGAGCCCCATGTAGGGCTCGACCTCACAAACTGTGAGATCATGACCTGAGCCCAAATCAAGAATCGGACGCATAACCGAAAGAGCCACCCAGGCACCCGGAGAGAGAGAATCTTAAGCAGGCTCTGTGCCGAGCCTGGTGCCCAATGCAGGGCTCAATCCCACGACCCTGGGATCTTGCCCTGAGCGGCAATCAAGAGTGGGTCGCTCTAGAATTGGTCGCTCCGCCAGCTGAGCCACCCAGGCACTCCAAGTAGATCGAATCTGTCAGCATCCTGGGAAAGAAGATTTTTTTCACATCCCCCGGTGTGGGAGAGTGTAAGCATGCGTACTACGTGACGGGTCAGTTATTATTTCAGCAGGCAGAGAATTTCTGCTTGGGGGAGTCCTCCCTTTGGCATACAGCCACCCCCAGGATGAAAAGTGCTTCTTGTAGAAATCCACAACCCAGACCGATTAAACCCAGATAGTGGCAGTTGCAGACTGGGTAGTGAAGGTTCTATTACATAATACAAGACACCCGGTAAGACGTGTCATAAAATTTAGTGAGGTTAAAGTTCTTTTATTGCATACGTTATTTTCCAATCTAATTTGGAATGTAGAAATATAATGAGTCTTTGTGAGATAATTCTTTTGTCAGTTGGTAAAATTTAAATTTTATATGCTCCAGCAATGAAAATGCTTGCAAAAGGCTTCAACCTGATTATGTAACAATCATTTAAAAGAAGAAAATCATCAACTTGCTTTGATGGTCTTAATGCATGTAAATCAATATCTAAGTGCCTCGCATATTCCAAAATATACATAGCCTACAACAGCTGGATGTTAAATGAATCTTTCTAAATAAAATAATAAATTGGCTGCCACCAGGAACATAAACTTTTATTGGATGAAACGTTTTTATTTCATAGTATAAAATTGGCATCTTTGGTGATTCATTGTTCTTGGAACAGCTTGAGATCAGCGCTAAAATGTCGATTATTTTGTTTTAATAGTCTAAGCTTTCTAAACCGCTACAGATGTTTTATTTTAAGTATAATGGGAGGTCGAAAAAGAAGCTAAATGAATTTTTAAAAGAACTGAAGCTTCATTTGCAGCATCCTACAGAATTTGAGAATAATTTGTGAAAAAGTGATTCATCTTGGTTGCATACATTTGATTAAATATGTTGAATTTCCTCAGTTTCATAGAGCTGTTCTGCTTGGAGAGATCTTAAGAGAAGTGGACTGTTATTAAGTGGGTATTGGACGAAAAAGGAATATATTTGAATCCGTTTCTGAGGGTATTATGTATGTTAGATTAATGGAGAGTAAATTATAGTCCAGCTCTGTGGAGGTAGTCACAATGGTTCTGATTTGAAAGAGGCAAGGAGCGTAATTACGAGTCTCGAGTCTAACATTTGGAAATAAAGATTGAGAGTTGAGGAAATTTTCCCGGTATTGCTCCCTGCTTTATATGAGTTTGCAGATGTAGACACTCTTCATTTTTAGTTTCTTGAATGATTCACAGATCTGCATTTTTCATTAACAGGCACTTATGCAGATTTAAATATTACACTCATTTAGTCTTTATAACCATGCTGTGACATAGGTAATTTTCTATTGCAGTGTAACAAATTACCATAAGCTTACTGGCTTAAAATAACTCAAATTTAGTGTCACACCGTTTCCCGAGGTCAGGAGTCGGGACCCAGCTTAGCAGTGTTCTCTGCTCAGGGTCTCTAGACCAGGCGCCTCTTTACCCTTTTTCTTGGTGACGATGGGCCAGGAATCGGTGTGGGATCCTAGAGAACAGTCTCAGATTCTTGCCACACGGCCCCCCGTAGAGGGAGATTTGAATTGAGACATGCGCTCACCCGAATTGGGAGAAGCAAACCACCACCACGTAAACTGCCCCTAGAGTGCGCGTGAGCAAGTGGGGGCCGGGGGCGGGGGGCAGAGAAAGGGAGAAAGAGAGAATCCGAGCAGGTTCCACGCCGTTCGTGCAGAGCCTGAGCCGGGGTTCGATCTCACGAACTGTGAGATCATTACCTGAGGTGAACTAAGAGTTGCTTGCTTAATTGACTGAGCCACCCAGGCGCCCCGGGGGCACTGTTTCCAATTAGACATCAAAATAATGAAATGAGGCCACATTTAATTTCTGGATATGACAAAAATGTTGGACTGATTCACCAAGACGAAGTTCTTCAAATCAAGTTTAGCCTCAAATTCTTGTAGACAGTATTGTTATTCTGATGTGATAATTTAGAAAAGAGAACCACCCAGTGTCTAGGAATAACTATAGCTACCTTTCCGAATGCAGGGTGTTGGATATTCTTGCTGCCTGCCACCTCCCTTAGGCATTTAGACAAAATATGTTCGTTAATTCCACCCTTGTATTCTGGAAGCGAAAGAGTACATTTTTTTTTCAATTTTTGTTTTTTAGTTTAGAGAGCACAAGTAGGGGAGAGGGGCACAGGGAGAGAGAGAATGTGAAGTAGGCTCCACGCTCCACGTGGAGCCCAGCACATGGCTTTGATCCCACGGCCCTGGGATCATGATCTGAGCCAAAATCAAGAGTCAGATGCTTAACCAACTGAGCCACCCAGGTGCTCCGACAATACGTTTTCTAAAGTACTTTGGCTAGGTGGCCAAAATTCATTTGAGTACAGTGAAACTATGCGAGAGATGACTATTCGAGGGTCTCCCATTCTGCTAGGGGGGACAAGTACCCACTTTTGATGTCTGAGTAAATATAAGGTCTAAAGCGGTATATTTTTTAAAAGGGAAGTGATATGCATTTTTCAATTTCTTTTATCGATAAGCACTTGGTCAATGTTTATTATAACTCATATTCTCATATTCACTGCGTATTTATAAATTAATTAATAACAAAATAATAAATAATTACCCTGCACTCTGCCCTTTGTTTTAGTGAAGGTATATGGGACGATAACACCACACAAGAACTATGACTTTTTCAGGTGTAGCTTAGTGTGACAGACGACTTCACAGATGGATATTGACTGCAACTGAGTCTCCAAAGGTAAAGAGATGTTGCATGGGTGGGTGAGGGCATTTTGGGCAGAAGAAACATGTTTGATGGGACAACAGCCTGTACGAGAATGGTATGGCAGACAATTTGCGAAGAGTGTGGATTTGTAAGAGGAGCATAGGGGATGCATTGGGAATGGCAATGTCGACTAAAACGGTGAGGATGAACCAGAGTATTCATGGCCCTGTAGACCATACTCATGTTATTAGTGCTTGAAGATGATTTGGATTCCTCAGAAACAGATGGTTTCGCGATGTGTAGGCTTTTTCATTTGAATTAGCACATATGTTAAATTCTGCTGCTTCTAGATGTGTATTTGAGCCAAAGTATTTTAGGTTGTATTTTTTAACCGAATAAGAGTGTAACTGCTATGTCAGAGTCCACACAGTTATCATCATAGACTTCATGACAGCCAAGGGCTTTCTTTTATTTCCAGATGTATCCCAAGTTCCCAAAACAGTGACAAGCACACAGTAATGTCTCAGTAGTTGCTCTTTGAATGAATGTGGGTGTTCTCAAAACACGTTAAAGGGGCAGACTTTGATTATTAAAGTTCCCAAGATTCTCTTCAGTTGTTCGGATGCACCTGAAGTTCTCTGACTCTCTAACGAGCATGTTTGCGATGGCTTAAAATGCTTTCTGCTCTGGCTCAGGGTTTCCATCTATCCGGATTCTGCAGACTAATCATAGGTGTCACTAAGTCAGTCATTGAGTTGCAGGGCCTGTTTTCAATTGAGGCAACTTGAATAATTGTGCGGATTACTGGGGAGGGGTGGGGCAGGCGGTTCTAGAAGAAAATAAATTCATTTATGAGGAAGACTTGGTTTCTGGGACTGTTCTCCCACTGCCGCTTTCTTAATTTTGTGCAGAAGGAGCCCTCTGAAAGCTTTAAGGTGATAATTCCTCCTGAGGTTTAAAATACAAAGTCAGTGATTGTCTAACCAGAGAGGCAGGAGTGAATTATGAGCCTCGTGTCCATCTAAGCATCCTCCTTGCATTTTTTTATGGGGAGGTAAACTGGGAGGGAGGTAGACGGTAGATGTAGAACTCGACTATGAAACTGCAGAGGGGAGGTAGAATCAGAAACAAGTAACCGCGCATTTTCCGTACATTGGCAGACATGTGTCTATCAAAGGCATAGGACTAGATTTTCAGTTCATTTGAAAAGCATTTAGTGACTGTAGTACGCTGAGTCTGGCAGGGTTGGGGAAAGAATAAGGAAATTTTAAAAAGAGCCATGATTCTTGCTTTCTCAAGGTTTCCAATCTAGGGAAGAAGAAATGTATACACACACGGTGATAAAGACAAGTATCTGCTAAATGGTACTGTTAAACAGGGAGACGGTGGATGTGAAAGATACTATTTTATGGGGAGAAACAGCTAAATCAATTAACAACGTGGTTCCTAATATCTACATTACAAAGGGCCAACAGAATAGTAGTGAGATGGAATGACGAATCTTCCCTTTCTTCTTGGTTAATCTACTACCACTGTATAGAATACCACCAGGTAAAGAGTAGGTGCTCAGTAAATAGCTGTTTAATGAGTAACTGAATGAATTGCTTTAGATTGCTTTCATGAGTTGATGACTGATCTCTCTAACCAGTGTCAGATGAGAATTCATTTTTATCTATCATTGTTCTTATTTACAGCTCTAATATTTGCCTACAGTAAAATTTACAAGTTTTACCTACACTCTATGACTTTTGGCAAAGCTATGCTTTTCTATAGCCACCACCACAATCAGCAAGAACTCCCTTTCTTTTTCTTTGTTCATTTATTTTGAGAGAGAGAGAGAGCATGTGAGCTGGGGAGGGGCAGAGAGAGAGGGAGACAGAGAATCCCAAGGAGGCTCCATGCGCCAGCGCAGAGCCTGACGCGGGGCTCGAACTCACGCACCGAGAGATCATGACCTAAGTTGAAATCAAGAGTCAGACGCTTAACCAGCTGAGCCACCCAGGCGCCCCAGCAAGAACTCCTTTCCCTCTTGCAGTTAATCACACCTCTGTCTGCACCTCAGCCCTTGGTATCTACTGTCCTGATTTCTGTACTCTATTTTGCCTTTTCTGAAATTTCATATAAGTGGAATAATACATTAAATATTTTGTTTGCATTCTTTCACTTAGCATAAAACTTTAGAGATGCATCCATGTTGTAAGTTTAACAGAAGCTGATTCCATGGACGAACCACACTTTATCTAATTACTATTTAAGAGGGACTATACTGCTTTCAGTTAGTTTCTACTATGAATCGAGGTATTGTGAATCATTTACCTGGAGTAAATAGCTATGATCGAGATTGCTAGATCAGGTAGTAATATCTGTTGAACGCTTTAAGAACAACACAGATTTCCAAATTGGCTCTACCTTTTTCCATTTCCACCAGCAATATATGAGAGTTTATCAGTCTTTGTTATTTTTTTTTTTAATTTTAACAGTTCTAGTTGGTGTGCAACGGTAAAACATTACACTTTTCAGTTGCATTTATCTGACGGCTAATGATGTTATCATGTAACATGCTTGTTTACCTTCTGATTATCTTTTTCTGGTGAGATTTCTGTTGAAATATGTTACCCTTTATCTGAATGTTGGTGCCTCTTGCTGTCGAATTGTCTTATATTATTGTGGATGCAAATTCCATTGTGTAGTTTTTTTTATTTAGGTAAAGTGCACCTAATGAAATTCAGTATTTCAGCCATTTTAAACTTACAGTTCAGTGGCTTTTCGTATATTCACACGATTGTGCAACCATCACACCTATCTAATCCAGAACATTCTGACGACCCCAACGGTATCCCTGTACACTTTAGGCAGTGACTTCCCATTCTTTCTCTCCCTAGACCCTGTAAACCACCAATCTGCTTTTTATTTCCGTGGATTGGCCTATTCTAGAAATTTCGCCTAAACAGAATCACATGATATATAGATTTTTGTGTCATTTCTTTCACTTCGCATACTGTCTTTAAAGTTCATTCCTTTTTATGGCTAAATATTCTGTCGTATATAGACTGCATTTTATTTGTTCGTGAGTTGGTGAACATTGGGTTTTTTCTACTTTGTGACTTTTAATAGTGCTGCTATGAATATCGATGTGCCTTTGAAACCCGTGTGCAGTTGTCATAGTTGGTAGCCAGATACTTGGTCAAACACATCTGGATGTTGCGGTGGGGGTACTTTTTTTTGTTGAGAGTAATGTTTTAGGGGGAAGCTCTTTACGTCTATTTATATTTTTTAATATTTCTGTTGTGTAGTTGACAAACTTAGTTTCAAGGGTGCAACATAGTAACTCAACGTTTATGTACGTAAAGGGATGATCACCATGATAAATCTCGTTACCATCTGTCACATACAAAATTGTTACATATTGTTAAATATTTTCCCTATGCCGTACATTGTATCCCCGGGTTTGATTTATTTTATGCATGGAAGTTTGTACCTTATTTTTTAAGATTATTTATTTATTTTGAGAGAGTGTGCAAGCAGGGGAGGGGCAGAGAGAGAGGGAGACAGAGAATCCCAAGCAGGCTCCACGCTGTCAGCACAGAGGCCCATGTGGGGCTCGATCTGTGAGACCGTGACCTGAGGCAAAATCAAGAGTTGGACGCTAAACCAACTGAGCCACTCAGGCGCCCCAATTTGTACCTTTTAATCTACTTGCCCTATTTTGTCCATTCCCCCGACTTCCTTCCCTTTTGGCAACCAGCAGATATTTCTATGTATCTATGAGACTGTTTCTGTCTTGTTTCGACTGTTCTTTTATTTTTTGTGTGTGAGTTTCTACATATAAAGTGAATTTATATGGTATTGTCTTTTTTCTGTCTGACTTATTTCACTTAGCATAATAACTTCTAGGTCCATCCATGTTGTTGCAAATGGCAAGTTTCATACTTTTTTGATGCTGAGTAACATTCCGTTGTGTATGTATGTATGTATGCATGTATACATACCCACATGCATGCGTGCACACACACACACACACACTACATCTTCTTTAGCCATTCATCTATTGGTTGACACGTCGGCTGCTTCCATATCTTGGCTGTTGTAAATGATGTTGCTATGAAAATAGGGGTACGTGTATTTTTTATGAATTAGTGTTTTTGTTTTCTTCAGATAAATACCCAGAGGTAGAATCGCTGGATCATAGAGTAGTCATGTTTTTAATTTTTTGAGCAAACTTCATACTGTTTTCCATAGTGGATGCACCATTTTGCATTCCCATCAGCACTGCGTTAGGATTCCCTTTTCTCCACTTGGCAATACTTGTCATCTTTTGTCTTTTTGATAATAACCATTCTCACTGCTGTGAGGCGACATCATATTGTGGTTTTGATATGCATTTTCCCTGATGATTAGTGATGTTTAGGATCTTCTCATGTGTCTGTTGGCCACCTGACTGTCTTTGGAGAAATGCTTATTCCTGTTTTGGGCCCATTTTTAAGCCAAGTTGTTTGTTTTTTGATATTGAGTTGTGTGAGTTCTTTATATATTTTGGATATTAATCTCATATCATTTTCAAATATCTTCTGATGAGATTAACATTTAAATCACCCCATAGCCCTGTCAGGTTGACAGATAAGAGTAACCATCACAAATATGTTTAAGGAAATTCTGGTGGATGTGAGAAAGAAAAGAGGAGAACCATAGAGAAAGCTTTTGTGTTCTTAGAGGCTACGTATAAATTGTCATGAGCAGAATGTTGGTGGAAATATGAACATTAACAGTGCTTACGTTGAGATCTCAAATGGAAATGAGGAACATGCGACTGGAAACTGGAAAACACTCAATCCCTTGTGTAAAGCGATAAGAGAATGTGGCTGAATTATGTTTTGTTGTTTACTGGGCAGTAGAAAGTTGATCACTTGTAGGATCACCCACAAGTAGGTCAAGTGATCATCTTGGATATTTAGCTGAATAGATTTCCACAAAGAGTATGAAAGAAGGGGTAACTACAAATTCTTTTTATCGCCACTCACATCCCTGTCTTTAAAAGGAATTGATGGGGGCGCCTGGGTGGCGCAGTCGGTTAAGCGTCCGACTTCAGCCAGGTCACGATCTCGCGGTCCGTGAGTTCGAGCCCCGCGTCGGGCTCTGGGCTGATGGCTCCGAGCCTGGAGCCTGTTTCCGATTCTGTGTCTCCCTCTCTCTCTGCCCCTCCCCCGTTCATGCTCTGTCTCTCTCTGTCCCCAAAATAAATAAACATTGAAAAAAAATTTAAAATAAAATAAATAAAATAAAAAAAAAAAGGAATTGATGTCTGCAATTCCTGAGTGTTTCTTGGGTGCTACATCACAAACTGGTTTACTTGTTGGCTTTTTCTTCTGCAGATACTTAAATTTCTCTGGACTGCTAAGTCAATTTCCAATTGTCCATCTGCTTTCCATTTTCCAAAATTGCTTTGCATTTCTTGTGTCCTCTGGCTTTACAGATTTATGACTTTAAATATTCTACTGTCATTTTAGTGGAGTTAGGTTGAGAACAGAGGTTAATGTGTGGGTTAAATCTACCATGTTGAATGAAATAAATGCCTCCAAATGACTGTCAGGGATCTTGGAAGCTCCTTCTTCCGATATGATAAAAGCTCCACCCTTTCTGAATTAGCCTTCATGTTGAACATTCGGCCTATACCTTTAAATCGAATTAACCATTAATTTGGTCATTGCAGTATTCCAGTACACGAGTGAACTTGATCATTTGTGTGCTTTCAGATAAAGTCAGTCTGCTCTACTCTGCCATGAATAGGTTTCTCATCTTTACAATAACCATGTGAATTAAGAGTTAGTTTCCCTTTTTGAGGCAATTGTGATTGAGGGAATATTTGCAAGTTGTGTAAGAACACATAGCTAGTAAATGCAAAGCTAGAAGAAAAGCACAATTTTTTTTTTTTTCTAAAACATGCTTGTAGCAACTTTCCTTATTCGTTATAGTAACTGCTCCCTACGTCGTATTTGCCTTGTGTATCTCTGTCACCTCTGGGATTGAAAACAAGAACTTCATGGCCGAAGAAAGATTCCTGAATGGTTTCTTTCCTCTGCCTCCCATAGTACTTCGCTACCTGCAAGGTCTGCAAAGAAACCATGTGCGTGAATGAAGTAGGAGGTGAGTGAGATTATATAACTTGGTTCACCGATGACATAATTTCTCATTGTGCCCACTGTTTGAGAGAGGAGGAACAAAGAGAAGACAGGTGGGAGTGTAGGAACTGCAAGGTGGGGATATTAATGCTGCAGTATAATCTTCCGTGGGTGTTTAGCCTGGGGACTAGAAGAATAAGGGGAGACATGCTAGTTGTCTTGAAATATTTGGGCATAACTAGCATTAAGAGGTGAAAGTTACAGCAAAGAAAATTTTCACTGAGTGTAAACAGCTTTCTAATAGTGCACAGCAGTGGGGACAGTCCCCTGCGTGAAGTCACAGGAAATGTTCTTTGCTATGCTGAGTAGCTGGGAATCAAGGGTCATGTTGAGAATTGTCTGCAGGGATGGAAGGATGAAGCAAAATCTAATCTAACCTCTTCTGAATAGTATGCCTATCTCTTTCTGTCTTTTTGCCCTCTCTGTTCTTTTATCTATTTATCTATCTACCATCTAACTTTCAGAGAGACAAGATTGGGAGAAGGGAAGGTTAAGTGTGAAAAAGGTTGAATGTATGTGGGTGTGTTTGAGTGTGTTTAAGGATAATTCTGTGATGACATACTAGGCTTCCAAAGCGTGTTTTTATAGGATGAATTACTTTTCGAGCCAATAAATGTGGGTTAAAATTCTGTGTTTCTCAGTTTTAGCTTTGTGATCTTGGTAAAGCTATTAAACCTTCATAAGCCTCTATTTCCTTGCTATGAAATTTGAATTACATGTCATAATTTATACGGTTATTGTGAAATTAAATGAAAGAGGGCTCACAAAGCTCATTGCAAACCGTCTAGTGGGGAGTCAGTATTAGCAGATACTTTTTCAGACATTACCTTACCGTGGTTTTGATTGTTTGTATAAATCGATCACATCGAGCTGATAGAATCTTAGCGGAAGAATTTAAATTTTTAAGTATCTGATGTCAATAGAATGCAACTGCTTTTCTGACTTGCGAGAGTTTAACCAATGTGAATTTTTCCTCGTAAAGACAATTTTTGCATACCCCATCCCTGTTTCCATGACAAGCAAATGTGAAGTGTATCACTTTCACTTGGCAGAAATTAACACAAGGCCAGCCTGTAGAAATAGTTCCCTGTGAAATAGCACATCATTTATTTACTTTGAAATTTTGACTTGTAAAATAGTTGCATTATAGGGTTGCCTGGGTGGCTCAGTCAGTTGGGCGTCCAACTTCGGCCCAGGTCATGATCTCACGGTTCATGGGTTCGAGCCCTGCGTTGGGCTCTGTGCTGACAGCTCAGAGCCTGAAGCCTGCTTCCGATTCTGTGTCTCCCTCCCTCTGTGCGCCTCCCTTGCTCACGCTCTGTCTCTGTCTCTCTCTCTCTCTCAAAAATAAACATTAAAAAAAAGTTCATTTAGTGCAGACAATAACAATTATATATTCAAATATACTAGTGAAACTTCATGTGTGTGTAGGTTTCAGAGTTGATCAGGACAAATATATAAGGTATGTACATATTACATTCTTCATGCCTGATTCAGTAATTAAATGAGTGTATTTGTATCTGAGTATGTGCTTATCCTCAACTTTGTGTGCTTGTCTACATGATGAAGATTTTGAGGGTACGTTTGCTTTCAGTGCCTATATCTGGCTAACCAGTGAGGGGTGTTTGTTTAACTTTTGCTGCTACATTAATTATTTCTCATAGAATTACATAGTTGATCATATGAATCATGAATTAGAGTCTCGATGAATATGACTAAAATTACCAACTAGCACATATTTTCATTTTAATTATTTTCTTTATAGTTCCCATCAATATTTCTTTGTTCTTATTAAATTTTAAAAATTCTTTTGATTAAAATATAATGGCATCATAAAATTGTTGAAGAAAATAATGAAGAAAGTGAAAATAATTCAATATATTAAAATTCAAACAAATCCAGCGATAAATTTTAATAAGATTTATCCCGTGTGTGTGTGTGTGCGCGCGCGCGCGCGCGCGCATGCGCACAGCAGATGGAAAAAACAGCCATGGAAAGTGACATGCATATGAAATTGAGATGTCAGTAGGATAAAAACATTAGAATCATAAATATCAGAAAAACACTAGTCTCTAGTAATTTTCTGTAATCTTGAGGCGATCTTTTCATTTCTACTGAACATGTGAAAGGGGTTGATAATGAATTTCTTTTTCACCAAGATGACAGTCACCCAGCTGATATATGGTGGTAGATAAAAACACGTACAGTTATAAAGTTTACAGGCTGAAGCTTCACATAATATGTTAACACAAGCTTACTGTGTCCTTCAATAATCATTGAAAATATGACTTTTTTATGACCACACAATAATAAATTAGAATAGACAGTAATGTTTTTGTTGATTCATATACTGAACATTTAGATTGCTTTCCATATTTTGCTTATATTAACAGTGGTACAGTGAGGATATATGTACTCAAAAGTTTTCATGCATCTTCTAGCTTCTGTTAATTGTATTTTTATGTACTTAGATTAAAGCATATTAATATTTAAGTTCCTTTGATTCTTATCACCATGCTACATTTTAGAGCATCTGTGCCAATTTATGATTCCGCGACTAAGTTAATATGAAAAAAATGAGATGTTTCTGAACCCACTAAGGACAATATAAATAGCACTACATTCAGGCAGTGACATTACCTTACAGAGTTTGGAATAGAAATGGCTTTGTTTTCAGGAAAATAGTGACAATTATGAGGAAATTAAAAAAAAAGTAATTAGAATTTATGAGAAGGGACCAAATTCATGTTCTAGAAATACATACAATATCTCAAACTAAGGCCATATTGGATATGTTTAACAGAAGATGGGACATTGCAGGAGGCAGATGAGTGAAAAGAAGTTGTGAATTGAAAATACTTAGTATGAAACACAGGGCCAAAAGAATTTTAAAAGATGGACATAGTATAAGAAAAATATGCTCGCAGTTAAAAAAAAAAAAGTAACATATGTAATTTGAGTTCCAGAAAGAAATAAGCGAAAACAGAGCAGATGCAGTATTTGAAGATGTGACATCTAAAATTGATTGATAGAAAGCCTCAACTCACAAATTCAAGATTCACAGCGAATCCCAAGCAGAATGAATGCAAATAAAGCAACACTGTATGCATTTCTTAGTCAAATTTCTCAAAGACAAAGCAAAAAAAAAGAAAGAAAGACAAAAGAAAAAAAGGATATCTTTAAAAATATGGAGCAAATGTATAAGGTTCCTTTCAAGTGAGTATCAGTAATATTAAATGATGGATTTTCAAAATAAATAAATAAATAATGGATTTCAGGGCGCCTGGGTGGCTCAGTCGGTTAAGCGTCTGACTCCTGATTTCGGCTCAGGTCATGATCTTATGGTTCGTGAGTTCGAGCCCCCTTCGGCGCCGAGCCTGCCTGAGATTCTCCCTCTCTGCCTCTCTCTCCGCCCCTCTCCTGCTCTCTCTCTCAAAATAAATAAATAAACTTAAAAAAGAAAAAAGGATGGATTTTCTCCAAAAGTAAAGGAAAGAAGAATGCAGTTGAAAGGCATTGTTAAAATGCAGAAATAAAACCACATCTAAACAGTCAGAAAATCTTACCAACCTATGATACTATCCCTGTCTTAGACTACTTGGGTGCTATAATGAAACCACAGAGTGAGTACCTTACACACAACGGACATTTATTTTTCACCGTTCTGGAGGTTGGGAAATCAAGATGCCAACAGACTCACTGTCTGGTCAGGGCCAATTCCTGCTTCATGGGTAGCACCTTCTTGCTGTGTAGTCACAGGGCAGGAGGGGAGAGCAAGCCCTCTGGGGCCTTTTTTTTACAAGGGTACTTGTCCCCTTCATGAGGGCTCTACTACTCTCATTATCTAATCCTCTCCCAAAGGCCCCAGTTCCTAATACAGCACGTTGGAGGTTAGGATTCCAACGTTTACATTGTTGGAGGACACAAGCAATTCGGCCCATAGCAATCTCCAGGGAAAATATTCTGCAAACCTAAAGGTTAAATAAGTAATCTTCAAAAGATGCTGAGAGAATGTGTCAGGCAAGGAACTTCATAAAAAATACAATGTATAATGCGGTTTACAATAAATGTATATGTATGTATATGACAATGATCACACAAGGCGTGGAAAGAGGGTAACTGCAGGTGTATATACACTTATGTGAGAATCTTGCATTTTATAGAAATTGTAAAATTACTGAAGAAAAGGTGAGATTATAGTAGCTTAAGGATGTATCCTTTAATCTCGTGATACTAATAAAAAGCAAAATAGAACAAATAACAAGGACCTAATGTAATAAAAAATACTGTATTTGAATGTATGATTGAGAGAAAGGAAATGAATTTACCAAAATGATATAGGAAATGATAAAATAAGTACAAAATGGTTGACTTGAGCTTTCCTTTATCAGTCATTGTTGTAAATGTACTTAAGGTTGTTTTTTAATGTGTATTTGTTTTTGAGAGAGAGAGTGTGAGCAGGGGAGGGACAGAGAGAGAGGGAGACAGAGAATCTGAAACTCGAACCCGAGAACTATGAGATCATGACCTGAGCCGAAGTCGGACGCTCAACCGACTGAGCCACCCGGGTGCCCCTAAACATTCTATTTAAAAGGCAAAGATTGTCAGAGTGATCTAATGAATACAACTATATGCCCTTTAAAAGGGGAGACACATTAAGTATAATAACACAAAAATGTAAGAAAAAATGTGGGCAGAATCTACCACGCAAACTATCATCTAATGAAAGTGTAGTTAAAATATTTTTGAAAAATCAGGTCAGACCCTGTGAAAAATTAAGAACTTCTCTTCCTTAAAAAGGAAACCCATACATACAAAGCAAGAAGATAATTACGTGTGTATTTAACCACTGTCTGTCTCCAGAACATGTAAAGAAATCCTGGGAGTAAGACAAGATACACAACGCAATTTAAACTTAGATGGTGAAAGAGCGTGACCAATAATCACATAGAATGATGTTCAGAGTCATTAGTCATTAATTAAATGCAAGTAAAAGCCACAGTGCTACCCTAGTAACATGTACTGATTGACTGAAATTGCAAAGGCAATAATAATACCGAGAGTTGACTGGAACTCTCACACTTTGCTACTGGAAGCGTAAATAAATTGCCGTCAGCTTTTCAGAAATCAGATTGGCACTGTTGGGTTAGACACATTTGTTGGCATTGCACTCTCACTCCTTGGTGTATAACCAAGAGAAATGAGTCATGTTCATTATGATCTAGTCAAGCATGTGCACAGCAGCCCACATGCCCATCAGTTAGAGAATGAAGAAATAAATTGTGGTATATTTACATAACGGAATATTACAGTGCAACAAAAATATAAACCATTGCTATATGCAACAACATAAAAGAAGAAAGAAAAACTTCCTACAACTCAATGCCTGTTATAGGATTCCGTTTCTATGAAGAAGGCAAAAGAAAGGTATGGCTGTAGCAGTCAGAACGGTGATTACTTTAGGTATGTGGTTGAATGGGAGGCGTAAGGAGGAAGCATCCTGGGGTGCTAGAAATCTATTTTAGTATTTTAGGACAGAATACAGGGCGCCTGGCTGGCTCAGTCGGCTAAGCGTCCGACTTCGGCTCAGACCATGATCTTGCAGTTCGTGGTTTGAGCCCCTCATTGGGCTCTGTGCTGACAGCTCAGAGCCTGGAGCCTGCTTCGGATTCTGTGTCTCCCTCTCTCTCTCTGCCCCTCCCCAGCTCATGAGCGTGCTCGCTCTCTCTCTCTCTCTCTCTCTCTCTCTCTCTCAAGTAAATAAACATTAAAAAAAAATTTAAGAAGGACTGAATACTTTATGTAAAACTATAATGATAGTTGAAAAATCAGTATTGTAAGAACTGGAGAGATTAAAAAGCCTCTAAATAGCAGAAGAAATACAAGAAAGTAAAAACAAAAATCTCCCTAGGTTCATTATTATGAAAGAATAAAGTGCAAAAGAGGAATCTACAAGAAACAGTACAATGGCAATAAGAACTCTATTAAGAACAAATTGATCTCTTATCAGTACATGTAAATGAAATAAGCATCATTAGAAGAAAATGCAAAGGCTGATTAAAAGTATAATGAAAATATAGGCTATATGTAAGACCTATCTGAAAACCTGGCTTATACATAAGTTATTAAATGTGGAAATATAGCAAAGGAAACCGGTATAGTACAGCACGACAAACAGAAAATATTTACATATTATCAGACATGGATTCGTTCAAGTCAACACTGTGGATTACATATTTCCTACGAATTATAATAAACAGTATATCAAGCTCTGTGGCCTTGAGTAAGCTAGAGAGATACAGGAGAAGAGGCATTGTAACCACAGGATGGGTCTCTGCATGCGACACTGCATTCATCTGTGGTCTGAAAAGAGCTCTACAGGGGCGCCTGGGTGGCTCAGTCGGTTAAGCATCTGACTCTTGATTTTGGCTCAGGTCACGATCGCATGGTTCATGAGCCTGAGCCCCGTGTCAGGTTCTGCTCTGACAGTGCAGAGCTCACTTAAGATTCTTTCTCTTTCTCTCTCTGCCCCTCCCCCTGCCTCTCTCAAAATAAATAAACATTTAAAAAAGGATTAAAAAAAGAGTTCTATCAATTCTTTTCACTAGCTCAGAAATGAAAAAGGAAGCTTGTATCTACCTGTGACTCAAGGAAGGGAAAAGCAGCTATGTGAAATTAGAGAACTAGACTTACACATATCCAATTTTGAAATATGAATTAACAGCTCCTTCCTGGTGTATGACTTTTATAACAGAGAATTAGCCTTAAGGTGAGCAAATTAAACAAAGCAAATGAGAAACAATCTATAGCAACAGGTCGACAGAATGGACAACACGTGAATCCCATATATCATTCAATCAGTCCCTACTGATTACAAGCTCGTATTAGAAAGTTGTAAAGCACATTGAAAAACAAATTGCAATAAGGATGAATCTAGTAGATGGTATGTAATATTATTGTGTATATATAATGAGGATGGGAGGTGTGTGTGTATATTCTTGGAATATACTAAAATATACGTTGAGTTGAATTGTATGGCATATGACTTCTATCTCAGTAAAGCTAAGTAATCCTTCTGAGTTTACCATAACTCTATAGAGAATTGGATTCCACTGTAGAGAGAATAGCACAGGAGACAGGAAACTATAAACCTATCTTATGTAATCGTATGAACTAATCAGTAATATTATATTTGCAAACAGAAACAATATGTTTAAAAAAGTGATAAATTGAGATCAAACAGGGTTTGTACCCGTAGTTCAAAGATGTCTCAACATTAGGAAATTTTTAGATGTGAAACACTACATTAGCATATAAAAAGAGAAAACCCATAGAATCCTCTCTTGTATTCTGAAAAGGCTTTTGTTACTATTCAGTCTGGGACTTCCAGTCCCAATATCATGGTGAATTAAACCAAAATGCTTGGAGACCCTTTTATTTAAAAACCATGCTGGATAAAATGTGAGAAAAATTTTCAGAGCGTAGCTTGCAGGGAAAAAAAAGCCAGAGAGATATGTGTGCAAGCTGACACTGCACATGCTCCCCCAAATGAGTGGGGAGATCTAACTGAAATACAAGTCATAGGGATTAAGGGCATTCAGCTTAACATCCATATAGGAAAAATTCACAAGGCCTTGCCCTCTGAAACATAGGATATTAGAAGTTAAATCCCCCCATATAGCCGGAGCTCTTAAATGTCTTTGCTTCAAGTGAAATGATCATACTTGAGAAATGTGAAACTCCCAGTGTGTGTCACACGCAAAAACTGAGTAGGCTTATTGAAATGTAGGTTACTGAATTCGTAAAAAGAATAGATTTTCCACGATGAAATTTCAGGCCCAAATATTTTCATTGCTAAATTATCCAAAACTTCAGAAATAAACAATACCGATCTTACAATATTTCGAACATATGGAAGAGGGAGCGCTTCTCAACTGCCGGTAGGAAGCCAGCCCCATTCTGATACCAAAATGTGACCTAGAAATTGCAAGAGAAAACTACAAACATCTATCATAGATACAGATGCAAAAACCTAGAAAACATTAATAGAACCCATCAACGTATAAAATGTATAATACATCATGACAAGATGGGTTTTTTTTAACCCTGAATGTCAGATGGGTTTAACAAATTTGAAAATCAGTGTTATCCCATACATTAACCCACAAGTGGAGAAAACCATAGTATTATGCCCACCTCAGCAAACTAGGAGAGAAGGGTGTTTACCTCATAAGAGACATCTTAGGAAAGTTGTACTTACTGGTGAAAACTTAAGCCCTAAAATCAGGAACAAAGAAAGTATATCTGCATTCACCATTTGAATTGTCCTCCAGACCCCAGCACACGAAACCAGGTACAAAAAGATCTGGAGGTATACAGCCTGAGAAGGAACTCTGTTTATTTGAGTATTAGACGATCGTGGATGTAGAAATTACTAAGGAATGCGTGATGCTAGCAAGTGTATTTTGCACACTAGCAACAACGAATTGCAAAAGCATTTACTTATCATTTACAATAGCATAATAGTATATGGATTAATGATAAATGTAACGAAATACGCACAAGACATACACTGAACAGTAGACGTTGCTGAGAAAAATTTAAGACGACGTGAATTCCTGCTAAGATAGGCCATTCACGAATTCAAAGACTTAATATTTAGTGTGGACTGGGACGGATGCCCCAGAACCCGTGAATATGGCCTTCTTTGGAAATAGGGTCTTTGCCAACGTAATGATGTTCCTTTGAGGTCATAATGGATTAGAGCGAGCCGCAGCCCAATGAGGTGTCCTTTTAAGAACTGTGAATTTTTGACACATACACAGAGAGTGAAGACAGCCTCGTGAAGATGGAAGCAGAGATGAGAACCGTGCTGCCACAAGCCAAGGAAAACCAACGACTGGCTAGCAGAGGCATGGCAGGTTTTTCCCCTGGAACTTTTGGAGGGAGGGCTGTGCTGCCAACAGTTTGATTTTGGACTCCTAGCTTCGAGTACTATGAGGCAGTAAAGCTGTTATTTTAAGGCACCCACCGTGTGGCAGTTTGTTGCAGAAGACAGGAAAGAAATCTACAACGGGCTACTTCGTAGGGAAAAGAAAGGAACCAACCACTGATACACAAAACACGGACTCATCTTAAAACATGGTAGAAAAAAGTAGGAACGAAAAAATGCATTCTGTATGGTTTTATGTGAAATGCTAGATGAAAATATAGCGAGATAAAGCCTGTCGGTATTTTCCTGTGTCCAAGTGTGTGAGGAATTTACTGGACACGAGCATGAGCTACCTTTACAGGGTAAAGAAACTATTCTCCTTGTTGTATAGCTACGTGTATGTAAAACAGTTGTCAATACTAATCAAATTGTACCCACAAAATGTATCCTCTTTATGCTATTCAAGGCATATATCAAGAAAATGTGATTTAAAACGTAAAAATAGGGGCACCTGGGTGGCTCAGTCACTTAAGTGTCTGACTCTTGATTTTGGCTCAGATCATGATCTCACAGTCACATGACAGAGCCCCACGTCAGGCTCTACGCTGAATGTGGTGCCAGCTTGGAATATTCTCTCTCTCTTTCTCTCTCTGCCCCTCCCCCACTCCTACTTGCTCAAAATAAGGAAACATTTAAAAAAGATAACAAAAATAATGTGCACTCACTGTAACAAATTTGAAAATAAAGGTAAAATAAAAAGAGTTCTCATAATTTTATTGGTTAGAAGTCAATCACTATTAAATTTTGACAGAGTTAGGTCATATTTCACAAAGTTCTGTTTTATCCTTACTTCTCACACAAGTTTCCCAAGTTGGTCAAAGATTTTCCGAGAACTATAATTTTGTAATTTTCATGACAGTCCCACGATATGATGATATCATTTCTTTAAATTTTCCTTGTTAAGGAAGATATTTCATAGTTTTTTTTGCTTTCAATTATTTAACTCATCTGTGATGTATTTCACGTGTGATTATCAAAATACAAATAACAATAGTGTATAGCCAGTGGATTTTTTTATTCCATGACTATTTGAAACAAATATTTTATCGTATAATGCATTCATGAATATTCTCAGTTCTCCAGACATTATATTCTGTTCCACAGCTCTGTGTGTCTAGACTTGTGTGAATAATACATCCACTCTTTAATATGCTTATTTACATGTTTTAGTGATCACTTGTGCAAGACTTTTTCCCTTGGTTTTCATCACTTCTAAACATTAATTTTCAGTGAAATTCAGAATAATTGGTGCTGTTTTAAAAATAATGAGGGTATATTGATTCCTTTCTCCAAAAGGAGAATTCTGAAAGTCTTTTTAAGTCTCTCGATAATATGCTTTAGATTTCTTAAGATAATAAATGCAGTATTGGGGTGCCTGTGGCTTAGTCCGTTGAGCGTCCGACTTCGGCTCAGGTCATGATCTCACGGTCCGTGAGTTCAAGCCCCGTGTCAGGCTCTGTGCTGACAGCTCAGAGCCTGGAGCCTGTTTCGGATTCTGTGTCTCCCTCTCTCTCTGACCCTCCCCTGTTCATGCTCTGTCTCTCTCTCTGTCTCAAAAATAAATAAATGTTTAAAAAAAAAAGATAATAAATGCAGTATTTATGTTTTATCATTATTTTATATATTTTTACGTATTTATAATTTTATAATTTTGAATAAGCTATATTTCTATTTTCTCATTTATAAGGAAATTATTGATTCTGTGCATTGAGTTTATGATCCTTTGTCTTCCGTTACTAATATGTTGTTATTGCCTCTGTCTTTTCTAGCTAGGTAATATTGTCACCATAAAAGTAATTGTTATTTTATCACCAATATTTCAAGAGTTCAATCATTTACTCTTTTCATAGCTTGGGTAAGTCAGTAAGACTGGTATTAAATATCAGTTATGATAGTGGGCATCATTTGTTTCAGTGGATGTAATTTGGCTTTTGAACCATGATAGATCTCCTTGGGGTGCCAGTGTGGCTCAGCTGGTTGAGCGTCCGACTCTGGATCAGGTCACGAGATCCCAGTTCATGATTTCGAGCCCCGCATTGGGGACTCTGTGCTGACAGCTCGGGGCCTGGAACCTGCTTTGGATTCTGTATCTCCCTTTCTCTCTGCCCCTCCCCTGCTCACGCTCTGTCTCTATCAAAAATTTAAAAAAATAAACATTTAAAAAAAAGATATATATCCTTTATCCTTGAAAGAAAGAAAACATTGCACTGAGACGACGGCCTTTGGAGTAATTCTGCATTTACTGGTTGCCTGACTTCCATACGCTTTGCAGCCTTCCAAACCCGTGTTAGATTAACTTAGATAATGAATGTAAAGTGTTTTCTACAGTGACTGACACACAGTAAGGGCTCCGTAGGAGTAGCAGCAGCAGGTGCAGACGCTAAATAAAATGTCTTTTAGGATTCTCCAGAGGAGCTTAAACCTTTTTTTCTCATTCTCCCTACTTAAAGTGTAGATAATAAAATATAATTTATTAGGTTACTATAACCTATTTATAGAATTCATAACATTAAGTCATGTATTGATGGACTAAAAATGTATTCATCGGGAATAGCATCTTTTAATACAAAAATGGATTTGATTTGCTGAGATATATTAAAAATGTTTTTTAATCTGTACACGTATGAATAGTCTGTCTTCTCTTTCTGCAGGATCGCAGTATTAGCTTAAACTAGGTTTCTAAAATGTGAATTTTAGTTATTTTTGTAGGCGATGGAACTGTTTACGTAGCATATTAAGAGGATCTTGACTTTTGAAAGATATTTCCTCTAAGGCAATATGAGCATAGTGCTACATTTGAGGTAATACTTGAACGTTTTCCATATTCCCCAATATCATTGTGTGACTCAAGTTTTCTCCCTTTAGATAATCTGTATCTTATATAGAAAATCATCCCTTCAATTGAAAATTAATCATTAATATCATATGCTTGTTGGCAGTATTTTCTTATAATTTACAAATATCTTCTTTATTGTGGTTTTATTTCCTTTCTAATTAAAATTGGGTTTGTGTTCACCTTCTGTTACTGATTACAATTGCAAGAAGGCTTTTTAATTTTTGTGATTGTTTTTCTTATATATTTTATAAAAAGGAGTAAATTATATTGTTCATACTATTTTTTAAGCTGCGTTTTTCCACTTAATTTCTTCCGATGTTACTAACTTTCATATTCTAATTTTTTCCTGTATCTAATTCTGTGGATTTTCATGGTAATGGGTTTGTTGGGATAACTATCATAAAAAAAATCACTTATTTAAAGAGTACAATTGAACAGGTTTAGTATATTCACAGAGTTGTGTAACCATTAATATAGTCAATTTTAGAACATTTTCATCACCCTCTAATGAAACCCCACACCCATTATTTTTAATGCTGTCTTGGTATTCAATGTGAGGACACATGTGGTCATTTCAATTTTCTTAATTATTGGACAGTTAGATTGTTGATACATTATGATATTATAAACAATATTCTGATGGGCATCCTTGTAGCCAAAGTTTAAATTAGAAATCCCTGAGCATAAATGCAAAAACTACCAGATTATATATACCCAAAACTTTAAAAATTGTACAATTGTTTTTAAAAGTTTACTTATTTATTTTGAGAGAGAGACAGAGAGAGAGAGAAAGAGAGAACGAGCAGGGGAGGGGCAGAGAGGGAGGAGGACAGAGGATCTGAAGTAGGCTCCATGCAGACAGCAGAAAGCACGATGTGGGGCTCAAACTCATGAACTGTGAGATCCTGACCTGAGCCGAAGTCAAGAGTCAGATGGTCAACGGACTGAGCCACACAGGTGCCCCCAAAATTGTATAATTTTTATTGGAAAAATAAGTTTCTTCCAAATTGTCCAACATCAGGTATTGCAATTAAAAAAACAATTCCAATTTAATGCCTGCTAAATGATAGTATATTTTTGTATTACTTTGTCTTCCTTCAGATGTTGCTAGGTGGGGTGTATTTTCATATGTTTATTGACTGTTTTAGTTTATTTTCTGCTTTAGAAGTATGTTGAAACAAGTGGGTTTTTTTTGTCTTTTTTACTTTTGGTAGTTCTTATTTCTTTTTCAATTTCTATATATCTTGTTTAATTTGCTTGTCTGCCTTCTTTTTGCAGTTAAGGCAATGCTAGGCTTCCCTTTTTCAGATGTTATTTACTGACAATGCAGATGCATTTTAACTTCTTTAAGAATGATCATATTCTTAAGTTATGAAGAACTTGTGTTTCATCAAAAGTGGTAATTGAATTTTATAGGTTCATTGAAAAGTTGAGAAAACAACGTCCTTAGTGTTTTTCTTAGTAATGTGTCTCATTTCATAAAGATGCCAACACTATCAAATTGGGCTCTAAATTTGCACTTAAGGGATTGACAGGATTGAAGAATGAATGTAGAAAACTGGATGTATTTCACGGCTTCATATTTTCCCGACTTATAAAAACTCACAAGCAACATATGGATTCCTTAGAAAGTTAAACAAGGAATTACCGAATGACTCAGCAATTTCACTCCTAGATCTATACCCAAATGTAACGAAAGCAGGTATTTAAACAGATACCTGTACCTGAGTGTTCATAGCAGCACCATTCACAGTAACGAAAAGGCGAGGACAACCTAAATATTCATCAGCTAATAAAGGGATAAAAAAAAAAGTGTGTATACACACATATGTACACACAGAGACAGACAGAAAAAGGAATATAGCCACAAAAAGAACAAAGTACGGATAGGTGGTGCAGCCCACGTGAGTTGCGAAAAAATAGTGACAAAGTAACCAGACATAAGAGATCACATATTGTATGATTTTATTTATATGAAATGTCCAGAGTGGCAAATCCATAGAGACTGAAAATGGATTGATTGTTGTCAGGGGCTAAGGAGCAAGATGGCTTACTGGGTATAGTTTCTTTGGGATGCTCCAAAAGTTTTAGAACTAAATATCGGTGGTGTTTGCACAGTGTGGTGAATATAGTTAATGTTCCTGAAATGACTGATTTCATGTCATGTAAATTTCACCTTAGTAAGAAATGAGGAATAGGATTCTAGGAAGAACATCTGTGCATTTGAAGATACACTGAAAATGAACTAATATGGGGTTAACTGATGTCATTTCTCTTCACCTTATCTATCATACTTGTGTTTTTCTTAATCTCATAAGAATCATGAGAATTGATTTGGGAACTCATCAGAATAAACCAATTCCAGGAGCAACAAAGGTACATAGGATTTGGTTTCAGGAGCCACTTCCCCGTAGAAAATGAATGCTGACTTCCGGCTTCAGTGTCAGGGTATTAAATTTCGCAAAGACCTTTCTGTGTTGCAAAATCACATGATTTTTTTTTTTAAAAGCAAAAATTAATTACGTATTACCAGTGTCATAAGGAGTGATATAACCTATTGAGCCTAGAATTTGAATTGTTGGATCTATTTTAGAAATAAATATAGTATTATTGCCTAAGACTGTTAAAAGTGTGAAAAAGGCACTAAGTATCATAAAAAAAAAATGCCCATAAGATGGTTTCCATCTGCAGTAGAGAAACTGATAGATGGGGATATGAAAGAGTGTCCGACTCTTGATTAAGCTCAGGTCACGATCTTGCGGTTCGTGAAATCAAGCCCCGCGGTGGGCTCTATGCTGGGGGGATTCTCTCTCCCCCTCTCTCTGTTCCTGCCTTGCTCATGCTCTCTCTCGCAAAAAGAAAGAAACAAACACAAGAGCCGTGTTTCTGTTCTTGTCTTTCTACAGAAAGACCCATTCATACAAGAGAGCCCAGAAGGACTTTTAAAAATGGAAATAGCAAATCACCATCGCTACCCTCAAAACCCTCCCGAGTTTTCATTTCATGGAGAGGGACGTCCAAAGTTCACAGTGGCTTACAAAGCCTTTCCTCCTTTTTGCTTATTCGGTTCCAGGTATATTGACCTCTCTGCTACCAGATGTCTGTATACGTAGTCCCTTAATTTCTTCACATCTCTGTTCAAATAGGACCTTTATTTGAGAGGCTTATTCTAACCTATTTAAAATACCAAGCCCCGGCACTTCATCCTTTATTGTCTTCTCTTCTTCATAGCAGGTCTCACTATCCAACACCCTGTGTATATCAGTTATTTCTTCACTTGTTGTTGTCTCCCTCATCTAGAATGTAAGCTGCATAGGGACAGGGCGATTTTCATGTTTTATCTGTTACGTTCATCACTGTATTCCCAGCATCCATAAAGGGCCTAAACTTAGTAGGCTCTGCATCAGTGCTGGTTGAGTTAATGAATACATCCTTTTTGGTACGTGATGAGTCTCTTAGCTGGAAAGAGTTATTACTCTCATTGTTTACAAGTACTATTTTTCCCCTTTGGTAACCTCCTCTCTCTGTTCTTTCTTTCTGGAATTTCTTTTTTTTTTTAATTTTTTTAATGTTTTATTTATTTTTGAATCAGGGAGAGACAGAGCATGAGCAGGGGAGGGGCAGAGAGAGAGAGAGAGAGACACAGAATCCAAAGCAGGCTCCGAGCCGTCAGCACAGAGCCCCATGTGGGGCTCAAACTCACAGATTGCGAGATCATGACCTGAGCTGAAGTCGGATGCTTAGCTGACTGAGCCACCCAGGAGCCTCCATTTTACTTTATTTTTAAGAGATATCCTTGACTATATGTTATATCCTTTTTAAGGACTTCCCCTTTTAAAATTGCTGATGTTTAATTTCTACAAATTCTTACTTGTACATATAGTTGCCTTCATAAAACATTCTGTCCTTATTTTATTGGTGCAGTTGGTATCATTTCACATATACTTGAGGAGTCTAATTAGATTTTTTGTTCCTTTTCTCTTCCTTGACTTGCATCTATTTCCTCAAGTATAAAATGTTTGGTTTGGGGGCGCCCAAGAATAAATAAAGATTAAAAAATTTTTTTAAATGTATTTGGTTTGATCTTCTTTAATTTTTCTATTTTTTCCATCAGCTTCTTCAAATATATGCTTATACTTGCTGATGAATGATTTTTTTTAAAAAAATGAAGGCCTAGATTACTTATTTGTAATGTGGATTGTTTACCTGATAGTGTCCTTCCTTCTTTAAAGGAGTTCTGTGTAATCAAATGCGTATGATAGCCTACTCTATTTTGCTTTGTTGTGCTTCAGAAAATTGGTTAATAACAAACCCATGTTCTTCTGTTCCATACCACGTCGCACATGGTGTGCAAGAAGCCCATCTCTTCGAGGCTAAACTTGTAATTTCTTTAGAGAACAATCTTTTAGTGAAGATCACGGAGCTGATTCTATATTAACAGGAATGCAAAGTGGTCAGTGTTATCACATACAGACATTCCTTTCACATCCCTCTTACGTATTTACCCTCTTTTCTGTTTTGATCCCATATGCATACATTCCAACCAAGAATGTGTGGTTTTTCCAATGCTATACTAGAAAGATTGGCTCCCACCTCAGTTTTAAGTTTCCCCGTGTGTCGATTCTGGATGGTGGCTTCCTCCCCTTTGTTCTATGCATTAGTGTGCTGACATCTACTTTTTTCTTACAGAATTTGATGAGAAGATGTTACCTTCTAAGGATGATCTCTCATTACCCTTCATTTTCCTTACTGTTCTATGTTTATTTCCTTGTGTACATACTTTTAATGGGCTTTTGGAAGGTAGGCCAGTATATACATATACTCAGTTTACCATCTTGATCCGAAGTCAGTAAGTATTCCTTTTGGATTACATGTTAGTCATTTTTAAATAAAGGAAAAACATTACTCTTCGCTTCTTTCTTCCTCACACCCCTGCTATGGACTGAATTATGTCCACTCAGAATTCATATTTTGAAGCCCTAATCCCCATTGTGACTATTATTTGGAGATAGAAGTTTTAGGAGGTAATTAAGGTTAAATAAGGTTATAAGGGTGATAACATGATAGTAATGGTGTCTTTACACACAAATACACCAAAGAAAGGTCATGTAAGCAAACCCCAAGAAGAAGGTAGCCATCTTCAAGTCAGGAAGAAAGCTCTCACTGGAAACTGCTCATGCTGTCACACAGATCTTGGGTTTCCAGTCTCCAGAGCTCCAGTCTTCCAGTCTCCAGAGAAATTTCTGTTGTGCAAGCCACTGAGTTTATAGTATTTTGTTATGGCAGCCTGAGCTAATGCATTCCCTAATCAGGTATTAAAAATCATCTTTTCCTTCCTTAGGGACCTCGATTAGCTCCATTGAGATTCCTTTATGCCTAGCTGACATTCTGGCAAAGACAAAGTAATGTAAGGACATATACTTCTGTTTTGCTTGCTAGCTTCCAGAACTTTCCCTTCTCGCGGACTCCCTAGCCTTTGTTACCACTCTTGTGGAATTGTTTGTATTCATCTAAGGCAAAGTTTTTAAAACTGTTCACATCATACCAGAAAGTGCTTCAATTTTAGAATACTTGGTAATTTCATAGTTAAGCTTTTAACATCTTTCTATCAAACCACATTTTTCCTTGCAAATATTACACATTCTCCTACTAGTCTAACATTTCACCCCAGGTTTAGCTTCTGAAAATGTCAATAAATGTGTCAGTAATTGGTTGTCTTTACTTAAGGTGTTTTAATGCACTCAGGAAACTAAAATGTACTCTTTGGCAGGTGGGGAGTGCTGTGCAATTTTTCCTTTTAGCCAAAATGAGTAGCAATATTTAGGAATAATCAAATGAAACTCCCTTTGGGTAAAAAAAGAATCGTAAAATTTGAAGGGATGGGAATTTGGAGGTTTGGGCACCCACGTGCTTCACTTTGCTGGTCTGAAGACTGAGACTTAAAAATACTGTTATTAGAGACTTTGAGGAGTGTAATTAAGACTAGATTCCCTAAGTGTCATGTTTCAAGATTCCTCTTGGCTCTCAGCGATGCTCTTAACAACTTCCCTCCACTATAGAAAGAAAAATTGACTTGCATAATTTAAGGTAGGATACAATCTTTTTCGGGTTATCCAGATCCCATTATGGCCTCTCGTCTTACGTATGTCCTATGGTCTCTTTCGATTACCTGCCCTTCCTAGGTAGGCATTTGAGTTTGCAACTCTTGGCAGAGCAATGAGGTAGTCACTGGGTTGTGAGGTGACTGGTACAGTATGAGAGAGACCTGTGTTGTGTTGCTGGGATTTGGAGGATTGACCCATTCTCTAGCGCCACTTCCCCGCAACTGGATTTTGGTGGATGAGTGATGCTCAGCAAACACCAGACGTCTGTGTGCACCTGTGATTCCGATCTGATCTTTTCACTTGCTGGCCTTTCAGCAATGGTTCCAAACCCTCACAATATTGTACTGACTGAGCATCAGCAGATATCTATACCATCCACTTCCCCCGCAGAAACTCAGAACCCTCCTCACATCGTGGGGAACGTACCGCCGGCTCCTTTTGTTTGTTATCCCCTAATAGCCCTGTTGGAAGAACCTAGGTTTCTAGTCGTGGCAACATCCAGTAGGTTTGGAAAGGACAAAGAGGATGATTCCTGAACTGACAAATTAGGTATCCAGTTAGAGGCCAAAAGAGAAGAATTAATAGCTTTAGAGATATGAAATCTGTGCTTTTGAGGCCTGAACATCCTATGAAAATGTGAATGGGAAGAAGTATTTGCCTAGTAGTAAAGACTTAGATGAAAACATTTAACTAGAGGAAAAATCAGTTCCACTGTAAAGTCCGGTAACTTTGGAGGGGGATCTTTCCTCTTGTATGTAATCTCTTGTCCTGTACTATTCATTCCGTCCCCTTCCATCTCCCAAGCAGATCATTCTCTTTTCTCTTCTTATTTTCCTACTCCTGCCCCCTTAAGTTGATAAATATATATCCCCATTGCCCACTTTAACACATACCGCATTATCATAGCCTCTTCACCTTAACTCCTCATTTTATGTAGCTCTTGCCTTAATATTTTTCAGTTTTAAATCAAAATGTTTTAATCACTAGTCAGTATTTTCTTTCCCCATTTTCTTTCCACTTTTGCCCTTCTCAACCACTACAATTTTACTCTCATCCTTACAGACAGCAGGAACTAATTTCACTAAGGTCACCAGTGCCCATTCAATTGCAAAACCCAGTTGACATTTCTCATTACCTTCTTACTTTTTGGAGGCACGTGACCATATTCTGGTTTATGTACATATCAAATCAGGATTGAGATTATTTGTTTCCCTGTGTCTCCCTTACTAGATTATAAGAATGCGAGAGCAAGAGATATAATGTGTTACTTTCGTAGCCCTGGTGCGTAGGTCAGGGACAATATATGGTGGGTACTGAAAGGTTTCATGAACTCACTTTTACCAGCACTTACTCAGATGTCTTGTGTAGTTTTGTTCTTGGTGTGCTGCCGCATTTAGGCCAAATCCGTCCAATTATCACCTTCACGTCCTATAGTAATTCTGAGCACTCCGTGTTCTGAATTACTGTATTTTTTGCTTTCTCTGCAGTACGTCTTCACTAATGAGCTCGTAAAAATGGTTGAATCAGTTCCTCATTCAAAAGGAGTTCTGCCGTCTGCTGGATGGAGATGTTATGAGAAGGGAATTGAAGACCCCACTGTTGTAGAACCTTGGCCCTTCAAATTAATGGAATTATGGGAGGGTTTGAAGATTTCCACAGTCAGAAAAATTTGCTTTGAGGCAAACTCGGATTCTATTTTACTGGTCCTCCCATATTAATTTTTCTTTCTTCCCTTCTCTTACATTCATCATTTCTCTGCCTCTCTTCTTTCTCAGTCTCTCTAACTTATACCCACACATCAGCTTCCTCTAAAACACGTCAGTTATACATTCTTTCCTATCTTTTAGTGGATCTCTAGATACTACAACATGCTTCTTGAGTTATTAGAGCCTAATAAATGTTACTCTCCCCAGCTCTCCCACCATTACCTTCGGCTCCTTTTACCCCAGGACTCTTGCATTCTTGTCATCATCCAGTTTCATTCCAGGTATATTGGAAGACACAAGAGGCGTGGCAAGTTGTATGTAGAACAGTAAATGTTAATTTATATTTACCTGTGCCACTGCTCTTTGTTCCTTTCTGGATTTTCATCTTTTCCCCTTAGATCCTTTTCTCTCTGCCCCAAGAACAGTTTGGACATTTCCTGGTGACATACGTCTCAGTTACTGTCTGGAAATATATTCATTTTTACTTCATTTAGAAAAGATAATCCAGCTGCGTATGGAATGCGAGGTTGAGAGTGTTGACTTTTAGCACTGCAAGAAACACCAAGGGGGTGTTCCAAAGGGGTGACATCAGCAACATGTCAGGATTGGGGCTCTCCCAGGTGCCCACTGACTGTAGACTCAGCTTCAGCACAGTTTCACGCATACCCCTGCCCGGGGTAATAGACCCACAGACCCGACTCCTGGCTTTGGATGTAGAAGTGGCCCCTGACTCAGTTCTAGCTCCTCTTGGCCATTGTCTGGGAGTCGATGGAGGCAAACCCATTGAACTCGGTCCCACTGTACATTCTGAAATTGCCCTGTGACTGGACTCTCACCCCTCCCAGCCACGGTAGCAAGCAGTCCTGCTAGGCCAGGGACCCAGCGGGAGACACTCGCAGATACACCATTGGACATCCTGAAACGAACCTCTCCTAGCCTCCAGGTCCTGCCAGCCACAGTCAGGGAGGGGTGCTTCCTGCCAGCGACCCGACGAGAGACATGCCCACTTGTGCCTCCAGAGCCTGGGGCACAGACTTTGATCCCAACTGTTGACGCTGGACAACCCTGGGACTGGTAACAGGCCACCAACTGCAGATGCTATTATGGGCCCAGCAACAGCCTTGTGTCCTGGCTCCAAACTTTTCTGCTCAGATCATCCACATTTTTTCTCTTTTTTCCATCTTTGTCTTCCATCTGCAACGTTGGAGGTACCTCTGGCGTTTCTGCATGATGTTTTTTCCCTTGCTTTTAGTCATAACGGTCCTGTCTCTTGGTGGGAGTGATTGGTGTATGTGTGTGTGTGTGTGTGTGTGTGTGTGTGTGTGTGTGTGTGTATATATATATATATATATATATATATATATATATTTGTTTGTTTTTGGTTTTGTTTTGTTTTTTAACTGAAGACCAATCATTAGTTACACGTTTGGAGCCCCAGGTGATGTTATTTTCCTGCATGCAAAGATTTGTGAGCGGACACCGACGCCACATCAGCATGGCCATCTAGAGTTTTCCACGCAGAGTCTACTATGATAACTAGGATCCCTTTCCCTAGCCGGTCCCGAGCTCTCACTTTCGTCTCTCAGCAAAGGTAAACTGTTGCAGAAAACTTTACACAACTTTGCGGAAGACCTCAGCTTTGCTTTTAGCATCCTGCCGCTTGTAGCTTCAGAATTTGGTAAATTTCTTGAGGATAAAACCATATGTAGGCAACGACCAGTTTTCTACTTTGCCCTTCTTCCTGGGATTTCGTGCTGAGAAGCTTTCAATTTTCTCTCCAGTGGGTGATACTGACAGACTCTTTGCTTGTATCTTCGTTCCCCAGCAACAGGGTCTGCCTGGTCAAAGACTGCATTTTCTTGCCCTGAGCTCTTTTAATGACAAGGCCTCCTGGGAGTAAACGCATCTACTGGCTTGTCAGCTGGCCTCTCGGTGTTTTTCCTCCCTTCAGAATCTTGACCCCGCTGGTCATTGCTTCTTCAGTAGTTCCTGATGCTTTTCAATAGACATGATTTGTATTTTCTATAACTTTTGTATTTTCTTCGTGTAGGCGTTGGTTGGCTTCCAGATACTTTATCCTTTTGTCTTGATTACTCGTTCAACAGTGAGGCACTGAGTGGCACAATCAGTTTTGTTTATGGTTGCATTTTGCACAAGGCTACTAATATTACATAATGAACTTCGGAGATAAACCTAATGAATTTTAGGAGATAAATTAGCTACGTTTTTCAATTCTGAGTCACAGCAGGCTGCTTCTGTGGAATCAAAAAATATGGAAATTTTTGTCCTTAGATAGGTATAATCATAGTCATTTCTGGTTTTTTTTAAATCTATATTTATATATTCCAAGTGGAATGGAATGGACAAGAGGAAAATTATTTGATTGCAAATCATTGAAGTCGTTAACAAAGTTCCTGATTAAATTATGTGAGCTACTCTGTACACTTGAATATTTAATGGTAACTTTCCAGCTCTTAAATTGCAGCATTATAAAATTTTGCACATTATGACACACATTAATATGGCTAACCTCCTAACCTATTTTAAATTATATATTTATATATATTAAATGTGATATATAAATATATATATATTAATGTATATTAAATGTGAACTTTTTAAAAACGTATCTGGAGTGATTGTTGGATAGTTTTTAAAAAATTTCAAACTAAGAAAAAAATTAAGCCTTAGAAAAGGAACTGGTAGAAATGTACATTCCACTCGGTAAGTTGAGCCTTTTTTAATTGTTAATGGCCCTGTTTACAGAAGTGAGAATAGGAGAAATTTCCCTGAATAAGTCTGACTTTCTGGCTATATTTCCTTTAGTGCTAATATTTTCTACTGGGTATGCGTAGCCTTCGATGTAGGCTTATGTATGAAAACTAAGCGAAAAATAAAAGTTGTTAACAATACACATTTTTTCTGCCTACCAAGTAGCTTGTTTCCTTTCTTTCTCTTTATTACTTGGTTATTTAGGTAATTAGTTACGGGAACCATTTGTTGCGATGTCCAGTACAAGGTTATCGACTTGTTGTTATGTGCCATTCGGTTGTCATGTCATTTTGATCAGTGAAATGTATATTCGCTTTTACTTCCTTTATTTTTAAGTTTTTATTTGGGGGCCGTTGACACACAATGTTACATTAGTTTCAGGTGTACAGGTATACAACATTCTACAAGTTTATACTTGTGCTCTGTTTACCGCAAGCGTGGCTACAATGTGTCCAGACACAGTGCGATTATATTATCGTTGGCCATATTCCTTACGCTGTGCCTTTGACTCCCATGGCTTTTTCATTATGTAACTGGAGGCCTGTATCTCCCTCTCCCCTGCATCCGCTTTGCCCATCCCACCACCCCCTCCCCTCTGGCAGCCATCAGTTTGTTGTCTGCATCTATAGGTCTGATTCTGCTTTTTGTTCATTCTTAAATGCAGCAGGTTCTGCCAGTGGTATGAAATGGAACCTGAGTTATTGCAAGAAATATGTCAGGCATTGAGAACAAGCCGCATGGGACCTGAACCAGTCCGTAGGTTAGAGATAGCAAGGGGACAAAGGTGAAGTTCATCTTCAGAGGTGCTTAGATAAAATAAATGCATAAGTAATTCAAAATCTAGATAATATCTCTAAAGCACATAGGATGTTCATATGCTCTCTGTTTGCCCCTCCTTTGTACAGTCCTATTTAGATATATAGTGAGTTAATCCATTTATATACTTTTAAAACTAAACCATGGATTGTGAATTGTTTTAATCTCTAAAGATACTGAGACACAGAGTATGACGTTTTGTATTATAAAACTCCTAGTGTTATCTAAAGCAGAAAGACATTAACTTGAAACGGATCGAGCCAGGGTTCGAAAGAATTTTTATCTAGCTTGTTCAGCTCAAGTACAGAAGAACTAAATATTACATGAGCCACCAATAATTATAGGCCTGTCTTGCAATGGCCACGTGAGCTGATCTCTTCCCTCGTATGATACGCACACTCCTTTGCAGTTCAACATGATATGATTAACGCATATATATATATATATATATATATATTTTTTTTTTTTTTCTTTTTACTCAGGTTAGTATCTATTCAGGTTGAGATGGTCAGTATTCTACTTGGTGTATCTTCAAGAGGGCACAATAGGAATCAACATACACATTTTTTATGAGCCCTTTTACTTGTATGAAGATATTACCAATGCAAATGCAGGTTAGTTCGATTTTCTTCTAATTTGCCATGAGGGGTCAACATCCCTGAAACATAAGAAATTTATGAAAGCCAGATTAAAAAGGGTTTGATACTCATAAATTTAAGAAAGCACTTATGCTGAATTCTCATCAGATTATAGTAACAGAAGCGAGGATTGCCTTACAATTCACACCCAAAACAACTACCCACTGACTTAAGATCTTAGTTTTGCATAACTATGGTTGGGACATTTATATTTCCAGACCAAAGTGTGATGTGTTTTCAGTGAATACTTTTTGTTTACTGTAATGCATAGCTTTGAAATCTCTTGGACCTTTTGTCACATATCCTACTGAAAATAATGAGTTAAAAAAGATGATACAAAGCCTGAAACAGTGGAAAACTAAAGTTATGCAATGCTTAGATGTTATGATAATTTTACCAAATGAATGTAATAATATCTTTTAGTCTCCGAGGCTCTTCCATTTCCTTCATACGGAGGCTCAGTGATTGACTTTCCAAGGGGTGAAGCAGAGATTTAGAATGTGTGGTCAAAGAAATGACCCACCAATTCAGTGGCTTCCTTCCCTATTGGTCAAATCTTTAGTTTACTTTGGGGATCAGAAACAATTTTATCGAATTGAAAAAGACTTTTATGGTTATGTGAAAAATGAATTTTATTTCGCTAAAAAGTCTCCTAAATAGAATAGAAGAATACTATGTACATAGTATAAGATATATATATATGGTATGAGAGATATTTCTCTTATATTTTTTACCCTAAATTCAGGTGGAAGGTTTTGGATTGGATATGTGAAGATGCCCCGCAATGGTCAAATGTATGTAAGTCAGACTTTGAAAGAATAGTCCTGGTTTCCAGTAGCCTGCCTATTATCATTAAAAGATATTATGAACTTCCATATTTGATCATCTTAACTATGTTTCTAAGTTCCATATTTACTTGATGCCCCAAAGGAGATTTGACCAACACTGATGCAGGATATAGGTTTAGAGGAATATGTTCCAGAGATTATTTTCAGCTGACTCTGACATTCAGTCTGTATGTCCTGTGGCTGGAAAAGTATTATCAACAGATTCTTCAATCATAACACCAGGGATAATATCCTGTCTTTGTCAAATCATTAGCCATTAGAAAGGAGCATCTAAAAATAATGATCTTTGGTAGCCATATTTTATAAATCTGTGTTTTGGTGGGGACTTTTAAATAACAATTCATAGAAGTACAGTAGCCTCTCAGATCATCTGTATCATGCCATCCAATATCTTCGACAGATGGCTGTTCACAAATTCAGCCTCTGCTTGAACATGTCGACTTAAAGGGTGCTAATTCCTCAGGCAGCGTGTTTTACAGTTGGACAGATCTACTTGGAGAACCTAAAAGGAGCTGAGAACTGTGGAACAAGGTACATTTTTTTTTTATCTGAGCTGAACATAAAATCTGCCTTTTTTTTTTTTTTAATTTTTTTTTTCAACGTTTATTTATTTTTTGGGACAGAGAGAGACAGAGCATGAACGGGGGAGGGGCAGAGAGAGAGGGAGACACAGAATCGGAAACAGGCTCCAGGCTCCGAGCCATCAGCCCAGAGCCTGACGCGGGGCTCGAACTCACGGACCGCGAGATCGTGACCTGGCTGAAGTCGGACGCTTAACCGACTGCGCCACCCAGGCGCCCCAAATCTGCCTTCTTAAACTGGTAGGGAAACTGTAAATAATGTAAATAATGCATTATTTAATGAGATTGATTGTGTGACTTAATTTGTAGAAAAGTGAATATCCAAGGATAAAGCATTACACTGCTAATGGCAAAAAAAGAGAGCTGACTTTATAGGTAATTATGATGCCGTCAGAAGAGGCCTTGACCTGTGAATTTAGTCACAAGCATTTATTTTTTCTGACCAAAACCTGAGCCTCTATCGATAGGCTGTGAAAAACAAATTTTATCAATTGAATCATACCCGCTAATTGGTTGAATAAACCTATCACGTCATTTCTTTGGGAATCCCACAGATGAAACAAAGTATCAGTTGAAAAGCTAATCATTTAGTAAGTTCAGTAATTGGAGTCTTTGCTGTGCCCAGTGGAAAGACGGATTATTAATGCATGGATCACCTGTGTTGGCTGTGTGGCGGGCCTACCCTTCTCGTCAGTAATGGTCGTGGGCTTTATATTCATTAGTTCAATCAAGGTAGTAAAATAAAACTAAGTAATTAATAACCATTCATTCAAGACACGTAGTTGATAAATACCAACTGCTTATTTGTAGGCCAGGTGCTGTGCTAAGCGTGGGGGTAACGTGTTGAAAATCAGTCACGGTTGCTCTTCTCTTGGAGTTGACATTCTTGTGGAGGATCCAGACTTCGTTCACATATTCACGGGGGTCACTCACATGTTTGTAAAGTTGTACCCGTTGAGTGCCACGAAGCATAGTTACATGGGGCGGTGGAGCCTGTTCTTGGGGAAAGCTGGTGAAATAGCTTCCGTTCTGTGCCAGTTCCAGAAGTCTGTGGAAACGGTTATGCCGACAATGCCGGTTTCCTTGGGTTCACGTCAGTTTCTGCAAGGATCGTCCTTTTTTGGCATGCTGAGTGTAGGGAATTTCTTTCATTAATCTTCTCCCCACCTTTATAAATCAACACGACAAATACTACATTCGGTAAATACTACATTCGGTGCAGAATTCTACATACTATAGGAGGGGTAAGAATAAGTAAGATATGGCCGTTACCTTTGCAAAGCTCATAATCTCATGGGAGAAAGACAGCCTTGCACATAGGCTGACACATGCAGAATGTGAAACATGTTATGTCTTTTCAACTATTCCATGATTGCTTAGAAAAGTGTGTGGAACATAATATGCACTCAGCTAATAGTTATTATTATTATTGGTGTTACTGTTGTCGCTGCACTAGACAGAGTAAGAATTCGTACTGGAAAGTTACCTCAGGTGCACGTTACAGGGAGATTTGTGCGACGGTCAGAATCTACCACTTCTCACCACAGTGGACCCACCAACCCTGCCTTCTCTGTCCTTATTCATCCGTAATCCCTTACCTGGCCTGTCACAATAGTTTCCTTGCCGTTCTCCCTGTCTCTTCTTTTGCATTCCTCCATTTTCATAACATAGAATTATCTTTAAAATGTAAGAGAAATCATGGGGCGCCTGGGTGGCTCAGTCGGTTAGGCATCTGACTTCGGCTCAGGTCATGGACCCGCGGTCGGTGAGTTCGAGCCCCGCGTCGGGCTCTGGGCTGTCAGCTCAGGGCCTGGAGCCTGCTTTGGATTCTGTATCTCCTTGTGTCTCTCTGCCCTTCCACCATTTGTACGCTCTGTCTCTCTTTCTCTTTCTCTCTCAAAAATAAATAAACATTAAAAAAAATTTTTTTAAATAAAATGTAAGAGAAATCATTGATGCCTCCGCTAAAAATCACAAGTGGCTTCCTATTTCAATCCAAGTAAAAGCCAAAAAAGCCTTACCTTGGCATAAAATTCCCTGCAAATCTGTGTCTCCACTATTTCTTTGACCTCATCTTTTACCGCTCTCCTCTTCACTGTTCTTTCTCCAGTTGCAAAGACTCCATTGGTAGTCTTTTTTTTTAATGTGTATTCATTTTTGAGAGACAGAGACAGAGCGTGAACAGGGGAGCGGCACAGAGACAGGGAGACACAGAATCCAAAGCAGACTCCAGGCTCTGAGCTGTCAGCATAGAGCCCGACACGGGGCTTGAACTCAAGAACCATGAGATCATGACCTGAGGCAAAGTGGGATGCTCAACCAACTGAGCCACCCAGGCACCCCTCCACTGCTATTCCTTAAACACAGCACACGTGTTCTCATCTCAAGACCTCTGCCCTTGCTATCCCACAGTCTCTGGAACATTCCTTTCCTAAATATCAGCATAGCCAACTCCCTTATTTCTCTTAGGTCTCTGTGATCTCTTAGGTCTCTTAGATCTCCTTACAGAGAGTCTTTCAATGATGATCCTATCTCAAATAGTACCCTAGTTTACCTGTCTTAAATTTTCAGCACTTATCACTACCTAAAAATAATGTAACTCAATGCATTTTTAAAAACTTTTCCCACCCGAGCCTGTCAACGCTATGACAAAAAACATCACTATCTCATGCATTGCTATATTCACAGCTATCCAACAGTGCCCGATTATTGAATTTTCAATACATATTGGTTGAATTAATACTTTAATGAATTGTCTCAATTGTATAAACTCAAGCTTAAGGAATGGTATAATTCTACTCTAATCCCGAACCAAATTGATGTGTTGGTCCTATGTCACCCCTCCAAAAATGGGCAATAATCACTTCATCAGGCCGTCTGTTTTAATTAGTATAATTTTGGCTAGATTGTTGTTCCTTTCTGTAATTTCTTGGTTGTCGTATCATGTAATACTAGAAATACTAGATTGTACATTCCTGTGAGGAAGCAACTGTATCTTATTATTCTGTAATAATCTCCAGCCATCCTGTGTGTACAAAAAACAAACTCATAAATGGAGTTTTCCAACATCCATTTATTTTATTTTTTTAAAGTTTATTTATGAATTGAGAGAGTGAGCGAGCAGGGGAGGGGCAGAGAGAGGAGAGAGAGAATCCCAAGCAGGCTCTGCGCTGTCGGCATAGAGCCCAACGTGGGCGTGATCCCGCCCATGAGATCATGACGTGAGCCAAAATCAAGAGTCAGACACTTAACCGTCTGAGCCACCCAGGTGCTCCCAACATCCGTTTTAAAGGAAATCAATATGCTTTAGTCTCAAATTTATATTTCTCAAATTATCTATACTGTTGGAACAGTTTTTTTTCCTAATCTAATATGGATTAACACTTCTGTAAAATCCAATCAAGTGCATTAATATGAAAATCATATGGAAACACAAAGCAATGATCCAAGCCTAATTTTAAAATTATTATTCGACTTAAGAGACGTAACTTTGTTGCGAATGTTTTTGAACACTTCCTCTCAATTTCTGTACTCCTCACAGATTGCAATCGAACACTTGCTATACTAACATTGATATCCAGATCTCATTTTGAGTTGAACTGCCTTAGATATTAATCTTTTTTTAAAGGACGCTAATTTTTTTAACTTTAGTTATTTTGAGAGAGAGGGGGAGATATTTTTTTTAACTTTAGTTATTTTGAGAGAGAGAGGGGGAGAGAGCGAGAGAGAGAGAGAGAGGGAGGGAGAGAGAGAGCATGAACAGGGGAGGGGCAGAGAAATAGGGAGAGAGAGAGAGAGAGAGAACTCCCAAGTAGGCTCCATGCCGCCAGCCCAGAGCCCGACATGGGGCTCATACCCACAAACCAGGAGTTCATGACCTGACCGAAATCAAGAGTCAGACATTTAACCGACTGAGCCACCCAGGTGCCCCTAGATATTAATCTTTATCACAGCTATGCATGTAAGTATTTATATTCCAGCTTTTAAAAAAGTACAAATTACCTATCAGGGGTCAAGTAATTTAGTGAAGACATTCAGTTAGTCAGAAAATGGCCTCTGATTTTTAAATCAGGCTGGTTTGTTTGTACTGCATGAGTATTTTCTTTCTTCACCCCTATTACATAATATTGTTCAAAATAATGCTTCCAAACTGCAGGGCACTATGTTAAGCCCTGTGGGTGTCTGGGTGTTCACACAGGCATTCTTCAAAGCTTTTCATTCAATACTTATAACAACCTCGTGTGGTCGGGTCTATAATTATTTCCTGCTTTGGCCAGGAAGGATACTGAAACACAGGTGGATTGATCAGTTTACCCAAAGTTAAATAAAGAGGGTTAGGGGTTTTGAAAAGAGCATCTTGCCTTTGGAGCCTAAACCAGTCTCAACTCTCATGGTGTGCTGTCTCCCACTAGAGAAACCACCCTACTTCCTGTCCTAGCTTCCTGACACGTAGTCTTTTTTTAAAATTTCTTCGAATGTTTTTATTTATTTTTGAGACAGAGAGAGACAGAGCGTGAGCAGGGGAGGGGCAGAGAGAGAGGGAGACACAGAATCCCAAGCAGGCTCCAGGCTCCGAGCTGTCAGCACAGGGCCCGACGCGGGGCTCGAACTCACCGAGTGTGAGATCATGACCTGAGCTGAAGTCGGACGCTCAGCCGACTGAGCCACCCAGGCGCCCCCCGACACGTAGTCTTGATTTTACCCCTACTGCTTGTTAGGAATATTTTATCCCTTTCCTCTTACCTGTTCAACCTCCCTCTGTACACAGGATCCTTCCCATCAGCATTTCAATATGTAGAGGTGTTTTACAACTTTAAGAGGTTATTATTTGACCAATCATCTGTACCTGCCCACCCCTGAAGTCCCGAAAGAGTTGCTCCCATTTTCTGCGATCGCGCCTGCAATTTTCCCTTCACCCGCTCAGATCGGGCTGCTTGCCCCCCACTCCGCCAAAACTTGATTCGCCCAGGTCACCAATGAACTCCACAATTCAGAATTGAATGCATTCTTCAGTTGAAGGCATTCCCCTTCTCTTACTTTGGGTTTCTGATTTTCTCCTTACCTGGGTGACTTTTTTTCTCCTCTGTGTCCCTTCACTTCACCCTGACTCAGCCTGAAAGTCAGAAGTCCTATGAGATATGTCCTGAGCTCTCACCTTTTCTCTGTCTAAATGCTCTTCGTAGATCATCTTCAATTCTTCCCTGGCTGCAGCTGCAAACTAAAAGCCATTGGCTCAAAATTTATATCTGAATCCCTCATCTCTCCTCAGGTCTTCAAATTTGAATATTTTTATCGTACTAATCAATTTTTAAAATTTTTCTGCATATTATGACCTTTTGACATCTTAAAAATCTTGTCGGCTGAGTAGAGATGGCCCCTCCTGGGCTAGCCAATTCTTAGAGGTAGCAGAGGCGAGGCACAAAACCAACCGATCCTGAGGCTGTGGCCCCACCCACCTCCTTACCTACCTCTCATACATCAGCCAAATCTATGCTGTTTATTGTGCCCCGCCTTGCCTTTTCCATGGAAATCTCAGTAAAGGCTCTGGCCTCGACTCTCCCCTGGCTCCTGGCTCCTGCCACCTGATCAAAATCTGGTGCTTCCTCTATGGCCCTAAGTGGCATGCAGTGACCCCTTCTCTGGGGCGATGTGAAAATTGAAGCATGTTATTCCATTACCCACAATTAAGAAACTTGAATCTTTGCTTAGCTTCTTTTCCCCATCCGTCGCTCACCGTTCAGTCCATCTCCAGCAGGTCAGTTTCCAAACCATCTTAAATACGTTTGCTTCTCTGTCATTTCTGTGAATATCAGCACAGTCCAGGCCACGGTCATTGGTGTAGTGGTCTCTTAACTGGTTTTCCTGTTTCCACACTTAATCCTATCATTCCAACCTATCTTGCACCCAATAGTCACATAATCTATTTATTTCAAATAAGGTTCATATTTTATCTGGGTTTCCCTGGGACAGATGCAGTTTTCATCTATTATCTCCGATAATGGTGAATAGTTCTCCTTCCTTTCCATGAAGTGAGACAGTCTATTTATCTTCACCGTACAATATTCCTTAAAGTTATATATTGAGCTATGACACAGTTATCGGTTCCAGATTTTTTTCCCTTGTGTTAAAAAAATTTAAAAAAAAATACAGAGAAAACATATTCAACAAGCTTTCAGACATTGGGAAGCAGGCAGTTAAAGAGAATAATCACTGAGAAAAGGAAAACCAATGAGGCAAGTCCTATGATCACCCAGGATTTCTCCCTGGAGGCACTTTCAGGGCTATGGGTATCTTGTCATTGGTGTCATATTGAGTTTAGGATGCAGAGTTCAGAAAGGTTCAACAGCTGGAATTTGTGGGGAAGAGTAATAAATGAGAGCTATGTACAAAAAGGGGTTCTGAAATCTACATAGACATTTCCATGAATCTTCAACTGAATTTTTGTTTTTTTTATTTTTTTCGTGCTTATTATTTATTTCTGAGAGAGCACGCGAGCAAAAGAGAGAGAGTGCATGCAAGCAGGGAGCGGCAGAGAAAGTGAGGGAAACACAGAATCCGAAGCAGGCTCCAGGCTCCGAGCTGTCAGCACAGAGCCCAATGAGGGGCTCGAACTCAAGGACTGCGCGATCATGACCTGAGCCGAAGTCGAATGCTTAACCGACTGAGCCACCCAGGTGCCCCTTCAAGTGAATATTTAAAGTCAAACTTTTTTTTTTTTTAATGTTTATTTATGGTTGACAGAAACAGAGAGACAGAGCATGAGTGGGGGAAGGGCAGAGAGAGAAGGAGACGTAGAATCTGAAACAGGCTCCAGGCTCTGAGCTGTCAGCACAGAGCCCGATGCGGGTGGGGCTCGAACTCACAGACGGCAAGATCATGACTGAGCCACCCAGGCGCCCCATAAAGCCAAACATTTATAGAGAGAATTCCCATGAGGCCAGACAGAAGAGAACTGCCAGGAAGCCGTATGCTGAACAATTCCCAGAACTCACGCAGGTCTAAGATTTACAACAGCTAAGATGGAAAGAACTCCTTCAGCACCTAGGGCATTCAGTAAAGACACTAGAATGGTTTGGCCTCTGGAGTAGACCTAAAATAGCCTCGCAGTAAAAGATACTTTTGACCCACTATAACAACACTTAAAATAAGCCTGAAAAATATTAGGCTCTTGGAGAAGTACTTTAAAAAAAAACCAACTTTCAGGGGCGCCTGGGTGGCGCAGTCGGTTAAGCGTCCGACTTCAGCCAGGTCACGATCTCGCGGTCCGTGAGTTCGAGCCCCGCGTCGGGCTCTGGGCTGATGGCTCAGAGCCTGGAGCCTGTTTCCGATTCTGTGTCTCCCTCTCTCTCGGCCCCTCCCCCATTCATGCTCTGTCTCTCTCTGTCGCAAAAATAAATAAACGTTGAAAAAAAAATTAAAAAAAAAACCCAACTTTTTGTGAAGGAATAAAGTAGAATCCAGACAGCCCATAATATAACATTACAGGGCCCAGCAACCAATCAAAATGTAGTGAATACGTAATGAAGCAGGAACATGTAACATAAAACCAAGAGAAAAACCACACAAAAGAAACACACAGAAATAACAGAAATTATGAAATAAACAGACAAAGACTTTAATGTAACTTATAAATGTGATCAAGGATTTTAAGGCAATATTGAACATACTAAGGAAAAACTTACAAATATAAAAAAAAAATCAAATGGAATGGTGAGAGATGAAAAATAAACTAAATAATAATAAAAAAAAAAGACTGGATGGGCTTACAAGCAGATTCAAAACTGCTGAATGAAAGATCAGGAAACTTGAATGTACAGCAAAAGAAACTGTCCCAACTAAAGTAAAGAGGGAAAAAAAACAGCTAAAAAACAGGAATGTCTTAGAAACTATGTTTTCTGAGGAGCCTCAGGAAACATGATGACCAAATGCAAGATCTTGTTGAAATGGGATCCTGGAACAGAAGAAAGACACTAGGTATAAAAACTAAGAACATGTGAATAATGTATGGACTTTAGGAGAAAGACATCTTTATTGTTACCTTGTGACAAATGTAGCCTAAGATGTTAACGGTACAAGAAGTGAATGATATCAGCAAGGTATTGGTACAGGAATTTCTCTCCCCTGTCCCTTGCAGAAACCTCAATCTGAGCAGCTATCGATGCATAAAAGTACTCTTAAAAAAGCTAAGGGTTTCAGGTAATCCCCTGAATCCCCCAGGGTGAGGGATTACAGCCCCTGGGTGAAGCACAGAAAAAAAAAACATACCTTGAGGAGGGTAAGAAAGATACATTCACATTACCCCTGTCCCCTTTCCCCCAAGCCTGGGCAGCCCAGCATGGAGACACCTTCCCCTTGGGAGAAAGCAAGTGAAGTGAGCACAGGACTTACTGAAGAATCCAGGGCAGCCCCTCCCTGGAACCAGGCCATTCCCATAGCCCCAGGTAGTGCCCATAAGGCACTTGACTTACCCTGGCACCGGATGGCTCCTCTGGTTCCATAATCTCCCGCGGTGGGAGGCTCTCACCCTTGGGCAGGCACCCAAGGCCATTGGCTGCTCCTGTAGCCTCAGCTACCAGGGTGCTCACCAGCTTCCAAGAACCCAGGCTCCAGGTGGGTCTGTGAACTCAGTGAGCCCAAGAGCCCAGCCTGCCACAGCCCCAAGCCGGATGCTGTGGCCTCAGGCTCCCTGCCTGTCCCAGAGCCAGACCAGCCCTGCAATCCCAAACTCCAGGTGGGCTCCCATGAAACCGGGCACAGGCCCGCCCCAGCACCAGCTGCCCCTCAAGGCCTCAGGGATCAGATGGGCTTCTGAGTTTTTAGGGTTCAGGCAAGCCCCCACAGACCCAGCCTCCAGGACCTACACTTCTTGATTTCAAACTTGCATTACACAGATACAGGAATCAAAACTGTATGATATTGGCATAGAAACACAAACTAATGGAACAGAATTGAAAGCCTAGAAATAAACGCAAAGCATACATGGTCACCTAGTATTTGGCAAGGAAGCCAAGAGTACTCAGTGGGTAAAGGATACTCCCATCGATAAGTGATGCTGGGCAAATTGGAGACTCACATGCAAAAGAATGGAATTAGTCCCCAGTCTTGTACCACTCACCGAAATCAACTCAAAATTAAACACTTAAAAATAAGACCAGAATCTATAGATCTCGTAAAGGAAATAGGGGAAGAACTTCCAAGACATTGGTCTTGGCAGTGGTTGTCCGGATAGGACACCAAAAGTACAAGCAACAAAAGCAAAATAAGTGGGACGGCATCTATGTAAAACGACTCTGCATAGCAACAGAAGCAATGAAATGAAAAGATAACCTGTAGAATGGTAGAATATACAAGGAAGTCATAAAAGTCAATAGAAAATAAAACCCCAAATAATGCATTTAAAAAATGGGCAGGGGAAATTTTTCCAAGGAAGACATACAAATGGTTAACAGATACATGAAAAAGATGCTACGTAAAACATGCTCAACTTCACTGATCGTTGGACAATGCAAATCAGAATCACGATGAGATCTCACCTCGCCCTTGTTAGAATGGCTCCTATCAAAAAGTTGAGGTAATGGGGCACCTGGCTGGCTCAGTCAGTTGAGCCTCTGACTCTGGATTTTGGCTCAGATCATGATCTCTCAGTTTGTGAATTTGAGCCCTGTGTCTGGCTCTGTGCTCGCAGCATGGAGCCTGCCTGGGATTCTCTCTCTCTCTGACCCTCCCCTGCTCATGCGCTCTCTCCCTCGCTCGCTCTCTCTCTCAAAACAAAACAAGACAAAAAGATGAGAGGAGGAATGCTGGTGAGGGTATAGAAAGCAGGGAACCCTTGTACATTGTTAATGGGAACGGAAATTGGTGAAGCCACTATGGAAAAACAGTATGGACGTTCCTCAAAGAATTAGAAATACCATATGATCCAGCGATCTCACTATGGGGTATATATCTGAAGGAGATGCAATGACTACCTTGAAGAGATACCTGCACCTTCATGTTCTTTGCAGCATTACAATAATAATAATAATACAATAATAATAATTTACAATAGCCAAGACATGTAAACAATTTATGTGTCCATTAGATGAATGGATAAAGAATATATATATACACACACACACACACACACACACACACATACATATACATACACACAAGAAAATAATTCAGACAGAGAAAGACAAATACTGTGTGTTCTCACTTGTATGCAGAATCTAAAATAACTGAAACTTAGTAATCAAATAGAATGGTGGTTAGCAGGGGCTGAGCAGTGGAGGAAATGGGGACATGTTGGTTAAACGGTGTAAACTTGCATATTTGTAAGATAAAGAATTTCTTAGAGGGGCGCCTGGGTGGCTCAGTCGGTTACATGTCTGACTCCGGCTCAGGTCACGATCTCGCGGTCCGTGAGTTCGAGCCCCGCGTCGGGCTCTGTGCTGACAGCTCAGAGCCTGGAGCCTGTTTCAGATTCTGTGTCTCCCTCTCTCTCTGACCCTCCCCTGTTCGTGCTGTGTCTCTCTGTCTCAAAAATAAATAAACATTAAAAAAAATTTTTTTAAATAAATAAATAAATAAACGTTAAAAAATTAAAAAAAAAAAAAGAATTTCTTAGGATCTATTGTCCATCATGGTGACTATAGGTAACAGTACTGTATTATGTAATTGAAAGTTGCTATGAGAGGGGCGCCTGGATGGCTCAGTCAGTGAAGCATCCGACTTCGGCTCAGGTCATGATCTCACGGTCCGTGTGGTCCGTGAGTTCGAGCCCCACGTTGGGCTCTGTGCTGACAGCTCGAAGGCTGGAGCCTGTTTCAGATTCTGTGTCTCCCTCTCTCTCTGACCCTCCCCCGTTCATGCTCTGTCTCTCTCTGACTCAAAAATAAATAAATATTTAAAAAATTAAAAAAAAAGTTGCTATGAGAGTAGACCTTAGATGGTATCAGCACCCCCCCCCAAGAAAGTGGTAATTATGTGAAGTGACGGAGCTGTTAACTAAGCTTGTTGTGGTAATTAATTTGCAATATACACAGGAATCAAATCATCACATTGTACACCTTAAACTTACATATGTTATATGCCAATTATTTCTCAATAAAGCTGGTAAAAATGTGTAAGCACAGTAGGAGAAATTTGTCGTGGGGTATTTCAGATCTTTCTGTACTCACAACTTTTTTGTAAATATCAGTGTGTTCTAAAATGTAAGAGTTTGTTAAAGAACCAAAGTAATTTGCCATATAGGTTAAAGGAAAAGTCATGCAATAATCTCAATATGTCAGGAAAATCATTCATCAAAATTGAACATGCATTCATGATAAAAAAAATCGAAGCAAAGTACAAATATAAAGGGACCTTGTTATCTAAGATTAAGTGTATGCACAATAAAACCTACAGCTGACAATATTTAATGGTGAAAATTTAACAACCTTCCTCATGAGATCAATAAAAAGGAAAACCACCTCCACCGTTTCATTTAGCATTCTGTTGAAGATCCTAGCAATTTTAATATGCAAGTCAAAGAAAGAAAAACATACATAATGAAATAAAAAACAAAACTGCCTTTATCTGTAGAGCACGTGAATGTTTATGTAGAAAATTTTCAGGTTATCTTTTAAAAGCCTATGAAAACTGATGATTTCATTTAGCAGGCATTTACTAGAAAGTCTATATACAAATTTTTATGGTATCTTTTTGCAGCATCAGAACAAACCATTAGATAATGAAAGAAAAATGCATTAATAATAATATGACAAATATAAAATGATTAGGGATAAATTTAACCAATTATGTGTAAGACCTATACTCTGAAAAGTACAAAATAGTGCTGACAGAAAAATTTTAAAGCTATACAAATAAAAAAAGTCTACCATGTGCATGGATTAGAAGACTTCAGTACATTTAAGAGGTCATTTCTTCCCCAATTTTTCTGCATATTCAGTGAAATCTCTGTCCTAATTCCATCAGGTTTCCTGGTAGAAATAGTCAAACTGATTCCAAAATTAATATGGAAATGAAAAAGACGTAGGGTATATTAAAAAAAATTGGAAAACAAAACACATTTAGAAGACTACTTCAGTTCTTACTATAAAGCTATAGTAATTGTGGTAGAATGATACTGACATAAGGGTTTAACACATGGATAAATGGAGCAGTAATAGACCTATACTTAATCAGTCATTTGATTCTGGCAAATGTTCCAGAACTCTTCAATGGAAAAAGAAAATTGTTTGTTAACAAATGGTTCTATAACAACTCAATGTCCATTTTCAAAAATGTGGGCCTCGGCTCCCAGTTACAATATATAAGAACTAAGTTGAGATGGATTCTAAACCTAAATATAGAGCCTTACCCTATAAAGCTCCTAGAAGAAAACTTTAGAGAATATTTTGGAAACTTAATTGCAGGCAGAATTGTCTTGTTCAAGACACAATAATATGATAAATTAGACTTCATTAAAATTAAAGTATTCAGCTCTTCAAAAGACAAGACAAATGAATAGGCAACATACAGCAATGATGATTATATATGGCAGCACGAATTATCTGAAAAAGACCTGCTGTGTAGGCTATGCTGAAACACAACTCACAACAAAAATGACAAGCCAGTTAAGATGGGCAAAATATTTAAACTGAGACATCCCCAAAAGGTAAATGGCCAATGACCACATGAAAATATGCTCAACGTCGTTAGTCATCAAGCAAATGAAAATTAAAACCATAATGAATTAACACTACACACCAACAAGAATGGTAAAGATGAAGACGTTATTCATTTCCAAGTGCGACAAGGCCATAAAGCACCCGAAACTCAAGTATCTTGCTGGTGGTAGTGTAACGTGACTATGACCACTTTGGAAAGCACTTTGGCTTTCTTATGGAGTTAAATACGCATTTGCCTTATGATCTAGCCATCCTACTCCCAGACCGGATGAAGACCCATATCCATTCAAAGACCTGTATGTTCATGATGATGGTAGTTTTATTCCTATTGGCCTCCAGCCGGAAGCAATGCAAATGTAGAATAAACAGGAGAAATGTATAAATGAACTGTGAGGGGGTCATATAATGGGACACATTCAGTAATGAAAGAACAAAACTAATGACACACAGTACCATGGATGAATCTCAAAAAAATGGTTTGGGAGTGAAAGAGAACAGAACGCCAACTGAGTCCCTTTAAGTAAAGTCTAGAACTTGCAAAACGAACCCACGGTGAGAGAAAGCCTGGTAAAGGTAGCCCGGAGTGAGGTTTGGGGTGTTGCTAAAGTATGCCAGCTGATTTCGGCTGCAGATCTTACCCTGAACCATTTACTTCCGCCGTGCATGCCAGGCACGCTCCGTCACTGTTGTCCTCAGCTAACTCCTACTCATTCCTCCTTTCAAACACATTATCTCATTGAAATCTTCCCTGCTACCCCTTCCCCCTCTGCCCAGTATAAATTCGGTCCTCTTGTTTACCTTTCTCTAAACCTGTAAAATTTCAGTTCTGCTTTTTTCCACATTTGACTATGCGTTTATTGCATTTATCTTTAATGCATAGTTCAGTTTCTGGCAGGTTTTCCCCCATGTTTTTATATTACGAATGAATTAATGAGTAAATAAAAATCCTCAGTGCTTCACAACTCGATGAGAATGCATGCAAAATTTTTGGTGTCTGTCCGTTTTTATGGTGAAATGATTCATAGCTTTTGTCCCATATTTAGCAGAGTGCAAAGACCCAGAACCGATAACAGATAACAATGGCTTTGGAAGTTATCAGACTTCCTTTTCTCTCTGGTTGTTGTTATTTTTTAATATGCTGTGCAGTATAATAAGAAATATATTTGGTCTTTGTCCTGCTTAATGGAATGAAGCTCCTCAAACCTTTGGGATTTCCAGAGTGATAGTTGTGTCTTTTGTCACTCATAGGAGTCCCTTTGAAGCTTATGCTAATTAGGTGATTTAGGATGGTGTCCTCAAATAGCCTCAAGAGGGGCCTGGTTATCAGAAGGACCAGTTGATTAGAGGGGTGGAACTTTCTGCCTCACTCTGGGAAGGGAAGGTGACAGGCTACAGATTAAGCTCTTCAAAAACTCTTTAAACAAGATTTGAGGAGCTTTTAAGTTGGTGAGTGCATCCACTTGTCCAAAGGGTGGTGCATCCCAGTTCCTTGGGGACAAAATCTCCTGGGCTCCTGAGACTTCTGGACCTTCATCTAGCTGTTCATGTGTATCCTTTATAATAAACTGACAAGCCTTATTAAATGTTTCTCCGCGTTTTGTTAGCCGCTCTGGCAAATGAATCAAACCTGAGACGGTAACGAGGTGGATTTGAGATTGGTTTCTGAAAGGGGGGCGGGGTGAAATCTAGGATATGACACTAACTCTAGGTAACAGCGTCAGAACTGAGTTGAACTATAAGATACCTAGCTGGTGTCACAGAATCTCTTGGTGGTGTTGGAAAAAAACACACACAGGATCCTCCAACAAATACTAGGGATCCGTTGCAACGTGCTGGGGCTGAAGATAAAATAATGAACGAAAAGGAACCCCTACCTTCACAGAGCCCATGTTTAGCGCTATATACTTAACATCTACGCCCCCCCCCCCCAATCATTATAGTATATTTGGAAAACAAAACGAGGTACCTTTGTTCGTCTCCACCATTTTCTTTCCCCCCACACAAACCATATTTTTTTCTTTTTTTTAAATTTTGTTTTAAGGTTTATTTATTTGAGAGAGAGACAGACAGACAGAGAGTACAAGGGGGGAAGGGGCAAAGAGGGAAAGAGACAGAATCCCAAGCAGGCACTGCGCTGTCAGCAGAGAGCCTGATGTGGGGCTTGAACTCACGAACCATGAGATCGTGCATGGCCTGAGCCGAAATCCAGATGAAGAGTTGGAAGTTCAATGGACCGAGCCACCCAGGTGCCCCGATATACTTTTTCTTTTAATTGCTATCAGATTTGCTTTGTTTTTTGTATTAGAAAAATAGGAATTTACCAATTGATGATTTGGGGGGAAAATTTTTTTAAGTTTGTTTACTTTGAGAGAGAGAGAGAGAGAGAGAGAGAGAGAGAGAGAGAGAGCGAGCAGGGGAGGGGCAGAGAGAGAGGGAGACAGAATACCAAGCAGGCTCCGTAGCATCAGCACAGGGTCCAGCACGGGGCTTGAAACCACAAACAGTGAGATCATGACCTGAGCCAAAACCAAGACTAGGTGTTCAACTGACTGAGCCACCCAGGCGCCCCAAGGGGGAAAATTTCTTTAAGCTGAGGAATCAAAATGTGTGGAGCACATTGAAGGAAAAAAAGCAAACAAACCCTGAATCCTTCCCTGATGGTTGGATACGAAATACTACTGGAAATATTATTCTGAGATAGGAGCAAAATGTATTTAAGACTGTGTACTTCACATTAAGATAGTGCAGATGACTTGGAGGAATTTTATAAGGGAAAAATAATTATTAAGGAAATGACATTTGGCTTTGGAGAAATATTAAATGAAGCTGAAATTCATTTCTGTGCCAACTACATTGTTTTATTTGCAGGCAATTACATGATTTTAAATGTTATTAGACAAATAAGAATTTCCTTTCAAGTCCTACAAAACCAAGGAAACCAAGTAGCTGCTTATCATGTTTTTCAAAGACTTAATAGGAATTCATGAGAGAAAATTAATAATATGAAGATAAAATTTAGGCCCCTCAATTTTTTCAGAGATTATAAATCCTTTATTATATTAAGAATATGTTATTTTAACTAATGCAATAGTATGTGTTGCTAACAATAAAATGGGGTCCCGTGTCACGATTTTCATGTGCAAAGGATATTTAGTGGAGAATTATGCAACTCTAGATATATTCATCAGTTGAAGAAACAAAAGCCGTTCTTCATATTTCCTTTTTTTTTTTTTTAACATTTATTTATTTTGAGAGAGACAGCATGAGAGTGCGAGTCGGGGAGGGGCAGAGAGAGAGAGGGAGAGAGAGAGAATCCATAGCAGGCCCTGAGCCCGATGCAGGGCTCAAACTCAGGAACCGTGAGATCATGACCCGAGTGGAAATGAAGAGTTGAACACTTAACCAGCTGAGCCACTCAGGCACCCCCATATTTCTTTATAAAATTTTAAATTATTTTTAAACCTTTTGATTTGAGTACAGTTGACACACATTGTTCCAAGCATACGACATAGTGATTTGACAAGTCGACGCATTATGCTGAGTTCACCACAAGTGTAGTTACTATGTGTCCGGATACGTTGGCTATTACCGGAATCATTAACTACATTCTGTATGCCGTGCCTTTTATTTCTGTGACTCACTCATTTCACAATTGGAAACCTGTATCACTCACCGCCCTTCCCCCATTTTGCCCAGTCCTCTGCCTCTCTCCCCTCTGACAACCATCACTTTGTTCCCTGTTCATAGGTCTGATTCTGCAGTTTGTGTATGTATTCATTTGTGGGTTTTTTTTTTTTAAGGTTTTACTTAGGAGTGAAATCATATGGTAGTGGTCTTTCTCAGTTTGACTTAATTCACTTGGCATAATGCCCTCTAGGTCCGTCCACGGTGTCTCAAATGGCAGGATCTCATCCTCTTATGGATATACCACTTCTTCCTTCTCCACTCATCTACTGATGGGCCCTTAGGTTGCTTCCGTGTCTTGGCTATTGTAAATAGTGCTGCAGTAAATATAGTGGTACAGATATTTTTTTTTTTTTGAATTATTGTTGCTTTCTTTGGGTACATACCCAGTAGTGGAATTATTGGATCGTATGGTATTTCTATTTTCAGTTTTTTTGAGGAACCTCTATACTGTTTTCCACAGTAGCCCCCAAATTCCACAGTGGCCCCCCCCCCAATTTTTGATAATGGTTAAGCAATAGAATTGTCTACATCCATCTGTTTTTACCCACCACTTCTCTCCCTCTTTTCCGAGGAACCATCATCTCAGACCTAGAGCATCGCAGTAAATCTGCTAAATGCTATCCCTGCTTCTTCCCCTTCTACCCTTCACAAATTGTTGCCAACGCTGTCATTCAAATAATTTTTTAAAATATACATCAGAAAACGTCTTTTGTCGGTTGAAAATTTTCAGTGTCTTCTCACTTCACTTAAAAAGCAAAACAATCAAATGAAAAAAAAAAAAAAAGAACATTACTGCAACCAAAGAACCAGAGAACTCACAGTGTTTACCTCTCTGAATTCATTTTCTACTACTTTCCTGCTGGTTTGACCACACTGGTCTCTTTTTGTTTGGTTTTTTTTTTTTTCTTTTTAAGCATGATTCCACCTCAGAGCCTTTGCACTTGCTGTTTACTCTGCCTAGAATAGTTTTCTTCCGGCTAGCCTCAGGATCTGTTTACATGCCAAATTCTCATCTTTATTCAAATGCCACATTCTCTTTTTTTAAACATTCTTTTTTTTAAAATGTTTTTAAAGAGTGAGAGCGAGCCAGGGAAGGGCAGAGAGAAGGAAGAGAGAGAGAATCCCAAGAAAGCTATGCACTGTCAGCACAGAGCCCTGTGCAGGGCTTGAACTCCTAAACTGTGAGATCACGACCTGAGTGGAAACCAAGAGTCTGACACTTAACCGATTGAGCCGCCCAGGCACCCTCAAATGCCACCTTTTCTTTGAGGCCTTCCCTGCTGGCCACTCTACTAAACAACCCTCCCTCACCGCCCCCCCCCCCCATTCGCCATCTTCTTCACTTACTTTATTGTCTTCTAGATCATTTATCTCATCTAACACACTATACGTTGTGTTTATTTCTTTTCTGTCTGCCCTAATACAACATAACCTCCAGGAGTAGGCAGGCTCCATGCTTTTCGCACCTAGATTAAGTGACTGATGTTTATAGGCACATTTCTGTTGAGTGACAAAATCTCTCTTGCACTCTTCAGTTATAGTATTCTGAGAGCTCATAATATTACACTTGATCGTCTTGTGGATGGAGCCATTGCATTCTGCATGACGTTAAGTGTATGAATCAGCAGTGTGCTGGCACGTGCTTTTGGCATCTAGTTTTCTGATGGGTAAACACCCCGACTGTATCATTTGCTGAATTCCGTGATGAAAATACTTCCACCATGAACATGTGGTTGGGATGAAATGCACGCAGTTGCTTCAGCTGAGCTGCTATGATCCATCAATGGCACATATTGGATTAGCACATTTAAGTACCCAATTACCAGAGGAGACAGGCGCTATTATTTTGGCCAATTTTCACAGGGGGAGACTACTATACAGAGAGTTTGAGCATGCCCCTAAGGTCACATAGCGGAAGCGATTTTAATTGGACACGTCTGAAGATGGACTCCGGAGCCTGTGGTCAGAGAAATGCAGCTACACGGCAGGCTTTAGATAAATGACCTGAAATTTAAATAAGGAAAATTCTAACCAGCTGTAGTGTGTGTATTCTTTAAGTGTCAGCCAAGAAGCTACATGTTTTTCAAAAATTTTGAAGCGTTAAAAGGTATGTCTGTCGGTTTTCCAAAGAGAGGGCCAAGTTTGTGCACTTCGGTTGGGCTTTTCTTCAGACCCCTGAAAATCACTGTTCAGTTGAGACCAACCACAGTTGGTTGGCCAGATACAATCAGTATCCTCAGTACCAATTTGAATTACATCTATAGGGACTGCAGGAAGAAGAAAACATTGTTGTGTTTTTTAAGTTTTCTCTTATCTCATTTTAGCGGGATTCCTTGCTGCAATCTTGCTGAAATGGAAATAGAAAAATCTCGACCCTGTCCTTATTTTCATAAAGATAAGATACCTTCGTGGGGTGCATTTCTTTTTTCGGTGGTTCAATAATCCTGACTTATAATGTGATAATTCTGTTAGGTCTCACATAGTTTTTACATTGTGTAGTCATTACGGTCAGCCACGAAATCAATAACTCTCATTAGAAAACAGTCTTTCTCTTATTATCATTAATTTAACCTGATTGGAAGTCCTTATTAAGAATTCATCTAGTAAAACCACGACAGTTATATGGATTAGATAAACTTGCTCTACTGCCTTGGAGAGCTGAAAATAGATTTTATCATGTAAGATTAATTAAAAGAAAATTTTAATGCGGTATGACCTTTATTCTTGTATCAGGAAACATTGAATAGCAGTGCCTATTTACTATGCATATTATGTGTACAGAGAATGTATTTATAATAGCTGGGCACCAAATTGGTTAAATCTAAACAAATCAAACAGCATTGAATGATTTAGCCAATGTCTATTGCATTACTTGAGATATTGACCTTTGGAGATTAAAAGCAAGCACTTTGAGGAAGAATCAGAGTCACCAAATTTTATTTTCAGAGGAGTAAGTACTTCCGGACACCATCTGGTCGACCCCATGGCATTTAAAGTGAAACAGTGTTGGGAATATTGAAATCAATGATTGAAATGGCACAGGAGAACATGGAATTTTAACTAGTATAACTTGAAGACATGGTATAATTTTGACCATAGTCTATTTCTGTTATAAAAATCCACAAGTTGTAACTTTTCTTGCACACATTTGGTCTAGAGAACCAGCTGCAACAGAAACTCTTGAATGTACTTCTGAAAATAGATTTCCTGCTCCACCTCAGATCTACTGAATCAATCTACACAGGCAAGGTCCTCCAAACTTGGGATTCAAACATTTGATGATGCTACTATTCAAAACAATTGAGTAAGCCATTTCTTTCACATGATAAGCTAGTCTTATTAAGTTTCAAATAGGGTGTGTGTGTGTGTGTGTGTGTGTGTGTGTGTGAATAATTTCTTTCTTGGAATATAAATGGAATTAGGACAACATTTTAATGAAGGAGTTCTTTTAAGAAAAGAAAAATACTGCAGAAGAGACATTGAGTTACAAACATTGGACATGATAGGTCAATGTTAAACAAAAAATCAACTGGAGCATGGAAAAGTCATTCTTGCTTAAAAATTATCTTAAGGGGACACCTGGGTGGCTCAGTTGGTTGAGCGACCGACTCTTGATTTCAGCTCAGGTCATGATTGTCACGGTTGTGAGATCGAGCCCTGCGTCAGGCTCTACAACCAGTGTGGATTAAGATCCTCTCTCTCCCTCTGCGTGCACTCTCCCTCTCTCTCTCACTGAAAAAAAGAAAAACCTATTTTTTAAAGCATGAGATGGGACTGTCATTCCAAATTGCAAATTCAAGTCCACACAAATCTAGAGATCTGAACTATAATCCAAATTGTCAGTAACTCTAATGCCTTTGATGCATATTTTAGTGAACTTTGACCAGTAACAGATCATCTTTGTGAAAAAAAAAATGTTCAGTGAGAATACTAGACTCATGTCTTTTGGCAAATTTTGTTTCTTTATGTTTTGCTTACATTCTACAACCAGGAAAAAGATATATCCATCTTCTTCCTTGGCCAAAGGCATTTAGGAGCCACGCGAATCTAGAAAATTAATAATATAAAAAGCAACAAAGGTCCAGTGGCGACATGGTTTTTAAAATTTTTGATAGAATTTGTCAGGATTGTGAACAAAAGGCTTATGGAGAGCTTTAGGGGGAAAACCAAATGATAGACTCAGTACGATCTGAGCATTCATGTCACTCGACATTCTGAAAACAATCTGCAATGTGGTATGAGCCCCTGATTTGACTTTTAATGTGGATAAGAGACAGAAGTGAATTATCAGTCATGCAAATCATTAAACAAACTTCACCCAAGCATTTTTCAATGGGAATTTGTTGTAAAATTTTCATTATTGGACAAAAATTTGACATATGAGAATGATGATGTTTGCTATAAGTTGGCACATTTCCCAGGCTACAAACTAGAGAACCTGTCTCCTAAAAACTATGTCCTTCTACCCTCATCAAAGCGTGAACTAATCTTAATGCTTCATAATAAGCAAGAGTCAGGATGATTTGAATTTGAATCACAACTCTGTTTTGAGATCATTTTATAAGGCTGAAACAAGATGTTTGGATTTTCTGTGCCTCAGTTTCTCTAATTACAAAAGAGAATCAAATTCTGTATTATTCACCATCCTTACGTAGAAGCTATAAGGGGATTAGCAAAGAAGGAATTGATATTCCCTTGAAATATTGGACATGTGATAGCAATACTTGATAAACCAGTATTTTGTAAATACGGGCAAAGTCATTTCTTTGCCTTTCTGGTACAGCAAGCATAAGTCTCAAATAAAATCAAGGATAAAAAGTAATATTTGGATGGAAAATATTAAAAATTCAAAATATTTTATGTCTATATAAATTTAACCAGAATGAGGGAGGGAGGCAAACCGTAAGAGACTCTTAAATACTGAGAACAAACTGAGGGTTGATGGGGCGTGGGGGGAGAGGGGAAAGTGGGTGATGGGCATGGAGGAGGGCACCTGTGGGGATGAGCACTGGGTGTTGGATGGAAACCAATTTGACCATAAGTTATATTAAAAACATAAATACATAAATTTAACTAGAATGTGTATGCACAGAATTGCTTTAATTAGGAATTCCCTTAGGTCAAAAGGGGAATCATTTTTGTGACTGAGTGTGTGAAAAGTACTCTTGTCCTTCTGCGTTCTTGCTCATTGAATTCTGTATGTATTCTTGGCATTCAAAGACTCCACACAATATTGTCACTCTGTTTTACACATACTTTTAGCATAGTATATTTGAGAACCTTTCTACTGTGATTCCTCAGAACATTTCAGAATTATGAAAGATGGTATATCTACTTGCTGGATATTTATATTTGCTGACAATAAGAATTGGTCTACTTAAATTTTAAGGAGCTAGAAAATCTCAAACGAAATGTAAAATCAATAGCCTGTGCATTTTTTATTGAACGTACTAGCTAAGCCAAGTATTAGAGATGAAAACTCGGAGATCAAAACAGGCACAGAATATGGTGAGTTCTCTTTTGGTATTGGATATCCTTTCCTAAGTGGAAGTGATGTGTTCCAGCCAAGTTTTTTTGTAAAACGAACTTATGTTAAGTGAATCTCCCTTTCCAATGGACTTCGAATAGGAAATTAAGAATTTATTCTGCTGGTTATAAAACAAACTTTTATTGACACTTAGATATATTAAAATGATCCTAAGCAATGCAGATTTTTTAAAGTTGCATTTGGAGGCAAAATTATTACTTTTTGATAATTAGTCAGTGGCTGTGTTGTATATACGTATATAATGCGTGCATTTCTAGGCATTAAGGAGAGGCAACATGAATTTTAATATCTTCCTTCATAATATTTACCCTCGAATTGAGCTTACAATTATACACACTGTGCAGGACAATGATAATACTCTACATTCAGAATGAATCAGGAAAAGAAAAAATACTAACATTAAAAATAAAATATAATAAGGTGCTAATGTTTCTGGTAATGAGGGAATCTGTCTCACTGAGTGCTCCATTGCTATAGAATGGCTTGCTAATTGACTTCCAGTGTGAATGTTATTAGGTTATTGTATAACCTATTGAACAGGGTCCCCATACTCTGCACAAGTAATGGCCTCGACTCTAACATGTTGTTGCAAGCTCTTCCTCAGCCCCGGGTCACCTTAACCATGTTAATATTGCAACATTGACAATTCTTTCTGCTTTCTTCGTATCACTTGAACCTATTGATCTCTTTTAAGCTGTCTCCTGAGACCATCCATGAGTTTCAGTTGGCTTGGAAGGGAGACAATTGAGGCATTCAAGTGAAATCCTAAAATTCTCCCTCTTTGCTGAGGAAGGGCTGTTTCAGAAAATATGTGCTGGGACTAGTAAATTGCCTGTCTAGGCAACTGTCTGCTAATCATTAGTATATTTATAGATGGTGCCTGTGTTGACTGCTCTTTTCTGGAAGTAAAGGATTGTTAAATAACTTAGGGTGGTGTCATCATTAGGACGTGTCAGCAAAATGGTGTTTTTGAACTTGACAGAAGATGATCATAATGCCAAGGTTAGCACAATATTGAGTATTTGCTAGCTTCAACAGGTCTGGCGTGAAATCATACGTGCATTTATTAGTTAATGCTGCTTTCAGGGAAGTTAGGAAAGTTATATATTAGCCAGTGGTTAATGCAGTCTCTTAAGTATTGTAAATGATGTTAGCAGTGTTCAGCTGGACATATGCCTTTGAGTAATTCTAACATTTAGTAGCGACACTCCTGAAGGTAGGATCGGAGACTGTTTAATGTCCGTAAGTTTGGAATGTAATTTTTTGAATCCTCATTGACCAAAGTGCATGTGTATGGAATATGTGTTTGCAATTATTTCAATACTTCTCGGTGTAAATTGTGGGCATAATATAAAGTGTCAAAGCGCACTAACGTGTCAACGGTGGAAAAGTCCCATGAAGCACATTTTCTCTTCTTTTGTCTCTTGATTCTTATGCTTTTCTTCCACATTTCTGAATAACATTTTCGTTTCCAGTTTGTAATTTTCACCTGTATACATTTTCTATTGACTTTTATGGTAGATGAAGATTTAGTTCCGTTGAACTGTGTCCTCTTTCTTCCCATTTTATCCATACAGTTCAGTTTCAGTCCTGATTAAATTAACATCCAGTGGTCGTGTTTGTTAGGACTTTGTAAATATTGTCCTCAATTGAGCCATATAAGGTGCTGTAATTACATCTTACGTCTCTTTTGTGTAGCTTTTTATGTGCCAGCATTAAATCTCCATGGGGCTTAGGGGGCTGAAATCAATTTTATTTTTAATATTATTAAGTATGCCAGAACGGTAAAAGGCCTTTTAATACTGTATTTTGAAACATTGAAACATATGACCTAATTTATCAGTGGGTTTTTTTGGTTTGTTTTTTTCTCGCGAGGCCTCTTTCCACAGTGTCTTGTGGTCTTGACCGAGGCTGGACCTGCATACCCCTGAGATGGCACACAGCTTTTGTGATGACTTTCCCTCCCTTCTCTTCTCTCCTGTATTGAGCCCCTAGTTTCCGAATGCCTCCTCTCAGAGATTACACCCTCGGTTTGTGGAACTTACCTGTGGTTGGCTAATCGTTCCGTGACCCCCAAGATTCCTGGCCCCTTGTCCTCATCTTTCATCTTGTTCCCGTTACTCCATCAAATATTAATCTACGTACTACTATGAAGGGATTTTTAAAATCCGTGCCCTGGGACTGGAGCATTCGTCTGTAGGGAAGCTGGTGCCAGAGCTGTCACTGGTCCCAGATTCTTCTTCCTTATTAAGAAAAACCCTTCCCCTGTTCTCAGTATTCAGTGAACTTCTCGCACTGCTTAAGAATGGACTTCCTAGGGCACCTTGCCAGCCCCGCCGGTGTAGATAGCCCCACGCAGGAAGGTGATAGAGTGTGAGAATAGTGGGTCCTATCCATCAGGAGGGACCGTTGGCCACGGGAGGCCAGTGTGCACTCCAACGCTAACCTTGCCATGTCTCTTCTGTGTGTGAGGAAAACCTTGTTCCAAACAGCACCTTGTATGTCGAGTCCTCATTGGTAACTCCGAATCCATAGAAAATGCAGTGAGTAGACGGAGGTCTGTGGGCTCCAACTTCAGTGTTAGCCATTGATGATCTCTGCCATTTTCCATGGTGGAAATCCTCATGTGGGATTGGTGTCTGGGACTTCCTGTTTGCCATAGCGAGATTATCTGGGTGGGTCAGACCTAATCATGAGAGCTCTTTAAAATGGGAGAATTTTCAGGGCGCCTGGGTGGCTCAGTCGGTTGAGCATCCGACTTCAGCTCAGGTCATGATCTCACGGTCCGTGGGTTCGAGCCCCGTGTCAGGCTCTGCGACAACAGCTCGGAGCCCGGAGCCTGCTTCGGATTCTGCGTCTCTGTCTCTCTCTGCCCCTCCCCCACTCGTGCTCTGTCTTTCTCTCTCTCAAAATTAAGTAAACGTTAAATTTTTTTTTTTTACATCAGAGAATTTTCTTCAGCCGGTTGTAGAAGAGGAAATGCTTGGCTGACAGTGAGCAAGAAAAAGGGGGAGGCATCAGATCTACAACCGTAAGGAATTGATTTTTGCTGATAACCTCAGTGAGCTTGGCAATGATGTCTGCCCCAGAGCTTTTAGATGAAGAGGCCAGTCTGGCTCTGATTTCAGCCTCGCGAGACCCCAGTCAGGGAACCCAGCAAACCCCAGCCTACCCCAGCTCAGATGACTTCCCTGCAGAAATTTGAAATAATAAACACAAATTGTTTTGAGTTTCTAAGTTTGTGGTAGTTTATTAGGTAAGCTATGAAACTGATACCACATCCTTCATCAGATCCCAGGAAACTTTATACTTTCTTAAATGCCTAAAAATAAATTTGATATTATGTTTAATATTTTAATTCTTATCTGTCAACATATTTTATATTTGAATATCACAATACATTTAATATTTACAATTTAAAATGGATTTCTCAGGGGTATGTGAGGTGACTTTTTTTTAATTATCTAGGATATCGTGATGATGTTTTCATAGTGTTGATTCAAGTAAAAATTAGATTCTCTCTCAAACTTTAGATTCTCTCTAAAAATTACATCTGGAAAAATTCTAGCAGCAGCGTGTAGACACAGTGTTATAATTTTTGTGTAAGCAAGTTTAGTCAATATTTATTTTTTAATGTTTATTTATTTTTTGAGAGAGAGAAAGAGACAAACCATGAGCAGGGGAGGGGCAGAGAGAGAGGAAGAGACTGAATCCAAAGCAGGCTCCAGGCTCCGAGCTGTCAGCAAAGAGCCCGACATGGGGATCAAACTCATGAACCGTGAGATCATGACCTGAGCCAAAGTCTGACGCTTAACCAACTGAGCCACCCAGGCACCCCTCAATCAATATTTATAAGTACCTACTATATTCTAGAAAACATGCTATGGGGACCTGTACTGCTGACTCTGGTGACCAAAATCTGGTGCAGGTTTGTTGTTGTTTCTGTGGGGTATCTTGGTGTTTGAATATTTAAACAGCGTGTACTCAGGAGTAAGGAACATGTAGTATACATGTGCTCTCTTTTTGTAATGTTTATTTATTTTTGAGAGAGAGAGAGAGTGCAAGCCGGGGAGGGGCAGAGAGAGAGGGAGACACAGAATCCCAAGCAGGCTCCAGGCTCGGAGCTGTCAGCACAGGGCCTGACGCGGGGCTCGAACTGACGGACCGCGAGATCGTGACCTGAGCCGAAGTCAGCTGCTTAACCGACTGAGCTGTCCAGGCACCCCTACATGTACTCGTTTTGTAAGTAGTTGAACAGTGAAACAATTAATCAATTAACTCATTGCTTTGACTCTGTGGTGTTGAAGGATTCATCCAATACATTTTCCCTTACCGAATGATTTTGTTGTCATGCGGTAGCTTCTATTTCTGAATACGTTAATGAAAAACACATTATTCCCCAGAATAAGTCAGCTTCAGGTAAGTGAAGAAAATTTATTGAAAATAACCCCTTAGTGTGGGTTACAGTGGGAGGTGGTATTTGATAAACAAATGTGTGAACCTGCTCAGTCTCCCATCACTTTAAAGAGAAAACTTGTAGAACCTCTTCTTTATATTGTGCACTATTGCAAATCTGCTCCATGAATGGTAATGCGTGGTTTTAAATATGAGCGCACTTGCTTATGTAGCCCCAGATATATAATGGAACAGAAGGCTAATGCCTGAGCTGTTTCTGCCCTAAGTCAAACCCATCTGTTTACTACTGAGGCAGCATGCTATTCAGTTTTGTTTGAGTAGAACAAGATCTATACTTGAGGCTGTTTTCTCTCCAGTAATAGAACAGCATCGGGAAATGTTTAATAAGACTTTCTGTTTTGCAAAGATGGGATTCCCAGCAAACTGCAAGTATTTGTCCCTCAAATCTGGTCCACCCAGAAATGCCACACGATCAGATGCTTGCAGATCGTCCCAGGCAGCACTGGTCTACAGTCACGTGCATGGAGATCCTGGAGGCACTCACAGAAAGGCAGCTGATTACTAATGTCATGTAAAATGAGTTGAAATTAACCACGGGAAATTTATATTAGATGTTTGTTTAAAGGTCTGCTTGTAGGCTTTGGGGGACCATTAGGAAAGTGTGAAACATAGTTTTGAAAATACCACTTTTGGAAATAGGCTTCTGACAGAGACATAATTATTTCTGGAGAAACTGCTGTATTTATATCACATTTGATATTTTCAAAAGAATAGTTTCATCGGCTGTGATTGCCTCTTCAGGATTTCCCAAATGCCCAGTACCAAAAGGTGTATTTCTTCTGCCTGTTTGTACTTCAGTATAAAATCTAGTAATTTTTGAGACCAAGATCAAACAATGGCTCATTCATGAAAACTTCTACAACTCCTGTTCTTTCCTCTGTTCTGTGACAGTAGCTTGCTTAAAAGTTTTAGTAGAGGGGCACCTGGGTGGCCGAGTCAGTTAAGCAGCTGACTTCAGCTCAGGTCATGATCTCGCAGTTGGTGGGTTTGCATCCTGCGTCGGGCTCTGTGCTGACAGCTCGGAGCCTGGAGCCTGCTTCGGATTCTGTGTCTCCAACTCCCTCTTCCCCTCCCTCCCTTACACTCTGCCTCTCTCTCTCTCAAAAATATTTATTTATTTATTTAATTTTTTTTTAAACTTCTAGTAGAGCAATTATTTCCTTCTGCCTTGCTTTGTTTTTAATGGTGTACATTTCCTTCAATTCTGCAGGATTTCAAGTTCTTTGATAACAGAGGTTATCCATTAGCTATATTCAGAACCCTCTACAAGATTTTCTTGGTGGAGACTCCATAAATGTCCTGTTGAATTGAATCTTATTAAGTAATTCATCTATCAGCAAGGAACTAACAATTAGTATGTCTTGATTGAGGACCATTTGCTTCCTTAAAATGACCCAGGGTGGAAACATGGGGGAGGCCAAGAATGTTCCTCATAGTGTGCTAAATATAGCCACAACCAAGGGACTCATGGGGATATCGAGAAAAGCTCTTGGACACTTCAGGCCAATAATAACAAGCAGACAAACAGAAGACAGGAAGGTTTAGAACTCTTAGAATCGGTATCTTGTGTGTTACCAGAACGTTGTTCATATTCAAGAGTATTATATGTAAAAGTGCTTTGCGAAATCCTAAGGTTTCATACAAATGAAATCTATCATTATTACATTACCTAACCAAAAACTACGTTTGTAAATGTCCCTCTCTCTGACATCTCAACTATCAGTCCCAAGAAAGATTTACTTTGGAGTATTCTGCTCTTTAAAGTCTATGCTGTTTCATGGCTACAGGGTCCTAAAGAGGTAATTCACAGTCCCCATGCAGGAAAGACTGCAGAAATAGCCCTTTTGATGTGATGGCAAACCTAATAACTGGCTTGCTAATTTAAGATTTTATGTTTCTTTTTTTCTGTTTTCTTTTGTCCTTTTTTAGAGGGGTGGGGGGCTTCACAAGTAGGGGAGGGGTAGAGGGAGAGAAGGAGAGAGAGAATCTCAAACAGGTTCCATGCCCAGTGTGGAATGGGGGGCTTGATATCACCATCGTGAGATCACGACCTGAGCTGAAATCGAGAGTCAGACACTTAACCAGCTGAGCCACCCAGGTGCCCCAGATTTTATGTTTCTATAACAAAGTTTTCAGTGAAGTATTTATTAACATTTCTCAGAACTTAAAGTACCTCCAGTTTCATAAAAACATCATCAGAGTTGTGGGAGACAATTGAACTGATACATAATTTGCATCATAACATAAATCTCTTTTGGAAACAAAACAAAACAAAACACGCTTTCAGCTTTTTAAAATATTGCAGCTAAAATAAAATGTGAGTTCAAAGCCACTTAAGGATTTATGAGAGGTACATTTACAAACAAAAATCATACTATTTTGCTTGTGCATATTTATAAAGCACAACATATTAATTTCATCCTCTAAACAAAAGTACATTTAAAGTGGTTTATTATTAGTAATGTGTTTCAGGAAACTTCCTTACAGTTTAGAAAAGTTCAGCATTTTATGAACTAAGCTAAAACAAATGGATCAATAATTGATGGTGGGGGGAAGGGTAGCCCATGTGTGAAGAGACCTAGGAGACTCTATTCCTGCATTGGTAAGCCAAAGCTTGTTGAAATTGCCTCATTATGAAATGAGCTAGTGACTGAACGTCTACACAAGTGGAGAAAATGGAGCTCTGACCGGCCGTTGGCAATGCTGAACATTTTGCCAGTCAGTTATATTTCTTGCATTCCAAGATTTCTATCAAATTGTAGAGTCCATCGATACGTTCTTGAATTCAATACGAAGAAGAAATAGATCTCCAAAATAACACGCACATTGTCTTCTGTTAAGCAATGAGAACTATACAGCAAAGAAAACCTTATGTTCCAGATAGTCCGGGAAAGATTCAGCTTTACAGTTTACCTCATTATCAGATGATATGTCCCAATTTTTACTCAGCATATATAAGTGGTACAGCTTGACATTTCTTTTTCATCTTGTAGCTGATAAGAAATGCGGAGTGCTCAAATCAGAGCCCAGTCATGGTATCTAACCATTTAATGTGATTGGTAATATCAAGGTCATTGCCTCCATTTCATTGATTTTGTGCTACCTTTAGTTTAGATCCTCCTGTTTTGCATCGTGTATATCTTGAAAGCCACAAATCAGTCTTTGAGAGACGATAGGACGTTGTCATCAATAAATAATTTCCAAAATTCTTTGGAGATTCTTCCGAATTCTCTTATTCTTGCCTTGGTTTATTGAATGGGGGCAGTGTGCTTTGATGAAATTCATGTTTTGTATTTTAATTTTTGTTCTAGAATTTGCTTTCTCAGCCTTCCAATTCATGATTCCTGGGAGTGCTGTAGAAAGGAGAGAACCTGTAAGTTCACAATGCTATTGTTCTTCTGTTTGGTGATTTGCTACAATCAAATATGCATTTTCAAAAAGTTACCCTGCCCCAAAGATAGGGTCAGCATACAGGCTAGATCGACAGTGGTGGGATTTAAACGTCACTGTGTAGGAAACTTTTGTACAAATATATCTCTTCCATTGCCAGTTTAAATGAACAAACATCCTGTTTTAAAATGTAACTGCCCCAATGAGATGGATCACATCTCTAGCCCAGATGTCTCTTCCAAACGCCGAGGCCATGTTTTAATGGCCTATTTAAAATCTCCACGTGGATGCTTATTCTAGCCCATGCCATCATCATTTTTCTCATGTAGTACTGCACCAGCCTCCTAACTACTCTACCCTCTAATTTCTTTCCATGCAGCAGCAGGACTGATCTTTTCAAATTGCAAATCTAATCATATCCCATCATCATCTGTAACCTTCTACAATTAAATAACTTCGCATCATTCTTTGGCGGGGGCGGGGGCGGGGGCGGGGGAGGGGACCTTTATTGTGACCTACAAATGCCGAAGTCCTGTGGCTTCCACTTATATCTCTAGCTTCCTTTCCAAATGTGCTCCCCCATGATTTGTCCTCTGGCCACGTTTTCACACCCTTCGGAACACTCTTCCCCTCCCTCTTCATATTCTTTCTTTAGATATCAGCTCAATCGTCACATTCTCAGAAGTTCACCTTCCCCGAGTTCAAGACTAGATCAGGTCTCTTCGTGATATCAGGTCTATCTTGTTGTAATTAGCTTATTAAAATCTCTCTCTCCCTACTAAATTTGAAGCCATAATGTTGGGAACTGCGTCTGGTTTTGCTCTCTGTTGTATCTCCATAGCCAGGCCCAACGCCTGATACATAGTAGGCATTCATTATCACATTCAGTGGATGAATGAATGAGGGCTGGCTAGTAGAAAGATGCCGACCATTCATTTGGTAATGAGATTTAATGCAGTCTTACTGCTTTCTTTCCAAAACCTAGCTCCAAAATATGGATGTTGAGATGAAAGGGAAGAACATGCTTTAGAAGTATGGGCTTAATTAAACAGGAGATTTGGGGGCAACACTGAGATTGGCAGGAAGGGGCTTTGGATAATCCCAGGACAGTCTGATAGGTAACGCAGAGGCAGAGAAATCCAAAAACACCTTTCACCTTTTTTCAACTCCACGGAGCCTCTCGTGCTCTGTTACGCCTTGTAGTCTGTGTCCTTTAATAGCTGTAAGCAGTGTTTAAACCATTGAGTAATTTGTTCTTTTATACAAGTTATTGGCCCCAGTCGTCAGTGGGAAGGGAAAGGACGATTCGCTTCGGTCTTAAAATGAAATTTTACAAATGAAAATTCCAGAAACTGAAAGTGTCGTATGAATGTAAATAGAGTCTGGCTGAAGCTCTACGACAGTGGAACTCTAATTTTCCCTGAAGACCAGTCGCTGTTTGCTACAGAGAATTTACATGCATGGGGAGTAAAATGTGCTGTGTCATTGGTGGTGAATCTTCTCAGGAAGTCATCAAGGGAATTAACAATCAAAGACGAAACAGACTAAAGCCAGACCCCTGGTTTCCTGGGTGCTCCTCTTGAAGGCAGTCAGGGTAAGAATGGATTGTGATGGTCAAAACAGGAGGCTATATTAAGAGAATGTGGAGAGAGTCCTTTTGAATAATAGGATCTTTTCACAACTCATTTTTCTAGTGGTTGTTTTACATTTTTTTTTTCAGTACTCTACTTTAATCTGTAACTATTCCTCAGATGGCCGTCGTTATTAACTAAGAGAAACGGCACGACAGTGTCACTAAGTGGGGATTGTGAAGAATATGATCATCTCAGAAGTGAAAGCAAATATGTGCACTGACATTAGCTGAATTATATCACGGTTCTCCTTGAGACGGTAGCATTTATTCTCTCAATTAGGACAAAAATCGACTTAAAGCATTCAAGTATTCTGGGAGTTCTTGAAGACTGAGTTGTTCTGAAGGTTGGTTACCTTGATGAAGAAGTTGGTAATACATTTGCAACTGACTATAGAAATCTTGCAGAAGAGCAGAAGATTCTAATTAAAATGGAGATGTGAAGTTGAGGTGTAATTATGAAAATTACTCTTATTAAAACATTATACTTGAATGCGGCACCTTTGTAAAGCCTGGTTTTAAATGTTGAAGAGGAAATAATTGCTTTTTATCATTTGAAATATTTTTATTTTTCATTTATTCCTTTACACTGAAATAAATACAGCAATTAGAGACACTTGAAGCTATAACATGATAAAAATATTTCCTGTCTTTAATTTGATACTGAAGCTTAGATCATTTTCAGCCTTTTAAGTAGTGTTTCCCCTTCTAATCCTTATTTATACACACGTCTAGGTAGAGAAGAGTAGACAAGGATGTCTTGGAAAACTATTATTATCCAGTAGGATATCCGTTGATAGGAAGACAGGAGAATACGGAAAGTAATAAAATCATTTGCAAAACAGAAATCACTGAAGTTCAGACTCTGTTGAAGTTACTTCAGAGGGACGATGCTTTTCACTAAGAGTGGCTTTCTAGCATGCAGTGGAAACGCGTCGTGGGTGCGATGGAAAGATTTGCGGTTAAATGCCTTCTCACGCTCCGCTTGCTCAGCAGTTTCTTATTCCTCTCCACGGCCCCACTTCCTTGTGTATATAATATCCCACCTCCTTAGCAAAGACAATCAGCTTGTTTTTGCAGCCTTAGAATCATAATACACATGCCAAGATTAACAAATACAAAGTTCGTTGTAGGTTCTCACCCCTAGACACACGTCATTGATAATTAAGTAGAGCACCCCCTCCCGCTGACACTGGCCATTGTGCTACAACCTGTTTATACCGCAGCTACTACCTACAGGTACGGCTCACTTCATGAGATGGAAACCCCTTTGCTACTAGGGGTCTCCATCGCTGCTTCTAAACCTCTTTGGTGCCATAGCGCACACGTAGCTAATGAAATGTGTGTAACGCCGTGCTTGTTAACAGAGGAGGCTGCTCTGACCGTGGGTTAGAGGCTGCGTAGAATGCTCCTGGGATGAAATAACTCACGGCCCGTTTGAGGAACTCTGGTGAAGGTATTTACACAATCTATCAAAAGGTAGAGGGACCACAGCGGGAGGGTCTGGATCTGACACCAACTCATCTTTATTCTGTACTTGCCATGAGTTTTAATAGCTGTCAACTGCCTTGAGTACTCAGAAGGAAGTTTATAGCATCACCAAAAGACTCTTTTCCCAAGCCCCGGATTAGATAGAGATCTTTGCTGCCAACTAATCGGATACCCTTACGGCAAAGCACTCTCATTGTAAACAATGGGTTATCTTTGAGACACCTGCAGATTTTCTGTTAGCGTATAGCTTTGTCTCCTCTGGTGCTAATGATCCCATTATATGGATATTCTTGACTGTAAATTGAAATTAGCTCTTAGACCCATAATCTTCCAAATCTGGCAATCATATATAAATGACATACGGTTATAGCAATATCTACCTTGACATGGGAAAAGTATCCCTTTCACTTGTTGCCTTCAGGTGATATACATACTGTGTGGTTTATTAACTCTAATGTGTTGATGCTATTTTAAAAAAATTTTAAGTTTATTTATTTTTGAGAAAGGGGGAGAGAAACCATGCACATGCACAAGTGGGGGAGGGGCAGAGAGAAGGAGAGACAGAATCCCAAGCAGGCTTCTTGCCATCAGTGCAGAGCCCCATGCGGGGCTCGAACTCATGAATCAGAGATCATGACCTGAGCCGAGATCAAGAGTTAGATGCCTAACTGACGGCACCACCCAGGCGCCGCAATGCTGTACTATTTTTTTTTTTTAACGTTTATTTATTTTTGGGACAGAGAGAGACAGAGCATGGACGGGGGAGGGGCAGAGAGAGAGGGAGACACAGAATCGGAAACAGGCTCCAGGCTCTGAGCCATCAGCCCAGAGCCCGACGCGGGGCTCGAACTCCCGGACCGCGAGATCGTGACCTGGCTGAAGTCGGACGCTTAACCGACTGCGCCACCCAGGCGCCCCAATGCTGTACTATTTTAAACAATCTTTTTCTTTGAAATTCACGCTTTGAATCTGAAACCCAAATTGGTTCACACCTCCAAGTCATTCACATTCCAATTTAATTATTTCCTCCACAGTTTATGTCCTTTATGGTCTAGAAGAGGTCTAAAAAATAACAATCTCATGTATTGCAGATATTTTTTGAATGTATTGATGAGCTGCTTTTTTTAATTCTCCTTTGTGTTTAGCCTGAGCCCTCCTCTTGAGTCACCCGTTGCCTGAAGGAGGTAGAGAGGGTAGTGGGGGATTAAGATGATTATAGCAAGAAATCAAAGAGAGTCGATTGTCAGATATTGGTTCCCAAACCTGGGCACAGTGATCATATGTGGGTATCTTAGCTTCCTCTGTTTGGAATAGAGCATAAACCTATGCCCCAGACAGAATAGTCTGGGGAAATGGCAAGCATCATAAAGATGTCCTTAAATTAGCATGACATTTGAGTAATAAGGTAGCCCATAGGTGTAAAGGTTAGAAACACCTGAGGAAGATGTTCTGAAACTGGATTTAAGGACAAAGGCAAACAGCCAATGACCCCACGTATCCCAGCGTGATACAGAGAAGGTAGCCAAGATTTCTCAAGCCCTTCATGGGTGAGCGAACTGGTGAACCGAAATTAGCCTGGGATTGATGAAAGGAAGCCATCAAATGCAGAGATCTCGTGGTCGTGGGCTGTGGCAGGGCCTTTGACGTCAGCTCCAAGTGCCCGCGTGGAGGACAAAAACATCGCAGGAATGTCGGCCACAACACAGGATAGGACCACAGAGGCCACACGGAATTGGAGACCAGCGAAGCTCAGAGGACATCCTGTAGTTCATGGGACCTTTCCCTAATGCCACAAAGTTTGAAATAAAGAGAGTATGGCAGGCCCCCTGAGAGCAGGATAAAAGGATCCTAACAGGGAATTTGAATGTTGGATTAAAGTCCAGGGTGTGGGGTCTACTGAAACAAACTACCAAACAACAAAACAAAACAAAAGCTTTTTTCAACTTGAATAACACACGTACTAAGTGACATAAGTCAGAAGAAAGATAACTACGGTATGATTTCACTTATATGTAGAATATATGTGGAATCTGAAAAACAGAAGAAGAAACAAAACAGAAAGAGATTTGTAGATACAGGAAACAAGCTGTTAGTTATCAGAGAGGGGAGGGTTTGGGGGGCACTGAAATAGGTGAAGGGGATGAATTGATACAAACTGCCAGTTATAAAATAAATAAATCATGGAGATGAGAAGTGTAACATAGAGAATAGAGTCCATAATGTTAAAATAACTTTGTATGGTGACCGATGGGGACCACCTTTATCACGGCGACTGTTTCATAATGTATGTCAATGTCGAATCACTATGTTGTATGCCTGAAGCTAACACAATATTGTATGTAAACTTCAACTAATAAAAAGGTTGATTGGGGTGCCTGAGTGGCTCAGTCGGTTGAGCTGAGCGTCTGACTTCGGCTCAGGTCATGATCTCATGGTTCATGGGTTCGAGCCCCCTCGCCACCCTGTTGGGCTCTGTGCTGACAGCTCGGACCCTGGAACTTGCTTCTGATTCTGTGTCTTCCTGTCTCTCTGCCCCTCCCCTGCACATGCGCGCGCTCTCTCTCTCTCTCTCTCTCTCTCTCTCTCTCTCTAAAAATAAGCATTAAAAAAATCTTTTAAAAAAAAGGTTGATTGAGGTGTAACTTACATCCCATCAAATTTATTCATTTTTAGATATATGATTCAACTATATTTAGTAACATTAACAGCGGTGCAACCACCACCAATTCCACTGCGATGAAGGGTCAGATGGGGGAGAGAAGTTGACAATTACAAAGTAACTAAAAGGAGATTTTTAAAAGTTACTCAGTTTTAGAACATTTCAATCACTTCTTTATATATATACATATGTATATGTATATATCTAGTGATGTATGGTTAATGTATTTATATAGACTACGTGTCTGTATAACATACATACATATAGCTATATGTATGTGGTTGTTTCTACTATAGACTTATACATAAGAACACACATTAACTATACGTGTCATGATGCTCTTCAAGAGCGGTGTTCCGTCATTCGTTATTTTATGAAGTAATTTTATCAGTCATTCCCTTAATGATTTTTACATTGCGAGATACCGAGAGCACAAAGTAGAATAAATTGTCTCTCCCTTTAAGGATTTCGGGGCCTAGGTGGCAGGCATTCACAAAACAATGACAGTACATTATCGCACGTGCTATGATAGACGTGTATCCTAGAATAATTTTCTGTTTCTCCCTACGACCCTATAGGATGAGCCACTTATTATCACTATTCTCATTGTATAGTTGAAGACTGTAGGCTACAGCTGTCGCAATAGCAAACACAGTGGGAGGAAAACCAGAAATGAGATAACGTTAGGTTAGTTTTTTTATTTTAAGTGCTTAAAAAAGAATTCCTTTTGGTCGTAAGGACAGTAGATCGTCTCCACTAAATGTAATTCAGTCCTTTATAAATTCTATGGAGGCATGCGTTTTTTTTTTTTCTTTTTGTAGGCTTTGTGATTATGGTTCCACCCACAAGAATTCATTAACTACCTGCTCTGTCCCAAATGCTGCGCTAGGCACTGTGGGACCTTCAGGATTAGATCCGTTGCCATTGTCAGTCCTCAGTGAGTGATGTTCCAGAATTTGGCCTCCTTCCTGATTAGAAAGGTTGTTCGGAAATTTTCCAACCTGTTGTAAGCAAATGTGGGTGAATATAAAAAATTGACTTAGTATAAGTAAGATAAGGCTGTGTGCAAATTCCACCTTGGCCACATTCCAGTTTGTGAAATTCAGCAATTTGCTTTGTCTGGGTCTATTTTCTTACCTTTACCGTGGGAATGACAATACCTATCTAATGGTGTTGAAAATTAAGTGTGTAATTAAATGAAAGTGCCCTTTATGGTACCTGCCTCATAGGAAGATTGTTTCATTTATATTATTAAGTTTTCATTTAAATTCCAGTTAGCTAACATACAGTGTACTTTAGTTTCAGGTGTACTAACATACAATTGAACAATTCCATACACTGCCCGCTGCTCATCATGACAAGTGATCCCCATCACCTATTTCACCCAACCGTCTTCTCACCTCCCTTCGGTTCTTTCAGTTATTTTTTTTTTTCAATGTGTATTTATTTTTGAGAGAGAGAGAGAGAAACGCAAGCCGAGGAGGGGCAGAGGGACGGGGGGACAGAGGATCTGAACTGGGCTCCCAGCTGACAGCACAGAGGCTGGAACTCATGAACTGCGAGATCATGACCCCAGCCTAAGTCGGCCGCTCAACCAACTGAGCCATCCAGGCACAACTTCAGTTATTATTTAAAAAAAATTTTTTTAAGTTTCTTTATTTGTTTTTAAGAGAGAGAGAATGAGCTGGGTAGGGCAGAGAGAGAGAGAGAGAGAGAGAGAGAGAGAGAGAGAGAGAGGGAGAGAAAGAGAATCTGAAGCAGGCTCCAGCCTCTAAGAGTTCAGCACAGAGGCCGATACGGGGCTCGAACTCACAAACCAGGAGATCGTGACCTGAGCTGAAGTGGGATGTCCAACTGACTGAGCCACCCAGGCGCCCCTGAACCCCTTGATTCTTAACTAGAGTCGCACAAGGCTAGAGGGAACATTTCCCTGCTGGCCTCTGCCCAGTTTTAACGTTACAAACGGGGCTGTCCGAAACAGGGAAGCCTCTGTGTTGTTTCCAGCTGCAAGGCAGAGATCAGGGCTGTCGCAGGCCTTAAATGAGTCCCAGTCCCTGACTGGCTCAGCCCTTCAAGGTCTTCCTCATGTCATGCGTCCCCAAACTGTTAACAGAAGGGAAAGCTGAGGTCGTTTGTTGTTACGGTTGTTTTGTCTTATTTTAAGTGGAGTTTAAAAAAAAAAAACAGACGAAGACGCGATGCTGCTGGAGGCACAGAAAACTCTGTAGCAAAGCTCCGGACAGTCAGGAATGGGGACTGCTCGCGTCTTGTCCCGTGAGGGGTGTTGCTGATCTGCTCTGGGTGTCGGGACTCTGCTGGCCAAGTAGACTGTATCCACATCAGAGCATTGTCTGCCCTGATCAGAGCCAAGGGTGGCCTTTCAGAGGGCTTTCAGTTCCTGTGTCGGCAGTGCTGTAAACTCAGCCTTCAAAGTACAGATATTCCTAGTGCCCTAACGGTTCCTGCTCTTAATTGCTAATTATGCAATCTGTGTAAATGCTAGAAATGTGACTCTTTCGCTTCTGCAAATGTCTTTGCAGCTGCCTGTACATTCAAATTAAAGCCCATTGCAGCTGTCATGGAAACAGTTTTATGGGATTCCCTGGAAGGACAAATTCCAGTCCGATTGCTGCCTGGAAGTCTCTCCCTCCACTACCCCAAAGTCCGTTACTCTGCGGTTGCTTGCTTCCTGTATAGCCTGCTTCCTCGTGCTGGATGAAGGGGAAAATTGCCATTTTGCTGTTCCTTGCTCACTTAAATGTGAGTTGCACAAGCCTTTTTTTAATTTCATCTCCTCTCAGGAAACGTTTTAAAATATCTAGCTCCTTTTTTCCCTTGGCATCCGTCCATGAAAGTATATTTAGCTCTTTGTAATTCATTGCCCATGCAGACTGTGAGATATTTTTTTCTTGCAGCATCTCATTTCACTGAGGGCAAATCTGCTTTCAGATCTCTGATATATTAATGTGATCAAAATTAGGCCTGTCAAGTACCTCAAATAACCCAGATGTCAGTGGGAGTTACCATGCCATTGGGCGCGTGACAAAGTGACTTGAACCCTTATGACACATCCAGCGTCTTTTCCAAGATTTTTGCCAGTTCATGGAGAACTTGGGTTTTCATGGGTACCATTGACATTGGAGTCCTGTTTCTGGGAGTCCCTTGTCTGTTCCCTCGCAGTATCCACTCAGATGTGAAACACAGCCTCTTTCTTGATTTCCATCAAACGTGCCATAAACCCTTGGAAAATGTAGTAGACTTTATTCAAAATTTGGGAATCATCGAGATATGGAGGAGGACTTTGCATTCGTAAAGTGCCAACGGTTTCGAGTTCAACATTAGCTATCCCTATTCTAAAAATATGCATCAGCCGCCCATCTCTGGAGTGTTCCCACAGACACTTTCATCCCGCGTAGTCTCTACCCTCACGCTGCCATCATGGCTGCTTTCTGTCTTCCTCCTCCCACGTCTCTTCACAGCCTCAATCCAGAACTGCACTGAGAGCTCCAAATTCCTCACCTTCTGTTATGCAGATTTATTTGGCTCCCGTTAGCCTGGATTCTCAAGCGTGCATATCCAAAACCTGCAAAAATACTCAGAAGTAGAAAATGTGTTTCCATTAGGCAGGCACCGTCTTCCCGGGAGGGAATCTGTAGTTCTAAAGAATTGTGTTTCCTTGGCGGTCACACTCGCATCAAGTCTTTGTCATGACCCGTCTTCTTCATTCAGCAAATATTTCCTTAATGCCTACTATGTAGCAAGCTTCCCGTAAGCACTCACTTCTGGGAGAAATTTGCAGCTGTGACACGAGGCCATGGAATATAGTGGAGGAAAGCCTTGGAACGGAGGAACCTGATTCTGGTTCTGATTCATTCATCCCTCCACTTATTCATTCCAAAAATGTTTGTTGCAGCGTAACTCTGGGTCAGCAGTATATTAAGTACAGGGGACACTGAAATTATCTAGACTCCAGCTCCCCAACTTAAGGCAGTGGGGGAGACCAGCCTTGTGGATAGTGAGTCGTAGCATAGTCTTGTAAGTGTGAAAGCATAAGAGAGGTTCTACCCCTTAATACCCCTGTGACTTTGGGCAAGTCTCTAGGCCTCCATTTCTCCATCTTGAACTGAGGATACTAAGAGTACGTGTTTCCAGTGTTGGTCATGACGATTAAATGAGGTGAAGCACATATAAGTGGAGGCCCAACAAGGCAAAGTGACTCGCTCGGGTCACTTGCTTACTAGGTGTCAGGTATAAACAAAACATAGTGAGAGCAGAGGGAAGGGCGTGCAATGAAGGACAGCATTGCTCTAGAGACAGCATCTCAAAATGAGATTCGGCTGATAAATAGGAGTCTGGTGGCAGATGAACCAGAGAATGATGGCCCAGTAGGTTTTTGTGCTACGAATGTGAAATGTAAGGGAGAGAATGCAGGTAGTCTATCTTCTTTAACAAAAAAGCCCCCAACTTGCAGTGGCTTTTTTCACACAACTTGCTCCCTCATTTTCAAGTCCAGATGTGACTCCGCTATATTACACGGCCTCGTGTCACAGCGGCAAGTTTATCCCAGAAGCAAGTGTGGGAAGCTTTAAGGCCGCGGGAGTGGCACACATCACTTCTAACCGTGTTTTACTAACCGGAACATACTCATGTGACCCCATGTAACTCCCAGAGAGGCTGAGACATGTACTTAGCCTCCCAGGAGGAAACATACGGAGCGTTTGATGAGCACCTAATACTGTCTTTGCCACGCTTACTCTTTTCTGTGTTAACCTTTCCAAGCTTCGGTTTCATCAGGTATAGAATGAGGAGAGGCAAAACCATCCCGGCGTTGTGAGGGTTGAAACATTGTCTGTGAAGGTCCTTTGGAAACACCTGTCACATGTTCGGTGATGATTGTTACCTAAGGGAAGCTGGACAGAACAAAACGGATCGTGTCTCCAACAGTATTTCTGAAGCAATTCCAAGGTGCACTTTAAATGACTTGGCCCATCGAACAGTGCCTGGAAGATGAAAGAGTAGCATCGAAATACTGTCAGAACCTAAGCCACTGAAGCCCACGTGTATGTTGGATGGTGGAGAGGAATGACGGGTAGCGTTTGTGGCCAGTCCTTCCTAGTCGGGACCATTTTCTGCCAGCTTTTGGCAGGAGAGAAGAGCGTTTGAGAGCGGGCTTCCCCGGGGAAAGCCAAAAGACAGTGTCAGTGGCATGGAGGTATGTGGGAGGCCTATCCATGGTTCCCACCGCAACAAATATGCCAACTAAGCAAAAACAGCAAAACGTCGAGAGGTCTACACGTTATCCTGCCTGTCTTGCACTCAGATTTTGAGCCCTGAGCATTCCCTGTACAGAAATTCTGGAACATCCCCGTGAGGGGCACTGATCGAAGGGAGATGCGTGCGATCCGATTCTGAACTGAGGAGCCTGACTTACAGACGAAGTGAAGTCAAATGTATATTTGTCTTCTTTCTTGTCAGAGCTCGTGTTTTGTTTTGACCGATGGAGAATTCTACTAAAATTAAAGGTTTCTCACATCGAATCCATTGACAGAAATCAGAGTGACAGAGGGAATCTATTCAGCGGGGGATTCACCATAACTGTGGTGAATACTTACTTTCTCGGTCAAAACGGACGGCTCGGTTTCGTTTTTTGTTAACACTCAACGTGTCGTCGTCTTAGTCGGAAACTCTTGCGGCCCCGGATGAATTAAATCGAGATTGAGTGCACAGTTTCTTTGCAAACAATAAAATTGTTATTTTAGAAGTTATTAAACTTTTGAAGTCAATACGCTCTTGTCAGGATTATTTACCATCGATCAGGAAATAACCTCATGAACCATGCTCAACGACACTCGATTTTTGGCTCAAACAAGAGCACTTGATGGCAGCCCCAGCTATGCGAATTTATGTTAAATGCTTCCTTTCAATGTTTTAGTATGTGCTGTTAATAAAGAAAATTATGAATCTGAACCCACCCTGTTTGAGCTCCGAACATTTTGACTTTGTGAGTTTGCTAACAGCTTCAGGTTGAAGTTGTGACAAGATTCCGTCTGTGCCCCTTGGGATATCACAAATGCCTCTGGTGGAGCATGGCACAGTTAGGCCAAGGGTGCAAAGACACAAATCTGGATCATACTGGCCCCAAGTTCCTAGTTCTCCGGTTAAACCTCGGTCTGGGTCGTCCCGCTTTTCCTTACACATATGTCCGAAGTAAGCTCCCCGGGCATCTGAAAGGAACTGGGGTGCTTCATGTTTTTTTCCCTTTAAAGCTCTGAATTGTTTCCACTTGTGTGCTTTCTAAGCCTTCTCAGATTGTATTTTTCCCATTTATCGTAGAATAGGTAGCACTTTCGAACTTGGAGTTTTCGTTTTGTCTCCAATACCAGTACTGTGCTCTGTATGAGCAGCCATTGTTTAGATAATTCTGTTGTATTCGCTGATGTACATATATGCCTTCACACATTTTCAACTCTCCACAAATGGCTTTTGAATGGAATTCCCATAGCTAATTAAGTACATCATCTGTTATAATCAGTAACCCATTTCTCTGCTCTGTGAAGTGAACGATGCAAATTGGGGGAGGAAGCCACTGTTTTTTAAGGGCCTGCTAAGTTGCGGGATATATAGAAATGATGGATTGCGGTGTAGGGGATGTCCTAGAACGATCCACTCCCCCAAAGGTAGAGAAAGGTTAGAGTACTTTTGTGTTATTTTTCTTAAAGAGAGCCTCTCCAAATATGTTCGTTTTGAGTCCCACGAAACCTGAATCCCTCCCTGGTGATTAGCCCCATTTGACAAATGAGAAAGATGGGAAGGTTATGAATTCCAGAGCAGTAGAATGTACTGCGAAGAAAATGGAAACAGCACACTGATCCACAGCTTCTTGGGTTATTTGGTTCAGAGTAAAATTTAATCTGGAACCGTATCATGTTGCAGCTGTTTGCCATTGGGACAGTGTAATCTGTTTATTTGGAAAATATATTTGGGAAAATGAAGGGTTTGCTTAGCTGTCAAAATTATTTAAACAATGTGATATGTGCAGAAGAACTATAAAAATCTTAACATGTCCTGTGGCTTTTTAGGAACTGTGTTTCATTCTTTTACTATACATAGGAAATGCAGACACAAAATTTTCCTGGGTGCCTTGGGAATTTCATTGTTATATTTACATACGTATGAATATTTTTTAAAGAAAATAAGGTCAATTTCAACTTAAGCAAACCACTGAACCCAAAACACTTCTGTGAGAATTTTGAAGAATTAATTTTCTCTCGACCATTTTCATTCCACGTTTGATTTCCTAGCTTAGACTTTCGAAGATATTTCGGAAAGTACTTTTTTTTTAACAAAAAGCAAAATTCACCATGTCTGTATTAAAAGCTACAGTGAAGAGCAGAAGTATGGTTGAAAAAGTACAAATAAGAGACTTTGGAGTTAATTACTAAATGCCACTCCATGGAATATAGACAGGGATTCATCGCGCTTGTGAGTATTGGCTTGCCGTTCCATTGAACAGAATTTACTTCTTTCATTTTTTTCTGCCATAATATTGCTTAAAGAAGAAATCTAGAGGGGCCCCTGGGAGGCTCAGTCGGTTGACTGTCCGACTTTGGCTCAGGTCACGATCTCATGGTTCATGGGTTCGGGCCCCACGTCGGGCTCTGTGCTGACAGCTCAGAGTCTGGAGCCCGTTTCAGATTCTGTGTCTCCCTCTCTCTCTGCCCCTCCCCACCCATTCTCTCTCTCTCTCTCTCTCTCTCAAGAATAAACATTAAAAATTTTTTTAAAAAAGAGAAAGCTGTTGATGTTAGTAATGAAAAAACAAAACATAGATGGCTTCCTGTCACAAAATTTCTAAAATGGTGGTGTAGCTAAGTGTGCCTTATACAAGGACACAGAAAGCCTGTAGTTGAGATCAGATCTGGAACCCTCCATATCCTTGGACAAGTCATGTTGCCTTTTCAACTTTTCATTTTTTCATCTATAAACGTTAGCATATATTACTCCTATCCTGCTTATCTCCAAAGCCTTTGTTCATATCAAATGAATAATGGAAATGAATGACACATGCAAATGTGAATTAATAATGATGTGGCTCAAGGTGATTCAAGAATATTTTTCCAGTTTTATTGAGAAACAATTGACACGCATCACTGTCTAAGTTTAAGGCGTTCAGCATGATGGTTTGATTTACGGATATTATGAAATGATTACAATAGGCTAACACCCATCTTTTCATATAGATGCAATGAAAAAGGAAACAAAAGGAAGAGACATTTCTCTTTGTGATGAGACTTCTTTGGATTTACTCTTTTAACAATTTTTCTATATATCATGCTGCCGTGTTAGCTATAGTCTTCATGTTGTATGTTACATTCCTAGAACTTCTTCATCTTCTAACTGGAAGTTTGTATACTTTGGCCACCTTGCTTCAATTCCTTTGCCTGTGTTAGCTACAAGTCTGATTTCTTTTTCTATGTTTTTTTAAGATTCCGTGTATAGGTGAGATCATCTAGTATTTGACTTATCTCACTTAGCATAATGCCTTCAAGTTCTACCTATGTCATCAAAAATGGTAGGATTTCCTCATTTTTTATGGCTGAATAATATTTCATTGTGTGTATGTATCTACATGCGTGCATGTGTGTGTGTATCACAACAACTTTATCCATTTATCCACTGGTGGATACTTAGATTGTTTTTATTCAAGAATATTTTGTTATCATGCACATTTGCACATTTCAGCTATGCTCTCTAACTGAAAATGTTATCCAGCAATTTCGTTATATTTACCCATTTTGTATAGATACTTGGTCCTACCAAAGTGGGTCATCGTCAAAGGCGTTTTATAACCAGTGAAGTTGAGTATATTAATTGCAAAAGAAGTAGTTTTATTAAAAATGCTTTGAGGTTGGATTGGGAGCTCCTCAGGAACAAAGATTCATGTATATGTAATACATATTAATACATACATAAGTACAAACATACGTATATATATGCATATATATAATGTAATATTATATATAAAGTAATAATATGTATAATTTTTTATATATAGGTATATGTGTGTGTGTTACCTACACACTGCTAAATACTCGGAGAAATCCTAGCAATAAGAGTAGTTTAGTAAATGTTCAATTTTCATTTTAAACAGGAAACTTGTTCATGTGACATGGTACTTAGACCCTGTTATTTTTGCCAAAATGGCCTAGGCCCTGATATATTTCACCCAAAGGAGCTTTTCTCACATCCTTTACATATCTCCCGTTTCGGCCATATCCAACCATCTCCGAACAATCTCTCTAAATGTTGACATTTGTTCTGTGAAGATCTGCACTGTTTTCTGGTTACAGGGATGTGCGTAACTATTTTATTATGGAAATGAATATAGGGCACAGAAATCCTGGTACTTCTATTTAGCAAAAGCAGAGAAAGAAGCCTTTTTAGGTTTTGTCAGTAACCACAGTGCCTATAAATAACATGAGGAAGAAGGGAAGGACGGGAGAGGGAGGGAAGGAGGGAGGGAGGGAGGGAGGAAGGAAAGGGAAAACTAGAGAGATATGGAGAGACATCCCATGACATGATAGAAATTTAAGCAGTGCTCCCTCTCTCAACCTTGTATATTAGTCCAAAGAGTTATCAGTGTGGATTCAGAGAACTTCTTATCTAGAAATTAATCTCGGTTAATTGCTAAATCCAGCCAAGAAGAGAGTGGGTTAATAATTTATAATCCATCATCAAGACAGGCCTTTACTACTTATAAATTATTTAAAGCTATTGACTTGTTTGCCTGTTTATTTAATCAATTCAATTCTTATAAAGTCTGCTTAAAACTTACTCAGCCAATTGATACTTAATCATTTGCTATCTTTAGTTTGAGTTGAAGGAAGAGATTGTTAGTGAGACGTTTTCATTCATTCAACAAATATTTTTTAAGTGTCTTTATTTTGAGAGAGAGAGAGAAAGAGAGAGCGCGCGCAGGGGAGGGGCTGAGAGAGAGGAAGAGAGAGAGCCAAGCAGGTGCTGCACTGTCAGTGCAGAGGCTGACATGGGGCTTGGGCTCACGAACCATGAGATCGTGACCTGAGCCAAAACCAAGTGTCGAAGGCTTAACCAACTGAGCCACCCAGGAGCTCCTCATTCAACAAATATTTTTGAGCATGTATACTTGTGGTTGCTAAGCATACAGGAGAGGAACAAAATGGAAAAACTATCCCTGTCCTAATGGAAGGTGTTTACTAGCAGGAAGGGTAGACCAAATGGAAAAATAAAATGTTTAAAATGTCATACGAAGAGGGGTACGTGAGTATCTCAGTCAGCTAAGCGTCTGACTTCGGCTCAGGTCATGATCTCGCGGTTTGTGAGTTCGGGCCCCGCATTGGGCTCTGTGCTGACAGCTTGGAGCCTGAAGCCCGCTTCGAATTCTGTGTCTCCCTCTCTCTGCCATTCCCTTGCTCATACTCTGTTTCTCTCTGTCTCTCAAAAATAAATAAATGTTAAAAATAAAATTTAAAAATAAAAAAAAATGTCGTATGAAGATAAATGTTACAGGCACGAATAAAGCAAAAGAGACAGGGAATCTGGGGCATGGGGCTGATCCTATTTCAAGTAGGATGGACAGAGAAAGATTCTTTGATATGATATTTGAGCAGACACTTGAGGGAAGTGAGGCATTGACACATGCAAATGTCTGAGGTTAGAATGTTCCAGGTGGAGGGAACAGCAAAAGAACAAAGGCCTCACTCAAGGGGACGGTGCTTGGAATATTGAAGGGAAGAAAGGAGACCAGTCTGGCTGGAGCTCAGTGAGTGAGGGGGAGGAGATAGGACACAAAGTTGGGGAGGTAGCAAGGAGCCAGTCATATAGGCCACTGGAAGGACTTTGTCTCTTACTGCATGTCATGGGAAACCATCAGAGGGTATGTAGCCAAGGAGTGACGGGATCTTACTTTTTAATGCAATGATTGCGAGGGCTTCATTCAAGAGAGGCTAAAGGGAGACGAGGTTTGACGTAGGGAGACGAGTGAAGGGGCTCTAGCAAGACATGATGCCTCGGACCAGTATGACGGCTGCAGACGTAATGAAAAAATGTGTGTCCAATAACTCGGAGGTTTTTGCCCTAGAGAAATGGAAACAGTACTTGCCACTTACTGAGATATGTCAGATTTCAAGAGGAGCAATTTTTTGGCATGTTCGGGGAGGGTGAGGATGGAAACTAGAAATTGGTGGCAGTCATGTGAACTTTCCGATGTCTGAAATTTTACGCGCAGTCTCTATTAACCTTACTATAAAGCCTGTGATACCGAACATTAACTTTCTATTAACCTTAGGAGGCCTCAAAACATTAATTCTTCATAATAATATTAAGTGTTTACGCCGAAGTATTTTGGGACCAAATCTCTTCGTTTTTATTTTACTGCTTTGCACATAGAACTTCAAAGAATACACTTCCTTTAACCTTGGCAGTAATCGTAGGGACTCTCTTAATTTTGAAATGGTATAAAATGCTCAATCTTCACACGAGTGTTTGTGATATTCTTTTTTGGTACTATATTTACCTTTGCAGTTTTAATTTCCTAAGTTATCTCAGGATAGAGACATCACAATCGCCCCCTGATAGTCACAGGCATTTACCACCAGTTTCCTAGCACTGGGCACCAGATGTAACCTCTGAAACCTTGGACCTGCTTTCCGGGGAGACCCACTGATGGTGAATTTTCCTACAGGAATTATATCAAAAGTTCTGGGCTGCCAAAAATGGTCTAATAAACTTATAGAACAGTCTACCTCCTTGGGCTACCAAAAATGGTCTAATAAACTTATAGAACAGTCTACCTCCTTGACTGTCATATGAATTCCATACATACTTAAATCCCCAAGTTGCAAAAACACAAGTGATAGAGACTAACGTAATGAAACTAGCCCTTGCTAAGCAAACAAATGGGAAAGCAGAGCCTAATTCATTGTCTCTCCAAGAGGGTGATCGGAATGCTTATCACGTCTTATGTTTGCGCTGCAGCTTTCTTATCTCCAGGTGATTTTCCATTCCTCCTGTCATTCTACCGCAGTCTGTCTCAGTGAACTAAATTCAGAAGGTTGTCACCAACAGTTAACCCTTTTTGAAATAGCAAGGCAAAGGGGAAGAATAGCAGCAAAGAAACCTAGTTGGTATGTCCGTGCGCGCACAAGACCCTGCGTTGGAATCCATGCCGTTACAGGTGGTGGTATCCATCCCCAGTGTTCAGAGCTATCAGTGACTCATAGTTATTAGGTTAATGAACAGAAATGCCAAAATCAACAAGCAGTGTGGTGGAGTGGCTCATATTTCTAGCTCTGAAATCCAGTACTCGTCACTTAACTTTCTCTGTGACCTTGGGTAAATTACTTAATCTCTCGGAGTCTCGGTTTCTTCCCCATTTTACAGGGGAATCATGTGACGTAATGCATGTGCCTCCTTTTATATGTAACTTGTTTCGGAGTTAGATTTCTGTAGGGGTAGATCTGATTATCTGGGTGCGAGGAGGACCATGGTTGGCTGCTCTTGCCGGTAAGTCGGGAACACAGCAGAAGCTGTAGCCAAATACGCAATAACGTGGTAAAGACTCAATATAGAGCTTGTAATAGCCTTTGTATTATACATAACTCAGGAATCCTTCAGCAGAAGAAGGGGTTATGCTCATAAAAATGAGCAAACGGGCGCCTGGGTGGCTCAGTCGGTTGGCGTCCGACTTCAGCTCAGGTCATGATCTCGTAGTTCGTGACTTCGAGCCCCGCATCGGGCTCTGTGCTGACAGCTCGGGGCCTGGAGCCTGCTTCGGATTCTGTGTCTCCCTCTCCCTCTGTTCCTCCCCCACTCGCTCTCTGTCTCTCTCTCTCCAAAATAAATAAAGATTCAAAAAATTTAAAAAAAGAAAAATGAGAAAGCAAATACAAGGAAACCAGTTTTCTAGGGGAAAAGTGAAAAGATACACTTTATATTGTGTCTGTTTTGTTTGCAGTGCATGTGGCGGTCAAACAACGTGGGCATGGCCACATATCAACGTAACCTAAACATTAGAATAAGAATTATGTGTAGAAATTATCAAACCTCTTATATTTCAGGTACTCTGCTATACAGATAATGTAATCTACATTATAATTTTTGAAAAGTGTGAAATTGAAAATCAAAGAATATAAGTACCTTGTCCCAAATATACAATATTAAATGGCCATGTAACTTATATATTGTCATGCTATATTAGGCACTTACTGAACAGACAGGTGATCTCTACTTTTTGCCGCAATGCATTCTTGTAAACTGCAAGGCAAAGCAAATCATTGTAAAGTGAATTATATTTTCCCAAAGGAACAATGCTATTATTGAAGGTTGTACTCTTAACCAATAATTTGACATTGACTACATCATATATATGATCTACAATATCTCATAAAAGCAAAGATACCATGACCATTAAATGTGCTAAGTCTAATAGATATTAATTATATATGTGGCGAGCAATAATGTTGCTTCTCTTTTTCGAATTTAGAAAGGGTTTTGGAGAATATTTTGGATGGCTTTTTCTCATAAAGGACTCTCTTGGGGGAAAAACTATGTTAAACCCCTTTTCTCTCATGATAAATGTCCCTTTGTCTACAGAGTCATTTGGAATTATTCCATTTACTTATTCTCTTTTCAAATTGCTTTCGTAGCATCAAGTATTGAGGGAAAAATGAAAGAAAAAGCTTTGAAGTAACTCAGTTCTGGTCTCCTCTCTTACCCATTACCTATATGATCTAAGCAGCAATGCTGTTTCTCTGTGCCTCAGTTTCCCTTTCTGTATGAACACGCTGGATTAGGTGAATTTGGAAGGCCCTGCAGGACTATACCTTTCTAGAAGCTGATACAGGGTACTTAATCCTTGGATTCTATTTTAAGTTGTTGGAGAGAAGAAGTTTTTGGAATCTGGTCTGTTGCCAGGTGACCGTTTGCCTGCTCTTGCCCCAGGACCCAGTCACAAAGTGAATCCCTCACAGGCTGTATCCTTTGCTTTGGTAATAGCAATAGTGGTTACAGGCACATCCTGTAATATGTTACTGTGAAATCACAGGGAATCTAGAAGATTCGAATTGAAATCCTATTTCTCCATTTCCTGAGTGACATTCAACATAGTCATATAATCTCTCTGAACCTAAATTTTTTTCATTAATATATCAAAAGGAATGGTTCTTTTATTGCAGGGTTATATTAAAGATGAAGTGAGATTAAGTGAAAAAGTCCTATAGGTAGCTATATTCTTATAGTCAGGCTAGTGTAAGGATTTCAAAATCAGGGCATTTTGACAACTTGTTGGTTGTCAGCTGTCAACTGATTTTTAAAAAAAAAATTTTGTTTGAACAAATAATTTCAAGTTTTTGACTGAAAATTGTAACAACATAACACAAACAGGACAATTACAAATGTTCACTCAACAATCTTGTAAATAGCTTTATTTTTAAAAAATAATGGACAAATGCTATAATGTTAGGAAAGTTAAATGTGTTTCATCTAAGGAAATGATTTTTTTCAATAAAAATTGTACATTGGGTGCGTGGATGGCTCAGTTGGTTAAGTATCTGACTCTTGATTTCGGCTCAGGTCATGGTCTCACAGTTCGTGAGTTCAAGCCCTGCATCGGGCTCTGCACTGATAGTGTGGAGCCTGCTGGGGATTCTCTCTCTCCCTCTATCTCTGCCCCTCCCACGCTTGTACTCTCTCTCTCTCTCTCTCTCTCTCTCACGAAATAAACGTTCAAAACAATTGTATATATTTAAGGCTTACAACATGATGATTTGATATACAAATACCTAGTAAAATGATTACTACAGTCACTGCTCATCAACATATCTCCTTACATAGTTACCATCTTTGTGTGTAGTCGAATACTTGAAGTCTACTCTCGGCAAATTTCCAGTGTTCAATGCAGTATTATGAAGTATCACCACCATGCTGCACATTGGACCTGGAGACTTATTCATCCTACTGAACTGCAACTTTGTACCCTTTAACCAACATCTCCCCTTGTTCCCACCTCCCTGTCCCTAATAACTAAGGTCCTATTGTCTCTTTAAATGACAAAAACACAATGTACCGGAACTTACGGGATGGGGTAAAAGCAGTACCAGGAGAGAAGTTTCTAGCCATACATGCTTACTTTTCAAAAGGAGAAAAGTCTCAAATGAATAAGCTAACCTCAAGGGAATAGAAAAGAAGAACAAACTACACTCAAAGTTACAGAAGTGAAATAAATTATAAACATCAGAGTAGAAATTAATCAAATTGAGGATAAAGAGCAAAAGAGAAAGTCAACAAAACTAGGAGTTGTTTAAAAAAGAATCAACAGGGGCGCCTGGGTGGCGCAGTCGGTTAAGCATCCGACTTCAGCCAGGTCACGATCTCGCGGTCCGTGAGTCCGAACCCCGCGTCGGGCTCTGGGCTGATGGCTCAGAGCCTGGAGCCTGTTTCCGATTCTGTGTCTCCCTCTCTCTCTGCCCCTCCCCCGTTCATGCTCTGTCTCTCTCTGTCCCAAAAATAAAATAAACGTTGAAAAAAAAAATTAAAAAAAAATCAACAAACCCTTAGCAAAACTAAGAAAAACAGAGAGATAAAGCTGGAGTAAATAAAATTAGAAATGAAAGGAGACATTACAACGGATGTCTTAGAAATAAAAAAGGATCATAAGGGACTATTATGAACAGCACAATGCAAACAAATTGGATAACTAGGAGAAGTGGATAAATTCCTAGAAGCATACAATTTACCAAGAGTGAATCAAAAAGAAACAGAAAGCCTAAACAAACTAGTAATAAATGAATTTATGAAGTAGTAATCAAAAACCTCCCAATAAAGAAAAGCTCAGGGCCAAATGGCTTCACAGCTGAATTCTCCCGAAAAGTTAATAATTAATACCAACCCTACCCAAACTTTCCCAAAATATGGAAATAGAGGGAACACTCCCAAACTCATTCCTACTCATTCATACTAAAGCCAGAAAAGACACCACAAGAAAAGAAAACTACAGGCTGTTGTTCCTGATGAATATAGATGTAAGAATCTTCAAATAAGTACTAGCAAACTGAACTTAAGAACACTTCAAAAAGACTATACACCATGACCAATTGGTATTTATCCCTGGGGTACAAAGTTGGTTTGACCTATGTAAATCAATCAATGCGATACACTACATTAACAGAATGAAAAATAAAAACCACATGATCATCTCAATAGATGCAGAAAATGCATTTCACAAAGCCCAACATCCATTCATGATATAAACTCTCAACAGATTAGCTATAGAAGGAAGTGTCCTCGATACATACAACAAAGGGCGTTTGTGAAAAGCTCACTGCTACCATTACAATCAATGGGGAAAAATTGACAGTGTTTCCTCCAAAATCCAGTACAAGGTCAGGCTGTTCAATCTTACCACTTCTCTTGTACATAGTACTAGAATTACTCACAGCAATTAGACAAGAAAAATAAAAATCTTCCAAATCAGAAATTAAGATGTAAAATTGTCTCTGCTGACAGATAACATAATCCCTTATGTGGAAAACCCTAAAGAGTCCACCAAAAAAACAAAAAAAACAAAAAAAACAAAAAAAAAAACAAAACCCTTTTAGAACTAATAAAGTTACAGGGCACAGAATTGCGATACAAAAAAACCCATTGCATTTCTTTTTACCAGTAACAATCTATCTGAAAACAAAATCAAGAAAATCCCTTCTAGGATGACATCTGTGAAAGTGAAATACTTGGGAATAAATTAAACCAAAAAAGTGAAAGATCTGGGAGCGCCTGAGTGGCTCAGTCAGTTAAGCGTCTGACTTCCGCTCAGGTCCTGATCTTACGGTTCATGAGTTGAAGCCCCACGTCGGGCTCTATGCTTCCATCTCAGAGCCTGGAGCTTCCTTTCAATTATGTCTCCTTCTCTCTCTGCCCCTCCCTGCTCGCTCGCTCGCTCTCTCTCTCAAAAATAAATAAACATTAAAAAAAAACTTAAAAGATCTGGACACTGCACACTAGAAAATATTGATGAAAAAATTGAAGAAGATGCAAATAACTGGAAAGATACCATGTGTTCATGAAATGGAAGAGTTAATATTGTGTTTTGTCTTTTTTTATTTTTTATTTTATTTTAACCCACGTTAGTTAACATTATAGTGTAAAAATGGTTTCAGGAGTAGAATTAACGATTCACCACTTACATAGAACACCCAAAACTCATCCCAACAGATGCCCTCCTTAATGCCCATCAACCATTTAGCCCATCCCTCCACCCAGCACCTCTCCAGCAGCCCTCAGTGTGTTCTCTGTGTTTAAGAGTCTCTTATGGTTTGCCTCCCTCTCTGTTTTTATCTTATTTTTCCTTCCCTTCCCCTATGTTCATCTGTTTTGTTTCTTAAATTCCACATATGAATGAAATCACATGATATTTGTGTTTCTCTTATTTTGCTTAGCATAATACATTCTAGTTCCATCCATGTTGTTGCAAATGGAAGATTTCATTCTTTTTGATCACCAAGTAATGTTCCATTGTGTGTGTGTATATACATGTACACACATATATGTATGTATATATATACACATATGTATACACACATATTTGTATATATATACACATGCGTGTGTGTATGTATGTGTATATATATATATATATATATACATATATATATATATATATCACATCTTCCTTATCCATTCATCAGTCGATGGACTTTTGGGTTGTTTCCATACTTTGGCAATTGTTGATAGTGCTGCTATAAACATTGGGGTGCGTGTGCCTCTTTGAATCAGCATTTTTGTATCCTTTGGATAAATGCCTAGTAGTGCAATTGCTGGGTCGTAGGGTAGTTCTATTTTTAATTTTTTGAGTAAACTCCATACTGTTTTCCAGAGTGGCTGCACCAGTCTGCATTCACACCAGCAGCGCAAAAGTGTTCCTCTTTCTCCACATCCTCGCCGACACCTGTCGTTTCCTGAGTTGGTCATTTTAGCCATTCTGACAGGTGTGATGTGATATCTCATTGTGGTTTTGGTTTGTATTTCCCTGATGATGAATGACGTTGAGCATCTTTTCATGTGTGGAAGACTTAATATTGTTAAAATATTCTAATTACGCGAAACAATCTACAGATTTGATTCAATTCCTATCAAAATTTCAATGCCATTTTTAACATATAGAAAAAACAATTATAGAATTCCTATGGAATCAGAAAAGACCCCAAATAGACAAATCTTGAGAAAGAAGAACAGAGTTGGAGGCATCACACTTCCTGATTTCAAATTATATATTATAAGCCCCCACCTGTACAATCAACTAATTTTTTCAAAGGTGCCAAGAGTACATAATGGGGAAAGGATAATCTCTTCAAATAAATGGCGTTGGCAAAACTGAATTTTCACATAATGTAATAATGAAATTGGACCCCTATTAAATATCCCACTCACAAAAAAAAAAAAACCACTCAAAATGGATTGGAGACTTAAATAGAGGACATGACACTGTGAAACTCCTAGAAGAAAACACAGGGAAAAATCTTTTTGACATTGGTCTTGGCAATGATTTTTTTGGATATGACGCCAAAACCAAAAATAAACATCAAACTAAAAACTTCTGTACAACAAAGGAAGCAGTCATCAAAATGAAAAGGCAGCCTCCAGAATGGGAGACAATATTTGCAAACCATATATCTGAAAAGATTAATATCCAAAATATTTTAGGAACTGACACAACACAATAGCTACATGTGTGCATGTGTGTGTACGCATATGTCCATATATATGTATATATAGTTTTATATATTGTATATAATGGGCAAGTAGATATATATTTATATATTTTCTATAATGGGCAAAAGACCTGAATATACACTCTTTCAATGAAGATATACAAATGGCCAACAGTGATATCATGAGTAAGATGCAAAACAACAATGAGATCCCCTCACATCTCTGCGTTTGTTGTAGCACGACTCACAATAGCCAAGATATAGAAAGGACCTAAGTGTCTGTCAACAGATGATCAGATAAAATGTCACACACACACACACACACACACACACACACACTAGAACAAAAAGGAGATTCTACCATTTGCAGCAACATGGATGAACCTGGAGGACATAATGCTTCATGAAATAAGCCAGATGCAGAAAGAAAAAAGCTGTAAGATCTCACTTTATTGTGGAATCTTAAAAGCCACTAGCTGGCTTTGAAGTGGTCAACATAATAAAGCTTGATTAAGCTTTGTTACTATTTATCAGTGTCTGTTAAGTAACTCAAAATATGCGAGGAAACTATAAATCTGGAAAGGACCATAGAGGATGCCTAATGCAGTGAAGCCCTATCCTGAATGATCGTTCAAGCCCCTAAGGGAGTTTTAAAAAATGACAGCTTTCTGGGCCTAGAACCTGGATATTACGATTAACTTGATGCAGTATGGCTGTTAGGAGTCTGTCTGTTTAAAAATATCCCTGAAGTATTAACGAGCAACTAGTATTGAGAACTCTTCCACCAGTCAAATCCCTCATTTAAGTTGTGAGGAACACGTAGTGGAGAAAGATTGAGGTCACAAAGCAGAAACTTGATTCTCCCGATACTTAACCCTTTCTTCTTTGCGGGGGATGCCCTGGCTATTTGGACTGAGCTCAGGATTATGTTCTCATGCACACGATGTGGCCCATTTACCAGAGGCAGCATTCTGCAGTGTCCCATATGAGGAGAACCCAGATGTAAAGTCAGGAAAGTCGGGAACCGTTAGGAAGTCGGTGCGAGAGACAAGAGGGGTTGGCCTCGAGGCATGTTTGGATATTCTCTTGGGACTTTTACTGCGATCCCGTGTTACAGTCGTGGCAAAATGAGACAGGGACCACGTCATGGTCAAGGCGCTCTAAGGCCAGCTTCTGCCGCAATTCCTTTACAACCAAGGAAATAGTAGGTTTAGATGTATAGTTACTAAAATAAACAGTTCACTAGCAGAAATTTGCTCTCATGATGAAACAGATCTACCTGAAAAGTGTAATATCCACGTTAAGATAAAATATTTAGTTAGGATCGTAATCAAATTCACCATTTGGGGCAAACCTCAGAAGTGTCTGTAGGCCAAAATTTCATGCATGGAGAAATCTTTTCCATTTTCAGTTCTGTTTTAAAATCTTTCTGTGATAATTGGTTCTTGTTTGTAACTTTACCAAAGCCCTCATGTACAATCAATTGTGCTATTTTATTAAATTTAAAATGTTTGATGGGGCGCCTGGGTGGCTCAGTTGGTTAAGCTCTGACTTCGGCTCAGGTCATGATCTCACGGTTCGTGAGTTCGAGCCCCACGTTGGGCTCTGTGCTGATGGCTCAGAGCCTGGAGCCTGCTTCCGATTCTGTGTCTCCCTGTCTCTCTTCCCCTCCCTGGCTTGCCCTCTGTCTTTCCCTCTCCCAAAAATAAAATAAACGTTAAAAAATAAAAAAAAAATTTTTTTGAAACGTTTGAGAGTTTAGGGACCAGGAATTGCACGACCTGGATTGTAATCCCAATTTTGCCATGAATCAACTCTCTGAACTTAGAAAAGTCCCTTTTCTCCAGACTTGTCCTAGGAAGAGATGACCTCAAAGGGCAGTTCAACTCTAAGAGTCAGTGAGTGCCAGAGGTGCAGGCAGATATAAAATTCAGATAGTGGGGTGCATCTTTGAGGGGTAGTTTCACATAGGGACTGATCCTAATGCCTCTTGGGAATCAGGAATGGAATGAAAAGATAATGTATCCCTTCGCTTCTCTTTCTCTTTCTCTCCCTCACTCCACACGCTACACCAAATACCTTTCCCTCTCTATCCCTGCCCTCTGAATGTTATTTCTCTTAATTCAAGCTTTATCTCATGAATTATAATAAGATTTCACTAGAGTTCATAGCTTTCAAGCTAACAGTGTAGGAAGTTGTTAAGGCTTAAAATAAATTTCAGCAACAGATGATCACAAGTCCTCTACTTTATACTGGTAGGGAAGAAAACCTTAAACTTGAAACAATCTGGGAGTTGCACTCACTGTAATGATGTGTAATCACAGTTGAACATGACAACCTATTTTGTTTCCTTCTCACAAGATTTAGTTACAGCTTTACTGTTCACCATCTTACTGTTAATTCTTTGTCCAAAACTTTAAGAATATTATTCATGGGTGGCTGCTGGTGGGTGTGGGTGTGAGAGGAATGAGAAACATTGTGTTTCTTAAACTTAACATTTCTATGAAAATTTGAGAGCATTCATGGGGAAACAAAAACAAAATCAGGAACCCTGATAAGCCTTCTAGAGCAATGCTTTCTCTTTCGTGAGAGGCATTGTCAGACTTCATGCACAGCAGCTTTTCCAGCACAATTGAATGTATGTATAATTTTTGAACCCTTCATTTTACCATTTGAAATCCAGAGCACAAAAATCTAAAGGAAATGCTTATTCAAAAACTTCTATATTTTATGCTATAATAGTCATGTATTTTGAAACATGTTTTAATGCAGTATTCTCAAGCCAGTGTTCAGGGAACAAATGTTCACCATGTTATACATTTGAAAACAAAAAAGAGATTTTCAGGAGTCAGGGGGGGAAGATGGAAGTTTTATAGAGAGATTGACTTGATTCTCTGGATTCCAAGTCCAAATATCACACAAAGGGCTCATCTTGGGTGAGTTACCCATCCCGGATTAATCCTTTATTGGCCATCGAGGGTAGGATTTTGTTTTTGTAAAACAGTTGCTCTTTTGGGGGCACCTGGATGGGTCAGTCAGTTAAGTGACTGGCTCTTGATTTCAGCTCAGGTCATGATCTCATCTTTGTGGGATCGAGCCCTGCGTCAGGCTCTGTGATGACCATGGAGCCTGCTTTGAATTCTTTCTCTCCCTCTCTCTCTGCCCCTTTACTGCTCATGCTCACTTGCTCTCTCTCTCTCTCAAAAATAAATGAACATTAAAACAAGATTTAAAAAGGAAGAAACAATTGCTCTTTCTGTATTCATGTCTTTAGGTAGGAAGTTTCTAGGAAATCTGGGTATAGCTTAGAATGTTTACATATATATACATGTTATATACATGCATATACATATATATTCATATAACTTATATAAATTCTGTAAAATAAGCATATATATACATATATAATATAACATATTCTGCATAAATATTACCAGTGATAAAAACCTTGCTACTTTTTTTTTTAAATTTTTTTTTTCAACGTTTATTTATTTTTGGGACAGAGAGAGACAGAGCATGAACAGGGGAGGGGCAGAGAGAGAGGGAGACACAGAATCGGAAACAGGCTCCAGGCTCTGAGCCATCGGCCCAGAGCCTGACGCGGGGCTCGAACTCACGGACCGCGAGATCGTGACCTGGCTGAAGTCGGACGCTTAACCGACTGCGCCACCCAGGCGCCCCAAAACCTTGCTACTTTTTAAAGTACCTAATTCCCTGAAGAACATAGTTAGATTTTTTTGGTTTGAATTACCATAAAAATGAAGATTGGAAGATCAAAGCAGAGTAGGAGGACCCTAGGCTTGCCTCATCCATGAATACAACTAGATAACTATCAAATCATCCTAACTACGCCAGAGATTGACCTGAAGATTGGCAGAACAAACACCACAACTGAACGGAGAGAAGAGGCCATATCGAAGAAGGTAGGAAGTGTGGAGACGTGGTTTAGGAAGAGAGACCAGTCATGGCCACTGCAGTGGGAGGGAGCCACAGTTGCTGAGAAGGGTGAGAGACAGACCAGCACCCAGGAGCACACGGGGAAAGCAGACCCCGCAGTAATTGGCTTGGAAAGTGAAAGGGCCTGGATTTTGTGAGTTCTTGCACCCAGTGGGGCTTAAAGCCTGGAGTTCTAAGAGTTAGCAGGCTTGGCCCAGGGGCTTCTCTTGGAGAGAAAGCTGGCAAACAGCTCGAGAACATACAGCATGGAAACAGTGATCTGAAGAGCACCTACGGCGCACAGTGGGGAGGCTTTTCGCTCATTTGGAGCACATCCCAGAGACACAGTGTGCATGAAGACCCCTCTGGGAATGAAGGAAGTGGCAAGTGCCATTTGCCTCCCCCACCCCTCACCATAAACACAGAGCCACCTGTGGGAACCAGCACAGAGATTACACTTGCTACACTTGGACAACATAGACTCTAAAACAAAGACTGTAACAAGAGACACAGAAGAACACTATATAATAATAAAGGGGACAATCCAACAAGAAGACCTAACAATTGTAAATATGTATGCACCCAATATACAAGCACCCAAATACATCAAACAGTTAACAAACATAAAGGAACTAATTGATAATACAAGAATAGTAGGGGACTTTAACACCCCACTACATCAAAGGGCAGATCATATAGACAGAAAATCCAGAAGGAAAACAGTGGCTTTAAATGACACACCAGACCAGATGGGCTTATTAGATATAGTCAGAACATTCCATCCTAAAACAGCAGAGTGCATATTCTTTTCAAGTGCGCATGGAACATTCTCCAGAATAGATCCTATATTAGGCCACAAAACAGGCCTCACCGAATTTTAAAGGATTAAAGTCATTCCATGCATCTTTTCTCACCACAACACTATGAAACTATAAGTTCAGCACATGAAAAAATCTGGAAAGACCACAAATACATGGCGGTTAGATGACATGCTACTAAACAATGAATGAGTCAACCAGGAAATAAAAGAAGAGGTACAAAAGGACACAGAAACAAATGAAAGTGAAAACACAATGTTCTAAAACGTTTGGGATACAGCAAAAACAGTTCTAAGAAGGAAGTTTATAGTAATACACACCTCAAGAACCAAGAAAAATCGGAACGACCTAACCTTATACCTAAAGGAGCTAGAAAGAGGACAACAAACAAAGCCTAAGACCAACAGAAGGAAGGGAATATTAAAGATTAGAGCAGAAATAAATGATACTGAAACTTACAAAACTGATCAAAGAAACCAGGAGCTGGTTCTTTGAAAAAAAAAATCTCTAAAATTGATAAACCTCTAGCGAGACTCATCAAGAAGAAAAAACGATGAAGAACTCAAATAAATGAGAGTGGAGAAATAAGAAGCAACACCACAGAAACACAAGGAATTATATGAGCATATTATGAAAAAATAAGTGCCAAGAAATTGGACAATCTAGAAGAAATGGATAAATTCTTACCAACATATGAGCTACCAAAACTGAAACAGGAAGAAATAGAAAATTTGAACAGACCAATAACCAATAAAGAAACTGAATCAGTAATCAAAAAGCTCCCAGCAAACAAAAGTCCAGGGTCAGTTGGTCTCACCAATGAATTCAAACAAACATTTAAAGATGCGTTAATATCTATTCTTCTGAAAGCATTCTAGAAAATAGAAAAGGAGGGTAAACCTTCCAGAGTCATTCTATGAGGCCAGAATTCCCCTGACACCAAAACCAGATAAAGACACTACAAAAAAGAGAACTACATGACAGTATTTCTGATGAACATAGATACAAATATCCTCAACAAAATATTAGCAAACTGAATCCGATAACACATCAAAAAAAAGGCATCCACCACAAGCAAGTGATATTTATTCCTGGGTTGCAAGGGTGGTTCAATATTCATACATCAATCAACATGATACATCACATCAATAAGAGAAAGGATAAGAAGCATATGACCAATTCAGTAGATGCAGAAAAAAGCATTTGACAAAGTACAACATCCACTCATGATGAAAACCCTCAACAAACTGGGTTTACAGGGTACATACCTCAACGTAATAAAGGCCATATATGAAAACTCCACAGCTTTTAAGTTTATTTATTGATTCTGAGAGACAGCAAGTGTGAGTGGGGGAGAGACAGAGAGAGAGAGGGAGAGAGAGGATCCCAAGCAGGCTCCACATTCAGCATGAAGCCTGATGTGGGACTCAATCACATGACAGCAACATCATGACCTGAGCCGATATCGAGAATCGATCTCTTAATTCACTGAGTCACCAGATGCCCTGCTAACATCATCCTTAATGGGGCAAAACTGAGATCTTTTCCCTAAAGGTCAGGAACAAGACAAGGATGTCTAATGTCACCACTTTTATTTAACATAGTACTGGAAATCCTAGCCACAGTAATCAGACAAGAAATAAAAGTCATCCAAATTGGTAAGGAAGAAGTAAAACTTCCACGATTTGCAGGTGACATGATGCTATATATAGAAATCCTTAAAGACTCCACTGAAAGACTGGTATAACTGATAAACGAATTCACTAAACTCACAGGGTACAAATATCAATGTACAGAAATCTGTTGCATTTCTTTTTAATGGGACACACACTTTATTTTTTTTTTTCAACGTTTATTTATTTTTGGGACAGAGAGAGACAGAGCATGAACGGGGGAGGAGCAGAGAGAGAGGGAGACACAGAATCGGAAACAGGCTCCAGGCTCTGAGCCATCAGCCCAGAGCCTGACGCGGGGCTCAGACTCACAGACCGCGAGATCGTGACCTGGTTGAAGTCGGACGCTTAACCGACTGCGCCACCCAGGCGCCCCGAAATCTGTTGCATTTCTATACACCAGTAATAAAGCAGCAGAAAGAGAAATTAAGAAAACAATCTGATTTACAAGCACCAGAAACAATAAGATACCTGGGGGTAAACCTAACCAAAGAGGGGAAAGACCTGTACTCTGAAACAATAAAGCACTGATGAAAAAAATTGAAAATGACACCAATAAATGGACAAATTCCATGCTCATGTATCAGAAGAGCAAATATTGTTAAAATGCTATACTACCCAAAGCAATCCACACATTTAATGCAATCCCTATCAATACCAACAACATTTGTCACAGAGCTGGAACAGACAACCCTAAAATTTGTATGGAATTGCAAAAGACCTCGAATATCCAAAGCAATCTTAAAAAACTAAAGCAAATATGGAGATATCACAATTCTGGACTTCAAGTTATATTAGAAATCTGTAATAATCAAAGCAGTGTGGGACTAGCTCTGAAATAGCCACATAGATCAATGGAACAGAAGAGAAAACCCAGACATGAACCCACAACTGTATGGTCAATCCATCTTCAACAAAGCAAGAAAGAATAGCCAGTGGGAAAAAGACAGTCTCTTCACCAAATGGTGTTGGGAAAACTGGACAGCAGCATGCAGAAGAATGAAACTGGACCACTTTCTTTCACAAAATAAATAAATTCAAAATGTCTTAAAGATCTGAACGTGAAACCCGAAGCCATAAAAATTCTAGAAGAGAAGACAGGCAGTAATTTCTTTGACATCAGCCATAGCAACTTTTTTTGTATAGGTCTCCTGCGTCAAGGGAAACAAAAGCAAAAATAAACTATTGGGACTACATCAAAGTAAAAAGCTTCCGTGCAGCACATGAAACAGCAAAACTCATAGGCAGCCTATGGAATGGGAGAAGATATTTGCAAGTAACATATTTGATAGAGGATTAGTATTCAAAATATATAAGGAACTTATAAAACTCAATACCTGAAAATCAAATAGTCCAATTACAAAATGTGCAGAAGGCATGAGCAAACACTTCTCCAAAGAAGATTTACAGATGGCAACAGGCAAATGAAAGCATGCTCATCATCAGTTATCATCTGGGAAATGGAAATCAAAACTACAATGAGATATCACCTCACCCATGTCAGCATGGGTAAAATCAACACCACAAGAAGCAACAGGTGTTGGCAACGATGTAGCGTGAAAGGAACCCTCCTGCACTATTGGTGGCAATGCAAACTGGTGCGGCCACTGTGGAAAACAGGATGGAGGGTCCTCAAAAAGTTAAAAATAAAACTACCCTACGATCCGGCAATTGCATCACTGGGTATTTCCCCAAAGAATAAAAACACCAATCCAAAGGGATGCATGAACAGCTATGTTTACGGCAGCATTATTTACAATAGCCTACATATGGAATCAGCCCAGTGTCCATCAGTTGATGAATAGATGAAGAGATGCGGCGGATGTGTATATACACAATGGAATATCATTCTGTCAAAAAAGAAGGAAATCTTGCCACTCACAACAACATGGATGGAGCTAGAGAGTATAATGCTCAACAAAATAAATGAGTCAGAGAAAGACAAATACCATATGATTTCGCTCCTGTGTGGAACGTAAGAAGGAAGACAAATGAGCAAAGGGATAAAAAGAGAGGGAAACACACCAGGAAGCAAAATCTTATTTAGAGAGAACAAGCTGACGGTTACCAGAGGGGAGGTGGGTGTGTGAGGCGGTGGGTTAAACAAGCCATCAGACTTAAGGAGTGCGCTGGTGATGAGTACCAGGTGACACATGAAATTGTTGTCTCACCATATTGTACAACTGAAACTAATATGACACTGTATGTTAACTAACAGGACTTAAAAACTTAGAAAAATAGACACCCTGGGTTAGAATCCCGTTGCCACCTGGCAGCTCTGTTAATTTGGGGAATTCACAAAATCCCGTTTTCCTTCTTGCTTCGTGTGAAGTTAAAGTGAAATATATGTGAAAACACTTCGTGAAGAGTGCAGGTGACAAGGTAAAGGGAAAGTGTTATCAGCCAGTCAGTTAATGGAGGAGCTGGCCAGCTCCTCAAACTTGCCTCCATGAGGCAACATCTCTGATGTGATCACTGATGTTCTCTCTAGAAGGCTGTTGCTATGATTATGACTGACCTAGATGGTTCTTCTGGAGTATCTATCCGTCATGCAGAGTTCAGCTCACATTAGTTACTGAATACACAGTATTGCCTTAGACCCTTCTTGGCTTACAAAAGTCTAACTGTAGGTGTTTGGAGCAGAAGAGTGAATGGTCTTATTTAGACTTTTATTGTTATACCTATGTTGCTGCTCATAATAACTTTGTCCTCGGCAGGCGATCAGGACTTTTATAGGCAACACAGTAGTGAATGACAGCAATTGACCCAACTTCTTACGCACATGGTTCCTAATAATTCCAGCTGGAGCCTGTGATGTATTTCCATTCATGTGCACGGCACAGTTTCTCTCTTCTTTTTCCTTTTCTTTAAATGCTAGTGATTTGACCTTGCATCATTTTGGTAAAATACAAGTTAGCACCATCAAACGCTTCAGGCCAGCGCTGATGTGGAAAAAGTCAAGAAGGATCTTCCCTAAAGCCACTTCTAGGCAGTACCTTAAATGGGGCATTTCGGAGTGAGGTCAGATGGACTTGGGGCCCTTTTCTTTGCACAGATGTTCTTAGGTGGAGTTTTTAGTGTCTTCTTCATCTCGTGGACGGTCCTTCTTGCCCGTGTTGCACACCAGGGCGCATGCACTGAGGAATCTCAACTTTTCCTATTGCCAGCCCTAGAGAGTTGGCTGCTGCAGCTGGCTACCCAGAAATTATGTTCACGTTTTAACATTTCTTTCTTATGAGAAAATTGCTTTTGACACCCATTTTTAAGTTAGCCGTGGTTTTTCACGACCATATTCCTCACAAGAAGCTACCGAATGCCAGTAGTAAATATCTTAGTAGCCAAGAAGCCCAGTCTTGCAACTAACTACTGTGTCTGCCTTCAGTCGTGGTATAATACTTTCAAGAATTTACCTACTCTTGAATAGCCACCTGGTAATTTATTTAGCTATAAATAGATAAATTTGGTCTAGCGGCTTATATGTTTCATCAAAATGACTGCCAAGAAAGGCACTACAGGGGTGTTATTCATTGGTAACACCTTATATAGGTCAAGGACTGGGTTAATTATTATGTTTATTTTATTTCATCTGTAAAATATCCTTAAAAGCTCAACATTAATATTCTAGTTTGTCATGGGAGGCAAAGGAAGCTGAGAGTTTCTGTAACCTGTGCAAGGCTGTGGAGAAACGATTCCTACTCATGTCAGGACACCAAAAGCCATGAATTGGCCACTATGCTGAGCTCTTCAATGGCCTGTCCTATTCTTGCCCTCTCTCCCCTCATCCTGCATCTCGATCACTGTGTTCAGAATCAAAATATAATTCTTGTGCTTATTTTAGCCAGTTATATTTTTTCTTTTTTTTCTTTTTTTTAATATGAAATTTATTGTCAAATTGCTTTCCGTATAACACCCAGTGCTCATCCCAACAGGTGCCCTCCTCCATGCCCATCACCCACCCTCCCCTCCCTCCCACCCCCCATCAACCCTTAGTTTATTCTCAGTTTTTCAGAGTCTCTTATGGTTTGGCTCCCTCCCTCTCTACCCTTGTTTTTTTTCCTTCCCCTCCCCCATGGTCTTCTGTTAAGCTTCTCAGGATCCACATAAGAGGGAAAACATGTGGTATCTGTCTTTCTCTGTATGGCTTATTTCACTTAGCATCACACTCTCCAGTTCCATCCATGTTGCTACAAAAGGCCATATTTCGTTCTTTCTCATTGCCAAGTAGTATTCCATTGTATATATAAACCACAATTTCTTTATCCATTCCAGTTATATTTTTTCAAGTTAAGGCCAGGCACAGAGAAATTCATGCTCCTTATGTCTTTTTGAAGCAGACACAATTCAAATTTCCCAATGCACAAACTAACTTCTTAAAGAAAATCTTAACCATGTCTCCAGAGTGAACAAGAACGGTAATTAAAACAGTGGTTAGCAATTTCCGGCCCAGCAGTCTAACAAATAGATATCCCATAACTTTGGTGTTTCATTTTGTTTATCATTGTGTTTAAATAATTTTTATTGACAGTCACGAATTTATAATGAGGGCAATTTAAAAAGATAATTAGCTGAAAGCAGGATTCCACAAAATGAGCCCTTCATGCATGAGCTGAATGGCCTGTTCACATACAGAGAAATATGGCAGTGCCTCTCTTAGAAGGACAAAATATCAAGGCTCGGAGACCTTCATGCTGCACGTCCTGAGAAACAAAACTCCTATGTGATTGTCTTTAAACTGAACCCCAGCAAAAGGGACAAAGTGATAAGAAATTTATAATTCCTCCTCAGGGAAGGAAAGTATAATTCTCCCCTCCACCGCCCCCCACAACCATCCCACGATTAATTGATTATCATTATTATTGTAGTTATTTTTATTGAGCCCCACACTATGTGCCTGGCATTCTGCTAGGTGTTTAATTTACATTCTCCAGGTAGCCTTGTGAGGAGATATTATTATTAACATCGTATTTTTTGACTCAGTATCTCTAAATGCTGATGCTTATAGCATAGGCCATACAAGAAGAATCACCCAACTAGCAAATGGCAGAAGTGGCGTTCGGTCCTCCTCACTCTGAAAGTCCGTGTCCTTGTCACCACGTTGTAGCTGCTCCATTGCAGTAAAGGAGAGGAAGAGCCAGGAGACGTACCCACTGTGCCCAGCTTCTTTGGTTAATGGAAAAGAAGCCCAGAACGTCTTAGAAGCGTGCTTGCATTTCTTCAGTGTGCGTTTGTAAACATCTGAAGGTATTCTTTGCTTGTTTTGTACTGTTTGAAGCGTCAGGAGTTATAGTTGAATTCCTCTAAAGACACTTAGGGCCAGGCCCCGAATATTTTCACTGATTTTGCATTTGACTTTTTTTTTTTTCCAACGTTTATTTATTTTTGGGACAGAGAGAAACAGAGCATGAACAGGGGAGGGGCAGAGAGAGAGGGAGACACAGAATCGGAAACAGGCTCCAGGCTCTGAGCCATCAGCCCAGAGCCCGACGTGGGGCTCGAACTCACGGACCGCGAGATCGTGACCTGGCTGAAGTCGGACGCTTAACCGACTGCGCCACCGAGGCGCCCCGCATTTGACTTTTCAAGATAGGCTTGTTGTTCAGTGTTGTTGAATGATAGAAGGAAAAGTAATATTCTGACATTCTATTAGTTTTAGATACGTGATTAAGTTCACCTTATGTTAAATTTTTAAACAAGTGAGTGATGTCATTAACTGTGAACTAGTTAGATCGTATATACTCATTTATTTGTACGTTCTTCTATTTTAGGACTATTCACCTGTTGTTTCTCAAATGTGTCGTGAATACTTCCCTCAATTCTCATGTAGCTATAGTTTTGCTTACGTTTGCTAGTGTTTGTCATTTGTTTTTTTGGTTTGCCTTGCCGAAATTCTTAGTTGTTATATAATCAAAACTATGTATCTCTTTCTGTATTAGACTTAAATGTTAGACTACAGAGGCCTTTTATATCCATCCAAACATTACAGAACCTTTTGCTGATGTTCTTGTACTTTAATGGTTTAACATTTAAATTTCAAATTGATTAGCTTTTCATCAGATGGTAGAAATTGATATGTGATCATTTTGAAAAATTCAAACAATATGGACAAAGAGTATCATGAAGAAAGTAAAAAGAGCCCAAGACAATAGAATTAAAAACTTAAAATATGTTGAAAATATTTTTTTCAGATGTATTCTCAGTCATGTGTACATTATGTCAGAGAGAGAGAGGGAGAGCGTGTGTGTGTGTGTGTGTGTGTGTGTGTGTTATATGTATCGCTGTATACACTGTTGTGCATTCTGCTGTTTTCACTCCTCAGTGACAGTATGTTGTGCTTTTCTTGTGTCAATTAATATAAATATTCCTAATTATCATCAGTATCTTCATGGTGCACCATTTAATGGATTTACTATAATAGTTTATTAACCATCTGTTTTCAATTTCTCATTATGTAAACAAGCGTTCAACCAAATCATTTGTGAGTGTGTGTGTGTGCGCGTGTGTGTGAGTGGTGTGCCTTTACCAAATTGTCATATTACTTCATTATGATGCATTTCTAGACTTAGAATTGTTGAACCAAAGAATATTGTAATTTAAAATCTTGATATAAATTTTTAAAAGAGTCACTATAAATATTGAGCCGTTTTCATTTTTAACATCTGCTTAATCGTTACAAACCTGATACTCAGAAGCTTATAGTTTATTAAAAGTATATTTAAATACCATAGAAGTTAGCACACACATCCCAAGTGTAAGATTAGATAAAGTTCTCAATTTAATTTGCCAAGAGAACAAGTTTGTATTTTAAGTGAAATGGCCACACAAGGTAGGAACAGATGTAGCATATTTTAACGTAGTTTTTCCTGGCTCCGTGCAGTTGCCAATTATACTTTCTAGACAAATTTGCATCTTTCCTGATTCATGAAACTCTCAAATTCCTTTCCCACTGCCCTTTTCTGCCCCGAGTTTGGAATCCCATTGCGGAGGAACCGACAACAACCATCTACTGGGTATTATTTCAAGGCCTATGTACACAGAAAAGCCATATTCTCACTAAGGTGGTGGTGAGGGTGGTGTTGGACTTGAGGAAATGAGAGTAAGACCTAGATATCCCTAAATAATATTTGCTTCTTTCTTCCTGGTATCCCTAGATCAACAGAGACAAAGGGAGTATTTCACGCAGAGAAAAATAAACAAACAGACATGGGCAAAATCATATAGTAGAGAGTGCGTTGGGCTCTCACAACGTCGTCAGTCCATCAAGTATGGTTGTATACAGCCATATGCCACGGCTCCGAGCATTTCAGTCCTGCGGCAGTATAAAGTATGAGCCAAAAGTTGTAAGACATGAGAATTGGAAAAGCTGTAGTCTATTTTAACGGGTTTGGATTTTCTTCAACAGGCAATCGGGAGCTACTAAATAGTCGTAAGCAATGCAGGGATAAGGGTGGATTTGCCCTGCAGGCAGTTCTGGCATTTTTGTGGAGACCAGATTAGAGAAGGATGCCCACGAAGAAAGTAGAGTGAGGAGGCCGTCGAAGTCGTACTGGCAAGAACTGACCCTGGACTGCAGTAACTAGTATCAATAGGAAAAGAGAAAATAATCTTTGAGGAGATAAAATTGGCAGGCCTTCGTGAAAGATTTTATGGATGGAAGAGGGAAGAAGTGTCAAGGGTTACTGGTTTATGTGTTGAATAGGGAGAGTTGGATCCAATGCAAGTTTTCATTTCACCAAGAACAAATGAAGTGATAGGCGGCAAGGATATCGAGGATCTGTGCAAAAGGTGATTATTATACTTTAACACCGAAGTTATATGGATAAGGAGAGAAGAAAATGTATCAGAGAAATGAGGGATGTGGAAAGACGGTAGGATCTGTGGTCCTGGAAGGATGTCAGGATCATATTTGTAGAGGAAATGAGCTGGAGAGATAGGAAGTGGTGGTCAGAGAGTGGACTGTTGGCAATTGAGATTATGGAAGGGTTATGGTTATTCCTGGTCGCCAAGTACGACTATGACCATGAGAATGAGCAGCTGAGATGGGATGCAGGACAATGGAAGAAGGAAGGTTAAGATACTGCGAGCTCAGTTTCCTATGGGAATCTTTACATCACCAAGAATCATGTCAGGAAGAGGGAGTACAGAGCCCAGAACTGCATGGGATAGAGTTCTGAAGGGGTGAAAAGTCATATGGCATTAAAAGCTTAAAAAGTCATCCTGGCGCCGTTTGAGAGATGACCATTGTGACTCTCCAACCCGTACTGCAACCTTAGAAAATATTGCCCATCCGCAGCCTAGAAGGGCGAGTTTAGTGCATAGGGATGGACACCTGACCATGAGATTCTTCATCAGACAACTCAAATTCGCCTTTTGGGAAGCCGTAATGGAGACCCCCTGACCGAATCAGTCGTTACTAGGGAGTCAGGTTTAAGAGTCATGTAGATTCCTGAGTTGAGGCTTCAGTTCTGGGCTGTCCTTCCTCATTAGCCATATGTGTTTGCTGAGAATTAAATAGAGAAGGCATGTCTGAGAGAAGCCAGAGAATGAAGTAGCACACACCTACCAACACACACTCACATAGAAGAAGGTTCTCTGGGGGCGCCTGGGTGGCTCAGTCAGTTAAGCCTCCAACTCTTGATTTGGCCTCAGGTCATGATCTTTTGGTTTGTGAGTTCAAGCCCCACGTCGGACTCTGCACTCACAGTGTGGAGCCTGCTTGGGACTCTCTCTCTCTTTCCCTCTCTGTTCCTCCCCTGCTTGTGCCCTCTTTCTCGATCTCTCTCTCTCTCTCTCTCTCTCTCTCTCTCTCTCTCTCTCGATCTGTCTCGAAGTAAATCAATTAAAAAGATCTTTTGGGTTCCAAATTCCCATGAGCCCTTGTTATTTTTCCTATTATTATATCCTCTGAAATTCTCATGTATCCTTATAGTACATCTTATGTTCAGTTGAGCTATTTTGATTGGATTCCTCTTCCATGCAACCACATTTGCTCTAATAGAGCAGCTATGATTTAGTCATTCATTCTCTAAGCACTTAATGAACACTTACTAAGGGCCTGGACTGTTGGAAAATACAAAGATGGGCAAAGGTTCCATCCAGTAGGAAAATCAATAGTGGAGAAAAAATATGTATGATTAAAATACAGTTTTACTTAATGAGTGGTAAAGTAGAGGTAGGTGCTAAGTATTATGACCGTAGCTGGCCAGGACTAAATATGTTACTTTGAATCTGAACAATCTGGTAAAGTCCCGTCAAATGAGACTCAATATGTAAATTTCTTCAGAAGATTGAAAAGATACATGAAATAAAATGGCTAGACTGAGAAGACAAAGAGGGAAGGTAGCATAGGACTGCACCCTTGAATAATTCCAACATTTAAGGGTGAGGTAGATTGGATAAATTGGTGAAGGAAATACGAACGAAAGGGCATGGGGAGAGTGCGATACAGGCTGAAGGAAAAGAGAGTTCAAGGGCGTACATGTCAGTTAGACTTACCATCACTGAGAGGTTAAGAAAGACAGTTTCAGAAAAAAAACCAGAAAAATTGGCTTTGAAGATCAATAGAGCAGAGGCTAAAGTGAGAAGTAGAACCGCAGGATAATTGTTTAAGATGCTAATAATACTTGAGTACATTAGAATGGGACTAAATATGGTATACATCAATGTCTGTAGGAGAAATTATTATTAAATGATGTGATGATCAGATTTTTTTGAAAAGGCTGAGATTATGCATAGAGATGTTAAACTTGGCTTTATTTGAAATAGCCCCAAAAGGGCTAAAGGACATTAACTGTCCCAAAATAAATAATGAAAACTTTGAATAGTACCTTCTTAGGATTTGGGTGATTATGAAGCACTTTAAAGTAATGTTTACTAATAACAATGATAAAAACAAAACTGCTTAAAAAGTAATCTTAACTCAAAAACATAAGGTGCAATGCAATATAGAAATCGTGTGATTTCTATTTTCTTTTTCAAATATACAGAAACACTGGAAACAGACTGGAAAGAAATAAAACAGTCTGTTGAACAGTTATCTAGAACAGTGAGATTATGGGTGACTTTAATTTTCTTTTCTTTTTTTAATATAAAACTCATTACTTTTAACTTGTAATAATAAGCATTTGTTATAACCAGAAAGAAATATTTTTATGTACTAGATGAGTTAAACATGCTGTATATTTCTCTAAAAGACATAAATCATGTGCTTTTAACTCTTATACATTCTCCTATTTATTATATCATCATCATCATCATCTCTTTTTTTGAAAATGTATCTCCAACCCTACCCCAAATGCATGCTCCAGGTTTCTAAACTCTTTAATATTGCACAGGAACAATTAAGCTTTTCAAAATGTATGCATAGGTCTACATACATATGCATGTGTTTAGATGATGATGAAGACATAGTTCAGGTTCTTTCTTTTTTTAATGTTTATTTTTGAGAGTAGGGGGCAGTCAGGGGAGGGACAGAGAGAGACAGGGATAGGGGATCTGAAGCAGGATCTGTGCTGACAGCACAAAGCGCGATGTGGGACTCGAATTCACAAACCTCAAGATCATGACCTGAGCCTAAGTCAGAAGCTTAACAGACTGAGCCACCCAGGCACCCCTCAGGTGGTTTCTTAACTGAACCATTTTTACATCTAGTTTAGTTTTTTAATGCTGTGTGCAGAGACTAATATATTTAGAATCATTTCCAATGAAGCCATGGAAACTAATGTTATGTCAATTAATGGTGAGTGTGTGGGCAAAAAATGGAGCTTGTGTGACTGATTGGGACTTCTTCCTCCTTTATAACACAAATTAAATCTTGAAGGGATCCAATTTGCTGCTATTAATGATATAAGCAAGCTTAGTTTATAACTCCACTAAGCAAAGAAAGATTATTTTTTTCATTGTGGATTGCAAACACTGTGAAAATCATGACACCAAGATATTACCTTCCCATTGTATTCTCAAAGTATTTCAGCTTCTTTTTAGAACTAATCTGAGATGAAAATCCCCAGTATTAACATTTAAAGTAGTGAGCTGCTCTGAAGTGTCTTATTGTCTGCACGCCTTTAATTTAACCTAAAGCCTCAGTGTGAATACTATCAGGGTCACATGTTGGCTCTAGCACCGCCTAGATATACATAGAAATCCTTTACAACTATGGGTTGTAGACCTGGGGTCCAAAACAAATGCCATGCTCTACCTTAAATTGTTAGTTTGCACTGTGAATTACCCACACGCATTTCTCTGAAATCCAAGATGTCCATCTATGGTAAGTGACCGTGAAATCGACCAGATCAGTGATCTAGTGTGACAGCCTATCTCTCAGTGGAAATGATGACAGCCCAGGATTTTCTGGCTTTCTCTGATGCAGAGAAGAGAAAGAAAGAAATAGCTCAAGATGAACTTTCACAAAATGGGTTAAGGATCAGCTATTTGCTTGATTGTGCTGTTTGAGTCCGTTATTTAATAGAGAACTCAGAAAAGTTAAATTTAAATATCAGCAAGTCCATAAAAGAGAAACCAAATGAGTTAGAGAAGTTAAAAAAAATCCACTTCCTAACTTGCAAATATTCTTTAAAATCGTGGCCACTTTTAGGGGCGCCTGGGTGGCGCAGTCGGTTAAGCGTCCGACTTCAGCCAGGTCACGATCTCGCGGTCTGCGAGTTCGAGCCCCGCGTCAGGCTCTGGGCTGATGGCTCAGAGCCTGGAGCCTGTTTCCAATTCTGTGTCTCCCTGTCTCTCTGCCCCTCCCCCGTTCAGGCTCTGTCTCTCTCTGTCCCAAAAATAAATAAACGTTGAAAAAAAAAATTTAAAATCGTGGCCACTTTTATATTTAAAACACACGCACACACATACACACACAAAGAAACAGAACTAGCAAAACTCCATATGAAAAGTACTCTCTGAAACCATTACAAAGGCATACCAGATCTGGTGCAGATAGCACAACAGGCACACCTTTTGCCCTCCAAGTGTGTGGCAATGACAGATAAAATATAAGAAAGGAAAACCAAATTGGACTAACAAAAAGGCAATTTAAAAGTAATACAGTATCTGTATGAACCTCAAAAGAACCACAGAAAACCAGGATGTTAAGGTGGACTGAGGGTGCAGCGATTCTAGGCTCTGTTTGTGAGAGGCAAATGTAACCGGGAGTTGTGCTCCTATGTGGTATTAGAAACTAAAAGCACGTTTTTAAAGGTACAGTACCACAGAAAATTTCACTGGTGGACATCAGACCCCGAGTTGGCCCTCGCCATCTTCTTTAATTGGGAAAATGTTTGGGATTATGAAACTTAGGGGGAGCTCAGTTTCTATGGAGTCAAAAGTATAAAGACAGAAAGTGACATTATCTTAATGGTGGCTCTGTGAGTCTCTGAACTATGACTAATGATTGTCATCATAAGCAAGGCCAGGGTCTGGGTGGGACCTGGTGGGTTTGGTGGATGCAACTATACAAACATGAGACAAAGATTATCAGAGAGAAATTGTGCATCGGGTGTGGAGAGAAGAGAAAGAGAATGAGAAAGGAGAACCTTCCTGTTAAAAATAAGCCCACACACCGAAATTCTAAAACACAGTAAGAAATATGCTAAGAAAAAAGGCAGACAACAAAAGCATATTAAGAACATGAAACATATTATAAATGAAATGAGGGGCACCTGGGCGGCTCAGTTCGTTAAGCGTCTGACTCTAGGTTTCAGCCCAGGTCGTGATCTCATGGTTTTGTGAGTTCGAGCCCCGCATCAGGCTCTGCTCAGGCAGCGCAGAGCCCGCTTGGGATTCTCTCTCTCTCTTCCTCTGTCCCTGCCCCTTCCCCACTTGCACTGTCTCTGTCTCTTTCAAAGTAAAGAAATACACTTAAAAAAAGGAAATCAATTTTTGTGAAGCAATATAAAAGACTATAAAATTATAAAGAAAGGAAAGTTACAGTTCGATATCCACGATGTCATTTATCTGCCACTGATAGAAATCACAAAGACAATTTTGATGAATCGTAAGGTGTGGGAATTTGTCCTATCACATATCAACATTATTTTCTTAAAACATGGTAATTAAGACAGAATCGTATTGGTAGAAAGATGGCAAATAGATAAGTAGAACAGAAAATAGAGCCCAGAAACAGATCCACTTACATATGGCAACTTAATATATGAAGGAGATGGCAAATCAAAGCTGTGGGAGATAGGAGAGAGAATGCTGGAAAATTGGTCATCCGTATGGAAAAAAATAAAATTAGATTGCATATCACACCAGGCACAAAAATGAAGCCAGGTGGATTTAAGAATTGAATGTGAAAATCAAAAGTTGAACATAAAGGAGACTGACTCCACAACTATATGATAGGAAAGTATACGTTAGGAAACACAGAACAAAAGAAGAAGTAAAGAAAACAATTCTAAATCTGGCTTACAGTACAGTAAAAAGCTTTGGTTAAGGTCCATAAAGAGTGAAAAGATAAGTGACAGGTTGGGAAATTTTATTTGCAACATGTATTGCTGAAGAAGGATTGATGTATGGAATTTATAAAAATCTAACCAAAATGACACAGAAATTTTACTCTAAGAACATACCTATGCTGGTTCTCTAAGTGAGATCCTGAGGGTACCAATGGGGAGTTGTCTTTGAGATTCTTGTAGGGGGGTCAGCAAAGGCAAAATGACTATTGTAATATTACTAAGATATCATTTGCCCTTTTTTACTCTTATCAGTCCAATAGAGTAAATTCAATGTGGGTGCATTAGTATGAATCAAGATAATGGTACCAAAACATTAAAAAAGAGAGAAAAAAAAAAAGAGAGAGAGAGAGAGGAAAAAACAAAGTCTTACCTAACAACACCTTTAATGAAACAGTAAAATTTAGTAATTTCATTATATCTTGAACCTTGAGTACAAATATTTTTAAAATACTGGTGACCAAATGAAAACAAAGTATTTCTGCTGCATACTAAAATAACGACGTTCTCTTGAGGAAAAGCACTTTCGTGGTGACTAGAGTTACAAACCAAAGGCACTACTTTCATTCGTACGCTGTCATTTCACTTGACTGACAGACAAATTATTGTTACTCAGACCTGGACTTTTGGCAATATTTTCATAGAAAAGAATGGATGGAGTCTATCACTTCAAGGAAAACAAATGACAGCATTTTTTTTTTGCCAATAATATTTGAAAATCCATGTGAAAATTGGAATCGGGGAAAATTTCTCCAATTCTCCTCGTGAGCCCGACAACTTCCCAATACTTGAAGGCTTTCTGATGAGATTGGTGGTGATAGCGACAACTATGCCTTTTTATAGTGCATAAATGAGAAGTGTCTGCCTTTGGAAGATCTACATAGCTCAGTGAACTGCTGTTTTCCAAATGACCAATGCATGATGTCACAAAGCAGGCATTGGCCGCGGATCCACAGTGTAAAATAAATCAATGGAGTTTAGCAAAACGAGTATTAAAAAAAATCCACCGATTTGGTTGCAAATTCCATATTACAAGTAACCTTTAAGAAACCATCATCTATTGAGTTTTGGTATAGTGTCAAAGAGGAAATCCACGGTTATCCAAAAAGGCTGTTGAAATGCTCCTCTCGTTTCTGATTTGATTTCTGTGTGGGTCTGGATTTTATTGATCTACTTTAATCAAAACATTTCATTCAAGATTGAATGATGAAGTGGAAATGCAGATCCAGACATCTTCTTTTAAACAACACATCAGGGGCACCTGGGTGGCTCAGGTCGACTTCGGCTCAGGTCATGATCTCGCGGTCCGTGAGTTCGAGCCCCGCGTCGGGCTCTGTGCTGACAGCTCGGAGCCTGGAGCCTGTTTCCGATTCTGTGTCTCCCTCTCTCTGACCCTCCCCCGTTCATGCTCTGTCTCTCTCTGTCTCAAAAATAAATAAATGTTAAAAAAAATTTTTTAAATAAAAATAAAAAATAAACAACACATCAAAGATACTTTCAAAAATGTAAAACGATGTCACCCTTCTCCCTATATATTTTACGTTTTGAGAATATAGTTATTTTTCATAGATGTGTCATTTAGGTAAATGTGTCATTGATTTATTTTTAAATTAATAAAAACATCAATACATTAACATTTTTCAGTTTTAATATCTAAACCCTAAGTATTAGTAGATATAACCCATATAAACAAAAGCTGACTGAATAGAGTGACAGTTGTGAGAATGATGGGTAAGGGTTGGAGAATATTTTCTTTTTATTTTTTTAATGTGTATTTACTTATTTTGACAGAGCGAGCATGAGTGGGGGAGGGGCGGGGCGGGGGGGAGAGAATCCCAAGCAGGCTCTGCACTGTCAGCACAGAGCCCAATGTGGGGCTCGTTCCCATGAACCATGAAATCATGACCTGAGCCGAAATCAAGAGTTGGTCGCTTAACCGAATAAGCCACCCAGACGTCCCCGGAGAACATTTTCTAATGAGGTGATATTTACATGGTAATATGAAGAACGCAAGCAAATGAACCGCAGATTCCTAGCAGAAAGAAAAGGAAGTACAAAGGCCCTGAGCAAGAGGAAACTTGGTGCATTTGAAGAACCATAACGAGGTCAGTGTGACTGTCACGGAGTGAGCAAGGGAGAGTATTTGGAGCTGAGATCAGTATGGTAGGCAAGAGCCAGATCATAGAGGGCACTGTCTCAAAGGAGAATGTCTCTGTAAACATCTGTGACGTGGTTTTCTGCTACCAATATGACTTTGAATTTTCTCCCGTTAGCCACTCAAGGCCACTGTCCCTTAGTCTGGTCAGATTAAGTGGTTACAGGGGCTCTAATCCCAGCAGCTGAAAGTAGAGATGAGGAGGAAAGTCTCTGGTGGGTTGGGCTTTTACACTTAGGCACTGTGACAGGAAATGAGAGAGCCAGAACGCAAGAGGTGTGCTCAGCTCCCATAGGCCAGGTCACAACACAATATGGCAGGGAGGCAACCCCTTATATTTGATGCCAGATGAAACCAGCTTTTTTCTGTGGCTCTATGGTAAGCACTCGCTGGGCAATTCATTGGGGAAGATAAAATGTGTAAATGTCTAAGTCTTGACTTAGTAAACTTTGCTCCAAGGCAACATCCAGGCTTTCCTTGACTTTGTGACCGTAAAGCAAAGGAAATGTGTAATCGGCTATGTCTTATTTATATAATTTAATATAATTAGTAATTACCATTTTAATGATAATCTTCATGATATGCAGTTATCCTTATAATAACATTTCTTCATACTAGCCCTGGGTGATCCTCATTCACTCAAAGGGGTTCCGTTAGTATTCTGAGCTGATGACTCCAAGATCTATTTTTCTTGCTTTTCTTCTCTAAGCTCCAGATGGCTATATGCTATATGCTATATGCTATATGCTATAACCTGTCGGATGTTTCCAAATGGATTTTTCTTCCACCAATAACTTTTTCCTTCTCACCTTCATATGCTCCTCATTCTCTCAACAACTATTAAGTTAATGTTTGCTGAGGACCTGTACGAGGGCATGGGGATACAAATGGTGAACAAAAGCAAATGTAGTCTCCATTTTCCTGGATGTTCAGATCTGTGAGGAAGGCATGCCTGATCAAGTAATATCACTTAGAAAGGCAGAATTATCTACTTAAATGAGTACTCCGATGGAAAAGAATCCTGTTCTGTGACAACATATAATGATGAAAATGGGTTTAGACTTAATGGAAGCGTAATTAACCTGGTTGTGCAAAATATGAAATTGCCCATGACCATTAGCCTCCTTTTACCTCAAAGTGTGGCGTTAAGAGCAGAGATTCTAAAGTTAGACTATCTGTAGTTGGAACCTCACTCCATATTTTCTCATCTGGGTGACCTTGGGCGAATCACTTCATTTCTTCAAGCCTTAGTGTTCTCTTATGAATGGGTCTAATAATGTATTCTACAGGATTGTTGTGAGAATTACATGCAGTAATTCACGTAAAGCTCTTAGGCCCCTGCATGCCCAATAGTGTTTAAAATTGTTGGCTATCATCACTTTTATTGATAGTATTATATTTATAATGGTAATTATCATTATCGTATTTCCATTACTTGAATTCACCCTTCACCTGATATAATACAACAGTTTCCTAAGTATTCCTGCTGGGGACCCGCCTTCAACTTCAGTCGGTTCTGGGCATTGCAGTCAGCATGATCTTTCTGAAGCTTGGATATGATCATGTACACACTCTCTCAGCGTAATAGTCAATGCCTCCATGTCTCCACCACCCCCAGGATAAAGTCCAGACCTTTTAACGTGGCTTTCAAAGTGTGTCACGGTCTAATCCTGGTTCTCTAGACTCGTCTCTCCTCACTCCTCTCCTTGGATGTGCCAGCCCTTCTTGCCCGTGTGCAATATTTCAAGTGCACCGCGTTCATCTCTCTTGGCCTAGAGCCGTGGTTCTTAAAGTGCGATCCCTGCCCAAGCAGCATGAATATTATTACCCCCTGGGGCCTTGTTACAAATGCAAATTACCAGGCTGAAACCCTCAACCTACTGAATCTGGAACTATGGGCGTGGTCCCGGCATTTGTGCTTAAGAAGTTGAGCAGGTGATTCTGATGCCCAATTAAGTTTGAGAACTGCTGTTCTGGGAATCTCTCTTCTTTCCAGCTTCTCATCTTTTTATCTGGCTAATTTCTAAGAAACTTTCAGTATTCGGATTAGATCTTACCTCTCACTCTCCAGGAAAGCTCTCTGCGTTGTTGTATGTATACCTTCACCTATCCCTTTTTAAAGTGTGATATTTTGAGTAGCATAGATAGTGTCTTCATTGGTTTTACATTTCTAGCATAGAGTTTTAATGTATCATAGGTGGGTCAGTTAACAGTGGACAAATGGATGAACAGTTGAATGGATGAATGAATGAATGAATGAATGAATGGATAGGTAATATTTGTGAGAAAATTAATATCTGTCTTTTATTTATTTTTTTTTAATTTTTTTTTCAATGTTTATTTATTTTTGGGACAGAGAGAGACAGAGCATGAACGGGGGAGGGGCAGAGAGAGAGGGAGACACAGAATCGGAAACAGGCTCCAGGCTCCGAGCCATCAGCCCAGAGCCTGACGCGGGGCTCGAACTCCCGGACCGCGAGATCGTGACCTGGCTGAAGTCGGACGCTTAACCGACTGCGCCACCCAGGCGCCCCAGAAAATTAATATCTGTCTTAATGGTGGGTACTATTAGGGAGAGAACTGTGTTTAGGACAGTGTCTCCACATGTCACTTGAGAGTGGAAGTGACATCTGGAAGGTATGAGGATGCCACAGAGACAGTTCCATTGCTCTGTATTAAGAGATGAACCAGAATATTTGAAGTTGGAGGAAACAAAGAATAATAGAGATTAGCCAACATGACAGAAAGATGGAGCATTTTAGAAAGAAGTGTTGACTGACAAAAGTCCAGTGAGGCTTTTAATAACAGATACGTCCAGTATTTGATTCTAGGTCTGTGAGATTCTGTTTCTCCAAATACCATTAAAATATTCGTGCAGCTAAATAGGCCCTGTGGCCATGTTGTGGAGATTACTAAGATAGACCAGTAGAAGGAATGGCGCACTGCCCTGCAGTCACCTCTCTGCGATGTCTCTAGCGATAACTGAGTCGTCCCGGAGGGGACAGGAGTCCAGAAGTCCCGGATAGTGGATTCAGGGGAGGTGCAAAGCAGCAGCTGCCACATGAAAATAATTCAGTTAAAGATACATTTTTGTTGGTGCTGTTGGTGCTGTCGCGTTTTCTCTCCAGTGTCCTAGATGGAGTTCGTTGTAGAAGGTGGAAGAGGGTTAATATCGGTGCTGTATATTTGATGGCTTTAAATTATATTCACTAATTCTTTGAAACTCCTTTTTACAAGAGGTGAAGCTAGATTCACTCTGAGCGTGAGCTCAGCCAAATAACTTGCCTCCAGGGAACAGAAGTGATAGGATGTCACTTCTAGTGGTTACAAAAGGACTGTAGGTTGTTTTTCTTGGTTCTGTCTGTCTCTCCCCCTCTCCCCCTCTCCCCTTCCCCTCTGGCCAGTGTCCAGTGAGCAATTGAGGAGTTGAGAGCAAATTAGCAGGCTTGGGAGTGGATCCTTTAATCCCGGTAAAGCCTGCTGATGACCGCAGCCCCAGTTTACAGCTTTGCTTGTAAGCTCAAGAGAGACCCTGAGCCAGAACCACCCAGCTAAGCCATTCCCGGATTCCCGACCCACTGAAATTGTGAAATTACAATTTCTTTTGGTTTTAAGCTTGTAAGATATAGATGATTTGTTACACATCAGTCAATAACTGATACACGTGCGGTTATCCTTTCTGATAGAGGATAAACTGAAATCCCAACAGGTCAATGGACTTAACCCATGAACACAAAGCTGTAAATTGTCAGAGCTGAAATCCAAACCCTGCTTACATTAGACTGCCACCAGTCATGTGTAAGTAAAATATTTCTTACAATTCCAGACCTGGAATATATAATTCTAAAAGTACTGTTGAATCTTAATTAAAAAAAAAAAATAACACAATTTAAAGACCAATGATTTAATTATTCTCTCGTATCTTGAGCAAAATAGTACCAATTCTAAAACTCAAAGAAACAATCCTTAGAACCAGAGAGCAACAAAGAACTTTAGAGATATCTGTCCTAGAGTTTCAATATACAGATGGAGAAAATCGAGTCTTGTGAAGAAAAGGCGCTATCAAGGGCCACAGCGTGAGTTATAGAGGAAGCAAGGCCTCAAACCTAGCTGTAGAAAGAAAGCATTTTTGAAATTTGATATTAATGTACTTGGTTCCCTGAGGACAGAGTCTTACAAATTCATAATTGTGGCTTGGCACAGTGGCTGGCATAGACAGGCACAACTTACCTGCCCTCTTACTGGATTAATAATGCTCCTTATTCCTTCTATAAAACGTACTGATTAATACTCTAAGGCACGCTGAAAACTCACAGCTGATAGCCTACCCACTTGTACACATCTGGTTCCACCTGTTTCATGCTTACTGAGAGCCATTATGTTTGATTTCCAAACCTCTTTATGCCAAGTGCACGTATTACTGTAATAATTTTTACTTAATTCGGTACTACATAAAGTAATTAATATGGATTCAGAAAGAACTGTTATTTCCATGAAATGTAAATTAATTAGGGGAGACTTGATATAGGCCGACTGTTAAGGAAAAAATTGTTCTAGAAGCAGGTCTGGGGAGAGAATGGAAAAAATAAAAACAAACCAAAAAAAACCCCTTCAGTCCTTCATAAGTGTCCTCAAGTTTCTGCTACATTTCAAAGAAAGTGAAACTTGATGTCGCAGATGATGCGATAGCATGTGGTTTATGTAATAATGACCATAAGAAAGTTAAATCAGAGGACCCCCACTCAATGAAAAGGCTTTGACTCTACATCAAGAAAGAGGAGAAGCAGTAGATGTTAATATGATTTAATATTAGATGAATTATCTAAGATATATATAATTTAAAAATGATTTCCAGTTTCAACCACTATTTTCCATTAGTCAACCAAGTAGTCTTCACAAGTACATCAGATAAGAAAGTTTCTGCTGTTGCCTACCCTTAGTGTTTAGTAAAATGAATGGGAAGTTAAATGGGGTGGATAAAACAAGGCATGCTCTAAACTCAAGGCATGTTTTAGTTTCTTTGAAAAATGTGTCCATGCTCACCTAATGTACACCTAAATGTCAACTCTCTTTTCCGTCAGTATGTAGTTAGTGCATGTTTAAGCTCAAATAAGGTACTTTTAAATCTCTCCTTATGTCACGTAGCGCTTATCTCCCTCCTTGACAGAGCAGATTTCTTGGTTTGGGTGTCTTGTGAAAGTTCTCCCTTGGCACCTCTAGCTGAGTGGCTTCCATGCTGGGTGAGAGTTTGCAGGCAGCATATTTTTCCAATGCCGTCCACGATGTGACAGTGGTTTCTGACATAGGAGTTTCCAGGGCTGCTAAGCAACCATTACTGATGGCTAAAAATAGGGAGCAGCCATCATATTACGGGACTGTGGAAGCTTAAGGAGCTTTGAAAGCCAACAGCTCTGGTTGATAATTACTATTGGATTCTGCTTTTGAAATGGATTAAAGAGATGTTGTGTCTGAATCTGCAATCATTTGCACAGCAAAAACTGTTCCTCACGTTAAAGCGTTGTTTGCATTGATTTATTTTCATGTGAGTTCTGTTTAAAACTGTTAATTATATTTGATCTGAGTTGACGCTGTCTTCACGTGTACTTATTTCCATCAGTCAAAGACCTGTGATAATACGTAAAAGCACGCAGATATAGAACATGGGCTTCCAACTTTCTTTCTGTTGGAACCACCCACCGGTTTCTCCAGAGTTTTAGATTTACATACCACCACTATAGCGTAGATCCATTTACCTCTGCATTTATTCATTTTGGATTCATTCATTTAACATTAATTGCCTATCTTGACTGTCATTTTTCTATCTTACCGTCAACTATTTTTGTGTGTGTGTGCTTCACATTTATCTACTTAGCTCTACTGCTCACCATATGCCTGTCTCTATCAACTGTCGATCTTTATATATTTGTCCATATAGCATATCATTCATCTGTCTCTTTAGTTTGGGGTTTTACTTGACTGTCCTTCCTAAACTTACATCCCCATCCTTTTCTGACCTTTTGATTTTTTTTAAATTCTTTTTGGCACCTAATGCCCTCATAATAACATGTCTAACTCTGAGCTCAGTGAAGACAAGACCGTAATCTCTTTCTGTTTGCTATTGTGTCTCCAGTGCCTAATATACTGACTGGCACTTTGTTGAATGAATACATAAATATCTGCACGTATTTGTAGCCTCGTCCACTTCTAGCTCCTTTCCACCATCACTTCATCATCAGGTTCTCTCTTATCATCGTCTTTCTGTTATCTGTTATCATTCCAAGAGGCTGTCTGTCAAGTTCTGTACTTACAATCCCAGCTATTCATCTATCTCTCTCTATCTCTAAACATCTTTATCTACATTTAAGCAGCTACCTAACATCTTATTAATATATTACAAGATTTTTTCATCTTTTCATCCTTGCATCAATGTCTCTTTCATCGTTTCTGTCACTCATTAATCCATCATTCTCTATTCATGCTTTCCTACGTAAATTATATTATGCATCATTTCGACGTAGAATGATAAGTGTGTACAATTTTCAGTGAAAGGCTCAATGAAAGGATTACAGAGAATTTACATCCTTCTTCCATTTATTTTATATGAATTCAATTACATGAACTCAGCAAATAAAAATGAAAGAAGAGGAGAAAAATAACAACTAGTGTCTGTCGCCCGATTTAATCAGCAGAGTCCAGAAATGGAATATGACCTATCTGCTATTCCCAAAGTTATTTTAAATGAGATTGCAAAGTTGAAAAACAGGTATTATTCATACTACGTGGCCTAAAAACACAAGCCAACTATTTTTTTCGTGCAGCTCACCAAAAGAAACAGTAATCTGGGGCGCCTGGGTGGCTCAGTCGGTTAAGCGGCCGACTTCAGCTCAGGTCATGATCTCGCGGTCCGTGAGGGCTGTGAGTTCGAGCCCCACGTCGGGCTCTGTGCTGACAGCTCAGAGCCTGGAGCCTGTTTCAGATTCTGTGTCTCCCTCTCTCTGACCCTCCCCTGTTCATGCTCTGTCTCTCTCTGTCTCAAAAATAAATAAATGTTAAAAAAAAAAAAAGAAACAGTAATCTGTTCCAAATTTAGAGAAAAATCGACTATGTTAGACCTACCGAGACACAATACAGTGGATTCTGTGACAGCATTTTCCTATGGGAATGTCAAGTTGACTTTTGACCATTGACAATTTTAGCTGTAGTGGCTGCCTTCTGGAGCCTAGCCTCTGTGTAGCATATGACTCCATCATGGTCATTAGTCACAGGGCAGGATGACATTGAGGGAAGTAGTGGTGCTTGAGCTTAGTCTCAAAGGGCGATACCATATGTTTTCACTCTTCTGTGGATCCTGAGGAACTTAACAGAAGACCATGGGGGAGGGGAAGGGGAAAAAAAAGTTAGAGAGGGAGGGAGGCAAACCATAAGAGACTCTTAAAAACTGAGAATGAACTGAGGGTTGGTGGGGGGTGGGAGGGAAGGGAAAGTGGGTGATGGGCATTGAGGAGGGCACCTGTTGGGATGAGCACTGGGTGTTGTATGGAAACCAATTTGACAATAAATTTCATATTAAAAATAAAATGAATGAATGAATGAATGAATGAATGCGATTTGGAATGTTTCAGGCATAAAAGAGAGGCAAGAGTAGTCCAGGATGAGAGACAAAAAATGCTCACCAAGCTTATCTAAGTGAATTTCCCACAGATATATGTCTCTCTCCATCAACTCTAGATCTCTGTAGTTACCCGTCTACTAGAGTATTGGTATCTATTCTCCACATTTAGCTCTCTCCATTTTGGTGTTTTACATGACACTTAAGTGATTAGTTGTTGTGTGATATATCTAACATTACATATCCAGGTTAAAGCCATGTTGCATTCTTGCCCTCTTGTACAAACTTCACTTGTTATATTCATTTAGCAAAGTAACCTATGACTGGGATTAAAGACTACAATATATAAGGAAAATGAATAGTTCCTTTCTTTTAATGATCAACTTTAGACATTGCCTAAAACTGTCGTGAGAAGCAGTTTGTGTACATACGGGTTAAAAATAAGAACTCTAGAGCCAGTTTGTCTAGGTTTTAATGTGGCTTCACCACTCTACAGCTGTACGACCTTGTGTAGGTTACTTTCTCTCTCTATGCCTGTTTCTTCATCTGTAAAGTAGGATTAAAAATGGCATCTTCCCTAGGGGATCTCTATGAGAATTGAATTATTTAATATACGTGAAGTCCTTAAAACAGTGGCTCCGTCTCAACTGTTATTATTGTTGTTGATATTGTTGTTTTTCTGCTTTTAAATATGGAGAATTTAGCTGACTTATAATCACCTTTTCTATCTCCCTCCTCCCAATATGGTGAGATGATGTCATCTGCGACTTTCAGCAACATGAAATAAAGTGCTTCATTTCTCTTGACTTCCCCTTTTTCAAGGTAAGGATATTGGTGTTTCTACCCTCCCTTCTATCTTGTCCGCCTTCCAATCTCTGTTAGCTGTATTTTTATGTTTACCTTCTCAAAGCACATTATTTTAGTCTGTTCTGTGACCGTATTTAAGACTCGTGTGGTTTGTCCCAAACTCTAAAATGTAAAACTATAATAAAAATCCACTGGCATTATTATGGGCCTGTAGATGGTTTCACTGCAGAGTCAAGTACTATGCTTAAGACTACATTTCTATCTCTACAGGTCCAATTTCACAGTCACTTAGAGGAGAGCGTTCCAAGAGTAAATTGCAATTGGATGTTCCTTTTCCATAAACCACAATTGATTTTACCATGACCTCAAATGTTCTAAGATAGCAATCATTGTATCTTGCCTATCAGTTCCTTTTTATATTCCAGAATCTTCCATCCTGGAGCCCCTGTCCTCATAATCCCAGTTGGGCTGCTGATTCTGTAGCACTCCTGAGTAGCTGCACCCCTGCAATTTCTCTTACTGTTTACTGGATCCCGTTGTCTTCTTCCTGGTCGGCTCCTTTTGTGTTCTTCCTGAGGTACATTTTCAAGTAACCTAGAATACATGAGGTGCACATTTTCAAGTTCTTGCTGCCTAAAGTTTCTTTATCCTGACTCCATGTTTGGTAGTCTGGTCAGCATGAAATTTCTCACACACACACGTTTTCCTCTCAGAACTATGAAACATTTCTTTATTGGCTTCTCGTGTCCAGCATAATTTATGAAAAGTTTGATATCAATACGAAGCCTCTTCTTTTGTATGTGATTGGGTCCTCTTCCACCCCAGCCCTCTGGAAGATTTTATGTTTTTTCATTTTCTTTGCTGTTAAAGGTATTTTTTTTTTTACAGTTATATTCATGGGAAAGATTCTTAATTTTCGTTTATTGTTCTGGGCCCTTTGATCTGAAAAACTTGCATACTTTTGCTTTGAGAAATTCTCTTCAATTATTTACTGAATATCTTCTACTCATATGTTCTCTGTTCTTCCTTTGTGGAACTCCTATCAATCATAAGTTGAAACTACAGGATAAATTCTCCTTTTGGTATTTTCCTTCGCACTTTTTATGTCTTTTTTATTTTCTCCTTTGTGGAGATTTGCTTAAATTTATCTCTGACGTTATATTGAAAAATTCCCTGGCAATTATATTTTTAACTTCCAAGCCCTCTTTCTTCATTTCTGATTGTTCCTTTTCCATAGCTTCCTGTTTCCTTTTTATGGATTTGCTATCTTCTTATACCTCTCTCTGGAAATAAATTACAGATATTTTTGAAATTCTTTTTATTCTTTTATTTTTGTCTGTTTTTCTAGACTACTTACTTTTTATTTTCCTTGTTCCTGTTACTTTTGTACATGTTTGTCATCAGACGTCTGGTGATACGCCTTTATTAATATTTGATAATGAGGCCTTAAAAAGCTACTAGAAAGTGCTGTGTTCATGGGCAAAGATTTCAGCTGACAGGTTTCAATTGATTGCAAGCACGGTGGGAGCTTGGATGCATGTTGGGGAATCACTAAACCGTAGAAAGCCCACTATTTTACTGTGAGACGCAGATATCCAAATGATGGCCTCATTTCTCTCCAATTAATTTGATTTCTCTAGTGGAGAACATAATATTTTTGAGCAGTTAAATACCTTCCTGCTGGGTGAGTTCTACTTCTGGCCTGATATATAAATTGAAGTCTCTATAATCCTAAGAACATATAGCAAATGAAGACACATTTATTCAAGAAAATCTAAAATTCTGGAAGCACAGTAAGACTCTGTGGTTTTTGAACTAAGAACCATTTCCCCCCTTCTCTCTGAGTTCAGTGAGATGGAGACTCGATCCCAAACTGATGCAGCCAAGAACACAGGGGCCCCTCTGCCTCCAGCTCCCAGAGGGCTATCTTCCTGGGAAAGGCAGGATATCAGCGCTTCTCATCTTTCCCCTAGCCATCTGTTGCCAAGTGTGAATTGTAGGTGATTTCCACCGAGAGATGGACATACCCTTCTTCTGCCTAGCCTAACGCTTGTGGGACTAAGATTCTGCTTTGGGTAAAATACTACTAAGAATATTGGGCCACTGATCACCCTTGTTCTGGTTTGTGGGATGGCAGTTCCATGCTGGGAGAGGCCAGCCAGAAGGAACAGAAACGACTGCCCCTCTTTGCTTAGTACCCAGCCCCTAAACCGGGGGTGTCACTCACAGATAAGTTTGACATTGTCCCCTCTCCCAGCCCTAGAGCCTTGACTCGGAGGTTTTGTTTGGGGGGGGGGGGAGGGTGGGAGAAGCAGGCTGTAAAATGGAAAGCTCCAAATTTCTTCCAAAAGGAACTGACTTCATTTGCAACAGAGTGTGAAGTTCAATCCTGAGGATATTGCTATGGAAGTGTGTCATTTTCTCCCTGCCATCCCAATTCATGTGTTGAAGCCCTAACACCCTATGCCATGGTATTTGGAGATGGGGCCTTTAGGGCATAGGTTTAGATGAGGTTGTGAGGATGGGGCCTTCATGAAGGGATCAGTGCCATTATAAGAAGGGACACCAGAAAACATGCTCTCTCTCTTTCAGCCACGTGAGGACATGGTGAGAAGGTGGCTATCTACAAGCCATGAAGAGACCTCTCACCAGAACCTGCCCATGCTAGTACCTTGATCTTGGGCTTCTAGCCACAAGAACTGTGAGAAAAAAAATTTCTGTTATATAAGCCACCCAGTCTATGGTATTTTATGACATCCCAAACTGACTTCAGAGAGGTCTTCTCCCAAATAGTAGAGGTTTGATGAAAGGCAATTGAGAGGAGATAGGTAGATTAATTTGACATGTGGGCTAAAGTGTAGGCTGACTAATGTTCTAGACAGAATTGGGGAAAAAAAGTAAGTTGGCAGAAACCCACCTGTCATCAAACAAATCTCAAGTACTGACCTTGCAAGCTACGCTTTTAAAAGAGACTGCATTTAAAGAATACATACATACATACATACATACATACATACATACATACATACATTAAAAAAAAAAACAAAAAACAAAAGAGACTGCATTTGATTGAAGTAATCTGTGGAGCAATTATGCCCAAGGACATTTTTAAACACAATAGAGCAATCAGCCAGTGATTAGTAAAGATTAACAGCTGAGGGTGATTAAGGACCAAGGCTCTCAAAGAGAGCTGGCCACAAGCACTATCATCCCAGGGAAAACTTGGGCATAGCTAAGGTTTTGCACCATAAAGTGCAACATCAGACACTTAACATTTCTGGGGGAAATATACTTTATTATATTAATTCTGCCAGTCACTAGACAAAAGAAATAATAACAACCCAGTTGTTATCTAGAATGGAAAGTATGAGCCCTATATTGGAAAGAAAAAAAAATCAGGAAATAGAAACTGTTGGTCAAAGCAGCTGGATGTCGGAGTTAACAGAAAAAGCCTTCAAAGTAGCCATTGTAAATATATTCAAACATAAAATGACGATCAAAGGAATAATGGAAACTATGACAAGAAAGTCACATCAAACCGAGAGCATTAGTACACAGAGGTCATAAAAAAGAACCAAATAGAAATTCTTTATTTGAAAGCTACAGTTAACTGAAACAACAACAACAAAGTCCTCGAAGGGCTCAACAATAGGGTTCATTGTCAGAAGAGTTAGAGATTCTGAAGGTCGACCAATAGAGATTATGCAATTTGAACAACAAATGGCGGAAAGAGTGAAGAGCAATGAAGAAAGCCCCAGAGAAATGCAGGGTACCATCGAGCACACCATTATAGATGTTCTTGGTTTGCCTTATGAGTCAAATTGGGCAGGCTGCGGTACCAAGTTACTAATTCAAACACTCATCTAGATGTTGCTGAGAAGGTGTTTTATAAATGTGGTTAACATCTACAATCGGTTGCCCTTGAGTAGCTTATCATCAGTACTGTGGATGGGCATAGTCCAGTCAGTTGATAGACGTTCAGGGCAAAAACGGGTTTCCTTAGAAGAAGAAATTATGCTTCAAAACGGCACACCCATCTCCTGTTTGAGAGTTTCCAGGAGGGGGTAGAAGGACCAGCTGTATTGGACTAAGGAAATGACTCCACAGGTTAACTTAAGACGATAAGGACAAATGAAGAAATCAAGAAATGATGTTGTCTGTTATAAAAGAGCAAAAGCTGTAACTGCTTTTTTGCATTGTTGTCTTTGAGCTTCTGTAAAACACAAAATTATGTAAAGCAATACTTTTAGCAGTTCCAGTGTTATGCAATGGTTGCAACATTTATAGATGCAGTATGTATAACAATAATATCACAGAAGGGGAGGAAGGGAGTAGAGATATATAGGAGTATCATTTCTAGCTCTCACTGGAATTAAGTGAATCAGTATGAATCTTAAGCTTATTCTGATAATTTAAGATTGGCATGGTGAAGTCTAGACCAACCTATAAAGAAATCACTAAAAATATTAGTGCAAAGAAGTTGAATAAATTCAAATGTTGCATTAGTTTCCTCTCACCACTCCTTTTCTTAAATGTTTATTTATTTTTGAGAGAGAGAGAGAGCACAGGCAGGGAAGGGGCAGAGAGAGAGAGACAAAGGATTCGAAGCAGGTTCCACACTGACAGTAGCGAGTCTGATGTGAGGCTTGCACTCATGAACTGGGAGATCACGACCTGAGCCAAAGTCGGATGCTTAACTGACTGAGCCACCCACATGACCCTCACCACTCCTTTTCAACATTGCACTGGAATTTCTAGCAAATTCAATAAGACAAGAAAAGGGAATAAAAGGTATACAGATTGGGAAGGAAGAAGTAAAACCATTTATAGATGATGTGATCATCTATGTAGAAAACCTGGAAGAATTGGCCCAAAAAGAAAAACAAGCCCTCCTAGAACTAATAAACGATTATAGCAAGGTTACAGGTATAAGGTTAGTATAACAAGTCAATCATTTTTTATGTACCAATAATGAACAAGTAGAATTGACATTGAAAACACAATACCATTTACGTTAGCACCCCCAGAATGGAATACTTAGGTGTAAATTTAACAAAATATATGCAAGGTGCAGATGAAGGACACCACAAAGCAGCTATAAAACTCAAATGAACAAAATAAAAAAATGAATTAAATAAATGGGGAGATATTACATATTCATATATAGGTGGACTCAATATTGTCAAGATTCCAGTTCTTCCCAGTTTGTCTATAGATTCACTGCAGTCCCTATCAAAATCCCAGCAAGTTATTTTGTGGCTATTGACAAACGTATTCTAAAGTTTATATTGGAAGACAGAGTATTGAAGGAGAACAAAGTTGGAAGACAGACATTACCTGACTCCCAGACTTACTATAAAGCTATCACGGCAATTTGCTATTGGCAAAAGAGTAGACAACTAGATCAATGGAACAGAATAAAGAGCCCAGAACTAGATCAATATAAATATACTCAACAGGTATTTGACAAAGGAATCAAGGCAACACAGTGGAGCAAAGACAGTTTTCAACAGATTTTGCTGGAACGATGGACATCCACGTGCAAAAAAAATAAATCTTAACACAGACCTTACATCCTTCACGCAAAGGTACTCAAAATGGATCCCAGACCTCAATGTAAAACTCAAAACTACGAAACTCCTGGGATATAACATAGGAGAAAATCTAGAACTAAAAGAAAGCTGCAATGGCTATAGTAATATCAGAAACAATAGACTCTGAAACAAGTATTATTAGAGGTAAAGAGGGGTACTTTATAATGTGGAAAGAGTCCACCAGTCTGAAAGGTATGACAATTTTAATCACATACCCACCTAGCAACAGAGCACCAAAATGCATGAAGCAAAACTTACAGAAATGAAGGAGAAACGTAGAGGATTCCGTGATGATCGTCAGAGGCTTCAATATTCCACTTTCATTAATGGAAGGAACAGCTGGGAAGAAGATCAGCAAGGAAAGAGAAGAATGTTAGAAAATACTATAAACCAATTAGACCTAGAAGATACCAGAAATAACAAAGTACATTATTCTCAAGTGCACCTGGAACATTCTGCAGGATAGATCATATGCTCTGCCATAAAACAAACTTCAATAAATTTAACTGTAGAGAAATAATACAGTTTATGTTCTCTGACCACTCTAATTTATTGCAATTAGAATTCAATAGCAAAAAGAAATTTGGAACACTCATAAATATGTGGAAATAACACAGCACACTCCTAAATAACCTGTAGGTCAAAGAGGAAATCGCAAACAAATTCGAAGTTCTTTGAGATAAATGACAATGAAGACCCAACCTACTAAAACTTATGAGATGCAGCTAAGGCATTGCTTAAAAGAAAATGTTTTAGCTAGCAATGCCTATATTCAAAAAACTTAAGATCTCAAATGAGTATCCTAACTTTCCACCTTCAGATACTGCAACAAAAAGAGTAAACCAAACGTGAAGAAAGCAGAAGGAAGTACATGATAAAGATTTTGATTCCAGAAATTAATGGTATATAGAATAGAAAAGCAATAGAGCAAAATCAATGAATGTTTTGTACCTGTTGGGTCCATCTATTCTGTACGCCTTCGACACCCTTATTTTCAGAGACAAATACCACAACTGATGTCCTTCATACCTGGATTTGTACATATCAGTCTTGTCAAGAATTGAGCATGGCAGGCAGATTTTCTCATTGAATGTAGATCCCCAGCATGTATTCTAGGCCGTGGCTTCCTCTGCTTTCTGTCTACAGTCCTTTCTTTGCTTCCCATCTTCCAGATAATTGTTGAAAGCACTTCTTTTTGGTGGTTTTCTTCCCATCCTGTTTTGTTGTTTTTTTGTCATTTGGAAAAAATTTTATTTCTTCTTTATTGGTCTCCTAGAAGAGACAATACATCAATGCATGTAATCGTCATTTGTAACTTGAAGCCCTAACTTGGTTAATTATACATAGTATCATCACAATGGAGATGCATCAATTTCATGAGCCTAAATCAGTGACTACTACTTCAAATACAAACATATACTTAATTTCAGGCCTTGTTGTGTTGGTTAACCTGTTGTTCTTACCTTTGCTACATGTGCTACCGGGGAAGAAATTTTTATAAAACTCAATGCTTAGGGGCACCTGGGTGGCTCCGTCGGTTAAGCGTCCGACTTCGGCTCAGGTCATGATCTTGAGGTTTGTGAGTTCCAGCCCTGTGTAGGCTCTGTGCTCACAGCTCAGAGCCTGGAGCCTGCTTCGGATTCTGTGTCTCCCTCTCTCTCTCTGCCCCTCCCCAACTCTCTCTCTCTCTCTCTTTTTCTTAAAAATAAATAGACATTAAAAAATTTTAAACTCAATGCTTAAATGAATTAAAAAGTCATCATATGTTTGAGAGATGTGTACAGGTTACTGCAGTGAGTTTTCCACCACTTATGCTATAGAATTTAAAGGTCAAGCATTTCTGGGTCTCCTGGGCATCTCAACTGGTTAGTGTCTGACTCTTGATTTTGGCTCAGATCATGAGCTCACAGTCGTGGGATCGAGCCCCATGTCGGGCTCCATGCTGAGTGTGGAGCCTGCTCGGGATTCTCTATCTCCCTCTGCCCCTCCACTGCCTCTTAAAAAAAGGGGGGGGAGGGGAAGCATTTCTCTTATTAAGAGGCTATGTGTTTAAAAGTTGATTCCTCTTTTAAAATTACACATATTCAAAATTAAGAAACCCAAAAATAAAATATTACTATGACACTAGCATTTTTCATATGATGGCATTTTAAATATCTTTTGTGTTTTTATATGAGTGTGTCTACATCTATCTTATGGTACTTCAATGAAAAATAAATTCAAACAAGAGTGTATATGCTTACTTGTGGGCTTCGATATCAACCTAGTTCTATTTTACAAGAACAAAACAGTGCCACGTTATGTATTGGTAACATCCACACAGAGCTATAAATATAATATTTCCCATATCTGCAGCTCAAAATTCACTCATTTAAAAGGTCTGAAGATATAATTTCCACTATGCTGAAAAAGTATAATCAACCATAAATCTTCTCTGCTTTATATGGTGACAACAGGTCACATCTGCTATACAATCAAAGTACACTTGCTATATGTCAGCGTAATCAAAATAATCATATCAAACAATAAACAGGCCAATGCTGGCTTATTAGTCAATTTTATTTTATTTTATTTTAATTTTTTTAACGTTTATTTATTTTTGAGACAGAGAGAGACAGAGCATGAACGGGGGAGGGGCAGAGAGAGAGGGAGACACAGAATCGGAAGCAGGCTCCAGGCTCTGAGCCATCAGCCCAGAGCCCGACGCGGGGCTCGAACTCATGGACCGCGAGGTCGTGACCTGAGCCGAAGTCGGACGCTCAACCGACTGAGCCACCCAGGCGCCCCCATTAGTCAATTTTAAAATACAGTTGGCAGTTTGGATGAATCATGACCACAAGTATAAATAAGTATTGCTATATTGACCAAGTTATATTATCAAAGTCTTAACTTTGGTTATTTATTTGGTATAAGGCCAGTGTAAAGCATGATATTAAATTTCGTAAATGCTTCACTGATTTCTGGTATGTTATCATTTATTTTCAAAAGAAATTTTTTTTAAGTTTATTTATTTTGAGATAGTGAGCAGGGAAGGGGCAGAGAAAGAATCCCACATGGGCTCCGCACTGTCAGCGTGGAGCCCATGGTGGGGCCCAAACTCATGAACTGTGAGATCATGACCAGAGTGGAAATCAACAGTAGGAGAATGCTTAACCAAGTGAGCCACCTTAGCACTCCTAGTATGTTATCATTTAAATTGTCTTGAATCATCATAAAAATTGATGTCAACCTCTCTCTCTGGGGCCTCTTTTACCTGAGAAGAAGCTTAGGATGAAAATCCAGAATACTGGCCTTTAACCCCAGTTCTGGAACTATCAGGTATGACTTTAATTTGGCTTTTTTCCCCCTCTATTAACTTCACTCTGTTTGTCCTTTAGGTTTCATGTATACATTAAGTGAAAATGTAACAGCTAGACCCATCAGCTCAGAAACATATTGGATGATTGCATGAGATGCCTTGTAGGAAAGGGCTTTGGAAGTTACCATTTCCAACCTGAGAAAATGTTGTGGACGAGTAGAGATTTCCAAGTTACAAATCAGCAGAAAGAGACTGACTTCCTTATAGAAAAGGATGTCCTTCCAAGGGTCATGTATCTAGCTTCAGTGAAGTTTAAGAATCTAAAATTTAATTACTTATATTTATATGAGTGTTTTATTACATAACTTTAAAGTCAAAACCATTAATCTTGTCTTTATTTCAAGACAATACCCAATCAAGGGTATAATTTCACAGCTTTAGTGCTACCTTTAACATTAAATATATTATCTCCAGGCAGGAAAGTGAGGGTGTGGTGTTTTGAATAAGAAAAAAAAAAAAAAAAAAAAAAAGAAAAGAGGCAGGCAATGTTTTTTGTTTTGTGCTGGAAAGTGGAATAGAGGATAATCTTTGGAGCCAGACAGTTCTGGGCCTCCGTTTTGGCCCTGCAGCTTAGTACACGCCTGACCCGTTTCTTCATCTGTGAAATGGGGATAAGAACTACTTAACACATAAAACTGTTGTGGGGATTCTGTGAATGACTGCATAGGAAAAAGCACTCCGCACAAAGGTTTGGGACCTGGTGACCGCTCAGTAAATATGACTTACATTGTATACTAGTGGCCAAAGCTAAAAATGAAAAAGCATACTAAACCATATCACTAAGACCGTTATCTCTCTGCGAGTGGATTCCATTCTGGGCCCTTCTGTTAAATAGTTGTGTACTGTTTCCTGAATAGTAGGTCATGAACAAGTTATACCTAGAACAGTTTTGTAATGTGTAAAATATGTTCAGGTAGGAAGAAAGGTGTCTGGCTTTTGATCTGACCGAACAGCGATTTATACTTTTACTGAACTTGGAGACAAGCTAGAGTTAAGCAGGCAGTACATTGCCAGGTACATAAAGTCGGAAATTACTCCCACTCTCCTGCTATCTTGCCCATTTCGGTCTTCTGCCTCTTACTTTTGTCTTCTCTGCCTCTCGGATCTTGACTTTCAGCTTCTAATAGTTGTCTTGGATTCTTCTGGCTCTGGTCACTTATTCCTCTGCTCCCTCCCCCTACCCACCCATGGAGCTGAGCTCACAAGAGCTGTGCTGGCCCTCAGGCTGTCTGATGGGGCAGAATGAATACGTGGTTTATTGTTTTCTCGTAAAAAGAAAAATCAGTTAATTGTACACTAGACTAGTTCCCAAGCCTGGATATGTACCAGAAAGCACACTTGGCAAGGTTTTTGTTTGTTTTTAACTATACATAACCACATTTCACCTCAAACCTACTGACATGGAATATCTGTGGGTGGGATCCAAGGATCCTTATTTTTAGGCATGTCCCCTCGTGTTTCTCGTGCCAGCAGGCTAGCATCAGGCCACAAAATTGTGTTTGTGGAAACCAGTGTGGTTGACATTTATTATGCTACTAGAACCCACAATGAAAGGCATGAGAGCATGAGTGTTACCGTGCTCATCATTGAGTACCCTATAAAAAGCACAGTGACTCACATGTCTTAGTCCTTCAATGAACAGTAGAACGAGGAATGAATGTGTTGATGAATTTAGTACCAAGATCACTATCAAGCAAGTAGAAGGGATAGAGAACCAGAGAAGAACTCATCCTGGATGGAAGGAAGACAACCGAGTGACAACTACCCCTATTGTCAAGTTAGAAGACCATTTGATCCGAAGTGGTTAGAAATCTGATCTTCGGGAGAGACTATAAGGGTACCATGTTTCCTGGCACTTTTCACATCATTGCTTCGTTCAAGAGAAAATCTCAAGAAACCTACTGTGACATCAGTAACCTAGCAAAGAGGATCATGGATGTATTGCCTATATGGTGAAGTGAACCCAGATTATTATGAATGAATCGTTTCTTTACATTTGCTTCTCAGCTCCACTATATTTATTATGTGGATACTTAAATGTGTTTTTATAATGACTATTTCAGACCTTTTTCTTCTTGAGTTGTGGGCTTGCTTTTTTGTGCTAACCGTTATTTAGAAGAGTCTCAGGACAATCACTTATATCCACATACCATGTCTGATGTCTAATTCAACCTCCAAACAGGTTCTCCATTTCTCATGTCACATGGTAGAATGCTACTCTATTCTTTGGTGACTTCCGTGATTGCTGTACGAAAGTATTTTTACACTCTTACATGTCCTCTATAAACCAGATCAAGCAGGGTTGATTGATTATATACCCATTAGTATCATCTTTTCCTTACCATGTTCAGAAGTGGCAGCATAGGCTTGAAAAGCTTAATAACACCATCATAGTTGGCTGCCAAAGACTGGTGATCAATGTCAAGAATTTCCTTTCTAAAAGAATTCACTACCTTAAGCTTTTAAAAGATTCATGTTTTATATTTTCTTTTCTTTTTTTTTTCATTTTTTTTTTTTTTGGTGCATAAGAAAACAAAACCTTCCTTCTCAAACCTTTTAAAGCTAGTTGTCCTTATTTCTCTATGACTTTTTGTAATTTCCTGTATTCTAAATACCAATAAGGGTCATTTTTTTCAAAATCAGGAGGATGGAGCTGGGGTTAGGGACAGGCTTAGATAGACTTCAAGTGCCTTTAAAAGAAAATCTGTAATTGAGAAAAGTGGTTTCTAGGGAGAGATGTTGATTTTAGTTTTGACCACAGTAATATCAACTTGCAAACAATGTTGCCTATTAACTGATATGAATTATCATGTATTTATTTTCTAGCTTCATTGTTCTGGTATGTTGTACTCTGTGTGTGTGTGTGTCCTTAGTTTGGACTTGTGAGCTAGTAATTGAATTAGATAAGAGCAACTTAGTCTAAAACAGTCATGCAGAAATTAAATTGCATTCTAGAACCGTATGTTCTTCTACTTTGGCTCAAGCTTCAAAAGGTTACATGTGCTCAAGTCCAGTGGCACTAGCCCCATATTTGTCTTAATGTTTTTTATTTATTTTTGAGACAGAGAGAGACAGAGCATGAGCAGAGAAGGGGCAGAGAGAGAGGGAGACAGAATCGGAAGCAGGCTCCAGGCTCTGAGCCATCAGCCCAGAGCCCGATGCGGGGCTCGAACTCACAGACTGTGAGATCATGACCTGAGCCGAAGTCGGACGCTCAACCGACTGAGCCACCCAGGCGCCCCATAGCCCCATATTTGGAAATCTTTCTCTGGCTTTTCAAACTCAATGTACTTGAAATTGATTTTAACATACTACCATGCTCCCATCCCCAGATAACCTATCTCCTCTTTTACCTGCCTGGGGCTATATCTGTTATCCTTAAGAAATACAAGTGAAGAGCGATCGAAGACATTGTCCCCCTTCATGTATGTGAGTACTGTCCGGTAGAACCTCCTTCCCAAAGGACAGTCCAGAGTGGACTTCAGAGCTACCAGGCTCAACTAACATACAACTGAACTTATTTTACAACGTTCTGGGTTTGCACTCTTATTTTCCCAAGCTCGGTTAATACCATCTCTGTACAGAAGAAGACATTGCAAATATTCTGAAGGGAACCACCTTACTGAAGTAAGTACACACAGCCACTACTGAGCTCTATACCCATGACAACGTTAATGAAAAAAATTACAGATGGCGCCATATTTTCCCTCAAGGTGCCCAAAGTCTGGAAGAAAAATTAGTTACACACAGAGATATTTACGATGCAGTGTAGTCACAGCTCCAGTTAATAGATGGGAACAACTAACTGAGCCATGAAGGTCTGAGATCTCATCCAGATAACATTATTCTGGGAGGAGTAGACTTCGCCGGACATGTAAGAAGGGAAAAGTTATTTCCAATCTAGTGCGCCTGGTTTTTTAAAGAAATGGAAAAGCGAGAGACAGAATTTGGCAAAGGGAATAAAGTTCTGTGGAGCTGAAATGCAGGGTATGTATGGTGGTGGTCAGGAGGGCCACATGGAGAGTAGCCAGAAAGGATACTAGAGGGCAGTGAGACCCAGTGTGTCAGCGACCTTGCACATAACACCACCATGCTTGAATTTTATTCTGAGGGCGATGATGAGCCCTTGGGGCCATTTGTTTTCCTTTTTTTTTAATTTTAAGACATTGGAAATTTTTTTTTTTTTTATCAAGATTGTATTTAGGCTCTGGAAAGAATTCTTTGGCTAGAGTGTCGAGGATAGCCCAGAAGTACAGGGAGCCCGGAGGCAGGGAAGAATAAGAAACTTGAAGTGTTCTATTATGCTTCAGGTAGAGAGTGAAAAATAGAGAAAACAAGATGAATTGCGAGGTATTTCCTCTTATATCCCTTTTGCGTCCTTTCGTTGTGTCTCTTCCCTTCACAGCATCTTCTGTCCAAGTGTTTTGCTCATCTTTGGCATTCACAGACACCGATTTCTGGAATCTTTTATCAGGCAAATCTGTTGATGTTAATGGATGGTTGCCACGCACATATCTGACTAAAGAAACCAGCTTCTATTTGGACCAAGAGCCCAGATTTGGCTATTCACACTAATAATTTAGATACAGCTAAATGACTCCCACCTCTCTGCAGGTGGAAAGATGAAGAGGATTTCTCCTGAATGCCAAATGGTGAGGCTATGCCATGTTGCGGATGAAATTCTCTGTACTATGAAAGTGAACTGATGAGCCTCACAGGTTACTCCTCTGGGCTGCCTGGAAAAAGCCTTAGTGAAATTCCCTTTTGCACCAAGGTTCATTCTGCATTACGGTAAACCCTATTTCCCCTCTACAGGGACTCTGCGGGGTTTTGTTGGATCAAAATGATAAATGGCATTTAACTGTTCAGAGATTTAAACAAACATCATCTGAGTTTAATCCTTTCTGAGCATGGTGATTGCTTGACTTCACAACACAATATGTTGACACTGTTACGGGCTTATCCTTTTTGTGTGTCTGCTATGAGTGAGTACCCAACAAAGACATTAGTATTCATACTGCATCTTTGGAGATTTGGCCACCCCTTTCCTCTTCTTCACATATCAGTATGATTAACTTTTTTCAATTATAGCTCTGTGTATGAATAAGGAGGGACATAGTCCTTTAATACATGATCAGACATGGACTTGGTCCTTTGAAAATCGGTAGTTGTTAAGTCCAAATGCTAACATATTTCAAGAAAGGGAGTGGTACTTAAAACCAATGCTGCAGAGAGAAGTGTAGAATGTTTTTTTTTTTTGCGGTGGGGGCTTGTTCAGGAAACTGAGAAAGGCTGGTATCATTATTGAATATCTTTATTCCTTTCCATCTGCCAAAATATGTCAAGGGACTAATTTTTCCCTTGCTTGACATTTTGGTCTATGTGCCATGTCCCATCAGACATTTCAAGTAGATATTTAAATGGACAGAGTGTCACAGCTCACAATATCTGTTTTGCACACAACCACCTTTCTCCTCTCATGACTTTGAACAAAGCCTGTTGCTCTCTGACTTGGTTTACTCCCTTTGAAAGGTGGCACTAGAGTATAGAGATTTCTCTGATATTATGACACTGTGTTTGCTGTTGTTGTTACTTTCAGAACACACTTGAAGTATCCCGAAGGAGAGGAATTATTAGACTCTTAGCAAAGACTAAGGACATGCAGCACAGTTAATGTAATACATTAAATTATTAATTTAATGATAATTTAACAAATGTATTAATTTAAAAAATGTTTATTGAGTCCATATTATTGTATTTTCATTGCATTGACAAAATGTCACATGGAAGGAAGAGACATTCAGGGTCTCTTTTTTCCTAAAAGTCCAAGAGAAGACCCAAGGATCAAATACATTACTGACTTTTAAAAAGCATATTACTTCAAGAACATTAAGCAAATTATAGACAAGTAGGTTTCAGATAAGTTACAAAAAGGATCTGAATAGGAGAATAATGGACCTGTCCCTTAAAGAAACCCCATGGGACTTCCTAATAAGGTGTGTCTGTTATCAATTGACATGCTAATACAGAAGCCGTCTTTTCAGAGTCCAGTGGAATTAATTCTATATTAGGTGGGACGGTGGATTCTTTGGTGACTCCCAACTGTCAGATTCTTTGATTCTATTTGTGTCCATGATTGATCCATGTAGGCAGCCCTGTTGTCTTCTCATGTGTATTTTGAAGAAAGCCATGGTACTCCTCAATACCCACCAAAGAAAATGTATAGATACTAATAAATACACAACTTACAGAGCATTCAGTTCAAGAAATAGAGGAGAATGATTTATATAAGATGGTCGGAAAGTTTCCCTTTAAAATCCCCATCATATATCTTACTGCTACCCCCAAAAGTCCTTCATGTGACTCCAGCCATGGGGTTTTCTTTTTCTAGAACTTTCCTTCACGTGCTCCTTAATCTTAATCTTGCCTCTTTTCTCCCAAAGTCCTAATAGTAGCTCCTTGACCTTTCAAGATCTGTATTTATATTTCTCTGTCATAGGCAAAACTGTTTAGAACCATAAAGTTCTCTGAATTCTCACCTTCCACAAGTATCAATTATTCCTTCCTTCAAGAAAATAAAGTTCTTTCGGTCATCAGGATCCATTCTGGGAGACATTTATGAACGATAAAACCTGTATCTCTCCTGTCATATATAAAACATTTTGCACGGTGCATATCACGTAGTAGCCACTCAACAAAGAGGAGCTGCTGTTATTGTACTATTTTATTCATGTGTTCGTTCAAAAATACTGTGCGATTACCATGTGCTTAGCACATTTTTAGACACTTAGACTATGCCTATGCGCAGGATAAACAAAGCCCCGGTCCTTATTGATTTTACATTCTAATGGAAGGAAATGTTGTGCAAAAAAGATACATGCTATGATATCAAGTGAATTGATAAAAGTATTAAGAAACACAATACAGCAGAATAGGCAAAAGATACAGATACAGTTGGCTATTTAAAATAAAGTTCTCAGGAAAAATCTCAAGAGTCCTGTGGACCATGTAGGGTATCTGCCTGACCAATTACAGTATCAACTGTTGAAATAATCCATTTTATGCCAAATAAATTTTCTTTAAAATAACCTCTCTGATCTTGAATATATACACATACATACGCATACATATCCCTATACGTGCACATATAGGCGTGCATGTTTTAAAAGATGATCATATGGTCAGTCTCCACACTATGGACATCGATCAGGTATTTGTAGCGCTACATAACATACTCGGAAAAAGCTCCATTATGTAAAATTACTGTGTCAGAAATAAGTATGAGGTCGGCGATAGATTCTGCTCAATAGAGTTAGTATCACTTCTTTGAGCCCAGCCTCCGACATGCTTCACCAAGGGAACACTAAAACTCTGTGTCACAACAAGAACCACGGAGTCCTGAAGAAAGAAACTCTGCGTGCCAGTTCTTGGAGATGTAACCAAAAACCCTGTCCCCAGACAATGCTTTGAACTGGTTTTTGGCTATTTTTCATTTGTCTATGTGCTGACGCAGCCTTCTTTGCTTAGAGAAAGCTTCGAGAATGTACAGGTGCTGAATTCTAGCTTCCTCTGTGCAGCCACCCCAAACTATCGTACGGGTAGAAAATAACAGAATTGGAAATGGAGCATTTGACACAAACGAACTCGTTCTTATCAAATAAGCCATGTCTTCCCCAAGTGAAAAACTCTTTCCCATTAAGTTGGAATAAGGCTGTCCAGCTTTTCCTCAGTAGCCTGGGTCCCTGGCTGGGCTGGATTTTTGATTAATTGCTAATACCTAACATGGACTGAATGGAGAAGCAATTAAAATGCATACTCTGTAAACCTGTGTTGAACTATGAGGGCTTGAGGCAAGGGGTCCTGGGGATGGGTAGTTTCCGGTTGTGTGGCCAGATGTAGCAAAGAAAAATACAGGGTGTCTGTTGAATTTGCATCTCAGATAAACAATGATATCTTAGTAAATGCATATCCCAAATATTATATGGGGCATACGTCTGGCACCAAGTGTGTTTTGTTTATCTGAAGTTCAAGTTTCATTGCCATCCTATATTTTATTCGGAAACCCTACTCCAAACCACTGGCATATGATATGCAAGGCTGAGCAAAGGTGGACCGCAGAGTGAGGTTCTGGAGACTGGGCTCAAAGGGCTGACTGAGGTCTAGAGATCTGGAGTCTCTACAAACCAGGACGGGGACGGTGGCAGTGGTGGGTTCACTATGTGCCAAGCACTGTGCTTACGCTTCATAAGCCTGGTCTCATTTAGTCCCTACAAAAATTCTTCCACCGACGTAATAGTCTGAAGAAAGAGATTTACTCAGTAAACATTTCAGAGCTAGTGAATGATGGAGCAGGTTTGGAACCCAAGTAGTTTCTCTCCAGAGTCCATGCCCCTCATCCCGAGCCAGCACCTTTCCCATTGGCTCAAGGTTATTATCAGGCTGGTGTTACAGAGTCACTTAATGGTTGGTTTCAAGTTCCAGTCCTCTGGGTCTGTTAGAGAAATTATATGCCTGGGGCTGCCTGGGTGGCTCAGTCGGTTAAGCATCTGACTCTGGATTTTGGCTCAGGTCACGATCTCATGGTTTGTGAGATTGAGTCCAGTATCGGGCTCTGTGCTGACAGCTCGGAGCCTGCTTGGGATTCTCTCCCTCTCTCTCTCTCTCTCTCTCTCTCTCTCTCTCTCTCTCTGCCCCTCCCCTGCTCGTTCTTTCTCTCTCTTCTCTCTCAAAATAAATAAATAAACCTAAAAAAAAGAAATGATATGACTTTAAAGTTGGGAGATGCTTAGGGGTCTTGACTATTTATAATTCCTGAATCAATCCCTGGGAAGTGAGTCTTATAAAAATAAATGAAAAGAATTGACATATGCCACCAGAAGGTGTCGACAATGTTTCGAGGCAAAATGCCACATAGATACATTATCGATTCCCTTTAATGCCCTTGATTTAAAAAAAAAAAAATAGAATGATCATCACTTATGTGTCACACATCTTCTTAGCATCTATTTTGTATAAATCACAGTGCTAAGGGCCCTGGGTGGGGAGGAAGACAAAGAAGTCCTAGCCTTTCCCCTCAGGGAATTCACAATTTAACTGGAGAGGCAGAGGAGTAAACAACTGACTTCAAATAGCAGGCAACTGGAAGTAAGACCTTTACCAGAAGTACAAGCAGAGTGGGAGCACAGACAACAGAAGATTCTCTGAGTGAGAAAGGGAGAAGATGAAATAAAGGAGGGAGGGCAGGGACATGAGGCAGATAGGATGACAGACAAAGAGACGGCAGGCATCTTTATGGTTATTTTGCTATGGAGAAATTAGTAATTTAGACAGAGGAATTTGATAATCATATAGTAATATTGGTTTGGAATTAATATATAGTGCTGCTTTTGTATTTTGAAGCTATGTTATTTTTTCTGAGGTCACCTCATAAGACTTCTGATGGAAATTTTGATTCAAGTCTTGTGTTCTCAAACTCGTGTATTGGGTTTTATTAATCATTTTCAAGTCACGTGGTCACAGTGTACAGGCAGGTATTAAGTCGCAGAGATCTGACTGAATAATACATGCTAGGAAAATAGTGGACAAATACATTATATGGATGCTTTGAATTGCACGTTAAAAAAAAGAGTTGAGATTCTATTTGTGTTAATCTAAAAGAAAATCATGCTAGATTTGAAACATGGTGTATGTTAATAAAAGAAATGAATGGGTCTGGTATGTTTTCTCTATTATCGCATGGTTTATGTTACTTATTTATGGCATGTTACTGGATTTAACTATTTAATGGTAATAGTTTTCTTTTTGAGGAGATAGATATATTTAGGAACTTATTTCTTCTGAGATTCCTCCTTTCCATTGTGGGAACCTTTCTTTACTGTGCATTATAAGAATATATTGATCTATCATCAATTCAGAGAATGCTTCTCTTTTTTTAATTCAAATATAATTAACATACAGTGTTATATTAGTTTCAGGCGTACAATATAGTGATCCAACAATTCAGTGCACTTCTCAGTGCTCATCAAGAGAAGTGTACTCTTGGGGCGCCTGGGTGGCGCAGTCAGTTAAGCATCCGACTTCAGCCAGGTCACGATCTTGCGGTCCGTGAGTTCGAGCCCCGCGTCTAGGCTCTGGGCTGGAGCCTGGAGCCTGTCTCCGATTCTGTGTCTCCCTCTCTCTCTGCCCCTCCCCCGTTCATGCTCTGTCTCTCTCTGTCCCAAAAATAAATAAAAAACGTTGAAAAAAATTTAAAAAAAAAAAAAGAGAAGTGTACTCTTAACCCCTTTATTTCACCTATCCTCCACCACCTACCTTCTGGCAACCATCAGTTGTTCTCTGTGTTTAAGAGTCTGGATTTAAAAAAAAAATTTTTTTAATCTTTATTTTTGAGAGAGACAGACAGAGTACAAGCGGGGAACAACAGAGAGAGAGAGGGAGACAGAATCTGAAGTAGGCTCCAGGCTCTGATCTGTCAGCACAGAGCCCGTCACGGGGCTCGAACTCATGAACTGCAAGTTCATGACCTGAGCTGAAGCCAGACACTCAACTGACTGAGCCACCCAGGCACCCCAAGAGCCTGCTTTTTTTAAAGTAGGCTCCACACCCAACATGGGGCTTGAATTTGTGACCCTTAGATTAAGAATTGCATGCTCTACCAACTGAGCCAACCAGGCACCCTAAGAGTCTGTTTTTTTGTTTGTCTTTTTTCTTTGTTCACTTGTTTTGTTTCTTAAATTCTACATATGAGTGAAATTATATGGTATTTGTCTTTCTCTGACTTATTTCACGTAGCATTATAATCTCTAGCTCCATCCATGTCATTGCAAATGGCAAGATTTCATTCTTTTTTATAGCTGAGTAAAATTCCATTGTGTGTGGGGGGGAGGGTGTGGGTGTACATACGTACACATGTATACCACATCTTCTTTATCCATTTATCTATGGATGGACACTTGCATTGCTTCCATATCTTGGCTATTGTAAATAATACTGCAATAAACATAGGGGTACATATGTCTTTTTGAAATAATGTTTTCATATTCTTTGGGTAAATACTCAGCAGTGGAATTAATGGATCATACAGTAATTCTATTTTTAATTTTTTGAGGAACCTCCATATTGTTTTCTACAATGGCTGCACCAATTTGCATTCCCAACAATAGTGCAAGAGGATTCCTTTTTCTCCACATCCTTGCCAATACTTATTGTTTCTTGTGTGTTTGATTTTAGCCATTCTGACAGGTGTGAAGTGATATCTCACTGTGGTTTTGATTTGCATTTCCCTAATGATGAGTGATGTTGAGCATCTTTTCATGTGTTTGCTGGCCATCTGGAGGTCTTCTTTGGAAAAAATGTCTGCTAATGTCTTCTGACCATTTTTTTAATTGGATTATTTGTTTTGTTGATGTTTGGTTGTATATGTTCTTTATATAGTTTGGATATTAACCCCTGATTGGCTATGTCATTTTCAAATATGTTCTCCCACTCAGTAGATTGCCTTTTAGTTGTATTGATTGTTTCCTTTTCTATACACAAGCTTTTTATTTGGGTGTAGTGTCAATAGTTTATTTTTGTTTTTTTTTTTCCCTTGTGAGAGGAGACATATCTAGAAGAACGTTTCTATGGCCGACGTCCAATAAATTACTGCCGAAATTTTCTTCTAAGAATTTAATGGTTTCAGGTCTCACATTTAGATCCTTAATTCAATTTGAGTTTATTTTTATGTATGGTATAAGAAAGTGGTCCAACTTCATTCTTTTGCATGTAGCTGTCTAGTTTTCTCAATACCATTTGTTGAAGGAACTGCCTTTTTCCCATTGTGCATTGTTTCCTCCTTTGTGATAGATTGACTACACAATCGTGGGTTTATTTCTGGGCTGTTTATTCTGTTTCATTGGTATTTGTGACTATTTTTGTCCAGGGCCATAGTGTTTCATTACTACAGCTTTTTAATATATGTTGACATCTGGGAGTGATACTCCAGCTTTGCTCTTTTGTTTTCAAGTTTGCTTTGGCTATTCAGGGTCTTTTTTGGTTCCATGTGAATTGTGGGATTATTTGTTGTAGATCTGTGAAAATGTTGTTAGTATTTTGATAGGGATTGGATTAAATCTGTAGATTGCTTTGTATAGTACGGAAATTTTAACAATATTCATTCTTCTAATCCATGAGCATCTTTGCATTTGTTTGTGTCATCTTCAGTTTCTTTCATCATTGTTTTATAGTTTTCAGAATACAGATCTTTCACCTCTTTCGTTAAGTTTATTCCTAGGTATTTTCTTCTTTTTGGTGCAGTTGTACATGGGATTGTTTTCTTAATTTTTCTTTCTGCTTTTTCATTATTAGTGTATAGATATGCAACAGATTTCTGTATGTTAACTTTGTATTCAGTGACTACTGAACGCATTTATTAGTTCTAGTAGTTTTTTGGTGGAGTCTTTAGAGTTTTCTGTATATAATATCATGCCACTGGCATATAGTGAAAGTGTTACTTCTTCCTTACCCATTCAGATGCCTTTTATTTCTTTTTCTTGTCTGATTGCTGTGGCTAGGACTACAATCTGATAAAAGAGGTGAGAGTGGGCATCCTTAATAAAAGTGGTGAGAGTGGACATCCTTGTCTTGTTCCTGATCCTAAAGGAAAATATTCAGAAATCCCTTCTTGCCGTAAATGCCCTCGAGGAATTTGCAACCACAGCAGAGCCAAAATGACAACAATTATAGATAGAATTATGGCTGTTTCAAAAGCTCTGAAATTTAAGCCATGAAAAGAAGTTTGAAACTTTATGGAAGATTATATATAACTCTCTGTGCCTTAATGTCCTCAGTGTAAAAATGAGAATAATTTTGGCTACTTTGTAGGGTGGTATTGAAGATTAAAGAGATCCTACACATCAAGTACCTACTACTGTGCTTGATGCAAAAAGAGGCACATATGAACTGACATCTGCTGTATTATAAGCTGCATTTTTTTAAAGTTTATTTATTTATTTTAATAAATAAGGGAGAGACAGCATGAGCAGGGGAGGGGCAGAGAGAGGGAGAGAAAGAGCATCCCAAACAGGCTCTGTGCGGGCAGCATGGCTCAAACTCACAAGCTGTGAGATCGTGACCTGAGCTGAAACCAAGAGTCAGACACTTACCGACTGAGCCCCCCAGGTGCCCCTAAGCTGCACGTTTTTAAAGGCTTCGTTTTATTTTTTTCGCTGCTGTACCCCAAATAAAACAGTTTCGGTCCCATCACAGGTGGTCAGTAAATAGTTTGGGAATGAATGGAATTAAGTTGTGGTGGTAGAAATACCCTCTGTTGCTTACCTTCATGGAATAGCGATTATGAAAGATGATTATCTCTCCAAATTGTGGCCTTTCCACAAATCTGCCTGTTCATATTTTATAGCCCCATCACTATGCGTGTGTCTGTACAAGATGCTTGATCTATTCCAATAGAAGAGGTGGCTTGGATAAGACGAAGGCTTCAGAATTATACACTTTGAGTCATTGACTAATTAACATGTTACTTCATTCATCTGATCGCATATTAGGTGCCAAGCACTAGGAGGATGTTAGAAATAAAGACAAAAAAGCTCTAGAAGAGCTGTCAGCTCGCACACTGAGTCAGAAGCATAAACATAATTACAATATGTGCTAGGAGCACTACTTTGACAGTAGAGATGGTGGTCGTGCAAGGGAGCGAGGAACCAGTATTGCCTGGAACCAGCGAGCTGTGGTCTGAGGGATGAGCAAGATGTGAACGAGTGATTAAAGGCAAGGCAGGCCATTCCGGGCGTGTTCGCCATTGTTAATTGAAGGTTCAATTTTAGGAATATCACATTTGAAAAGTTGGATGATGGCTTTTTTTGACCGAGTGTTCAGTTGGTGCAGCATCGTGGCCTGTCACCTGTCCTCTGCAGTTTATCATTTCACCCCGTCCCTGTTGCCACGCTCTGATGAAAAGCACCAAATAAGTCCTCTGTGCAGGTATGTCAGCTAACTCTTAAGGCTTTAGAGGTTACTTATTTCATTTTCATTAGTGTTTTAAAGGAAGATAAAGATGATCATAGATGGAATGGAGGAAGTATTTGTGGGCCAGAGACTTTATTTTAAGCCTGAATCTGTAACTTCATGGCTTGCTTTCCTGCCTTACCAGATCTTGTCACTGAGCCCAATTTTCTTTAGGTCAGCAGTTGCTCTCCGCAAATAGCAATGGAGATAAATCAAGTGTTTGGGTCTCAAGTGTGTGTTTCATTTGCAAATAGCATTTTGTAAACAAGACTTCCCTTTTAACCTGCATGGGATGGGTTCTGCACTCTGAATGCTTAAAAATCTTCATCTAACACTCTTGAAGTCCAGTGCCCCAGCTTCAATGCTGCTAAACGATGGCAAGAATAATTCCACGATGTATCCATCAACTCAAGTGTAATGTACGTGTCACTTTCAGCCAAACAGTGACATAATTTCCCTATATGCTACTCGAGAAAATAATAGTGTTGTTAGTGTTCTGAGTACAGAATGATATTGGAATAATTTACGTACACCATGGATCCTGGCTGTGTGTGAAACCATAATGTTCGTTTCATCAGGACAAATAGAATCACACAGCTGTAGAGACGGCTGTGAAAACAGAAGAGGGGCTTTCAAATGGTGAACATTTTGCCTGTGGCAGAATGAAAAGAGGTGCATTTTTCAACAAAGATATATAAAACATGAATATTAACTTTAAAAGCTTGAGATGAATTAATTCCAGCCCAATTCTTTAGATATGCTTTGGACTCTGTACTCTTTCACCCTCCCAATATATCTTGGTAGCATATAGTAGAAAATGGCCTTATTCATGGGCTTTTGACTGTTGGAAATCTCAAAATGTTAAGTTGGAAGTTCGATAAATAAAGGTTCCATCTGGCATCTTGGAATGTGGTCCATACTTGGAAATTGCTCAAATCATGGCTTGGAACCCAGTCTATAAGGAAGAGGCTAAACTTTGCTTCAGTTGAACTCTTGCAAAGAACTTTCTAAGTGCCTCGTGCTTGGCGTGTATACTGAGGAATTAACATGGACTGATTTCTAGGGGAATGGTTGATAATAGCACCATGGCTTCCTCCTTGTTTTGTAAACTAAAATCAAATATGGTAGCTCCAGAACTAATGTTTCGGATGGCAAATCTGCCCCAAGGGATAGAAAGTTACAGTATGTTAAAAAGCAGCCTAAGATCTCCATGAACTTTGGTTGGTTACAAGTTCAGTCATTGTTTTATGATCACAGGTGCTATCCTTGGCCCCTGCTCCCATCATAATGTACCTCCACAGAATTCAAATGAGAACTGCCAACACCATTAAAGAACATTTGACATAATTTATACATCTTTTTCTCTCTAAATCCCTGCTTCTGGAATAGAAACTTCATTTTTCTCATCTATCCTGTTAAAATGATAAAGATTTATACTTTCTTCTTCTAGGCAGGACTTTAAACATACCAAATTAATTTTCTCCGTTATAACTAAGTTTTGCCTTACAAGATTGTGCCCTTTGACTTACTGAAGAAATGGCACCACCCAATCTTGCTTGGCTTGCAAAGGTCACGCTGAAAATTAGTTGCAAAGTCAGGGCTGGGACACAGGTTATCGAAATCCTACTCAATGGCAAGCCACATACATCTTTACATGACAGAATTTCGTTATGGATTTGTACAGAACAGAATCAGGGCTGAAGATCAAAAGGAAAAGGAAAAATAGGGTACAGTGAATATTTATGTACTAATGGGCCCTTGATGTTCTAGAACAGGATTTCTCAATAGGGACTCTATCACTCCCAAGGGGACAAAATCGTTTCTATGGAGGGAGGATCATAGTCTTGCTATTTTATATATAAAGCACAGATAAACAGCATGTAATCAGATATTCAATATATCGGTGGTTTGAAAGTTCATTGGGCAGGGTGTTCAGGAAGAGAAAAAACAGTCTAGAAAGGCTCCTTAGGGGAGTAAATAAGCAAACAAACTAAAAGTTTAAAAAACACAGTTGTAGAACATTTTCTGTGTCTGGGCCAGAAAAAAAAAAGTATAAATGAGAGAACATGTAGCCAGAGGGGTTGAAGATAAGGGGAAGATTTTTCATCCTCTTATAAGTGAGTAGCTATTTATTTATTTAAATGTTTGTTCATTTATAGAGGGAGGGCGGGAGGGGCAGAGAGAGAGAGAGAGAGAGAGAGAGAGAGAGAGAGAGAGAGAGAGAATCTCAAGCAAGCTCCATGCGGTCAGAGCAGAGCCCTATGTGGGGCTTGATCTCACAAACTGTGACCTCATGACCTGAGCCAAAATCAAGAGTCAGATGCTTAACCAACTGAGCCACCTAGGCACCCCAGGTGAGTAGTTATTTATATACAACTCGATCAGAATCTTGGATAACCTGGAGTTTTGTGTTTTAGATACTGAGGTAGGCAAAATTCTAGGATGGCTCCCAAAATACCCGCCTGCTCTTATGTAATGCCCTTCCCCAGAGTGTGGACTGAACCCATCAATATGATGGAGTATCACTCCCATGAATATGTTATGTTCTATGGCAAAGCAGAAAAATTTTGCAAATGTAATTCAGGTCCCTTATCAGTTGACTTGGAGTTCATCCAAAGGGAGATTATCTTGGATGGGCCTGACGTCCTCAGATGAGTCCTTTCAAAGAAGGCTTAGGCTTTCCCTGAACTCAGAACTTGGAAACAGCAGATGAGTGCTTCTGGTGGCTCTGAGGAAGCAACTGCCATGAGTTCTATGGCTGCAAGGAAATGAATTTTGCCTACAATCTGAATGATTTTGGAAATGAACTGTAAGCGTCACATGGGAAAACAGCCCTGGCTAAAACCTTGATTTCAGCCTGTGAGACCTTGGGCAGAGGAACTACTTAAACCCTGCCTAGACCCTTGACCCATGGAAATTTCGAGAAAATAAATGTTTGTTGGTTTAAGCCACTAAATTAGTGGTAATTTGTGACACAGGAATAGAAAACTAATACAGGTATTTTAAAGAAATTAAAGGAGAGGCATTTCTTGGTGTTTCTGATCTCTCCACAACCATCTCAGAAATCTCAGACATTATTAATACCAAGTAGTTTTATCTCGCCAGGAATGATTACACTATTTCCTTTCATCTTCCTTCTAAATTTAAAGTTTTGGTTTTCAAATCAGGGAAACTACATTTTATGCCAAAAATCTTCTGAGACTCCCCACGTGTATTTAAAACGAGTAATATTGTTCTTAGAGAAACAAGAGTAATCAAGTTGTTTATTTTAAGGACTTATTTAAGGACTTATCGATTTTCTTAACCTACACTCTCGGGATACATCACCTATTTCCAACATATAATGATGATTCTGGGAGCTAGTTAACCCCACTACCTGCCTAGAACTGCCTACATCTGGTCTAGAACTCTCTCAGAATAATCCTCAGTCCACATTACTCCTGCCTCTTGAGAGGTCAGAGTCTTGGCATCTTTCTGAACCTTCTGGGAATAATCAAATTAGAATACTTGCAGCTCACTGTTTTGTAATGCCTCATATACTTATCATCCATAGTTCTCTCTAAAAATATAAGCTGTGTTCCTCAGCTTATCTTGCTTACATAGCTCTGCGCTTCCTCCTGTCCCACCGCTTGCTAGTTGTTGAAGCCTAATTCCTCGTGTGATGGTATTTGGAGGTGAAACCTTTGGGAAGTGATTAGATCATGAGAGTGGAGCCTGCATGATTGAGATCAGAGCCTTCATGAAAGGGACCCCAGTGAGTTCTCTTGCTCCTTCTGCCAGGTGAGAACACAGTGACAAGATGGCCATCTATGAACCGAGAAGTGATTTTGCCAGAAGCTTGGACTTCTCAGCTTCCGGAACTATGAGAAATAAATGTTTGTTGTTTAAGTCACCAAATCTTTGGTAATTTTGTTAGAGCAGCCCAAAGTGACGAAGATACTCGTTTACGTTGGCAGAATCTCCTACTCTTATGAAGTTCAGTAGTTGCATAACCCCCTACTTCTCTTCTTGCCGTCACCTGTAAGCGCTCTGCATATGCCCCATATTCATTGCAGAATTTTGGCCTCATTCGTAATGTCAGCTTTGCACCAAGTTCTGTTACCACATGGATGGGTCATTCAACTCTCAGGCCTCAAAATAGTTAAACCTTCTCCTTTCTTCACTTCCACTGCACATCAGCCAGCCAGCCCCTTGGTCGCTTTCTCATCCTGATAATAGCCTGGCACTTCTCTCCTAACATATTAAATTGAACTGTTTAAATCTTTGGCTGAAACCGTGCCACTTCCATGTCTCTCATTTACTCACATAACATTGCATTATTTGCTCTCAGAATGACCACTGGCCTTTCATCCACCTACTTTCTCTCTATGTTCACTCCCTTTCTTCACCCCACGATGCATCACTTTATTCTCCAAGGAGAATAAAGAATAAGGAGAATAATGTCACGTCTTTCACTATTCTGTAAACTTCTTGTGCTCATCTGTATTTTAACTAGTTTGTATGACGGACTATCATATTAGTCATTTATGGTTACATCGAACATCATAAATCCCTGAGCTGTGCGTCATCATAGTGAAGATCTTTGTAGTTCTCCATGCAAATGGGCCCCACTATGATAGTAAGGCCCAAAGCAGCAATGAGAATGATTATGCATTTCCCACCTTCCTGTTGGCTTCAAGTGAATCTCTTCCTCAGTTGACTATACTTGAGTACTCTTACTCAACCCTAGAAGATCTGCAGGAGGCATCATTTATCTTAATTTCTATTGCTAATAGACACAGATGTTTGGAGTAAACAGAATGAAAAGTGAATGCAGAGTAGTTCTCCAAAATCACCTATAGATTTCTGTCCAGGGGACCGCTTGTGGATTAGAAAGGGCATTGGAAATTAAAAGTCGTCAGTAGCTTCTTCAGTTCCTGGTCAAATTCAGACCCCTTTTTTCGTATTCCATATTTTAATTTGAAAACTCGAAGCAGCTCCATCAAAATTTATGCTAGAATATTTTTTATTAAGTTTTTTAAAATTTTAATTCTACTATGGCTAACATATAGTGTTATATTAGTTTTAGATGTGCAATGTAGTGACTCAACAATTCTGTGCATAGTGCTCATTATAATAAATGTACTGCTTAATCCCCATCACCTGCTTCATCCATCCTCCTACTTCCCTCCCCTCTGGTAACCATCAGTTTGTTCTCTATAGGTAAAAGTCAGTTTCTTGGTTTCTCTCTCTCTTTTTTTCCCCTTTGCACATTTGTTTTATGTCTGAAATTCCACATATGAGTGAAATCATATGGTATTTGTCTTTCTCTGACCGACTTATTTCGCTCAGCATAATACATTCTAGTTCCATCCATGTCATTGCAGATGGCAAGATTTCATTCTTTTTGATGGCTGAGTAATATTCCATTATATATCTATATAATCATTATCAATAATACATAAACATTATATATATACATACCACATCTACTTTATCCATTCATCTATCAATGAACACTTGGGCTGCTTCCATATCTTTGCTATTATAAATAATGCTGCAATAAACATAGGGGTGCATATCCCTTTAAATTAGTGTTTTTGTGTTTTGGGGGTAAATACCCAGTAGTGTGATTACTGGGTTATAGAGGAGTTCTATTTTTTTTTAAGTTTATTTATGAATTTTGAGAAAGAGAGAGACAGACATTATGCATGAGCAGGGGAGGGGCAGAGAGAGAGGGAGAGAGAGAATCCCAAGCAGGTTCATGCTGTCAGCATGCAGCCCGATGCAGGGCTCAGTCTCATCAACTGTGAGATCATGACCTGAGCCAAGATCAGGATCAGATGCTTAACCAACAGGCTCCCCAAGTAGTTCTATTTTGAAATTTTTGAGGAACCTCCATATCACTTTCCACAGTGGTTATATGCGTTGGCATTCCCACCAACGGTGCACAAGGCTTCCTTTTCCTCCACATCCTCGCCAGCACTTGTTGTTTCTTGTATTTTTTATTTTAGCCATTCCGACTGGTGTGAGGTGATATCTCATTGTAGTTTTGGTTTGCATTTCCCTGATGATGAATGATGTTGAACATCTTTTCATGTGCCTGTTGGCCACCTGGATGTCTTCTTTCAAGAAATGTCTATTCATGTCTTCTGCCCATTTTTTAATTGGATTATTTGTTTTCTGTGTTCTTTATAGATTTTGTATGCTAACCCTTTATCAGATATGTCATTTGAAAATATCTTCTCCCATCTCCCATAGGTTGTCTTTGAGTTTTTTGGATTGTTTCCTTTGTTGTGCAGAAGCTTTTTATATTGATGTAGTCCCAATAGCTTCTTTTTGTTTTGTTTCCCTTGCCTCAGGAGATCTATCTAGAAAAATGTTGCTGTGGCCAATGCCAGAGAGATTACTGCTGTGCTCTCTTCTAGGATTTTTATGGTTTCAAGTCTCACATTTAAGTCTTTAATCCATTTTGAGTGTATTTTATGTATGGTGTAAGAAAGTGGTCCACTTTCATTCTTTTGCATGTAGCTGTCCAGTTTTCTCAACACCATTTGTGGAAGAGACTGTCTTTTTCCCACTGGATATTCTTTCCTGCTTTGTCTTAAGATTAATTGACCTTACGATTATGGGTTTATTTCTGGATTTTCTATTCTGTTGCATTGATCTATGTGTCTGTTTTGCACCAGTACCATACTATTTTGATTACTACAGCTTGGTAATATAACTTGAAGTCTGGAATTGTGATGCCTCCAATTTTGTTCCAGTTATTCGTCCCTGGCTCCATTGCTGAATACAAGGTCCTGGCGTGGACTCTGCCAGCATCCTACTGATGGTACAGGGGCATGCCAGCCAGCACTTTCACAGCCCTGGCACCACTCGCCCTGCAGCTTGGTGGGTGCTCTTCATGGGGTCCATGAGAGTATCTCACTGAAGCTCACTGTGCCTGGTGAGCTGCCTGATGTTCTGTGCCTGCTGCCTTCTGTAGAGGCCACAGCCATCCTGGCTCTCCTGTGACAGTCACCCTAAATCCTAGCCAGCCTCTCCTCCTCAGGTCCAGCCCAAACCGCTTCCTTGCTCCGGACTCTTTGGACATCCCCTGGAAGAACTGGGGTAGAGTAGCAAGCTTGAAGGTAATGACTCTTGAGCAAGCCTAGGACAAAACCTCCTTCCACCTGGGACGAGGGGTCCGGGTGAGGATTACGAGCTGACACTCCCCTTGTCTTCTCACTATACCCGAGCCAGGCTCTCCCCAATGCAGGAGGCAGCAGATCTGTGCCAGCCAACAGCATTTGGCCGGTGAAATCAACGATTCGCTCAGCGTCAGTCACAGCAAGAGGGGAGAGAACGAATTTCTACCAGTAGGGTTCCGACCCTGGGACTTCCCGTTTCCTCATCTGCAAAGGAGGGGAAAGGGTAGGCCTGGGGCCTAATGTTAGGCCCTATCCAAGCAATTAAAGATCACTTGTGTTGAGGCTGGGGGTAGAGCAGTCAACCTTTAGTGTTTCAGTCCCTGAAGTGGGCTGATAGAGCTCTTTGCAAAGTAAAGTCAGCAGTTATTTGGGATATTTTACCCGCATGATGAAAGAACTGCAGAGGCTCACTTACCAGATGGAGCCTCCCCTGCCAAGGAGCGCGTGCCAAAGCTTCACTGCGTTGTCACTGCCCCTAGGAAGCATGATTAGAATGGGTGCATTCTATGTAAATAGTAGCTCAAATTAAGCATTATCAGGTGGAAATATGCATTAGATGACTTACATGCCTATAAAGGAAAATTTATTGTCACACTCCACTGGTTTGAAATTTTGATTATTTTAATTTACCTATACTAAGTTTTCCATTTGCAAGATCTAATGAGAAATTCATTTGGCATTCCTAATTTAGGGAATAAATTAGATGGTGGCACTGCGGTGGTGCCTTTGTAAACCTAAGAAAGTTAAATTTGCTAGTTTTAGCACATTGGATGAGAGGAAGAACAAGAAGGAAATTTTTCTTAATGTTTATTTATTTTTGAGAGGCAGAGAGAGACACAGTGCGAGTGGCGGAGGGGCAGAAAGAGAGGGAGACACAGAATCGGGCTCCAGGCTTCGAGCTACCCAGCACAGAGCCGGACGTGGGGCTCAAACCCACAAACCGTGACGCCATGACCTGAGCCGAAGTCTGATGCTTAACCGACTGAGCCTCCCAAGTCCCCCCTGAGGGAAAATTTGGAATATTTGTCCAGTTAATATTGATCGATTCTATAAATGTTTATTAAATATCTACCCTATTAGACACTGTCCGTGGTACTGAGAATGAGTGAGATGTGTGGCATAGCACCTGCTTTGGAATAGTTCACAATTTGGTAGGGAAAGCAGACATGGATGGTATGAAATGCACTTTAATAAAAATATGGGAAAAGTTATGGGAGATCTCAGAGAAGGAAGTATCTAAATATGTCAAGAAAAGTGAAAAAGGACTTCACAGGGTGATGCTTTTTCACTACTTCATTCTTTCAATAAATAACTAATTTGTGTCCACTAAGCATCAGGCAGGAGTTCTAAGCACTGGCATGTTCTTATTTACCCCGGGGCAGCAGAACTTGACCGAAGCCTCAAGGCCATCTATTTTGTAATTAGCATCAATCCAGGAAATAAAAGCAGTCTATGAAATCATCTCTTTTCGTTGCGTTGTCATGGTTTTTTAATTAAGCAGAAATGACAACCAGCTATGTATCAGGCACACTGGGTGCTTTATAAAATGTGTGATTTAATCTTCAAGATGAACCATAGTTCAAAGAATGATTCAGTTCTATAAACATTTAGTTATTTAACAGGCCCCCTAGACCGGGAATTATACTGGGCGCCAGAGTTCCAAGAGTAAGAAGGCATGACTGTTGTTTTCATGGAGCCCCAGGTTCAGTGAGAGATAGACACATAAAAATAATTCTGATAGGCTATACTACATGCTTAAATACAAATGTGGCCCATGGTGTTGAGGGAACACAAACGCAGCACTCACATCCTAATGTGCGGGCTCCAGGAAGACTTCTTGTGGGAGCATTGAAGGGTGGGGAAGTAGGGGTTCCCTGAAGCTCAGATTCGGGGGAGGGGCCTTTTAGGAAGAGCAGCCAGCCTGAGCACATACATGCCTGGGGTAGGGACGATGAGGACTAAGGCAGGTGTTATGAGCTCCAATTCGAGGTGAAGAAACTGAGCCTTAGGGAAATTTAAAGAGCACCCCCTGACCACCCCTGCCCCAGGATGTTCCCACTGGGAAGTGGTGAGCCAGTAGTCAAACCCTGGCTAGTGTGTCTGCAAAGTCCATGTTCTTTCCATCGCCTTAAGCTGCTGCTTCACCGAAATTGAACATTTAATCCTTAAGAAGTGGGAGTCTCAGCACTCTAAGGGGAGGAACTAAATTGACTGTAAATGCCAAAAAGAAAGACATCACACAGTTAAATGAAATTTAGTGAAAGAAAAAAACAAAAGAGAAAGGGCAGGTGACAGAAGGTGTAAAGAAAGAAGAAACAGCAAGAATCCGAATCATACTGTGAATCGCTTGTATTAAAACCTCCTGAGTGCTGCCATTGTGAGAGCTTACATGTGTCCAATTGCAGCCTTCTCAAATTTACCCTCACTTTGGTGACACACTATTTACCCCGGTCATTGCAAAGCTTGTGTTCCCGTAATGTGTAGTCCAGTGGAAGCCCTGACCTTTTCATTAATATTGTCTTCCACACCCATCTAAGCCATACGTGTCAAAGCTCCATAGTCATTTTCCTTTGACTTGGTCACGGAGACAAACCTTTGTCATAGAGGAATTACTGCCCTGCCACCTTAAAAGGCAGAAGAAGTCCTCCCCACCCCGAGTATTGATGGACCCAGTCATGATTAACATTGATCCTTTCCTTCTTTTCTTTTGTACCTTTTGTTATTGTCAGAAGACAGACAATACAAAGCCGAACCCAATCACACAACATTGTCTTTCCACCGAGGAAAACGAAGCAAGCTGGTGACCCTACATTTAGAACTGAGTCCATGTTGGGGTGGTGGCCAGCTGCTTTGTTACATGCCTCCATATTTGGTGGCTCAGGAATGGACCCAGTGTGGTGGGTAGCCCACTGCTATTACTGCTGACCATTGGTTTTTAGGATTTGGCATTGTTTTGCTGCATACGTTCACAGGAATATGACACAAGGTCTTACACTCAAGTAAAAAAGGAATAAAAGTTAATGAACTGTTCCGCTTGGTATTGGGGAAATTCGTTTATAAACCGCTGTACTGAAAATGCTGAATCCAAAGCAAGGAACAGCCTGGTACCAATTAAATATACCACAGTAGGAACACATCCCAACCAGTTTTCCACTTCTCAATTTCTTTTCTTTGTCACAAAAATGTGTTAATTTCTGTTAATCACCTGGCTTCATTGCTGTTGGAATTTAACTTTCCTCTGCTTCAGTTCATGAAGCCACTTTCTGTCTCTTCATTTTCTTTCTTAATGAAAGGGCTGATCGTGTACGTTCTCCATTAGAAGTCTGACAAGGAGAATGCGATTCAGCCTTTTCTCTTACAGTCAGTAAAAACAAAGAAGACAAGGGCAGATGCCGGGGTAAACTTGCAAATATAAAAAAAACCAAAAGCTTGCTATCTAATTCCTTCACCTGTTCTTCCGTCCCAGCTCTTTCCCTGACTCACGTCCAATGAAAGTTGCCATCAGCTATTCACATGTTCTCCACAAGGAGGCCATGTTTAACTTTTCTTTGCTCTGAAATAGCTTTAGCAGCATTTCGGCATCATACAGCGTTGCCGATGTATACTGCATGTCTGTTCTCCAGTTCTCACCACTGCCACGCATATACGCTCACACACGTTTCCATAAACAGCTTAGGCTCTGTGTCCAAAACACCAAAAGGACTTTTAAAACATGTTTCTCAATTAACCAAGTTGAGACAACTCCACTTGCTTGCCTAAAGAATAGAGGGCTGACCCCTCAGATTCAATGGATCTAGAAGTATCTGTGGCAGATGTGGATGCTGCATGGAAATTGAGGCGAGTCCCAAGACAATTTGAGTTGAGTTTGCAGCACCGTCATGACTCTTCCATCACATCACCTCCTTCATTGAAAGGTTCTGCCATGTTACAGGGGGGGTTCTGGAGATTGAAAGCGTGACCATGGGACCTTATGTGACCGTGTCATCCAATCTGCCCTCCACAAACTATGTACTGTCCAAACGTCAAGTGATAAAACTAGGCCCAGCAACAAACAACCTACTGTCAAGGGGAAGCGCGATTTATAGAACCAATCTTGAGCAGATCCAGAAGGTAAAAGTAAGTTGTGGGAACCGATAGCTTGTATTCCCAGTGTGAATACTCCTTGCCATATGGTTAAAACTGCCTCAGCTCTTATCTGTGGCTTCCTAGGTGGCTTCCGATGGCCAGCTCTGACTACAGAAGAAATATTGTGACTGTTACAGATGGAACCACGCAAAATGCTGGCAATAGCAAAGAGTAGACTGGTGGTGTTACACCGCCACTCGGAAGTGGCCCTGATAGTCTTAGATAAAGGATATCCTCCCAATGGGAAGAAACTCAAGCAGTAAATCCTATTGTCCAGGTTCTTCAGACAAGAAAGCTGAGAATATGGATTCATGGGCATTGCTGCATGCTCAAGAATTTGAAAAGAATGAGATTAGATGATTAATGGCAAGGATTTCTGCAGAGGAAGTCTGTGAATACACCTCTCAATATGGGCACAGGGGTTGAAGATGAAATGTCTGTCCTGTGCAAAGATTCACCAAGGGTTATTCATTGTGGAAGAGCTCCGGTAATTCAGACAGACAAAATGGCCCATTCTGCAGATGTTGAGAACATCCCTAAGACAGCACGTTCAAGAACAAAGAGATCCTAATGCCTAAGATGAAGGTGCTTCATGGACTTCCCCCAACCAACATGATCTGGTTACTACAACCCTGAAGGCTCAAACTGCCAATCACAGAGCCCAGTCTTATGTATCTTTACTGGTATTGCAAACCAGCCAGCTGCATGGAGCCGGATTAATATTTATAGGTTCCTTCCGTCATTGTGGGGCTATGTCACCTACACTGGAACAAACTTTATTCTAGATTTGCATGCGGTAACCCTGCCTGTCTGTAAATTTACAAATTAATGTCCAGTGTTGCTCTCCAAAACGATGGCTAAATGTTTTCCTGAAAGAGTAGAACATGGCCTTTTGCCTATTGAATTCACTGGCCTATAACCCAGAAGCAGCTGCTCTTGTAAAATGATAAACTGGACAATTGAAGGCCCAATTAAGGAAACATCATGGAGATGACTTTTGGAATTTGGAGTGCCATCCTACAGAATATTGTGTAAGCTCCAAGTCCAAAACAAATTTACACTGTTGTTTCTCCCATACCAGAATACATGAGTCCTAGAATCCTAGGGAAGAGTGAGAAAGAAAGGAAACATGGTCCACTGTGTTAATCAACACTGAATCGCAGACCATAGTTGATGTCTTCTCTGGTCAAATGATCAGGGAACTGGGATGAACAGGATTTGAGGATGCTTGACAAAGAGATTTTGGGAAGAGATGTGGATAAGATTATTACAGAAGATGCCCAGAATGTGAGAATATTTACTGCCCATGTGAATCTCACCCATAAGGCCCCAGGTGTCGGGGAGTCTCTCTTAGGAAGGATTTCAAACATAAAAAAGATGTCCGTAAAAATATAATGAAAACTTGTGTACCCACTACCCAGATTAAGAAATAAAACCTTATCAGTACCATCTAAGATCCTGGGTAACTTCCATGAGGTCATCCCCTTTACTCTGTATACCATGCTCCCAGATTTAACCACTACCCTGAGTTTATTTTTTTACCTTCCCATTCATGCTTTCATAAGTGTATTACACATGCATATGTCAATAACAATATATAACATTGATTTTTATATTTTTACATTTATATAAATGGGATCATGCTGCCTGCACCTTTCTGCAGCTTGCTGTATTTATTTTTTACTCAAGATTAGGAAAAGCACCTGTATTTAATTTTCACTTACGTATAATCATCCATTGCGTGAATTTATTTTGATTACAGTCAACCATTTCCTTTTCAATATTATATAAATTGCTTTTGAATTTCTTTTTGGTATTATAAATAAGTCGCTAATTTTTGTACCTGTATTCTTGTACATTTAGTTTATCTTGGGTATTCTGTGTAAGTAATTCTATTGTTTGAATAAAAACATGTATGAACACTGATTTCTACCCTATAAAGTCTGTTATATAGTGAAGTATAAATACACCTACAGACATGCATATATATATATAAGTATGTACACGTGTGTGTGTGTGTGTGTGTGTGTGTGTGTGTGTGTGATAACAGATTTATTAGGTTAAACAGTCTATGATTGGTGTTCATTTTTCTGACATTTGTTCTGGAGTTTGAGGTCAGTGGGCTGGCAGGTAGGAAGAATATATGCGAAGTGAAGGTAGGGGAGAGCAAGAAAAACTGGAACCTTCAAGGATGAGCTAGAACTCATAAAGATGGACTGAAACCCGTGTTGGTTGCTTCTTGCCTCCAAGTTTCCAACTGGCATGATGGGAATGTCCTACAGGAGAAGCTGGTGTCCTGAATCACGGAGTTGTTTCATGTACGTGGACCAGGAGTTGGAGAAGCTGAAGGAGTAAATCGAGCAAGTTCTGGGGGACTTGGAGACCCAGTTCTGCTGCATATAAACAGGTGAACCGGTAGACAAACTTCATGCATGAGCTGCAACAGTGCCTTTTGCTCTGATTCAACCTTCTGAGCGTATAAAAAGTACGGCTTCTGTTGCGTTTCTGCTTACAAATCACATGCAAGATGTTTGATGCATGGAGGGGGATTATGGGAAACATATTTCTCATATTTTAACAAAATGTGAATCTGCCAGATTAACTATATTCTATATTCCCGTCTCTTTTAAAGTCTCCAGCTCTCTTTCATCTCTATTCCTCCAACTGCTGAGATGGGTTTACTGGCAGTGATGATCTTTACAAATCATTCCATAAGTTGAAGAACACCTTGGAGGGATCATGAGAGTACTGGGAATGGGAGGGAGAACCTCCAGAGATCCTGACTTGAAAATGAAACAAAAAAGTCAGGAGAATTTGGGCCTCCTCTCAGAGGGTGGATGAGTGTGCTTTTGGTTGTATGATGAAGAGTTGTGTTATGTCGGGAAAGATACTATTTGGGGGATTGTTGGCAGAAGAAGTAATGAGAGGTGGGCCTTGTTGGGCATTATCATCTGGCAACAGACAGTACAATATAAAAGAGAAAATCTTCCTTTTGGGAAATGTTCTCAATGCAAATAGATTCAGTGGGAGGAAACTTCCTCGTGCCTGACTTCTTACTGTATAGAATAGAGGAAAGACCCTAGAGCTACTTATAAATCATTCCTGGAATTTTGAAACTTTATTGAATATCATAAAGATGAAATAAGCTATTGGAAGTCAGACTTGTCACAATAAAACAACGAGGGTCACACACCAAATAGAAAGAAGAGCAATGGAGCTTTTTAATTTAGTGAATAATGAAGACTCTTAATAGCCACTCACCATCCATTATTAGTAACTTTTCAGGAATTCTTGTTCATTCTAAGGAAACCAACTGACCGTCCATTCAAGTGTTCAGTTTATTTTAATGTTATTTATTTAAGTATGTTTGTTATTATGTTATTCTATACATGAATGAATAATATATAATATAATGCACCATTAATGTTAATCTAAAATATATTATTTCAGCTATTATATCGTATTTTTGTGCCTTCACTCTATATATAGTACAATGAAGAGAGTGAGGAATTATATTTTGATAATTTATCTGATGGTCCGAACCCTGACGGTTCCTGGAGTTGGGAGTATAATTTGCTTCTTGGTAGGCTGCTTGATTATGAGCACTAATAGTCCCCTGGCTAATGGGAATGTCGTAGGGCACTGGTAACCATTTATGCGTAGTGGCATCATGTCTCAAACTGCAGTGGGAAAGGCATCTGAGCTGTCCAGCCTCTTAATGACCAACCCCAAAATATCAGAGACAGCAAGTGTTTTTAGATGTTCCAACAGAAAAAGAAAAAATTGAATTAACTTCAGGTAGAAGCATCTTGCTTTAATTTAGCCTCTGAAAAGAGTGAAACAGAAAACTATATGGTAATGAATTTAAAGTATCAAGAGAGTCAACATCAGATTGCTTTCTGAATGCTGATTTCTACGATTTGTAAAAAGTCTTGTAATGAAAAGCTCTAAATTTGCACCTTCTGCCTCCAAAAGCCAATTGTGGACAGTAAATAACCTGTATAATAACACTGAGTAAATATTGCCAGAATATATTACATAAATTGCTGTCAACAATGGCAGCTTAATAAAAGGCATACGTAGAAGAAGAAATCATTCTCCCTGCTTGGAAATGGTAGGTGAGTTATGGTTGCCAATATATAAATAAATATAGTGTTAGTATGATAACAGTCATATTATCAATAATTGCTACCACATATCAAGCACCTACTTTGTGTTAGCCCGGGTGTCAAGTCTATTATATACACTATCATTAAGCCTCACAACCTCTCTGTCGGAGATAATTGTTTTTTCTACTCACAAATAAGTACAGTAAGCCTCAGAGAGGTCAATTTTCTTGCCAAAGGTCACAGAGATAATTACTGGTAGATCTAGTATTTAAACACTCTCAGTCTGACTCTAAAAACCTTACTCTTAACCACTGCACTGTCCTGCTGTTTCCATTTAAAACATGCTGTTCCATTGTAACCCTCTTCACATGGAACAACACAACTAAAGTAAAAGCAGTGTCTTTGCTGAATGAATGGGAAAGTTTTTATGAATGGTTTAGAATTCTGAAATTCCACAGTTTACAAATATCTCAAGATAAACTTCCCGAGAATGCTTCGATTCAGCCAATTGTCCCATGAATACCTAAAGAATTTGGAGTAATCATTCAAGTTCCTATGTCGTGATAGAAACAGAAACGAAATCAAGTCTGTACATCTAGATTTTTAAGATCAAGACGTATATACGTAAATGTGTGAAATCATGAGACAATAACGTTTCCATTTAAGAATAGTATTAGGGTGAATACAGGGAGACTTGAATATGGAAAGTTTGTAGTAGATAATGTGTCTCTCAGATCATCATCACTTTTATGTATTTGTTTTAAGTTTATTTATTTTTGAGAGAGAGAGAGAGAGAGAGAGAGCGCACAGGCGTGAGTGCGGTAGGAGCCGAGAGAGGGGAGGAGAGAGAATCCCAAGCAGGTTCCGTGCCATCAACACAGAGCCGGACACGGGGCTCGATCTCACGAACTGTGAGATCACGACCTGCGCTGAAATCAAGAGTCAGACGCATAACTAACGGAGCCACCCAGGTGCTCCTCATCACTTTTAATCTTAGCAGGAGAATATGTTATAAGTATGGCATATACCAGAGCCCAGGATGCTAAGCTTCTACATTATGGTATCAGATTCAGGCAGCCCCAGCATATAGATTTGTCAGCTGTCTTCACCATCAAAACCTGAGACGAGATGGCAGAGACAAAGTTGAACATACATCGTGCCTTTTAGGCTGTCAGCAGAACAATGACATGGAGTTTCAGTGACTTAGAGGACAAAGGACTGCGGGCCATCCTGTAATATACATGCCAGTGGTCGTGAGGTAGTTTTCAGCAACTTCGTTTGGCCACACTCCTACACTCAACTGTCAGAGTGTTGATCAGCCCCTTCTCTTAAAAGCACCGTTCTCTCTCCCTCTCTGCTCATCCCTCCCTCTCCCTCCTTCTCTCCCCCTCTTCGTCTCTCTCTTCCTCTTTCCCTCTCACTCTTTCCCTCTCCCTAGGCATCCGGATTACATTTAGATGTTCTCAGATTAAACCATTGATAAGTTTAGGACAAAGAGAAGCTTTGGAAACTGTATGACTTACAAACAGCATGCACTTAAGGGAGAGAAGTTTTAATAAGATTCACGTCGAAAGGTTTCTCTGTTCTCCCCAAACGTACTTGCCATTTGCTCAATGCCCAAGCATGAAATTCGATTGTCATTTTTTTCGAGTCTTTCTGTGAGTATAGAATTTGTCATCTGGTGATCTCAAGGAAATAATCATTTTCCAGGAAAAAAAAAAGACTGGAAGACTATGAAGTAAAAATAAACTTAAATTTTTCCTGTTCCTTAAATTTAAAAACTCATAATATTATGATATTTATAATGGGTATGTAAAGGGTTTTTGTAATTAAGGTAGCTTTATTGCTGAGATACTGCCGATGGAAAAAGGAATTGGGCTGACTTCCCTAAACCTGTTGGTTTCCTAAACCCAGAAATTATACCCGTGTTATGTGGTCCCCACTCTAGAGAAGTCATGGACGAGATGCTTCGTTCACTGGTTATGTTTGAATAGATAATGAATATTGGTAGGTGAAAATCTGCCCTTACAATAGTCGTAAGTGAAAAAAAAAATGTGATTTACATTCACTGTGATGAGAAGACCCAATTTCAAAACGAGGAGCCAAATGAACCTCTGTAACACCTCGAAGCCACCAGGTTTCCGTAGTGCTCACCGGCACGTCTAAAAAATATATATCCTTTGCTGCGCCGTGAATTTATAGCAAAAGCTCATGAAGTCTGAGCTCTTTAATACCTTAAGGGGTGTTAGATCAAATAAATAGGTCTTTACTAAATAAGCTTGCTATTACGTTTCTTCGGTTCCTACTGCTTCCTTTCGCCATGATGCTGATCACTCCCTTTGCATGTTCGGGGAACACACTGGCATGTTCTTTACGGCTCGTAACTTTTGGGGGAGGGGGAATCCAGTTAAATTTCACCCTCCGCAGCCGAAGGTTGTAGGAAGATACAAAATCACGGAGCCGTCGTGATTCCTTTCGCGTCTGCTGCCCTCGCCTGCTAATGCCGGGGTGATTCATGCAACATGAAAATCGATACCACATCACTCCCCTGGTTAAGTGGTTACTCATTATTCCTCAGCTTTTGCTAAGCCTCTAGCACGTGCCGGACCCTCTGAGGCCCCGGGGCTCATCGGAGCTCACACAGCCTAGGCGGGGTGACAAACGAGACGGTGGATTACCGCGTCCTCTAAATCCATGCTGCGCCACATCCGTGCTCTAAATCAGGCAGTAAAGGAAACTGTGAACGTTCGAAAGGGGCTCCTAAAGCGAGGCTCCTCATTTCCTGTAGAAGAAAGTCAAGTTTCCTTACTGTGGCTAGAAAGGCCGTCCTGGCCTGGCCCCTTTCTCCCTCCGGCGCTGCCCTGCCTCGCGCTCTGTGCTCCGGCGACACCGGACAAGTGGGTCATTGTCCCTCCCATGCCTTGCCGTTTCCTACTTGTCCTCATTTTTTCCACGTGCTTAGACTGGCGTGCCCCGTCCTATCTGCCGCGTGAACACCTACGGCCACTTCGGTGTCAGGACCTTAGCTGGGTGGTCTGCGCCTCAGTGGCGCCCTCCTGACTTTCCCTACCCCCTATGGCTCTGTGCCATTTGCTGAGCCTTCTGTGCTGCAGAGGGAGCACCCACGGTGCCTTTATTGCCTGCGGTTACGAGACTGTCAGTTGCAGGAGATTACAAAGGGGGAGCACTCAGGGCGCCTGGGGGGCTCAGGCAGTTCAGCGCCCCACTCTTGGTTTCAGCTCAGCTCACCAGCTCGCCGTTTCGAGGGTTCGAGCCCCGTGTGGGGCTCTGTGCTGGCAGCTCGGAGCCTGCTGGGGACTCCCTCTCTCCCCCTGTCTCTCTCCCCCACTTGCACTGTCTCTGCCTCTCACATGAATGAGTCAACTTTCCGAAAAAAGGAAATGGGGAGCACTCCTGTTTGCATGCTCAGGGTCTGACATACTGTCAGGTGAGTTCGTATTAATTCATTATTTTCCGGCTACCCTAGCACTGGCACATCCATCTACAACTCTCTTAGGCAGGTGGGTCTGGAATCCCCCCCCCACACACACACACACTTTCATTTTACAGATAAGAAACTAATGGTTAAGGCGGCTTCAGTGACTTGCTTAAGGTTACACAAGCAGCAAGTGGACGAGTCAGTTCTACAACCCGTTTCTGTCTGGTTTGTATTTCAGTGTCCCGGCTGCCGTGTCGTACTGATGTCTATCAAATAAATGAATACAATTCCTTCACACCAGCACATCTCTCTTCGCAGCAGGCTGTGCAATCCTGTGACAAAATGATAGGACAAATAAGTAAAGCAGCTAATCAGTCCAAATGCATTCCTCCATGACAGAGAACTATTTCCTAGGAAACCAAACCTGGGCAGTTTTCTCAAAAATCAAAAGGAGCAAATAGATGGCATGTTTAGTTAGCAGTAGCTATTCAGCAAGGAAGCTGAAATTATTCATTAAGGTATTTAAAAAAGAAAACCTTCTATTTAACCACCACCTAAAAAAGCTTGAATATTTTACATTGCACAAGTGGGTACATTCAGTCCCAAGATCCTCGTGTTAAAAGAAAAATAGTTTCGGGTAGAAAAGAATAAAATGGCGAATGTCAATAATGCTCTGATGTCTCTAACTCCCAAGTGTGTTTTGTGAAGTAAATGATCAATTTAGCCATTAGCTAAAAATAGTTCTTTTATTTTTCTTTTAAAAAGTTCATCATACATGACTTGAACTCAGCCCGTATCAGCATAACTCTTCAGTGGTACAAGAGAAACAAAACGCCTGGGTGGCTCAGCCAGTTAAGCTCCCGACTCTAGATTTTAGCTCAGGTCGTGATCTCATGGTTTGTGAGTTCAAGCCCCATACTGGGCCGTAAGCTAAAGGTGTGGAATCTGCTTGGCATTCTCTCTTTCCCTCTCTCTGTTCCCTCCCTCACGTGCGCTCTCTCTCTCTCTCTCTCTCTCTCAAAATAAATAAAGAAAAAGAACGTGAGTGCTCTTGTGCGACTTGTAGAGAATCACATTCCTTTTATAGGCGCAGCATGCGAGAGGAGACTTTCCATGAAAGTCCAGGCTTTAAGTGCTTATACCTTAGCCCAGCTTTTCTGGCTTGTAGTTAATTTGCTCTTTGAATCGTTTTGTTCTTATTACACCTCCGGAATTGTGCGGCTTATTGATGTTCACTTGGACAATTTTGAATTATTAGAGACAAAAATTCAAAGCTGAGACCTCTCTGTATACTGTGTTTGGTTACACCATTGAACCATCAAATCTTAAGCTCTTTTCTATTGGAAAAGAGGACCTCAGAAGACCTACTCCCAACTTCTTGCCCCCAAACTCTGCATGTGCTTGTAGCTGGTGAAGTTTCATGCGCTGCCTCTTTCCTCTGTACTGCCACGTGGGGTTCTCGCAGACCCTACAGATGCTAACTCAGATGCATGTTTAAACGCTGCATTTACTGAGGGGTCAGGTAAGCATCTCAAAGCGGGGCCAAATATTGGCACCAGAAGTTTGGATTTTATCTACCTTTTTTGCCTGTATCTTACCTCACCTCCCTGTTGCCCTGCCTCCTGTTCAGAGGTGGTGGGGGGCAGGAGGGGGGAGGGGATTCATCCTCCCACATAGGAAACCAAGTCCCTGGAACCTGATAGTTCTTCTGTATACGGATTGTCAGTAAGAGAGTAGCAGTTGAAGTGTTAATTTCAAGAGTTAAGTTCCCTCCGGGCCCATGGCTGGATATTTCAAAATCAGAAATTACATAAAAGTAGGCATAGAGGTTGTAATGATAGAATCCAGTGTTATTCATCTTGCAACATTACACGAACTCCTCATATTAATCAGAGCCTCCGATGCCTGAGTGCAGTCACCTCTTTCATTTTGCAGCATGCAGAAATATAGCCAGCTAGCTGATACTCTCCTTCCTTTTTAGCCTTCTGCTTTCTTAGTTGTGAATTAAGCTGATTTGCCATTTAATATCTGCCAGCAGCCATCCATTTGTCTTGATCTGCTGCCTGAAAGCGGATTGCTGCCCTGCCTGCAGCCTGCCTCGAAGGTCCCCTCCACCTTCCAAAGTTATGAAGGGGGACGGTTCTGACCGGTTCTCCTTCACGTGTGAACTGTCAGCAGAATAATGTTTGCGTGTGCGCATCGGATCCAGGCTCTGCCAACGGCCCTGATCTAAACTTTGTTTTCTGGAGTTTGTGGGAAGGAAATGGGATACAAAAAAAGCTTGGACTTGGAAAAGGACAGGTTAGAGCAATGAATCAAATTCGTGTCGTCAGTGTTTCCCCACCGACCCCAGGATAAAGTCCTTAATTCTCCATACGGCTTTCAAGTCCCTCCCTAATCTGATGTCAGCAATCTTTTCCTCTTTTTAGCCCCACGGTGCCTGGAGCATTGTCGACCACATTCTCCACACTACTGTCCTAGTGATTTTCTTACAAAGATTAGTTAAGTCATATCATTTCCTTACTCAGAACCTTTCAATGATTTTCCATTGACCTTGGGATAAAGTAGCAAATGCCAAAGCTGGCTGAGAAGATCACACGTGACCTGACATCTGCCAAATCTCTAGTATCTGTCAATTTCTTTGACATGCCACACTCTTCCACATTCTTCTATGTTGTGTGGGACACCCCTCACTAATTTGCACACCGTAACACTAACTGACTCATGCTTACAGTCTCCCAGTAAACGTGACTTTCTCAAAGAGACCTTTCCTAAACCCATCCCCCAATATGCTGCAGCATAACACCCAGTATAATAATTGTGATAATTTTCTAATGAGAATATCTGATGATTGTTTGCTTTCTGTACTGTATCATAACTCCCCTGTGGCTAATGAGCACAGGCTAGCACATAGTAGGTGGTCACTAATATTTGATGCATCCATGAATAAATAAGAATATTGAATAAATAAGAATTGAGCCCAAATACATATTTTGAAAGGATGGATGCAACCTATTCTCTTGTCAGATTAAATCCTCCCTTTATTTTTCTACCAAAGCAACTTCCCTTTTGATACATTTTCTCCTTGAAATTCCCTCATTCCAAATCTCCATCTGTTGATAATTAATAGTTTTTATTTTCTCGGCACCTACTCAAATGCAATTGCAAAAAGTCTACCCGGTTTCTCAGCCAGAATTGATTTCTGCTTCATATGTTCCCTGTGCCTACAGTATTATTATTTTTTCGTTTCTTCCTACGAAAAATTATTTATCACATTCTACCACAGAGCATGCTCAAAAGTCTGCATGTTTTTTTCCCTTCCAGACCTTATGCTCCTGGGGAACATGAATCAGCATCGTTAATGCTTATTTCATACCACATATGGTAAGTGCAGAAAAAGAGATTATGGAAGTTAATGACAGCTTTCTCCTCAAATATCCATTCCTGCTTTCTCTAATGTAATAACATTTATAGTTGGGTCCATGGCCACCAAGAAAAGACCACATTTTCCAGCCTCCTTTGTAGCAGCCATTGAAGGGCACGAGTATACCTTTGCCTCATTTTCCTTTTCGTTAGACTAGACTGCAAATGAAGAGTCATTTTAGAGCTCAGCCGGGCGGAGAAGGACAACACCCCAGAGTAGACGGAACAAGATGGCAGGAGTTAAGGGCCCACTACTATGGAAGGTCAGGCACGCATAACAACTCAGCATTTCAGGGAGCAGCTCCATGGTTTCAGTTCAGACGTTGACATATAGGGGAAAGAAACTTCGATCCACTTTCAGACACTGTTATCTGTCTCAATTACATGCAGCTGACTAGATAGCTTCACTAATGCAATGTTATTGGCAACTTTCGAGTTTATATAGTTTTCACAGGAAAAGCAGCTTACAATGAGCTGCTTGAGCATTTTCACGGGATAGTACAATGAGCAGAATCGCCACCATTTTGCATGCCCTTCAATCCCTTAGCTTCCTTTCGGTCGGACATCTAATTTATGTTGTTTGGCACTCAAAAATTGTCATAATTTTACAAATAAGTGTCTGGCATCAGGCCAGCCTGCCACTTTTGCAAATGGCAAGATCATTCAGCATTCTTGGATGACCCCTGCCTCGCTGTGTTTTCACAGCAACGACCTCCTGCTCCTGGACCTAGTTTGTAAAAAAAAAAAAATTAAAAAAAATAAAAAAGACTTAGGTTTTGACTATGAAATAGAATCATGAGATATAACCAGGAAGCCCTCTTCACAATTTCTAGCTTGGAGTTTATGTTAATGAGGATGGAATAATGCCCACAAGTTCATAAGGGAAATGTGTTTTAACCAAACATGGATGTGCATTGCAAACTAAAAATATCAACAGAATTCATTTTTAGCAACAAGTGATCAAGGATCTACGAAGGCATGGTATAAACAATAATGTTGCCTGTCACCCCAGTGTAGTTATAAATAATAACCCCTTTCCCCCTCACAAATGTCCCTGTTTGGATAATAAATATTATGTTCATTTTAGCACCTCCCAAGGCTCATAGCTGTAACTCAGGGATGTCAGGTTGGAATGAAATGAGCCTGTGAAAGCAAGAACAGAGGAAAGCCACCAGGGGCTAACAATGAAGCTTTTAGACGAGGGTAAAAAATGTGGGGCTGGGAGTGGAAACAAATACTTCCCCATCCAGTGAGGTGCCTGTTGAAACCAATGTCAAAGAATGGGTGGTGGGACCGCCTGTTGCCAGAACATACGTTGAGGTGATAGGACTGTCACCTATCTTGGTGCCTCTTAGGTTACAGAGGTTATTTCTCAAGTTGAGGGATGGAAACAAGGATCAATTCATTACCTTCTTCATTTAATTTTCAAAGAATTCTATCGGTCTATCATCAAATACTGTTTACTGGTATAAATCTTATCCAGGATCCTCTAGTAATTTTAAACTGACTCTACTACTATGGCTATTATTGAGTAATGCGTAGAGGAAATTAAAAACAAATAGTATATAATAGCCCTCAATGAGAAGTAAAGATCCTTCTGCCTTGACCTTTCCTTTGTGGTGAACAGTTAAAATGTACGCAAACACACACACATACTTTTGGTGGTTAACAACCTACGTTCTAAACTGTAGGATTAGTTATCTGGTTATTGGCTATTGATATAGGAACTTGATGTAATTGTTATCTTGCTTGAAAGAAGAGCCAGTTTGCTTAATTGTGCTCACTTCTGACCTGCCTTCCTTCTTCCTAAATGTTATTGATTACATCATTTGATTCTTCTGTAGGTTACCTTTATATATTTAGACGATATACTTCTACATCTATCCCTTGTTCTATCAAATTTAATTCTTGACGCATTTTTGTTGGGAAACAAAACACCCAGTTGAAGGGTACATGAAAGAAAAATGTACAGTTGAGTGAAAGTGGTTATCTGTGTGCCTACCACGAAGAGTAAATAGAACATTGCTAAGAACGCAGAAGCTCCCACATGCTTCTTCTCACTCACAATCCTCCTACCTCTTCTCTAAAGATTACCATACCCCTGGGGTGCCTGGGAGACTCAGTCAGTTAAGCATCCAACTCTTGATTTTGGCTCAGTTTCTGATCTTACATTTCGGTTCACGGAATTGAGCCCAGCCCCACATCAGGCTCCTGCACTGGGAGCGTGGGGCCTGCTTGGGATTCTCTCTCTCTACCCCACCTCCCTCATCTCTCTCTCAAAATAAATGAACTTTAAAAAAAGGTTTATCTACCTCTTTGCTTTTCTTTATACGTTTACCGCTTACAATCCTAAAGACTCTAATTGTGTTTCACTAATGTTGTATTTTATTCAAATGGAATAATACATTATGATTTGTGCTTGGCTTCTTTAACCCACATAATATTTACATCACTGCTGCTCTATGTGTTCATTCGTTTTCATCACTGTATACTATTCTGTTGTAAAATATACCAACATGCACACACAATTCATCCATTCTGATGTTGATAGGTATTTAGATTATTTATAGACTCGGCACATTTCATAATTATTGGCCATTTATTATATCCTCTTTTGTGATGTGCCTGTTCAAGTTTCTTGCACATTTTAGAAATGTATCAACAGTCGTTTTCATGTTGATTTTGAGGAGTTTCTATTCTACATAAAAGCCTTTGGTCAATTATATGTGTCCAAAATATTTTCTACTCTGTAGCATAACTTTTCAACTTTCTCAGTGGTATTTATCTCTGTCCTATTTCTCTATATGCCTTTTGCATGTAGATTTATAGTCTACCTGGATTTTATTTTTGTGTATGTATATAGGGTGAGGTCAAAGTCAAGTTTCACTTTTTTGTTCATATTTTCTCAGTTGAAATACAGTCCTTTTCTCCCTACTTTGAAGTGCCATACTTACATTAATTAAACGTTCAAAAGTACATGGGTCTTTTTCTGGACTCTTTTTCATTTCAAAATCCATTTATCTGTTCTTACTCTAATGCCCTGCTCTTTTCATTACTGTCATTTTATAACTACGTTGTGATATCTAGTAAAACAAGTTTACCTACCTTGTTCATGAAGATCATCTCTTAGTTATGCTTGGACCTTTGCATTTCCATCTACATTGTAGTCATCTTGTCGAGTTCAACAAAATTTTATTGGAGTTATCTTAAATCTATAGAGTAACTTGTAGAAAACTGATATGCTCACATAATTGAGAGTTTTAATTGAGAGTTTTAATCCATAAATAAATATAGTATACCCCTCTGATGGTTAATTTTATGTGTCAAGTTGGCTGGGCTGACAGATGCCCAGATAGTTGGTAAAACATTATTTCTAGGTGGGTCTGTGAAGGTGTTCAGGAAGAGATTAGCATCTGAATCGGACAATCAAGAAAGAGATCCACCCCTACCAGTGTGGGAGGGTAGCATCCAATCCATTGAGAGCACTGAGAACAGAAAGGTAGAGGAAGGACAATTTGATAGAATTCTCTATCTCTTCTTGAGCTGGCATTTTCATCTGCCTCTGCCCTTGGTCCTTGGAGCTTCGGTTCTCAGGCCTTCAGACTCTGGGACTTACAGCCAGCGCACCCTCCCTCTCCCATCCCTCGTCCTCTTGTCAGCCCTTTAGATTTGATTCGGACTAAACATACCACCGACTTTGCTGGTTCTCCAGCTTATCAATAGCCTACGTTAGGACTTCTCAGCTTCCAAAACTGCATGAGCCAATTTCTGTGATAAATCACAGAAAATTTTATATCTATCTATCTATCTATATATCCTATTGGTTCTGTTTCTCTGAAGGACCCTAACTGGTATACCCTTCATGTATTTAAATCTTCACTGAATGCTCAGAAAAATAGTTTAGTAATTTCTGTATAGAGGTCTTGCACATACTTAGTTAGATTTATACTTATATTTAATATTATTTAAATGTGACTTTAAAAAAATTAATTTTCTTGGTGTTTTTGCTGTTACATAGACATCACATCCATTGGTTTCGGTAAAATAACATTTGCATTTTTACTTTTTTTTGCATTTTTAACTAATACTGCAAATCTGTGTTTATTATTGTAATGTCTCAATCATATATTTTTAGTGCAATTACTGATATATTTGGGCATATATCCGCTATGTTGTGCTATGATTTATATTTGTCCTTCCTGCTCTAATTTTCTTTTCCACTGGTCTTACTATTTCTTTTAGATGAATCAAGTATTTAAAAATATCATTTCCTTTTTTTTTTCTTGTCTGTCAGTTTGGGAGTTCTCTATATGTATAAAACCCTTGTTACCATGCACGTAACAGGTTAGATCTTAGATTTATCAATGTTTAATGTTCATTGATACCTTATCTACTTCCAGAACTTTGGAAGAAGATGAGAGTGTTAGAAACATTAGAACATTTAAAAATCTTCTTCCCACTCCCAATTTATTTGCTATTCAATATGACGTGAAGAATTATGAGTTTACAAACTTAGCATCCATTGACATGTACTCATATATTTTAAACTGTCATTACTCTTTATCCCCACCTTTATCTCCATCTATATATCTGGAATCATTTCCCTTCTGCCTAAGAATAACCTTTCTATGTGAATTACAGAATAACCTTTCTATAGTGGTATATACATATATAATAATTGTACGTGTCTGTATATATTATATATAATGTCTACTGTTGAATTCTGTCAGTTTTTGTACAAAAAACTTTTCATTTTATCTTTATTTGTTGAAGGATATCTTTGTTGAGTAAAGTATTACAGATTGGCCGGTTTCCATTTTTCTATCAAAAGGTCAGATCTTAGTCTAGTTTTTGCTTCTTTGAAGGTTTCTCTTTTTATCCTTGGTTACGTTAAAATGTTCTGTTGGTCTTTTTTTTTTTCAGATTTTGGTCTTCTAAGATGTGTTTAAATGTAGTCTTATTTAAATTATCTCACTTTGGGCTCCTTGGGTTACTTGCATATGTAGATTAATGTCTTTCATGACTTTTGGAAAATCCACAGACATGATCTCCTTCAAATAGTTCAAATAATACTTACATGCTATTCTCTTCACTTTCTCCTTCTGATATTCCAATTAAGCATATATTAACATATTTTAACATTTAAAATTCCTATAGCACACAAAAATGTTTATTTTAGAAATTAACAGAAAATACATCATAAGAAAGTATTGAAATTTACTTCTAACCTCATATGACCTTTAGAAGATTCTGTTAAGAACCAAATAAATATTATTAGTATTTTGATTGGGTTTTAGTTACTGATTCATGGTTTTGGAAATAATTTGAATCTTAACACAGTTAAGATTTCCTCTCCTAGGGCATGCCATATTCCAATTTAGGATTCTTGTGCCACTTTATTTATTTATCTATTATTTATTTTTAGTGGTAATAGATGGTTTAAATAAAAGTATTTGGTTTTTGTATAATTATAGTTTTACTCTGCAGAATGATCAATTGGATTCATGTGTCTTCCCTCCTAGAATCACAATGCTTATTTCTAGCATTGACTGAAACCCACAGAATGGTACTGCATGGTAGCACCAAGAGTTGGCTCCCTTTTCCTTTTTTGATAGTTTCAGGATGATACAATTCATAGCTGTAAAGTTCACTCGTGGAAGATGTGCAATTCAGTGATATTTAATATGTTCACAGAGTGGTGCAACCATGATTACAATCAATTTTAGAAGATCTCATCTCTGCCCCAGTAACAACAACAATAAAAAACATACTCATTACCAGTCACCACCGTTAATATTTTATCTTCTCCCCAGGTCCTGGCAATTCCTAATCTACCTTCTGTGTCTATACATTTGTCTAATCTGGACTTTTCATAAAAATGAAGTAATAGAATATATTTTTTTATTACTGACTTGTTTCACCTACATCAATTTCTCCTAAGGTCTATCACTTCTGGAGAATGCATCAGGACTTCCTTTATTCCTTTTATTGCCAACTAATAGCCCATTGTATGGATAGAACATTTTATGTATCCATTACCAGCTGACTGACATTTTGGTTTGTTTTCTTTTTCGGCTATCGCGAGGAATGTGGTAAGAATATTTGTGGACACGTTTCCGGATGGACAATTTTTTTCAGTTTATTTATTTTGAGAGAGACAGAGAAAGTAAGTGGGGGAGTGGTAGAGAGAGAAGGGGAGAGAGAATCTCAACCAGGCTCGACACCGCCAGCAGGGGGGCCAAAGCGCAAACTCAAGAACCGAAACCGAGAGCAGGATACTGAACTAACCGAGCCCCCCAGACACCCCCTGGGTGGGCACGTTTTTAATTTCGCTTAGGTATTTATCTAGGAATGGAATTGGGTGGGCATTTAGTAGCTCTGTTTAACATTTTGAGGAACTGGCAAACTTGTCCAAAGAAGATGTACCTTTTTACGTAGCAACCGGAAATATGTGAGAGTTCTGGTTTCACCACTAGGCAACACTTGTTGCTGCCTCTTTTATTATAACTACTCTACTTGCTTTGAAGTAGTATCTATCTCATTGTGGTATTGATTTTTATTTCTACTAATGGCTAGAGATTTTGAGCTTCTTTTCATGGGCTTATTCGCCATTAGTATATCTTCTTTGAAGTAATGTTTGTGCAGATACTTTGCCCACTTAAAAATTGGATTATTAATCTTTTTGTTGTTGAATTGTAAGAGAACTTTATATTTTCTGAATATGAGTCTTGTCAGAGAATGTGATTTGAAAATATTTTCTCCCACTCTGAGTTGTCTACTTAACTTTATGTCTTACTTTGAAGCACAAAGGTTTGTGGTTTTTTTTCTTTTTCATATTTAAAGAACTTCAATGAAGTCAGATTTATTTAGTTTTTCTTCTGTTGCTTGTACTCTTGGTGTTATATGTAAAAAAACAGTGCCTAACCTAAGGATACCAAGATTTACTCATGTTTTACTGTAAGGATTTTATAGTTTTAGCTCTTATATTTAGACCTTTATCCTACTTCTTCAGAAACTTCAAGCCATTTCTATTCTGGATATCTGTTATCCATCTTCAATGTATTTCATCTTGACTTCATTTCTCAGATAGAAGCTAATTTAGGAGGAGCCCCTCTTGCCAGCTGGATTTCTATTTGGAGGGTTGTGTACTGTTACTTCCACATCCTGACGACCCAGTGCAGCAGCGGAATCTCAAAGGGAGTTGCCCATCTTCTGTCTCACAGCCAACCCTACTCCATCCTTCAACTCTCTAGATTAGCTAGTAGTAGTAGATTCTGCCAGTATCTTCTCTACGTACTGCCTGTGACACAGACTACCTTCTAAGGTAGCAAGTTTGACTTTTAGTTCTTCTTCAGTCAAGAGACATCTGCAATCCCTTTGCAGAAATTGCTTGTAAAGGGTGCATTTCCAGTCCCAAGCTCTGATGTGTTTTCCCACATTAATACTTTTGCCAAGCACAGTGCTAGTCTATGGTATGAGCTCAGTAAATATTTAAGTGAATTGATTAATTTAATCAAATTATTTGAGCTATACGCTGAAAATGGGGGGGGTGAGAAGTATACAGAAGAGGGGAATTAAACACTGTTCAAGTCGCCATCTTTCTTTGAAATCGGGATATACTTTCTATCAAACTACATCTTGTGCTTTACACCTTTATCTTCCAGCCTCAGTCAGGACCACCAGTCTCCAGCTCATTCATCTTCTCACTTGTAGACTCTTGAGAATCATTAATATCATGGTACCTTTTTAACTGGTCCTTTGCCTCCAGTCTTTCAGCAACTCAGCCGATACGCAATTGTCAGATCACCTTTCCTAAGGAAATTTATTATAAAGTCACTTATTTGTTCAAAATATTGTGACTGGCTCTTTCTTGTCTGTAAAATAAGTTGCACTCTTTAGCTTTGTGGGAATTTTAAAAACTAATGAAAATTAGGTGTTTTCTCCCTTTATTTTCTTCTTTTCTTTGTTTTTACCTCAATAGATATCAAATTCTGCTTCCTTGTCTCAGGAGAGGAATGTGGTTGAGCATAAAATAGATGTTACTGTCAAGAAAATTTCCTCTTTGGCTTTTGTTTCCCCAAAGATTAAGCCTATTGAGGAGAATATGCTATGAGTCTAATAAGGAGAATAGAGAAAAAGAATGCATCTGGGGAAGCCATTTCCCTCTGACTAAAGAGAAATTTCCCTGAAATGAAAAGGAAAAATGTCTTTGGACCCCATGAATAACAGCCTTGGGACTCTGTTTCCTGTCTGTGCCTTGGGGAGAAGGCAAGATTTGAAAAAGAAATGGATGTAGGCTCTGATGTTTAGTTATTGATGCCTTTGTCCCAACCGTGGCATGAGGTGCCAATATGCACTGGACAGTGTGGCACCTGATCAATGCCTGATGGTCAGAGGAACCTGCTCAGTGCTGAATGGCTGCATCATTCCCTGCATGGCTGGGTACCGCCCTGGGGAAAGAGCCTCAAAAATGACTTCAATTGAAATTTCCACCTGTTGTGAAGGCCAAATAAAGGCTTGAAGTAAAAATTAATTCTAAAAAAAATAATAAGGAAATATTGGATCTCTGGTAGACCAGGGTTTATGGACTGAAAGTTTTATCCTTTACACTTGACTTTTAGTTCTAGCTCTTCAGGGCAGTTTCTGGTAAACTCACCGGCTATCCAAGAAATCTCTTCATATTTCAAGACCCAGTTCACATGGATACACCTTTGAATTCATCGCAAACAGAATTCATCACAACTGTATCTTTTTTCTCATAGTGAGTTAAATGTGTGTATAACCCCATGACAGCTTAGCACTTACCAAGTTTATTATAGTTAAGCATTGTTCACTCTTATAGAGCATTAAAAGAGTGGTGTCTATGTCAGTGTTAAGTTCTGTGTCCCCATGACTTACCATAGTAACAGGAGCATACTTTGTGCTCAGTAAAGTTTTTTAAATTATATTATTATGTTTATTATTCTTTTATTTTCTATTAATAAAAATTTGGTTTCACAAATACATGCCAGAGTTATGAATCACGAGCTTCTTGACATAATAGAAATGTTCTAACATAAAACATTTTTATTTTGAGGCTATGTAATGCTATCAACTGAAATATAAATGATTACTTGCATAGAATGCCAAAGGCTTCAGATAAAAAAATTATTCAATGACATTATTTCCAGGCCATAATATTTGCCTTGTGTTAAGAAAGCTACTGAGGTCTTGGCAGTGTTAAAAAATGGAGAACTGGACCCAAAGTTCTCCATCCAGATGAGAGAATCATAGCAAGGAAAAATTTGAGCATGATTTGGTTAATGCATGAGATGGGGCTAGACAGTTGGGAAGAGAAAACAAATGTTGATTTGGGGCTAGAAAAGGATTTGGGGCAGCAAATTCTAAATCAGTTGCTTGAAGAAAGGCTAAGGTAAAACAGCAGATCAAGAGACAATGTTATTGGCAAAATTTTAGCATTGTTGTAGGCCAAAAAAAGGTCAACATCTTAAATGCGGTTTTCCAGAGAGGTCGAGTGGTTAGTAGCAATTGAAGTCTGGAAGCAGGACTCTAGGTAGGACTTTGGTTCCTTGGCAAGATGAATAATATGTGGCATCTGTCCAAAGCATCCTTGTCTTCCCTTAACAAGCCATCTATTATTGGGGTGCCTGGGTGGCTCAGTCCCTTGAGCACCCAGCTCTTGGTTTCGGCTCAGGTTATAATCCCAGGGTCATGAGATTGAGACCCACACAGGGTTCTGCACTGAGCATGGAGCCTGCTTAAGATTCTCTCTCTCTTTCTCTCTCTCTTTCTCTCCCTCTGCCCCTCTCCCCAACTCGTGCATGTGCTCTCTGTCTCTAAAAAATAAAGAAAGAGGGGCACCTGGGTGGCTCAGTCGGTTGAGCATCCAGCTTCGGCTCAGGTCATGGACCCGCGGTTCGTGAGTTCGAGACCCGCGTCGGGCTCTGTGCTGACAGCTCAGAGCCTGGAGCCTGCTTCTGATCCTGTGTCTCCTTCTCTCTCTCTGTCCCTAACCCAGTCACGCTCTGTCTCTCTCTCAAAAATGGATAAACGTTGAAAAAAAATTTTTTTAAGAAACAAAAAAAAAAAGAAAAGAAAAGAACACAATCTATTCTCTATCCGCACAGCAGAGTGATATTTCTAAACTGGAACACCGGTGCTATTACCCCTGACTCCCAGCCTCTAAATTCATGTCCACCCAGAACCTCAGGAAGTGCACTTAGTTGGAAATAGCGTCTTTGCTGAATGTAATTAGTTAAGATGAGGCCGTATGGGATGAGAGCATGCCCTCCCTCGGATGACTGGCGTCCTTATAGGAGGAGGAGAGGACACACAGATGCGCACAGAGAAGGTCACATGAGGATGGGGGCAGAGAGGGGAGCAATGCTGCTACACGCCCAAGAATAGCACGGATTGCTGAGAGCCGCCAGAAGCTGCAAGGAGGCTGGGAAATAGTCCTCCCTAGAGCTTTCAGGTGGAGCGTAGCCCCACTGACACCTTACGTTTGCACGTCTGGCCTCCAGAATTCCGAGAAAATAAATTTGTGTTCTTTTAAGCCCCTGGTTTGCGGTAATCAGTTTGCCCTAGGCAGCGGCTACACTGACCGGCCTGTTTAATACTGCAGCGGGACCACATTTCCCAGACTCCTCTTTCCCTTCCTTCCTTTCTTCTGTTACTTACGACCTACTAATTTTCTACTCCATTGCAGTTCATCAATCCCAAGACGCAGTGCCTTTTGCACATTTTGCTATCTCTGAAGTTGCAACACAGCTTGCAACTAACGGCCTGTCATATGTATTTACCAATGATTTTTTGTTTCTTAATGGTGTATAAAATAATGGTGGGTCTTATAATTAGTGGCAGCGTAGATGAAATGAGATACGGTTATTATTATCTGTTATTTATGTAGCTGATTGCCTTCTTCCCTCCGTCCCACTCACCCAGATACTACGTTAGAGCAAGGATTTGCTTTGTTCCCTGCTCTGTCCTCAGTACCTAGACTGATACCCGGAGTAGAGTAGGTACCGAATACATGAACCGATAGCGTATTCTCAGCAAACTGAACAGAAGTTGTATTCATAGGTATTCACAGGTACTGAGAAACAGTCACTGACTATCTCTCACTTTCAAAGAACCTTTGGAAGAAGGTTTAACTCTTTTCTTCCCGATTATTCTCAACTTGCTCTTAATTTATATTGACATGTATGCATGTTAATAATAATGTTAATTTGCAAATATTTAGCACTCTGAAAGTTTAAACCTTTCTCATCATTGTCACCTTGGATAAAATCTGCCCAATTCGCGGGGCTGTGAGGTTAATTATTTTCATTTTAAAGATGAGAAAACTGACATTGAGAGGGGCCAAAGCATTTCTCTAAAGCCAATTAAATAGTAATCCATGGGTCATCAAGAATTTCCTAGGGCTCTTCTTCCTAGACCAGCGTCCTGTTTTGGGTCATCCTCTTATAAATGCTATAATTTACCACATAGAGGACTTCAGGAATCCATACAGATTTTCATGATTTGCTGAGAATTTTTAGAATATAAAAGAGAAATCAGAGGAGCAGATGGCAATGAATTATATATAGCAACACATTTTTAAAATGGCATAAGTAATCTAGACTTCAAATATGTATTTGGGGAGGCAGATATGATAATGAGATGTGGATACGGTTATATGCATATGTAATATGTGTAATTGTATTATAAATATATCAGAGAGAAACACACCTTGGTAAGGGCATCCCTGTATCCCTACTGGGAGCTCATTCATTCACAAAAATTGAGATTAATATTGAGGTTTAGATCTTTCCCCTTGATATGAAAAGACATGCTGTTGTTGAGACTAGTTCTAGTCATTTTCAAGTGTAGTATATATACTATATGGTAAAATACGACAGGCTTTCTTGCGATGTATTTTAACGAAAAATCGAGTAGATGTGAAGAAAGCTGGCATGTAAAGCCAAAACACACAAATGATTATCATGCAGATCAAAATTGCTCTTGACTCTCGAGCAGAAATTTGAGCTATGTTGCATTCTGGGAGTGTAGTTTGAAAAGCACGGCGGGAGATCCCCTGAAGCTACTTCGGGTTCACTCCCTGTCTGTGCACAGCTTTTTAACGCCGCTAGATTCTTCAGTTTCATGTCATTTCCAGGCACAATATGTGAGACAGGCGAGTATCCACTGTTGGACTGGGCCAGGGTATTGTGGATTATAATATTCTACTCTAAGCATCAAAAACAATGCAGTTTTTATTGATGCCTCACTAAGAAAGGGTGAACTAAGAGAGACAAAAATAAAGTTGATTAACTCCCTTCCCATCAAGTATTACCCCTACTCCTATCGTATGTTCTGGTCAAACCACACTGAATCAGGTCTTCTTCACCATTTTTCCATGGATAAGATTTAATTATATTCTGTAGTCACGTTGCATTTGTAGAAACTTATATGGCTTTCTTCTTCGCCTTCCTCTTCTAATTAATGTGATTCAGTGACTAGGGACCCAGACAACGGAGTCAGACCAGATGGAGTTCAAATTATAGCTCTCTCACCTGCTTTCTGCGTAATCTTAGACACATTACTAATATTTCCTGAGCATCAAGTCCTATTGTATAAAATGCAATAGTGTGATATGTGCCCCAACTCAAAAGTGAAAGAAATGAGGCACGTATAGCACATGGCATTAGGTTACATGTACTTTATATAAATTTATAAATGCGTGTATATATATGTATATGTATGAATTTATATATTTAGATAGGGGTATATATTCCAAGAGAATCAAGTGTCAAGAAGCCATGTCGAAACTAGTTCACGGTTCATCTGAAAGAACTTTGGTTACAAAATGCCTATGGGTCCACTCTTTTTCATGTATTTTTTTTTGAAGGGAAATGATGATCAGAATTATAGTAGCTTCCTGGGGCTGCCATAACAAAGTACTAGAAACTGGGTGGCTTCAAGCACAGAAATTGGTTATTTCATGGTTCTGGAGTCTAGAAGTCCAAAGTTGAGGTGTGAGCAAGGTTGTTTGCTTCTGAGAGCTGTAAGGGAAAGATCTGGACAAGGCCTCCCTCTTTGGCTTCTGGATGGCTGTCTTCTTCTCGTATCTTCACATCATCTTCTCTCTGTGCATGTCTGTCTCTGTCTTTTCCCTTTTTATAAGGACACTGTTGTTTTGGATTAGGATCTATGCTAATGACTTCATTCTAACTTGATTGTATCCTCGAAGACCCCATTTTGTTTCCAGACAGGGTCACATTCACAGGTACTGGGGATTAAGACTTAGAATTCGGAGGGTCACAGTTCAACCCATTATCAGAATGAAGACAGTGAAAATGGGGCTGGAGGCAAAAGAGGGACAGTGGGGTCAGTGCAGGAGCTCTGAGGCCTAAACTCAGAAAGTAGTGGGGCCAGCCTGAATGCCCCCGTCTCACACTGCAGACAGAGGACCGGCTGCCTGGAATTCGTGAAATTGTCTATTTCCCAAATCAGTTCTTACGTTTGAAGGAGTTGAGTCTTTTTGGAAAGTGTGCCTGTGATAAATGAAGATCATTTCTGTGCAATGATATGAAAGTTGCCTAATATGTAAACTTTGAATTAGACATTTCTCTAGGAAGTACAGGGCCCTACTTTGGGGCTTAAATTATGACTTGATGCGATCCAGATTAAGTGTCATTACTTTCATAGAAATCATAATAATGCACATAAAGAAATCACTTTTAATTGACTGTCCAATTGACCTAAATAGAAAGATAGAAAACTTACGTGTTTGCTCTAGAAAAGAAGCTCATTGGGAAGCTAATTGTGAGGCTTCTATACCAGTGTATTTGGTGAGAAACTCAGAAAGATATTTTAATTAAATCACGCTGTTAATATTTCCTCTTATTACTAGATCCGCTCTACTGGTCTGTAATTCTAATAAGGCTTCAGTAAATGTGCTTTTACTGTATGCAGAATGTGTCTAAGGGGATATGGTATTACAGCCCTAGCTGTGCTCACATGTAGACGTCATTCAATAGGGTTAATATTAATTACCATTTGTTGAAGTTTTGTTGCTGACCCAGTTTATATCCTAGGGGCTGATTCCCTTCGGTTAGGTAAGAATGGTCAGCTTTCTGGCTTTGAAATACAAGATATTGGGCTTTTCAGCTTCCTTTCTCTGCCATATTGTTCTGCCACTCCACACTCCACCCTCAAAAAGTCGATCTCCGTAAGTTCACAAAAAAGGAAAGAATTAAGTAAAAAGTGACCTGTGTTTCTCTTACAAGATCACATGTTCAAATGTAGCATCTTGGCTGCCCAAAAGAAAAATAATACCTTTTATGTAATTAAAGCAGGCACAATCCTCTGTTCTGGTTCCATTTATTTCCTCTTTAACAAATGTCAGCATCTTGGCTGAGTAGCTGAGTACCTGAGTCATAATTCCCAATGTTTTATTGCTGTGTTATCTATAGTCTCTCCCATCTTCAGATCAGATACATGATAAACAAGTTCCATGTTGTCTTTCGCTTGTAGCAGGGCCCCAGAATTTCCAGGACCAAGACTGTGCTTTCTGACTGACACTGTACATGGGCATATACCTTTGGCATGTCAGTCTCACCTGTTCCCTGGCCTAGGTCCTTTCCTGTGTATTCAAACCTCAAAATAATATTATCTGGCCACTTTGCCAGCTAAACTTTGTTCTGATCCATGTTTTTCTTTCATTGAGGAATGAGCTATAGATATCGTGATATAGGTAAGAATGAAAAGCAATGTTCCGTAAAATATAAAAATGCCTGAGAGCATCTGGAGAATGTAGGAACAATTCTTTATTCTTATATCAGCATATATTTTACTGAGCATCTACTATTTACAAAACACTATGTGGGATATAAAGAGACATAAAGCATAGTCCTTTCCCTCAAGGAACTGACCAGTAGTAGAGTCTATGGGGCATAAACAACATAACATAAGGCAGAATGGCAGTAAATGTTGTCATTAACATCCATTGTTCTGGAAAAGGGGAGAGGGAATAATAATGCACTGTGATTATAGGGATATCTCCTAAGGTACGTGATATTTGAGCTGAGTTTGAAAAGATGGGTAGGATTTCAATAAATGATAGAGCCCACTAGGCTGAATGCTGTCAGCCTAGGAATGGAGATGTGGAAGTGTTTCAAATACAGAAGAAAAGGCAAGGGATCCGATGAGGAACTGTGCACCTAAATATGCTTTTCAGTATTTCAAAATATTTTCTTTCTTTCTGGAAGCTTCCTTAATTCTTCTGGGCCAGTTAAAAGTCATTCATATGGCACTATTTCTGGATTCTAAAGTTACACAGAGAGACTGGGTTTCTTCATTGGTAAACATGAATGATAATTCATAACTTACAAGGGTTTGAGGAAGATCAAATGAGGAAATATATGTGGAAGGGTTTGGCATCACTGATCCTGCATGTTTCACTTTTTGAGTTCGTAATTATATATTTTGTTTGATTTTTGTCTCTCCCAGTGGATTGGAAATTCGATGAGGAACTGTGTCTTGTTCATCATCTTATCACAGCATACAGTACAATATCTAAAGAAATGTATGTGCTTAACAAGTATTTTTGAATGAATGACAAATCAAAGAATGTGTGGACTTTAAATTCCTATGGAGATGTTCTATGGATAATATTAATGTTGTATTATATCCTTGACTCTTTCCTACTTATGACTGTAAAGCAATTACAAAGCCCTAAGCCTATTGGTGAATCAGTCCTATGGTCTTGGCCTCATTTAGTGCTACTCCCCCATATATCAAGCATTTCTTATTAAAAGTAAAATATGCAGCCAAAACTTGGTGTTGCCCAGAATTTGGAGAAATAAATATTAGAGTTGGCAAAAAACCTTTGGGCCTTCCAGTACAGTCCTAACCTTTACAGTTGAAAAAAGTAAAAATCAGAGACAGAAAGGGACTCGACCAATTCTGACAACTTAATAGCAAAGCCAGGGCTACAACGCTGGTCCCCTGATTCAAGTCCAGTCCTCATTCCAGGACACAATGTTGAATTTTCAACTTCCGTTAAACTAAGCCAGAAAATTTAATGTGCTGTGACTGGTTTTCCTCACAGGGTGTATATAGTTTAAAGGGTAAAGGTTAGCAAATCATGTGCAGTGAGCATCTAAACCATGATCTTCAGGTACTTCCTTTTCTTTCAATACTGTTTCACCATTTTATTGATTCAATTTATTTGATGATTCGATCAATGTCATTATTATTAGGGGTATTCCAAAGGCAGTGAATAGCTTCCTCTATGAACTGGTATGTTATGGAATGCTGTCAAAATGGTCTCATGTAGCCATTTCGTTGCCCGAAAATGTTAGAAGGACAAACTCTAGAGCAACAGACAGCTCTTCGTTGCCTAAAAGCACCCTCTAGGAGTGCCAAAGGCACCTGAGTCTGCTAAGGAATATAGGTGAGAGGAGGCAATTTTCTTTTCCTTAACAACTAATACCAAGGGGATAGACAATTTAAAAAGCAAAAATAAAACAACAAGCCAACAGACAAGTAATGCATATAAAAATTAGCTTATTTGAACAAAAATGATCCAGATTGTAGCAGCAGCATCATCATCATCATCATCTGAGAACTTATCATACACTATGAACTGTTCTGATTCCTTTTTTGTATCCTCCAATTTGTTCCTCTCGGTAGTCCTGGGCTAAAAGCATTTTTGTCCTAATTTTTCAAGTGAGGAAACCAAGACATTCACAGGTTGATTCAATTGCCCAAGTTTACAAAGCTCATAACTGGTGGAAATGATTTTAACTCCGCTTGTCTGATTCTTGAAGCCTATGATATTTTGTTCTCTTGGGATAAAATACAGGTAAGATGGAATCAGTTTTGAGAAATCCTTGAAGGCCAGACTGAATGAAGATTTGGAACAAAAAAATAAAGAAGGTTCTGTAAATTCTTGAGCAGGGAAGTGGATGCTTATGTGGAAAGCGTACAGTTAATTAGACAAGCAAATGCAAGGTAGAATGAGCAGAGCCATGAAGCAGGAAGAACCAATGTGAAGAAGGCTGGGGCTAGAAAAGGAGCAGCAGCATCAGACAGAACACTTCATGTTTCTAGACACAGACGAGAAAGAACTGACAGGACCAGGTGATCAATGGAGTGTGAGATGGAGAAAACTGAGAAAAAAAACCAAACAAATATGACTCACATGGTTCAATACTGAGAACCAAGAATGGCAAACTAGAGAAGGCACGTCTTGGATGGAGAATGGGGGATGGATATATATATATATTTTTTAATTTTTCCGTTGACTGAAAACAGGAATTCATGTAATAGCCGTTTGTGTTACCAGCATTTTGGCCTGTCAAAGCCAGCTGCCATGTTTTGGAGCCTGATGACTTTGAGGTGAACATGAAAAAACAAGACCCTTTTTTGAGGAAGCAGAGATTGTGTTCATACACTATACTAGGGGCTATTTCCTCTTGGCCAGCTGGGTGTTATACACACAAGTAAATGCCACCTACAGGGTGAGTCAAAAAGGTTGTTGCCATGGGGCCCCTGGTGGCTCAGTTTTTTAAACAGCCAACTCTTGATCTAGGCTCAGGTCATGATTTCACAGTTCGTGGGATTGAGCCCTGCATTGGGCTCTGTACTGGCAGTGCAGAGCCTGCTTGAGACTCTCTCTCCCCCTCCTCTCTGCTTCTCCCGGGTACATGTGCGCGCGCTCTCTCTCTCTCTCTCTCTCTCTCTCAAAATAAACCTAAAAAAAAAAGAAGGTTGTTCCCAAATTGACCTTCACCCCCAAAGTTCTCCCTCACCAGTAATGCTAGGCTTTCCAATATTTAAGTGCCTTCCAGTATTCAATGAACTTTGACTCTGTCTGGTTTATACTCATATGGCTGGGGCAAACCGAAACACACAAAGATCAAACACACAAAATCAAACATACACAGAGGCTTGCAGACAGTACAGAGGAGATCAGGCATAATGTTCCCCAGAGAAACCGAAAGTCACAGAAGCAATGGAAGGTTAGGTCCAGAAAAATAGTGATGAATATATCTAACAGAAGGTCACCAAAGAGGCAAAATGAGTTTGTACATAGGAAAAACATCAGAAGAAAATAGAACCAAGAGTAAGTCACAAGTAGTTCAGGGCTAAAGCTGTGTTAAAAATGCAAAAGTTCTGGGCATTTACTTTTACATTGTGATGCCTGCATTGTGAAATGACTTGGATTGAATGACCTAGAAAACATACAGAACTACATACAATAAGACATTTTCTCCAAATGACCTCAGTTACCCACATGAGAATCCTCATTACCCAGATACTAGATAACTTAGTTTACATATAATTTTAATATTTTTAGATGGGATGGGCTCAAATTTATTCAGGATCTCATGTTTCTTTTAAACACTTTAAGCAATTTTCAAGTACATTGGAAAGAAAATGAAACAAATGGGGATGTATTCACTTGTAACTATAAAGAATGTAATGTGCCCATGGAAGAAAACACTAACCAAGATGTTCAAACAGATTAGGTGTCATTTAGGCTCAAGCAGATAGATAAAGGATAGCTTACAGTAAAGTACAGTATGTGAGCTGCAAGGCAGAAGACAGCATATGCTGTATTACTGGCACCAAGCACAGTACTTGGAATATAGTAGGACCTCATTAAATATTTGTTGAATGAATGAGAAAAAGACATTATTCCAATGAAAAGTAGTATTCAGTGTAGCCAAAGAAAAGTCTGAGGTTCATCTGATTCTTTTCTCATCTGTTCCACAAATCACAGTTCAAACACTTGCTCTGGATTGGAAGTGAAGTTATAGAAAAGTATCATGCAAACAGAAGAGAAAACAACAACAACAACAACCGCAACCCGGGATAGCAATACTTACATTGAACAAAATAGACTTTAAAACAAAGATTAACAAGAGACACAGAAAGATATTACATCATCATAAATGGAACAATCCAGTTAGAAGATTTAACAGTTGTAAATATTTATGCACCCAACATGAAAGTACCCAAATACGTAAAGCAGCTAAAATGAATCATGAGGGAAGTAATTGATAGTAATACAATAATAGTAGGGGATGTTAACACCCTACTTACGTCAATAGATCTTCTAATCAGAATCAACAAGGGAAAATGTCTTTGAATGACACATTGGACCAGATGGATCTAACAGATATATTCAAAACAGTCCATCCTAAAACAGCAGAGTACACATTATTTTCAAGTGCACATGGAACATTCTCCAGAAGAGATCACATATTAGGCTACAAAACAAGTCTCAACAAATTCAAAAAGACTAAAGTCATTCCATGCATCTTTTCTGGCCACAATGCTATAAAATTAGAAATCAACGCCAAGAAAAAAATCTGGAAAAGAACAGAAATACATGGAGGTTAACCAACCTACTACTAAACAAGGGATGGGTCAACCAAGAAATCAAACAGCAAATAAAAAAATACATGGCGACAAATGAAAATGATAACACAACAGTCTAAAAATCTTTGGGATGTAGCAAAAGTTCTAAGAGGGAAGTTTATGTAATACAGGTCTACCTCAAGAAGCAAGAAAAATCTCAAATAACCTAACATTATGCCTAAAGGAAGTAGAGGAAAAAAAAACAAACAAAACCCAAAACCAGTAGAAGGAAGAAAATAATAATTATTAGAGCATAAATAAACAAAACAGAAACAAACAACAAAAACAATAGAACAGATCATCGAAACCAAGAGCTGGTTTGAAAAAATCAACAACATTGATAAACTCTTAGCCGGTCTCATCAAAAAAAGAAAAAAAAAACGACTCAAAGAAAATCAGAAATGAAAGAGGAGAAATAATGAACACCATAGAAACAAAAAGGCTTATGAGAGAATATTATGAAAACTTATATGCCTAAAAAATTGGACAACTTAGAAGAAATGGAGGCATGTAACTTCCCAAAATTGAGTCAGGAATCAAAAAACTCCCAACAAACAAAAGTCCAGTACCACAGGTGAATTCTACCAAACATTTAAAGAAGAGTTAATACCTATTCTCAAACTATTCCATAAAATAGAAGAGGAAGGAAAGCTTCCAAATTCATTCCATGAGACCAGTATTACGGATACCAAAATTGGATAAAGACGCTACAAAGAAGAGAATTACAGGCTAATATTTCTGATGAACTGAGACTAATATCTCTGATGAACTTAGACACCAAAATCCTCAACAAAATATTAGCAAACTGAATCCAACAATACCTTAAAAAATTCATTCACCCTGATCAAGTGGGATTTATTCCTTGGATGCAAGAGTGGTACGATATTTGCAAATCAATCAACCCGATACATTACATCAACAAGAGAAAGGATAAATACCATATGATTATTTCAGTAGATGCAGAGAGAGCATTTGACAAAGTACAACATTCATGATAAAAACCCTTAACAAAGTAGGTTTAGAGGGTACATACTCCAAAATAATAAAGACCATATAGGAAAAATCCATAGCTAACATGGTACCCAATGGTGAAAAACTGAGAGCTTTCCCCCCTAAACCAGGAACAAAATAACATAGTACTGTAAGTCCTAGCCAAAGCAATCAAATAAAAATAAATACATAAAAGGCATTTGAATTGGTAAGAAAGAAGTATAACTTTCACTATCTGCAGATGACATGATACCTTATATAGAAAACCCTCCAGACCCTACCAAAAAACTACTAGAACTGATAAATGAGCTTAGTAAGGTCACAGAATACAAAATCAATACACAGAAACTTGTTGCATTTCTATACATTAATAATGAAGTAGCAGAAAGAGAAATTAAGAAAACAGTCCCATTTACAGTTGCTCCAAAAAGAAGAAAATACCTACAAATAAACTTAACCAAAAAGGTGAAATACTTGTACTCTGAAAACTAGAAAACACTGATGAAAAAAATTGATGATGACACAAATGGAAAGCTATTCCATGCTCATGGATTAGAAGAACAAATATAGTTCAAGTGTCCATAACACCCAAAGCAATCTACAGATTTAATGCAATCCTTATCAAAATACCAACAGATAGCTAAAAACATCCTGACAAAGAACAAAACTGGAAGTATCACAACCCCAGATTTGAAGATACATTATAAAGCTGTAGCAATCCAAACAGTGTGGTATTGGCAGAAAAATAGACAGGTAGATCAATAGAACAGAACAGAGAGCCCTGAAATAAACCCATGATTGTATGGTCAATTAATCTTCAATGAAGTAGGCAAGAATACGTAATGGGAAAAAGACAGTCTCTTCAACAATTGGTGTGAAAACTGGTCAGCTACATGCAAAAGAATGAAACTGATCACTTTCTCTCACCATGCAAAAAATAAATTCAAAATGGATTAAAGAGCTAAATGTGAGACCTGAAACCATACAAATTCTAGAAGAGAGCACAGGCAGTAATTTCTCTGACATCAGCCTTGGCAACATTTTTCTAGATGTCTCCTGAAGCAAGGGGGAAAAAAAAGCAAAAATAAACTATTGGGACCACATCAAAATAAAATCTTTTACACAACAAAGGAAACAATCAACAAACTAAAGGACAACCTAGGGAATGGGAGACTTTTGCAAATGGTATATCTGATTAAGGGTTGGTATCCAAAATCTATAGAGAACGTATACAACTAAACCCCCAAAAAACAAATAATCCAATTAAAAATGGGCATGAAGAGACATTTCTCCAAAGAAGATATCCAGGTGACCAACAGACACATGAGAAGATGTTCGACATCACACATCATCAGGGAAATGCAAATCAAAACCCCAGTGAGATATCACCACACACCCTTCAAAATGGCTAAAATCAGAAACACAGAAAACAAGTGCGCTGGCGAGGATGTGGAGAAAAATGAAGCCATGGGCACTGTTGGTGGGAATGCAAAATGGTGCAGCCACTGTGGAAAAGAGTATGGAGGTTCCTCAAAAAATTAAATATCGAATTACTATATGATCCAACAATTTTGCTACTGTGTATTTTCCCAAAGAATATGAAAACACTACTTTGAAAAGGTACATGCATCTCTTATGTTTCTTGCAGCATTATTTATAATAGCCAATTTATGGAAGTAGCCCAAGTGTCCATCGATAGATGAATGGATAAAGAAGAGGTGGAATATACATACAATGGGATATTACTCAGTCATAAAAAAGAATGAAATCTGGCCACTCACAACAACATGGAGAGAAGTAGAGGATATAAAGCTAAGTGAAACAAGTCAGTCAGAGAAAGACAAATACCATATGATTTCACTCATGTGGTATTTAAGAAACAAAGAAAAAAAGAGACAAACAAAAAACCCCCAGACTCTTAAATATAAGAACAAACTGGTGGTTACCAGAGGGGAGATGGGTAGGAAGGATGAGTGAAATGGGTGAAGAGAATTAAGACAACGCTTATGGTGATGAGCACTGAGTAATGTATAGAATTGTTAAATCACTATATTGTACACACGCAGTTATATAACACTGTATGTTAATGATACTGGAATTTTAAAAAAAGAATTGGCACGTCAGGTAAAATTTACAGCGAAAATGAACAAAATACATTAAAAATAATAAATAAAAAATTCAAACAGCTGCTCTGTGCCAGAAACAACAGTAGGTACGTGATTATCATATACTATCTTCATGGAGTTTCTATGATAATGCAAGACACATAAAAATAAATTAGCAAAATGGAATAATAATAATATTTATAAGAATTGGAAAAAATAAATAGGATGCTAATAACAGAGAATACCAGGAAACCTACTTAATTAGTGGGGTCAGAAAAGGGCCACTCTTAGAAAGTAGCATTTACCTTGAAACCTGAAATAGGAGAATGAACCAGTAATGTGGAGAAATAAAGTTAGATATTTCCAAGCAGTTGAAATAGTATAAAAACCCGAGGAGCTGGAAATAGCTTGATATGATAAAGGAGCAGACAGAAATCCTTTTGTAGGTAACTTGTTTTTCTGTCTTCAACCTTTTCTCTTCGGGTCCTAAAGTTTACTCAAATATTATTTGATTACATAGGTATTCTTTTCAAATGTTTATTCATTGTTTTGAGTTTTCAGACACTTAGTCACTGAGAGTCGTTCCAATAAAATTGTTTTTTTTTATTATTTTCATCATTTCCTCCCTTCCATAATCTCAGTTCTCTATTTTGAGTATCTCACATTTTTTTATAAAAAGGAAAGTGTCACGTTTATTCTTACCATTCAGAGGTGACCGTTGTTAACGTGTTGACATTTATCCCTGTCGTCGCTTAGACATATATTATGAATACTTTGAGTATTTTTCTTCAAGTAGCTTGGAATTTCTGCATCTATTTTCTGTGCCCTTAATTATTCTCATATTTTTCTTCACTTCTTTTGGCGCTGGGTTCAGAAATGATATTAACTGTGATAGCTTATCATAAACTGTGCATTCAGTGGTGATCTCCTATTATGTATTTCATTTACAGATTTATTTTTTTTATTTTTTACAATGCCATTTTAATTATTACTCTGTTATCATAGTAAAAAACATTTACCATGAGACCTACCACCTTAACGAATTGTTGTATAGTCACAGTGTCATACAGCAGAACTCTAAAATGTATTCATCTTCTATAACTAAAACTTTATACTCCTTGAATAGCAACACCCATTTCCCCCTTCCCCTGGCCCCTGGAATTGCCATTCTATTATTTGCTTCAAGGAATTTGACTGCTTGAGATCTCTCTTGTAAATGGACTCATGAAGTATTTTTCCTTCTTTGACTGAGTTAGTTCACTTAGCATAATGTACTCCAGGTTGATTCATATTGTCACATAGGACAAGATTTCCTTTTTTTCTCTTTCTTTTTAAAAAATGTTTATTTACTTATTTTGAGGGTGGGAGGGGCAGAGAGAACAGGAAAGAGAGAATTCCAAGCAGGTTCCACACTCAGCGCGGAGCCCGACGCATGGCTAGATCCCACGAATTGTGAGATCATGACCTGAGTGGAAATCAAGAGTCAGATGTTTAACCGACTGAGCCACCCAGGCGCCCCTCTCTTTCTTTGAACACTTCTCTTCACGTTGCTTCTGTGACACTACACTCCTCTGTTCTCTCTCCTGTTTGACTGTTTCTTCTTGGTGTTCTTTGCTACCTCTTTCTTTATTTGAGCTCGGGATGTTGCAGAACTCAACATCTTCCCTCCGTGTAAACCCTCTCCTTAGGTAATCTCACTCGGCCCTTGACGGCTTTAAATCTCATCTATGTGCTAATGGCAATTATACGTCTAGTTTGCACTGGCCTCCTTGCTGTTCCTCAAACACATCAGGCACATTCCTGCTCCAAGACTACATTTTCTCTTTCCTTTGCCTAGAATGTTCTTGGAAACAATTTTTTTTTTTAATTTCACACCAAAAGCAAAGGCAACAAAAGCAAAAATAGGCAAGTGGGACCGCATCAAACTAAAAAACTTCTGCACAGCAAAGGAAACCATCGACAAAATGAAAAGGCAACCTGCAGAAGGGGAAAACCATATATTTTTTTAAGTTTATTTTTTTAGTAATCTCTACACCCAACTTGGGGCTCAACCTCATGACTCCTGAGATCAAGAATCACATGTTCTTCCAACTGAGCCAGCCAGGTGCCCCAGAAAACCATATTTTTGAAAAGGATTGATATCCAACATATATATGGAACACATACAACCCAATAGCAAAAAATCAAATAATTTGATTTAAAAATGGGCCAAGGACCTGAATAAACATTTCTTCAAAGAAAACACCCACATGGCCAACAATAATATAAAAATGTCCTCAGGGCACCTGGGTGGCTCAGTCAGATAAGCATCCGACTTCAGCTCAGGTCATGATCTCATGGTTCATGAGTTGGAGCTTGGAGCCTGGAGCCTGCTTCACATTCTGTGTCTCTGTCTCTCTCTGCCCCTTCCCTGCTCACACACTCAGTCTCTGTCTCTCTCTCTCTCTCTCTCTCTCTCTTGCTCTCGCTCTCGCTCTCACTCTCGCTCTCTCATATAAATAAACATTAAAAAATTAAAAATATATATATTTTTAAAATGTCCTCAACATCAGTAATCATCAGAGAAATGCAAATAAGAACCACAATGAGATATTATTTCACACTTATCAGGATTGGTATTCTTAAAAAGACAAGAAATAGTAAGTGTTGGCCAGGCTATGGAGAAAAGGGGACCCTTGTACACGATGTAAGAAAATGTAAATTGGTACAGCCACAATGGAAAACAGCATGGAGGTTCCTCAGAAAATTAAAAATAGAACTATATAATTCAGCAATCCCACTTCCGAGTATATATCCAAAAGAAATGAAATCAGTGTATCAAGGAGATACCTGCACTCCCATGTTCATGCAGCATTACTTAAAATAACCAAAATATGGAAACATCCTAAATAAATATATGTGATGAATGAAGAAATAAAGGAAATGGATTATATACATATAGTGGAATATTATCCAGTCATAACAAAGAAAGAAATCCTGCCATTTGCCACAACATGGATGAACCTGGGGGAGGTATTATGTTAAGTGAAATATGCTAGACACAGAAAGATAAATATTTTTTTGATTTCACCTACATGCCGACTCTAAAAAAGTTCAACTCAGAACCAGAGTAGAAGGTGGTTGCCAGGAACTGGGGGGGTGAGGGAAATGGTGTGATATTGGTCACAATGGGTAAACTTTTAGTTGTAAGGTGAATAAGCTCTAGGATCTAATATGAGGCACAGAGACCGTAGTTAATACTATATTGTATACTTGAGATTTGCTAAGAGACCAGATCTTAAATATTCTCACCACCAAAAGAAATGGTAACTACGTGAGGTCATGAATGTGTTCATTGGCTTGATTATGTTCATCATTTCACAATGTATAGACGTGTCAACTCATCGCATTGTATACTTTTAATACATGTAATTTTCATTTGCTAATTATACCTTAGTCATGCCGGAAAGAATAAAATGAAGATGGCCACGTGAAGACATAGAGACACACGAGGAGAACATCATGATGATGAAGGCAACCGCAGAAGTTTGCTGGCGAACCAACAAAAGCTAGATGAGGCAAAAACAAAAACAAAAACAAAAAACGAAAAACGAACATTCCCCTAGAGGTTTCACAGGGAGCAAGACTCTACTGACAACTTCATTTCAGAGTTCTGGCCTCCAGAACTCTAAGACAATGTATTTCTGTTGTTTAAGCCACCAAGTTTGTGATGTTTCGTTATAGCAGCCCCGGGAAGTGAATACGCACTCTTGGCAGAGCTTACTGAGAAACAGCTGAACAGGTTCTGTAACTTCCAGTGTTTTATGCTTATGTGAGCATAAGACTACAGAAAAAGATGCAAAATGCTGGAAAGCATGCATCAGCAGCCTTATGGAGTTTTTCCCTGTTGGAGAAGGGAAAGGAGAACTTCCTCACTCAGGAGATATGGGAAGGGTTCCAAGAAATTCACTCAGAGATTGGAGGTGTGTGCGGTGAGGAAGAGAAGCATTTAATTACCTTGTTAGATTTCTCTTTATGCTGGTGATTCTTCGAGTGTGATCCCTGGACTATCATCATCATCATCATCATCACCCCTTGAGAAATTGTTAGTCATGTGAATTACCGGGCCCCACTCCAGACCTACTGAATCAGAAACCCTTGAAGTAGGTCCTTGCCGTGTGTGTTTTAACAAGCACTCCGGGTGATTTTAAAGAACACCAAAGTCTGCACACTGCTGATTTATGTGGTGGACGTGCTGGTTTGCCCCCTGTGCCTATTTCAGTGGAGAAAAGAGAATTGGAGAGAAATTGCTGGGTGGCCAGGGGGCAGCAACAATAAAGCAGGTAGCCTCCAGGTCGCGCATAATAAGGATGCATTATTTTCTCATGGATCAAGTGGACACCGTAGAAGATTTTGAGCCATACTCCTGTTACTATAGCCAGAAGGTCTGGATGCAGGATGAGGGCAAGTCTAGCAGCAATGTTCTGTGGGATGTTCCCCTGAGTATGAAGAATGATGGGGAGGCGAGGGCAGTGTTGAAAGGTCTGGCTGGTGTGAATTGACCATAAATGTTCACTTAAATCTGAGTTCAGAGCTCTTGTATGGCATCCTTTAAAATATCTTCTCTCCTAGAAAATAGGTTAACTTAACCCCAGGGCTCGCTGGTCCTCACTCTGGAAATTGGTGGGCTAAACAGGCTGGGAGTCATTTCGGTGTAGGGAAGACAGATTTTGGATGTAAATAATGTGAGAATGTTAAATCGCAATTTTTGTTAAAACCTGTCTTGCCTTGACTACCACAGCGTTCTTTTCTTTTTGTTTTTGAGACGAGAGAAACATGTTATGATGTGTATATTCAGAAGCCACACACAGATAAATGACATTTGTCAGTTTATAACCAAAGCTGAAATACGAGATGCAGGAAGTAGTTCTTGAATGGTTATATGTTGACAAGATCAGAAAACCAGCAATTTAGAAACCAAATTCTAGACAATGGTGGGCCTGGATTAGAAAGGATTGGATTGGATTGGATTCTAAAATGGTGGGGCCTTTTGGGTGTGGGGATGGGTGAAACAGGTGATTGAGATTAAAGAGTACATTTATCATGATGGACACTGAGTAATAATGCACATGATTGTTGAGTTACCATATTGTATACCTGAAGCTGTCACTGTGTTAACTATACTGGAATTAAAATTAAAAACTAAAAAAAATAAAATAAAATGGTGGGCCTTTAGATAGAAACCATTCACATAGGTGATAAATAATAGGCCGCAGGCTAAATAGATAGAAAATTAGTTTCGCGGGCTTAAACATGTAGAGTCTAAAAGAGTCATCGAAACCACGTCAATACATAATGCAAGAATATCGTCTCCCATTTCTCTGCAAGTGTTCAACCAGCCATTAGTTGAATGTTTCCAGTGACAAGGGACTCACTGCTTCCTGAAGCAGACTATACCACTTTTGAATAATGGCATTGCTCTGAATGTCCGCCCTCATATTGTACTGATCTTTGCTTGCCTGTAACTTCTGTTGGCATATTGGTGGAGAATTGGGAGAATAAATACTGACTAAATTGAACAGAAATTGGTCTTGAACTAGCCCTCTTGGGCCACACATTTTTCAATTATCCACATTTAGGACATTAGTCATAATGAATGTTATATTGAAATATGCATTTGTTAATGTCTTAAGTAGGGCAGAATAAGTTACCTAGGAGACTGAACTTACCCATGTACCTACAAGATTAAATAAAACATAGAAATGAAATATTTTTGTCATAGTAAAGTACTACACAAATGTAATGGGTATTGTCACAGCAATGACACTATCCATCCCTGGCATGAAAATTTTACCAGGACAAACAGTAGAGAAGGATTAATGTCGCTGTACAAGTGAAAAGAAAATGTCCCCAGCGCCACTTTTTTGGGTAGATAGTCCCGTTTCATTTCTGTTTTGTTCCTGGCTCTACTTAGGATGTACCCAGCTAAATCACAAAAGAAGGGAAGGAATCAAGACAATTATGTAGATACAGGAACGAATAGGAGTTGGCACCTGTGCTAGGAATTCAAGGTAGGCAGTTGGTTTGGATTAGGTGAGTATTGAGTGAGTGAAGCCACTGCTACAACACTTGTTGCAAAAAGAATTTGAGGAAAGAAACTTAGATGTTACCAAGTGGTATTGCTAATGAATTGAGCCACTTGATGACTTGAATATTTATCCTTAAGGAACCCAACACGTAGATATCTGACCAGGCTAGGAGGCCCTCTCATCCAAACTACTTTTCCCACAAAGGATAACACGTTAATGCATGAACTTGAATTAGTCTATTAATGTTGGAATGCTGGGAAGATGATTCTCCACTAGCTGGGGAAGAGAAACACACTAGCTATTGAAGACAGTCACAAGGATCTTTTCAATGCCGGGGTCCTACTTACATTTACATGTTTGCACACCTGTGCTTATATAACTTCATACCTTCTCATAGGGGGCTTCATCGAGTTCTACTCAGTGACCCGAACCACTAACTTAGCTGCCTTCAGGTTGTGACAGCCTCTAAGGATCTTCTCTTGTTGAAACTGAAAATGTTTTCGTATAAAATATGGTAGCAAGGGAAAGAGGAAAGCCAGTTGAGACCAAACCTTAAAGACCTAGTAAGTGTGTCCAATAGGAAAAGCTATCATAATAGACCTGGGAAGTGTGTCCAATAGGACAAGCTATCATAATAGAGGCATCAGAGTGACCAATAAAAACCACATTATCTCCATGGGAGAAGCTGTGAAAGGGGTGGAGGAAAAGAAAAAGATGGGAAGTACAAATGTGGTAGTTCTCTCCCCAAGGCAGTTTGCTCGGCTGGGAAGAGGGGGAATAAAATCTTTCCCCTAAATATGTCTTTCTGAGTATTAACAAGTCAGTACTTTCCATGACATATATAAGCTACTAGATTTTATTTCATCCCACATAATCAAGTAAGCAAAAGGTTTTACTGTCTTGTGCATAATGAATAAATCCTACATTTTCCACTAAGTATTACTCATAAGCAAAATATGTGGAATTAAAATACGAACAATTTAGAAAGATTATACGTTCCTATGACACTACTGTTTAGTTAGTCATATAAGTTAAAAACGATTTATTTGTAGCAGAAGGGTAGGAAGCCACCATGGCACTTATCAGAGAGAAAATGGAGTTCCTTTGTGTCCCCCACCCAACCCAGGGGATTGGGGAGGCACAAATTCAAGCTAGCCTTTTGGCCTTCAAGGTTTCATTTGGTGAGGAGATTCTCTCCAAGGTTGTCTACTTCAAAAACAAAGAGTAAGGATAGTCTAAGAAGGGTCCTTGAGGGAAAGTTCAAAATACACAAAGTGACCCAGTTACAAACAGCGAGTTTAGAGGTGCAGAATCAGTATTATTAAAGATAAATCATGCCTTGTTTCCAGACCTAAGTGGGTCAAGATCAGAATGGGAACAGGTTGGGAGCAGGTGGGAGCAAAGAGGGGCTGTTTTTTCATAGACTATGGATCACATCTATTGGTCTATGGTGAATGCTGCTTGAAGTGAGCTGGGTTAAAAGAACAATCTAGAAAGAAATACATGGGCATGCGGCTTTCCAAACTTAGCAAAGACTAGAACACAGACCCAATTCCTAGTGCAAAGCATTCTCCTCCAAGCCATTTGTAAACACATTTATAGAAATACTCAATGTAGATTAGATGAGACAGCAATAGATTCCAGGAAGGTTCGTTTGTCCGTCCTTCCTTCCTTCCTTCCTTCCTTCCTTCCTTCCTTCCTTCCTTTTTTCTCTTCTTTTCTCTTCTTTCCTTTTCCTTTCCTTTCTTCTTTCTTTTCTTTTCTTTTCTTTTCTTTTCTTTTCTTTGCTTTTCTTTTCTTTTCTTTTCTTTTCTTTTCTTTTCTTTTCTTTTCTTTGCAACTCAGGATAAGAAAATTACAGCTGGATCGACTCACTGATGTAGTTGATAACTTTAGCCCCTGCCCCATTTTGCATGTACAGCGCTGGGCTTTTTATTACGTACAGGTCTACGGTCTCATTCTGAAGACTGGTCAGACTTTTCATATGAATGTTTCAGAGACTCACTTGGAAATCTGATTCATCCCTACATTAGCTACACTTAGAAATGAAATTCTTTTGGGGTTTTCTTGGTGTTTATGAGAGGCCTTGAATATTGCACGTTTGAAAACACATTCGAAGTTTTGCTGAGAGTCAGGAGATGGATGCACACCAGGGAAAGTGGCTTTTTGGTAGAAAAGCTCTATGTTGATGATAGGCGTCAATGACAATTTGTACCTTGACATAAAATTTAAGCTGACTGGATGTTCCGAGTTAAGAACTCAATCAACATTTCCTCCATTTCTTGAGGTGAAATGCTTTTTTGGTATACAATTTACTCTTGTTTTCTATGGAACTTAAGAGATAGAATATGGGTCTGATCAGTCTGCTCTTCAACGTTTAAGGGCTAAGACTGTTCTATCCAAGCCTTAATTTTAAGATAGGCCATTAAAGCTGTAAATGCAATGAACACAAGACTCCATTATTTGGGCATTTTCTTTAGCTGTGCCTTTGTTGGAGTATCGAGAGCAGCGCTGAGCCATTACTGACTATTGCTTTCCTTCCATTGATCTGAGTGCTATTATGATTAGAAAAAAAATTACAGTGTTAGGCAGAAAAAAACATCTATTTAACTGCTGACCCTAGCATCACATAGTGGTAGAAAGAGCTTATTTTAAGCATTTGTTGGTAATAAAAAGAAAAGCAAAAGGTAAATAATGGGAGGCTGATAAGTAATTTGGGGGGTCTGCCTTCTTTCTTGTTGAAGACAAGGAGCATGGCTCTTTCATCAGCTGCTAGCTTAGCAGTTGGCAAACAGTGATTCCTAAAAACATGCCCCCTGGAAGCGTGAATGAATGAACGGAATGCCGCGCGTGTCTCTCCTCCTGCATCTTGTGTTTTGATTGTTTGCCGTCTTGGGGTCTGTGGGGGTTCTTAGCAAGTGTCATGGCATTCTGAGTTCTGAGACATCCCTAGCCCATTCCCTGTCACTTGCTTCAAAGAGAGATAGGGAGGGGCGCCTGGGTGGCCTAGGTGGATCGGTAGGAGAAGCGTCCGACTTCGCCTCAGGTCATGATCTCACAGTTCGTGAGTTCGAGCCCCGCGTCGACTCTGTGCTGACAGCTCAGAGCCTGGAACCTGCATCAGATTCTGTGTCTCCTTCTATCTCTGTCCCTCCGCCACTTGTGCTCTGTCTCTGTCTGTCTCTCAAAAATAAATAAATGTAAAAAATAAAAATAAAATAAAAAAACCAGAGATCGGTAGGCATTTGAGGAGTCCACTGAAGATTTAAAGAACCCACCGAGGTTCAACCCCATAGCATCACCTAAGGTGCATTATTAGCATTCAGTGTCTACAGTATGCTTAATAAAGTTCAGTTGACTCTGTCAGACTGCAGGTTTACTCAGAAGTCATAGGAGCAAGATGTAAGCTTTTGAAGGCCAGCTCACGAGACTATTTCATTTAGTAAGTAGCCCTCACTTCTCAAAATGTTTTCATACATTTGGGTAGATTTACTTCAGAAACTCATAAACTAGAGGGCATGTCTCGACCTATGCCACCATACATGTCCTCGGATTCCGGAGAAGTTACACGTTTGCAAATAGTCTGATTTCCTGGTTCCAAGTTCACAGAAACTCTGAAGCCCAGTTCTTTGATTTTTTTTTTTTTTTTAGGTAAGCTGTTTTGTGCCGCAAGATAGTGTGTTTTCTGCCACAGCAACGTGTTTTCTAGATGGATTTGAAACCTTCAGGTATCATCAGGATCCGTATCAATTCTAAGGTCTTTAAGTGTGTTCAAATTGCCCAATTTTCATACAATTTATTCAAAGCCAAGGGACACAGTCCTTAGAGCAAATCTAGCTGTTCCCACTGCTTTGGGACTGGGCACTTCAGCACTGTCAATTCTAGTCCATGACAGCTCTGACCCTTAGCACCCAAACGCCTTGGCTTTTGATCTTCACCCTCTCCCTTAATTCAGAGTCTGTGCATCGCTCTGGCTGAGGTGACAGTCAGCCTTTTGGTTGCTGAGATCAGCTCTGAAGTGAATTCTACAGGGTCTGTTACCCCAATCCTTAAAGGTTGGCACTGGTCAGTACACAGGGAAGGAAGGGCATGGCGTGCAGTCCACACGTGGAAAGATACTCAGAACATCTGTGAACTCTAGCTTTGGACCTTTCAACTTGACGCTCTTGAGCCGCTAAAAGCCCTAAGCTGCTTCTTCCCTGAAACTTCATATAGCACAGTTCCTTTACCCTGAAAATGGTGTCGAAACGGAACACGGCAGAATTGCAAGATCAGCAGTTATTAGGGCAAAAGTCACAATTACCATCAAGTCCTTTACAGGCCTTGCTACATTAATCCCCAGCAGTGAGGGAAGTCTGGTTTCTGAATGGTCATTGGACTACCCTTTCCATATTATTTCTGACTTTTTTAACTCTCGGTCAGGTCATTTAGGTCTTTTTTTTTTTTAATTTTTAAAATAATCTTCAAGTAGTTTTTCAAATATCTCCTCTGGTGTCAACAGAATTCCAAGAGTTTTTCATTACTCATAATTGACAAAATGTTGCCTGTAGATAGTAGTGGAATTCATTCCAGGACTTGTGATCACTCCTGGCAATCATCACTAAATTCGTTTTCCCACCTTCCCACAAGCAGCTAAATGTAACTGAAGAAAAAACACAACTACACAGATTGATCTCGCAGCCAGGACCCCCAAGTGGGCCCTCCCTGTGTCCAAAAATCCTACTGCATTTTTTCTGGTCCTTTTATGCTTACGCTTCTCTTCCTCGGTTATTATTTTGCACCTTATCCATTCTTTTTTTTCTCATCCATTCATTCAACAAATATTTTTATGAGCACCTATTATCTTCCTGACACTATTTCCCCCTCCATCTAACAGTGCATGGGTCGAAGGTATACCATGTTTTGATTTAAACACCTACATAATGCAAAATGATTACCACTGTAGTGTTAGCTAACATCTCCATCACGTCATATAATTACCATTTCTTTAAAAAAAATTTTTTTTATTTGAGTATAGTTGGTGCACAATGTTACATTAGGTTCAGGAGCACAACATAGCGATCGGACACCACCCGACGCTGTCCCGACATCATTAGCTATATTCCTTATGCTCTGCCTTTTATTCCCATGACTTACTCATTTCGTAAATGGAAGCTTGTAGCTCCCTCTCCCCATCACCTATTTTGCCCATCCCCCCACCCCCTCCCTTCTGGCAGCCATCAGTTCTCTCTATTTCATAGGTCTGATTCTGCTTTCCGTTTGTTTACTCATTTGGGTCTTTTTAGATTCTACATTAGTGAAATTATATGGTATTGGTCTTTCTCAGCCTGATTTATTTCACTTAGCCTAATACCCCCTAGGTCCATCCATGTTGTCGCAAATGGCGCAATCTCACCCTTTTTATTGTTGAGTGATATTCCGTTGTATATATACCACATCTTCCTTGTCCATCCATCTATTGATGGACCCTTGGGTTGCTTCTAGACCTTGGCTGTTGTGAGCAATGCTGCAATAACATAGCAGTGCACATATCTTTTCAAATGAGCATTTTCAGTTTCTTTGGGTAAATACCCAGTGGTGGAATGATTGGACCACACAGTTATTTCTATGTTTTTATTTTTTGAGGAACCCTCATGCTGTTTTCCACACTGACTATACCAATTTACCGGTTCTTTTTTTGTGGTGAGAACATTGAAGATCTTACACCACTCACCAAAATTAACTTGAAATGGATTAAAGACTTGAATGTAAGACCCGATACCAAATAACTCTTAGAAGAAAACATAAGGGGAACAGCTCCTTGGCCTTAGTCTTGGCAATGGCTTTTTTGGATATGGCGCCAACAGCACGAGCAGCCAAAGCAAAAACTAATAAGTGGGACTACATCAAACTAAAAAGCTTTTCACGGCAAAAGAAGCAGCGGGTCTTTCTCCTGCATTATCAGCTATTCACCTGTTGCACATTCCTATTATGCAAAGGTGTTGGAATGGATCCCCTCTTCAGACACAAAGTAAACAACAAAACTCCCTCAATGTCACACGCTCCTCAACTCAGTACCTACTTCTCTACCCCTTTTTACAGACAAATGCACTGTTCAGTCTTCAGACCCTTTCTCATTCACCCTCTCAGTAGGCTTGATACAGTTGATCACCCATATTCCTTGAGACACTTTCTTCTGTTTTCCGGGAAACCATTGTCTTGCCTCTGCTTTTACCTCTCTGGCTACTGCCTTGCAGATTCCTCTCATGATTTTCTTTATTGCCTTCACTTCTAACCATAAGAGTGTCCTTGGCCTTTGGAAACCCCTTCTCTATCAACAGTACTCCCCAGGCGGCTACATCCATTCTACCGATTCCTCAGGCAAAAAGAAACATTGCATTATCTCTGATCCACCTCATTCTCTCACTCTCACATCCAATCCATCAGCAAATCCTGTTAGTATTTTCCTGAAAATATACTCAGAACCTATTTCTGACCTCCTTCACTATCCCACAGCCCCAGCCTCCATCACCTGAATGAATGCACTAGCTCTCTGGTTTCCCTCATTTTATTCTTCCCCAAGTCAGGCTGTTCTCCACACATCATCCAGAGTGATCCTTTTAAAATAGGAATCAAATCGGGATGCCTGAGTGGCTCAGTCAGTTAAGCGTCTGAGTTCAGCTCGGGTCATGATCTCGAGGTGCATGAGTTCGAGCCCCGTGTCGGGCTCTGTGCTGACATCTCAGAACCTGGAGCCTGCTTCAGAATCTGTGTCTCCCTCTCTCTCTCTGCCACACCCCGGCTTGCTCTCTCTCTCTCTCTCTCTCTCAAAAATCAACATTAAAAAATTTTTAAATATGAATCAAATCATATCCTCTAAACAAAAACTATCCAGTGAATTCCCATCTTATTCAGGTAGGGCCAATAATTATACCATATTCTACAAGATGCTGCGTGAGATTTCTTCCTGCCTTTCTTACCTCCTTTGTTCTCTCTTCCTCTGCTTTACTCTGGTCCAAGCACTGGGCCTCCTTGCTGTTCCTTGAATGTGCCAACCGCATACCTTCCCCAGGGCCTTTGTACTCATCATTCTGTGTATCTAGAAAGTTCTTACCTTGGATAAATGTGATTTGTTTTCTCACTTCATTCAGGTCTCTGCTTAATGGTCACCATAGATCAGGGTATTTCTGCATCTACATTATAAAAACCAACCAATCACCCTCTAATTCACCCATTTAAAAAGTTATCGTACACAACACTTCTTCACACCTGATCGATATACTAGATGTGTTTATTTCCTGATTGTTGCCCTCCCCATACACTAAAATAAAAGTAAAATTTAGATCTTGGTTTTCTTGAGTGCTATGCTCATAGTATATAATATTAGCTGGCATCGAATCGGTGCTCAATAATAAATATTTATTGAGTAAATGAATTAACTCCCACCCTTCATTCATAGATCTCCTCTAAGTGCCCTCTTACTACATCTCTGAGCCTCAGAGCCCTGACTCTTTGTGTTTATTCCCTCTGCCTGGGATTTTTGCATGTATGGCTCGCTCTCAGTATTCAGGTCTGAGCTGAAATCTCTTCTCACCAGGGAGGCTTTCTCTGCTCACCGAACATAAGTTATGCGCCATCCAGGTGTCTCTCTATCCCACCACCCAGTTTCGTTTTGTCCGTAACACTTTTTGCTATCCGTATTCATCTTGTGTGTTCCTTTACTTGCCTATTGTCTCTCCCCCAGCATCTCACCACCAACTAGGGCAGTGTCTGCATCTACGTGATACTCCATGATTATTGAGTCTAATGTGTTCCAAAAGAATTGAGAGTTCTCCAGAGTCGACTCCAGCTCCGCTTCTCTCAGGTAGCTTCATTACTTTGAACCATTGTTATTACTTCTCTACCTTTTTGGCAAAAAGAGGAGCAATGCATTGCACTACTGGGACATAGGGGAAGCAAACAGATAAGAACTTTATTTTGTTTGCTACTTTTCCCTTTAAATTTGCTTTGCTGGGCCCCTGACTGAATACCTGTTCTTCCCACAGATTTGTGGCTATTTTCAGATCGTCTGTGGGTGTCCAGTGTCATGCTCCCAGGTGATTTCAAGGCAAAATCTCTCGCTCCTGTTCCAGCTTAGGCCTCAGTCAGGAAATAGGATGTGGCTGTTTTCTTTTTGTCTGCCTGCTTTGCGTTTCTGCATCTCTTTCTCTGCTTGGGAAGTGGGGCTTGGAATAGAGATGAAGCAGTTGAAAATGTGGCATAGGCATACGCTTATTCGACTGGTACCACGGTGCATAACTACTGAAGTATTCTCTGGGCCTGAAAAGTATTCAAAGCTAATTCTTTCCCTCTTATCCTGGGCCAAGCGTACACAACAGAAAAGTCAAGGCCAAGGATTGACTCATTCAACTGGTAAAGATGCGATGATACGATTCTACATTCAGAGAGCTTATTACATTACTAAAGAAAGCTATTATTTATTTGTGACATAACTAAAGGAAAGAAGACGACTCACAGATGTGGGCTCTCCCTGGTCCCCGTCCCACACAGTAAACATGGTATCATTGAAACAAAGGGGCTTATAGTCTACGGCTGTATTCCGAGGGCGAGCATGGCAGAAAGCCCCTACCTCATCAACATGTGGACGGTGAGGAGAAACTGTTGTGTGACAGCCTCCCAGGGATGATAAGGAGGCCAATGGGAGGTAGTCTTAGGGCAGCGTCTCACAGATTTCCCCTCCTGTTGTGTTCCACGAGCGTCACCAGGCATTCTGCCAAGACCCAGATAGGCTGCCATTCCCCCATCCGCCTGTGTGGCCTGTGCAGACACACGCCAGCTCACCGAGGTGCCATGGTGGAACCTTTCCTTGTACTTTGTGGTTCTTCTCACGTTCTTCAGTGACATCCCACCCTCACACTGGAGATCTGTCTTTACGGTTTTCTTCAGACTGTTGATACGCCTCGCTCCAATCTGTCTTGCCCTGCTCTTTCTGAGCCCGTTGGATTCCCACCCCAGTGTCAGGAACATGTCTTAAGCTCTAAGTTGTGCCATTGAAATTCTGCCCCATAGGCTTTAGGTGAGGGGCAGGCCCCTCAGTCCCACCCCATAGTAAATGAGACTCATTGCACACTCCTGTCTTTCTCCAACAATCCTTTTCTCAAAACCTCTCAACCTCTGACTTATGATCCCTTTATATAGTCTTTAATGGATGTGAGGACTCTGAAATTTGTATGACCTCTTATTCACACTGGCTTTGCATCTAGGTGTGGGACCTAGGTTTGATTTCAGTACTTGTCAACCTTGGCTCTCTGCCTAAAGATCTATTTTAATATCACATTGTACAGAGTTCTCTCATTCTAAATAAATCATAATTTCAAGATAATTCATATTACTGATCCTTTCTTAAACCACTGTAACTTACTAATGTCCTATAAGTCTCTCTGGCATGTGCTTTTCAAAGTAGTACACTGTTGGAGGACAGATGGCAACTCTTTATCTTTTTATCTTTATCCATAAGGATTTGGTAGTATACCCTCATCAAGTTCATCAGCGAAAACCAAGATTTCCTAGGAGACAGACTATAGGGCAATTGAAATGGGACGATGAGGGCAGGAGGACCTATTAGAGTTAACTGTATCAAACTCTGGTGCCTCCCACAGAATTTGACACTTCATCCCATTGGGAGCGCACATCACCCTCTCCTTCCTGGTTAAGCATCACTTCACTGGGAGTCACTGTAGCAGATAGGATTGTAATTTCCCTCAGAATGGTTGAGTTGACCAAAGCAGGCTGAGAAACTCTTTAGGGAATGTTTAACAGGGGGTCCAGTGTATTGGCAAGATGGGATATGTATTCAGAATATACTAACTGCTCCTCCATTCATTCACCAAGCACACGTGTATTGAATTCTGTGTTTCTGGCACAAGTTTGAATTTGATTTGATAACTTCCGTTAGACAAGCATGCGGGATATGGAACTCTGAGATTCAGGTGATACTAAATGCCAGCTCTTTAGGGGATTGTGCAAATCTCAGCAGGGCCATGTTTGTGGACTATTCTGCAGCCGATGGAGAATATTGCAGTTGTGTTTTATGTAATCCACCCTTAGTTCTGGGCACGTATACCTCGGGCATGGAAGCAGAAAACTACTCCTAGCTTCTGCTTTTCTCCTTACACACTTTAGGCATTTGGAAAGTTTCCAAATAAATGCTTCTTAGAGCTAGTTTATAGGACCTGGTTGAAATCTTACAAACCGATCATGTTGAAGACCTTGAATGGCTGAAGTCTTCTGCTCATTTACTGACCTTCCTTAGGACCCCCAACCTTCGGAATATTAACATCGGGGTACTTTTTGGCTAATCTTTTTATAATACTCAGATTCTTCCTCATCCAAACTAATTCAGTATGCAAGTTGTGTTTGTAACTTTCAGAACATCACCCTTGGTTCAGCGGCATGAACTTTGTTGGCCTACAATTTTTAAATTCAAATTTTAAAAATTAGTGTCAAACGTAAGTGGATTAAAAAGTCATTTTCCAAACATCCACTTTCTGGTTGTTCCCTGGTCATCAGAGTAATTCATTTCCTCAACAATTTCCAGCATGACTGCAGTGACTTCATTCCTGAAGACACTCTCACGTCCTGCCTCTGTCCAGAGGTTTTAATCAGTCTGTAATGTCTTATACATTTTAGCATCAGCCTGTTCACAGGTACTCGTCATACCTGCAATGAGCTAAGCGTGCTTTCCTCTGCATAGCAGTCTCTTCACCCTTTTATTGCTGTTGTCCCAAATATCAGATGACTCTATTTCGTCAGTGAACATTACTAGGATCATAACAACCCCAAATAAGTCAAGTACCGTCCGCCTATAAACCTATAACCCATAAACTTGCATGGGTTTGCAAGTTACGACCCATGGACCAAATGCAGCCAGCCGCTTGTTTTCATAAGTGAAGTCTTATCGGCAAACAGCCATGCTTATTTTTTCAATACATCATCTATGGCTGCTCTCCCATGACAATGGAAGAGATGAGTCATTTGGAGAGAGGCCTAAGGCCCACAACATCTAAAATATTTACTATCTAGAGCTTTGCAAAAAAGTTTGTCAAGCCCTGATGTGAAAACAGAATTGACGTCATTAAACAAAATACTCAAATTCCAATTCTCCCGTGCTCTGATGTTTGACTTGAGATTTCTCCTCCAAAATTAGGCAGCACATCCGACGGCAGTTGAATGAGTTTGCCCATCTGTGCCGGTTGCTTGTTGTGACTGCTTCCATGTTGGAAATCGGAAGTCCCAAAGGATTGCAGCAGTTACAGATACGCCTCCCTGATTCAAAGCCCCGGCTCTACTAACATCGACATTCCAGCACAGACCTAGGCGGTTTTACAAATGTGATTTTTCTGATGGAGAGGAACTGATTGGCAGAAACTTCCAGGCCTGTTATAGCAGTGGTGCAGCCCATCATGCCCAGTGGAGTAATGACAGGCACTGGCAGGGAATTGCTGTACCCAGCAGAGTGATAGGAGGGCTTGTAAGAGTACTATGCCTAGATGAGAGACAATTGCAAAATGTTTACACCCAGAGGACAGATAGATCTCACATCATATCTACCAAACCTTAGAGATAGGTGTCTAGGCAAACAACAGTACTAGTTCTCATTCTGGCTGTGCATTAGAATCTCCTGGAGAGCCTGTAAGAAGTACAGGCCAGGCTTTGCCCCATGTAAATCGAATCAGCATCTCTTAGGATGGGCCCGGGTATGGTTGTTTTAAAAGACCAATTCTGAATTCGTTTTTAGAGAGGGATTGGAATGGAGTCCAAGCCCCCAGATGTCATTTCCCATTTGTTACAGTGGTATCCCTCCTGACGGACGCTAACGACAACCTCAGTTTTGAGAAGAAAAATACACCGCCTGTACCACGCCATAATTCCACCTTATATATTTCTCTTTTTTTTTTCTTTTGGCTGTTTCAGCATCTTGGCTGAATTTCTGTCTTTCTCAGTCCATAAAAAACCAGCAAGGGATATTTTTTAAAGTTTCCATTTAGATTAAATGAGCCCTGATGGATATGTTCACATTCTATGTAAATTGTTATGAAAATCCCCATATCTGAAACCTTCAAGCCTCACATTGGCTGAGCACCACTTAGGCATTCGCTGTGGCACTAGACCCTTTACATACATTATCTCATGAAATCCTCGTAACAGCCCAAGTTTTATTTGTCCATTTTACAATGAGAAACATGAAGCCAAGAAACTTTAAGTGACTAGCTCCAGTCCATCCAACTAAATAGTGACAATATCAGGATATGAACTCATAAATATCTGGCTTCAAAGCACATGTTTTTGAAGCCAGATATTTATGAGTTCATATCCTGATATTGTCATTACTTGCAGTTTGCTTGTTATGGGCCCCTTCACGATGAATGACTTAGCTTCAGTCTCCCCTCCCAAGCACAGCCTTGCTTCTCTTAAAAGGAGTTCTCTCTTCAAAAAGGCAAGTATCAAAGTCTAGAGCTACCAACTTCCAGGGTCCTTGAACATCTTCTTTCTTCTTGGCCTTATCACCCTCCTCTACCACCTTACGGTATATACTGAGATGAATCTGAAAGGAAGGAAGGAAGGAAGGAAGGAAGGAAGGAAGGAAGGAAGGAAGGGAGGAAGGGAGGGAGGGAGGAAGAAAGGGAGGAAGAAAGGAAAGAAGGAAGGAAGGAAGGAAGGAAGGAAGGAAGGAAGGAAGGAAGGAAGGAATCTCAGAGTGAGCCACAGCTAATACAGATGACTTATTCCTTCAAAGTGTTTCTACACACTGGGGAAATGGATTCTGATGAAATGTTTATTAATTATAACAGCTAACATTTATAAGGTGCTTACTAGGTGTGAGCTGATTTGCATAGTTTTCATTTAACCCTCTGAACAGCTCTTCAAGGGAAGGATGTGTAATATCCTCATTTTGCATTGCAGACCCTGAGGCCCAGAATATCATAGCACAGAATGCTGGAGTCACCCAGCCAGTAAGGGGCAAGTACAGGGATCACGCTTTGGTTCTGCATTATTCCAGAACCCATGCTCTCGACCACTCCTATGCAATACATCTGTCAGAGCATAGAAAGAATTTCTATATTATGAAAATGATACTCCAGGGCTCTACCTCATTCCCTCAATAAGTGTGAAAAAAGTTTCAGTGATATGAGATTGTTCAACTAAATCACCATTTCTCAAAATGTTCTGCAGAGTACTACTTACAAGAGCTGCTCTGCAAGAAATAGGTTTCCTCAGCCAATTACATTTGTGACACACTGCATACTAAATCTTCTTCATGGAGACACCATGTAAATGTGTATATCCCAGATTCTGAAAAAAAATCTTCAGGAAACACACACACACACACACACACACACACACACCATGCAAAATTACTTGAACTCAGTATTTCTAAAAGATATTTGAGAATGGGAGATTCAGCCCCTAGCTATATTATAATCCTAGTGACTGTTGCTCGGTGAATTAATATCCAGAAACGCTGATTTAACTCATTCAGACATTTAAATGATTCAATTATAAATTGCACAACTCATAGAGATTACACTGATAAGTACCTAAAATGTCTGCAAGTGTTGCATTTAATAAATTTTTTCTGGAGAGAAGTCTGTTTTACCTCCCATCCCCACCACACACACACATGCACACACACACACACACACACACACACACACACACACCTTTACTACCACCACCATATCATATTTCTTCTTGGAACTCCTGTTTTGGCTGACTGAAACATAATAAGTCTGTCATACCCCCTGTCTCTCACTTCCTCCTGTGAATCCCCCAGATAAAGAAGGTGTCTGTGGTAGTTATGAAAATGTGCCAATCATGTCTCCTGCTCCGAGTTGCACAATTGAAAGATGGTCCCAGCAGCTTCATTCTGAATCCAATACTACACTTGCACTGAGGTCACATATCCCATGGTCTTCTCTCAGTTAATGAGAATTGAACAAATACTATGGCAGGCTTATTCCTGCAAGTTGTACAACTTCTCACTGGCCTCATCGAAATAGACTTAGAATTGCCCTGTACTCTGAGATCTCTGTCCATTCAACCTTCATTCCTTCCTTCTCTCCTTCAGAGGGATTCGATCTCTATCATAGTCTCATGGCTCCCTCCATTGCTCCTACTGTTCCTTTTACTTTTCCCTAATAGGCATTTCTATGACAAATTTCTCAATACCTAATCTCATCCTGGCATCTGCTGTTCAGAGGGTCTTAACTAACACAGTGTCCTTCCTCTACCCAATAGTCCAGTATATCTTCCACACAACTATATTTTTACTATTTTCTATTCATAAATCCATGACTTCCACTGAAAAGTATAAATTGTGTCTTGTTTGTATCAGTATCCCCAATGTCTAGCAGTATTTGGAATATGAAATGATGGATGGAAGGACAGGATAAAGAAACAGCTTTATATCAAGATAGCAGTGCAGGAAGTCCTAGACCTTACCCGCCCCCCCCACCCCACTCCAGAAATGTTGACTTGACAATGATCTACAGATGAAACACCTTTGTGAAAGTTCCAGAGATGATCGAGAGGTTTCAGCACACTAGTGGAGCAGAAAAGTCAAGAACAGCCATGTTGAAAACAGTAAGAACCATTTCACTTTACCCACATCAACCCTCCCCCAAGCTGGCATAGGTTAGTGTGGAGACAGACTGTCTCTGCCCATGATTTCTCCTGTGGGGGAAGGACTGAGTGAAGTGTCTGACATCCCCAACCTTTTGAGACATTGCTTGAGAGGCCAGCTTCTTTCTCATCTCACCCAGTATCCAGAGGGAATCAGCATGGCTGAATGTCTGGGGGCAGCTAAAAACAAATAGGGGCCACTGACTTGTGGATTAAAATGACCAGTTTGCAAATCCCATGGCTGGCCTTCCCACAGACCCTGTCAGTTAACCTGCTCACAGATCCTTCTAGCCAGCCCACCCATGTGCAGACCCCACCGGCCATCTACCCCACATGCACCCTCACAGTCAGTGCCCCATATGACCTTGCAGCCAGTGCCCCAGGTACCACCAGAGATGGCTTCCCATGCACCCTTGTGGATGGCACCCTGTGTGTCCTCACATATGACATGTGCATGCTCCTTCAGATAGCATTTGGACCACAGCAGCTGCCTCCACCCTGCAGAATTGGGAGAAGGCACACCACTCTGAGACTGCCCCTTCAGGAGGGCAGGAGAGTAGTGGAGCTTGTGCCCATTGTCCCTGCATCTCTGCCCTGCCCTAGAGAAAAGAAAGGGTCACGTTACTCTCAACACCCAGTATGGCTCTGTGGGGTAGGAAGAAGTGCAAAACCCTAAAACATCTCCTTCAGAAGAGAGGGAGAGAAGTGGAACTTGCCCCCAGCATCCATGTTTTGGGGCATTCCTTTAGGAAAGGGAGTGGGTGGCTCTAAGCACTTGGAACAGCTCTGTGGGATCAAGAATGGGCACACAATCCTAAATATTCCTTCCCAGGAAGGAATGACAGGAGTGGAGCCGGCACACCCATAGAAAAGAATTGAGAAATCCTCTAGAGTCTCTGGCTGCAATGATTGGTGAAGGGCTTACCTCTCTAAACTAGTTCATAAAAATTGGAGAGGTGACTGCTTCTTCAAATGCACGGATACCAGCACAAGGTTATAAGGAACACGAAGAATCAGGGAAACATGACAGCCAAAGAGGAACAAATTAAGCTGTAGTGATAGATAACAAAGAAAATGGAGATCTATAAATCGTCTGACAAAGAATGCAAAAATAATTGTCTTAATGATGCTCAGTGAGCTACAAGAGAACACAGATGGACAATTCGATGAAATATGTAAAAAATATCTGAACAAAATCACAAATGCGGCAAAGATATAAAAACCATAAAAAAGAGCCAAACAGAAATTCTGGAACTGAGGAATACAATGACTGAACTGAAAATTCAATAGAGAACTTCAACAGCAGACTCCAGCAGAAGAGAATCCATGAACCCCAAGACAATATTTGAAATTATACAGAGGAGCAAAACAAAACAGAATGGAAAAGAGTAGGGAAAGCCTATGGGACTAATAAACACTATCAAGCCAACCAGCATATGTATTATGGGAGTCCCAGAAGAACAGAAAGAGAAATTGGCAGAAAGCTTATTTAAAGAAATAATGGCTGAAAAGTTCCCAAACTGGGGGAGGGAAATGGACATCTATATTCATGAAGCCCCAAAGTTTCCAAATAGAATGAACTAATGGAGTCTACACTGAGACACATGATCATTAAATTGTTAAATGTCAGAGACAGAGGATTTTGAAGGCAGCAATAGAAAAACAATTCATCACATACAAGGAAACCCCCATAACACAATAAAGGGATACCTCAGTGGAATGTTGCAGGCCAGGAAGGACTGAGATAATATAATCAAAATGCTGAATGAAAAAAAAAACTGCCAACCAAGAATAATATATCCAACAAAATTGTCTGTTAAAAACCAAGGAGAGATCAAATGTTTTCCCAAACAAACAAAAACAGGGAATTCATTACCACTAGACCTACCTTAGAAGTACTATGAAACATTGGTATGAAAAGTTTGAAAAGACACAAATAAATAGTAATATGTTTCATGCTCATAATTGCAGGAATTAATATTGCTAGCATGTCCACACTACCCAAAACAATCCACAGAGTTAATGTAATCCTTTTATAAACCCTATGCACATATTTGACAGAAACAGGAAAAAATCCTAAAATTTATATAGAACCACAAAAGACTGAATAGTGAATATAATTTTGATCAAGAAAAACAATTCTGGAGGCATCACACTTCATGATTTCAAAACATACTACAAAGCTTCGGTAATCAAACAGTATCTTACTGGCACATCAACAGGCATATAAACCATTGAAACACAATGGAGAGCACAGAAGTGAGCCCATGCATATATAGTCAGTTGATCTTTCACAAGAATGCCAAGAATATACAATGGGGAAAGGCTAGTATCTTCAAAAAATTGTGTTAGAAAACTGGCTTTCATGCCAAAGAATGAAATTGGACTCTTATCTCAAATCATACACAAAAATTAACTTAAAATGGGTTAATGACTTGATCCATATGACTGGAAAGTATAAAACTCCGAGAAGAAAATATAAGATAAAGCTCTTTGACATCGGTCTTAGCAATGACTTCTTGGATATGACATCAAAAGCACAGGCAACAAAAGCAAAAATAGACAAGTGGGACTATGTCAAATTGAAAAGATTCTTCACAGTAAAGGAAACAATTACAGAGAGAAAAAGGCAATCTATGGAATGGGAGAAAATCTTTGCAAATCTTATAGATAAAGGGTTAATAATCAAATTGTATAAGGAACTCATCCAACTCAGTATCTGCCCCCCCACACAAAATTATTAACAGTGGGCAAAGGACCTGAATAGACATTTCTCCAAAGAAGACAGAAATAACCAACAGGTATATGAAAAGGTTCTCAACATCAGGAATCATCAGGGAAATGCAAATCAAAACCACAGTCAGGAAACCTCACACCCATTAGAATGGCTATTATCAGCAAATGAAGAGAACAAGTGTTGGTGAAGATGCGGAGAAAACAGGACCGTCATACAAGATTAAAATATAAATTGGTGCAGCTATTGTGAAAATTTTCCTCAAAAAGTTCAGTAGGACTGTTATGTGATCTGGCAATCCCACTTCTGGGTATGTATCCAAAGGAATTAAAATCAGGATCTCAAAGAGAGATCTGCATTCCATGTTCATTGCACCGTTATTCACAATAGCCACAACATGGAAATAAACTAAGAGTCTATAGACAGATAAATGGATAAAGAAAATGGAACACACATACACACACACACTAAAATATTTTTCACCCTTTAAAAATGAAAATTCTGCCATTTGCAACAACATGGATCTAGACAGAAGGCATTATACTAAGTAAAATAAGTCACAGAAGAACAAATGCTATACAATTTCATTTCTATGAATGAGGAATCTGAAATAGTCAAACTCACAGAAGCTGAGAATAGATTGGTGGTTACCAGGTTTGGGGGGAGGGGAAAATAGCTGTTGGTCAAGTGTACAAAATTTCAGTTACGTAGGATGAATAAGTCCTAGAGATCTGCTGTAAAACATAGTGCCTATAGTTAACAATACTCTAATGTATACTTACAATTTTACCTAGAGGGTAGATGTTAAGTATTCTTATTACTACATAAATAGATAAATAAGGTGGGAGGAAACTTTTAGAGATCACGTATATGTTTTTAACATCGATTGTGGTAATGGTTTCATGTTGTATGTTTATTCTCAAACTTACAAAGTTGTATGCATTAAAAATTCACAACTTTTTGTATGTCAATCATGCCTCAATAAAGTGGCTTTTAATTTATAAAGAAAGAATGAAAAGAAAAAGGGAAGGAAGGAAGGAAATAACAGAAAGAGGGCTCTTTCCACTTACCAAATAAATTACATTGGCAAACTGACTTGATCTCTTAGGAGATGATTACCTTTCTATAAAATTGTATCAATAATACCTGTGCTACTTACCCTACGTAGATCTTGTGAATATGAATAAAAACAGTTTCGTGTAATTTTTCCATTTACCTAAGCACATGCCGCTTTCTGTAGCTACTCCCCATTCCTTCATTTAACAAATATTTGCTGAGCTCCTCCTTTGAGTCATGCTCTCTTTGAGGCGCTGGGCATACATAACTCTCACGGAGCTCACAATCAAGTGCAGAATACTAATACAGCTGAGGAAATGTTCATTGTGGGATAGTGATTGGGTGACACTCAACGTGCTCTAGATACACCTGATCCAACTCGTGTGAGGGTGGGGTAAGGATTGGCTTTATGGAGCATGTTGCACCTGAGCTGACTTTTGAAGAATCAATATAAGTTGATAAGATAAAATACGCAGTAAGATGAAATATGTGATTGGAGTATTCTAGCAGAGGGAAAAACAGAAGCAAGCAGCAGGGAAGCTAGAGAAAACATAGCACATTCGAAGTTTCAAGTAGTTCTGTCAGGCTAGGACATAGGGAAGCAGGAGCGAGGTGGGTAGCAAGAGCAGTATCACCATATCCCAAATTTCTGCCTAGAATGTAAATGGAAAGTGTTTAACGAGAACTAGATAGTCAGCTGATATTTAGATGAAGTTCAGCTTCATGTGTCAAACCACCTTGATAATTCTTGAATAGTAGATATGTTATCTGTTTCTAATATTACTTTTTTTCTTGTAAGTCTCTATTTGGATTTCACGCTAGAGATGAAAAGGTAGCGAATTCAAATGTGAATGGCAGGTGGTAAGAATTCTAGAGTTCTGAGGAATAGACCATGTCTAGTAAGTGACAAGGTAGCTTTGAGAAATAGAAGGACAGTTGTTTTTTTGTTGTCGGCTTGTACCTATTTCCAAACCATAAACTGGTTTAACCAAGTGGTACCACACTTCGTTGAGGGTTGTAGGATAATAAATAGGTAAGGGAGGTGGATAGGTCATCTAAAGCAGTGATGGGTCAGCAATAAACAGAATTCATCAATAAATGAGATTTAAGATAGTATAAATGATGACTATTCTTATTCAACTTTTCGAATTTAAAAAAAAATGCATGATTTATTTTCACTATCAGACTAAGAAAAGTTTATATGAGATCATTGAGATCAGTTTGAGGTCCTACCTCATGATGAAATGGCAAAATGTCAAAGTGCCTGTTTTCAAAGTTCAGAAGTGGCAATATTACAGAACTCAGAATGGCTAGAAGTGAATAGCTTGTATATGACCAGCAAAGGAGGCTCAGTCTGACATGAATGTCAAGTTCCTATTGTGCAAAGAGCGTAACAATAGTTTTCCATTTAAGAAAGTTATTTAAGTGCTTCATTTTCGTGTCTTCTAAATGTTTCTTTGAGATTTTACCCAAAACTTAGATCTTTTAAGTTTATCTTTTGTTGAAAGGATAGAAGAAAACATATCCTAACAAAACGTGGATGTATATTATTTGATACTCATACCAAATGTGGATGTATGAATAATAAAACACTGAGGGGACGGTACTAGGTTTAACAAACTTAAATTCTTTCTAATCTCTCAAAACAAGAAGAGATCTTCATATTTGGTAAAATAAGGAAACAGTTGTATAGGAATAGCTCTCTACTTCAAAATATATAAAGAGGAATTGCCAACCATGGCAACATCTAGACTCATGTGAAGGAAGATGCCAGGAGAGAACGCATACTTGCTGCACCTCTTCCTGGGCAAAGCCAACTGATCGTTATCTTCTCTAAAGTAGGTATCTCACCCCAAAGGTAAAAAAATTCGCAAGAACCTCTTCCCAAAGGTAAAGGTATACAACTACTGATATCCAGCTAATGGTGGATATGGAAAGTAAACGAAGGTGACCTAATATACTCATAATTAGTATCTCTGAGGAAGAAAAGATGAAATAATTTCCAAGACGCCTCGGGAAAATTTTTGTAACTAATCAAAGATTCAGCTCTATAGATCAAACGGCTTCACCGTATTCCAGGAATATTGTTACATGACGATCATAATCATCATATCAGCAAATAATAAGAAGAATAGTGGCACCGAGTATTTGTTAAGAGTGTGAGGAAAGGATATTCTCATTCCCTACTGATGGGAATGTATATTTACAGTGTGTCCGGAAGGCCATTAGAAGTCACATATCAAAAGTATTTTATTTATTTATCGATCTATTTTTAGAGAGAGAGAAAAAACATGTGAGCATGTGCGAGTGGGGGAGGGGCAGAGGGAGTGGGAGAGAGAGGATCTTAAGCAGGCTCCATGCTCAGCGTAGAGCCCAACGTGGGGCGAGATCTCATGCCTGTGAGATCATGACCTGAACCGAAATCAGGAGCTAGACACTTAAGCAACTGAGCCACCCAGGTGCCCCAAAAGTATTTTAAAATTAGCTTTTGACTGTTAATTTAATCTTTTGAAATTGATACTAATTACTTAATGGAATATTCATGATAAGGCATAGTTACTAATGTGGTTACCATAATATCATCCTTGATAATAACAAGTTGAAAATGAGAATCTCTAAAAGTCCAACAATATGAGGAGATTGCTTTAATATATATATGAATATATATGGACTATATTTATATGACAAGTATTGGAAATATCAGGTTGTCTATGTATCATTTTAATAAGTGGTTATCTTTCAGTGGTGGGATTTGGTGGTATTAATGTTTTAGTTTTCATTCTTTTTGATGATTATCTCTATTTCCTTTTCATGCAGTGTGTATGTATTGAAAAAGGGAGAGAGACTTTCAGAGCAGGAGAATATAGTCTGCTAGTCCTAAAACTAGTCCCTAAGCATGACCAGCTCAAGTCCCATATGTGCAAGCTGAGAAGGACTCTCAGGGAATGGTAATCAAGTTACTTAGGTAAGGAAGGGAATGCACAGTTGGACGAAAAGTCAGATCTAGACCCCAATCCTTGAATTCCTTCTATAAGTCTTACTCTCTGTTTAGCATAACTCTAGTGTTTAGCATTGTGTCCCTCAGTATTGAACTGCTGGAGTCACATCCATTTTAAGGCAATTATATTTTACATCTATTTTTTTTATCAACCTCAATCTGTCTGTAGCTATATAAGTTAAAACTCCGTGTTTTTGGATGTGTCAAGGTTGATGATGTCCCAGTGTACGTATGTATGTACAAATATAAAACTACATTAATTTCCAGACACAATTTGGTAGCTAGAAGGCTTTTAAATGCATGGAGTTCTAGCAAGATTATCTAAACCTACAAGCTGTTGTATCTTTTACCCACGGTAGCATTTGATTCCTAAGGTATAACTTGACAGTGTATGACTTCTAAGAATGAAGACGAAAAACATAGTGTCACGCAAGTAAATCATTGCTATCATAGGTTTCAAAATACTTACCGTGTCAATCCAGAAGCTTCAGATCATGCATAAATTTGCCTGTGTATTATTTTTATTATTCTGGAATTTTTTGGAATGTAACCTCACTTATTTATTTCATTTTTATGTAATGCCCTGAACACAGTGGCAATGGATAATTTTCGTTGGGTGAACGAATGAATGAATTTTCCTGCGGCTCAGGGATTTAACAGAGCAAGAGCTTTGAAATCTGATAGAGCTTATTTTGAACCCAGGCTCTCTTGCCTGAGAGGTCAGTGTACTTCTCTGAGGCTCTGATGTATCATTCTGGAAGGGAGGTTCTAGTTTCCTCAGAAAGTCAGTTTGAGGATTAAATGAGATCGTAAGTGTCAGAAGAACGTCAATGGTGATAACAGTATTCCTTGATTCACCCCATCGCACCCTCCTTGGTTAGTCAATACGAGGATTTTTGGAGCTCTCTGTGCCGCTGGTGCACTTGAATGGTATATGCCAGATCTCGTGGGGCCTTAATGACTAGGTATGAACTGACTAACAAGCCTCTGGGTGGGAGGAAAGACCTCTGAATATTGCAGGCCCAGCCTAAATAGGTCTAACTGTCCTGTTAACATCGTTCTGTGCGGTTTAACCTATTCCGCATGAGACTGTCTCACTTATTCCTGCTGATTCTTAGAAACAGAAAAGAAATCTCTACCTAGTTCGATTTCAGAAGATCTGAGATGAAACGGAGACAAAAGTAAATACATCGTCCATCTGTGAAAAAGAAAACAGACACACAGCATTTCCTAAGTGTATTTCCTGTAACCTCAGGGTTCTGCTGAGCCCTTCCAGGGCTCCCGGGGATAAGGCAAAGGAAGATGATGTTTGAATAAAGGACTCTACTGCTAAAATAAAGCCAAGAGCTCCATATATGATGGCAAAAACACTGTGTTTGGGGTCAGGAAATGGTGATGATGATAATGAGGAGGAGGAGGACGAAGATAAGTAATAATCTGTATAGCACATTATAGTTTACTAGAAATATTCACATAGAGCACTTCATATAATCCTTACAGATAGATATTATCAAGTAGGTACCTTATTATCCTCATTTCGCAAATGATGAAACTGAGACTCAGAGGGTTTAGGGGACCTGCTTAAATAATACAGCTAGTTAGTGGTAGAAGTGTGATTAAAACCTACATGTTATAATAGAATGAGCTTGTTTTATGACTTGGCTTTGCCCATTATTGGCCGCGTGGAATTAAATAAATCTTATCCTCTCGTTGGCACTTAGTTTCCTCATCTGTAAAGTAAAAGGTTCAGGCTAGAAGGTCTTTACTATAATCCAATTGATATACTGGAGGCCCAAACGTACCCTGACGAAAACTATTGAATGGTTTAAAAAAAGAAAAGCTGCTTCCCTAAATTAAATAACATTAAACATCTCCCACAGATTAGATTCCATTTGATTGTAGCAAAAGTGTCCATAGTAGTACATGCAACTCTAAGACATTTTATTCATCGTATACTGCTATTTTGCAGATACAGGACTTTGTGTAACTTTCATTGCAAAATGAAATATCTCCCACAAGCATACATACATATATGCACGAAGTTACGAGCCTGTGCATTCCAGATGAAAATACCGGTTGTGTAGCTGTCTTAGTCAGCTTGGGCTGCCGTAACTAATTACCATAGACTTAGTGTCTTAAACAAGAGGAATTTATTTCTCACAAGTTCTGGAGGCTGGCAATTCCAAGATCGCCGTGTCAGAAAATCTGGTTCCTACTGAGGGCTCTTTTCCTGGTTTGCAGACTGCTGTCTTCTCCCTGTGTCCTCACGTGGCTGGGAGAGAGGGAGAGTGAGCTCTCGTCTCTCTTCCTGTTGCTATAAGGACACTAATCCCCTCATGAGGGCCTGGCACTCAAGACCTCCTCCAAAGCTATTACTTCCCAAAGGCCCCACCTCTAACCCACCTTCACACTGGGGTTCGAACTTTAACATATGAACTTGGGGGGGACACAGACATTCAGTTCATAACGGTAGCTGAAGTTGGTGGGTACATAATGTGAGAGAGGGCCAAGAGGTCTGCTGCTTGACATTGAAAAGCTTCTGGGATTGTACTTGTACAACTTGATACAATAGCAAAATCATAGTCAAAAAACAAAAGCAGAAGTTTAGCGGTGAAGTGCCTCAGCTCTGAAGAAGTACAGATTAGATGGACTCTTTGACATTAGAGATAATGGATTTGAAAGAGCCATTGTGACCACTCATGTTGATGATAATGGAAGCCTCGTTGACGTCTATTGAGATTGTAATAGTGTATCGGAGTGCAGCATAATGAATGTATTGAAACAGCACATCTTTAATGTCCCTGTGCTTTTGATCTTACTTTCTCTCTTTGTCTCTACACTATACCATTTACAATTTTTAATGAGCTAAACAACTAGCCAGCAACATAAAATGTTAACACCATGAAATGCATACTTAAAATGTAAGAGGTGGTTTAACAGAACTTTTCCCTCGTCTCTCTTTCTTAAAGCATCTGTATACGGTCTTCAAAGCTTTTAAGCCCTTTTTAATGCATCTTTTGCCATACTCACCCAGGATGACAAATTACATCTTGACACGAATTCCCTCTCAATGTATTCTTAAAATTTCTCCGACAGCGTTCTTTTCTTTTGCATAATTAGCTCTAACTGAATATTTGTTGACAAAAAGAGATGATTTGGAACTTATGTTTGTATTAGTTAGGATGCAATAAGTGAAGGAGAATGTATTGGTGCATTTGACAATTTCTCTTCCTTCTTTCCTCATATACTTGGCTGTGCAAAAACCTCACACTGCAATTCATCATTTCAAATAACAGATAAGATATTGTGTAAGATATTGTGCTAGGTGCTGGGAAGAGAAAGAAGAAGAAACAAGCACTTGATTGTAAGCTGCCTGAAAGCCCTGGGTCTAGTGTAGCACTCTATACGCATAGGATGCTTTAAAAGTATCTGTTGGGGCCACCTGGGTGGTTCAGTCAGTTGAGCGTCCAAACTTCAGCCCAGGTCATGATCTCACGGTTCATGAGTTCGAGCCCCATATCTGGCTTGCTGCTGTCAGCACAGAGCCCGCTTAGGATCTTCTGCCCCCCACCCCCCACTGCCCCTTTCCCGCTTGTGTTCTCTCTCTCAAAAAGAAGTAAATCTTTAGCAGTATCTGTTGAAATGGATTCAGTCGAGGTAATTATCGTAGAAAGATCATTGGCTCACAGGTAGGATAGGAGACATGGACCTCAGTTTCTCCATGTATGAAATGATTAAGTAGAAATAGATTATCCTTCATGTTTATCTGTCAGGGAAGCAAAGTCGTGAGGGAGGTAAAGGTTTTGCTTCTCTGTTAATCATAAAACAAAGCCTTTTTCCTCCAACAGCATTCAAGGACATCGGGAGTAAGGTGAGCATGATGTCCTATCTCGTACGATCTTGCTTCTGATTCTTTGCCCATTTTTAAGAATGTGGCCGTGATCATTTGCTCAACAGTTGTCTGTCCTGTGAACTAAGAACAAAGGCAAATTAAGAATTAAGAAATTTATAAAATCAATATGTCCTGTCACAGAATCTTCAGGCTACACTGAAATCCATATTATTCCATGATTCTAGTTACATCACAGCACAGCACAGTAATCACAGGTTAAATAAAAGCTCTGTAGTTATGAGCTCAAATCTAATTCCCAATCTTTTAGAGCAAGACACACCTATAAGAATTATGACAGAAGCACTCTGGCGGAATAAAATTACACTAAAATATGAATGACTGATAGAGTTCTGTAAGTTTTTCAATTAAAAATACACAAGTAAATACCTAACTTGTAGAACACATAGTTCAGTTAATAGAAATATGGAATCTCAAGTTGTTCACAGTCTTTTTGGTGGATTTGGGTAACACATATATAGTTTATTGTAGGGTCATATTACTTTAATTCTTTCTGGGCCCAAAGACTGAACTCAAAGCCTACCTCCTCATAGGGAGCTTTTCTCACTGCTCCAGGCAAAGGAAGTTACCTTCTACTATAGTCATTTAGGACCTTGGTTGTATCTGTGTTATAGCATTCATCACATCCTGGTGAGTTTCTCAGGGTATTTCTGGCTCTGAATACAATACCTGGTACACAGTTAGAGCTAACTAGATAAGGGTTTGATTGGTGCACAGCTACTTGTAGGCTTTCTACTAAGCCCTACATAATGAGTGAATCACAGGTGGTCTTAGGGCCAGAGGAGAGAAGAATGATCTATGAAATGATCCATCAGCAAGTATGATGGTCAGGAAATAGTGGAATCAGGGTTGGTAGAGAGTGCACAAATTCTGATCTCTTCCTCTAACAAGAGCAGGCACATGGCTAGAAACCCAGTGATGTGTAACTGGTTTTGACCAGTATTCCTCTGGGTAGATTGTATTGGACAAACAACCTTGAGTTTTCCAAGGCTAGATTTATGCAAAGGAATCAGCCTTGCTGTTAGAACTCATCGATCAGTTCATTTACTCTATGACTAGTTTTGACTTGTTTACTAAAATATAAGTTGGACAAATATAATATTGAGTGGATGAAACGAGATTTGGCAAACCCGTAGCACAAAAGCCACCAGTGACCCATCTTACTAAGAATATTTAGAAGTTTACCTTTATCGAGTGCTTACGTAATAGATATTGGTAGCTAAAACCCCAACATCCATTATCCATTTGTTGCATAGAAGCTCACTCCAGTATGGGCTGCTGGGTTTGATGTGTGGATGTAAGGCCTGGAATTGCTGGAGCTATTTTGTTCCCATGAAGGAAGCCAGTTTTCGGAAAAATCTAGAGTAGGTAGGAGAGCAGAGCGGCGATCATCATAGAGAAATAGAACCACTGATGGCATCATGAATCTGTGGTTCAAACTCTGAGTGAAACATACCCAACCTTTGGACCTTTCAGTTAATGAGCCAGTTTTCCTTATTCTTTAAGTATGCTTGATTTTAGTTTTGCAGTGCTTTCTACTAGAGGACCTCTTATTCACCTAATTTGCTCTGTTCCGGGCCCTAGGCTAAGCTTTCTAGAGCGGTTATCTCATTTAATTCTCACCAAAAACCCCATAAAGGGGACATGACAGACTTTGGGGCAGTCATTCCTGCTGAGCCCAAATATACTCGCAGAATCTTCATCAACGGAGAGGTCCAGGTAGCTGTTACCAATCAACTAGAGGGGACACGGACAATGAAAGGAATCCCTTTCTTCACCGTAAACTACTGCCAGGAAGCTTGGATCTCATGCAGCACTCTATACATAGAGGGTGCTTAATAAATACCTTTTGGAAGGTATTGAGTTGGGATAATTAATGTAGAAAGATCGCCACAGGAGCACTTTCAGTGGCTTACTCTTTCCAGTCCCTGAGGCCCCCCGGAGCCCATTGAAAAATGACTGCAGTATCTTCTCACAGGCGTGAGGATTTCTCCTTGCTCTGTCTCTAATCATCTCCAAGCTCTTGCTCTCTCGAGGACTCCTCTGTATCTATTTTTTTTTTCACTGCTCTTCCTCTCTGTCTGGCTCCTTTAAATGGATTATTCATTTAGCCTGTCTATCTACAATCTGATATGGCTTCCATTTGCTCATATTTTCCATCTCTGGACCAAACCATCCTTAACTCTGTATAAATGAACATCTTAGTAAACTCCTTATTCGGCCCTATTGTCAGCTTTATATCAGGAGAAGTGTCCTGTACTAGTGGGAAATGAGGCAGACAACCGCCCCAGGAAGACATTTTACAACACGTCAAGTTCAGGATTTGCCAGACTGCTTTATTACCATAAAGATAAAAATTATGCTTTATGCTTTGACACTGCTTTTTTTGCCCATCACTAAGCCCAGCTGAGTTTCCAATGCCATAATCTCATCAGAGAAGTTCACGTTGCACCTTTCTGGAAGAAAAACATGCCCATTCAAATTTCCCGGGAGTTACATTAAGGTTTGAAACAGTCACAGTTGATATAGTAGCAATTGTTTCTTGTCACTAGCTGGAATGAGAACAGCATCTTATATGGTAAAAGATGTTACACTTTTCATTGTTGTTATCTATGGCAATATGTTAGCATCCACTTAGGTGTTTCCTGTTACAGCCAACTTATGGACAGTGAGTCTGTGACAGGGAAAAAAAAGACATCAAAAAAAAAAAAGGAATATAGAAAAGACTTAACCGTAACTTCAAATTGCTTGTTGAAATGAAATGGTACATTATTGTGGAAGAAAGCCACCACCTATGCCTCCTTCCAGTAGGTGTAATCACCCCTAACTGATCCATGGCAGGACTAAGCAATATTTGTATTTTATATCAACCAAAGAGTTCTTCTTGGTCATATAAGTTTTGACAAATAATAAAAAAAGAAAGACATCTATTCTTTGTCAACATTACATTAAGAAACATTGAATTAGGTTTAACTTCCTGGACAGGTCTCTGTGACAATGTCTATGTGCTGTGTAAGAGACTCGATGCGGAAACCTTTATGACAATAATATTTGGGAAAATCGATGATAATGATTCATGTAACACCATTACTGGTGACACTGTTACTACAAACGGTGTTTGTCATACTCATAAGCTTCCCTGAACCTGATCATCCTTTCCATGTTTGGGAAACCCACATATCATCAGGGAGAGCTCACTTCTCATTCATTACTTTAATCGGCACAAAAATTTCAGAACATCTGGTCTGGGGTGAGTCCTGGGATTTGGGATAATAAAATAAACAAGCAAATAAAACTCCCCAGCTAGGTGGAGAACCTCTAGGCTGGCCTAAGGGTCCTCTGCACATGACTTTCTACTTAAGATCCTCATTATGATGTCGTGACATAGCTCTTTACATAGCTTCACTTCTTGAAGAATTTGATTGCCTAAGCCCTCCAGGAAATTTAATATTATTGCTTTCAATTTTCCTTGGTGGTGTTAACATGTGTAATTTTAAACCTATTGTTGACTACCTTCTAGAGTCTACTTGGTCCTTGGTAATGCTTTGTCTTCTTAGGATTCCATAACTGTATCTTTCTACTTATTGCTTTTTAATAAGAAACAATATCCATCAGTACAAGAGAAGCTAGATGCCTCCCCCACTGACTCAAAAGAGACTCACCTAATATCACAAAAGTTCCCTCTTCTGAAACCAACCTGTCCCTAGGATTCATGGGGATGCCTTTGGGTTGATAGTGCCACAATGCAAAGCTAAATCCTAGAAAGAAAGATGAGTTTAGGTGATTATCTTAGTTAGGCCTGAAGTATGTGCCAGGCAGGTTTCAAGAAGACTCCTTGAATTCTTGTGCCAACTATATACACAAAAATGGACTTGTGGTGATTATCATTGCCCTCGCTGTACATTTTCCTTATCCTCTCTTTTGATCAGAGTTAAAACCTTATAGGTGAGGCCCTCATTCTTTACTACTTGAGCTCCTACTAGAATTGTCAATTATTTGATCCATATTTCATTCTTGGGTACAATGTTGGCCCAAAAGTGGATACTGGACTCATGGAGAGCTCCTAAGTATCTTCCCCAAAGTGCAGAAATTGGAAGAAAGAAATTTTCCACTAGATTAGCTAAGGAGAGTGTGAGACTAGAGATATCTGTAACCATCTTACCCATCACACGTAGAGCACATCTATGTAGAATACAGCTAAGCAAAACAAAGACATGGTGAGACAGAACGATTTGAGCCTCTAGACTCAGCATCTCAATTTGTGTTTCTCAGTTTATGAGCCAGTAAATCCCCATTTTTGTTTAAGCTAGTTCATTTTGAGTTGGGTTTCTATCACTTGTTCCAGAAAGAGCCTCATGAATTCAACCACATTCTAAGGAAATTGGCTGGTAGAAGTGGATTTCATCTTGTGTTTTGAGGAAAATTAACATTATTTCTGGATATACCTAATTGGAGCAGTGTACAAGTTGAAGGCAAACAGAGCTGAAAATAACCAAGGCTGGACAAGAGATAGGACAGTTTCTTCCCGGGTGGCTGATACAGTCTTTCCAATAAGAGCACTCCATTTGGGAAGGTCACAAAATAACTGATTCGAGGGGGGCCTGAGTGGCTAAGTCAGCTAAGCATCTGATTCTTGATTTCAGCTCAGGTCATGATCTCACGGTCATAAGATGGAACCCCACATCAGGCTCCAGGCAGAGCATGGAGCCTGCTTAGGATTCTCTTTCCCTCCCTCTCTCTGCCCCTCTCCTACTGGTGTGCATGTTCTCTCTCTCTCTCTCTGTCTCTCTCAATAAATGCATAAACTTAAAAAAATAACTGATTTGAGACACTTGGGAATTATCAGTTTGAAACATGAAATCTCCATTTTTAGGTTAAAAATTGTCAAATATTATCAATTTAGTTTGATTAAGCCTAATGTAATTATTAGATACATAGATGTTTCACTTGGGATAAGCTGAAGTCATTATCCTGAGCAAGCTAGGCCACAATTTTTGTTCTTTATGAAGCTTCTGTTGAAGTGTTGGAAGCACTGAAACCAGGGGCGCCTGGGTGGCTCAGTCAGTTGAGCGTCCGACTTCGGCTTAGGTCATGATGTCACGCTTCATGGGTTTGAGTCCCACATCTGGCTCTGTGCTGATAGCTCAGAGCCTGGAGCCTGCTTCGGATTCTGTGTCTTGTTCTCTCTCTGCCCCTCACCCACTTGTGCTCTGTCTCTCAAAAATAAGTAAAAATGTAGATGCACTGAAACCCAAGGTTGACCGTATATAGCTGGAAAATTGGCTTCATCTTTATGTTCATGTCCAATCTATCTTAGAACAAAATCTATACATTCTTGTAAACCCTAATGATTCTGACAAACACAAGAAATTGTTAAAGTTTTGACCAGTACTCTCAGCCTAGGTCTTAGTATTTAACCTCTACTACTACTAGAATCTTGGCTGAGAGTATTCTCATTTCATTTGTTAGTTCACAAATATTTATTAACAAAATGCAGTGGAAACAAAGCAAAAATGACCTATTGGGACCGCATCAAGATAAAAAGCTTCTGCACAGGGAAGGAAAAATCAATAAAACTAAATGGCAGCGGACAGAATGGGAGAAGATATTTGCAAATGACATATTGGATAAAAAGTTAGTACCCAAAATCTATAATGAACTTATCAAGCTCAACACCCAAAAAACAAATAATCCAGTGAAAAAATGGGTGGAAGGCATAGACGCTTTTGCAAAGACATCCAAATGGCTAACAGACACATGAAAAGATGCTCAACATCACTCGTCATCAGGGAAATGCAAATCAAAACCACAGTGAGATACCATCTCACCCCTGTCAGAATGGCTAAAATGAACAACTCAGGAAACAACAGATGTTGGCGAGGATGTGGAGGAAAGTGAACCCTCTTGCACTGTTGGTGGGAATGCAAACTGGTACAGCCACTCTGGAAAACAGTATGGAGGTTCGTCAAAAAATTAAAGATAGAACTACCCTACGACCTGGCAATTGTACTGCTAGGTATTTATCTAAAGGAAACAAAAATGCTGATTCGAAGGGGCACATACACCCAAATGTCCATCAACTGACAAATGGATAAAGAAGGGGTGGTATATATATATATATATATATATATATATATATATATACACACACACACACAGTGGAATATTAGTTGGTGATCAAAAAGAATGAAATCTTGCCATTTGCAACAATGTGGGTGGAGCTAGAGTGTATTGTGCTAAGAAAAATAAGTCAGAGAAAGACAGATATCATATGATTTCACTCATATGTGGAATTTAAGAAACAAAACAGATGAACATAGGGGAAGGGAAGGAAACATAAGATGAAAACAGAGAGGGAGGCAAACCATAAGAGACTCTTAAATACAGAGAACAAACTGAGGGCTGTTAGAGGGGGGGTGGCTGGAGGGGTGGACTAAATGGGTGATGGGCATTAAGGAGGGCACTTGTTGGGATGAGCACTGGGTGTTCTATGGAAGTGATGAAACACTAAATTCTGCTCCTGAAACCAATACTACACTATATATTGACTAACTTGAGTTTAAATTTTAAAAATGAAATGATCATCTGTGTTGGATTTATATCATTCCATCAAACACAAAATCTGTGCCTTCCTGGAACTTACATTCTGGTGAGAAGAACGAGATAAAAACAAAAACTAAATTTATTGGGTTGCCGGGGTGGCTCAGTCGGTGAAGCATCCGACTTCGGCTCAGGTCATGATCTCACGGTGTGTGGGTTCGAGCCCCGTGTTGGGCTCCGTGCTGACAGCTCGGAGCCTGGAGCCTGCTGCTGATTCTGTGTGCCCCTATCTCTCTGCTCTTGCCCTGTTCACGTTCTGTCTTTCTCTCTTTCAAAAATAAACATTAAAAAAAATTGTTTTAATTTATATATTAGAGGTTCATAAGTACTATGGAAAATAATAATGCAGGAGAATGGGTAGGGAATGTGGAACAATTTACAATTTTATTTTGGATGTGTGGTGGGATGGTTGGGAAATTTTTCACTGAGAATATTCCATTTAGGTAAAGAACTGATGGGAGTAAAGGAGCAAGCCGTGTAGACATCTGAGGGCAGAGTGTTCTGACAGAAGAAACAACAAGCTTAAAGTCTCTGAGGTACATGTATGATGAGTGCTTTGAAAGAATAGGAAAGAGGCCAGCATGACTGGAACAGAGAGAGAAAAACAGTAGGGAAGAATGGAGGTCAGAGAGGACACAGGAAGCCACATCTGTGGCTTGCAGCCATTACAAGGCTTTAGTGTTCACTTTGAGTGACATGGGAGCCCTCAGAGCATCTTGAGCAGCAGAGGAATGGCATGATCTGGCTTCTATTTTGACAGAATCACTTTGGCTAACGTGTTGAGAACTGACTGAAAGGAGACAAGGTTGGAAGCGATTATGGGCCTATAGCAGCAGTCCAGGTTGGAGATGATGGCGACTCGGACTAGGGTCATAACAGTGGAGGTGCGGGGCGCCCGGGTGGCTCCGTCACTTGAGCGTCTGACTTCGGCTCAGGTCATGATCTCACAGCTCGTGAGTTCGAGCCCCGCATCGGGCCCTGTGCTGACAGCTCGGAGCCTGGAGCCCGCTTCAGACTCTGTGTCTCCCTCTCTCTCTGCCCCTACCCCTCTCACACTCTGTTTCTGTCTCTGTCTCTCTCTCTCTAAGATAAATAAACATTAAAATAATTTTTAAAAAATATCAGTGGAGGTGGTGAGAAATGATGGGAATGCTGGCTGTCATTGGAATATGGAGACATACACCAATGGTCCCCATTAGTCTATATCTGACCAGTTCTTCCCTATTACTCAGTTGGGAACACTATTCCACCTGTGAAATCTGCCCAGGTGACATTCTTACTATGAAAAAAAAAAACCTTAATAATCTTGCCCTTTTATAATTTTCTTCCAATTTTCTTCTCAGTTAACGGCATTGATTTTCTGGTTAGCATCATTAAATATCAATTCCTGGGGCCTGTGCTCCATCATCGGAGTAAAGAGACTAGAAAACCATTTACTACACAGTGGTCAAACATACTTGATCCTTTATGATAAAATATTTTCCTGGCGTTGCCCTATGAGTTCTCACTACATGCTAATTCAGCTCATTACAGTCTATTTTTAAAGGCAGATGATGAAGGCATTTGATGTTTTTCCACATCGCTTTTTTCAATTTAGCAGGTGTAGGGACAAGGGGTCAGAATGATCAGAAGTACTGAGTGAGGGGTTGAAGGGGGATATGCAAAGGCATGTTCTTCCCAACTACGCCTGCTGACTTGGTTATCGTTGAACTATTTTATGTGCTAATGTTTCCACAATCTTATACTCCATTTAAAACCGTGTTGTGTTTTCAAAGGCATTTTGTCTGCACAATACAACCTCCAGGGTGTGTGTTTGCCTGCTAATAAACTCACACCCAAGGCGTGTATGTATTGGCACACAAGCCCATACCCTGGGGTGTGTTATTGCTTGCATAATTAGCCATCAATTATCACCAGTTACATTTGCACCTGTTCCATTTGCAGATCTTTGGAATTTCAAGCCTGCCCAATTAGCATGTTCTGAACTTTCTCACAAGTGGGATAATAGTCCCTTCTTGGAGGAACCTCTCCTTAAGGAGGATCTCTACAACACCCATCTGAAAAGGCAGTGTTTTAGTCAACCACTTCAGAGATGTCGTGAAACAACAAAGTTATTTATTTGCAGTCATGCGTGTTTAGAGCTTGAAAGGCCTCTCAAGATCATTTCATTTTCCTGATGAATATAATAAGCCCTGAAAAGCGAAAGTGACTTTTCCAGCGTCACACGCCGTAGTCGTGGCAGAGCCAGTGCCAGAGTTCAAGTCTTCCTGGCTGAAGACTGTTTCCACTCTGGCGTGTAGTTAAAATTCACCTGTTCCTTTGCGACCACATTCAAGACCAGACGTGCTGCGCATCTCCAAAGTTACGGTGTTGAATGGCACGTTTGAAAGCATCACTTTCCCATTTCAGCTATACCGACTGCTGATTACAGTAAGCTTGGAATACATGTGTTCTCAGATGAATGCTTTGTGCTGTCTCTACTTATTTTGAAAGCTTTGCCGGGCATATCTCTGTGACAGTCCTACAGTTAGTAACACAGGGCCTTGTCTTGGGTCTTTTAACTCAAGGCGAACTTCGATGCCTTTCACTTCGGTCTGTGACTGGATGCAGTTTATACAGGCTAGTTGTATATGAAGCTTCTAAGTCTACTTTGCCAGCTAACAGTCTTCCAAGTTGCACTGGTAGTTAGGGTGACCTTGATTGCCCCAAGGCCGCAGGTGTTAACATAATTCTAGTGTAAATTACACTGGAAGAGAAAGTTAAGGATAAATTGTGCTCCTGACCTTTCTATTTTACTGCTTATAAAAATGAGGCTTCTGGATCTTTAAATTATAGATTTTGGTCCCCATTCAACTGTACGAGTCCTTAATAGCTACCTAGTTTGGCTTTTTCATAGACATAATTTGAAGTAGTCCACCCTCCAAAGGGTAAATCTGTGTGCTTGGGAAAAAGCTATGATTGGTGGCACAGTTAGCAATTTAACAGATGTCCTGCCACATAACTTTTCCTGTCTGAACTTCAGTTATAGTTATTACATTTGGTTCCAGTGGTTACATTATCCAGGAATTTTTCCATTTATAAAACTTTTTTTCTTTTTCCTCACAGCATAGTATGTACAAGGATCCACTCAATGAGGCTTAACTTGACTGTTAAAATCTTCATAGTTGGTGGGTTAAAGTGATGCCATAGTGACTAGAAAATCATGCTAAAGAGTCAAGAAACTCTCCTTCTGTCCAAATCAACCACTTCTGATCTGGTTTCCTGAATCAAAGAGGACTATTGAGAATATGACTTTTGGAATGAAAGTAATCTATCACTTATGCAAGGCGTGACCTTGGGCCCCTATGTAATCCTTTTAAGCTTTAGTGTATTCATCTGTAAAATGGGAAATTTTGTCTGGGTTGCAAAGTTTATTGCGAGGATTATGTGATTTATAGAAATACCTCCACACCTAAGAATTATTCTTATTACAATCAGGAGCTGAAGAGGATGCACAGGACTGGATTCTGAGGGTGCTAGGTGAGATGAGTAGAACCTAAAGTTAGATCATAGAGAGTTGGTCAAATTGAGGGTACTCTTCCATCTTGTAAGGTTTAACATCCATATAAGAATTTGGGGATAATGTGAGGAAGCGTTGTTGGGAAGGCTCCCAGAAAACAAACAACAACAAAAAAGTTGCTCTGTAAGAAGCGAACTTGAAATTCCAGAATTGCCATGGTAGACATGGAAGGAGGGCTTAAAAGGTTCATAGAAGTAGACATTCTAGATATACTACCTTGCCTTTCTTGTGCAAGGCAGGAAAACATATCCCATGACTGTGTCCCACTGGGAACGTGGGAGTAGATCACTTACCAAAGCGATAAGGAAAGCATCAGGGAAAGGGGTAGCAGCATCACTGTGAAGTTGAGTGGGGGCCAAAGCTAATGATAGGAGTTGCCCTTACAAAAACAGGCCCATTGATAGCAAAAGGAAGATAGGATCCAGAAAAAGATAGAGGTCATGTGATGGTGCTTCACATCAGAAGCAAGATGGATGCAGTGCTCATAATAAGTCTTCACGTTCACAGTGGCAAGCCCAGGATCCTGCTCTGCAGAAAGTTGTGGAGATGGCTACTCAAGTAGAACATCTTTAGAGGCAGACTTGATGGCCGCCGAAACAGGTGTCAATCTTCAATCAAGAACGTAAACTGAAAATTAGTCAAGGATGGATATTCATGAATCTAAGGGTATTCTTCCCTATCAAAAGTCATTATCTCTATTTTCAGACCTCTAGAACCCAAGGACTATAGAGGCCAGATCCCCAAAGTAAGGACTCTGCGGTGCCAGGGCAAGTATTCATGGAAACGATTATTCCTTTACTTCCACAAAGGGAATAACTCATCTGTGGATAAAATATTTAACATCGAAAAGGAGAGTATGGAAATGTTATCAGAAAATATGGAGACTGTATTTCTTTATTTCAGCAATGAAATGTAATATATACATATTTATACATATATATATATATTACATTTCATTTCATTTCATATATACATATATATATTTAAGTAGGCTTCACACCCAAAGTGGAGCCCAACATGGGACTTGAACTCACAACCCAGAGATCAAGACCTTAAGCTGAGATTAAGAATTGGACGCTTAACTGACTGAGCCATCCAGGCGCCCCAAAGTATGATATATTTTAATGAAGTCAAAGCACCACATGAAATGAAAACCAGCATAATTACGTACCTATAAAATAATGGTACATGCTTCCTATTATCTATATCTGTCACTCTTGCTCTCGTGCACCTCCCTCTTCTTCTCCCCCTCCCTCTGTTAGTTGACAACAGGATCATATAGTTTTTCTCCCTTTAAACTCATTTGATGGCAACAGCAGTTGGAAACTTCAGTACACCCTAAAATAAATTCAGATTACCATGTATACACAAATACATGCGCAGATACTCAAAATGCACACACCAATGTTATTTATACACAGCTACTCAAATATAGTTGAAGCATTGTAAGAAACATTTAGGATAAATTTAAAAATATCAATTAAAACACATCTCATGGAACAAAAGGTATAATTGATCAATAGGAAGGGTGACATGTTTATGATGATTATTTTTGGGGATCAATTTAATCACTTTGTATGAATGACAAATTGTTGAGAATATGCTACTGTTGTTGGATGCTGAAGCTTTTGTAGGCATGCCTCAGAAGGCAAATCCGTGATGATCAATGGCATTAAATTTTCCATGTCAACATTATATACAGTCTACTCTACACATGACAAAAATATCATAAAGTGAAATTTAAAAAGACTGAAAGAAAATATTTCCAACACATGTATAAGGTAACAATTAACATTTATCATGCATAAATTTTACCTAAAAATCAATAAAGAAAATATAAATATTAAATAGAAAAAATGGCAAGAAAAGATGGCCAGTCTCACTGGAAATCCAAGAAGAAAAAACTAAACAACAAACAAATATAGTGAAATGCCATTTTTCACCTATCAGACTGACAATTATTTAAAAACTCAGTAATGTTCAGTTTTGACCAAAGTGAGGGTAATGGGGTTCTCTTTTTAAATGATGGTATAAGTTATTATTGACACTTTGGGAGACAATTAAAAATTTTTTTTTTTTTAATTTTTTTTTTTCAACGTTTATTTATTTTTTGGGGGACAGAGAGAGACAGAGCATGAACGGGGGAGGGTCAGAGAGAGAGGGAGACACAGAATCGGAAACAGGCTCCAGGCTCTGAGCCATCAGCCCAGAGCCCGACGCGGGGCTCGAACTCACAGACCGCGAGATCGTGACCTGGCTGAAGTCGGACGCTTAACCGACTGCGCCACCCAGGCGCCCCAATTAAAATTTTTTTTAACATTTTATTTATTTTTGAGACAGAGACAGAGCATGAATGGGGGAGGGGCAGAGAGAGAGGGAGACACAGAACCGGAAGCAGGCTCCAGGCTCCGAGCCATCAGCCCAGAGCCCAACGCGGGGCTCGAACTCACGGACCGCGAGATCATGACCTGAGCTGAAGTCGGCCGCTTAACCGACTGAGCCACTCAGCCACCTGGAGACAATTAAAACATATGCTTCCTACTTCTCAAATCCTAGCCTGGAAACACACTATACATTGTGTATTATACAGTAGATAGAGATCTAGATGTAGATGGAGATATAGATAGATGTTTATTATTACATTGAGATAGTGAAATATTGGAAAAAATACAAATACCCATCAGTATGAGATAAATAATCTCGGTACAGCCACACTATGAAATACTGTAGTAGTTAAAATGTAAATTAAAATAAAACAAGTTAGGTATGTGATGAAATGGAAAGTTTTCTACAACATTATTGACTCTAGCAAGTAGCATAATGCTCCATGTACAACAATGTAAACAAATACACAAAACGATATACATTTTGGCTGGTTTATGCATGTAAATGCACAGTACAATCATTACCAAGTTCAGGTACCCAACAAAATGAGCAGTTTTCAATAAGAGGTTTACTTAGAGCAACAGGCAAAGGTGTTTAGAGTATTATGATAAAGGAGGACATTTTTTGTGTGAAATTTGAGTATTCTACAATATTTACAATTTACTTGTATAAATAAGAATTAATCTAAACTTAAGGAACAAAGCAATTCAGGTATTTTCTTTGCTTCATTGTTTTTAGGCAGGTCTAAGGGATGGAAATGATTCCATATCTAATGCTTGAAAGAATGCACCTCTTTTTTTTTTTTTTTTAGTTTTTTGTGCTTTTTTTTTTTTATTTTAGAGAGAGAGAAGGGAGAATGAGTGGGGGAGAGGGGCAGAGGGAAAGAGACAGAGAATCTCAAGCAGGCTCCATGCTCAGTGTGGAGCCCTTGCGGGGCTTGATCCCACAACCCTGGGATCATGACCTGAACCAAAGTCAAGAGTCGGTTGCTCAACTGACTGAGCCACCCAGGCACCCCAAGAATCCATGTCTTAAACCACATACTCAGAAGTATTGGGGGAATGTTTCTTCATTGTTTTCTTTTACAGTTTTTGCCATAGTTATTAGTTCTTTCCACTTTTACATTTAGGAAAGGTTGGTAATTTTCTCAGAAAATAATATTTTGTTGTGTATATATATATATATATATATATATATATATATACACACACACACACCATATCTTCTTTACCCATTTAATAGTTGATGGACATTTGGCCTCTTTCCATAAAAATAAAATAAGGAGATTTCACTTATAACCCCTTCCACAGTCTCCCCCACTATCAGCATCATGTACCAGGAGTGGTACATTTGTCATAATCAATGAATCTATATTGACAAATCATCATTACCCATAGTTGATAGTTTATATTAGAATTCACTATTGTCAATGTACATTCTATGAGTTTTGGTAAATGTATAGTGACATGAATCCATCATTAGAGTATCATAAAGAATAGTTTTACTGCTCTAAAAATCATCTGTGCTCCTCCAAATCATACCTCCCTCCCCTATAACCCCAAGCAACAATGGATCCTTTTGTTGTCTACAGCGTTTTGTCTTTTCCAGAATCTCATATATGGAATCATACAGTATGTAGTCTTTGCATATTGGCTTTTTTCACTTATTAATATACGTTTAGGTTTTCTCCATATCTTTTCAAAGCTTGATAGTTCATTTCCTCTAGCACTGAATGATATTCCCTTGTCTGGATGTACCATAGTTTATTTATCCCTTTACCTACTGAAAGATATCTTGGTTGCTTCCAAGTTTTGACAGTTATGAATGAAGCTGCTATAAGCATTTGTGTGCAGGTTTTTGTGTAGACAGAAGTTTTCAACTCCTTTGAGTAAATACTGAGGAGCGTAATTGCTGGAACATATGGTAAGAATATGTTTAGTTTTGTAAGAAAGCGCCAAATGCAAAATGGCTGTACCCTTTTGCATTTCCACTAGCAATGATGAGAGTTTCTGTGGTTCCACATTCTCACCAACATTCAGTGTCAGTATTTCGGATTTTGGCCATTCTAATAGGTGTGGAATGAAATATCATTGTTATTTTAATTTGCATTTCCCTGATGGCATATGGTGTGGAACATCTTTTCACCTGCATTTGCCATCTGTATGTCTTCTTTGATGAAGTACCTTTTAAGATCTTTGACCCGTTTTCTAAACCAGGTTTTTAATTTTTTTTATTGTTGAAGTTTAAGAGTTCTTTGTATATTTTGGATACCAGTCCTTTATCATATGTGTCTTAAGCAAATATGTTCTCCCAGTTTGTAACTTATCTTCTCATTCTCTTGATGTTGCATTTTGAAGAGCAGGAATGTTTAATTTCGATGAGTCCACCTTATCAATTATTTATTTTAGAGACTGGTCTTTTGGTGTTGTATATCCGGGTTATCCTAGGTTTTCTCTTAAGTTATCTTCCAGGAGTTTTATAGTTTTGTATTTCACATTTAGATCTGTGATTCATTATGAGTTGATTATTGTGAAGGGTGTAAGATCTGTGTCTAGATTAATTTTTTTTGCATGCGGATGTCCTATTTTTCCAGCACCATTTTTCGAAAAGACTGTCTTTGCTTCATTGCATCGCCTTTGTTCCTTTGACAAAAGTCAGTTGACTCTATTTATGTGTATCTATTTCCGGGCTCTCAGGTCTGTTCCATTGATACATTTGTCTATTCTTTCACCAATTCCGCACTGTCTTTATTGTTGTAGCTTTATAGTAAGCCTTGAAGTTGTTGGGTAGTGTCAGTCCTCCAAGTTTATTCTTCTTCGATATTGTGTTAGACTATTCTGTTTGTTTTTCTTCTCCATATAAATTTTAGAATTAGTTTGTCAATATCCAGAAAATAACTTTCTGGGAGTTTGATTAGGATTGCACTGAATCTATAGATCAAGTTGTTAAGAACTGACATTTTGGTATTATTGTCTCTAATAAATTTTTGAAGCATTTTGCTTCTAATCATGTATTAAATGATTTTCAGAAGCATAGTGAATCATTAAGATGAAACTCCATTTCTCTGTTTCTATATTATTTTATCAGCGACCCAAAGTAGTTTTGTTTCTGTTTATTCCATGTGAAACAAGAACAAATCTATACAGATTCAATGCTTATCAACAAATAGAGTCTGCGGTGTATTCTCTTTCATGGCCCCACTCTCTTTCCATATGAATAGTGTTGCCAGATAATCTCAACAGAAATATTAAACTATAAAGTTTGTGGTCTCATGTGAAAGCATCAAATCAGCAGAACACTGAATCTCAAAATACTAGAGTAAGAACATTTGCATGGAAGTCACAATAGAGCATGTCTTTACTTGACAAAATATTTAGCTACCGTAATCAGACCCAAAATTTACACCCAGAAAACCGTACACTTGGGTTTTGGTGGAATACCCTTGGCATATTTATAGTTAGAGGACAGATGGGTGTACATAGGAGTTGGCCCAATTTTCAGTGAATATTCTTCTAGTATGTCTCATTGGAATTGAGTTGAAATATTTACCCATCTCCACTATCTCTCTTGCTCTTGCTAAACCAAAGAAGCATATCAACCCAAAGGTCTCCAACATGTGATGAAACCAAAACTCTTCCTCTCTCTATCCCATCCCTTAGAAATTTATAGGTGGCTATTATCGCCCTCCAGAGGCAATAAATAGATACCACTCCCCTCAACCTCCTGCTCTATCTTGTGTGTGAATGATTGTATCTCACAATCATTGGGGAATAACCAAACATCCAAGGGGAAGGGCATAGTACTTTGACCACTTTCAAAAACAATATCCATGAACATTGTCTTTCAATCATGACAAAGTGTCTGAAATCTTACTTGCATTGAACTGGAAACGACTGGAAAATGGACAAAATATAGGAAACATTTGTTTTCAAATATCAAAAAGCATGCAGAGCATGACAGTGATACCTGAGAGAAGGAAAACAAGGAAGTGAAACTTATGATCATCAAGTCTTTCTGCCCAGAGACACCTTCTACCCTACTGTGCAGGAATGGGGGACCGATGCATAACACAGAGGTTCTGTTGAATTGAGACAGATATTAGAGTTAAAGGGGTCAATGTAGCTGAAATATGTAGGGCAGAGTCTTGGAAAGAGCAGTCTATATAGACAAAGAGTTCCAGAAGTCTGAAATGGATCCCCATGAGTATAGTGCTGAATATAAAGTTGCACATACATAGGATAAAACTTCTCAGGACTGGGCAATATAATGCTGGGATGCTATAAGGTGAACAGTTCTTAGCTCACACAAGGCTGGAATCCATTCGAGTTTTGACCAGCCAGAATAGAGACACTTCACTGGACACCGGACATATTTAGTAGAAATCTCGGAAGAGTTGATCTTCAATAGCAAGGATACAATAGGCTTAGAGTAAAGGCAACTATAGAAGTTGTTCTAAAAGGCTTAAAAACAGTCTTCAAAGGGACCTTGCCAAGGTATTTACCCAGGAGAAATGAGAATATATGTTTATATAAAGACTTATTCACAGATTTTATAGCCACTTTTTTTCAAAATTTCTATGTATTAAAAACAATAATTTTCATCAACAGATAAATGTTTTGATACGTTGATACAATTAATACTACTATACAAAGAAAATGGGTTACTGATACACACATAAGCACAGATGAATCTCAGAGACATTATGCCGAGCTTCAGAAGCCAGATACAAAGATCACTTACTGCCTAATATCATTTATGTAGAGTTTAAAAACAGGCAAACCAAACTTGGTTGATAAGTATCAGATCAATAATTGCCTCTGGGGGAGGTTGATATTAACTAGATGCAGGCATGAGGAAACTTTCTGGAGTTACAGAAATGTTCTATACCTTGGTTGTGGGGGTAGTTAGGGAAGTGTATGTGCCTGTCAATACTGATCTAACAGCATAGTTAAAATGGGTTCATTTTATTATATGTAAGTAAATTATACCCCAATAAGATTGTTGTAAAAAAATAAACACAATACTATGTAGAGAGATGGTTATACAGGTTTCTGGTTGGTACAAACCCTGGACATCTCAGTCACAGAACAGCCGGCGGGGAGAAGGGCAAAGCATCTTTCTTGCAGGCTTTTCAGATTTCCTTTAGACAGGAATGCATAAGTTGTGATAGTTTATTGTGATGTATAAGTTGTATTAGTTTATTGTGAGTCTTAACTCAGTGCTGTGGGTCTTGAAGTTAATTGAAAATTCTCTTAAATTGGGACAGTAGATTGTAGACTCTTTTTTTAATGGAGTTTTTTTTATTTGTTTGGGGGGGTTTTTAGTTGTTATGTGTATTTTAGGGAAAGGTCTAGTGGTGCATCACTAGTTAAATGCTGTCTTAGCCCAAGCGTGAGGTGCAAGGATATTCATCTCCACTGCCTTTCTACTACTACTAGGAAGACTTTCTCTAGGTTCTGATATTCTCCTCCCAAAATGACTCCTATATACTTACCCGTTCCTTTTTATTTTTTTGCAATAAGCATGTGTTATCCTATGTAACTTCTGCTCTACTCATCATCCTCTCTCAACTTGCCATCCCACCTACCACCTAATAAATCCTACACTAAAGAGTATCCCTTAAGCAAATTTCTACTCTGGCTGATAGTGTCCATTAAGTCAACTACAGAATTTCTACAGTGGACACACACTTATGAGGGCTCCATTAGTTGGATGGTAAAATTCGAAATAACTGATAGAATGCTTGCTGATGGATAATGCACTGGGCTTCAGAGTCTTGGCTTTCCTATTGGCAAGAAGAGAATAATCTCCTTGGTCTCATATAATTTTATGAGAATTATATGAGCTAAAGTATGTGATATGACCATAAATATGTGATATACTTTCAAATAATCAAATAAGCTGGGCCTCCCAAATTATGTATGTAGTATGTATGTATATATGTATAGAATATATAGACTCATATAGATGTGGAATATTTAACATGGTTTACAGGCAAAATGAGTCCACACTTATATAGCTCAATATAGGTATTTTAAATATGCATATAATAGCATTAGAAAATAAGCAAACTAATGGCTGTATCGTCTATCTCATTAAACTTCAAGGTCATGCATAGAAAAGTCCCATAGACCTATAATTTTTTTTTGTTCTGTTGAAATGTTTCTAATGTATCATTTTATTTCATAGACATGTGTATCAAGATCATGGAATTTGCAATACATTAATGAAGGTGTTAAGTTACCCCGTACAAGCCACTTGACATCTTAGCACATAACTGACATTGATGTAACCTTGCTGAGAAATATAATCTAACAAGGAACATTGGATTCTTGTACCATTTACAATTTGGATAAGACATGAATATTTGACAGTCATTTTTATAATCAGCTGCAAGATTTTTGTTTTGGTTTAGCTGAGCTGAATATCTGGCCTAATCAGTAGATATTCTAGTTTAAAAACATCAAGTTATTCCTTAGACATTTGCTGCTATATCAGCTTAAGAGTCTTGTTGTTTTTTTAATATCACAGTATTCATGTCGATGATACGTGTAGATTTTGTAACCAAAACGATAGAAGCTTCGTATACATAAAACACACAAAAGATGCATTGAAAATTTCTTTTTGAAATCATAACTAAACAAGAGTCATTGCCTTTGTTAGATCTGACACCCACCTCTTCATTAGAGAGCAACAACTGGGCACATCTGTATATTTGCATACTAAAAATAGTTGTTCAAGAAACAAAAGGTTGCTTAGAATACATAACCTCTTACTCGCTTAAATTACATGTTTCCGAGTGTAGTATTATGATCTTGTTTTCAACTACATGTATGTGACTACCTAATTACAAAGCGGACAATTTAAACATAGTGTTTATTGCAAAGCATTGTATCTCAGAATAAAAACGCATTAGAAGCAGCTATCAGGAGGACGGGAGGCCATGTTCCGAGTATTAGCATAGACATCAAGATCTTTACTGTCCATCCTCAATAAGTTTTGTGGTGACCAGACTCCATATAGTGTAGATTAAATGCAGCCGTTTACCTATGAAAATGCTGACCACATGATCAATCCATGAAGAATCATGTCAGCTATTTTCATTGTACCTGAGGTTCATTATCACTGAAAATGTTGAGAGTCGGCAGAGAATGGGACCCGGGGAATGCTGTTGCACTGTCCACATCTGTATTTATTAGCTCTTGGTCAGCTTTGTCACGTAGGGGGTAAGGTTTAGTGGTGGCACTTGCTCGTGGGGAGAGGGCAAGGTCACCAGGAGAGAGTTGGGAAAGGTAACGAGGAGGGAGTTTAGAGGAGGTAAGCCTAGGTATAGGACCAGATGCCGAGAATCAGGGCCAAACTGCCCAGTGTATAAAGTCCAAAGGGATGAGATAATTTTGAGCTGGCTTTAGCATGTTTTGTGGTTCCAGTTCTTTCCCGGGAAGATCCTAGCTAGCGTCTAGGGAATGGAGGAGAGGAGGGAACAAGTGTGTCACACGCAGAATCCAGCCCTCTAGGAGGAGGTAACAAGAACTACCTACCTACTAAATCAAGAGCCAACATGTAGCTCTAGGCCCCACTTGGTACTGGGTGGTGGCTCTTTTGATGTTGCTTCTCTCAGCAGGGTTGGCTCGGGGACTGTGCCGGGAGGGGGGGGGCATCAGCACCTCCCACTGTGAGGGGTTGGAGGAGACAGGTAAAGACAAAAGAGAATGGTGTCTCATAATGTGCGCCTGTGCAAACAGTGACGCATCTACTCCGGGAATAGATGATGACATCTCCCAGTTCTAGCCACCCCGCATTTCGCTTCAAAAGATGTGGAAAGAAGAGTTCAAATGGAGTGTTACACGGTATTTTGGGTTAGTTAATAAATATAACAACGGTGACCCGAGGTTAATTTTGAATGTAGAGATAGGTGTCAGAGTTTAGCTGACATTTAAGTACCAATGGCACTCAGTCCGTGCAACGTTTGAGATGTCCCTGCAGTTAAGAGATTTCCTTTCAAATCAAGATGACGAGGCAATTCCCCACACATGTTAATGTAAGACAGCCGTACGTGCCACAGTAAATAATCTCGGGCATAATCAATTAGGTGGTGGTTAGTTATCTGTAATTTTATTTATTTTTAATGGTTAAATACATTGCTATAATTCTTCTGAGGCCACAGGATGAACACACCGGATTCCTAATTAGCCATCACACTGGTTAGTGCCACTTGGACAGAACGAACCCTGGAATCTGAATCCCGTTTTAAACAGTTTACGCAAATGTACTTTTTATTCTCAAGCTGTTTGCAATCACAATCGAATTTTTAAATGGGGTAATGCTTTTATTTACTAAAGTATGCATGCTTCTAGCATCCATTCCCCCTCTTTCACTTATTTATTCCACAACAAAGGGATACATTTTTAGTTCTTCTGAAATCCATATTGCTGGAAGACGTGTTGGTCCCCAGGGCTCACCTTTGGTGCTGCAGCCAAAACTTTTGCCCTTATAGATGATATTCAACAAAAATTGGTTTAAATGTCCTATCCAGGCCACAGTTACAGAAGCTAAGTGGACCTTATGCCTCTTTTTTTCCAATTGAATTTAAAAGAAAAGCAAAAGATATTTCCCCCCAGACACTCTCAGGCCTGTGATACTCTGGACTAATTCTAGTTCTACTGTCTAATTCCTCTCTCCCTTTCTGGATCACATCATTGAATTTCAGTTAAGTAGAGTGAAATCAGTGCAATCTATAGCCATTATTTGATTTGATTTGATTTGATTTGATTTCATCTTATTTTAATGTTTATTTATTTTTGAGAGAGAGAGAGAGAGAGGGGGGCCCGGGGGTGGGGGTGGGGGGCGGGCAGAGAGAGGGACACACAGAATCTGAAGCAGGCTCCAGGCTCTGAGCTGTCAGCACAGAGCCCGACGTGGGGCTCGAACTCACGAACGGTGAGATCATGACCTGAGGCCAAGTAGGACGCTCAACTGACTGAGCCACCAGGCTCCCCTCTCGCCATAATTTTAAATTGAAGTATTGCCTTTGCACGTTTGCAAATTGTGAACAACAGATAAAAAAACAAAAGAAGCCGCTTTGCTTTAGACCAGATAAACAAGTTCACTATTTTTTCCCTGTAAGTAAGGATGCTAAAAGATGGTGATAGAGATGAGAAGTGGAAGTCATATGCAAGAAAATGTTCCAGTCCAAGGGAAACTTAATTAGAATTATCCAGGAAGGAAGAGTTGGCATTTGTTGGAGACGATGAGTAATGTTACTCTCGGTTGGCGAGATGGTAGGACCAAGTGCTCGAATGAGTAGTATTTTGCACTGGGTAGAGATCAAGCTTAGAGTGTGCTAGGTGATATTGCTTAAGAGCATGAGGACACAGAAACAGATGAAAGACTAAAGCCATAGGGAAAGCAAACATTTCCTGTCCCTGGGTAAGTGGACAGTGTCTCCTCTTCAGTGTTTCCAACGGTCTTGACTTGTGGTCTGGGAGACCTGGGAGGAATGTGTTGGCTAATTCTTTCAAATGGCTTTGAAGGAACCTAAATAGGTTGTGATGGTAGCTCCTTTGACTCAAAGGTGGATCTGGCTTTTCTAGCAAAAGCCGCGTCTATCCTGAATTGGAATGCAAAGATGCTGGGGAACCACTGAACTGAGGCATTCACCATCAATATAGAAAATCAAATGGTTTTGTTGTCCAATGATTTAATTTGAAAAAACAATTTATAGAGGTGAAACGAGCCACTGGGAGGAGCTCATTTTCTATTCTGGTTGCATTAAAATATATTGAACGTTCCGCTATAATGAATTAATAAAAGAATACAAATAAGGGCTACAGAATCAAATCAAGTGTATCAGCTTCCCACATCTACATTCATGCCAAAAATCAATCAACAAAATGAGCAAAAAGAATACATTTCTGCGGAAGTGGACACCCATTAAACGTTTTCTGTAAGCAGTGGAATACTTTGATTCATGTTCAGATAGCAATCCAGGTTATAATTTTTAATTCCTGTCGTGGTTATGACCGTCCCAAATTCCCCATCAACTTCAATTTTGCAAAGGGAGTGATCAGTATGCATGGCATGTCTCTCTTTTGCCTGGAATTACAGATGATGACTCCAACACCAGTGTTCTGGGCTTTATCTTGCAAATGGGACATTGACTAAAATATGAAGACCATTGAGGCCCTGGCACTCACATAATTTGCATTCTGGACACAGTAAGTTCTGCTTATATAAGGATGGCCTGATCAGTTCTCAAATGCAGCACTTTTGAAAATAATCACATTAGTGCACATTTTGGAAGAGAAGGAAGCAGTGTCCCAGAAGAAAGAATACAGAGATTACAAGGGTTCTAAACCTGCCTGTAACACTACCTTGTGGTGCTTGCTTTGGCCAAATCGCTTCCTGTCCGTTGACATGTTTCAACTGTTTCATTTGTAACGAAAGTGTATTCAACTACTTCATGATTCCCACATGGGGGCGGCAGGTGGAGGGTGGGGCAGGTAGGGACTATGCATCCAAAGGAGCATATCGGAAACTCCTGGATGATTTTTTTTTATTTTTCAAACTACGCATGCTCCTACCCCAACTCTCTTTTCAGATCTTTTGGTTATTAACAAGACATAATGTTAGCGATAATATGTTACCTATAATGCCAGTAACGAGGCCAAACTGGTTTCAAATCTCTGGACCAGATGATTTCTAAAATTTCTTGCAAGATTAATAGCTTATGGATTTATGAAGAGAATGATTGCCTACCTGTACTACGACTAAACATGTACACCCAAATGTTCTCTTGCTTCACAAAACCGTATTCGGAGAATGAAATAATATTGATGTGTGAAACAGCACCATGTTATACCTCGTACATGGTGCGTCCTCCAAAAGTGGAAGTTGCCTTTCTTCTATCCACAGCTATAGACAAAAGTTTTCCTTATACATAATGTGTTCAATGATGGGAGATGTAAAGACAGGAGGAGGATGAACAACAGCTTCTCAAGAGGGACCTAATACATTGGAAATCACTCCGGACACTGAGTTAGCTCTAAGTGCCATTGATTCATGCTGACATTTAGCAGTTTTCACTGCACAGCTCTTACTTAGACGGGAGATAGGACTATCCTCAGGTACTGTGATATGCAGGCAAATAGCCAGATTATTGCATTTAAGGCGATATTCCTCTTTTGTTTAATGAACATCTTTCCCAAACATGAGTCCTACCTCATTCGTTATACAAGAAATACCCCCACCATTGTTTAGGGAGTCGTTTTTTTCTCTTTATGACACACAGCACTATTATGCATGTTTTTTGCATATTAGAAGGACAACTGATCAGGTGAAATTCTTTTAAATTGTGTGGCTTTATTTACATGCTCTAAGCATAGAGTCTACACACATTTGTTACACAGAAGCACATGTGTTTGGCATAAGTGAATATCGATTTTTATAAATAGATACATACATTGGGAGAACTTTTAAGATGTCACGCATGCATTTGTTGTATAATAGTATCTATCGAAATATAATACATACATATTATTTGTTAGGCTCAAGTCTGAATGGACAGGACCAAGACCTAGAGAAAGAAAAGAATTAAGAATGTATGTGATAATACATACATATTATTTATTTAAGCTCAAGTCTGAATGGACAGGACCAAGAACTACAGAAAAAAAAAGAATTAAGAGCGTATGTGAGATTTCATTCTTTTTCATCACCGAATACTATTCCATTATATGTGTGTGTGATATATATGTGATATATACACATATATGATATATATGTGATATATACACATATATGATATACATGTGATATATACACATATATGATATATATGTGATATATACACATATATGATATACATGTGATATATACACATACATGATATACATGTATATATACATATATGTATACATATAATACATATATATGTATATATCACATATATATGTGATATATACACATATATGATATATATGTGATATATACACATGATATATATGTATATATATATACATATATATATACATATATATATGTATATATCACATCTTCTTTATCCATTCATCAGTTGATGGACATTTGGGCTATTGTGATGGAACTAGAGTATATTTTGCTAAGTGAAATAAGTCAGTCAGAGAAAGACAAATATATGTATGTGGAATTTAAGAAACACAACATATGAACATAGAGGAAGGGAAGGAAAAATAAGATAAAAATAGAGAGGGTGGCAAACCGTAAGAGACTCTTACATACAGAGAACTAAATGAGGGTTGCTGGAGAGGAGGTGGGGGGGGAATGGGTTAAATGGGTAATGGGCATTAAGGAGGGTCTTTGTTCGGATGAGCACTGGGTGTTATATGTAAGTGATGAATCACTGGGTTCTACTCCTGAAGCCAAGACTACACTGTTTGTTAGCTAACTTGAATTTAAACTTAAAACAAAGGGGCTCCTGGGTGGCTCAGTCGGTTAAGTGTCCAACTTCAGTTCAGGTCATGATCTCGTGGTTTGTGGGTTTGAGCCCCGCATCGGGCTCTGTGCTGACAGCTCAGAGCCTAGAACCTGCTTCAGATTCTGTGTCTCCCTCTCTCTGCTCCTCTCCCGCTCATGCTCTCTCTTTCTCTCTCTCTCTCTTAAATATAAACATTTCAAAAAAAAAAGTATACATGAGAGAAAGAGAAATGAAAGTAAAAAAATATGAGTGCCCCCAAATTAACCCGAAGAAATTATATGTGATTCTGAAGTGGAACTTAAATTAGGTATAATGAGAAATTGTCATTGCTTTAGTATAAAAAATGAACACTTTAATGGAATTCAGTAACAACTAGCTGTGTTTGTTTTGGTGAGCACTGTACTATGTGCTTTACCTTTTAGTCCTTATATAGTCCACGTTCTGATTATTGTTGTTGCACAACAAATGGCCCCACATGTGGAATAAAACAAAACTTTTTTTACTATGCTCATGATTTAACTGGTCAGAAATTCAAGAAGGGCTTCGTTATCTAGTTCTTTGGGTTTCTCATGCCACAGCAGCCAGATGTCAGCTGGGGCTTCGGTCATTTGAAGGTTCAGTGAGACTGAACATTCTAAATGGTCTGCCCACGTGGCTGGCAGTACATGCTGGCTACTGCATCCAGTCGATGTAGGCTGAAATCCCAGCTCCAACTGTCCACCAGCTCAACGTAGAAGTCACAGAGCAGTTGAACTTCACACATGGCGGCTACCTTCCTCCAATCAAGGGTTCCAAGAGAACCTGGTAGAAAGTTCAGGGCCATTTCTGTTTCAGAACTGGAAGTCACATAACAATATTCAGTTGTCCCCTAATGCTCAAAACAGTCACAAGTCCAATCGGATTGGAGGGGATGGGGCAGAAAACAGTCATAAGTCCAATTGGATTGGAGGGGACAGGACAAAAGTCCACCTATTGATAGTAGGACTCTTTGGTCACCTGGGTTGCTCAGTTGGTTAAGCGGCCGACTTTGGTTTAGGTCATGATCTCACGGTTCATGGATTTGAGCCCCATGTTGGGCCTTGTGTTGACAGTGCTGAGCCTGCTTCAGATTCTCTGTCTCCCTCTCTCTCTGCCCCTCCCCCACTTATGCTTGCTCTCTCTCTCTCTCCCTCTCTCTCTCTCTCTCTCTGTCTCTCAAAAATAAACATTAAAAAAAGGTTTGATAGTAGGAATCTTCAAGTCACATTATAGAAGAGTATGCAGAATGGGGGGTGCTATGGTGGCCATACTTGAAAAGTATAATCTGCCACAATTGATATTGCCGTGTTTTTTAGGTGGGGAAACTGAGTCCCAAGGTGTTTAAGAAACTAGAAAAAGATCCAACTGGAACTCAAACCTAGGTCGATCATCCTCTAAAATCTATATTGTTTCTATTGTGCTGCACTGCATCCTGAGGAATATTATTCTTAGATTATTATATATTTTTTAAAATATGAACAAAGTGAAATTAAGTATCAAAGACAGATAATCTCAGAGTCACAGACCTGACTTCCACTCTTGTTTCTACTGCTTGAAAGGTTGGGATGAGTTATTTCCCTTCCCTGGGCGACTTTTCCAGATCTGATGAGCAGAAAATTTGTGCCATATTGTCTCCAAAGTCCCCAACACTTCTTGAATCCTAAGCTTCGTGATGTGAAAACATGACAGAAGTGCGCACGCGTGTGTGTGATAGAACAGTGTTAAAAGCTTTAATAATTTTTAATAGCAATATTACAATACCTATTTATCTCACTTCTAAAGTGTCTAATTTCGGTTCTGTGATCCCTGCCTGGGATGCTTATTAACCTCTGAGGCAAGAGGCAAATGATTTAATTAGTTGTGCAATTGTGTCTTTTCTCTCTGAATATTTCCTTTTCTATTCGATCACATTTCCTGGATCAAGAGGTTCCCATAGGCAAGAGAAAGGCTATGGATTTTATGGGTTGATTTGGGTTACTAACTAAAATGGAATGAAACTATCATGGGCTTGAATAACAGTTTGAGTAAAATAGTATTCTAATTCTGCAGGCATGACATAGTAATTTGTTTCTAGGCAGTAGGATATGCACTCTTGGAAAAAAATGCGTCCTCCTAGAAATAGCTTACTGAATAATTGTCTCATACAGTAATATAAATGAACTGGTGAATTGTCTGGAAATGTTCTAAGTCTGGCCCAAACCTCTTTGTACGTAGACTAGAGTCTAATTCTTTCATCTTATATTATTGTAGCCATTGAATCCTGTGATCCACTGTTTCTCAAGCATTTTTTCTCACCAAAATCTTTTCTCAAACAAAATCGGAAGCAAAAGTTTCATGTACAGTCTTGGGAAAGGTGTAGCTACTGCAACTTTCATGGTATCTGTAAGGAGCTCTTGGAACTTTGAAGAATCTGGCTTGAAAATCACCTGTCCAGTCCGTTATTTGATTCATAAAAAAATTGGTAAAATGTCCCTGTGCAATTATATCGTAATGGCATTGTGTGGTGACAGATGGTAGCTGCACTTGTGAACCGAGCATAATGTCGACACCGGAGACTAACGTAACATTGTGTGTCAACTATACTCAAAAAAAAATTTCTTTTTAAGATGTCCATGGGCTAGACAGAAGTAAATAAATCTGACAGAATTGCTGGCCTTGCAGAACTCCCGGTCTAATAGGGGACTTACACATGGAAACAAACTATTTTAGCCCTACTGTTGGTGTGCTAATTATCGCCTGTTGTAGGGATACCTAATGTGATCTGGGGGCTAGCGATCAGAAATGACTTCCTGCCATAAGGGAAAATACTGACACCTGAAATAAAATCAGGAGTGAGCCACGAAAAAAATGGGAATGGGGGCGGAGGGAAGATGCTTCAGGAGGAAATGAAAGTACGTATAAAGCCCATGTGAGGAGGGCTATGGCATATTAGAGTTTTTCTTGGGTAAAAAATGTGAAGGGAGCCAAAGGTAAGGGATAAACCTGTAGCTGAAATCAGAACGCACATCACGATGGCCCTTGTACGTTGTTTAACAAAATCTGAAGTGTAACCAAAGGGTAATTGGGCAGGGGGCCACTCTAGGAGGTTAATGGAGAATGATATAATAGGAAATATATTTCCAAAAGAGCCTTCTGGATGATGTTTGGAGAAAGGATTGGAGAGGGCCAAGATAGACGAAAGAGGGGCCTGTTTTGGAGGTAGATTTGGCATCATTGCTGGTAGATTGGATATCATCCAGGAAGAAAAGAGAGAAATCAAGAATGACCCTCAGGTTTTGGCCTGAGAAATAGGTGGATATTGATGTTATTTACTTATATGGGGAAGACTGGCAGATGAGAAGATTTGGGGAGAACACCCAGCATTTTTTTTATAAGTGTGAGATACGTGTTAAACGTCACGATAGAAAGGAAGTAAAAATGGAAGGTAAGCAGTTAGCGATTAGGGAGAAAGGTGAGAAACAGTACATCTTTCTCCAGATATCGATCATGGAAAATAGTATTTTTCTGAGAATATTTGAATGAATGCTGAATGAGTCAGCCAATGAAACTTTACTTGGATCAGCAAGGATCAGAGCCAGAATCAGGTCACACAGTAGGGTGACAAAGGATGTGGGGTTAAAGGAGCAATCTTAGAGTGAGGAGGGCCTTCCTAGATAAGAGAGGGGCCATAATGGAAAACACTGATAAAATGTATGACTTAGGGGCACCTGGGTGGCTCAGTCGGTTGAGTGTCCCACTTTGGCTCAGGTTACGATCTCACAGTTTGTGGGTTCGAGCCCCATGTCAGGCTTTGTACTGGCAGCATGGAGCCTGCTTTGGATTCTGTGTCTTCCTCTCTCTCTGCCCCTTCCCCACATGCATGCGCACTCTATCACTTGAAAACAAACATTAAAAAAATTTAAACGTACAACTTAAAAATTTTAAACTTTTATAATACCAAGAAACAGTATAAACATTTCAAAAGACTATGTCTTGGAAAATTGTATCTCTTTAATAGACGGAGGACTATTACTGTTAATATGCAAATAGCTCTTAGAAATGTGTGAGGGGGAGGTGCAGATAAAGTGGGAGAGGAAAAGGGGAAGACCACTCGTGGGGAGAAGATATGCACAGAAGAAAGGAAGGTGGTTGGGGCGCCTGGGTGGCTCAGTCGGTTAAGCGTCCGACTGCAGCTCAGGTCATGATCTCGCGGTCGGCGAGTTCGAGCCCCGCGTCGGGCTCTGGGCTGATGGCTCAGAGCCTGGAGCCTGCTTCCGATTCTGTGTCTCCCTCTCTCTCTGCCCCTCCCCCGTTCATGCTGTGTCTCTCTCTGTCTCAAAAATAAATAAAATGTTAAAAAAAATTAAAAAAAAAAGAAAGGAAGGTGGTTAATAAACACAGGAAGCGAGGGTTCACTTCAGTACAAATCCAGGAAATACACTGTATTTTGCCTATCAGATTTGCAAAAACTAAAATAAAACAGAACAAAAGAAATTAAATAAAAAGATGGTAAACAACATTATTGGCCAGGGTACGAGGAAACAAACAGTATCACTGTTGGGTGACTGTAAAACGTTGTATCTTTTCAGAAGGCGACAGCAATATCTGTGAACAGTAAAAGCATACCCCGACTCAGAAGTTCTGTTTGTAGAAACTTATCACATAGAAATGCATGCACAAATATTTAAAGACGCATGTTTAAGGATGTTCACTGCTACGTTATTAAAAATTTAAGAAGCGGAAAATACTCCAGTCTCAGTCAGTGAGGTATTTGATGAGTGGATTAGCAAATGTAATCTGCTAGTGCAATGGAATACTATGCACCAGTTGAAAGGCACGATGATAGATATACAGGAATTGACATGAGTTGTATGTCCAACGTGTATTAAGTGAAAACAGCAATCAAGGGGCAGTGTATATCACATGATCGCATATTTGTAGAAAATAAAAAAGTGGCCCAGCACGTGTTACACGTCATCTGAAAGGTTTCAAGTGACACAATATGAGTAATAAATAAGCTGCCTTCCACGTGTTACACATACTGATGCTGGGGGCTAGGAACGCCTGGGACAGTCCCCTGGGCTGTACTACTTGTGGCCGGTTCCAACCAAGGGACATTTCCCCAGCAGAACCCAGGACTGTGGCCGGACTGCCCCTTGTGGTTTGCATTATGATTGCAAGACACGCCTCCGCAGCAAGGGTCAGAGGACTTGGAAAATACAAGGCTTCTTACTCACAGGTCCTGGAAGGGGACATGACAGGCCTGAGGCCGCACAGCAAGGTCACGGGAAAAGAGAGAGAAAGGGAAAGATTATGCTGGTCTGGGGTCCTTCCTTTATTGAGGTTGAGGGTGGGGGCCTAGGGTTTCCCAGGTTCACTCTTTATTGGTGAATTGTAAACACAGAAGCAGGAATTAAAGTGTGGGAGGGGAAAGTCAAGGCCACTGGAAAGGTCAGTTATCTAGGTCACCCAGGGCTTTCTAAAAAGGGAACTTCATGGATGGAGGTGGCCTGGCGCTTTATCTAGTTGTGTAGCTGGCAATGTCTTTATTCCAGATGAAGATCTTTAAAAGGGAGGCCTCGGCAATCAACAGCTTAACGTCTAGCACTTACGTTACAATAAAAAAACCGATTGTCAGTGACTTACAATAGATGGTTATATGACATGATGTACATAACTTTTTTTGAGAGAGAAAGAGAGAGGGTGCAGGTGAGCAGGGGGCAGAGAGAGAGAGAGAGAGAGAATCCCATGAGGGGAAGAGACAGAGACAGAGAGACAGAAGAGATCGAGAGGGAGAGAAGTAGGGAGAGAGAGAGAAGCAGGGCTCATCCGAAGCATGGCTTGAGCTCATGAACTGCGAGATCATGACCTGCGCCAAAGTCAGATTTTTAACAGGCTGAGCCACCCAGGCACCCTGTGCATAATGTTTTAAGGATACGCTACAAATGTTTAATAGTGCTTATCTTTGAGGATTAAAATTGGGGGGCAGTTGGGAGAACTTTTTTTTTCTCTATTTTTCTCTGTATATTTTCTCTGTGTATTTTTTTGAGAGTTTATACTCACTGTAATTTTATTCTTTTTAAGTTTTTACTTTAATTCTAGTTAGTGAACATCCACATTGTTATATTAGTTTCAAGTATACAATATAGTGATTTAACACTTCCATATATCACCCTATGCTCATCAAGACAAGTAAGTAATTGGGGCGCCTGGGTGGCGCAGTCGGTTAAGCGTCCGACTTCAGCCAGGTCACGATCTCGCGGTCTGTGAGTTCGAACCCCGCGTCGGGCTCTGGGCTGATGGCTCAGAGCCTGGAACCTGTTTTCGATTCTGTGTCTCCCTCTCTCTCTGCCCCTCCCCCGTTCATGCTCTGTCTCTTTCCCAAAAATAAATAAACGTTGAAAAAAAAAAAAAGACAAGTAAGTAATTAATCCTCATCACCTATTTAACCCATCCCCCCATCCCCACTTATGTATATATTTTAAAATATTTTTATAACAAGTATAATTCTGAAAACATAATTTTTGAAAAATCAGTTCCAAAAAAAAATGAAAAATCAGTTACAAATACTACAGTGGGAATAAGACAAGGGCTAACAACGGTCCATTTGCTTTAGCAGCACTGCTCTTATTCATGGCACTTTCAGTATTGATGTATTCCTAAAAACCCAAAATAATAAAAGTATGGTTTGTAATTCTATACGTCATTTTCAAGAACGGCTTTAGGATTTTGAAGTACAGGTTCTTGTCAAATACCCTATATTTAGTTGGTTTTAGTGCCTCTCCTGTCACCTTCTTCAAAACAGCATCATTCTTGGGGTGCCTGGGTGGCTCAGTTGGTTAAGCATCCGACTTCGGCTCTGGTCACGATCTCACATTTGTGAGTTCGAGCCCCGCACGGGGGCTCTCAACTGTCAGCACAGAGTCTGCTTCTGATCCGCTGCCCCCCTCTTTCTTTGCCCCTCCCCCCATTTGTGCATACCCTCTCTCTGTCTCAAAAACAAATAAACATAAAAAAATATTAAAACAATATTAACATTCTTGGGTCCTACTTCATCTCTCTTTCAGTTGAGGTACAATTAAAGTAGTTTCCACTGAAGAGGGAACAAGAATTCTGTTTGTGAATCCTTGTACAGGTGAGAAGAGAATGTCCCAACTCATGTGCCGTAGCCATGTACCAAAAATGGGTGATGTGTGTGGAGGAACTGACCCCCTTCAACTCTGGAGTGACTCACCATAGCTTGGGTCAGCCAGAGCCTCAGGCCAACGGTCTCTTCTTGTGAGAAGCCACATCTAGTTACCTTATTATGCTATAAAAACATCTCTTCCTAGATGTGTTATGAGGTATAGAAAAGGGCGGGGGCAGGATGGTGGTATCACAAGTCAGTTGGGTGTAAGTCTTAGGTCACAATTTTTTATCCCCCAAAACATGGTAGGAATTTCTTCATTTTCTTCTTGTATTTAGTTGTTTGGTTTTTTGTTGGGGGGTTTTGGGGGGGGTTGTTTTGTTTTGTTTTGTTTTGTTTTGTTTTCCTGAGGAGAAAACTGGTCAGGTTGATTTTCCTGCATTTGTCAGTAAGCATGTTTCCTGTTTGGATGATCTGAGACTTGGTAAATTTGATATATGCCAAGATATCCCAAGGTATGAGTTTCTTTTCATTAATTTTGCCTGAATAGTGATGAGTGCTTTCAATCTGAATATGCACATGTGTTTATCAGCAAAGGGATATTTTCTTTTATTTTCTCCTTCTTTCCTGGTTGGCTTCCTATTGTTCTCCTTTGTCCTGTGAGCACCTACAATTCTTTGGCCCTCGACATCACATAGCTTTTGTGTTAGTACCATTCCTTACATTCTTCTTCTACTTAACTGATGGAATTTTCTTTCGCGTTTTGTCAGTTGTTCCCTCCAGCGCTTGATCTTTTTTTGCTCGTATTCCTCTTTCATGGATGTTCTCCTTTGCTCTTGCCAACAAGCACGAAGTCTGAATTCTTCACTATTCGTGCAAGAAATAAAACATTTTTTAGGCGTTCAGATTCTTTCCGGTGGTGATGCCCCCCTGCCTTATTTCTCGTGCCACACTGTTTTAGAGGTGGTTCAGTATCTGAGAGAGTGCTGGTTAGAATGGAAAACAAACCTTGACTAGTTCAGAATGGACAGAGCGCCCCGCCAAAATGTACATACTTTTCGGGTACGCCAAACAAATTTCATGTGACTTTAAGCGAGGCTTGTTAAAAGATGTGTAAACATATATTACGAGGCCATCAGGAAGTCTTACAACGTTTTATTGAGGCACCCGGGGGTCCTAGAGAAACCATATGTCACCCAAACTGGAACTGTTTTGACCGCGAAGGGGGCACCATATTAATACTTACACCAGAAAAATGGGTGTAAAATAAGACCGTTGTAAGCGAAGTGAGACGGGTAGTCACTGTATCGTTCTCCAGCAGCTAGTTGCAGCTGCAATGTCCGATGTAGGCCAGCATGTGGGCAAAGTTCTTCCTCCCTTCTTCCTGTGTGTCTTTTCGGATATTTTCGTAGGATGTTGGGAAAGAGGTACAAAAGGGATCCTTGATCTCTGCCTCGCTCGCCGACAAGCCTCAAAGGTTATGTTTAGTGAATTGCACCAGCTACATGCTTGATTCAGCTCAGAAAGCGCAAAAGATCCTCTATCCCCACCAGTAAGTATGCCAGTGCCTCACCTAGGTGTAATTTGAGGAGCGTACTCTGTGAAAGGGGTCCTGTGTTTCAACGTTTTGTCACATTGAGCCCCATGATTACCCGTTCCACATGGGCTCTCATGCTGGGGAGAGCTCGAATAATATGCGTAGGGCAGGTGCTGGGAGAGAGACACAGATACCGGATCAGTTGGACTCCTGGACTCCAATAAAGCGTATGCTCTAAGCAGGGAACATATAATCTAGAGCATGTGAAGGACTCAGGATAGCTGGGAATTTTAAGTACATGGCAGTCTTCTAATTTAAATGTGAAAATACCATGGTTGTGCGTAGTCAGTGAATTTTAGTAGCTCATAGGTGCATCGTCTTCATTAACCTATTCATACTTCACAATAACCCTGTGAGAATAGACAGGATTATCTCACTTGCGAGAAAATCAGGGCTGCTAGAGTATATTCGGGCCAAGCTGTGCCTCTGAGATTTGCACAAAGGTCTGTGGTGCAGTAGTCCAAGCCCTAAACCCCCCAATGTGATACTCTACATTTGTAGTGCTAACTCACACAGATAGCACTGAGCCAGTCCCTTGAGATAGGTATCTTACAAGACCTAAGTAGGATACCAGGTTTTCACGCAATCTGATGGGGTTTTATCGCAGGAGATAAGAAAGAGGGTTAAAAAAAAAAAAAAAAACTGAAGGATGGTTGTATGGATGGGTGAATAAAACAGTGGAGGGAGCATTAGGGAAAGCTTCTGACTCAAAGGCCACACAGATCTAGCTACAGGGCTCACCCAAACATGCTACGCCATGAATAACACGACAAATTCCAGAATCTGAATGAGTTGAATCATGCTCACACATCTGATTTCAGTCCTGGCCAGGATTAACTCAGGATCAGGAAGGCTGGGTAGGGGATGACTCCAGTTTTAGTATCTTCAGAGAGCTTCCCTTGTTAAAGGCTTCTTTAAAGCTTGAAATGGAAGACAAAAAGAGAAGACATTCACGGGCAAGAGACCCACACTGGGGCAGTGAAACTCATATTAAAACATCGTTTCAGATGTTTTGGAAGGAAAACATTAGATTTAAAGTTCAGTTACATCATGCAATTATATTTAATATTGCCTATGAATAGAGATCTAGTTAATGATTCCAAGTTGAGAAAATAATTTTTGACATCTGTTTCCATATTTTGGCTGTGTTCCTGACAAGTAGAATTTCAAAGATAGAGTAGTGAAGGCTCACTCATCGTGCAAAGGAAAGAAGCTAGAAAAGATAATGAATTGAGGTATTGAAGCGTCCTTTGGGACACACGGCAAATGACTTTTTCTAAAGAAAGAAATCGAACCATTATACAAAAGAAAGGTGTATTTGAGGATCACAATTCAAAGTGAGTATCTCCCTGTTCTGATCATGCAGGCGAAGCCCAGGAAAGCAGGAATTCATTGAGAGACTTGGGATTTCAAGGTGACAACAATGCTCAACTCTGGCCAGTCGTGTAGGGGCAGGCAGGCAGCAGGGTCAGCAAGGTATGGGTGACTAAGTTAAGGCTGGGTTAGTCATTTTTTTACAGATCCATCCTGGAAAGTGCCCCGGGCCCTCAAAGCCAGATTGTCATCATTGCAGACATATGCACGTGTGGTCGTAGAAACAGTGAAGAGGAAGACATTACTCAGTGTCAAGAAAATATAGATCAGCACTTTCAAAATAACTCAGTGTTGGGCGGGCTGGGGTAGGGGCAGTGAACACTTTATTTTGTGCAGTATAAGCTACGTGATACAGATCCCATTAATATGTTGTCTCATTTCAACCTCACAACACTTTGCGGTGGGGATACTCTTGTTATCTGCATTTTTAAAGATGAAGAACCTGAGGCTCAGAGAGGTAAAGTAACTTGACTAAGCCCACATACATGGTGATTTGGACTCTGGGTCTATATGACTAAAGCCCATAGTCATAGCCTGTTGTTGTGAAAAGTGATGTTGGCTCCTAGAGGATTCCTTGCCTTCTCCGTTCTCTGTTTAAGATGCTTTCTCTTGGCCCTGTCCTTGGGAGAAAATCCCTGGTTCTAAGGATACCTTTATTCATTAGATCAGCAATAATTTTGTAAAGCAAGTAGATACGAGTAGTAATCTTGGGTCCTTCTGGGTAAGATGCTGGGGGTCAAAGCAAACCCCATGGACACCTGTATAAAACTTATGCAATGCCTCATATGGACCTCCGGGGTTCAGATACTAAGATTAGCAGTGCACAGCCTTCTGTCTCAAGGAAAGATCAATTCCCAAGTTAAGGCAAGAGATGCAGGTACAGGTTATCTCAACACTTTAAAATCCACCCTCTAATAAACCCACCCTTTGCCCTTCCTATCCCCCACTCCACTACAATGAATGCCTCACCATTTCTTTTCAACCCTCTCCACCTTTAACCATGCTTTCTACAAGAAATATCCATAACTTATTGAGAGCTTATCAACTTCTATTTATCCATTAAGAACCAGCTCAAATGACATATCATGAGTGAAGAACTTCTGAATTCCCAAGGCAGATGCAATCACCTTCTCTTCTGAAGACCTCGAACCATTTTCCCACACCTCTGCTATAATACCTTCTAGGGAGCACCGCATAGGTCACAAATCTGCAAGCCATTCCAGGTCCCCATCCACTTAACCTCTCCCTAAGTCAACATCTATATCATAGTAAGTATTTGCTGAATGAAATTTATAACACATAAGCACTTAAAATGATGCGTTAGTAACTGGAAATGTTACTTATAAATGAGACACCTGTGGTAAATTTGGTGACAGTGTAGTCATTTAAATTTCTAAAACCCACTCACTTTTGAGTGACTGTAGTGAGAGGGCAGGCATATAAATTTAGAACTCAAATGGAGATGAACATAGGAGACCTTACATAGGAGACACGGTTACATAGTACATAGAAATGTGGATTCTGGGGTGAAAGAAACCAAGCTGAGAAACTACAGCATCAAGGCCATTGTAAAACCAAGAAGGGATTCCAGTAAAGGGGGGTAGGAAAGGTCACAGCATTTGGTGCATCTGTTTATGCCCCTTCCCCTGTGCAGCATAAGCACAGAGCAACCAGCAGGAAAACCCCTATACCAGGACTCCTCCCCTAGGTGAGAAACAAACAAACAAAAAATGGGCGATGTGTCCAATGTGATGTGTTGTCTGGGGATTGGCCAGGGGACTGGTTTGTGTTTCACCTGACTTGAATTACTGGTGACACTGGCATCAGAGTCTGGAAGCCACTGAAGGCAGGTGAGCAGCACATTAGAGCTACAGTTCTTCGAGCAGATGCTAGAGGAAGCAGAAGATAAGAGAAGGTTTAGGAGGTTCCTAAAACCTCCAACCAGACAGACTGTGAAGGTCTTTCCTTGCATGAAGCCAGTAGGCAAAGACTGAGAGGGCTGGTTGTTTCTTCAAATGCCACGTTCCCAGCAAAAGATTACAAGGCATACAAATACACAGGAAAACATGGCCTAACTAAAAGACCAAAATGAAATTCCAGGAACTGACTCTAAAGAAATGCAGATCTATGAGCCGCCTGACAACAAATTTAATATGACTGCCATAAAGGTGCTCAGTGAGGTAAAAGAGAACACAGATAGACAGCAAAACGAATTCAGAGAAATGATGCATAAACAAAATGAGAATATCAACCAAGAGATAAAAACTATGAAAAAATAGCTACATAGAAAATCTGGAGCTGAAAAATGCAATAACTGACCTGAAAAAATCATTAATAGGGTTCACCATCAGAATTCATCGGGCAGAAGGAAGAACCACCAAACATGAACGTAGATTATTTGAAATCATCAAGTCAAAGAAGCAAAAAGCAAAAAGAATGAATAAAAGTGGAAGAGGCTAAAGAACTTATGGGACACTATCAAGTTATCAATAGCTGCACTATGGAAGCCTCAGAAGGAGAAGGCACAGAGAAAAAAATTCCAGAGAGCTTGTTTGAAGAAATAATGACTGAAAATTTCCCAAAATTGAGGAAAAGAATTGACATGCAGATTCAAGAAGCTGAAAGAACTCCAGTAGAATAAATTAAAAGACATTTGGGCTCTTTCCATAGTTTCCCTCTTGTTGATAATGCTGCTATAAACATTGGGGTGCATATATCCCTTTGAATTAGTATTTTTGTTTTCTTTGAGTAAATACCTAGTGGCATAATTGCCAGATTGTAGGGCAGTTCAATTTGTAACTTTTTGAGGAACCTCCATACTGTTTTCCAGAGTGGCTGCACCAGTTTGCATTCCCACCAACAGTGCAAGAGGGTTCCCCTCTCCCCACATCCTTGCCAACACCTGTTGTTTCCTGTGTTGTTAACCTTACCCATTCTGACTGGTGTGAAGTGAAATCTCATTATAGTTTTGATTTGTATTTCCCTGATGATGAATGATGTTGAGCATCGTTTTATGTGTCTGTTGGCCACCGGTATGTATGTATCCTTTGGAAAAATGTCTACTCATGTCTTCTGCCTATTTTTTTAACTGGATTATTTGGTTTTTGAGTGTTGATTTTATAAATTCTTTATATATTTTGGATACTAACGCTTTATCAGATATGGCTTTGCAAATATCTTCTCCTGTTCCATAGGTGGCCTTTTAGTTTTGTTGAGTGTTTACTTTCCTAGGGAGAAGCCATTTATTTTGATGAATGGATAAAGATGTGATATACATATACAGTGGAATATTACTCAACCATAAAAAAGAATGAAATCCTGCCATTCGCAGTGATGTGGGCGGAGCTAGAGTGTTATGCTAAGTAAAATAAGTCAGTAAGAGAAAGATAAATACCATATTACTTCACTCGTATGTGGAATTTAAGACATGAAACAAACATGGGGGGAAAAGAGAGAGGCAAACCAAGAAGCAGACTCTTAACTATAGAGAACAAACCGATGGTTACCAGAGGGGAGGTGGGTGAGGGGATGGGTTAAATAGGTGATGGGGATTCAGGAGGGCACTTGTTGTGATGAGCACCGGGTATGGTATGTAAGTGTTGAATCACTAAATTCTACACCTGACACTAATATTACACTATGTTAACTAACAGGAATTTAAGTAAAAACTTAATTTAAAAAAAGAATAAATTAAAAGCAAACCATACCAAGATCCATTATAATCAAGCTGTCTCAAGTCAGACACAGAGAGAATTTTGAAAGCCACAAGAGGAAAGCAATTTGTCACATACAAGGAAACCTCCATAAGATTTTCTAGTAGAAACTTTTCCATGAGAGAGTGGGATGACATATTTAAAGTGTTGAAAGAAAAAACTAACAACAATACTATATCTGACAAAACCATCTTTCAAAAATGAAGAAGAAATTAAAATTTCCCAGATAAGCAAAAATTGAAGAAGTCCATTACCACTAGACTTGCTCTACAAGTTATGATAAGGAGAATCCTTTATGTTGAAATGAATGGATGGGGTGCCTGGGTGGCTCAGTGGGTTAAGCATCCGACTCTTGATTTCAGTTCAAGTCATGATTTCATGGTTCATGAGTTCAAGCCCTGCATGGGGCTCTGTACTGACAGTGCGGAACCTGCCTCAGATCTTCTGTCTTTCTCGCTCTCTGCTCCTCCCTGGTGCGCTCTCTCTCTCTCTCCCTCTCTCCCTCTCTCCCTCTCCCTCTCTCTCTCTGAAAATAAATAAATAAACATACAAAAAAGAAATGAATGGACAACAGCATAAAACCATATAAAAATATAAAGGTCTCCTGTAAAGCTAAATACATGGACAAATACAGTAACCTGTAAATTTGTAGTTTTAGTGCATAGAATTTAAATGAAAAAAATGAAACATCATAAATCTGTGTCAAAGGGCATACAACACATAGGTGTAATTCGTGGCATTCATAACATAAAGTGCTGGAGGGGGTCTATAAAAGCGCTAGAGGTTTTGTATGTGATTGAAGTTAAGGTGTTACTAGTTTAAGATAGACTGCTAGAACTTTAAGATGTTTTATGTAATTACAATGGTAACCACAGAGAACATATCCATAGAGTATATACAAAAGTAAATGAGAAGGGACTCAAGCATATTACTATCAAACAGAAAGAAAGGAAGAAGGAAAGAAAGACACAGTGATGCAGTAAGAGAGGAAAACAGGGACTAGGAAGCCACAAGACATGAAGCAAGTAATTTTTTTTTTTAACGGCAAGCAAGTCCTTCCTTATCAGTAATTACTTTAAATCAAAGTGGATTAAACTCTCCAATCAAAAGACAGATTGGCTGAATGGATGAAAAAACAGGATCCAACAATATGCTGCCTATAAGAGACTCGTGTTAGATCAAAGGACACACATAGGCTGAACAAGATGATGGAAAAAGATATTTCATGCAAATGGTAAGAAACAGAGAGATGCATGGTTATATTAATGTTAGACAAACTAGACTTTAAATGAGAAACTGCCACAAGAGACAAAGAATGACACTATATAATGATGAAAGGGTTGATTTGCCAAGAAGATATAGTAATTATAAATATTTATACACCAAATCTCAAAACTCCTAAATATACGAAGAATATTGACAGAATTGAAGGAAGAAATATATGCCAACACAATAATAGTAGGGACTTCAATATTTCATTTCCAATAATTGATAGAACACCCAGACAGAAGATCAATAAGGAAATGGAGCACTTGAACAGCCCTATAGACTAGTTGGACCTAACAGACATATACAGACTATTCCAGCCAACAACAGCAGAATATACAATCTCCTCAAGTGCTCCTGGAACATTCTCTAGGATGGGCATTAGGCTACAAAAACAAATCTTAAAAAAAAATCGTGAAGGTTGAAATCATAGTACCTTTTTTGATCACAATTGAATGAAACTAGAAATCAGTAGCACAAAGAAAACTGGAAAATCCACCAATTTGTGGAAATTAAGCGATACACTCTTACACAACCAATGGGACAAAGAAGTCACGAGGGAAATTGGAAAATACCTTGAGACGAATGAAAATGGAAACACGACATACAAAAAATTATGGGATGCATCAAAAGAATCGCTAAGAGGGAGGTTTAAAGCTATAAGTGCATACAGTAAAAAATAAGAAATATCTAGGGTAAGTCACAGGAATAAAAGGCAGAGCATAAGGAATTATAATTGGTGATATTGTAATAGCAATGTAACAGGACAGATGGTGACTACACTTGTGGTGAACACGGCATAATGTATAAACTTGTCAAATCACCAAGTTGTACACCAGAATATAATGTAACATTGTGTGTCAACTATACTAAAATAAAAAGTAATGATAATAAAAATAAGAAAATATCTGAAGTCAACAGCATAGGTGTATACCTCAAGAAACTGGAAAAAGAACAAACCGAACCTGAAACTAACAGAAGAAAGGAAAAAATAAATATTAGAGCCAAGGTAAATGAAATAGAAAATAGACAAGCAATAGAAAAAAAATCAATGACACGAAGAGCATTTTTTAAAGATAAAGGTGGCAAACTCTTAACTAGAATAAGGAAAACGAGAGAAGTCACATAACTAAAATCAGGAATGAAAGAGGAAAAAATGAGGAACACACAGAATGTCCTAGGCAGTGGAATGAACCCAACTTCATGGATTCAAGTTTAGGCTTATAAAGGTACATTGAGGAACATGATAAAAAAAAAAAGACTTTCCTAACAAGAAACATTTTGAGCAGCTAAACTTAGAACTGGTCAATAGTATTAGAAAGTGTATGGGAAGTGAATTTCCAAAGAAATTCTCTATAAGTTACGACTGTACTCCTAACCAAATAATGGATTCATGTACACTTGCCTCGCCTAAGTCAACCACTCTTCCTTTGATTTGTGGTCACTGACAGGGCTCAGGCACTTTTAAATTCACCACCTAAGCCTGAGAGTTAGCTTTCGCCTCCCGATCTCCTCACAAACCAGTCAAACTCTCACCAGTGCCCCTACCTACCATCTGCACCAAGAATGACCCAGGTGAACGCTGAGGGCTTTGGTTGGTCTTTAACCAGTGACTGCATGAGTGGAACAGACAGGATGTGAAGCTCACAGATTTCAAGAAAGAATGTTAAAATATATTTAAAAGCCAAAAGTCCCCTGCTCTTCACTACATGTTCTAAATGTAAAACGCTATCAAGAGATGAATTGAACATAGCTGACCATTTATTATCAGTTGGTCTCCTGCTACTTAGATCAATCTCGTACATTTGGGAAAGAATGGAAGTTCTAAAGTGGGAGCAGTTGAGGGGTGCCTGGGTGGCTCAGTCGGTTAAGCATCCAACTTCGACTCAGGTCATGATCTCACAGTCTGTGAGTTTGAGCCCTGCATCAGGCTCTGTGTGGACAGCTTGGAGCCTGGAGCCTGCTTCGGATTCTGAGTCTCCCTTTCTCTCTGCCCCTCCCCTGCTCATGCTCTACCTCTCTCTTTCAGAAATAAATAAGCACTAAAAAAATGTAAAGTGGGAGCAGTTGATTCTATAAGCAGTCTTGGATACAGCAGTAGAGTCTTGGCTATCCAGGCAAATGCCTTACTAGCTATTTTTCTGTTCATAGTTTCTATTTCTTCATGATTCCCTCTTACCAGGTTGTGTGTTTATATAGAAATTTTTACATTTTTCTGAGTTCTCCCATCTGTTGGCATACAACTGTCGACAGTATTCTTTCATAATCTTTTTTTAAATTTCTGTTGCATCAGTTTTTGAAATATGAAGTCATACTCCACTAAGAACTTCAGAGATAGTTCATGGTCCAGAGAGATAAATCAGCCATGCCTTACTACTGATTCATTCTGGTTCATTTCCTCAAATTTTTAAGCACCAGTACAGGCACTGTCCCTGTCTTCTTGGCCTTGCGCAATAATAATAGTAATTATTATATTATTAAATAGTACCATGGCAGTAATAATAATAATAATAAATGCTAATTGTTGAGTGCCTACTATATGCTGAGCGCTGTGTTAGAAACTTCAAATACACAAAGTGGTAATGCAGATACCCTCATGAAGCTCGTACCACAGTTTGGAAGTCCATCACACTGCAGATGTCCAAAATACAACTTGTATTCTTCACTTTACTCCAAGCCTGCTCCATCTATGTGTTACATGATTTTATGAGGTCTATAAGTTAAAATAAACCATTTACTCAGAAGTCCTGGTACTCAGAACAAAAACGAAAACAAAACCCCCGATTATTTGACAGTCTCTTGGATCAATTTGTTTCGTCGAGAACACTGAGATGCAAGACTAGTGGGCCTGGCATTTATTCCAGCTTCTGCCTCTGGTTAGCTGTGTAGTGTTAAGTTCATTGACCTACCGGCTCTGTATGTCAGTTTCCTCAACTAGATACGGTGAGGATTCACCTAGCTGATGTCTGTAAGGGCTCAGTTTAAATATCCCATGGTTCTATGAATTGGCGAGTGATAATGACCTTTACAAGTGGAGAAAGCCCAATGACTACACCCTCATTTTTTTTGTGTAGATACATAATTGTTCTGACATGGCAGGAAATCGGCTGAAATTGGTACATATGGTTAGATCATAATAATATAAATAGGTTCCATGAGATATATACAATTACACTCCCGCAGAACCTCATCTAGATTTCAGATTAACCTTCATCAGAAGGAGTGCCTTACGTATGTCACTTTCTTGGTTCACAACTTCACCTACAGGATAAAATACATGTACTAGGTTTCTTTAAAAGTCGTCTGCATTCTTCTTGTAAGTTCCCCTGTCACATTCTTACTCTACCCCATTGCTAATATCCTTTGCTTCAACCAAATTAATCTAGTCATTGTTCTTCGAAGAAATCAGCGTCACACTTCTAAGCTGCTGCTGATGCCATCCCTCTTGCTTATTTAGCAGAATGTTAAGTGGGACTTCACCTAGAATCTCCTAATTTCCAAAACTGAAGGTAGTGGCAATCAAGTATCCGTAAGTTGCAAAAAGAGTTGTTGGGCACACCCATGTAGAACATTTGAAAGTTGGAGAAAACTGCTCTTGAATTTTTATATGATCGCCCACCTCCACGGTATACAGGAGAAGTCAAGACATTCAAAGTAAATTGTCCCTATGATGAAACAGTTGTTTCTTGGAAGATGGTTGTATGTGAAGTAGGGCGTTCTGTAACATTTCGGTACCCTTTGCCATAATCTATCCCCAGCCAAATGAAAAGACCCAGCAGACTCTGAATGCTGTCATATGGCCAAAGTGGTATTAAAATTTTTGTGGCAACTTGACTCATGTCCCCTGGGATTTGGGGGAACACAGAGACTGGTGCCTGATTCTTGCCTGACGAAGTCTAAAGGCCTGCTGCTGAGACCTTGAGCAGAAAGAGCTCCCCTGAAAGCCAACTGCACTTTCACCCAATTAAGAAAGGGTTTCTGTATCCAATGGGCCAAGGGGACACTGTAAGTAGTAGACAGGCTAGAATCATCTTGGCGGAAGAGGCTAGAATACTCTTGATAGGAGGGCTATTTTCATCAGCACAAATGGGGGGATGGGGAGGAGGAAAGTAACAATTGCAATGGAATGAGTGACGATGCAGTTTTTATTCTGAATATACTGGACATTTAAACAGCATTAAATGAGACTCTTCTAAGTAAACAAACATAGCTGGAAAAATATAGAATCCTCCATGATATTAAGAGGGCAGTGAAGAAAGATCTTACAGAGTTTATCTGAAAAAATGCAGTAATCGGGGCACCTGGGTGGCTCTAGCTAAGTGTCAGTCTCTTGATTTCGGCTCAGGGCATGATCTCAAACTTCGTGAGATCGAGTCCCGCCTTGGGCTCTATGCTGACAGCATGGGGCCTGCTTGGGATTCTCTTTCACCTCTCTGTCTCTCCCCTGCTCTCACCTGCACAAGTGCTCTTGCTCTCTCTCTCTCTCTCTCTCTCTCAAAATAAATAAACCTTACAGAAAAAAAATGCAGTAATAAACTTCATTGTTTGTATCCTCACCATGTTCAGCCCATAAATGGGGTACATTTGGAAGGTCCTCCTGACTCCTTTTCTATTCTAAGCTTTTCTTTCCTTTAAGAAGTTTCTCCTGACCCCAGTCCTTGGAGATCTTCTCTGAACTCTTGCTGTGCCAATTATGTATGCCATTCACATGACCCTTTCTCAACGCTGACTGCTATGTTTTATTATTTCCATGCTAGCATCTATGTGCCATTTCCTCAACTGGAGCGGTAAGGCCAAGTGAAGGGAAAGGGAACTACCATTTCTTAAGCACCTACTGTGTGCCAGGAACTTGATCTACATTACTTTATCTGCTTTTCACAGTAACCCCTAGCAGTGGGCATGATCTTCACTTGTTACAGATAAATATATAGAAGTTCAGTGAATTCATATAAGTTGCTTATTGTACTATCTCGTACTTTCAAATAAGCCTCATTTTTCCCGAGTTTTCCAGGTTGAACGGTGTATTATTTGAGTAGATTATTTTTATATTTTTCAAGAAATATCATTTTTTCTTGTAATGGCTAGAACTTCCAAAACAAAGTTTCAGAGATGATAGGAATTACTGTTGTCTTTCTCCAGTTTTTTTTTTTTTTAAATCGAAGCATGGTTGATACATTACATTGGTTTCAGGTGTACAACATCGTGATTTGACAAATCTGTACATTATGCTCTGCTCCCCACAAGTATAGCTACCATCTGTCACCATACAACGCTCCAGTGTTTAATAAGAATGCTTTTATATTACAGCATTTAAGTTACGACATTTACTCCATATGTAAGTTGTAGGTATATGTATTTTATCATTTTAATCTAAGAATATTTATTTGTAGTTAACTATGCTATTACATGGGAGCTAGATACTAAACCCCTTTTACATATGCCTTTTTAAGAATCTATGAAGATGTTCATATGGTTTTGATTCTTGTCTGCTTGATGTGGTGAACAGAAGTTTCATGAAGAAAAAAATATATACCTCCGTGAAAGAAATCCTACTGGTTCTTTAAGTATATCTCTGTGTTTGAATTGGTTGTATTTTATGCAGTGCATGTATTTTTGTGTGCATAAATAAGATTAAAACCAAAAAAACATTGTTTTTCTAAAATGAATTGAAAAGTAGCTTATATTGCTTTGTGTTCTTTTTTATTAGATTCCAGTTAGTTAACATACAGTGTAGTATTGGTTTCAGGAGTAGAATTTTGCGACTCATCTTTTGTGTTCTATAATAGCATAAATTGATTGATATTTTCATCTATTCTATGCTTTTATGTTTTCAAATTCATTAATTGTCTATTTTATGTTTATTAATTCATTCTTCCTGCAACATTTGGTACTTGTTTTTTATTACTGCTTTTAATGCTTAGACCATGGAGCTTGTTTGAACAATGTTCTGTAATAATGAAATCAATTGACACTAATTACATTTTACTGAACACTGTGAGTATTTATGGCTTGGCCAGTTATGTTTTAGTGAACACCACTTTAGGCGCTTCCTAAAGGCTTGGCCCTTAATTGTATCCTTGTATCTTCTTTTAGAATTATCTATAACTGAAGTTATGATTTCCTGTTTGACCTAAGAAGAAAGGGTTTTGTAAAAAATTTTACGGCGAAATGCATTAAGGTCCAAAATTTTAGCCTTTCCTCTTTCTGAATTTTAGAATTTATGAAGTTTCCGTGTGGCATAAGCAACAGTTCATTGAACTGGAATTTGTATACCAGAAAAGAATTTTACAATTAGATGGCTAAATGGATAAATGATATATACAGAACTTCCCTTTAACTGTATGATTTACACCCACTCCATCCATACTGTTTGTATTTATCAATTTGACTGATCAAAGACATAGCAAGTTGTGTAGCACACTCCAGGCACTGATTGTATTATATTGGTTTTTAATATCCATAAAAACTATCGTTTTATATTTTGATGTTATAGAGGATGTTGTATATATATAACATCCAGTATATAAATAATTAGTATTGGTATGCCTTCATTGTTCTGCATGACTTTTAAATGTAAAAGAAGCATCTTATTCCCATTGAATGCTTTTAGGTTTGCCTTCGATTTTCTCTCTCAATAATATTAAGATATCCATTTTCATTATCTTGTGATTTCCATTATATCTTTGCCTAGATATTTATTTTTATCCTTTCTATGAAATCTGTCTTATGTGCTTCTCATTATATCAGTCTATATAGGCTGTTTTTTGCAAACTCAAAAATCTGTTTTTTTATGTTTATTTATTTTCAAGAAAGAGAGAGACAGAGCATGAACAGAGGAGGGCAGTGAGAGAGGGAGACACAGAATCCGAAACAGGCTCCAGGTTCTGAGCTGTCAGCACAGAGCCCGACGTGGGGCTTGAGCCCATGAGCCTGAGATCATGACCTGAGCCGATGTCGGCTGCCCAACTGACTGAGCCACCCAGGCACCCCTCGAAAATCTGTTTTTTTAACAATATACCTCATTTCTAACACATTCCCTTGACCAGAACGACTATTCACAAGGTCTCATTTAGATGCAAGGGAAGGAGCTGAGAAATGTAGTTGTCCTGTGTTGCCAGGCGGATAGTATTATTTCTGCCCTTCTTGTTGCCAAATATCCATTTTACTCTCCTTCCCATAAAATTAAAAATGTTCATCTACCCCCTAATGAAGACAAACCAAGGTCCCATCCATGTAATGAATCTAGCTCAAATTTCAGAATCTCCAGGCTATGCCCAGTACTCTCCCTTAGAACTAGATAGGATCGTTTTCAGTTTGGTGACCTATGAATTCAAGAGGGCAAGTTATCTGGCCACCACCACCACACATATCCAAAATATAATAGTGGGGCCAGTAAAAGGATATTGGAGGAAAAAAAGAAAGAAGTGAGCAAGCAAAGGAAGGAAGGACTTTTCCGTTCATTAAAAAAAATTTTTTTTTTTAAAAAGGCATTAAGGAATATGTACCCATCAGTCACTAGTACATGGCAAGGATGAAATCCTGAAAAGCAGGCATTATGACGGCCCCCTACCCTGTGAGGTAAGAAGTCTCTCAATTAAGGCCCAATTCTTCTCACTAACAGGGAATCCTTGTTGATTATCGCTGAGCCTGCGCTCCGCCTTCTAGGAAGTTCTTTACGTGATCTTCCTTGAGCACATCTGGAATACATGGGAATGTGTCCTGTGGCTCCACAGCTGTCTTAACTTGCTACAGATACTGGAAGATGAGACTGCAAGTTCTTCTAACTTGCAAATTATGGGAGACTTTGAAGGATGTTGATCTATTTGCTTCAAATCAGTTCCATGTACTAGTAACCATACAAACAAGCATTTCCTACTTGTAATTCTCAATTCTGATTTATTTTGCTTCCTTACACACACACACACTCTCTCTCTCTCTCTCTCTCTCTCTCTCTCTGATTAATACTATAACTTTCAGGGGCACCTGGGTGGCTCAGTCGGTTAGGCGTCCGACTTCGGTTCAGGTCACGATCTTCCGGTCCGTGAGTTCGAGCCCCGCATCGGGCTCTGTGCTGACAGCTCAGAGCCTGGAGCCTGCTTCAGATTCTGTGTCTTCCTCTCTCTCTATTCCTCCTCCCGCTCATGCTCTGCCTCTCTCTGTCTCTCAAAAATAAATAACCATTACATTTTTTTTTTTAAAAAAATAGTATATCTTTCAGCGCCTGGGTGGCTGAATGAGTTAAGCAGCTGACTCTTCATTTTGGCTCAGGTCATGATCTCACGATTCACGAGTTGGAGCCCTGCGTCAGGCTCTGCTTTGACAGTGCAGAGCCTGCTTGGGATTCTCTCCCTCTCTCTCTGTCCCTCCCCAGCCTTCTGTCTTTCTCTCTGAAAATAAATAACCTTTAAAAAATAAAAATAGTAGCTATCTTAAGGCTATCTGTAAAAATAGGTGGGGAACCATTCCTTTAGTCTCATCATTGTCCTGAATCACTTTATTCAACTATTACTGAAATCTTAACCCTTCAACATCTTTGTCATCCCCAATTGCCTTTCTAGTCCACTTGCAAACTAACTGTACGCTGAGTTCATCTCTTCGGTATGTTATCTTGCCAAAATTTTGCAGGCAACGCCCAGCAGCACACGCTGCAAAGTTTTTCAACCTTTTTCTCTAGGATTGCTGGCTAAGTATCCATCTGATTGTACCTCCAACTTACGGAAAGTAATGATTTAATTAAAAGATTTACACCGCATACCATACATCATCATCTTTCTAGCCTCTTTTATCTGTTACCTTGCTTCCTGGCACCCAAACGCATAATTTAGGGCTTTCTTATAACAGCACTCCAAGATATTAATTGATGGATTGGTAGGCTGGGTTCCTACAATGGTGACAAGTGTCAGGTACTTGCTCCTGCAAAATCCAATGCAAACGATCCTGATTGAGCGCTTATCTTCCGTGTGCTCATACAGGGATCTAGGCTTCTTGAGTTGTCTTGCACTCTGAAATGAAACTATTTTTAATGTTTTTTTCCTTGGAAGTAATAAATCTGTGAATAAAACTGTGACGCTCCTTCTGTCATCCTGTTTGATATTTTATGTTCTTTTATGGCTTGTTTGTCACGGACATGTTTTCCTGTGGTATTAAATGAAATGCCTTTCTCAGTTTATTTGAAAGGTATACATACACCCTGTTTTCATTCAAGAGGTTACCATTGACATTGAAATAGATATTTGAACTTAAGTATAATTATTTTAACAATGACACCATGTCTATCATATCCCAGCTGATGAGAGATTTATTCCTTGGCAATTTCTCTCTATTCCCTATGAAATTTCACATTGAGATTATTACTTATTGTCACAGAAGTATCTAATAAAATCTATCTTCTTTCAAGAAGGTATTTTTAACATAGCTTTAGGTTTTATTACCAAACTTAAATTATTTAGACTTAAGTCAATATTTTAACTGGCTTCAGTGCTCATAGTAAATCTTCTATAAACACGTCATCTTGAGTTCTTTGCTTTGAGTATTTCCAGAGGAAACTGGAGCAAATCTTCAAGATCTAGCAATCTGAGAGGAGGAGTATACTTCTGGGAATTACGTAGGTGGCATTCTTTCTGCACCCTTGGATATATGAGAAAGCATTGTTGTTGCTAAGTTCCCATAAGGGCCACCTTGACTATGTATATAATGTCTCATTCACAAAATTTTTTCTCCCAACCTTCTGTAGAACTAGTTCCTCTAAGTGTTTAAAAAAATACAGAAAAGAAAAAAAAACCAACAACTGAATTTGATCATTTACCATCGACTTGCTGCTTCTACTAAATTACTCACAGGGACAAAGAAAAACTTTGAAATTCAAGGGTTTTTCAAAAACAAATCTGAATCTTGGTTATGTTTCATTATTTGCCATTGGATGGTGCACAGTTTTATTCATCAAAATTATGTCTTTTTCACCTTAAGAATATTTTCTTCACTATTTTTTGATTGTTAATTTCATTAATAATTTTTATATTTGTTCTTCCTTCTGGGATTCAGATCCTGTATAATTTGGATTTCCACAATCTGTCCTCTCTTTTTATTTTATTGTATTTATTTATTTTTTAATGTCTCCATTCTTTTCTTCAGGGTTCTGGTAAAATATAACCAATTTGTATTCTACCTCAGTGATGTGACTATGCGTCAATCTGGTTTGTGCTTCCCTCGTGGTATATTTTTATTTGACAATTGTGAATTTTCATTTCTGTGAAATTGTTCCTAATTTCACATTTTCCCCTTATGGTTGGTTATTCTTAGTTCATAAATGCCATGTACTCTGAAATATTAAGAACACGAAACCTATTTTTACTTTAGATTTTTATTACTTCAAATATTCTATTTATAAAAATTATGGAACATTACAGAATAAGTCTTTAGATACATTCCTGTCACTACCATAAATTCTGTGTGTATCTTCCCAATCACAGTTTTTCCTATGTATAGAGCTGTATATTATATATTTTATAAAAGTTACATGAATGCTTTCATTTTTCATGTTGTGTACTTGATTTTCTCCCTCTATATATTTATGAAATCTGTGTTGTTACGTATTGTTCATCCGTATTTAATTCTATATAGTCTCCCAGTGTAAGAATGTACCATAATATATTTCTCCTTTTGCCTATTGTTGGACATGTATGCCACACCATGCTATTATAATTGTTCAATGAGAATTTTGTATTTTTACTTTATCCAACATCTATTAAGTGCTACTATGGACAAAAGCCTCTACTAGATAGTCGATTTATACAGGCATATCTCATTTTTTTAAAGTTTTTATCTTAATCATCCAGTGCTCATCATGACAAGTGCACCCCTCAATCCCCATCACCTATTTCACCCATCCCCTCACCCACCTCCCCTCTAGTAACCATCAGTTTGTTCTCCATAGTTAAGAGTCTGTTTCTTGGTTTGCCTCTCTCTCTCTCTCTTTTTCCCCATTCCCATTTGTTTTGTTCCTTAAATTCCACATATGAGTGAAATCATATGGTATTTGTCTTTCTCTGACATTATACTCTCTAGCTCCATCATGTTGTTGCAAATTGTGTATATATACCACCTCGTCTTTATCCATTCATCGACCAATGGACACTTGGGCTGTTTGCCTAATTTGGCTATTGGAAATAATGCTGCTATAAACACAGGGGTGCATGTAACCCTTTGAGTTCGTATTTTTGTATTCTTTGGGTAAATACCCAGTAGGACGATTGCTGGACCGTCGGGTAGTTCTATTTGTAACTTTGGGAGGAACCCCCATGCTCTTTTCCACAGTGGCCACACCAGTTAGCATTCCCGCCAACAGTACACGATGGTTCCTTTTTCTCTACATCCTTGCCAACACCTCTTGTTTCTTGTGTTGTTGATGTTAGCCATTCCGACACGCGTGAGTTGATGCCGTATCGTAGTTGTGATTTGCATTTTCCCCGATGATAAATGATGATGAGCATCCCCTCGTGTGGCTGGTGGCCATCTATTCCTCTTCTTTGGAAAAATGCCTTCTGCCCATTTTTTAGTTGGATTATTTGCTTTTTGGGTGTTGAATTTTATAAGTTCTTTATAGATTTTGGATTCTAGCCCTTTATCAGCTAGGTCATTTGCAAATATTTTCTCCCATTCCATAGGTTGTTTTTAGGTTTGTTGATTGTTTCCTTTGCTGTACAGAAGCTTTTTTTTTTTTTAATGTAGTCCCAATACTTTATTTCTGCTTTTGTTTCCCTTGCCTCGGGGGACCTATATAGAAAAAAGTTGCTACAGCCAATGTCAAAAAGGTTACTGCCTCTGTTCTCCTCTAGGATTTTAATGGTTTCCCGTCTCACACTTAGGTCGTTGATCCATTTTGAATTTATTTTTGTGTATGGTGTAAGAAAATGGTCCAGTTTCATTCTTTTCCATGTTGCTGTCCAGTTTTCCCAACACCACTTGTTGTAGAGACCATCTTTTTCCCACTGGATGTTCTTTCCTGCTTTGTGAAAGATTAATTGGCCATTTAATTGTGGGTTCACTTCTGGGTTTTCTATTCTATTCTACTGATCTATGGGTTTATTTTTGTGCCAGTACCATACCATTTTGATCAGTACAGCTTTGTAATATAACTCAAAGTCCAGAATTGTGATGTCTCCAACTTTGCTTTCCTTTTTCAAGATTGCTTTGGCTATTTGGGGTCTTTTGTGGTTCCATACAAATTTTAGGATTGTTTGTTCTACTTCTGTGAAAAATGCTATTAGTACTTTGATAATGATTGCATTAAATGTGTACATTGTTTTGGGTCATATAGGCGTTTTATTTTATTTTATTTTATTTACTTAATATGAAATTTATCGTCAGATTAGTTTCCATACAGCACCCAGTGCTCATCCCAACAGGTGCCCTCCTCAATGCCCGTCACCCACTTTCCCCTCCCTCCCACCCCCCATCAACCCTCAGTTTATTCTCAGTTTTTAAGAGTCTCTTATGGTTTGCCTCCTTCCCTCTCTGGAGCTTTTTTTTTCCTCCTTCCCCTTCCCCATGGTCTTCTGTTAAGTTTCTCGGGATCCACATAAGAGTGAAAACATATGGTATCTGTCTTTCTCTGTTAGCCATTTTAACAATATTTGTTATTCCAATCCATGAGCATAGAATGGGTTTCCGTTTCTTTGTGTCATCTTCAGTTTCTTTCATCAGTTTTTTATAGTTTTCAGAATACAGGTCTTTCGCCTCTTTGGTTAGGTTTATTCCTAGGTATCTATTGTTTTTGGTCTAGTTGTAAATGGGATTGTTTTCTTAATTTCTCTTTCTGCTGCTTCATTATTGTTGTATAGAAATGCAACAGATTTCTGTACACTGATTTTGTATCCTGTGATATTACTGAATTCCTTTATCATATCTAGTAGTTTTTTGGTGGAGTCTTTCGGGTTTTCTATATAGAGTATCATGTCATCTGCAAATAGTGAAAGTTTTACTTCTTCCTTACCAGTTTGAATGCCTTTTGTTTCTTTCTGTTGTCTGATTGCTGAGGTTAGGACTTCCAGTATTATGTTAAATAGAAGTGGTGAGAGTAGACATCGTTTTCTTGTTCCTGACCTTAGGAGAAAGGCTCACAGTTTTTCCCCATGAAAAAATGATGTTAGCTGTGGGTTTTTCATATATGGCCTTTATTAAGTTGAGGTATGCTCCCTCTAAACCTACTTTGTTGAGGGTTTTAATCAGAAATGATGTTGTACTTTGTCAAATGCTTTCTCTGCATCTAGTGAAATGATTATATGGTTCTTGTTCTGTCTCTTATTGATGTGATATATCATGTTGATTTATTTGTGAATATTGAGCCACCCTTGCAACCCAGAAATAAATCCCACTCGACCATGATGAATGATTTTTTTAACGCATTGTTGGATTTGGTTTGCTGGTATTTTCTTTTTTTTTTTTTTAAGTTTATTTTAAGAGACAGAGAGTGTGGAGGAGGGGCAGAAAGAGAGAGAGGGAGAGAGAGAATCCCAGGCAGGCTCTGTGCTGTCAACAAGGAGCTCGAACCCACGAACCGTGAGATCATGACCCGAACAGAAACCAAGAATCGGATGCTTAACCGACTGAGCCACGTAGGTGCCCCAGTTTGCTGGTATTTTCTTGAGGATTTTTGCATCTATATTCATCAGACATATTGGCCTGTGGTTCTCTTTTTTCACCTGGTTTTGGTATCAGGGTAATGCTAGCCTCGTAGAATGCATTCGTTCCTTTATGGTTGTTATTAACTGTTTTTTGTATTTGGGTGCTCTCATGTTGGATGTGTACATATTTACAGTTATTATATCTTCTTGTTGGATTGTCCCCTTTATTATTATATAGTGTCCTTCATTCAGTCTCTCTTGTTCCAGTGTCTGTTTTAAAGTGTATTTTGTCCAACATAAGTATTGCTACCCCGGCCTTCTTTTGACATCTATTTGCATGACTAATGTTTTTCCATCCCCTCACTTTCAATCTGCAGGTGTCTTTAGATCTAAAACGACTCTCTTGCAGGCAGCATATAGATGGCTTTTATTTTTTTAGACCTTCTGTCACCCTGTGTCTTTTGATTGGAGCATTTAGTTCATTTACAGTCAAAGTAATTATTGATAGATACATATCATTACTTGTTTTGTGGTTGTTTCTGAAGATTTTCCCTGATCCTTTCTTGTCTTTCTTTCATGGTTTGCTGGTTTTCTTTAGTGATGGATTTGGATTTCTTTCTCTTTATTCTTGGCACATTTATTGGTGGTTGTTCATTTGTGGTTACCATTAGGTTAGTATATAACATCTTCCGCACATAGCAGTCTATAGTAAATTGATGGTTGTATAAGTTTGAACCAAACCTTTACTCTTCTCCTCCCCACAGTTTAGGTAAATGGTGTCATATTGTATATCCTTTTATTTTGTGACTTCCTTGACTGATTTTTTACAGAAATATCCATTTTTACTGCTTTTGTGTTTTTGTGTTCCCTACATCCATACTGTCACTTTTGATCTTTCTTTTCTACTCAAAGAGCCCCCTTTAATATTTCTTGCAGGGCTGGTTTAGTGGGCATGAACTCCTTTAGTTTTTGTTTGTCTGGGAAACTCTTTATCTGTCCTTCTATTCTGAAAGACAGCCTTCCTGGATAGAGTATTCTTGACTGCAGGTTTTTTCCATTCGGCACTTTGAATATGTCATGCCACTCCTTTCTGGCTTGGAAAATTTCTGCTGAAAGATCCACTGATAACCTTATGGGGTTTCCTTTGTATGTAACTGACTTCTTTTGTCTTGATGCCTTTAATATTTTTTTCTTAGTAGATTTTGCCATTTTAATGACAGTACGTCTTGGTGTGGATCTGCTTTTATTGATTTTGTAGGGGGTTCGCTGTGCCTCCTGAATCTGGATATCTTGTTTCCTTCCCCAGATTAAGGGAGTTTTCAGTTATTATTTCTGCAAATAAATTCTCTATTATTACGTTTGATGGAGTCACTGAGTTCCTTAAGTCTATTCTCATTTTGCATAATCCTTTTTTCTCTCTTTTGTCACCTTGATTACTTTCCATTACTCTGTCTTCTGGGTCATTAATTCCTTTCTCTGTTTCTTCCAGCCTGTTGTTCATGCCATCATGCATGTTTCTTATTTACTGAGCCTTTTATCTGTGCTATGTTATTCCTTATCTCTGTGTTCATGGCCTCACTGACGTCCTCCACTCTTTTCTCAACTCCATTGAATATCTTTACGATCATTGCTTAAATTCTCCATCAGACATGTTAACTTACATCTGTTTCATTAGATCACTGGCTGTGACCTTGTTCTTCTGTTCTTTCATTTGGGACAAATTCCTCTGTCTTCTCATTTTGCCTAAATCTCCGTGCCTATCTCTGCGTGTTAGGAAAGTCAGCTACATTTTCCGTTCTTGAGTGTAATACCTTTATGAAGAAGAAATCCTGTAGTGCCCTGCTATGTGGTATTCCCTGTTCCCCAGGGCCTGGGACTTCAAGGAGGTTCTCCAATGTGTGCCGCACGCGCCCTGCTGTTGAGTCCTGGCCACTTTATCCTTCAGAGGCTCTCTTTGCCTGTTTTGGGCAGTGTTTGGCCCCTGGCCTGAATGTGGTGAGTTTCAACGAGTTGTGCTCTGGCCTGCTTGTGAAATGAAACCTGTTGCTGCCACCACCGGAATTGAGGCCTGGCAAAACTCAAGCACCAGGAGGCATGGTGTTGACAGGGTTTTGTGCCAGTCTTCTGGGGGATGGGTCCCACTGATGTGGGACTGAGGCAAGTGTGGCTGGGAAAGGCAGTTCCACAGGAGCGTGGGGAGCAGGGCTTGGTGTAAACAAGTTAGGTAGTGTCAGCCCTGCGCTGGTTCCCACAGGTGGCCCTGTGCTTATGATGAGGGGCAGGGGAGGGAACTGGCTCCTGCAAGTTCCTTTGTGCTCAGAAGGGTCTATCCATGAATGCTGTCTCTCTGGGATGTACTCCAAGGTGAGCAACTAGCCTCCCCATTGTGTACCCCAGGTGCTCTTCAGATCACTGTTTCCATGCTGTACATTCTGGGCTGTTTGCTTGCCTTCTCTCTAAGAGCAGGCCCAGTGTCCTCTGGACTATCCCTGAGCCAAGCCTGCTGACCCTTAGAACTGTAGGCTTTAAGCCCCACTAGTTACAAGAACTCACAAAATCTGGGCCCTTTCACTTTCCAAGCCAGTTACTAAGGGGTTGTTTTCCCCATGTACCCCTGTGTGCTAGTCTGTGTCTCACCCTTCTCAGCAACTGTGGCTCCCCCCCTACTGCAGTGGCCATGACCCGTCCCTCCCAAACCGTGTCTCCATACTCCCTACCTTCTTTGATGTGGCCTCTTCTCTGCCTTTAGTTGTGGAGTTTGTTTTTCTAGTTTTCAGATTGATTCCTGGGGTAATTAGGATGATTTAATAGTTTTCCGGTAGTATTTCTGAGATGGGACAAGACTAGGGTCCTCCTACTCTGCCCCCATCTTCCTGTCCAGGCTCTCTATACCTGCTTTTAAATTTCACTGATTTCGGCCCTAATTTTTTTAGTGTGTATTTATTTATTTTGAGAGAGAGCATGCTTGTGTGCACAAGCAGGGGAGGGGCAAAGAGACGGAGAGAGAGAGACCATCCCAAGTAGACTCCACACTGTTGGCACAGAGCCTGATGCAGGGCTCGATCTCAGGATCCATGAGATCATGACCTGAGCTGAAATCAAGAGTCGGCCGCTTAACCAACTGAGCCACCCAGGCGCCCCGCTGACCTAACTTTTATCATTTGTTTTATTCTGCCTGCTTTACATTTTAATTCCTTTTCTTTCTTTAGTTTCCTAAGATGGAAATTTAGATTATTGGTTTTAGATTTTTTGTCTTCTTTCATACATTCATTTAACGCTGCAAATTTCCCTGTATTCACATATCCTGTAAATTTTGATAAGATGCCCTTTACTTGGCTTAAAATATTCTTAAACTTCTCTTGAAAATGCTTCTTTGACCCTTGTGTTATTTCAATCTCCAACTATTTTGTAATTGTTTCAGCTATAGTTCTATTATTGATTTCTAGTTTAATTCAATACTCGTCTGAGAGCATGATTTCTATCAGTCTGTTTTTTTGTCTTTTATTTATTAAGCTGTCTTTTGTGGCCCAGAATATGGTTTTAGTGAGTGTTTATGTGGACTTGAGAATGCATTCTGCTGTTGTTGCATGGGGTACTCTGTACATTTCAATTAGAGACTGTTGATTGATAGTGATGTTCAGGTAAATTGCATCCTTACTGATTTTCTGCCTGTCTGATCTATCAATTACCTACCAGTTTTTGCCTCACACTTTTTATTGTTCTTTGTTAGGTGTAAACACACTAAGGATGTTTTTGGATAATGGACCCCTTTATCATTATGTAGTGCCTCTCATTATCCCTGATAATTTTCCTTGTTTTGAAATCTGCTTTATCTGAAATTAATATACTGATTTCAGCTTTCTTTTGATTAGTGAGAGCATGGTATATCACTATTCACACCTTATAATCTATATTTGTTATATTTAAAATGGGTTTCTTGTAGGTAACATAGTTAAGGTAATGTTTTTTTCAATCCGCTCTAACAATCACTGTTTTTTAATGTCTGTATTTAGACCATTCACATTTAAAGTGATTATTGATATAGTTGGAATAATATTTTCTGTGTGTGTAATAATTAATTTCTATTTGTTGCCTTCTTAATATGTGCATTTAGACTAATCACATTATCATTTCACATCAATGGCGACTTGATGTGCACAAATATCACTTATACTTCTTTTTAAAATGTTTAAGGATTTTTCTTTCCCTTAGGTTTCCTGAAGTTTAAATAATATATGCCCAGGTAGATTATTTGATATTTATTCTGCTTGGTGTTCTCTGAGCTTCCTGAATCTGTGGGTTGGCATCTCATTAATTTCCCAAAGTTCTTGGCCATTATTACTTGAAATAATTTTTCTGTTCTTTTCTCTCTTCCTTCTCCTTCTGGTATTCCAATTACACACATTTTATGCGTTTTGAAATGATGACCACAGATCCTGGATATTTTGCTATTTTCATTGTTTGTTTGTTTGTTTGTTTGTTTTACTTTGTATTTCAGTTTTGAGAGTTTCAGGTGACCGAGATCTTCAAGCTCATTAATTCTCTTCTTGGTCACGAACAAGGCCATCAAAAGCATTCTTTGACTTTGCTTACTTTCAGAGTTTCTATCTCTCTGCTTAAATTGCCCATCTGTTCTTATACATTAATTCTTTCTTTAATAAGAGCCCTTCCTTAACATATTAATCATACTTATTTTAAAGTTCCTTGCATGTGTGCCATATCTAAATCTGCTTCTGATGCCTGCTATGTGTCCTTAACCTGTATCTTGTCTTGGTTTTTAGCTTGCCTTATAAGTTTTGTGTTGAAAGCCAGACAGGATGGACCAAGTAATAGGAACTGAGGTAAATATGCCTTTCCTATGAAGTTTTATGTTAACTTGGCAAGGATTTGGGCTGTGTTTCAGGTACCAGACCTTTTAGTTATCTCTAATGACATTATTTGCTCCCTTCTGTTGTCTTTCAGTTTCCCCTACGAGCTCTTTCAAAAATAAAGTCTAAGCCTTCCAGCTCTTTCTACTGCTGTTACACTGGCACTCTATTGATGTGGTGGTAAGGTGTGGGAGGGGACAAGCAGTCTCTAATGTTCAATTAAATTTTGACCTTTTAGTAGAACTGTCTGGGCTATGGCCTTCAGAAATGTTTCTTAGCCTTTTATTTTCTCTAGAAAGCTTGGAGGGGCCCGTAACTGGCTAACTGACCTGACCCTAAGTTGGATAAGGCTCTAGTAAAGTCTTTTCTCCTGAAGAGTAGGCCTTTGTTATGGAGGACACTCTGGGTATATTTGAAAGTGTTTACTTTTTCCCCTCACTCTGCCAGAAGCGTGAAGGAGTTTTTTGTTTTTTTTTTTCATCTTCATCATGAGAACATGGCATGGGGGTTCTAGCAGTGAAAGCCCATGAAAATGTCAGTAATGTTGGACCCTAGGAGTTTATTTCTTTCATTATAGTCCACACAAATTCTCCAGCAATTCATCGATATTACCACGTAATTGTTCCTATCAGTGTGTACTTACAGTGTCTTCTGATCCAGATAAACTCATCTCAGCCTTGTATACAAATCCCTCATAGTTCCCTGTCTCTCTAGATTTCAGTGTGGTGATTTGTCCCATGACTTCAGTTCTCTGATGGATCAGACAATGTTATTCATCTTCATTTTGCTCAGCCTTTTTCCTGTTCTAAGAACTGGATCGAAAACTTCCAAGCTCTTGAAATGTCAGAGCTGAGGGGTGCCTCGGTGGCTCAGTAGGTTGGGCGTCTGACTTTGGCTCAGATCATGATCTTGTGGTTCGTGAGCTCAAGCCCCACATCGGGCTCTGCGCTGACAGCTCAGAGCCTGGAGCCTGCTTCAGATTCTGTGTCTCCCCCTCTCTCTCTCTGCCCCTCCCCCACGAGTTCTCTATCTCGCTCTCTCTCTCTCAAAAATAAACATTAAAAAAAGAAATGTCAGAGTTGAAACCAGAAGTCCTAATGTTCCTAATATGAGTTTAGATAATCCAAGGCTCTGTTACCAGGTATATACTAGTTTACGGGTGCCATATTTTTGGCAGTGTCCATGGATATCCATAATGTCTTGGACGTAAAAATGTATTCTCTTTGAAATTAATGATGTTGTACTACCTTTCATTGGTTATGCATTGCTTGGAGTATATTTTCCTCTATCTTTTCAAAAATTTGCATGTATGATTTTGATTTCAGTGTCTCTCTTTTAAGAAGAATATAAATGCATTTTCCCCAAATCTGTCATGAAATCGATGGATCAAAACTTTTACATTTGTGTGATTACTGATAAAACTAATTTCTGCCTTTTTGATTTACCTAGTTATTAAGTGTTCTTTTTCCTTTTCCTTCCTTCTTTACAGATTTCTCCTGAATTGATCAGACTTTCTTTACTTCTGCCTTTTCCTCAGTACTGCCTTTGAAGTTAGCCGTTCTATTTCTAAATCTGTAGTAATGACATCTAGCTGTTCTGATGCAGTTGTGGTGGTGGTTTGGTTTTGTTTTGTTTTACTGTTACCTTTTAATATCTTTGTTTACATTACGGGAGTCTAAACGTATTATATTTTTCTGCCTCCTCAAAATACACAGACCATAGAAATATTGAAATGCAGGGGCGCCTGGGTGGCTCAGTCGGTTAAGCGTCCGACTTTGGCTCAGGTCACGATCTCGCAGTTCGTGAGTTCAAACCCCGTGTCGGGCTTTGTGCTGACCGCTCTGAGCCTGGAGCCTGTTTCAGATTCTGTGTCTCCCTCTCTCTGACCCTCCCCCATTCATGCTCTGTCTCTCTCTGTCTCAAAAATAAATAAACGTTAAAAAAAATTTGAAATACTGAAATGCAATCACTCATCTTGGCCTTGTCCCACTCTCATATTTCATGATAAGTCGTCTAACATTTTTTATCCCTTTAGTTCCAGCTTTTGAAGACGTGCACTTTCAAAGCCCTTCATGTATTGTGAGCTCATAGCTTGATAATGAATCATTATTCACGGAACTTTGATAAGGCATACAAAACCTCATAGTAATTTGTGGGAATTTGTTATATGTCTAAGATCCCAATCCATAGCCTTGAACTAAAGAGGATGATGTCATTAATCAGTTGATGGTTGAGCACTTTATTTATTTCAGCAATGTACAATATAGCAGGGTTTTTGGGGTTTTTTTTTTGGTTTTGGTTTTGGTTTGTTTTGGTGTTTGTTTGTTTGTTTGTTTCATTCCCAGAGATTCTCTGCTGACAGGAATTTGGAGTGTTTCTTTCTGAATGTGCACTAGAGAATGCACTCGATCCTGCTTCAGTTAAAGACTTCTTTGGAATCCAAGGCAGAATGCATTTAACTGGGGGGTGAAAGTAAAAACGAACACACTGCTCAGGATAAAAAAAAAAAAAAAAAAACAGAGGGGCGCCTGGGTGGCTCAGTCAGTTAAGCATCTGACTTCGGCTCAGGTCATCATCTTGTGGTTTGTGAGTTCAAGCCCTGCATTGTCTGGGCTGGAATTACTGAGCTGTCGGCACAGAGCCCGGAGCCCGCTTCAGATCCTGTGTCTCCCTCTCTCTCTGCTCCTCCCCCGCTCGCGCTCGCTCGCACTCTCTCTCCCAAATAAATAAGCATTGAAAAAAAGTTTAAAAAAAGAATGAAAAAGTAGAGTTTGGGGAGATTTTGATGTCCCTCTGACCTGGAAATGGAACAATATCTACTGTTATTGTTGACTAAAATTGTCCTCTTGCTGCGTTTTATGCGCTGGGATGTGCCAACAGTTTGAACTTTCATATAGAATTTGTTTCTACTCTGAGCTCTACTGGGTATTAGCATTTTGACTTGAAGCACAATATTTAGCCTCCCTTGAGCTTAGTTTCTTTTATATGCCAAAAGGTGACCATACTTGCCCTAGGTACCTCACAGAATTGCTGTCTCAAAGCACCTCACAGGTACTTGCCCTAGGTACCTCACAGGTACTTGCCCTAGGTACCTCACAGGTACTTGCCCTAGGTACTTCACAGGTACTTGCCCTAGTACCTCACAGGTACTTGCCCTAGGTACCTGACAGAATTACTGTCTCAAAAAGAACAATAGAGGATAGTACTTTCTGGGTTTTAAAATACTATGCAAATATAAAAGATTGTTAAGAAACAGGAAAATACCGGAAAACCACATGTGACTCACATCATGGTCCTGGTGAGTCATCTTGTCAGGGAGGCAAGAATGGTTATAAAATCAGAAGATTTTGAAGATGCTCAGTGTCTTCCAAGCAGAACCTATTCAAAGTAGAATAGTGATAAAAACTGCAAAACATCAATGCACCAAGGATACTAGGTCATTTTTGACCGCTTTATAATTTACGTCTGACCTAAAATGCTAGGGAAGAAACTTATCTCAGGTAGACTGCAAAGCTAGACAGATGAAAGATCTGGGGGAAATCTAAGTTTAGAATAATTCCATTTAACGTTGAAAGTGTGAGCAAGGAAGGTCTTCCCTGTAATGTGGTACCACTTAAGAAGTGAGGTACAGAGAAAACAGGGGCAAAGAAAGTGATCAAACAATGGGTGTGCACACGGCCGAAGCGGGACCCTGGCCACTCCGATCAAAGCCACTGATTAGTCCCTTGCAGCTCTGGGACTCTGATTCAGAGATTAAATGAGTTATAAGGTTTTTCCCCTGGTGTGAATCACTTATAATTTTTCCCTTTTCACAATAGGGCTAAATGCAGCCAAGTTTATTCTTCTTTTTGAGGAGGCTTTAGGAATAGAAGGCACATAAATTTAGTACTGGCTATGACCAAACAATGAGAGAGATCATTACCCACAATATCTCATTTAACCTTCTGGACAGTCCTATCAGATAGACATTCCTGTTCTCACTTTACCTGCAAGGCAGCTGAGGGTCAGCAGAGTTCAGCAGGTTTACCGGGGTCATACGTGAAGTTACCGCGCTGAAACGTAAACCCGTGTCTAGCTGATGCCAAGAGCACCTCATTGTGCAGTAGAGAGACCTCAACAGAATGAAGAGGAATTCTTCTGGGACATTTATGTATTACAAAAATGGAATAGGAGCCATTATCCATGTGGTACGAGTTCAGGGGGAATGGATGTGATTCCAAACACCTTTACCGGCTGGACTTCCTGAGTCTAAAAATGTTCCGTTAAAACCACAGGCAGCAAATCAGTTTCATTTTAAACACCAATTCTGATTAGTTAACAGTCACTGCCTGAGTCACTGTGTTGAGAACGATTCTGAGGAGGGTGCTTCCTGCCTCAGCAGGAAAGAGTCTTATGATCGATCAGGGATGACTGCTATGGATGTGGGAGGGAAGAGTGGTGGCTTAAGTGCCAAGTTTCTCCCATTATGGAACCTGACATATGTTACCTTGATTTAAGCTTCCGCTGTTAACAGTCCAGCTCCTTGGGAGGAGGCCTACATTCAGCCTCATCAGTTCTTGCACCTCATTCTGTGAGGAAGTTAATGCCATCTTCTCTGAAGGGAAGTAGCCGATTGTCCAAAGGGAAAAGAGATGGTGAGAGCAGTGCATTCATGGGGAATGCTCTGTTCCTTTCGTGAATGTGTCCAGGGGGGCATTGTTTGAAAATCACCAAAGGTTAATCACCAGGCTTTCTTGGATGGCTTCAGCATTGGTTCGCTGCTGGTGCTTAGGGTTAAATAGGTACCTACAGTCTTATAAAAATAAAAATTGGTATATTAATTGGAATTCACTTCCATCTGAGCAATAAAATTGCTTTATAGTCTTTGCTAGAATCAGTAGGAATTAATCTGAACAGTGGTACCTTGCTAGAGGAAAAGGGTAAAATCATGTCTACGTTTTCGCGGGATAGGGCAGAGACGTGGGAAATTTATGCTAGGGGGAAAAGGCAAAAAACTGAGTTTAAGCAACGTTAGTTAGCCGCCATCCGCGAGCACCTCTCAATGTCAGTCCAGGAGAAAAAACGAGAAGGTGGCTTGGGGGAAGGATAAGGATAGTGACTGGGGATCAGTATAAAAGCAATATCTAAGTGAGAGCCGAACAAGGACCAGGAATTGAACCGTACCCTACTAACTGCTTTATTTACACAGAGGCCTAACAAACCAGATATTACCAGTTCGGCCAGCTCGGTCCACTCACTTGTTGGTTTAGTCAGAAAGCTGGTTGGATTGCTATTTTCCACGAGGTGATGGATTTGGCCGAATGCAACGTTTGCCTGAATTTCATACCAGCACAGTCTAGTTCACACTGTAAATCTTAATTTGCTGCTTGTCTTGATTTTCTACCACTAATAGGATCTACACATCTGAAAATTATGTTTTCAATATCATCATTCAAATAATTCATGTAAGCAAAATTAAACTTGATATGATTTCCCATGGGAAATAAGAATACGAAATGAGCTCCCTTATACTAATCTCATTTTGCCCTTAGCCACTACACAATTGAACAAGTAACATCTCTAATATCTTCACAGAATTTAATTGGCCCCAATAATAGCAGCTTCATAATATTTGTAGGATGCCCCTTTAGGGTGGTGAGTATCCTTAGAGAGGTCTATAAGTGAAGTGTGGTAGAGTGAGCGAATACATTCTCCTGGATCGGTAATCAAGTCACACATCCAAGGCGAGTAAGCCTGACGTTTATTTCAAGGCTTGAGGAACCAGACAGTTCTGCAGTGTGCCTCCTGGTGTGGCGAGGTTATAGTTTAACTACAGACAAGGCTCAGGGCTTGGGCAGGCACCTCTGAGCCCGGAGGTGACAGCAGACTAGGGATGACAAATGGCTTCAAAAAAGAGTAATGTTTACGTAACAATTTGCTGTTCCAGAGACCTTTTCAAAATGTTTCATTTTAGGAATGATCAAATACTTGCAAAATAATCAAAGATATGCAAAAATACAAGAATTTTTAAGGAAAAATTTTCAATGAAAATTTGAAGGGCACAATGTCAGCAAAGTCGCTGTAAGACAGGTACCCTCATAATGACCTGGTGGATGAATCAAGGGGTTTAAGCTTTCTGTTGGACAATTTGGCAGCGTGCATGATCATTTTAAAAATATTCATAGTCCTTGGCCCAATAATTCCACTTCTGGGAAATGACCTAGAGAAATAAACTAAAATCCAATAAAAGACTTATAAAGACTTTCACTGAATCATTATATGGAAAAATAAAATATACATACATATGCATATATATATATAAAGGACCAAAAGACCAAATATTATTTAAACAAAGAAATTAACACCATAAATTTGTAGCCATTAAAATTATGTTAAAAAATATTTCTAAAGTCCCAATAAGGAAATTATTGTCATAGCACATTAAATCAAAGTAAGGAATAGACAATTTTATATTTAGGGTGATCTCAAATTATATTTAAAAAAATACATTAAAAGAAATGCATTGATATCAATAGCAATTATCTCAAGGTGGCATGCATATAGAAGATTTTCTGGGGTTTTTTTAATGTTTATTTTTGAGAGAGAGGGGCAGAGATGGGGGGAGACACAGAATCCAAAGTAGGCTCCAGGCTCTGAGCTGTCAGCACAGAGCCCGACGCAGGGCTTGAACCCATAAACTGTGAGATCATGACCTGAGCCGAAGTTGGAAGCTTAACTGACTGAGCCACCCATGCGCTCCAGAAGATTTTCTGTTTTATCACTATAGTGTTCCCCATTTATTGATATCATGTCATAAGTATGTAATATTTCAAAATAATAATAAAAATAACAAGCGATTTTATATGTATTATTATACTGGACTAAAAAATAGATTTAAAGAGTACTAACATTAGTCCCACTTTATAGACGAGAACACAGATGCAGAGCAATTAGATGGGTTAACGAAGGTCACAGTGGCTATAATTTGTAGAGCTAGGATTCCTCATCTCGTATTCCCCCTTCTATCACATACTACCTCTTTCAGAAAGAGAATATAAGAGGGGCAGTGCAGTAACAATAGCTTATGTCTGTTAATAACCAGAGGAGTAGTTTAATAAGATGCTCTCCACATAGAACTGTATATGAGCTTTGCTTAGCAAAAACTTTGGTTTTCAAGTTGACTCCATATCTGATTTTCCACAATTGAGATTGTCTCTGATTGATAAGTTAAAGCAAACGATCTCCCATGTTGTGCTTTCTTCTTTTTGTTTTTACTTTCTCTTTTTTCTTTTCTTTTCTTTTCTTTTCTTTTCTTTTCTTTTCTTTTCTTTTCTTTTCTTTTTTTTTCTTTATTTTTGTAATAACATTTATTGTCAAGTTAGCTAACCTACAGTGTATACAGTGTGCTCTTGGTTTTGGGGGTAGATTCCCGTGATTCATTGCTTCCATACAACACCCAGTGCTCATCCCAGCAAGAGCCCTCCTCAATGCCCATCAGCCATTTTCCCTGTCTCCCCAGCACCCCCCCCCCATCATCCCTCAGTTTGGTCTCTGGATTCAAGAGTCTCTTGTGGTTTGCCTCCCTCCCTCTCTCTTTGTAACTATTTTTTTTCCCCCTTCCCTTCGCCCATGGTCTTCTGTTAAGTTTCTCAAGATCCACATATGAGTGAAAACATATGATATCTGTCTTCCTCTGACTTATTTCCCTTGGCATAATTCCCTCCAGGCCCACCTCACACCGGTCAGAGTGGCTAAATTAACAACCCAGGAAACAACAGATGTTGGCAAGGAGGTGAAGAAATGGGAACCCTCTTGCACAGATAGTGGGAATGCAAACTGGTGCAGCCACTCTGGAAAACAGTGTGGACGTTCCTCCAAAAATTAAAAATAGATCTACCCTATGACCCAGCAATAGCACTGCTAGGAATTCACCCAAGGGATACGGGAGTGCTGATGCAGAGGGGCACTTGTACCCCAATGTGTATAGCAGCACTTTCAACAATAGCCAAATTATGGAAAGAGCCCAAATGTCCATCGACAGATAAATGGATAAAAAATTGTGGTTTATATATACAATGGGATCCTTCTTGGCTTTCTTCTTTTTAAAATATCATAATTATCTTTGGTCACTTTCCCATGGTTGGGGAATTTTTTCCAAGCGAAATCTATCAAAATAGATAGTGAGATCTTTCTTTTTTAATTGTCCTATTTCTTTATACCTTGGGCTATGTGCATTCACTTCCCTTCCCTAACAGTAAAAGTTTTTTGGCACATTAAGTGCTTTGAAGTGTGTTTTAAACCGTTCCCTATGATACGCGTTTGTTGAAAGCACTTCAAGAAAACAACCTGTGAATTATTTTGGACCCCTGAGGAAATGGTGCCAGTGACTAAATTTTCAAGGTATGAGATGTCTTTTGGTTTAGCAACTTCTGGCTGCATGGTGGGGGTTACAAGGCACCAATCTTAGAACTCCTTCAGTTCTAATCTGGGTCTTGTTTTCCTGAAATTCATCACCTCTGAGTTAATTTGAAGGTCTGAGGTAAGCCGTATCACAAGTCCTGCCATGCACATAGATTAGACCACTCTAAGCCATCGGTACCCCTAAACCAATCGCTGTGCCTAGCAATTTAGCATCGGTACCCCTAAACCAATCGCCGTGACTAGAGCTAATTGTGCACCTAGCCAGCAGACTCCAGACTCAGCTAGGCTTCCTTGCCCTCACCAGCCCCTGCCTACTGGCTTTCTCCCATATAAGCACCCACAAATAGAAAAGGGGTGACTGGAGCCAATCACCTGTCTAAATTATAACCTAGGGCACATAGACAAAGTTGCTCGTGACTTGAATGAGCTAATGTTCTTTTTGATGTGGAAACCTAAATCAGACTCGTACCTTAGGTTCTCCATCAAACCGATCCGCGTTTTAGTGGGTTCAACCTCTACATAAATCAAAGCAGTGAAGTAGCAGGCCCTTTCTTTATTTCTTGACCAAATATTTATGCCGTGTATGAACACAACTGGTCTACACTTCAGGCTCGACGGAGAGGTTAGCTGGGAAGTGCGGGACAGGGGTGTGAGCTGGGCATGAATGTATAGGCGTGTTTTCAAGACAGCTGCTGTCTGTGGGTTTCAAAATTCATTCTCTCAGTGCTCTGCCTTCCTGTTTCTCCATTTCGGTGTGCGCACTCACCTGTCACAAAGCCTACTATTATATGTCCGCCTCTGAATTATAACATCAGGCAATTAAGATTCACAAGGTGCTGAAAGACTTATAAACAAAGGGAAAGAAAATGTGTTCTATTAAGAAGCCGGGAAGTAAGCATCTTCTCAATGAATTACGCAAAGCCTACATTCTTCTTTTATTGTGGTCCCAGTTTCCTTTATTTGGATAGGAGAAACTTACACCTGTGAATCGATATTTCAGCTAGTATGACTTTCAGATATTCCTGAGGGCTAGTTAAAATGGTGTGCCTATTGGGATTTCTATGTGGCCAAATGGTAGAAATGATGCAAGTGAAATAACAATGGATCTGACTCAGCTGTGAAAACATTTCTATAATCGATAAAGGGAAAGCTGGAAGAAGCCATTTTTAAAATTCAGTTATTTTTAGCCAATATACTTTGACGTTGTGTCTTGTTACATAAAGCATAGGAACCTTTATGCACAGTGTCTATTGTATCCAATGGGAGTTGAGTGCATGAACTTTTCGTTTCTTAAAGCCTGAGGGGGGGATCTTACTGGATGAAGGTACTAACTGCTTTACACACAAAACAGCCCACCTTCCACTCCTCCGGCACATTTGGCTTTTAATGTTAAGGGAACACCTCTCCATAGCTTTCTTCCGCCCGTTCCTTTTGAAAGGGAATTAGAAGAGAATGTACATTAGCACGTGTCTTGCAGGGCTCTCCATTCAGCCCAAGGTCAATCCCTTAGCATATACTGACCATATTCTCAGGGACGGCACTCCACTAAAGATGGGTCTGATACTACTTTCTCAACAGACATTTATTTAGTGTCTATTCTAAACCAAACTGAGTTTGCAGTGAGCATTTAATACGCATGGGGCCTATGGACACAGATGTGATCACACCCCTGTTATCAGGAAATGTAATTTGACAGGAGAGACGGCCCTCTTAAACTCAATATAGTACATTATCACATAACACTACAGGTGGGGACATTTGCATGGAGAAGGTCTTGGGAATTCATTTCTCGGGCAGTCGGGAAAATGTTCTAGGAGAGGCTGCATGTGAGCTCTGGCCGTGTGTTAAAGGATGTGTATGACTTCGCCAGAACGGGGAAAGTACAAAAGGGAGAGGAAAGATGTTTAATCAGAAGATGATGTTGTACCAGGGCACCTACACTAAAAACACCCTAGAGCCCTAGGTATTCCCTAGAGAGGCCATATATCCTTCTATTGCGGATGCAGTGGGTACAGACCAGAAGCGAGATGTGACCTGCCCGATCTCACAAAGTGGAGCCACACTGCCTCTGTTTGTGCAAATAGAAAATGTCACGACACCTACAATTTCTGGAACACTCCATTCCCAACCTCATCCCTTTCTACTTGTTTGGGTCCTTGTGTTTTTAATCCAGACCGGGTGAACAGCCCCCAACTCTGATGCATGTTTCGCTTTATGGAGCAGTGGGAAAGACAGAAGGTTTCTTCCCTGTTGGTTCTTCAAGTGTGCACCCTTCATTCTCAGATCCCTGCAGAGAACTAACTCCTTACAGTTACCCTGATTTAAATATCTACTCATTTAGTACATGTAGATACCTTTTAAAATTTGCAATGCTGAAAACATAGCAGAGGAGATAGCCGGCCAAAATATGGCAGCAAGAATACACCCAGATAATGTACAACTATTGCCATTTATTTTCGCCATATTAATGAAAGACAGCATGAAAATCAGTGATAATAAAAAATCGGTTAAGCGAAAGAAAATTTCTACTTAAAATATGGAAAAGTGGCATAGAATATGCCCCCATACATATATCTTTAATAAGTTCATCATGATGCTCAGTCCAATGATTTCAGGAGGAGGAAGACTGACTTTTAGTTCAATTCCGCCGTTTACGAGCAGTGATAGATAGGCTTGATAACCTCTCAAAATCTCCATTTTCTTATCAGTAAACCAGTATAAATAGCTACTTGGGGTGAGTGTGGAAATCAAAGAGTAATGCAAGTGGAAATTTTTTTTAAACTATGAAATGTTACCCTGACATTAGGTATTGATATAATTAAGACGCATTTTAAAAGATGGTGTACTTAGAATTTTAAGTGCCGATTTCCTTATGGGTGATCTCTATTTATTTTATTTCCACTTCTTAAGTATTGCTGTATTACATACTAGCGCATTTTTCAAAGTGCTCTGGCTAATATCAACAGATATATTTTAAGAGATAATTATGCAAAATAGAAGTTTGCATAAATTCATGGGAAAGTAAATAAATGCAACGTTAAGCAGTCGTTTTAAAAATACGTGTTTGTGGGTGGTCTGGGTGGCCCAGTCAGTTGAGCCTCAGACGCTTGGTTTCAGCTGAGGTCATGATCTCATGGCTTCGTGGGTTTGAGCCCCGGATCGGGCTCTACGCTGACAGTGTGGAGCCTGCTTGGGATTCTCGCTCTTCCTCTCTCTGCCCCTCCCCCACTAACACTGTCTCTGTCTCTCAAAAGAAATAAGCTTTAAAAAATGCATTTTGTCAACAAATGAAGAAACAAACAAAAAGCAGAATCAGACCCATAAATACAGAGATCAAAATAATGGTTGCAGAGGGGCAGGGGTTGGGGGGTTGGGCAAAATGGGCGAAGGGCAGTGAGAGATACAGGCTTCCAGTTATGGAATGTGTAAGTCAGGGAGAGAAAAGGCACAGCTTGGGGAATACAGCCAGTGATCCTGTCATCGTGTATATGGTGACAGAAGGTGGCTACACTCGTGGGGAACACGGCATAAGGTGAAGACTTGTCAGACCACTGTGTTTTACACTTGACGCTAATGTAACGCTGTGTCAAGCATACTGAGAAAAATACCTTTTTGTGGACTTGACTCGACCGAGCACACAATGCAACATGCTTGACTTGCATTTGTTTCCTCTTTTCTTCATCCAAAAAATAGATTTAGTTGCTAGAGCGGAACTACTTCTTCATAAAAGAAAGAGATAATATTCCATCGATGTAATTGCACACGCGGCGAAGTGCTTTCACTGTCCACTCTCACACTGATCCCCAAAATAACCTGGCAGGTTGGAAGAAAGCGTTCCACACGAAGTATCTTGGTAGTTACCATCTCTTTTTCAGATGACACAGTGGTGCTTGAGCTAATACCCCGTGTCATATCAAAACGGGGACTGTGTTCCCTCCCCAGTGTCTCAGCTGCCCTACTTCTCAGAATTTAGGGATTCGGCAATCCTTTAGGAAGAAAGCTGACCACCAAAGACGGATGCATTCATTTGTGGGGCCATTCGCAGGGCAGGTTTCAAACGTGAGAGCACACGTAGTTAAGATTTCTTCTATTCGTTTGAACAAACATCTAAAGTCATTTTCAACAAGTGACACTTTAATGCAGCTTATAGTGTTTTTATTCTATTCAGCATTATAAATATGATACCAAATGCATGTTATTAGCAGGTATTAAAGGATTCTTATAATGAGTCACACAAAGCTGATTAACCATCTCCTGGTGATTCATTTGTTTATGCAACTGCTTTCCTCCTTAAATCAAGTCAGGTTTTAACAACAGTCTCCTTGAGCATGCTTTTGGCTTTTAATGGAAAATAATAAGTCTTAATGGATTCTCCTTCCCCCCCGGAACACCACAGATTCTCATATTACAAATATGTGAAGCCTGTAATTCCCCCCAAAAGCCTGCCACTTCTATTCAATATTTTAAGCCTTAACAGTAGACTGCTTTAAAGAGGTTCTATTCTATAAGGAGCTCCTGACTTGAGCATAATATCCTGTGAAGGCTTACTGTAATAGATACAAAATTACACACACAGAAAAAGAAATGAGCAAGGTATAATCTGTACGAGAGTGGATTTAATGGTTTTTGTTAAATTGTTATTAATTCTCTAAGTTTCAAAAGCAAATACGTCTCTCTTATTGGCCTAATACAGTTCAGCTCAGTTGTCTCTAAAACCCCAGCATGAAGCAACAGATCCAGGATGAAGGGAGAAGTGCTGTCTGGATTCATTACCTACTCAAATGGTTGCCGTTATATGGCTTTCAAGACAGTATACTTAAATGTATATTTTTAGCTGTCAGTTAGGTGTTTGTATCCGTTTCCCACAACCCCTGCATGTGGTTCAAAATTACATGTATTATATAAACCGTCCAGTGAAAGAGACTGCCTTACTTGCCCAATTTCTACCCTGCCTCCAAATGTAATTACTGTTCCTTATGAAGAAATTAGTAGTTCATTCTAATTTCTGGGAAATTTTATTCTAAGTAGATAGATAGATGACAGGTAGGTAGGTAGATAGGTAAGTAGATAGATAGATAGGTAGGTAGATAGATAGATATAGCACCTATGAATGGAAAAGATAGCCATCTTGACTCAAAATAAGAGAAATGAGAGTTAAAACTACTCCAAGTTACCATTTTTCAATTATCACACTGGCTACAATCAAAAAGCTTGATAATATACTCGTTGGCAAAGCTTTATGTAAACAGGCATTTTAATTTGTTGCTAAGAGTAGTACAAATTCAAGAGAAATTTAACAAAGATCTATCAACATTTCACATGCACATATCCTTTGACCCAACAACTCCACGTGGGGAACTGAAGCCATAGATGTTTGTGTGCATGCGTGAAATTATATCTAATTTAATAATTATATATAATTATATAACATATAATTTCAGAAAGCAAATATTGCTAAGAATCTAAACATGAATCAATACAAAAATGAATAGGTAAATTGGGCTACATCCATACGGTGGGATAGGATCTTGCCTTAAAAAAGAATGAGGACGCTCTCAAAGGAGACAGTTTAGTGCAATATGTTAGGATATTGACATTGGAAGAGCTCTTCCGGGTTCCTTCACAGCCCTGCCACTTATTAACTATGTCATCTTATGTGTTTTGAGGAGTTCGTGTTACACTTATAGATTTATTTAGGGAGAATTAATAACATGCTTTCATTTTGGACAATTCCTATTCAGGACAGCATTTATTGTCTACCCTCTTTTGTGTTCTTCAAGAGTGGTTTTATTTATTTATTTTTTCATCACACTATATTACGTGTATTTATTTATTTTTAACTTAAATTCAAGGTAGTTAACATATAGTGTAGTCTTCGCTTCAGGAGTAGAGCCCAGTGATTCATCACTTACATATGACACCCAGGGCTCATCCCCACAGGCGCCCTCCTTAATGCCCATTGCCCATTTAGCCCATCCCCCCACCCACATCCCCTCCAGCAACCCTCAGTTTGTTCTCTGTATTTAAGAGTCTCTTATGGTTTTCCTCCATCTGTTTTCATCTTATTTTTCCTTCCCTTCGCCTATGTTCATCTGTTGTGTTTCTTAAATTCCACATATGAATGAAATCATATATTTGTCTTTCTCTGGCTGACTTATTTTGCTTAGCATGATACCCTCTAGTTCCACATTGTTGCAAATGGCAAGATTTCATTCTTTTTCATCACCGAGTAGTATTCCATTATGTGTGTGTGTATGTGTATATATGTGTGTGTGTGTGTGTGTGTGTGTGTGTGTGTATATATATATATGGTATGTTATATATATATATACACATATATATATATGAGTGATTTTAAAGTGTTCTCTTCATATAAAACTTACCTTTTACATTTAAAACTTTTCCTAAATGTCTTATCTTCTTTGTTACTATTGTAAACACGTGGCTTCTTTCATTTCGTCATTTATTCCATTAAAACAACAACCTTACTGAAAGTTATTGATTTCTGTATATTATTTTGCACCTCACTGATGTAACGATTTATGATAGTTTTTGTTTTTCAGTTGTTTGTGTTGGGTTTTCTATGAATACAATCATACCATTTGCAAATAGGAATAGTTTCACCTCCCCTCTTTTAATTTATAGCTAATTTCTTTTACTTGTCTATTGTTTCAGGTAGTATTTCCAATATAACGTTAAATAATAATAGTAATACTGGATATTTGTATCTAGTTCCTTACTTTAGTGGGAATGCATCTAGTATTTCCCCATTAAACGTGATGCTGCCTTTTGGGGTGAGATAGATATATTTTATTATGTTAAGAATATATCCATACATTCTTATTTATTAGCTATTTTTTAAATTAAAAGTTTGTTGAACTTTGCCATGTGTCTTCCACCATTTTTAGAGTCAGTGAAAATTTTTCTTCCTAGATCTACTATGATGACGAATTATATTAGATTTCATATTACAATATCATCTTTGCATTCCTAAAATAACTACGTACTCCCTACGGATTTACTCTTTTAATGCCCTATTTATTGTTAATATTATATGTTGATTTTTCGCATCAATTTTCCTAAATCATCTTGGTCTATAGTTTTATTTTTTTGTGCCAATTTTTAAAATTTTGGTATTGGTGTTAAAATACTTTCATGGAAAATAAATAGCTTTTGGCTCTGTTCATTTTCTATGTCCTGAACTAAAATAGTTGCTCTTCAAAAGCTAGATAGAATTTCACAGTGAAATCATCTGAACTGGATACAGTTTTGTGGTTTTGTTTTTGTCTAGTGGGATAATCTGTTTGATAATTTTCTCATATTCTATGGAAATTAGTCTGTTGCAATTTTCTATGAATTTTGCAGTCAATTTTGGTAAAGCATGTCTTCCTAGAAAATGATTTCATCCAAGTTTTCATGCTTAGTAGCATAGAGTTGAAAAAATAGCTTATTATAGCTTTAATTTTATCTGTTCATATGATTAGTTCCCTAAAATCATTTTGTTTATTTCATGCAAATGTGTGCTTTCTTTCTCTCCTCATTAGGTTAGCTAAATATTTGCCTATTATTTTTAAATCAACAAATCATAATTTAAAATTATAATTATAATTTGTATTTTATTTGTAATCATAAGTCCTATTGTTATTTTTCTAATTCATTCATTTTTGCTTTTCTCTTTAGCCTCTATTTTTCTTTGTTTATTTTATTATTCTTTATCTAATTCAGTCAGATGCTTATTTCAGTTATCTTTTATTCTTTTTCACCAACATACATTTTTAAAAATATTTATTTATTTTTGAGAGAGAGAGAGAGAGAGAGAGAGAGAATAAGCAGAGGAGGAATAGAGAGGGAGGGAGATACAAAATCCAAAGCAGGCTCCAGGCTCCGAGCTGTCAGCACAGAGCCCAAGGCGGCACTCGAACTCATGAACCATGAGATCTTGACCTGAGCTGAAGTCAGATGCTTAACTGACTGAGCCACCCAGGCGCCCCCGTACATTTTTAATGTTATGAAATTTCCTCTGATCACTGCTTTTGCTGTACCCTACAGGTCCTGATATTTACTGTTTTCATTACAATGTATTTCTATCAATTCTGAAATTTCAGTGTATATTGCCTCTTAACAAGAGTTTCTTAAAACTTTTATTTTTTTTGTTTAAATTTGAGACATAAGATTCCTTGTATTTTCTGTAATCAGAGAATATCATCTAACTCTAGTTTTCTTTCTTACACTTGTTAAGGATATATAATTAGGTGCCTCTGCACAGTGCCTCTGTTTGCAATTTTGCCTTGGGTCTGAACTATTTAAAGAGGGGGACTGTCTGTTTCTACTCTTGCTAGCGTGTATCCCTATTTTGTAGTATCTTTTTCTTAATGTTGTCATCAGATACCTCCAGCATAATATAAGCTTCATGCAGGTAGACATCTTACTGTCTTACTGAAAACTATATTCTCAGCTACTAGAAGAGTTCTGGGCAGATAGATAGTGGGAGTTTGATCAATATTTGTTAAATGAATGCATATTCCTAGAAGTAGAAATTCTGAGTCATAGGCAATTGGCTCTGAAGGTTTAGGGAGGCCTTGGAGGTCAGGAAAAAGAAACTTCATTATGTATTTCCGCTATAAATCTAAGACTGTGAAATTGGCTTTCGGACGTACAGTGGCAATGATCGCTATTTGTCAGTAAATACCTTATCTTTCTTAAAATCAGTGAATTTACCTGAGCATATGGACGCCCAGCTAGAGGTTAAATTTCCCACTCTCGCTCTGAATTAGGTATGGCCATGTCATTATCACCAAAGAAAAAGGAATAGAAACAATTAGTGTAACCTCTGGCTCCCTGAAGAGGAAATTGTTTGCCTTGAACGTCTTCTTTTTGCTTTTCCCATGAACTGGGTTAAGGATATGATTACGCGCCGGTCTTGACCTTGTAGGATAACGTCTTTTTTGCTCATATACCCTCTAAAGGTGTTAACACATTTTTACAGTATGGAGAAGATTTCATTTCTGGCATGTTTTAAATATTGATGTTTTAAGATAAAACAATTACATCAACTTGTAAATTGGTTCACTGAAATCTAAATACCTTAAGCCAACCATTTTCTACTGACCCTGGAAAATACAGAGAATCTGGAGTCACCATTACTATTGCTGCTGCTGTTGGATCCAGTGCCCATGTGCACTGTAGTACCAAGATTGCTGGAGCACAAGCTGACATATGACCCCTGGACTTGCACCATCACGCAGAACCCGGAAGCCTAGGTCATCCGGTCTGCAGACTTTCTCAGAAGCATTTCAAGAAAGCTAAGTAAGAAAAAATACGCATTCTCCCTTTGTCTCGCCATCCAGTCTTTCCTGTGCCTTCCATAAACTCAACCTAAATGGAAGCTAACTGGCAAGAAAATCTGAGAATTCGTTTTGAAGTGTCCAACATTCTGCGATACAGGGAAATCCATGGGAAATGGAGCTGAAAGCAAATAAAACTGTCTAGCACAGTCTACCCATTTGTTTGCTTAGCATCCCTTCTCATCTTTATTCCCATATTTGAAGTTACATGTAACAAAAAATAACAAGAACATCATGCTTCTTTCTAGTAACTACTCCTCATGGAGACAGATACTCTCTCATACACTTCTGCCCCTTAAAAGAAAGACACAGAATCCCCATACCAATTACAGAAGATGTTAATTCCTCTTCTAGCTCAGTAATAATGCCACCTATACATTTAATCTAAAATTTAAATTATAAAATTAACCACTACCAGTATGTCTGAAATAAAACAATAGGGAAAATGGAGGAAGGAAATATTTACATAACAAGTAAAGAAACTCCTATATCTCTTGTTTCTGTAACAGTAATGAGGCCATAGTTGATATTTACAACTCCATTCCCCACCCTCCCCCCACCTGTTCTTTGTTCCTTTCACTTTTAACCAGCCCCTCTGCTGATTGGAGTTTTCAATGGGCCACTGTTGCCTTTTATTAATTTTTACTGTTGGACGTGGAAGTACTAAGACACATTGATACTCTGAATCAGTCCCTCCAGAGAGGAAGTTAACCCCCCCATATCTGTCAACTCAGTGTCATTAGGAACCAACAATAGTCAGGTGGCAGTCTCATCTTCCAAGTCAATGAAATCATTGTGTCTACTACTAGAAGCTTTCATCCCTTGGAGATTAAGACCTCCGAATCAACAGAACTTAGAGTTGGCAGAACAGGCAATAAAAACTCTGCTCTTGCCTTAATAACTGTATTAGTGAGAGGGGTCACTCCTACTTGTAACCTTCATTCATAGATCCTCATTGACAAAATGGTTTCACCCCTCTTTCAAAAATCTCCAATACATTCTAGACACCATGTTGATTTGAAGCTAGTCATCATCCATTTAAACATATATGAACAGCTATTTTTTAGAAGCAAGATATATGTATCTTTACTTTTTCTCCTGAATATAATGTGATCATTGCATTTGTGTCATAGGATTTTATCCTAATTTAATATATTTTATGTTTGAAAGTTATACTCCTTTGATTTTTTTTTAATATCCTATGACTAAACTCTTAAGTTTTAAAAACCGCATGTGGCGTAAGTTGTCATTATAATTCTTAGTGCACAGTTGATCAAAATAACAAATTAAAGTACAAATTTGATAAATTACAATTAAACATGAATAGGACAATTTAATTGGAAATGCATCTCTTAATGAGATGTATGGAACATTTTTGCAAGTAATTCTCTTATCTGCAAAAGAAAACAGTCACTGATCAAATGGATGTCATTTCTTGAGCCCTCAACGAAATAGGACTCAGGGTCTATTTTTTGTGCCATTATTTGTTTTTTATAGACATGTGTTCTGAGAAAACTTGCACACCCAATTACTTAGAATTTGTCTAAGTCATATGCAAATAATGTGTCAGCTGAACAGTCCAATAGGTCTCTTTCGATTTCATTTTAAGCTAAGAAATGAAAACCACCTAGTTTACGAAAGGATTAGCTACTCAGTCTTCTCATTCATTCACTTTCTCAATGCTAATACCAGAATTTCAAGTGGTCTCTTCATTTGGTGCCATTTACTGTGGGGCAATGAACCAGAGTAAACTATGAATGGAAAGAGCATGCCTTTCCTTTGTAAGGGAGGATGGGGAATCATGAGAGGAAAGGTGTAGGGGAAAGCGCCACATGGGAAATTAAATTAATCCAAAGGTGATTTCCAAGTTTGCTACCAAGTAAGTCATCTCAGAAGTCATGGAACATAAAGGCTCACAGGACAAATGAAGTCACTCAAATCACATGGATTATTAAATTAATTTACAGTGAACAGTGAGAAATAGGGACAAGTGACGGAAGGTTACCACACTTAAAAGATCCAAGTAGGATGGAATCATCAGACTACCATTAGCCAGGGAACATATATTACCTCTCCCCCAACACACATCAGCTACTCCTGCTGATGGTATAGATAAAAATATCAGAGATTTGGGCAGTGCCTGCCTGGCTCAGTCAGAAGAGCATGTGACTCTTGACCTTGGGGTTGTGAGTTTGAGCCCCACACTGGGTGTAGAGATTACTTAAATAGGTAAACTTAAAAAAAAATTTTTTTTAAAAGAATATCAGAGATTTGGTATTATTGAGGAAGAACAACTTGGCAAAAGGTTCCTGAAACCATCACATGGTCTGAGAGACATGGCGGGGGGGGGGGGGGGACCACGTGGATATGCCTGGCCACAGCTATAGCTGGCCAATTAACCTGCTGAGGAGCTATGAATTTTGTATACATTTCTTTAGTACAACACACATAGGACCATGATGGGATCAAACTGGGTGTCGAAGTGGGTGGCAAATTTAAAGATGGCATAGCTGTTGCCCTAGGGGTGGCATAATTGTCATTATGACTTGATCCTTTGATCCCTTTCTATCTATAAGTAACTCTCTTTATCTCTTTGTTCTATCACAAAGACACTATTTGTATCATATTGTTAATGTGTATTGTATGTAACTAACTTACATGCTATTTATATTTAACAGAGATTACACATTCTATGTCTCACAAGTTACTTGTTTAACCAGTATTAGTATATAACATATGTATGTAATTTGTACTTGTATATTATAAACTCTTACTTTCTTTTTTAAAGATCATTTAAAACATTTTGATCTTAGAGCAAGAGTTCAAGGGGCAAAGGGAGAGAGAGAATCCCAAGCAGGCTCTGTGCTATCAGTGCGGAGCCCAACATGGGGCTCGATCCCACGACCCTGGGATCATGACCTGAACTAAAATTAAGAGTCAGACGCTCAACTGACTGAGCCACCCAGGCACCCCTCTACTATCTTACTTTCTATCCTTAACACTCCTTATGAGTTTTATTCATTATTTTATTTGCTTTTTGTTTATCCCACTAGTGAAGGAGAGATTCCCACCCCAGGTTTATTGAGATGGCTGAACACATAACACCTGACACTGGACAATAGTCGCATATATTCACAGTCCAAGAGAGGAGGACACTGCATGCCATGCAGGGACTCAAGGGGGTTGCATTCAGGAACAGAGTAAATAACCAGGGACTGTGGGGAGCAGACTTTGTAGTATCCGTTCAGTAATTCAAACACTGTCTTCAGTATTCAAAACATTTTGGACCACTAATGTTAAACAATTATTTGTGTAGTGATATCATAGCGATAACTATGGATACACATTTTTCATCATTTCTCTAGATGTTGATTGCATTTGCTAAAATTGTTATTTAGGAAGTATGTGGCCTTGTAAAATTCAAGATATTCTTTCTTTTTTTAATTTCTTAATGTTTATTTTCAAGAGGGAGAGAGAGAGAGAGCATGTGCAAGCAAGTGGGGGAGGGGCAGAGAGAGAGGGAGACACAATCTGAAGCAGGTTCCAGGCGCGGAGCTGTCAGCACAGAGCCCAACGCGGGGCTCGAACCCACAAACCGTGAGATCATGACCTGAGCCAAGTCGGACACTTGATTTCAGTTCAGGTCATGACCCCAGGGCTGTGGGATCGAGCTCCACATTGGACTCCGTGCTGAGGGTGGAACCTGCTTAAGATTCGCGCTCTCTCTCCCTCTGCCTCCCTCCCCCACCTGTGTGCACATACTCTCTCTCTCTCTAAAAATATTTTTGGAAAAAAGAAACACATTTCCAGCTCTACTTGTAAGAATTGGCTATTTTGTTTTAAAAATTGATGCATAATGAGATGATCACAAAGCAAGGAAACACTACATGTCTGTATGAAAATGTCGTTATGCAAATCTAATTGCAGATAATTTGTGTATGGCTAAATTTCTGCTAGAGTGATCTTACATTTTTTAGCTGCTTAACATTTTCTTTCCTTCAGGAGTTAAAAGGTTATGAAGAAAACACCCTTCTGAGGAGGGTACAGAGTGATTTATTTGTGTTAAAGAATGAAATGTAAAACTCCAAGTCTATCAAAAAGTTATGTTATAATTGATGATGATTAAATTCACTTGATTAATGTCAAGATGCACTCATCATTTTGTCCCTTTAATTCTTCCAGTGTGTGCTTAATTGCATTTTTTGAAAGGAATGGAATACAACGTGATTGCTGACATAATTGTGGTTTTGATTTTATTAAAATTTCAAGTTTAAACATTTATGACAAAATAAGACCAATGAGAACAAGTCTCAGGGTAAACGGGTTCGTCTTTTTCTCTGACATTCCTTGCAGTATCAGCAACAAGAAAGTGATGCCCACAGATTAGCATCTTTCTTCCCTTGGAATTTAGTAGTTCACAGGGCCTTCATTCAGTCATCTTTTTATGATGAGCAAATGTGAAGGAATCTAATAGGAGGTGTTTCTGCCAAAGAGTCTGCCATATTTCAGATTTTTAATATATATCACATCTCCCTACAACAGTGCTATATGAACAGCCTGGTTTCTCTAGTCTTGGTCTTTAAAGTTGTTTCTGCTATTTTCCTGGTAATAATAATAATAATAATAGGTACGGTTTTTTACTGTTTTATTTATTTTTATATTAAATATAATTTACTGTCAAATTGGTTTCCATACAACACCCAGTGCTCATCCCAACAGGTGCCCTCCTCAATGCCCATCACCCACTTTCCCCTCTCCAAACCCCCTCATCTACCCTCAGTTTGTTCTCAGTATTTAAGAGTCTCATGGTTTGCCTCCCTCCCTCTCTAACTTTCTTCCCCCCTTCCCTTTCCCCATGGTCTTCTGTTAAGTTTCTCAGGATCCACATGTGAGTGAAAACATATGGTATGTCTTTCTCTGCCTGACTTATTTCACTTAGCATAACACCCTCCAGTTCCATCAATGTTGCTGCAAATGGCAGGATTTCATTCTTTCTCATTGCCAAGTAGTACTCCATTGCAGTTCATACTGTTTTCATTTGTACATCTATTATCAGTATTATATTGGCATATTTCATATATGTTCTTTCTGACTTCCTCCTCTCTTTATTAGTTGAATACAACTGTATTCTAACTTACAGCAACATCTTTATTTTAATATCTCATAAGGCAAGTACCGTCCGATGAACTTTTGATTGATTTCTTGGTGATGGTGAAATATTTTTTTCCAGATAAACTTTAGAAACTTTTTGAAATTCTCAGTTGCCACTGGGATTTTTATGGCATTTCTTTACTTACACATTAATTAGAGAAAAATTGAGAATTTTAAAGTACTCAGTTTTCCCATGTCAGTAGTGTACCTTGACTCTACATTCAGATTATCCAAATAAAGATACACCCTCACACACAATACTTCATATTATATATGGGATACTTCACCTATTTTCTTAAATCTGTTACTAAACATTTTATAATTTTTGTTGTTCCTATTATGTTTTAAACTGATTTTTTTGTTTATTTATTTATTTATTTTGAAAGAGAGAGAGACAGAGAGAGACAGAGAGAGAGCATCTGCACCATGTGTGTGAGCTGGGAGAAGCAGAGAGAGAGTCCCCAGCATTGTCAGTGTGCAGACCAACTCAGGGCTCAATCTCACGAACTCGTGAGATCATGACCTGAGCCGAAATCATGAGTTGGATGCTTAAGGGTCGGACACTCAACCAACTCAGCCACCCAGGCGCCCCTTAAGTGATCTGTGTGTGTGTGTGTGTGTGTGTGTGTGTGTGTGAGTTTTTCAGTTGATGTTCTTGAGTTTTCTAGGGAGAAAATATTACCTAGGCAAATAAAAATAATATTACCTCCTCCTTTCAAATGGGTTTACTTTTCCTTCTTATGTTTATTGTATTGATCAGAACTTCCCAGAAAATATAAAATAATAGAGGTAATTATCCGAATCTGTATTTTATCTGTGCAGAATGGTATTCATCATGGTTTTAAGACAGATATCCTTGATTGTGTTAAAATAATTATTTTCTATTTTATGAGGACTTTTACTCAGGAAGTAGTATTGAAATTTATTAAACATCTCTTGATTGATTTATTTATAAAATTTTAAACCTTTGACTCATATTTTTTATTATTAGGCTCACTCATGTTAGAATATAATTTTAAAATAAAAAATGTTCAACATGGTAAATTATTTTTTGTTCTATTTCTTTATTCATCTTCCTAATATTTAATTTGTGACTTTTATATCTAATATATATGAGTGATATTTATCTGTGGCTTTATTTGCATGATATCTTTTGAAGGTTATCTTTACAAATACATTGGAAAATATCCACTTCTCTTTTTATTCTAGAAGACATTATAGGTCTTGGGAAATATGTAATTTGAAGCTTGATAAAATTCGGTGAACAAATCATTCAAGCTCAGGGCCTTTAATTTTATGAGGCGTGTATTTTTTTTTTTTTTGCCATTATAACTGGTGTATATAGGCAATTAACTTTTTATTGAATCTGTTTATATGTATTTTCCAGAAAATTTCCCACTTCTTTGATAGTTCTCAGTTTATTAACATAAACATATATAATAGCCTTTTATATTTTTTAATTCCATATACATATAACTAGTAGTATTTTATTTTTTTTAAGTAGGCTCCATGATGAATGTGGGGCTTGAACTCGCAACCCTGAGATCAAGAGTTGCATACTCTACCAACTGAGCCAGTCAGGCGCCCTTATAGTTAGTAGTCTTAATTACATCATTTTTGTTAATTACATTTGTTTTTATTTCTTTTTCTCATTGTTTGATTTAAATTGGCTTATTTATTTTGTTTTTTAAAAGCTTTCCCTGAGCAGTGATGTCATGGAAATGGCACAGTAGGGAGTAGACGATTGCAGCCATACAAAGAAATAAAAAACTCTGGTAAAAGTAACTATTTAGGTAAATATAAAAGCCAATATTACTGTGTTTTTGGTTTATTTCTTTTTGTTCCCTATGTGATCTAAAAGACAAAAATAAAGGGGTGCCTGCGTGGCTCAGTTGGTTAAGCGCCTGACTCTTGGTTTTGGCTCAGGTCATGATCTCATGGTTCGTGAATTCAAGCCCCACTTTGGGCTCTGTGCTGACTGCATGGAGCCTTTCTGGGATTCTGTCTCCACCTCTACTCCTCCCCACTCAGTCTCTCTCTCTCTCCAAATAAATAAATGAACTTTAAAAAAAATAAATAAATAAAAGACAAGCCATAAAACATTAATTGTGAATTTATGTTAATAGGTACACAATTTATAGGGATATATATTGTAACAAGAGCAACATAAGGGGAGGTGGAGGTGTATAGGAGCAGAGTTTTTGTATACTATTGAAGCTAACTTCATTATCGCTCCAAAGTTGGTTGTTATTAATTTAGAATGTTAATTGCAATCCTCATGGTAACACTAAGAAAATAAATGAAATTACACACAGAAAGGAGATGAAGAGGTAATGAAATCAGTGCACTAAAAAAAAATCCATCAAATGAAAAAGAAGGCAGTACTAGAGCAATAAGGAACAAAAAGACATGACATATAGAAACAAATAGCAAAGATGGGAAAATGGCGGGAGTATTTCCTTCTTTATGAGTAATCACTTAAATATAAACTGCTTAAGAAACAAAGGCTGATAGAAAAGATAAAAACATCCGTCCTAATACAGTACATCTAAACAGACTCACTTTGTATCCAAAGTACAAATAAATTAAATGGGCAAGGATGGCAAAAGATATTTCATGCAAATGGTAATAACCAAAGAGTGTGGGTGGCTATGCTAATAACAGATAAAATAGACTTTAAGTCAAATTGTTGCAAGAGACAAAGGAAGTCATCATATATAGATAAAAGGGCCAAGTCATCAAGAAGATAAAGCAACTATAAACATAGACACACCATACATCAAAACCCCAAAATATATGAAGCAGACATTGACAGAATTGAAGGGAGAAACAGACAGTTTTACAATAATAGGTGGAGAGTTAAATACCCCCACTTTGATTAATAGATCGGACATCTATACAGAAGACCACTAAAGAAATAGAGGACTTGAACAACATATATACCTACTAGAGCTTACAAAAATATATAGAGAAAACTCCAGCAACAGTAGAATACACGTTCTTCTCAAGAGCACATGGAACATTCTGCATGATAGACCATATGTTAGGCCACAAAACAAGTTTCGATAAATTTTTAAAAGATTGAAATCATATAAAGTATCTTCTGTGACTACAATGAAATGAGGCAGAAATTATTAGCCGAAGGAAAACCGAAAAAGAAAAACAACACTTTTAAACAAGCAATAGGTCAAAGAATAAATCACAAGGAAAATTTTAGAGACACGTTAAAACAAAACCACAACTTAACAAACATTATGTGATGCAATGAAAGAGATGTTCAGAGGGAAATTTATACATTAAAAATGCCTACATTAAATTCAAAAAGATCTCAAATTAATAACCAAGTCTTACACTTTGAGTAACTAGAAGAGTAAATTAAACCCAAAGCTAATAGAAGGAAGAACATAATAAAATTTGGAGTGGAAATAAATGAAATAGAAAATAGAAAAACAAGAGAGGGTCCAGGACACCAAAAGTTGCTTCTTTGAAAAGATCAAGAAATTCAACAAATCTTTAGTTAGACTGACAAAACAGACAGAAGAGTCAAGTTAATAAATCAAGAATGCAAGTGGAAACATTACTATTAACCTTCGTGAAATAAAAAGGATTATACTTTTACATAAATGGAGAATACTATCAATAATTGTACAACAGAAATTCAGATAACATAGATGAGATGGACTAATTCCTAGAAACACACAAATTACTAGTATTGACTCAAAAAGAAATAAAAAGTCTAAACAGACCTATAAGGGTTATAGTTTAGTTTAGTAAAGAAAATGATTTAGTAATCAAAACTCCTCAACAAAATAAATCCAGAACTATATATCTTCAGGGGTGAATCCTACCAAACATTTAAAGAAGAGACATCATCTGTATTTTTTAAACTCTTCCAGCAAATAGAAGAGGAGGGAACACTTCCTGACTCATGCTATGAGGTCAACGTTACCCTGATATCGAAATAAGATAAAAACCCCATGAGAAAACAGAACTACAGACCAATATCCCTTATGAATATAGATGCAAAAATCCTCAATGCTATTACCATCTTATAACATTGTTTAGTGACAGATGGGACTCTACTTATCGTGGTGAGCACCGGGAAATGTGTAGAATTGTTGAATAATTATATTGTACTGAAACTAACACAACACTGTATGTTAACTAAAATTCTTTTTTGAATATTTATTTATTTATTCTTGAAAGAGAGGGAGGGAGAGAGCGAGCAGGCCAGTGTGTGGGGGAGGGGCAGAGAGAGAGAGAGAGAGGGAGAGAGAGAATCCCAAGCAAGCCCTGACACTGGTTCGAACCCACAAACTGTGAGATCCTGACCTGAGCCAAAATAAAGATTCCTATGCTCAACTGACTGAGCCACCCAGGTGCCCCAACTATATTTCAGTTAAAAAAAGAATAAATTAGGGATTAGCAACACAAGCATATTACCTAGCTATATGACAAAATAGACCAGAAGGGTTTAACATGGATCTGAGACTGGGAGCATGGAGGGCTAAGGCAGAAGTCTGATTTGTTTGTTGTTAATTGTTGTTATAAGCCTTTTAACACTTTCTAGTTTTAAAAAAAAAATCTATATTTTAATACTCATATTGATAAAATCACATTTTGAATATAAATACAATTCTTTTAAAAAAGAAACAATCCTCAACAAAATACTGACACACTGAATCAAACAGAATATTAAAAGGATTATACGTAATGAACAAATGAAATCTATCTCAGGAACGCAAAGGTGGTTCAACATAGGAAAATCAATTTTTGTGATATAACACATTAATAAAACCCAGGAAAAAACCCACATGAAAAGCTCAACTGACGCTGCAAAAGCATTTGATAAAATCCAAAATGCTGTCATGATTTAACAAAACACCCATAAAACTAGGAATAGAAGAGAACTTCCTCAACAAGACAAAGGCCATTTATGAAAAACCCACAGTTAATATCTTACTCAGTGGTGAAAGATTGCAAACCTGCTTTTCCCGTGCTATTCCACTTTGTGTTGGAAGTTCTAGCCGGAGCAGTTAGGTAATAAAAAGAAATAACAGGCATCCAAATGGGAAAGGAAGGGGTAAAACTACCTCTACTTGCAGATAACACGATCCAAATATACAAGACACAAAGAATTCCTCAAACAAAACAAAACAAAAAACGATAGAGCTAATAGGCCATTTCAGCAAAGTTCCAGGAGACAAGATCAACACACATACACAGGATCACTTGTCTTCCTGTACATTAACAATGAGTAACCAAAAGGGAAATTAAAAAAAAAAAAATCTCCATTTACAATAACATCCAAAATAATAAAATTCCTAGAAAAAAATTAATCAAGGAGTTGAAAGAGTTGTGCACTGAAGACAATACGTTGCTTAAACAAGTTAAGGAAAGCCTAAATAAATGGAAATACGTTCCTTTTTTATGGATTAGGAAACTTAATATTGTGAAGGTCACAGTACTATCTGAAGCCAAGTCAATTCTGTCCCTATAAAATTGCCTTTCATTTATATTTTGTTGAGGTTTTTATACTTACATTCGTAAGATATATGGATCTGTAATATTCTTTTTTGTGATTTTTCTTTTGTATTTAATTTCAGGGGAGGTAATACTAGTCTCAGAATGAGTTGGGAATTGTTCTCTTATTTTGTGTTTTTTGAAACAGTTGGTGTGGAACTGGTATTAATTCTTGTTTAAATATAAGAAATAAATATATAGAAATAAATTCTAATTTAAATATAATTCTTATTTAAATATAAACTCCGTGGTAATTCAACACACAAGTCATTTTTTCCTGCGCTTTTCTTTGTAGGAAGATCTTTCATTACTATTTCATCTCATGCTTGTAATAGGTTTATTCACAATTATGGTTCTTCTTGTGACAGTTTAGTAGTGTATCTTTCTGAAAATTTGTCCATTCAATACAGCCTACCTAATTTTTTTGCAGGTTATCTAATTTTTTATACATAGTGTTCATTATATTCTCTTATACTCCTTTGCATTTTTGTAAAGTCAAAAGCAATGACTCATACTCCTGAAGTCTAGCAATTCAGTTTATCTCGATATTTTTCTTAGCCAGTGTATCTAAAAGTTCATCAATGTTATTAATCTTTCCAAATAACGTTTAGTTTTATTGATTTCCTCTATTTCCTATTTAAGCTCTATTTCCGTTCTAGTCTAGGTTATTTTAGTTTTTTCCGCTTGCTTTAGGTTGCTTTTTAAGCTTTTTTTAAAATTCCAGTTAGTTAACATACAGTGTTGTATTAGTTTCAGCGGTACAATATAGAGATTCAACACATCCACACATCACCAGTGCTCATCACGAGTACACTCTCCTTAATTCCCATCACTTATTTCCCCCATCTCCCCACCTGCCTCCCCTCTGGTAACTGTTAGGTGTTCTCTATAGTTAAGAGTGTATTTCCTAGTTTGCCTCTTGCTCTTTTTTCCCCCTTTGCTCATTTGTTTTGTTTCTTAAATTCCACATACGAGTGAAATCATAGGGTATTTGTCTTTCTCTGATTTATTTCACTTAACATTTTGTTCTCTAGATCCATCCATGTCATTGCAGATGGTGAGATTTCATTCTTTTTATGGCCAAAAAATATTCCACTGATTATATAAACCACCTATTCCTTATCCACTCATCAACCAATGGACAAATGAGCTGTTTCCATAAGTTGCCTATTGTAAATAATGCTGCTATAAACATAGGGGTGCATGTAACCCTTTGAATCAGTATTTTTTTATTCTTTGAGTAAATACCCAGTAGAGTGATTGCTGGATCATAGGGTAGTTCTATTTGTAACTTTTTGAGGACCCTCCATACTATTTTCCAGAGTGGCTGCACCAGTTTGCATTCTCACCAACAGTGCAAGAGGGTGCCCCTTTCTCTACATCCTTGCCAACACTTGCTGTTTCTTGTGTTGTTGATATTATCCATTCTGACAGGTGTGAGATGATATCTCATTGCAGTTTTGATTTGCATTTCCCTCATGATGAGTGATGTTGAACATCTTTTCATGTGTCTGTTGGCCATCTGGATGTCCTCTTTGGAAAAATGGCTATTTGTGTCTTCTGCCCATTTTTTAATTGGATTATTCACTTTTTGAGTGTTGAGTTTTAGAAGTTCTTTATAGATTTTGGATACTGACCCTCTATCAACTAGGTCATTTGCAAATATCTTCTCCCATTCTGTAGGTTGCCTTTTAGGTTTGTTGATTGTTTCCTTTGCTGTGCAGAAGCTTTTTATCTTGAGGAAGTCCCAATAGTTTCTTTTTCTTTTTTTTTCCCTTGCCTCAGGAGACATATCTAGAAAGAAGTTGCTATGGCTGATGTCAAAGAAATTACTGCCTGTGTTCTCCTCGAGGATTTTGATGGTTTCCTGTCTCACATTTAGGTCTACCATCCATTTTGAGTTTATTTTTGTGTATGGTGTAAGAAAGTGACCCGATTTCATTCTTCTGCGTGTCGCTGTCCAGTTTTCCTGACACCATTTGTTGAAGAGACTTTTTCCCATCGGATATCCTTTCCTGTTTGGCAAGGATTAATTGACTATGTAGTCGGGGGTTCATTTCTGAGTTTTCTATTCTGTTCTATTGATCTATGTGTCTATTTTTGTGCCAGCACCATGTGTTGATGACTACAGCTTGGTAATATAATTTGAAGTCTGGAATTGTGACACCTTTGGGTTTGATTTTTTTTTTTCCAAGATTGCTTTGGCCATGCTGGTCTTTCAGGGTTCCACCCAAATTTTAGGATTGTTTGTTCTACTTCTGTGAAAAATGCTATTAGTATTCTGATAGGGATTGCCTTAAATACGTAGGTTGCTTTGGGCAATGTAGACATTTTAACAATATTCGTTCTTCCAATCCATGAGCACAAAATGTGTTTCCATTTCTTTGCGTCATCTTCAGTTTCTTTCATCATCAGTGTTTTGTAGTTTTCGAGTATAAGTCTTCCCCTCTTTCATTAGGTTTATTCTCAGGTATCTTATTATTTCTGGTGCAATTGTAAATGTGATTGATTCCTTAATTTCTCTTCCTGCTGCTTCATTATTGTTGTAGAGAAATGCAACAGATTTCTGTACCTTGATTTTGTACCCTGCCACTTTGCTGAATTCACTAGCAGTTTTTTTGGTGGAGTCTTTCGGGTTTTCTATATAGAGTGTCGTGTCTTCTGTGAGTAGTGAAAGTTTTACTTCTCCTTGCGAATTTGGATGCCTTTTGTTTCTTTTTTAGCCTGATGGCTGTGGCTAGGACTTCCAGTACTATGTTAAATAGAAGTGGTGAGAGTGGACATCCCCGTCTTGTTCCTGACTTTCAAGGAAAAGCTCTCAGTTTTACCCTACTGAAGATAATATTAGCTGTGGGATTTTTGTATATGGCTTTTATTATGTTGAGGTATGTTCCCTCTAAACCTTTGTTAAGGGTCTTATCATGAATGGATGTTGTACTTTGTCAAATGCTTTTCTGCATCTGTTGAATTGATTATATGGCCCTTATCCTTTCTTTTATGAATGTGGTATATCCCGTTGACCGATTTGTGAATATCAAACCCTGTTTGCAACCCAGGAATAAATCCCACTTGATTTTGCTGTATGTATTGTTGCATTCAGTTTGGTAGTATTTTATTGAGAATTTTTGCATCCATGGTCATCAGATATTGGCCCGTGGTTCCCTTTTTTAGTGGAGTCTTTATCTGGTTTTGGTATTAGGGTAATGCTGGACTCAGAACGAATTTGGAAATTTTCCTTCCTTTCTGTTTTTTGGAATAGTTTGAGAAGAACAGTATTAACTCTTCTTAAATGTTTGGTATAACTCGCCTGTGAAGCCATCTAGCCCTGGAGTGTTGTTTGTTGGAGGTTTTTTGATTACTGATTCCATTTTTTGGCTGGTTATCAGTCTGTTCAAGTTTTCTACTCGTTCCTGTTTCAGTTTTGGTATTTTATGTTTTTAGGAATTTATCCATTTCTTCCAGGTTGTGCCATTTGTTGGCATATATTTTGTCATATTATCCTGTAATTGCTTGTATTTCTGTGGTATCGGTTGTTATTTCTCCTCCCTCATTTGAATTTTATTAATTTGGGTCCTTTGTGTTTTCTTTTTGATAAGTCTGGCTAGGGGTTTATCGATTTTATTAACTTTTTCAAAGAACCAGCTCCTGGTTTCATTGATCTGTTGTATTGTTTTTCAGTTTCTATATCATTTATTTCTGCTCTAGTCTTTATTATCTCCTTCCTTCTTCTGGTTAGCCCCATTTTGTTGTTCTTTCCTAGCTTCTTTTGGGCTAAGGTAAGATTTTTCTTGTGTCTTGAGATAGACCTGTATTGCTATATATTTCCCTTGTAGGACCACTTTTGCTGCATTCCAGAGGTTTTGGATGTTGCGTTTTCATTTTTATTTCTTTCACTGTATTTTTCCTACCCAAAGGTCATCTCTTCATCCATTTTAAAATGCAGCTGCATTTTATGAAGGAAAGTCCAAGCAGATCATGAAATGCATTCCAGGTAATTTTTCTCAATAGGTTCCTATCAGCTTTTTTCCAGTAACTGGAAACTCCTCTCATATTTGTCAAATGGTTTTCCAAAAGGATTATTTTTCAATGAAATTATCAGTTTTTAAATGTTTTACTTTTTATTGTTCCAGGTTGTGTCAGGAGCTGTTAATACAATGCTATTTTTATTTTATTTTTTATTTATTTTTTTAAGTGGGGAGGGGCAGAAGGAGAGGGAGAGAGAGAATCCTAAGTAGGCTTCACGCCTGGAGCAGAGCCCGACAGGGGGCTCAATCTCACGACTGTAAGATCTTGACCTGAGCTGAAATCAAGAGTCAGACGCTTAACTGACTGAGCCACCCAGGCGCCCCACAATGCTATTTTGAAATGTGAGTGTGAGTCACACACTGTTAAATACACTGGACACACACAAATTGAGCAAAAGGCAACATGAAACCAGCAAATACATGCTTACAGTGTCTTCAAGAATGATGCTTATGCACTCAGTCAATAATATTTATGAGAAAAATCTCAACATTTCACTGAGCTGTGTTTTGGAATGTGAGAGAAAAATAACTAGAGGCCAACAACCATTATATAGGCCATCTTACCCAAAGACTTTAGTTATGGCTTCTGTGTCTCCATAACATTTTTTTTTTTTGTATTTGACAGTATTTTCCACCTTCCTTCAATGATCCTTGTTCATTGATTATTTTTTCATGTGATTGCTTGGTCTAGCTTTATAGATTTCATGTTTTCTTGGTTTCCTTTTGTTTCTTACAGTAAATCTCTTTAGATTAAAATATGTGTTTTAATTTTTGAGAGGAGCTTTGGAATTTCAATGCAGTTCCTTGGACCTATTGATTTTCCTCTAATTATGAAAGAAGTGTCTAGGCATGCAGAATATTCTTTTATTCTCCATAAAGTTCACTTAAGATGGATCCCTTGGAAAATAGACTGGGTCTCTGCCAAATTCTAAAGCAAGGGGAAATGGGGGAAAATGTACTCACTAAATATTTCTCCATCTAACTCAGAGATCTACCTCATTGCCAGAAGTATGGAGAAAGCGAAAAAAGCAAGAGTATGCCCAGTAGTAGGGAGTTTCATCTCTGTGCAGAAAAGCCTCTTCTCTGTTTTTGCCAAGGATTTTCATGTCAGTAAGCAGTGTTCAACTCTCAGCCCAGCCCTTGTGTTGCTTTCACAGAGATTGTTCGGCACAGGAGCCTCTGCCAAGAATAATTGTAGGTGCAACACGTGACACGGTTGGACTGCAGGTTGTGTTGCTTTGGCCCCATTGTTAAGGGGCAGGCCAGGCAGTATGCGTTGACCACCCCACAGCATGCTTTCGTCTGCACATGTCAGGTTTCTTTCCAGACATACTGCTCTCCTATTAGAAGTGCCTCAGATGTCAGCCCCATGTCTTGCTTTAAACAGATTACATTTGTGCTACATACAGTAGAAATTGACATTCGTCCTTCCTGAGTCGCTAGCATTAGTATATTTTTTTCTCCATTCGTACGTACCTTTAGTTGTTGTGTTAGCTTCCCATGGCTGCTACAGCAAATGACCAACAACTGGCTGGCTAATCCAAAACAACTTCATCCTCCTACGGTTGTGAGGGCCAGAAATTTGAGGTAAGTTTCAGGAGACCGAAATCAGGGTGTCACTTACCCTGTGCTCCCATTGAAGGCTCCGTGGGAGAACAGAGCCCGTGTTTTCTCCAGCTACCGGAGGCCATCCTTCTTCCTGCGCGCACACCTCCATATCACATGGCATTTCTTCCCCCTCCTTCCATCATCACATAGCCTCCTTCCTCTTAAAGCCCCTTTCTGCCTCACTCTTCGAAGGGCACTTCTGGTTCCATTTAGGGCTCACTCAGATAATTCGGAGAATCTCCCCATCTCAAGATCCTTAATTCAATCACATGTGCAAAGTCCTCTTTTGCCATATAAGGTAACATTCACCGGTTCCAGGAACGAGCGCCTGGATAGATTTGGGGCCGTTATTCAGCCTATGGCAGTCATTTCTATGGAAATTCAGGAAAGCAAGTATTAGTTGCTAGAGTTACCTTCTTGCTTTGAAGTCTCTCATACAAAATAACTATTCTTTTTAATTATTTTTGTATTTAGTACATGTTTATTTAGGTTTACTACGCATGAGGTACCTTTCTAAGCTCTTCACAAATACCAATTCGTTTGGATCTCATAATGGCTCATTTTACATATGCGGGGGGAAAGGCAAGGGCAGGGTAAATAACTTGAAAAGAGTTATACAATTCATAATTAGAGGAAATGGAATTTGAAGCCAGGCATTCTGGTTCTAGATACTGAGTTCTTAATAAATGCATTCTCATGGCGCCTGGGTGGCTCAGTCGGTTAAGCGTCCGACTTCGGCTCAGGTCATGATCTCGCAGCTCATGGGTTCAAGCCCAGCGTCAGACTCTGTGCTGACAGCTCGGAGCCTGGAGCCTGCTTGGGATTCTGTGTCTCCCTCTCTCTCTGCCCCTACCCTGCTTGTGCTCTGTCTCTCTCTGTCTCTCAAAAATAAACAGCTGTAAAAAAAAAATAAATGCATTCTCTTTTTTTAAGTTTATTTATTTTATAAAGAGAAAGAGAGAGAGAGAGAGAATGAGCAAGGAGGGGCAGAGAGGGAGAGAGAGAATCCCAAACGAGCTGTATGCTGACAGATGTAGGGCTCAAGCCCACGAACCGTGGGATCATGTCCTGAGCCAAAATCAAGAGTCAGATGCTTAACCGACAGAGCCACCCAGGCACCAAATACATTCTTGATGATGAATATTGTTCATTTTAATATGGTAAACGTGATTTCATTATTTAATCCAAGTTGAAAAAAGTTAAAAGTAGAACCATAAACACCCACATACTTCCTTCATAAATTAATCAATTTTCCTCATAGTTTTATACTTCTTTGGACATTTCAGTGGGAATCTGGAATGCAGGATGATAAATACACACTCTCACATCGTGATCTTGACTATAAGTCCATTTAAATCTTGTTTCGGCCTGCCTTTGGCCTTGAACTACCACAGCAACATAATGTAGCATAACAAAAAATAATGAGATTAGAGATGTCTCATTGTGAAAACTGCCTCAAAGAATTTAGTGAAGTATGGAGCCTTGGGTAAGATGTTTCTTTTCCCTCAGCTTCAATTTCATTATGTATAAAATAGGAAAACCGAATCTAACCTCTCAAGTCTGTTGAGAAATTGAAAGAAAATAATATCCATCACCTACCAGGCACGGCGCTTGGTAAATAGAAGGTGTTATTTAACATTACTTATCATCCCTAGATCTCTTGTCTTTATGTGCACATACATGGATATGTATGAAATTTCTCTTCCATCCTTTTATGAATATTTTAGCATGGTACAATATTTCATGCCTTTCTTCTTATTCACTGTGGCTGTCTGCCTATGGCTGTCTGCCAAGCCAAGAGTCCATGCTTAGAAACTCTACAGAAGGTGTTCCTTGCTGCTGTTCCCTATACTTAAGTACCAAGCCCTCTTCCTACTTATGATGCGGCCAGTGAGCTGGTGAACAGCTGATTTTACTTCTGCATCTGCTGAGAGACTGCCTGATAGGCAATGTTGGGAGGGATAGGAGGATTAGACAAGAACGCACAGGGAGACACCAGACTATATGGACTCTTAATACAAGATTCCCAATGACAGTATTATTTATAATACGTGTTTCTACAGCTCTTTGATGTTATAAATGGAGAGGAGAATTCATGCCCTTCCAAGCACATTCATAAAAATTACTTTTTTATTTCCCCCACTTCTAGCTGAGGGGACCTGTCTCCTAAGCGTGGGCCACTAACATCTTTCTCAGAAAGTTCAACTGCATTACAGCTCCGATCTATCTCAGTCTTCATTCAGTGATAATGGTCTCGTCCCCTTCCAGCGTGTTACCTGATCCACATGGCCATACACAAAAAGTTTGTTCAAAAGTCATTTTGTTTGGGGGCGCCTGGGTGGCTTGGTCGGTTGAGCATCCGACTTCGGCTCAGGTCATGATCTCACGGTTCGTGGGTTCAAGCCCCACGTCGGGCTCTGGGCTGACAGCTCAGAGCCTGGAGCCTGCTTCAGATTCTGTGTCTCCCTCTCTCTGCCCCTCCCCTGCTTGTGCCCTCTCTCTTTTAATGTTTTTAAACATTAAAACTTTTTTTAAAAAAAGTCATTTTGTTTTTATGATTGCAGATATTGAGAAGGAGTCATCTTTTCTCTCCCCTCCCCCGCTTTTTTTGTTGTGGTATTCAGTGTTGTCTCCAAATTTCCCAGTCTTCAGGACTTATCCTTCTCTTCATTTTTAAGTTTAAGCTCCATTTTGCTTGAGTTTAGCAAGTCCAGTGTATTTTAAAGCTTCACCTGACCCGATAGTTTGGGGACTGACAGAGTATGAATGACTCACATTTCCCACACGTCACATCAGTCCCCCGCCTTGCTGTGAGCTTTTGCTCCACACACTGCACCTCACCTCCTATCCCCTGTTTACTGGCTTCCCCAAAGCCTTCATCATCCACGTGGCTGTGTGCCTTCTCCTGCATCTCTCCAAAGCACAACTCTCCTCGGCGTGTCAAAATTAGCAACACTTCTCTGAATTGAAATACAATGCAGATAAACAACACCAGCTATTAGATAGTCAATGGCTCTGGGTCCTCCACAGGGACCCGTCACAGGTCTCTAGTTTGCCATTAGGAGACAGGCCAACTCACCTCCCACCAATGAACAGAAATACCTTTGAGACTCTTGACTATAGAGAACAAACTGAGAGTTGCTGGAGGGGAGGGCTGGATGGGTGATGGGCATTAAGGAGGGCGCTTGTGATGAGCACTGGGTGTTACATGTGATGAATCACTAAATTCTACGCCTGAAACAAATACTACACTGTATGTTAACTAATTTGAATTTAAATAAAGAAATAAGGGGGGGGGGAATACCTTTAATATCTCCACTGCCTGATCCCAGGCCCCTTCAACTCCTCTAAAATACCCATGATAAGAAAAAAACAAGTTACTCTTCCTCCACTACCAGGCCTGCTTTGCTGTAATTTTCTTCTGAAATGGAATTTCATCTAGTGATGGCAGATTTCTGTATGTACTATGTGGGTCAAAAATAGTAATAACCAACATTTCATACTCTACTGATGTTTTCTTTTTTCTTAACAACCTGTCATGGGAGTTGTTCCATGTCAAGATTTTCAATGACTACTCCCTTTTCCATTGTGTTGACGTTAATAGTATATCTAATAAATATCTGTTGATAGACATTTAGATGATTTCAAATGCATTGTTAATACAAAAATCGTGGTGTACGTATATCTTTGCTCCTCTTTTCATTTATTTCCTTAGGGTGAGTATCCTGAAGTCATCTTATCATTTGTGAGAGATATACATATATTAAACTTCAATAGATCTTACTAATTGCCCCCATAAATATTATGAAAATGCATGTTTACTCTTATTCTCAGAAAACTATTTTCATCATCAGAAATTTTTTTTCCAAACTTTAGGTTACCTATGCCGATCAACCGTCAGGAGGTATATGCTTCAAGTTTCACTGCCGGGGGGGATGATTTGAGGCATCTCATGCCTATTTTTATTTGTGAGACCATGGCTCATGTTTCGGTCTCTGGCCATGATAAGATTGGAGGCAAGAGAACATGCTTGCTAATAAGGATGTTGATGAAGAGGGAATTGTCAAGGACAATGGTAGGTTTCAGGATTTTGCAACTAGGTGGGTTGTGATAAGGATAGGAAGGATGCTATTGAAGAAGTTATTCCGGAGGCTGAAATGATAGATAATGAAGGGTTTTATAGGCAAAGGTAACAAATGAGAGTAAAATGCAAAATGGAATGAGAAGGCACTTATATCAATTACCTGTTGCTACCACACAAACCACCCCAAAACTTACTGTCTTAAAACTATAATAATGTATTATTTCTCATGATTCTGTAAGTTAACTGGTCAGGTCTTTTGCCGGTTTTTCCACAGCTAGTTCATGTGGAAGCATTTATCTGTAGGATCTGATGGGCTGCAAGTTCCAAGATGGCCTCACTTACACACGTAGTAGTTTCTGAGGGCTGTTGGCTATGAAGGTTCTGTTGCACAACATGGTCTGTCATCCTTCTATGAGCCAGACCAGCTTCCTTACATGACAACCTCAACAGCATTCCAAGAGTTTGAAAATAGAAGCTGTAAGTCTCAAGGCTCCTGAATTTGTTTTACATCATTCCTGGGGTGCCTGGGGGCTCAGTCAGTTAAGCATCCGACTTTAGCTCAGTTTATGAGCTCAAGCCCTGCGTCGGGCTCTGTGCTGACAGCTCAGAGCCTGGAGCCTGCTGGGATTCTATGGCTCCCTTTCTCTCCCCCCCCCCGCCCTGCTCATGTTCTGTCTCTCTCTCAAAAATAAATAAACATTTTTTAATTAAATGAATGAATGAATGAATGAATGAATAAATAAATAAATAAATAAGTAAAATCATTCCTACCACATTCTTGGGCACGAAACGAGGCAGAAAACTATTCCAGATTCAAGGGTTCCTGGGGTGCCTGGGGGCTCAGTCAGTTAAGCATCCGACTTTAGCTCAGTTTATGAGCTCAAGCCCTGCATCGGGCTCTGTGCTGACAGCTCAGAGCCTGGAGCCTGCTGGGATTCTATGGCTCCCTTTCTCTCCCCCCCCCCCCCGCTCATGTTCTGTCTCTCTCTCAAAAATAAATAAACATTTTTTAATTAATTAAATGAATGAATGAATGAATGAATAAATAAATAAATAAATAAGTAAAATCATTCCTACCACATTCTTGGGCACGAAACGAGGCAGAAAACTATTCCAGATTCAAGGGTGCAGGTAAACAGATTTTTTTTCCTCTTAATAAAAGGAGCAACAAAGCTGTTGAATAGGGTTATGCTGAGATGTGAGAAATTCATGGTCCTTAATGTACCACACACTAAATCATTTTAAGAAGGGGAATCATGTAATCTGAATTTTTAAAAGCTCATTCTATTGTGAGGTGAGTGGATTTTACTGGGACATAACATCAGGGAGAGAGATAAATTCCAAAATAAAGACCAATTTCTTAAAGATTTTTAATAAATAGTACTAGATATTTCTAAGTGAACATTATCATGGGCCTTGTTACAAAAATAAACACAGTGCTGTAGTATAAGCTAGACTGGTTGTCTTTCTGGATGCAATCCATCATAGCTAAACAAGAATGAACAATGATAAATCTCTATCAGAAAAAGGGCTTTAGAAGAAAATGTTCAGAATTATAACCTCAAAAATGTAATCAGTGAGTTCACACAATGTACATCTACAGTGGAGAAAGTCAAATGTGTTTTAGTCACTATTAAGAAAGTACTCTAATAAAAGCAAAATGTTTAAAGTGCAAATTATTGTCCATTGTTTCTCTTCCTAAAGTTGGATTACTACTTTGCAAAGAACTTTGAGTCTGTGCTCCTTGAAAGTCAAAAGAAATTCCCATGACCTAATTAAAATTTAAAACTTAGGAATTGGATGAATCAATTTACAGTCATGAAGAACTGATAATGAGAATGCTGTTTCTAAAAATGGCTCCATTAGAAAGATAAAGGGGGTTGATGTTGTGTATGATGACGTGAAATGCTATGCTGTTCTGCTGCGAGAAAAGGTGACGAATGAAGTAGCCAAGGAAAAGGGAAGGAATCTATTAATCATAAATAAAAAATTACAGAGAGTTGAGCTGAATAAAGACATCGGAAAAAGCAACTCCAAAACTGCTGGATCTTTTCAGTTATCCAGTGCATATATTTTTAATATTAATTCCCAATATGGAGTAGGGGATAGTGTGACAAATACTCTCGTACAGTGCTAGGGAAGGCATGAATTGTTACGGTCTTGAGAGATTTTGGCAAGATGTATTTCTAACCTTTAAAAACTTATATTTTTGACTCAATAACTCCAATTATAGAAATGTCATAAGGAAAGATTCACATGCAAAAATATTCATGGCATTTCAAAGGCAAAAAAAAAAATGGAACCTAAATTGCCAACAGTAGATACTTAAATAAATAATGATGCCTTAATGCAAAGAACTATCGTATAGTTATCAATTATGTAAGAAATACACTCATATGGGAGAAGACGGTTTTTACTGTGGAGGAGTGAACAGGTTGAAAAACCCTATCCCCAAAACAACTGCAAAATTGGACAAATGATTGATAACAACCTTTTAAGGGTTATGGAAATTGACCTAAGGCAAACAACATTGTGAGAAGAGTGTATTCACAAAAATTCACTGAAATTCAATTAAGAACTGCAGGGATCTATGGTGTCCTGGTCTGCGGCTGTCCCCATGCCCCATGAGTTCAGTCAGAACAGTAGTGATACCAGGATAGGGTTGGCTGCGAGAATGCTATAGCAGCTTTATTGGTAATGGGGGCCTACTTGATTTATATAGCAGAGGACGGAAAACACATACTCAGGGACAAATAGGGAGGATCTGCAGCTTTGCTGCCTAGAGGTTGTAGTCTCTTTGGTGTGGGCATCAGATTGGAAGGCCTGCTAGAAATTTCACAGGGAAATCCTGGAAAGAAGCAAGCCAGGGAAAAGCCCAATAAGCACTCCACTACTTGGCTGACTCATGCAAATATACAGGAGAGACCCAAGAAAACCCAGGTTATGTAAATAGCCTAGGCCAACTGAGAGACTGTATGCCTGTATAGGGGGACTTGAGGACACAAAGCCTCCACGTATTCCTAGCTGACTGAGAGACTATGCACGTGTGCACAAGGAAACTAAGAGGGCCCTGAGGAGAGTAAAGGCTAAAGACTTGAAAACGTGCTGGGCTTTAAAATACATCTGTCAAGCCGCACGCAAATCTACTGGCAAAGGATGTAAGACTTACTGACCCAAGGTATTTGCTAAACACTCTGACCAGCTGTGGCCAAAGCACTAAGCCATGTGCAAGTAAGACTTACCTCTAGGAAGTCAGGAAGATAAAATTAAACAAGATGAAATGAAATGATTTTTAAGCGAAGTAAAATAAAAACCAAGCATAAGTATCAGTGACTACAGAGTGCAGGGGCAAGAGATACCACAGAGTAAGTCAAGGAAAGCCACTTTTTAAAAAGGAAATGAACAAAACAACATGAACGGCCCATAACCAGTGAAGAAACTGAATCAGTACTCAACAAGGTCCCAACAACAAAAGTCCAGGGCCAGATGGTTTCCCGGGGGAATTCTACCAAACATTTAAAGAAGAGTTAATACCTATTCTTCCCAAACTCTTGAAAAAAATGGAAGTAGAAGGAAAGCTTCCAAACTCATTCTATGAGGCCAGCATTACCTTGATTCCAAAACCAGACAAAAACCCCACGAAAAAGGAGAATTACATGCCAATGTCCCTGATGAACATGAGTACAAAATTTCTCAACAAGATATTAGCAAATCAATTCCAACAGTACATTAAAAGAATTCACCACAATCAAGTGGGATTTATTCCTGGCCTGCAAGGGTGTTTCAATATTCGCAAATCAATCAATGTGATACACATTAATAAAAGAAAGGATAAGAACCACATGATTCTCATTGATGTGGAAAAAGCATATGACAAAATACAGCATCCATTCTTGATAAAAACTCTCAATGACGTAGGGATAGAGAGAACATATCTCAACATCATAAAGGCCATATACGGAAGACCCAAAGTTAATAGCCTCAATGGGGAAAAACTGAGAGCTTTTCCTCTATAGTCAGAAATAAGACAAGGATGTCCACTCTGACCATTATTATTTAACATAGTACTGAAATTCCTAGCCTCAGCAATCAGACAACAAAAAGAAATAAAAGGGTGGTGCCTGGGTGGCTCAGTCGGTTGAGCGTCCAACTTTGGCTCAGGTCATGATCTCACGGTTTGTGAGTTCGAGCCCCGCGTCTGGCTCTGTGCTGACAGCTCAGAGCCTGGAGCCTGCTTTGGATTCTGTGTCTCCCTCTCTCTCTGCCCCTCCCCCACTCATGCTCTGTCTCTCTTTGTCTCAGAAATAAATAAACATTAAAAAACATTTTTTTAAAGAAATAAAAGGAAAAAGTCAAACTTTCACTATTTGCAGACAACATGATATTTTATGTAGAAAACCTGTAAGAGGTGCCTGGGTGGCTCAGCCGGTTAAGCGTCCAACTCTTGATTTTGGCTCAGGTAATGATCTCGTGGTTTGTGGATCAAGCCCCACATCCGGCTCTGCACTGACAGTTGGGCTCTGCACTGACTGTGCAGAGCCTGCTTGGGATTCTCTCTTTCTCTCTTTCTCTGCTGCTCCCCCATGCATGCTCTCTCACAAAATAAATAACCATTAAAAAAAGAAAATATGAAAGACTCCACCAAAAAATTGCTAGAACTGATAAATGAATTCAGCAAAGTTGCAGGGTACGAATTCAATGTACAGAAATCTGTTGCATTTCTATACACCAATAATGAAGCAGCAGAAAGAGAAATCAAGGAATCAATCACATTTATAATTGTACTAAAACAGTAAGATACCTGAGAATAAACCTAGCCAAAGAGGTAGAAAGATCTGTATGCTGAAAACTATAGAACATTTATGAAAGAAATTGAAGAAGGCACAAAGAAATGGAAAAACATTCCATGCTCATGGATTGGAAGAACAAATATTGTTAAAATGTCTATATGACCCAAAGCAATCTACACATCCAATGCAATCCCTATCAAAATAGCACCAACATTTTTCACAGAGCTAGAACAACCAATCCTAAAATTTGTATGGAACCACAAAAGACCCTGAATAGCCAAAGCGATCTTGAAAAAGAAAAGAAAAGCAAAGCTGAAGGCATCACAATTCCGGACTTTAAGCTACATTATAAAGCTGTAGTCATCAAGACAGTATGGTGCTGGCACAAAAAAACAGACACATAGATCAATAGAACAGAATGGAAAACCCAGACATGGACCCACAGCTATATGGTCAACTTGTCTTCAACAAAGCAGGAAAGAATATCCAGTGGGAAAGACAGTCTCTTCAACAAATCGTCCTAGGAATACTGGACAGCAACATGCAGAAAAATGAACCTGGACCACTTTCTTACACCATACACAAAAACAAATTCAAAATGGGTGAAAGACCTAAATGTGAGACAGGAAACCATCAAAAGCCTAGAGGAGAACACAGGCAGCAATCTCTTCCACATCGGCCACAGCAACTTCTTATTTGACATCTCTCTGGAGGCAAGGGAAAGAAAAGCAAAAATGAACTCTTGGGACTTCATCAAGATAAAAAGGTTCTGCACAGCGAAGTAAACAATCGACCAAACTAAAAGGCAACCTACAGAATGGGAGAGATATTTGCGAATGGCATAACTGATAAAGGGCTAGTATCCAAAATCAATAAAGAACTTACCGAACTCAACATCTAGAAAACAAGTAATCCAGTATTTGAACTAAGAAGACAATGATTTCAAAGCATCTAAGTATGGTTTAAAAAAAATAAAGAAAACCATATCTAAAGAATGCAGTAAAGGTATGATAACAAAGTCTCTTTAAATAGAGAATAACAATAAACAGAAAATATACAAAGAACCAAACAGAAATTCTGGAGTTGAAAAGCACAGTAAAAAGGAAATTTTTACTAGAGTCTGTATGAGACAGAATCAGTGATCTCAAAGATCTGTCAATAGAGATACAGTCTAAAAAATAAAAAGGAAGGGAGTGGATGAAAATGAACAGTACATCAGAGAAACATGGGACAGCATTAGGCACACCAATGTACGTGTAATGGAGTACCAGAAGAAAAGGATAAAGACAAAAGAGGAGAGGAAATAATGCCTTAAAGTGTCCCCAGTTTGAAGAAAAACATAAATCTAAACTGTTTAACACACTCTACATTGGATAAAAGTAGAAATCTATACTCTGATACATCATCAAAATGTTAAAAGACAAAGAGAAAATCTTGAAAGCATGAAGAAAAACATGACTCATCAAGTGCAAGGGAACTCCAATAACAATCATTATTTGGCTTCTCACAAGGAACTATGGAGACCAGGAAGCATCAGGGCAACATACTCAAAGTGCTGAAAGAAAAACAACAACAACTAAGAATCTTGTAGCCGGAAAAACTACAAACGAAACAGCAACAACAAAAAAAGAGGCCATCCCCAGATAAACCAAACCCATCAGTTTTGGCTAGCAGATGCTGCTTACAAAAACTATTAAAGGAAGTTCTTCAGGCTGAAAGCAGGTGAACCCAGATGAAAATTTAAATTCACACACAGCAAAGAAAACGAACAGTAATGACGCAGGGAATTATACAGTTGAATAAAATATTATGAATTTAATGGCTCTGATGGGTCGACAGCATATGAGTGTACTATATTTGACAATGACAGTACGAGGGAATAAATCTGCAGTTGAGTAAGGAAATGAGAAGAGATGATAATAAATCCACAGGTAGAAATTAAGAGAACCAGAAATGTAAATAAGAAGAGAACCAAGGCAAATAAATGCTAGATCTGTTTTCTTCTCTTAGTTCCTTCAAGATACAAAGTTATATAACATTATAATTATAAAAATGTATTGTTGAGTTTTTAGCATATATACATGTGATGTGTATATAGATAATAAATAGGACCAAGCAGGGAAAGAAGGGAACAGAGCTGTATAGGAGTAACAACTTCTCTGTATAACCCTCGAATTTAGTTATTATAAATCTTAAGTCAATTCTGACGTGCCCTAAAGCAACTTCTTGGAAAAAATATATATCATGCAAATACCATTCATAAATTAAGATGTTGTCCTAGGAAATATTCACCTAATGCATAAAAAGACAATAAATAAGGAAGAGAGGAAAAAAACATGAGGCATATAGAAAATAGAAAGCAAATGACAGATATAAATCCAAAGGTACTAATAAAAACAGTAAATGCGAATGGATTGATCCATCAAATCAAAATTGAGAGATTGTCCAAATGGATGAAAAACAAGATCCAACTCTATGTTGTATATAGGAGACATCCTTTCGATTCAAAGATACAAATCTTTTTCAAGAAAACTTGGGGAATATATGCATGCAACCTTAAGAGAGCAGGAGTGTCTGTACCAATTAGCGTCAAAACAAAACTTTTTAAAGTTACCAGAGGTAGAGTGGATATTTTATAATCACGAAAGGGTCGATTATTTAGAAATATGTAACAATTATAAGACATACATACCCAAAATTTAAAAAGCAAATACTTATAGAATCGAGGGGAGAAATGGACAATTCGGCAGTAATAAAGATTTCAGTTCTCCACTGTCAATAATGGATAAGAAAACTAGGCAGAAGATCTGTAAATAGACAGGGAACTCGAATAATGCTAGAACTAACTAGACAGCTATAGAAAACGCTCCCACCTGATAGCACGGTGCACATTCTTTTCAAGCACATCTGGAACATCATCCAGGACAGGACACATGCTAAGCCATAAAACAAACTGCGATACATTTAAAAAGTTTGAAATTGTGCAGAGTATGTTCTCTGATCACCGTGTAGTAAAATTAAAACTTAAAAAGGCATTTGGGTGATTATCATATATGGAAGTTAAATGGTACACTACTGCATTGTCAATGGTCAAAAAAGATATCACGAGGGAAATTAAATTAGTAAATACTTTGAGATGAAAGTAAATGAAGACACAACATAATAAAACTTATTGGATATAGCTAAACCAGCGCTTAGGGGAGAATTTATAGCTATAAACACCTACATTAACAAAGAAATATTTTTTTAAAATAACGGGGAGGTATGCCTTAAGAGACTGGCAAAGAAAAGCAGAAGTTAATTAGAGAATAAAAGAATTGAGAAAATCAACAGAAACAAAAGTTATTACTTAGAGAAGCTGAACAAAAGTGATTAACCTTCAGCTAGACCAACCGAGCATGAAGCAGGAAAGATGTCCACATATGAAGTATTTTGATCTCTGGGAGGTGCTACTTTATGATTTTTCTTTTTGTATTTTTCTGCATTTTCTAAGCTTCTCATACTGGTGGTATATTACAACTATTATAAAAATATCAGTGGAGGAGTTAGCCATAAATAACGACAGTGGTTGTCACAACGGATATCTGTTATTCCTTTGTTATTCCTGCACTAGGGAGGGTAGAAAGAGTAGAAATACGAACAGAACTTTAACGCCTGCCTTTGAGCAAACATCGTGGCCAATCCTCCGTGACCGCCCAGAATGGGAGGCCATCGTGGAAATCCTTAACTCCCAGCTCCTGTGGTAGGTAGGATTCTTCCTTGAGCCACCCACCTGCCTCGAAGTTCATCATTCTAACACAAAAGGAAGGGAGCATAGCCAAGGGTTCCGAATGCGCTCACAGAGAAGCTAGCCCCTTGTGTGGTTGGAAGTTGACGTGCACAAGTAAATGGGGGTGGCGAGAGAAGAAGCTGGAGGGTAGGCTTGGGTCAGAGGAAGGGGGTCATGCTGCCATGCTATGAATCGCAGGCTTTATTCTGAAAGATAGTGACAGACGTTTGTTTTTAAAAGGGATGTAACGCAGCCTGATTTGAGTTTTAGAGAGCGATTTCTAGGGCTACCGACTACTGGAAAGAATCAGTATTATTATTCTCTTTTCCTGCTTGCTTAGGGGTTTTTTGTTAAGCCAATAAAAACACAACTGTGATAATAAACTCCATGTGATGTATTTCTCTAAGAAACTTCTTGTAAATTAGTACATTCAATCCCCAAGAATGTGACTAAAGTGTCATCACAAATTAGGATTAGCATGTGGTACAGTGTCTTGACAATATTATGCTCTTGCCCTATTCTGTTGTGGGTTTGTTTGTTTTTTTTTTAATTTTAACCATTACTGTGTTGTCTCCTTGTATATTTGCATGGAATAAGAAAGTTAGTTGGTTTACCCAAACACTGGAGATAATATGAATTACAGTTTTTATTTAAAATTTCTAATGTTTATTTATTTTTGAGAGAGAGACAGAGACAGAGACAGAGCTTGAGCGGGAAAGGAGCAGAAAGAGGGGGAGACAGAATCCGAAGCAGGCTCCAGGCCCTAAGCTATCACCACAGAGCCCAGAAGTGGGGCTAGAACTCACAAACCGCGAGATCATGACCCGAGCCAAAGTCAGATGCTTAACCGACTGAGCCACACAGGCACCCCATTGTAGTTTTTATTTAAAAGTGCTAACAGTTCAGGGCACCTGGGTGGCTTAGTTGGTTAAGTGTCCAACTCTTGATTTCGGCTCAGGTCCTGATCTCACGGTTGGAGCCCCGAATGGGCTTGGGATTCTCTCTCTCCCTCTCTTTGTGCCCTTTCCCCACTTGCTCGCTCTCTCTCAAAATAAAAAATAAAACTTAACAGAAATTTAAAAAAATAAAAGGGTGAACAGCTCAAAATTGTTAAAAGGTAACAGAGAACCAGGTGTCACTTGGAATAATAGTAACAGTAATAATAATATTAATAGCTTTCATTTATGTGTTAGCATATATTAGGCATAGTTCTTAGTTAAGGTGACCATAAAGATTTTTATCTAAACGAGGACCCTTTTGAGAATGAAAGAGGGCACTAGTAACAATTACACACGTGTAGAGTTATAGTAAATGGCACATAGAGAAAACAAGCCATAAGAGACTCTTAATGATAAAGAGAACAAACCAAGGGTTGATGGAGGGAGGCAGGTGGGGGATGGGCTGGATGGGTGATGGGCATTAAGGAGGGTGCTTGTTGTGACGAGCACTGGGTGTTGTATGTAATTGGTGAACAACTGAATTCCACTCCTGAAACCAATATTGCGCTGCCTGTTAACTAACTAGAACTTAAATAAAAATTTAAACACACAAACACAGGTCCCTGCGCTCTAGCGGCTCATAGTCCAATGAAGGTTTTTGCTGTGGTCTTGAGGTTCATCTGTTCCTTGGTGCCAGAATGCCTCTTGCTTTCCAAAAGACAGGTGGAACTTTTGTGTGTGTGTGTGTGTGTGTGTGTGTGTGTGTGTGTGACTGCTGCCCGTGTCCTCTTCTCCCCCGTCCCTGGCGCGTGGCTTTGAGGCTCTTGGCTTGTAGGAGACACAAAGGTAAACATTAAGGGTTTAACCTCAGGACAATGCCTTCCCGGTGCCAAGCAAAGCCTCTGGCTGAGCCTGCCTCTTTTCAAAGGCCCTCACCTTGAAAACGCTTCAGCAATCAGCCTGAATGGCGGTGAGAAAGAGCAGATTAGGCAGAAGGAAACATAGTAGTAGTAAATCCTCCTGAGGACACGGATGGAAGGATCTGGGGCAGAAGTTTCCGTCTGCCAATGATTTCCTGCTGGTGGAACTGTCTCCTAGTGGAAAAGTAGGTGTGGAGAGGTAGCCAGTGAATTGACACTTGAGTCCTTTGTGACACCCTCTGCTTCACGTGTCCTTGATCTCACGGGAGCTTAAAAATGGCCACATTGGCATTCTGAGCAGTTCACCCAACGGCAGGGATTTGGCAAGGCCTAGACTGGATGATGTAAACCCTAGAGCCATGGTGTGGGACCACTAATAGCAAATCCCCTGGTTTTTAGGAAAATCGACCTCATTTTAGATTTTTACTGTAAATGTTGAAAACATAGAACTGTCTTCTAGATAACTATGGAATTGTAAAGTCAGACCGCTCCCACATCACTAAGGCGGATGGGGTTCACCATGGTCAGTCCCCTTCATGGATTTAAAAAAGTTCACTGAGCTATAGAGTTCACCTACCAAAAAATTCACAACTTTAAGGTGCACGACTCAGTAGTTTTCAGCATGTTCACAAAGTGGTATGTGACTGCTAAAGCACAGCTTACCACTGTCACGTTCCAGAACATCTTCCTTACCCCAGAAAGGAACCCGATACCCCCATTAATAGTTGTAAAACACCACAGGATCTCTTATGTAGCGAGGACATGAAAGAGATTGGCAGTGAGTAGTACCAGTCCCAGAAATTTGCCCCAAATCACTCTCTTACTTGTTCATAAAATCAGGGTCGCAGGGATATACTCCTGAATCTATCCATTCATCAAGGATTTATTGAGCACTTACTATTTGCCAGGCACTGTGCTAAGTGTTGAGAACATCACAGTAAACCAGGCAGCCATAATTTCTACACTATTGGACCCTACAATCTACGGAAAGGAAAAGATATTAATCATATTAATAAAGATATAATTAAAATTGTGATAATTCCTAAAGGAAAGAAAATGCGTAACAGGCGCTGGGTCGTTTATGGGCCACCTGGGTTGGTTGGTTGAGTGTCCAACTTCGGCCACCACTGAACCACCCGGGGGCCCCTATAACTTTTTAAATAATATCTAGGGACACCTGGGTGGCTCAGTCAGTTAAGCGTCCGACTCTTGGTTTCAGCTCGGGTCATGGGTTCGAGCCCCATGTTGGGCTCCGCACTGACAGTGCAGAACCTGCTTGAGATTCTCTCTCTCTCTCTCTCTCTCTCTCTCTCTCAATAAAGAAAAATAAACTTTAAGAAAATAAATAAGTAAATAGTATCTAATGCTTAGGCCAACAATTACACTGCCATGTATCATATACTCTCCTTGATAAATATTTTCAAAAAACCCGTGTGTTGTAAAACATGATAACTGAACATGGTTGAGCAAAGTGTTATATTTGTTATTTAACGTCTTCAGAGAAGACTTCCTGACCTTTTACGTCTAGATAAAGTCCCCCTACTGCCTACATTGCCAGGGGCCAGGGGCCAGGGGCCCCCACTTGTCCTGTCATTCATTACCTTCATCATGCTATATTTCAGTTACCTCTTCCATGCCTGTCTTTTCTGCCGGGCTGCAAGTGACCTGAATGAACAAATGCTAAGAAAGCCAAGAGAAGCACATGAAACCCAAATTCTGAGGGGCTTGGCTTCTTGGAGTGAGGTATAAGGTCTCCCCCGTGGCGTAAGGAGACTTTTTACTTATTCACTTTCAAAAGCCTGCATCCTACCTGCCAATTGGTTTTTGAAAAACTTCATGACATGCTGTAGGATGACTGGAGACCTGTCCTTCTCGTGTCAAGTCACTGGACGTCTCCCCTGTGCCGCTGCGGGGGCTCGTAGCAGGGCACCCCGGTGAGGCTCTAATGTGTGCTCTGCTGAGCGAAGGCAGCTCACCTTGCGTGCGTATACCTGTGAGCAACAATAGGAAACCAGAAACTGAAATCATTAGCCTAGCATGCTAACCCGTTTATTGATTTCTCACCTGGCCTCGATAGCCTTCAGAGAGTCCTATGAATGAAAAGAAAATTCTCCCGGCAAATTTTTAGAAATAAAAAAAATGGAATGCACCTGCACCTTTGGTTCCATCCCTAGAGGTACTCAGGGCTCGCGTGTCTTGATACTTTAGGCATACTATGGGAAGGAAGCGCGTCTAAAACCAAACTCTCACCTTTCAGGGTTTTTTTTGTTCTTCCAACAGCTCTCTTTCCAATAAGCAATCTGTGTCTATTTCAGGAGCCATGTCAAACACCACTGGCTTAGTATTAAACTGGAAGGGGGGAAGAAAAACAGCCAAGGAAGATCCTGGGCTCATTTTAAATATTGTCTTTTACAGAGCACTCTGTGTGCTTCCACACGTTCTCACTTTCTGAACACGCTGGCTGCCGGTTGAGGCAAAAAGAAGGGATGGTTTTCAAGAGATCATTAAATCGTGGTAAACATTCCCAAATTTCTCCCACTCCTGTCCATTCATCTGCATTACGGTGTGCCGAAAGCTGTTTTGCATGCTTCTGGGAACCCAGCATCGTGTCTTTGGTTAACAGTTCGTGTCATCACCACCCAGGAATGAAACTTTTCAAATCAAGGAAAATTTCAAATGCTGCAACTGAAATCAAGTGAAATCTAGAGCTAATTTGTGGTGGAAAATCATTCATATAAATTTATAGTCTTGAAAGAAATTATAGGGTAATTTTTTCCAATGTTAAAATTTTAAAAGCCATAATTTGGTACAAATTAAATTTTAAAGACATTATAAACTCCTACAAATGGAAATTCACAAACTAGAACAGTATGGAAAACTCAACTCGGTGTCAAAAATACCTTTTAAAATCCAGCAAATCTGTACTTTCTAAATATCTAGATTGGAATAATGAATAAATATTGGAATTCCGACTTTGATATCATATAGTTGACCTTCAGGTTTCCAAATATAAACTGTTTATGAGGAAATAGGAAAGTGTATGCCTATATTTATACATACATATTCATTTATGTGTATGTATATATACACAAACTACAAAGTACATGTGTATGCATATATGTATATGGAAAGAACTTGTAAATTGTATTAATTGCAGTGAGACTTTTTAGTGAGGATTTTCAACTCAAGTAATTGGAAATGACATACTTAAACACCAGTTATATATCCTTAAGGACAGAATTATGCGTATGGTTTTGCATCCCGTTGGTTGCAATCATAACTCTTGAGGGTTACAGACGCTCTGAGTTTTTATAGGGCCGGAAGTCACAATTATCATTTCAGCATTGTGTCTGGTGATACCGCCAAAGACACAAAATCCGACGATCTTTGGGATGTCAGTATCTTCCTGTATAGGACGACATCATTTTAATGGTGTAATTGAAAACAATGGCATTCACCTTCAGAACAGGAGGCAAGTGGCCCCAAGTTGCAAAAGGACAGGCCTATCTGTATCATGAGGCCAACCCAGCCACATGAGCCACTGCGCGTTAATGAGAGTTCTGTCACAGACTGAGGACAGACTGCCCTTTATATCTCTTCAAATTATTCATACGTATCCATGGAGTACGTGCCGCCTGGCAGCTTCTTCGTGGATGTGAGTATGATGCACCATGAGTGTTTTGTAATCTCGTACTTGCCTGCCAGAGGAAAGCATTCTAATACCTAAGAGACGACCGGGTAGGCACGGACATCCTAAATTTTCCCGTTACTTAACACAATGGAATGTGTCATTTCGTACATCAAATTTTCTCTTCTTCTTATCAAGTCAGAATAATAGAGTGGAAAACAAGTCACAGGCTTTATGGTAGAAAACTGCCTTGGTTCCGATCCCAGCTCTGCCAGGGGCAGCGGTGCTCAATTTCACCAGTTCTAAAAGGGAAACAATCGGGGGCGCCTGGGTGGCTCAGTCGGTTGAGCGTCCGACTTCGGCTCAGGTCATGACCGCGTGGTTCATGGGTTCGAGCCCCGCATCGGGCTCTGTGCTGACAGCTCGGAGCCCGGAGCCTGCTTTGGACTCTGTCTCCCTCTCTCTGTGCCCCTTCCCCACTTGTGTGCGCGCTCTCTCTCTCTCTCTCTCTTCCAAAATTAAATAATAAACATTAAAAAATTTTTTAAATTAGATAGGGACAATATTAACTGCATAGATCAGTTGTGTCAGAAAACAGTGACTCTAAAACCCACCTAATCATAAGGAAATGCATTATTTCTCATCACCAGAAACCCTGAGGTAGGGCAGCCTCTAAGCAAGGTATGTCATAGATTGGCTCGACTTCTTTGCAAATCCGTCTGTCCTCTTACCTGTATTGGCTTGGCATCCCCCAGGGTCAGAGCAGTATGTCTGTAGCATATCAAGCCATCACATCCAGACAAGTCAATATCGGATGAAGAAGAGGGACCATTTAGGGGCGCCTGGGTGGCTCAGTCGGTTGAGTGGCCGACTTCGGACCAGGTCATGATCTCGCGATCCGTGAGTTCGAGCCCCGCATCGGGCTCTGTGCTGACAGCTCAGAGCCTGGAGCCTGTTTCAGATTCTGTGTCTCCCTCTCTCTGACCCTCCCCCGTTCATGCTTTGTCTCTCTCTGTCTCAAAAATAAATAAACGCTAAAAAAAAAAAAAAGAGGGACCATTTAAAAAAAATTTAATGCGTATTTATTTTTGAGAGAGAGAGACAGAGCACGAGAGGGAGAGCGGCAGAGAGAGAGGGAGACACAGAATCCGAAGCAGGCTCCGGGCTCTGAGCTGTCAGCACAGAGCCCAACGCGGGGCTCAAACTCACAGACCGTGAGATCATGACCTGAACCGAAGTCGGATGCTCAACCGACTGAGCCACCCAGGCGCCCCGAAGAGGGACCATTTTATTAGTGTCTCCTTTTAATGAGGGAAACTCTCGCAAAAGAAGACGTCCCTCGGGTTGGATGGCTGGAATTCAAAATGAACATACCTTGATTTTAGTACTCACTACCTCCATGGTTTAGACTCTACCAGGGATTGGAAGACGTTTTCCTCTAAAGGAAAGTAAATATTTTCGGGGAACACGGTTGTTTTTTGTCACCTACTTTGTTTTGTTTTATCTAGCCCTTTAAACATGCCAAAACCATTCTTAGCTCTCACGTGGTACAAAAAAAAGGCCCCAGGCAGGTTTGCCCACCCCTAACTTCAAGCCACTACTCTTCAGTTTCTCTATTGCCCTAGTTATCACACCTGTAACATGGACATAATTGTAGTGTTTCTTTTGGAGGGTGGTGGTGAGGATTAAATGACTTAGGTGCACAAGTCAGAACCAGGACTGACCCATGGCACCCGATAAACATTAGCGATGGACATGATGGCGGTAGTGGTTGTTTTAACGCACCGCACAGGTTCATCTGGCAAGTGACACAGTCAGAGGTAGGACACGCCAGCCACTACAAGTGAGCGCATTGCAAGCTACTAACAAATTCTGTAGTGTTAAGGGATCTAACGAGTGACGCAGAGCTGGCTTCAAGTGAGAGGAAGCTTGGCACACTTACGAGCCCGGCGGACCCAGGTTTCAATGCTGAGTCTACCACTTTGCAGTTGTTGTGACCTCGGGAAAGTGATTTCCCCTCTCTGTGCCTCACTTTCCTTGTCTATAAAAAGTAGATACAAGTAAGGCCCGCCTCAGGATTGATCTGAGCACGAGAAGAGGATGCATGTCAAGAAATTGGCACACGGGAAGAGCTCAAGGGCAGGTGCTATCATTTTTCATTTACTTTTCATTTATATTAAATGCCTCTGAGGCTTTGTCTCCAAAATGGCCAGTCCACTATGTGGGGAAAAACAGCAATTGCTGAGTTGTGATTTGACTAATATTTTTGACCGCCATGGCCAACCCAATAACTCAGAACAACCAACGTATGTAGAAAAACAAGAACTGACTGGGTAATTAAGCCTTAAATGATGATCCAATAGCCCCGTGTATACACACAGCTTGATTACGATTTCTTTCAGTTATGTACTGCCTCTCTTAATACATCTGACAGGAAAATGATTGAATTTTAATTATTCAATTTTAAAGTTTATGCCCAGAGGCTACGAAGCTTCAGTTTAACTCTGAACTGACTTGATTGGGCATTCCCACCCCAACTAGGCTAATACTTGATTTCACCCTTTTGTTCTAGGTGTCTGCTAATACAGATACTAATTTGAGGCAAATCTCAGGCTCCTAATGAAAGCCATCCAAGCCCAGAACGAGAAGTCAGACCATAACGTGAGTATGATATCGGCAACTTGAAGACACTGGCATGGGGGGCAGGGATGTAGTTTACAAAGAGATTGAAAGTACAAATGTATAGTTACGGTTTTCTTTCAAGTATCAAATTTGAGTTTCAACCAGATATGGACTAACATTGCAAGACTACCTACTTGCACCACACGTGGTTGAGGGAACTGAGTCACAGAGAGGCCAAGCAACTTATCCAAAGTCATATATCTAATAAATGTATGAAGGAAGACTAAGTCAATGGGCACTCCCTACCAAGTGCCCATTCAGTCTTTGTGCTGAATTGATGATATATTGAACTGTAGACTCTCAAATCCTCAAAAAAATACTCAGGGAGTGTCCCATTTATAACTCTCTTGTTTTAGTCTGTTTAGCCCTCAAGGGTGAGAATAGCTAATATTTACCAAATTAGTAGGATTAGCTATTTAATAAGAAAACTTAATCTTTTTATGGTCTGTAGGTTCCTAGAGGGTGACAACCATGTCTGCCTTGCTTACTGCTATAATCCCCAGTGTCTAGAGAAATGCTTGGGACATTTTAGATATTCAATTCATATTTCTTCAATGAATGCGAATTTGAAATCCTCGAAAAAGGAACATGAGATTTAAACTTCTGGCCTTGACTCCTTCACAATGAAGCATCAGATATCTGAGAGTTCCGGAAGCAACCCAAGGCTCGCTCACTTGACCTTTGGGGAGTAGATTGCTGAAAATCTCAGCTGAGCAATGCTCCAGCAGACGTAGAATTGTCCCAAAGTGAATGTTCTGATGCTCCACTCAGATCTCCCTCTTTCAGAACTGAAAGACTTATTCCTCCAACTGCTGGGAGTATTGGCTGTAATGTAGCCCTCAATTGTTACCTCTCAACAGAAATTGCCTCAGTTGAAGAGATCCATCTTTCCCCAAATCACACCCCCTCCCTGGGGTAGCCCATATCCAGTGAATAATCACTGAAGTGGTACAAAATCTTGGACCCCTTGCCCAAACTCAGACAACCCGAAAGGGCCATCCCAGCTTCAAATCACCTTATAGCATTGCTCGAGGCCTTTGTTGAGACTCTGTCACAGAACAACTTCTCCCTCTATCCAGTCCTGATTCTTTCCCTTCCTTTCCACCAGTGCTGATCCCAATGACACTTCTTAATAAACATCCTGCGTGCTCATCTCTATTTGTGTCAGCTTACTGGAGAATCCAACCTACTGCAGATCCCACGAGTCTTCCTTTCCTCGTGCAGGCACTTTTCCCTGGCACTCCAAGGCCTCCCCTGCCCACAATTTATGGACAGGATATAGCCAATCGCACAGGCACAAATGGGAAGAAGGAAGGTTCCTCTCTTTCTTGTTAGATCCAAGCACTGTTGGGTTAATAAATTCCCTCCCCAGACACCTAAGAAATAATTTTCAAACTCCCCTCAAGTTAAGAGTCAACACATTCTCCAGAAGGACTAAAGATGTAGTCTTAAGTGGCCACGGAAGCTCAATATCCTTTTGAAGTCCCAAGTCTTATTCTAGAAATATTTGTGAATTTGGCATTCAAATCAATAATATGCCACGTTTTTCTTGGTTTAAAAGTAATATCCCCACCAATGTTTTTAACTGAGTAAAATTAATTCTCCAAGAAACTGAGCATTATTCTTCCTGTGACTTTTTAAGCAGTAGGACATCTTAGTTGAAATGTGGCCTAAGGTCAAAACTCCTGGTCAACTGGTAGAGAGATACAGGGGGAAATACAGCATGCCCATTCTGACTGGTCAGTTTTTGTACCTTCCTCGTTGTTAAGTATTTTGAATATCATCCCCACCTAAAATATATGGCTTTCAAGGCGATTGGGTTATATCACATTTTGTCACAGCAATGGTTTTTAATTCTCTTCCTTGAGTGTTTTTTTTTTCCTCTTCCTCTTTTACCTTTCTTCTACCTCTCCTTCTGTCTTACCTCATTCCTCCCTCTCCTCACCTCTGGCCTCCCTTTCTATCTTAATTCCCTATCTTCCTTTCATTTTTTTTGCTCTCTGTCTACATATCTTTATGACTCCATTTTAGGTTAAGTTTGAAATAGGCAGTTTAGTTATGCTGATGCAGGTCTCATATTTTGCATTTTATTAATATTCAGAGTTGGAATTATGCTAAATCCTCCAGACATTGGTTTCAGATAATCCTGCTTTATTGAATCCAAAAGCCTTGATCAATTAATCCACAAAGTTCTGGTTTTTTTTTTTTTTCTGGTACTATGATATTTTGGCTTGATTCCTGTCCAACAGGCTAAAACCCAGCAAGCCTAGAACATTTCTCATGTCCTGGTTGAGCTCAGATGAAACATAATGCAAATTTTAAAGAGTATCATATAAAAACCTGAGTAGCTGTTGTATCAATAATAGTTATAACAACATTACCAATAAAAACAACAATAATAATAGCTAAGTTTTTTTTTGAGTGCTATTATATACCTGGCAATGTACTAAGAGGTTTTCATATGTTAAACCACTTAACCCTCACAACTAATGAGACACGTACTATAATTTTGCTTTTATTCACAAATGTTGGCAATGAAGCTTGGTGAAGTTATGTCTTTTGCTGAATGTCACACATCTTTTAAAGTGATGAAACCAAGATGTGAACCCATGTAGTCTATCAATAAAAGCACCTTTTCTAGAATCTTCCAATATTGCCACAGCAACATCACAGGGAACCCAATGTCTATGGCTATGTGCCAGCTTTAGTACAATGATGATAGATTGTGGTGTTCTGTATTCTTCCACATACTTATATGTACACACGTGAAAACATCTATACTATGAGTAATGCATGCAATTACAGAGACCCCCACCTAAAAGAAGTTCCTCATATTCTCAGCAGGTTGACTTCTCTGTTTGTCCTTGGTACTACCATAGTCTCTGCACCTTCCTTTAGTGAGGAATTGTTCCATTGTATTCAATCATAGTTTATACCTTCCGTTTTACCCACGACATCATGAGCTCTTTTCAGGAGTCTACTCAGTGCATCCTGGGATCATCAGCTCTTAGCATTATGCCTGTTCCATACGAGGAACTATATACATGAAGAAGTAGCAAGAAGGACAAAAAGAAGGGAGTTACTCTTACTAAAGGTGTTATGGAAAGATTTGCAGATGAGATGACATGCTGATTAGGGGTGCACTGAGTATATAGGAGCAGAAAGGACATTACAGGCAAAGGGAATAGACTATTTCTAGGACCCAAAGAAAATGTGAAAAACTCTGAGGGATGGAGCACAAGGTGCATAGAAGAGGATGCCGTGTGGCATCCTCTGGAGACGATGAGCATCCACTGGAGAGCAGTGTAAGGAAACCGACAATCAGGCTGGAAAGGTGATTGGGTCTAGGCTTCAAAGAGTATCATATAATAATATGTCAAGGAAGAGGAGTTAAGACATTATTGGATATTTGATGGGGGACATGGAAGGGTTTTAGAGATTTTACATAGAGATTGACAAGCCTATTTTAATTTTAAAAAGATCATATGAAGAATGGAGGGGACTCAGAAGGGAAACGAGAAGAATTAGGGACTATTACAGTCATTCAGATGAGAGAAGATGATAGCCTGAACTGGGTGGTCATCCTACAGATGGAGAAAGGTAAATTAATTCAGAATTTAAGAGATAAGTAGGTAGCTGATAGGTGAGGAAGAAGGATAGAAAGAAGGGAGGGAGGGAGGGAGGAAGGAAGGGAGGGAATGAAGAGAGGAGGCAAGGAATGGAATTGGCAGAACGTGGAGGAGAATAGATTGGCTATGAAGAAGAATTAAAAGAGTTCAGATTGAGTCTGAAGAGTTCAGAACGAATCTAAAGCTTAAGATGAGGAATATAGGAAAATAATATATTCAGGGAAGAGCTAATACATTTGGTTTGGTGTGATTTATATGCATATATATAATATTTATTTATTATATTGAAATTTATTATAATTTATAATATTTTACAATTATATTTGTATAGAATCGATGCACCAATTTTTCAATCACAGTTGAAACACATAGCTTAAATTTTTCATAAAATAAAAGCAATACTATATATGACCACCAAGTTCTTCAAACCCTTCTTTTGACTGTCAATTCCTCTTACCAGAAATGAAATTTATTTGGATCAAGGTAGTATTTTAAATTATATTTCCTGAACAGAATCATCTATCAGATTGTGAACAGATCATTTTACTCCCTCAAAAATTGTCTCATAAAAAAAAAATGCCTCTTATAACCCTTCTCATCCTTCTTTGCACCTTATCAGGGAGGCTTTTCCTCTGTAGAGATTACAATTCAAATGCATTGTTTGCTAATTCCATATAACGTTGGACATGTTATTGCCAGCATTTTTTATTACATTAAACCAACTTGCAATCATACATACTTGAAAAATTTATGAGTAACTGAAGTTTGATTCTCTTTCCTTTGCAATTGCTTTTTTCAGATGCTTATTTTAGCCTTTTGCTCTTCCTTAAAATTACTTGAGCTAGGTTTTGAAATCTAAATGCATTCAGGGTCTAGGCAAATATGCTAAGTGAGCAAAGCAGGCCAGTTATAAGACACTATGGAGTGGAGGAGCCTGTAGTGAAAGGGGAAGCAAGTCTTACTGAATGATATCTAAAAAGAGAAGGAGAAAGCAAGAAAACTAAAACACTATTCAAGCAGAATCAAAATATATTTGCTGGCAAAATCCTCATTTCTCACAGTGCTTTCATCATTATACATAATAGGGATTGTTGTGGCATGGATAGTGTCTCTGCTACAACCAGAGACTATCCTATCTTGACAGGGGGATTAGGTATAAAACACCCTAGGTATGAAACATGGCAGGCCAGTGAGGAAGGAAAGAAAACTGAACTTAAATGGTGCTGGAGCGAAGCTAGGACCAGAACAGGGCTAACAGCATGAGTTTGGCTGCAGAGCTGACCACGTATACGGTTATAGCAACCAAATCACAATATTCGGGTGGGGGGGGGGAGCGGTACATGATTAACTCAGTCAGGAGTGATCAGTGGTGATAGTCAATAAGGCCTGATATGATGGGTAGGGCATGGCGATAGCCGTTATGCGGCGTAATGATGCCGAATCAGACCAGCACGCATCCCGGGGGTGGGGAGGAGTCCATCTGGTCAAGAATTTAGGCATAAAGGAAACTAGAGGCAACTCTTCAGGGAAGTTGGCTTACGTGAGATTAGTAGAGCATCGAGGCTTTGAGGAAGTATCCTAGGGCTCTGCACACATTTCTGTGGACTCAGAGTACAAGTTAAGAAAACAAAGAAGGAACGCTGTGGTATGGGTTGGGCATCGAAGAAGAAAGGTGAATGGCTCTGAAGAAGTGAGTACTTACATACCCAAGACAGACATCCAGGCACATGAGGTGGCAGACAGGAACACTCAGTTTTGTTTGGAAACATGAGATACCTGATATGTCGCCAGGCTAGTTCCCTCCAGACTCAGAGTGGGTGGGGCTAAACCTACAGGTGAGGAGCATTAGGGGAGCAACTCATGGGGCTGGGGCTGCAGCTGGGAAAGTTAGAGAACGACATGTCCTCAGTTGCTGTGAATGCGTCCTTGCTCTTCACCTTGGTAAAAATGCTCTCTTTGTCTCCTTGGTGTACACAGGATTCCCTGATTCCATTTTCTTCTCTGAAATCGTTGGACTTTTCTTATGAAAGCCAGATACAACCCCCAAGACGTATCCCAACTCCTGGCATGCTAGCCGGGCAGGAGAAGAAGCTGTTACAGATGACCTGTGCTAGGGTTACGGCGATTGACCCAACTTTAATGCTGGGCTCTGAGGAATATAGTATTCAGTGAATATGGTAAACTCAGGGTTCATGTGAGCCAGTGATGATATTGACAGTGCTTGTAATATAGGGAGTAGGGCACAAGAACAAGAGCCCCCAGTGGATAGTCTGCATTCCAACAGAAGGTAATTCTTAGGGCTGGGTAGTATGTCTCGTTTGGCATAGGATCCAAGCTAGGACCTGGGAACAGAAGGCAGGGTCCAGCTACTGGATGAAGGCTTGGCAAGGACTAAGTAGAGAACTAGGGCTCCATCCAAGAGAAGAGGGAGTTTGGGGCATGGCTCCAAAGAGGGACTCCTAAACTACCTATAAAGGAACTGTGGCAGATGCCTGGTGTTTATGGTGAGGTGGATATTGGGTGCTCGGAACAGCAGGACCAGTTACAGATTCCACCCCCTGATGTGAACAGGGTTCCTAATATTCTGCCAGTTTGGCTTAATATTGCAATATTGGCCCATGACCTGGGTGGCCCAAAGCCTGTACTCCGATGAAATAGTACCCGTAGCCGAGTAGGGCTGGGAAATCAAGGCTTGACACTGATTTTACAAAAGCAAAAGAATATTTTGCATAATTACGAAAATTGATTTGCTACCAAATAGGCATATACCTAGACCTTACTATATTGAGAATTAGAGAAAATTGCATAGACTATTGCACTTTACTCTTAACCTTCACTCCCCAAAGAAAATAATTATAAATTGTAAAAGAAACAATAAAGGAACCGTGTATCACACTGTAAATTGAGTGAACCTTGGCTCACTGTTATTAGGAATGATTTAATGAAAGCTGCTCTCCAGAAATGGAGCTTCGTAATCAACCGAGAGCAGAGACAGAGAAGAAATACTTTTAAATTGGTCACTTGACAATAAGAGTGTAATGAATGAGATCATAGAGGCCGACTCGGAGAAAGCAGTAAACTGAGCCAAAGTCGCAGACTCACAAGGAAAAGGGAAACATGGGAAGGGTCTCATTGTTCCCACTTCCTCCCAAGCATCGCTTTCCCATCTGCTTAATGGCGATAATAAAGTTTGGGTCTGTGTTTCTTGAGCATTTTGATTATAAAATAAATGAAGCTCAGTAGCTTTCCTACTCTCTGTGGTCAACATCTGGAACAACTGAGTGGGGCTCTGTAAGTAGGGAAGCAAGCTTCTCGTGAGGCACTTTGCTAATGATCTCTGAATCTAGCCTTTCTTCGCATTGCAGGGCGGAAGGTGGGTGATCCCTGCCTGTTCCGGTTGTCTCCTTCAAATGCCTCAAACTGACTTTTCACAGTGGCACAAAGAGCCATCGTGGAAGCTTGCGTTCCACCTGGGCATATTCCAGATCTGTCTGTACCGCTTCCTCGCTGCTTTTCTCATTCTTCTCTCTGCCCTGTTCCAGGTCTAGGCTTCAATTTGCTGTTAGTGCAGGACCCTCACGCTGGAGACAGTTTGGGACCATTTACCTTGACTTTGACACCATTGAGTTTCTGTAGTACACAGCCTCTGGCATTTATGACTTTGGCTGCACACGCCACTGTTACTGCTTACCACCACCCTACCCCAACTTCGCACAAGGACACCCACCCCACCTCTGAGGACTCTGCGCAGCTTAACCTTCCCTGAGGTTCAGCTGGAAAGGAATAAGACCGCCACATTCCTCTTTAGCACTAGTGGGCTCTCTTCTATTTCAGTGGCCCAACACGGTAAAAGTTGGTCTGTCTGTCTCCAGCTTTGGGTGAGTTTCATTTGCCCCAAATGGAAAGCGCAACAGAAAATACCACAGAACATTTGACTCCGTTTTGACTATTACTGATGCTAGCAAACAAGAGAGATTTCATTCCTCTGTAGTGACTGAGAGGCAATGCCATGCAGTGTTTACTAGCCAGCTGTTAGCCTGCACGGGTGCGGATGGACGGCGGAATCAGCAAACAATTGGCTCAATCTTCGAAACATGTTTTTGTGCCAAGCACATGAAGTTTTAATTATAAGCGCTTTGAAATATGCACGGTTATTGAATTTCCTTATTCCCATGCAGAAACAAGATAAAAAGTTCTTTTGAAATCTGATGACAGAAAACGCTTGATGACAACAACACTCGTAGGAAATAAGCATTTTGCCCTGAGATGGTTATTATGCTCAACGCCAAAGTATAACAAACCAAAATGTGGCGTCCATCATAATTCCACATCTTTGTGAAAGATTTTATCAACATATGCAAAGATGACTTTCCATTGACGTGACATTGCGTGACAGCATGCATGGCTGCGAAAACTTCAGTTTCCCAGCTTGCCAAGGTCATCCTGTCCGATTCCCGTGTTCACATGCATGCTGGTACGTATACACTGTTCCCTGAAACTTACGTTCAGTGTCTCACTTCTCCCTGATTTCTGGTCTCAGTGAAATGCAGACATTTGTTCATTAAAGAAAACACGGTCGAGCCTTATTATGTACTATGCTCCATACTAGGCATATAGACTACAGAGAAAAATATGACCTAGCCTCAAGAATTTCAGTTTAGAGCCCAAAGTAGCCATGTAAACAAACAAGAGGAACACAAAGTTAAAAATGAGAAATGCAAAAAAAAAAAAAAAAAGTTTAAATACAACTGAAGTAGTATTGGGGCCCTCGGGTGGCTCAGTCGGTTGAGCGTCAGACTCTTGATTTCAGCTCAGGTTCATGGGATGGAGCCCTGCATGGGGCTCTGGGGTTCTCTCTCTCCTTTTCTCTCTGCCCCTCCCCTGCTCATTCTCTCTCTGTCTCTCTCTCTCTCTATCTCTCTGTCTCTCTCTCTCTCTCTCTCTCTCAAAATAAACTAAACTAAAAGAGAAAAAAAAGAATTGAAGTAGGTATTAAAGCATGCTTTGAGAACTCAGTGATTCAGTGGGTCAGTCAGATCTTCCCCCTTCACACCTGTTCCAATCCACTTGACCCATCTTTTCTTACTAACCATTTCCTGTAGCCCATACTTTTGTGTAGTGGCCCCAGATACTCATACTTGACCTTCTGCCAATGTTCACCACAGCCACCAGATCTCTCCACTACCAGGGCTGATCTCAAGGTTCGTGTTGTAAGTCACTACTGAAGGTCTGCAGAGAAAGGAGTGTCTAACTCTATTACAAAGCTTGAACTTCCTTTCTGGGGTGTGGTCATTCCCTGATGATTTCTTTTGACTCTTTCCACAACATAAACATTTATAAGGATCATTATCAATGTATGACCCTAGGACTACCTATATTAGAGTTATTTGGGGTACTTGTTAAAACCTCAGATTCTTGGGTCCCACTCCCAAAACTACTGCATCAAAATTTCTTGGGATATCCAGTCATCTCCCAAAGGAATTCTGCTATACTCTGTAGTTCGCAAACAATAGTTTAGAGACGACCTAATTTCTAGGAAGAATTTGTGATGCACAAGTTCTTGAGGGTTCTCTTAATATTTTTATAGAGATAGAAACAACAAACAGTAAAGGGCACAAATCTTAATGTATAGCTTGATGAATTTTTACATATTAATGCACCCATATAGCCAACAAAATTAAGAGGTAAAACATTTCTAGAACCCTAGAAGTGTCTCTCATCCCACTTTCCAATCAATGCCATCTCTTCTGTCCTATAAAGGCAACCACTATTCTGACTTGTATCCACCATAGATTACTTTTCCTTGTTTCATCACTATAGATGGGTATTACTTGTATAACTATTACACAATATTTCTTCTTTTAGGTAGGGTTTTGTTTTTTTTTTTTTTTTTTTTTTGGCCAGGGGAGGGAGACTTTGTGAATCTTACCTATGTTGTAATCGGTAGCAATAATTGATTATGTTTATTGTTTTTCATTGTATAAATGTAATACTATTTACACATCTACTTTTAATAGACATTTAGGCTATTTCCAGTTTATAGCTATTAAGAATAAAGATACCATGAATATTCTTGTACATGTCCTTTTGGGAACTATGCAGTCATTTATCTTGGGCATATACTTAAAATATAATCACTGAGTCATAGGGTAGATGCATCTTTATTTTCAGCTTATTTTCTAAAATGGCTCTACCATTTGCATTCCCACCAGTAATATATGAAATTTCCAACTATTCAACATTCGCGTCAACTCTCGTTACTCTTCTCATTTTAGCCATTCTACTGGGTATGTAGTATCTCATTGTGGTTTTAATTTGCATTTTCGTAATAAAGAATAACGCTGAACATATTTTCATCTACTCACTGACCATTTTTCTTTTTTGTGAAGTGCCCATTCAGGTATTCTGTCCATTTTTTATTGAGTTGTCTTAATGACATGAAAGTATTCTCCTATGTTCCTAAGAGATAATGCATATCTTTAATTCACCTGAAACTTCTTTATCTGTATCATGTGAGGTAGGGATTTATTTTTACTTTTTTCCCGAATGGGTACACAGTTATCCCAGTCCCATTCATTGAATAATTCATAACTTCCCCAGTTATCTGCAATGCCATCCCTGTCTCATATTAAGACCATAAAGATATTGTTCTATGTTTTTTCTAAGAAATTATATGGTTTTCTGTTTCACATTTAGGATCTAAGATTATGTGACAGAGGAAACTGAATGAATCAGTCTCATGCTTAAGCTGGGATCTGAAGGACCTAGCCTCGTTAACATGGCAAAAGGGTGAGTGTGGAAGAAATAAGATAACATTTTAGATCGACACAACCACAAGTAACAGCCAACCCATGGTAAGAGGAACATGATGTATTTGATGGATCACAACGATATTGGTTTGGTTAAGGTGCGGCATGAGCCAGAGTGTTAACTAAATGAAGCCCAGGAGACAATGAGGGGCTTGATGATGCAGGCCCTTGTATACCATGTTAAAGAATTTGTGCCTCTATCCTAAGAGCAATGGCAAGACATTTGAATTTTGAAAATTGCCACACTGACTACGATGTGAAGAAAGATTGAAGGGAGAGTAAGATGAATAAAGATGAACCAGAAGGCTATGAGGAGTCCAGCTGAAAAATGATGGTAGATCCAGAAGACTCTACAAGAAGGATAGGATGTTTTCGGTGGGGGGAATGCACAGGGGAAATCATGTGTTAATTCTTTCATGGGTTTAGGCCAATAAGTTTTTTTGATATATCCAACTGGGGGTAGTTAGATAAATAGTTCTGAAATTCAAAGAAAAGAATCATTCCACCATGTCCTCTGTTATTTCTGCTACCTCATTTATCATCATTTCCTCCACAGACTTAACTAAAACCTTAACCCTTAACTAACAACCTTAACTAAAAAAAAACTTAGTTAAAACCTAAACCCTTAAGTAAAAACCTGAACTAAAACTAAACCCTTGGAGCTGACATATCCCTTTTCTTTTTTAAAAAAATGTTTATTTATTTATATTGATGGAGAGAGGGAGCTGATCATGAGCCAGGGAGAGGAAGAGAGAGAGGGAGAGACGGAGAATCCCAAGCAGGCTCCATGGTCAGCATAGAGCCCGACGTGGGGCTCGATCTCACAAACTGTGAGATCTTGACCTGAGCAGAAATCAAGAGTCAAACGCTTAAACGACTGAGACACCCAGGTGCCCTGACATATCCCTTTTCAAGTGAAGGCTCTTCCACACCTATTGCAGGATAGGGAGATCAGACTGGCATCATCCTTGTTCTCCATTACTATAATCAGATCTTTATCCTTCCCGTAATATAAAATACTCTTGCTTCTTTGAGGTATACATCCAACTATATATATATATGCCTCATTTTGTCACTGTTATCTACTCACTTTGTTCACTCTATTCCTCTCTACTCAGAAGTTTTCCTGCATTCTGGAAATGCATTTCCAGCATTTGGTTTCTCAGTTCCTTAACCTCCTTGTTCTACAGAAATGTTTTTTTTCCTTTAGCCATTCACATTGTCGTAATCTGAGTGTTTCCATGACCTAAATATGCTTCGTTTCTAAAGTCATCAGCTCAAACACCCTACTCAGTAAACAAATTTCTGCCTCACTGTAAATCCAGTCATGCTAGAAGCACATTGTCTTTCTTCGCGAGTGGAAGCTGTTGAATCTTTCACAACCCCCACCATTCAGATATTAGAATTGAGATCAATGTCCACTGGTTCTATAAGGCTGCTTTCAAAACATTATTATTCCAGCTTTTTAAAAAAAGTTCTACTTTTTTAAGACTCACGCCCTCCGGCTAGACCATCTTCTCCAACTTCTTGTCACTGAATCCAGAAGTTTCCCCCAATGATTCAGTCAAGGCAAAGGCAGCTGGACAACAAGCCTACTGTTTATCTCAAGCCTTGCTCTCGTCCTTCTATATCCATGTAGACAGCTGTTCAATACATTGATCTCTCATTTTCTTGACATCCAAGGTATTCCTTCTATGCTCTACTTCAGCTAACTGTACAGTCACACACCAGGACCACTGTTCAGAAATATTCCACCTCCCATTCCTCCCAGCTTTTTTACCATAACCTCCAGCTTACTCATTCATTGACTCTTTTTACTATTGTTCTTTGAACTTCTAGGCACTTCAAATTCTTAGTAACCTCTCAACTTTCTTCCTATTAGCTCAACCCGTACCTCTTAGACTTTATATTGCCTGTAACTTCAACTACTCTTCAAATCTCCCTTTCGTCACATACATCCGACAGTATCTTAACCTTGGATAAGCCTAAATTTCACCTCTGCTTTTGCCACCAAACTTTAAAAAGCGACAAAACTTGGCTGATGGTAACACTAAAATGAGTGGTTACTAGCCTCAACTGAACCCACCCACTAAGGAGCAGCCCTACTGAGGTTTCTCTAATCAGTTTGCTCTTCTTTCTCTACAAGACTATCTCAACTCCTTCCCAATTTCCGGAAACTTCCAACATCACAAATCTATCCTGTATGTCTCCAAGCAAATGAATTCACCTTCTACAAACCTACCTATTTCCATACCCACTTTTTCTTCATTCCTTCCAGTTGGAATTGAGGTGTGCCTCCTCTCATCTCAATTATATCACTCACATTGTGCTTGGGATTTCACACCCTCCCACGTTTTCATTGTTCCTGTATTTCAACCTTTCCTTCTCCACTGAATTGCTCCCATCAACAATTACATATTCTTAATTTTTACCTCCCTTTGTTTTTTTTTTTTCCTCTTGACTTCACTGCCTCAGTCAGCCCTAATTCTCTCATCCTTAGGTACAAACTTCTTCTCCAAAGAGTTGTCTAGGGGTGCCTGCATGGCTCAGTTGGTTAAGCGTTCAATGTCGGCTCAGGTCAGGATCTCATGGTTCATGGTTTCCAGACCCCTGTCGGGCTCTGCGCTGACAGCTCAGAGCCTGGAGCCTGTTTCCAATTCTGTATCTCCCTCTCTCTCCAACCCTCCCCTGTTTGTGCGCGCTCTCTCTCTCTGTCTCTCTCTCTGTCTCTCTCTCTCTGTCTCTCTCAAAAATAAATAAATAAACATCTAAAATATTTAAAAAAATAAAGAGTTGTCTATACTCACTGTTTCAATACACCTGCCATTCACTCTTTAACCAAACCCAGTCTGAATTCCACTCTGATCACTACAATGATACTGCTCAAAATAAGGTTGCTAAAATGAAATCTATTTCAGTAAATGCAGTAGATACTTTTAGTCCTCATGCCATTCCATTTCTCAGTCATACTTTTGTCAGTTGATTCCCCACCCATCCATCCTGAAAGATTCTCTTCCTTAGACTTCGTTGACACCAACCTCTCCTGATATCCTTCCTCTCTCTTACCCCTGAATGTGTACTTCCTCTTAGATCTTCCCTATACTTTCTTTTTTGTTAATTTTTTTCATATTTATTTTTGAGAGAAAGAGAGCATGAGCAGAGGAGGGGCAAAGAGAGAAGGAGGCACAGAATCCGAAGCAGGCTCCAGGCTCTGAGTTGTCAGCACAGAGCCCGACATGGGACTCTAATTCACGAACCGCGAGATCATGACCTGAGCTGAAGTCGGACGCTTAACCGACTGAGCCACCCAGGTGCCCCTGCCCTATACTTTCTTCACTCACATGCTTCCTGGATGATATTCTCAAATCTATGGTTTTAATTAGCATCAGTATTCTGACAACTTCAAAATGTTAATGTCCAATAAAAATCTCTCTCCTGTATACCAGGCTCATATAAATAACTTCCAATTGGACATTTTCCTATTGAGTTTTCATAGTTCTTAGACTCAACATGATAAAATAGAATGTCCTTTCTGTTACCTGAAGCTTGTTCTTTTTCCTGTGCTCTTACTCACAATAAAAGATAAAACATTCTACAAAAGCCAAAATCATGAGCCTTATTTTGATTCCTTGCCTCACTTTATCGTGTTCCATAGATTTACCACCTATGCCTTGTATCCACCCATTAAACTAAATCCCCACCGCAACACTCTTACCCAAATAATTGTTGTATTTCTCATGAACTACTGAAAAATCCCCAACCTTGTCTCTCTACAATTATTCTTGCCTTCCTTGTGTCCCTTTAACATATGCCATGCATAATGACACTTGACAAATGAATTCTGATCATATATATTCCCATTTCATAAAATAAATAATGCTATTTTAGTCTAGAGTCTACAAATGTGACTTTTTCACCAGAAATTTATATCTGACTTATAGGTAGACTGAGCTAGATGGCCAGGTTCCTTTCTTACCCTTTATTTATTTAAAGTTAGAAAATGCTAACTCACAATTATAGGGTATTGGTAACTGCTGCAAGTATTTCATGGCTCTTTCCAATTGATCATGATATTAAGGATGAAATGAGGACCCAGAAATTATGGAGACACGTCTCAATAAAAACTATTATCAGTGAACCATCAGATTCAAAGTTGACAAGCACATTGCACTCAACAGCTGGAACATTGGATATTTCAATTTGTCGGAGAATAGGTTCCAATTCTAGCCTCTGGATTCATTTCGTTCTCAAAAATATTCTACATGTTCTGGTAAAGCATTTAAGTGTGGGTTTTAACTATGTCTAATGATATGTCAGCAGTTTCTTTCTCCAAGGAGTTTAGGAAGACCTTTAGATTTGGGGAAAGAGCCAAATTCTTGGCAATCCTTTCGGAAACTGTTTGCACTTAAGACATTTTGATAGGTTATCCACAGCATTATACATAACAATGTTTTTGTCCATGAAATCATAGGTTTATATTCAAGTTATTTCATATATCACTCTTCTGGTGTGAAGACAAGATTTTATTTCATCTTTCCTTTTAAAAACTCGTATGTACTGGGGCGCCTGGGTGGCTCAATCAGTTAAGCATTGACTTCAGCTCAGGTCATGATCTCACAGTTCATGAGTTTGAGCCCGGCATCCAACTCTGTGCTGACAGCTCAGAGCCTGGGGCCTGCTTTGGATTCTGTGTCGCCCTCTCTTTCTGCCCCTCCTCTGCTTGTTCTCTCTCTCTCTCTCTCTCTCTCTCTCTCTCTCTCTCTCTCTAAGATAAATAAACATTAAAAAATCTCGTACGTACTTATTTTTCCTCAAGAGTAATCATACTTCATTATATAAAAGTGTTCTTTTTTGGGCCATTTCTATGCCCAGCATGCAGAACACATGCATTCAATGGCCATGATTTGATCACTTTCACAGTTGTCACTAAGTTGACTCAGGAGGTATAACTGTTTTTCTGGGATTCCAGCAGTTTGTGGAATAACACTCAGGTGCCGGTTCTTTATTTGCAAAGCAAACTGACTTGCACGCAGAGCTGGTGCCCCTTCAAGGAAACTCCCAATGCAGCCCTTCTAGTCTTAATTATGGGTTAAAAGATAATCATTGACCCAATGAGAATTTAAAATTGTCTTCCTCTAGTGGTGTGGGTTTTCGGTGATAAAAGGTGGTCTAGCATTTCTGTCTGATGTGTGTATGATACAGAGGCAGGGGGCTGGTTCATACCTTACATATCAGTAAAGCAAACTTTAAAGAAAAACATCTTCCCGTTTGATATATATTTGGTCTTCTACTTTGTGTGTCATTGACATCATGTGATCTCCTGTGTTCTCTATGATGTTTTGCCCACCTGGATTTCTGCTTTTTCACCACGTGTAATTCTTATTATTAGCTTTGAAGATTTTCTTAGCTTATAGGTTTACTTTTTTAAATTAGTTGCTAGAAGTTTAATTTTTTGAAGTTATCACTTTCTCCCTTCAAATAACCTTGCACAATTTCCCGTATCATATAGGAATGCAAAGGAATGTATTTCTATTTCTGCACGCTCACCCTTTATGCTATTGTTCTCACACCTTCTACTTATGCCTGTTAAAAATCCAAGAATGCAATATTATTATTTTTTGTTTTAAAGTCAGTTGCAAAATAAAAAATTAAAAATAGGAAAAACATTTTACTCACATATTTACCATTACTGGTACTATTCACCTCTTTAGAAAGAGACCCAGTTTTCCATCTGGTGTTATTTTCCTTCTGCCTGGAGAAATTCCTTTGATCATTCCTTGTAGTGCAAGTCTGCTGGCAATAAATCCTCTCACCTATTGGTTGTCTAAAAAATCTATATTCCACATTCATTTGGAAGATATTTTTTGCTGGATATATAATATTGGTTGCTACTTTTTTTTCTTTTAGCACTTTAAAAATGTCTCCCCCAAGTCTGTGACATGCACAGATCCTCATGAGAACAGTATAGCCAATCTTTGTTTTTTATTCAAGTTAGTTAACATACAGTGGGGTCTTGGCTTCAAGAGTAGAACCCAGTGATTCATCACTTACATATGACACCCAGTGCTCATTCCCACAAGTGCCCTCCTTAATGCCTATCACCCATTTAACCCATCTCCCCGCCCCACTCCCCTCCAGCAATCCTCAGTTTGTTCTCTGTATTTAAGAGTCTCTTCTGGTTGCCTCCTTCTCTGTTTTTATCTTATTTTATTTTTCCTTCCCTTCCCTTCTGTTCATCTGTTGTGTTTCTTAAATTCCACATATGAGTGAAATCGTATGACTTATATCTTTCTCTGAATGACTTATTTTCGCTTAGCATAATACCCTCTAATTTCATTCACATTGTTGCAAATGGCAAGATTTCATTGTTTTTCATCTCCAAGTAGTATTCCATTGTGTGTGTATTATATATATATATATATATATATATATATATATATATATATACTACATCTTTCATCCATTCATCAGTCAATGGGCATTTGGGCTCTTTCCATAATTTGGCTATTGTTGATAGCGCTGCTATAAACATTGGGGTGTGTGTGCCCTTTAGAATCAGCATTTTCATATCATTTGGATAAATTCCTAGTAGTGCAACTGCTGGGTCATAAGGTAGTTGTGTTTTTAATTTTTTTGAGGAACCCTCCATACTGTTTTTCAGAGTGGCTGCACCAGTTTGCATTCGCACCAACAGTGCAGGAGGGTACCCCTTTCTCCGCACCCTCACCAACATCTGTTGTTTCCTGAGTTGTTCATTTTAGCCATTCTGACAGGTATGAGGTGGTATCTCATTGTGGTTTTGATTTGTATTTCCCTGATGATGAGTGATGTTGAGCATCTTTTCATGTGTCGATTGGCCGTCTGGATGTCTTCTTTGGAAAAGTGTCTATTCATGTCTTCTACCCATTTCTTGACTGGATTATTTGGTTTTTGGATGTTGAGTTTGGTAAATTCCTTATGGATTTTGGATACTGACCATTCTTATACTCTGTAAGTGATATGTCTTTTTTTCCCTTTGACTTGTTTTAATATTTTTCATACTATCCCTCCTTTTTAGCTTTAAAATTATTTTTAATCTTTATTTTTGAGAAAGAGAGAGAGAGAGAGAGAGAGCAGGGGAAGGGCAGAGAGAGGGAGACACAGAATCCAAAGCAGGCTCCAGGCTCTGAGTTGTCAGCACAGAACCTAACGCAGGGCTCAAACCCACAGACCGTGAGATCATGACCTGAGCCCAAGTCAGATGCGTAACCAACTGAGCCACCCGGTTGCCCCTTCAGCTTTAATTAGGATGTACGTTGGTATGGTTTTCTTTATTTTGTTTTGTTTGGAAATTGTTGAGTTTCTTACATCTTTAGATAATTATCATTAAATATTGAAAATTATTAGCCAACATTTATTCAAACATTTTTACCCTTTGGGAACTGTAGTTACACATGTTAGATTGTTTGATATTTTTCTACAGGTCAGTGAGGGTAATGTTAATTTTTTGTGTTCAGTCTTTTTATTATCTGTACTTTATTTTGGCTAAATTTTATTACTATAACTTCTAATCCAGTGTTATTTTCTTCTGAAGTACCCAATCTGCTCTTAAACATTTTCAGATATTGCAGTTTCCAGCTCCAAAAGTACTAGTTAGAGTTTTAAAAAAAAAATTTAATCCTTTCTTGGTTTTGTTCATGTTTCCCTTTAAGTCTTTGAGCATATTTAAATGAGCTATTTTATAGTTCTCGTTAGGTAATTTCATCTTCTTTGCTAATTTTGGGCCAACTCTATTGCCTTTATTTTTTCTCTAAGTTATGATTCACATTTTCCTGTTTCATCCCATATCTAATCATTTTTAATTGAATGCTAGACATTATAATATTTCATTTTTAGTTATTTAGGGGTTTTTTTTCTTCTTTTAAGGAGTGATAACATCTATTTTGGAAAGCAGTTAAGTTACTTATAGATAAGCATGATCCTTTCAAGCCTTGTTCTTAGGAGTTGCTAGAATAGGGACACTTGGGTGGCTCAGTTGGTTAAGCATCCACTCTTGGTTTTGGCTCAGGTCATAATCCCAGGGTCCTGGGATTGAGCTCATGTCAAGCTCTGTGCTGACAGTGCGGAGCTTACTTGGGATTCTCTCAGTCTCTTTCCCTCTGCCCCTCTCCCCCACTCACACTCTTTCAATCTCTCTCTCTAAAAGAAAAATTAGCTTAAATCAAATTAAAAAAATAAAAGAGTTGCTAGAATGGATCTAGAGGGGAATTTTTTCTAGGGCTAGTTTAGCCCTGCTACTAAGGCTGACCATTCTTGGATCTCTACTACCTACCCTGGGTTTTCAAAGAAGTGTCTTCACTATAACTGGTAGGAATTAAAATGTCTTTGGGAGCTTTGTAAGTTCTGAAATTTTTTCAGCTTATATCTCCCCAGAGGCTGGTTTTTGCTTGGATCCTCAAGGAGTTTCACCCTAAACATGCTCAGGTTAGTAGTCATCCAAATACCTTTCTAGCCCTGTATCTGTTTCCTGAACTCAGCAAGGCTTCTAAGTATTTCTTGGGTTTCCCATTGCTGTATAATAGACTAGAAACTGCCTCCAGATAGAAATCCATAGAAAAAGTAGGATTCAACTTGTCTCTTTCCTTTCTCTCAGGGCTCATACTCCTGTGCTGCCTCTTACCTGCTGTTTGAAAACAGTTATTTCATATGCTATTCCCACTTCCCTAATCATTTATAACAGGGGTGTAATTCCCATACCAGGTGTCCTTTCATGACAGACACCTGTAGCTGATTTTAACAGCTTTCTCCAGAGTGCCAGTTGAATCTCATTGTAACTATTTTGCCATGATGAGTGTGATGTTCAAAGATGCTCATGTATTCTTTGTGTTTCCTCTGGCTTAAGTAACAAAGCTATCCATATCCTTCAGGATACGTTTATGTCAGATTGAGTTGGGGAAATGTTGGTTTACCAGTGACATCACTATGTTTCGTTTGAAAAGAATACAAAACTGTTGACGGCTTAGCAAAGTTTGTAGCAGTGAATATAAATAATTAGAGGAAAATTTATCACTAATTTTTAAAGTATTTTTTTCATTATTTTCTAATTCCAATTTTCCTTTCTGGATGCTTTAGTGAAACCACCACATTCACAGATTTATTTCCTCTTTCTTAAACTCCCAGATACATGTTCCGTATTTTCACTGGAGTCCTAATTTCTAGTTATGTTTATGATGTTATTCTGGATTGTACTATGTATATTACCATTTTCATTGCTACATTTACAGTTTAGTACATTATTTTCAGCCTGGTCCACTTTTTTTTTTGAACTGGGGATATATCTAAATGGATTAATTACAATGAAAAAGGCATCTATTGCAGACATTACAAACAGTATTAAAATGATATGGCAGTATATTTCCATTTACATAAAGGCTAAAAAGTCTGTGCCGATACATGTGCGAAATGAATTACCTTCTTAGGGATAATGAGTTAGAAGGGGGACTGATGAGGTTTATGGGATGCTAGTGGCAACGTATATCTTAATATGGGTGCTAGTTGTGTGGGTGTATTTACTTAGTAAAATTTCACTAAACTGTTCAAATACATTTAGTATTTGCTTTTTTATTGTACGCATGTTATGGATTGCAAAAATGTTTTGTTAATGGCATTCAAGTGTGTTAACTGAGATGAACTGTGACTGTTAAATGAAGGGTCATTAAGATCAATGCAGTCTTTTACATGGGAAAACTTTAAAAATGTAATAATGACATTTGAAAGAGATTTTCTGTGAAATCAATCTTACTTTAAAATTTTTACTTCATTTATTTTTCCTTTGAAACCACTAACCCACTTATGGAATAATTAACATATATACAAGGCAACCAGTGTTCCATGGACCATACATTGAAGAATTCTGATTTAAGGAATGGGTTTTAAGTGCTTTGCTCTCTGCTAATTTTGCCTAATGCAGCAATAGGATTTGAATAACCTAAAGTAATCAACAGTGTTGCTTAGCCAATAGAAAGAATGCTTATTTCTGAAGGGCATATTCAGTATTATATTCCTATTAAATTTTTTGACAGATATTAGTTATGAAGATATATTTTGTTTATAGTTAAACTGAGATAAACTATTTAACTTTTATATATAATTTTGTATTAAGTTTATTTATTTTGAGAGAGAGAGCACATGTGAGCAGGGGGGGAGGAGGAAGAGGAGGAGGGGAGACAGAGAATCCCAAGCAGGCTCCACACTATCAGCACAGAGCCTGACACGGGGCTTGAACCCATGAACCGTGGGATCATGACCTGAACCAAAATCAAGAGTCAGACGCTTAACTGACTGAGCCACCCAGGCACGCCACTATATAATTTTTAAAAGAAATGTATGAATACGGCAAAAGGCAAATAATAAAAAAACCTCATGAAGAAATACACGTGAACTCACCCTTCAAACCTCCAATTCTATTTTTACCCATTAATTTATTAAATGTATTAACCACCTGATATGTGTCAGATATTTTTCTAGGAGCAGAAGTAGATATATAATATCATCATTGCTTGATTTATCACCTTTAATATTATCTATTGACATCCAGAGATAAAAGAAAAATAAGAATATAGCTCACTTAACACTACCCTGGCTTAGTGAAAAGAGCTTCTAGGAGTTAACACAGTTGAAGGAGACTTCGGAGTTTGCACAATGCTGAGAGAGACTCTAGTGAAAACAGTACACAAGAAAAAAATTAGTGAACTAGATAATATAGCAATAGAAACTTTTCAAAACAAAATACACAGAGAAATGGGGGGGGGGGAGCCACATTGTCAGTCACCTGTGACAACAAAAAGTAGCCTGACTTATGTGAAATTGAAATTCCAGAATAAAATAATACAGGGTTTGGAAAATTAACCCTGAAATATTCTCAGACTTGATGAACATTATAGCCCCCGAGATCCAAGAAGCTCAAAACCCAAACAAGATCATGAAGAAAACAGATAGACCAAAGCATATAATCAAATTGTTGAAAACCAGTGATAAAGGTAAAATCTTTTAAAATAACCAGAGGAGGGGGCGCCTGGGTGGCTCAGTCAGTTGATCTTCCGACTTCAGCTCAGGACATGATCTCATGGTTCCTGAGTTCGAGCACCACATCACGCTCACTGCTGTCAGCACAGAGCCTGCTTTGGATCCTCTGTCCCCTTCTCTCTCTCTACCCCTCCCCTGCTCATGCTCTTTCTCGAAAAAATAAAATAAACATTAAAAAAATAACCAGAGGCAGGGGCGCCTGGGTGGCGCAGTCGGTTAAGCCTCCGACTTCAGCCAGGTCACGATCTCGCGGTCCGTGAGTTCGAGCCCCGCGTCAGGCTCTGAGCTGATGGCTCAGAGCCTGGAGCCTGTTTCCGATTCTGTGTCTCCCTCTCTCTCTGCCCCTCCCCCGTTCATGCTCTGTCTCTCTCTGTCCCAAAAATAAATAAAAAATGTTGAAAAAAAAAATTAAAAAAAAAATAATAACCAGAGGGAAAAAATATATTATGTATAACAAAATCAAGGCTAAAAATGATAGCCAGCTTCTTAGAATCAGTGCAAAATACATTGGTGTGACGTCTTTAAAGTATTAAAAGCATACAATCCTCTCAACCTAGAATTCTATACCCAGTGAAAACTACTTTTCAAAAAATGAACACAAACAAAGACTATAACAGGAGGAAAAAAAAACATTAAGACAATTCATCACCAGCAGCCACCAGCCCCATCTGTTTAGAGACCTTCACATTACTGAAATTAACCTCCAGGAGCTAGACTAGGTGCCCACAATAAATATCAGAGAAAAGTCCCCTTGTGCTTCAGGCAGGAGGAAGGGAAAATAAAGCATTTTAAAATATACCAGAGCGGGGCGCCTGGGTGGTGCAGTCGGTTGAGCGTCCAACTTCACCCAGGTCACGATCTCGCGGTCCATGAGTTGAGCCCCGCATCAGGCTCTGGGCTGATGGCTCAGAGCCTGGATCCTGTTTCTGATTCTGTGTTTCCCTCTCTCTGTGCCCCTCCCCCGTTCATGCTCTGTCTCTCTCTGTCCCAAAAATAAATAAACGTTGAAAAAAAAATTTAGTAAAAAATAAAAAATAAAATAAAATATACCAGAGCATTCTGGTATTTGTGCAAAGGTTTGCCCTCGGAGGAAACTACTTAACCAGGGCCTAACCTGCTGGGGTGTTATCACAACCTGTATCACCTAGGGAAAGGGAAATAAACAACTCCAATTCATTCTAGTCAACCTGCCCCATCTAAGGGGGGAGGAAATTTAAGAAACTCATGGGAAGTTCGCAGTCCAGAGCATAGGCTTACTAAAAGACTGAGAGGCAATCATAGGAATAGAGAACACTTCCCCTCCCCCACACCTCACCACCACACTACTATCGAAAAAAAATAGTAGATACACAAAAGATAAAGAGGACTGAGAATTATCCCAAATTAACAAAAGACACCAAACCACAGATCCAGGACTCCTAGAGAACACCAAGCAGAATAAATTAAAAATCTCACCTAGATATTCATATTCAAATTACAGAAAAACCAAAGACAAAATCTTTAAAGAAGCCATGGGGTCGGGGCGGGGGGCGGGGGGGGGGGAGGACAAAAGAATTTACCTATAACAGAACAAGGATAAGAATTACATCCAACTTCTCTTCACAAACTATGCAAGCAATAAGAGAGTGAAGTACAGTATTTAAAGTGTTGGGGGAAAAACACAACCTAGAAATCTGTATTCAAGCAAAATCTTCATCCATAACTGAAGGAGAACTGAAGTGGTCAATTCATCGAGAGGACAGAGTTTCCAAATAGAGCAAAATTTGATAGAAATGAAAGGAAAAATAAATCCACAGTTTCAACTGGAGATTTCAAGAACGCTCTTTCAATAATTGATAGAATGAAGAAACAAAAAATCATGAAGGAAATTGAATATTTGACCAACACTATCCATCGACTTGACCTAATTGACAATTTAGAACATCTACCCAACAATAGAAAAATATACATTCTTTTAAAAAATAATGAAATGTTTATCAAGGCAGACCATGTTTCGGGCCATGAAACAAATAGCAATATATTTAAAAGCATTCAAAGCATGAAAAGTATGTATTCTGGCTATAATTGAATTATAAATCAGTAACAGGAAAATATCTGGAAAATCCACAATATTTGAATGTTAAATAACATACTTCTAAATAAGCCACGGGTCAAAGAAGAGATCAAAAGAAAAGTTAGAAATCATTTTAAATTGAATGAAAGCATAATATATATGAGATGCTACTGAAGCAGTGTGTACAGTGAAATTTATAGCTTAAGCACCTGTATTAGGAAAGAAGGTTTCAATTCAGTGATATCAACTGTCATGTTAAGGAATTAGAAGAAGATCAAAATAAACCCAAAGTAAGCAGAAGAAAGGAAGAAATAAATATAAGGTAAACAGTTGGTCAGTCTGAAGATAGTATCTAGAATTTCAGTACTCGTGCAACTTTTTCTGTAAGTTTGAAAGTACGTGAAAGTAAAAAAAAAAAATATTTTAAAGATAGGCTTTTCCATGTTAGTCAAATGGATTGTCCCTTTTTGCACTGTACCGATTTACTGAAAACCTTTCCCCATTTTCATTCACTTCACATTTGCAACTATGACTCTCTCCTACAGGATTTTGTTTCTGTCATCTCCTGGGGCTTTTAATTGTCCTTTTGTTGTTGTTGTTGTTGTCAAAATAATAATATTCCTCCATCATTCTATAATACTTTGTTTTTTCATTCTTGCTGTTTGTTTCATATAGTTGTCTTTTTCTCCTGGAGACATTTCTTTTAGAGCCCTCTGCAGTCTCCTTTTGCTTCAAACTGGACCAAGGTTTTTCTTGTTTGCTCTTGATTGTTAGCATTGCATTGTGGTCTGAAAATGAGGCTTATAAAATTTAGACTTTTTTGAGTCTGTTAAAGTTTTCTCTTAGTTCAACAACGTGATTCCTTTTTTTCCAAAGTCCTATGGGTATGTCAACTACACTTCAATTAAAAGAAAAGTTTCCATTAAAAAAATAAAAAATAAAAGTCCCACAGGCATGTGGGGAAAATATATATTGTTTGGTTTTTAGAAAAATTGCTGTGGGGGTGCCTAGGTGGCTCAGTTGGTTAAGTGTCCAACTCTTGATTTTGGCTCCGGTCATGATCTCATCGTTCATGAGATTGAGCCTCACGTCAGGCTCTGTGCGGTCTGTCAGCTTGGGATTCTCTCTCTCCCTCTGTCTCTGACCCTCCCCCGTGCTCGCTCACTCTCTCTCTCTCTCTCTCTCTCTCTCTGAAAATAAACATTTTTTAAAAATAGAAAAACTGCTCTCTTCTCATTTCTTAAATCAACCTCATACTTATCTAAATCTTTTATATCATTATTGATTTTGTCCTACTTATTCTGTGTTAAAGTCTTTCAATGCAATTGTGTTTTTAATCAAATTCTTGATTCTTAAAGCATTTTACCTTATGGATTTGGCTCATATATTGTTCTGAGCATAATACTATTGGCTTAAAATTTCATTGTATCTGATATTAATATTGCTTGCCCTACTTTCTGATTTGCATTTTCCAAATATATGTTTAATCACTTCTCTATTTTTAATCTTTCTATACAATTTAATTTAGGTGTTCTCCTTGTGAGCAGTACGTTTAATCACAACTCTTTTTTAGCAGGTCAATTCCGCCAATTCGCATTTATTGTAATTACCAATATGTCTGGTCTTGTTTCTAAAACTTTAGTTTTTAATTTTCTATTTAATTAGCTTTTGCATTATCTTTATCTTTTTCTGAATGCTTCATTTTTTTCATTTGCCTTCTTGTGTCATAGATTTGAAATGTGCTTTCTGAGTTATGTTTTTACAGAGCTAATGTATTTTCTCCACCCAGAAATTCCTCCTTAACATTTTCATGATAATTCACATGTACATACATTAGCAACAATTATTTGATTTTATTTATTTCAGTGTCACATTGCTCCTCATATATTTAATCTTCCCCCAACTTGTGTTTTTTCTGATTCATTTTTCACTAAGCTGGAGTGGTTCCTTAAAGTCGTGTTATCTTTTCTAAGCTCTGGCATATCAAAAAATGCCTTTTTTTTCCTTTCTCACATGTGAGAGATAGATGTGAGGATCAAATTCTAAAATCAGAGTCCTTTATTCTTACGATTATGTAAATAAAATTCTACTCTCAGAGCTTCCACTGTTGTGGAACAATCTGAGTCACTTCCTTCTTTAAGTTACCCATTATTTTTTTCTCTTTTTTTTAATGTTATTTTTCTCTAGAAGCTTATAAGATTTTGTTTTTATCCATGAAATTTTTAAGTGTCACCAGGAGCCCCAGGGCTCCTGTTATTGTTGTTAATTCTGTCTGGAGGTCAAGTGTATGCCTCTCCCTCTAAAGAACGCAGATGCACCAAGATGGCATAGCCATCAACTGTAAGCACGGTCAAGTCCAGACACACAGTCAGCATTAGGGAGGTCTAGCACTAGGCAGCCAGTCTGAACCCTGGCACTGAGTTGCAGCAACTGCATTCCTGGAGGTTTGGGGGGGGACACAGCAGAACCCTAATCCCTGACCCAAAGCCCCAGGAGACCAATGGGAAAGGAAACAAGTTGGGAATAGATACATAATGGGTGTAAAATATGGATCCAGTTACTGAAACCAGTGTATAATATAGCAGAGTGATGACCAGGGTGAGCAGGCAATGTCACAGAGCCCTAGCATCAGTAAACAAGGAAGTGCTGTTTCAAGAATGCAAATGTCCTGGGGTGCCTGGGACGCTCAGTCAGTTAAGCATCTGACTTTAGCTCGCAGTTCATGGGTTCGAGCCCCGCGTTGGGCTCTCTGCTGTCAGCATGAAGCCCATTTTAGATCCTCTGTCCCCCTCTCTCTTCTGTCCTTCTCTCTCTCTCTCTCTCTCTCTCCCTCTCTCTCTCTCTTTAAAATAAATAAACATTTTTAAAAAAGGGTCAGTCTCAGAAATAAGAGTAATCTGATTCCATTCCTGCTATTCTTCAAGTTCAGATTTAATTAGTAGGTTTCATTAGAAGGTATTTTCTACGTTTTTCTTCCTTTTTTCCAGAATATAGGTGATTAAAATTCATGTAAGTCAAGATCTCTGCATGCACCTTAGTTTAAGCCTCCTCATCATTTCACCAATAGTAGCTGAAGAAGTGATTTTCCAAAAGCTTATCAGAGGGAAAATTAGCCTCCACCCCAGGAAATTTGTGAGCAAACCAAATAGAACTATTCTCAGCGGGACTATGAGACAATAAAATTCGACCACAGAGATATGCTGAGTCATCCTCAAGAGACTCTAAACTCCCAGGTTCTTAGGCTGCAGGTTGGATACCTTCGCTGCCTTGGAGAGGAAGTGACATAGCCATTTCCACTCTTACTTCATTGGCTAGACTGGGTCACATGTTCCCACTGAGCTGCAAGGGAGAGTGGGAATACAGTTGTTCCTATGAGAGGCGACGTTAACGTGTATACAAAGGCAGTCGTCCCCCCAAGCGAGTGTAGAAAAGACACCCTGACACTGAGGCTGAAGGTCAGACACTGGACTGGTAGTGAATTCACTAAAGTTATGCCCATCAGCAGGATTTCTCTTGGCAACACCAAAGTGTCAGGTTGTGCTTTCCATTAAAACACACACACAGGGGCACCTGGGTGGCTCACTTGGTTAAGCATCCCCACATCGGCTCAGGTCATGATCTCATGGTGTATGAATTCGAGCCCTGAGTAGGGCTCTGCACTGCAGAGCCTGCCTGGGCTTCTCTCTCTCTCTCTGCCCCTCCCCCACTCACTCGTGTGTGTGTGTGTGTGTGTGTGTGTGTGTGTGTGTGTGTGTGTGCTCTCTCTCTCCCTGAAAATAAATAAAACTTACACACACACACACACACACACACACACACACACACCTACTTGACCCCCCTGACACCAGCAGTATACTTTCTCAACAATGGATTGCAAATGTTAGGGGGTTTTTATTTAATTTTTTAATTATTTTTTTAATGTTTATTTTTGAGGAAGAGACAGAGCACAAGCAGGGGAGGGGCAGAGAGGGAGGGAGACACAGAATCCAAAGCAGGCTCCAGGCTCCGAGCTATCAGCACAGAGCCCGACGGGGGGCTCGAACCCACGAACTGCGAGATCAGGACCTGAGCCCAAATCGGACACCCAACCGGCTGAGCCACCCAGGTGCCCTGCAAATGTTAGGTTTTAAGCTTGCACATTGGACCGCCGTTTGCCAAGGCTGACATCTACAACTCTCTTGAGTTTGTGATGTTAGATACGCAGAATAATAGTACTGGAGCCTTAGAAATAATCAAAATGAGTTAAGTGCAGATGTTGTTAAGCACCCTTTAGAATCATTGTCTGAAGTTTGTAGCTCATAGTTTTCCTTTAATTAAACTCTGCTTGCTCTATTCGGGTGTTTAAATTACACAGAATATGATGTTCTGTCAGATGCTCTTAAGGTTAATGTAGAATTTCCCTCACTAATTTCCGTCTTTCATTCAACATTTCTGTTCTGCTAACACAATGAGATGCAGTGAAATGAGGTTCCTTTCTTGGTGCTTTCTTAGCAATGTGAAGAGCACGGTGCATGCAATGCATGAACAGAGAATGAGTTATAAAGAAAGTTACTGCAAAGACATCCAGAGCCCTCATTTCTTATAACCCTTCATGTTTGAGAAATTGAAAGACTTTTCTTGAAAAGGTTCAAGTGCTTCTACAAACCTGAAACCCCTCATCCAAAGCTAGCTCTCATCTCTGAGCAGGAGACAACGTGCACCTAAAATCATCAGACGAGGAGAGAAACTGCAGTTTGGGGCTGAGATAAACAGCAGGCACTCAGCTTGCCTTTGAGGGTCCTTGGTACACTTCTGGGCCCCAAAGACAGTGACTTAGCCAATTGGACAGTGGCTAAGTGGGAAAAGGTGAAGTCCAGACCATACAAAATGAGTAATTAAGGGAGGAGAAGGAAGATCTTATACCCACAAGCACTGAAGAAGCCACAGGCTTCATGCTGAAGTGAGATATTTTGTCGGTGTGTTAAATTTGAGGGCACAAATGAATGAGCTTGAACTTCACGGGAATAGCGATGAGAATTTTTTCTAAGCCTCTCTCTACTAATCAGCTTAACAAGTGTTTTTATAATTTTATCTCTTTTCCATTCCCCCCCCCGTTTCCTTTTTCTTATTTTTTTTTTTAGTTTATTTATCTATTTTGAGGTGGGGAGGGGCAGAGAGAGAGGGAAAGAGAGAGTCCCAAGCAGGCTCCACTCTGTCAGCACAGAGCCCAACGTGGGGCCCGAACCCATGAACCGTGAGATCATGACCGGAGCTGAAATCAAGAGTAGGATGCTTAACCAACTGAGCCACCCAGATGCCTCTCCCCCCTTCTATTTCTTATCACCCCTTCCTCTTCTGTTGCGCTTTCTTGCTGTGACTTTCTGGATTTCCTTCTTTGTGAGTCAGCCTCATTGGTGACCAGAGGCACCAGACATGATTTAGCCTGGTTGGGAGTAATCAGAGTAAAGCCATCACTGAAATTCTTCCCATCTCTGAAATTCTGTATGACCCTTGACACACCTCATTTGGATGACTAAGTACTTTATGGGAAAACATTGAAGAAGTGTTCACTGGGTCTTCTAGAGATGCTCGGTACTCCATGCCCCGACACTGGGCCCTCTTGTGGGTCCATTGTCAAATGGGAATGAAGTGTCCCCGGTCTCTGAGCTGTCACCCTTACTGGAGCAGATGTGCCCATAGATATCCCGATGTAAGAGGCCAAGTGTTCCAAGTCAAGATCACTGAGTTCTCCTATTCCTAGTTCTGACACTATCTCCCTGGAGGTAGCCTTGGACAGTCTCTTCCCTCTGGACCTCAGTTTGCTCATGTGAATTAAGACAGTTGACAAAGAAGGAAAATAAGTGTCAATTACCTTGACAATCGCCACTGATTGGAAGTGTCTGCTTGGGTCGTTGTGTTCAGAAAGGTTAATCTGGTTAAGAGTACTAGATTTATGGGGCACCTGGGCAGCTCAGTCGGTTAAGCGTCCAGCTCTTGATCTCAGCTCAGGTCATGATCTCATGGTCTGTGAGTTTATTAAGTAAATAAAAATAGTTTTAAAAAAGGAGTACTGGAGGGCGCCTGGGTGGCTCAGTCGGTTGAGCGTCTGACTTCAGCTCAGGTCATGATCTCACGGTCTGTGAGTTCAAGCCCCGTGTCGGGCTCTGTGCTGACAGCTCAGAGCCTGGACCCTGCTTCGGACTCTGTGTCTCCCTCTCTCTCTTCCCCTCCCCTGCTCATGCTCTGTCTCCTTCTGTCTCAAAAATCAATAAAAATATTTTTAAAAAAAGGAGTACTGGATTTGGAATCAAAATTTCCGGGACCCACTTACCATTTACCTGCTTAGCATGATACTTCTCTAAGACTCTGTCTCCCCACCCATAGAATGAGAGTAATATTACCTGCCTTACAGAGTACCATAAGGAACGCATTAGGCAATTCATGTAAACTCTCTAGCACGACACCTTGTCGTGTGAGCCCATAATATATATGGCAAATTATCTGCATGGCCTTCAGCTCACTTAGAAGCTCATATCAATATACAGCAGAATATCTGCCATGGACAGAGAACTGGGGAGTGGCGCCCTACCAGTTAACATCCCTAGGCCAAGTACTTTCTAAGGTGCTTTCCAGCTCTCCAGTTAGGTTTCTGTGGATACCGAAACGGCACAGATGGAGGCTTAGCCACCTTAGCAGCATCTGTGATGGAATTTCTGGTAGGCGTAAGTGGTTTGTTGACAACTTTCCTTATTGGCTACTTCAATTCAGTTCAGCCAGCTTTTGGAATTCTTTTAGGTACACGTGTCTTCCCACTCAAGAAACACATAAAACCAGAAGGTTAAAAAACAAAATAAAACAAAACAAACGGGTGATTATGTTGAACTTGTAGATTACCTCTACACCAAACTGATGAATATCAGTTGATTCATTCTTAGCTGATTCTATGTTTTTCCTGTCTAATAAATCCAGTGCAGATATCACTTCCAATCCAAGCCACTCAAACTCTCACTCTTCTGTAGCTTCTGGGAAAATCAGTCATTCCACATTTGTTTGAACGCCTATGTGTCAGGCGTTGTCATATCCGCTAAAGATACAAAATCATGTAAGCCGTGGCTCTTGGAGCTAAAGAGCACAGGATCCGAAAGACCAGTTCTAGTCGAATGCCTCAAGTTCTCCCACCCTGATTCCATACATTGAACAATGAGTCCTTGATTCTTTATGGTCGGTATTCCAGCAGCCACTCATGTCCAGATTCCCTCTCCTTTCTGAGCACACAAACCACTGCATTCCGGCTCTCCCTTGCAGCTAGGAGGGAGCATGTGACTAAGTGTAGCCAATGAAATATGAGTGGGAATGATTACGTGCCACTTCCCTGCAAAGCAGTTAAGATTAGGGGAAAGTCTCTATGCTTTCCCTCTCCCTGACATCGGTGGTCTGGAAGCCCCCCCCCCCCCTTGAAATGGTAGCATCACAAGGTAGACCATGCGCTGATCTGTGAACCTACAGTACCGCACGTCACTGCCTGTTTGTGCAGGACATGTAGAGTGAGCAACTGGAAAGCCTTCTTGTGTTAAACCCCCGGGATTTTTAACATTCCGGCTATAGCGTAGTGCGGGCTGCACTTTCTTTTACTTTAAATAAAGGCTTCCAGGGGTGCCTGGGTGGCTCAGCCAGTTAAGCATTCCACTTCGGCTCAGGTCATGATCTCGCGGTCCGTGAGTTCGAGCCCCTCGTCGGGCTCTGTGCTGACAGCTCAGAGCCTGGAGCCTGCTTCAGATTCGGTGTCTCCCTCTCTCTCTGACCCTCCCCTGTTCATGCTCTGTCTCGCTCTGTCTCAAAAATAAATAAAACATTAAAAAAAAATTTTTTTTAATAAATAAAGGCTTCCAGCCACAGACAGAACATACACTCACCTATGCATATTAACTACCTTCTCTTCTTGGAACCAAATGTTTGAGGTTGAAGATTATTTAAAACGTCACTTGTGCTATATGGGGCACAGGCTAAAACACCAAGAAAATTTCAATCCTGTCACCAAATATGTCTCCGTCCTATGTATATTTTATACACAGCAGTGCTTTTATATAATTGCTTAGCTTATTTGTTAATGCTAGTAAATTGGACGAATTATTTTTAGTATATTTAATACTAAAGTGGGCACATTTTGTGTTGTGATAAATAAATCCAAGTCTTCAAATCCTTTCAAAAGAAAACGCTTTTTTACTGAATTTTCGAGTTGAAGAATAACCTGTGTTGATAATATAGGGCTTGGTTATGAGAAGCTGACTTGAGAGTATAACACAGTATCACAAATCTCTAGATCACAAGCAAATCGAAGGTCATTTTCTCTACAGTATATTGCTGCATGGATTATTATAAACCACTGCAATTGATTTCTCACTATTATTAAAATTTTTAAGTTTATTTATTTTGAGAAAGAGAGAGAGACAGCAGTGGAGAGGCAGAGAGAAAGAGAGAGAATTCCAAGCAGGCTCCACACTGTCAGCACAGAGCCCGATGTGGGGCTCAAACTCATGAACGGGGGTGACATCATGATCTGAGCCCAAAGCAAGAGGCAGATGCCTAACCGACTGAGCTACCCAGGTGCCCCTCCCAGTATTATTAAACTTGTACAACTACTCTTTCATAATTAGAAAATTTCTGAGTACAGGTGGTCCCCAACTTACAATAGTTCAACTTTTAAGTTTATTTTTTGAGAGAAAGAGAGAGTAAGCATGAGTGAGGGAGGGGCAGAGAAAGAGGGAGAGAGAGAGAGGATCCCAAGCAGGCTCAGCACTGTCAGCACAGAGCCCAATGCGGGTCTCAAACTCACGAACCATGAGATCACGACCTGAGCTGAAGTTGGAACCTTAACCGACTGAGCCCCCCAGGGGCCCTGCAATGGTTCGACTTTGGCTAGCAATAGGCAGTCAGATCCTCTCTTGTGATTCTGGGCAGGGGGCAGCCATACGATCACGAGGGTCAACAACTGAAACACTTACAACCCTTCTGTCTCCACACGACCCTTCTGCTTTTCACTTTCAGTAGAGTATTCAATCAATTACATGAAATAGTCAACACTTTATTATCAAATAGGCTTTGTGTTAAATGACTTTGCCCAACCGTAGGCTCATGTAAGTGTTCTGAGCCCATGTAAGGTAGGCTAAGCTAAGCTATGATGTTCAGTGGGTTAGGTGTATTAAATGCATTATTGACTTAATATGTTCGACTTACAATAGGTTTATTGAGATGTAACCCCATTTTAAGTTGAGAAAGATCTGTATTCAAAATATTTGACTCCTCTTTTGCAAAGAAAGAGTCATAAATGTATAAACAACTGGTAAATATTAAAGTTAGAGGTATCCAGCATTTCTATATACTAATAAGTGATGTAATAAGTTTTAAAATACATTTACACGTGCATGTTGATTTTGCATGTATTGATAACTGAAAAAAGACGAAACAAAGGAAGTTCTTTTCCTTTTATTATTATTTGTTTTCAGTATCAGGTGGGGATGTAGCTACAGAAAATCAAACTCCAGGTGAAAATGGAAACATTCACTAAAACACTTGCATATTTGCTTCTCCATACCACTGCATGACTGTTCAGAGACATCTGTGTAATTGGTAACATCCTAAACTTTCATATTCAACTCATGAAACTTACAACCTACTTGTGTATACATGACAGGAAACTAGAAAACAATCCGCAGCCAAGCTCCTACCTTTATTAAAGTCTTATTCCCTCGCATCCAAGTAAATTCTATGCTTAGGGGTCTCTCTATATGAGGAACGTATGAGCTCCTTGAGTTTTGCCCAGTATCTGTCTCTACCCCCAGCACATCCCTGTCTCACCAAAATATCCTCTGCCCTGGACCCAGTAATCTTCACCCCTTCCATGGTCCTATATTAACAGCAGGTGTAATGTCCAAGCTCCTAATCATACTACTCAAGTTCCTCTGGAACCTGGCCCTGGCTACCTCTCCAGACTCAGCTACTCTCCTGTCCCCAACAAAATACCCCATGTGAGGTTTATCAAAGTGTGAGCCACAAAATGACCATATGAGATCCGGCTTGGATGTCAGCACCTCAGGGAAGCCTTCTCCAAATCCCCAAGTAGGATTAGATGCCCCTCTTTGGTGCTCATTCCCTTTACAGCACTCAGCACAGAACAATTGTCTTTCTCTTTGTCTATTTTCTCCATAAAGCCCAGGAGCTCTATGAGAGCAGGAACCCTTGCCTCTTCTCTGTACTTGCCTACTTCCTAGCAGTGATCCTGGGTGTTATAGAATGAGGAGGTAACAAGGAATTGTGCCTTGCTAACCATTTGGTAGCTGCAGGCATAAAACACAGGGCCAATGGTGTGCTGGAACCACATCACATCAGCTTGTGAGAGCCAGCTATGCACAATTCTTCCCAAGTCTTCATATAGTGACATCCATTTGGTGGCTTGAAAGTACCTATGGTAGCTGGAAATGCCACCAAAATTGCTAAATGGTACAAATCATGTTTATTTTTCCTTCTAGTGATCTGATTGTTTCCATTTACATTCACATTGCTGCAAAAACATTTATGTCTACTTTGGTAAAGTGGCAAATGGTGCAAATATACCACAGATTCAAGTTAGATAAGCTCAGATACATCAGGATTTGAAAACCAAAAATAACACTTTTGTAATTTAAAATTTGATGCTTTCCCAGTCACAGCTTCATGACTGGTTTGAGAAGGATTTGTGATTTTCTTCAGTAATGACTGCCTAAGAATCTGAGTAATTGATGACTCTGTGTATAGTAACTATGTCGATTTTGTTAATTTTGTCATCTTAACAACCACATCAGATTAATTGTGCAGAAATTCCATAAATATTAGCATGTATTTTGGGGAGTGGTGGTGTTTATGACAAATGGGAAAACACATTTATTTAGTTCTAACAAAAAAGCAGTGAGTCTTTACCCAACCAGCTATCTCTGAAACATCCTCCAAATAAAAGTTTCAGGCCAATAGGCCTTCTACCAGATAGAAGGGGTTTTTTTCCCCAAGTGTTTATTTCAATTCCAGCTGGTTAACGTACAGTGCAATATTAGGTTCAGATGTAGGACCAGATCAAAGTTTGCACAGATCTTAAAGTACCCATTTCTCCCATTGTGTTATGAAAATATCAGATGGGGACTGCTCTGGGTTTTAATGGGAATGGTTCTCTCCCTACCACTTTCCATGGCTTGTAAATAGACTCAGAAAACGATTCAGGTAAAAAGCATGATTTCAGACTGTGAACTATGTCAGAAACGTCCTAGAGAATCTCAAAAGCTAAACGTTTTCTATGACACAGTTTAGTAGTTCCCCAAAATCACTGTTGCTGGCCACCCTAGATGCATCAGAATCACTTGGGGAGCTGGTTACAAATACATATCCCTGTGCCCCACAACAAGAGGGTCTATGGTGAGCCCTGGGACTCTATATTTTTTACAAGCTCCCCAGATAATTCCAGTCTATTGATTGTAATTTTTGACCCTAAGTCCCCTCTTGAAAACATTTTGTTTTAGTTTACAAGTTTGTCTTCCTTTTACTTTACAACGCACACTCTCAGATTTGAGTAATGGCCATGAAGAGAAGCCAGAATTCATCAGTAACATTAACAAATGGCCAAAAAAGGTTTTTAATACAGAATGCAAAGTATTGCGCTTACACATGAGAAATGAAAGGGAAGTGGGAGCAATTATCTCAATAATTTAGCTTCTCTTCCCTGATGACCCACCCACATAATTGAAGGGCAGGTGGTCTAATCATTGATTTTTCCAGATGATTTTCCAACTCTTCTTTTCGAATATGTACAGCTATTCTTTTTCTTTTTTTAATATTTATTTATTTTGAGAGAGAGTGTACAGCTATTCTTACATTGAAACAACGTGGGCTTCCTGTGACGACTCCTCTGTGCAAATCTTTGCTTATTGCCACAAGACAGAACCACTCCTTAATGATTTCGAAGCCAGTTGCAAATTTGGGATTTATTGGCAGAATGGCAACTTAGTGTGTCAAAAAATACACCATTTCTTTTCTGAACAGTTTTTCCTTATCTCAGTTGAGTTTGCCTTTGCATTCACGTCAAGAATTACATGTAGATTTTAAAAGTATGTGATGGACCACACAGGAGCTATGAGTTAATACTCTACTTTAGAATGTCATTCTCTTAGAACATAAACACTTGTAACAGAAACACAGGGTGTTTTCTTTAGCGCCCATAAGTGCATAACCATTCTCACTTTTGTATTTGGTGGCACGTTTTCTTTGAAAATGATGTTTCTCTGCTCTAAAGCCATAGATTTCTTATGCTACCCTGTTGTTGAATGCCTCCAGATGTCATTATAGCAACATGTGATCTTTGTCTTAATTCATAAAACATTTTAAAAATTCATGCCAACACTTGGAATCCCTAGGAGCACCCTATTTCTGGAAAGAACAATATTAAGATTTAAAATCATGGGTAACAATATTTAAATACAGGAAATAATTTGACTGTGGGTTGTGTTTTTTGGGTTTTGGTTTGGTTTTTTTTCTTTCTTTCTTTTTTTTTTTTTTTTTATCTACATCATTGACTTTATCGCCTTGGTTCTATGGTTCGAATGTCTTGTCCAGAGCCATTCATTTAATTACTTTTTCAAAACATTCATAACACAACATGGCTATAACTATACAGCTTCTGACCTTTACTGGAATTATAATGAAGATCAATTATAGTGTTTGATCTGGCCTTCCTTTCTAAGTGTTACCATTAATTCAAATTAAAATGCTATGTCAACGTGCTTCCTACCATACATGGAAACGAAGACTTCTTTTATTGACAGTAGGGATAATTTGGGATGATAAGGATAAGAGTAGATTATGTTATCTTTATTTTCACAAAAACTCAAGTCAAAGGTTAAAATAATCAGAATATTACAAATATTTTGGAAACTAAAATAAGACATAGGAATTAGACATTAGTCACAAATAAATATACTATGGTAGGGTGGAAAGAGTCTTGTTGCAAAATACAAGAGCCTTGAGTTCTAATCGACGCTAGGCTACTATCAAGCTGTGTGACTTTGGAAAAACTGTTTAATTTCTCTGAGCATCAGCTTTCTTGGTCATTATATAAGGCTATTGAACTGGATCATCCCTTCAGTCTTATGGAACCCTAGTGATTTGGATGGTGGAAAGTAAAATCACTTAAAATTAGTAAACTATAGTGGTTGGAAGTCATTTCAGCATGATAGTTTGAGGCCACAGAGGGTTGGAAACATGAGAGCAAATGTTTTCAAAGATTTTATTCAAGAACAAGCTGGAAATAGTTGTTGATCATGACACTATAGAGTTATCTATAGCCCAGAATTACAGCTAGCAAGGTCCTTAGAATAAGAGCGACATATCTAGAAAGAAGCCCATAAAGTAGAAATAGTGGGAAAAAATACTTTTAAGTTGATTAAAGACAAAAATAGCACTGCGACCCAATTTGGATTCAGTTTACAAAAATAATTGTAATGCGCTTCAATCTAAAGTGGTTGTTCCTTCTGGGCAAAGGCAAAAGTTGAAAAAAATTGACAAAATTTAAAAATAGGTCAAGAACTACCAAATGTATGGTTCCCATCCCAGACTGTGAAAGTGTGAAAAATGAATCGGAATACAGATACAGAAAATGCATATATAATTTGAAGAAGAGACTCAGCTGAGAAACATGAGGTGCAGATTTAGAATCTAGCTCATCTTTGAGATTTAAATACTCATGATGGATTTCCACTAGCTGGAAATAATAGAATGGAGAGTATTTAATAAAAAGAGCCCTTTCAGAAAAATAAGTACTTAAGCAGTGCTACAGAATGACTTCAGTTCAGCACAAACACATATAAATTTCACCAGTTTGCTTCCCTTCATAGACGAATCATCTTTTTGTTGGGTGGGAGGGGTCAAGGAGGGAGTAACATAATTCAGTCAAAAAGTCACTGGCCAAGTTTAAGACCTACATAGATCCTTTCAATTATAAAATATCCCCTTATTTCAGGCAGTGTGAAATTGTGAATCTCAGAAATACGGTGATTGGTCTACTTTTCCTCTCTCCCTCTTCCCCAACTCATTTATTCTATTCAATACCTCCATCCTTTTGTAATTATTTCTGGTGAGAGAGGGGTCACCACTGACCCCTTGGGTCTAATCAATCCCCAACCAATCTTTGTCTAAATAGCATTTATCTTTGAACCACATCCTTAAACCTTTAAATTATTTTCATAGCCCTTTTTAGCTTCCCTCTTTCATACTGTATAGCAGGTTAGGATTGACAACCTGGCTCTGCCACTAAGTAGCTTGATGACCCTGGGAAATCATTCTCCTATGGTCCTCAATTCCCTCATCTATAAAATAAACGTCCATAAGGTCCCATTTTGGTCCATAGTTTGATGGATTATATTTGTACCATCTTATATGGATATCACTTGTATGCTTTGTTCACCATCTTTATACTTCTGCAGTCCTTTTGGGGATTCAGTATGCATTTATTCATGGGCAGCATCCCAAGAGAAGCAGACACTTTCGTGTGAACTCAGAAATTAACACAATCCGGTTATTCAAATCACACATTTAACCATTTGCTCATTCAACAAACATTTACTAAGACCCTACTAAGTGCCACTAGGGTGGAGAACTCCAAATACAGTGAAAGAACAAACAAGAAAACGTAAAATTAGAATACAGTGTGATAAGGGCTGTGACAGGGACACAGGTCCTAAAGAACAGAAAAGGAGCAAAACTTGAGAGGTTTTCTAATTATATAAAATTCAGGAGAGGTTTTTGAAATATACCACTAGTTTATCAATTTCTGTTTTGAAAATTTATAGCCAAAATGGAGAAGAGGTAGCTTTTATTTTACAGGCATTTAAATGGGAATACATCTAAAGTAAGGCTAATGTGAATATTCAGCAGGCTCACTGGAGTCAATATCATGTTTCTTTGAAAGTATCAACCATAAACAAACAGGAACGTACTAACCAGAAGCAATGACAAGAAGAGAGAAAAAAGAATATGTCTGCACTATCCCGGAACCACACTGAATATGCACTTTGAAAGGTGCACTAAGGATACATTCATTAAAACCACAAAGAGAACCATACGTTTGCTGGATTTGAGTACCTTGTCTTTTTGTATGATTAATTATTCCTGTCAACTTCAAATCTGAAAATATGGAGGGAAAACATAGGGTGCCTCTAGAGAAGGACTGGGGGAAATTCCTGTAGACCTTCCCCCAACCTCATTTTGAATAAAATAACCACATTTCTCTGTTAAGTTTGTTAGCTCAGGAAAGAAAGGAGTGTGAACCGAACATTTCAATAATGTCTACAGAAGTAGAACACTGAGACAATTATCTAATAGGATCTAGGGATGGAGACTTCTAGAAAAGCAGAAGGAAATTGGCCTGTGTCACCTCTGTAAGTTGTCTACGGTGATTACGTTGCTTCATCAAACTTTCACCTCCCCATTTTACTTTCTAGTTGATTCCACAGTCCAAAAATACACCCCCTGCTGAGTCCTCATGGGAAAAGTCAGTATTAAACTGATATGCAGTATTAAATATGCAGTATTAAAACAATCATCCAGATAATTCCAGACTATAGATCCCATCTGGGACATCTTTGAAGAAAAGGTACTTGTTCCCTTTATTTTTGTGAAAGTATAGTTTTGGGATGTGGCAGATGCCTCTGATTCTCCATGTGACGTGCTCAGAACACGTCTGATTTCACCTACAGCTGCGGTGGACACTTTTGTGTGAACTCAGAGTCATCTCATGTGGCAGCATCCTACCTCAAGAGCTTGCCATGCTGTCTTTCTGCTGTTTTCCCAGGGCTTTCCCCAGTGGCAAGGGGATAAGAATATTCCTTCCACATACGAAAAGATGTGAGATTATGATTCCCAAGAACCATCCTTAACCAATGAGAGACAAAGCCCAGTGGGTACATTGTCCTACCTGTGTCAAGTGGACAATTCTGACAGGAATTCTGTACACTTTTCAGGAGATCCCAACCTAGTTGGGACCCTACTGCCTACTGTGGTGGTCTCAATCACATATTGGTTTTGCCTCCTAACCTGACCTCCTCTCTCTGCTCCCTTACTCCTGCTCTTGGAATTAACTCCCAGGTAAACCACTTGTACTTGGAGCCCTGTCTTTAGCTCTACATTCAGGAGAACCTAAAATAAGATAGTATGGTAGAGAAATTGTCCTGTGTTCATCACAGTTTCCCCTTCCTGGGTTTGAATGAAAACACCATTCACCGTCCTTCCTAAAGTACTGCTAAGGTCCCTATGACACAATTCTGAACACTGGAATGTCAACAGAAGTGACTTAATCTGTTAAAAACAACATCCTCTGCAGTATTGCGACCCGCTTTTCCCCTTTCTTGGAAACCTGAGGCTTACGTGTTCCAAATAGCATAGTCACAAAATGGAGGACAGCCATCTGAGCTGAATAGGCCTTTGTCTGAATGAGAAATAAATGTTTGTTATGATAAATTACAGATATTCCATGTTAATTTGTTACTGAACATATTATTTCCTATTCCAATATACTTGGTTAATTGCAACATATCCTATACCGTATCTTAGATGGCAAAAAAAAAAAAAAAAAAAATCTGCATATTTAAAGTTTAGAACCAGGCACCGAAGGTACTCAAACCATGTTAGTTTAGTTGAAAGTATGAATAGAGTAACGAATGAAACCCACCCTGTGTCTATCTATATATACAGCTTCATTTTATATACATACACTTGTATTATTATATATATAGCATAGTGTGTATATATATATATAGTATCTATGTAAATGTACATATATTATGTATATATATACATATTATATCATGTATAATATGTATATTATGTATGTATATTGTGTGTATATATATATATATATACACATAATATAATATGTATATATATATATACACGCACAATATTATCATTATGTTGCTAGCAACCTACAAGCAGGGGTAAAGTCTCAAAAATTTTATCCTTAACACACAGAATGATGTCAATAGTTTCTTAAGGACTGATGAATATTTCGGCATTCAAACACCCTTCTAAAGAGAACTACATTATTGCTTTAGAAAATAAAAAGCTGTCAGTTCAAATAAATATATATTTTAGGAAACCAAATACATTTGAGGTATTTTGAGGGTATGGTATTAGCCAGTTTGAAACAACAACTAGTCAATTCTGTTAAACAACCTGAAGGGTTTCTGTTTGTTTTATTTTGTCTTAACAAAATATCCCAGTTTGATTTAATCAACCAGTTATTTTTTTTTTTTTTGGTGCTGTCCAGAGAGAGTAAAATGGAATTTTGCTAGATTTATAGTTCTTTTTAATTTTTTTCCAATACTTCTGAAGTTTTGTCTTGCTTGTAATCAATGCACTATGAAGAATTTTTCAATAAGTCACTCAAATCTTAATTATTGAATCTTCAGATAACTTAAAGAATTGTGGACTTAACTCCCCTTTTGTGCTATCTATGCAGAAGAGCTTTGGCAAACCTATTCAAAATGTTAATGAAAAATGGTGAAGGATAGTAAACTGCTTAGAGAAACAAATGCTTCCAAGGACATTAGCAAAATCAACTTGAATACAAACAATGAGTCGGTTACAAATTATCCTTATCTATTAATTAAAATAAAGCTCATTAAATGTTCTGTTAGACTATGCTTTAGTGATATTATTGAAATTAGTTTAGGGCAATAAAATCTATATAGATAAAGTGAATTCTAAATACTGAAGACATTTCACCAATTCAGACTAGCCATCTCTCTAATGAGTCTGACTCAACAGGGCTTTGCAATGTCTGAAGAAAGGTAATTTGGAGGAACTAATGTGGTCTTTATTGATTTTTCACACTGCCAAGTTTTTATCTTCAGAATACTTGGGCCTTATCTGTATAGATATGTGTGTACATTTACCTTCGGGGAAATACTCAGAAGTTTCTACTTAGCCTAATCCCAATTTAGTCTCCACATCCTTTGGTTCACGGGACCATTTTTATTAGTGAGTAGTAACTGATGTGAATGAAAGTTTCCATTGTCTTCAGATCACTTGCAAATATATGTGTCTCTCCTAGTCAGATAAAAGAGACAAGCAATGTGTCCTGGACGGAGTATTTAGTTATTCGAAAATAAGGTAGACCCTGTTGCACTTTAGGGAACTCTTTCTCTACAGGGGCTCTTCCATTGTGAAGGGTACGGTCCTGTCCGTATTTGCACATGCGTTCACATGAAAAGCATTATTAGAGACCAACGATATGGGCTTGTTTTGAACCTTGCCTGCACGTCACATCAGTATAATCTGTGGATGGTAGAAGTCTTACTGCCAACATCTGCTATTCAGTTTGATCTCGGGAGTTTTCTGGCACATTGAACATGACATTTATTTAAGTGTTAGATTTGTATTATGCTTTTCTGACCGAAAGCTCAAAGAACCAAGTGCAGTGGCATGATTTGACACTAGACATCTGGTCTCAGTATAATCATGATGACACGTTCCAGGCAGCTATCAAATTGGAATTCCTGACTTTGCGGCTAAGGGCGCTTACGCTGAAAAATCTAAGAATCTTTGTGTTTGTTTGTTTGTTTTTTTTTTAATTTTTGAGAGAGAGACTGAGACAGAGTACGAGCAGGGGAGAGGCAGAGAGAGAGAGGGAGACACAGAACCCGTAGCGGGCTCCAGGCTCCGGGGCTCAAACTCACTAACCGTGAGATCATGACCTGAGCCAAAGTCAAATGCTTAACCAACTGAGCCACCCATGTGCCCCTGAAAAGTCTAAGAATCTTAAAGGGGTTCAGCTTCATAAATTAATCAACATAATACAACTTGACAAAAGGCAAACATTAAAAAGGCTCGAATTCTGTGTTTCGTTACCACTTGGCTTAGCTTCTTTGTTGTTAAGCATTTTGCTCAGGTAAGAATATCTGGAAAGGGCTTACTCTCCAAAGGAAAGCAATCTTGTGTAGACTCTGGCAAAAACAAGCCAGAAGTAAAATGAATTCTATGCTGGGGCATATAAATTTACCGTAAGTCATGCAAATGAGGAGGTGATGCACCTGTGAGGTGATGAGGAACCTATAATAGAATCTTCTTAGAGGACAGCAAGACAGTGAAGATTAGGAACGGGATGGATTACATAATGGAATTTCTGATTACACTTGAATAAATGCGCTGCAGAATTTTCAGCTACTGTATAGTTATGAAGTATTAGACTGTATAGCATGCGGTCTCACTCGTCGTCATTTAGGACAGAAAGTGCTCTACAAAATAATAAGCCAAAATCTACCAGTATAACTATAGTTTAAAGGACACTTTTGTGAGAGATGCTTTAAAAAGTTATCAAAAAGGCATGCTGGTTCAGGAAGGACAAAGTCATAGAGTAAAATTCTGTAACAAATGTGCGTTTGTGGAAGGATTCCAGAATATCAACTGATTCAGGAACCATACATCTCTTAAAACCGAAGACTTCAAAAATGCAAGAATAAAAATACGTTCACCAGGACCATTCTGAAATGATAAGTAGGTAAAGGGGGGGAAGATAATGGCGTGACCATCACTGGACTTTACTTGGGTCATCTAGCATTTTCTGCAGGGTTCATCTCTGTTTGCTGTATTTCTCTTACCCAGATATCACCAAACATTATTAGTTTTAACTACCCTCCTTATCAAGATCTGTGTTACAAGTAAGGAGAAACCAGTATGAAGTCATACCAAGGCGTATTTGCATCTTGACATTTGACATTGGCCAAGCTACTTAATCTCCCTGAAACTGGTGTGCTCATCAGAATGATGAGATGATAGAATGGTGGTGATAGCCCCTCCATCAATAGGTTGGTGTGAGAATTACGTGAGATAATCCGTGTCAAGGGTGTGGCAGTTTCCGGCACTCTCCACCTTGTTTTTCATACCATTTCATGTTAACGGGGCGTGTACCTGAAAGGAAGTCTCTGCTTGTGTGTATCTCCATCCACATAACTGCGTGTTTCATTCCTACAGTGAGTGCCCGTGAGACGAAGGTCACCACCTTTGACACAGCACGTGTGGCCTTCCACAGCAGTTTGCCAATTTTGTTAAGGGTGCAGACTCTGAGGCCTGAATGCCAGGGTTCCAACCTGTGACTGGCTAGCTGTGGGGCCTGTATAAGGTGATCAGTCTTGCTCCGTCTCAGTCTCTTCATTTGTACTGTAGGGATGAGCATTCCCCTCCCCCCCATCACTGGGCTCTCATGAGGATTAAGTTCAATTTTGTACATAAAGCTCTTAACACCTTCACCACACAGTTAGTGCCCCGTGCATGGCACCATGTTGTTGTTACCACTATCATCGGTTTTATTATGACCGGATACTTATTATGTGCAATACCAGAATAGGCGGGTGTATAAAGGGAGCGAGGAGGGCCCTCGCGGTCGACACGTTTAGAGAATTCATTCAACATTTATTTTTTTGGTCACGTACATCTGCATTGGATGCTGTTGTAGGCGCTGGGGATCTGGTAGAAGGCAAAAAAGACAAAATCCCTGCCTTCAAAATGCTGGCATCGACCAACTGAGGAATATCTTCACTATGCATCACTTTGGTAGGGGAGTCCTGAGAACAGTTGAGAATTAAAATGCAGGGCGCCTGGCTGGCTCAGTCAGTGGAGCATCTGACTTCGGCTCAGGTCATGATCTCACGGTGCGTGGGCTGGAGCCCCACATCGGGTGAGCACGAGCCCTGCTTCTCCCTCTCTCTCCTCCCTCCCCCCCCCCCACCCTGCCCCTCGTGGGATTCTGCCCCTCGCTCACTTGCACCCTCTCTCTCTCAAAATAGACAAATAAATAAAATGCAGGGCAATGATAAGTGAGAGCACAGGGAAGGGGTAAACGAAGAGAAGGGGCACTTGACCCGGTTTTGTGCAAGGAAAAGTGAGGCAAGCTTCCTGGTGGTCGTAAAGTCTATTGATTGAACAAGCTCTTACATAATGCCTGCTGTGTGCCAGGGGAATTGTTCTAAGCGCTTTACAAATGAGCTATTACTGTTTTAATTTCATTTAATTCATTTACTTTTCCTAATAACACTGTGACGCGGGGAAACTGGAGCACCCCTGGGTTAAGTAACTTGCTCAAAGTCGAGAAACTAGAAGGTGGTTCCATAGTTCGCACTCCTAACCGCAGTGTGCTATGCTGTTTCTCCCCCTCGCTAGGTTTTTAGAAGGTGTGTGTTGGGGTGAGCTGGGGTGCAAAGGAATCAAGCGTAGGAGGAGCACTCAGTAGCCCACGGGAGCCTGGGAGACGTTTGACGTCAGTGGAGTAATGGAAAGGAATCCGAAGGAAGATCAGAAAAAGGCAAGGGAGAGTGATTATGAAGATTCTAGAAAGCCACGAGGGGGATTTTGTAATTTTGTATAACACGTATAGTTAGCAGTATATGACGATACGTTATAGTGCCCTGTTTTTATGACGCAAGTATATTTTACAGCTTCTAATAGAGATCAAGGGACATGATTATTAGTTAATTTATTTGCGGTTTTCATGGTGATTATTTGTACTTAAGTTATCTCTGTTGTAAGTAACCGTGCATAAGGTTCTTGTTAGGAAAGCCTAGCATTCTAAGATAGTGTTGTCAAAGTTCATAAATAACAGAAGTAAAATGAATGAATCACTGAAGTAGTAATTAGTAAAAGTTTATTGTGCACACACCAAAAAGACAAGACCATTTGCCGACCAGGACTCAAACCAAAACATGGAAGGAGGCCCAGGAGTGCATTGTTATGAAGCAGCTTGTACAGTGAGAAGGCAGGGACTGATGATTCTTCACAGCGACTGCTTCTAATATTAGAATTTTATTTTTTTTTTTTTTTGAGAGAGAGACAACACACGAGTAGGGGAGGGGCAGAGAGAGAGGGAGAGAGAGAGAATCCCAAGCAGGCTCTACACTGGGAGCACAGAGCCTGATGTGGGGCTCGAACCCACAAATAGTAAGATCATGACCTGAGCCGAGGTTACGAGCCGGACGCTTAACCAACTGAGCCACCCAGGTACCCCTAATATTAGAATTTTCTTAAATGATAGGGAACTGGTCAGTGGTTATCTCACATTAACCTTGGGAAAGTTTAAGTTTGGCTTATGATTTCCAGAGGCATAGGCAAGGAATGACCCAAGACAACTCAGTCTTACAAAATAAGCTAAATTAAGTTTTGCTTGTAGGAGCAAACTGGTTTTGTCAGCTTAGGGAATTTTCAAGGCTGGACTCTGTTTTTTTATTTTAACAATGGGATTGCCAAAGGGTAACCCAAATGATCAACACAGAGCTAGCTTCTATGTTCAGGAAAAAACCTAACTCTGGTTTTTCTTTTTCCCCATGAGCGATTTTATATTTCCTCCGTATATACCCACAGCCCAGAGTAGACTCTTACTAAATACTCTAGCCCAGAGTAGACTCTTACTAAACACTCTTTGAATGACTGGAATTTCTACTTCATAGAAGGATCTGGCTGGGGACGCGTACTTAGAACACTCAATAAAGTCTACAAATAAGATTTGTAACTAATGGACATTTAATAGATACTTAATAAAATACAAGCTGCTTTTGTTATAAAAGAAAGAGATGATCATGGAAAAAGAATCAAGTTGCCTTAAGACGTATAAAAGAGAATAGTCTACTTCCTTCCCCCCCCCACCAAAAATGCTAATCCTAGTACCAGAAATAACCGCTAAGTTTTTTGTGTGTAATTTGTCCAGAAATAATGTATAGAGATATAAAGTTGCACTTATCTATAAAATAGGATCATACCAACCCATACTCTAACGCAACTTGTCTTTTTCACTCCACAATATATGTTAGGTATCTTTCTTATACATTTCCCTGAATATTGTTGTTCTTTTCCCTTCTAACATGGATGCCGCAACAGACATAGTTCTGTATCTGTAGTTGATCACGTGTGCAAATTTATCTGTATAGCAAATGCCTAAAAGGCAAATCACTAAGTCAAAAGTGACATGCGCTTAAATTTTAAGAATTCCAATTTGTCCTTCAAAATACTTTTCCCCAATTGACAGTTCTATTAACACTGTGTGAATGCTTGCTTCTTCTCACCCTTTCCAGTTGTGTCCTCTCAAAACCATGTTCTATCTTGTCCAATCTGCGAGTTTAAAAGTATTTTGTCATTTTGTATTGCCTAAATTATCGGCGAGCACGTGCATTTTTTAATATTCGTTCAATTCTTTTTAATATGATCTGTCTCACTCTCTCCTTTTGCCTACTATTATCAGGTTGCTTTTCCTTATTTATTCATGTATATGAGATATTTCAATATTAAGAAAATTCGTGTCTTATCTGGCCTGGATGTGAGAAACCTTTCTTTCCAAATATGTCACTTTTATTTAGACTGTTACAATATCTTTGTCATGCAGACATTTTTAAGACTTATATAGTCAACTCACCATTCTTTTCTTTTTTCCACTTATGTTTTTTGTGTGTGCATGTGTTGGAAAGGTCTTCTCTCCAAGTGTATATTTACATTTTCCCGTGTTTCCATCTGGTCTGTTTGTGCTTTTTTCCATTCAAGTATTTGATCTGTGAGCTATACGCTTCAGAGTAAGGAGGGAAGTAGGAAACAGGATTGACAGCTACCTCTAGAGACAGCTAGCCAGCTGCCCCGGTATCATTTCGGTGTTTTTCAGATATCGAGATATAATTCACGTATAACGTTTGTAAGTTTAAGGGTACGATGTGATGATTCGATGCACATATATATTGTGAAGTGATTGCCGCAATACGGTTGAGCTAACACATCCTTCGTCTCATATAATGACCATTTGTGTGTGTGTGTGGTGGTGGTGAGCACATTTAAGAGTTTCTCCGAGCCACTTTCAAGTGCACGATACAGTATTGTTAACTAGAGTCACCATGCTGTGTATCACGTCCCCAGAATGGATTCCTCTTATAACTGGAAGTGTGTACCCTTTGACCAACGTCTCATTTCCCTCACCCCCTAGCACCTGACAACTACCAATCTACTGTTTCTATGAGTGGAGTTTTCCTTTTTCTTTTTCTTTCGTTTTTCTCTTTAGATTCCACGTGTAAGCGAGATCACACAATATTTGTCTCTCTGTTTCTAGCTTATTTCACTTAGCATCATGTCTTCCGGGTCCATCCGCGTTGTCGCAGATGGCAGGCTTTCGTTCTCTTTTACCGCGGAATAATATTTCATTGTATATACATTGAATTTTCCCACTCTTAAAGATGCTACTTTACCGCAAACTACATGCCACAAGTGTTTGGATCTAGCTGGACTCTCTGTTCTGTTCATCAGTCAGCTCATGTCCCAGAGTCAGTTTTGATGATTGTTGATTTATGCAATGTTGTAGTATAGAATCAGCCTAAGTCCCCTTCCTTGCTCTTCTTTTTCAGAAGATTCCTGTTCTCGTATTTTCTTATCCAGATGAACTTTAGAATCATTTTTAAGGGGCGCCTGGGTGGCTCAGTCAGTTAAGCGTCTGACTCTTGATTTCAGCTCAGGTCATGATCTCACAGTTTGTTAGTTCAAGCCCCGCATAGTTGGGCTCTGTGCTGACAGCTCAGAGCCTGGAGCCCACTTTGGAATCTGTGTCTCCCTTTCTCTCTGCTCCTCCCCTACTCACGCTCTTTCTCTCTCTCCTTCAAAAATAAATAAACATTCAAACAAAATTTAGAATCATTTTTCAGGTTGTATCTACAATGATGTTAGGGCTGGTTAGAATTGCCTATAATATATTGATCAATTTAAACAGAATCAATAATTTTGAATATTGAAGCTCATTACCCAACAATTTGATGTATGTTTCCACTTGCTTAACGCTACTTTTGGGGCGCCTGGGGGGCTCAGTCAGTTGAGCATCCGACTTTGGCTCAGGTCACGATCTCACGGTTTGTGGGTTCAGGCCCCACATCGGGCTCTCTCCTGTCAGTGCAGAGCCCGCTTTGGATCCTCTGTCTCCCTCTCTCTCTGCCCCTCCCCTGCTCTCGCATATGCTCTCTCTCTCATTAAAAATAATAATAATGCTGCTTTTAAGAACCTCGGTAAATGTTTATAGCTTTTAGTTGATAAGTACTGTGCATTTCTTATGATATTTATGTCTAGGTCTTTTTAAATTTTATTTTCAATAAAAACGCATATATTTCAGGTGTGCAACACTGATGAATTAATACATATATATACACACCCAGTGAAATGATTGCTACAACCAAGCTAATTAACATACCATCTCCTCACATAGCTACCATTGTTTTGTGTATGAGAGCACCTGAAATCTACTCTTTCAGCAAATGTCCAGTACTTAATACAATATTATTAACTGTAGTCACCATGCTGCACATTAGATCTCTAGACTGATTCATCCTACATAACTGCAACCTTCGTACCCTGTGACCAATATCTCCCCAGTTTCCCCCACCTCCCCACCCCTGGTAACACTGTTCTACCTCTGCTTCTATTTATTTGACTTTTTCAGATTCTACATATTAGTGAGATCATACAGTTGTGTGTCTGTGTGTCTGTGTGTGTGTGTGTGTGTGTGTGTGTGTGGCATATTTCACTTAGCATGATACCGTGCAGGTTCATGTAGATTGCTGCAAATGTTAGGATCTCTTTCTTCTTTAAGGCTGAATCATATGCCTAGATGTCTTAAATCATATAGCTATTGACGACTGAGGTTTTTCTTCCATTTTATTTCATACCTGGTTAGCTTGTATATATAGAAAAGCCACTGATTAATTTTATTGATTTTGTGATCAGAACCTCACGGAATTCTCCTATTGTTTCTAATAGGGTTTCAATTTATCCTCTTGGCTTTTCCAAATGAAAAACCATGCAGATGTGGATACTTTTGTCACTTCTTTTCATTTCTTTCATTTGACTAGTTGCATTAGCTAGTGCATCTAGAAAGGTATGTGGCCATGGTAGTCTTAGCTTTGCCTTGTTCCTCATCAGGCAGTTTTTCTGTCCATTTTATTCATTTTAATACCGTTTTGGTGCTCTGGAAGGATTGCTTATACTATTTATAAGGTTATAAAATTCCAGATTTCACTCACCTTGCTGTTGTTTTTCTCCTTTTGGTAATATTGAAGGTGTATATTCTTTGTTTTTGTACTTGTATTTAACTTTCTAAATGTAAGTAATATGAAACATCTATTCGCTGACTTACCAAGTTAAATGATATATGTTGGTGTCTCTTCATGGATGAGGAAGATACTCTTTTCTTAATTGAAAAAAAATTTAATGTTTATTTGTGGGGGTTTTCTTTGAGAGAGAGAAAGATACAGAGCACGAGTGGGGCAGGGTTAGAGAGAGAGAGAGGGAGACACAGAATCCGAAGCAGGCTCCAGGCTCTGAGCTGTCAGCACAGAGCCCGACGTGGGGCTCAAACTGACAAACTGCAAGATCATGACCTGAGCTGATGAGCCACCCAGTTGCCCCTTTCATTTTTTTTAATGTTTATTTATATTTGAGAGAGACAGAGACAGAGCGTGAACTGGGGAGGTGCAGAGAGAGACAGAGACAGAATCTGAAGCAGGCTTCAGGCTCTGAGCTGTCAGCAGAGAGCCCGATGCGGGGCTCAAACTCACAAACGGTGAGAGCATGACCTGAGCCGAAGTCGGACGCTTAACCGACTGAGCCACCCAGGTGCCCCATAAAGAAGGTATTCTTTTTTTTTTTTAACGTTTATTTATTTTTTTTTTTAATTTTTTTTTCAACATTTATTTATTTTTGGGACAGAGAGACAGAGCATGAACGGGGGAGGGGCAGAGAGAGAGGGAGACACAGAATCGGAAACAGGCTCCAGGCTCTGAGCCATCAGTCCAGAGCCCGACGCGGGGCTCGAACTCACAGACCGTGAGATCGTGACCTGGCTGAAGTCGGACGCTTAACCGACTGCGCCACCCAGGCGCCCCTAACGTTTATTTATTTTTGAGACAGAGAGAGACAGAGCATGAACGGGGGAGGGTCAGAGAGAGAGGGAGACACAGAATCTGAAACAGGCTCCAGGCTCTGAGCCATCAGCATGGAGCCCGACGTGGGGCTCGAACTCACGGACCGCGAGATCGTGACCTGAGCCGAAGTTGGGCGCTCAACCGACTGAGCCACCCAGGCGCCCCAAAGAAGGTATTCTTAAACTTCCTCCCATTCTCCTCCTCCCTTACACATCCACATTTTTGGCAGCCCTATTACAATTTTTACATTGTCAGGGTTTATGTCATTTGTCTTATGTTCTATAATTATATTCCTATCAATTTTGCATGTTAAATTCCAAATATCAGTGGAATCAATTCTTGGTCCCAGCTCTTTCATACCATGGCTTCTCTGGTTTTTTGTTTGTTTGTTTGTTTGTTTTGGTTCTTCATTTTGCTTTGCTCTTTGGGTTGACTGGTTTTTGTGTTCAAGTACATTTTTGCAAAAGGGATTCATGAGCGCTCCTGTTCTGGCAGAAACTCTACATATGTTGTGGTTTGAGACTGTGATCATTTCTTAATTTCATGAAAGATGGAGGTTTCTCTTCTGTCTCTTGTTCTTTTTACCATCTTGGGGAGGATTTTACTGACGGAAATAGAGTGGAAATGTTACTAATCTGTCATCCTGTAGCAAAAGTCTCCTGAATTACTGCTTCTTAATTAACTGTTTCCTCCATAAAGTGATAAGTTCAAGAATTTTGGACTCCTAGATCTGCCGTGTTCTAACCATGGAGATTGGGGATATCACTTAATCTGTCTGAACTTCAGTTTCCTGATCTGCAATGTAGGGATTATAAAAGAGTGACCACATTTTGTTTTACTGGAAAGGTTCCATGTTATGCCTGTTGTCTGAGCTTAATTATTGATAGCTGTCATTTTATTCTCCAAAGTGTTCTGAGCAGTATGGAAAATAAAATGAATGGGCATTCGAATTATCATGGTGCCTACCTCACAGTGCTGCTGTGATGATTAAATGAAACACCACTTAGTGATGAACATAGCGCCTGGCACATCATTCATTCAATAAATGCTAGTCTCTCTATTTTATCGGGATTCGTCCCCCAACCAAACTCTATATTTGGAAAGAAATGTACAGTATCGCTCCAGGAGGAGCACTCTTCAATCTAGCTGCCAAGCAGTAGAAATGTCCTGACTCTTGTCAGCTTGGAGAGTTCCCATCATGGTATGCTCTGAGCCCTACCTCTGTGGCTGATTCAGGTTCCCAGGACCAAGCCAGCTGCAGAAGGAATCCAACGAAATTCTCTCTAGTAACCATCATGGTCTTTTTATATACCTTTCCACAGAGTAGAGGGAATACGGATTGTGCAAATTCTGCTTTTGTGCAGAAGTGAAAAGTATATGTTGGTTTCAAAATCTGAGTACACCGCAAGAGTTCAGGAAAGTTCAATGAGGGCATGAAGTAGAAATGTATGGACATTTACCTTTCCCTAGATAAACAGTGAAATGTAAGTCATCTGAATAATAAGAAACTACTTGAAACTATTTATCACTCCAATTTGTGGATATACGACTGAGAAGGCATTAGAGGTGGCAGGAGTTGGTCAAGCATCAAGGACCTCACTTCTATTTATTATGCTCATTTATCTATGTAAACCTCCTGGTGGAAATGGAAATGATTTTCCCGAAGAGCTGTGATGACTTTACTATTGTTACATAATTTGCATATCCTTTTGAATATGTTAGCATAAGGGAAGGGCTGAGTTATATGGTACATTTGCCTCAAGGCAGAATATTGCTCATTAGCTAGTAGATAGGAAGAAAACTGATGGGCAAATCTAGAAATAGACAAAAGACTTCTCTATCCTTTCTTGCTTCTAGATTTTCAAAACGTATGATTTTATTTATTTTAAAGATATCCAAATAATATCATTAAAACTAAATACAGGTGTCTACACTTATGCATATGTAAGGAAAATGAACGTAAACAATTTGCATACGAGTGCTCACTACATAACTGCTTTCTGGCTTGCTCGTATTTACCATTTCCGCATATGTTTATCTCTGCTTCCCTTATTTCATGAATACCTAAATAGAGTTAAGAAGCTCACCGATGGACAAAATATTGAAAGAACTTTTGCTCTCAACTATCTCTTTTCCCCCAATTATGTAGACTGTCTCTAAAAAGCTCATGTGATTCCATTTAATAAAATGCCAATATGGTCCATAAAAATTAAATTCCTCCAAATGTGCTTTGAGATGATTACTAAAAAGAATCTACATGGAATCACTTTGGTGGGTTTGCTTGAACTATTTCAGATAGAGCTATGTATTAAGATCAATACGATAAGATATCCCATGGGTATATTGATTGTGGATAGCAAAATATATAACCATGTCACCCATCCCTTAAGTTACAGGCTAATTTTCATGTATTTTAAAGGATATTCTAAAAGTAGAGTAATTAAAATTAGTGACATTGGCTTAAGAATCAACAACACAATAATAGAAGAAATAAGCCTTCTTCCAAGAAGCCATTGTGTAATAAGAATTTAGCATGTAATGAAAGAAGCCTTAGAAGCCAATTTGGACATGATGGGACATTTATTAAATCGTGATGAATTAAATTATTATCTATTTCTGTAAGGTATTGTGCAAACATTAAAATTTTTATTTTTGAAGAACATTTAGTAACATAAAAAGTTATGTCTGGGGGCGCCTGGGTGGCTCAGTCAGTTAAGCATCCGACTTCGGCTCAGGTCATGATCTCGCGGTCTGTGAGTTCGAGCCCCGCGTCGGGCTCTGTGCTTACAGCTCAGAGCCTGGAGCCTGTTTCAGATTCTGTGTCTCCCTCTCTCTGACCCTCCCCTGTTCATGCTCTGTCTCTGTCTCAAAAATAAATAAACATTAAAAAAATTTAAAAAAAAAGTTATGTCTGTGATGGATAGGCTCTAGGGTAGCCCCCCATCTCTGATTCCTTTTTCCTGGTGTTAACACTTTTGTATCCCCTTGAGTGTGGGAAGCACCTATGACTTTCATCTATCCAATAAATAAGGCATAGGTGATGGGATATCACTTATTTGGTAATGTTACAGTTTGTAGCATCAGTCTTGCTTGGAGACTCTCTCTTCCCGGTTTTGAAGAAGCAATCTGGCATATTTTGAGATTTCCCTATGGAGAGAGCCACATGGCCAGGAAGTGGAAGGGGTCACCAGCAGGTGGCCAGTCTAGCAGCCTGCAAGAAAGCGACTGCCACCAACAACCACTTGCACTGGAAAGGCACATTCTTCCCCAGACGAGCCTCAGATGAAACCACACACCGGCTGCCGTCTTGATTGCAACTTTGTGAAACTCTGAAAGAGATGATCCGCTTAAGCTATGACCAAACTCCTGATCCACAGAAACTGTGCGATAACGATGTGTGGTTTTAAGTTAACCATGAACTTTGTGGTGATATTGTCATTTGGCAATAGCTAACTAATACACTATCAAAGTACTAAATTTAAAAAGCAGGATTAAAAAATTCTATGTATTGTATGTGTCACTCAGCTTTGCTGCAGAAAACCCCCCAAAACTCAGTAGCTTATGAACACGTGCTATTTCCAAGTTGCATTACATGTTGGTGGTTGCAGAGCAGCTGTGGCCGCTGTGACTCTGCTTCACTTTCCTTTCTTCTGCTCGACTCCGTTCCAGGTACTGATTCTGGTATCGTGACTAAAAGAGCAGCCCCCGGGCTAGGCATTCCCATTTCTTGTGTCAAAGAGGAAGAACATGAACCAGGAGCTGTATGTGAACCATTCAATTGCGTTGAACGCTTCTGCTCAGATGGTGTTTATATTTCATTGGTTTGTTATAGTTGTAGGACCCAAGGCCCCATCTCCTGGCTGTTAACTGGGGGACCATTCTCATCTCCTAGAGGCCTCTTGCAGTTCTGGTCTTCAGGCCCCATCACAGCATCCTAGTGAGCAGTAAGATTCCTTGCATTGAATCTCTTTCAGGCATCAAATCTCTCTCCACTTCTGTTACCAGCCAGAGAAACTCACTGCTTTTAAGGGGCTCACATGATGGGGCCAGGCCCACCCAGATAATCTTCCTATTTTTCAAGGTTAGTTTATTTAGGACTTTCATTAGGTGTACAAAAAATCCTTTCCCAGCAGTATCTAGATTAGCGCCTTGAAATCAGATCAAGCCATTTTCAAATCATGGTTCATTCGCTTACCTATGTGTACTTTGGATAACTTAACATGTAAGTATAATAGTAACTAACTCATTTGGTTGTTTGGGAGACTAAGGGGGAGAAAGTCTGTAATGTCCCTGGCAAAGCTTCTGACATACAGCTCTCCAGAATTGGAAGCTCGAATATTGATTTTATAGTAAATTTTGCATCAAATAAATTCCTGATATTGATATTATGAGTGAAGAATGTCAGTAGGATAGGTTTCTCTCTTCTTCTTCTTCTTCTCCTTCTTCTCCTCCTCCTCCCTCCTCCTTACCCCCTCCCCCTGCCCCATCTGGAAATATATACTTTGTATGTTTTTAGTACTTGGATTGCCACCTGTTTACCAAGGCTTCATAATTAAAAATTATTATAAAAAGTTCAGGATTCCATCTGTATCACATCAGTGTATTTCTTACTGTTGGCAAGGAGGTTGGGTGCAAAAAGATATGAGATGTTTCCTTACCCGGGCTAAGAGTTTTTTCTTCACAGTGCCTTGCAGCCTGTGCCAAAACAGGCATGAGACACCTGGTCTGAAATCAACTCCATCTTTTCCATAAAGGATTACGAATCATTGTCATTTCATTTCCAGGACGACTGCTTCACTTTTTTAAAGTGAATTCTTCTTGGAAATATGATCAACAATCAATGAAGGAAAGGTCCTGAGACGCCACATCAATGCCTCTGATACATGCTTTTCTAACGGTCTAACACAAAGCCAGGAAGATAGCCTAAAATGTCTGTTTCATCTTATTTATTCATAATAATAACTTTTACATCACCAAAATGAAATACTATCACAGGTTAAAAACATGAAAATACTTATGGAAGGGTCCTTAGAGATATTCAAAGCCATTACTATCATTTCTTAGATGGGGAAATTGAGAAGTAGAAAGTAGAAGGGCTCTATGTGACCAATGCCCCCCATCCAATTCTTCTCTGGAGTTATTTTTAGAGCAGTGGGGTAAATAGGAACTTTCTGACCCTCAAAAAGGTAATGACTGGATCATTATTTCCCTTGTTAACAAGATAGTGTCTACTTAGGACATTTCTTCCTCAGCGTGATTCGCTGCCGACTAGGTTGGGCATATGACCAAACTCAAGAAGTTCATCTTCAATGACTTTATGTTCTACTTTCTAATCTCTTTTCTTTATTCTGTGCCCATAATAACTTCCTATACCTCACCCAATTAGAATATTAGAATACCAGTAACCACACATTCTCTTTGGTACCCCTCTTCTCTCCCCTGAATTTCAGGAAGGGTTAAAATATACCCATTCACACTGAGATACTATTGTTTGATAAGGCCTTGGAGTCAGTTCTTATAGACATATCTATGTATTAGTAGAAGGCAAAGGAATGTACTTTTTAACTATAGAAGCACCAATCATCCATTAGGTCGATGGGGAAAGGAGAAGGAATTATTTAAGGTGGAGTAGGTTCTGGGGCACCTGGGGGGCTCAGTCGGTTAAGCATCCAACTCTTGTTTTCAGCTCAGATCATGATCTCGCAGTTCCGTGAGTTCAAGCCCCACATCAGGCTCTGTGCTGGCAGGGCAGAGCCTGCTTGGGATTCATTCTCTCTCTCTCTCTCTCTCTCTCTCTCTCTCTCTCGGCCCTTCCCCACTTGCACTGTCTCTGTCTCTCTCAAAATAAATAAACTTAAAAAAAATAAGGTGGTGTAGGTTCTTATACTAGTAGAAATCGTAGACTGGAAATTATAGAGAAACACCATCTTCTCAAGCTCATTGCTAAAGCAGGCTAACATTTGGCAGGTTACAAATCTGTGATTTATATAAGCTGAGACTTTGCCAAAGGGCAGTTCTCTGGCAGTGTTTAGTTTTGGACACATGCACTTTACCTCATGGGAATTGTTACACAGCCAGTTCTTCTGGATGAAGACCAAACCATAGAATGGAGAAGGATCATGATCTTTTGGAAAGAAAAATGGCTCAATCAGATAGAAGTGCCCTAAAGACGCTGTCACATGGTTGGATCAATGTTAACTGACTCTCCTCAGAGATAAAGAGGGAAGGAAGCTAGAAAGAAAACATACATTTTTCCCCGCATAGGACTCTTTGGACTGTGTCTCCTCTTGTTAAGGCTCTCCTTTTATCAAGGTGCAGACTAAGCCCTGCCTCCTCCAGGTTTCTCATCTCCTTCCCAAAGTTGGCATGTTGGGTTAGGGGAGGGAGCTGGCCATGTTTCAAGGGCTTGACCTTGGTGTAAAGTGCCTTTCACCCAGCATTACAGTTGCCATAGCAGTGACTTACAAGGTGGCATGCTCTGTTCCAAGGTAAATAGTATAGACTGAGTGACCAAATTGAAAAAGCATGAGTTAAAAGAAATTCTGCTTCCACTTAGAATGTAGAAAGCTGAATGGAAACGTTGCATCCATCCTAATAATAAGAAAAGGTAGATGATCTACAAACCTATAGCTATTCCTGAGTTGCTCAGATCACTGAGGTCACAAAACAACCTGCTGAACTAAATTTCAGAGTGACTAGTCCCTTTGAAAAGACACGGGACACATAAAGTGATTTTTACCTTTGGGGGAGCATGACAGGAAGAGATAGCCAATAAAAAGCAGGTAAGAAGAACACAACTGAAATTTTAATGAATTCTTAAAGGTCTACTTTGGGCGAGTGATTGCTTTATAATACTTGAAAGACCTAGACAAAAGAGGAGTCTGCACTTAATTGCAGGCTCTCTTCCCAGGCCTCAACTGCTGCACACTAGAGAGATTGGAGGCACTGGCACCTGGGAGAGTTCCCTTTGTTCAACTGCAGGCATGCCTACTTCCCTGGACTCTTCTCTCATCCCAAACACAAGCCATCTGCCCCGGGGGGAAGGGGAGGAAACTTTCCTGCTCTCAGGACACAGGCAAAGTGGCACCGCTTCTGGAGGAGTGGGAGATCCAAACCCCATCTGCCTTTGGAGGAAGACTAGGAAACTTTCAGGCCCGGAAGATCAGCTCCCACTAGAAGAGGAGCCGAAAGCCCTCTTCTGTCCGATACACCAAGCAGATACATGACAGACCTTGACTGTCACCAGGAGGAAAAGTAGGAACATGGTGAAACCCCTCCCCCTGAGGTCCAGGTGCACAGTGTCTGCCTGAGACTGGGGCTGGAATTGGAGAACCAAGGTCACCCCAGCCCACAGCACGAGCTCTCACTGAGTAACAGGGAGACTCCTCTGTTGTACAGGCACACGAGTTCCACCAAAAGCTAGGGGTAGAGCACTGAGAAAAGGCTCCCGATCCCCTAGAACCTGCAAGGAAGCGACCATCACCAAAGAAATGTGTCTGTGCCTTTAGGCATATGTAAACACTGAAGGTAACTATAGCAACAATAAAACCTAAACCGAGCCCAGGCCCTGACTAGATTGACTCACCTTCACGCTAACAGCCTGACAGAAGTGGCATGCACATTTTTGAGCATAAATACTGTTGTCTAAGGAAATTCAAGTTAAAACCACAATTAGCTATCACGACATACCTACTAGAAAGGCTATCAATATGAGGCCCGACATGCCAAATGCTGCTGAAGATGCAAAGTGGGCAGATCTCTCATAGATTGCTGGTGGGAATGCAAAATGGTACAAGCTACTTTGGAGAACAGTTAGGCATCTTTCTTATAAAATGAAATATGTTATTATCGTATGACCCAACAATCCCACTCCCAGGCAAAGGAAGTGAAAAACATTCACACGAAAATGTCTATATTACTGGTTATAGTAGCTTTACTCATAATCACACACACACACACACACACGCACGCGCGCGCGCGCGCACGCACACACAAAACCTGGAAGCGATCGAGATGCCCATCAGCTGGGGAAAGGATAAGGAAAATCTGGTATATTCATACAATGGAAAAATACTCAACATTGAAATAATACACTACTAACGTACTCAACAACATGGATGGATCTCAAAAGTATTATGCTAAGTGAAAGAAGCCAAACACAAAATACTACACAATGTATTATTCCAGGTATATGAAAATCTAGAAAAAAACAAAACAGTAGTTGATAGAAAGTATATCAGTGCTTGCCAGGGTCCAGAAGGCGAAAGAATGGAACCTGACTTCAGTGAGACATGAGGGACTCTGAGGGGTGGGGAGATGCCGGTGGTGGATATAATCTCTACCATAACTGTAGTGATTACATGACATTTGTCAAGACTCATCAAACTATATGCACTAAAATGAGGTGATTTTTACTGTAGGTGAACTATACCTCAATAAACCTAAGGATATTTTCAAAGGAAATAAGAAGGGAGTCAGGAGGAGAAAAGTAAAGAGTTGAGACATAAAGAGATAAAGTTTTATGGGATTTACAGCAGACAGAAAAGAGTCTAGAAGAATGCCCTATACTGTAGTTCAGAGATTCGCAGCGGCTTTTTAAGTGGTACTATTGACTCCTGTAGAACCACACTAGGAGCAGTTACCAGGGCTGTCAGCAGGGTCAGTTAGAGCCACAATAACAATGAAGTACGGGGCGAATGTTTATGATCTCATCCATCCCCGAATCCCTGTCATGTATGTACATTTGTATATGTCATTCATGGCATTTAGTTTATATGTATGGCCACGAGACATTCCCCAGTGCCCTCTCAATGTCATACACTTTTAGTTATTTTAATTAAGAGAACTCTATAAATGCACAAGAGAATCTAATTTTTATGCAGTCATACGAATTTTCCCATAAATAAATGCACAAATCTGAAAAAAGTCTTTTCTCATACACTGCCTCCTGATTTGTGGTTTGAAAAAAGAGAGTCACAAGCTCCCATGCTCTCGTAATTCTCTCATGAGATCTTTCTTGATCTCCTCAATGAAATGGTAACTTGCTTGAATTTCAGTAGAGCTACCGTAAGGCTTACTAGATTGACATGAACCATCTTATAATAATACTTTGAAGTATATCTCACCTTTCAAATGAGGAAGTAGAGGTTATTCAGTATTAAATAACTTTTCAATGTTCATGTAGGGAGTAAGTGGTAAAGCCACGCTAGGCTTCCATTTTTATTTGCTACCTCAGCCCATGTTCTTTCTGCTTTGCCATTGAGTTCCCACATGAGGCAAGGAGGAGGCCAGCCACTTTAATAAACTGCTGTGATTCCCTCAGTAATGCCATATTTCGGGAGAGAAAAAAGACTTCATTCATCAACTGATCCAACTCCTTCTTTTGACAGATGAGATACTTAAGTCTGACAAGGGGTTGGCAACCTGGCCAAAGTCACAGGTCACATATCGGAACCGCTCAATTAGAACCCAGATTTCATAACTCACAATCTACTACTCTTTCCAATTTCTGTCATTGGAAACCAATGACCACTCAACAAGGTGCTGGTTGGACCACGGGGAAAAGCTTGATTCCAGTGTAGCCATGGACCTGCTCCCCTGGCAAAAAATATTGAAGGGATTCTGGTCACCAGGGGCGCTAGGTCAGAAAATACAACCAAATACATGTTGTAGAAAGAAGCTCTGTATTCATCCCCTGCTGAGCACAGGTCAGTGAAGCCATCTTCCCCATGGGACCACCTCTAGCTACCTAACAATTACACTTAAAAGAGACCTTTTGGCAGTAAGAACCCTAAAAAGGCCCAAAGAAGGGATGTAACTAGTGGCTCATAATGGTTACCTTCCTCCTAGCATGTTAAATAAAGAAACCACAGGAGAAGCCACTTGGTTGGCTTCTAATCTCTAGAAAGTAGGAGGCTTCTCTTTGTGAGAAGCAGCTCCCTAAGTTTTGAAGCAAGACAAGTGGCTCCATTGAAAACAATAATAATAATAATAATAGCTACATGTATTGACCTCTTATCATGAGTCATACACTGTTCTAAGGACTTTACATATATTAGTTCATTTTATCCTTTCCATGATTCTATGAAGCTGGCACCGTTACTACTCTAATTTTACTGTTGAGGAAATTGAGGCAAAAAGAATCCAAGTAGCTTACCCGAAGTCACACAGTGACAACAGATGGAGAGTCAGGCAGCGACTTCAGATTTCACATTCTTAACCACCACACCCCACCTGAAACCCTTTGCCATAGCTGTAGTACATTTGAAGGGAGCTTCAGTTGAATTTCAGATCCATTCTGCTCATTGAAATCTGCTCAGATTTCTAGTTTCCCTGTGGATATGGCTAACAGGCTGTAGCTTATGTAACCAGCCTCAAGTAAAAGAAAGAGCCAATGTTTGAAAGTTAAAAAAAAAAAATTACTTTGGTTTGATTTCTAGCTCTGTCACTTGCTGATTGGAATCATGGTCAAGATTCAATTCTCCAGCAACAAAACCAACCTTACAGAATTACTAGGTATCATTCAGAGTCCCTACTATGGTTCACCCTCAAAAGGAATGATGGGAGAGGTGCAATAAAGAGACTATTTACAAGGTGTGGGCAGAGTCGAGGGGAGCTAGCAGGGGCTTCCAGCAATAGTGGGCAAACATTATCACTCTTAGGCCTGAAGAATCAAAGTGAAGGAGGAGTTATAGGAACCAGAAGAAATATCTGTGATTGCAGGTAAGATAAGGCTACCTGAGAGGATCTGGAAGCTTGAGTTGGTGGACACTTCCAGTTCTTGGTGACCATATGGGAGGAAGCCAGGGGAATAAATCATCTGCCTTTTCACTCCTCCCTTGCTCCGATTTCTTATTCACTGAGCCCAACAGAAGCCAGAGGGCAAAGGACTCAAGTTGTAGCCCATTCAAGGGCAGATGTCTGGGGCACCAGGTAGAGAAGGGTGAAGAATGGATTCATAGGGCACACTGATAACATAACAGGATGGATGATATATGTGAAAATGCCTGGCATGAAACATGGGCTTAATAATTACTAATTTGTTGTTTTCCTCTGGTGGTCATGTGTTGTTTTTGCCAGCTCAGTGTTGCTTCTCTCTTCTGGTAACATTATTTTCGGTAGACACACGAACCCCAGGATAATAAGAGATGGGATGTGAAAATGTATCAGTGTTTGAAAAATCCATTTTTAGAGAGAGCTTCTGTAGCAGAGTGATTAAAAGCATGAACTTTAGAACAAGACTGCCAGGGTCTGAATCACAGTTCTTTCATTTACTAGCTGTGACCTTGGACAATTTTCTTAACCTGGATGATCTTCTGTTCTTATTTCTATGTAAAGGGGGTGTAATACTAATAGTCATTTAATTGGGTGATTTTAAAGATTCGATCACTCAATAAATGTAAAGCACTTAGCATAGTGACTGGTACAGACTAAACGAGCCTGTGTGCTAGGCTTAGCTATTATTATTATTACACGTCGTCTTGTTAGTAGACAACCAGGGCACTTGCCCACTGCCTCCACTCGCATTGGGTAGGCCTGTAGCTCATGCTAGATCACTCTGACTTTTTTTCCTGAAAAGTTGAATTCTGTACTGAATGGTAACAAGATTAAAAAAAAAAAAAAACACGTTGATGCTAAAGTCACTCTGAAAGCAAGATCCTTAAGAGATTGCCAAATACTTCTGGCTACCTAATCCCTGGAACTGCGTGGGTTCTATACTTCCAGATTGATCAAGTCTTCCTTTGATTTTTAACAGATTATTATTTTGTAAAAATTTTCACAGCTTTATTGAGATAACCGTCATATGGTCCAATTCACCCATTAAAGGCATGCATTTCAATGGTTTTTAGTATATTCGCAGAATTGTGCAAACAACGCTACTGTCTACCTTTAGACCACTTTTGCTACCCGCCCCCCAGAGAAACACCCTACCCTTTAGCAGTCACTTCGCATTCCTCCAAACCCCTTCTCCTCAGCATCCGACAACCACCAATCCACTTTCTCTCTCTAAAGATTTTTGACAGGGGTGCCAAGAGAATTCACTGGGGAAAGAGTAGTCTTTTTATCATAAGGTGTTGAGACTACTGTATATCCAGACGCAAAAGAATGAAGTTGGAACCCTACCTCACTTACTATGCAAAAGTTAATTCCACATGGATCAAAGACCTAAGTAAAGGAAGTAAAACTATAAAACTCTTAGAAGAAAGCATAGATGTAAATTTTCTTCCTTTGATATTTGGAGCCACCCACTGTCCTTTCAACAATTTCCTTATGGAGCTTAGATTTGTCTGAAGTTTTGGTTTGGTTTGGTTTGTTTTGGTTGGTTGTTTGCTTGCTTACAAGCACAGAACTCTACCTGATAGCCCTTCTTCCCTGACCCTCTTGCAGTTAGAATAGAATATTCCTGATAAAAGCAATGGATCGTTTTCTTCCTTAATGCCCTCCTCCACATTCCCACACTCCCACTCAGGCCACCTAAATACAAATTTATGGCATGAGTTAGTTAGAATATGTTCTCCTACGATGCAGTTGATTGTATTTGAGAAGACTATGGGTGGCTTTACCTACTAAATGGTAACTGACTAGGTTCTTTGGGTAAAAGACCACATTGCCAAGAATGTTCATCAAAGTTTTCATTTTACAATTTGACTGTCCTGTTCTTGCCTACTACTCTGAACAGGAACATTCTTCTGCCCTCTGGGGAAGCAGACCAATCTTTCAGAGTTGTTGGCTCTAGGTTATCACCCTTATTGACATGCTAAATTTAGGCTTAAACTGAAGGACAGTTTCGCTCTGGGTTTGACTGCCTCTACAATGCTAACCTCTGTGGTATTTAGCTAGCCAATCTCTGGCAGTGTTTCAGCATGTGTTTTTGCAGGGCTAAATTAAGTTGCAATGAAGTTAAAATAAAAAAAGAAATAAAAGTTAACGAGTTGTTCAATTGGCTCTGTGGCCATCAAACTCCATGTGAGGAAGCAGACAAGGCTGCTATGAATTATAGAATATTACTGAAGAATAGAATAAGAGAATTCATCACACACAACACTAGTGACTTGCCATTGAGTGATAGTCTGTTTCTTCAGCATTCTAGTTTTACCTCCGTGTGAATTTTAATTTTCCAAACAAACCAAATAAAAATATAAAAACCCTTTTGTAAAAAAGTAAACCAGTGTGTGTGTGTGTGTGTGTGTGTGTCTGTCTGTTTGGTGGAGGGAGGAGGAAGGTTTGGAGGAAGAAAGCCATCTGTTACTCCCAGCAGTAATGTGACATTCTTACTTCAGGAGGGTCAAGGGAGAATACACACACACACACACACACACACACACACATAGATCTACAATGAACTGGACAAATGATGATGATGCTTGCTACTTTGCTCCTTTAATCATGAATGCTGACATTCTTTAACTTTACACCTTTCCACAGTTCATTATATTAAATAAAAGAAAAGGCAAATTGCCATCCCCATAAAGTGAACGCAAGAGTGTCCTCAAGGTTAGACCATCTTGATGAGAAAGTATACGACAACTGCCGAATTGAAGTAATAAGAAAGTAACAGTCACGATGCCTTCTGTTGTATAGGGTGGAAGATGCAGTTTCAGCCATTTGCAGGGATCTTTTGTTTCTCTTAGCGAGCCAAGGATACTACCTGCCTCAGAAAACGTCTTTGTGATATTCCAGAGGAATGAATACAAAGTGTTCAAGTAAGAAAAATGCCGATGAAAAGGACAGCAATGAGTGCGCCAATATCCATCTGAAACAGAGGACAAGCTTGTTGGCATTGAGTCCAGGCAGTAGGGTAGCTAAGGATGTCAGGTAATGCATCAACACATGTGGTAAAAGAGAAGTATGTAAAACTAAGAAGCAAACCAGCCTTCCTCGTCTTCTAGATCTTCCTCAGATCCGTTGCTGCTCCTGCACAGATTCATTTTCTTCGACCTAAACACACAATGCTGCAATTCCTCATACCCAGTCCTAGATCCTCCTACTTTGAGTCTATGTGCTTCTTAGATCATTCATTCCACTCCTATGGCTTCACTTAGGATTCATACACAGCTAACATCCACATGTATGACTCCAGCTCAGATATTTCTTGTGAACTCCAGGAAGTCTCCATCCGTTGCCTGAATATCTCTACTTGGGAACCTCAAAGGGATATCGCATTCAGCATGCCCCAAACTAAACTCGTGATATTCTTCCTCTCACCTGCCCCTCTAGCAACCCCGTCTCAGTAACTGACACTGCGACCCAGACATCTGCACCCTCAGGTTCCCCCTTGGTACTTCCCTCGCGTTCATTATCGACAGGTCATTAGTGGCGGAAGCGCCATTTGAACCAATATGTTGACTTTAGGTCTAGCACCACTTCACTGTTCCAGAGAGCAATGAGAGCCCCAGAGTCTAAGAAGCAAACGTTTCATGAATTTAAACTTATTAGACCTATTTTCTCTATATTTAGTCACCGGTATTTGTTCATAGTGCATTCCCAGGGGGAGGGGAAAGAAATATGTGCTGAAGTAAAAGTGTGAAAACTGGGCAGTATTCCCAGAGAGCTAATTAAAAAATGTACAAAGTTCCTAATTACCTCTCACCTCGAAACTAGATTTTTTATCATGATGTTAGAGGACGTTGAGTGAGACTTTTCCTGTTACCCCAGAAAGACGACCCGGAGCCTAGAGCTGAGGACCAAGAGGCACTAAGTACCCTGTCTTCTTAAGATACCTGCCAACAGCTGTGGCTGGACACTTCTGCAAGGGCTCATCAAATGGCAGCAAGTCTTGTCCTGGTGCCTCCAACCATCATCTCAAAACATGTCCTGTCCCAAGCTTCCCAGAATGTTCATGAGGACTGGGAAAGGGAGAGCAAGGGAATCAGAATCAAGAATACCTGTGGCAAGGATGATTGGGCTTGTGTGCGGGCATCATCCAACCAGAATGGACTCTGGCCTTGATGGGGAATCAGGGTCCCGGGGAGACCCTGCTGTGCCAGACATTGTCCCGATACTTACTAGACTGTGGAGGATATGGGGCTGGGGGCTGAGTTGGCCACTGCAGAGGACCACTGAGGGGGCAGGGGGTGAGGGGGGAGATGTCAGGCTAGTGGTTATTTGCTAGTGAATAAAGAAGTACTTTAGTATTTCAACAGTGTTTCTCAACGCGGTGGAGGCATTGACATTGAGGTATCTCTATTCTCCAGGGAATGTTCATGCACTGCACGCGTTGTTCTTGACTCCGATTTCTTTGCGTATTACATTCAATATCTTAGGTCCCAAGAACATAGACCCACAAAGGAACCAGCGATCCAGTGCCTTTCTTGCAGAGAATCTTGATGGCCAGGAGAAGATAACAGAGAAGTGGCAGTAACCAAAAAAAGAAAAAAAAAAAAAGAGAGAATACACTCACAGCAAGGAAAGGAGGAAAGAGAGATGTGTTCATGTGTCCATTTTCCCCACTTCCGATTCACTTCAACACCCTGGGAGAGTTAAACTTTGAAGAAGGAGGAAAGGAGGAGAGAAGAAGTATCTCCTTCAGACCCTGTCTTGCCACCCCTAAATTATCAGGGTCCCAGTTCAAGCCTATGCCAAAGGAGAAGGGAAGAGAAATGCAAGTTAAATAGAGGTTGAGATTGAAACTGTAAACTGTGCTGAGTTTTAATAACCAAAAGTGACCAGATACTTATGGAATCTGTCCAAGACTTTATTAAAGGACAGGAAGGAGAGATTCAATAGAGCGTGGGTGAAGGCAGTGACCGGAGAAAAAAATAAATCCACTTCATGTTTATATCCCACTGAGTCCAGACTCCACAAAAACATGATTGCAATGCATCTTTATCATTTCATGTATTCTAATTTTGTCCTTCTCCTTCATATTTGAGTACACATTTATTGAGTTGAAGTTTGATTGAAGTCAAAGATTTACAGCTGTGAGAGGCTACCAGGTTTTCTTTTCTCTCACTTACATTAAGTGTATGAGACCTATGCATCAGCGTATTTGATTTTCTATTTTCCCCTCGTTTTATTAGCTAATAAGGCCAAAATAAAATAAATGTAAAACATCCAAATAACGATACAATAAACCCTGATGTTCGCTAAGAACTGCAACACTGCTCAAGTTGAACTGATATCTGGCTGGAAACACCTCTGTGCAATAGCTCAAAATATATCGTACAGTACTCATTTCTTGGCTGTTTTATAACAACTCAGAATTTGATATATGATGGACAGTTTAGGGACTTAAGAGTAGAATGTGTTCAAGTGTGAATGAGGCAAAAGTTGGGCCATGAAATATGAATGTCATATACTGTTATTAATGCACCCGTGTGGTGCTTCGAGGGGAAGGAGCAGGGGCTCTGCTTCATCAGCTATCTGCACACAATTCGTTGAGTCCTAAAAATCCACCTGAAGGCCTTTATTCTTATAAATTAATATTTGAATCCCCTTATCATAGAATCCGCACCCTTCCAAGAGATGACATAGAATTACGAGTCACTTAAATTGTAAGGTTTTTCAAGTTTATCTTTTCTGTTTCAAAAACCTTTGTTTATGTTGATTTTTGAGAGATGGAGTGTGAGCACGGGAGGGGGAGAGAGAGAGGGAGACACAGAATCGGAGGCAGGCTCCAGGCCCCGAGCTGTCAGCACAGAGCCCGACGCGGGGCTCGAACTCACGAGCAGTGAGATCATGACCTGAGCCGAAGTCGGACGCTCAACCGACTGAGCCACCCAGGCGCCCCTGGGTTTTTTGACCTTTTGGCAAATGGACACCATTATGAATCTGATCAAAACTACAGTCCCTCTCCTCAAAATAATGAACACATATTCAATTTTGACCACAGTTGCAGTTCATGAATTAGCTCCCAGATTATTCAGTGACCCCAGTTAGGACAGGCTGTACTCTACAAATAATGCTGCGTGCTCTTCTTTTGATGTGTGGTTGATGCTCTGCCATTGGGAGACTGGGGCTGTGTTCCCTCCCTTTAAACCTGGGCAGACCGTTGTCATGGCCTTATGGAACAAAAGATGAATCTGGAAACCTACCTTTCTACATATACAAAATTAACAGAAAATAAATCAAAGACCTACAGGCAATAGCCAAAGCTATAAAACTTTTAGAAAAAAAGCATAGCTGTAAATATATGTGACCTTGGGTTAGGCAGTAGTTTCTTTACAACTAAAGCACAAGTAACCAAAGAACATAAATGGGCCTTCATCAAAATTAAAAGATTTTGTGCTTTAGGGACACCTGGGTGGCTCAGTCGGTTTAGCGGCCGACTTCGGCTCAGGTCATGATCTCGTGGTTCATGGGTTTGAGCCCCATGTAGGGCTCTGTGCTGACAGCTCGGAGCCTGGAGCCTGCTTCGGAGTCTGTGTCTCCCTCTCTCTCTCTGTCCCTCACTTGCTCCTGCTCTAGTGCTCTCTCTCTCTCTTTCTCTCTCTCTCACTATCAAAAATAAAATAAACATTGAAAACTTAAAAAAAAAAGATTTTGTGCTTTAAAGGACACCATCAAGAATGTGAAAAGACAACCCAAAGAATGGGAGAAAAATTTGGCAAATCATGTGTCTTCTAAGGGACTATTATCTAGAATAATTAGAAAATTCTTACAGCTCAGTAATAAAAAGACGAATAGCCCAATTTTTAAAACTGGGCAAAGAATTTGAATAGATATTTCTCCGAAGATGATATATAGGTAAATGACCAATAAGAACACGAAAAATGTTCATCGAGAAAGAGAAGTTCAATGTAAATTGCCATCCGGAAAATGCAAATCAAGCCCACAGTATCATACCACTTCATTCCCACTAGCATAGCTATAATTAAAAAATACAGATAATAATAAGAATTGGTGAGGATGTGGAGAAATTGGAACCCTTCTGCATTGCTGCTGGGAATGCAAAATGTTACAGCTACTTTGGAAAATAGTTTGTAAGAAAAAAGGACAGCAAAGTAAACTCAAGGAAAATAAGCATAAAATATAATAATAATAATAATAATAATAAATGTTACAAGCAGACATAAGTGAAATTAAAAATGTATTATAGAGAGGATCAACACAATCAAGTTTGTTTTTAGAAAACAAACAATAAAATTGACAAATTTCTGGTGAGATTCATTAAAGAAAAAACGTCAGGAAGAAGAAGGGGACAAATTCTATAGATAAAGCAATATTTTGATTAATCGCATGCCAGTATCTTTTTTGAGAAGTAGATCAAATTTTTACATTCCTAGAAGAACACAAAAAATAATATGGACTCAGACAAGAATAGAAAACCTGAATTTTTCTTAAATAATCGAAAATATTGAATTTGCAGCCCACTAAAGAGTAAAGGCAGAAATAATTCTAATCTTCCACAAACTCGTCTAGAAAACAGATAGTAAAAGGAGCACATCCCAACTCTTTTTTATGTGAGTAGCATATAACAGATACCAAATCCTAACGAGGAGAGGAGAAAGAAAAAAATGTTGTCAGTTTCATTCGTTAACATAATATAAAAATCATAAGCAAGATATCAGCAAAGTGAATAAAGCAATATCTACAAAGGATAATACATCACATCTAAGTTGCATTTATCGCAGAAACTCACATAATGTAAAGCAACATATTAACACATGAACAGATGAAAACTGAACTTATGACCCTTTCGGTAGATGAAGAAATAACGTCTGGTAAGATTTAACATCCATTCATGATGTCAAAAATAATAATAAACTCGGCGAATCAGGAATGTAAGAAAATCCTCTTCGTCTGACAAAGGGATGTTCAAACAACCAAAGGAAACATATACTTGTTAGTGAAAGTTGAACTGCTTCCTCTTGGAGGACAGGATTAAGATACCCATGCATAATATGGGTATTATCACCCATATTCAAGATTGTATTCGATGTTCTAGCCAGTACAGGATGCGATCAAAAAGAAAGATTTGATGAGGAGTGTAGAAAAAGGAACTAATATTGGGTTTAGAGAATTGGGTTTAGAGAATCCTAATGATTGGGTTTAGAGAATCCTAATGAATCTCCAGATAAATTATTAGAATGAATGGGAGTGTTGCAAGGTTGTGGGGAAAAAAAATAAATATTCCAAAATTAATTGTATCGGGGCACCTGGGTGGCTCAGTCAGTTAAGCCTCTGACTGTTGCTATCAGATCAAGGCATGATGTCACAGTTGGTGAGTTCGAACCCCTCATCGGGCTCTGCGCTGACAGCACGGAGCTTGCTTGGGATTCTGTCTCCCTCTCTCTCTGCCCCTCCCTGCTCACTCGCTCTCTCTCCAAATAAAGAAATCAACATCAGAAAAACGTTTTTAAATTAATTGTATCCTTCCCTCTCCCCTTCTCCCGTCTTCCCTCCCCATTTCGTCCCTATGTGCAGAGTAGAATACTACACAGACTGGAGCCACACATCAAAGTTAATGAATCATTTCACATACCAAATGGAGGGTGAAAAAAGTAAGACAATTTATGCACCACTCCATTTAAATAAAGCGCAAAAAACTAGCAAAACTAAACCATATATTTAGAAGCACAAACATAGGAAGTTAGACCATAAACAAAAACAAAAAATCATATCTATATAATATTTATGCTTCTCTCTAAGTGTACATTATATTACAATAAAAGCAAAAAGTCTCGAAACAATTTATGCATGAGACAGGGTGGCAATGGTGACGAGGCTCTTTTGCATGCGGCTCTGTATATTTCTATGTTGTTTGAGCCTATTACAAAGAGAATACAGTTTCCATGTATCATATGTGTAATTTATTTTTATTTATTTTTTACATATATTTTAGAGTTTATTTATTTGGACAGAGAGAGCGAGCATGAGCATGAGCATGGGAGGGGCAGAGAGGGAGACAGAGAATCCCAAACAGGCTCTGCATCGACTGTGCGGAGCCCTATGTGGGGCCTGAACTCACGAACAGTGAGATCATGACCTGAGCCGAAATCAAGAGTCGGCCGCCTAACCAACAGAGCCACCCAGGCGCCCTTATTTTTCAATATCAATAGGGATTTTTTTGAAACTGCAAAAATCTCAAAACGTATGTGCATGGATTTTAGGTGGAAAGAGTGCTTCTCTCGCGCGGAGGCAAAGCAAACGAAGAGCTGAAACATCGAGGGCCTTCCGGCAGTTTGCTTTGGCTGGGCAACAGGTGCATGTGTGGGGATGAATCCGAGCTCTACTAGAATCTGATCTCTGAAGAGCTAGGGCTGTAACCATTTAAATGTGGCTTGAGGTCACGCATTGAATCACATGTCCGTATTCTTTTTACTTTGACCCTGGTGCACAGACGATGACCCAGTCCCCATCAGAGCTGGTAATAAATTCCACGATTATTAGCAAGTCTAACTACCGAGAGCCACAGAATTGATGAGGCCTGGGAGGAAAGGTCTGCCCTTTAACCAGAAGCCATACATTCAAGTGACCTTCAAGGCAATTTTCGGGGGCCAACCACTGCCCATGCATTTATATGTGGTTAATGAGTAGTGAAAAACCCTTTTGAATGTTCAGAGACCCTTTTCATTTGCACACAATTAGGATAAAAATGAAATGTGCAGATTAACATTGAATGACATTCTTCTGTTATCTTTTTTCTATCACATCGTGCATGAAAACCAAAGGTCTCTTTGTCATAATAGGGTCTAATTTGCTTAATACCCAAATTTATAAACTTGAATGTTTTTTCCCCGCCGAGAATTTGCCATGGTTTCTGAGCTCTTGAATATCTCAGAAATTGTTAATGCGATGAATCGCACATATAAAGTCGGAATTCAGAGCAGAAGACTGGAAATCTCTGTTCGGAGGAGGAAGTATGAAAGGTAAGTGGTAAATGTTTAATGTGGCAATTGAACTTTAGAAGATATTTGTTTCCCGAGGGTATAGGCAGTGGACAAACTTTCTAAGCACATTTTAGCTTTACGTCAGCTTGCAAATTACTGTGGATAGATGATGGTGAGCTTGTTCGTAGAAGGTAAATTCTAGCAACTGTGATACCACATCTCCATTCCCTATGTATGAGCAGCCCGTATCATTAGTGTTTGCACACCTATCGTGACACATAGAATGAAGTAAGCTTTAAGTCACAAGAAGATAGAGTTCTTTTTAAAACTGTTTCTTCAGCACGGTTTCACATGTGGTTCCAGTTAATGGAGTGTTAAATGATTTGCTCCCCTAACCGTCTGTTCTGCATCCGCCCTCTTAAGTGCTTCCGGGTCACCCACGCTGAAGCCAGGAGCTGCACATAAAAAGTTTCATGGATCCCTCATGGAATTCCTCCTCTATCCGTCTGCACTTTTTGAACCACTCCGCGCAGTCTCAGCCTGTCTCTGCATCTTTGACGGTGGAGCTGGCCTGCAGACCTCTCGGATGCTGCCTTTGCGAGCAACGTCCTCTCAACACCCCAGGACTCAAAAGAAGGCTGCGGTACCCCTAACCCACAACCCTGCCCGGGCTTCCGAGGGAACAACACTGCCAGTCAGACCCACAGCCTCACTTGTCCCCGCTCTGCCATTCCCACCCGCAATGGTCCGCCATGACTTCAAACCACTGTCTTCTCAAATGGAGGTCCTCCGACTAGGCCCCAAGGCCAAAACCCAGCCCTTTGCCTGTTTTTGTATGGTGCTTGAGATGACAATGGTTGTAACCTCTTCAAAAGAGTTGTAAAGGGAGGAGGAGGAGGAGATACAAGAGAAGGAAGGAGAGGAAAAGGAGGAGAAGGAGAAAAAAGAGAAACGAAAAAGAAAAAGGATACGCACCAGGGACCGTAGATGGCCCTCAAAGCCTAAAATGTTGATCATCTGGCCTTTTACAGAAAACAGTTTCCTGACCCCCGTTCTAAAGCCCGTATGTCATCTTTTCAAGCCTTTGCTGAAAATCCTTTGGTGGTTCCCCGTCACTCTCAAGATGAAGTCTTACTCCATCGCCTGACCCTGCCCTTACCAACTTGGCCTCTACATGCACTCTCCATCCAAGGAGCCCTAAACTCCTTAACTTTCCTGAATACCCCATCCATTGTCATTCCCCATTGACGGGCACCTGGGTGGCTCAGTCAGTTAAGCGTCTGACTTCATGATCTCTGACTTCCGTCATGATCTCACGGTCCGTGAGTTCGAGCCCCACGTCGGGCTCTGTGCTGTCAATTCGGAGCCTGGAGCCTGGAGCCGGCTTCGGATTCTGTGTCTCCCTCTCTCTCTCTGCCCCTCCCCCACTCGTGCTCTGTCTCTCAAAAAATGAATAAATGTTAAAAAAAGAAAGAAAGAAAGAAACATCGTCAAGAATGTAATCCAGGTCCAGAAAATGATTTGAGAAATAATTGAAACATTACGTGCGGTTCTAAGACACCTTAAAAGATATTCTTGGGAGAAAATGAGCCTTCATCTTACAGATATATGAGGCCCTCCAGTCCAAGAAAAATGATGCTGTTTGAGAGAGTCTCCTCCCTGGAGTTCCTATATGATTTAAGGGATAAAGGGGAAATGGACAAAGATAAAAATAAGTGGCTAGTGAATGGAGGGAAATGAAAAACTCCACATGAATGGCTATAGTGCTCTAAATGACATGATCATTCATTCTTAAAGATCAATTAATTAAGCAAATTACAGTACATGCGTACTATTGACTTCCGTGGAAAATTAAATAGGATGAGATATTAATATGGGAAAAGGTTTATGGGGGAAAATATGCTGAAAGTCTATATACACTATGACTTATGTCATTTACTCCTAATACAAGACAACACACCCCTTTGTGTGTGTATTTGTGTGTGTAAATGTATTTAAAAATGTGCAGAGTGGGGCGCCTGGGTGGCTGTCGGTTAAGCGTCCGACTTCGGCTCAGCTCATGATCTCACGGTTCGGGGGTTTGAGTCCCACATCGGACTCTGTGCTGACAGCTCGGAGCCTGGAGCCTGCTTCACATTCTGTCTCCTCTCTCTCTGCCCCTCTCCAGCTCGCACTCTCTCTCTCTCTCTCTCTCTCTCTCAAAAATAAACATTTAAAAAAATTTTTTAATGTGCAAGGTATGTCTGATTAGTAAAACAATTTCCTCTGTGAGAAAGGGAGGGGCAGGGAAAGGATGTAGTACTGGGAATCCAGGACAATCAAAGGGTACTTTAATTACCACCTCTATTTGTGAATTGCTTGGATTTTCTAAATTAACAAGCACATTTGCCTCTTGTCAATTTATTTATTTATTTATTTATTTTATTTAATTTTTAAGAATTAAAAAAAATGTTGTTAATGTTTATTTATTTTTGAGCGAGAGCATGAGTGGGGGAGGGGCGGGGAGAGCGGGAGACCCAGAATCCGAAGCAGGCTCCAGGCTCCCAGCTGTCAGCACAGAGCCCCACGCGGGGTTCGAACCCACAAACTGTAAGATCATGACCTGAGCTGAAGTCGGACACTCAACCAACGGAGCCACCCCTCCTTTTGCTAATTTAAATTAAAACTAATAAAATATCCATTCAAATCACATCCGGCTCCTGCAATGAATAACATCTCGATACGGCCTAGAAATATAGGTGACAAACTCTAATTCGGTTATCTTAAAAAGTAATCCAAAAAAATTGTTAAAGTTAAAAATGAAAGAAAATTATAAGTGTGGAAATGGGGAGTCTGGGTCTCAAAGACAAGTTGAGAGAATCAGAATTAACCCAGACAGACTAAAGCAATGTCTATGAAAGTTGCATGTGAAAGGCAGGTGTCCGTGGAAGCAGTAGAAATGAACACGTGGACAGAAAGAGGCGGGGGGTGTTATGATTGGCCACAACTAGAGATACCAGCTTAGACTGACTCGGCAGAACTATCCTATTTTTTATCTCTGAGAATTACTAAAGCTGTATGGTTCACTTCAGTGTCGCCTAAATTGAAACACAAAGCGATTTTCTCCTCTGTGATTCATTAATTCACTTATTCATCCATTCATCAAAACTGTGCTGAATGTCTATGATGGGCCAGGACTCAGGGAAGAAGTGACTCGTGCTCTTTCTTGCACTTACAAAGTTCACAGTCTAGTCATGGCCTTATGTTGAGCCTCGACGGGAGGTCGACGTCGGTCTCGATAATTCCTCTAAGAGTTGCTAGAGATCCCCCTAACTATACCAGAGATCTAATTCCTCTCGTGTAGCAAAGACTGGCGATGTGGAATGAAGCTGTTCACGACCTGTCTACCAGCTCAGCTCTCTTAAGTTCTGGCACGGGGAGCAAACTTTGCCTGTAATGGACCAGATGGGAGATATGTTAGCTTTTGTAAGCTAAGAGGTAAAACATGGGCGTTACGTAACCATTTAAAATGTCAAAATCATCCTCAGCTTGTGGGCCATACGAAAACATGGCAGGACTTGATCCGTAAATTTCCAGCCCCTGTTCTAGCAGAAACATTGGGATGGCAGAGGGGGACTCTGGCCGCTCTTCCGCTCACTTAAGGCCAGGTGGTTGGCTCAAGCTTTGATTACACAGTGGAGAGAGAGCAAAACAGTCATGGCCCTGGTCTTTACAAAGTTTACAGACTAGACACATGCCCGCCACATAAGGGTGGTCCTTGTAGGTCGTAGCAACTCCAGTGCCTTGCAAAGCATTTCTTATACTTCTCCCATCATACCAAACGAACTGTTGTCATGCCTGCGTTCCCAATAGGTGCAAACCTGTGATGAGCCAAGAAGCATGGTTTATTCATCTCTGTATTCTTAGCGCCTTGCCTTACCTGCCCCTCGTCCATGTCACGCACTCGATAAATGCTTGTCAGGATGAATGGAATTTAACTGCTTTTTATCACGTTATTTGGGCGCCTTTTGAGGTGACCATTTTTCCTTTGCTACATTTAACTGTGTTGTAAGAAAGGCTTTGAATTCAAAGCTTTCATGTTTGAGAATGGAAGGGGGCATATTTTCACTGCAGTTGACATCATCATAAGGTCTAAAAAAAATCCTTGTGACATCCTATATTTTCAGCTGGAGTTTGCAGCAAACTATTGTTTTCCTCTTCTCCAAGAAAAACTCTACCAAAACCACAATGTTCTCGCTGGTTTCACCAGGAGGCTGTTTGTTTGCACACCCCTCTTGTGAGATCAATCGTGCCTTACGTCTTTTTTATCCTTTATTATTTCATAAAGAGAAGGGACAGCTTTTTCTGATGTTGGCTGTTCTGCCTTTGTGTCCTGTGGGTAGAACTGAAGACACAGACGGTGACTACTCGGATGCCCATCTGGATGGCTGAAGCTGACACTTGTCGTCTCTACGAGCAGGTGCGAGGCTGAACGTGTGTCCCAGTCAGCATGAAAGATGCGAAAGCTTTTAAAAGCATACTCTATTTTTACCAGTATAAAAGGGAGGCATGTTTATAATAGAAAATTTGAAAATCTAGAAAAATGGAAAATAAGAGAGTATCCCCGCCATCTAAATGCATCTGTTATAACCTTTTATGCCGGTGTTTCTTCGCCTACAGAATGGACTTGTAACAATACCCACTGAAGGGTAGCAGAATATGCCACCCCAAAATACGCCACTTTGACATATTGATTCTTTTGGGCTGCGGGCACTTGAGAACAGCATGTGCAAGAAGAGGCTTTCCCTGGCCTTCACTTACGTGCCTAAAGACAAGATCATCCGAAAGGAACTCAGTTGTCAGAGAACCTCTCCCTGGGAGTTTCATCAACCAGGGAAGATCGGCTCTGATCGCAGGAGAGGAGACTAGAAGTCAACGCTACACCCAGATAAACTTTGTCACAGACCGTCATACCTTCCATCTATTCTTCTTCTTCTGTTTTTTAATAAGAGAGTCCTATTTTTTTAATGTTTTATTTATTTTTGAAACAGAGAGACAGAACATGAGCTGGGGAGGGGCAGAGAGAGAGGGAGACACAGAATCCGAAACAGGCTCCAGGCTCTGAGCTGTCAGCACAGAGCCCGACGTGGGGCTCGAACTCACACACCATGAGATCATGACCTGAGCCAGTCAGAGGCTTAACCGACTGAGCCACCCAGGCGCCCCGCCATCCATTCTTCTTCTGAGGACCTAGCCAACTTTCCTAAATATTATTTACCCTCTTCTGAAAGGCCTATATTCCCCCCTCCTCTTTCCCTGTTGAGATGGTATTAATCCTGAATTCTAAAGACATCCCTTTGACCGACTCATTTTTCCTGGATACCTGTATGCCTGAAGTATACATGCTAATAAATTTGTTTATTTTTCTCTGTAAATCTGTCTCTTTTTTTTTTATAATGTTTAGTTGTTTTTGAGACAGAGAGAGACAGAGACAGAACACGAGTGGGGCAGGGGCAGAGAGAGAGGGAGACACAGAATCCGAAGCAGGCTCCAGGCTCTGAGCTGTCAGCAGAGAGCCCGATGTGGGGCTCGAACCCATGAACGCGAGATCATGACCTGAGTCGAAGTCGGACACTCAACCGACTGAGCCACCCAAGTGCCCCAAATCTGTCTTTTACTATAGGGAATCTCAGCCCATAACTGAAAAGGGTAGAGGGAAAATTATTTGCCCCCCCCCAACACTACTTTGTAGTGCTGGGATGAGTATTAAAAAAATTAACACATGCACAATGCCTAGTGCTCATCACACTGGATATTATCTTTAAGCATCTTAACTTGTTTACATATCATTATAATACATATTTTATATGTAATTCCATTTGTTTAGTTAACATAATCAGGACCCAATGCCTCCGACATATTATTACTCTTAGTAGTAGTGTAGGATGCTCTGTAGAAAAGAATCCCCAACTCTTACACATTTCATAAAGTAACCTGAAGTCAGTCTACAAAATCCATGAATATTAACGTTATTTGAAATCTTAACTGACCCTATCCAACCACAATTGCCAAAATAGCCACGAAAAGTCTGTTCATGAAATATTCACAGCCAACATCCGAGCTTTCAATTATACCTACATGACTCTAAAAACACTTACAGAGAGCATGCTTTGAAATTGTCCAAAGAAATCTTCATTTGAGCTAAGCTTCAAATAAGTAATTGAATATTTGAATATTTACAGAAACTGAATCTGAATATTCAGCTCTACAGCGGTCCATCCCAGTTGCTATAGTAATGTCATAATTATTTACACTGTTGCCATAATATTCCTTTGTTTTCTTGAATCACAAAAGGTCGGTGATTATTGTTCATCACTTATTAACTTCCTTAATGATGGCGTTTTTTTAAAGTCTACACCCTTCTACTTCTTTCCTTTTCACAAATGACTTGCTTAATGGGCAACAGTAGCCAGTGGAGAATAGATATGCATCAAACCGTGCCTGTGAATGCAAAGTATACTGGATAACTGTGGTAACTACCCAGACGAGAGCCATATGGATGAAGACAGGTAGGCAGTGACCCCCAAATCTCAGGCCAATAAATTATCAATTGACCTGAAGGGTCAGTTCTCACAAGAAATACAAAAAGCAAATATACGTAAAATGTAAGTTCAACTTGGCTAAGGAGTTAGAGAAATGCAAACTTTAGGGGTGCCTGGGTGGCTACGTCAGTTAAGCATCTGACTTCAGCTCAGGTCATGATCTCGTGGTTCGTGAGTTTGAGCCGCACGTCGGGCTCTGTGCTGACAGCTCGGAGCCTGGGGCCTCCTTCAAATTCTGTGTCTCCCTCTCTCTTTCTCTCTCTCTCTCTCTCTCTCAAAAATAAATAAACATTTTAAAAAAATAAATGCAAACTTTAACAAAATGAGACTCACATATAATAAAAAAGGAAATCCATGATATTTTTGATATCAGTGGAGAATGTGTGGCGCCTGTCAAGAGACACAGAATATTCCCACCCGTTTGCCCAACGATTCGGCATGTGGAAATTTATTCTAAGCGACTAATCAGAAAAACAAAGTTGTAGAAGTTTGTTTTATTAAAATGTCTACGGTCACCTTTTTTATTAATGGAACAAAACCCGTAAACAACTTAAATGTTCAGCCAGAGATTTCAGCATATGGCAAGAATTATATTGGTATGGCATAAGATTAAGCAGTTATCATAAGGAATACATCTGAGAATGATGTGAAAGCTTGGAAAATAACTTGAAGTTAATATTTGGTGAGACACAGAGGGACACAAAATTGGGTTACAATGGACCTTTGTACATTTCGGAGGCATCAGGTCTAAGACTTAGTGTATTCCAACTATGCAAGAAGCCATTATTGTAAATACTTTCCCTCTTAACATGCTGTAAAACATCTAGCTGGAAGTTAAATGCCATTTTTAAAATTTTCACTGAATTGTTAATGGGGTGCCGATGAGTAGTTCTTTGAATTACTTTTTCTGGTTCCCGTCTTGAGCATTTACTGGGCCTATTTGTGCCATAAGTTCAAACGGCTACTAAATTCTACATACCATTAATTATTTTTGCTCACAATTTCTGTTTTTGGACTAAGGAACTTGACTTGACTGGATCCTACATTTCCCTCAACAGCTCTAGCATTTGACTTTCTTTTCCAGCCTTTTTCTTTTCCATAAAGAAACTTTATTTTTACCACTCTTTGGGAGCTATTATGTTAAGTAACAGTGAGTAGGGAACCACCAGTGGGGCGTGGAGAGGCTGGACAGCCGCCTAGGCTCGCTCACTAGCTGAGCGGTTTGCTTTGGTTCATCAGCCCCAGGGGGTATGGTGTTCAGGTGCATGCCTCCGCACATCCCCTTCACTATACACGATGAACCAAATTTTTGCCATTCCTAAAATAAGCCAAGCACTCCCGTTCTAGAGATCTTTCTTTATACGTACCGCTCCCTCTGGTGGGCTATTCTCATCCCTACCCCTCACATCAAATTGCTAGTCACCTTATAAGTCAAAGTTTAAGCGTAACTTTACTTACGAAGCCTTCCTTACTCCTCCAGGAATAGCTAATCCTGGTATCATCTCCATGATGTTGAACGTGAAGTGGGTACACAGTCAAGTCCTAAACCCATGCGTGCTTGTGGGAGTTTTTAATGGTGTTGACTACGAAATGCCACGACAGCAAAATCAGGGATCTGTTTCCAGTTTCGGTTGAAATTAAGGGAGGCTCTTCATGTAAGAGAACCACACGTTGTGTGTGATGAGTACTAAAATAAGCAATACACGTATAATGCCTAGAAGAGATTCTCACACATAGTTCATACCCAACAAATGTTAGACTGCTCTTTCCACTATCGTAGCTTTCAAAGAAAAGGGCCACCAATCCCGAGGTATTCAGGTCAGAGACATGAAGACCCATGACATTAGGTAGCCATCCCTGGTGTTGGTGAGCAAAGATTAAGAACCGTCCGAGATCAGTAATTAAGGTAGCCCAAATAAGATATAGATATTCCAACACAAACCGGGATTCATGGGCCAGAAGAATCAATTTAGAAAGGATGAGAGCTCTTCTCCTCGCCATTCTGGAAACAGGATCAGAGCCCTCTGCAGTCCCTGCAGAGTTTATTATACATAATTATGTAGACATGAGATTCTAATTCCAGAGTGTGGGCACAGTCCCAACGGGCATTCTTGTTCTCATGAAGCCTCAAGTTCAAGCCCCCCTTGAGTGGTGTTACAAATAGCTACCTGGGTTGAGGAGACCCTCCTGGTTACATCCAAGAATAAATCGGGTACCGAAGGGCACCAAGCTACGTGAACACGCCCACCCACGAGTACTGACGACTACAGACAATAAAAGCCTATCTAGGTGAGGCTTATTTCTGTCTGGGGGTGTTACGTAGCTCCCTTGTTCCTTCACGTGCTTTGCCAATATCCTCTACCTGGGCACTTCTCAGACTCCATTATAGTAAGTTCTGTGCATGCTCATTGACCCAACTGTCTGCCCATTTTAGAAAATATTTTATGTCATGGAAAAGGACTGTTTTCCCTTAGCACACAGGACCCTTTCCACTGTCTCCCCGCTACTTTGAGGCAGACAAATCCCCGTGTGTGAAGCTGTCTCTAAGGCGCCTTGTGTCTAAACATACCCCAAACCATTCATTCTCTTTGGAGTGTGGCACCTCCCCAGAGCTCTCTACCTGGGAAGCGGAGTATCGACATCCTTCGCTGGGAGCTGTAAATGCCTCGCTCCTCTCTACCCATGGAGATCTATTTTAGCCTCTGAGAAAAACCTGTTTCCTCAGCTCCCTTGCTCATACAATGCTATTTTTCCCTCGTGTATCTTTTTTTTTTTTTTTCCTATGTCAGTAGTCACAGCCATTCTTCAGGAGTATAAGATTTTGGAAACCAAGGCTAAGAAAACCATTTCCCCTGCTTTGTGCCTTGGCAGATGGCTCTCCTGAATGGGGAATACAAAAAGGTTTAGCTACTTGCATTTGGGATTGGAGGTAGAAAGAAAAATAAACTATCGAGGGGGGGAAAAAACTGTTGATTGTATCTTGCCACATTCCCAAAGACTCGTCCAGCCCCAGAGGGCTGATACAACTTCGTAAGCCCCTGGTTGGCCTCTTTCCCTTCCTCGTGATGTCGGATGAGGAGTTAAATTAAAAAATTCTCTCTTTTGGGCAACGCTGCTGTGAATCCTTGTGTAGAATGGCTTTTCAAAATAAAATGAGCAATTGCCTTCTATTTTTTTTCTTAATACTGGGCAGTTTTCTTCGTGTGAAGCATATCTTTGCCTTTATTTGTACTGGTGTGAGGTTTTATCATGGATAAGCAGGGTCACAAATCATAATAGAATTGAGAAAATAGATTTTTTTTTTTTTTACCTCCGTCTTACAAGACCAGGTCACTAACGAAATCAATGCCTTAAGTGAGGAAAGTATAATTTTAGATAATTATGCTCAGCTATTTGAAATCAGTTAAAATTTTATTTGTGAGCTCTTTGCGAGGAGAAAGGTCTACGCTAAAGTTCCTCAGGTCTCCAGGTAGCATGCTCATGACTGTCAAATTGAGTAGCATGTAGGTTTTTGCTGATTGAATTCATGGTAAGTCCACTATCATTATTTTTTGTTAGATATGTAAGACTTGCTATAATTTCTCTCTTCAGGATACATTTTGATTATACATTTTAATTGTATATTTCAGCAACAAAGCACATGCCACCTGGTGGCTGAAAGAAATATATAACATAATAGATTTTGGAACTACTCTGAGGAAAGCCAAAGGTTCCAGAATTATCACGTTGAATGTGCTTCTAAATCAGTACCAAACACGTATTTGGGGGCAAGGCACACACCGTAGGAAATCCCACAGGTTCAAAACTACACATTCGGTGGACGCTGTCTCCAATGGAGACATGTAATGACGACGCTCCATTTTTTTATCTTTCCAGAATTTTGTCTTTTGAAATATTTTAGCGCCATTATGTCAGGTGCACTTTATTAAGCAGCAGCCATATTCTTTACATACAGAATTGCTTGGTCTGGTACCTTTCCAGAAGACCGAGGAAAATATTTTCTTTTCCCTCAGCTAACAAAGGAGGGAAGTGATTAGGTCGTGTGGGAGGCATTCATCTCTTCCAGAATTTTTACTAGAGGAGTCCCTGTGTGCCAGGTGCCACGCTAGCAGAGGGTAAGGTGGGAGAGAGAAACTCCAGAGGAAAACCCTTTGGATCCATAATCAGGTCTGGCTTCCAGCTCACAGCTAACTGGTTGTGTGACCTTTGGATAGTGTGAAGCAACCTGGTTCACACAGAGCACATATGCAAGCCCTTCTTTTTTTGAGGCTTTACTATCAATTTTGTTTGCTATAGTCATAACTGCAGCCACAGAGGCTTGGAACAATGAACCCGTCAAACAATTCTTCGTTTTCTGCTTTCTGTTTCCAAGGGGTTGACCAGTCTGGATAGCTCATATATAAGTGGAATCATATAGTATTTGTACTATAAACTTGCAACTGGTTTATTTCATTCATCAAAATGTCCCCTTGGGGCGCCTGGGTGGCGCAGTCGGTTAAGCGTCCGACTTCAGCCAGGTCACGATCTCGCGGTCCGTGAGTTCGAGCCCCGCGTCGGGCTCTGGGCTGATGGCTCAGAGCCTGGAGCCTGTTTCCGATTCTGTGTCTCCCTCTCTCTCTGCCCCTCCCCCGTTCATGCTCTGTCTCTGTCCCAAAAATAAAATAAAACGTTGAAAAAAAAATTAAAAAAAAAATGTCCCCAAGGTTCATCCATGTTGTAGCATATGACAGGATTGCCTTCCCTTTTTTTTTTTTTTTTGTTTATTTATTTTTGAGAGAGAGGGAGAGACAGAGCGTGAGTGGGGAAGGGGCAGAGAGAGAGGGAGACACAGAATCCGAGGCAGGCACCAATCTCTGAGCTGTCAGCACAGAGCCCGACGCGGGCCTTGAACCCACGAACCATGAGATCATGACCTGAGCCGAAGTCGGACACTTAACCGACTGAGTCACCCAGCCGTTCCAGGATTTCATTCCTTTTTAAAGGCTGATAATATTCCGTTGTACGTACATTCCTTTTCTTCATCCATTCACCAATGGACATTTGGACTGCTTCTACCTCTCGGATTTTGTGAATACTGCCGTGAAATGGGTGTACAAATATCTATTTGAGATCTTGATTTCAATTCTTTGGATATATATCCAGATGTGGGATTGCTAGATCATACGATAACTCTATTTCTGACTTTTTAAGGAACCCCCACACTATTTTCATTGTGGTGACACCATTGTACATTCCCACCAGCAACGTACAAGGTTCCGTTGTCTCCACATCCTTGCCGGCACTCGTTATTTCCTGGTTTTTCCATAGCGGCCATCCTAATGGGTGTGAGGTAATATCTCACCGTGGTTTTGATTTGCCTTTCTGCCGTGATTGTGATGTTGGCCATATTTTCATACGCTTGTTGATCATGTGTATGTTTTCTTTGGAGAAATTCCTATTCAGGTCCTTTGCTCATTTCTAAAATCAGGTTACTTGTTTTTCCTTGTTGGATTATGGGAGTTCTTTATATATTCTGGATTTAAACCACTTATCAGATGCACTATCTCCTGTCATTCCATAGGTTGCCTTTCCACTCTGTTGTTTCCTTTAATGTGCAGAAGTTTTTAAGTCCAATGAAGTCTCATTTATCTGTTTCTGCTTTTGTCACTTATGCTCTTGGTATCATACCCAAGAAACTATTCCAACACCAGTGCCATGAAGATTTTCCCCTCTGTTGTCTTCTAGGAGTGTTAGAGATTTAGGTCTTATGTTTAGTTTAGCTCTTTAATTCATTGCGAGTTAATTTTTGTATATGGTGTAAGGTAAGGGTCCACCTTCACTCTTTGGTATGTGGATATCCAGTGTTCCCCACACCGTTTGTTGAAGAGACTGTTCTTTTCCCATTTGTGTGGTCTTAGTACCGTTGTTGAAGATAATTTTATTATATATGTGAGAGTTTATTTTTAGGGTTTTTATTCCACTGATCTACGCGTCTGTCTTATTTTAGCACCACACCGCTTTGATTATCTTAGCTTTGTAATATGTTTTAAAATCAGGACGTGTGAGGCCTCCACCTTTGTTCTTTTTCGAGATTGGTTGGCAATTCAAGGTCCCTTGAGATTCCATATGAATTTTTGGATTTTTTTTCTATTCCAGCAAGGGGCCCAGAACAATATGACATAAATACCTATGTTTTGATGTGTTGCAGTAAGTGTTCCTTCACCCACATCCCTCACTTGGACTCCTACCTGACCAGAGCAGATTCACCTCTCACTTCAAAAAGATCTCTAGTTGGGGCGCCTGGGTGGCGCAGTCGGTTAAGCGTCCGACTTCAGCCAGGTCACGATCTCGCGGTCCGTGAGTTCGAGCCCCGCGTCGGGCTCTGGGCTGACGGCTCAGAGCCTGGAGCCTGTTTCCGGTTCTGTGTCTCCCTCTCTCTCTGCCCCTCCCCCGTTCATGCTCTGTCTCTCTCTGTCCCAAAAATAGATAAACATTGAAAAAAAAATTTTTTTTTGAAAAAAAAGATCTCTAGCACTGATCATTCATAGTTAATCGTCCCATTTGTAGCCATGGGATTTCCCTACAGTGGCTTATACCCTAGGAGCACTGTCCCGTTTTATTTTCTACGTGTGCCTTTTATTCTGATTAGCCACCCAGTTCCTTCTCCATGAGCTGGCCTTGTGCCTTATCTTCTATGCCCCTAGGCAATCACTAATCTTTCACTAACTAACAAACCAGTCTCTAACCCACTAAAGCTTTCTTCATGGGGATTATGCCTCATCACCCTGGCTTTGGCCCTAAGGCAACTGGACACTCTCCCTCTCTGAGAGCGTCACAGAGTTGGCCCCTACCAAATATAATATCTGAGAGAGTCACTGTACTACGCAGTGCAGTCTTCAAATGTATGGTCCCCTGAACTGAGTGAACATTGGCCCCTTCCTCAGAACTCAGTCAAGTCTGCTGCATCTGCCTGCAGCAGGGTCCGAAGGCCGATTGAGCCTTATTCTTCCATTGTGTTCATTGGTAAATGCCTTGAGGTTACTTGAGAGGATGCATCTGCGGAACGCAGCGATGTAATGATTTCCAGACGTGATCAAGACACTTTGCAAGTTCCATTTGTTGTGCCTTATGAGACCAACCCGTGAATAGCGGAAATGACATCCATTTTATCTAAAAACTTAACTTAGTTGAGTGTTCCCTGGCTGTTCTGTTACGTTTTGAGGAGCTTAATAAACTAGACCCGCCATGTAAACGTGAGGATGTGTTAACAAAAGTAAACAAGTTGTGATAATGCTTCCTTTTGGGTGGTGAGATCACTGGCTGGCAAATAGTATACCGACTAACAAGAAAGAGATTCTCTAAAAAAAAAAAAAAAAAAAAAAAAAAAATGGCGGTGACCAGAGGTGAAGGGGTGGGGGAAATAGGGAGATACTTCCCAAAGGGTACAATGTTGCAGTTATGTAGGAGGAATACGTTTGTAGATCTAGTGTGCAGCATGGTGACTACAGTTAATAACACTACAGTGAATATTAGAAATTTGCTAGGAAAGTAGATTTCGGGTGCCCTCATCACAAACACAATAATGCCAACTATGTGAGGAGACACGTTCATTGGCTTGACATTAGCAATCATTTCGCTGTGTATATGGATAACCAATCATCAGGTTGTGCACTTGAAATATACATGACTTTCACCTCTTAAAAAAACTTTAATCTTTAAAAACCAACGAAGCGATTCTGAACAACAGAACTGCATCAGGTTTTGAAGCACGTACATAGATTTTAAAGTGATTGTGGGAAACAAAAGAATGCTACTGAGATAAAGGTTCATGGGCTTGAGTGAGAGACTCTCACAGCGGCGCATGCAGACGTTTTGTGGTAAGCGGGCGCGAGGAAACTGGCATGCGTTGGACAATGATAACGTGAGAGGTGCTTTACGTATGTGACTTCACTTAATGATCGCCATAAGCCTGTGGTATGGATGATATTATTGCCCTATTTCATATGTGAAGCTGTTGAACCCCAAAGAGATTACGTGTAGCTGCGTGGCCAAGGCCACACAGCAAGTAAAATGAAGGGCCGTGATTAAAACCCACGTCTGTGAGCGCTCTACCAAAGGTTACCGGATAGCTTTCGGGGGAAAAAGACACTGGGACACCCATGTAGCTGCAAGATGACTGAGGAGTCCTATATCAAGCCGATGGTGAACGTTTTCAAAATTTGTTTCTGGAAGCTATATGTGAAAGATTTCCAGCATGAATGTTCTTATTACAAGTATCTGCATATAGAAAACTCATTTTTCGAACACTCTATATTTTTTGTCACTTTAGCCAAATATACCTTTTTAAGGGCAGGGTCCCCACTCGATACACAGCTGACTTGATCTCTGGCTTACGTAAAATGTATGCAAGCCGCCCAAACGTTCATGTTTCCCAGGGGATAGAGAAAAAGGCACGTAAACACTTAGCATCTATGTACCCTACCCCCGCTCTGGACAGATCTCGGACCTCTAGAGACCCATTCGCTCATTCAGCAAACCTTATCTGACTACCTGTTATGGGCAATGAACTGTGCTAAGGGCAGTAGGAAGTAGACAAAGATAAAAAATTAAATTAAAAATGTGGCCTCTTTATACTATTGGACCTATTGATCTTGCTTGAACATTTCCTAGCTGTCCTAGGCTCGTCAAATTCATCCCAGGTAACTGGTTAGGGTGGTTAAATATTATAGTCATTCATTTCTCTCGAAAAGGTTGTGAGGCCCATCCCACCGCCATTGCTGTAAGAATATAAGAATCTAACTTCAACTCATTTATAATTATTATTACTGTGACAAGAACATTTAAAAATCTCCCAGTGAATTACCAGTGGTAGCAGTTTTACTCTTTAACACTAAAGCAGCAGTTAAGAAATCATATTAGGTATTCTGGCAATCTGTTTTAATACTAATTAGCTAATAAAGTAATTACCAAAAGTAAGAAATATATTACTACTCTGCTGTATTATGATTTAGCTGAAATTGCATATCCAGATGCATAATGTGGAATTTCTAAAAATTCCATTTAGAAAATTTAGCAGTGTATTTAAATATTTCTCATTCACAGGCAACCAGCTGTGATAGAGGAAGCTGTATTGAAATAGTTAGTCAGAATTGAAGGTGCCAGCAGATTTCACACAGAACACGTGAAAAGGAACTTTTTATAAACTTTGTTTACCTTCTTGGCGTGGACTATCGCAACATACCAAGACTGAGGCGTTGGGTTTATTTTAACCATCGAAGTACATTGACGAGTTATGTGATGTGCACTCTTTTCTAAGTGCCCGATAACATTCACTGTTGGTGTGAGCGGTCATGACCTTAGTGTACATAGTGCGATACACTTGGAACACAGCTTTTGCTAACATCGGAGCATGCTCAACGATAACACGTTCTTTGACCTGACCATATACATCTTTGGTCTAGGATACGGTTATACGACTAAAGTGGAAGCAAGCTTCCTAATATTGAGTCAGCCATAGAACAAACGATGCAAGAAACCTATGAAGACATTTTCCTTTCCCTTTCTTCTCTTTTCTGGAAACACACCATAACAAGTCATAACAGGACAAATACTAATCCAGTCAAATCCCTTACAGCACAATGAAGCAAACCTAGCCAGCAATCGATATTAAATGGAAAGAACCACAGTCCTTGTTTGCCTTTTAAAAGGGAGCATTCATCATTAAAAATTATTGGGAGCCTAATTTTGCACGGCCTTATACAAAGTGAATCACGCAGATGGTTTCTTGGAACCTCGCAACCTTTATCAGACAATAAAAAAAAGAATTAAAAACCCAAACATGGAATCAAATCATCAAACCAAGACGTGTCCAGAGAAAAATGATCACAAAGAAAACACCGTCCAATAGCATTTGAGAAAACTACACGAGTAGGTGGATTGTGAAGCATGTGAAGAAGCAGCCGTATGACCCCACAGGGCTGGAAGAGCGAAAGGTTGGCTCTTCCATGAGCAATCTGGGTAAACTCAGCAGAAATTGTGGAACTTCGGGGGTGTTTAGTGGGCTAGGGTGGCCAAAAACATTTAATGTAAAAAAAGCCTGGATAAGGGAAAATAGAGACAGAGACTAAAGAATGAAATGAGATCTGTGGCAAATACGAAAAAAGAGTATTTTGTGCTTCGTGGTAGAACTGATTATTGCAAAAAAAAAAAAAAAAAACAAAAACAAGAAACCTTTGCCAAATTAAGTTGTGATTTTACATGCCTAAATGAAAGTAAATACAAACGAATATGCAGTAGTAATTCGTGGGCTTAACTCTACCTACAACAGTTGCTAATCTCCGCAACTGGTCTTGCCTAGATGCCTATCATAAGCTCGAAACAGATGAAAAACAAAAGCGCTGGGATTTAACAGAAAAACTCAAAGCCAGACATAGATTTTTAAATTGCTGAAACATAAAGATTCCTCAGCCACCATCTATGACATTTTTAATTGCATGCAAGATTGTATAATGTTGGCTGATTAAAAATTATTTAAAGAAAAGATGATTCAACTACTTTGAATTTACCACCAGAAACCTTCTACGATAATTTGCATGGAACTACAATGGGATGTATTTTGAGGGGCTACAAAAATCATTTAAAATTCTGATGCTGTCATCACCATAATTCACTGATAAGTATTAGAAGTTATCTAGGAAACAGTGGTTTAGCCTGCTCTTATGAGATACCTTGATTTAGTATAGAGCATAGAAGCTGTAATTATTCACTGAGAGGCAAAGGGAATAAGAGAAAAACTCCCTGCAGGTCACAGCCACTGGCAAAGAAATCCAAGCGAAGACAAACAAGCCCTTGCTTCTAGGTGTGAGCAGTTTGGGCGTAAAAACCTAAACTGGCTCCGACTTGCTTTTCTTTATTTTTCCAGTTCTTTTACTGGACCTTTATGTGTGTACCTTGAGATGGATTTTCCAGAGAAAGGTCCCCAAATGTCTATCAGCTGCTCACCCCGAATGAGGCTCAGTCTTAGGACTTCTGACCAGTTACCACTGAGTCAGGTCCACATCTTTTCTTATTAACCTTTTAACCCGATGACCTATCATTCCATTCCATTCACCCAACATGCACTGAGCACCCAGACTGCGCCTGGTACTGGGATATATAACCTATATGCTGCCGGGCGGGGAGAAGAGGAGGAGCCAAATACGACCATGGATTAAGACAACGGTCCCATGAGAAGTCTACGAGTTGATGGGGGAAAGACTTAGGTACGATCGACTCTAAAAGGTAGTGACTACTTACACTGTTCTGAGGAAGCACGGTCGGTTAAACAGCTCAGGGAAAGGCTTTTGTTGAGGTGATGACATGTGGGATCCAGCTCGAAGCATTTTCGCGTGATTTCCAAAGGCATGGATGGGACTAGGTAAGGCTTCCAGGCAAAGGGAGCAACAGAGGCAAATACCTAGAGATGCAGAAAAACAAAGCAAAACAAAAGAAAAAGGTAAGAAGTGGTTAGGTTTGGTCAAAGGGTAAGGAAAGGTTCAGGCAGTGAGTAAAGACGAGAACTGTCAATCTGCCTTCTGGAAAGAGTGGGCATGAACGGTGCATTTGTTGTGTGCCCATATGCTAGGTATTTATCATATATCAGTGCATTTCATTAGACATGACTAATTCAATACTGGATCTCTTCTTCAATGTTCCCCCAAAGTGATGTCTCAGCCGACTGAATCCTGCAACAAACAGGTAACTAACTCTGCTGCTGCAGCCCATTCATTCCACTTGTGGACGATTCGAATCCTAAGAGTCTACCTCAATGTGAGTTCAAACACATTCTTCTCTCTGGCACGCCTTTACGGTGAATAGTTCTCCCCTCTGTAAATGTACAGAAATTGAATCCCTTTCCTATAAGATATGCCTCCAAATGACTCTAGACAACTACCCTTCGAGATTTACAGGTGAGACACCGTCAGTCTCCTCAGCGGCTTCTCATCTGATGTGCTTTCCAAACTCAAAGGTTTCCTCCCGGATATTTTCTAGTTTTAATATCCCTCGGGAAATATAGTAGTCAGAGTGGCACGTCCAACAGAGAACAGAACAAAATGATCGCCTTCTTTATTACAAGCACCGCTTGTCACGAACGAAGCCTATTTGTATCTGTGGCAACCACATGTACTGTTGACTCACATGGCTCTTGTACCCAGCTAAATTTTACAAAGAATCCATATACTACAGCTGTGGGTTATCTCACAAGATGGAAGGAGCAAGACCTTGAAAACAAAAATACACCAGCCACTAGGATCACCTAGAGCAGCTCGTCTCACCTTCTCTGGACCTCAGTTCCCTCTTCTATAAAATGGAGATAGTAAAATCACCTTCCTCATCAGGTTGTTATGAGGATAAGGTAGAATTACACATCAGACAAAAACCCCTAAAACGGTGCCTGATACAAAGCAAGTTCAATGATAATTAATGCACAAGAGGCATAGAGAGATCAAGACAATGGATGAAGGTCCATTAACCTAGAACAAGAAGCGAAAGAAGTCGCAGTTTGCTTGAATACAGAACCAGTCTTAAAATATGGTTACCTAATGTTTTTGGGGGAAAAATTATTCATTTAGTGTAGAGGCCAGAAACAGGAAAGAGCGTAAGACTTCTTGGATTTGGAGACTTCCCAGAGAGATGAAAGAAACGTAGGCAGGCAGGAAGCCACTTGCCTTAAGCAAGGAGATCATAAAAGCAAACTTGAGGTGGCAGACAGGGACATACTCTGAGATTACGAAAATGATCCTGGAAAGACAGAGAAATTTCCACAAACTAAAAATTATAACCAAATTCCCCAAGTATAATGATGGCACAAACCTGAATCTACCACTTTGGACTGGAGGCTAAGCAGTTAAGCCCGACAGCCAATGACAATAGGTTACAATTCTTTTGAGACAGTTCTGATTTCAAATGATCTTTTAATATCAAACTGGGTGGTGGTGATTTACATAGATAGTATCGTAATCTTGCAGGAGAGCAAGAAATTACAGAACAGGGACAATGACGACAATAGCTGAAAGATATCTGAGATCTATCTAACCACCATCATGTGATTTCCCAAAGCTGTAATCTCCATGAGGGCCTGGACTGTTTGGTTCTACTGCTAAAATCCCAGTGTTTAGCATAGTGCCTGGCACGAAGCAAGTGTTCGAAAATGATTAAACGAATTGAAGCGATGGTACTTCGATTTACGTCAATCTTTTCTCTCTAGTAATTAACAGGAAAGCACTTTAATTAAGAAGGATATTCAAGGGGACAAAAAGGAGAGAAACTGCTAAATCCTCTTCTGCAGCTAGTCTTATAGTGACGAGGACCTTCGTGGGCTACAGGGGACGGCAGACATAAAAGAGATGAGAGAAACGCAGCGTAGTGCGTGAAGCCTCTGTAAGGGAAAAGAGAGGAAGGTTCAGACAACCTGCATGGGCCAAAGGTATTTAACTTGTGGAAAGCCAGTGTGGTTTTCCCTAAACCGACCCATTATTTAATTGTCAAATCCACCTGCTGTCCTGTAATCGACTAGACATAGTCTTAGTGTCTTATTATCACAAATGAGAGGTGAATGTAGTGTTGGAAATCACTACAATTATTTTCAATCTTTACCAAAAAAAAGTCTAACCAACATCCATCTGCGGAGCTACCCACATCTTTCACCAGGGTGCCCAGGACAGCGTGTGCTACTCGTCTCCAGGATACAGTTCATGTTGCCTCCTGTGGCCATAACAGGCCAGGAGATCTGGAACGCTGGATCAAAAACAGCCGTGATTTAATTAGCTGATACTATGGAACGACACGCCAGTGAAAGTCACCTGACGCTTACACCTTCTCCCTTGCAGAAGATTAATCCTGATTACCGAGGATCCTTTTGATTGCCGTAACACAACATAAGTAGAAAGCCTTATGTTTGGGCCTGCCTTCTTAGTACTACCATGCTGCCTCTTAAGACTTTCATGACCAATAGAAAAGATCGATGGAGGGGCGGCTGCATGGCTCAGTTGTTAAGCGTCTGACTTCAGCTCAGGTCATGATCTCTCGGTTCGTGAGTTTGAGCCCTTTGTCGGGCTCTCTGCTGTCAGTGCAGAGCCCGCTTCAGATTCTGTCTCTGTCTCTCTCTCTCCCTCTCTCAAAAATAAATAAACATTAAAAAGAAAGAAAAGCTTAATGGAAAACTAATGTTTTTAAAAAAAGAGAGGGACAGGACTAAGAATTCAGAGTTTTCAAGAGCGAAGGTTTGGGACACCGTGTCAGGGAAGGAACAACTAGTTGAGTCCTGACTTAGAGCAAAGGAAACCTGGAAGGGGTGGTGTAGAAAGTACTTATATTATTTACAGCCTCATGAAAGAAAACAAACTGTAGCAGCTTTCATAACAACCTTGCTTGTGGTGTGTGGTGTATAAACACACACACAAATATATATTGCGTAGTAACAATTGTACATAGATTCACACACACAATTTTTCGCCCTCTCCTCTTCTCCCCTTGTTGTTTTATATAAGGATGGGTGCTGGAAATTAATTACAATTACTCTTTAGATTATATCATGTTTAGGTGCAATTAGAAGAGTATTTGATGGCAGCTAGAGATGGACAACATGACTGTTGGAACTTTGCACTGACGAAAGGAAGAAGCAACTTCATTTGAGGAAGGACAGAAAGCATAGAGTGTTGTTGTATGGAAGGTAAACAGGTGTCGAAGGATGGATGTGGATACTAAGTGACCCAAGAGTGGGTGGTCCAAATGCACACGCTCTCTGACCCTGGCCCTGGGACTCTGCGAATTCCATTTCTCCTTTGCTAGCTGGCACCCTCTTAAGTTTCGCCAAGGGGTTGAATTCTGCTCGAGAGAGACTGCAAGTTGGGAGGAGATAGGAGGGACGTAGGATCGCTGAACCTGTCAGCAGTGCCCAACGACCGCTCTTGACCCTGACAGTAGCAGCTGATTCCAAAGCCACCTGCTCTCAGCATCCCAAGACCCTTCTGTTCGTCCATGATGACAGTATTACAGGTGCCTGCCTTACAGAGTCACAGAAGAACATCACAGCGCATCAGACTGAGAGAACCAGGACACCCAGGATTTTTTGTTTGTTTGTTTATTTTTGTTCTTTCCTAGCTCCTGACTTATCAGTCAATGTCACCTTAATCAAGTTTGCTTTACTCTGTTTCTTATATTATAAACTGTGTTATTGCAGTGTATTTTATTATGATCTACAAGAGTACTAGGAGCATTGATAAGAAAGTATCTGTGAAGCTTCTTAGCTATGAAAAAAGATATAAGTTTTGGCTAAGGTTTAATATGGCCAGAGAAATAATTTTCCATATTAAACCTTTGGGAAAATACACAGGCACCAATCCAGATGAATGACTAATAAACTGAAAATCAGTCAAATAATAATACAGCAGAACAGCAGGGAAATGTGTTGTTTTTCTTCCCAAATGATTTCATGAAGAAAAACTTAAACCTCAAGTAGATTGAATAGCAAAACAGGATTTCAGTGTAAGATGCCAATGGCTGCCTTTCTGGCTTTCCTTCTATCTTTCTTCTTTTCTGGAAGAGGGAGCAAGTAGGGGTGGGGTGGGGGCTGTTTATGCCATGAAGCATCGGAAAGGAGAAGAGTAATGGCTCTTCAGTAATCCTGACTCTCGGAGCTCTAATGAATCTCTGCTCAAATCCAAATGCAACATCCCCTCAAGAATTCTTTATTGGTGGTGGACTGAGCAAAAGCACAGATTAAATACCACGTTAGAAAAGAGAATCAGAGCAAACCAAAAACAAAAACAAAAGAAGAAAGGTGTAAAGTCCCGTGACATCCATAAACAACATTTAGAAGGCATCACTGTCAGATTGCTGTAGGAGTCCCAAGGCTAAACAGCTCTCTAAGAAGCAAATTTACATGAGGCTCCTGGGTGGCTCAGTTGGTTAAGCCTCTGACTTTGCCTCAGGTCATGATCTCAATAGTTTGTGAGTTCAAGCCCTGCATCTGACTCTGCTGTCAGCGTGGAGCCTGCTTCGGATCCTCTTTCTCCTTGCCCCTCCCCTGCTCTATTTCTCTCTATATCTCTCAAAAAATTCCTGCCCCTCCCCTGCCCTATTTCTCTCTCTCTCAAAAATAAGTATTTTTTTTAAAGTCAATTTACAATGTGTTTTGACCTACTGAAATGGTCCAAAAATATAAACGAACCCACTTTTCAGCCTTGGTAAAACAATTTCAGTAAGATTCTTCTCTTTCTTGAAATGTTTTTCAAATGACCCATTGAAATATTGAAATAGTGTGGCAATTTGTGTATATCAGTAAAAAATAATACTAAGAGTAATAACGTAAAACCAGACATGCTTATATTTAGGATATTATTTCCAGCACCTCTTATTTCCCAAGAAGAAGTTGGGGGTTTTTTGGTGGTTGTGTCCTGATCAGTCCCTCTATATATATATTAAGTAGAGATGACAGTTATATTGTGTTCTCTGTTCCACTTGAGAAGCCAAACAACATGAGCTTCTCTTCTTTTGTGTGTCATTCTTCTTGCAGCTTTCACGGTTTGGACATCAAATTTGAAAAGATTCTTATTGTTTTGGTGTCTTCTTTCATTTTGTTTCTTTTGGTTATATTGGGTGTTTCAATTTCTGGCCCTTCCAAATGATTTAATTTCTTATTTTATAGAACATTTCCTGTTAATGTCCTCTCCAAATATGTCTGGCACACCGTAAATTTTGACTCTGTATTCTGGAGGAATACCAAGGTTTTGGACTATGTCATCTCCAGAAGGACATACAAGTTGTTGACCTTGCCATTGGATGGAAGGCAATGTTCCGATTTTCTTAATTTCCTTGAATATGCGCCATGGAAGCCTACCACGACTGCCTTCAACTATAGGATTTCAGTGCTAATGAAAGTGAGAACTTTGGTAAAGTTTAAAAATGAGCATTTGGTGGTTCAAGGGCATTTCCCTTCAATACATTCGAGAATATTATTTATTACAATGTGGTCTCATCTGCTTTATCGCTAGACTAAGAGATCTGGGAGGACAGAGGCAGTGCCTTTCACCTTGGTATTCAGAGCCTCGATGTGTAACAGATAGTCAATAAGGATTTAAAATGAACTAAACTTTACGGTTGAGCAGATTACTTGCAGTCGGGCTATCTCATATCTTAACTCAACTTCATATGCTCCTGAATTCACAGAGTTCTTGGAATCTGAAAGGAAAGGCAGTGTTCTATTCCCAGGACAGATTGAGTAAAATATGTTAATTTATTTTTCAATACACATTTTGACCCTTTCAATGTGCAGCTACCACGTCAACAATTGGGATGGGGATGGGAAGAGGGAGTGGTGTTGGTTTGTTTTAATTTTGGAGAGTTTCTGTCTGTGCGGTATTAGATGAAAAGTGGCTCTCTAGGAACCCTGAAGATTAAGCCTGCCTTTTTCCAGAAAAGCTCTGAGGGTAAGTGGTTCACAGTCAGTGGGAAAGAGGGGGAAATGCATGGTTAGAAAGAACGGAATTACTTGAAGTGGGTAATGATTTGAATGAGGAAAAAACCTACCTGAGGGTCGGTCATGTGTAATTTATATGTTATATGCATAGCTATGCTAGTTTCTCTCCATCCATTCTTCCCCTCTAGGCCAATCTGTTCTTGCCACTAGTCTCAATAAATGATAAAAGCAGAGTCTCTAATGGATTGAAGACATCTTATATAATAATATTTAATAATGAGCTGAAAAAGAGACCCCAAAATATTTACCTTTGGAGCGAAAATCCACTTTCCAGTTCTTGCCAGTCCTTTGTTACTATGGAATTAACGTATGAAATTATTTCCTTGTAGTTTCCAATACGTTCACCAAATTCAACTTCTTTTATTTGCAGGACATCTTTTAGAAATCTCTCTTTTATAAAATCCTTCAACTTTTTACACACACGTATTAACAAAATGGAAGCTTTCGTCAATATCTTTAATTTCAGGTTGAAATGTTAGCGCTTAGAGAGATTCAACCCATTGGTACAGGTCTCTGGGTTTGCACGACACAACTGGCCAACTGACCAGCGCAAGTCTGACCATTCACCAAATTTTAAACTGGAGAATGACATGGCCTACACTTTTGACCAGAAACCCTCTTTAAGTGGCCACAGAGGGGTAGGAATGGAAGATCAGGCTCCCCGGGCCGCTACTCCAACACAGGCAAGCCCTGCTACTTGTCACCCAGGACAGATTCTCAAGGAGAAGTGAGAGTGTCTATCGGTGAGCCTCCTCTCCCTTCAAGGTTCAGGAAACTCACATCTCTGGAAACGCAAGCAGAGAAGGGAGAGGAGTCATCATTACACGGTCCGTTTGTACTTTTTTTCTCATTGCCCTGAGTACTTGGATCCTATAGATTTGGTTTTCTGGATATTCTTTCATCCATAAAGATAATAAAAATGAAATTTTATTGAGTAGCTTCAGCTATAAGAAGTAAAATGCCCAAGAACTTTTACTCAGTGAAAAAGTTGGAGGTCATACGTTGAACATTTTTTTTTTGACATTAGAATATTTTACCACGGGGAAATACAAACAGAATCCAGATAATATAAGTTAGAGTTCAACATTTCCGACAATGAGTATCCTAAGAAAGGTCAGTTAGCAGTAGTGCAGATACGTGCCTGTAGTATCTGTCTGAATAGTTATTGGATGATTGGGATTGAATTAATTTATACATAATTTATCCTTCGATTGTGATCTTAGATATAATTGCATCACATCCTGTCAGATCTGAATTTCTTTTCTCTAAACACAACACATGCCACTCTCATGACAAAATAATCTTATGGACAGAAGAATGCTAGTTCTTTAAATCACTAAGTTTCTAAAAATAGATGTTTTCTGCAGATAAAATGGTAAAGTTAGTGCCCCTAAGTCACCTGAACTTTTTTTGCACATATGGTACAAATAATGCTACAGATAACCTTGTACAAATAACAGCCGCATATACTGTGGTTCCTTTTCCCCCTTTTTCTTTCTCCCTCTCTGTTTTCCCAAAAAGGTATTCAGTAACAGGATTCAGGAAAATATATTTTTAATATTCTCTCCTGGGCCATTATGAGGAACCTCACTGAAACAATGGTATTTCCCACTTCTTGTGGCTCTGGAGTGCAGAAGATGAAATTCTAGACTGGAATCTCATCTAGCAAGCAAGACTTTTAAAAAACAAGGATGGTGTTTGTCATGCTCAGCTCTGTAGAGGTTGTTAATTGAAATTAGTGGTTAAAAACCGGATAATTGATGAAAATAGAAAAGTAACTAAAAGATACCAGGAAGTATAAGCAGCCATGGATTCATTTTAACATAATGGTTCCTAGCTTTTGAAAGAATTAAAAATAAGCAAAACAAGAAAATAATCCCATCATCCTCTTCTACTCATCATCCTTATAGAGACTTAGGTAGAAAATGCATATACAATCTGCATTTTTTTTTATATCTCGAAGTTTCTTTGACTTATGAGTAAAAGGAAGTAATAATTGTCTGTGCCAGAAAGGCACCCTTCTAGGTGTTTTGTAAACATTATCTTAGTTAATCCTCATAAAACTCAGGGAGATTGAGTTTGTCATATACCCATTTCACAGAGGAGGCAATGAATACTCAGAAATGTTAACTGCGGGGTGCCTGGATGGCTCAGTCCGTTAAGCATCCAACTCGGTTTTGGCTCAGGTCATGATCTCATGGTTCATGAGTCCGAGCCCCACCTCATGCTCTGTGCTGATGGCATGGAGCCTGCTTGGGATTCTCTCTCTCACTTTCTCTGCCTCCCCCTCCCTCCCTCTCTCTCTCCTCTCTCTCTCTTCTCTCTCTCTCTCAAAAATAAATAAACATTTTTTAAAAAGTTAACTGCCCTAAACCATAGAGCTATTAAATACTTTACCAAGAATCTCACCCCAAGTCCTTCTGGTTCCAAATGTCGTATTCTGTAAAATCCTCATATGTCTAATTTTATGTTTCTTTCACATTTACACATCAGTAAAGATTTCAAAAATTCCATAATTAATTTTCTAGGTGATTCACTGGAGCTTCTACTCTCCGTGAGCTCCCCATCATTGAGTCTATTCCAGCATTGGGTGTTTATCGATGAATATTTCAGCTTTGACTGGAAGTGGTTAAACCATAAGAATTGTAAGGTCCCTTTAAACACCAAAATTCTGTGATTAACAACAATGCTATGCACATACAACAGCTATACAGGGGATCCTCTGTGGTGACAGTTGTTCCTATACTGTGATCCCCTGGCACAAGACTGAGGCCACTTTTCTCATGAAGACCTTATGTGAGTAGACATTACTCAATTTGAGTCAGATCAGGGAAATAGAGCTCCAATTTTGAACTGAAAAAGAAGATAGTCAATCACAGATCCATGACACTGGCTTATACAGATGTCCTGCTTTCCTCTGACTCACCCTTGGAGCTTCAGAAAGAGATAAATTGTATTTTTGATATAGTAATCGGGATACAGTCACACCATAACTCATATCTTCAGATTATGCCTTTTCAGCCTTGCTTTATGTCCCTGATTTTGACCCACGTTTTGAACTGTCCAAAGGGAATCTCTACAACAAAAGATGTGGGGCTGGAAACAAGAACAATTTTGAAGGAAAGTTTTAAGTTTAAATTTCTCAGGAAAAATGATACTCTTATAAAAGCATGGGACAAAAAAGACCCTCAATATTTTTGCAAAAAAAAAAAAAAAAAGGTTTGCCGGCTGGGGATAGGACTCTGGCTCCTCAGATAGAATTGAGCATGGTAAAAATGGAAGGATTCTCATCCCCTTTCTGTCTTTCTGACAAAGCTTTGGTTGGTGTTTTGGAACTTGTACAGCCCATGGGAGTAATTCTCACAGTAGATTGTTTGGCTATTAACTTCCTATTTTTTATTTCACGATCTTTATTATCTTTGAGTTGTCCGAGGGCAATGGAGCTTGTTTCCGGGCTCTAATCTTTGACAGAGAGTGAGAAAGATGATATTTTTTTCAAGTTAGAGAATGCTCAGAAAGAGAATGAGGAAACAAAACACATGCTAGTATATCAGCATCGGCTTAGAAAAATGTGAGTCTAGAGAATATAGGTGGTATGAGTGAGCTGTGTGAACGGGTACTCGTTAGGAGCCAAAATTACAAAGAGCCTCTGAAACAACATACTCTTCTTTATTAATCCTCCAGAAATAATTTGTGAAAAATCAGCCAATGCCTGGAGCACTCAGACTTTAATACATTAATAGCTGACACCTTAGATTCTGGGGGATAAAAAAAAAAACACGTTACCTGCCGTAATATAAAGAAGTACCCCGGAAAAATGGAATATCGGGTTGGCTGGGTATGATCTAATCAATTAATCAACTAATCTCACCTTCTCCAATTCCTCGGTGCCCTACTGGATGACGGAATAAGTTTACAGGTGAACACTACCGCTTTGCATGGCTCCATTTAGCAGCAGCAAAGGCAACTGTCTCTAGTAAGAGACAACTGAGACATATCACGCGTTCAGAATCAACTCAAGTATGATAGTCGAAAGAGCAAGACGAATGGAAGAAGCCCACCATTGGCAAAGGGGGAAACCAGCTGATTTAAGAGACCCTGTCATAGATAATTGATGTGAACTGTTTTCCATGTCCTTTATTGGTTTAACCAAAGGTTGAGTATCAGTACTTTACCGCTTGCAAACATTTATGTCCCAAGTGTTCATCTTTGGGGGGAAAATCTATTATGCTTCCAAAATTACCAGTGCCTTGATGCCTTTGTGGACAAGGACCTATGGAGTACCTGGAAAACCTCAAGGACCTGAGGTCAAATCTTGACTGTCGCTTACTACCTTGTGACCTTGGGCAAATCACTAATTTCCCTGAACCTTGACTTTTAAAGAAGAATCTCTCCCTTGTGGTATTGTTCAGAGAACTAAATGAAATAACGTTTGGAGGCAATATGGCTAAGAAGGGGCACTCAGTAGATGGAAGCTACTATGGTATGGATTAGATTATGATCTGAAAGCTACCGATTTCCACAAAATTTGCAAAAGTGAGCAATTAGTACAAGGTTTCTCAAAGTGTATATGATACCAAAAAAAAAAAAAAGTGTCCATTGTCAAATAAGTTTGGGAAAGACTACGTGCTATATCCCTTTCCCCCTTGTAAGTCAGAATTCATTTTTAACATAACTGAATTTGCGGGAAAATCCCAAAGTTTAAAAACCTGTTTAGCTTTGGAACACCTGGGTGGCTCAGCCGGTTGAGCAGCCACTTGGGCTCAGGTCCTGACCTCACAGCTCAGCTCCTGAGTTCGAGCCCCACATAGGGCTCTCTGCTGTCAGGGCAGAGCCCCTTTCAGGTCCTCTGTCCCCCTCTCTCTCTGCCCCTACCCCGCGCACGCTCTCTTTCTGAAAAATAAACAGTAACAAAAATACCGTTTAGCTTTATGGAAGCAAAGGTCTTCTAAACTTATTTGATCTTAGAAATGTCTCTTCCCAGAAGATATGTTAACATCCTCAGAAGTTTCCTGCATTCCACTTTAGAGAGATGCCATATTCGTAATTTCTCTAAATACCAGGGTATAAATACATTTTCAAAATTAAGACACGCTGAAAGATCTGTGTGCGGTACCTGGATACCAAAATTAAGGCTAATCTGATTTTAAATAGCAACAAGACAAGGGGCACCTGGCTGGCTCAGTTGGTGGAGCATGCGACTCTTGATCTGGAGCTCTCAGGGTTGTGAGTCTGAGCCCCACGTTGGGTGTAGAGATTACTTACGGAAGTTAAAAAAAAAAACAAAACAAAACCAGCAAGGCAGGGCAAATGAGGAATATGAGAGTGCGAGACCCCTGATGAGGGCCGAGTTCCGTTCGCGTTTTATTCATTTGCGATTGGTAGGGTTTGCCTGACTAAAAGTGCCTCGTGCCTCGGGAATGAAGGCTCTCCAGGAGGTTGGTGACATGCCTTGGTGCAGTTGTTTATTTGCACATCGGTGTGGTCCTATGGCTTCACTTGTCCATTTGTAGAAAAACCATGAGGCTATTGCCAAATCTGTCTCACAATATTTGCATTCGTGTATTTTAGGAAGAACATCAACTTTGTGTTTCTTTCCATTGCCATAAATAGTGCTGGAGTTTTCTTAACGCTTGTATTTATTTATATATTTACTTCCCTTTTTTAAGCTAGCAACTTCCTTTAGTTTACTATTGTTCTATATGGATATCACGTGTCATTCTAGGCGCTGCAAGAGAGGCGGCAGGACTAAAGGGTTGGGTTTTTAAATTACTTTGAAAGCTAAAGAAACAGAAGGCATGGAAGCTGTTACTTCTGTTATTTTTAGGAGTATCCACTTGGTCATTTTTAAGCAGCAAAATATTCTGTATCAAAGCATTCATTCTCATGACTTGGATTTTCATCACCGATAAGTTTTTAGCAGTATTATTACTTGTAGTTTATTCACATTGTAGCGGTACTTGTTTTCAGATTTCTGCCTCCATACCCATACGCAAAAGAACGTTTCACAGTTATTGCAGTCAAATATAGTCAACTCTCAGAACAGTTTCTAAAGTTGAACAAAGGTAGGCATTTAAATCGTCTGATATTTACTGTCCAAATCTGGCCTTTTCAGCCATCACAGTACTTGGAATGTGCATTATATTTTCAGGTAAAAATTTTTTGCTCATTCTATTGAATCTTGTTAACATTTATAGTAAAGGACAAACAGTTCCTCTATCCTGATAAAATATATTGTAGCTTCCCGAATCCTCTGCATCTAGAATAAATGCCAACTTGTTTTGGTATCCATTACCACTTTCAAATTGCATTACACAATATAATGCAAATGTGAGTTCTTAATTAGCAGGATCTGTTTTGTCGAAATGTACAACAGTAGAGGGATTTTTCAACATACTGCAGCTGTTTACCTAAGGAGGAAACAAATTTCACCCCACTAAGAGGAGCTGAATAAGTGCATGTGTTGTTATGGACAGATCCTTTAGTGTTTCCTTAAGTGATGCTTTTTCATAATGGATTTCACATGGAATATATAGCAAAATTTGCCATTGCTGCCCACTCAATTTCTGCCTCTAGGTTTTTAAAAGAGAAGGAGACGAAAGTTGTAAGGGCAACGAGGAGTGGGGGTAGAGAAAGGATTCTTTATGAAAGATGCAGTATTTACCAAGGTCATAAGAAATATGCCTATATACACATACCTACTTAAATATTCATTTAAATACCGTACATGCATCTGTATATACATGACATGCTGCACCGAGCAAACAGTCGCATCAATATAACCTGAAGGCAGCCTCATGAAATGACAAGAATGAAAAAATCTGAACTTCTATATGAACAGATACTAGAGATAATATCGAAAATAGGACGGTGTCCACAAATAATGTAATAACTCCTCTGCTCATCGGATTTTTTGCCTAGATTTGAGGCCTTTAAACATCCACCAATTATGGTAAATGTTTAACTGTAGGAGTTCAGGCAGACGGCCAAACTCTGGTTTCAAAGCTATTGCTAGCTTTAGTTTAAAGAGTTTTTCATTTTTAAGTACAAGCATTTCTGGGTACTGGCTATACCCTATTGTGGCTAGAGCCACTGGAATTTGAATAAGTGGATTAGGCAGGACCTAGGTCCCAAAGAAATGGGCCCTGCAGCATTACCTGAAGTGTGGCAAAGAATTGGCTAGGGAAATCCCTGCCATTTATAACTTAGCTCTATTTACCTACAGCCAGTTTATCCCCACCGAGACAAAGTAAAGAGAGAGCCTGGTTTTGCTTACAAAAACAGCAAGGTTGGGGGGGGGGGGGTTGTAAAATGACCGTTTGAGCCTTTCCTCCTTAGAAAAGCCAGGTATGTGAAATACACAGAGGACAGCCAAACTCCCCCGCCCCACAGGTACGTCTGCTTTCTTGCCAAGCTTATTAACTCAACTCCCAGTCTGCACGACACTGGTTTGAACATTAGCTTTTCCTCGGGATATTCCCACTCTCTTGTGCAAGCGCTAGCAAAAGGGTACAAGAAAGGGGCCTAGACAATCCCCGCGCTGGATTTGCAGCCTCTGGATATTTGAGATTCCATTGCCAAAGCCTCGGTGGTATAGACAAGACGGTGAGGGGGCTACTGAAGTGACTTTCCGTAGTCCCTTCCGTTGTCTCCTTTTCTGACTCCCCAAGGTATCCCGTGGGTGTCTTCCCGCACAGCCCCAGAGCGCCAAACCTTGTCCCCCTTCCCTAAAGCCTCTCATTCACCAACACCCTCCCCGACCAAAGTCCCCTCCCGGTCACCACCAAAGCCCGGAGAAGTGGAACGCACACAATGCCTCTCTTATAGGGCTCGAGCTGGGAACTGGGCATGCTCAGTAGCCAAAGCAGATTTTTTTTTTTCCCCTTCTTTTGGTCGCAAGTGCGGCATCTCTCCCAGTCCCACACCTCTCTTTCCTCTATCCCTATCCCCCTCTCCCCACCCCCAGCTCTTTAATTGTCCTGCTTAACCCGTTCTACACCGAAGGCATGCAGAGTTCTAAGATGCGGGGGATTAACCCGTCTCCTCCTAAAGCCACTAAATAAGTCTCACTCTGGGCTAAAGCTTTACACTTTTGCCTTAAAGCCCCCAGCCCCTTAGGCGCAGACAGGTAGGGGGAGTGAGGTTACTACTGGATCCCGGGAAACTGGTCCCAAGAAGGCTCCATCCAGGATTGCCCGCTACCGAAGAAGTATTCCCGGAGCCCTCCGTTCTGCGAGGTGACAATTAGCCAAAGGTACCGTACCCGTTATACAAAGCCCAAGTGCGATTGTTGCCTTTGAATGTCATTGTTGTTGACTCACCCCCCTCGGTCCTGGAATTATTCAATCCCGCGTAGACTCGACGCCCCTCTCTACCTCCCTCGGCCTCCCCCACCCCCTCCGACGTTTCTTTGGCTTTGCCTGGGTTCTCGGTTGCTCTCTCAAAGGAATGCCCCGGTTGTGTGTGTGTGTGTGTGTGTGTGTGTGTGTGTCTGTGTGTGCCTTCGTTCTTGGGGGGCTGAAGGAGGAGAAAGGACTCGAGTGTGCGTGTATGTGGTGGGAGGATGGAGGTTGGCGCGCTCGCGTTTGGGGACTGGGGTCTCTACGCGTGAGGAAAGGGGTCGCTCCTTCCCAGGGGGTGTTTTAGGCATAAAGAGGGGGCGGGTGCGGGAGGAAAGTGCTTTTCTCGGCGTGTGGGCAGCAGAGGAATCAAGTGGAGGTGTCTGGATGGGGGACAGGGGGCCTCGGCAGTGTGCGGGGGTCGAGGTGCCTGAGTGCTGGGAGGGAGGCTGCGTGTGTGCGGGGGGTGGGGGGGGCGGGGGGGGCGGGGATTCGGCGCGTGTATGTAAAGGTGCAGCCCGTGTGCGAGGGGCTGGGTGCGCGCGCGGTGTCTGGCCGGGTGCGCGCGCGCGCGCCGCTGCCCGCCTGCTTGCCTGCGAGGGCTGCTCGCTGGGTTTGACGGGCGAGCCGGCGCGGAGGAGCTGGATCCGGGATCACGTAGAGCCCATCGCGGAAACTGCAGAGCGGATCGCGGCGCCGCGGGCCCTGCGAGAGCTGCGGGGCTCCGGAGGTGGGTGAATTACCAGCGGGGCTGCGCGAGCTGCACAGACACTCACTGCCTCTTCCCGCTTGGCTCGGCAGCGCGCGCGCGCGCGCGCGCGTGTGTGTGTGTGCGCGCGCGCGTGCGCGCGGAGGGGGGCAGGTAGCTTATTATTTTTAGTTTGGGTCGTGTTGGTTTGGGGCCGGCGGAGTGGCCAAAGCGACCACAGTGGCTACTCCAGCACCACCCTGCTTGCCTGCCCACGGCGCGGTCGCGGGTCCCCGAGGACCCAAAGAATCCGGTGTCCTTAACATCGCTGCCTCCCCGGCGGGGAAAGTGTCCTGGTCTAGGGCGGCTCGGGCTGTCGGGGCCGCTGCGCTGGCTTTGTTTTCTGCGCCCCCCTCGCAAGCACTCTAGGCGGACGTGGGTCTGGGGCTCCCGGCAGTGGCCCGGGAGCTGGCCCGAGACTGCTGGCACCCTGCAACACTGGGAATACGAGAGAAGCCGGTAGCTAACTCTAAAAGCCCTGCAAAGCCGGGCAAGTGCTGGCAGCGCGACTTTGCAAGATGCCCAAATGTTGAGCTGATTTCTGGCGTGGTGAGAGCAGCATTTTGTGCCTGGGCAGCGGGGGGGAGGGGGGGAGGGGGAATGTGGGAGGGTGGGGGGGCAGGGGGCTGCCCGGACCGCCGCTCTCGGCCACGGAGCCACCGGGTCACTCTGCCTGTGTGACAAGCGGGCCAGTGACGCCCCAGTGGCCCGCGGCCTCGTGGCTTGGGCTGGCGGTCTCTTACCCCTCAACCGCCGCACGCCCGGGTCTAGAGGCCGACGGAAACTCCAATAGCTAGCTGCCCCTTGTGGGACGGGAGCGCGCGGAGAGATGTGTGCGCAGCGGGGCTGAAGGCCCCCCGCGACATCCCGAGCGGTCCCCGCCTCCGCTGCCCGACCCACGAGGCCGCTGCTTGGGCCCGGGACCCGGGAGGGGGCTGCGTGTCGGCTCCGGGATGCGGCAAAACATTGCGGTACGCGCCACCGCCGGCAGCCCCTCCGGCCGCGTCCCCGCCGGCCCGAGGTAGCGCACAGGGGGCGGCAGTGACCGCGTCTCTCCGCGGAGCCCCTCACCCCCGCCTAGGCGGGCGGCCGGAGGTCTCTCCTGCCGGCGCCCGGGGAGCCACCCCGGCCCACCCTCGGCAGGCGTCCGTCCCCCGCAGGCCCGCCGAGCGCCGGTGGACGCCGGATCCGTGGTAAGGCTCGCTGGCTTTGTGCGGTCCTGCCGGCCGCGGGAGCCGAGCGGCTTGCGGGGCGCGGAGATCCGGAGACCGAGAGGGAGATGGGGACACGGGCCGCTTTGGGCAGACGCGCCGCTCTCGGCAGCCCGAGACATGGCTTTTGGTACCCAACTCATACTTTCTGGGTTTTTTTTAAATTATTATTCCCCCCCCCCTTTTTTTTATCCCTGATTTTAAAATGTGCATGTTTTAGTGGTGCCCTGTGTGAGGTTTCTTTCGCTTGCGTTCAGCGCCCCTTCCCCTCTTTCTAGCTCCCTTCTAGCTCTCTTTCCTCCTCTCTCCACGGTCTCTTGCCCCTTCGGTCCCTCTTCCTGGGCGATCGACTCCCCTCTCCCTTGCTTGCCAGTCCAGCTGCCTGCGGCTTTCTGTTTCACAGGAGATGCATTGGGGAACTTCCTAGGTCGTCCTTGCGCCTTTTTTCTCCCATGCTACTTAAAGTAGAAATTACGAGGAGGAGGGCAGCTCCTTATGCAATTTCAGATCTGCTGATGCTCCCTGTTCTTGTTTTTGTACTGAATTCAGGTTATTCGGGGTTCTTATTGTTTTGTTTTGTTTTTAGTTCGGTTGATTTTTGGTTGGGGGGGTGTAGTAACAAGAAATGACTCAACTGAACCAGAATAGCTGTTGAAAACCACATCTATAGGAAGGCAAAACGATCATGTGAAATTTTGATTTTACAATGAAAGTTGGCTTGGATGATGTCATACTTAAGAATTTATGACTTCTTTTTGCACTGCCAGTCAAACTCTCAGGGTGAATAGGGGAAATGCGTGTCTATATGGCAAGCGAGGATCATCTCGGCGGTGCTGGCTGTATCCTGAAGCAAACTATTTAAAATGCACATCTTTCTGGGTCGTGGCTAATGGATTGCCTACCTTGAGACATGCTTGGTTTTACCACTAGCTGATTCCTCGTGGGCAAAATAAACAAAGGAGTTTCTGTGTGACACTTTTTTGTATCATTCCCTCATGGTGGGTTCCTGGGTAATTTATTTATTTTATTCATATTTGGTGGTAACCATATTGAAATTACAGCCAGCTTCCCGTGCAAGATGGAAAAGACACACATGGCTAAAATTGCATCAGTAAAATACACGGTGCTTGTTTTTCCTTTCACTCTTTTCCATGAAGCATTGCATATGTGTGTACATGCACGCAGTATTTCAGGAATTGGCTACAACGGGTTAATTTGCGAAGCATTAAACTCCAGTAAGCGATTCGTGATTTGTTTATAGACAGAGACATGGAGTGGTGAGACTGGGAGGGGATGTTGGGAAGTGATGATTTTAGGAGAAACATTTATTGGACTAAATGTATCTGGTGCTGCAGATAAACCCACTCAAGGATTGTAGCCTGTAAACTCTTCTTCCTCAGCAGTGCTAGTCGGTGGTCAAAGTGAAGGAGATAAGCATCTGAGCCAAGTGTCAGTCGGACCTGGGTTCAAAATGGCGTGTAAAGGAGTAGAAGTGGGCCAGGTAGGCAGGAGAGCCTGTTCTTGGGGTGGGAGAGCTGTCTAGACATCAGCTAGGCAGTGCAGGAGCAGGCAGGTTTCTCTCCTATTTTCAGGGACCCAGGGACAAAAGCCACCCCCCCCCCCGTCCCCAGTTTGGGAGATGACTGACAAAAGACTAGATACTGTGTATTTACTTGAAATTAAAATTTTGGTCATTTCCTACTGGGTTATTTTTCTAGAACCTCACTGGGTCATCCGTGGTTTTTAAGGCAGCCATGTACAAGAGTGAACTGATTCATGGCAGGGTGCTTACCTGTGGGCCGAAGCTCAGGCAGATCTCTTCCTAGGGCTCCTTCTACCTTGATCTTGTGACTGTCCCCTCTACTGCAACCCAATCCTGGCTTGGCCATCCTCCACCGAACCCAGGGGTCTAATATCTCCTCTGTTTGGCCTCTTATCTAACTGAAGCCCAGAGAGTAGACTTCTACAGGTGGAAATGCCTTTGTGGTGCAAACTTCAAAAGGCACAGTGGATGGTCTGGGATAGGTCAGTAGAGTTGCCACAGGTCTGTGTTCGGGGGGCAGAATGTGACAGTCCACGTAGAGAAAAGATTTTCAGATTGTTAAGGTTTACGTACGATCGAGGCTTTTTTTCCTGTTGTTTGTTGTGTGTTCTGCACACGTAAAATGTGTATAAACCCCACGTATGGAAATAAAACGTGTGGCATTTCTGCTGATTATTGTTCAACTGAGTGAGAGTACTTGCAGAAAAATACAAAGCTGATGATTACAGCCATGTGTTCACTATGGTATGATGTAGACACAAATAATCTTTCAAGTAATGATCATTGAAAAAATGTTTTCTTTTTATTTTTTAGATTGTTTCTCTTTATTCAGAAGCATAAAGTTGTTTGCTGATTGCCAGAAGATGTTTCTTTGGCTCTTTCTGATTTTGTCAGCCCTGATTTCTTCGACAAATGCAGATTCTGACATATCGGTGGAAATTTGCAATGTGTGCTCCTGCGTGTCAGTCGAGAACGTGCTCTATGTCAACTGTGAGAAGGTTTCAGTCTACAGACCAAATCAGCTGAAACCACCCTGGTCTAATTTTTATCACCTCAACTTCCAAAACAATTTTTTAAATATCCTCTATCCGAATACATTCTTGAATTTTTCACACGCAGTATCCCTGCAGCTGGGAAATAATAAACTGCAGAACATTGAGGGAGGAGCCTTTCTTGGGCTCAGTGCATTAAAGCAGTTGCACTTGAACAACAATGAATTAAAGATTCTCCGAGCTGACACTTTCCTTGGCATAGAGAACTTGGAGTATCTCCAGGCTGACTACAATTTAATCAAGTATATTGAACGAGGAGCCTTCAATAAACTCCACAAACTGAAAGTTCTCATTCTTAATGACAATCTGATTTCATTCCTTCCTGATAATATTTTCCGATTCGCATCTTTGACCCACCTGGATATACGAGGGAACAGGATCCAGAAGCTCCCCTATATCGGGGTTCTGGAACACATAGGCCGCGTTGTCGAACTGCAACTAGAAGACAATCCTTGGAACTGCAGCTGTGATTTGTTGCCTTTAAAAGCCTGGCTGGAGAACATGCCATATAACATTTACATAGGAGAAGCTATCTGCGAAACGCCCAGTGACTTATATGGAAGGCTTTTAAAAGAAACCAACAAACAAGAATTATGCCCCATGGGCACGGGCAGTGATTTTGATGTACGAATCCTGCCTCCGTCTCAGCTGGACAATGGCTTCACCACTCCCAATGGCCACACTACCCAAACGTCTTTACACAGATTAGTGACCAAACCGCCGAAAACGACAAACCCTTCCAAAATCTCTGGAATCGTGGCAGGCAAATCCCTCTCCAACCGCAATCTCAGTCAGATCGTGTCTTACCAAACGAGGGTGCCTCCTCTTACGCCTTGCCCAGCACCTTGCTTTTGCAAAACCCATCCTTCGGACTTGGGACTGAGCGTCAACTGCCAAGAGAAAAATATACAGTCCATGTCTGAACTGGTCCCGAAACCTTTAAATGCCAAGAAGTTGCACGTCAACGGCAATAGCATCAGAGACGTGGACGTCTCAGACTTCGCCGAGTTTGAAGGACTGGATTTGCTCCATTTAGGCAGCAATCAGATTACCGTGATCAAGGGCGACGTATTCCACAATCTCACTAATTTACGCAGGCTGTATCTCAACGGCAATCAGATTGAGAGACTCTACCCCGAAATATTTTCGGGCCTTCGTAACCTGCAGTATCTGTATTTGGAATACAATCTGATTAAGGAGATCTTAGCAGGCACCTTCGACTCCATGCCCAATTTGCAATTGCTGTATTTAAACAACAATCTCTTAAAGAGCCTGCCTGTTTACATTTTTTCTGGAGCGCCCCTGGCTAGACTGAACCTGCGGAACAACAAGTTCATGTACTTGCCCGTCAGCGGGGTCCTCGATCAGCTGCAGTCTCTGACGCAGATTGACTTGGAGGGCAACCCTTGGGACTGCACTTGTGACTTGGTGGCATTAAAGCTGTGGCTGGAGAAGCTGAATGACGGCATCGTGGTGAAGGAACTGAAGTGTGAGACACCCGTCCAGTTTGCCAACATTGAACTGAAGTCCCTCAAAAATGAAATCTTATGTCCCAAACTCTTAAACAAGCCATCCGCGCCGTTCACGAGCCCCGCACCTGCCATTACGTTCACCACCCCACTGGGTCCCATTCGAAGTCCTCCCGGTGGCCCGGTGCCTCTGTCTATTTTAATCTTGAGCATCTTGGTGGTCCTCATTTTAACAGTGTTTGTTGCTTTTTGCCTTCTTGTTTTTGTGCTGCGACGAAACAAGAAGCCCACCGTGAAGCACGAAGGCCTGGGGAACCCGGAGTGTGGCTCCATGCAGCTGCAGCTCAGGAAACACGATCACAAGACCAACAAAAAAGACGGACTGAGCACAGAAGCTTTCATTCCACAAACCATAGAACAGATGAGCAAGAGCCACACCTGTGGTTTGAAAGAGTCCGAAACCGGGTTCATGTTCTCGGACCCGCCGGGACAGAAAGTCACTATGAGGAACGTGGCCGACAAGGAGAAAGATTTGTTACATGCAGACAGTAGGAAGAGACTGAGCACCATCGACGAGCTGGATGAATTATTCCCGAGCAGGGATTCCAATGTGTTTATCCAGAATTTTCTTGAAAGCAAAAAGGAGTACAACAGCATAGGTGTCAGCGGCTTCGAGATCCGCTATCCGGAAAAGCAACAAGACAAAAAAAACAAGAAGTCGCTGATAGGCGGCAACCACAGTAAAATTGTCGTGGAACAGAGGAAGACCAGCGAGTATTTTGAACTGAAGGCAAAACTCCAGAGTTCCCCCGACTACCTACAGGTCCTTGAGGAGCAGACAGCTTTGAACAAGATCTAGGTCATGCAGTCTTACTTCATACAGAGGACATTTATTTAATGATGAAAGTGCCTTTTGTTGACTCCTGACTTCCAAATACTATATTATCAATAGGCATAGAGGCAGGTGTTTCCAAGGGTGTCTCATTAACTGTAGCTGCAAAAGATGTGTCCGGTAGAAGAGAATTTCCTTAATAGATTTTACTACATAAAACCTATACTGTGGAGTCCTGTGGGGATACTGCAAACTCTATTGCCAAAGGGATGCTTTATATACATAAAACACTGAATTTAACCTCAAGAGGCAAATCTGTTTTGTACCCCAATGCAAAACCTTCGTCTCTTTGTGCTTTGTAGAGCAGACTCAAGAAAACTGGTACCAGTGTTTGTACCTCAGCTGGGTCTTTCATTTTGCACGTAGATTAAGTTGGTGGAACTGGAATAATCCTTTCGATTCGTGGCATTGTAACAATTCTGCGTAAAGATGATCTGAAAAGTAAAAACACAAAAAAACCAAAAAAACAAAAAAACAACAAAAAAAGACAAAAACAAAACAAAACAAAACAAAACAAACAAAAAAAAAAGCATGCAAAGAGAGAACATTCGATAGTATTTGTAAAATTGGTAAACTTTATGGCCTGCATCTTGAAACCGCTGGATTTATAATGTTAAATTGTGCAAATATTTGTTTAAAATATACCATGCATTACATAACTATAAAATAAATTTGAACACTTTAAGCATTACCTGTCTATACATAAAACCTAAAAGAAAAAAAAATCAACGTGAGTTCCGTAGCGTTTGTGGTGATCTGAAGAAATACATGATGTTTATCAGAATTAAACAAGGCTCAAATTAAACTAACATTAGAGTTTGTTCTCGGTTCTGTGAAATACCCACAATCCTTAAAGTGCTTACCGTGTGAGCGCACCCAAAGCTATTTTTGTAACATAATTCATATTTATGAAGTACTTTGTATACTAAATAGGAAAATATGTACTCCTTAATATGTATTTAATATGCCTGACTTGTTTTCCTGATCACAGGGAATTTATCAGTAAGTATAAATCTAGACAGAAAAAAAATATACCAAACTGAAACCGAAGCTTATGTGTACAGAAATATTCTGGACATTGTGATCAGGTATCATTTAGAAATGAAACAAAAAACACAAAAACACAAAAAGACAAAAAATAAAACTAAAAACCAGTTCTGTGCTATTCTTGAGAATTCAGCATATTATCTGCAGATTTGTTACCAACTGTGCATTTTAAAATAGGTTCCTTAGTTTTATAGTATCGTGTCTGGGGCAGTTGTTAGTTGCCATCAGTTGTCTTGCTTTTCAGGATTCTACGAGCTTACATCAAATAGTTTTTCACTACAAATATTGACAGAATTAATGAGTAAGGTTAATTGCGATATCCTGTCCGCATCAGTATCCTGTCCTGTCATCGTTCGACTACGATCAGATAATCCAGTAGAGCCGTGAACATCACGGTAGTGTTGGCTATCAGAGCCACACTGGAAAATGCTTTCCTTGGTCTCCGATGGGTTCACAGTCTGCAACTACAAACGATATGCCACTGTGTTTGCTTGTGCAAACTTGTGTTAACTTGCTTGTTAACTTCGAAGTCAAAATTGGTCAAAGGAACGGAGGAGGACTTGGTAATGGGAGACATCTGAACATTTGTAGGAGCTCCCAATTAGCAAAGTGACATCCCGAAATGCATTACCTTCTTGGCCTGCCTGCATATGTATAATTACTGTGTTAATCAGTAAGATGACCAAGAAGGTAAACATAGACATTCTTCTTCGCGAACTTCAAGTGGCAGATGTTTTGGTGCAGCTTCCAAAATGATACTGTGGTTAAAGTTGTAACAGTAGTCCCTTTATTAAGTACTAATTTCAGGGCTTTATATGTTTGTTCCGAGATAAAACAAACAAACAACTTGGCATTCTTAGACGGTGTGTGTGTGCGCGCGTGTGTATTTGAGTGTATGTGCGTACATATAGATAATTTGGAGATTTTTTTTTTAAATAGCAAAAAAATCGTCTCCATATGTATGTGCTGGTGCTCTTAAAACTTTAATGTGTAATTTTAATTTTCATGACGATGTCTGTGAAAACTTTATATGAATATTAAAAAAATACAAATACTTGCTTTCTGATCTTGAAAGAAAAGACACGAAGATGTGTGCCCAACAGCGTGTTTTCATCTAGTTTCGTAAGGACTTTTAATATGCCATTACCATGCTTGCAGGCATCCATGGATTAAAGGGCTCCTAATGCATACTGACAGGATAAAGATGCAAAAGCTTCAAAGAAAGTGTTTTAGTTTATCCTGTCAATAAAGTATGGATTGAGGAATCTTAAGTAGACACTTACAGGAGGAACCGGAAGCTCAATCCATGATCTGGGGATAATAGGTCATTGGGACGATGCCTTTTATTCAGTGTGGCGAGGCTTTGAAGATGTTTCAAGGTTTCCGCAATTGTCAATGGCGAGAGGACCTGCCGCCATCTTAAAGCTTGCTGTAGCATATTGGCTATCTCAAACTCTTCCGCTGAGAGGTATAAATGTTCCACTTTCTTTCAAGAGTAATTTAAATGTGTGTGATTATTTGGAGGTTTTAATTGTAAGTGAATGACAGTAACAAATCCTTGGTTAAGGCTGATCTATTTTCCTTAACTGAAGTCATTGTGCCTACATTATACAGTGTATACTATTTTGCACCTGCCTCTCATTAGTTCTACTTGTACATTTTATGATAATGTAGTTAGGCATAAGTTTTGAGTTGAGTACAAGAGCAGTTAAAATACCGTATCTACATTTTGTTGGCTTCAACTATAACCTTGATGTTAGTTTAACCCCTTGAGGAGTGATATATACGTCAGTACAGCATCTTTAGTAGAATTCGATTCTGATCTAGAAAATCCAAGAAGTGCTCACTTCTAATGTGGTCTGACACATCATGGGCTTCTTGGCATCGTATCATGTGCTCGGACTCTGTTAGAACAGTTGCAGAGAAGATTAGATCCTGTGAAATTAGTGGAGGGGTTGAGATAATATATTATGTCTGTGTAATATAAATCAAGTTTTAAATTATTTTTTTATGAAATCAATAAAGATGATTCAATTCTTGAAAAGTAAATCTTTGTGTAATTTTATGAGAAAGCAGCTATTAAAATACAGTGATTCAAGTCTATAAGGCGATTTATATTCTATATTTAGTTTTCCATTCTGAATAAATATATTAATTAGAAGATCATTTAAGACCGGCTTTCTTTTGTTGCTTTTTAAAAATGTTTCATTTCTTTAAGCCATAAGGATGCATAAATTACACAGGGCATGGCCTCATGAGTAACGTCAGTGGGTACTGCAGAAATAACAGAACACATCTAGAAATGTATGGCAGTAATATTAATCTATGATATCTTTTGCATGATTTGTACTTTGACATTGTATGAAATGAGCACAGTGAGTTTTTGTTTTTGTTTTGTTTTTTTTTTTTTTGTTATTGTTGTCGCATCCAAAGAGCTGGGGAGAAAATATATCAAGAATGTATTTATAATCACTATTTTGAAATAAAGTAAAGAAAACACATTGTATTGTTTTTACCCTGATTTGGTTATTAGTATTTTAGGTTAGTTTATAAGATGAAAATCAAGCAGTTCTATAAAAGCTAATGTAAATCACAGAAAGAAACTGTTTTAATGACTTTTGCTTGCTTTTAATAGCGTCAAGGTATTAGACAGAATTTATTAAATGCCATTTTTATGGAAGCATTAATAAAATTGTTTGCTAGAATGATATTTCTGAAGCCACAGTTTGTGAAATATATTTATCTTTCCATTATCTTTCAGAGGAAATAAACTAGTAACCAAATTGGTCTTTTCACCTAGATTTGAGGGTAAGATACAGAGCTTTAGAAAACTGTTTGTATTAAACTTAATTGACAAATCTATGTTAAGAGATGCTTTCCCCCCCCAAACATCTTTGCAATCTGTCTTCCTTTCCCCTGACAGCCCATTCCCATGAATCAGTTGGAATCTGACATAACTGCAGATAAGCAGATATTAATATTCAGTCTTAACTATTAAAATATGTTTAGAAAAACTTTAGAACCTCTATAATCCACGGCCAGCCTGGCAGGTTACAAGTTAGTTGCCCATTTATGGGGTGGATTGTGATTTTTATTTGGTTCTTTCAAAGATGATCAAAATCACCAATCCATCACTTTACCAGAGTTTTATGGTCGAGAAAAAATGAACTGAGTGCATTATGGTTAATTTGAGGCCAATCATGTCCAGCAAAGATTATAAACAGACCAATAAAGTGAACTGGAGGCACGTTTCCTTAGGGGAAGAGACGCAAAGAGAGAGGGAAACAGAGAATATAAACTAAGAGTATTGTGGCCTTAAGCCTATACCTAGCTATGCTGAAGAAGTCAACAGCATGGCTAGCACATACAAGTGCTTTCGGGCGAAATGTTTTCCGTGTCACAGGGTATACATCCCGTGATTGTGTGACTTTTTAGTTCTTTGTGAGTTACTGAGCATAGGGCTTTGGGTCCCAGCCACTCAGTTATGTGGACAAGCCGTATCAGATGAAGGTTTGGCTTCATTTCCAGTGCTCATTCAATTAGTCACTATGGTCAGATGGGCTGAACTAAAATATCCTGTTTGTGGCTTCACTTACCGGGAATAACTGGCAACACATATCAAATTCACCCGATAATTGCTAACCCTCGATTTTGGATGTGCTGAGGCTCTGTCCTTTGTTAAATTAAAAGCAAACGGGAGGTTAAGTGAGTTTTAAAACCTCATTTTTGGACAAAACTGCCCTTAATCTAATTTTGAATTTTGTTTTGTCTTAGTTCCCACTGGTTGTTAAGATTGCACTTTAGAAGGGGAATCAAGGAAGGCAAACTGTGCTGTCTCCCTTATTTATATGAAAGGGCCAAATACTGGCTATCGAGAATAAAAAGATTCAGGTTTTTCATTAAATCGTAATAATTATCAGATCCATTGAGTGTAGCGCCGAGATCCAGGGAAGAATTTCACATTAGCTATAGAAAGGAAATAGTCGTCGTCCAAAGTTTCTGAACAACGCATTTCTCTTGGTTGGCAAATACTGGATCGTATGTTGTGCAGTGGCTACTGCTCGTGGAAGCCTTTGAAAATCCTAGTAAGCTCAATTCTCCCGACTAAGAATTGCAATGTATATTTCCATTATTGTTTCATGTAAACCGAACCGTTGTGGTAAAATTCTGGAGTTGCTATTCAGTTATTTTAATGCTGTTTTCACTAATAAAAGTCTTTTCTTAATAGGTCATATTTGTAGCCATTTAGTGTGTTTATTAGTGCGAAATTGGCAAAGCTCAACATCAAGAAGAAATGCAAATGATTTGGTTTTTAGCCGATGCCGTTGTTTTGTTAGTTTATACAATAGGCCAGGTCAAGAAAAACAAAGCAAAACAAAACAATAGGCCGGGTCTAAGTCCCTCCCTCACCACCACCACCCCCCCCCCCACAACACACACAGGAATCACACACAGGAATACACACAAATAGTGAATTATGTCCTAAGGGAATTACTTAGTTGATATAAACAAATAAAAGGTCTCTGCCTTGACTACCTAGATGCACCAAATCCAAGTAGGTACTGCAGCCCAAACGATAAGTGTCTTACTTTTCTCTTCACTTTATTTATTTTTTTTCTTCTTCTCTTCACTTTAAACGGAAACTTGGGATTTCAGTAGTATCCAGTGTCTTGAGATTTGGTTTTGATTTTCCTTGTTAACTTTATCCTCATTATCATCCTTTAATCTGTTAAGTATGTAATTCCCAGGTAGCCAACCAAGGTACATATCGATGCTGCCGCTAATATGATTACCCACAAATATTATTCAGAGAACTGTGTAGAGACATCTAGATCCAAAATAACCCCGGGGTAAGGATTTGATTAGAAACATGGGAGTTAAAAAAAAAAAAAAAACAAGTCCGATGCAAATTATTGACCAAAGAGGCCTGTGCCTGGGTTAAGATCCGGGAGCATAAGGCCAAAGGAGTATTCAGAGAAAAAAACGAGACGATGTCTGCTTATCAGAACTCAGAATCCGAGTACTGAACAAGAATCACGGCAATATATATGAAATCTGAGACTTCTTTCTCCTTATTCTCTGTCTCCGCTTTATTTCTTGTACATATATGTGAAATCCGGGACATATCAACACAACGCTAGGAATTCATGTTTTCAAGGAATTCACTGGCCAGCCAGTGAACAACTGCTTTACCTTCTCCACTCCCATGGAATAGTTTGCTGGGATAACTGACATCACGGGGTAACCGGTATCGGGGCCTCCTGGTAGAGCTCTAGCTGTAGAAAACAAAAAGCAGTATCTGTGTTTAATAAGAACAAGAAGGGAAACACGCGTGGTACATATAATGAATTTTGATAGGGAGCAAAATAAATCGATACAGACATTTGGGTTCCTAAAGCTGCTAAGCCGTTTGGTTTGTTTTCAGCAATTGGATTTCAATACAAATTACCAAGTGCATATTTCAAAAGCCATTTCCTGCAAGAACCCCCCGGGAAGCCATGTCTCTGCCATGGGTCTCCTTGTTCCATAGCAGGATGTATCACATTTGCCAACTCCTCCCTGCTGGAAATTCTTCTCTTCTGCTGCTATGAACAGCCAGCATCATCTATGGCACAGGCTAGCTCAGGGAAATGTTTTTCTCACTGCTGTTTGGTCGTTAGTGGCAATACACAGAATAATCTAGGATGCTATGTCCAAGCATATATTTGCCATTGTAGGATTACCACACCCAGGGAGCTTTTCAATTGAATATATTTGCCACGTTGCTCTGTTTTTCTTTACGAGTCGTCTCCCAGCCCACAACAGCTACTAGTTGTTTTATGCCTAGCTCCCCTTCAGAGTGGAATATCATTCCATCCTGGAAACTCACAGTTATTTATAGAAAGAATCATCACACTTCTATCTGCTCATTTCCTTCTATAACTTCCAGAAATACAGAAAATTTAGTACAGTAAGTGATGGATTTAAAAGGAAGTCCTGCTGACACAAAAATAATTATAAGGAGATGAGAGTGAATTATCTGGGGCGGGGGGAGCCAACTTTAGGAAGATATGTCTTGCGTTTTGGATCGCCTTTGCATTGGAATCGGAGAACCGTGTTTTAACTCCTGAGCTGGACTCAAAGAAATCAGCTTACACTCTGGGGTCCCCGCAATAACTAAAGAAGTTCATTATTGCTGACATGTGGGCAGGTTTGCCATGTGTTGCCGTAAACATGGCTGTTTTTTTTCTCCTGCACTATTTCAGCAAATAGTCGTTTGCTCAGATTTGGCACAGCTGCTGAAACGCTGCTGTATCAATTCTCACCATGAAAATTCACAAAGCATTTTTTTTTCTATATGTAACTAAGCAGTTACACAGAGATGTGTATTGGAAACTGGATAAAACCATCAGGATTAAGAAGAGAAGTAGTCTGTCCTCTGGAAAAGAGGGTTTGTGAGAGAACCAAAATGCAGGCATTTTATTAAAATGACATCAAGGTAGATTACCTTGCTTTGAACCTGTCGGCTTTTTGTAGGTTTCAGTATGTGCATTACAAGGGAAGTGGGACTCAGTTCCTAAACAACATTTCCGTTCTCTGCACAATCATCTTGGTCGCTTAGATGGGGTTGCAGTGTAGAATGTGTGAGCACTCACTTGGTTATTTGATCTCAAATGCGTATCTGATTTCAGCTGCTCATTTGAATATAAACATACTAGAGAAGGCCAGTTTCTACCGCAGCGTTCTTGCTGTAGAATGAACCGGTCTTTATTTGTCTTAGAGGTTATTAGAATGGGGTTAAAGCAAAAGCCTGTAGGTAGTCATCTCCAAAGTTTAAGAACCATCACAGGAAGACTGGTGTATACCTACTCCTCGAATTTGCAAATCAGATCATTTCATCCCGATTCCTTTTCTTTTGGAAGAGCAACTAGGGCTGGAGAGGGCAGGTGACTTGTCCAAGGTCAAGTAACATACGAAGACCAGTCTGGTCTACAGCCTGATTCTCCTGACTCACAGGATCATGCTATTTCCATTATGCTGTTCTATTTGGAAGTTCCAAAGAGGAGAATGAGGATCTGTGGGTGAGGTTTAGGGAGACGTTCCAACGTAGCATAAGGATATTTTCCATAAGGTTTTACAGCAGCCCATAACTGGAATGAGCTAGATTTCAAAATACAGAGTTCTTTATCCGTACAAGCATCCAAAGTGAGAATGGTTTTGACAAGGAGGATGGATGTTATTCAAGAAAATGTATTTGAACGCAAGCTTGGACTAGATGATCTTGGGGGAAGATACTTCTTCTCCGGTTTATGTACTAAAAGTCATTTGTCAAGCGAGTCAAAACCATCAAGTATGTATTTTGTCCCCAACATTCACATCCTTGACCCATCGTAGCTTAATTACAAATAGATGATATCTGCTGGATATTAGAATAACAAATCAATAACCCCAATTACTGGTTAGGGATGAAGCATCATTTTAGAAGAGGCATATGTGTCCCCCTCATTTTTAGTGTTTTCATTTTGCGTCAGCATTCCAAAACGCATAGTCCCTGCTATTTGATTTTTTTCCCAAAGGGAAAAGCAGCCTCCCTTGTACATCGCACTGAAGACGGCACTGTAGTAACAACCTCACAGCAGCAATGATAAGATGTGCTTGTATTTATTATTTCAGTCCTCCATTTCAATTTTGAGCTTATTTCTTGAGCCTGCCAAGTGCAACACAAGGGTTACTTTTTTGTGACATCATCTTCTCTGATTAGGGTTGGGTCTATTTTTTTACTCTTTACCCTCAATTAGATAGAATTGAAAAGTATTTAAAAGCATTTTAATTCAGGTTACAGCTCAACAGACTATATAAAGAATAGCAACTACAAATTACCTGAATTACAAAAGAAAATACTCTCAGAAATACTCATTTCAATTTCATTCCATAGAGACAAAGTTTTCTTTAAAAAGAAGAAGAAGAAGAAGAAGAAGGAGAAAGAGAGGCACCTGGGTGGCTGTTGGTTAAGTGGCTCTTGATTTCGGCTCAGGTCATGATCTTAAGGTTTGTGGGTTTGAGCCCTGCATGGGGCTCTGTGCTGACAGTGCAGAGCCTGCTTGGGATTCTCTCTCTCTTTCTCTGCCCCTCCCCTGATTGCTTGCTCTCTCTCAAAAATAAAGAAGTAAACATGTAAGAAAGAAAGTAAGAAGAAAGAAAGAAAGTTCCAAACCTCAAGGGTTTTGGTTGTTTATTGGGTGCTGTTAGTTTTTAGAGATTTCAAATACATCCAAGATCACTCTGAAATGCAACTCAGATTTGGTACCATAAGCCAGGGTCCCCTTAAAAGTGGCACGGTGCATTTGCTGACCCCTTTAATCACAAAGAGTATTCTTTCAGGTACTGCTTAGCAATCCGTTCAAAATTAGCAGTTTTACACTTTGGAATCCTACTTCTCTTCTAAAATTTTTTTTTTAATGTTTATTTTATTTTTGACAGAGAGAGACGGAGCATGAGCAGGGGAGGGGCAGAGAGAGAGGGAGACACAGAATCCGAAGGAGGTTCCAGGCTCTGCACAGAGCCCGACATGGGGCTCGAACTCACGAGATCACGACCTGATCCCAAGTCGGATGCTCAACCGACTGAGCCACCCAGGAGCCCCAAGAATCCTACTTCACTTCTAAATGGCCACATTGTTAAATGTATAAACCACCTCTGCCTAATTAATGTTTAAGTAGAGAAGAATAGACGAGAATAAAAATATTTAGTTTGATTTGTTGCTGGCACGTTACGATGGCTATTAGAGCAAAGCCCGTTGACCTTCTCTGGCCTCCCCCTCTCTCTTCCCCCCATGCCCATCGATGCCCCCACTTCACCCTGTGCAGCCCCATGGCTCCTTATCGAAACATCCTCTTTCGTGCCGGTGGCCAAGTGCTCCAAGAAGAACCGCCCCACCCCTAGTAAAATTCTGATGCTGTTTAATGCTTTTCTTTCCAGCTGATTCACATTCACATACCAAATCCACATTGCAGCTAATTCACATGTATATTAGTATGTTACTACTCTTGTAAGAGAAGATACTGAGGAGCAGAGGAGGAGACCATGTTACTGGAACAAACGGTGGCATTTCAGGCCTGTAGCTAACAATGGACTGAGACCTCCCTTTGTATCAGTCAGACGCGTAGCTCAGATCGATTGGAACTGGCAGACTGGTTTAAACCTACTCTCCTAAAGACCCATGGATGTCCCGCAAGTGGCTTTCATTCATTCAAGCTTATTCATACCAAAGTGGGGAGGAGAGGGAATCAGTTAAGGCCGTCCTGTGGAAAGGATATTAAAATTAAAGACCTAAAGAGCGAGTTCAAATGAGTCACTGCAGATTGGGGTTGGGGCAGAGCATTTACAATGGAGAGAGCGGGTTAACCCGGTGGCTCAGTCGTTTAGTTGCTGACTTTGTGGCTCAGGTCATGATTTCGCAGCTTGTGGGTTTGAGCCCCACATCGGGCTCACTGCTGTCGGCCTGTGAGTGCAGACCCCGCTGTTAGATCCTCTGTCCCCCCCTCTCTGCCTCTCCCCTGCTTCCGCTCTCCCAAAGACAAATATTTAAAACTGAGCGAACAACGCAGGCTAAGACCCTAAATGTGGGAATTAGCTCATTATATGGTGCCGGTGAGGTAGGCAGAGACGAGACCAGGGCTGGGCAGACTCATCGCGCAGAGGGCCCGAGAGCGAATACGTGAGGCTTCGAGGGCCACACGTGGTCTTTGCTCTAGCTGGTGCACCCTGCCGCTGTCGCGTGGAGGCGGCTGTAGCCAAGGATTCTAACAGGGGATTTGGAAAGTAAGTGGAGGTTCATAAAGCATCGAGGTCAGTGGGTTGTGGGCTGTATTCTGAATGTAGACTCTGCGGGCCTCACCAATACGCTGGATATGTGCGTCGAGGGTGACAGGGGAGGCAAGGAGGATTCCCAGAGTCCTCTGCCACGAGCAGCTGGGGCGAGGAAGATGCCATTCACTGCGATGCGGAACTCTGGGGGACTCTGAAATGGCTGCAGCCTTCCGGTTGCCAGGTAGGTGGGTCCCTCGGGCCCACAGGGGCTCTGAGGAGAAGCTTAAGCCAGAGACAGCCTTGAGCATTGCTGTCATTGACACCGAAGGTCACAGAAGGGGGTCAGAGAATGAAAGAACAAGCCCTCCCCCGACCAAAAATAGTAATCATAAAGGAAAGCAAAAACAAGGCCCAGCAATGATTGTGCATCAACTGTGTCCAAATCGCCTGAGCTTCTTGTAAAAATTCAGACTCTCAGACCCCTTCTGAACCAGAATATCTGTGGGCAGGGCCCGCTGAGAACGTGCATTTTACGCTTTCCGGGCTATTCTTATTTATATTAAATGGTGAGACCCTCTCCTGTTGTGGCAACTTGGAAGAGAAAGCACCTGCAAGACAAAAAGAGAAATTGGAACCAGACAGCTAGAGGGAAAAACCAGGAGGCTGTGGGGCCCCAGGAGCGCAGAGAAGAGTGTTTCAAGAAGGATGGGGTGACCGGCCGCGTCCGGTGTTGCCGAGAGACATCAGTGCTATCTCACCAGGCTTGGCTGGTACCAGTCCCACTTGGATCGCATCCAAGGCAGATGTCGGAACAGCTGTGGGACTCCATGCCCCGACAGAACACAGAATCCACAGATGGAGATAGTCTGAGAAATGAGACGAGAACGAGGGCCAGGAGGCTGGGCAAAGTGGTGGCAAAAGGTCAGTGCAAGGAAGACTTCAGGGTTCTGGGGGGGAAGGTATGCGAAGAGCAAGGCCAGCAGCAAGGTCATATCCGGGGCAGGAGGTCAAACTGAGTACCTAGAGACGGCACCAGAGGGCACGAGGGGTGGGCTGTCACAGAAGGTCACCAAACGCCGGCCATTTTTGAGAGGCCTTATGCCCAGTGGTGCTGCCCCCCAGGGATGAGGAACCAGTGTGGGGATCTTGGCGCTTCAGCTGTTTGCTGTGGGCTTTGAATTGGAGCACATTCCACCAGGAAAACTCTACTCCCGCCAGGGCAACATTGCCTCAGTAGAGTGTATTCTTTAAATTCAAGTAGGAGCACCTGGGTGGCTCAGTGGGTTAAGCGTCCGACTTCGGCTCAGGTCGTGATCTCGAGGTCCAGGGGTTCGAGCCCCGTGTCGGGCTCTGTGCTGACGTGACAGCTCGGAGCCTGGAGCCTGCTTCGGACCCCGCCACGCTTGCCAGTAAGTTCTCCAATAGGTGGACGCGAGGGTGAATTAACACTGCGTGCCAGGTGCTGAGGTACATGCTTGGAAAGTGAACGGACGAGACCTCGTCCTTCCTTCAAAGATCTTGCCGCTCAGATGGTTCATGGCAGCAACCTTTCCCTTAATGCAGAAGTTTGGCACTGTTGGGGCGAAAGTCTCACCTCGTGGTTATGCCGCAGAGTGAGACTAAACCATGCACTGGCGTGCATTCCTGGCTGTTGATCTCCAATCTGAATTAGAAAGGAAGGAAGTCAAGGTGTTTTCTCAATTAGGTGCAAGAGTTCGCATTTCCTTGTAGCTCAGCAGGGCCCTTGAGGGAGTTTGGGGTTATTGTTTCTGAAACCTTGAAAGCTGGGCAGGCCTTGGCGTGGCTTCTGTTGGCGATCGATCGCACCCTCCTAAAGCTCAGACGCAGCTTTTGTGGCTGAGACCCGTGCTGTTCTCATTCTTTTCAGGCATCTCAAGGATGAAAGAACTGGGTACTGCAGGTTTGTAAAAACAGCTGTCAACCATTCCATTCCAGGCGAAGTCTCTGCACCCTTCTAGCAATTTCTACATGAGGTCTTTATGGATTCCAGTTCGCCCCAGCCGCAGGTTTCAGGCGCCAGGGACGGTGTCATTTCATTTCTTTCTTTGCCTCCCTTGCCCAGTTTTCTTCTTTCTCTATAAGGAACAGTCCGTTTCCGTGTCGCTTTGTGTGCGTGTCTGCTCTGCCATCTGAGGAAGGAGGCTCTTGGCGAACTGTCACCTTTCCGTGAACAGAGCTCATGCTTGGAGCGTGGCTCTGTTGTTCATCTTGGAAATAAAGCGACAGGCTGGGTGGTCCAGTCGGTTGCACTTGGGTCTCAGTGATTACAACCCTGTGGATGAAATAGCGACGGAGTGAAGAGAAGGAGCATACTCTCTCTGACTTAACACTGGGTTTCTATTTCAGCCTCCACTGGTATCAAAATAAAAACGGGCAAAAAAAAAAAAGCCACTCTTACTAAGGAAAATTCACTGTCTACCCCATCCTTCTTGCCATGGTGCTTCTACTCATAGAGGTTGAGTTGATTGTGCCCCACAGGAAGTGGACTTGTGGAGGAGGAGTCTCTACAGACGATTCTCCACTCAATGAGGATGCAGCAAAGAAAGGCAGGAAGCCCAGTCTTCTTTCTTTCTTTCTTTCTTTCTTTCTTTCTTTCTTCTTTTTTCTCTTTCTTTCTTTCTTTCTTTTTTTCTTTCTCTTTTGGAATAGAGGGAGAAGAAGTCATTGCTACACTCTTTGCCATGTGAATTTCAAAAGCATCGCTTCAATGTTCAAAGCATTCCGGCCTTTGTCATGTTATGGTCGGCCGTGGTTATCCTTCCTTCTTACTTTCTTGTGTGGCAGGACTCAAAATTATTTTACAGTCATGATGATCTCCTACATAGCAGCCCACGATGAGGCTGAAAACTTTTGGGAGCAGGTAGAAAGAAGAAACCCAACAGCATTTGCCAGCATGAAACATCATTACCCACTTACACAGCAAAAATTGAGACATTTCACAGGGCGCTGAATTTAGTTTTTCCTCACAGGGGAAAGGTCAGAAAAGAGGAGCAAAATTAATTTGGAAAGAGACTGACTATAAATGACTTGAATTAAACAGAGTCAAAGGACTCATCATCCTAGAAAAGTTGAATAAAAATTTTAAAAGAGGACCTTTCCTGTGTTATGTTTTCATTAAAAAAATGGAACTGGATTTTTTTTTTTCTACTCTCACCTTCCCCACGTCTGCCCTCACCTTCCATATGAATACACCAGAAACACACTTCAGACTTGCTTCACGACCCGATATGTTCAGACACTGTTGCTTCTTTGTTTCAGTTTCCTGATAGGTTTCATTATGGAACACATGCAGTCTGTCTCCACCCGGAGCTGCAGTCATCTGCCCAACAGAGACAGCCCGTCATGCGGCCTAGGAGACAGGAATATAACACTTGAAAGGTCAAGTGTGGCTAACGCTTTTCTCCATCTGGTGACGTAGCTGTCCATTGTTGTGATTAAGTACATTACGCTGTCCAACTCAAGGGCATCCCAGCACATCGAAGAGGCTAACACCTTCTTGGCAAATCCCCACGTCTGAGCAAAGTAAGCCACTTTATCGGCACTGGTAGGTCAAGGTGGGAAAAAGTGTCAGCAGCTCTAGAAAAGTCTAGTCTATTGGGATGCTGTGCAAAGGCCACATAGCTCTGGCACCAAGGATTCTAAAAATTCAGTGACACTGCTCTGTCAGACTGTAGGTCTGTCTGTATGCCACTGCCATACTTTTTCCATCGTTGTAGCTTTGTAATATGTTTCGAAGTAAGGAAGCGTCATGCTTCCAGCTTTGTTCTCCTTTCTCAAGATTGTTTTGGCATTTGGGGTCCTTTGTGGTGCTGTACAAAATTTGAAGATTGCTTTTTCTATTTCTGTAAAAAATGCCCTTGGGATTTTGATAGAGATTGCATTAAATTCATTGATTGGTTTGGGTCGTACGGACATCCTAATGGTGTTAATTCTTTCAATCCGTGAACACAGGGTATCTTTCCATTTGTGTCTTTTTAAGCTTTCTTTTCATCAGCGTTTTGTAGTGTTCAGTATATAAGTCTCTTTATCTCCTTAGCTAAGTTTACTCCTAAGTGTTTTATCCTTTGGAATAAAATTGGAAATGGGATTGTTCTCCTAATTTCCTCTTCAAATAATTCGTTGTCAGTGTATAGAAATGCGGATTTCTGTATGTGGATTTTGTATCCTGCAACTTTACTGGATTTGTTCATTAGTTCTAACAGTGTTTGGGTAGAGTCTTTAGGGCTTCCTGTACACGCTTCTCCTCCTTCCTTTCCTATTTGGATGCCTTTTATTTCTTTTTATTGCCTAATCGTTCTGGCGAGGACTTCCAGTACCCTGTTGAATGGAAGTGGCTGTCGTAAGAGCCGCATATTTTCGTTTTTCCTGATCTTAGCGGAGAAACTTTCAGCTTTTCACTATTGAACGTGGTATTAGCTGTGGACCTGTCGTATATGGTTTTATCATGTTGAAGTCATTTCCTTGTCTCTTTTTTTAATGTTTGTTTATTTTTGAGACAGAGAGAGAGAGAGAGAGAGAGAGAGAATGAGTGGGGGAGGGGCAGAGAGAGAGAGAGGAAGACAGAGGATCTGAAGCAGGCTCTGTGCTAAGAGCACAGAGCCCGATGCGGGGCTCCACCTCACAGACCCTGAGATCATGACCTGAGCTGAAGTCCGATGCTCAACCGACTGAGCCACCCAGGAGCCCCGAAGTGATTTCCTTCTATTCCTAGTTTATTGAGAATTTTTATCATGGAAGTTTGTTAAATGTAATCAAATGCTTTTTCTACATTTATTGAGATGATCATGTGATTTTTACCCTTCATTCTCTTAATGTGGTTTATCACATTAATTGATTTTCTTTTTTTTTTTCTTTTTTTTTTTAACGTTTATTTATTTTTGAGACAGAAAGAGACAGAGCATGAACGGGGGAGGGTCAGAGAGAGGGAGACACAGAATCTGAAACAGGCTCCAGGCTCTGAGCCATCGGCCCAGAGCCTGACGCGGGGCTTGAACTCACAGACTGCGAGATCATGACCTGAGCCGAAGTCGGACGCTTAACCGACTGAGCCACCCAGGTGCCCCCACATTAATTGATTTTCATATGCTGAACCATGTTTGTGTCTCTGGAATTAATCCCAGAGGTATATGATGGGTGTGTAGGAACCATCCTTCTAACGTGCTGTTGAATTCAGTTTGCTAGTATTACAAACGAATTCTAAACAAAATATTTAATTCAAAACATATACAATGTTTAAAAAGGTAAAAAGATTAACAATGAAACTGAAGTCTCTTTCTTTTTTTTTTTTTTTTTTTAATTTTTTTTCAACATTTATTTATTTTTGGGACAGAGAGAGACAGAGCATGAACGGGGGAGGGGCAGAGAGAGAGGGAGACACAGAATCGGAAACTGGCTCCAGGCTCCAAGCCATCAGCCCAGAGCCTGACGCGGGGCTCAAACTCACGGACCGCGAGATCGTGACCTGGCTGAAGTCGGACGCTTAACCGACTGCGCCACCCAGGCGCCCCCTGAAGTCTCTTTCTTATCTGTGACCCACAGAGTCTCTGAGGGTCAGGGATAAGAGGGATCAGAAAGCTGAAAGAAACAGATGAGGATTGTGCTTCTTACTCATCTGTTAATTACCTCCTTGAACTCAGTGGGTCCCTTCCCTTCTTTGTTCCCAGTCTCCCAATCTATCCAATGAGGATATTAGTTTCTTTTATTTTTACCCTTAAAGGCTAATTGCTTTGGTAGTTATCAATGAAACGACATTCAGGCAAAAGATAAAGACCAAACAAACAAACAAACAAGAGCAAAGAGATGCTTTTGACCCAGAGCAAGTCTTCCCCCATCTGGAGCCTCAGCCCCCCGCCCCACAGTCAATGGCTGCTAAGACTTTCTTGGATATCTTTCCAGGACCTTTTTCAGTCATTTCCAGGCATGTGTACATATTTTCTGTTGTGTTTTCCTCCAGTGGACGAATACACAGGCCTCTTTGCAGGAAGAGGCAGAAAAGCATAGCACTTCATATAGTGCAGTCTTGGGAAGCCAGGCCACCTGGGTTTACATCAGGATTCTGTCACGTACCAGCTGTTTGAACATGGCCCTGCCGCTTAACCTTCTGTGTATCTCCACTTCCTTATCTGTCATATCGGGATGATAACAGAGCTTACCTTGCACGGGTTGATGTAAAGACTAAATGAATTAATAAATAAGGAGCCAGTTCCAGTAGCTCGGTAAGTAATCATTAAATGCGAGTCAGTCTACCTCTTTATTGCTTTGCATCTAACGTATACAGAGCAGCTTGCCCACGAGCAGTCTCCCTATCCGCTGCCATTCTTTTTAGTGTCCTTACATATACATTTTTGCCCTTATATTAGTTGAACCAAAATTTATATAACCAGTCACCTACCGATGAACCTTGAAGTAGTTTCCAGGTTTTTGCTGTTAAAAACGTTACCGCAGGGGAATTCGTTGCAAATACTGCGTTTGCACACACAGGCAAATGTATTGTTGGGATAATGTTTGAGAGGAGGAATGGCTGGGTTTAAGTGGATATGCACTTAAAATGTTGATCTGTAATGCCTGACTTCCAGCAAGTTATCCCAATTTATTCTCCCATCAACATCGTATGGGAGTGTTAGTTTCCCAACAGCCACAAAAACCTTTGTGAACTATTAATTTTGTTTTATATATTTACCATTCCAATATGTGAAAAATAGTATCGCATTACTATTTTAATTTGCATATCTTTAATTATGATTAAAGCAAAGCATCTTTTCTTATGTTTATAAGCTATTTATACTTCCTTTTATATCAACTGCTTGTTTATGTTCTTGACAATTGAGCGGTTTTTAAAGCTATCAGTTTTTTAAAATTATCTTAAATCAATCCCATTGTATGGAAGTTTCTAGAACTTTGACGCCAAATTAAAGGAAAAAAAAAAAACCCAAACACCTTCTGCACTACCCATTTTACAGAGGAGGTAACCAAGTCTCAAAAAATTTAAATTCCTAACATAATATTAGAGCTAGGTAATGACCGAGCTGGAATGTTAACACCTCCTTGTTTTTCTTTTTCTTTTTCTAATGGGAACAGCTGCACTGCTTTTTAAACAATGCCACTTTCCATCTTTGCTTTGCTAATACCACACTCTGCTTCCCTGTAAGGCAGCCATATGCGTCAGTATGTGGAATGTCCTATGGACTTGGCTTTCCTATAAACGTGTAGTGTCGATGAGTAAGTAATCCCACCACAGTCACCACGAAATATTTCCAAGAAAAGTCTTCTCACAAACCACACTGGTTCCTATAATAGCATTTTCAACACCTCCCCATATTCCCACAAAATTTATTTTGTTTCAGTGTTTCTTTATCTATCAGGTCTTCTGGGGAGATTAATATGCTCACGTTGTATATCATTTCTTGGTATTCTGACAATAACATATTAGGGACTAATAGGGTCAATGGAATTGTTTTTCTGAAAACAAAAGTTATCAGGATGATAATTTCAGACTGATATGAACCTGTACAGGTCACACAAACCTGGAGGGAAAGCACTGAGGAAAGAAGAAGATTTGTATATGGGCAGGGCGCGTCGGGGCGAGAACAAGACAGCATTTCCTTCACCCAGTATTGAAATAAGCACTCCCTTTCCATTCTCATCTGTAAATAAAATGAATACTGCTATTTTTGGAGTACTTACTGTGTTCCCGGCACTGTGCTCAGCTTTTCACGTGCATTATCTCATTTAATTCTCACAACACTTGGTGAGATGAGTAGCATTTTGTATATGAGAAAAATTATGTTCAGGAAGACTAAATAGTACCCAAGGCCAAATAATTACTAGTTGGTAGAGCCAAGATTCAAGCCCAGGACTTCTGACAGTAAATTTCACATGCGTTTCACTGTGTTATGTTGCCTCTAGATACAAAGCATGTGGCCTGGAGTTAGGTTATCAGAGAGATAGAAGACAAGATGCTGATCCATGTGTGAACAATTAGAGATGTCAGAAATAGAATTATTAGCCTCCAATTTTAGTGAGTTCCTGCCAGAACGTTGGATAGGACATTCATGCATCAGATAAACAATGCCCTAGATCACTGTTTTCAAAATTGTTCCATGGAACACTGATCCTTTAGGCTGAGGGGTGATTTTTGTAAATAGGTTCTGTGCTCAAATAGTTTTGGGGAAATATTGATTTTATTAAAGTTAAACAGGTTTATTTGCTGCAGCACTTCTCAGAGTATTTATTGTGCTAATGTGCATTTTAATACTCCAAGACACGTGATGGAGTGTTGTGTGTTTCCCAGTCTAATTTAACTTGCAGTTCTCTTTTTAACAGTCTCATGTGCCATAGAACACACTCTGGGAAATCTTGACTAATTGAATCTCAAGTCTCTTCTTAACTCTGAGTATATATCACTCCATGATTCTGTTACAGGCTGTGAAGATCCAAGAGAAGGCTGCTACGTATATGCATCCTTATCCTATGTTCTTGGCTTAATTAATATTGTTTAAGTGTCCTACTGTGTAAGTTCTTCACTGAGCTCGAGGTGATATTTTCTGTAAAACTTTTTGGAAACGTTATTGGTAGTTCAAATATTACCTAGAAGGTTGAACGGGATCACAGGGTTCCAAATCTACCTGCACATCAGACTCAACTAAGGTATTTGTTATAAATGTACATTTCTGGGCCTAATTCCCAGAAATTCTAATTCTCTATTTTTGGGGAAGGCTCTAGACACCATTTTGAACAAGGGCTCCATTTGTTCTGAAGTATATGTTTGCTCCACGGTGAACATTTGGAAGGAGCCTAAACTATAAAGAACTGCTATAGAGAAGTCGTCAAACTTGTCCATGCACCAGTTTGAAGAGTCCTTGGAAACCAGAGAAGTGGGGCTTGTGAATGTCTTTTTGTGAAAAACTCTACAAATGAATCTAATGTTGCTGGGTCCCAGATACACACTTAGGGACCACTGGTTTAAATGACTTCTCACCAGCAATGAGATCCTTTGATGTTATGAGTGCGACATGACTTCAAAACATGTCCTTACTATATGAAGAGAAGCATGGTGTCCAGGAATGAGGCCTGTTATATCAACTTGGTACTATGCCAGTGAGACTAGAACTGGGTAGGACACTGTGCTCAGATATGACCATCACTCTAAGAGGAAGCAGAGACAAACCGGAACAAGGTCAGAGGGGAGGGACTGCCAATCGGGATTGGATATATAACATAAATAAGACATAAACCTTTCTCAATGGCCATGAAGACCCAAGAGAGGGCTGCTATTTATATATATCTTTATTATATGTTCGTGGTCTAAGCTGTACATGTTCTGTTGTATAACTTCCTATTTGTCACTGGGACTTGGGAGTTATTTGCTACTGTAGTGTAACTTAGCCCATCCTGGCTGATACACCTATAAGCAGAAGAGTCAGACTTCAATCTATTCTCCTTCCAAAATCTGTGTTCTTTTTTCTAATGCAAGGCCTCCTAAATGGCCAGTAGAAGTTCTATAACAATGAAAAAGAGTATCTCATTGGCTCATTCATGCAAATATTTGATCAACTTGTGGGACCTCTTGTACGTGGGATTGGTAAGTCAGATAGATGAATGGTCTTTTCCAACTCTGGTATTCTACGATTGCCTGATTCTGTGACAGGCTATAAGAACCCAAGTGCAAAACGTGTGTGTGTGTGTGTGTTCTTCCTTTTCTTCCTTTCTAAGCCTAAAACATATCTGTTTTCTAAGGACATTGGCTTGGTCTTTTTAAGAAAACAGAGGTCTGCTTCTTTCCCAAACAGCTCTGAAATTTGGCAACATGTCACAATGACCTGACTATTGGCTTTTATGCCTAATGACTTCCCTGAGGAAAGAAAAGCATTTGCATTTTAGCTTATTCTTTTCTGGCACACGATACATTTTTACATTTATTTATAATTTGGGGAGGTTGCACCTTCCTGTAGATTCTCCAGGGTCAGTGCTCTCCCACAATACCATTTCTCCATTTGATGTCATAATAGGAATGTGGCATAATTTCTGGCTTGAGACCGCCTCATCACTATAATCACTTTTGTGTCATCACTGAAGGAGGTATCATTTTAGGTGTCACCTTAGTGGAGGTCAAATGTGATGAAAACCAATAAACATATTTATCAGATTCTTATCCTCCCATGTTTTAAATATTCTTACTTCTTATCTTGGTTACTATTCACGTAACTCATTCAACCGCAGAGACACCTCTGGAAGAAGTGAGTGGCCTGTATGCACTTAGGTTTACATAAACAGAAACCAAAAAATTATATCATAAATTATTGTCAGCACCCTTGAAGACGGTTGTCAGTATGTAGGGCATGGATGCCTGCAAATAAAGACTTCCCCCTAGAACTTTAGGACCCAAATATCTGAAAATACCACTCTCTAAAACTGAACAAATATCGATCGGACATCTTCAAAATAACTTGCCATAGCGAACGGCATGCAGATTTGGTGTTGTTGAGAAAGGACCACGTCCTGCATGTCGGCCATGAGGATCAGTGTCTTTTAATTGAACGCAGAAACCAGATTGTCTTTCAATCTAATTAAGGTCAGCAGAGTATACATGTGCTCAGGAATGTAGTTATGCAGTTAGACTAAGTATGTTCTATGCACTTGCTGGTAAGACGCCCTGAGAAAAACAAATTACATGGTTAAGTTGCTAAATACCCACCCCCCAAGAGCTTCAAAAGGTACGTTATCATATCAAAGGGATTGAAGAGACCTATAGAAAAAAAAATACCTCTTTAGTTTTTCTTAACCCAGAATTCCCCCAAGTATTTGCTAATGGAACTTTTTTTTTTTTTTAACAATGCCTATTGAAACAGACCACGGAACTCATTTTGGCAATTACTGAGTTAAGGAAAATGTAAGCTCTAAATATATCAAGTATTTTATAAGTGTGAAAAGAGTGACAGGCTTTACATGGAAATTCTTTGTCTCGACACCGTACGGATTCTTTGCTCTGAGCCTCAATCTCCTCTTCTATAAAATGGAGATTAAAATGTTGAGGGAAGTAAGGTATGCCACAAAGGTTCTCTTCTCCTTACCAGGTCAGCCCCTAATACATTAGTCTGTCAAAGTTGAATTACACTGTTAAAATTCTTCAGCACTAATTTACCTTCGGGCCAGCTCCACATTTACCAAACACGTCTCTGGAAGACTTTCCAAGAACCATTGTTATGTAGTTCCCAAGGTATGTATTCGTTGTAGTTGCATGTTTCCAAAAGAGATTTACTATGCGGAAACTCATAGTAAAAGTACATTCAGAAAGGGTGACTTAAATAAATATTAGGAAGAGTTCAAACCCAAAGAGGGATGGGAGATAATTGTACCAGGAAAGGGGGAAGATATAAGTATTGTAATTATGCACTGGTTTTAGCTTTGAAGTCCTTAAGATCTGAATTCTACTTACTTTTCAAATTCAGTCACCTCATTCCTGGTTTTAATCACCAACCTCCTACCTTTATAAAAGTCAGAATTATACTGGCCAGTCATCCAAATCTTCTTTGATGGTTAGCATCCTTAGTTCCCTAAAGCCCGTGTTTAAGTCTTTAAATCCTCAATCCGTGGTGGCAGTTTTTTAAAAGAACTATTATGCATTTTATGGTACACACACACACACACACACACACATTTTCTCCTTCTGTATATGTCATTGGAGCAGACCTCCTCTTTCCTAGATCAATGTACCTGATTACTGTTATCCTTGGATCTTCTCAACTTTCCTCAACCCACTATAAAATCATATTGTTCCCTCCTGTTCCATTGAAGCAATGGAAATACCTCTGGCAAGGAAAGCAACGGTCTCCGTCTTTTTCAAGCCCAATGGACTTCATCCCACTTGACTTCAAAGCAGCATTTGATATAGTTGACCACTCTGTCCTCTCCTGTCTTGGCTTCTGCATAAATACTTTCTTGGTTTTCCTTCCTACCTTATTAACAGCTTCTCAATCTCCTATGCTGTTTCCTTCTTCTCTCCCGTATCTCTAAATCTTTGGATTCCTCAGCATTTTCTTCTAGGATGATGGTTCCCCATCTCCCTAAGAGTAAAACCCAAAGTCCTAATACTGGCCTACAAGACCCTACATGATTTGCACACCTCACTCTATTTCTGACCAGGTCGCCCATTTCTGTCCTCCCCTTTACATCAATATCTTTGAAATATTAATTACCACTTATTGTGTCCACTTTTTCTCTTCCCATTTTCTCCTGAACTCACTCTAATTATGTTTACATCCAAACCACTCCAATGAACAGCTGTTGTCAAGGTCACAAGTGACTTCCTATTTGCCAAATATAAAGATCAGTGTTCAGCCCTCCCCTTACCTGACCTGTCCACAACATTTGGAACGTTAATTGCCCTCTCCTTTGTAAAATCCTGAATCACTTGATTCTAGGACACCACTATTTCTCATTGTTTACTCCTATCTTACTGATCTCTTTTGCCCTTTGCTTAGATCTATCCCATCCTGCTGCCAACTAAAGATTGGAATATCCCAGGGATTAGCCTTGGATCTATGCTTTTCTCTGTTTATACTCATTGCCTAGGTAATCCAATCCAATTCAGTCCCATGGCTATAAATACCATCCATAGAGTGAGTGATGACTCCCAGGTTTTTATCTCTTGCCCAGAATTCTTACCTGAACTACAGATTTGTATGCATAGCTGCCAACTATATGTCTGCACTAAGAGGCATTTCAAATTTAACACATGCAATACCAAACCACTGATACTCTAGCCTAACACTTGCTCCACTTACGGTTTTTGCCATTTCAGTAAATGGCAATGTTATTGTTGTTCAGTTGCTTAAACCAAATGCCTTGGGATCCGCTTTATCTCCTTTCTTACTCTACTAAATCCTGCCAGTTTTACCTTCAAAAAGTAGACTAAAATCAAACAAAAACCAAACAAAAACAGAATCCAGCCACTTTTTACCACGCCTTCTCCATTGCTTTCACTTTTGCGGAAACCATTATGCTCTCTTGCTCAGATGGTTTCAAGAGTCTCAAGTCTCCTAGCCAATCGGCTGGCTTCCATTCTTGCCTCTCTATAAACTGTGCCCTACACAGCAGAGTGATCCTGTTAAAATGTGTCAGACCAAGTCACTTCTCTGCTAAAAATCGTCCACTGGAGCTCATACCATTCAGAGAAAAAGCCAAAGTGCTTACACTAGCTTTTAAACTTCTCCATAACCCCATACTTCGTTTCTCTGACCTCATCATCTACCCCTCTTCCTCTTTCTCACTTTCCCCAAGTCACATTTGCCTTCTTGCTACTCTCTGAATATGAACATTGTTAGGCATGCTCCTGCCTTAGGATTCTTTCACTTGCCATTCCTTCTGCCTGGAATGCTCTTTTCCCAGGTGGCCGCATTTCGTACACCATTTTGATCCATTCTCTGTTCAAGGGTCATCTTCTAAGAGAGACTCTGGCAGATAATTTTATTGTAAAAGCATCCAATCACTCTCTAACCCCATTACACTGATTTATTTTTCTTCATAGTGTTTATCATCAACGGGAAATTATATATTTATTTGTTGGTCTTTATTATATCTAACTAAAATATAAGTTTATGGGGGTGCCTGGCTGGCCCAGTTGGTAGTGTGTCTGACTCTTGATCTCAGGGTCATGAATTCAAGCCCTATGTTGGGTGTGGAGCCTACTTAAAATTATATATATATATATATACACATATATATATAATATATGTAATATATATATAAGTATATATACATATATACTTATATATATATAAGTATATATACATATATACTTATAAATATAAATATAAATATAAATATATATAAGTTTATGAATACAGGTCCACTACAGTTTTGCTCACAGACATATCCCCAGTACCTAAAATTCTACCTGGCATATAAGAGGTGCTCAATGACTATTAGGTCAATGAATGAAATAAGTTTTCTTTTTACCCTATAGTAGAGTTCACAGATTCAAATACCTTCAGTGGCACTTCAAATACAGTAATTCATTTCACTCATTCATTCATTCTAGTATTTGTTGAGTCAGACACTGGGGCTATAATGATGAAAAATAGAGTAATTCATGGTTTCATGGAGTTTGATCAGTTTCCAACTTTCTTTTTCCCAGTTTTCCACCCCTGCCACCACTCCTATTGAAATGTGTTCCTTCTGTGTTTTATATCTTAATAAAATGTTATTGCTCACTGTATAGTCAGCCAAGCTAAAAACTAAGGGGTAGTTTTGACTCCTTTTTTCCTATACCCCCAAACCCAATCACTTATCATGTTTAGTCAATTCTACCTAGTAGTATCTCTACTTTATCATTTCTGTTCCATTTCTACAGTCAAATAAATTTCACTTTCTCCAGCCTCACCACCACTACCTTCTTAGGCCCTCATCATCTTTAACTTAAAAAGACTTTTGGGTGGTGGCGCCTGGGTGGCTAAGTCGGTTAAGTGTCCGACTTCGGCTCGGGTCACGATCTCACGTTTGTGAGTTTGAGCCCCACATCGGGCTCTGTGTTGACAGCTCAGAGCCTGGAGCTTGCTTCAGATTCTGTGTCTCCCCTCTCTCTCTCTGCTCCTCCCCCACTCATACTCGTTCTCTCAAAAATAAATAAACATTAAAAACAATTAAAAACAAAACAAACAAACAAACAAAAAAAACACACCAATTTTGGGTGCCTGGGTTGCTCAGTTGAGCATCTGACTCTTGATTTTGACTCAGGTCATGATCCCAAGGTTGTGGGCTCCAGCCCCGTGTTGGGCTCCACGCTGAGTGTTGAGCCCACTTAAAATACTCTCTCTCCCTCTTTTTCTCTGCCCTTCTGCTCCCCTCCCCCCCGGCTCTCTACAATTAAAAAAAAAATTTTTTTTTAACTAATTCAATGAATTTTCCTGCCTTCTTACCTGCCCCCTTCCCCTGCAATCTATTTTCTACATTGTAGCCAGAGTGCTGTTTCTCAAGTGCAAATATGACTACATTACTCCTCTGCCTAAAATCCTTTGATGGCTCTCCATTGGCCACAGGACAAAATTGAAATACTTTAATATGGTCTTTAAGACCTTAAATGATCAAGTCCCGACTGACCTCTCCATCTTTATGTTCTGTTGTTCTGTACACCCAGCTCACATAGGACTTTCTTCGAGATCTTTCCCAGACCTCCCTCTGCTCCTGTAAATACTCCATTTAGACCACTGGCATAAATATGGTCATACTGCATTAGAGAGAATAGAATGTCTAGAAGATAAGCTGTCTCTTCACTGGTGTGTTAGCTCTAGATTCTTACTAGGTGATTTCAAATATATCTCCCCTGACGAAATTGCTCTTGTCCTTCCCTGAACTCCCACTATGTTTCATCTATCTCTTGCCTTAGGCACCTTTTGTTACAGTTAGTTCTGTACTGCTATCACCACCACTAGGTGATAGGCTCCTGGAGGGCAGGACTCTCGCCTTAGTCAACTTTCCAATCAATGCCACACTGGGCCTGTTGGCTTGCACTCAATTGCGAGGCAGTGTGTGTTGAATGAATGAATATTATATATAGACATTTTTACTTACATTGCATTTCGATCACACCCTTTCCCTTTGATGATATGGCTTCATCATTGAAAAGATGTTATTATAATATTTGTCTACTAGCCTTTCTGCTAAAGAACTGCTTACTACTCCCTACTCTTCTAAATTTGGTAACAAAATTATCAAAAAAGCATTTAGTAAATTTCTCGCAGAACGCCATATTCTTTTATTATGTGAGGGACTTGATTTGTTGTGTTTAAGGCAATATGTGTTTGATCCCTAATTCACTGTTTTTTTCTGTTTCTCTTTATCAAAACTCATCTTTTATGACTGACTTCACTGTTGGTTGAACTAGCTCAGCAGTTGGTTGACCTCAGTCAGTTAAGGGAGACAAAAAATGATACTATTATCAAGTATTTATGTCAAAAATAAATGAAAAATAAGCCAAGGCTTTGAATTGGTATTTTGAGATTTGAAAATATTTATTTATTTGCTTTTCAATGGAATTGTTTTTGGTAAAATCACTACCAAAATAGTCTGATTTCTTAAAGCTGCCAATATGAAGGGATGTGTTGAAGTCACACAGAAACAGTTAAATGCAGTTTCTCCTGGTGAAAGTCCTAGTTCAATGATGTGCATCAATTCTGAATATCTGCCCAACAATTCTCAGACACAAATTATGATTCTATTTTGCTCCTCATTTTTGGCTCTGTTTGTAACTCCACAAGTGTCTTGGGTAAGTCCTATGAGTCATAGATGTTGAGTGAGCTGAATCAGAAATACTGGATATGGATGATCATTATAGAATGCACACTTTGACCTCTTAAATTATGCCTAGTGACAAGGCTCTTTTTGACACATGAAATGATCTGGTCTTTTCAATATTTAATTTATTACTAATGAGGGACTGCAATTGCTCTGAATTAAGTAGACTGCATTCATCATAAGATCTGGCACATTTCTACTTCCATTTAAAAAAGAATATCTGGAAGAAAAAAAATGGAGAAAATTAGATGCATGAAAATGCATTGTCTAATCAAGAACCATGATCATTGCCAGCTGTCAAAGGATATCTTAAAATATCTAATGAACTAAATTAAGCTACAAAGACATGTCATCCTTTTTTTATAGAGATTTACCTGGATTTGACCCTCTGATCTCACTCCAGTGCAGCGTGAACCAAGGAAACAAGGGAGGAACAGTACATAATGGAAGAAAGAGCACCGATCAGGCAGGCAAGACACTCAGCTTGGCCACTTATTTGCTGCCTGACTGGGCAAGCCCCTCTCTCACCTGCCTATTTTCTATCTAGAAAATGTCTATTTTCTCACCTGTAGAACGAGATGATTGGACTAGATTGAGAGTTTCTGACTGCTTCATAGTCCCTGCCTATTTCATATCCATAAAATGTATATCAGCTCAAGTCAGTCCAGTCCAATAATCTTGAGGGACAGCTACAGCAGCATATGATAATATTGTAAAGTATAATATAATATGGACATAATACAAGGCTCTAGAATCAGACACAAAAGGCACCTGGGTGGCTCAGTCGGTTGAGCATCCGACTTCAGCTCAGGTCATGATCTCACACCCCGTGAGTTCGAGCCCCCCATCGGGCTCTGTGCCTGGAGCCTGCTTTGGATTCTGTGTCTCCCTCTCTCTCTGCCCCTCCTTCGCTCATGCTCACTCTCTCTCTCTCTCTCTCAAAAATAAACATTAAAAAAATTAGACAGACAAGAATTTTACTCTCAACTTCATATCTATATGACCTTAAATAAACCTATTTGCCTTTCTGAGCTTTAGTTTTCTATCCGTAAAATGGGGCTGATGACACTACATATGATTTCATGATTGTTGTGAAAATCAACTGAGGTGATGGGTATCTTGAATTACGATATTTGTTGTCTTGGACAACGTTTGGGAATATGAAGATGAATCTTACTCTGCTTCCCCTTAAAGTGATTACAGGTTGGGGAAAACAGCAAGTAAACAATAAACTTCGCCGAAATGCAGTCTGTAAAAATGCCACAAGGGAAATAAAAACCAAGTGGTTTGGGAAACACAGAGACCGAGAGAACAATTTCAACTTGGAGAATCAGAAAAGACACTCGTATCCCTTCAATGATCATTTACTGAGCACCTACGTTGTGCTGTGCACGAGGGTAAAGAGATGGATAAGAACATACACCTGCATTTCACGGGTTCACAAAACCAGTGATGGTTAAACATTTTTTGCTTCATAGACTCCCTTTAAGAAGCCTATCGAAGTGAGGATTCTATCCCCCAAAGTATGGGCCCATAATTTTGCATTTAAGTTCAGAGGGTCAAGAGCCCTTCGGAAGTTCATTCTTATACTCCTTGGGTCTATGGACTCCAGATTGAGAATTCCTCATTTAGTTGGAGGGTTTATAAATGAGGTGGCAAAAAAATATGTATGTATAACAGAGGTGGCATTTGAGGCGAGTTCTGAAGAATGGCTAGAATTTCAAGCGGTGTGAAAGAACAGTCTTCTCCTTGGTCTTTGAACCTGTCCTCTCCAACCCCATACTTTACTGATAACTCACTTCTGCACGTATGTTGGCTCAGGACAAAGTACCTAGTTTCTGCTCTGCTGCCTTTCTTGACACTCGTCGCCTGTGTGTTCGCTGATGCCTGGATGTTTGGCTGACCCCTGAATCCAAGGTGTTCAAAGCCCTCGGGCTTCTGTGCTAGCCTAGTCTGCTAGGCACTACGTCCCCTTACCTGGTCTCCACTTTTCTCTGCTGCTAATAATGTCTTTGTTCTTCTATCCTGCTTCCTGTTATGTCTCTCGGATCCACTGTCAGTAAAAGGCCCAATGGAATGAGTGAACATGTGGTGAAGAGGCATTCGTGGGCAGAGCGTCTTCCTCAGATCCAATACTTACTCTAGAAAAGCCAGCCTGGCCTATCAGTTCTGCTTTTTCACTGCCCCACATGCGTGCTGTCCTTTGACTTCACGTCTCATATCCATACGTGACTATATTTCACAGAGTAGAATAACCACAATAACGAATGACTCCAAAATGTCCAGTGGGTTAACCCAATAAAGGCTGCTTCTTGTGCAGTTTTCAGTCCGGTGCAGGTAGACAAAGAGGAGGCTCAGCTCCAAGCAGTCTTTCAAGTCCAAGGCTGAGCATGTTCCACACATGGCTCTCAAGATCGCTCTGAGAACTGACATCTAGATGGCAAAAAGAAGAAGGTAGTGGTCGTGGTGAGGAGTCTGGAGCAAAGTAACATATGTCACCTTCCACTGGCTGAAACACAGCTACAGGGCCCTGCAGCCAGGAGGCTAGGAAAAGCAGTGATTTTGCCCAGAGCCCCAGAGCTGGTAAATGGCAGAATCTACAGTCAAACCCAGGCCATGTGCCCCAGTACCCGAACTCTTTTCTTTTTATACATGACCTGTAGGTCACCTAAATATATAACCCCTGAGTGGCAGGGGAGGTATCCTTAGGGCAAATTATACAAAGTGAAATCCGGGGCCAATTTACATCTGAAACATTTGAAGGAGCTCATTAAAATGCAGATTCCCGGGTCCCAACCTGCACCTACTCCTGATTCAGCATCCAGAGGGTGAGTCAAGGAATTTGCGGATAATTCTGTACAGGATATAGTTTGAGAACTCTGTGCCTTAGGACTTCATTTGATTTTCACCTATCTGCTTCAAAAGAAAACAAAGGCCCTTAGAGAAAGCTGCCTTTTCACGTGTTTATAATCTGGTCTCTGTTGGAAGACCTCCAAACCTGGCACTGGTGATGAAAGAGTCAGTTGTATTTTAATGTTTAAAGACAAATGGATTTCTTTCTAAAAATAGGCAAGTGGGGGTAGGGGTGGGAAAGGGTCTATAGCACCATTATCATTCAGATGGAGAAGTGCTTAATAAAAGTCTGGCTATCTCTATTGGCAAAGTGACTAAAGACCTGAAGCAAATTCTATGTTAATCCAAGTAAAAATAATCTTACTTTCTCTTGAATTTAGAGCTTTATGTGCAATTCTGAGATAATGCCTTAAATTGAAGATAATTTTAGAATCAATTTAGGGGATAGGTTCTTTCCCCTGTCAAGTTGCCCAAATATTGAATATAGATTTCATTGCACATCTGGCATAAATACTGCATGGTCTATGACATCAGGGGCATAAATATTTCATAATTAAGAAACAGATATAGCGATCAGTCATCCAGTTTAATAAGCTTCTGAATTCATACCTTTGCATTCTACCCCCAAAATGTGAGAATGCTGATAAGCCTCTTAATTATATTTTATAATATTTCACTTTAATGTAAAAATTATACATATTTCACTTTCATGTAGAAATCACTATTAATTTAAGGAATGTTAAGTAAGCTACCTAAAAGCCTTATAAAAAGTGCTATTTAGATAGTCAAAATGTTTGCTTTTCTCCCTTCAAGGTGGTTTTAGACACTAATTGTATAAATTTCAACTTTAGGCTTAAAATATCCTTGTAGTAACTATAATTTAGTGTGAATTATTTATACTCTTTAGAAGAATCATGCAGACAGAAATGCTGAATCATAAAATGGTAGATATTATTTATGGCAGCGGCAATCATTGCCAAATTCCCTTGAATGGCCCTATCTTCTGCCTTAGTAGATAATAGGTGGGTTGTAGGTACAATTATGGCCACGCTGGGGGTGAGGAGAACCCATTCTTCACCCCTTCTGAAGGAAGTAGATGATTGAGTATCCTGATGTTCAGGGAACAGAGGCCAGAGTTTATTTCATTTGCGGGATGAATGCGAAAACCCCAGTTTTCTGCCTGCCCCTACCTCTCACAGATAAAGCCTTGGTATTTCCACCTGGGCTTTAGGAGGCTGGTGGTTATGAAGGAGGTCGGTGGATGGCCTTCATTATTTCAGAGCCAGCGTTTGAGGCTAGCAGTTCTGCACATCAAGGTCCACTCTTGCAACGTTACACCTGAGGACGTTGATATTTCAGTAAACTCTGTGTCTGAGTTCCATTCAGGTCTAGTTTATCTTAATCTTACGTGAAGTTGGAGGGGACAATATTTGGGAACTCTATTGTAGTGTAATGTAACGGCCAAGAGCAATTGTTTTAGAATTAGATAGGCTTGGGTTCCAATCAAGACTCTGTCATTTATTGGCAGGGTGACCTTGAGTAACTAAATCTGCCTGAGCCTCAGTTTCTCCGTGTAAATATAGATAATGATAGAATCATAGTATCTATCCCATAAGGCTGTTGGTGAGATTTTTAAAAAATCCATCCATCCATCCACCCACCCATCCATCCATCCACATACATGTATAACATAGTACTTGGCACATCATAAACACTTAAAAATGGCCTTTGGAGTCAGGGAAATGGATAAGATTACACAGGTCAAGTGTGATTGAGGAACACTGAGTCTGAGTCAGAGTCTCAGGGCCATCACTCACTAGCTCTGTGACCTCTGGCAAGAGGCCCTATTGGAGATACCAGCTGCAAGGTATTTCTTGGGTGTGATGACTTGGGTGTGAGCTTTTTCAACGGAGGGGCAGGTATAGGAGGGAGAATAAGTGGATGGGCAGTGAGGAAGGTGCCAAGTAAAACAGCAAGTGTTATTCCTACCTCCACCACCACCACCACCAACACGAATGCGATGTTACTATGAGCCAGGCTCGGTTAAGCACTCCTCAGGAATCATCTCATTTACACGATTACTGTCTCCATCTTACAGATGAGAACGGTGAGGCTTGACCGGCTTAAGGAACATGGGCAGGGTTACGGAGGTAGGTGGCATGCTGGAATGCAAGCCCAATTTCTTTTCATACCCCCGTGCTGGCATAATGAAATGCCAGAAAGCTCTAAGGCATTTATTTAACAGCTTCTGCAGATGAGGAGATTCTGTGCGCTGAGTTTTCTTAGCACCAGGGCTCTGAAGAGAAAACAGATAATAAAGCAACCTTCTCTAGCCGTATTTCAAGTCTGGGACTTTGAACCCAGGGCAGCACACGTTTGCTGGGGTGACTAAGACTTTTTAGGTTTCCCCTAATGATGCAACCAGAAGGCAGGGCTGCTTTAGTTGTGTGCCCCTGACTGACATTCTTGGAGCAATGTCAAACATTTAGCTGGAATCACAGAAAACACCCAGCAAAAGAAAACTCACAGTGAAGATTTTTGCAAATGCGGCGTAGGTCAGAGCTATGATTTACCCGTGTGTTTTGGCATGTTCTCTTACATCTTGAATAGGGATGGATCTTTCCATTTGAACTTCCTCACGCAGCTCCTGTTGGGTTGGCTTTATGGTCAGTCACCTTCTCTGGTGGGTCCCCAGTCACAGCCCAGCTGGTCACAGAGGCCAGTGAGGCTGTAATTACAATGACCAGGAGAAGGTCCTTGGGAAGCCGCAGGCCTGCCTGCATAGCAGGAGAGGGCAGAGGAGCTGTTGGGGACTGGGTCTAGCATCCATCCTACTGCGGTAGCACGGTAGTTACTAGGCCACACGCTAGACCATATCCTAGACCTCAGCATCACGCAAAAGGCGACTGACTTGAAATCACAAATTCAAACTCTCTTCTCTGCTTGGGAAGCAGAGAAAGCAGAGACCAAAACCAGACCGACCACAGCCGTACCCCTTCTGAGTTGTGTGACCTTGCACGCATGATTTAACCACTGAGTGCCTCAGTCTCCTCTTATATAAAAGATGGAAAGTGATAGAATATGCCTCTTAGGATTCTTTTGAATTGATTACTATGGCTGGCCCATAGTAAGTGCTAGCTCTTGCTACTATGTTTCTTCTTTCTCCTTCAACACTTGCTTTTTTCTTTAAAAATTTTTTTTTTAATGTTTATTTCTGAGGCAGAGAGAGACAGAGCATGAGTGGGGGGAGGGTCAGAGAGAGAGGGAGACACAGAATCAGAAGCAGGCTCCAGGCTCTGAGCGGTCAGCACAGAGCCCGACTCGGGGCTAGAACTCACAAACCGTTGAGATCATGACCTGAGCCAAAGTCGGTCGCTCAACCGACTGAACCACCCAGGCACCCCAACACTTGCTTTTTAAAACCTGTTTGATATCTCCCAATTCTAGACTCTTCCATTTTCTCCCAAACCATCAGTTTTCTTTGGTTTTCACCCCCTCTTCTATTTTAATCCAGATGCTACATGTATCTCCTCAATTAGTTATGGGCCAATCCTCCAACTCCTTTGATTCTTCGCTGTCCTGTGTATGTGGAAAAACCATAACTCTGCATCAGTCCAATTGTCTTTAATGTGCTGGCCTCCTGCTCTGACCTCTCCCTACCCCAATCACAGTTGAAGAGGTCCTCTTCCTTCAAGGGGATGAGGCAAATCCCATTTCTTACTCCTCTTCAGGTAAATGATCCAATCTCCTCTATCTTGAATCTATTCTGCTGGCTTCCTTGTTCCTTCTCACCAGCATTTAAACATGCTCAGTTTCTCCCACTCTAGAACAAAATGCAAAACAAAAACCAACCAAAAAAAATGCGTGCTCCCACCATCCTGTATCTCCACTGAGCTACCAACACAGAACAACAATGCTTCTCGGTTCCAGGTTTCTAGAACGTAGAATAGTTTTGCACAATGTTGTCTTCACATGCTCATTGGCATTAGCTCCTCAGTGAACCGTGGTCTGTATTTTGCCTCTCCCTCACCATTGACATTGCCCTAGCAAAGTCATTTGTGTCTTATGGTGGCAGTAATAGAGGGTAGAAAGACACAGAAAAAAGTTTTGTCTCCTCTACAGGGCATAGAATAATACCTGACACAGAATAGATCTCAGTAAATTCTTCTGGGAAGAAGGAAGGAAGATGTACAAAGAATTAGGCTCACGATGACAAAAGAGTTACTTGCAATATTTCTGTCTTGAGCCCAAGCTGGTACAAGTTCACATGAAATTGAGTAAGAGAAACCTTTCTTGGAAAGAATGGAGAGACGTGGGCTGACATTGATTAAGTAGCAACAAATGGTGTCAGTTGACTTTTCAATTTTATTTTCAGTAAATATTCATGAGTATATTGCTAATTCATTTCAGAAACAAAAGTATAGAGTGAGTTGTGGAGTGTTTAAAAGAGTCAAAGGCCCAAGATGGAGCCACTTTTGCTAAGCCCCACCGAGACTTACTACCTAACTTAATTGCAATATTAGCCTCTCCCGGGAGTGGAAATTCAAACTAATCCGTCGGAAATTTCCTGATCAGCACTAATGAGGTAATCTGCAGGTAAGACCCCCACGTCCTTCCCCCTAAGTAAGGTGACCTTGCCTGAAAACCCTTTCTCTTCTTTTGCCGATAATCTCCTCATCGCACCCTGTATCTGGCTATAAAATCCTTCCATTTTGTACAGCTCTATGGAACTCCTTTCCACTTGCTAGATGGGATACTGCCCGATTCGTGAGTCGTTGAGTGAAACCAATTCGATCGTCAGATGTACTCAGTTGAATTTTGTTTTCTAACACAAGTTTAATGCATTAAGGTACTAGCCCAGGAAAGTCTGTGAGCCACAGCTTGAGAAACACCCCTCGAGAGTTCTAAAACGCACGCCCACCCGTTTTCCCCGTTGTTCCTATCATTTGGATCCTAGCTCCACCCCAGATTTGTTTGCATCCTTTCGATTTACGGATATTCACGGCAGCTTTTGATTTTGAGTTGAGGAGGGAGGCATCGTCCTTGAGGTCTGGGATGGAAGGAGTGCAGAGGATCAAAGGTAGTTTCCCATCAATGCAATGGGTACGTTGGCTCAGATCCCCTGGGCGGGCACCGTGCTCGGCTGCTTGGAGCCCCGCTGCTGGTAGCTCGCAGTTGCTTCTTCTCATTGGGAATTGCCTGGGTTACACCCGCTCCTGGCGGCTGGCCAACTGGCTCATTCAGGGATACAACGGCTGGGCAGCCTTGCTTGAATTGGGACGACTCTGGAGCCCTCATAGAATCCCCTGAGGCCCCATCTGCAACCACACTGCAGGTGGGCCGCTTCCACTGCTCAGCTCTACGCTCCTAACCTCCTCCCTGGCCCAGCGTCCGTCAAAGACAAAACGTAGGGCTCCCGCACAGGCGTGGAGGTGCGCGGAGGTGGGGGAGGGGCAGCACCGCGGTGCGCAGGCGCAGCCGAGGGCCTGAGAGATTTTGAAAACCAGGCCTAGTCTCTTCCTGTCTCGAGGTGGGTGACGGGAAGGCGTCGACCGACGCCCGCTCCTCCAGCTCTGGCCCTTGGGGGGACTCCCGTCTGATGCCCAGGAGATTTCGGGGGTTGCAGTCCAGGGCCTGGAGACTGCTTCTGGGCTGACGGTGGAAGGCAGGGGCCTCGCACGCTCTCAGACTCTTCCGGAAATGTTTGAAACAGCCCCGCGGTCAAGGAGATGCCCCAGGACGTGAAGCGCTCGTGAGCAAACTCCACCTAAGGAGGAGCGCTCGGCCGAGGCACGGCGCCCCGACCCCGAAGGAAAAGTAGTAAAGTTTGAGGCTGCCGCGCACTTCCTGGCCAACGCCGTCCTTTTTTGTAACGGGGCCGGAGCCGACGGCAGGACTGTGAGCGGCCGACTGCATAGACCCGTCCCGTAGCAGAGCCCGCGGCGGCGTGGGCCTCGCGCTCTCTCCAGTTCAAGCTGAGACGTGGCCTGCTGCAGGTGGGCTTTGGGGCTGGAGCCCCGCAACGAGACCTACAAGTTGAACTTGAAGAGGGCGGAGCTCGGGCTTCGAGAGAGAGTCCCACCGCAGGTGCCGGCGGCTTTGAACCACTGGCCCGCTGCACAACCCGAGCTTCCTGAGCGTGGCACCAAACCTCACGAAGTTCAACAGCTGTAAGTGACAACCATTCTCCTTTGAGTCTTCTTGTGGTTAAATTTCTTCTTCTTCTTCTTCTTTTTTTTATTGTGGTGAAATGTAGGTAACGTAAAAACTTAACCATTTTAACAATTTTAAGGTTTACAACTCAGTGGCATTACGTACCTTCACAATGTTGTGCGACCATCCCCACCATCTAATTCCAGAATGTTCCAACACACCGAAAAGAAGACCTATCCCCATTATAGTCACTTTTCAACCCCCCTCCCCAGCTCCTGGCAACCACTAACCCCCCTTCCTGTCTGCCAATTTGCTTGTTCTGGACCTAAGACATAAATGAAATCACACTAAAAAAAAATGTACGGGGCAGTTAGGAGATGCTGTTATGCTGGCTATTGCAATAGGTAGAATATTCGTTAATGAGAAACATCTCAAGAAAACGAAAGGGCTGATGTTTTATAAAGGCCAAAGACAAGGGAGTCATTTGCCTTATATAAGAGTATTATAAAGGCCCAGTGGAAGGGGAGAGATGGTTTTATCTGGGTGTATGCAGGTAGGCCAGGGTGAGGTGATCCTTTGTGGTTAGCCATTTCCACAGCAAAGAAGAGTGGTGGTTGTGTTCCTAACTGCCACTGCCTTTTGGGAACCCAGGGCTCAGGTAAAGTTCCTTCCACATTGGCACTTTTAAGAGCTTTCCCCAGTCAGCCTCCTGTAAGCCACTCTCCATCTCACAATCTGTTTCCAGAGAACCACTCAAAGACGATGTGTCATCTAGCCCTTTGGATGGTTTTGAGCCCCTCTGGTTAAAAGCTCGCGCACCAGGAATCTATAGAATTGTGTTTTTATGAGATAATGAGATTCTGGGCGAGCAAGCGGTGAGACTCCAGCCAAAGTCCTCAAAACTCTTTGTGTGCATTGAGACAGGCTGCAAGTTGAGCTGCTCCAGGGTCATGTTGAGACCCTGAACTCAAGTTCTTGGAGGCTTTTCTTGCAGCTGTGCCCTAATGGGAACTTGGGAAAGCATCTGCGTATGGCTGCCTTGGTGTGGACCTTGGGCCTTGCAAGATGGACAGTGATAATGGGGAAGGCTTTCCCCCTGGCTTGGAGGGCAGCAACCTGGGAGAGATGAGGAAGTACAGAGCCGACCCTGCGTGATGCCTGCCATTGTAGGTCTCTTGAGGGGCCTTGGAAAGGAACCCACGATATCCAGACACCATTTTTGAAATCGAGGTTGGATTTCCAGCAACCAGGTTGGTGGAGGCTTGAGCTCCATGCCTGGCTCATGAAAAATAAAAATAACATTTCAGGCTGGTGAGATCTGGGATATCTGTATTACCTTAAGGTATCTTTAAGTCAGGCTCATTAAAATGAGAGTGTCGTTTCTTGGCAAGTTGGGTCCCAAATAAGATCACAGATCAGAAACTTCTTTGTAAACTACACGATGCTTAAATAACGTAAGATTGAAAAACAGGTATTGTCCCTGTAAAAGGTTACTGGTAGGTCACCCTTGTGGTAACGTCTTTTGGTTTGGGGGTCCGGCAGATGTGGGTGATTCTGGATTTAATCAGTGGGGGAGCCAGCGAGAAGAGTGATTTGTAAGAACTTCAGCCTTCCAGATGTGATGGTTCAACAGCTGTGTACTTCACAACCCACCCCAAAGGAACTCAGACCTAAGCATGAATAATGACAAATTGCATGGGATACAGCTTCAAGACAAGTACTCGAATCTTAAGAAACTTCTACAAACAATGCCAAAGAATTTAGAAAACAAAAAACCCACTGGGTAAAAACAATAGCTTTCTGGGCAAATTTCACTTCAAAACAAGTCAGTCCTTTAGCCAACTCCCACCCTCAGCTGGTTCACTTTTGTGTTCTGCCTCTGTGTCTGTCTGTCTGTCTGTCTGTCTCTCTCTCTCTCTCTCTCTCTCTGTCTCACACACACACACACACACACACACACACTCGTGCAGGAGATTCCAGTCCTATATAAAGCTTTCTCTATCATCTTCTCAACTGACAATCTGTAACTTTTCTGAGCCTCAGCTTCCTCATCTTTAAGATGGGAAAAATAAGTATTTAATGAGATCTTGCACATATGGTGCTTACCAGTGGGTGGTCCATTGTCAGCATGCATCTCTGTGTACAAAACAGTGGAATGAAATTTGTATTGGTGTCCTATCTGGTAATTTATGTCACCTATAATAAAACACTCGTTTTAGTTTTCCATATGCTTACAGGTACAGAGAGGGCAGTGTTTGTGTCTTTGTCTCCCCCACTCTTCCCCTGCTGAATCCAGGATCGTTTGATTGCAAGGAACAAGAAACAGAAACTTTGCCAAAGAGCTCAAGTGAAAGGGGGATTTATTAATAAGGGGAATCTCTTGGAGCCCAATTTAGGATGCATATACTTCACCTGTATTAATTAACTTAATGCCCTAAAACAAGTAAATATTATTTCCGATTTGTAGATGAGGAAAGTGAGACCTAGAGAGATAACATAACTTATCCTTTAAAAGTAATCATTTCCCTATTGTTGGACATTTGAATTGTTCTCCTATGTTTGCTTTAAAAAAAAAAAAAACTTTGGTAAATATTTCTGTGCATATTGGCTTTTTTTTTGTTTTGAAATGATTTTGTGAGTATGAAACTGAGAATTTATATTACTTAGACAAAAGGTATGAGCTTTTCAGTGACTCATTATGTGCTGCCCTGGTTTTTATTTCATGAGGTATTTACATTCACCAAGAAATATGCAGTTATTTTGTAAAGGTAAAGATGTCTTTGGCTGCTAATTATTTGACATATGTGTTGGACGGTGAACATCAGAATTGAATCAACTATGGGCTCTTGTGTATTTATTTGCTCTTTCTCATGATACTGAGCATTTAAAGAGTATGGGCCTCATCCTTTTTTGAAAAAAAATTTTTTAATGTTTATTTTTGAAACAGCGTGAACAGGGGAGGGGCAGAGAGAGAGGGAGACACAGAATCGGAAGCAGGCTCCAGGCTCTGAGCTGTCAGCACAGAGCCCAATGCAGGGCATGAACCCACAGACGGTGAGATCATGACCTGAGCTGAAGTCAGACGCTCAACTGACTGAGCCACCCAGGTGCCCCAGGCCTCATCCTTGAGTGTCCATAGCCATCAGACCCTCAGTCAGGCAGCTCTGATCTCTAGAATCCAGGATCTGCATCTTCAGGATGATGGATCCTCTTCTGAAGTCATTCCGCAGACAATTTTAGGAAAGGAATTTGAAAAAATTGGAATTTTCCACTTGCTTCCCCAGCCGGTTTTGATTAATTATAAGATAGAACTATTGGAAGGATAATTAGGTGCTTGTATCTCCTTGGAATCCAGGCCACATAGGAAGAGGAGTGCAGGAAGAGAATGATGGCGGTGATGACCGGCACAGAGCTGGTGGATGCCGGACTGGAAGTGAGAGGTGATTACATTTCTGTCATTTTGGTACCTTTGCTCTACCCTGTGATCAGAGTACAGATGTTCAGTGGGATTAAGGAGTTCAAGTGAGAAGTCTTCAGTGCGAATATCCTAATTTTTATTCGCTCAACAAATACTTACTGAGTACCTGCATTGTACCTATCTCTATCTCTGGTATATATGTGTATATATATATGTGTGTGTGTGTGTATATTATATGCATGTGTGTATATACACGTGTGCGTGTGCAGAGAGAGCATGCACACTGGCACATGGAACACGCCAGGAATGAACAAGGGAAATATGCTTTGAGTATTTCTATCCTACACATTTGTTACAAGGAAATTAAGGCATAGAGCGGTTAGATGACGTGCCCAAAGTCAGACTCCTAATAAGTGGTAGATCCAGGCTTTTAAACAGAACCCATCTGGCTCCACTTTTCCTCCTCAAGGATACTGCCTCCTAATGTCATGAGAAACAAATAAGCCTAGATAGCTACGGGAGTTTGGAGGAGGAATTGATGGACCCTCTCCCGGGGGTCAGAGGAGATCTCGGTTGGCGGAGTGGGCTCTGACTGGCAAGGGGTGAGATGGGTGAAGGGGTGCGAAGGCTGTTACAGGTGGAGAAAGGGGTGAGAGGGGTGTGGGGGTGTGAAGGCCGTTACAGGTGACAGAGAGGCTGGCCGTGGTTTTTTAATTTTTAAATTCGTTATTGAGCCGTGACCGATGGGTAACCTACTAGCTTCAGGTGCAAGATGAGATTCACCATTTGCGTATATTGCAAACAGACGATCACCGCGGTGAGTCTGGTTAACCTCTGTCACCACACGTACTTACACGTTGTTTTCTCTTGTGATGAGCACCTTCAAATATATGATACGGTGTCGTTAACTATAGTCGCCGTGCTGAACGTGACATCCCCGTGACTTATTTATTTATAACTGGAAGCGTGTGCCTTTTGACCCCCTTCCCCACCGTAGCCAACCGCCAATTGGTTATCTGTATCTGGGAGTTCCCTTTTTTTTGGTGAAGATTCCACATGCAAGTGAGACCATGTGGTATTTGTCCGGCTCTGTCTGACTTGTTTCACTTAGTGTGACGCCCTCAAGGTCACCCGTGTTGTCGCAGGTGGCAAGATTTCATCCTTTCCGATGGCTCAGTAATCTTCCTTTTTGTTTTTTTTTAAATCCATTCATCTGTGGGTGGACGCGTGGGTGGTTTCCACATCTTGGCTGTCGTGAACGATGCTGCAGCGAACGTGGGGGTGCGTGGATATGTTTCTGAGTTGGCGTTCTCCTCCCCTCGGATCGACACCCAGTGGTGGCATTGCTGGGTCATGTGGTTCTACGTGAGACCTTGTGACGAGCCTCCATGCTGATTTCCGCAGCAGCTGCGGCAGTTTGCGTCCCCACCAGCAGCGTACCAGAGTGTCTTTCCTCCACGGCCTTGACAGCACTTGTTGTTTCTTGTCTTGCTGGTAATGGTCATCCTGACAGGCGTGAGGTGAGGTGTCTCTGTCGTTTTGATCTGCATCGCTGCGTACCCTCCAAGTGTCTTTCCTCACCTGTAACCTGGGGATGATGACAGCGCCTAGTTCGAGGGACTGTCGGGGGGGCCCGATGACACACATGACTTGGAAGCTCCTGGCATGGTGCCTGGCCCCGAGGGAGGCCCCATAAGGAGATGTGAGTCATGTCACTGTTAGAAGAGCCCAGTGTAGGCTGGGCCACACCCCTTTGGGGAAAGGCCCGTGGTAAGGGGCAGGGAGTCTGTGTTCCATCACAGACTCTAGAGGCTCTTGCGGCCCTGGTTGTCACAGTCATCTCCCTGAAGCAGTCCCCCAGACTGTGCATCCGTAGGGTGCTCTGGGACACCCGGTGCCCACCTCATGGTGCTCTGGGCCCCTTGCTTGTCAGCGCACAGGTGCCAGTCCCAAACGCTGGAGCGATTGGACAGATAGGGGACGCCTGGGACTGAGCGGGCCTTGCTGGGTCAGAGTGGCCGTGGCCGTACCTCAGAGTCGGGCCAGACGGGTCTGAACCGGCTGAGCAGCAGCCCCGCCTGAGCGGCCCGTGCCTCGGATGGCCCCGTGTCCTGCCTGCCTCCAGCAGGCACCTGGGGCACCCGGGCTCTGCTTAAGTCCTCGCGTTCCCCGGGGCGGTCCTGTGCACGTGTGACCCTCAGATCAGGTCAGCGTGGGACCCCTCTCTGTGGCATGTCTTCTGACAGAACGTGCCTGCTGGGCAGGTGTGCTCGCCACGTGGGCTCCCGCGCGGGGACTCCCTCCCGGCCGTCGTTCCTGAGCTGCGGCCGAAGAAGAGCGTGCGTGTTTGTCTGGGCGATGACCCCTGACACTGGCTGGCCGCGTGGGTCGTGGCTGGCGTCTGGGCCTCTTCACAGTACCCCTCTGGTGCGGGAGATGGTACTTCCCGAGGAAGCAGAGGCGGAGAGGTCAGTGAGCACTGCTGGGCGCATGCAGCAAGTGGTCTCCCTGGGGTTTGAGCCTGGGTCCATGGACTTCGACGCCCGGCCCGGCCCTCCCCCTTGTCCGCAGGTTTCACCCAGCTTTCCCAGGGTGCCATCTTCATTTCAGATGCACGGCACGGAACTCGATGGACACGAACACTTGGCCGTGGCAGGACACCCCTCTGCCGCCCTCACGATTATGACAGCCCCATCTCCTACCCCATGATGGGGAAACAGTGGAAGATAACATGGTGTGACGTTCGTGATTTGTGGGGCACGGGATAGGAAAAGGCATTGCTTTGTCCCTTCTCTCCCTTCCCGTCTCTCTGATCATCACGGTCTAGCATGACGTCGTGTTTTCCACCTCAGGATCTGGAGTTGGTGGAACTCGTGTTTGACTCCCAGGTCTACCGCCTCAGGAGCGTGGGCGACCTTTCTCTCTCGTCTCACTTTGTCCCTCGGAGCTTCATTTCTCTACTTATGGAACTGTGGGTCGAGTGAACATTGATGACCGTCTTGCGTACAGTTGCCATAGGCTGCTTTATGCTGGCGTTGGGGATAGGGAAATACACCTGCTGGTTCCTGCTCTCGCGGGTTCCCGGGAGGGAAGACTGAGGGAGACTGACAAGCACGCGGGCGATGATACAGGGGTGTGATCAGTGGAAGGATGCGCGGTGCTATGAGGATGTGGGAGAGAGTCAGCCTGACCAGGGTCCTCGTTCCCCTAAGCTGCTCCTTGAGTGGCTTCTTTCTTCCCCACAAAAGAGTATCTCCTCCATCCATAGAAGTCTTTTCCCAATTCCACCCCCTTCATAGACTCTGTCCATCTTCTGTGATCTCTTCTCCTTGAGCCTCAATGATACCCCATATGTCTTCCTAACTGCTCTCCCTTGCTCATGCCGTAGCACACCAGGTTTTCCGTGGAGGCTCCGCATCTGATTCATCGGTACGTTCCTCGCAGCTCAGTGCCCGGCCCGGGATGGGAGCTCAGCAGACGATCAGGGACTTCAACTAGGAAAGTGGTATGAAATGGACTGTGCCGCTCCCATAAGCGTCTCTGGTGAGGGCGTTGGATGCAGGGCTAGCATGAGTTCTTGTTGCAAGTGCAACTGAAGGTCCAGTAATGGGGTACAGATGTCTTCAGGACTCGAATCACTGGTGTCTAGTGTTGACCTCATGGGATTCTCTTGCCGTTTGTAATCCTAGTTATTGTCCAGAAATGCACCCACAAGTTTTCTGATGATCATACTGATCCTGGCAAGATGCAAGCATCGTCTCATGTAAGGACAAGATAAATGAACTGCACGCTTTCGTCCAAACAAGTCACTATTAGTAAAAATCCTATTTTCCTGTCATTGCCAGTGGTTGTCATTCATCCCAGAGCCAAGCTCAAGCCAGGTGAGAGCTCTGCTGATTCTCAGCCCAGTTTTTGGAAATCTGGAACTCTCTCTGCCTTGACTTCCCTCCTCCTCCTGGAGTCCCCCCAGCGGAGGGTGTGGTGTCTGTGGTTCGCCATATGACATCCTGGCGACCGTTGCAAATGATAGCTCTCGATTTTGACTGAAATGAAAGGGCTTCAGAGGGAGTGTGTGAGTCGCACGTGAGAGATGGAATGTGTCCTCTGCGGCGGGGACAGAACGGCCCCGTTAGAAATGGAGGCCTGTGTGCGTTCACCGGCTGCACGTCATAGCTCCTGTTGTGGTGAATGTAGATGTGAAAGAAGGCCCCGCCCTCATGCTTCCTCTGCTTCCGTATTCCTGTGTTAGAAACGCATACTTCATGAAGGACAAATGTTCTAGAAAACATACAGCTTATACGAAACAAAATGTTATATTTATTTGTAAGTAAAAACCAGGAAAAAGCTGCGTATTATGTAATGATTGGAAAGGCAATTGTAAAAATCGTCAGCGTGTCTTACAATGTTTACGTTACTGAGGTGGTGGACCCAAGAGCCTCTAATCAAGGAAGTGTGTCTGATCGATCCGTGGATGTCTGCAAAGCGCGCAGTCGACGTAGCCGTCAGTTGGGAAGAGGAAAGTAAGCCGTGGGAAGCGCGAAGAGCCGTTTTCCAAGCTGAATGCGAACAGCGCGGTAGCGTTGTGGGTTATGCACGGAGCAGTGGGGCTCATCTTTTATGCCGGCCTGGCTATTATTGGCTTTATGACATTTCTGCTTGGTATTATGATTTCCTGAAATGTACGATGTAATTAAGGCTGTAGAAATGGGTAAAATGATTTTTTAAATGTCAAACAGTTTAATTTTGTAGTCAAAAGAAAAAAGAAAAGAAAAAGCCGTTTGGTGGATACACATCGTTTCAAGGAACTGGACGCCACGTGGCGACGGTGCGCAACATGTTCTCTGTCTTTGAACTGACCCTGAGGTAGTGCTTTTCCATTTCGGGTTTCGAAGACCTAGGAGACACAGTTGAATGCAAACCATGGGAGCAACAGGAAGCTCTTCTCCTGAGGAGAGGTGTGGGGGTGAGGAAGGATGGAGAGGCAGATGACAGTGCTAGTGACTTAGAATTGTGTTGCGTTAGCTTCCGCGTGGCCGCTGAGAGCAGGACAAAATTAAATTGGAAAGAAAATATGCGTCCTACGTGTAGACAGATAAGTTGTACTTCGAATAATTTTTATTGAGATATAATTGACACACAGCAAACTTGTCATGGCAGACTTTCTCCCTCAAAATACCTCAGTACCTAGCATTGTTTCCTAGAGAAGTTTCCCCAAATAGCCTTCGTGGAATAAAAGGATAGTCTGCCAAGTTGTCAGCCAATGGGGTAAAACAAAAAAATCAAAATGGTGTTTTTCCTCGATATGTACAATTGGAGGTATTTTTTATTGCAAGCTAATATTTCCACCTACCATGTGGCACTAAAGCATTTTTCATAGGAGGCATAGTAATAAAGGACCACACTCCTAGCCTTAGGCATCTCAGAGGAAAAGACCTTAAAATGTTGAGCATTGTAGAAAATGTCTGAAAATTCAGAATGCGTAATTTTAAGGGTTGAGGTTTGGGGCGCCTGGGTGGCTCAGTCGGTTAAGCGTCCGACTTCGCTCAGGTCATGATCTCGCGGTTTGTGAGTTCAAGCCCCACGTCGGGCTCTGTGCTGACAGCTCAGAGCCTGGAGCCTGTTTCAGATTCTGTGTCTCCCTCTCTCTCTCTGACCCTCCCCCGTTCATGCTCTGTCTCTCTCTCTGTCTCAAAAATAAAATAAAAAACGTTAAAAAAAATAATAATATTAAGGGTTGAGGTTTATTTTCTAATAGGATGGAAATTACTTTTCACAATGCCAGATATGGAAGTGTACGTTCCATATGGGAAGGCACGGGGCAGAGAAGTGTTCAGAAAGTACGTGACGGGGACCGTGTCTTATCGCTGTGTGTCCCCGTGCCTAGCGCGGCTCTCAGCACAGAACGTGCGCTTCTTCAAGGGTTGTTGACTGAGGTAATGGTCTTTGTTCTATATCTCACTTCTGTCTACGGCACCCCTTTGTTGAGCTAATCCTCCAGGTTCAACCAAAGGTGTTGTCCTTAGGTGCCAGCTGGGTCTGGTGCCTTCCAGTGATGACTGAATCAGAAAGAAGGGGAGGGTACTTCAAGCCAGGATGGCCCCACACACAGTTTTATACTCTGGGGTTGTACGCTGGTTGATTAGAGTCATAATATGATTAAATTTTTTTTAACATTTATTTATTTGTCAGAGACAGAGTGTGAGTGGAGGAAGGGCAGAGAGAGAGGGAGACACAGAATCCAAAGCAGGCTCCCAGGCTCCAGGCTCCGAGCTGTCAGCACACAGCCCAACGCAGGGTTCAGACTCACAAACCATGAGATCACAACCTGAGCAGAAGTCAGATGCTTAACCGACTGAGCCACCCGGGCGCCCCTAGAATCATAGTATGATTAAAAGCTTAAAGGAATGAAAATATTAGTAAAGATGAGAAGTACGGAATGATTTTAAAAGTTCGCATCATTTATTCCAATTGCCTCGTTTCGTAGATGGGAAATTGAAGAGGAGGGAGGGTACACCATGTACCCAGAGTCCTAGGTAGAACTCGAGATTTGAGGCCTGAGGAACGGGAGTTAGAAATCCCGTTTCCCAACGTTGTGCACATTGTTCTCGGGACCTCAACTCTGTCCCCTGCGCTCCTGAACCCTAACTGGTGCCCACTCCTGCCACTGCTGTCCGTCCCGCTTCCTGCTGGACGTCGTCCCCTGCCTGTCCAGATCCACTCGCCGCTCTTCCTGACCCTGCTCTCTGTCCGGGGAGGCTGTTCCCTGTGGATTATATCAGGGGGCTCCGGGATCCTCACGAGTCCCCTGGGTTTGGCTGATGGCGAGCCCCGAGGAAGTTGAGGAAGGACAATGAGGGCAGGGTACTTAATCTCCTGTCTTCATCTCTGCCGGTCACCGTGGACTGGCTGAGTGTCTTGATAGAGGTCAGTGTTCTTCTCAAGACGGCTTTTGCTCATGATTATTGACCTTTCCAGGTTCCAGAAACCACCCCCTCTTCTCATCTCTTTAGGTCTGAGGTCATAGCAATGCAGCTGCTACTAACACTGTGTGATTGCCATCTCCCTGATGGTCTCCCCGTATCCACCTCTTTGTCACATTATTCCAGTTTGTGTTCACTGTTTCCTGTTTGGGTCTGACTGATACTATATGCTGAGAACAGAGTTTGGCATGTAGTAGGTTCTTGGAGCATGGAATCTGTTGCCATTAGTGGGAGCGGCGGTGTTCTAAGTAACAGGAGTGGTTGCAGTGCAGGCGATGGGGTTGGTATTTTCCAAAGCAGATCACGTGCGAAGCTTGTAGGAAGTGCCCCCTTTCCATCGTCCTCAACTCTTCCCAGTCTTTTGCTCTTGAGCTGCCCGTGCCGGAGAGGAAAATGAACTGTTGGCTTCTAACACCTTGCCCTTTGTGGCCAGAATGAAGCAAACTCTCAGGCAGATTCCATCCTGTGTCTGGTGTTCTGTGTCGTTTTTAACATGCCTCCTATGTTAGAAAAAAAAAATACAACACTGTAAAGAAAGTCATTGCAAACGTAGTTGAGGGTTATTGTCGTAGTGAAATCGGTGTCCCTTTACAATACCACTTGTACGAAGGCCCAGAAAACAAGAAGTCCAAAGGGAAATAGGAGTCCCTGGTCCGCAGCCTGGGATCTGTCTTTGACTTGCAGTGTGACATGGGAGGAGAGTCGCTTTGTTTTGTTTTGGTTTTTTCTCTCCAAATTCTTTTGTTTTCTTTTCAGGAGTAGAATTTAGTGATTCATCACTTAACGTGTAACACCCAATACTTATCCCAACAAATGTCCTCCATGATGCCCCTCACCCCTTTAGCCCTTCCCCCCACCCAAAACTCTGGCAGAAACCTTCGGTTTGTTCTCCGTACTTAAGAGTCTCTTAGGGTCTGAATGTGTTCCTCAACCTGGTATGATGAAGAGGAATATTCTTGAAAACTGAGCACATCAGAAATGGAAAAATTTAATACAAATGAACTCAGTGTACACTGAGGCCTTTAATTTTTTTTCTCATTTATTTTGGGGGAAAATCTAAAAGAGAACCACTAAACAGAGCAACAGGGGTTATTTTATAAAGTTAATTACGATATTTCAATACAAAGTATGGACTGAATATGTTCCTAATGCTTTGATGAATTTTCATTGGGTAGCAGTATACCTTCAAGACATTTTTGGTAAGCAGATTTAGAAAACAGTCACTTTAGAAAATGGAAGGAGGTTATTTTCAGCAATTGTAATCATTTTGACCTCTATTTGATATAGTGTCTTGATTTTTTTTTTTAACGTATGTACATCATCACATGACGAAGTGGTATTCGCACTATTAATTGCAGACAAGGCTTAAAGAAAAACCTCCAAAATTGGCTTGTGAGCATTTAATAAATGGAGTGGTAATCGCTAGACATCATGTGGAGTTCCACTAAGAGAAAGGTATACCTTAGTGATAGCATTCTCTTTGTTTAGTAGTGTTTAGTCTGTGGTCATGGGAATGCTATAAATTTGTTGTGTCTGGAAGTCAGCAGGGCATTTTGCTAGGTCTTTCTTGATGTTCTGGTATCTTAGATGAAGATGTATATGCTGGATGAAAACTGGATCAAGAATCAAGGCTCTAGTCCAGTTTCTTTTTCCTCATGATGGAGTTGTGTGAATTCCTGTTGGAGGACTCTAGGGGCATGCTGCTTCTACCTTTGCCTCGCTCTTGCTGTCTTTTAATTTTTTAATTTTGAAATAATTTAAGATTCAAAAGGAGTTTCAAAGTTATATACAAGGGAGCCCTGTGTATAACCTAGCCTCCTCCAGTGATAAATCTCACATAATCATAGTACATTACCAAAATTAGGACATTGACATTGATTCAATCCACAGAGTTTATTCAGAATTCATCACATTTTAAGAGTTGTTTTGGCAGGGCGCCTGGATGGCTCAGTCGGTTAAGCAGCCGACTTTGGCTCAGGTCATAATCTCATGGTTTCTGGGTTCAGCTCCTGGGTCGGGCTCTGTGCTGACAGCTCAGAGCCTGGAGCCTGCTTCGGATTCTGGGTCTCCCTGTCTCTCTGCCCCTCCCCTGCTCACGCTCTGACTCTCTGTCTCTCTGTCTCTGTCTCTCTCTCTCAAAAACAAATAAACATAAAAAAATAAAAAATAAAAGTTGTTTTGGCTATTCTAGGTCTTTTGCATTTTTATATGAATATTAGAATAACTGTGTCAATTTCTATTAAAAAGCCTTTCTAGGATTTTGATTGGTATCAGGTTGATGAATTGGAGAAGAATTGACTTCTTGTAATATTGTTTCTTCCTATCCATAAACAGAGAGAGTGTATATCTCCATTTACTTCATTATGTCATTAGTTTATCTCCACAGTGTTTTCTAGGTTATAGTATGTAGGTCTTTTACACCTTTTGTCAAATTTATCCCCAAGTATTTCATATTTTCTAGTGATATTTTATTTTTTAATGTTTATTTTTTTTGACGGAGAGAGAGCGAACAAGAGCAAGCAAGCGAGAGAGGGAGGGGCAGAGAGAGAGGGAGACACAGACTCTGAAACAGGCTCCAGGCTCTGAGCTGTCAGCACAGAGCCCGATGCCGGGGCTGGAACTCACGAACCTTGAGGTCATGACCTGAGCTGAAGTCGCACGCTTAACTGAATGAGCCACCCAGGTGCCCCTTTCTAGTGATATTTTAAATCACAGTTTTAAATTTCAACTGTTTATTAATAAACAATTCTAGTTGTTTATTAATATATGAACATACAATTGATTTTTGTGCCTTGATCTTATATCCTGCAACCTTGATAAACTCGGTTATTAGTTGTAGAAGCTTTTTTTCTCACTGATAGAACTTAGTACATAAACTGGCCTAGTCTTTGGAGGACACTTTTTAGTCCTTTCCCAATCTGAGTGTCTTTCTCTTTTGTTGCTGTGGGGAGAACCTCCAGCATAAAGTTGAGCAACTCCTACCCTGGGGGCACAAGTCAGTTTCAGCTTAGAGTGTTTTGCCTTGAAACACACACAACAGCTTTTGTCCTATGAATACCTGCCTCTTTCCCTCTACATGGGTCAAAACCCAGGTCACGATACTACATCTACTAACATGAACATGGCTTTCAGATGGAAAACAAGATGAGGATCCCCAGTGGAGAAAGTTAGTCACTGGTCTTGACAGCTTGAAGGCAGTCATTTCAGACTGGAAACCAAAAACTGAAGAAATCTACATGGACACTGGGGAAAAGGAGGTGGATGGAAAAGTTGCCTGGTAATAGCCAAGAAGTAACTGGTCTTCAAGGTGCATAAGGGGGATTTGTAGTAGGGAAATGGGATGATTCAGATCTCATAGACTGCAGGGAGAGAGAGAGAGAGGGAGAGAGGGGAGGGAGACAGACAAACCAAGAAACAAACTCTTTTTTAGAAAATTTATTTAAATTGAACTTAGTTAACATATGGTATAGTATTGGTTTCAGGAGTAAATTTAGTGATTCATCACTTCCATAGAACACCCAGTGCTCATCCCCACAAGTGCCCTCCTTAATGCCCATCGCCCATTTAGCCTATCCCCCCCTCCCACCTCCCCTTCAGCAACCCTCAGTTTGTCCTCTGTATTTAAGAGTCTCTTATGGTTTGCCTCCCTCTCTGTTTCTCTTATTTTTTTCTTCCCTTCTCCTATGTTCACCTGTTGAGTTTCTTAAATTCCACGAGTGAAATCGTATATTTGTCTTTCTCTGACTGACTGATTTTGCTTAGCATAATACATTCTAGTTCCATCCACATTGTTGTAAATGGCAAGACTTCATTCTTTCTGATTACCGGGTAATATTCCATTCCATATATATATACCACATCTTCTTTATCCATTCATCTGTCAATGGACATTTGGGCTCTTTCCATACTTTGCCTGTTGTCGATAGTGCTGCTATAAACATGGGGGTGCGTGTGCCCCTTCGAATCAGCATTTTTGTATCTTTTGGATAAGTACCTAGTAGTGTGATTGCTGGGTCATAGGGTAGTTCTATTTTAGTTTATTGAGGAACCTCCATACTGTTTTCCAGAGTGGCTGCACCAGCTTGCATTCCCACCAACAGTGCAAAAATGCTCCCCTTTCTCCTCCTCCTCCCCAACATCTGTTGTTCCCTGAGTTAATTTTAGCCATTCTATGGATGTGCGGTGGTTTTGATATGTATTTTCCTGATGATGAGACTCTTAGCTGTAGAGAACAAACTGATGGTTACCAGAAGGGAGGTGGGTGGGGGGATGGGTGAAATAGGCGATGTGGATAAGGGAGTGCATTTGTTGTGATGAGCACTGGGTGATTAAAATAAACAACAAAAAAATAAATGTCCTCATAGACTTAAAATTGCCCTATTTGGAGAAATTTTAGCTAAGAAATTAAAAATGCAGGGCACCTGGGTGGCTCTGTCAATTGGGTGTCCAACTTTGGCTCAGGTCATGATCTCTGCTGTCAGCATGGAGCCTGCTTGGGATTCCCTGTCCCATTCCCCCCCTCCCCCTGCCCCTCTTCTGCTCATTCTATCTCCCTTTCTCTCAGAATCAATACACTAAAAAAAAAAATTCAAAATACTAGGTAATGGTGAAGAGTGGGGAAGAACAGAATGAACTGCAGAATAAGGGTGTCCATGGACCACGGATGGAAGAAACTGCCTCTCTATGTTGTCTTTGCCATCAGAATTGTACATGGGAGATAAAGAAGCAGGGCAGGTCATTTTGGCACCTATCTTTAGGGGTGTTAAAGAAACAACCACAGCATCAACCCTATATTCCCCCACCCATAGAGATGTCAGAAGTAGCGCTTTGTGAAGTTGAAGCCACCCCAGGGCTACCGTTGGCTGGAACAGTGCCTTGATGACCAAAGCCAAGGGGTGTGTGGCTCCTCATTGCCTAAGGGAGGGTATGTGTATATACACACGTGGAGGTCAGGAGCCCTGGGATAGATCACTGGGAGGCTTAGCTACAGGGATGAGATCTGCACACCCAAAGAGCCTAGCATAAATGCAGAACAGCCAACCGTGAGAATGAAACGGCCAACCCCATGCACCAAAGGAAGGAAGGGGCAGAACATTTCCTGTCAATCCAACAACAAAATTGACAAGGTAAGATGACTGTATCCATGTTTCTCCTCTTGTTTAGATTCGCATCCCATAAGTCCTACCCTGCCCTTGTTGTAGCAAAAAGCCCTTCCCCAACTCACACCCCTTCTCATAAAGCACCTCCCCCCCCCCCCCCCCCCCCCCCGCTGCCATCCACCCTCCACCCTCTTCCTGCAAACTAATGTCCTTAAGACTTCATCCGTTTTTGTACCAGGTGCAAAAGGTAAGCATAAGGGTAACTAGGCCTTCAACAGACTTTAAAAAAACGAAGAAAGCAAAAAAGCCAACAATAATCATCTGTTGCTACAGGATGACTAAGAAAATAAATCAAAATCAGCTGGAGTAGAAAAAAAAGAGACCCCAGAGAGTTCCGATGATCCAAGTAACGCCCTGTGAGTGGCGGGGGCCAGAGATTTGGACCTGTCTCCTGTGTCTCGAGAGGATGCAGTGGAGAATTGTCAACTACAGAGAGAACAAATCAGGAAAATAGAAGGTATACCAGGGGTGATGATGACAATAAAATCCAGTTCTGAACAAGAGATGTGTGTTTCTGTGGGTTTTGTGATGATGTGGGGGAGGGAAGGAAGGGAAGAGGCAGGTATTTGAGAATGGAGGCGATGAGGCCCTGGAGGGTTGGGAGACATACCAAAATGTCAGTTAGCTAGAAAGACTGGAGACAGATCTACTTCTTAACATTTTATCTCACAGGTGAGGAGGAAAAGGAGTTGGTATTTCTTGAAGTTGGTGTGTGTCGGGGGGGGGGGGGGAGGAGATGGGGAGAGTTGTAATGGGTGTGGAATGACTCACACTCTGTACAAAATGGCAGACAACAAAATTGCCCTCAGACCACCTACCTTGTAGTGGTGTATGTTGTAACCCATCTTAGGCTATAAGGAACTGAAGCCCTCAGGTCCAAAACCTTACCCTCCAGAAAGTCACTGACAACACCTCCACACACTAAAATCATGATATATGGAAGCCAAAAAAAATCAACACTAGTGTACTTTCTTGTTAAGAAGCTTGGGGTAGAGCAGTGACCTACCAAGGGTGGTTCAGCCAGAGTGGTTTATCCCCACCCCCACAGTCAGTAAAGGGTGGGGGAAGCATTGTGTACAGAGAATTTAATACAGAAATAAAATCAAGTAAAAGCTGGTCTTTATGTTATCACCAACACACTTTAGTATGTTTAGTCTAACATTTAGTATGTTTAGTATGTTTAATGTCAATGATTATTCTTCCCTTGAATAAAAATCTGTGTGTGTGTGTGTGTGAGAGAGAGAGAGAGAGAGAGAGAGAGAGAGAGAGAGAAGGATGATAGAGTAGTTTTGGTATCGAATATAAGGGTTGAGTTAATTACCTTCTTTGAATGACTTGTTCAGGACCTTCTGTTTTTTTATTCATTCCTCTTATTTCTCCCTTCCAACCCTATTCCCTTTCTCATAGGCAATTGTTCTAATGCATTGGATGCCTATACTTTTCTTGAGTGATAATGAAATGTGTAGTATTGTTTCCTGGGCATTTGCTGTTTATTTATGTATCTGTTGTTAATATACATCAGTGTTTCTTAATGTTTGAGCCTTGTTTTTAAGATCTATCTGTGTTCCTATGAGTGTGTCTAGTCTTTTGTTCCCTTGTAAATGAATGTGTCAGATAAATTCTTATTTTATAAACTTTAGAAAGATATTTGGATTTTTAATATTTGCACCTATCCCTTGGTACATGTTTTGTTTGATTTATACCTCAATGTTTTCATTTTCTTTGGAGTGACTTGTAAATAATATCATGTGTTTAATTTTTGTTTCCACGTATTTCTTGGTTAGTATATATAAATGTGATTGATTTTTTAAATTAAACTTTTCACTTTGATATAATTGTACAATATTGCAACCAGGAAATTGACATTGCTGCAATCCATCTACCTTATTCAGACTTCAGCTTTATACCTGCTCATCAGTGTGTGTATGTGTGTGTATTGATGGTTTTATCACACATGGAAATTACTGTGACGGTCACCGTGTGAAGGTATGGAAGAGTTTCATCAACACAGCCCCTCGTGTTGCCCTTTAGTCCCTCCCTGCCACTCCTGAGTTCATAATTCCTAGCCGCCACTATCTCTACTTCTATAATTTTGTCATTTCAAGAGTATTATATAAATATAGTCATTTACTCACGGTTTGTGGGGTTGAGCTCCACATCAGGCTCTACACTGACAGTGCGGAGCCTGCCTGGGGTTCTCTCTCCTCTCTGCCCCTCTCCAGGTCGCACGTGCACTCTCTCTCCCTCAAAATAAATAAATCAACATTTTAAAAAAGTAAGTAGAATCATTTACTATGTACCCTTTTGGATTAGCTTCTTTTCACCCAGCAGAAGTCTCCAGGGATTCACTCAGGTTGCCACATGTATTAATACTTCGTTCCTTTTTATCCCTAGCACAGTATCCCATGGCAAAGATAAGATGTAACATAGTTTAATCATTCTACCTGTCAAAGGACAACTCGGCTGTTTCCAGTGTTTGCCTATTAAGCAATAGGCTGCAGGGCACCTGGGTGGCTCGGTCGGTTGAGCATCTGACTCTTGATGTTCGGCTCAGGTTTGATTCCAGGGTCGTGGGATGGAGCCCTGTGACAGGCTCTGTGCCGAGCATGGGGCCTGCCTAAGATTCTCTCTCCCTCTGACTCTCTCCCTTGATCGTGCTCTCTCTCTCTAGAATAATAATAATTAAGCTGCTATAATCATTCACATACAAAATTTTGTGTGAACATAAGATTTAATTTCTCTGGAACAAATACCCAGGAGCATAATTGCTGAGTAGTATGGTAGTTCTGTGTTTAGTTTTATGAGAAAATGCCAAACGGTTTCCTAGCATGGTGTATTATTTCACATTCCCACTAGCAATGTGTAAGTAAACGAGTTTTTCCACATCTTCACTAGCATTTGGTTTCATCACTGTTTTTTTATTTTAGCCTTTCTGATAAGTGTGTAGTGATACTTTATCGTGGTCTTAATTTGCTTCTCCCTGACAACTAAAGATGTTAAAGATCTTTTCATGTGCTTAATTGCCATCCATGTGTTCGCAGCCCTGTTTTTTGGTCAGGTGCATGTTGATGGCTTACAGCAAGGATATAGCCAATGTATGTATCAAGTCTGAAAATAACACAGGATTGGAATATTTGTTTCATAAGAGACTCTAAATCCAATAAGGGTTTCAGTAGGTTAGACTTGGGACCGTTAGAATGATGGCTTTAATCAAACAAGGAAAAGCTTAGGGAAAAATGGCATGTTCACATCTTGGTGTCCTGAACACAGTATCTTGTGGATAGGATAGAAAACGTTTGGTTTAACAGTAGTGTTAAAAGTCAACCTAGAGATTTTAATTGAGAGTAAGTATAATCTGAGCCAAGGGTGTGAAAAGGCTGCCAAAATGCAACTGGTAATTTTGACTAAGTTCATGGAAATGTAGTACCTAAAGTGAGAGGTGACGTTCTCCTTCTGCTCTGTGTTGATAAGGTCACACTTTGAGAACTGTTTCCAGTAGTGGGCTTTATATTTTTAAGAAGAATAGAGGAAAATTAAATATTAACTAGAAGAAAGCGAGGCAGTTGTTGATGGGACTTGAAATTTTTTGAAAGACAAATAATGAAAGGAACTATAGCAGGTAGGGTCCTTGTAGGAAACAGATTATATTCAAATAGGATAATGAGAGAAGGGTTTAATAAAGCATTGATTACAAAGGAATGGAAGAGTGTAGGGAAACGACAAGAAGCAGTGACCTGACCTGGGACTGGAAACAGGGTGACTGCTACCAACCCGAGGTTGGGTAGGGAGGAGGAGGAAATGGTTACTGGAACCTGGAGAAGGAGAGAGCTCTGTGGAAAGACCTGTCGGGGGAAAAAATGTGTTGCTCTAAGAGATGAAATAAGACTAGGAAAACCCTGCATAAAAGGATCCCAAGGAATAAGTATTCTGACTTCATTCTCCTCCTTCCCTCCAGTCATCTTCAGGGGTTTCCCATTGATAAAAAAGTAAGTGGAAGTCCGGAGACAAGAGAGCCCATTAATATAGTCTGTGGTTCACACATGGCAGAGCACTGGGCAAGGTGGAGAAGAGTGGAAAATGAATCTGGCTGGGCACCTGGGTGGCTCTGTAGGTTAAGCATCCGATTCTTGATTTTGGCTCAGGTCATGATCTCATAGGTTTGTGAGTTTGAGCCCCACGTCGGGCTCTGTGCTGACAGGTCAGAGCCTGCTTAGGATTCTCTCTCTGTGCCTCTCCCTGCTCATGCTGTGTCTCTCTCAAAATAAATAAAAATAAAATGAGAGAAGCCAACTGTTTCTTCAGCTCTCTGACACGGGGTCATGATCGGAATTGTGTCATCACTCTGATTACTAGTATCACAATAAGGAACTTTGGGGGAAGTGGCATAAATTCCGTCAGGCAATTGACCTGGATGATTTTGTCCTGGAAAGCTATTTACAAAATGTTCAATTGTAACTTAAGGACAGTTTGCTCTTTCCTGTGGGCTTGAATGTCTTACCATGCCAGTCATTCCCTACACCAAAATGTCCAACAACTGCAACTATATTTCCCCTGGAAGAAATCACAAAGTTGTGTTTTTAAATGTGATAGCACTTGAAAAAGAAGAGTTACTAAATGTAGAAACCTGAACAGTAGCAAGGAGATGGGGTGGCCTGACCACCAGTTTCCTCAATCTTGTTTGCTATGCCATCATCAGGACTTAGCATGGAGCCTGACACAATGGACAAGCAGTAAATATTTGCTGAGTGATGGTAGAAGTGTGGGAAGTAAAAATAGCAGAGTAATGGAGAGAAAGACTTAAGATAGTGTCTCATGTTATATGTGTTTCTAGTCCCAGCTCTAGCTAGAACTGAAGATCTAATCTTGGGCTAGTTACATACATGCCTTCGAAGAGGGTATCCAGATACCTGTTTCTTCATATCTAGATGTAGCCAGGAAAAGTCGGGGTCTTTAGCTCCTATGTAGCATATTAATCGGGGTTCGGAAACATCCAGAATACTCAAGGTGATAGATTGAAGTCTCTTTAGCTGAGGTTTCAGGAGAACACAGAAGCTGATATGTACCCAAAGGAAAGTTCTAGGTAGAGACGGTAGATACACTTATTTTAATTTAGATTCTTGTTTTTATATCATGCTAGTTTAATATGTTTTTAAAATTTTGTTTAAATGTTTTATTTTTGAGAGAGAGAGACAGAGCATGAGCAGGAGATGGGTGGGGAGACAGGGAGACACAGAATCCGAAACAGGCTCCAGGCTCCGAGCTGTCAGCACAGAGCCCGACGCGGGGCTCGAGCCCACGAATCGTGAGATCGTGACCTGAGCCAGTCAGCCGCTTAACCGACTGAGCCACCCGGGCACCCCAAGCCAGCTTAATATTTAAAAAACCCCAAATAATTATTTTAGTAAGCTTCAAACCAATGCACATTTAAACTAAGAATAATTCTTTTGGATGGAAATGTTTCACTAACAGGAACACAAATACTAATAACACATAACATTTTCAAATAATTGTGTCTATGTCTAGCATTGATGGCACTTATTAAATATCAAGCACTTCACATATGTAATGTAATTTAACCCTCACAACCAACTTATGAGCCTAGTACTGTTGCTATGACCATCCTTAGAAAATGAGGAAGAGAGGCCACATGGTAAGTAAGTGAAATGGGGATTCAAACCCAGGCGATCATAAGAGTCTGAACTCTTGGGGCACCTGGGTGGCTCAGTCCATTGAGCGTCCGGCTTCAGCTCAGGTCATGATCTCATGGCTCCCAACTTCAAGCCCCGCACGTCAGGGCTCTGTGCTGTTGGTGTGGAGCCTGCTTGGGATTCTCTCCCTCTCCCTCTCCCTCTCTCTGTGCCTCCCCCACTCCCATGCTGTCTCAAAATAAATATGCTTTAAAAAAGAGTCTGAACTCTTGACTCATAAACTTTATTATCACTTGACTTTTCATCAGTTACATAAGGGCAAAATATGCATATTTGCTATAATACTAATTCAAAGGTATTACGATTGTGTACTCAGTTTTAGAGACTGCATTACAGAATTTTCCCTTTTATGGCATTGACCTCTAAACATGAGTTCATGCATTTCAGATACTGCTTAGCAAAAATATGTATGCGTTTGGGAAGTTCGTTTACAGAATGCAGCAGCTGGGTTAAATTAGAACAATGACCATGAATCAATGGAGATAATGTGAAACCAGTTTTAGCACCAGCTGTCAACTAACAGTGTGCACCTGGGTGAGTGTGTGGCCCACGCTCAAACTTATGACATCCTACAAGGGGCTTAATTCATCACAGGGCCTGTCTGCCTTCCAGTCTGGTGCTTTCACGTGTGGGGCTCCTCTCTTCCTGATTGTTGCTCTGAAAAAGGTATTCTTCTTTTAAGGGATTTCATATTTTTTCCTGTGCACTTTGAAATTGTGGACTTTTGTAGGACCCACTTGCGGTGAGGCCTTTGCTCTAGTTGAAGGACTAGCATTAAATCAGACATTTCTTAATTTATGATAATCATAGTAAATTTTCATTGTTTATTTTTAACGACCTGTGATAACATTTTAGGGCCTCTATATAAAATTAATAGAAAACACAAGGCAAACCAAATTAGACATAGAGGAGGGTATCTGGCCTTTGGATTTCACATACATACAGAGGAAAGGATGCTGAAAAATCATAGAGAGTTTCCTTCTTTAAGTTTCTTTTATCCCACAATAGTCCCTTTAGTAAGTAAAAATATTTTTTGCATTGTATATTACCTATAGTGCAGTATTTGCCAACTAAAGTTTTGGAGTGTGGCACACCTGGGGTCATGACTTTGGGCAAATAATTTCACCTCTCTGAGACTTGGTGTCTCTATCTGTATAATGGGGCTACTGCTTCTTGTCTCCACTTCTGCGAGGATTAGGGGAGAATATATCAGTCTCCTAGATTAATGTGTGACCATTGGTATTGCCAGTAATGGCTGGGAGGTTCTTTATTTTTATTGTAAGCTTTTTAGTAAACTGCCCAATGTGGGGCTCAAACCCACAACCCCAAGATCAAGAGTCCCACGCTCCACCTACTAAGCCAACCAGGTGCCCCTAGGAGGTTCTTTTTTACATGTCAATTTTGCAAAGAAGGGTGGAAGTCGTTCAGGGTCCTGTTAACAATTATTGTGGGCAAAGGACGCTTTAGGGAATTGTATCTGAGGGAATCAGGGGCACCTGCTACAGATTTAAAGACCCCTTTCCCCAAAGGCACCCATGGCTGAAGAGGGGAGCTACCTCTCCCGAGTTAACTTTCCTGACATAGTAAAGGATTTCATACCAGCCAGAGTTACCCACTCACAAAGCCAAAGGGCAAGAAAAAATGGCCATAAAAATATGCATTCCTTCCCCAAGGTAGAGAAACCTAAACTGTAGTTAAGGAATTGCTGGATGCTGTGTGTGGACAAGTAGGAGAGTAGAAAAGACCCCAGCCGTGCACAATCTTGAAAGGGATTCTTGTGAGTTTTACCTCCAGGAGCCCTACCAGGTTCACACAGTGAAGGTTGGAAGAAAATCTCTGGCTTTGGGCTGTGGGGTAGGGTTAGGGGTGGGGAGGAGGAGCAGCCATTTTGGAATGCGCCCTGAGTACTCTGTTCTTGTTAAGGAGGCCTGCCCTGGAGATTATTTTATCCTAGTCTAACATACGGGACTGGGAGTGGGGGTTATGAAAGCCTAACTGGCCTGGGGGATGGGAACCATCCATCTCCAGTCCTCTTCAGCCTTTTCAGTCTCCTAAAAGGGTGTGAGACTGAGAAGCACTTGAAGAGGTCACAGCCTGAGGAGATTGGCTTCCTCAAAGACTGACACCTGTCATAACCCCGTAGACCTCTACCCCCTCCAGCACTCCAGTACACCACTAAAGGCCTCTTGACCACAGTTCCTTTTATCCCTGTACCTCATGTCTAGCTTTTAACAAAAAATTACAAGGCAGACTAAAGGGAAATTTCAAAACAATTTGAAGCAGAGCAAACATTAGAACCAGACGCATATATGGCAGCCATGCTGGAATTATCTATCAGACTAGGAATTTAAAATAACTAAATATGCTAAGAGCTCTAGTGGAAAAACAGACAGCATGCCAGAACAGATGGGTAATGTAACCAGGGAGATAGAAATCCCGAGAAAGAATAAAGAAGAAATGCTAGAAATCAAAAACACTAACAGAAATGAAGAATGCCTTTGATGGGCTCATTAGCAGACTGGACATAGCTGAGGAAAGAATCAAGTGAGTCTGAGGATATGTCAAACTTCCACAAGTGAAAAAGAAAAAAGATTGCAAAAACCGTGAACAGAATATCTGAGAACTGTGGGGCAACTACAAAAGGTGTTCCATATGGATAATGGGAATACCAGAAGTCGAAGAAAGGGGTAGAAGAAGTATTTGAAGTAATGATTGGTAATTCCCTTGAACTTACATCAGACACACCAACCACAGATCCGGGGAACTCAGAGAACACCAATGAAGATGAAGGCTAAAACGAACCAAAACAAACCAACCAAACAAAAAAGACTGTGCCTCGGCATATCGTATTAAAACTGCCGAAAATCAGAGATACAGAAAAAATCTTGAAAGAAGCCAGTGGAAAAAGCCAGCTTACCCATGGAGGAGCAAAGTTAAGAATTACATTTGAGTTTTCCTGAGAAACCATGCAAACAAGAAGAGAGTAAAGTGAAATATTTAGTGTTGATAGAAAAAAAGAGAAAAAACTACCAGTCTAGACCTCTGTGTCCAGTGAGATGATCCTTCAAAAGTGAAGGGGAAGTTCTTTCCTAGGTAAACAAAAATTGAGGGAATTTGGTGCCAACAAGTCTGCCTTGTGAGAAATGTTGAAGTACTTCAAAGGAAAATTACATAGCTCAGACCTACATCAAGCAGGAAGAGCATTATAAACAAGAGTCAGTGAAGGCAAAAGAACTTATTTGTATTCTTAATTGACCTAATAGATAATTGGATAGACAGACAGCTGGAGGGGTGTTTGGGGTGGGGGCTGGGCGGGGAATGAGCTAAGCAGGTGATGGGCATTAAGAAGGGTACTTGTTGGGTCGAGCACTGGGTGTTGTATGTAAGTGATGACTCACTAAATTCTATTTCTGAAATCATTATTATGTTAACTAATTTGGATTTAAATTAAAAAAAATAGCAACAATGAAGTCAATGGCTCTAGTTTATGGATAAGTGAAATGAGTGACAGCAGTGATACAAGGAGTAGGAAGGGTGAGTTTAGGAAATCTTTAATTGCTCCTGAAGCAGTACAGAGTTACTTGAAAATGGGCTTGCATTAGCTATGAGTAGATATTGCAGAACTTAAGGCCACTGCTAAAAAAACTTTCTTTTACATTCTTTTTAACGTTTATTCATTTTTGAGAGACTGAGAGAGACAGAGCACGAGCAGGGGAGGGGCAGAGAGAACGGGAGACACAGAATCCGAGGCAGGCTCCAGGCTCCGAGCTGTCAGCACAGAGCCCGACCTGGGGCTCAAACCCACAAACTGTGAGATCACGACCTGAGCCAAAGTTGGACGCTTGACCGACTGAGCCACCCAGGTGCCCCTAAAAAAAGTTTTAAAAAAGTATAACTGATAAACTAAATGGCATCACATCAAATGCTCAGTTAAAAGTACGGAAGGCTTAAATAAAGTGGGAGGCCAGATAGAATCAACGAGTAAGTGCAGTGAATAGAAAACAGGAACAAATGTGGTAGGTATTAATCCAGCTTTGTCAATAACCACTTAAACCATAGTTGTCTAAATCTACCAAGAGGCAGAGACTGCCAGAGTGGATCAAAAATAAGACCCAGTTGTATGTTGTTGACCAGAAACCCACTTGCATTTTTGTCTGTTTTTAATGTTTATTTATTTTGAGAGAGAGAGAATGAATGAACGAATGAACGAATGGGGGAGGGGCAGAAAGAGAGGGAGAGAGAATCCCAAGCAGGCTCTACTTTCTGCATGGACATGGGGCTTAATCTCACAACCCTGAGATCATGACCTGAGCCCATATCGAGTTGGTCGCTTAACTGACTGAGCCACCGAGGAACCTCAAACCCACTTTAAACGTAAAAATACATAGCTTAAAACCAAAGGGCTAAAGAAACATATACCATGCTAACACTAGATAAAAGAAAGCTGGAATAGCTATGTTCATTTCAGGCAAAGCAGACTTGAGAACAAAAGTAATTATCAGCGGTAAAGAGGAGTATTACATAATGATAACAGGGTCAGAAAGGCATCCCAGAAGGCATAGTCAATCCCGAGAAACAGAAAGTAGATTAGTGGTTGCCCGGACCGGCAGGGGAAGGGGTGGGGAGGTACTGTTTAACGCTTCTGAGGTTTCCTTTTGGGGTGGTGAAATGTCTTAGTACTAGTTAGAAGTTATCGTTGAACATTCTGAATGTACTTCATTATACTGAATTGTATACTTTTTCAACGTTTATTTATTTTTGGGACAGAGAGAGACAGAGCATGAACGGGCGAGGGGCAGAGAGAGAGGGAGACACAGAATCGGAAACAGGCTCCAGGCTCTGAGCCATCAGCCCAGAGCCCGACGCGGGGCTCGAACTCACGGACCGCGAGATCGTGACCTGGCTGAAGTTGGCCGCTTAACCGACTGCGCCACCCAGGCGCCCCTGAATTGTATGCTTTTGAAGGGTTAGTAATTCACTTCATGTTATGTGAATTTACCTTGAGGATAAAAAAGGATACGCAACAAAATTATGTACTTTCAAAATACTATTCATTGAATAATTACCACTAAATTGGCAATTGTCTGGCATGTGTGATGTCTCACCCCATCTCTTGTTCAAGGTATACCATAATCAGCTGATCATAGTATATCTCCTTCCCCGAGCACTGTCTTTGCCTCAAGTCCTTCTCAGTATATACTGCAGAAAGTCACTATCAGGAAGGGAGGAACCCTTGAACCCTCATTCTGCTGGGACGGCCTCTCCCAATATTCACCCTCATTCCCACTTCACCTGCTAGCTAATACTGGACACTCCATGATTAAGGCTTCACTCTGCTTTGGTCTTTGACCTTTGTTAAATGTCCTACTGGGGATGTGCTGCGGGTTGGGTTTCCAGAAAATGGACTCCAAGACAGATTTGTGTGCAAGAGGTGTAATGGGGAGTGTTCTCAGGAACGACATCCGTAAGGGAGGGGGGGAAGCAGGATTGGACGGAGGGAGAAGTCGAAGTGTGACGCAGTTGCCTCTGAGGTTGCAGTTGAACCCAGAGAGAGTTCTAGAGCTGGGCCAGTATCTTGGAGGTACCCTGAAACGAGGCAAAGACTTTGTATCCTCACACAAGACAGTCTCTGTATTTGGGCTGCCTGCAAGGCAAGAGCCGTGACCTTGGATTTGGAAAAGTAATTTACCTGGATGGACTGAGTTCCGAACCGCCAGCCGCCAGCACTGTGGTGATGAGGGAAATAAGTATAGCGGTTCCGAAAGGGGGATCGGGTGGCGAGCCACGGCAAAGATGCACCAGTTTTTGTTATCGGCCGAATTTACACGTCAGTCTGAATGAACTTGCCCTCGTGGAAGCAGGGAAATAAAGCAGGCAGTCAAGAGGCCAGGAGTGGGATAGAGGGCTATGAAGAGAAAGTAAGTATGTTGAGGAGAAGGTGAGCATTACTCTAGAACATGAAGTCGCAGTGTTCTCCAAATCCAGTTTCAGCTATGTTGTCCCTAACAAAACAATCTGTAGAGTACTGCTTTGGCAACGATCGTGGTACTTTGAGATTGTTGTTTGTAGGAGAATCTGAACCTATTTTTACATTCGTTGGGCTTCTCTTACCTGTTAGTTTCAAGTTTGCCCTTCTGGAAAACTGCCTTCCTGAGTCAAAGCCGCTTGTTGATTTTCTCAGCCAACCTTCAGCCAGCTCATATGCCGTTAAAAAGAGCACCTTTCAATAGGCGGTATACACGTAAAGGGGGCTGGCTAATCAAAGAATTGGAGGGTGTTTCACTACAACCTACTTTGACTTCCTGTCGCAGTTACTATGACCGTATAGCCAACCATCCCAAAACTCAGTGGTGAAAAAACAACCATTTATTATATTCGCGGTATCTGCGGTTCACGTATTCAGACAGGGCACCGTGGGTACGGCTTGTCTCTGCTGCGTGTCTGGAGCCTCATCGGCCGGAAGGCTTAAACAGATAGAGGCCAGAATCCTCTGAGAGCTCGCTCGCTCACGTGTCTGGCAGTTGGTGCTGCGTGTAGGCTCAGACCTTTGCAGGAGTGGTTGCCAGAACACTTATGTGTGGTTTCTTCATGTAGCCCAGGATTACCCGTAACACCGTGGCTGGACTCCGAGGGTGCATGTACCCAGAGAGGGAACCCAGTGGCAGCTTTATGTGTGTTAAACCTGATGTCAGAAGTTACGGCATCGCTTCTGGCACGCTCCTGTTCGGGCGGTCACAAGCTCCCGCTCAGGTACAAGGACACAGAGTATAGACCCTGCCTTAGTGGGAGGGGTGTCATTCACACTGGTGAGTAGGGCATGTGAGATGAAATGAATATATTGGTTTGGCCATCTTTGAAAAACACAGTCTGCCATGCTTATTTTTTCCTATAAACTCCTTCAGTTTCTAGAGGAATAGATTTGGTCAAATACTCACTTCGAGAAAAACGGAATTTGCGATTGGAGCTCCTGGGCTCGTGGGACAGCACACTTATCTGTCTAGAGTCTTGTTCTGGTGGCTGTTGAATAGCCTTTCATTTTTTTCTTTCTCATAGCTGCCCTGGACATGAAAATCCTACATTCTGAGAAAAAATATGTCCCTTTATATTTACTATGACTTTCAAAATCGCTGATCTGAATTGTAACTATCTAGGAAGTTGGGATATTGTCCTTAAGGATTTCTTGAACGTAAGATTACCGGGAGCAGCAGTGTGTGAGATGCCTTCACTGCACTTGGTGGTTCTGAACTCCACATGGCCCGGCCACAAAACTTGTCTGCTTGGGCAGCGTATACATTTTGGTTGCAGATGCCGCGTTGAAGACATTCTCTAGATATTTATGCCATACAGTCTTCTTTGAGGTGAGTTTTGTGAAATTTAGCTTCAAAAAGTAAGCGTGTATGTGTGGTGTAGTCAGACAGCATAGACTATGAAAACCAAGGTGACAATATTTATACTTTCCTTGCCAAAACAAGCTAGAGCTAACATCAGTATCCACTTGTGGTTGTGTTATTTCAGGCATGTTCTGTCGTCACTTCTTTATTCTCTCATAAGATTGTATTCTCTCTTAAAAAAGTTTTCATCTTTCATTGGCCCGTTTTCAGTATGTTGAATCTTGGAAGCTACGTTCTGTCCATTTACAGTGAAGCAGTGGTATCCGTCGTGACGGGCGCATAGTTTCTTCAGTGTATTTCAGCAAAGGTGTGGAATGAGACTAATAACGCCAGCCTTTATCGGACATCTGCTACAGTCTAGGCATTATGCTAAGCCCTTCCATGTTCTGTGCCCACCACCAGTTGTTGAAAATATGTGTGCTTTTTTATGTAGTTAAAACACTGCTTAGAGGAGCACCTGGGTGGCTCGGTCAGTTGAACATCCAGCTTCAGCTCAGGTCACGATCTCACGGTGCATGAGTTCGAGCCCCACATCAGGCTCTGAGCTGATGGTGCAGAGCCTGCTTCAGACCCTCTGTCCCCCTCTCTCCGCCCCTCTCCTGCTTGCACTCTCTCAAAAATAAACATGAAAAAAAAAAAACAAGCCACCAAACACTACTTAGTTTTCATAGTACTTTTCCCACCTGACATTGTACCAGTCATTTTCCCATGCTGCTAAAGAGTCCATAGATACGCCATTTTCATTGTTTTACACTCTTTTCCCTTAAGGATTTAATTCTTTTCCTGTTGGTGAGTGAGATGATCATTCCCTATTCTACGTAAGCCAATCCGGAATATCTTTTGGATTCAGAGGGTGTGCATGCCCCATATGAGGTAGGATAAAAAGGGAGTGGTCAGTAAGACCTCATTGAATACAGCCTTTCCTGGTGCTTACAGAGACTGTAGATTCTTTTCTCAAAAGATCGTGCCACACTTTACGTTGCCATCACCAGAGTAGAAACGCATTTGTGTTACCACTTTTGAATATGGTTATTGTATTTTGAATATTGGTGGCGGTGTATTGCTTTCACAAGAAGATACTGCCAGGAGTAATTCTAAAGCTTTGTTTTGGATATTTTCAGAATGATTTTGGACTTCACTGTTATTTTGTGAAACTAGATGAAAATTCTCCACCTTTCTCAAGGCAGGGTGGTTGGGGTTGATAGACCCTAGGACCGAGGTTCTGAACTCTGCAAGCTTGTACCATAGGTAGATTCAAATAAGGGCCTTCGAGTCTTAGGCTCCTAAGAGTGGTTAGGGGACTTAGGAAAAGCAGACTGGGTGATTGTCTGAAGTGTTTTCCATTTTGAAGCAGATGTCTTACATTCACTAGAGTAATTTAGGACATTTAAAGTATTTACATAGCTGACAGAGTGAGAGCATGGCTGACTGATGTGAAAACACCCAGTCAGTTCAGTCAGAGATCACATGCCTTTCAGTGTTGACTGAACTCCCTTGATACTCCAATATCAAGTGCTCAGAGAAGGAATACCTTTGTGGATATAAACAATAATTTGTAAGTTTATTGAGTACTCAATATATGCCAGGCAGGAGCCTAAGCACTTCACATCCACTTGGCTTGTCTAGTTCTCACTGATGGAGTATATTAAAATATTCATTTTGGAGTGAGTGGATTGTAAAGAATTTTATTTTCTACATTATATTTTTGTACTTTATGAATCTTTTAAATGAACACGTATTAATTTTGTCATCATAAAAGGTTAAAGAAACAGCAGTGTATGCACTCTGATTCTTAAACCTAGCATCCAAGGAAAGTTGAAGTTTGTGTTGTACAAGGAATAAAAGGGATTTTTAAATTTTTTTTTACATTTATTTATTTTTGAGAGACCGAGACAGAGCACCAGCAGGGTAGGGGCAGAGAGAGAGGGGGAGACACAGGATCCAAAGCAGGCTGCAGGCTCTGAGCTGTCAGCACAGAGCCTGATGCCCGGTTCGAACTCGCCCACTGCGAGATCATGACCTGAGCCGAAATCGGACGCTTAACTGACTGAGCCACCCAGGCGCCCTAAGAAAAGGAATTTAAAGCATGTTTTTTATTACGGAAAATGACACAAACAAAACTTACAGAGAGTGATACAACGAACCTCCACTTATCCATTGTCCAGCTTTAATATTCATCATGAACAATATTAATTTATCTGTACCCTACCTACTTAGAAAGGATTAGTAAAAGTTGCTGTGGGCAGGGTGAAAAGAGCATGCGCTCTGAAGACATATCTGTGTTTTTATCTTAACTGTGGGAGTCTAGACCCTTGGGTTTGAATCCTAGTTCTCTTGACTGAGCAGCAGGGGTCTTGAGCTGGTTGTGTACTCTTGGTTTCCTCCTCTGTCACAAATGATAAGCAAGGGGCTCCCGGTGGCTCAGTCGGTTAAGTGTCTGACTCTTGGTTTCTTGGCTCACGTCATGTTCTCACAGTTGGTGAGTTCAATCCCTGCGTCGGGCTCTGAGTTGACGGTGCAGAGCCTGCTTGGGATTCTCTCTCTCCCTCTTTCTCTCTCTCTCTCTCTCTCTCTCTCTCTGCCCCTCTCCTGCTTGCACTCTCTTTCTCTCTCAAAATAAATAAACTTAAATGATAAGCAAGTGTTTCTGAGTCACTGAGGAAATGACATGGAGAAAAACACAAATATATATATGATGTGGGTTATTGGGCTAATTGTATTGACCATGTACTTTATTTTTACAACCTGAACTTAGGTCAGACGACCAGAAATCTGGATTTTTTAAATGAAATTTATCTACAGCAGAGCTCATTCACTGACATTTGTACAGAGAGACCCCATGTTGCAGATGGTCTAAGGCAGTGTCATTTTGATCCTGTGGTAAGTGAAAACTATTATTAGGGGCCCCATTCACCCAAAGTGTTGGGTTTGAATAACACGTTTTATAGTCACTGTTATATAGAGGAAATACTGAAGTTTAAGAAAATGATATTCAAGGAATTAAAAACAAATTGCAATAAACAAATCTAATAAATGAGTATTATGTGCTCTTTAAAAGCACAGACTTTTCAATGTGGATGAATAATTTAAAAAAAATAAGCATTTTCGTATGTTAACTGAGTTTCCCTGATACTCATCCATAATTTCATTTTTTTTTAGAATAGCCTTCATGATTCCAGGTCATTCCCAGATGATTGTAGTTTGGTGTAAATATAAAGCTTTACAGGACAACTCTTAAGCAGTACTCTGATTTCATCTGTAATGCCCGTGTCTTCCTATTCTGCAAAGTCACGCAGGTTAATTCCTTCATAAGGGAAGGGCTGTTAGAGCCACACGAAGGAGACCTCGTGGACAAATCAGATCACTGAATTAACCACAGTGCTCGTGGCCTCCCCCTTCAAATAAAATTCCAACTTCTACCATGCACGCTCCCGATGCCTGACAATTGTGAAGTATTTTACGATCATCTTTAACAAACCTGTCTCAAATCAACCTAGGGGGCACATGCTCAAATAGCTAGGCTTTCTCTCTAATGGTAAAGTACGTTCATCCGTTCAGCTTTTATTGAGTACCTTCCATGTCCCACGGTCTATGCTAGGCATCAGAAATACAAACATGTGAAAGACAGAGTCAGTGGTCCAGCTGGTCACAAAGTGAGATGAGGAGTGTAATTTGAACTCATAGATTCTGGGGGATTTGATATTGGTTTCACCAGCTACAGTATAATCACAATTTATTTTTTGCTCTCTAGAATCTGTCATTTTATTCATCTGTTTTTGTTTTTGTTTTTGTTTTCCCCAAGAAAAAACCATTGGGTTCCCACTCTGTTCCAGGTGCTATTCTAAGTACTGGAAATACAAGGGGTCTCTGCCCTCATGGTGCTTGCGGCCTAGAGACGGGACAGTAAGACATGGAGAGGAAGTCAGAAGGGTGGAAACAGGCCGTGAAGGGCCTGTAAGGGATTGTACAGAAATTGGATTTTATTCTGGAAGTATGCTTGGAAGCCACTGGATGGTTTTGAGCAGAGAAGTGATATGATCTGCCTTAGGTTCTGAAGTGATTACCCTGGATACTCTATTGAGAATGATTGTAGTGGGGCAAGGGTTGAAACTGGGAAACCAGTTGGGAAGTTTTTGCAATGAGTGAGGCAAGAGACTGACGGTGGCTTGTTGGGTTATGGACCCAGTTCAACTCGTAGAGTAGGGATTTCCTCCTCTGTCAAAGACCAGTGCTCCAGACACTACCTGGGTGTCCTACAATTCAGCTCGCTTCTGACACCACCTAGAGACACCATCGTATTCCACAGATTAAGTGCTCAGTCCCACAGGACTGCCCCCCGCCCCCCACTTCAGATGCCAATAGCAAGCCCAGGTCATTAGCTGTACTTCCGAATGACTGGCTCTAATTTAGAACTACCACAACCCCTTCCTTGGGTTCGATTAATTTTTTAGACTGGTTCACAGAACTCAGGAAAGCCATTTATTCACTAGATTGCCAGTTCATTACAAAGGATATTGGAGGACACGAACTAACAGCTGAATGAAGATACATAGGGTAAGATCTTGAACAAAGGAGCTTCTGTCCTTGTGGAGTTCGGAGCCTGGCCCTGTGGCACAGAAAAGTGTGCTGGTTCCCTAACCTGGAAGCTCTCAAAATCCCCTCCCTTTGGACTTTTAGAGAGGCTTCATTACATAGGCACAGTTGATTAAATCATTGGCCACTGGTGATTGATCCAGCCTCCGGCCCCTCCCCCAGAAATCAGGGGGTGGGATTGAAAATTGCAACCCTCTGATCAAGGTTGGTGCCCCTGGCAAGCAGCTCCATCCTTAGGTGCCTTCTAAAAGTCACCTCATTAGCATAAACCCAGTTGGGTTACATCTATCTCACCTTTATGGCTCGGAAACCTTTTTTTTTTTTTTTTGGAAACGGGGACAAGAGACCAGATATAGCAAAATTCTCATTGCTGAGGAAATTCCATGGCCTTTGGCAGTTGTGAGCCAGGAACCGTGGCCAAAGACCAACTATATGTGAGAGAGATATTTGGGTCATCTAGTGGCCAAATGTATATTTCTTATAAATCACAATATTGCGGGCTTGAACTAGCATGGCTGCAGCGGAGCTGGTGAAAAACACATCAGGGATAGAGTCTGAAAGGAGAGACAATAGGCCTTGCTCGACAGATTGGACATGGCTATAAAACTCTCATTTCTTGCCTTGAGCTATTGGAAAAATGACGTTGCCACTTACTAACATGGGGACGACCGTGAGAGTAGATGGTTAAGAAATAGAAATCGAGGGTTAGATGTCGGATATATTAGGCTTGCGTTCAGACATCTTGGTAGAAATGTGAAGTAGGCACTTGGCTACGTAAATTTAGAGTTTAGGTGAGTGCTCTGGGTGAAGGTAAAAAATGTCTGAATCATCAACTGGTAGATGGCATTTAAACTGATAGATGTCACAAGACAGGAAATGCAACAAAGGAGTGAGTGTAGAACCTTGGGAGATTGAAAACGAATAGCCAGTAAGTATAGGAGAGAATCCACCAGCTCTCCAGTATAGGAGAGGGTAGCATCCAGATACCAAGTTAGAAAGGTATTTAAGAAGGAAGGAGTGATCAGCTTTGTGAAATGTCACTTTAGTTATCCAATAATCATTGACTCAGGGCTCACTCTTTTCTGCCCGCTGTGCTAGGTGCTTAGGATCCAAAACTGAACAAAATATGGTTCTTGCCCTGGAGGAGCTTAGAGTCTGATTGGGGGAGGTGGCCGAGGAAGCAGATCACGGTGGTGCAGTGTGGTCAGTGCTTAAAGAGTCACATGCACAGGGATCCATGGGAATATGTGCCTGCTCTACTATGTGGCTTTGCTCTCAAACCCTTAAGGCAAGTGATAGACATGAATAGATCTTTTTTATTAGCATAGCGCATTGACTGATTGCTGCCAGAGATGTACTGAATGACACTCCAGGTTTTATTTTCTAAGAGGTGAGTTAAGTATAAGCCAAGTCTCTTGAGAGAGATTTTTTAGAATAGGCAAGGTATTGTTACAGTTGCAAAAGAGATTGGTATTCATACTTTTCTGCTTCTTATTCAACCCTAGAATTATACATTGAGAAAAAGTGTAAAAATATATACTGGTCTAAATATATGGAGGCATCAGACAAATGTTCTTTAACTAAAGCAATTGGGGTTCCTTAAGGACACTTTCACATGGATATGGTAGACCAGTAGAATTAGCAATATCCCCAACTTCCAAGGGAAACTGCCTGTTTGCTTAAGCAAACTATTTTAATTCAGTTCACTCCGATTATCAGTTGAGTTAAAAAAGTAACCATTTGCCAGACTTTGTTTGTTTACTTGTCTGTAGGCAAATAGACCACGCAATTGACTTAGTGGATTTGCTGATTGTCATGCTCCTTTTCCTGGCCTTCGGGTCCCCACGCATACACCTTAGTGTGACCCACAGAACCTTTCGTAGAGAAGATAGAGCAGAGGAGTTCAAATCACTTCCTGCCCTGGTTCGAATCCTGGTTCCATTGGTCACTCTCTGGGTGACCTTGGGCAAGTTACTTGGCTTCTCTATCCACTAGTGTCCTCATCTGTAAAGTGGGGATAATAACAGAACATGACTCATGTGCTTATTGGGAATATTCAACGCGTTCTTCTGTGCCAGGGACTCAGAAAGTTGTCTGGAAGGTAGTGAGTGCGGTAGGTGTGTTTGCTGAAGTCCGCTAGTCCAGCCTCACCAGCGGCCACTTGCAAACATGCCACGTGGCTCTAGGCAACCAGAGGTGCTCCCCGGAGAAGAGCGGACAGCTAGACAGAAGTAGACTGCCTTGGATTTTCATTTGCAAGTTGAGCTGACAGTATTTCCTAATGGATTACCCGGGTATGTGGGCTGAGGGGAAGAGAAGTCCAAAAAATGACCCTTCCTTTGTAGCTAGAGCAGTTATGTAGAAGCAGCTTGGGAGAGGAGTGAGCGGAGAAGCCGGGTAGGCAGGGGGCTGACACGCCTGGAGTGCAGGGCACGAGTCAGAGCTGCCCATATAAACTTGAGAATAATCATCAGTGTACAGATAATACTTGAAGTGCAAAGCCGTGGGGATAGTTGAAGTCATCTAGGGGCGAATAACAGCATGTACCTCTGAGGATTGTCGTAAGAATGGCATGAATAAGCCCTGGAGGGTACTTGCCACCATTCCTGGCACATAGTAAATGTGCAAGAAATGACAATTATTATTACCGTTCTGATGATTCTTAAGAATAACTTATTGGTGGTGGGAATGATGGTAAACCTCCATGATTACTTAAGAGATGTGCCTCCAAACTTTTCCTTGGTCATGGTGCACGCAGAAAACGATAGTACTTGTACACCCCCCCCCCCCGGCATAAGCTTCACTGCCGGAGGCTCAGGTGCGGTTCCTGCCCAGCTGCCCCAAGGAGGTGGAGGTCAGTCGTCAGTGCAGCCCAGCGTCACGCTGCTGGAGAGGTTCTGGCCCGGAAGCATAGGTGTCCACGGGAGCTTGTTTTCTTTTTGAATTTTTTAAATGTTTATTTCTGAGACGGAAACAGCTTGAGCAGAGAGGGGCAGAGAGAGAGGGAGACGCAGAATCCAAAGCAGGCTCCGTGCTGTCAGCGCCGAGCCCGACACGGGGCTCAAACTTGCAATCCGTGAGCTCCTGACCTGAGCCGAGCTCAAGCGACTGAGCCCCCCAGGCGCCCCGGGAGCCTGTTTTCTAACGCACCATGTCTGGCCCACGGAATCTGAACCTGCATTTTTACAAGCTCCCCAGGTGATTCCCACGTCCCTTAAAGTTTGAGAACCCTGATTGATAAAATTGTTGTGTCAGTCTTGAATACACGATATGCGTGTATTTAAACCGATACATATTAACTGCCAAATTTGAGACGATTATTTCTTCTCTTTTCCTTGCTTTCAACACAGTGTATATACACGGCATCTATTATGTGGTGGGCATAGGGAGAAACTTCCAGTAAGGTCGTTTTTGCGTTGGAGGGCTTCTCTATAATGTGGGAAGAGCTCTGGGGTTGGTTGTTTGCTTAATTAAGTGTTTTCCATTTTACAAGGGCACTTTATACCCCCTTTGTGGCCATGTTCACACTGAGGACCGGCCTGGGACCATCGCTTACCTGGCAGTTTATCCCTGCGTTGGGGTTCGTGGAGGGCAACTTGACACCTTGCCTGGAGCCACGTTAGCGCTTCATTCTTCCCACATCCAAGTTGTATTTCCTGAATTACCTAGTTAATTTTATGATTCAAAATTCTCATTTGTCCCACATAGATCAGACCAAAGGCTAAACTAACTTGTACAAAAATGACTCCTTTATATTTGTAATGTGAAAATATTTTTAAAACTCAAGCTAATAGCTTTAATTAAAGTGCTGATTTTTTTCCCTTCTGTTTAGAAATGTTTAAATTTCCTCCCCTAGCAAGTGGGATCCTGGGGCTCTCACTCATTCCTGAGTGGATCTGGCCAGGCTGACAACAGCGTATGTTGAGCCAAGGAAATGCTCGCATTAGACATTCTGAAAACAAAAGAGGCCGGTCAGGAAGCAAAGGGGAAAATCAAAGGAAATATCGGCCCAGGAGGGGGAAAATGGTTGTTTCCTTCCTGGTCTTCCACTGAGAACAGCCCGAGGGGCAAACAGGAAAGGAATCTTGCTTCGGTGTGTGTGGCTATTTGGGGTGGGGCAGAGTTTGGGGGACATTCTAAAGCATTCAGTCTTAGAAGAAAATAGTTTGTTAAAGTACTCACAAGTTTGGTCACAGTTTGGTCAAGGAGTTTTCAGCGGGCAAGTAAGTGTTTGCGTAAGGAAGGACTAGCACATCTTCAAGTTCAGTCATCCTGGAGTTCAATCTGGAAATTGCCCAGTCTTATGGCTGTCTGCCCCATAATGCTTGCAGCAATGTGGCTCTTGAAGGGTTTGAAGGACCGTGGGCTGCATGGGAAAGAAACAGGGGTCATAGATTTGGTACTTGTCATGTTGATCCATGATAAAGTCGGGTGGGATGGCAGGGGCAAAACTTTCCCAGTGGCAAAAGCTGACAAAGGGGGCTCACTGAGCGAAGGAAATCCAGCACAAGAGGGCTCTGGCTGGATATGGGGGGAGGCAGCCACCAGTTTACTGGGTGACTGTGGACAAAGTCCTTCCTATCTGGGATCCTCAATTGGCCTATTCGTCAAGGAATGTGAACCAAACGAACTCACGGGGCTCCATCGGCTCCGATATCCCATAATCCTAGGCAAGCTGGCGATAATGTCAATCTGAATTTCAGGAAGTGACCTGTCAAAGATTTCTAAAAATAGCCATAAAACCAAAATCTCTACTGATCTCCAAAAACGTTTCTTTTCCAACAGTCATTGAAGGAAAGAAACCCAGGGTACCCAAGTAATAGAATTCTGAATTGGGGATCCTTTAGGAGGAGAAATCAAATGAAGTCCTTGGTTCCATGCTCCATTCACCTTGAGGCACTCCAGGCTGTCACCATAGAGAATGCCTGTGACACAGGGTAGTGTATGGAAGAGAGATGATCCTTGATGCTCGCTTCACAGTGCTCTTTAGACAGCTGTCAGTCACCATGACCGATCAGAAACACACAGCGGTCAGAATTATCAGGGGGACATAAGAAGCACTTGTGTGTTCAAAATATACACAATGAAATAAAAGCATGGCGTTTTTAATTACCTGTAGGAATTTCAAGAGAGCTGTTATCATACTTTTTAATTGGCCATCTTTGTTCACTGTGCATTTTCAGAGAACACAATGACACGACAGTAATTTTCACTTTTGTGGAAAGATTATTTTTTCAGGACATATTGCCCTAATTAGATTTTTTCCCCAAATACTTGAAAAAACATGCGTTTAAATCACCAAGTACATTTCCCATTCCGATTAATATTCATGCAAGTGAGAAATCATAAAACTACAATGTGAAATTGAATCACAATAAAATGACTAAGATCTACTAAAACGAAATGTAAATATCGAACATGCTTCAGTTTTTCATTTCAAGTAGTTAAAAACAACGCTAACTCATAATTATGGTACAAACTACGGAAATCCATCAGCCAAACACTAGGCAAGATTTGAAGTAAATCACATCTGCCTCTACAATCTCTGTTTAAAAAGGGTTTCAGGAACCCAGGAAAAAGCTGCATCATCATCAGTTTTTATTATATCATTCTTCTCAAAGTCCTTTACTCTTAGATGGGTGGTGGGGATAGAGCAACTTTTTCGCTTGAAATTGGAGGATCCGTGTTTGCATACCTCTGCCAGTACTCTTGGCTGTGTGACCTCTGGAAGATCACTTAACTTCTCGGATCTTCCACTTCCTTAGCCATAAAGTAGACGACAGTATCTATTTTTCATGAGACCGTTGTGTCAGATAAGATACAGCAAGATACAATAAAAGACCTTTGCACACAACAAATCGCAATAAAACCGTGCCATAGTGAATCTGTTATCTAGAACTGCATAACAAAGCACTCCAAAACGTAGTGGCCTCAAATCACAACCATTTTATTATTTTATTTCTCTATTACTATTATTTCCAAATTCTGAGCTTCCAGAATTTGGGAAGGCTTAGCTGGGTCATTCCACCTTAGGGTCTATCATGTGGTCTTAGGGCCTCTCCATAGGTCCCTCCACGTGGGCTAGTTTGGGCTTCCTCAGCATGGCAGCCTCAGGGTGGTGCCATCGTGACATGGTGGCTGGCGTTCCCTCAAACGAGCGTCCCCTAAAAATGAGGCAGAATCGTGTGGCACTTTTGAGACCTAGATCTGGAAGTCATAGAGCATTTCTCGTGGTGAAGGCAATCACGAAGGCCCAGGTTCAAGGGGAGGAGACATACACCTGACCTCTACATTCTAGACATATCAAAGTTGGCATAGGAAGAAGAGCATGTGACATTGGAGATACTGCTGTGATAATCCTTGGGAAATACAATCTGCTACCTGTGGCATTAAAGCCAAACTTTTCTGTCATGAATGCTGATCTGATATAAAAGCTACCTAAAAGGCCTCATTCTTAAGTGAAAGCACTCCCTTGAGAGGACTACCCCATTGGTTAGTTTAGAATAACAAGAATACATCCCACTATCGCCTTTTAAGTTGCAAAGAATAATTTTAATACTATATAAGGTATCTTCTCTGCATCAGATAATATTCTAGATGATTTTTATATAGGATATTAGCAATCCTTAATCTGTTTTTGTAAGGTAGGGAGTGTTCCCATTTTGTGAAAGAGTGAGATTCAGAGAAATTAGGTAACTTCCCCGGGTCAAATCAAATCAAACCAAATTGGTCAGATCTAAAGTTGGATCTGGCACTTACTTTACTACATTGTATGAGCTCTGTCTTTAAGTAACTACTTAAATGACACTAAGTTCCAGGCCCTTTGACACACACACACACACACTCTTAATCTTCACCCAAACCTGTGAAGTACATACTATTATTGTCTCCATTCTATAGATGAGAAAAATGAAGCAAAGAGAAATTACATAACTTGTCCAAGGCTAGATAGATAGTAACTGGTGAAGCCTGATTTCTCACTAAGATCTGAATCCAAAATTTTTCTGGAATTATTAAGAGCTTAATTTAGCATAAACTAGCTTTTCAACGTATTTTTCTTTTCGGAGCGGAGGGATGGGTCTACGCTGGACATTTGGCAGAGGGTGAGCTCATGAGGAGATGAAAGGGACTATTTTAAGAAGCTTGTTGCCCGGGACCAATCCCAGTGGTGGTGGCGGCATGGAAGGACAGACAACACACAAAAGCCAAAGTCTGCTTACTCCCCAGTTTTTCTAGGGTGGGCCTTAATAAGATACCAACGGCCAGAAATCACCTCCAGAGCACATTTGCTGTGGTGAAGGGGAAAATACAGATCTCTATCAAACATAGTATGCTGCTGTTTCTCTTCGTCAGAGGAAGCCAGGCTTTTTTCCTTGATCATGCATTGTTATTATGCAAGTATTTATAAATCAGGCTCCAAATCTTTGCTTTATCCATACAAAAGCAATATCACACAGCAGGTGTTCATTCTTTGCCCTTAACCTTTGTAATGCAGAGTGTGGGAAAAGTCACTATTTGCATACTTTCATTAATACAAGAAACTTGAAATTCAACTAGAAAGTAAGCAATTCGTTCAATGACAGGTACAAACTGAACCCTGTTATTTTGCATATTTCAAGTGACTTCTGCATTTGTGGCGCGGCAACTGTAGCTGCCTTTTCTAGAATTGGGCTTCAGGGACGGAATCATGCATTAGCAATGTGGAGCTGGGCAGCAAAGTAGAGTGAAAGCCTTCCCTAACCTCCTTACAGGAAACGTGAGCCAAAAAGAAAGGTTAGAGTACATGCAGATTGCATAAAAGCTTTGCTATTTATCATATTCCATATTAGATGTACACATTGGATAAGTGTACCCAAATATTTTTATTCATTTAAAAACACATATTTATTGGTGCCCACTATGTGCCAGGTGTAGTTCTAGATGCCAAGGACAGGTCAGTGAACAAAACGAAACAGAGTGCCTGGGTGACTCAGTTGGTTAAGCATCTGACTTCGGCTCAGGTTATGATCTCATGGTTCATGAGTTCGAGCCCCGTTTTGGGTGAACACGAGCCCCGCTTCTCTCTCTCTCTCTCTCTCTCTCTCTCTCTCTCTCTCTCTCGTCCCCTCTCCCCCTCCTCCTCTCCCTCTTTCTCTCCCTTTCCATCTCTCTCTCTCTCTGCCTCTCACTTACTTGCGCCCTCCCTCCCTCTCTCTCTCAAAAAAAAAAAAAATACAACAAAACAGTCCTGCTCTCCTTGAACTTGCATTCTAGTGGAGAAAGAACACAAACAAGTTACAAAGTACAGTTCCTCCTCACCCTATGCTCGAGTTATGTTCCAATAAACCTGTAAGTTGAAACTATTGTAAATTGAAAATGCACTTAATACACCTAACCTACCTTAAAGGTGCCCAGGACACTTACATGACCCTACACTTGGGCAAAATCAGCAAACACAAAGCCTGCTTTATAATAAAGGGTTGACTCTCTCATGTAACTGAATACCATACTGTAAGTGAGAAATGGAATGGCCACATGGGGACAGAATGGTTGTCAGCATATTGGTTGTTGACCCTCGTGATTACATGGCTGACTGGGAGCTGAGGCTCACTCCCCACCCCCACCCCCCGCCCCGCCCAGGATCACAAGAGATGATGGCACTGCATATCGCCAGCCCAGGAAAAGATCAAAACCCAAAATTCCAAGTACGGTTTCTCCTGAACGCATATCACTTCCACACCATGGAAAAGTCAGAAAATCCTAAGTCGGACCATTGTACGTCGGGGACCGTCTGTCATGACCCTGCATGTCAGATGTTGGCAGTAGTTGCTGTGGGGACCAATAAAGAAAGGATGGGGGTGGGGGGTGTTGAGGAGAAGCACGGCAGTGGAGTTATGACTGTGAGTTGGATGGAGGAAAGGGTACTAGTGTATGTAGGATAACCTGAGCTCTCTCTGATAAGGTGCCATTTGAAATAAGGTAAATTTGAGGATTCTATACCATGGCATTAAGGTAGTCCAGAGTAATGTTTATTTTTTAAATGACTACATCATAAATGAAAATGTATTTTAAAAATCATTTTTAAAACTGCACCCAATATTGGTTTGAAGAAAAGTAGGATTTCATCAAAGGGGCAGTAAGTAGTTTCATATCAGTTTTATTTTAATAATGAGATAAATAATTTTTCTCAGTGATATTTTTCCTATATTGTTATGTAGAACAGACCCAGGGTTTCCCTTTCATCTAACGGCTCTGATTTATTGAGTGTCTTCTGTGTGCCATACATTTCACATCTGTTACTTTATCTTTCCACCCAGCAATGATCCTGAAAGGTAGGTACTGTTGTACTCATTATGGGTGTTTGAGAAAAGTATGTTTAGTTATCTAAGTCCTCCTCAGGCCAATCTGAGTCAAAGATTTCTAAATGAATTTTAAAGAAAATACTTGCAGAAATAATGTGCTCCAAGGTCACTAGATGGCAGAACCAAGATTTTAGCTTAGCTTTGCCTGACCCCAACGTTGTGGTTCCTTTACAGCACGCTGCCTTCTCCATGCCTAGATAACTAAAATAAAATACTTCTCTCTTAAAAGATGTTGCGTGGGTTCCGATATCCTGCGTTTCTCATTCCCTGCTTTGTGGCTTCTGAAATAGGTTTAGCAGGAATTGAGATTTAGCCATGGATAATTAATCCATAATGGTTAATGAAGGAGAACTTAGGGCTTCTTGCATTTTAATTAGAACCTTTGAACATGACATCAAGAAAGTACTACACCTTCTTCAATATCATACCTGTTATTTCTCTTACGTTGGCACAGAATGTCCTTTGTGATCTTTGCAAAACAAAGACCTTCTCTCAACGCTGAATGGTCTGTAAAGTGATGTGAACACATATATATGTCACCAGTCTGTAAGACGTGGAGGAAACATATTGGGCTGCTCTGTTTGTCTGATACAGGAGCTGCTACAGAGAGAGTGAATTTGCTGTTAAGTCAAGTTCTAGATTACTCCGTGGATGCTATCCTTATCACCTCTTTCTTCTGCATCAACACCCCTGATGTGTAATTAATCAGCAAATCCTGCAAATTCTGCCTCTAAAATCTTACTTCATTTTCCACAGTCACCACCTGAGGTTAAACTGTCATCTTATCTTCCCTGAACTATCACAGTGACCTCCTTTCTAGCGGATCTTCCTGTGTCCCCACTTGTCCTCTCCAGTTACCCTGTGCACAGCAGCCAGAGTGATCTTTGGCGTCCCCACAACAGCTCCCTTCCCAGTTCCAGATCTTCCAAAGGCTTTCCATCGCTCTTGGAATAAAGGCCAAACTGTTCAATGTAACCCGTGAAGCTCCAGATGGTCTGGCCCCTGCTGACCTGTCAGCACCGCCTCCAGACGCTTCTCATCGCTGTGTCTATTTGTACTTACCGTTGCAGTCCCACTACTTAGCATGAGGCTTAGCGTGCAGGAGGTACCCTAGAAAACAATTCTTGAACGAATGGAAATGTATGTGTTTTTGCCCTCTATGCATTTACCGTGTCTGTCAACTTGGTGGTCACGTTGGAATTGCAAGATGGCCCCTGCCATCCAGATGGCTGAGAAAAATGTAGAAAAAGCGAATATAACAATCTCTACAAAGACATTACGCAGATGCGAGTATCAGGTCAAAACCCCCGATTTTGCACATTAAATATCTCTTCAGACATTTTCTAGGTAGCACTCTACATTTAGAAAGAACTGCTTAGGTCAGGCTGTAACTGGAGGGCTATTTTTACGTGGATCAAATTAGATTTGTGAGCATGACGCCAGACATTGGAAACCGGTCAGTATATTTCCCCACCCTGGATACTTGAACCAGTTTACTCAGTCTGTTGCCAGCAGCCATATCTCTAGGATTTGTCCAGGGCATCTTCCTCTGTGAGTCATGACTCATAGTCTCTTGCTTTAATCTTCCTGGGTTATCTAAAACCTTTGGCTCCATGGTGGTTCTGACTTTGGCTTCCCGCCCTGCTAGTTCTCGTGACCCGTTAGAGAACTTATCCCTCTGGCAGTAACCTGGAAGGGCTCTCCTGGAGGCTGGTCACTGCCCTCGGGCTCCACGCACGATACCTGTAGGCAACACTCTGCCCCGTTCATGGCAGCCTGGCCCTTTTGACCAGCGCTGCTGGGTCCAGCAACTTCTACCCTGGGAAGGGGAGTGGAGACACAGCTCTAGTAACTTTAGAGCATTTATAATTCTGCTTAATTTAATTCATGACTATGAAGATAAAACTCGTCTTGATTGAACAGTATATTTGATGATATAATCACCAAATCAGAATAACTAGCCCAGTTAATGTAACCCAATTTAATGAGAGATTTCACACCTACTCTTTAAGTTTATTTGGAAATTAACTTAAATTGGAGATAAGAACTGTCACTGGATTTCCTTCCAATTTTACTTGTGAAAAATGCTAAGATTCCAAAGGATGTGGCTCCAAGAGTATCTCTGACTTTAAGGGTCCTATTTGATACCCAAAGTTTACCATTTCTCCCATGTACCTGGAATCCATGTGTACCAAGAGCTCGAGCTCCTTTTTCACCAACTCCTAGATTATTCTCTAAGGGACTCTCATGGTCCCAAATCCAGCTCTGTGCATTCTTGAAATGGGCCACCTTCACCCTTTGCATTTGTGATCCTTTGGGGAGAGGTTCGTCAGATCACACACACACTATGGAATCTACTAGAAGATGGATCGCATCCAGGACCTTCACTCCTTGTTGCCATCAGAGACCTTAAGGTGACTTCCTCAGCAATCTAAGAGATAACTCTGACAGCAAACCTGTGGTATGACGTGTCATTTTAATGGTTTGTGATCCAAGCCTAGACCTTTGGGAATACAAATTGGAGCTTCCTTTGGGCCATCAGCCTCTCCTCCTGACGGTCCATATGCACATGTCAGTTCAGACGTGTTGAGTCAGAGCATTGCGGTGTCCTGGCAAATAGTTTTTGGTTTAGGGACAGGCACGTAATTCAGGCAGAGCAAATGAAGTGCACTCTTTGGACTTTTGCTTCTACTGTTGAATGAGGCAGGCTGTCATTTTTTCTGGGTTCGGGCCTATGAGGATATCAACAGGGAGTATGCAGAGTCTTGCAACTAGGAAGGGAAAGCCTGGATGAGAATAGAGCTGATGCAAAAGAAAGCAGGGCCAGGAGGTGGAGACTCAAGCAAGGCGGGTTTACCCGGAGACCTTTCATTTATGGAAACCAGGGTAGACCCTCTATTGCTAGTCTGAGGTGATTTTCTTTCATTTTGAAATTGCAAGAGTCCTGACTAAATCAAAACGATTTTAACTCTTTGAATCCCTCTAATGCATCGTAAAGAAGTGTATTCTCTAAGTAAGAGTCAACATCCTAAAGAAGTGTATTCTGTAAGGAAGAGTGTGCATTGGGTTATCTACCATGACCGTGGATACTGGCACTCACTCGTGTGTACATCAAGCCTTGCACGAAGCACCTGTCCCCAGTCTCTGTGACTTACAGCTGCGGGACGTGTTTGCAATGCTCACATGCCCAGTGTTTTACGATGAAAGTTTTCAAGCACGCACACGAGTACTAAATGTACTCACAGCCAGCACTCATGAACCTGCCACCTAGATCCTATCATTCGTATTGTACTGCACTTATCATATCTGTCCCTCTGTCAGTCCGTCTCATTTTGGGGTGAGTCTCCTACTAAGTTACAGACAGTCATTACATTTTCAGTTACGTACTTCACATACAGCTTTGCTCTTTTTTTTCATTAAAAATTTTTTAATATTTATTTTCGAGAGAGAGAAAGAGGCAGAGCACAAGAAGGGTTGGGGGGGGGGTGTGGACAGAGAGAGACAGGGAGACAGAATCTGAAGCAGGCTCCAGGCTCTGAGCTGTCAGACGTGGGGCTTGAACTCGTGAATGGCGAGATCATGACCTGAATCGAAGTCAGGCGCTCAACTGACTGAGCCACCCGGGTGCCCCCAGTTCTGTTCTTAACTTGGCGAAACTTGTGGCAACTCACCCTCACTGGGCCTCAGTTTCCACATATGAAAAAAGGAGGGGGTTGTTTTCGATGACCTCCAGGTGCCTTTCCAGCTCTGACACTCTGTAGTTCTCTGATATTTGCCTTAATTGATTGACATGCTTCTGCCAAACACTCCCTTGTTGGATTAAAAAAGGATTACCATGGAAAATACATTTTGTTTACCTATGGGGAATTCACCTAACCAAAGCCTGTTTGCTTTAGAACACCCTAGTAACCAGTCCATTGTGACTTTGGGCCAAAGTAGATGTTGTCAGGGTTCTAGGGCAAGGGGACATGAGGTATCAGGTGGACATTTGCGAAACTGCGGGAAGAGTAGCGTCGTGTACAGGAAAAGAGAAAAGGCAGAGAACGTGCATTAGGAAATGAATTCTGATGCCAGTTAAACTCTGCCAGTCCTGGGCGGGGAGGGGGAGCAAAAGTATGACAGTCCCACAGTAGAAGAGCAGAAGTCAGAGGTCTGAGACCACTGAACCTGATGGCATCATCCCGTGTTTAGTGAACGTTGGGGCATCTCTTCAGTTAGTCTTTTACACTGACGGTCTTCAGGGACTAAGAAAATGGCTTAAAACAGACCAAAAAGAAAAAAGAAAAAAAAAGATGTCATGAAATCCAGTCCGACAGAGCAGTGGCTGTTTCTAGGAACAAGGAGCAAAAGGGGAGAGTGCCAAGATCCAGCTACTGCAGGAAACACCAAGCCAAACGGAGATCACGACCCTGCCTCACTGTGGACTGACCGCCTGCTCTACCAGGCCGGGCTGTCCCGATGCATTTTCAACTTCTGATTCCCATGGGGGCCTCTGCGGGGGCGTCCCCAGCAGGGATGCCCATCAGTCACCGTGGCTCTGGGGTGGGGCCCTTGGCATCTGATGCAAGATCTAACGCCGCGTGCAGCAGCCTTGCCCAGACTGAGCCCCCTCCCCGGATCCTGCTCTTGACTGGAAAGACGCTTCTGGATGATTTTGAATAATTCGGGTCAGACTAGAAATATCAGTGAAATTCTTCATAGCCGCCATCAGCTTCCGTGTAAAGGCTTCTTTCACGTAACTTTCAGCATTTACCTACATGTGTGAAGTAAGACAGACACAGGGCTTCCTGGGGTGGCCTTGCTGCCCGCCAGACAATCAGTCCCACTGAATATGGACAAGTATTAAAATTCTTATGTGTATTTGGGATCCAGGAATTTGGACAAAAAGCGATGTCTGGTTTTTGGTCACAGTGCATCAGTTTTAGAGCTAAATTAGGAAGAAGTAGTCATTCCCGTGCCACTTGCATTAGAGAAATATTACTGTGGAAAATCTAAAAATAATCAGGAAAACTGCATCTCAAACAGTATTTTCCTCTTTCCATTTTAACACTCTATTGCTTATGACGATGGCTCATTAGGCACTGTCCAACACTTCAGATTCTCATTCCCAAGTTTATTTGAAAATGGCTACATTAATTTGGCATTCAAGTACCCAGTTACAGCAGGCATGCCTAAATTTGTTAACCTTGTATAGATTGTGATTAGACAGTCATTCTTTTTATATGATCCGTATTGGTACAAGGCTGTGTCTGGATGTACATTCCATTTTTGCCTTAACAATATTTTGGGAAAGTCGTGACCAAAACGGAAGATTGGGTGAAGCCACTGTGATATATAGGCTTTCGGAACAAAGTTGTAGTCTAGGATTTGAGCAGGAATATGCAGTATAGATTATGGAAATTAGCAGCTGTGTGGTCTCTTCATCTGATTGTTTCTTATTAGCAACGTGCTTGATTAGCTCTCTACCCTTTTAAATGGAATTACAAAATAATTATGTGTTCTGCCTCCAAAGCCCTTTATTGAGGATAACAATAAACTGTCCAATGTTGAAATCAATGTATGATACATTTATAGGATTATTAAATGCTTGTAAATTGCCAGTTAACACTGCATGTGTTTACTACCTAGTAAAACGAGTGGTGAACCGTCTATTCAAACAACTGGGGAGCATTCATCTTAGCTTAAGTCATTGTTTCTTCTTGGGAAAACTCTGCTAACGTACCAGCCAGCCAGCCAGCCAGCATATCATCTTTCGTCTGCATTTATTAACGGTTTAGAATGTCCATCTGTTGTCCTCAGTAAATGGAACGCTAAGAAAAAAAAAAAGCATTCATTGAGTCTATATATAACTGTATAACTGTTCTCTTTATGGAGAAAAGCTCCTTGGAATGTTCTTCGTAAATTAGAAACAAGGGACAAGTGTTGGTCAGAGAGAAATCCAAGTTGCTGAACTTTTAAATGACATGCGGCAGATTCCTCTCATCCTAGGAGAAGATAAATATGTGTGTTTCAGATAAAATGAAAACCGTCAAGGGACTGTTTTCCCCAAATGTCTCAAATCACATCCACTTAGACTTTGGTGATGGTTTGATGGGTGGTGTAGAATGCAACAGGAGAAAAAAAAAAGCCTAACAAAATTTTCACATGTCTCTGTGTCTGCTGATTCCATCTTGTTTGTGGTTCGGATTAGATCTGAAATTTGGGAAAATGAGGGCGTCGGTGCACAACAGTCACCATTCCAAGGATATGAAGAGGTTTGTTTGTGGCACTGCAGTTCAAGTGGGACCGAGCACTTACAAGTGGATCCAAGTCAGTTAACTTTGGAAAATAATGTAATCAGTCTTGACACGTTGGCGGGGATATTTCACTTGTTGGAGTTAAGTAACCCTATGTGAAATGAGGGTCAGTAGTGAGGCCTCATTTCACTTGAGCACATTGTTTTGAAATACGGTATATAGGAAGAAGGAAACTATAAAAGTCATTGCTCGGAAGCCATAATTACATCACCTCAGTCTGATGCCATGGAGTCTAACAGCAATATAATTAGTATAATCATGTTGATCGTGGTGGTGATAGTAAGGGCTAGATTTCTGGGAACGTAAACTGTTGACACGCAGCACAATATATAAATGAAAGAACAGCATCTAGACATCGATAATATGGAAAAAGAGCTATTAGATAAAAAATACATCATTTCTAGTAGAAAAGAGGCAAATGTGATTTGGAGACAGGAGTTGCAAATTTACCATAATAAGATTCTCAGTTCATGCTACATACCGTAATTCAGTCTGAAGTATCCTTGACAAATTAGTAATGCCTCCTTCTGGTTGCTTATTTGACTTGGAAAGAGAATTTGATAAGTGTTAGTTTTTAATATAAATGATCAAGGGTTGACGTCTGCAACTTGCCTACAAGTTGTCTTCATCTGTTGAATTTCTTTCAAGTCTACCTCCATGCATCTCCTCCTCTGAGAGGTGAATAAAAGGGAAAGATGGGTCATGATAAAGAGGGTATTTTATTTTACTTGGAGGCAGCTTTGCAAAATCCCCCAGTTTTAGATGGCCGCTTTCTCCCTCCACAGTAGCTTTACAATTGATAGTAGATAACGATGAAAATGCAAATCAGGATTCATCTTCTTTTGATAACGAATTGAAGGCTCTTTATTTACATCTAATTTGAGACTATTTAAATCGCAATATCGGTAAATATTTACACTTCTGTAATCATTGCGAACTCTCCTCTTCAGTGAACTATATATATTATTGTGTGTGTGAAAAGAAGAAATGTCTTAATGGTAATTTCATTTGCCTTAATCTCTCCTCTTCCCCTCAGGACAACATTTATCATCACTGGCAGACTTTGCTAACATAGAAGAGAATGGAATTAAGTTTATGCGTCAAGTCTTTGTAATAATCTTTTAATAAACATCCACAGGCACCGAATGTATGGTACAGAACGGCTTCTTTAGTGAACTGTGAATAACGGGAGTAGCGGGATGGATTTGTGTTCTCACTTGATGCTTGTTCGTCTTGTTCTCCTTCACTTAGCTTGTGAAGTCCATACGTTCACCTTGGCCGCCATGGGGCAGATTTTATGGCCATCGAAGGAGAAGGGATTGATTATGCATCCAGTTGTACCTGGAGTCAGTTTTTGTTTCCTGACATTTATTTTCTGGGGTGACAGCATCTTGGGTTAGTTTTCCATGTAGTCCGTGACTCATTGAGCAGCTCTCCATTTTCACTCAGAAAATAACGAACGTATTGCAACCTAGTAGGAATTTGCATTTTTCAACTAGCTTTTTCTTCCATATTTTTAACCTAAACCCAGATGCTCATAGCCAGAAACCCTGAGAGTCCGTCGTCCTGACTCTGCTTTACCCCGTCCTCTGCAGGCTACTCCCACTCCCACTCCCAATCAATCACTAAGCCCTATTGGTTCCGTTCCTTAAATAGCTGTGTAAGCTGCCCTCTCCTGCCCATTGGGTCTCCCAGTGGTGGTCTTATTAGCTCAGGCCTTCTCCTCTCTTACATGTTTTACTGCCACAGTCTCTAAACTGGTCTTCCTGTTGTTGAGGAGCAAGAATTCCTGCCCCCTCAAAGATCCTTCTAGCTAGACTAATAATCAAATTGACATGAGACCGATGAACAGGAGAAAATCAAGTTAAATAGGCATACATATGGGGGATCCACATAGACGTGGGAATTCCAAAGACAGGCAAAATGCGGTCTCTGTGGCATCCTGAACTAAGGAGAAGGGGGCAGGGGTCTGGGATGTCGGAGGAAAGGAATGCACTTCACAGGGCAATGAGAAGAGCAGATATTGGTAATTCGATGTGTGCCCTGCCATACGGACGGGTCACTCAGATGAAATGTATCTCTGCTAATAACCCTTATTCTGGGAAAGACCCCTAATTTAGATTCTTCTGTGTGGCTAAGGAAGAGGCGAACGTTTCTCTCTGGCCCGTAGGGTCTCGAGTGCCTTCAGCTCAAAATAATCCAGATGCCAAAGTGGCACATCCTGGGGGCAGGAGGGCGCTGCCCTGAACTCCTTCACTGTCTTTGATCTTGTCTCCTTTCCAGTCCAGACTCAATGGTGCCACCCGGGTGCTCTGTCTTTTAAAAATGCTCATGAAACTTCCCAGTTTAAACATTTCAAGGAATTCTCATAACCTACAGCACAAGGCACAGTATCAGTTGTCTAGACCTGCAACAGAAATGAGCGAGGCTGGCCCAAGAAGTCCACGGCCTGTTAGCCGACCAGCTCCAGCCTGGTGGTGTCGTGCAGAATTGTGAGCTCCTTTTTCCGGACCTCCTTGTTTTTCTCCTCAAGAGAAATGATAAATCCAGATTTTTATGGTAAATCTCTTGATTTTTTAAATGTTGGCCAACTAACTCCTTTTCTTAATCCTTTGAGGGTGGGGCAACAAAGCAGGTCTGCAGGCCAGTGGGATGGTGGATCACCGGTTCGCAACTTGTGTGCTCTAGGATCATATCTGAGTCCCTTAATGTGGTGTCCAAAGTCCTTTCGGAGTGCTTTCAGGCCCGTGTCTTGAGCCTCATTTCTCACAGCTCCTGCCAGGTCTACCTTGGAAAATAGCTCTCAAAATCCCTCTATTTCTTTCTGTCCCTGGTGCCACTCCCCTGTTTCAGGCCCTCATAATCTCTTCCCTGGATTGCTACAGTAGCCTCTTAACTAGTCTCTGTGCTTCAGATCTCTCCTTGTTTCAAACTGTGATCTTTGTAAATGCAACGGCATGATTTGTTGAGAATTTCACATAGCAGGGTGACCTATTGAGAAATCACCATCACCTAGTGCTTGGTTTTTCCCTTCCGCAACTCACCAGGAATTGATGAGGGGCGTTTCTCCATTTCCCAGGAGAAGCAGCTCACCAGGAATTGATGAGGGGCGTTTCTCCATTTCCCAGGAGAAGCAGCTAGCGCTGTGTGTTCCAACGAGAGATGCAGTAGAGTGGCTCTCAGCACAATGTCTCTGAGGGCCAGGCTAGGCTGCTGGGCTAGGGGACTGCCCATGATTCCAGGAAACTCTTACCTCATGGATAAAACAACTGATGGCTAGCAGGGCATCAGATTCCGCAGAGCAGAGAGTTGTACATCTGTGAATTCCTTCGGACTGGCGATTGTTTTGTGGACATCTTTGTGCCTAGATCCAGCTGCGGTGCCTATTAGTATCTACTCAGCAAATATTGTTGGGCTTCGTGTGGGATGGAGACAGAAACCTTACGTGGCTCTTTGTGAAGCTGTAGGTCCTCTTCTTAAAAATTTGAACACAATTTTGGAACATTTATGGACTATATCTCCAGGACCATCTGTAGAACTGTTATGGGCTTAGCTTTCATCCAGGAAGTTACCTCTTGAACCTCACGAATCCCTGTACAGAAGTAGGGGCGTGTACTTACTGATAAGTGGATTTTCAGTGTCCATAAGGGACGAAATCTAGAGAGAGACCAAACTGACCGAAGAAAATGTATTCACGTGCTTTGTGCGAGGTAACAAGAACTTATGAACAAGTATTGTATTGCTTAAAAGAAACGATCAAATTCACTCTCTTCTTTAGAAGATGTTTCAGTTCTGTCTCCATAAATGAAGTACAAGTTTCCTTAGAACTCTGGAATAAAACCTTGGGACTTAGAAATGGGTACCTTGCTTCTGTCAACTTTCATTTTTTTGGTAAGGGATGGGCAAAGAGTTCCATCTCACATGCTGACTCTGAGAAGAGAGCTGTGAACTTGGTAGTTAGTTCTGTGCCTAATATGTAAACGAGTGAGCAGTAGCTCTGACTTGGGGCACTAGGTTTAGGAGTATTTTCAGGTTAAGTCCAGATTCAGTGGGAAAAATTTCATGATCACAGTAGAGTGTCGGCCATGGACATGGGAATGGATTGGCTGTTGACACTTGGGCCACATATTCTCCTTGGCCACATAACCCCCACGGGCCACATATTCTCTTTTGGACCACGTATCCCCACGGACCCCATATCTCCCTTAGCTGTCTTCTCTTCTATGGGCTATGTATCCCCCATGCTGTCTTAAGGATTCATGCCTCTTCAGTTTATTTCCTCCACAAATGTTTGGGAAGAAGTTATTGTATTTGATCTTTAGTAAACCTCTCGACTTCAATTTATAGACATCAGTTGTAAGCGAGCCTAGTAGTTCTAGTAGTTCATTGATGGGTTCTAGGATCTTATAGAATAGCATTTAGGTCTCTGCGACTTTTTGGTAGGGTGACTTTTGGCTCATGTAGCTTGCTCTAAACTTCCTTTTTCATCTGGAAAATGAGGATAATAATCAATGCCTAGCAAGTGGTTTTGAGAATTAAATGAAATAATGAACAGAGAGTTCTTAGAATGGTACCTGGCACATTATAAGTACTCTGTTAATGTAAATAATTATAATGACTATTATCCTACAAGATACAGGAGCAACAGAGGATAATTTATACTGTAAGTTTTCGCTAACAAGATTATCAAATTTATCAGACCAATCAGAGATTAGATTTAATAGACCCAATACTATATTGCTTTCCAAAGTGAATGTTGAAAGCAATTATATATATATATATTACATATATATTATATATATAAATATGTGTCAAGATTTAATTATTTTAAATATTAACATATGTTATATATATAAAGAATATATCTTAATTTTTCACTTAACTGCTTAACTGAATAAAATCTGCTTTTACTTCATTAGGAAGATATTATGTTCAACATTTATGATAAGTCAGCCAGAGGGCTCCTGGGTGGTTCAGTAGGTAAAGTCTTCGACTCTTGGTTTCGGCTCAGGTCATGATCTCACGGTTCGTGGGCTCGAGGGGCTCTGTGCTGACAGTGTGGAGCCTGCTTGGGATTCCCAATCTCTCTCTCTCTCTCTCTCTGCCCCTCCCTTCCCCTCTGCTTGTGTGCACTCACTCTCTCTCTCTCTAACCCACACACACAAAATAAAAAAAATAAACTTAAAAAAACAGCCGGATCTTATATTTGTCTAAAAAACATAGAGGCATTAAAAAAAAAAATGCGTCAAGATGAGACCTCGAGATAGGTCACTTTGAATAAACGGCTGCCTGGTTGAAATGAGTGACTTTCATTTCTCGTTTTTTTCCGGCCCTTAGGAAACTAGTGCATTTCAGGTGGGTTTTGTAATTGACACGGTGCGAGTACCCTGTGAAGTGGGCGTCTGTGGCCTCGTTTACAGATGAGGAAAGCAGGTCTGCCCCTGCTCTTTGCAGTCTCTCCTTTGTGTCTCCAGAGTGACTCCACAGACAACAAGCTCAGCACATCCTTAGTGCTGAGTGAGGGAGCGAGCAAGCCCGAGCTCGAGGAGTGCAGGTGGCTCAGTGGCCTGGCGAAGGGACTGTACGACTGCCAGGGAGGCCATTTTATCCATTCTCTGGTCTTCGGTCGGGCCGTACTTAAATCTGGACTGAATGAGTTGCCTCTAAGCTGATTTGGGAGACTGCAAGAGAAGATATTTTTTTTCAAAGTTTTTTTTAATGATGCCTCCAAAAATATAATGGCTTTTAAGGATAAGGACATCATCTGGTGTAAGGAGAGAGGAAAGGAGTAATTTTTCTCAAAAGGCAAAAATAAAAAGGAATTACCATTAGTGATGGAAAATGTCTGATTACCTGTTTTGTCACCCGAGCGTCACGTTTGTCACCTGTAAATTGAGAGTACTGGTCATCTTCACCTCACAGGCTCCTGGATGGATTTAACTAGTGTACATAAAAGGCACTTAGGCTGTAATGACTTATAACATGGTAAACAGTCAGAATGTTAGTATACCTTTGGTTGAGCGTAGTTGACACACGATGTTACATTAGTGTGAGGCGTACAGCTCAGTGATTTGACAAGTGTGTACATGATGCTGTGCTCACCCCAAGTGTAGCCACCATCTGTCACTCTGTGACACTATTACAATACCATTGACCGTGTTCCTTGTGTTGTGCCTTTCATCCCTGTGACTTACTCATTCTATAACTGGAAGCCTCAGCATATCTCTTTTGATATCTCACTTGGCCAAAACGAGATGGCAGACGAATCTTTAGGGAGTCAGAGAATCAAAGAAAAATTATATTCAGCGATGGGGGAAATTGAAAGCCATGAATGTTTTCCAAGGAGTTTAACCTGAAAACCTAAAGACACAAGAGCAGAAAATGAACAGCCAAATGACGTGTATCTGAAATAAAACAGTATCCTTAACAAACGCTATCCGCTGTTTTCAGACAGAAGGGCCTCCAAAGCTTTTACTCGTCCCAATTCTCATGGAATTGATCAGTATAAATTATACAACTGCTGCGTTTCGATTGGATTTGGGATCTCCACAGCATCACCATGAGCACGCGTGGGTGCGCACATGTGCGCACACGCATCCGGCTGTTAGGAGCTACTCAGTTGACTCAGATGGACTGTAAATATTTGATTTACAAATCCAGGTCTTTCCCATGGACCCTGTCCACGATCATACTGTAAAGTACAAGGGCTTTCATGATACTCAGTCATTTTTGGCAGCAGCTATTCCCAGCCTTTAGAGGATGCCGGATCCCTGGCAGTATAAGAAGAGTTCTGGCCTCATAGACAAGAAATACAAGGTCTTCATTATCCCAGAGTTTAATACTCACAGCCAGAAGGCTTTATGTACAACGTACACACAGAATCTCTGTCTTGCCTTCAGACCAAACAACTGGTTTTTTTCTGTGCTGTGTTGCAAAACTGCCGTAATTACATGGACAGCTACAGAGGCTCACACTCAAAATCAAAACAGACAAACCAATTAAATACGTTTCACAAACAACTTTCAAAATGAGTCTAATCTACCAAAATGCCTTCCTAATAGACTGAGATACCCACATCGTGACACTGACGTTTTTTTCTGATTAAGAGAGCCTTTTTGTTTGATTTTTGTTTTCTGTGGGGTTGTTGTTGTTGTTTGTTCCTATAGTTGAAAACAGATCTTGCTTTAAGGAAACCTGGTGTAAAAATGGACTTACAGCTCAGCAAAATGGAGTGTTTGTGTTTTGAATATTTTTTATTACAAAAGGACCCTTTGCCCAAATCACCCAGGAAGCCTGTTAAGAATACAGAGGGTGGTTACTATCTTTAAGCACTTTAGAGTTTCCCAAACACTTTCTCCAACCTGATCTCCTTTGATCCTTATAAGAATTGTGTGAGGAAGTAGCGTGAGATTGATTCTTTTTTTTCTATGCATGAGGCTCACGGAGGGCCCTGGGTCATTGGTTTCATAAATGACTAAGCCAGGACAAGGGGGGACCCTGTCACTTTACTCCTAGTGAAGGGTCATGCTTCCTTGGCCAGTGTATTTGGCAAGGATTCAGTTGAAAAAAATGTCTGAAGCCTACTGTCTTTCCAGGAGCACTTACAGGGAGAAAATCAAGTATTTCTGAATTGCCTGTGTCCTGCCATCCCTTGTGGATGGAGGGAGATGAGGAAGACTCCATTTTATCCACTTGGTACACAGTGCATGAGACGTAGGACTTGAAAGGGAGAGGAGTGAAGTCAATGGTAAGTGAAAGGGTATCCTGGGAAAATGGTCTTTTTGTTTCTGCCTGGGGGATGCTAGTAGCTACCTTTTATGTGTGTCTCAGCACCTCCGTATATAGTAGGTCAGGCTATTCAAAGGACAAAGATAAGGATGGGAACAATAGAGAGTTTTAGAACGATCAACCCATTTTCTCTTGGGTCTAGGGCTGCCAGATTTAGCTAATTAAAGTACAGGATGCCCGGTTAAGTTGAAATTCCAGATAAATGGGTAATTTTTCAGTATAAGTACTAGCTAGAAATAAGTGTATTCAACATAAGTATATCTCGTGCACTATCTGAGATATGTTCATGCTAAAATAGTCATTATTTATTGTAACCTCAGAGTTTACTGTGTGTCCTGTAATCCGACAACCCTGCTTGAGGCATTTCAGTCCAATTCACTTAGGTTTCTAGACCTTTAGGTCGAGAGTCCTGACATCATGGCCAGTATGGATTCCTCACCTTATTTGTCATTGATTGGTGAAAAGTACACATTTGAATGGCTCAGTTCATGAGGATTAGTCCGCAGAGTGTTGAATCGCTTTCCCGACCACCCTTCTCTGGCCCCCAAGCACTGTCTCACCCGAGCCTAAGGAGCTCTACCCTCTCAAATCCGTGAGGAAGGTAGGTGCGCTGATAACGTGCGCTTGGCGCCGCTGTGGTGTGGCAGTTCAGGCCATCTTCCCAGACTGTTGCCTGTGGTTTGGCTGACAGATGCCTCGTTGTCCTGGGCACGTGACAGGTGTTTATACAGGTCTGCTGGACTGTAAGCTGCTTAAGGTCAGGATCTTTTCTTTTTTGTCTTTATATACTCAAAGCCGTGCAAAGTGCCCAGACCTCTGAGAACACAGACTGGATTTGCATCCTGATTTCTCTTTCCTATGTGAGTGATTTTGTTCCTCTGACCGCCATTTCCTCATGTGTAAAATGGTGATATGAATTTGATAAAGCATGCAGAGTTGTGTCAGGGTTAAATGAAATGAATGTATCCATATATATGTGTATGTACGTATGTATGTCTGTGTGTGTATATATATATCACCTGATAAATAATAGTCACTGTATGGCTTTGACTAAGTGGTAACATTCATTAGGCCCATAACGGACTGTTTTCTACCTTTAAGTATTTATTGACAAAAGCCAGCATGATGTTAACGTAACAAACGGTCATCAGATTAATTTCCCATGGGTTTATGCTTCAGTTGTGGAGAATTGTTCAGTCATATGGTAAGAAATTTGATCGCAGGTCCCCTTTGCACTCGGGGGCAGCCTTAGAAATGCAGAGTCAGCACTTGCCTGCCTCTGAAAATGTAGCTACTCCCACCCCCCGGGCTTTAAGTGCAAGGAGCATCCAGATTTGTGTTTGCTTCTGAAATGGAGAGATAGGGGAATCTGGGAAACAGCGTGCTACCGTCCCTGCTCTTTTTTTACTGATGGTGGGTCAGTAAGAACGTAGACCATTTTCACTACACAAACAGGCTAGATATAGAGGAGGTAAACACTATTCCAAGTGAAGGGTTCAGGACCCTTTATTCAAAATACAGCCAGTGAGCTGAGAAAATGACATAGTGTTCATATCAGTATTAAAATACAAAGGACAGGGGTGCCTGGGTGGCTCAGTCAGTTAAGCGGCCCATTCTTGATTTCCACTCGGGTCATGATCTCACGGTTCGTGAAATTGAGCCCTGTGTTGGGCTCCGTGCCGATAGCATAGCAATAAAATAATAAAATTAAATTAAATTTAAAAAATAATATAAAATACAAGGGACAGAGGCCCTTGTATCGGGAAGTCCTGTAATGAAGATTCAGAATCCTCATTTAAAACTTATAAATAGGGACACCTGACTGGCTCAGTCGGTAGAGTGTGTGACTCTTGATCTCAGGGTTCAAGCCCCACATTGGGTTTAAAGATTACTTAAAAATAAAATCTTTGGGGCGCCTGGGTGGCGCAGTCGGTTAAGCGTCCGACTTCAGCCAGGTCACGATCTCGCGGTCTGTGAGTTCAAGCCCCGCGTCAGGCTCTGGGCTGATGGCTCGGAGCCTGGAGCCTGTTTCCGATTCTGTGTCTCCCTCTCTCTCTGCCCCTCCCCCGTTCATGCTCTGTCTCTCTCTGTCCCAAAAATAAATAAAAAACGTTGAAAAAAAAATAAAATCTTTAATAAAAAAGTTAAAAACACATCTGAAAATAGCACTTAGGCTCTGTTGGTTAAGAGGTCCTCCGTGCCTTAAACAAGGTCATTTGGTATCTCTAGCTTTCTGTCAGTGGTGTGCTGGAACTTGCCCAAAGTAGAGCAGGAGAACCGATTATTGAATTTTCAAAAATTTTCAAACTGGTTATTAAGCCTTTGGCAGGTTGGAGTCTGCTACGGGAGTAGTATTTACATCCAGCAAAGAAATCCACGAAGGCTACAAAATAGCACCACCACCACCTGCCCTCAACCTGTTTACTCATACGCTACCCCTTTCTGGTCCTCAGTTGTGAAGAGAATTGTCCTGGGAGTCTTCCTCATTAGAGGAGCTTCTACAGGCTCATCAGAAAAAGCAATCTCATCTCATTCTCCCAACTGGCAGGAAAATGTGCTAAGAGAAGAGGAGATGAGATAAAAGCGATTCCTCTACCCAGGAAGTCTCACAGCACACAGCTTATTGGTGTATTGCAACATTTTCTATTAGTACTAATAATGAGTGACACTTTTTAGTTCTTACCATGTGCCCTATCTTGTCCCAAGCTGTATGCAGTATGTGGTAGATCATGCAGTGTGTTGTATATCCTTACAACAATCACATGACATAATTACTATTATGGGCTCCAACTTACAGATAAAAGTAAATGAAGCTCGGAAAAGTTGGGGACTTGCAAATGTTCACATAACCAGGAAGCAGTTTCAATGCTAGTCTCTCTGCCTCTACCAGGGCTGTGTTTTTCTGACTTGCTAGTTATTGGCATGAGTGTCAGTGCCCGATACAGTGCTTGCAGATTCTACAATTTCAACATTTATTTGTAAAATTGAGTAAGTTGTAATGTCTACGTTATTTAACCTCACACCTAATTTAGATACTGTGAGCTCCTGGTAACAGTGCTTTGTCTTATTTTCATAGCCTCAGTGCCTAGCAGACTCCTGGGCATGTAGTTGGTACTCAATAAGCATTTGTTGGATGGAAATGAGCTTGTCAATTTTCATAGCAAGTAGGTTGACTTAGAAGAAGGACAGGAGCTGGTCTCGAGACTGAGGTTACACACGCTGTCAGCTTTTGTGGAATTTCTGAAGCTTTGTCCTTCTAAACCTACTTTAAAATCGCAGTAACTGGAAAGGGGCATAATGTTGAATGCAGTTCCTTTGGTGCTAGTAGACTGTTCCTCTATTTCGATTCTTCTGTAATAGAAACAAAGGAGAAAGGAAACATATTTACTGATGACCAGTCATTTTGTTAGGAGATTTCATATGTATATGTGCATGTAAAGCAACCCGAGGAGGTTGGGACCCTCTTTGCATTTTACGGAAAAGGAAACTGAGGCTCAGAGAGGCGACATAGCTGGTATTAAACGCAGCAGATGTGGGAGTCAAACTCAGGACTCTTCAACTCAGACTCTGGCAGTGACAATACCAGCTTTTTTTTTAAATTATTTGCCATTTTTTTCCCTAACACATTTTAAAAATTCATTGAGAATTCAGTTCTGTTTAACCTGAATATTCTTTGACAGCTGCCATCCTCTGTAGAGACTGAGGGAGGGGGTCCGTGTTACCTAATGAAAAGGTCTCCATCTAGTGGTTGCAAATCAAACTGCGTTCATATACCCCAAAGGTATTCTGGAGTCCAGACAGCCTGAGGTTAGGGATTCAAATTTTTATTGACTGGTGCATGGCCAGGACTAGGGTTAGGTGAATGAGGCAGTTGCTTCTGGCACAGAATTTAAGAGTGCCAAAAACTTCCGTAATCAACGTAAAGAATATTTTAATGTAGTGGTTTAAAAAAATCAAAATTAATGCAGAAAATCCACTAGGAACATCAATATTTTAAATAAAGACAGGTTCAGTGTTACTGGTTTTTCCTTTTGCCTCAGGCTTCAATATGGTGCTACATGGCATTGGTCTGGTGTGAATAATATGAAATCTGCATGAGAGCTTTCTTGATACATAACCATTCTGAGGGCAGATCCTAATGTCTTGACTTAAACATAGTATCAGACTACAGGAATCACATGCCAGGGAAAAATCCTATTTTCTAAGGACTTCAGCCATTGTTGAAGATTTAGATGGTGGTTACTAAGAGATAACATACTCAATGACTTAACCGGTCACAGTGCAAATGTCTAACCTGCTTCCTTGTGAAGACACAACTTTAAAATGACCATTTGATCTGTTTTGCTATTGTGAAAACACAACAAAATGACTTTTCCATTATGTTTAATTCAACCAACTGTTTCAGTTTCCCGATTGTTTTAAAATTGGAAGTGTTTGAGTACAAACATGTCAACAGTGAATATCTCAAAAAAGGATATTTGAGTAGCATTTGAAAATTGTAATGATGTTTGAGCTAGCAGTGTTTTAGTGGACTCTAGTTAATTGATTATCAGGACAGCAAAGTCAGTATTTTTAAAAGGAGAGATACAAAGTACTCTTGCTAGAACTCGATTGGTTCTGAGTGCCAGAATTGGTGAGCATCTATTAAAATGATCAGTTTACAGAGTGTTGCATATCAGGAAGAAGAGTAGGAAAATTCAGTCATCTAAATGTTTTTCTCAGCTATTGGCTATCCTGTTTGGAAGGAGCCCCTGTGTCTGGGCTCTGAATATTTCCTGACGGTTTCAGAATACTACGAAATGCAACTGTCTATTCACCAAGCACAGTTTTAAACCAATTTATAAATAATGCACCCTCACAACTTTTTGTTTTGTAATTTCAAAAAGTTAAATGAACTTTGTCAACATTGGCATCTATTTGCTCAGCCTGAACAATGAGTGATGTGATTTATTTGGGGGAAATAAGTGAGCAGTTGATTGTTCAAAGCTAATAGTTTACTGTGAATGAGGTTATCTCATTGTGGATTCCGCAGAGCTAACTGACCCACGTAACATCATTGTAGGCTTAACTGAAACCTGGAATATTCTCACAGATGAACCTAAGGGGGGTGTTGCCATGGTAACAGCAACAGGCAGGCCCAGGCATGTTTATGTAGACTTTAAAGAAGAGATGAGGGAGTAAGGAGAAACTGCAGCAGCTTGGTAAAGGTTGGACTTCCACTCAGATTGAATTTGAAGGAAGAGAGAGTAAAGGAAAATTCTATTGCTACTTGATGCTGGACAGAAGGTCGTTATACTGAGCATCTCTGACAGCCAATAGTAGGGGTGATTTTCCTCCAAAACCAAAGACACATGAATTCTATGGGATGAATAGTACATTTGAGACCATTTTACACTTAATAGTGTAAAATTAAGAATGAAAACGAATATTCTTCCCTACAACAGATTTGGGAGAGACATTTTAGTATACAAGCAATTAATTTAAATTCCTTGGCTAGGTTTCATCATTTCCCCTTAGCTTTGGTAATATAAATAAAATAATGGGCAACAAATATACACACCACACACATTGCACACATGTGTGCACACCCCTCCCCATGGGTGTTAGGGGCACCCACACCCATGCATTCAAAAATCTGTGTATAACTTTCTTAAATTTTTTCTTTAAAAAATTTTAAATTTTTATTTATTTTGAATGAGAGAGAGAGAAAGAGAGAAAGAGAGCAAGCAGGGGAGGGGCAGAGAGAGAGGGAGAAAGAGAGAATCCCAGACAGGCTCCACACTGTCAGCACGGAGCTGGATGTGGGGCTTGATCTCATAAGCTGTGAGATCATGACCTGAGCTGAAATCAGGAGTCGGACGCTTAACCGACTGAGCCACCCAGGTGCCCCCCAAAAATCTGTGTATAACTTTTGACTCCCCTGAAACTTAATAGGGGAGTTGCCCACTATTGACCAGAAGCCTTACCGATAACATAAGCGATTGGCACATATTTTAACGTTATGTGTATTATATGTTGTATTCTTACAATAAAGTAAGCTAGAGAAAAACCAAATGGTATGAAGAAAGCCACACGGAAAATACGTTACAGTCCTATGCTGTATTTGGTCCAAAAGAAATCCATGTGTAAGTGGACCTGCACAGTGCAAACACAATGCTGTTCAAGGGTCAAGTGTACGTGCACTGTATACACATACACGTGCTGTGTGTACAAATGTATATTCGCACCTATGTATATACCATGTGTGTGTGCCCACATACTACCCGCAGCTACACGGTATTTCCATGGAAGCAGGCCGCACGCAGGAGGTGCTCCTACCTGACGAGGTTGTGAGTGACCCAAAAGCAGGGATCATGCCTTCTTTGACTGACTCTCCCAGAGCCCTGCACAGTGAGTGCTCAGTACTGTGCACTAGAGGGAAGATTCAAATGTAAACAGTGATTTCACGGCCTCTGTATACTTACATAGTTTGACTTTTGAAAGCATCAGAGAAGAGGGAAACGGCTTCCAGCTTGAAGTTGGAGGGCCCTGTTCAGATTGTATACAATTACCATTTGTTTTATTATGTTATTTTAAACTGGAGTAGATGCTAGGGTTCAACTGTCCTGTAGTTCGCAGACTAGTAGAAATTCTCTTCTGGTGTTTTCTGAGTGCAGAAGATAAACACTTCACCATAGGGCCGAACGCTTTCTAAAAATCCTGGAGAGACTGATTTCCATACACATTCTACACATGAGGTTGAAGCTCAGACATGTTTTCCAAGACACCCAGAGAGTGTTTTGTTTTGTTTTGTTTTTGTTTTTTTCTGGATCTGGCCTCATGGAGGTTTTCCCAAGACTATTTTGAAGGCTCTTTCAGTTCAACTGCACACCCCTAGGTGAGGCTAATCTGAAACTCTGGCATCCTTTTTGGTTCATTAATGCCATCTGGAAAGCATGGAGGTTAAGGGAACGGACTACCCTGATAAACTTTGTTTTAGTCTCGGCTCTGCCATGTGCAATTTGTGTGATCTTGAGGAAGTTAAGTCTCTAGACTTCAGTTTTCTCATGAGTTGTATAATAATACTAGCACCTTACAGAAGTGCTGGGAAATTTTAAGACTTTTTAAATTAATTAATTAATTAATTAATTAATATATATTTTATTTTGAGAGGGACGGAGACAGCACAGTGGGGAGGGGCAGAGAGAAAGAGAGAGAGAGAGAGAGAGAGAGAGAATGCCAAGCAGGCTCTACACTGCCAGCACAGAGCCTGATGTGGGGCTCGAACCCACAAAGCCATGAGATCATGACCTGAGCCAAAACCAAGAGTTGGATGCTTAACCAACTGAACCACCCCAGCGCCCCAGTGCTGGGAGATTTAAATGAGTATGTAAAACTTTTTTTCCTTCTCTTCCCTTCTCCTACCCTTCCTTTACCAAGAATTTGCCAAGCACCTACTCTATACCAGATACTGTTCTAGGTGCCAGGGATATAGTAGTGAACAAAACCAAATCTCTGGTCTCATGAAACTTACATTCTAGTGGGAAAGATAACACTAAGCAGACAAGTAGCATATGTACTGTGTCAGAAGATGGTACATTCTGTGAGACCCCAGTACATCGTTGGAGGACGTATAGATCAAAGGATCCTATTTCATATGGAGACCAATTCAAAGAGACCTAAAAGGAATGAAGGAGCAAGCTGTGTGTACTGGGTAGAGCGCACCAGGCAGAGCAAAGAGCATGTTCAACATTTTCAGGAAGTTCAAGGATGCCAGTGGTAGTAGCTAAAGCCAGCTGGGTTTGGTGGAGGGAAGGTAGGAGGCGAGGCCAGAGGATAATGAAATCTGATCAGGAAGGGCTTTGTAGTTGCCTGTAAAAACTTTAGCTTTTCCTCTGAGATAGAAAGTCACTGGGGGGTTTTGAAAAAGAAGAATGACACGTTCTGGCATGTTCTGAAACATGTCACAGAATCAAACTTCGGATACTCATTGAGAATGGACTGTTGCATGGCCGAGGTAGAAGCAGGGAGGCCAATTAGAAGGCGATTTCAATAGGCTAGCTGAGAAACCACTCCATAGATAGTAGATGATGCTGGTTAGCACAGTAATAATAGATGGCTATAATATATTGGCTACAGTTAATTGTCTTTTATTAAAGAAAAAAGGCACTTTAAAAATGGTATACAAAAGGGACGCCTGGGTGGCTCAGTCCAGTGAGCGTCTGACTTTGGCTCAGGTCATGATCTCGCAGTTCTTGAGTTCGAGCCCCACATCGGGTTCTGTGGTGACAGCTCGAGCCTGGAGCCTGCTTCAAGTTCTGTCTCTCCCTCTCTCTGCGCCTCCCCTGCTCATGCTCTGTTTCTCTCTGTCTCTCAAAAATAAATAAAGGTTAAATTTTTTTTTAAATAAGTAAATAAAATTGTATCCAAAAGATTAAGAGTTAATTTTTGTTAGAATGAGGAATGTATGACAGTACCAAAACAGCTCCCTCATCTTTGGGTATATTATGACTGTCTCTGCATGGTACCAAAATAGCTGCTGGAAAAGTTTAAATTTTAGTCATCAGATAAAAAGTAACAGAATAGGGGCGCCTGGGTGGCTCAGTCAGTTAAGCGTCGGGCTTCGGCTCAGCTCATGATCTCACGGCTTGTGAGTTCGAGCCCCGCGTCGGGCTGTGTGCTGACAGCTCGGAGCCTGGAGCCTGCTTTGGAATCTGTGTCTCCCTCTCTTTCTGCCCCTCCCCTCTCACACTCTGTCTGTCTCTCTCTCCAAAATAAATAAACGTTAAAAATATTTTAAAAAAATCTCTTCCCTTAAAAAAAATAATAACAGAATAGAATACATTTGTTCAGCCATTTGAATACACTTGTTCAACGATTTGTGGTTTTAATTGAAGTCAAACTGAATTTAATGTCAAACCAAGAGAAAGGAGTGAAGGAAGAGAGGAAGGTGGAGGAAGAGGAAGAGGAAGAAGAGGAAGAAGTTGTTTCATCTGTTTGATTTGTGGAAGAGGAAGAAGGAAGTTTCCCAAAGGCTTATTGAAAAGTTGTTTTTAAAAGTAATTGTTTTTTCCTATCCTATAGAACTATATACTCATTACAGAAAAATCGGGGAAATGGGAAATTAGGATGTTGAGAAGGAAAAAATATCACCTGTAGCCTACCACCCAAAGTCAACCTTGGCTTCCACGGCCTATTTGTTGCTGTTCTTTAAAAATTATTATTATTATTATTATTATTATTATTGTTGTTGTTGTTATTACTATTACTATAAGTGTTTTAAATGTAATGCTCATAGAGCATATAGATTTACATTTAATTTTTCACTTAATGCAAAATCAAATGTATCTTTCTACGTTCTCAAATTCTTTATAAACGTCACTTAAGGTAGTCATACGAAATATTCAATATATGTGTCATGATTTGCTTTCCTAATTCTCTCTGCATAGACATGGTAAAGGCCTATTTTGTTCGAATAGTGTCACAGTGGCTGTCTTTGTGCATCACGCTTATATTCCATATTTAAGAGTATTTTCTTCAGAGGGGTACTTAATATTGGAATGGTTGAAGCATTTTAAGACTTTTAAGTGGAATTGTTAACTATAGGAATAAAAAAAATCCATGAAGAAAAAGGAATGAAAACGACAGGACTGCTAGTCAAGATAGGTCTGCGTTAACTCGAAATTAAGGACTTTGCAGAGAAGGAATTTAGAGATTAATTAAGTTAAATGTCAAGAAAGGAGATAACGTATGAAACCCAAAGTGATTAAAAGTTGTCCCGCAGAGTTCCAAATCAGAATATCATAGATCACGTAATATCAAAACAGTTGATCATTTTTAAATGACGGTTTCACTGAGATCAAATGATTACAGTCTACATTCATCTTGAATAGAGTTTTTAAGTTGTCAATAAACGCGTGTGATGTTTATTAATGAAGTTGAAAAATGTTGGCATTTTGTAATTAATTAGTTCTGTTAGTCAATGTGGATTAAATAATGTATCTGGATGTTAAATGAGATTTTTTTCTGTTGTCTCAGATGTTGGCTGAAGCCCCAAAGCTGAGAACAATGTACAATGGTATCCATATATTCTAAAGAAAGGTGCTAGACACGTCCATGTAGGATTTGCTAAAAGAAAGAACAAGTCCAACCATCACCATCTGCCTCTAGCTTGTTTCAGAGAAGACAAGAAATTTCACTTTTTTTGAAGTTCATTTATTTTGAGAGAGTGTGTGTGTGTGAGCAGGGTAGAGGCAGAGAGCAAGGGAGAGAGAGAGAATCCCAAGCAGGCTCCACACTGTCAGCACGGAGCCTGATGCAGGCCTCGAACTCATGAACCTGAGCCGAAATCAAGAGTCGGTCGCTTAACTGACTGAGCTACCCAGGCGCCCCAAAGAAAAGAAATTTAAAACAGAATTGTTTCAAGGGCATTTGTAGAAGCTGATGAGGCTTTGACGTTTTTCCTCCTGTCCCCAAACCAGGTAAAATGGTTCCTGAGATTAGATGTGCCTGTAAGAAGTCAGCTCACTGTCCCCCTCATATGAACACTGGTGGGGCAGCGGAAACTCTGTGAGCTCCTCACAGTATGCTACCCAGCTGTCAGATGGTGACGGCATGACCAGCGTTCCCTGGATTTTGCAGTCTTGTGCGTAAATCCAGTCAGGTAACAATTTCGACATGTAGCGTCCCCTAATAGCAGTGGGGCAGCCAACTTGCCCAGCCTCTTGGTGTGGCACTAATGTGTGAGTTTTACTTTGGTCAGGTGATGTTTTAGAGGTAGTTAGATATGAGTCATCGTAAATAGAACCCAGCATCTGAAAATTAGATAGTTTTTACAAGTGACTAGAGACCTATGCGGTCTGTAAGAGGTGTTATGAAAAGGTGGAGAAGCAGGGGCGCCTGGGTGGGTCAGTCCGTTGAGTGTCCCGCTCTTGGTTGTCGCTCAGGTCATGATCTCACAGGTCATGAATTTGAGCCCCACATTGGGCTCCGCACTGGTGATGCAGAGCCTGCTTGGGATATTCTCTCTCTCTCTGCCCCTCCCCCATTTGCACCCTCGCTCTCTCTTTCTCTCTCAAAATGAAAAGAACAATAAGAAAAAAATATGGAGAAGCAGATTGATGAGAATTGGCATGGGAATATTCAAGGCCATTTAATAACTGGCTATTACCCTAATTTAACTTAGGAAATGAAGGTAAATTTGTTGACATCTATTAACCTGTGGGGACATTTGAAAACACTCTAGCCTCAAGAGAGCAACCTAGTTACAGTTGTCACATAAAATACAGGATGACCAATAGGTTGTGGTTTACCTGAAATTCAATATATCTGGGCCTCGTATACTTTTTGCCTGTAAAATCTAGGATGTGCTAAATCCTACTCCCAACACCGTGTGCGCACTGACAAGCACATACGTGAGACCTATGTCTCCTATGTACAGTGTGCATTTGCCGTTCCGTGTAGACATAAACATCACATTGTAGTTCATTCTACATACAGTTTTTACATTTGTAAATAATGTATCCTATGTCACAATAATGTAATATACTTGTAAACCTTTACAGCCATCCATACCATGGATCTGTTTTGTCCCTGTATTACAGAAGAAGAAACCATGGTTTAAGGCTTCTTAAAGGTTTAAGGTTTCTTTTACCTCTTCAGAGGTGACCAAGATCACACAGCCAAGAGGAGGGCAAAAAGAAGATTCACCCAAAGGCTCACCCGACTGCGAGGTTTGTGCTCTGACCCCCCTTGTGCTCTGCCCGCCTCTTTGTGGAATGGAAGCCAGAAGAGTAAACGGCTTCATTAGAACGTTGTGCATAGGGACGTTTTCAACAAGAAGGAAGGGACGGGAAGGTACTCCAAATGCTCAACAATAGAATCGCAAGTCTGATTTTAATTTGGGACAGACGTTTTATCTTTCTCATATTGATATAAAAATAGAGTCATGACTCCAAGTATCTGATTTGTGAAAACATCAATTGCGCAGACACATTTAAGCTGCTTTTCTAAACCACATCTCAAAACGAAGGCCCCAGGTGAAATCTTCCTTTCACAATGGAACGTTAGATCCCCATGTCCAACTGAAAAGAGTTTGTGTTTTGTACCTTAACCTTCATTGTTTATGTCTTTTTAAACATTAATTCATGAATTTGCTGTTTCTTCCACACACACACACATGCACTTGATTGTACTTGAATAAAAGGGGCCACACGTGAGAGCTGTAATTTTTCTGAAAACATCCTCATTCTTTTATTTTGCTGGTAAATACGTGGTATAATTTGTCCTTAATGGATATGAAATGAATATGGATTGTGAACAGGCAATTGAAATTGCCTTTATAATCATCAAATTATTCAGTCCCCAAAGATGTTATTTGTGTTCCCCTCAAATAATTGAGTGAAATGAATGAAAACTCCCCTTCTCTTGCATTTCTAATTCACCAATCAAAGAATACATTAATGTCTATCTGGTAGTAGAAATGGAAAAAGTTATTTCAAGAGATGTTGACATAAGTATATACTATTGGGGATTCTTTTCTCCTTATTCTTTTGATATTTCTATTCATTCAAAATAACTTTAGTCCTATAGTGTTTTTTTTAAGTTCAAAATAATGACATGAATATTGTTGTGCTCTTTCTCACTCCATGCACTATTTTGAAAATTCTGCAGTTCTGCTATTGTATATTATTAAAGTATATGTCAAATTTTTAAAACCCGCCATTAGCCAAAGTATTTCTAGAATTACCTCCATTATGCTGATAGTTCTTCTTGCTCTTTCGACCAGACTCCATCTAAAAAGTAGTTTCAGTTGGGTTTTTGCCGATCACAGGGCAAGATGGTAGGTTTTTTCTTTTTTTTTCCCCCCTTAGAATAGAATTAACATACAGTGTTGTATTAGTTTTCGGTGATGAATATAATGATTAAACAATTCTATACATTTCTAAGTGCTTATCAAGGTAAGCATACTCTTGATCCCCTTTATCTATTTCGTCTGTCCCCCTACCCACTTCCCTCTGGCAACCACTAGTTTGTTCTCTGTGTTTAAGAGTCTGTTTTTTGTCTATCTCTTTTTTGCTTCATTTTATTTTTTATTTTTTTTGTTCATTTGTTCCGTTTCTTAAATTCCACATATGAGTGAAATCATATGGTGTTTGTCTTTCTCTGACTGATTTATTTCACTTAACATTATACCCTCTAACTCCATCCATGTTGTTGCAAATTGTGCGATTCCATTCTTTTTGCTGGCGGAGAGTAATATCCTGTTTGTGTGTGTGTGTGTGCGTGTGCATGTGTGTATAGATTTACACATAGACACCACATCTTCTTTCTCCATCTATCAATGGACACTTGGGCTGCCTCCATATTTTGGCTATTATACATAATTCTGCAATAAACATATGGTGCATATATATTTTGGAATTAGTGCTTTTATTTTCTTTGGGTAAATACCCAGTCATATGGTAGTTCTGTTTTTGATTTTTTGAGGAATCTCCATCCTGTTCTCCATGGTACCTGTATTCCCACTAGCAGCGCGTGAGGGTTCCTTTTTCTCCTCATCCTCGCCGACACTTATTATTTCTTGTGTTTTTGATTTTAGCTATGCTGACGGGTAAAAGTGATATCTCGTTGCGGTTTTGATTTGCACTTCCCTGATGATGAGTGATGTTGAACATCTTTTCATGTGTCTGTTGGCCATCTGGATGTCTTTTTGGGGAAAAAATGTCTGTTCTGGTCCTCTGCTCATTTTTAATTAGATTATTTGTCTATTTGATGGTGAGTTACATATGTCCTTTATGAAATTTGGATATTACCCCCTTATCAGAGACATCACTTGCACATATCTTCTCCCATGAAGTAGGTTGCCTTTATGTTTTGTTGGTTTCCTTCACTGTGCAAAATCTTTTTATATTGGTGTAGTCCCAATAGTTTAATTCTGCTTTTGTTTCCCTTGCCAGAGGAGACATATCTAGAAAAATGTTTCCATGGTTGCTGTCAAAGAAATTACTGCCTATGTTTTCTTCTAGGAATGGTTTCAGGTCTCGTATTTAGATCTTTCATCCATTGTGAGTTTATTGTTGTGTATGGTGTAAGAAAATGGTCCAGTTTCATTCTTTTGCCTGTAGTTGTCCAGTTTTCCCAGCACCATTTGTCCAAGAGACTTTTTTTTTTTTTTACCATTTCATAGTCTTTCCTCCTTTGTCATAAATTAATTAACTATAAAACTGTGGGTTTCTTTCTGGACTCTCTATCCTGTTCCATTGGTCTGTGTGTCTGTTTTTGTGCCAATACCATACTGTTTTGATTACTATAAGCTTCGTAGTATATCTTGAAATGTGGGAGTGTGATACCTCCAGCTTTGTGCAAGATGGTAGTTTTAATGACATGTCTGGATGTATAGTCTATTTCAAGCAACAAAAAAAAATTGAAGAAGAAGGAGCAACTATGTATCATTGATAAAGTAAGCAGTTGGTACTGTGAAAATTCTATTTGGACATCCCTTTCTAGTGACAGTATTTGTCCCCTGCCCTCCCTTCCATGGACTTAGATTTATTTCAAGTTGACTCCACCAATCTTACCCATCTTTGAATCATCATAATTGTCAAAATGCACTCACTTAGGTTTCAGTAGTTCTTTTTTTTAACCTATCAATGCAATTTTTGTTTTGTATTAAAGTTTAGCTGATACACAATGTTACATTGGTTTAAGGTGTACAACATAGTGATTTGACACTAATGCAATTAAAACAATTTTAATTCCGGTGTGGTTCTTTTTTTTTTTTAAGTTTATTTATTTATTTTGAGTGAGAAAGCGTGCATGCGTGCCAGCTGGGGAGAGGCAGAGAGAGAGGGAGAGAGAGAATCCCCAGCAGGCTCCATGCTCTCAGTGTGGAGCCCTATGCAGGGCTTGGACCCATGGACCGTGAGATAATGACCTGAGCTGAAATCAAGAGTTGGACGCTTAACCTGTTGAGCCACCCAGGCACCCCTCCAGTGTAATTCTTTATGTATCTGAAGAACGACTGGAAAAGGAAGGGATGCTGTGGTTTAATGATTGTTGGCTAAGTGCCAGGTGTTGTAATATGTATAATGTATGTGGTGTCTCATCTAATCCTTACATCAACCTTCTAAAGTAGGTATCAGCAGATGAAAAAAAAAACATGCTTAAAGGAGACTAACCACTTGCTCAAGGTTATACAACTGGTAAGAAGTATAATCAGGAGTTGAGGTTTGGTCTTTCTGGGTAAATCTGTGTGTTTTATCTACTACATAAAGCTGACTCTGAGTCCTTCAAACTGTCTATAAAGCTTGAATCGACTGAGGACTGACCTTTTGTTCAAGGACACACTGTATAGCCTGTCAGAACATGCCAAACTATTCTAGAAGTCCAATAAAAATTAGGTTCACCTAGTTTATATGAAAAATACCCAGTTGACTGAATTTTTCTCTGGAACGTATGTATACACTGTGCAGATGCAGCCCGTGTGTGTACGGATCCAGAGAACACTGTGCAGAATGACAAAGGTGATTCATGAATTCTCCTGAGTCTCTATATCTAAAAGAGTCACAGAAGATACTGCCTTGATTCTGTGTATATTGTCTCTCACTGATGCCTGTGAATATTCAGTAAGTGTTGGGGATTGTGATAACTGTAATCCATTGCCGGAGAGATTACTTGCCTAATGTCTTCATTTTGCTTGCATGTGTGTATTTTTTATACTGAGTAGAGTTGCGTAGTAAGTGGTATCTAAGTCTATCCCTTTAAGAAGGCGTGCAGACTTGTTTTGCAAAGGGCCAAACAGTAAATACAGAGAATACATCAGTGAATGGGCATGGTTCTGCTCTGGTACAGCTTTACTTATAAATACATGTGGGGATCTGGATCTGGCCACAGAATCGTAGTTTGCCAACTTTTGCTTTATAACCATGATCTGACAGGGTGTATCTTCTCATACAATACACACGTGCACACACCCACACACACATAAACACACACCGCACCATTTTCAACGGAAGTGAAGTGTTACTGGCTTTTAATGGCTATAATGACCCGAATCTTACATGAGATTGCTCATAACATGCAGTTGCAGATTATTTAATTCTTTCCTAAAGTTAGCGCTATTCTTCTGAACAAACTCCTGGATAATTAAAATGAAAGTTGGTTGCAGTGTATTTGAGAAAAGGATTGTAGGCAGTAGATTACAGTTCTCTCAAGTTTTAATTGAAAACCGAGTTACATTAGCTCTACACTGGTATGGTTCTTTAAAGGAGTTCATTATGAGCGTTTGTAAAAGTGACGCATAGTCTAAGGGCACTTTTCTGTTTATACTATTGCCATAATTAAGAGTCCGTCCATATTTTGAAAGGCTAGTTTAAAGCGTTTCCAATTTAGCCTTATATATTCTCTTCATTTTAAAACCTAGTAAATAAAAATGACCCCGGGTTGGGTTGGGGATGGAGAGAGGGACTTGAGAATGTTTGTTTTCTAAACTAATTAGTCTCCCGGGCTATTAGATATGGGTGCTTCTGTTGTTTTATCGTTAAGAATTCTAAACATTAAGACCTGATTAAGTTTAGCGAAAGTCCACATATTAAGTGATTTTTTTAAACTTACGCATTTCAAGTGTTCGTTCTAAATATGCAGCTTTAGGTTTTAAAATGCTTCCAAGGGAATTCTAAGGAGTACTCTGGCAATGCATCTGGCTTTGAAATAATAGCCTGAAAACAATGCACAAAACCAGATCTAGAATAGAGAACTCTAAGAGGCAGAATTAGCATCACGCCTAACGGAAAATGTAAGAAGCTTTTGGATAAAATGGGTGAATCAGTTAGGAATGTACATAGGTAACACCTTTCTCGGATCAAATATCTGCCAGTTTGAAGATATAAAGTGTAATGAAATGATTGACCTATTGGGGAAAAAATAGAGCTTTTTCTCCAGACGCATTTACAAAGTTCTCTAACTCCAACGTAATCAAAACATACATGTAACATAAGCTTTGCTTAACACACCAGCTCAAAATATTTGAAAACACATCCTCCGTAGCATGGTGCTGAAGGCGCTCACAATCCAACTCCAGCCTTCCTTTCCTGCCTTAGCTTTGGCTCAGTCCTACCCTGTACTGTTTACTCCAGCCGAGTGGGATTAATTTCCTTTTTATGAGGATGCCTTGTGTTTCCTGGCCCCCTTCCTCTTCCTCCACTTGGAAGGGAAATTTTAGAAGAAAAGGACGAAGCTGCTCTTAAGTGTTCGTGGAACTGATGAATTTTACCTCTAGGATCAAACGTCCCTAATATATATTTTACAGATACAGCCTCAGAACCCAATCGTTGCTTGCCAGACCTCAGAAGTGTGACCTGTTTCAGTCACCACTGTATAGTTCTTTGTTTTATCCGCTAGTCTATAAGACATTTTCTACTTTATGCAGTGCTATCAACGCTGCTATCTTGGCATGTAAATGATCTTCGGATTTAAGGGGTTTATTTGTTAGATCATGGGAGAGTCTCATTTCTGAGACTCTACAGTGGATGCTTTTGAGGGCACGGATGCATATTTGCATTAGGAACAAGCATAATCCCTTATTTCTAGCCTTCCTGACTTGTTCCCTATTTTGTTCCCCTTGTCGGCGTGATGAAGACCATTTCTTCTGACGCCAGTTGAGAATTAAACAGGACGAAAGAGCCAGAGTTGGCCGTGCACCCTACCCCCCAAGGAAACCTCAAGATTTTCTTGGCCTCTGCCTTTACCAGTAGCAGGCCAGTGAAGGGAAGAGGAGTTGTAAATGAGGTTCGGGAAGGGCAGGAAGTGTGCTTGGCAGTAGGACATCTAGTGGGAGAAGAAAAGGGATTATAAACAACAATTAACAACACTAGATACTTCCTGAACAGTTACTGTTTGCCAAGCCGAGTGCTCAGTGCTTTGCCCGCATTGTCTCGGTTAATCCTTCATAACAGCCCGAAGAGGTAGGGAAATTGAGGCTCAGGGAGAATATACTCATTGAGTTCTTACTATGTGCCAAACACCGTTCAAAGTGATTTTTGTCTGTTATTTAATCTTAATAACAACTCTACGCGGTAAGTGCTATTATCTTCATTTGACAGAGGAGAAAATTACGGAAATCTACACCTCCCGGTTCGCGAGGTTGCACTCGTAGTCCCTGCAGTGTCTGGTAGCTTAGCTTCAGTTGTTTTTTTTCTTTTATCGGAATCCTGTATTTTGTCCATATTGCTTGGCACTGTTTGATGAGCTGTTTGTGTCTTTACGCGTGGAATTTGTTGCTGGGCCCTCCCGATACTTACTTCTTACCACATCCCCCATCCTGGGACAGCCTGGCAGGAGCAGGGCGGGGGACCCGGAGCAAGGAGCCCTTGACTGGTGGTGTATACCAAGTGTACCATAGGCCTTTGAGAAAAGGGTTCTTGCTTTCCCAGGCTTTGCTTTTCCAGGCTGCCTCCCTCAGTCTGATGGTGGATCCAGAAAGAGGACCAGAAGACTCACACATTACTTCCCTATTTGGGAGGGGTGAAACTTGAACTTTTTCTGACTTGGCCTGACACCTTTGTCTTAATCTTAGAAGCTGCCTGCCATGTACCTGTTTTCTGTGCATCTGATAAATGTTAACCTTTGAATTGAGTGATCTTTCCTGAACCAAAAAGAATCAGGAAAACCATGAATTAATTTCTTTTCTTAAACAAAGATTGTGGAATCCGATCCAGAGTTAGACCAATTAGTATATGTGCCTTCTGCTATGAAGAAGCTGATTTCTCAGGCAAAGTTGTTTTCAAGTAATGTAGTTGGGGACATTTCCATCAGTTTCACTCTGATAGACCATCTGCTGGCTGTCAGCCACGGGCTTTTGCCTTCAGTAAGTACTGTCATTTTATAAACTAGGCACTATTTTTACTTGTAGTTATTATATGAATGACATTGAACACTTGAATGGAACTTCCTTGCTATTGTACTAAGATTCAAAGTTTCCTGATGATGAAGTCAGATAATTTAGTCGCTCAGATATAGAATATGTTGAGAGTATTTTCCTTAGGTGTGTTTCTTTTTCTTTTTTCTTTCTTTTCCCCTACTGCTTGATAGATTTTTGTTTTTCAAAGAATTCAAAGCATGCAGTTCCCAAATAATCTAAGTTATCTTACTATTAATCACAAATTCTATATTTTTTAAAGATCTGTGACTTTCTAAAACTTTGTTGAGGAGTAACCGACAAATATAATTGTATATATTTAAAGTATACAGTGGGATGAGTTGATGTACTTATATATTGTGGGATGATTACCAAGATCAAGATAACTACCAAATCCATCACCTCATATAGTTAACTGTTTTTTTTTTGTGTGGTGAGAATGCTTAAGACCTAATCTCAGCAACTTTCAAGTATATAATATTGTATTATTAACCGTAGTCACCGTGCTGTGCATTACGTCCTCAGAACATACTCTTCCCATTACTGAGAGTTTGTACTCTTTGACCTACCTCACCCCATTTTCCCCTCCTCCCAACCCCCGGCAACCACTATTCTTCTATTTCTTTGACATTGACTCTCTCTTTTATTTTTTTTTTAAGATTCCACATATAAGTGATACCATACAGTATTTGTCTCTCTCTGGCTTATTTCACTTAGCATCATGCCCTCAGGTTTCATCCATGTTGTCACAAATGGCAGGATTTCCTTCTTCTTACGTCTGAATAATATATGATCAGGTAGAGGGAGGGATAGAGAAAGAGAGAGAGAAGGAGAGATCCTACATTTTCTTTATCCATTCTTCTGGCAAAGAACCCTTAGGGCTGTTTTCATATCTTGGCTATTGAGAATAATGCTGCAGTGAACACGGGGGTGCAGAGATGTCTTTGAGACCCTGATTTTAATTCCTTTGGATAGATACCTAGGAATAGGACTGTTGGATTATATGGCAAAATGAGTATCAAACTATCTCCTCCACAAAGGTTTCTGTTTTTCAACTCATATAGCATTCATTTGTGGGTTTTGTCAGCACTGATGGCATTCGGGCTACAGTCTCTGAAAAAGAGTCATTTGTACTTTGCAAACTTGGGAGCCTCATTTATGGACTATCTTTTAAATTATCCTAGTCACATGCTGTTTCTGTGTAAGCACAGATTAGAAACCAGGAGAAAGAAAATTGACTTTCTTTGGTGAATATCATAATCATCTAAGACCTGCTTTTCTACTTCAAGGATAATGTGTCTGGCAGGTTTCTCGATGGCAAGCAACAAAAGCTGACTCTCAATTAAAAAAAGGGGGGGGGGGAGAGAGAGAGAGACGGAGAGAAAGTCATTGGGAGGATCTCAGGGGTTCATAGAGTTAATTTTTAAAAATGTAGGAGGACCAAACTTGGGAAATGGTAGGCAAGAAGGCATTTATGGAAGAACCGGTGAGCAGAAAGCACATCTACTGTCGTCCCCTCACATTATGTCAAACTCTCCTACTCTTGGTCATTATTGATGCTCCCAGTGGGACATCACAGCATTCATCGGGAAGGGATCTGAACTGAACTTTCACCTTTGTGTCACTCCAGATTCAGAGGGTTTTTTCTTTGTTTTAATGTTTTTTCTAAAGTCTATTTTATTTTTGAGAGACAGGTGTAGAGAGAGGCAGAGACAATCCCAAGCAGGCTCTTCTCTGTCAGCGCAGAGCCTGACGCGGGGCTCGAACCCATGAACATCGAGAACATGACCTGAGCCGAAGTCAGGAGTTGATCGCTCAACTGACTGAGCTACCCAGGAGCCCCGCCAGATTCAGAGTCTTAGCTGGAAATGTCCAACTAGCCCTCCCTTACTATGTACACAAAACCATTGCCAGAAACTGAAAATAGCAACAGTGCCCCACTTTGGTTCCCAACTTACAGGGCACGAAAAACACAGAATCACCTAGGGACTACATCCATTGGGGGATTTACCCCGGAAAGGAAGGGGGCTAGATAGAGAAAAAGAGATCTAATATTCACTACACACAGGCTGATGGTACTAATCAATCCCATGTAGTCTTATATATAATGATGATTCTTCTCTCACAAAAACAAGTCATATTTTGATTCTACTGTGGAGTTTTTTTGAGCTCCAAAAAGAGCTCTCTTAATTTGTGATCTTTTTCTGTTTCTATGAATGCCTTAACAAAAAGTGGGATACATTTAAAAGGGCTCAGTAGTGGGTAAACTTGAAAAAGCTGTGATTAGCAGTCAGACAGAACTAAACTCTTCCATCTTTGCCAGCTGTGTGATCTTGAATAAGTTCCTTAATGTCTCTGGGCCTCAAGTTCCCTTTTTGTAAAATGAAAATAATGCCTTTTGTACTATATTTATTATGAGGATCACATGCTATAACAAAGGTATGCTAAGTACATAGTACGTGTCATATAGCTTAATAAGTGACACTGTTGTCCCCATACGATAAATGCATGTCACTAACTTTGCACACACAGGTTCACAAATTAACATCATTTCATTTTTTAGCTTAGTTTTTAAAATCTGACTATTCAATCTGATCCTGTAATTTATTGAATTTTTCACTTTGTCTAACTTTTAATATAATGTTTTATTGTCTTAAGTGAATTTTTTATGGACTTAAGTAAAGTTGAGGAATAGTGTCCTCATGTTGAATTACTGCCGATTTACCTTAATCTGTCTTTCTCAACAAACTCCCAAAATAAAGATGCAAGGGGTAGTTTTTGGTTTTGGTTTTCTGGGAGAAAATGACTTTAGATGCAATTCTTAGCATCCACAGGACTTAAGAACTCTTATGCTCAGTACAGATTTTCTTTATTGCTTTTTTTTTTCTTTCCTGTGTTTTTATTCTCAGATTTGTACTTTTAATCTTTGCTTTTATTCTCAGAATTGCTATTCTCAGATTTGTACTTTTAATTCTCAGACACGTACTTTTAATCTTTGCTTTGTTGAAAATCACTTCATGGGCCTTAATCGTCTATGCCAAATAATAATTGACTGGGAATTTTGGAAACTATTCCATGTTGAAACCATTTAAATCATCACTGTCTTCTTTGATTGGTAAGTTCCTTTAATATATCAGTGACTCAAGAGTTCAGATTTTTCTAAAGGCTGAAGCGTTCTTGTTTGATATGTTCCCTATGCCCCTGCCTGAGTTCCTACCCTGCCTCCCAATCTCAGGCAGCTAATTAGCAGTTTAGTAGGTACTGGCTGATGACAAACAAGTCTTCTGTGTTCTTTTGGTACCTTTCCCCTGCTCAGAGACTCGTTCTTAATCTTTCTCTGAGTTGTTACCAATATTTGGGAAGCCTGTTTGCTGCAGCTTTGCTGAACCCAGTTGGGGAATTTGAACATAAATAATGTGGCAACATGCACATTACTTATTATTGTGATATGCTCTGCTCGGGGCAATCCGAAATAAAGAATATTACCACTCAGATCACATTTATGTCAGCCAAATGTTTTCACCATAACTGATATCAGAGTGTATTATGTTGAAGACGAAAATAGCAGTTTGCTACAGAAGACTGGGGATTAACTTCCTTCTCTACACAGTCACCTACCTACCTCTGGAATCCAGGCATTAGAGATCCCTAGGAGATACATTGCAAGGCTCAATCTCAATTGGTAAATCGTCAATGTCTAGTGAATTTCAGTGTACCATTTTATCACAGATCTGAAAAGGAAATGATGGATGATGTGCTGGCACATGTGTAGCACCTGGCTTGGGGGTTGGGTGGGTGAGTCCTGATCTGTAGCATTTGCTGATTGTCATGGTATAAATATTCCTGACATCACCGATTTCAGGCTACCGAGATGACTCTGAATGTTGGTTTGGGTACAATAAGAACAGCCAAGTCTCATGAAACAGTAAGTGCTGCCTTTAGCACACCACTGCATATATATTTAAATCACTCCATTTTTCAGGAAACAAAACCATCACACAATATATGATCAGCAAAGATAACTTCTACAGTCAATGTAAAGTATTTCAATTTAACTACAGCTCTTAGATTTAAAGGCAATAGTAACCTATTGTGCGATCGCATTCACAGTCCAAAATCTTCCAAATGAGTGAAACAGAAAGGAATACTTTTTAAAGCGCAGTCTGTGGAAAAGCTACTTTGCCGACTAATTAACATACTGTTATTACTGTTGCAAGCCAGATGTTGCTTTTTCAGAACGGGAAAAGGTCAGTGGCAAAGTAAAGCCACTTTTGACCGGGTCCTTCTTCACCTGAGACGATGCAAAACCGGAGTCTGCCAAGCAGGGTTTTATAAAAAGTGACTTCTCATGTCACGTAAAACAAAAACGCTTGCCTTGGACTTTCGATCTGCTTGACGCATTTTGTTAATGAAGAGAACACACGTTTTGAAGCTTGCGTACGGCCTTTTCATATTTGGTGCGCTGAAAAGCCTCTGGGCTCCCGAGGGAGACACTCGCCCAAACGGTAGGTGCTGTGGTGCTGACCAGTTGCGTGGAGGCAGCAAACGATGTTTTGCAAGAGCAGCCCTCTCTTTGAGCTGTGTCCTAGCAATTTCTTGAAAGCTCCATTGCCCGAGACTTCTCAAGCAGCAGGAAGAAAGGGGTTCTTGGAGCTTCCGGTGATTGTGTGGGGAAGCTCCGTGAAGGCATGCCTGCTGAAATCACACATACGGTGATAGGCCAGGCACCGAAAAAAAAAAAAAAGTTTTTCTTACAGTCTAGTATTCCTTCCACATTCTTCACTATTCCCTTTGTCCAGACCCTCGCCAGCACATAATCCACATTGTTGCATGTCTCCCTTCTACTCATTCCATATCAGATCTCCTCTTCCATCTTTAGGTTGCTTAATTTGTGACCGACTTTTACCAGTCAGTTGGTTCCGAGTTTAGAATCATCAGAGAGCATTGTCATAAACACAGCATGTCCTCACTTCTGACTCCTGAAATGGGCTCAAAGCAGGTGCTCCTTTGCAGCATGTAATAATAACACCACCAGCATCACAACAATAGTATTCTCATCTGAGTGCTCGCTGGTGTTATTTTTTGAAGTGCCCTCTAGTGTTCTGTGGTTTCCTCAAATCCTCACCACAGCTCTGCACATAGGTATTATTATCTTGATTTTACACACAGAAAACTGAGACTTAACGGGGTTCAACAGACATCTTCAACTCCTTCGGCCACTAAAACCTAAACTACGGTACACAGCTTACAGCAATGAAATAGCTTCAGAAAGGAAAAATGGTTGCAGAAGACCACTGATTTCCTACAATTCTCTTGGATCATGTCTAATTTTTTAAAAGTACGAGTAATGCCAAGTTTTTAAGGCAAACAGCAGTTAAGCAGCTACCTCCAAATGAATTGGTGGAGAGAAAATTGAACTCTCCTTAAACTAATGAACATAAGAGTGTGCAAGAGGTCGGGGCGCCTGGGTGGCTCAGTCAGTTGAGCGACCGACTTCGGCTCAGGTCATGATCTCATGGTTTGTGAGTTCAAGCCCCGCGTCGGGCTCTGTGCTGACAGCTCAGAGCCTGGAGCCTGCTTCCGATTCTGTGTCTCCCTCTCTCTCTCTGCCCCTCCCCCACTCGTGCTCTGTCTCTCTCTGTCTCAGAAATAAGCAAACATTAAAAAAATTTAATAAAAAAAAGAGTGTGCAAGAGGTCAAGATGAATGTCTTCTCTGGAAGAATGTCTGTTTTCTGGGGCGTATTTGCTGCCGTGACTAGTTTATTCTGAGCTGTCCTGGAATGCCATATGACATAGCTACAGAGTTCATTTTAATTTCTTGAGGCCTCTCGCTGGGGAAATCTCTGATGCCGTCAAGGACTGTAGCACTGAAAGGATTCTTAGTCGGTTTGTTGTGTGATATAAATGTAATGATGGTAAATACATTGATGTAATAACACCTACCATCTCTCTGGCTCTTCACCTTGAGCAAGATGCACACGTCTTTCTAACTGCTCATTGCATACTTATTGCAGAGAATAATAGAAAAAAGAAACAGGAGGAGCGAAGACCAACTTTTTAAAGTTCCCTCCAAGGCTACATAGGAAAATATAATATGGTTTGCTAGGGAGCAGTGGGCCAAGAGGGAGAGTTTTTACAGTATATATTTTTCTACCCATTGAGTTTATAATCACTTCATGGATGTCCTATTCATACTCTGCCACTTAATAACCTAAAATTAAACTTTACGAAATCTAAGTCTTCCTGGCTGAAAGATGGGACTGTTTGAACTGAAAAACTTAAACCCATGCTGGGCACCGTCTTTTGGTTTGTGACCAAATTCTTTTGTGGAGCAAATAAAGAGGTACCTGGGACTAAGGATATAATGGCAGAAGCCTGGGCTGCGTACCTTCCTAACACCCATCATAAGTTGAGTACAATTTTCGAATTAAACATTGCAGCTCGAAAACATGCACGTGGTAGATGCCACCAAATGTTTCTGGGTGTTGGAGCCAGTAAATAAGCCCCTAAGTCTGTGTTTTTCCATCCTCCTCCTGTCACTCCACACGTCTCGTTTTTCCTACAAAGACAGAAAACAAAAAGACTCCCCGAATGTTCACTGCTAGACGTGCAATGATGATAAGGCCTTGGTTACATCCAGTCTTAATCCCTCCTTCATCTGATCCTCAAAAGAGAGTAGAGAAGAAACTAATTCTTTGAGAGAGCTGAACCAGAACCAGGTACCGTAAGGGGCATTTGCCATACATTATCTCATTTAATCTTCATAATGAGAAGACTAAGAAAGAAGTATAATCTTTTTCCAGGTAATAAACTTAGGCGCATAAATGTTCGGTTTAACCTGACCTAGATCACACAGCTAGTAGGTAGAACAGCTGAGGTTTGAGTTGAGTTTTATCTGGTTTCCCAGTTAGATACAATGATGGCGAGGACCATAATAATTACTATGTATCTAGTGTTTTCTGTGTGACATATCAGTTCTAATCTCCCAAATCCTGCACGGCACGATTATCCACATTTCACAGATGATCCAAAAGTGAGGCTTAGAGAGATCACATAAGCTGTCCAAGGTCACACGGCTAATATACGGATAGTGGATATATGTGAATCCAGGTTTAGCTGTCTCCAAAACCTACCCTTTCTCACATAATATTCTACCTCTAAATACAGCTATATAGGAGTTGGTATTAGCAAAAATCCTATCCAAACTCTGACCTCACACATACCTCCCATGCAACACATACATATCCACACACACGTATGGATGGAAGAATGTGGCCATTAGAAAAAAAAAAGTTTGTAACCTGATATCATGAAATAAAAACCAATATCATCATTATTCTAGTTGTTGGGCAATTAAGTATAGAAGAATCTGTTACATTTTAATTTTATTTTTTTAACTTTTTTTTTTTAATGTTTGTTCATTTTTGAGAGACAAAGAGAGACAGCACAAGCAGGAGAGGGGCAGAAAGAGAGGGGGACACAGAATCCGAAGCAGGCTCCGGGCTCTGAGCTGTCACCACAGAGCCCGACGTGGGGCTCGAACTCACGAACCGTGAAATCATGACCTGAGCCAAAGTTGGACATTTAACCAACTGAACCACCCAGGTGCCCCTGTTAAATCTTCATTTTAGTATCTTTCCATTTGAAAGTTATCTTTATGTCCCTAAGAAAGAAAAATGATACAAAATGTTAATTCTGTTTTGCATCTTTTAGATACACAGAATCTTATGGTTTGAGAGAGATCATGTAAAAAGATTGATAAAACAAGTTCTATAAGGTAATATTATGGGTAAAAAAAGGGAAATTAAAATACTATATTTGTACAATATTTTCCATTGAGAATAAAGTGAGTGATATATGTGTGTGTGTGTGTATGTGTGTGTATATATATATATATATATATATATATATATATATATATATATTTTAACTAGCTCAGAAATAGCAAAAGCCGTTGCCAGCAAAATGCACTTTCTTTTCTTAAAAAAAATTTTTTTTAGTACAGTTGACATACAACGTTACGTTAGTTTCAGGTGTAGAACATAGTGACTCAGCATCTCTATACATCGTGCTGTGCTCACCACAAGTGTAGCTGTGTGTCACCACACAACACCGTTACGGTGTCATTGACTCTATTCCCTTATGCTGTGCTTTTTATTCCCGTGACATTCATTCCATAGCTGAAAGCCTAGATCTCTCGCTCTCCTTCACCTATGTTGCCCATCCCCCCCACCCTCCATCCCTGTGGCAACCTTCAGTTTGTTTTCTATATTTATAGGTCTGAGTCTGCTTTTTGTTTGTGTATTCATTTGTTTTCTAGATTCCACATATGAGTGAAATCATATGGTATTTTTCTCAGTCTGACATATTTCACTTAGCATGAATCTCTTAATTCAGATTCTTGATTAGATCAAATGTGATGGAAGGAAAAAAGGCCTTTGCATTAGTCATTTCCTAAACATTAATGTCTCACAAGAACTGTTTTAAAATATAAGCAATTATGCCAGTACAGACAATGATCAAATTTCTTGGTATTTTTCATTAATAGATCAGAGGTGTTACCTGGAATGACAAAAGCAAAAACAAAACAAAACAAAACCTAATCTTTGAAATATGCCAAGATAAATGAAAATATAGTAACACTTCACCAAACTAGAAATCTCACTTATGGAGAATTGTGGTCAGGAACCCATCACTAAGCAAAAGGACTTAGAAGGGGCCAAAAGAGAGGTTGTGATATCCAATAGAGGTAATGAATTTCACTGATAGTACAATTTCTCTTGTCTGTATTAAGTACCTCTTTATCTTATTTCAACGACAATAGTGATAAATGTGGGTTATCTACCATTTCTAAATGCACCCTACATTAGAGGCACAAAATTAGAAATGAGAAAAGTTTCTAGAGGTTGGGATGTTAACTGAAGTAGGTAGTGATAGTTGTTAGTGAATAGAATGTGGGAAAAGTATTAAGACATACCTCAACTCTATATAGGGCAGATGACCCTCTATATGTATCAGTAGCCTACAGGGGCTCAAATTATATTGCGTTCAAGTGTAATAACTGGTACATAGTCAGCACCCTAAGGCGGTGGGAAATGGTTAACTTCCATTCCGATTTCTTATTTTACAAAGACAGGGAAGAGTACACTGTGTTTCATAGTATTTATATAGTAAATGATCAAAACCAAGTATTTGAGCTTAAAGTAAGAGGCCTTCAGCTATCTGGAGAATGACATGGTTTAGAATAACTGAGACTCCAGGACTGAAATATTGGCACTCAGCGATGAACCCATACTTAATAGCAATCTAGTTCCTTGTGATATCAGCAGAGTGGATTTTCTGTGATCATTAAAGAATTAGTGAACCACAAAGAAGTTGGATTAGGTGGTACGTGTGAAATTGTACTTGCTAGCAAAAGATGACACTTTGCAATAGTCACTGTCCAGCTCTGACATTGCCTTGAAGCCAGAGGAGTGGTGTGGCAGCGACTGGAAGGGTTCGGACCTGGGAAAACAAATGGGAGACCACTGAAGAACGTGTTGATTCAGGTCCTACAAATGGCCACTCCACCTGTTCCGTATCAATCAGGAGGTGAGCTCCCTCTGCCTTTCAGGCTCTCTGGAGAGGCCTCAGCTCTTCTCACAGTTGCCCTTGAACCTGTTTTCCTGCTTGAGGGATAAATCCACCCAACACTGCTGGCCGGTCGGCCTCACTGGCTGGCTCTGAGCCTGGGTAGTGCCTCTGTTTCCCCATTCAGACACTATACCCTCCTAGTCTGCCCTCCGTCAGTTTGGGATTTGTCATGCTGTGAGGACTTGAGACACCACTGTCCTTTTTGTCTGTCTCAAAGGGGATATGTTTTGTTCCGTATAGTCAAATGATGCTTTGAAAGTTCAGGAGAGGAAAAAGGGCAAAGCCCCCGAGTGGAGTGGTGTGGCTGTGACTACGAATCAAGTTATAAATTGCTAGTGAACTTTAATGGAAGCAGACAGATTGGTTTAAATAAAAGCAACAATAAAAATGCACATGTTGTTGGGGCGGGGAGAGCAATGGGAAGCCATGAATCAGATGTTCTTTTCTGAGAAGAGTATTAGGAAACAGTAGTATTGCGAAGGACAGAGTGAGGAACAGAAAAGGTAAGGAAATTGTGGCCATCATAACATTGGGCCTCAGCTTGTATTATGCCGTGATGTGTACGGAGGTGACATTTTCTCAGTTTTGAATCAGAGTGGATGATATACTTCTTTGTGTTGGAAGTCCGCTAGGGGTCAGGAATAGTTACTATTTTTAACAGCTTGATGTAGGTGTAATTGATATGCAAAGAACAGCACATATTTAATGTGTACAGTTTGACAAGTTTGGACACATGCAAACACCCCGATACCGTCAGCACAGTCAAGGTAAGAGACACGTACAACACCTCCTAAAATTTTCTTATGTCTCCTTGTTCTTGTTTCTGCCTTATTTTTTTTTAAATTTTTTTTTTCAACGTTTATTTATTTTTGGGACAGAGAGAGACAGAGCATGAACGGGGGAGGGGCAGAGAGAGGGAGACACAGAATCGGAAACAGGCTCCAGGCTCTGAGCCATCAGCCCAGAGCCTGACGCGGGGCTCGGACTCACGGACTGCGAGATCGTGACCTGGCTGAAGTCGGACGCTTAACCGACTGCGCCACCCAGGCGCCCCTGTTTCTGCCTTATTGTAGTAATAAAACGTAACATGTAATTTGGACAACAGCATGTTTGAACAACACTATAGACCAAATGGACCTTATAGACGTATGCAGAATATTCCATCCAGCAGCAGCAGAATGCACCTTCCCAAGTGCACATGCAACTTTCTTTATGACAGATTATATGTTAGGCCACAAACCAAGTCTTAACAAACTAAAAAAGATCGGCATGACATCAACTATCATCCCCAACCACAATGGTATGTAACTGGAAATCAATAACAGGAGCAAAAATGGAAAATCCACATCCACGTAGAATTAAACAATGCATTGCCAAACAACCAATGGGTCAAAGAATAAATAAAAGAGAAAAAAATGTCTTGAGACAAATAAAAATGTAAATACAGCATACCAAAACTTACAGGATGCAGCAAAGGCAGTTATAAGAGGAAAGTTTAAGGCTCTAAACACCTACATGAAGAAAAAGAAAAGATGTCAAATGAACAATCTAAATTTACACCTTAAGGGTTAGGAAGGAGAACCAGCTAAACCTGAAGTTAGCAGAAGGGAGGAAATATAACAGCAGACATAAATGAAAGAGAGAATAGAAAAAAAATAGAAAAGATCAACAAGACGAATAATTGGTTTTTTTTTAAAGATGAAAATGACAAAACTTTAGATTAACCAAGCAAAAATGACAGAACTCAAAACTATGAACGAACGAGGAGACAGTATAACTGATACCACAGAAATATGAGCCATAAGATGCTACTATGAATGACTATATGCCAACCAATTAGGTAACCCAGAAGAAAAGGGTATGTTACTAGAAATATACCTCTTACTAAGACTGAATCATGGGAAACAGAAAATGTGAACAGACAAATAAAGGGTAAGGAGATAGAATCAGTAATGGAAAACCTCCCAACAAAGAAAAACCTAGGACCAGACCGTTTCACTGGTGAATGCTAACAGACACCTAAAGAATTAACATCAGTCCTTGTCAAACTCTTCCAAAAACTGAAGAGTAGGAAACATTCTTAAAATACATAACTCTTACAACTCCATTGCGAAACAACCACCACGGTCTGATTAAAAAGTGGGCAAAGGGCCTGAATAGACATTTCTCCAAAGAAGACAGACACATGGCCAATGGGTATATGTAAAGGTGTTCAACATCACTAATCATCAGGAAAACGCAAATCAAAACTACAATGAGATATCACCTGTATCACTTGATAGAATTGGTGTCGTTAAAAAAGACAAGAGATAGGGGCACCTGGCTGGTTCAGTCCCATTAAGTGTCTGACCTCGGCTCAGGTCATGATCTCATGGTTCGTGAGTTCTAGCCCCATGTTGGGCTCTGTGCTGACAGCTCAGAGCCTGGAGCCTGCTTCCGATTCTGTGTCTCCCTGTTCCTCTGCCCCTTCCCTGCTGGTGTTGTGTCTCTCTCCTGAAAATAAATAAAAACATTACAAAAAAGATAACAAATGTTGGCAAGGATATGAAGAAAAGGGAACCCTTGTATACTGCTGGTAGGAATGTAAATTGGTACAGCCACTATGGGAAACAGTATGGAAGTTCCTCATTATATTGAACATAGAACTACTATATGACTTTATAATCCCACTTCTGGGTGTTTATCCAAAAGAAATGAAATCACTATCTCCAAGGGGTATCTGTCCCCTCTGTTCACTGTAGCATTATTCACAATAGCAAGACAGAAAAACCTACGTGTCAGTTGACAGATGAATGGATAAAGAAAATGTGGTCTGTATACACAGGGGAATATTATTCAGCCTTTAAAAAGAAAGAAATCGGGGCGCCTGGGTGGCGCAGTCGGTTAAGCGTCCGACTTCAGCCAGGTCACGATCTCGCGGTCCGTGAGTTCGGGCCCCGCGTCAGGCTCTGGGCTGATGTCTCAGAGCCTGGAGCCTCTTTCCGATTCTGTGTCTCCCTCTCTTTCTGCCCCTTCCCGTTCATGCTCTGTCTCTCTCTGTCCCAAAAATAAATAAACGTTGAAAAAAAATTAAAAAAAAAAAAAAAAAAAAAAAGAAAGAAATCCTGGGGCGCCTGGGTAGCTCAGTCGGTTAAGTGTCCGACCGTTGGTTCAGCTCAGGTCACGATCTCACAGTTTCACGAGTTTGAGCCCCACATCGGGCTCTGGACTGGCAGTGCAGAGCCTGCTTGGGATTCTCTCTCTCCCTCTCTCTGCTCCTCTCTGACTCACACTGTCTTTGTCTCTCAAATAAAAAACAAAACTTAAAAAAAAAAAGAAATCCTGCTATTTGTAACAACATGGATGAAACTCGAGAGCATTGAGCTAGTGAAATAAGTCACACAGCGAAAGGCAAATACTGTATGATACCTGTGAAGTTAAAAAAAAAAAAAAAAACAAAAAAACTCAGAGAGACAAACAGTAAATTGTTGGTTGCCAGGGCATGGAGGGTGGGGGAAATGGGGCAATGTTGGTCAAAGGATACAGACTTCCAGTTATAAGGTGAGTAAGTTCTGGGTGACTACAGTTAATAATACTGTAGTATTGTTAAGTTGTTAAGACAGCAGATTTTAAATATTCTCACGAAAGAAAGGAAGGAAGGAAGGGAAAGGAAGAAAGGAAGAAAGAAAGAAAGAAAGAAAAACAAAGAAAAGGAAGGATAAGTGTGTGAGGTGATGGATATGTTAACTTACCTAGTTGGGGTAATAATTTCACAATGTATACGTATATCAAATGGGGTAATGATTTCACAATGTATATGTATATCAAATCATGTTGTACACCTTAACTCATGCAGTGCTATATGTCAATTGTATCTCAGTAAATCTGGAAAAAATGAATTACAGGCAAAAAAAATCCATGAGATACATCCCTTTAAATTTTGAAGTGCATAATCCTATATCACTCACTGTATGCACTGTGTTGTAGAGCAGATCTCCAGAATTTATTCCTTCGGCATAACTGAGTCTTCATACGTACTAAACAACAACGTCCTTTTTCTCCCACCCACCCCTCAGCCAGTGGCTACTCCTAGTTACTGGGTTTTATTCACCAAGTAATCCTAATTGTCCATACTTGGGCTACTTTCTCATTAGAGCGCTGGCCTCTAGGGAAATTTCTGTCACCCTTATGCCTGAAGGAGAACCTGCAGGTACCTTTGTCAAGCCGACTGTGTGGTAAGCTGTGAACCAGGCATTTTGTTTTTGTTGTTTTTACCCATGGAAATACCAGTGAGTTCTAAATAGAATCTAATCTTGGGATTAGTTGTTAATTGAAAGCACTTGAAAGAGTGACAACTTAAGCTGTATTAAGTACAGTTGATAATGTAGCCTAGTTCTTTTTTTTTTTTTTAATGTTTATTAATCTTGAGAGAGAGAAAGAAGAGAGCCAGCATGGAGAGAGGCAAAAAGAGGGAGTTCCAAGCAGGCTTTGCGCAGTCAGCTCAGAGGCCGATGTGGGGCCCAAACCCATGAACCGTGAGATCACGACCTGAGCCGAAATAAAAAATCAGATGCTTAACCAACTGAGCCACTTGGCACCCCGCTAATGGAGCCCAGTTCTACATACAAGTCGTTCTCTAGACGCAAAAGCAGAAAGCTGCCTCTTTGGATTATAAAATCACAGCAGTCCTTTTGGAAAACGTTTGGACTGAGTTTAAGAAGAAAAGATTAGCCTAGAAATTCTGGAAGAGGGATAGTGTTGAAACTGTTGAAGTGACTAGATTGTTTCCAGTATCCTTGGCCACTCTCCAAGTAGCTTTTTACATGAAGTCATCTGCCTAAAGAATATATTACATAAAGCTTTATATATTCACCAAGGGACTTGTACAGAGCAACATTTTGTTTTCCTAATTTGAGTTATGGTATGCCCCTGAAAATATTGTTCTCTTTTTTAAAAGTGCAATTTAGAGCACTGTTTTTTTTAAGATGTGTTCTGTACAGCCCCAGGGGCTCCACTAAGCCCCATTAAGGCAGTGGACAGGGAAGGTGACTTATGGAACTGATGAGGACAAGGAAGAGAATTTAATTATTTGCATCTGACCCAGGTTTATGTTAACTATCATTTAAATGTGATATTTACTGCAGAATAATTTGTTAGTCACAAACCATCCCCTGGCATGTAATAAAAAAAAAAAAGTGCATGTAATGGATATTACTGGGAAAGCAGAAAGACTGGGAATAAAGGATTTTGGAATCAGAAGCATCATATCCTCTAGAAGTCTAAGCTCCTGTTACACAAACCTGCAGAACAGATTTTAAAACTGGAGTTAACAATTTTGTGGTCGACTCACACCACTTTATAGCTAATATAAGCATTTGTTCTTTACAACACCAGGCTGCCAAGTTATTTACAAATGGCTAAGTCATTAATGCAAGTTCAAAAGGGACATGAAACATCATGGAGACTGGCCTTTTTTACATCTTCTTTTTAAAATTTGCAATTTAAAGAATGCACGTACCTAAAATCATTCTTAAAATCTGCCACCGGAGAGGACTTGGAAACTCTTGGGCACCATTCTTATGTGCTTTTTCTGTTATAAGACTTGAGAAAAGACTTCCCTCATTTGATTTTAACAGATGATAGTCTCAATTCCACAAAATAAGGGGAGCTTTCTTTAATCTTCTTTCACTCTCTACTGTGAGCCCCTATTCTGCAGAGTCAGAAAAGTGTACTTGGGGTTTCCCCCATTTCTTCATCTAAGTGGCAGAGAGTTTATGTTGTGCCAAGAGAGCGAGGCTGAGGTGTGCACAGCTCTGCATTTTGCCTTCTAAACACTGGCACGTACTGACACATCCTCATCCCTGCTTCCGTCCTCCTTTAAAAAAAAAAATGTTTATTTATTTTGGGGGGGGGGGAGGGGCAGTGAGAGAGGGAGATAGAGAATCCCAAGCAGGCTCCGTGCTGTCAGCGCTCCAGCTGACAAACCATGAGATCATGACCTGAGCCGAAATCAAGAGTCAGACGCTTCAGTGACTGAGCCACCCAGGCGCCCCATCTTCTGTGCTCCTGTATCTTGACTTCATGACCACTTGAGTCCTGCTGCTTCCCTAGGCCTTGAGACTTTCCTATTCACCTACTGATTTCTCGTCTAAGCTTTCTTTGAACTTTACCACTGACTCACTCCCTAGGTGGGCAGGTGGGCGGACATACCAAAGCATGTCTTCCCAAATCTTATTTAGGTCATTGTCTTGCTTTTGAAACTCCGAAACTGACTTCTTTGTTCCTTCTGTCCTGAAGGAAGCACTCTTTTTTTTTTAATTCTTTAAAAGTTTATTTATTTATTTTTGAGAAAGAGAGAGAGAGAGAGAGAGAGAGAGAGCAAGAGCACAAGTAGGGGAGACAGAGAAAGGGATTGACAGAATCCCAAGCAGGCTCCATGCTGTCAGCACAGAGCCCGATGTGGGGCTCAGACCCACTAACTGTGAGATCATGACTTGAGCTGAAATCAAAAGTCAGACACTTAACCGACTGAGCCACCCAGGCGTCCCAGGAAGCACTCTTCTTAGTTCAAGTTACCCAAACTTACGGGTCACAGAGGTGGAGGAGACACCTCAGAGGGTAGCAGGAAATACTGAAGGATACAAGATTTTAAGAACACTTACATTTCAAAAATGTTTTTATATTTCATTTGTTTTTGAGGGGGTCCATTGCAAAAAGAGAAATTGGTCTAAATGAGATGTCTTTGGGGGCAACCAAGGTAGCTGAACAGATGCACCGAAATACAGTTTGTAGGGATAAACAGTAGCCACCAATGAGGCCATTTTGTGAAACATTGAGTTCCTTATTATTTAATATTCAACTGTCAATTGAGTTCAGTTCCGATGTAGTTTGGAGTGCTTCAAGGCACATTTCCCATCACGATTTGAGCAGAAGAAGCAAGAATGCATTTTCATGTGAATATAGAAATAAGGAAACATGACATCTATTCTCCAAGTTCAGGAATTTATGCCAAAATTCATTAACATTCAAATTATGAATTAACTGTCATAGCAGAGCACCTCCGTAAACAAACCAAGGGCCATACGGAGTCTTAAACGTCTGCATGGCCCAGTTTTGTTTTTAGAGCCTCTGATAACATATTCAGCAGGGAGTAGTCTGGCAATGTTTTCAAACATTTTCTAGGTTATTTGCAATCCATGGAACCAGCTCACGTAATAATAGTAATATCCTGGACACACAGCATGGCAAACCTAACTTTCCTTCAGAAACAAAACAGAAAAACAGAAAAAAGGAATTGGAGTAAACTGAGACGATAAGTATTTTCTTAATTTTTTTTTTTTTTGAGAGAGAGAGAGAGAGTGAAGTGGGGAGAGCAGAGACAAAAGAGGCTCCAAAGCGGGCTCTATGCTGACAGCAGCGAGCCTGATGTGGGGCTCAAACTCACCAACTGAACCGTGAGATCATGACCTGAGCTGAAGTCAGAGGCTCAACTGACTGAGCCACCCAGATGCCCTGAGGGGATAAGTATTTTAAGTTAAGATTCAGTCAACTAAATATTGCATTCCCCAGTATTCTTTGGAATTTTAGTTTTGCTAAACGTGTTTCAGACTTTCTATACTTTAATAAATTCTTTAGATCGTTCCTATGTGTGTTTGAGAACCATCAGCCTGAGAAATGTATGTATATATTCATTTATTCACCTCTATGTAGAGTTCTGTGTGTGGGTATACATGTGTGAATACTCACATATTACTCTAATAACTTTATCAGTATATTAGTATCATTGAATATATTAGTGTTACTGTGGAAAGGAGCGGACCAAATATAGCTACTAATAGGTTTCTGAGCAGCTCTTTAAACAGTCTTTATCAGAGTAACGTGGAAAAGATTGGGTTTATAATAGTAATGGTATATAATATTTAGTGGACACTTACATCTGTGAACTATGCTGAGGGCTTTACAAAAATCGTCTTACCCATTCTCACCACATTTCTTTAAGTTAAGGGGCTCTTATCCTTTTGTTTCAAAACGGGAAGAAGTCACTTTGATGGGGCTGGTTGTTCACATTTACTTATTCCACTCATATCTCTTCAGAGATAGCTAAGGATCTGTGCTACTATTTACCGAGACTAGAACAAGAGCGACATCAATAACAATTATAAGAGTAGCGAACATTTATGGAGTGATGTCTATGTGCCAGGCGCTACACTAAGAATTTTACATTAATGACCTTATTTCATCTTCATATCAACATCATGTGACATATGCTGCCTTAAATCCCATTTTATAAGTGAGGAAACTGAGGCTCAGAGAGTAATTTATTGAAAGCCATATAGCTAATGCTACTGGTGATAGGGCCTGACTCCAGAGTGCATCTCCAACATTCAGAACCCTTTTCCTGCCTGCCTGCCTGCCTGCCTTTCTTTTCCTTCCTTATTCTGACAAACAGATTTGAGTTTGGTTTCCATGATTCTAAAAAAGCAACTCTCTCAGCCCTGAAACCTTTCTGAGCTTCTTTGTTTTCTGTCTTTCTTAGAGGTTTATTCTCGCTGCCTCCTACCTCTTCCCTCCCCGTTAAATCTCTTGTCCTCTGCAATTGGAAGTCAGACCTCATCAATTTCTAAAGCTGCTTCCTTCAAGGTGGCAGAAGGCTTCTTAATTATGTATCTAACAAAGGTTTCTCCGTTCTCATCATCCTACACTCCTTTGCTTAGGATGATCAACGAAGACCACTGAGCAGAGAAGAATGGGCTAGTAACTTGGTTGTTTAAATGCATTACTAACCTGCTTTTTGATTTGTTTGTTTTCTTTTGTCTTTTCCATGTTTTGGGGTTTTTTTTCCTTCCTCACAAAGCCCAGGGCTTTGCAGTATTGAGCAGTATTGCTTAACCAGGGGCGCACAGGATTTTGACTCAGGGGTTCTAGGGTGAACCCAGGCATGTGTATTTTCAACATGTTCTCCACATAATTCTGCTTTGTAGCAAATATTGGGATTAACTGCTGGATAATTAGCAGCTGTTTGCATTTCTTTCTAAGATGTACTATAAAAAAGAATGATATGCTTTCTTTTATTTGAAGAACATGCTTTATTACCTGCAGGTTTTCATATTTTCAGTTTTTAAAGTCTCCTGATATAGTATTTAATCTTACCCTTGAAGCTTTAAATCTGTTGGAATTATGGCCCAGAAAAAGACAACTAAAAGACTATAGATATTTGCCTCATGAAGTTTGGAGTTTTAAGTAGTAAATAAGGAGAGTATAAATGTAACTCTCCTTAGAAGTTTATTCGATCATATTACCATTGATTTTTTCCAATTACAAATTATGATTTTTTAGAATTACTATGTAAAATGAAGCATATTGTAATTTATCCTTGATGGCTTAATTGATGGCTAAGAATGTTCCTCTTGCTTCTCTACATGTGAGATTTTTAAAATGTTCCAGAATTACTTTACTTTAAGTAATGTAACTAATTCTTCAACCTAAACCAAGTTGACTACTGAAACCTATCATACACGATTTACTGGAGGAAATTTAAAATCTATAGAATAGCAGCAAATAATTTTACTAGTAAAACAGGGGTGTTTTAAAATGAATTAAAATTATGGGTCAAGAATATTTTAGCTAATTTCAGAAAATAAATTGTTGTTGTCTGAGAACTTGTAGAGTTAGAGTCCTTGAAATCAAAATTACCATTTATTTTGCCTTCTTTTTGCCAGAAAGATGGTTTAAGGAAGTGATTTTGTATTATCGATCCATATAGCTTATTTTTTCTAAGACCAAAAAAAAAGCCAGTCACTTTTTAACACATTTGACAGAAGATGACTTTTGTGATTTCCAATATCATAGAAGCTAAGGTCAGTGTGGAGACAAAATGAGAACAGGTCTCCAACCCCAGATTTCCACAGAATCCGAGCATAAAGCTGAAAGAATTATGAAGTAGATAGTCACAAATCTTTACTGTTATCCAGGCGAGATGAAGAATGACTGATTGCTTAATTTGTAATTACTTAGGAAACAAAGACCTCAAAGTAACCGCTATTAAGGAAAAACCAGGTTTTTTGGTTTTTTTGTTTTGTTTTGTTTTGTTTTGTTTTTTGTTGTTGTTGTTGTCGTCTAGTTGGTTCACTTAGGTTTTGTGTGGGCAAACAATTGGGAACATCTGTGAAGAATGTATATACAACAATCTGAGTGTCCAACATTTCTACCCTCACAAATCAAGGGTCATGTCTGCGGTAACCAACTCATCCCAAATTACCTGGAACTTTGTTCCCATTTGAAAACTGAAAGATCCATTTTCTAGGATTCCCCTCAATTTCAGGCAAACCAGGATGGTTTGTCACCCTATATTCTTGTTTGCTCTTAAAATAAAGCAGAACTCAATTTTACCCACTTCTTCATGGATTCACTCATTTACAATTTCAGGAAGTATTTACCAAAAAGCTGTTATGTGCCAGTCTCTGCACTGGCTGCTAAAGAGACAGTGGGAATGAAGATATCGTTTCTGGCCTTAAGGAAGTTATAATCTAGTGGAGGGGGTGGACATTAAACAAATGTGGTAACATTACCAAAGGGGAAGATTAAAGTCATTCAGGTGAGGGGAGCCTGGGTGGCTCAGTTGGTTAAGTACTCGACTCTTGATGGGTGTGGGGAATAAGCTTGGGCATTCCCTGAGCTTGCACCCATGGGTTAAAAAGGCATAAATAATTAGAAAGCCACAGGATGTACACACCCAAGTTTGGGTAAACAAGATTAGGTAAACGGGCAAAGGCCCCCAGGATAGGACAAATGGGGCAAAGGCCCCCCGTATAGGACAAAGTCGTAGGACAGTAGCAGAAAGCTGCTTTCACAGGAAGGAAGGACCATATTAGGTAAACAGGTAAATAGGGCTATAGACTACAGCAGGGCAAGTTGTCCAGAGGGAAGCTGATTAGCAAAAGAAAGGTGCCTTGTTGACCCTGAGGTAGCAGGCTCTGTCTTTCGGGTCCCCTAGGCCAGTTTAGGTGAACAGAGGTGGGGCTTCACATCTGCTGTAAACAACCTTCCGCCTGGCTCCAGGATCCTGTTTTGTATTGACCCAAACCCCTAATGCCGCATATCTTCAAAACCCCCTTTCCCTCGTGCCCATGAGTTAATGTTCATGGTTTCATTGTCTCTCTGTGCATGCCCATCACCACGTTTGCAAGCCTTCTTATCCTAATAAAAATGGAGCAAGGACCCTTACTGGAAGCTCTTGTCTCCTCCCGGACATTAGCCTCTCTTGCATTTTTAATCCTACGTCCCACTTTCTTGCTGGACAAGAGAGAATTCCAGACCCAGAGTCTATGACACATGTGATTGAGCCCCACATCGGGCTCTGCACTGGTAGCGTGGAGCCTGCTTGGGATTCTGTCTCTCTGCCTATCCCTGCATGTGCATGCACTCTCTCTAAATAAATAAACTTAAAAAAAATCATATAGGTGAGTTTATGAGGCAGGATTCTGGGGACTCTAAGAAGGCCTTCTCTGTGGATGTGAGTGGAAAGAACGGCAGGAGGAATGACAGAAAATGAAGCTGAAGAGGCAGGGAAAAGCTAGGCCATCTAGGGCCCCTAAGTCATGGTAAAGAGTTTGGATTTTTATGAGAGCAATGGCAAGTCAGATATTTGTGAGAATAGTTCACCATTAAAATATTGGCTTTTGGGGTGCCAACAGCTCAGGTGAGCTTCCGACTCCTGATTCTGGCTCAGGTCATGATCCCAGGGTCGTGGGATTGAGCCCTGCGTTGGGCTCCACACTGGGCATGGAGCCCGCTTGAGATTCTATCTCCTTCTGCCCCTCTTCCCTGCTCACATGTGTTTTCTTTCTCCGATATATATCTATTAGGTGTCATTCATTCTACTCTTAAGAAGGGAGTCACCTGAATGGTTCAAGTAGACATTTCTAGGTTCCTGACTACACCTAACTGAAGTGGACCCAGCTATTTTTTTTTTTTGTCAGATCAAGTCAGCTGTAATACAGTGAGATCCATTCAGAATCAGTGAAATTATTCCTAAGTGTATCAGATGACTTACTGGAAAAAACAAACAAACCAGAGGAATGGGCTGCCTTGCTGCCTTCTGTTTCTGACAGCATCTCCAAATTCTGTGTTCCTAGGCAATTTATTTCCACTGGCATCTGAGGTGGAACCTCTGTGGTAGAGGCATGGAGCTCAGAAGTAAGGCCCCTGGCTAAAACAATCTTATGTTTACTATGCAAGTAGGCTTTCTTTCCATCTGGGAGAAATACAGACTCTTCTCCTCATTCATCACTTGTTGGCACCCATATAGAGATAAATAAAGGGGTACCTGGGTGACTCAGTCGGTTGGGTGTCTGACTTCGGCTCAGGTCATGATCTCACAGTTCATGAGTTCGAGCCTCGCGTAGGGTTCTGTGCTGACAGCTCGGAGCCTGGAGCCTGCTTCAGATTCTGTGTCTCCCTCTCTCTCTGCCCCTGCCCCACTTGTGCTCACTCTCTCTCCCTCTCTCTCAGAAATAAATAAACATTAAAAAAGATTAGAGAGAAATAAATACCTGCCTTTCCTCACCAGGTATTATCTAACTACTAGTTCCCCTAGAGGGATCCTATGTGTATTAGCGATAGGGTACTTAGTGTGCTTCAGTGGGTCCGAACAACCAAGTTGGGATGCTGAGTTTCCATTGTATTAATATGGGTCACTGAATTAAGCTGACTGATAATATAAGCAATAAAAAGTTTTCTGAAGTTTGAAATGCTTATGCTGTGTAGACAGAGCATCTGAATACCTTTCAAAGTTTTTGACTTTTATTTAGAATTTGGTATCACAGACATAGCATACATGTAGCCCCCCAGGCAGATCTATGAAACTTTTACAGTTCTTCTCATAATCGTATCGATATCTATTGTCATATTAGCCCAGCAGGGATGCCCACCTATGCCTCTGATGGGAGGAGTCTTTCGCTTGCCTTCATCATATTCTTCTGGTTGTTTTGAACACATAGATCTGGCCTCAGCAACAATTGGTGGTATTAATGCCATGCTTATTGAATCATCAGTCAACCTCTTAATGAAACCTGATGACAGAAGAACAAAATAAACTGCTTTTAAGGAGAGCTCCAAGAAATATATAACCCCTCTTGCATTTTTGGTGAATATGCTAAAAACTTTAGCCATCAAGGCTATCAATCTTTCATAATTCCCAGATGCTTTCTTCAAAAAGAAAGAGACATTATAATTTTCCAGAAAAACCTGTTCTGCAGGCACCTATCAATGTCAGTCACATTTTTCCTCTGCTTCAGTGGCTTCCTAATGGTGAAAAAATGGAATAGGGGAGTATATGCAGTTTAGATATATAAATAATTGTTGGAGAGTCATAGGTTTCTGTAGAAGAAAGATTTTCTGTATTATTTGCTAGGCAATTATTGTTTTCTAGGCTGAAAATTACTGGTATATATATATGTTTATTTTCATTAGGATCCCCCAAAGGTCGCTAAATTGGGGGGAAAAGGCTGCAAGAAATCAGGCCACATTCTGAGATCTATAAGTGTTCTGTTAAGCTAGGGGACACCTGACTCTTTGAACCCCAGTTCGCTCACCTGTAACATAATACACTGCCATGAAATTGAATATGTGAAGACACTTTGTACAATTCCTGACACATAGTAGGTACTCAAAAATGTTACTTAACTCAGAATTCATTTGAAAATTAGTCTAGTTGGTTCTAGACATCTCTGATTGATTGTCCCATTTATCTTCACCATAGCTCATTAAAACTGTCCTCTGTGAGCCCTTGATACCTAGTATTTGAACTTCCTTGGCACATGGGAAGCCATATTGAAACATGTTAGAGGAAGCATTTCATTTATTCGTGAACAGATTAGAAAGGAGTACTTGTGTATCATAAGTTCCTTTAATGTCAGATTAACTTATCCAGTATTACAAATGATAAACGATATCTAATATCACTAATTTAAGTCATAATATCATTACATATTTTATTACAATGAATTACTTACAGTAACTACTCGTTTGTCACTCAGTTAATGTAAGGTTTTATGATTGAATGAGTAGGTGATAAACAATTTAACCCTAAATAGTTTATTCAGGGCCGAGGTCTTGCCTTTGTTGGACTATTCATTTCACATGTCTCTATCAGAGTAGCCGACAATTTGCTGGGTGTGTATAAAAAATGTATTTTGGGGATGCTTGGGTGGCTCAGTCCATTAAGTGTGCGACGCTTGACTTTGGCTCAGGTCACAATCTCATGATTCATGAGATTGAGCCCTGGGTCAGGCTCTGCACTGACAGCGTGGAGCCTGCTGGGAATTCTGTCTCTCCCTCTACTGTCTCTGCCCCTCCCTACACATGCGCGCGCGCTCTCCCTCTCTCTCTCTCTCTCAAAGTAAGTAAATAAACATTAAAAAAATGTATTTTGTTTGAACCAGTTTTATTTTTTTATATTAAATATACTTTATTGTCAGATTGGTTTCCATACAATACCCAGTGCTCATCCCAACAGGTACCCTCCTCAATGCCCATCACCCACTTTCCCCTCTCCCCCAGCCCCCTATCAACCCTCAGTTTGTTCTCAGTATTTAAGAGTCTCTTATGGTTTGCCTTCTTCCCTCTCTGTAACTTTTTCCCCCCTTCCCCTCCCCCATGGACTTCTATCAAGTTTCTTAGGATCCACGTAGGAATGAAAATATATGGTATCTGTCTTTCTCTGCCTAACTTATTTCACTTAGCATAATACTCTCAGTTTCATCCACATTGCTACAAATGGCCAGATTTCATTCTTTCTCATTGCCAAATAGAATTCCATTGTATATATAAACCACATCTGCTTTATCCATTTGCCAGTCGATGGACATTTAGGCTCTTTCCATACTTTGGCTATTGTTGAAAGTGCTGCTATACACATTGGGGTACAAGTGCCCCTCTGCATCAGCACTCCTGGATCCCTTGGGTAAATTGCTAGCAGTGCTATTTCTGGGTCATAGGGTAGTTCTATTTTTAATTTTTTGAGGAACCTCCACACTGTTTTCCAGAGCGGCTGCACCAGTTTGCATTCCCACCAACAGTGCAAGAGGGTTCCCGTTTCTCCACATCCTCTCCAGCATCTATAGTCTCCTGATTTGTTCATTTTGGCCACTCTGACCGGCGTGAGGTGGTATCTGAGTGTGGTTTTGATTTGTATTTCCCTGATGAGGAGCGACGTAGAGCATCTTTTCATGTGCCTGTTGGCCATCTGGATGTCTTCTTTAGAGAAGTGTCTAGTCATGTCTTCTGTCCATTTCTTCACTGAATTATTTGTTTTTCGGGTGTGGAGTTTGGTGAGTTCTTTATAGATTTTGGATTCTAGCCCTTTGTCCGATATGTCATTTTCAAATATCTTTTCCCATTCCTTCGGTTGCCTTTTAGTTTTGTTGATTGTTTCCTTTGCAGCGCAGAAGCTTTTTATCTTCATGAGGTCCCAGTAGTTCATTTTTGCTTTTAATTCCCTTGCCTTTGGAGATGTGTCGAGGAAGAAATTGCTGCGGCTGAAGTCAGAGAGGTTTTTTTCCTGCTTTCTCCTCTAGGGTTTTGATGGTTTCCTGTCTCACATTCAGGTCCCTCATCCATTTTGAGTTTATTTTTGTGAATGTGTAAGAAAGTGGTCTAGTTTCATTCTTCTGAATATTGCTGTCCAGTTCTCCCAGCACCATTTGTTAAAGAGACTGTCTTTTTTCCATTGGATATTCTTTCCTGCTTTGGCAAAGATGAGTTGGTCATACTTTTGTGGGTCTAATTCTGGAGTCTCTATTCCTTTGGTCTGTGTGTCTTTTTTTGTGCCAATACAATACTGTCTTGATGATTACAGCTCTGTAGTTGAGGCTAAAGTCTGGGATTGTGATGCCTCCCACTTTGGTCTTCTTCAATATTACTTTGGCTATTCGGGGTCTTTTGTGGTTCCATACAAATTTTAGGATTGCTTGTACTAGCTTCGAGAAGAATGCTGATGCAGTTTTGATTGGGATTGCATTGAATGTGTAGGTTGCTTTGGGTAGTATTGACATTTTAACAATATTTATTCTTCCAATCCATGAGCATGGAATGTTTTTCCATTTCTTTGTATCTTCTTCAATTTTCCTTCATAAGCTTTCTATAGTTTTCAGCATGCAGATCTTTTACATCTTTGGTTAGGTTTATTCCTAGGTATTTTATGATTCTTGGTACAATTGTGAATGGGATCAGTTTCTTTATTTCTCTTTCTATTGTTTCATTATTGGTGTATAAAAATGCAACTGATTTCTGTACATTAATTTTGTGTCCTGTGATTTTGCTGAACTCATGTATCAGTTCTAGCAGACTTTTGGTGGAGTCTGTCGGGTTTTCCGTGTAGAGTATCATGTCATCTGCAAAGAGTGACAGCTTGACTTCATCTTTGCCAATTTTGATGCCAAAATTGAACCAGTCTTATTGTTTTAGAAAATGTTTATTATTTTAATGTGATTATAGATTTACATAAAGTTGTGAGAAATAATACAGAGAGATATTTTGTACCCTTACCCAGTGGTAATCTTGCAAAATTATAGTATAATATCATAATTAGGATTTTGACATCGGTACATTCAAGACCTGGAACATTTTTATCATCACAATGATCCCTCATGTTGCCCTTTCATATCTACACCAAATTCCCTCCTGCCCCCACCCCTTCCTTAAGCTCTGATAAGCCCAAAATGTGTTCTACAATTTTGTCTTTTTAGGAATGTATATAAACAGAATCATACTTGTCTAATATTTTGGGATTGGCTTTTTTTTGCTCATCATAATTCTCTAGAGATTCATCCAAGTTGTTGCATGTACCACTAGTTATTTCCTTTATATCGATGGGAAGTATTCTGTGATATGAATGTACCAGTTTGTTTAACCAGTCACTCATGGAAGTATGACTGGGTTGCTTCCAGTTTGGGACTGTTATGAATAAAGCTGCTGTAAATATATGCGTTCAGGTTTTTGTTTGCCCATACCTCTGAGATAAATGCCCAGGAATACAATTGCTACGTTATATGGAAGTTGCATGTTTTGGTTTTTAAGAATCTGAGAGATTGTTTTCCGGAGTGGCAGTACCACTTTACATTCCTACCAGGAAGGCATGAATGATCCAGTTTCTCTGCATCCTTACCAGCATTTGGTTTTGTCATTGCTTTTTAAAATTTTCGTCATTCTGATAGGTGTGAAGTGATAACCTCATCGTGGTTTTAATTTGCATTTCACTGATGGCTAATGATGTTGAACATCCTTTCATGTGCTTGTTTGCCATCTGTATATCTTCTTTGGTGAATGAATCAATTCCCCAAAAAGCACATGCTACCACAACTCACCCAATATGAAATACATAGTTTGCATATCCTTATAAATAGAAAAGAAATTGGATTTTTAATTAAAAAAAGAGAAATCTCCAGACCCAGATGAGTTCCCTGGAGAATTCTACCAGATACTTGAGGAATTAACATCAATTCTACACAATCTCTTCTAGAAAAAAGAGAAAATATTTCCCAATTTATTTTATGAAGCTTATATTACAGTGACACCAAAACCAGACAAAGGCAGTACCAAAACAAGCAAACTAGGGTGAATAGCTCTCATGAATTAGACATAAACATTCTTTTTTACTGTTATTTTGTTTTTTGAGAGAGAGAGAAAGAGCGAGACCTGGGTGGGGGAGGGGTCGTGGGAGAGGGAGAGACAGCATCTTAAGCAGGCTCCACAGCCAGTATGGAGCCTGACGTGAGGCTCGATCTCAATGACTATGAGATCATGACGTGAGCTGAAGTCAAAAGTTGGCTGCTTAACTGACTGAGCCAGCCAGACACCCCTAGACATGATCATTCTTAACAAAATATTAGCAAATAGGATTGAGTGATACATTAAAAGAATTATACACTATGACCAACTGAAGTTTCGTCTGGAGATGCAAGACTGGTTCAACACTCCAAAGTCATTCAATGTAACCCACCATATTAACAAGGTACAGAAAAACAATCCTATGATCATATCAACCAATCAGAAGCATTTGACAAAATTTACTCATTCATGATAAAAACTCTCATAAAAATAGGAATAGAGAGAACTTCCTGGACTTTGTTAAAAAATTGTCTACAAAAAAACACAGCCAGCTACCATTGTACTTACTGGTGACTTGTCCTCTAAGACTGGCAACAAGGCAAAAATGTCCACTTTGATCATGTTGAACCGGTTGTTTTAAGTGGCAATATCTTTTAACGTTTCTAGTATATGGGAAGAAAAGTATCCTGGTAATTTTCAAAGAAAGTCTTCACTCAAAATGTCTCTATATTACAGATGAAAAACATATCAATAGATATTAAAATTGCATACTAGTTTTTTCTCTTTTGGAACAAAGGTCCACCAAACTGAATTTCTGAAGCTGGCTTGCCAACCCAATTTAAAAAGCTTTCTAAGAATTTTTGTGTATTATGTGTTCCCAGGAATAAAAAAGCAAAAGTAGACTTTTATCCATTTTTTACCATATAGTTGACAGAGAGAAAGTGAGTATTTTCTAAGCATTTGCTATTGGAGAACTTTATGGAAACATATGCTTTGTTTGGTTATAGAGTTCATTTTCATTTATTCATTCTTTGAATAAATTCCATGTGATCATTTATATCTTTGAGCTGAGTGGTTCTCACAGCTAGTTGTCAACTCTTAGAGTTGGAGAGAGTATACAGAAAATTAGGAGAGCTACTCTCTGACACCCTTGGCTACCATATTTTATTTTATCTTTAGTATTTTACAGTCATTTATATTTTATTGCAAAATAGTCAACAGAAAGAAGTAATGGCAAATAGTCTAGTATCCATGTGTCCTAACTGAAAGATGGGCTTCTGGTTTAAGTGTATATATCACTATTGAATGTGCTATTAGCTCAAGTTATATACGTACATATTTTAGGTTATCTGCATAATTGAAGAGTACAGGAAGCTGATCCTCAATGCCGTGGAGTAATATTCAATAATAGTGTGGGTCTATTGATGTGTAACAAGCCACACCAAAATTTAGTGGCTTAAGACAACAAATATTTCTTTGGAATAGTTGTCTGTGGGTTCATGGTGTTTGGGGATTGTCTCAGCTCAGTGGTTCTTCTATTCTTATCTGAGTTCCTTCATAAATCTGCAGTCAGCTGTAAGTCAGCTAGGTGTCTGCTTTGGAGATGGGTGAGCTATTGGCTGGGGCGATGAGAGAAACTGGGTCAGCTGTCTCTCTTCCTGTAGAAGGTTTTCCCCACTTATTACCATGACAGTGGGGCAGGATCCAAAAAACTTGAGCAGTAATAGGCAATAAGACCTCTTTAGGCTTAGGGTCAGAGTGGAACACTATCATTTCCACCATGTTCCATTTGCACTGGCATACTGGAGCCAATTTATACCAAATCCTGAGAGTGAATATGTAATCTACTATATTAACAAGCTAAAGAAAAAAATCATATGACCATATAAATTGCTGCAGAAGCACTAAGGTTATGTGGATACCTTGAAATTGGTCATAGGGGAATATTTATACTTCAGAAACCAGCAAATGGTACAAATTAAGACTTCTTTTCCCCAGGAGAGTGGATTATTGACCATTTATCAGCATACCGCTGTCTATTAGCCAAAGCCAGTTACGAGGCCAGCCTAGCTTCAAGAAATGGAGAAATCAGATTTCATCCCTTGATAAGAAGTGCTGGAAAGTCACATTGAAGGGACATGGTTACAGGCAAGTAGTAATAGTGCCATTTTTTCCCCAAACGCATGGCATTTGAGGTTCTTCATATTTTTCCAAATCCCATAAATACTTTCCCCCCAAAGTAAAGGTAGGACAATCAGATACTGCAACTGATGATTGTGATGTATCTGAATATAATTTTTCTTTTATTGAAGTATTTCACATTCGTGACTTTATGTGTCAGCTTTGGTGACTGCAAGGGTAGCTAGTGATTAGTCCAATTTCACTGATGGGGAAACGGAGATACAGATATATGACTTTCCCAAGCCCTGAAAAGTAAGAAACACATTCAGAGCTTGAATATAAGCCCTCTGACTTGCTCTTTCCATATCTCCACTGTATCCACCTTCATTAAGTCAAATGCAAAGTGCAACAGATATACTGGTTAAGAAATGTTAGTGGTGAATGTCTGCTGTTTGTGATTGATACTGTGTTAATAAAGTGATGCCATAATGCCATATTAACAATACCTCCAAAAGCCGATTCTAAAAATCTAACATAATACCTTAAATAAAGCACAGCTCCAAAAAGTCAGTTTAATCTGTATATATTGAATTGCAAATGTGTAACTCAGTGGAATACAAAATTAACTTATGGGTGAATCTTTTGCTTTTTATTTAGGAATTTCTATAAGGTAAAATTATGGGGTAGCATGGTTTCTGGATTAGTGTTGTCTCAGGGTCATCCTTTAATTTATAAACTCTTTCTACCTTGGCTTGTTTTTAAGCCTGAGAATAGAACACAAGTACCTAAAGGACTAAACGTTTTTCTAATTTGAATCAACTGACGATCCCTTAAATGATAAGTTTGAAATGTTTAAGCCTCAACATGAACTTAATTGTGATTTTAATCTTTTGAAAATTGAAGCATATTTTTCCTTATCACATTAGGCTATTTAAAAAAGATACAGTCTCCTGTTTCAGCGTGTGTGTGTGTGTGTGTGTGTGTGTGTGTGTGTGTGTGTGTTGCATGGAATCATTCAGCCTGTTGAGTACCTCAGTGTTCACTACATTTTCTCTTCTGAGATAAAGTACAAGGGATAATTAATAATGTCAAATTTACTTATCTGTGTCTACACTCACTAATTAGTTTTAAGTAAAATATGGGCTTCTTGAACAAATGGCTATCAATTGGTTGATGCAGTTCAATGAATTGTTTTTAGAATTATAATTTGAGTTGCTTTATTTTTAAAGTCAGCCTTATTTTGTGTTGATAGATATAACCGCAGCTCCTTTCAAAACCAGGATTCTGGAGGAGAATTAAGAATTTTCACAAATGTGAGAAGGACAAAACTTCCCAAAATGCTTTTGCTTTTATCTGGTAGGGGAGTAGGAGTGTTGTTTTGAAAGCTAATTATAATGAAAAATCACTATTAAACACCACCACTAGTAAAAAAAATATATATATATATATATATATACATATATATGTATGTATATATATATATATATATATATATATTGCTCCTTAGAGAGCACTAGTAAATATATATATATATATATATATATATATATATATATTTACGCTAGTAAAAATATATGTGTGTGTGTGTGTATATATATAGCTCCTTAGAGAAGCACAAAAGAAGGTTACCTAAGTAGGAGCCACACTGCCAAGATTCCATAGTGTTACCTTGAATCTAACTCTGCCATTCCCTAGATGTGTGATTACAAATGGAAGATGTGTAGGTAAATACTTCAGTGAATTAAGAATGAAAAAAGTGTATAAAAATGGATATTAAGTTCTTTGTAAGCTGAAATCTTTTGCTTTGTTGTTTATAATAATGATTCTACACTTTTTTCTTCAGATTTTCCAACGGTGCACGTTTTAGATTGTAATTCATTCTCCACAGCCCATTAATTCTTAGTCAAAGTGGAATACCGTTCAAAGCAGAGATATCGTTGCTACAGTTATGGCTGTGTCAGCACATTGAACATAATTTACTTTAATAGGATGGAGAATTTGAGTGTCGGGTCGTAGCCGGAATGACTGTTTTTCCTTTCAGTCAGGTTTATCAATGTATGTTTATTGGAGATTTGAATATGGAGGTAGAAGGCAAAGAATGATCGCTCTTGTGATCTCTCTCTGGGAGGCAATGCAGTTTAATTGACAAGAAGTTTAACTGCACAAGAAGTCTGGATACTTGGTTGTGGGTTCGCTTCCCTGTTTACCTGATCTGTAACATTTGGAAGTGTCAACATGTCTCAATTTCCCTACCATAAAGTGGGGAAATCTTGCCTCAGAGGGGTATAGTAAACAAATAATGTGTGGGAAAGAGTTTAAAATGATTTTTACTATGTACTTTTTGATAGTACAGAGTGTTGACCACATATACAAATTATGAAGCATAACCATGAAATCACTGGCCAGCTCACAACTGGATCATTAGCCATGTTGTTGCAACCACCCATGAGCTCCTTCCATGTTCAGTCCCACAGCCTCCCTCTTGTTACTCTCAGCAGCTTTTAAACCCCTCTCCTTGCCTTTTTTCTTTTTGTCTTTTTTTTTTTTTTTTTTTTTAGTTTTGGAAATTTTACTACCATGTTTCAAAGTCTGTGGGTTTCTTTTCATGTGTCTCCATTAGCATCCCTTGTTTTCCCAGTAAGGATGTATAGACATATTTTAGTCTTTATAATTGTTTTATGTATTACCTCTTCTTTATTGTTGTTTTCATCTACTTCTCTTTCTATGCTTCATTCTCCATAATTTCTTCAGCTGTATTTCCAGAACAGTAATTCAGTCGTGGGCTGCATCTAATCTGCTGTTGCACCAGTCTCCTTATATTTTGAACTTGACAATTATACACAGTTTAGTTAAACTTCTAAAATTGGTTTGTTCTTTCATTTATTTTGGAGTTTTAAGAGTACTCTGTGTATTTTTGGATACAAGTCCTTTATCAGATACGTGTTTTGCAAATATTTTCTCCCAGTCAGCAACTTGTATTTTCATTCTCTTAACAGTATCTTTTGTAGAGCAGGTTTTTAAAATTTTAATGTAATCTGAGTTATCAATTGTTTAGTCTGTGGATGATGCTTTTGGTGTTGCCTCTAAAAAGTCATCACCACACACCAGGATACCTGGATTTTTCCCGTTAAATTTTTTTGGAATTTTTATAGTTAGGTATTTATATGTAGGTCTGTGATCCATTTTGAGTTATTTTTTGTGAAAGGTATAAAATCCCTATTTAGATTCACTAACTTTTTTGGATGTAGATGTCCAGTTCTGGTACCATTTACTGAAAAGTGGATCCTTTCTCCATTGAATTACCTTTGCTTCTTTGTTAAAGGTCTGTGGACTATATTTGTGTGGATCTATTCTGGGGTTCCCTTTTTTGTAGGATACGCGCATTTATCTGTGTGTGTATTCTTTTGCTAATGCCATATTGTCTTAATTACTAGGCTTTGTAGCAAGCCTTGAAGCTGGGTAGTGCAAGCATACTGATGTTATTCTTCCTCAGTATTGCGTTGGCTATTGTGAGTCTTTTGCCTTTGATATGAACTTCAGAATTAGTCTGTTAATAGCCACAAAATGATCTGTTGGGATTTTGAATGAAATTGTATTGAATCCATAGATCAGGTTGGGAAAAGCTGACATCTTAACAATAAGTCTTCCTGTCCATTAATGTGGACTCCGTCTCTATTTAGATCTTTGATTTTTTTATACTTCGTAGATTTTTTTCATATGGAAATTATGCATATTTTATTATATCTAAGTTATGTTATTTTTATAAATATTTATTTTAGAGAGAGAGAAGTGTGTGTGCGCGAGCAAGGGGGGTACAGAGAGAGGGAGACAGAGGATCCACAGAGGGCTTTGCGCTGACAGCAGTGAGCCCATTGCGGGGCTCAAGCCGCGAGATCATGGCCTGAGCCGAAGTGGGACGCTTAACTGACTGAGCCACCCAGGTGGCCAGTATTTCTTTTATTTTTGATGCCAATATAAATGGTGTTGAGTTTATAGTGTAAAATTCCAATTTTTCACTTCTGATATATAAGAAAGTAATTTTTTTTTTATGTATTAACTTTGTAACCTGCAGCCTTGCTATAATTGTTTATTTGTTCCAGGAGGTTTTTTATTTTGTATTTGAGATTTTCTTATATAAACAATCATGTCATCTGCAAACAAAAACAGTTTTATTTCTTCCTTCACAATCTGTGTACATTTAATTTCCTTTTCTTGTCTTATTCATGGGCTAAGACTTGCAGTACAGTATTGAATAGGAGTCATGAGGGTTGACATATTTTGCCTTGTTTCTGAACTTCAGGAGAAAGTGTATGGTTTCTCACCATGAAGTTTGCTGTTAGCTGTAGGATTTTTGTAGATGTTCTTTCTCAAGTTAATCATGTTCTCCTCATTCCTAGTTTATGCAGAGATTTTAATCAAGAATGGATGCTGAATTTCGTCAGATTCTTTTTCTGGAACTATTGATAGGATCATAAGAATTCTCTTCTTTCACCTGTTAGGGTAATGAATTTCATGAATTGATTTTTGAATGTTAAACTAGGTTTGCATACCTAGGGGGAACAAACCCAATTAGTCATGTTGAATAATTCTTTTCACACATTGTTGGATTCGATTTGCTAATATTTTTTGAGGATTTTTCCATTTGTGCAAAATTGGTCTGCAGTTCTCCTTCCTATAATGTTTTTGTACCAGAAGGTATAACTGTGATGTGGGCTTCATAGAATAAGTTAGAACAGAGGCTCCTGGGGGGCTCGGTTGGTTAAGCATCCAGCTTCAGATCAGGTCATGATCTTGCGGTTCACGAGTTCGAGCCCTGCGTCAGGCTCTGTGCTGACAGCTCGGAGATTGGAGCCTGCTTCAGATTCTGTTAGCTCCCTCTCTCTCTCTGCCCCTCCCCCGCCCACGTTCTGTCTCTCTCTCTCTCTCTTAAAAAAAAAAAAGTTTAAAAAAAGGATAAGTTACAACAGCTTCCTTTTGCTTCTATTTTCTGGAAGAGATTGTGGAGAATTGACATCGTTTCTTGCTTAAATGTTTAGTAGAATTGACCATTCCTTTTTTGGAAGACAATTAGTTATTAATTCAATTTATTTAATAGATATAGGCTTATTCAGATTATTTCTCCTTTTATGAGTTTTGTTAGATTATGTCTTTCAAGGAATTGGTCTATTTCATCTGCTTTATCAAATTTGTGGGCAGAGAGTTATTTATGATATTTTTTTCCTTATTCTTTTTAGTGTCTGTGGGATCAGTGGTGGTGATGCGTCTTTCCATTCTGATATTAGGAGTTTGTGTCTTCTCTCTTTTTCACTTGGTAACCCTGGCTGGAGATTTTATCAGCGTCATTATCTTTTCAAAGAATCATCTTTTGTTGTGGTGTGTTTTCTCTACCGTTTTCCTGTTTTCAATTTCATTGATTATTTTTGCTCTGATGGTTATTTTTTTTCTTTCATCTGTAGTTGGTTTACATTTGCTCTTATTTCCCTAGTTTCCTGTGCTGGGAGCTTAGGTTAATGATTTTAGATATTTCTTATTTCCTAATATATGAATTCAGTGCCATCCATTGCCCTCTGAATTTCCCTCTAAGCACTGCTGTTCTGCATCCCACAGCGTTAGATACTCTTTTTCTTTAGTTTTGCATGTTTTTAAATTTCTCTTGAGACATTTTTCGACTCGTGGATTATTTCGAAGTGGATTGTTTCACCTCCAAGTATTCTTTATTTTCTGTCTTTCTGGTTATTTGCTTTTAGTTTAATTACACTGTGGTCTGACAGCATCTGCTCTTCTGTTCTTTTAAATTTGTCAGAATGTGTTTTACGGCCTAGAACGCAGTATATATATATCTGGGTGAATGTTCCATGTGAGTTTGAGAAAAATGTGTGCCCTGCTGTTGTTGTGTGAAGTAGTCTATAAATGTCAATTAGACACTTTTGATTGATAGCACTGTTCTGCTTCACTATGTCCTTGCTGATTTTATGCTTGCTTCATCTGTGACTTACTGATAGAGGGGTGTCAAAGTCCCCAATTAAAGTACTGGGTTTGTCTGTTTCTCCTTGCACTTCTGTTGGGTTTTGCCCCGCATATTTTCATGCTCTGTTGTTACATGCATACACATTAAAAATGGTCTGGTCTTTTTGGAGAATTGACGAGATTATCGTTATGTAATATTCCTCTGTACCCCTATAATATTCCTCGTACTGAAGTATGCCTTGCCTGGAATTAATATAGATACTCCAAGTTTCTTTTGAATGGTGTTAACAGAGTATATATTTCCCCATCTCTTTATGTTTAATTGATCTCTGTTATTAAAATGAGTTGCTTGTAGATAACATACAGTTCTTATTTACAGGTCTTATTTTTAATTCACTGTTAGTCTTTCTTTTTAAAAATTGTATATTTAGCCTATATTGAAAGTGGTTATTGGTAATTTTGGATTTTTATCTACTGTACTCATAACAGTTTTCTGTTTGTTTTGTGCTTGTTCTTTATTTCCACCCAAACCCCCCTTATTTCTCTGACTTATCTGGTTTTAATGGAGCATTTTATAGGATTCTGCTTTCTCTTCTCTATTAGTCTATCAGTTGTACTTAAACATTATTTATAGAGTTTTCAGTAAACATGTCAACTAATCTAAGTCCACATTCAGATAGCACTGTATCTCTTCATGAGAAATACAGCTGTTTTATGACAGAATATTCCCAGTGCCTCCCTCGTGTCCTTTTCCACACTGACAGCAGCGAGCCCAAGGCAAGGCTCTAACTTACAAACCATAAGATCATGCTCTGAGCCGAAGTTGGATGCTCAATTGACCGAGCCACCCAGGTGCCCCTGAAGAACTTTTTTTAACGTTTCTTGTAAGGCAAGTCTACTGGTGACAGATTTCAGTTTTTGTTTGTATGAGAAGTTTTTATTTCTTCTTCACTTCTGATTGATAATTTCACTGGATACAGAATTTTAGGTTGGTAGTTTTTTCCTTTAACACATTAAATGTTTCATGCCACTCTCTGTCTGATTGCATGGTTTTGAAAAGAAGTTATGTATAATTCTTACCCTTGTTTCTCTACAGGTGTGGTATCTGCCCCCTCCCCACCACTCCAGCTTCTGTCCACATTTTCTCTTTGTTTTTTATATTCTCCAGGTTGAATATTATGTGCTTACGTTTAGTTTGTTTGGTATTTACCCTGCTTGGTGTTCCTGGATGTGAACTTCCTAGATTTGTGGTATTGTGTCTGTCATTAACTTAAAAAAAAAAAAATCAGCCATTATCACTTCAGATATTTATTTTCTCTTATCTCTCCTCCCTTTTTTGTTAAAGAAGGTTCCATGCCCAGCAAAAAGCCTAACGCAGGGCTTGAACTCACAACCCTGAGATTAGGACCTGAGCTCAGGACCTGAGGTGAGATCAAGAGTCAGACACTTAACCGACTGAACCACCCCAGCACCCCTCTCTCCTCCTTTTGATATTCTAATTATACATATGTTGCATGCTTTAAAATTGCCTCACAGTTCTTAGATAGTCTGTTCTTTTTTTTGCATTTATTTTCTCCTTGCTTTTCAGTTGCTGAAATTTATATTAATGTATCTTCAATCTCAGTGTGCTTTCCTCAGCCGAGTCTGTTTCACTGATGAGTGCACCAAAGTCATTGTTTGTTTCTCTTCCAGTGTTTTTGATTTCTACATTTCTTTTAGTGCCTTTTATAGAATTTCTCTCTGCTTATATTATTTATCTTTTCTTGCATTGGTCTACTTTTTCCATTACAGTCCTTAGCATATTAATTGGTTTTTTTAATTCCTAATCTGAGCATTAAAAATCTCTGCTATATCTACTTCTGTTTCTGATCCTTTATCTCTTCAGATTGTAGTTTTTCTTGCATTTTAACATGTCTTGTTATTTTTTTGTTGAAATCCCATAACAATGTATGGAGTCATAGGAATTAAAATAAATAAGTCTTTAGTATGAGGCTTTATGTTTATTTAGCTAAATCTTAGGCTGTGCTTAAAGCTTGCTATAGCTTTGTTGTCAAAGTCTTCGGTTTCCTCTAGTATATTTTTTTTCTCTGTCTTATTTTCTTTGGCTTTCCCTAGAAACTACTTCTCAAAGTCTGTGTCTTATAGCTCTCTTGGTTTTAATTCACTATTATTATAATGGAGCCCTGCTGATGTGGAGGTGAAGTATTATAGAAGAGAGTTTCTCTATGAATCATAAGGTTGAATCTCAGAGATTTTTTAGTAGGACTGGGTTTCTGGACTGTGACCTTGAAAAGAGTCTCTTAGCTTTCTTTCTCTCCCTTTATGTACGATAGGAAAGCTAGAGGCAGGTCTCCTTGTCTAATTGACCTTATCCCACATCGGATCAATCTCTGGTAATGTGGCTTCCCTTGAGAGTGAGCCTTTGTGACTGAGAACGGAATGCCCTGGTCAGATTTCAAAACAGTTACTTTTCCTTTCCCCTGATGGAGTCATGAGGGAATTTTGCTCCAGTCTTCACCATGAGAATGTGGTGGGGTTCCTGGAGGTAAAGCTCTTGAAAATGTGGGGCACCTCTAAGACTGGGTCCCCAGGAGTTTTTAACCCTCAAGATAGGCACCATTCAACCTCGAACAATTTTCAAATAACTTGTTTAGGTAGTCCTACTCTGTTACTGCCTACAGAAGCTTCTGTACCCTGGTAAGCTGTAATTCTCTGTCTTCATCTATCTCTTCTGATTTGGGGGTAACAATTTACTCTGTGACCTTAATTCTTTGATGGATCTAAGAAGAGTTGTTGATTTTCAGTTTGTTCAACATTTTTCATGGGAGTGATGACTTCCAAGGTCTTTACATGTCCAAGCTGGAACGGAAAGTCCCTAGCTTGTCTTTGTAATCTCTTAACATGATCTTTTGCAGAGGAAAGTTGTTTTCTTTTAATATTGAGGAAGTCTAATTTATTCTCCTTTTCTTTTATGAATTGTGCTTTTGGTTTCCAATTTAAGAATTTTTTTTACCTAGCCCTAGGTCTTGAAGTCTGTATTTTTTCCTAAAGTATTACAGTTTTACTTTTTGCATTTTATTATGCATTAATATTTGTGCAAGTGTGATACCTAAGCCATGTAGGGGTTTTTTTGTTTTGTTTTGTTTTTGCTTACTACATGTAATTGCTGCCACACTGCTTGGTAAAAATGGATTTATTGAATTTCGTTGTCAAAATCCAATCAGGCATATTTGTATGGGTGTATTTCTGAGTTGTCAAATAAGTTCATGGTTCTATGTATCTATTCCTCTGCCAATACCACCCACTCTTGATGATTGTAGCTATGTATGTATTGTCTTGAAATTGAATAGGCTGGTTCTACACCCTTTGTACTTTATTCTTCTTTTTCAAAATTGTACTATTCGAGTTCCTTTGATTTTCTGTAGAAATTATAAAATAAATTTGTCTACATTCTACAGATCTTGCTGGGATATCAAAAGGAATATAGTTGAACCTGTGTGTCAATTTTAGGACAGTCAATGTCTTCACAATTTTGAGTCTTCAATACTGAGTATTACTATGAATACTGTGAGTGCTTTAGTACTGTGAATGGGGTATGTCTTTCCATTTACTTAGATCTTTGTTTTCTTTCATCAGGGTTGAGGAAGGTTTCCTCCAGACACGATTTGCATTGTGTCTGCCATCACCAGAGGCAGCTACAAACCTGGCACCACTCTAGGCCCCTGCTAAGCTCCCCAGTTTAATCAAGGAGCCTCAGGTTCATTTAACCTTCTCCACTTCCTTTGCTGATCACCCCAGATCTTTGGTGTTTGCTCACTGCTCTCTGATTAGGTTTCAGCTCACATTTTCTTGTGGTTGTTATTTACTCTTCCTGGCTATTTCGGTATTTTCTGTACTTCCCATCAGCCTAGCAAAACAATAAAAAGTACATTTTGTATAGGCACTATGCTATGGGGGAAGGCCTTATAAATAGCTAGTAACTTGGAACTGATTGGAAAATAGGTGAAAATAATTAATTTATTAGGTAAAGATTTCATTTCAACCTTAAAAGAAAGCATTGTTTCTACTACATTATGCATGGTGGCACGCCGAACCTACAGATGGGGCCATGGCGAATAGAGGCCTGTACCTGCTGTGCTCTCCCTAGACATTAACATCTTCACTCTTTTTAGTTGGTCTACCAATCCATGCCCCGTCTTCAATATTACCTGGAGGACTTCTTTAAATTGGAACTTTATACCAACCACAAAGGCATCCCAAGAGGATGATTTTGGAATGAGAATTATATATAGTGTATAGAGTTGACCCATGTTTGTGTTGTCTGTTGATGTGCCTCTGGGTTGCACACTATTCTGTGCGCCCCGTGCTGGTTGGCATTGTTCTGGATGTCCATATATCAGAGCTGATTTTGCAGAAGATTCTTCTCTTTATTCAGTTGTTCACCCATATTTCTATAGGTTTAGCTATGACTTCTAACATATATAAAATGCTATCACACAAGGGGGTGTACTCTTCCACAATGCAGTTTCTATGAAACATCCCACAGGGCTTCTTTCTCTATTCCTGTTTGTATTTTCTGTCTCAGCTCAGTAATATAATGGTAGTGGTGGTGGCAGAAGGTGTTGCTGCTTTTGATGACATTTTGTTAGAATGAAAACAAATGCCCAGTTAGAAACCTACCTGAAAAATCTCCATTTTTTTACATCAGTCATCAATGGATATTTGTTTCTATTTACTCTTTTAAATGTATTTATTAATTTTGAAAGAGAGAGAGAGACAGAGCGCAAGCAGGGGAGGGGCAGAGAGAAAGGGAGACACAGAATCCAAAGCAGGCTGCAGGTTCTGAGCTGACAGCACAGAGCCCGATGTGGGGCTCAAACTCGTGAACCCTGAGATCATGACCTGAGCCGAAGTCGGCTGCTTAACCGACTGAGCCACCCAGGCACCCCAACAATAGTTATTTCAATGTCACACCATTAGTCATTTTCTCCAATCACTAGTCCTCCAACAACTTTGGCTTTCTGTTGTTACACACAAGTATTGCATTAATAATGCCAAAGAAATTTATTCAAAGAAAAAATAAACATTATTTGTTAAGTCTCCAATGTCACACTACCATTTAGATGCTTCCCTTCAGAATTAGCTGTTTAATATTACATTAACTAAATACTTTGGTGCTTTATAAAATCAACTTAGTTTTTATTAAGAAATTGCCCATATAGTTAAAACATTTTCCTACAAAGAAATTGACATTGTTATGGACACTTCTGCATATTGGATGGGAAGGGGTAAAATAATATAGCTCCACTAAAACAATTTCAGGAGGCAAACCGTCTGGCGATGTATGTGTAATTTTAATCAGTTAACAAAACTTTCAGGGATTTATCTTCAGTTGCTTAGAAGAGTATGTAGATAATCGATAAGAAACTTTTTGTTCTTCTCAAAGAACTCCCTCCTTTGGTTTCTGGTTTAGGTGCAAAGTAACCAAGTAACCAAGGCTCAATAAACTAAGCAGGAGGAGGAGACGGAGCTAGAACAGGGGTTCTCTCACTTTCGTGATTTCCTCAGCCTCTCTGGCCACCTCATGCCTTTGCTGGTCTCTAGTAATAGCTTTGTTCATTCAGGCTGTCTATCGTTTTATGGTGGAAATCTTGTCCATATTAGCTTCTGGGTTTGCAGTCTTACCTACCTATGCCAGAGGTGAAACCACGCTTCCTTCTCTAATCTTCACTGTGAAAATTCTCAGTTACTACACGTTGAGGCTTCTGTCCCTCCCTTGGACTAATCACTGGGTTGGGGGAGGGTGGTAAGATGCCCAATGTATTAGCCCTGGGGGTTCTGGAGATAGGGTCAAGTAGTTCCCATTTGGGTGACTACAGGTTGGGGCAAAGGGGGAGAAATGGCTCCTTCAAAGAAGAGCATGGGTGCAGCAATGGCATAGACCTCGGGGGAAATTTCTGTGACCTGGGAAGTCATCCAAGTTTGTGTCTACTCTAGGCCTATGATTCAGAGAGTAACAATATTCATGAATAATTCTGTGCCACAGAAGAAAATTAGATTATTTCTTTTCTCCTTGATAATATATAATATATTCAACTTACTTGCTATTTAGAGCTTTATATATGAAGTCTGAAATGACAGTAACCGTTATCCTGTATATCTAATTTTTGAGGGTCATGTACGATGATGAATGTGAAGGAGCTACACAAATTGGCAACCATAGCACATGTTATCAGGCCCATTGTTTATACTGGAGGGATAAAGGGCAAGTAGGGGTCTCTTTATGTTCTGTAGGAACATTCTTGCTTTCTCTTAGCATATATTCTGGAAGGAGCAAAGGAAAAACACGGATTCTGATTGGGAGAAGAAAAAGTTTCCATAGTTTTAAAGGTTGGGGCGTAACTAGGAGAGATTATGTGGCTGTTAGGCAAATCACACAGGGTGTTAGATGCATTCAAAACCTATCCTAATGGGCCGCTGAATTTCACATGAGTCTTGGGCAAGGACAGGGAGTGGAAGAGGAGGAGGTTCAGAAAGGGGGAATTTCTAGGAATTCATGAGGGTGTGGGGAGAGTTTCTCCCATTCTTTGTCCTGCTCCCCCTCACAGAGGGCCCATCTCCTGTCTCTCTCCCGCTCCCTTGCCTGATAGTGAGACACTCCCTATCTTGGCCCAGGTAGAGATTCAGAATTTGTAGGCTCATATCACAAAACCTTTTTTTTTTTTTTAGTTTTTTTCATTTATTTTTTTAATGTTTATTTTTGAGACACACACACACACACACACACACACACACACACACACACACAGAGTGTGAGTGGGGGAGGGGCAGAGAGAAGGAGACACAGAATCCGAAGCAGGCTCCAGGCTCTGAGCTGTCAGCACAGAGCCTGATGCAGGGCTCAGACTCACGAACAGCGAGATTGTGACCTGAGCCGAAGTCAGATACTTTTAACCTACTGAGCCACCCAGGTGCCCCACAACCTTTTTTTAAGGTCAAAAAATAAAAGAGGTTATGTGTAATTTTAATCAGTTAACAAAACTTTCAGGGATTTATCTTCAGTTGCTTAGAAGAGTATGTAGATAATCGATAAGAAACTTTTTGTTCTTCTCAAAGAACTCCCTCCTTTGGTTTCTGGTTTAGAGGTTTCTGGTTTAGAGGACCTAGAAGAGGTCCTATAAAAAATGAGTATGCTAGGATTTACTGTTTGGTGTTACCTAGTGTGATAGTTAATTTTATGTGTCAACTTGGCGAGGCCACATTACTCATGTATTTGCTCAAACACCAGTCTAGATGGTGTTGTGAAGGCATTTTTTAGATGTGGTTAACATTTAAATCATTATAAAAACAGAGAGGGAGGCAAGCCATAAGAGACTCTTAAATACAGCGGACAAATTGAGCGTTGATGGGGGTGGGGGGTTGGGGGTGGGGAAAATGCATGATGGACATTGAGGAGGGCATTTGTTGGGATGAGCACTGGGTGTTGTATGTAAGTGATGAATCACTGGAATCTACTCCCAAAAACCAAGATTACACTGTATATTAGCTAACTTGAGAATACACACACACACACACACACACACACACACATTTAAATCATTAAAGCAAATTAGCCCCATAAAGTGGGTGAGCCTCATCCAATCAGTTGAAGGCCTTAAGAGAAAAAGACCAAGGTCCCTCTGTCTGCAGACTGCTTCTGCACTTGAGTTGCAACATCAAATGTTCGCTGATTGTCTAGATTGCTAGTCTGCCCTGCAAATTTCAGAGTTGTCAGCCTCTGCGGTTGTGTGGGCCAGTACATTAAAATCTCTCTCTCTCTCTCTCTCTCTCTCTCTCTCTCTCTCTTTTAATAAGGAGATAATAAGATAAATTTTGCATTTTTTGTTGTTTCAGTTGTTGTTGTTGTTGTGTGTGTGTGTGTGTGTTGCAACAATGTGTAAAAGTAGTAATACTTAGTTCATGTTAGAGGAGCTCAAAACATTAGTTTTATTCGACACCTTACAACCCTCTGCCCCTCCACCAAAACTTTCTATAGGGGGATGAAGCCATTTTATCTTATATTCAGGCATCGGAATCATCCTTTTAACATAGGCAAAAGGATACTCGGTGTATTTGCAAAGCCGAAAACACGTGAGTTCTGTCGCCATACGAGGCCAACCAAATGGCAGATTACAGAGCTGATAGCAGCAGCGTCTGTGACAAGTGTTGAGATCAAAACAGGAAAGCAGGGGCGCCTGGGTGGCGCAGTCGGTTAAGCGTCCGACTTCAGCCAGGTCACGATCTCGCGGTCCGTGAGTTCGAGCCCCGCGTCGGGCTCTGGGCTGATGGCTCGGAGCCTGGAGCCTGTTTCCGATTCTGTGTCTCCCTCTCTCTCTGCCCCTCCCCCGTTCATGCTCTGTCTCTCTCTGTCCCAAAAATAAATACATGTTGAAAAAAAAATTAAAAAAAAAAACGGGAAAGCAAATTAAACTGAAACCTATCCTCTGGGAGTTCCGTGTGGAGCGGGGGGCAGAGTTACTGAGCCAGGCGGGCATATCACACCGTGAGTGGTGCCAAGACGGAGGTGCACACGGTGCCATGAGAAAGCAGGGGCCCTGTCACGGGCTTACAGTCAGGAGAAGCTTCCTGAAGAAGGAAGCTGAGGACAAGGAAGGGTTTGGAAGGCAGAAGATGTCAGGCAAGGATATTCCAGAGGGTAGTGACAACATTCACTCGCACAGAACACCACCACACAGCGGCACAGACCAAGGGCCAGACCAGTGGGAAACAGAAGAGTGCACGGGCGGTGGGGGTGCTGGTGGGTCACGGTCAACCAGATTCAGGGTGTTTAATGGATGATAGAGGAATAGGGTCACATTTTACGTGGATACTAAGACCTAGACCAGGTGCCTGGGTGGCTCAGTCAGTTAAGTGATGGACTCTTGATTTCAGCTCAGATCATGATCTCATGGTTTGTGAGTTCAAGACCCAGGTTGGGCTCTGAGCTGACAGTGCGCAGCCTGTGTCGGATTCTCTCTCTCTGTCTCTCTGTGTCTCAAAAGTAAATAAATACACTTTAAAAAAAAGAAAAGAGGAGCGTGTGGGGATATGTAGTTGTCAAAGTGCCTGGGAAGAGTGAGTGGCATTTGGTGGTTTTCTTTTTTTAACTTTACTTTGACAAAGACCGAGAAAGCAAGCACAACTGGGGGGTGGGCAGAGAGAGAGGGAGAATCCCAAGCAGGCTCCGTGCTGTCAGCGCACGGCCCCATACAGGGCTCAAACTGACGAACCACGAGATCATGGCTGAGCTGAAGTTAGGAGTCATGATGCTTAACTGACTGAGCCACCCGGGCACCCCTGGCACTTGGTCTTTTTAGATAAGTGACGTGAGACTACTGTCAGTAACTGAAGCGAGATTCCATCGCCGAATCTAATAATTATTGGTAGCTTAACAAGCTTCCGTCTTGCTACATGTATTTGCCTTTGTTATTTCAGATGCAAGTTTATTTGGGGGAATTCCCAACCCCCAAACTCCGTCCCCCTTTCTTTGGCTAAGGGTTTGGAAGTAGCTAGGAGGCTTTAACCTTCACATCTTTTAATGTATTTTTTCTTTCTGTGACTGGACAGCACCTGCTAGACTTTTGAAAAAGGTGGCTGCCTTATTATGAAGAGGTCTACAATACATGCAGGAGAATTTGTACGTGACCATACCAAGCGATTTTTTTCCTGTCCGTTTTCTCTCCCTGATCCTCCCTCTGTCCACCCCCAGTCTACACAAAAGCAAATACCAGTACTCTTTATTCAGATATGTTTAGGACATTGTGGGTTATAGACCCTGCAACTTGATAGATGGGTGCAAAGAGCTGGATTGCTTGAGCTAATCTATCTGAAAACTGAATGTCGATGCCTCCCTCGTGATGAATGAATACGAAATGCTGTAGCCTATTACCAAGCTATAATTCAGAAACTCGATGTTCCCACTTCTCTCCTTCTAGAACCTTAGGCAGACTGTTTTCTTTCTCTTTCCAAAGTTCAACCTAGCCTGTAGGCCTTTTAGGAGAGGACAGGCTATTTCCCAGTTATTACAGAAACTAACAAAAAGTCAATTAATAGAAATGACTGTGGAGCTGTGCCACAATACAAAACAGAAAAGGGCCTCCCAAATGATCACTAAACAATGCCATGACTATGATTTCTTATGAGTAGTAAATACCTACATCAAGTCAAAGTGCTCTCAAACATGTGTCAAGCTTCCTTCTTGTTGTAAGAGGTTGAGAATAATGTGCTCTCCCAGGGTGACATGGAAAATAATTTAGATTATTATAGAGTCCTTTCTGTATAACTAGAATTAAATGATTTCTTCCGTGTGAAATGGATTTCTACCTGCATTCCCCTCAAACTCAGTTACAAGAGGTTTAACGATGGCTCTGTGCCAACTTGTGTTTTGTTTTGTTTGGTGTTTTTATAAGCTTAAACCAGCAGCTGTGCGTGCTTGTGCAATTCCAGAGGCAGGATTTATAGATGTAATTTTTCATCTGAGGGAAAAAAGTTAAAAATATCTTTAATGAATCACATGGAAAATCACTGAAAGAAATATAACACCAAAGAAGATGCGCTCTTTTTTTCCTCTTGTTAGTCTACATATTTACAATATTTATAATGGAGTCGATACAGACCTCTCTCACAATAAGGTTTACCTTCCTACAAACCGGTTGACTTAATTTTCAGTAGAGTAATTTGGGAAAGCAAATAGGTTTTTGGAGTCTAATACGGTGTCAAGATGCAGACTGGACTGATTTTCTTTACAAAACAAAAATCTTTCAGTGGTCCTCTGGAGACACATGCATCCCCATCTTAGCAGGACCCAGGCTATCAGATGACCTTTTCCAGAATGAAGCATAGTAGAAAGGCAAAATTCCTGGCCCACCAGAACCCCCTCAGCAGTACCCATCCTTCCCCTCCCCCAACTTGCCTCTTCTGGGAGTGGGTAAACTAATAGATTGGATAAAATGTTGTATTTTTGTAGGAAGAGCTATTAAGTGACATTTCCCCCCTGTATTTTTCTATCCTGGAAGGGAGAAAGATAGTTCTCTTAGGCTTCTCATCCGCTTCCCCTTTCCCGGCCACTCACTCCCACCCTGGCTGTCCAATTGGAACCTTTCCCTCGTATGTCCTCAACACAGTCCATAAGCCAACTTTCTGTCCCTTCCCTGCCACCTGGGGCTCGTAGCTGGAATCTTCACTAGATTTTGCGTACACCTAATACTTTGCTACTTGAAAAAAGACTTCAAGTTTGATTTAGTACTATGTAGACATTTAGCTCAATAGGATGTGCTTGATAAAGCCGTTCGTATCCTGTGTCTTACTGTATTAATTCAGGGCTCTCGGCCTCAAAAACTTGAGACACAGCAGGAGCTTTGAGAATTTCTCACCTTCATCCTTTTAAAAATAATGTTGCATTGGTCACAGAAGGGAGGTGCTTCTCCCCATTTGATACCTACCCTGGAAATCTGGCAAAGGACCGGACATTGTGCCCACTCAACATTACCTTTGCCCAGATACTAAACCCACAAAATAATTTTAGCATCAACCTTCCAGATGAAAGATAAAGTGAAAATGAGGTAGTAGGAGAAGCTGGTACCCTTTTATCACATTAACTTTTTAATGAATTTTGGTTCTATTGACTCGTTATAAAGAAAAAGCTTTGGCTTCCCCATGTCTGGGAGCAGTCAAAATCTGATTATCTTCTGCCTTCTACATCCCCGCTCAACGAACAGAGCGCAGACAAGTTGTCTTTGCCTACCTTTATGTACCTGGATACACAGAGCTGTGCTCAGCCCACGCAGGGAAGAAGAGGTGCACAGTGACTAGACAGCTGACAGTGGTCCGCTACCCCCACCGCCATTACCACCACCACCACTATGACGACGACTACCACTACCGGCAGTGGGAACAGTGAACGTTTATTGGATGCTTTCTACATGCCGCCATTGGATGCTTTATGTGTATCCTCTCTCCAAATCTTTGTAAAAGCCCTCTGGAGTGCAAGCTAGATCATCATTAGCTCGTGTTTCAGAGGAAACGATTTCAAAAGTCAATTCCGTACTGCCCACGGTACAGGATGGTGATTTAACAACCGTGGGCTTTTCCACAAAGGACAAAAATATGGCATGAAACAGATGAGAATCAAAGAATAATAAAGTAGACAAGAATTAAAAGCATTGGCATTCACAGTTCTAGTAATGCTGTAGTGCTTCCTGAACTTTAAGGTCCAGTGTTCTTAATATAATTTTTATTCATATGCTTTCTTCGTCACAATTATAAGATTATAATTAATCTCAAAGATAAAGGAGTGAAGATCTATAGACACATCACAGAACCAAGAACTGGCACCAGACTGAAATATATGAAGTCAACTTACGTAGATACAGAGAAGCGTGTTTCACGAACAGATTAGCTCACAGGTTCACAGGATGTTAATCTTCTCTAGTTTTCAACAATCAGTGCTGGTGCAGCCTTTAAGTATTGAGATCCTGACATACTAAGAAAGAAGGCACAACTTCTTTTTCCTTCTTCTAAGATTCATGCAGTTATCCTGAAGACTCTATTTATCTACAAAATATCTATCGATTGGGTGTACAAATTCTAATACAAAGCTAATGTTTCATTTTATTTCTAAAAGACTTTAGACTTAAGTTATTGCCAGGTTATTTGCCTTTGAAAAGAACTCACAACTTAAAACCCATTTGCTCCGTAGAGTTTTACTTCTAACCAGTGCTCAGATTTCATACCACCAGGCTAATCCTTAGTTTTCCATCAATCTGGAATTAAGATATTTTAAGAAAGTGTACAAAAGCTCAACTTCCATGAATTGTGTTTCCATTTCAGCGTCTAGTCCAAAATATGTTTATTCAAATAAATGTGTCTCCTTGATAATGGTTTTTAATGAGCATTATACAAGGGAAACTTACTTTGCATTGACCCAGGGATGATGATGAGAAATTTTCTGAAACTGGATTAGGATTCATGAGGACTGGGTTCTGATTCCAGTTGTGTTATTTTGGACAGGTCACTTTACTGCCGTAGGGCTTAATACTCTCTTTCCTGCAAAGTGAAGGTATTGGGCTGGATGAGCTTAAGAGTTCCATCCAGATCTAAGATTCTAGGATTTTAGATTTTATATTTTCAAGACATTTGAATGTGGTGTGCCTTGCCATTAAACAAGGGGCGGAAAGGGTCAACACTGTTAGGTACTAATATAGAGATGACATATGATTTCACTGGAAAAGATAAAAACCGACATAGTTTATGGGTTTTTTTTTCCATTATTTCATATCATGGGCACTAACTGGCATTTAGACTTTATATGTAATTTTTGTTGGTTGCGCATTGATTAGATTTCCCCTTGATTTATTGGACCCTTGAAAGCAGCAAGTTCAGCTAGTCATGGCTGTGACCTGCATCTCATGGCCATCTATTCATTCACGTATTCATCGGGAAATATTTATTGAGTACTTTCATCAAGGCATGAGGACATAGGCTGAAAACAGGTACATTCCTTCCTATAATGGAGCTTACAGTTCATTGGTGGAGACAGAAAATAAGTGAACAATCAATGTTTAAAATCGTGGTGAGTGCCAGGGAGAGACAGGTTGTTGTGATATAGAGTAGCAATCAGACATGGGGCGGGGATGAGAAAACAATCTTATGTAGAAATCATGGTCAATGAAAGCCTCCCTAAGGACTGACAGGTAAGCCTCATGCCAAAGCAGAAGAAGCCACGTATGTATAGAAGAGTGGGGAAGATAGTATATTATAGTCAGGGGGAAAAGCATGCGAAGAGCTTCTGCGAAAGGAAAGAACTTGGAATGCTTAAGTGAGGTTAGGGACCAGTGAGGAAGGGGAGAGTGTCATAAGATGAGGGTGGAGAAATAGGCAGCAACTCACATTGTCTAAGAGTATACTGGGGCCAGCAACTCTTCCGAGAACTTTATATGGATTATCTCCATCAGTATTCATAGCAAGCCTATGAATTTGGTATTATTAGGTGGTATTATTATTATTAGCTCCATTTTACTGATGAGGAAGAGACTACATGGAGAGTTGAACTTGCCAAAGTTTACACAGATGATGAAGAGTGTCAATGGGAATCAAATCTATGTAGTTGACTTTGGAGCATGTGCTCTAAACCAGAACACAGTATGACTTCATAGGCAATGGTCACATGGTATGGGGTTTTGTGGGCTGCTAAAAAGGGTTTGAAGTGGATTATAAATGAAACACAATCTAAGCTATGTTTTAAAGATGCGTTTCCAGGGGCGCCTGGGTCGGTTAAGTGGCCGACTTTGGCTCAGGTCATGATCTCGCGGTCCGTGCGTTCGAGCCCCGCGTGGGGCTCTGTGCTGATGGCTCAGAGCCTGGAGCCTGTTTCAGATTCTGTGTCTCCCTTTCTCTCTGACCCTCCCCCATTCATGCTCTGTCTCTCTCTGTCTCAAAAATAAATAAACATTAAAAAAAATATTAAAGATGCATTTCCAGTTGTTATGTGCCCACATAGCATAGAGGTGGGAATAGAGCCTAAAGAAGAGTGGACATGGGGAGAATGGTTATTGGAGGCTCCTGGAAAGGCCTAGGAGGTTCAGATGCTGTTGGTTGCTTATTCAACAGCCGTTCTTCCCCTTCCTCCTAGCCAACAGGGCTCCAGCTTTGATTTATTTCTGTCAAGTGCTCCTGTGTTTATTAATCTACGTCAGTAGTTCTCAAACTCTTTGGTTTCCAGACTGCTTTACACACTTAAAAATTATCAAAGGCCCCACTGACCTTTTTTTTTCTGGTCCAGCTTTATTAAGATATAATTGACAAATAACAATTTTATATAGTTAGTGTATGCAGTGTTTTGATATGCATATATATTATAAAATGATTATCACAATCAAGCAAATTAACATATTCATTAACTAGCATAGGTATTTTTGTGGTGGCTGCAAGATCATTTAAGATCTACTCTCTTAGCAAACTTCAAGTATCCAACGCAGTATTATTAGCTACAGTTTCCATGCTGTACATCACGTCTCCGGGACTTCTTTGTCTTGCATAACTGAAACTAAGTACTCTTTGGCCAGCATCTCTCCACTTTCCTTACCCTCCAGCCCCTGGAAACCACCATTTTACCGTCTCCCTCTGTGAATTAATTTTGTTTAGATTCCACATATAAGCAAAATGACGCAGTATTTGTCTTTCTGTTCCTAGCTTATTACACTTAGCATAACGCCCTCCACGTTCATCCACGTTCCAGGCTCCACTGTGAGCGTGGAGCCTGACACAGGGCTCAAACTCACAAATGGTGAGATCATGAGCTAAGCTGAAATCAAGAGTTGGACGCTTAACCGACTGAGCCACCCAGGCACCCCACTCTCTCTTTTTTTAAGGCTGAATTGTATTCCATTGTGTGTGTGTGTTCCATATATTCCAAAATATTATATATTCCCTTGTGTGTACATGTAATATTTTAGAATATATGGAATGGAAAATATAATATTGTCTTTATTCACTCACCTGTCATTGGACACTTAGGTTAATTCCCTATTTTGGCTATTGTGAATAATGTTGCAATGAACATAGGAATGTAGATATCTCTTGGCGATACTAGTTTCATTTCCTTTGACTATATACTCAGAAGTGGAGTATATAGTATATACTATATATGATCACTGGATCTGGTGGTTCTATTTTTAATTTTTCCAGGCACCTCCATACTATTTTTCATAATGGCTTTAGCAATTTACTTTCCCACTGGTAGGTAGTAAGGATCCCCTTCTTTCCACATCCTTGCTAACACTTGTCTTTTTTTCTTTTCTTTCTTTCTTTTTTTTTTGACAATAGCCATCCTGACAGTTACGAGGTGATATCCCATTGTGGTTTTCATTTACATTTCCCTAGAGATTAGTGATGTTGAGCACCTTTCCATGTACTTGTTAGCCATTTGTATGCCCATTAGTCGGGTATGAGCAAAAGCGCATGGGGGTCAGTAACGTGGAGGTTTCAGTGAGGTGAAAGTGTTGTCAGGTTGGGCTACTAGAATGAGTGTGCTGACAGTGTTGGAGGCCAGAAAGGGGGAATGATAGACCCTGCAGATAACAAGACCCAGAATGTGATCCTCGGACTGGGTGTCCGTGGTTGGTTGGGAGTAAAGGTAGTTGGAACTAAGGAGGTAAAAGACCTGAGTCCAAGGTCTTGTGTGGGTCGTCATCTTGGATATTGCATGTCATTGAAGTGCTAACAAGTGTTGGAGTGAGGAGGAAGACCGTGATCCAGGAGCTCCACAGTTTCCATGAAGAAGTAGGAGTGGGTGGATGCCCACGATGAGGAGAAGGTATTTAACTGGATAACATGAGTCTCTGTACTCAATGAGCATGCTGAAATCATACTGTTTGTCAATGTAGGACCCTAGCTTTTTAAGGTTTTCTTTTTATAACTATAAAAGCAGTACGTTTTCTTTTTTTTTAATTTTTTAATTTTTTTAAATTTTATTTAAATCCAAGTTAGTTAACATATAGTGTAATAACGGTTTCAGAAGTAGAATTTAGTGATTCATCCCTTACATATAACACCCAGTGCTCATCCCAACAAGTGTCTTTCTTAATACCCATCACCCATTTAGCCCATTCCCTCACCCACCTCCCCTCCAGCAGGTCTCAGCTTGTTCTCTGTATTTAAAAGTCTCTCATGGTTTTCCCCCCTCTCTGTTTTTATCTTATTTTTTCCTTCCCTTCCCCTTTGTTCATCGGTTTTGAAGGGTCACATGAACCCCAATATTTATAGCAGCACTATCAACAACAGCCAAATTATGGCAAGAACCCAAATATCCATGGACTGACGAATGGACAAAGAAGAAATGGCATATATATATATATATATATATATATGCACGCACACACACACACATATATATATATACATATATATATATGAATATTACTCTGTGATCAAAAAGAATGAAAGCAGTGCATTTTCATTATAGATAACTTGGGAAATACAAATATACATAAGAAATAAAATAAAAATACCTATAATCCCATTGCTGTTGTCATTTCTATCTTTTTTTTAATGTTTTTTATTTATTTTTGAGGGAGCACAAGTGGGGCATGGGCAGAGAGAGAGGGACAGAGGATCTGAAGTGCACTGTGTGGTCACAGCAGAGAGCCTGATGTGGGGCTTGAACCCACAAACCATGAGATCATGACCTGAGCCAAAGCTGGGCGCTCAACTGACTGAGCCACCCAGGTGCCCCTGTCTTTATTTCTATGTATATCCATAGAAAACATGAAAACAGTACTTACATATTTACATCCTCATTGTGCTCTTAGCATTATATCCTAAGCATCTTTGTATATCTTTGTAAAAATCATTTTAAATGTTAGATCAATATAGCATTCTATGATACAGTGTAATTTATCAAACCATTTCACTATCAATGTGTATTTTACTATTGTAAACAATATTGAAATAAAGATACTTCTATATCAATTTTTGTCCATATCTCCAAATTTTCCTTAGAACAGATTCCTAGAACATAAATTTCTGGGTCAAAAATCTGACCAATTTTAAATCTCAGGACATGTATGTAGAGGACACCTACATTTTAGGATCTCTGGCCTAGAGATATTGATATGCATTCTTGGACTCTTCTGTTGAGCATGTAATTGAAAATTTTAGGTAATGAGAAAGCTAACTGACCAATATTTAAGTGAGTTTAAGTTAGCATGACACCTACTCTTTATACTGTTAGCAGCAAGTGAATTTTCTCCCACTGTAAAAGATGAAAAGCTACAGAGGCAACTGTGATAATTTCAGAAATCAGAATGGAGAGCTGTCTAAGATGTAGGCCCAGGAGGATCCTTAAAAGCTGAGTTACTCAACCTTTCTTTTATTATTGGCCCCCTAAGGAAAAAAAAATAAATTAAATTTAAATGCAATATAAATCAATCAATTTAGTTCATTAATTAATCCAATGAATGAATTAATTTTAATTTAATTTAATTTTTCCCTAATGAGAGAAATTAAATACTAATGAATAAAATTTTGTCAGGTAGAGCTTTAGAGGTCCCCAAACCATTGTAATATCTAAGATTTCTCCACTGTATCCAAATCAATTTTCACCCCTTTGGGGACAAGATGGCCTCTATTGAGAATGCATAGTACGGATGAAAAGAGGAGAGCCCATCCACCAATGAAAGGAGAGATGCCTTCCCTGTACGCAGGGTGATCCCATCTTTATTACATACATATAGATAGATAACAGATAGGAATGTGATAGTACAAAATATTAAGAATGAGTAATTCTAGGTGGTGGGATTATTAGGTGGTTTTAATCATCTCTTGTACTCTAAGATTTCTCCAGTGAACATGCATTACCTTTTTTAAGGAATCGATATTTAAAATTTGTCTCCAGCGTTGTTGGATCCTTTTTCAGTAAGCAGAAAGAAGAAAGAAAGGAGAGGTGCCTTAGTTTGAGCCACTCAACGTGGTTTTCTCTTACTTCAGTATGGTCGTAAGAGTTCGGAGATGACCTCCAACTGTCTCATTCCTCCTGTGGTAAACACACCTCCTCCCACCTACCAGACAGGTGCTGCTGGAAGGGGATTTGCAGATGTAATTTAAGTCTTAAGGCACAACTTAAAATAAAAAGATTGTCCAGGTGAGTCTGATCTAATCACAAGACTCCTGAAGAGGTTCTGGGCATTTCCCGGTGAGGGAGACTTGAAGTGTGAGAGGGCCCATGGAGGGTGCCATGGGAGGAGGACCTGAGCGTGTCCCAGTTGCTGAGGGCAGGTCCCACCTTACAGCCAGCAGAACGCCAGGACCTCCGTCTTACAGCCGTGCTAGAAAGGAATTCTGTCAACAGTTCAGGGAGTTTGGAAACAGATCTCTCCCCAGTCGAGCCGCCAGAGGAGGACGTGCATGGCCAACACCCGAGTTCAGACTTCTGAAACCCTGTGCAAAGAATCCAGCTATTGAATTCTGGACTCAAGGCCCATGGAAACTGCGAGGTGATAAATCCATGTTCTGTTACACCTCTAAGTTTGTGGTCGTTTGTCACGCAGAAATTTAAGACGAGTGCATTCCACAATCCTGACTCCTCATTGTACCGCACATTCTTCTCTTCCCTTCTGTGGGAATGACAATGAGATATTGATATTGGGGCGGGAAAGAGAGGTGATGACAGAGTCTCCTTTTCGTTTGATTTGCTTTCAGTTCTTTCCACTCCCTTCGATCCTTGCAACATTGTCCTATTTAGAAGCCAACCGTGACAGTGTCCCCGGCTTTAGCTATGGCACCCTCACATGGATTCCAAGATGTGAGCTTCGTGGCTGGCTTCTCTCAACACCAGTTCACACACACATCCTGAGATGCTTCTAGGTTGAAGGTTTACCCTGCACCAGCTGTCCCTCATCTTACGTGCGGCTGCAGTATTTGCGAGTCAGAATTTGGAGGTGTTGGCAGGCCTTTCCTCCAGTTTTCTTCCACTTATTCCCTGGCAGGTGGTTGCTTTGGACATAAAGCAGCCTAGTTGCACCTAGACAAAATTTTGCAGCAATGATGCATACTTCTCGTCTTTCGGTTTTGTTTTGCTCATTGGAGTGGGACTGTTGGAGGGAGGCAATTTAAATTCGCTGATATCAGACCTTCTATTAATCTGGATGGCTTCTGATTCGGGTTTAAGGAGATGGCCTTCTTCATCATTGCACATTATGTGGCTACATTATATAACGTTATTTTGGGGGAGCAAGAAGGGTACACTCTGGTTTCTCAAGAGGCTCAAATTAGATCAGTCGAATGAAGATGTTTTACTAATGGTAATCTACTGAAGGCAGATTTTTAAAAATATTTGTTTATTTTTAGAGAGGGTGGGGGCACGCACACATGGACACTCACATGAGCTGGGAGGGACAGAGAGAGGGAGAGAGGGAATCCCAAGCAGACATGGGGCTCAGTCTCACAAACTGTGAGATCATGATCTGAGCTGAAATCAAGAGTCCAGCGTTTAACCCACTGAGCCACCCAGGTGCCCCAAGGCAGATTTTATCTTAAACGTTTTGGGGGAGGATCTTGATCCTGTGCGCTGGCTTTAGGAGCAAACATCTGACCTCAAAGGATTGAATCAGGCTCTATAGATGCCTTGCAACTGTTGGGGGGGGGGCGGGGGAAGTGGCATTTTGGCCCAAAAGAAAAACAAATTTTCATATTGACAGGGAAAACAAATGTGTAGATGTTTGTCAATGTGTAGATGTGCGTTTTACTTTGGACCTTATTGTCATCTTTTGTGAAAAATGAACTCTTTGGCAGTTGACTAAATACAGGGATTTTAGGGAGACAGATAGCTTTTTACTTAGGACTCATTGCCTAAGAATACAGGGATAGTTTGAACACCTCCTCCTTTCAAGAAAAGTCTCACTAGTTAATATTTTTCCGTGTGTTCAGGGACAATTTAAGAATGAGTAAGTCCGAATTGGGGCTTTGCTGACCCAGCATTCACTGACAAGCTAGAAGCCAGTAACTCCTAAGCTTCTTTGCCTGTATTTGCAGGCAAATTTAAGAAATAAAATATTTTCTCATTATACGGTTCCCTGGCCATACATATGGTCCTATTTTGAGGACAAACATTTCTTTATTTTTAAATACTTGTCCGTGTAGGTGGATACTGATTGTGAACAGAGAAGTCCTTGTATGGGATTAATTAGCTGAGGGTTTAGTGATATTGGATACATATATCCTTATTTAGAGTGTCTTTCCATTTGAACAAGGATGCTCTGGGGGCAAATGTGGCCTTACTTGGTGTTGTTTGTGGGAGACTATGGCCACATAAGTGGTTTTCCAAGGATTGAGCTAACATGAGGGAAATCCAGGGTTTATTTGTGGTGGTTTTACCAAGTTATACAAAGAGTCTGAGGGCATGTAAGCCCTCACTGAGGAAACCAAGTCCTAGTATGTGTATAGGCACAGTTTGGTGATAAATTGCCCCCCTGCCTCTTGTTCGTAACTCTTCATAGTGACGTTGTGGGGAGACAAACACCACCTGGGGGGTTATTTATCCAAGTCACTGGGGACTTTCAGTAGTGAGTAATACCTTATTTTGCAGTGTTCTGTCCAAGAATGCAGAAGCTGTTAGTACAGAAACAACTGTTATAAAGTCATACAAGCACAGATATTTAAGGAATCAACTACTTATCCCGTGTTCCCTTTCCAAGTGTGAAGGGACAATTAAATTGGGTACCATTTTAATTAAGGTTCTTTGTCCTAATAAGGGTACTTCAGGACTGTGAAGACTGTACCTCTTTATGTGGGTTTCTAAGATTATCACAGTAGCATGGGGCGGGGGGGAACACTATATGTGGAGAGATCTTTGTTCACATGTTAAGGGAATTTTGGAGAAGAGCAAATGACCCCTTAATGCTTTTGCCTTCAGGTAAAACAACATCATTTGAACAAATGATTATCTATTTGAAATTGTATAAATGTGTAATAGTGGTATGTGGCCGACATCTTATTAATTTGTCTTTTGTCCATGTGTTCAGGAACAAATGAGGGATGAAGAATTTTTGATTTGTGGGTCTTTGCCTTCTTACAGGAGAGTACTTTGGATATAAACAACTTCCAGGAGCGTCTTCATAAATGTTTGTAGCTACAGTTTATTAGTATATTCTTGTCTCGGGTTATTTGTCTCACCAAGTTGAGGCACTTTTGAAAAAACAATTCTGTACGTGAGATTTATATTCCAAGCATGTGGCAACGCAGAGTGTGAAAAATACTTCCTTCTTTGGTGTGTGTTGGTGGTTAATAGCTAAGACCGCCCTGGGTTCAAGTCTCCCCTCTGCCACGTAAGAGTTGTGTGCCATTGGCCAAAATTACTCAGCGTTTCCGAACTTCGGTTTCTCATCCATTGAATGGGGAGACTAAGTCCCACACCTCGAGTTGTTGAGAGGATTGAATGATACATGCTTCTCAATCACTTGAAACAGTACGGGGCATACACTGAGTGTTCAGTGAGGATTGCCACCCTCAAAACAATGGTACATCCTTCTTGTGTGCAGCTCTTGCTCCCCGTTCAGACGTCCTAGGGCTTTTATGCAAAAGACGACTTTTTGGTCCTATCTCATTACCAAAGGCTTTCAAAATGGCTTTTGGCAAGACTCTAAGCATCTCCTCCTTTTGTGCTCTTCATCTGTCAAGCTTATATGGCAATAATAAGCAGCCTATTTCATAGTTTTGTGAGGGTCAGATTCAATTCTGGGTGTCCTTTGAAGGTTTAATACAATAACATTAGGGTAGGTGGTCTACCTTCATTGTCTCAGTTAATCCACTCAGCAGTCCAGCATGTAAAATATTAATACTTTAATTTTGCTAATGATGAAGATGTGTTTCAGAAGGCTCAAGTAACTTTCCCAAGATTATATACCTGGTAAATGACATACCAAGACTTCATCACAGGTATTTTGACTCTAGGACCATGCTGTTAACCACCGTAATAAACTGTGTCTCCATTGAAAACTTAAAAGTAGTGGTGAGTTCTAGGATTCTATTATTATCATCATCACTATTATTTAATACAGCACAGCAGCAATTAGAGGATTTAATTGTTTTATAAGGAAGCTTTCCTTCCCATTATCTGTATAACAGCAGAGGAGAAGATAGACGAAGTAAAAAAGAACTAAGAACCGGTGGAATATTCCCAGCACACATTTGTAAGAGCCTTTACTACTGTCAAAGCTACAGGTCTGAAGATAGAACGATATGTGTGAACTACGATGTGGTGGATGATGAGAGCTGGGCAAAGAAAAGGGAATAGAAGAGTGACCCTGGCTATCTGAGTGATCGACAAGGTGGTGGTATTATGGATTTGATTGGATTGAGTTAAATCAAGTAAGATTTTAGAGAAAAGATGACCAGTTCAATTCCCAAAAGGAGTAGGTTTCAGTAAACTGACTTCCAAAAGTTAAGCCAATTAAGGCAGTTGGCTAATGCTTAAGTGTTTTCAGACAAGGAGAGGAGATGCGATTACTGTTACCAGTAAGCGTTTCATTTTCCTACCTAATCATCTATTTGTGGCAAGACATCCACGATCGTAAGGTCAAACTCCTCTCCCCAGCTTTCAACGCTTCCATAATAAGGTCATATCCTATTAGAGAAGAATGAGTTTGAGTCTCAGTTTTCCACTTCTAACCAGGAGGCCTTAGCCAAGCAATTTCTCATTTCTGAAATACCTTTTCCTCATCTACCAAGTAGGCACAAGAATTCTAGTAATAAGATAACATATTCATATATGTCATCTCATTTTTCCATATATGATAAAGATCCTTAGTACTTATGGGGAGATTTATTACAGATCTCATGTTTTCCATCACACCCCAAGAACTATCCCCACTTAGGTTGGTATCAATCCTACATCTCTACCTTTTCTCTTAGTTATGTTCATTCTTCCTGGATTGTTTATTTTCTTCCTCTTCACTAGTATAAATTCTATTCATTCAGTATGCCCAGCTAACCGTTGTCTTTTTCTGACAACTCCTTGGTAAATAGACATAGATACACACACACACACACACACACACACACACACACACACACACCCTTCTTTTGTTACTTAACTGTGTTAACTGTGTCAATGGTGTTTTGTTCTTTTCTAGCACCTCGATGATAGGGTTATCTTCTCTATCCTACGTAGACCTTACTAAATACCAGTGGAATTGAATTACATCTCACCTAAATTTCTTAGGTCTCAAAACATTACTTTTTTTTCACGTGCAATGAAAGGAGAATGTGATTCTGCAACGGGAATCCTTTTGTCTACCTGAGAGCTGATACTTAATACTTGTTGCCTTCTCACAGAGCTTTTTGCCTAGGCTAAATTCATCCCCCTTTGCTTTTTCTCATCAACCTTATTTACATAGTGGGTGATTAATGAAGCTATAATAATCTTTAGCAAGAAATTTTCTACATACCATGTATGTTGATGCATTGCTACCTTGAGTGGCTATTGGAAGTGTTTTGGCTGTTAACATTAAGGATAATTGCTGTCTCACTAGGCATTACTTAGTAGACCCCCAAAGAGAATATGATTGGAATATATCAGATAAAATTAGATTTTCTTTCAATAAGGGAAATGAATCTGTAGTCTTTCTATAGTGTCTAATTAAATGTAAGAGTGTGATGAATTGATTTACTTTACTGGTAATTGCTACACATTCATGAGAAAGAAGATGACTAAACACAGTATCCTCTTCCTGTAGGTATACCAATATGTTAAGATTTTAAAACCATCACCCAGAGCCAGGAAATATCACAATGAGATACAAATCAAAGCAATTAAGGTCGCTTGCAGCAAAGGTTAATGAGGCTAATTTTTAGGCTCCCTCCCCCTTTGTTAGAGAAGAACGGGATGCTTGTAGCGCACCCAAGAAGTTCTTAAAATTACTCTTTGATATGTTCATATTTCAGCTTTTCCCCTGTACTTTCCAAGTGCTTCAGTATCACTCTTACTGTTCTTGGAATTTAACTATATTCGCATGAACTATGACATTTTCAAGGATCCATCTTCCGTCCTCCACTAAACACTTTCAAGTAGAAGTCATATTTTGGTAATTTTGGATGATTTATGGGATTTGATGTCTTGCTTCCTTCTTAATAGACACATTATTAAAACATCATTCTCTAGATAATTGGCTTTTAGGCCAGGAACGAATCTTAACCTATACAAGGTATTATAATCATCACTCAAGGTAAAGGTGGTTATACATGGCATCATAAAAGCACACATGGGCATTTCACCGAATTTAACCAGGGGTCTAAAAAAATCACCTGTCGTTTGAGGGAATTCTTTATTTCAAGTGTGGAAGAATGGGCTAGTTTTACTCCTTTGTCTCACTGAAGTCCAGGAAACACAGAAAACAAATTGCCTGTCCCCTCCTTCACCAAATATAGGGTAGGTACATTTTTAAAATTCCTTTTTTCTACTTGACATTTCAGTTCAGAGGTCTAACCTGACCAATTAGTGTGTCTAGAGAAGCAGCTTTAATAGCTATACACCGAGGCTTCCAGATTGATTTATTCCTCAATGAAGTTGAGAGTTAATGAGGTAAATGTTAGGGAAAATGCCTCTGTCAATTTTACTTTTTGGTCTGATTTTTAGCTTGTGCTGCTGTTTTGGAGATTTTGTGGGGGCTGCTATGTAGAGAATTTGTTGTTTTCTCTCAGAAAGCTATTTCGAAAGATCGATGTGAGAAGGAAATATTTAAATGATAGAATATAAAACGTGAAAAATATATTGCGTGATACAAAGATATCAATGTTTATTATTATCATCTCAGTAATGAAAGAGCTTCAGATGACGATTGATTTTTCTTAAAATAAGTTTATCCTTCAAATATGCTTTCTCACATATTTGAAGATAATAGATTATGTAACTGGATATGACAATATGATATACTAAGAAAACTTCCTAAACGCCGAGATCTGTGGTTTCTGATTTGAGATGGATGACTTTTATCCCCTGTCTCCCTCCCTCAAACCTATTGAAATGACATTTTATTTTATTTTTTAAATATTTATTCATATTTGAGAGACAGGGTGTGAGGAGGGGAGGGGCAGAGAGAGAGGGAGACACAGACTCCAAAGCAGGCTCCAGGCTCTGAGCTGTCAGCACAGAGCCCGATGCGGGGCTCGAGCTCACAGACCGCGAGATCATGACCTGAGCTGACATCAGACGCTTAACCCACTGGGCCACCCAGGCACCCCTGAGATGACATTTTAAAAGCAAAAGAATGGAAAAGAAAAAAAGTAATGGAAAGATGGTAGATATTTGGATGGCTGTGAGGAGTTAGTGGACAAAGACTGCCTTGAATTGGGGAGAATGGAAAGGTCAGGGAATCGTACCAACAGATGCTCCTGAGCAGAGTGAGCCAAAGTGCAGAGCACTCACAAAAGAAGGTTCCAGTAGAGGAGAGGACTCACCTTCCCAGTGCAATTCTCCATAATCAGCAGGTATAGAGAGTATAAATGACAAAAGGAATATAAATCAAGGATTTTGATTAAAGAACTCCTTGTAGAAAGACTTGTAATTTGGTCTATTCAGTCACAATAGGGACTATTATTCATAATGGTGGAGGAATTATCAACTATCTAATTTAGTCAGGTAGTATTTAAAAAATTATGAACAGGAAACCAAGAATCCCCCCAAATTGTAGGAAAACTAACAGAAGAGAGGGACCAAGGTGAGCAAACATCTGATTCCAGAAGAAGCATGTATTTTCTAGGGAAGAGAAATTTAAAAAATTAAGCTAACCTGTTCTTTCAGAGAGCTCTGATAAGACATGCATCTGTAAAATAAGAACAGTCTTCTAGGCTAAAAGAATAATCAGAGACAAGAGTTTGGGAAAATTAAAAGTAAGATTATCAAAATAAGAAATTCAATATAAGGGAAACAAGTTTTGACAAATGCTTTCAGAACACAGAGAATAAAAAGATGAAGTGAAATGTATGATAGGAAAGTTAGAAGACATCAAGGACCAATCTCCAAAAACAACCAACCGTCTACTTAGGAGTTCCAGAAAGAACAAAGAAGGGTGGGGGGAAGTAGCAAAGAAATAAAAGGAAATTTCCTAGTGTTGGAGAAAGATGAAGCTCTACAGATAGAAAGGTCCCGTGCAGTGCCGAGCATGATGGATGAAATGGGATACATACCTACACAAATTCTCACAAGATGTTGTTATTAAGAGAAGATCTAAAGGTATCTTGAAAAGAGACAAGACACAGTAGATTATCTATAAAGGCATGATAAAAAGATAGGCGTAGACTATAGATATAGATATAGATATAGATATAGATATAGATATAGATATAGATATAGATAGATATAGATAGGCGTGGGTGCTGACATAAGATTCTGGAGTAGACACTGGACAATACCTTAAAGTTCTGAGGGCCGATGATTTTGGATTTAGAAGTCACTATACAGCCAATTTAACAGGAGTGAGAACAACATTTAAAAAAACTACAAAGTTTTAGTCCTGAATTCTTTGCCTTAAAAAAGATTAAAAAGTCATTGTGGTTATGCACCAATAAAATGAAAAGAGAATAAACAGGATCAAAGATATATGAAACTAAGGAGTACAATAGAAATAATTCCCAGGATGATAACCCTGTAGTAGTCCTCGTATAGTGGTTGGAAATTGTGTTTGGCTGTTGGTGACAGTCCTGAGTGTAGTGATTAAAACACAGAAATGTGTGTTTTCTCATATTATGGTAATGCAGTGGTAATTGGTTGCTGGTATTGTATCGACAGTGCAAATTCACAGTTCCCAAATGACTGTTGTACTTCTAGCCATCACACTGAGATTCTGGGCTAACCCAAGGAAGTAGGGGACAGGAGGGAAAAAAAAAGTACCTCACAATTAAGTCGGTTCTTGGAAGCCCCACCCAACAACTTTTACTGAAATGCCATTGGTCAAACTGAGTTGCGAGGGAGATTGTTTTCAGTTACAACCAGCGGGAGGATGGATTTTGGGATATGCAGCTGGCAATCTCTGAAATGACCTGAAAGCATTTTATCACATTCAACAAATGGTATGACAATGATACTCAATGATATTGCATGGTAAAGAAGGTATATATTCATTTTATAAATAAGATATAGAAAGACCTCTAGCAATTTCAGGAAGAACAAAATTATATACAAGAGAGTCATGGCCAACAAACAAAACATAGTGAAATAACTTGAAACTGTGTCATAATTTTGGGTGTTTTAGTGATGGAGAATGCCATCTGTCTTTCTGTGGGTCTGAGGCTGATTGTAGAGCTAATAATATTTACATGATCTTATTATATATTGATTTTCAGGGTTTCTTTAGGACTTAATTTTTTAGAGCAGGTTCAGTTCGCAGCAAAATTGAAGGCAAGGTACTCCCTGCCCCCACACATGTATAGCCTCCTCATTATCCACATCTTGTACCAAAGTGGTACATATGTTACCATTGGCACATGCCAGTCACCTAAATTCCATTATTTACAGTTAATTCTTTTTTTTTATGTTTATTTATTTATTTTGAGTGAAAGGGAAAGAGAGAGAGTAGGGGAGGGGCAGACAGAGGAAGAGAGGGAGAAGAGCCTGATGCTGGAACCTGATGCCGGGCTCAAATCCATGAATCCGAGAACCTTTTTTCCTTTTTGTATTATCTAGGACTCATTAGGATGTTGAAAAGGAGTTTTGTCTTTATCAAGTTGAAGAAGTTCCCCCTCTATTCCTAGTTACCGAGGGGATTTAAAAATTTTTTTTATCATGGATGGGTGTTAGAATGTGTCAAATGCTTTGTTATCATTTATTGACATAATCATGTGATTTTTTTTTTTAGCCTGTTGATATGATGGATTACATTGTTTGATATTTGAATATTGAACCAGCCTTGACCATTTTGGATAGATCCCGATTGTGTTGTATAATCTTGTTATACTCTGTTGGATTCAGTATCGTTTTGAGGATATTTGCATCTATGTTCATGAGAGCTATTGGTCTGTAGTTTTCTTGGTTTTCAGTTCTTAGAATAAATCTATAAACCAAGCACAGAAGACTTAATTATAATTGAAAAAGACTATAAATATAATATGACAATAATAGGAGGGTAGGAAACAAAAGTTTGCAGGTATTAACACATCTTATGCAGTGGGGAGTCAAGAGATACTATCTAGAGTTGAAGGATCAAGAAACATTTATTAAATATGTATTTGTTATAGTGTCAGGAAGGAGAACAACTCAAAATATATAATTTACAAAAATTAGAAGAGGAGGAATGTAAGGTAGTAGTGGGAGTGAGTTAAACCTCCCCCCCTTCATATCAGTTACAAAAAAGGTACTTTTTGTTCAGAATACAAACTATGCAGAGCAAAGAAATGCCAACATAATGTTTTCTCATCTTTCATGTAATAGTTTAGGTAGTTGGTCCTGGCTGGTATGTTGGTTTGACAGGATCTGGGATCTAGTTTCTTCTTACTACGTTGTTATGCTATCCTCAACACACGGCCTTCATCTTGCTGTCCATGTGGGTGCTTTAGCTCAATCTCAGAACTTCATTCCAGGTCTTGAATTAAGGAAGACCAGAGGGGGAAAAGTAATGTCTTCATTTTAAGGGTATAGCGTGGAAATATTTACATCCTTTCTCCTCACATACTGTTAGTCACAGAGCTAGTCACATGACCACCACACCTATCTGTAAGAAAAACTGGAATATCTAGCCTTTGGTGGGACAGATATGTACCTAGCTAAAAAATGCTTTTATTGTAGAAGAGGAGAATGGATATGGGGCATAGTTAGTAGGCATTGCTCTTCTGTTGAATTTCTATAAAAATATAGGTATAAGCAAATTATTTATTTTTTTTAAGTTTACTTGAGAGAGTGTGCATGTGCTCATGAACAGAGGAGAGGCAGAAAGACAGTGCGAGAATCCCAAGCAGGCCCCACGCTGTTAGCGCAGAGCCTGATCTCTCACGAGCTGTGAGATCATGATCTGAGGCCAAATCCAGAGTCAGACGCTTAACTGACTGAACCACCCAGGTGCCCCTAGAAGCAAGTTTTTTAGAGTTATGGAGTCAACCACAGACGATCTAAAACTATAAATGGTACAAATGTATTTGCCTCTGAGGAAAGGGAGGAGTTGGAAGAACCATACCTTTAATTTTGTACCTTTCTGGACTTGTTGGATTATTTCCATGTGTTCTATTGATAATGTAATAATAGTGATATGTAAATGTAGTTTATATGGCAAAGATCTGTCCTTTTTTTTAGATGGCATGGGGGAAAAAATGACCCCAAAGCACAGTAAATATCAATCAGATTTAGGGAAAACCAAAAGCTTTAGTTAAATTACCTTTTGATTTCTACGGCTTCTTACTCCTGTTTTCTCTTTTTTGTTCACAGAAGTGTGTTAGCCCTTGCCAGATTGAGAAATGAAAGCCAATATAAAAAGATAGCCATGATCACTGTTGGTAGGAATGCACACTGGTGCAGCCACTCTGGAAAACAGTGTGGAGGTTCCTCAAAAAATTAGAAATAGGATTACCTGCAACCCAGAAATAGCACTACTAGGAATTTATCCAAAGGATACAGGAGGGCTGATTCATAGGGGCACATGTACCTTAATGTTTCTAGCAGCACTACCAACAATAACTAAATTATGGAAAGAGCCAAATGGCCATCAACTGATGGATAAAGAAGATGTAGTTTATACACACAGTGGAATACTACTCGGCAATGAGAAAGAATGAAATCCTGCCATTTGCAACAACGTGGGAGGGTTTTATGCTAAGTGAAATAAGTCAGTCAGAGAAAGACAGATATCATATGTTTTCACTCATATGTGGAATTTGAGAAATTTAACAAGACCATGGGGGAAGGGAAGGGAAAAACATAGTTTCAAACAGAGAGGGAGGCAAACCATAAGAGACTCTTAATTTCTTTTTAACATTTATTTATTTTTGAGAGACAGAGCATGAACGGGGGAGGGGCAGAGAGAGAAGGAGACAGAATCTGAAGCAGACTCTAGGCTACAAGCTGTCAGCACAGAGCCTGATGCAGGGCTTGAACCCACAAACCGTGAGATCATGACCTGAGCTGAAGTCAGATGCTTAACTGACTGAGCCACCCAGGCACCCGAAGAAACTCTTAAGTACAGAGAACAAACTGAGGGTTGATGGGGGGGGGGAGTGGGAAGGAGGTGAAAATGGGTGATGGGCACTGAGGAAGGCACTTGTTGGGATGAGCTCTGGGTGTTGTATGCAAGCGATGAATCATGGGAATCTGCCCCCGAAACCAAGAGCACACCGTACATACTGTATGTTGTTAGCTAACTTGAAAATAAATTACAGTTAGAGAAAAAAAAAAACGATAAAAAATGATAGCCATCATCCCTGTGGGCAAATTAAATTACTCAAGAAAGAATCCGAGAAAAGGGAGAGCAAACATGTTCCACACCATTTTGTCCAGCCTTGGACCTGGGCACTGCGTCTGTTTACAGGGCTTTGACCTGTATGATGCCACCGTGTGCTGAGCATTGAAAGATTTTGCTGCCTCCCTTAGTAGAGTGCTCCTCAGTCTAATCGATTTCGCCCATTGGAAATTGGATGCTTTTTCTCTTCTAGGTACTTTTTCCCTTTCTCGATTTAATCCCATTATTTTTAATTATACCCTTCAAGTCATCTCTACAATTTCCATCTTTTATTAAGGTTTTTAAACATCTGTAGACAGCAAGTCCTTAGTCATTATTTAGGCAAATGGACCTATTATCTATCTCTTCTTTGATCTTTTCGCTTAAATAAATTCCTATAGCCACTCAGTGTCCATGGTTTTAGGGATTCTTTTTTCTGTATTTTTCCTCCTATGAACCTGTATCTATTTTCACCTGAGAGCAGCATATCAAGTTATTTCTCCTGTTATGGGGTCTGAATGATCTTTTCCATATAGTGTGTGTGCGTCTCATTGCTTAAGTGCAATGATCACCTGTACCATTTAAGGAATTAAAGCTGATGGACAATGACTTGAGGTAGATAAGGGAATATTTGACTAGCTGACCTCGAAGCTTCCTTTAAAACGTCTTATGTTTCAATTTTATGCAATGATTGCAAATTGTTTTGCAGCTATAAATTGTGCAGTTAAGCAGTGATCTATAAAAAGAATTACAAAAGTCAAACGCAAAATATTTCCCATATCCTCTTCCAGTCCTTAGTAATGTGGATATATTTTGGACCATGTATTTAGTACTTGTATATTATATTTTTCGTCCATAACTGGATGCTATTTTATTACAGTCTACTTCCCACCTTCATATCCTTTAAAATAGGCAGTCATCCATTGTATTTTATCATGGCTTGTCTAACCATTCAAATATGCAAATCATAAAAACCATTATCCCTGAGTTATAAAATGGCATCAATATATAACAGGTGACTTACCCATTAAATAGAGAAATAAACTTGATTTTAGTACTGAGCTTACCATAATTCAGAGGACACCTGTAGAATACAGAAATGATATTTTATAGTCTTAAGTCCTTTTTCTTATTTTGGAAAACCACATAAGAATTGCATGGTTGACTACCTTGCAATGACATGTTTCAGTATTTTATCCATTGTTACTTCCTTTTTTTAAATGTAACATTTGACTTTTCCGTAAGGTACATTCAAGGTCTTTGGTCCCTTTGTATAAAAACTAAATCCAAGAGGAATCTTTTTCAAACCACAAGAGAGCATTTACAACACATGGAAATTCTTCTCTTGAAGACACCCCCTGCAGTTTCCAATGGCTAATCTTTCTGAAGGTATAAAATGTGTTTCTAGTTCCGACAGTGACAGTTCCTAAATAAAAAGTGTTAGTAACTGGTCTCATGTGCTGATATTTATAAAATTAGTGGGCAAATATAGGTCCTCATTTCAATATTGAAGTTGCCTTTGGCATATGTCATTTTGTAAAACATGCCCTTTCCATGATGGGCACCAGTACATTGCTGAAAGTACAGAGAAGAGAAATAAATTTCAACCAGAAGGAAGATATTTGGAAAAGTTACATCTTAGCGACCAGAATGTTCAGACTCCATTACCCAAGACCTGTGCCACACTTATAACAAGATGGGGAGACATGCTTTGGCCAGGCGTGAGTTAATTATGCATATCTATGTAGAAACTCAAGTCTAGTGTATAATGGCAGGGACTGAGTTTGGGAGGAATTGCTGCTTTGTAGGAATAAGGGAAAAGGTAATATGTCAGAAATAAAAATGAAATTACATTGTTGTATCATGTTTGAGCAGATAACTAAAGAGGAGGGTCTGTGGTCGAATATATTTTTTAAAATAATGATAATCATTGATATTACAAAATACAAACTGTCTATACAGGGCAGAAACTGCTAGATGCTTGTGAGAGAATCTTTCTGATCTTCCCAGTGACCCAGTGAGGTAGGTATTGTCACCATGCTCTGGTACAAATGAGCAAGCAAGCTACCTTTGCATTTGAGAAGAGCACAGATCGAGAGGAAGGAAAATATCCTTTCTAAGTTTCCAGTGAATCCAGGACTGGTTTGTAGATACCTAGAAGCTCCTGGCTATTGAGGAACCAGTCAGTACCTACAGCAGTGATCTTTGTTTTTAAATACAGACATATTGGAGCAAATGTGGGAAAGTGGGAGTGAACCCAGGAATCAAGGTTGCTGGATCATGGGTCTGTTGTACTAAGTACTTGAACTTTCTGAAGTCCTTCCCGTTGCAAAATTACGTGACTGTAAACAGTATGAAATTGATCCCAGTAAAGATAAGAGGAGAATGATGATAATGTTGGCAAAGCACTCTCTCATATGTTATTTCATTTGATCCTCTCCACAACCCTCAGCAGTAGGTACTGGCATCAAACCCCAATCTCCATTTTACAGATGAGATGATTGGAGTTCCTAGATTGTCAAATATAAATTTAGATTTGATACTTTAAAAAGCAGTGGCAGCAACAACATCATAATTTAAGAGAAGAGTAGGTGTGACTCAGGACCTAAGTGGTGAAGAGAATTACCAAGACTTAAAAAAAAAAAAATCAAATCAGCAGCTTTGAGAGTCTCAGCAAGGCCTAGATAATTATAACCTTTCTGAGGGATGCCAGAGCTAACAGTTGTGCTTAATATTTCCCCCCTAGGCTTAGGCCAGGAAGATAGAAGAAGCATTGAGTTGATAAACCAGAGAGAGTCCCTTTCGAGGGGAGCTGATTAGGGAAAAACTGAAGGTTCAGAGGGCAGACAACGAAGACCACCAGAGTGGAACAAGAATGGCAAAGAAAAGGGGACTCCACTGGGGAAGACTGCTGGGATTGCCTGGACGTGCATTCATTCTAGGCCTACAAAAGACTTGGGGAGCGCATGCTGAGGTCCAAAGATCAAGACCTAGACAGACACCTTGGTGAAGAACTGTGGAGGACTGAGTCATCCACTCCGTGAGGACAGGCCCTAGGAGGGATCCTCTTTGTATCATTGACGATATCGGAGATGTGGGCCTTATTCCCATTGTGTCATCTTTGTCAAGGGTCCAGAATCCATTGGCAGGCTCGTTGGACTCCTATAGCTGAGCATTCCTGGATCTCTTCCTTTGTCGCGATTTCTTCACCTCCTTCGTGATTTCTCTTTTTATTCACCCACTCCCTCAACGGTGCTGCCTCGCAAAGTCCTGAGCACGCTTCCCTGGTCTCTGACCCTGTCCCTGACCACACTTGAAAATCAAATTTAAAGCCAAGGCTTGTGCTATATTTTCCAAATCTCCAGTCGCAAAATCCAAGCCTCTGTTTTTCACTACCTGCATATTTTTGATCTCAAAATGTTGAAAACAGAATTCATCTTTCTAGGCTAAAAGTGTCAGAGTCATCTTGTATTCATCCCCCTACATTGCCACCCACCCTGTTCGATTCTGTTGCTTTTACCTCTGAAATATCTTTTCTATCCATCTTCTTTCCGTTTCCACCAGCAATTCTGTATTTCAGGCCGTTGCCATTATTATTTGATGGCGATTAACAATAATCTAGCTGGCCTCTCTGAATCCGGACTTCAGGGTGTCTGGTAATCCTGTCCACTGGCATTTACTTCATCAGCTAAAAGCTGTGTTTCTCAAACTGGTTCAAATAATGATAATTTTGAGGAATGTTGATAGGGAGTATGTTGCTTTTGAAAAGGGAGTTGTCAAATGTTATTAGGAAATGCTGGATTAAAGTAAAATGTTTATGACAGCACTTTTCAAAGCCTTTAGCATGTTAATTTACATAACAAATCTTCAATATAACATGTAGTCCCACGGGGGCAAGGATTTCGTTTGCTGTTTTCATTGGTATAGTTCCAGAATAGTCGCATGATGCCATTAAATAACAAGTACTCGATATATATAATTTGAATAAAAGAATAAAAGATAGGTATGTTATAAATAGTATTTTCCATTTTTATGTAAAAATAACAAACATTTTATCAACTTACATCTCAGGGAAGCAGTGTTTATGAAAGTTTCTGTGAAACATTGCTCTAAAGTAGGGTTTCTCAACCATGGCATGAAAAGACCTTTTGAGCCAGATAATTCTTTATGGCAAGGACCCATCCTGCTCATTGTAGGAGGTTTAATGGCCTGTTGGCCTCTACCTACTAGATCAGAGTAGCACCGGCACTCTCTTGTTCACCGCTGGCCGTATTCGGTTTTTGACCTTGCCTCTGTGACAAAAATAATGTCTCCAGACATTGACAGATGTCCCTGGAGTGAGGGGGGCAAAATCATCCCTCATTAAGAAAATATTATAGTCTGGGCTTATTATTCTCCAGCTCAGAAATTTTCACAACTTCTTCCTTGCCTGTGAAATTAAGTCTGAATTCCTTAGGCTGATACCTAAGTTCTCTGTTTGTCCTCAATCTTACAAGCACTTGTGTACACACGCGCACACACAATTTATGGGAACCAGGTGATTAGAGAGGTAGCACGTGGCAAGAAAGGCGGTAGTTCACTTTGTGTAATTGTGATGATCTCAGCGTGTCACAGATGCTGTTCCCTTCTCTTTCCCACACCTTCAGCGGGCCGAATGTTTATTTGAACACTTCTTGAAAAGAAAAAAAAAAAAAGTCATGTGCTACCCAAGTGGCCTTTGATAGTCTTCCATAGTTGTGATTTCACCTGAGTAGAAACATTTGTAAGAACACTGCATGATGTATCTGGGGTCCTGTATCCCATTAGAGGACCCTTCCAACTTTTATATATGACCCAGACCTAAAATTCCTTAATCAATATGCAAGACTGTCTACCACGTGCACAGCATTGTGCACTCTGCTGGGATTATAACAGTTACGGAAACATACTCCCTACCTTCGAGGAATTTAAATACTAGTGATTAGTGAATTGAGAAAGTGCTGTACCAGACATGAACATCAAGAGGTGGAGAGCTTAAGAGAGACAAAAACGAACTGCTATCTTGTAAGGTAGTATAGAGGAGGCAGGAAGTATGCCGAGTCATGAACGATAGTTAAGGTGTTGATCCCACACTCGGAGTGGCCCATTGACTCAGGCCTTGTGAGGAGCATATCTACAGGTGTGAAGGCAGGATTATGTTTTAAAGAGTGGGTGTTGTTCAGTGCTGGCTATATTTGTTTTTGTTTTTTTTAATGTTTATTTATTTTTGAGAGACAGAGACAGAGAGTTAACGGAGGAGGAAAGAGAGAGCAAGGGAGACACAGAATCCAAAGCAGGCTTCGGGCTCTGAGTTGTCTGCACAGAGCCCAACCCGGGGCTCAAACTCATGAACCACGAGATCATGACCTAAGCTGAAGTCGGACACTTAACTGACTGAGCCACCCAGGCGCCCCTGGCTATATTTGGTTTTTGACCTTGCCTTTGTATTTGTTATTGTTGGCTAGAAGCTCTAGAAACATGGCTAGAACTTGGGCAGGGAGGACAATGTCTGAGCAGTGGGGTTATGAGTGGGAGTGGAGGTGATCTAATCAGGGCTGAATCCAGGTGTTTTTCTCAAAGCCGTGTCCTGACTTTGACACAGATTTTACCCTCTTGTCATCCTAGATGAGGTTTTCAGCCCAAGGACAGCAGACTGACTCGAGAGATGTAAAGAAAATGTTCAGTGTACTATGGCAGTTTTTAAGGTTAAAACAACAACAAAAGAGAAGTTTTCTCAAGCTCAACATTAAGGGCAAGTCCATTAGCAGACATTTCCACGTTGGAAGCAATTTTGAAATGCTCCTTAAATACCCTGCCAGTGGTAGCTGCAAACGCATATTTTATCTAAATGAGTTGACCAACGTAGTAGAAGCTTTGTAGACAAAGCAAATGAAGTATAGAATTTATCACATCCTTACTGTGTTTTCCGTATTGTCTTTAAATTTTCTCCAAAATGCTCAAAATGAAAGTAGACTGTGCTTGCCAAAATCTTGCTCAGCTTAATTATGCCCAGATAGGAATTTGATGAAATCTGTTTCGGACGCATGTTGGCCTAAAGAAGATGAAGCTGTGGGTTCAGAGGGAAATGGAATTTTGTCTGTTGGTTTCAGTTTTTTTGTGGAAGATTTTCTCCATTGAGTACCTGCTGGAGAAAGCTGTTTATCAGTTGTGGACGGCACAGAGGTTTCATCTGGTGAGAAGATTCTGAGTTATTGATAGCGGCTTCTGGGAATTCTGTGCAGATAAGGAAAGAAGGCCCAGTTTGATTAGTGATGTCTGTCATGGGCACAGGCTGAAGAGTGGTGGTATACAGGCTAGATAACTTCCATGTCAACTCTGTTTTCTAAATCCAGTGCCTAGCTCGTGAGCCAGTCTAGGTCCTTAGTCCATTTTCCACCACGATGATTGAAATTATTATCATGTTTGTCTTGATTTATCATTTGAAATTATAGCAAGAATTACAAGTAATGACTTATACTTTTAAATACATAATCTTTCATAATCTCATAACCCTCTCTTCTAGATGTGCATGTTGCTTGCTAGCACTTGCTCATCTATCAATATTTAACATAGGTGTATATGTATCATTTTTATGCTGTATTTTCATATAAATATCCCAAACATTTCCATTTTGCCAAATAGTTTCCCAAGCCATTAGATAAATGCCCAACTTTCCACTTTCTGGTTGTTTTGCTATTAGGCAGGCCCTAAATCTAAAGAAATTCTAGGGTGCTTTTACTTAGAATACTAACCAAAATTAAGCATCTGACTTCAGCTCAGGTCATGATCTCGCGGTGTATGGGTTCGAGCCCCGCGTCAGGCTCTGTGCTGACAGCTCAGAGCCCGGAGCCTGCTTTGGATTCTGTGTGTCCCTCTCTCTCTGCCCCTCCCCTGCTCGTGCTCTGTCTCTCTCTATCAAAATAAACATGAAAAGAAATTAGAATACTAGCCAAAGCATATGAACTTTCCCTTCAGTGTTTATGTTTCAGTTGGTTTCTGAAATTCAGTGATGTGTCGTTAAGGCATTTGAAGGAAAAAAATGAACATGTTAATTTGCAAGTGCACATAGTTTATATTTACATTTTATACTTAAGAATTTGTGCTTATATATTTATATAGATATATATCCATATGTCAGAGCCCTATCCAATATAACAAGCACACATATATAGAGATAAGTACAAACACACACGTTTATAATTCGAAGGATCATGATCATGATCCGGGCAAATTGCGTTTTCAAAGTCATTAAGAACCTCTCTGTACGAAGCAAACGTGACACCTCCACTCACAGGTATTCTATTTCGTCTTCAACTCTAATCTGTGTTTCAAGCCAGGTTGACCTAAACACGTCCTAGGCGCACAGGTCCCCTAGATTTAAGATACCTGTTTGGACAATTCGTTAATCCAGACGAGGCCTGGCAGGCCCAGCCTTCCATGATCCAGCCTTCCATGATCCAGCGCAAAGTTCCTGCTCCCACCCAACTTGCACTGCTTCCCTCCACGAATCATCCGCTCCTGATGAGCAGGCCTGTTCACCGTACTGCAGACGCCCAATATCCCTTCATCTTCACCGCCGCTGCTGATGGTACTTTTCCCGCCTTGAAGCCTTCACTGTGGAAATCCCACCTGTGCTTGAAGCAGCGCGTCCCCTAGGAGATTTTCCCTGACTAACCTAACCTTTAGAAACTGTTCTCTTGTTTCCGGCACCGGACATTTAACCTTTTTAAAAAATGTTTGTTTATTTATTTTGAGAGAGAGAGTTAAAGTGAGCACACAAGAGTGGGGCAGAGGGGCAGAGGGGGAGGGTGGGGGAGGGAGGGAGGGAGGGAGGGAGGGAGGGAGGGAGAGAGAGAGAGAGAGAGAGAGAGAATCCCAAGCACACTCCATGCTCAGAGTGGGCTGACGCAGGGCTCAATCCCACAACCCTGGGATCATGACCTGAGCCGAAATCGAGAGTCAGGGAATCAACTGACTGAGCCACCCAGGTGCCCCTGGAAATTTAACTTCTGTTACTTTTCAGTATTTATTATTATTATTATTATTTTTTTTTACAAGATCACAGTGTCCTCAAGGGTAAAATAAAAACCAAATAAACAGGGGTTTATTTGCTTGGGATCCTCTCTCTCCCTCTCTTTCTTGTCCCCGGCTCGTGCTCTCTCTCTTTCTCAAAATAAATAAATAAACTTTAAAAAAAAAAAACCCTAAAGAAACAAAAAAACTACAGTGCCTTGCATTGATCCGTGCCGCTAGTTTCTTGCTATCCGTGAATTCCAAACTCCCAAGTGAGATCACCAGTTATACTTCCTCACCCAAATTGGCCATACATTTTCCTCACGCGTTATGAGTACGTCTCAAGCTTGGTGGACCATCATTCTCCTGCTTCACATGGATTGTAATATTCCTGTGCAGAGAGACGACAGTTGCCTTTGTCCTGGCTATTCTGTTCTCAGCATTCTGGGGGATGATAGTCTAACTACTAAGCCGAATAGAGCAAAATCTATATGGTCTCTTCCTTGCTTTGTAATGAAAGATCTGTTGTCAATATCAGGCAGCTTAGCCGCTGTTATGGCGGCGATGGGCTGACATCACTCACAGCAACTATAATCATCAACAGGGTAGCAGCGGCGATTATGCCAAAGGCAGATAAAATTTACGGAAGTTAACAGAACTCAAGAGTGCTGCCAACAACTTAGGGCTGAACAATTAGTTTTAGACCGGATATTCCCTCCGTGGAATTTCCCCTCACCTCTCACTTTTCCTGTCTGTAAAATCGTCTATGTTCATGCCTCACCTGACTGTTTACGCTGACCCACAGTCAGCCACAGCTTTTCTCTCGTTATACAACTGGTGATTTTGGACACCGGTGTGGGGTTTGTATGACTGCATCTGAAGCTGTCTGACTTGGGACAGAAAGCTGTAGGGGGATGGTTGCCTACTCTTTTCAGAACAGCATGGATTTGACTTTCTGGATATCACATCTCTGAAATGTTTTCACAGTCTACATCTCTCTCGCACTGTTTCATGAGTTTCACTGGAAGAACTAACTCGTTCCCAGCTCTTCCTGCTTGCTTCTCCGAACCACCATTCTTGATGGGACGCGGCAGGGCATAAGGAGGAGGGCCTCAAACAGTGATTTGTGAAAGTGGAGAGAACGTCTCGTGTTAGCGAGTATTCCTTTTTTCTTATATTTGAAAGTTTAATAATATTTCTTTGGAAAACTCTTACTATTGCCAATTCTTTGTTGAGCATTTTCGTCTATAATGCATGGTGGCGAAAAGCAATGGAAAGTGCACTAAAAAATAGAAGACCAGTTGTACCTCCAGGCCATAGTTTATTGACTAATAAAATGAACGGGTTGAAATAGATCTATCTCCCTGGGTCTCTCCTTCTCTGCTGTTGTTGTAATTGAATGCTTAAATATGGACAGCCTATCAATGTGAATTATAATAGAATCATCACTAAAAGAAGGAATCTGGGTATATTCTGTACACTGTTCCTCAGTGTATATAAAAATATTGCATTAGCATTTTTAGTTGATAATCTTGCCACAGCGGTATCTTGTATACATTAGCAAAGCTGTGAGGTATGTAGTCTTTGTAGTTTCATATATAATAAGAGTTATACTCTGAGAGAAGAAGTGGAGAAAAAGAGGATTTCCTTAGAGAGCCAGATGGCCAAGAGACAGAGCATCTGGTGTCCTTGTTAGAAACCAGAGGCCTTAAATTAGATACATCCACATATAAGGTCCACAACTTATATGCTACCTAATTACATAATTATTGTATCATTTGGTATTGTGGTGTCTGATTCATTGGCATGTGAATAGAAAAATCAAAACTACCAACACTAAACGCATGTTGCACGGTGACACCAGAAGTTTAAACTGAACGAGAGCAATGAATATATAAGAAATCTAATTTTTATGCAGTTCCTGGGGCTGATTTCTACTTATTTCCAACTGTAGCATATAGGAACTGGTTTTGGCTATTTAATTGGAAAAACAAAACAAAACTCGAAAAGGAGATGAACAAGGCAGAGTTTAGAAAGTGATGTACTTTAAATTTTTTTTTTCAACGTTTATTTATTTTTGGGACAGAGAAAGACAGAGCATGAACGGGGGAGGGGCAGAGAGAGAGGGAGACACAGAATCGGAAACAGGCTCCAGGCTCTGAGCCATCAGCCCAGAGCCTGACGCGGGGCTCGAACTCACGGACCGCGAGATCGTGACCTGGCTGAAGTCGGATGCTCAACCGACTGCGCCACCCAGGCGCCCCGAAAGTGATGTACTTTAAATTATATATTTTTTATTTTAAATTTTTTTTTAATTAAATTTTTCCATGTTTATTTTTTTAATATGAAATTTATTGTCAGATTGGTTTCCATACAACACCCAGTGCTCGTCCCAAAAGGTGCCCTCCTCAATACCCATCACCCTCCCTCCCCTCCCTCCCACCCCCCATCAACCCTCAGTTCTCAGTTTTTAAGAGTCTCTTATGTTTTGGCTCCCTCCCTCTCTAACCTCTTTTTTTTTTCCTTCCCCTCTCCCATGGTCTTCTGTTAAGTTTCTCAGGATCCACATAAGAGTGAAAAAATATGGTGTCTATCTTTCTCTGTATGACTTATTTCACTTAGCATCACACTCTCCAGTTCCATCCACGTTTTTACAAAAGGCCATATTTCATTCTTTCTCATTGCCACATAGTATTCCATTGTGTATATAAACCACAATTTCTTTATCCATTCATCAGTTGATGGACATTTAGGCTCTTCCCATCATTTGGCTATTGTTGAAAGTGCTGCTATACACATTGGGGTACACGTGCCCCTCTGCATCAGCACTCCTCTATCCCTGGGGTAAATTCCTAGCAGTGCTATTGCTGGGTCATAGGGTAGTTCTATCTTTAATTTTTTGAGGAACCTCCACACTGTTTTCCAGAGCAGCTGCACCAGTCTGCACTCCCACCAACAGTGCAAGAGGGTTCCCGTTTCTCCACATCCTCGCCAGCATCTAGAGTCTCCTGATTCGTTCATTTTGGCCACTCTGACTGGCGTGAGGTGATACCCGAGTGTGGTTTTGATTGGTATTTCCCTGATGAGGAACGACGTTGAACATCTTTTCATGTGCCTGTTGGCCACCTGGATGTCTTCTTTAGAGAAGTGTCTAGTCATGTTTTCTGCCTATTTCTTCACTGGATTATTTGTTTTTCGGGTGTGGAATTTGGTGAGCTCTTTATAGATTTTGGATACTAGCCCTTTGTCCAATACGTCATTTGCAAATATCTTTTCCCATTCCGTTGGTTGCCTTTTAGTTTTGTTGATTGTTTCCTTTGCAGTGCAGAAGCTTTTTATCTTCATGCGGTCCCAATAGTTCATTGTTGCTTTTCATTCCCTTGCCTTTGGGATGTGTTAAGTAAGAAATTGCTGCGCTGAGGTCAGAGAGGTTTTTTCCCTGCTTTCTCCTCTAGGATTTTGATGGTTTCCTGTCTCACATTCAGGTCCTTTATCAATTTTGAGTTTATTTTTGTGAATGGTGTAAGAAAGTGGTCCAGTTTCATCCTTCCGCATGTTGCTATCCAGTTCTCCCGCACCATTTGTTAAAGAGACTGTCTTTTTTCCATTGGATATTCTTTCCTGCTTTGTCAAAGGTTAGTTGGCCATACTTTTGTGGGTCTAATTCTGGGGTTTCTATTCTATGCCATTGGTCCATGCGTCTGTTTTTGTGCCAATACCATGCTGTCTTGATGATTACAGCTTTGTAGTAAAGGCTAAAGTCTGAGATTGTGATGCCTCCTGCTTTGGTCTTCTTCAAATTACTTTGGCTATTCAGGCCCTTTTGTGGCTCCATATGAATTTTAGGATTGCTTGTTCTAGCTTCGAGAAGAATGCTGGTGCAATTTTGATTGGGATTGCATTGAATGTGTAGATAGTTTTGGGTAGTATTGACATTTTAACATTATTTATTCTTCCAACCCATGTGCACGGAATGTTTTTCCATTTCTTTATATCTTCTTCGATTTCCTTCATAAGCTTTCTATAGTTTTCAGCATACAGATCTTTTACATCTTTGGTTAGGTTTATTCCTAGGTATTTTATGCTTCTTGGTGCAGTTGTGAATGGGATCAGTTTCTTTATTTGTCTTTCTGTTGCTTCATTATTAGTGTATAAGAACGCAACTGATTTCTGTACATTGATTTTGTATCCTGCAACTTTGCTGAATTCATGTATCAGTTCTAGCAGACTTTTGGTGGAGTCTGTCGGGTTTTCCACCTGTAATATCATGTCATCTGCAAAAAGTGAAGGCTTGACTGTATCTTTGCCAATTTTGATGCCTTTGATTTCTTTTTGTTGTCTGATTGCTGATGCTAGAACTTCCAACACTATGTTAAACAACAACGGTGAGAGTGGACATCCCTGTCGTGTTCCTGATCAAAGGGAAGAAGCTCTGAGTTTTTCCCCATTGAGGATGATGTCAGCTATGGACTTCTTATAAATGGCTTTTATGATGTTTAAGTATGTTCCTTCTATCCCGACTTTCTCGAGGGTTTTTATTAAGAAAGGATGCTTAATTTTGTCAAATGCTTTTTCTGCATCGATTGACAGGATCATATGGTTCTTATCTTTTCTTTTATTAATGTGATGTATCATGTTGATTGATTTGCTAATGTTGAACCAGCCCTGCAGCCCAGGAATGAATCTCACTTGATCATGGTGTATCATTCTTTTTATATGCTGTTGAATTCGATTTGCTAGTATCTTATTGAGAATTTTTGCATCCATACTCATCAGGGATATTGGCCTGTAGTTCTCTTTTTTTGCTGAGTCTCTGTCTGGTTTAGGAATCAAAGTAATTTTGGCTTCATAGAACGAGCCTAGAAGTTTTCCTTCCCTTTCTATTTTTTGGAACAACTTGAGAATGATAGGTATTATCTCTGCTTTAAATGTCTGGTAGAATTCCCCTGGGAAGCCATCTGGTCCTGGACTCTTATTTGTTGGGAGATTTTTGATAACTGATTCAATTTCTTTGCTGGTTATGGGTTTGTTCAAGTTTTCTATTTCTTCCTGTTTGAGTTTTGGAAGTGTGTGGGTGCTTAGGAATTTGTCCATTTCTTCCGGGTTGTCCAGTTTGTTGGCATGTAATTTTTCATAGTATTCCCTGATAATTGCTTATATTTCTGAGGGATTGGTTGTAATAATTCCATTTTCATTCATGGTTTTATCTATTTGGGTCCTCTCCCTTTTCTTTTTGAGAAGCCTGGCTAGAGGTTTATCAATTTTGTTTATTTTTTCAAAAAACCAACTCTTGGTTTCATTGATCTGCTCTACAGGTTTTTTAGACTGTATATTGTTTATTTCTGCTCTGATCTTTATTATTTCTCTTCTGCTGCTGGGTTTGGGATGTCTTTGCTGTTCTGCTTCTATTTCCTTCAGGTGTGCTGTTAGATTTTGTATTTGGGATTTTTCTTGTTTCTTGAGATAGGCCTGGATTGCAATGTATTTTCCTCTCAGGACTGCCTTCACTGCATCCCAAAGCGTTTGGATTGTTGTATTTTCATTTTCATTTGTTTCCATATATTTTTAAATTTCTTCTCTAATTGCCTGGTTGATTCTTTAGTAGGGTAGTTCTTTAACCTCCGTGCTTTTGGAGGTTTTCCAGACTTTTTCCTGTGGTTGATTTCAAGCTTCATAGCATTGTGGTCTGAAAGTATGCATGGTATGATCTCAATTCTTGTATACTTATGAAGGGCTGTTTTGTGACCCAGTATGTGATCTATCTTGGAGAATGTTCCATGTGCACTCGAAAAGAGAGTATATTCTGTTGCTTTGGGATGCAGAGTTCTGAATATATCTGTCAAGTCCCATCTGATCCAATGTATCATTCAGGACCCTTTTTTCTTTATTGATCCTGTGTCTAGATGATCTATTCATTGTTGTAAGTGGGGTATTAAAGTCCCCTGCAATTACCACATTCTTATCAATGAGGTTGTTTATGTTTGTGATTAATTGTTTTATATATTTGGGGGCTCCCGTATTCGGCACATAGACATTTATAATTGTTAGCTCTTCCTGATGGATAGACTCTGTAATTATTATATAATGCCCTTCTTCATCTCTTGTTACAGCCTTTAATTTAAAGTCTCGTTTGTCTGATGTAAGAATGGCTACTCCACTTTCTTTTGACTTCCAGTAGCATGGTAGATAGTTCTCCATCCCCTCACTTTCAATCTGAAGGTGTCCTCAGGTCTAAAATGAGTCTCTTGTAGACAGCAAATAGATGGGTCTTATTTTTTTTTATCCATTATGATACCCTATGTCTTTTGGTTGGAGCATTTAGTCCATTTACATTCAGTGTTATAGAAAGATATGGGTTTAGAGTCATTGTGATGTCTGTAGGTTTCATGCTTGTAGTGATTTCTCTGGTACTTTGTGGTCCTTGCAACATTTCACTCACAGATCTCTTAGGATCTCTTGTAGGGCTGGTTTACTGAATTCCTTCAGTTTTTGTTTGTTTGGGAAGACCTTTATCTCTCCTTCTATTCTGAATGACAGTCTTGCTGGATAAAGGATTCTCAGCTGCATATTTTTTCTGTTCATCACATTGAAGATTTCCTGCCATTCCTTTCTGGCCTGACAAGTTTCAGTAGATAGATCCGTCACTAGTCTTATCGGTCTCCCTTTATATGTTAGAGCGTGTTTATCCCTAGCTGCTTTCAGAATTTTCTCTTTATCCTTGTATTTGCCAGTTTCACTATGATATGTCATGCAGATCGATTCAAGTTACGTCTGAAGGGAGTTCTCTTTGCCTCTTGGATTTCAATGCCTTTTTCCTTCCCCAGATCAGGGAAGTTCTCAGCTATGATTTGTTCAAGTACACCTTCAGCCCCTTTTTCTCTCTCTCCCTCCTCTGGAATCCCTATTATATGGATATTGTTGCGTTTAATTGCATCACTTAGTTCTCTAATTCTCCCCTCATACTCCTGGATTTTTTTTTTATCTCTCTTTTTCTCAAGTTCCTCTTTTGCCATAATTTTATCTTCTAATTCACGTATTCTCTCCTCTGCCTCTTCAATCTGAGCTGTGGTCGCCTCCATTTTATTTTGCACCTCATTTATAGCATTTTTAACTCCTCATGACTATTTCCTTATCTCTTGATTTTTGTAGCAATAGATTCTCTGCTGTCCTCTATACTTTTTTCAAGCCCAGCAATTAATTTTATGACTATTATTTTAAATTCATTTTCTGCTATATTGCTTAAATCGTTTTTGATCAGTTTGTTAGCTGTCACTACTTCCTGGAGTTTCTTTTGAGGAGAATTCTTCCGTTTCGTCATTTTGGATAGTCCCTGGAGTGGCGCGGAACTGCAGGGCTCTTCCCCTGTTCTTTCTGGAGTAACCTCTGTTGGTGAGTGGGGCCGCAGTCAGACCTGATGTCTGTCCCCAGCCCACCGCTGGGGCCACAGTCAGACTGGTGTGTACCTTATCTTCCCCTCTCCCAGAGGCAGGACTCACTGTGGAGTGGTGTGGCTCCTGTCTGGGCTACTTGCACGCTGCCAGGCTTGTGGTGTTGCTTCTGTGGGATCTGGCGTATTAGCCGGGGTGGATCCACAAGGTGCCCAGGGGCGGGAGGGGCAGGCTTGGCTCGCTTTGCCGTCGATGATCCCCTGTGGGAGGGGCCCTGCAGCACCAGGAGGGAGGCAGGCAGACCCGTTGGAGGGATGAATCCACGGGAGCACAGCTTTGGGCGTTTGTGCGGTGCAAGCAAGTTCGGTGATGGGAACCCATTCCCTTTGGGATTTCGGCTGGGGGATGGGCGATGGAGATGGTGCTGGCCAGCACCTTTGTTCCCTGTGAGCTGAGCTCTGTCTTCCAGGGCTCAACAACTCTCCCTCCTGTTGTCTTCTAGCCCTCCCACTCTCCGAGCAGAGCTGTTGACTTATAACCTTCCAGATGTTAAGTCCCGCTGGCTGTCAGAACTCACTCCGTCCGGCCCCTCCGCTTTTGCAAGCCAGACTTCGGGGGCTCTGCCTTGCCGGGCGGGCTGCCCCTCCACTGCCCCGGCTCCCTCCCGCCAGTCCGTGTAGCGCTCACCGCCTCTCCGCTCTTCCTACCCTCTTCCGTGGGCCTCTCATCTATGCTTGGCTCCGGAGAGTCCATTCTGCTAGTCTTCAGGCGGTTTTGTGGGTTATTTAGGCCGATGTGGGTGGAATCTAAGTGGTCAGCAGGACGTGGTGAGCCTAGCGTCCTCCTACACTGCCATCTTCCTTGTACCAAGACTGGCAAACAACCTTTCATGTTTATTTTTGAGAGAGAGAGAGAGAGAGAGAGAGAGAGAGAGAGCGAGCACAAGCAGGGGAGGGGCAGAGAGAGAGGGAGACACAGAATCCGAAGCAGGCTCCGGGCTCCGAGCTGTCAGCACACAGCCCGACGCGGGGCTCAAACTCACGGACTGTGAGATCATGACTTGAGCCGAAGTCAGACACTTTAACTGAGCGAGCCACCCAGGCACCCCTATAAATTATATTTCTAAATAAACATTTCTGCAGTTTCTTTAGTGTTTATACTGTTGGGCTGATATGGCTACAGTAAACCTTGGCTAATATCTGCCTTTCATTCGATGTTAATGAGATCAGTTGACACTGTGCTGGATGCCTCATATGTAAGTCATATGGGTAGAATCAAAATTGTTTTGTTGCTTCTATGTGGAAGAGGAAAAAAATAATAGATTTTTTTTAATGAAAAATATTCATACATGTTGAAGGCTCATTTTCTATAGTGATCCAGTGACCCTTTCTCAAATATTATTTGCATGTTGTCCATATTCTTTGCAATGATAGACTCATCATACCTTGAATCGGGGGTATAAAACCCATTTCTGAAAGGTTCCAAATTCAAGTACTACTTACTGTTTTGTTCAAATGGTAAAGCAGAGCATGATAGAGGCATGGTAAGAACCCCTGGGATGTATTTGTGAAACAGTCCCAGTTTTTCCTATGAGAGAAACCTCATCCTATGGGAGAAGAGGTTTAACCTGAGGACAAGCAGCCAGTAGGCAGTGGAACCATAATCTTACCTCCTATTTGCCTGCCTTCAATCGCAGTGGCCTATGTCTCCACGGAACTCATATTTTGGCATATTTTAGTATTTCAGCAAAACATCCTGTTTGCCTGATTTATTATTCAATGAATTGATGACTTTGGAGTTTGTATTGACCTAGCCTACTTTCATAAATTCAGAGTAAAAGCCATGTTTGGCTCTAGACTTATCTAAATTGGTTGGCTATTCTAGTCAAATTCATAAACTACCATTTCAATCTTCTGCTAAGTTTTGACTCTCTGGCCTGATCTAAGTAATTTGCTGTTCTTTATCAGTGTGGAGTGATTTAATGATAGATAGCCCCAAAGTGATGAGTTGGTAAAATGAGTTCCAGCTTCATTGCTTTATTGCATATCATTTCCTAAGACTGTTGGACTTCATAAACTACTTGGAAATATTTTTAATTCTCAAGATATAAACTGAAGATAAGATGTGCTTATGATGGAAAACTGCCAAATGTTGCTTGAAGCTCCTGCAGAGTTCATATTCATGTTAGTTCTTGAGTCATATTTCTGAATCAAGGTCTCTAAATATTTTATATATGTATCTAAAATAATTGACAATATTTCCTTCAAGAAACTGTATGCAAGATGTGTGAGATTCATTGGCTCATTCATTCAGTCAGGCAGTAAAACCATACTCAGGGCCTACTATGTACAGTCAAGAATCTCAGTCTTCCTGACCTAATATCTGCATTAAAGAATGTTGTGGAAGAGGAAATTGACCAGTCCACGCTGTATAATTCATCTGTAAGCAATGGCTTTATTGCTCTAATACCCCAAGAAACATGAGTCTCTGAGGTGAGCTAACGAGGCGTAAATTCTCACATGCAAACCCAACAATCAATTTTTGATTTTGTTATATCCAACAAGAGAGCCCTTGCTTGATTTTTAATGAAAAATCGTGTGTGTGTGTGTGTGTGTGTGTGTGTGTGTGTGTCTGTCTGTCTGTCTGTGTGTGTCTTCTGTCTAGCCAAAAATAAGTAAATTAAAAGTACAGTGTTGCCTGGCTGGCTGGTTATTTTGGACACTTTTGGTTGTATGGAGCTCTGTTCCTGACAAAGTGAAGAAATAAATGTGTACTTTACATCTTTTTGAACTTCTCTGTAGTTTAGCTGACTCTGCTCTTGTTAAGCAGTTCACTACCAGTCTCATGCATTTCACAGTGTTCAATATTGATCCCCTCCAAACTTCTGGTTTGGGGGAGTCGGTAATCACAAGTGTTTTGTTCAGTATGGTGCAGTGGCAAATGTTTGGAATTAAAAGTCAGACTAACTTGTAGCTTACTGACTCAACTAACGTACACTAGCTCTTTTAATTTCTCTGGCTCTCATCTTCCTCAAGTATAAAATGAGGAGTTTTCATGGGAAACTGGATAAAATTGGGCACATTATTTAACTCCTCTCTTTGTATGTGCATCTTTGTCTATAAAATAAAACTAACCGACACCAAGGGTTGTTGGAGGAGTGAGTAGAATACACTTCCCCTGACTGTGGAAAGTCCAAAATACCCTCCGGCTATTTCTACAAACTCATGGGACCTTTCTTGGTCAACTGTGGCTTTGATATCTTGTTTCTGCTGAATTAATGCAAGTCAGGAATTGCTTCATTGTCGTATGTGCGTTGTCCCCATTCCATGACAAATCATTCTAGATGTGGGATTCGGCCCTTTCTGTGATTTCTTCAAAATGAAACACACACACACACACACACATGCGTGCACGCACACAATTTTGTGTGCATGTCAGATTTCACTGGAGTTTGCAGTTACTATGTACCAGGAAATGATCTAAGCATTCCACATGAATCAGTACACTTAATCCTTGTGACGAACCAATGAACTAGGTGCTGTTATTAACCCCATTTTACAGACAAGGCAACTGAGGCATAGTTAGGTGACTCATATTAGATCACACAGTGTGTACAATTGGATTTGAACCCAGGGCACCGAACTCTAGAGTTCATGCTCTTAAGTACTACATTATACTTTTCTGTGCCGTAGTCATAAAAATTCTCACTGATCAACAAAATGAAATATCTATAATTTTATAAGCTTGATATATCCAAGATCTGTCCTTCTAATCAAAAAGGACCTTACACATTTTTCATCCAAGTATAAATGTTTGGGTACATGAAGGTGTGTGGGTTTGTTTGTTTGTTTTACAACTAGAGCATATTTTTGATAGAAGAGACCGTAAAAACCATGCATTGCCGTCCCTTTCAATTTAGCTAATGTAAATTAATTGCCTTCTTCATGACAAGAACTTCCACTTGTGCTATCTCGTTGAATCTGTGCAACAACTCCATCCTTAGCTACGATATTATTGTTAGTTTGGGGGCTGATGTCATCCTAGAGTGTGTTAATAGTACTGTGACATGCAGGCAACAACATTTCATCTCTCCTTTGGGGCATGATATTATCACTAGGCAGAAAGGTCAGTGGTCATGAATTAGGACAGGACAAAAAAAAAAAAAAAAGAAAAGGAAAACCGGAGATTATAGTCCCATTTGGAATTGGATTTTTTTTTTCAGCTGTGAAAATATATCATTTCTTAAAAATTATCATTTATACATAGAAGTAGCATAGTATGGAGGTTAAGAGCGTGGCCTCTGGACACACATTTCTTGGGTGTGAATCCCACCTCTGGTTTATATTCTGGCTTAAAGACCCTGGACAAGTTGTGAAATCTCTCTGTGCCTCAATTTCCTCAACTCCAAAATGAGAATAATACTAGGGCCAACATAGGGCTACTTTAATGATTATGGAACTTAATATATGCAGAATGTTTAGAACAGGGCCTAAGAGTGTTTTTTGAATGAATAAAATAGCATACCTGCTCTGTAAAATCTCCCTAGATAGTTCTAAATCTTCAGTGTTTCCAGAATGCACTTATTAATCATTATTTATTTATTATTGATTAATGATGTCATGGGCTCAGATTCTATCTAATAAAAACTGATTTGCTGAGTAGATTCAGAGACTAATGCATCGGAGGCCTTGTTTTATCTCCAAAAGAAAAGCAGGTATTTTATGATTAACAGTTAAGAACAATTGGAATGAATATAGAATTTTTAAAATACAAGTATGAATGTATTTTAAAAATACTAATTCAACAGAATGATCTTTTTTTTTTTCTTTTTACGAAGGAGGGATGGTGGCGGGGCTAATTTAAGTAAACATTGAAAAGAGGGAAAATTAGGGGGGAAAGAGTCTACTTCTCCAGCTGGGAAGTGTCTGCGGATATAGTGAATACGTAGTCAGCAGATCTCTATTTTTATTCAAGCAGCTTGCAAAGAAATACAGTGGCTGCAGATTTCTCTCCCCTCTAATGTGAGCTGCGGCTCAGCCAGGAATGCCGGCCGTGATGCCCATCCTGTAATGTGCCTGAGTGGGCGACGGGCAGCACGCAGGTCAGCAGATTCTCAGCCCGCTCTCTACTGGGGGAATTGGCCCAGTTAACAAAGGCAAACTGGGTTAGGTCTGGGTTGACGACACAGTGCTACTATTTGAGTATGCTTCGTGAACAACGAGCCGAAGCTCTCTTGCGAAAATCATCGCGCGGTACCCTGGTTTCCTATTTGTCTTAGAAAGCAATCGTGTTTATGAACGTTCTTGTGTGAGCGCTAGAAGGCTCAAGACTTAAAATGCAGTGAGGAGCACTTTACAGTTTGTGATCGTTTTATGGACATGGTTAGTATTTAACCGCCTTCGGGCTTTCCTCATCCTGCCTGACCACCAGGAATGGCTTTGTCCTTCCCTCCTGATTTTTCATCTCCAAACGCTTTAGGCCCTGAAGGAAACGGTAGCACATCTATCAAGCCCCTATTGATAGCTGCAGTGGAAAGTGATCCCTTCTTTCCCAGAACTCTTGAAGTGTGTCATCTGTACCCGTTTTAGCACTCGGTTGCTTTCTCCTGTGCACGCGACCAATTTATATTATGTACTCGTTTGATCTCCCCTGACAGATGACAGGCTTCTCAAGGGTGTTTCTGTATCATCATGAGCATGGAAATACTGTGGTCTTCAATGATGCCCACCAAAGAGCACGTACATAATGGATGCTGACAAATGAATGCATAGATATCATTTAATACTAAAAACCTATGACTGGGGAAGATCTTATTTTCACTTTAAATACATGATAATAATAAGTGCAGCTGGCTCTGAGCAGAGGGTACGAAGCATTGTTATTAAATATTTGTAATAGGACCTATTGTATACAGTTGCTACCATCAGATCTGTTTTACAGGTGGGGCAGTTGAAGTGCGTAGCAATTATGCAACTTGTTAAAGTAGTAATTTCTAGAGCCAGCACTTGAACTTTAAGTAGTCTGTTCCTGCTTCTCTCTTTTTAAAAAATTTTTTTTTTCTTCTTCTCCAGGATTTTATTTAAATCCCAGTTAGTTCACATATATTGTAATGTCAGTTTCAGGTGTGGAATTTAGTGATTCACCACTTACATACAACACCCGGTGCGCTCATCACAAGTGCCCTCCTTAATCCCCACCCCTGTTTCATTCATCCCCCACCCACCTCCCTTCTGGTAACCATCATTTCTCTATACTTGAGAGTCTGTTTCTTGATTTCTCTGTCTCTCTTTTTTTCCTCCCCTTTTGCTCATTTGTCTTATTTCTTAATTTCCACAGACAAGTGACATCATATGGTATTTGTCTTTCTGTGGCTGACATATTTTGCTTTAGCATAATACTCTCTAGCTCCCTCCTTGTCACTGCGTCCTGCTCTTTTAACGATCACATGATTACACACTTTGTTTCATAGCAAGTCAGTATAGGAGGTTGGATTTGAACACAGGACTTCTAATTCCACGCCCGGTGCATTTCGTGTAAATATCTAGTGTCTGACGCATAGCAGATGGTATAAGTCTTTGACTCCGCTAAAGCCCTCCCCCTCATTCCCAGCACCGGTAGCTGGATCTCCTGGTTTTGCGGGCCAGCCCTTGTGGTCTCCCACGGTCCACTGTTAACCATTGAGCCATGTCATGAGCGAGAGAACGAAAGTATGTATCTCTAAAATATAAAGATAGTGTTTGGGGGCTAAAATAAAATGCCTGGGGTGTGTGCCCTTGAAACTGAGAGCTTCGCAGACTACCACAGAGTGTCAATCGAGAAGCCCCATAGATCCAGGACAGGTAGGACAGTTTAGCATCACAACCTAGTTGAGTGGTACTTAACTCTGGCTCCATATAAGAATGGACTGCAAAGTTGTAAAAATACATATTCCTGGGCTTCACTCATATTTAATCAGAATTTGACTTATATTCCAGTTAGTATCACCAACCAGTTTACTGTATCAGATGGTATTTCTGTGCCCCCGATTTAAATTAAAAAGTACCTACATAATGACACGCATTACGATTTAATAAATAACATGCATTCCTGTTAATAAATTATACTCAACAGACATAAGCTAAAGATTCTTTTTAATAATCCAGTAACTGTATTGTGGACATTTTATTTGTTGAAATTAAATAAGTTAGAAATTTTTTTAATGTTTATTTATTTTTGAGAGAGAGAGAGAGAGAGAGAGAGAGAGAGCGAGCAGGGAGGGACAGAGAGAGAGGGAGACACAGAATCCAAAGCAGGCTCCAGGCTCCGAGCTGTCGGCACAGAGCCCGGTGCAGGGCTGGAACCCACGGACCATGAGATCATGACCTAAGCCAAAGTCGGACACTCAACTGACTGAGCCATCCAGGTGCCCCAATAGAGAAATTTTTTAAAGTATGTATCAGGATCAGAAAGCAGCAATCAAAAAGGCATTGAGAAAGATATAAAAAAATTATTTGGAGCATTGAATAAGACATTGGGGAAAATAGATAAAATGCCAGAGAAATAAATAGGAAATTAACTCAGAAATACAACTGAATAGATAAGTCCCTTGGGGCACCTGGGTGGCTTAGTCAGTTAAGCATCCAACTCTTGATTTCGGCTAAGGTCACCATCTCACAGTTCCTGAGGTGAGATTGAGCCCCAGTCAGGCTCCGTGCTGACAGCACGGAGCCTACTTGGAATTTTCTCTCTACCTCTCTCTCTGACTTTCTCTCACACATACACTCTCTCACACTGTCTCTCTCAAATAAATAAGTAAACATTAAAAAGAAAAGAATAGGGGCGCCTGGGTGGCTCAGTCGGTTAAGCGTCCGACTTTGGCTCAGGTCATGATCTCACGGTCCGTGAGTTCGAGCCCCGCGTCGGGCTCTGTGCTGACAGCTCAGAGCCTGGAGCCTGTTTCAGATTCTGTGTCTCCCTCTCTCTGACCCTCCCCTGTTCATACTCTGTCTCTCCCTGTCTCAAAAATAAATAAAATGTTAAAAAAAAATTTAAAAAAAAGAAAAGAATAAATAAGTCCCCGATGGAGTAGTATAGTAAGATGTCTGCTACATACACAGCATAATACCTGTTGAATTTTAAGAAAAAAATAGACAAGATAAACCCCAGTAATTCATTTTTTAAAAATGCAGTTTCTGCCAATTCAGGAACTTGGCTATTTAATCTGATTGTTAAATGATGGGACACTTGTGGAAAATTATCCACCTCAGATAGAAAATTTAACTTTGAAAAGGGTAGGACGTTTCCAGAAACATATTTATGTGAATTCTTCCAAATGATACAGGGCAAGACATCCGTAGGTCCTAGTTAATTTATTCTACTTTGAAGGATTTAATTTTTTTTTTCTCTATTTCACACTCTGTGGATTGAAAAAATCAGTTGAAGATAATTGGGTGCATATTTTTAGAAAATGTGAACAAAATAAACTGCACATCAATAGTGGGCTTTAGTATTCAAAATTGAAGCTGGCTGTGGAACAGAGACAACTTGTGAGGAAAACTCAGCATACTTTGAGAATATGAGTTAACCTTTTTTTTCCTGACAGCTTTATTGAAATATAACTCACATACCACAAACTCACCCATTTAAAAGTATTGTAAGTGTTCTTTGGTCTAGTCATAGTATGCCACCCATTGTACAATCAATTTTAGAACATTTTGGGGGCGCCTGGGTGGCTCAGTCGGTGAAGCGTCCGACTTCGGCTCAGGTAATGATCTCGCAGTTCGTGAGTTCGAGCCCCGCGTCGGGCTCTGGTGCTGACAGCTTGGAGCCTGGAGCCTGCTTCCGATTCTGTCTCCCTCTCTCTCTCTGTCTTTCCCCCACTCACACTCTGTCTCTGTCTCTCTCTCTCAAAAATAAAGATTAAAAAAATTTTTTTAGGGGTGCCTGGGTGGCACAGTCGGTTAAGCGTCCGACTTCAGCCAGGTCACGATCTCGCAGTCCGTGAGTTCGAGCCCCGCGTCGGGCTCTGGGCTGATGGCTCAGAGCCTGGAGCCTGTTTCCGAGTCTGTGTCTCCCTCTCTCTCTGCCCCTCCCCCGTTCATGCTCTGTCTCTCTCTGTCCCAAAAATAAATAAATGTTGAAAAAAAAAATTTTTTTTAATAAATAAACATAAGAAAAATTAACAAAAAAAGAGGGAACATGTTTATCACCCCCCAAAAGAATTCCGTACTCATTAGCAATCACCCACTATTTCCCACAGTACCCTGCAATAGCACAATTTCCCCGCAGACATACACAACTATATTGGTCGGCTTGGGGATCCCATAACAAAATGCTGTAAACTAGGTGACTTAAACAATAGAAACTTATTTTCTCACATTTCTGGAGGGTAGAAGTCAAGGCTCTGGGTGATTCGGTTCCTGGTGAGCATTCTCTTCCTGTCTTGCAGATATCTTCCTCCTTGCTGTATCTTCATGAGGTTTTTCCTTGATGTGAGAGCATGGGGGAAAAGAGAGAGCCGGAGACAAAGAACTCTGATATCCCTTCTTCGAAGGATCCTAATTCTAACAGATAAAGGCTCCTTGAAAACATGGTTCCTCTTTTTTCCTTTCCTTTCCTTTCCGTTTTTTTTTTGTTTTTTTTTTGTTTTTTTTTTGTTTTTTTTTTGCAGGATGGACTGACCGCACATTTTCCAAATCTTTAAGTTCTGGTTTCTTTTTGCTTACCAGTTTCTTCACTGATCTCTCTTCTGGTGTTTTACTATAAGTGGTAAGGAAAAACCAATCATGCCTTTAACATTTTGCTCAGAAATCTCCTCAGCTAAAGAACCAATTTCATCTGTCACAAGTTATACCTTCCACAAAACCCTAGAACACAATTCAGCTAAGTTCGTTGTCACTTTCTAATAAGGATCATCTTTCCTCCAGTTTCTAGTAAGCTGTTCCTCATTTCTGTCTGAGACCTCATCGGAATGGTCTTTTGCATCATTTCTCCCAATATGATTCCATGAAGATACATGTGTTCTCTTTTCTTTCTGAGATTTCACCAGAATTGCCTGTAATATCTATATTTCTACCAACAATAAATACCATCTATATTTCATGGCAATCTTGGCTTTTCTAGTACATGCTTCCAAATTCCTACAGCCTCTATGCGTTACTGTTCTAAAGGCACTTGCACATTTTAACGTATTTCTTACAGTAGCATCCCATTCTCAGTTACCAAAATCTTTATTAGTCTACTTGGGATGCCATAACTAAATACCATAGACCGAATGGCTGAAACAATAGAAATTTGCTTTCTCACAGTTCTGCAGACCACAAGTCCAAGGTTCCAGACAATTTGGTTTCCGGTGATGACTCTCCTCCTGGTCTTTCAGTTGTCACCTTTTCACTACTGTCCTCCCTTGTCCTTGGTGTAAAAGTGCAGAGAAAGAGAGTGCTCTGATGTCCCTGATTAAGATACATATTCTAGGAGCACCTGGATTAATTAGTTCAGAACTGCAGTTTGCAGTAGAATATAAATAGATAAGTCCCCTGAGGCACCTGAGTGGCTCCGTCGGTTAAGCGTCCAACTCTTGATTTCAGCTCAGGTCATGATGTCACTGTGACTTTTGATTTCGGCTCAGGTCAGGATCTCACTGTTCAGGAGATGGAGTCCCACCATCAGGCTCTGTGCTGACAGGGCGGAGCCTGCTTGGGATTCTCTCTCTGCCCCTGCCCTGCTCACAGTGTGCTTGCTCGCTCTCTCTCTCTCTCTCTCTCTCTCAAAATAAATAATAAACTTAAAAAAGATACATATTCTAACATATCAAGGTCACACCCTTATGCCCCCATTTGGCCTCCTTCAGAGGCCCCTTCTCCAAATACAGTCATGCTGGGTGTGTTGGCTTTAACATATGAACTTTGGAGGAACATAAATATTGAAACCATAACAACCATTAATTTACATTTTGTCTCTATGGATTTGTCTATTCTGAATATTTTATATGAATGGAATTATGCAATGTATGGTCTTTTGTGACTAGCTTCTTACACTTAGCATGTTTTCCAGCTTCGTCCAGATTTGTACTATGTATTAGTATCTCATAGTTTTCATTGCTGAATGTTACACTGTGTGGAGATATCACATTTTATTTATACATTCATCACTTGATGGGCATTTGGTTGTTTCCACATCGTGGCTCTTATGAATAATGCATTTATGAGTATTCAGGTACATTTGTGTGTGTGTGGACGTTTGTTTTCGTTTCTTTTGGGTATACCTAGCAGCAGAATTGCCCCATCATATGGCAACTCTATAATTTACTACTTGAGGAACAAGCAGACTGCTTTCCACAGTGTTAGCACCATGTTGCATTCTCACCACCAATATATGGGAGTTCCAAATTCTCCGTATCCTCACCAACGATTGTTATTGTGTGGCTTTTTAATTGCAGTCATCCTGGTGTGTGTGCAATGGTATCTCTTTATGGTTTTCATTTGCATTGATAATGATATTGAGACTCTTTCAATGTGATGTTGGCCATTTGTGCATATTTAAAGAAACGTCAATTCAGATCTGTTGCCTATATTTTCATTGAGTTATTTGTCTTTGGTTATTGAATTATATGGGGAGTTATTTGTCTTTGGTTATTGAGTTATATGGGTTCTTTATATTTTCTAGATGCAAATCTCTTATAAGATATATATTTCAGAAAATATTTCTCCCATTCTGTGTGCAGTGATTTTACTTTGTGTGGTGGTGTCCTTTGAAACACAAAAGTTATTGCTGACAAATTTATCTGTTTTTATTTCCCTTATTATGCTTTTCTGCCAAAGTAAAACTAATTGCTTAATCTGAAGTCACAAAGATTTATACCTGTGTTTTTTTTTTAGGAATTTAATACTTTTAGCACTTAAATGTAGGTATTTGACCCACTTGGAGTTAACTTTTGTATATAGTATGAGGAATCCAAGTTCATTCTTTTGAATGTGAACACCCAGTTGTCACAGCACCATTTATTGAGGAAACCATTTCCCGTTTCATGGTCTTGGCACCTTTATTGAAAATCTACTTTCTAGAAGTGTATAGATTTATTTCTGGCCTCTCAGTTCTATTCCATTAATCTATATGTCTGTCCTTAGGCCAGTACCACACTCTTGATTGATGTAACTTTATAGTAAGTTTTAAAATAAGGTAGTGTCAGTCCTCAAACTTTGGTCATTTTTTTCAGTATTATTTTGGCTGTTTTGATTTCTTTGTTGATCTGTATAAATCTACATAGCCACTTGTCAATTTCTGCCATAAAGGCAACTATGACTTTGGTAAGAACTGCATTGAAATTGTAGGTCAATTTGAGGAGTATTGCCATATTAACAATATTGTCTTCCAATTTATGAATATGGGATGTTTTTCCATTAACTTAGATCTTCTTCAGTTTTCTTCAGTGGTATTTTGGGATTTTCAGTGTTTAAGTCTCATACTCTTAAATTTTTTTCCTGAATATTCTGTTCTTTTTGATGCTTTAAACATAGAATTGTTTATTTCATTTTTTAGAGCGTTCATTGCTACTCCAAAAACATACAATGGATTTTTATATATCGATCATGTATCTTATAGCCTTGCTGAGTCATTTATTACCTCTAAGTGTGTGTGTGTGTGTGTGTGTGTGTGTGTGTGTTGTTGTATATGTGTGTGTGTGTTTGTGTTCCTTAGGATTTTCTGTATATAGTACCGTGTCATCTGCAAATAAAGAGTTTTATTTTTTTCTTGATTAATTCGCCCTATCTAGAACCTCCAGTAGAATATTGAATAGAATTAGCAAAAGCGGGCATTCGGTCTTCTTCCTAAACTGAGCGGGAAAGGTATGCTGTTTGCAGTGGGCTTTTTGTATATGCTTTTTGATCAGTTTGAGGAAATTTTCTATTTCCTTCCAAGTTTTGTGAATTTTGTCAAGTGGTTTTTCTGTGTCTGCTGAGATGATCAATTATTTTTTTGTTCTTTATTCTGTTAATATGGTGTATTTTTCTTTTTTCCATCTGAATAGGATGACTTTAGTGTGCACACACTTGACAATGGAGGATAGACATATTTTGCTGCCTACAAAATTTAAAGATTAAGAAACAATTGAAAATGTAACAGCAATAGGATAAAAGAAGCATCATTTTAAGTATCGTGTTTTCTAAAATGAGGAAGATTTTTCACTTGATTATAAATCTCTTAAGATCAGAACTCCATTTATTCCATAATATTTTTTGAGATACAGTCAACCTATAACATTATATGAGTTTCAGGTGTGCAACATAATGATTTGACATATGTGAGTATTGTGAAATGATCACCACAATAAGTCTAGTTAATATCCATCACACACACTTACAAAATGTTTTTCTTCTTGTGATAAGAACTTTTAAGACCTACTCTCTTAGTGCCTTTCAAGTGTACAATCTAGTATTATTAACTATAGTTAACATGTACATTACATCCCCAGGACTCATTTATTTTATACTGGAAGTCTGTACCTTTTGACCACCATTCTCATTGAGGAATATACTTTGGACAGTTTGAATCCTTTTAGATTTATTAATGGTTGTTTTCTGGGCTAGCATAGCCTAGCCCAGGAGAATGATCCAGGAGCACTGGAAAAGTTCGTATTCTGCTGTTTTTTCTTGGGTAGCATGTTCCCTAATGTGTGCTAACTTGAGTTGTTTTATGGTCTCTTTGTTTAAGACTTCTACTTCCTGCTCAATTTGCTGCCTAATTCTATCCATTATTGAATTTCAGATAAACACTTCAACTGTAATTGGTGAAATGTCTATTTCTCCTTTAATTCTGTCGGTTTTTGCTTGATCTATTTGGGGCTCTGTTGTTAGGTGCTCATATGTTTAAAATTGTTATATATCACTGAGAGATTTATACTTTTATCATTATAAAATGTTCCCCTTATCTCCAGTAGGAAATTATTAGTTTGTCTCATCTGATATTAATATAGTCACTTCAGCTTTCTTGAGGTTGCTTTTTGCATGATATATATTTTTATTATCCTTTTGACTTCAAACTGTTTGTATCTTTGAAACTAAAATACATTACATGTGGAAAAATAAAATAAAATAAAATAAAATAAAATAAAATAAAATAAAATACATTCCCTGTGGATAGCGCATAGTGGCATCTATTTTGTTGGTTTTGGTTTGGTCCTGCCTGACAATCTCTGCCTTTTGTTGGGTTGTTTAATCAATTCACATTAATATTTTTATTGATATGCTTGGCTATAAGTCTATCATTCTACTTTTGTGTTTTGTATAGGCCTCAAACATTTTCCCCTGTATTCCACTTTCCTACTTTCTTTTAGACTAAGTGAATATTTTCTAGTGTAGTATTTTAATTTTTTCAATCTTTTTTTCACTTTTAGTTATTTTCTTAGTGGTCATTCTAGGTCTTACGATATAAGTCTTAATCTATTTCAAATTTACATTAACTCCTGTGACATGTATAAACATTCCTTTATAGCTCTATTCACTGTACATTCATGTATGTTACAAACCCAGCAATACATTGTTATAGTTATTATACAATTATATATATATTTTTTTACCTGGTAAAAAGCTGAAAAACAAAAAGGAGTACAAGAATATGTTTATACAAATTTGTTACATTACTCTTATTTACCATTGTTGATTCTCTTCACTTGTTTTTGTGAACTCAAGTTACTATCTGGTGTAGCTTCCTTACCATAATCCAACGTTGCTCCCAAAAATGTCTTTCTTTTGTGCCGCTTTGTCAAGTATATTACATATCTATATGCTACTTTTCCAACGATGCAATTATATATTATATATAATTTTTAAACCCGGTAAGAGGAAAGGAGAAATATGCATTTATAATATGTCTTATATTTATATAATTAATTTAATAGTCCTTTGTTTTTTCATGTGGATTTGATTTGCCATTTGAAGTCACTTGTTTTCAGCTTGAGGAACTTCCCTTATTATTTCTTGTAAGGTGGATCTGCTGGGACCAAATTATTTTTTTCTTTTAATATAAGGATGTCATTATTTCATCTTCATTTTTGAAAGATCATGTTCCCCGATATAAGATTCTGGGTCCATCCATTTTTTTCATTCATCATTTTGAACATCACCTCATTGTCTTCTGGCCTCCACTGTTTTCGATAAGAAGCTAGCTGTTAATATGAAGTCTTAACAATGGTGTTCTTTGTACACGAGTGATTTTTTCTTGGTGCTTTGAGGAGTTTCTCTTGGTATTTTAGCATTTTTACTGTGATGTGTCTATGTGTGGATCTCTGCGTTTATCTCAATTGGAGTTTCTTGAACTTCTTATGTGCATTATCCTTTTTTACCAGATTTGTGAAGCTTTCAGCTATTATTTTTTCAGCTGTCTGTTTCTGCTCAATATTTTCTCTCCTTTCTTCTGGTACTGCCTGCCATTCCTTGTAAGTTGTTTTGCCTAACAGTGTCCCAAATTTCTTTGGGGCTGTATTACATTATCTTAATTCTTTTTATTTTTTTAAGATATTCAAATTACATACTTTGAATTGATCAGTCTATAAGTTTGCTGATTCTTTTCTTCTGCCAGATCAAGTCTATCGTTGAACGTTCTACTGAATTTTTCAGTTTCGGTTACTGTAATCCTTTTAAATCCAGAATGCATTTGACTCTTTTTCATTTCTGTCTTTTTATTGATATTTGCTACTGAATGAAACATTATCATCGTAACTTCTTTTACTTTTTCAAACATGTTTTTATAGTCAGTTTTACTCAATCAATAACATACTTAATCTAATTGAAAAGATCCAAAGGAGAACAAAGCAGTCAATAACAAACCAATTTTAATAGCAGCTTTGAAGTTTATAGTACAGTATTGTTGTCTAAAATCACTATGCTGTGCATTAGAGCCCCGGATTAATTTATCTGCTGGTTACAAGTGTGTACTCTTAAACAGCATATCCCCAAATACCCCACCCCCGAGCCCTTGGGAAGCACCATTCTACTCTCTGTGTTTATGAGTCCAGCTGTTTTAGATTCTGTGTATGAGTGACACCATACAGTATTTGTCTTTTTCTGTATGATTTAATCTCACTTAGGATAATGCCCTCAAGGTTCATCCATAGTCTTGCAAATGTTAAGATTTCCTTCTTTCTCATAGCTGAGTAATATTCCATTGCATATACACGCGCCACAACTTTTTTCTGTTCATCTGTTGACAACACTTAATGTTGTTTCCGTATCTTGGTTATTATGAATAACATTGCAGAGTGGAGGGAGGTGTGAGTTTAGCACTGAGGGTGTTGGGGTTTCCCATAGAACTGGTAGGGAGAATTTCTGATGAGGTAGTCTCAGTGGCTTGTGGATGGACTTCCTCCTGAAGTCCTGAATACAATCAGCAGGAACCGTGTTCCTTTAATACCCTTTGATATTCTTATCCGCCTCCTTCCTGATCTCCCTCCTCCCAGTCATGGGGGTTTCTCCTTAGTACTCTGGGGGTTGCTAGAGATAAATGGTTTTCCCCAATCTTGTCCCGCAGAGCTGGGAGAGCTCTGACACCCACTCACTGCTTTTCTTTTCCCCAGTAGGGGAGGTCCCCGCTGCTACATAGTTCATACTCATGCTCTGTTGAGTTGGTGGAGGGGTGGTGTTGACAACGTTCCTCTTACTGTCTCTGTTGCACCCAAGCTCGTATTTTTTTGCTCCAGAGGCGTGCTGGTATTTTCCCTTGGGAAGACTGCAAGACAGAAAGGCTTCTGCAAATTCCCTCTTATTCGTGAGTATCTTCCCAGCTCAGTACACCCCAGGCTTTTCCCCAGCTGAAGTGAGCCCCATTGGGGCAGGTTTGCTGGCTGTGCTAGTTGCCCGGCCCGTGTGGAGGTGTATCTGCCTACCTATATCTGGAGGCATCAGTTGAGTGAGGCTCCACCTGGGTCCCTTGGCGTGTATTGCTGAATTCCACAACTCCCACAAAGGCCCCTGTGTTCCTGTCTGAATGTCTAATTCATTGTTTAAGAGGGACCCAAAAGAGGAACAAGGAACACCACCAGGACGCTGTTACCCTTCACTCTCCTTCCTTCACTTCTTTAGGCATATTTTCCTTTAGTTCTTTAAACGTAATTATAATGACTACTTTTAAATATTTGCTCAATTTGACATCTAGGCCCTCTGAAATACATTTTCTGTTGTCTGCTTTTGTTTCTGTGTGCATGAATCACACCCATTTCTTTGCATGTCTTTTAATTTGTTTTCAAAAACTGGATATTTAGGAAATATATTGTAGCAATTCTAGGTACTGATGCTCCTTACACTCAGAGGCTTCTTTTTGTTGTTGGTTCCTGGTTTAACTGTTAAGACAAAGTCTAGCATTTAGAGGATACTCATATGATGTAGTGAATTTTCTTCATTTGGAGGAAACCATAGTGACATTTTATAATATTGTAGCAAAATACTTACACAGAGCACAGACCATTTGATATCATATATCAGTTGGAAGTTTAGATTTTAAGTGAAATAGTAAAAAGTAATAGGAGATGAGATAAATGAAATAATTTTGAATAATGTAGTAAATGTTAGGTATTCAGTTATTTTGTATATAATACATTATTGTGAATTCCTATTGAGGAGATAATATTTTTTAGTTAAATTTGGGGATTTCCCGATGGCAAATATTTTCATGCGTATATTTTTGAAATTCTTTTTGGTCCCGGGAATGACATAGCTGGTGAAGATAATATACGTGTTGTAGGACTAGCTACAAAGACCAAATCTAGACAAACACTATTTGAGGGACTGGGGATACAATAACTTGTCAATTTTGTACAGAAAACAATGGGTTGCAATAGATTATGCTTGGGGAAAAAAAATCTAGATTATAAAGCATTCTATATTCTGTTATACACTTTTTGCTTGGAGTGAATAATGCATCAAATTTCTTTTGACACCACCGATTTTTAAAATATCCAAAAACTATACCATACTTCTTGTTAGCAATGAAATGTAGGAGCACATTGAGAAACTTTTACGCCACGTAAATTTTAAGCCTTTGCCAAATACTCAATGAGAAAATAAAGGTGATACTATCATGCTGCTAAAACTTCAATTAGCGGCTACGTGCAGTGCTTTTTTTGACGTTTTTGATTCTTTTAATAGTGAGACACATTTTAGATCACAAGCCAAAAGTATACTTTTGAAAATAACTAGTTGTATTTTTTTATACTTTTTTTTGAGATAGAGAGACACAGAGAGAGAGATGTCATGTTATCGTGTGTGGGGGAAAGGCAGAGGGAGAAGAAAAGAATCTTACGCAGCCTCTGCGTCCAGCACAGAGCCTGACACAGAGCTGGATCCCATAACTATTTCATGAACTGAAATGAAGAGTCAGAAGCTTAACCAACTGAGCCACCCAGGTGCCCTGAAAATATCTAGTTTTAAATTTATTTATTCGGTACTAATGTGTTATGATGTTCTAAAAAGTTAATCTTATAAGGACAACTATGCAGGAACCAAAGATCTAAATACATAATTTTCATGAATGTACCACAGGGTTTTAAAAGCTACTTGAAGAAAGCGTAGCTTATCATGTTGATGGAAATACATTACCGATGCTAAGAATTTGCAGTCTTTTGATATCAATACCAACTTCTCCATTGTAGAAAATTCTAGAAAATGAAGGAAGAAGGTTAATTGGGTTCTAAACTTCACAATTGGCCTATCTACATTCTAAATTAAATCTAAAAATCAATTTATTTTTCCATATTAGATATGACATTATAATCTTAAAAAAGAGGTTCATGATAACAAGAGAATAACAGCCCTTTCAGTGCTGTAGATGCCATATATCATTTGAAGAATTAAGATGATTGAACTTATGCAACTATGTAAAAGTTGATAATTAAAATTGACTGCTGTACACAGTAAGAATGGAATATTGATTGGACATCGATGTAAGAGTAAATGAAAACTTCAAGTTGTTTTCTAAAATCCAATGTTGCTCCTACTAATCACAGCATTTTTGCAGTAGTAATTTACCAGGTGTATTTCCAAACACTTAAACCCCTCTGGGTATATTTAACTTTGCCAATATGAATAGACAGAAGAGAAGGTAGTCTCTCAAAATTTAAGTTCACTAAAAATGACTTAAGGTCTATGAGATCATAAGAGACAAAATTATGACTAGTGACCATTGCTATTAAAAATGAGACTTTGGGGGCACCTGGGCGGCTCAGTTGGTTCAGTGTCTGACTCTTGACCTCCACTGGGGTCATGATCTCACGGTTCTGGAATTTGAACTCCATGTCAGGTGCGGCACTAGCAATGCGGAACCTCCTTGGGATTCTCTCTCTCTCTCTCTCTCTCTCTCTCTCTCTCTCTCTCCCTCACCCCCGTGCGCATGTGTTCTTTCTGTTTGTCTAAATAAATAAATAAATAAAAACTTTTAAAAAAATGAGACTGTGGAGCAGAAAATAGTTTATATTATTATCATTATTTAGCATGAATATTTTGTTTGAGTAAGGAGTAACCTTTTCTAATAGGCTACTGACATCCCTCCTTCTCTCCTATAGTGACTTTGCACACTTGAAAGGATAGTTTGTTAGCGGCTTTATGCGTATAGGAAAACGAAATTCCCATTTTTTCTTACAAGAAAAACTTTTATTGCCAAAGTCCATAACTAACATATTTACTTCTAAAGTATAACTAAACTTGCTTGTGCAAACTGTCATCTGCAAGGTAGGAAACAAAAATGGCAGAGAAAGAAAAAGGTACTAACCGTACTTATAATCAATTTCTATTCTCCTTTCTGAATGGTCTTATTTCTTGAACTCTCACTTTAGCACTTACTTTATTTTATTTAACTTATTTTTTAATTTGAATTTGAGTTAGCCAACATACAGGGCAGTGTTGGTTTTGAGAATAGAATTGAAATTGCCCCAGAGACAGTGTGGCCCAGGTGAAAGAGCCTAGGCTCTGGGTTAATGCAGGGCTGAAGTTTTAAGCCCAGTGCAATAGCTTATTGTTGACTCCAAAGGCCAGTCATTTCACCTCCCTGACTGAACTTACTCTTCTGTCTTTTAAAACGTAGAAAATAAAGCTGTTTATCTCCTAGAGTAGTGCATGCTGAAACACTGAATAAGAAATTGTACGTAACACATTTACCACTGGCACAAAGTAGGTGTTCGATAAAAGGAACTCTTTTTTTTTTTTTAAGTGGCCATTTATGAGACATTTAAAGGTGGCTACTAGGCATCATACAGCCTTTATTCAGAAGGCAACTTGCTGAGAAATGAACCCCTTATAAAGCCTGATCTGCTTGGGAAATCTGGAAACCTATGTGGAGTTCGGGCATAGCATTGTAAAATAGGAGATAGTGGGAAAGGGTGAGACTTTGGCAACCCTAAATGTGGTCCATGGATCGATAGCACCAGAATCACCTGGGGGCTTATTAATAATGCAGACTATTAGGTCCCACCCCAGACTCAATGAGTCAGAATCTGTATTGTAACCAGATCCCCGGGATATTTATATACACATTAAAGTTTGAGATGCACTGGGATAGAGAAACAGTTGAACTGTGTTCTGACACTGAGTAGGCACCAAGCTTGAAGAAAGTCTGTGTACGTCCACGTCCGGGGCTTACTCTGTCTCCAGCTGCTGTCAAAGTGCAACAGAAATGCCATCGGTTACCCTGTGCTGCTTCTCTGTGGATAAGGATGCCACTGAAAAAGTAGACTACACGGTCCACAATTCTGCTTAATGCCATGGGCAATCTCAACCCAGATCCCAGAGCCAAGTAACAGCCTAGATGGATAGGCATTCACTGCTAGTCACAGTTAAACGGACTCACAAGCTAAATGCGCAAAATGTACAAGTAAGTCATCCTAGGAGCTTCAGTACTACAGGTCACTACAACCATGTCTATTCCATCCTGAGAAATCAACACTCCAGGGCAAGGGCTCCACATCAGCCCTGTTATACACTAGAATAGTTAGTCTGGTACCTCGACACTGTAAAAGACATTATTTTTTAAGACCATAGAAATGGGCTTTGAAAAAAAGAAAGAACAATCCAAATTGGGCAACAAATCAAACCAGTGATCTAATACTTAGGGAATCCAGTGCCACAAATACAGATAATGAGCTGCCCGTTTATGAGGATAAACTGTCTCAAACCAGAAATAGTCCCGGAACTTTAGAATCATGTGTTGTGGAATGCGGGTGGATCGATTGTGTCATGTTGTACGGAAGGTTCAAAAGAAGAAGCATGATCCAGACCAGAAACCAGATTTTCAGGTTAATACCTTTACCTGATCGACCATCAGTGAAACACAACTACCGTCGTGCTTTTGCTTCGGGGTCTCTGAATTCTCTGCCCACCCTGGGTGAGATGATTGGAGGGAAGAAGAATATTTTACAATGTAAGGTCGGCCTTAGTACCATTCACCAGTTTTCTGTCTTTGGTGTACGTGGTGGGATTGTACTTCCTGGCCCCGATGTGGTTGGGTGGAAATGTGCCTCTGTTGCTGAGGGATTTAATTGCTGGGGCCAGACCCTCCAACCTATTTTCCCTCTGGCAAAGTATTTGGTAACTTTTGAGGTGCTGAATGCTTTATCAGGCTGGTTCCATGAATGACTACAATGAAGAGAACCCCCTGCCAACCTGTAATGGTCAGACAGCAAGAACAGAATATAGGTATATTTTAAAATCTTTTTTAGTGTTTATTTTTGAGAGAGAGAGAAACAGAGCACAAGTGGGGGAGGGGCAGAGAGAGAGGCACAGAATCCAAAGCAGGCTCCAGGCTCTGAGTTGTCAGCATGGAGCCCAGTGCGGGGCTTGAACTCAGGAACCGTGAGATCATGACCTGAGCTGAAGTTGGACGCTTAAACAACTGAGCCACCCAGGCACCCCAAGATCTATATATATATTTTTAATTTTCTGTTAAGCCAAGAAGATTTTGAATGGTTACTGTATCACATTGTAGCCTATGGTGATTGGTAAATCAAGGAAAGTGCTCCTTATAATAACAACACGTCAGTAATGGGAGACGGATGATTAGACAACCTAGAAGAAATGGATAAATTCCTAAAAACATACAACCTCCAAAACTGACTCAGGAAGATATAGAAAATTTGAACAGACTGATTACAGCAATGAATTTGAATCAGTAATCAAAAAACTCCCAACAAACAAAAGTCCAGGACCAGATGGCATCATAGGGGAATTTACCAAACATTTAGAGAAGAGTCAATACCTATTCTTTTTTTTTTAAATTTATTTACTTATTTTGAGAGAGACAGAGACAGCACAAGTGGGGGAGGGGCAGAGAGAGAGGGAGAGAGAAACCCAAGCAGGCTCTGTGCTGTCAGCTTAAGGCCTGATATGGGGCTTGAACCTGCAAAACATGAGATCATGACCTGAGCTGAAACCAAGAGTTGGACACTCAACTGACTGAGCCACCCAGGTGCCCCGAGTCAATACCTATTCTTAAACTATCCCAAAAATAGAAGAGGAAGGAAAGCTACCAAATATTTTCTGAAGCTGGCATCACCCTGATACCAAAACCAGATAAAGACACTACAAAAAAAGAGAACCGCAGGCCAGTAACTCTGATGAACAAAAATGCAAAAATCCCCAACAAAATATTGGCAAACTGAGTCCAACAATACATTAAAAAAAAAAATCATTCACCACAATCAAGCCAGATTCATTCTGGGATGCAGGGATAGTTCAGTATTTGCAAACAGGTCAATGTGATACATTAACAAGACAAAGGATAAAAACCATATGATCATTTCAATAGATGCAGAACAATTGTTTGACAAAGTACAACATCCCTTCATGATAAAAACCCTCCACAAAGTAGAGGAATATACCTCAAAGTAGATGGAATATACCTCAACATAATAGTAAAGGCCATATACAAAAAACCCACAGGGAACACCATACTTGATGGGGAAAATCTGAGAACTTTTCCCCTAACAAGACAACACTGTCCACTCTTACCACTTCTTTCATAATATTTATTTATTTATTTTTCAGAGAGAAAGAGCATGAGTGGGGGAGGTTCAGAGAGAGAGAGGGAGAGGGAGAGAGAGAATCCCAAGCAGGCTCCACGCTGCCAGAGCAGAGCCTCACACGGGGCTCGATCCCACGAACCATGAGGTCATGACCTGAGCCAAAATCAAGAGTCGGAGCTTAACCGACGGAGCCACCCAGGCGCCCCTCCAATTCTAATAGAATAAGAGAAAAGAGGATTAAGTGCTAAAAGGTCAGTTTGGGTTTTGATCATACTAAAACTAAAGTGATTCGAGAAAAAGTTCCAAACTTGTATAATGAGAAAACGGTTTGCTAACCAGAACATGTCAATGTTGGGAAAGGTCATCGTGAAGACGTCACTGTGAGTGGACCCTGGTGATCAGAGGCTCTTCGTCCCTTCCCCTCTCCTTGGAACATAGATTTTGCTTGCTTTTCCAGCTCCCAGAGCTGCTTCAAGGACATGGTCTTGACATAGTGATGTGGTGTTGAGAACATCTGCATGGTATACTTGACTGAACCCAGTTAAGGCCTTTCTCTATATAAACTGTGAAGATTTGGTGGGCAGGTGGGGGATCTATTCATCTTGCTGCCACCCATGCAGAACCTCATCTGGAAGTTCCCTTTGCTTATTAAATCTGCCACTTACAACCTGGAGCGGCCTGCCTCTTTCTTCAGTTTCTCCGTGCCCTCCTAGTCGTGTGTGTGTGCGTGTGTGCGTGCGTGCATCTGTGGTTTTATGTTAAGGAATGGGTTCACGTGGTGGTACCGCCTGGCAATTTTAAAATCCATAATGGCAGGCAATGGGCTGGAAACTCGGGTAGGAGTTGATGCTGCAGTCTTGAGGCAGAATTTCTTCTCTGGGAAACCTCAGTTTTTGTTCTTAATACCTTCAACTGATGAGATGAGATATGCCCACATTATTGAGGGTAATCTTGTTCGGAATGATTAGGAAAAAAATTTTCAACTTTAGAAAAAAATCACGGTGAGGGTGATGTTTTTCCTTTAGTAACCTGATTAATACAAAGGCTTCTGACAGAATGTCCTTTGTAAAATACAAATCCCATCATATTCTTCTCCTGTTTATAATCCTGCGTGAGCTGCCATTGAAACACTGGAGCCTCCAATGCAATTCCACCTAAGACCTGGCCCCAGTTTTTATATGAACCATTCTCTCTGCCCCCCCATCCCCATTACTCTGCTCCAGTTGTACCAAACATCTTGCCATTTCCTTATTCTAGCATGTTCTTCAGGGATTCTGTCATTTAAGCTTGCTTCCCTGTTCCCTGCACCCTCCGTGCAGCATTTCCCACACCCCCAGACAGCCAGTCAGTCATATATCTACTTCCCCCAAACCCATTATAGCCAGTTCCATTAGAGTATAATCCACTTACAGTCTTTTTTTCTTTACGCCTTTTTGACAAAAATGAAATTTTTTAGGGGAAGGTCTATGATGTTCCTAGCCTTTAGCAAGTGACTGGTACACAGCTGTTGCTCTAGAAACGTTTGTAGAAAAAACATCTGCTCCCAGAGAGAGAGAGAGAGAGATTCTGATAAATATAGCATCCTGTGGTATATTCTCTTCTAGTGGGACCTTTAAGCTCCCTTCCAAAACTGTTGTTCTATGATTATTAAATTATTTCCTCAACTTTATCCATGATATTTAATAGTGCTCCCAGTCCTTACTTTAGCCTTCTAGTAGCTCTTTGCATTTCGGTTCTTGATGTTTTTAGATCCAATAGCTCACCAATGAATAGCCCATAACCATGGCATCTATGTAGAAATTGCTGCTTTTCATCCCATGAAACTTTCACTTTTCCATAGTTTAAGATTCAAGAGCAATTATTTACAAACACAAACACATAAAAGAACAAAACTGAAAATGAGGAGTCCACGTATTTTCTTTAATTCTCCATGGCATTGTATAGATTCACTTTTCTTTTTTTTTTAATTTTTTTTAATGCTTAGTTATTTCTGAGACAGAGAGAGACAGAGGATTAGTGGGGGAGGGGCAGAGAGAGGGGGGGACACAGAATCTGCAGCAGGCTCCAGGCTCCGAGCTGTCAGCCCAGAGCCCGATGCGGGGCTCGAACTCACGGACCGTGAGGTCGTGACCTGAGCCGAAATTGGACGCTCAACCAACTGAGCCACCCAGGCGCCCCTAGATTCACTTTTCTACTTCCAAGGTTCTGTATCAATTATCTACTAGGAAAGCATACACAAATAAATGTATCCATACATACCTACATAAAATTATGCTGACAGTTAAGTTTTAAAAGGTAGAGATTGACATATACTGACAATGGAATCATTTTTTTCTAAGTAGGAATTTTCAAACTCAGAGAATCTGAGTCAGTTGTAAAACCCTGATCTGTAAATGAGAGGGAAGCCTTATCGTGAATGTTACAAATATTTTATGAATATGTTGCTGCATTATAAGACTTAGTGTTAAAGGATTCATCAGTCAGACACGTCAGTCCTAATTTTATTTCCAGTGTACCTTTTGGCACGTAGTAAGAATGTAATATCCGAAGGTTTTAATTAGATATGCTTTTGTATATCTACAAGAAAAGATGAGATCCAAAACTCATCAGTGGTTCAGTTGCATTTATAGCTCTAACTGCATGGCCCGTCTCATCTGAGAATATTGGCATGACGGATATGAAGCCTATTTCAAATCAAAGGGGAAAAAGACTGAGTGCTCGCTTGACTGTTGAGAGAGATCTCTGCAGTTGTGACAGTATTATATATGCCAGGTCTTAAAATATATATATTATTCATATATATGTGTGTATATGTGTGTGTGTATAATATATATATATATATATATATATATATACACACACATATTGCCAGGTCTTAAAAAAAATCAGTCCAGTTGGAAATGAATATACACATTGGTCATGCAGAATAAAATTCCTCTCTATAATAGTCATTAAAGCTCTTTATAGAGCTTTCATTTCTCTTCCTTCTAGGCTCATGGCCGGTCTGTACTTCCTCATCCCTTTTGAAGATGGGCACAGTTAAGTGACCTCCTTTAGTCAGTGACATGTAAGCTTCCGTGCAGCATCCTTGTGAGCTGTTGTATATTTCACTACATTTCCTTTTCTCATTGTAGAAGGAAAGACAAGGAGCCTTTTTCAGCCTGTGTTGCCATGGGAGAATAATGTAAAACACATCCCACCCCCCCTACATCCCACCCCCAGCCCGTTTCAGATGGACATGGAGTGTGAGCCAGAAACAGGCCTTTGTCCTTTTAGCCACTGAGGTTTATAGGCTCTTTTTTACCGCCGCGTAACCTAGCCCATCCTGACTGATACATGCTCCAATAATATAATCGCGGATCCCCTGATTGTGTTGCCAACCTCTTTGGAGTATGGCACAGAAAAGAATAGAAAATAATTATCACAGGGGCGCCTGGGTGGCTCAGTCGGTTGAGCGTCCGACTTCGGCTCAGGTCACGATCTCGCGGTCCGTGAGTTCGAGCCCCGCGTCGGGCTCTGGGCTGATGGCTCAGAGCCTGGAGCCTGCTTCCGATTCTGTGTCTCCCTCTCTCTCTGCCCCTCCCCCGTTCATGCTCTGTCTCTCTCTGTCTCAAAAATAAATAAACGTTAAAAAATTAAAAAAATATAAAAGAAAATAATTATCACATGATAAGGAATATGGGTGAAATCCGTTGATGCTTGCCATAAAAAACAATTTCACATTGGTTTGAAATGAGTTTTCAATGGATGTGGCTCCAAAAGAAGCTTATGTAACTCTCGAGACCTCCCCCAGGCAAGTTAAAGATGATGAAATGCTTTCAGGAATCGGGCTCCTTAGTTATGGTTACACATTTTTCCAGAGACCAACCCTGAGCAAATTGTACATGAACCACGAACCTCTGTTTACAGTCAAATTGAGTAACTTCTGTTCTGTCTGTCCATCAGTGCTCTTGCCATGGCCATCCAAGAGCTGTCAAAAACAAAAACAAAACTCAGAAGAGAGCAGCTATTGAAACCACGCGTTTAACAAATGAAGGAAATGACCTGCCATTTATCGATCAGCTACTGTGTATGAAGCATTATTTTTTTTTTACATATACTTTCTCATATCGGTACCACGATAACTATGAGGTGAATATTGTTACCTCCACTTACCAGATGAGGGAACAGAGACGGCTTCCAGTCAAAGTCAGTATGGCAAATGACGCTGATCTAAGAACCTCTACATAAGCAACAAAAAGCTTTACGTTTATCAAGCACTTACCCGACCGGGGCAATGTCAAAAGCATCACTTGTCCCAAAGACGGTCACCAAAAAGTTGGTATAAGGAACCATGGATCTAAATAAAGGTGTAATAGTATGAGCTGATGTAGGCTAAGGTTTCTACACATTTTGTAGATAATAAAGACCACATATATCCCTTGGCAGAAGTCAGTGACAACTGGGGTGGTTTGGAAGGCAAGGGGGAAGTGCCTGTTGGCCCTGATAGAGGATGCAAGGAAAAGGAATGGGGGTGGAAAGTGAAAGGTGAAGTGGCAGATAAAAAGCACAGAGGTAGAAATGCATACAACACATCCGGGAAATAGCAGCAATCTACCAGAAGCATGTGTTTTCTTTCAATTAACTGATAGTGAATTAGTGAAATCAATGAGCATTCAATTTGGAAGGAATTGTTAAACCATTCTCTACTCCAACTACCAGGTAAGAGCCGTCATACCAAGTTCCAGAAGAAGTGGGGCTCCAGAGTCTGCATGAATACCCATAGTAATGATTTCCAATACTGCTGTCCATCATAAACCTTGGCGAGCTTGTTAAAATCATATACTCCTGGAGTGTCTGGGTATCTCAGTTGGTTAATAAGCATCTGACTTTGGCTCAGGTCATGATCTCACGGGTGCGTGAGTTCGAGCCCTGCCTGGGGCTTGATGCTGTCAGTGCAGAGCCCTCTGCGGATCCTCTGTCCCCCTCTCTCTCTGCCCCTCCCCTGCTCACTCTCTCTCTAAATAAATAAACATTTTTAAAATTTCAAGAAAAGGGGGTGCCTGGGTGGCTCAGTTGGTTAAGTGTCCAACTCTCGATTTTGGCTCAGGTCATGATCTCGTGGTTCCTGAGTTCCAGCCCTGCGTCAGGCTCTGCGCTGACAGTGCAGAGTCTGCTTTGGATTCTCTCTCTCTCTCTCTCTCCCTCCCTCCCTCCCTCCCCCCTTCCCTCCCTCCCTCCCTCTCTCTGCTCTTACCCTCAAAATAAATAAGCATTAAAAATTTGTATGTTCCTATCAAGTTTTGCAGACCCACTGAAGCAATCTTTTAAGGTGGAGCCTAGGTAAAGCCAAAGAGAGGTGGGACCCTTTGTGAGCTAATAGATTTTTTACCACTGAAAACTGATACTGTATATTTTCAGAATTTAGTTAGTGGAGCATGAGGAAGGGTAAAGAATGTCTGATGACTATTATCCCAGGAAAGACTGTCATCATCCCACATTATGTATCGTAAATGGAAGTTCTGCAGCTATTTGGACCTCTGCTCCATAGAAAGCTTGAGTGGCCATCTATTGATATTTGAAGATGTCTGTTGCAAATTCACCCACCCACCTATTACAAGAGGAATGCCAAAGTGTTTTTTCCAACCAAAGTAGTCTCAGAGTTTCGGGAAGCAAAACTCTATATGCTCACATTCTCTGTGATGTCCTAATACCTAAGTGTATCCCTTATAGATTGATATTTCAGGCAGCTGCCTGGCGGTCTTGCCCATTTTAATCTGGTTCTGGACCGATAATGTGTTTTGTTTTCTTTTTTTTTTAAGGTTATTTATTTACTTTTGAGAGAGAGAGAGAGAGCGAGAGAGAGAGAGAGAGAGCCAAGGAGGGGCAGAGAGACAGGGAGAGAGAGAATCCCAAGCAGGCTCTACACTGTCATCATAGAGTCCAACTTGGAGTTAGAACCCACGAACCGTGAGATAATGACCTGAGCTGAAATCAAGAGTCAAACACTTAACCAACTGAGCCATCCAGGCACTATGATAATGTATTTTCTTTTAAACAGATCTTTTGTGGTATTCGTTATGCAAAGCCAGTGCTAAGAACACATGGTAGAGTTCCTGGTGCTCTCACAAGTAATCCATCGTTGATGGGCTTTAGTTTGAATTTGAAGAATGTTGTTTTCTCATGTTAGCACAGGATGTGCTTTACCACAACTTCAGCTCTTTGCCACATAAAACAGCGTTAGTTTCATCTCCAAAATAGCTGAAAATCGATCTGATATACTTCCTGTACCCTTCCCCCATCACCACCATCTGGCAAGTTCTTGTTCCTCCTACAACGTGGCTGACTTCATAGGCATGTAGCGTGAGCCAGGCGCGTAGGGATCCACATTGAGAAAGACCTCATACATGACTTAATGTTCTGCTGTCCCCACCTCGAAGTTCTTAATTTTTGCTCTTTTATTTCACACTGGCCCCATAGAGTATGTAGGAAGCCTTGCATACAACAGGATTTCAAAGGCCCTCCATCGTCTGGACATTCTGTTTTCGGTAAATCCACTCAGTCTGTGTTCTTCTCAGTCCATGCACCTGCAACTGAGCATGATACACACAAAGTGAGCCACCTCGACCTGGCACGGTCAAGTGTGACTACTGTCTTCCCTGTTCTGGAGAACAAGTTCCTATCAGTCTTGTGGCAGCTGCACCACACTGTTGACTTAGATTGAGTTTGCACATATCGTGACATCCTGGTCCGTGCCTGATTCCTTCTGCACCCCACAGCTGAAGGTATTTGGTCCCATTGTCAGACTTCTTCTTACCCCGGGATCTGTTCCTGTTCTGCAGAAATTCAGAGTCCCAGGTCAGTGTCTTTGTAACTTGTCACCGTGCCTTTTTCAGACTGATTCAAGCCTGTTTGCTCATGTACAGCCCTTAGGTTCTTTCTGGTAAGTAACAATAGGCAGCTATATTTAAAAGTAAGTGAAGCTTAGCTACCACCTCAACGCCTCACGTCCATATTACAATGGAAGTTTATTTTGGACCAAATTCTGCCAATACATCGATGTTTGTTAAACATCTGTTAGCAAGCAAGCGCGCTTCAGTTCATACAATCTGTTTTGTGAGCTTAGCGAAGTCTCACTTACCTGCACTTTCATATGCTCTGGCCACACCTTGCCGGAAGAGTTCACGGGAAGCAGATGCCGCTTTCTTGTAGAGGAATGGTCTAATTAGGACCCATTGTAATTGTTTACAACTGAGGCATTTTTAGTGCAGGAATTCAGTTACGTGGTTGATAGAATAGCTGAGATGCCAAACAGGATAGTGCAGCAATCCAAGAATTAGTAAAAGGAAAATATCTTTTTTATTATTTTATTTTATTCTATTTTATTTTTTCTTCCTTCCTTCCTTCCTTCCTTCCTTCCTTCCTTCCTTCCTTCTTTTCTTTCTTTTCTCTCTTTTTTCTCTCTTTTCTCTCTTTTCTCTCTCTCTTTCTCTCTCTCTTTCTCTCTTTCTTTCTTTCTTTCTTTCTTTCTTTCTTTCTTTCTTTCTTTCTTTCTTTCTTTCTTTTCTTGGAAAATATCTTTAACCTCCTGGGCTGGAGGGATAGAAGAGGAGATGGTGTTACTGGTTCCCAGAAGATAGAATAACCTGTTGGCTAGAACCCTGGTAGGGACCCGGAGTCAGGACCAGAGTGAGTCACAAGTCACTGCTGGAGAAGGCATAGACCCCATTCAATTCTGAAATTCTTCTCTTGTGTAGGTACACCTTGTCTGTAAAATAGCATATCCAGGCCACAAATGCTAAATACAGGGAATTTCAGTACTGAGAGCTCATTTCTAATCTCTGTTATGCTAATTAGCCAAGCCTCTGGTGCTGCTCGTAGATAAAGATACCAGAAGTGCTGTAGCAGTCACCTGTGGAGCGTGGACTTTCCGATTAGACCATCAGCTGGCAAGTATCTGGGGCATGAATTTTTAATTAGGGTTACCGACTGCGCCCAAAGAGTAACTTAAAAAACAAATACGGATGTCACTGTTTATGGTGAAGTATTTTAAAGTAAATGAGAAGACATGATGATACCCACACCCCCTGGAACTCTATTTCCTGTGTCATAGGGCCCCTTAATTATGTTCAGCAGTCCTTTCTACCCCATCCTTCTGCCTGCAGCCAGAACGCACGAAGTGTGCTCTTTGCAGACATGCAGCTTCTCTACCAACGGTGGCTGGCAGGTGCCTTAAAGAAATTTTTCTGGACAGCTGCATGCTGTCCTTCTTTCCAGATCTTCCTGGTGATCTCTGCCTGCATGGATCATGGCCCATCTCCCCTCTCAGTACTTTTCCAGACCTCGTGTTCTTTGTGCCAGGAAGAAATAACATCTAAGAATTACGCGGTCACAAGAAACAAACAAACCACACCACGGCCAGAAGTCAAACAATGAAGAGACTCTTAGAAACAAAAGGAAAATCTGCCAGTTTGGGGGAAACTTTAATATGCCTTTCTCAGTTGTTGCCTGATGAAATAGTCAAAGCCATAGAAAATCTGAATTATGTATCTAATAGGATTGAGGGAATGGAGATGTATCAAACTGTGTACAGATAATACAGGTAACCTTACATAGTAAACAGGGAATATGTAAGCAGCTATGTGAGGTTACTTGGATTAATCTGTTTGGAAGGTATTTGGTAATTTCAAAAATGCAGAATATGGACAAAGACGTTTTCTAGCTGCAGTAACAATCAAACAAGAATTGATAAAAATTTAAACAATATCAAAAATACTTGGCAATGTGAAAGGACACCCACCTAAATAATTCTTGTGTCAACAGACTAATTGTACATTCAGCCTTCCTATCAAGGCCTATGGGATGAATGAAAGCTATATTTAAAGGCGAGTTCCTCTCTTTTATTGGTAAAAATGACCCTCTTCATCTTAGTTCTCTTTTGACTTGAAATTTACTTAGTTTTCAATTAACATTGTTATCCTTACTCTTTTTATCTTTCATTTGCTGGTAACTTTTTGCCTAGTCCTTAATTTCAAAAACGTCTTCTTGGGGGTTAGGTGGCTTTTTTTTTCTTTTAAGGATACAGTGTTGAATTCTATATTTTACCAAAATATGAGGGTTTTTGAATTTAATGTAATATAATGTAATTTGATGTAATTTCATTGTTCCCCAATTTCAGTGGAGGTAGATTCTAAGCCCCAAAGGTAGCATCCGGGTAAGAAGACTTACCATGAAGTCATATCTACATACTAAGACACAGTTTTTAATTATTTACAGATCAGTAAAAGTCAAAGCTTTCTAAAGATATTTGTTGACACTTTACGTGAAATTAGATGAAATCAAGTCAATAATTGTTTTTACTGTTGTAGTTGTGGTTGTTATGAATTTCAGGTGACTTTGGAGAAAAGATTAAGGGAGAACTGCTAAAGATACCTGCCGTAAACCATCCATTGGACCATCATTGATTACTGCCACTTGAATGATATGATTTTAGACATTGTGATTGTATACTTCTCTTCATTTTGTTACTCGGGCTTTTTGCGTATGGACCACGTTTCTTTGGACTTTTTTTCTTTGGACATTTGGAAAATACCTGTTTTTCTCTGTACTCCTTTTTTTCCAAAACCCATGTCAATCACTATATCCCCTAAGGCTCACATTGAAAAACAACATGGCAACTTTCACTTCACACATACGATCATAATAATAGCAAACATTCGTTAAGCGCTTACCTGTACCACACATTGTTCTTACTAACTGCCATATTTCTTGCTTCTATTTGTCCAATTTTATTTGTGTCCATTATACTGTTGCTATATAAACATCATTGTAATGACAACCATCCGACGGAAGGGAGCTAACAGTATGATCTCTAGAATGTTTTGAGTGAACTTCGGACAACCATCAGACTTTTATTGTGTGACGCAGCTTGCACCTGGATCCTGCCAAGACCAATGCGGGTAAAAAGTGAGCACACATAGACCCACTGCTCCATCAGGCATTGCTCCTTGATACCGTCTTCCAGATGGACCTGTTTCCTTTCTATTCAGAGCGCTTGCACTCCTGCTGCTGCATTTTACTACTGTATTTAGTCTCCCTCTAGGATAATTCGTATTGTGCCAATCAACCTTTACCAGGATGGCTTGAGTTTTATGTTGACTCATAGGACTTTGTCTGACTTATCCTTTTTAACCTTGACATTTGTCTGATCATCTCAAATGACTACATTCTTTCTTTAATTTGTTAGTGTGTCTGTTATATTGGTTCCTTAAGGATCACTATAGCCTGAAAGGGGGTTCTTTCTCCATAAATCGTGTGTCATTGTATCCTTCCCACTAGCAACACAATTCACATCTTCTTGTGTCACTGAAATCTGGCTAGAACAGCATGGAGACATCTTCAACTCATTCTCTGTGCCTTTTTTGCATCGTCCCACTATCCCAAGTAAGCTTCTAGCATCTTTGTCTCTTTTCTCTGCGGCAATATGATTTAAACAGAACAACATTTTGTGCTTTTTATACTGATACTACCATTACTCCTACAGAAATTATAATACCTATTGTTCATCCAGCCCATGTGCCAGACACAACTTCTAAGCACTTTATGTGTAGTTGGGGTTCTTTGCTTTGTGACAAAAAACTAACCGTAATTAGAGTAAGTTAAAAAAAAAAGAAAAGAATTTCCTGGCTCATGGGGTTGAGAAGCCCACAGGTTGATCTTTTCTATAGGCGTGGCTTCACTTACATGTTCAGATGAAAGAAATAGATTTGTGTCTTTCTCCACTTCACAGGGAAGTTCTCTACTCTATTACTTTCAGTACCGGGGAAGTCGGACCCTTTTATTGGGAAATATGGTGGCAAGGATGGCCACCAGAAATATCACACGTATACCTCTACAGAGTGCCTTATGAATAGGAATCTCAAAACAAATAGTTGGCTCTGCTTGGATTATAGATAAGCATAGACATAGACACCTTAGCCAATCACTGCGGTTAGGGAGGTCAAGTTCTTATTGGCCAGGCCCGGGCCACATGTTCGCAGGTAGAAAGGTGAAGTTCCTCTCCGACTTCATGAAATGCACCCCCAACAGGAAAGAAGGGTTCTTTGTGTTATAAGAAGGAAAAAGGGGGATGTTGGGAGGGTACAAGCACAGATATCCATTACATCATGTATCGATCTAATTTCATATTTGTGGCAGCCCTGTGAAATGGATTTTGTTAACAGTTTTACAGATAAAGAAACTGATACTTCTACAAATCGGCCAGCATGCTAGCGGTCACATGGGAATAAGAGGAATCTCTGGGATTTGGCTTCTGGACTGTTACATGCTACCCATGTGGGGCCTTCAGCATTTCCCATCAGTCCTTTTATTTTCCTACTTATTTATCCCTTTAGACAAATTCTAAAGTGTTGCTAATTCCAACTTCACTCTCCTCAAAACTCTGCTGCCTCTCTCCTTACTCTCAATGGATACAGTGGCCTGCTACTTCGCAATAAAAACAGAAGCTACTCGTAGTAACTTCTTCAGTAGCCTGTCACCTCGTCAAGAGACATCTACAATTGCATGCATCCTTTTATTTTTTTAAGTTTATTTATTTATTTTGAGAGAGAGGGAGAAAGCAGGGGAGGGGCAGAGAAAGAGAGAATCCCAAGCAGGCTCTGCACTGTCAGCGCAGAGCTCACCGTGGGACTCGATCCCACAAACTTCGAGATCATGACCTGCGACGTGAGATCGTGACACTTAACCGACTGAGCCACCCAGGTGCCCCATGCATGCCCTTATCTGGAGTGAGGCCAATCTTGGGTCGCTATTTTAGATCCCACTTCCTCTTCACTTCTTGGTATATTGATTTATCCAGTCATCCCTCTCTCTTCTGTATCTTCAGCCTCACTCCTGGCTGCCCTCATTAGCATTTAAAATCAGAACTGCAAAAGATCCCCTTCACTCCCTGCCCCCCCCCGCCAGCTGTAGTCCTCTTTCTATGATTCTTCCCAGCTAGAATTCTTCAGAGTTTTCTGCCCTCGGTGACTCTGTTCCCTCCCTTCCTCCATATTCCTCAGCTTACTGCAGTCTGTCTTCTCCTTCTGTAACTTTGCCAAGAGTCAGTATGAAGATCACCGATGACCAGCATGCTGATAAATCCAGTGGATTTCTTTTAGACTTTGTTATACTTGATGTCTCTATACCTTTAAACTCAGTTTATCATATTCTTTTTGAAACCCCTAAATTTGAAGTTCCTCAGACATCTGTACTGAGCTATCATTTGATCCTCAGTTTGCACACCTTCTCTAGGCTATCTCATATATGCAGTGCATTTCACTTGCCATCTAAGTCCTGATGACTCCTGAATTTAGATGCCCACCTTCTTTGATGGCTCTCTTAGAATTCTAGGCCTCTATCTCCAACTGCTGGTTTGCTGTCTTCAGTTGGATGCTTCAAAAGCACTTCTGCTTTATCGTGTTCAATACTCAAGTCTGGTTTTTCCGTCCTAAACTGAGGACTTCCTCAAACTTGCCCCTTACAGTATATGACACCCCTATCTGGTTCTTAAAGCCGGAAACTGGTATTAGGCCAGAATCCTTTATGTCTCTCACCAACTACATTTAACCTATCAGTAAATCTTGTCAACTCCAGACGAAAACTAGACCTTGAAATTATCTACTTCACTCATCTTTGTTTCTATGTCTGTGGTCCAGGTCATTATGTCTGCTCACCTGATCCTGCCACAGTGCTTGGTTGTTGTCGTTATTTTTAACGTTTATTCATTTTTGAGAGAGAGATGGAGACAGAGCATGAGCGGGGAGGAGCAGGGAGAGAGGGAGACCCAGAATCCCAAGCAGGGTCCAGACTCTGAGCTGTCAGCGCGGAGCCCGACGAGGGCCTCGATCCCACGAACCGTGAGATCATGACCTGAGCCGAAGTCAGATCCTCAACCAACCGGTCTGCCCAGGCACCCCCTGCCACGGTACTTTCTTAACTGGTTCCCTGCTTCTGTTGTTAGATCGTACAGACCTTTCTCCATACAGCAGCAGCACGATGCTTTTTCTGAGACCTGATCGTGTCATTCCTCTGCTTAAAGTCCTTCAGTCCCACTTGTCCTGCCACCATCCAGTGGCCCATAGTCTTACCACTTTTCAATCTCACCCTTACCCTTTGCAGTCTCGCCACTGTCTACCCACCCCTCTTTCTTTAGCCTTATCTCTCACCACTCTTGTCCTCCATCTCTGAATTCAGCCAGACTGGAGTGCATAACGTTCCTTTTATAAGCTATATTTTGCTTCCAGGGAAACCTCCCTGGGCCTTAAAGATTGTATTCGGTGTCCGTATTACATGTACCCAGTTCACCTCGTGCTTATGGTGTGGTATTGCAATTGCTTGTTATGTCAGTCAGGGTTGGTCAGGGAAAAGACACCACTGCAAGCATTTCAAGGAAGAGATTCACCACAGGAAATTAGGTGCTTCTGAATCAACTGGGAGAGCTGGACGAAAGAAGGTCAAGGAGGCCACCACTAGATTTGGGTCCAGCTCTAGCTTTCAGGAGGAATTCAGCAGTTCCTTTTTTTTTTTTTTTTTTTAACTTTTATTTACTTTTGAGAGACAGAGATAGAGCATGAATGGGGGAGGATCAGACAGAGAGGGAGACACAGAACTTGAAGCAGGCTCCAGGCTCTGAGCTGGCAGCACAGAGCCCGACGCGGGGCTCGAACCCACGGACCGTGAGGTCACGACCTGAGCCGAAGTCAGACGCTCAACCGACTGAGCCACCCGGGGGCCCCAGGAATTCAGAACTTCTTGCTTGCCTCCCCCCACCCCTTTTACCCCTTCTCTCAGGTCAGGAAACAGCAAGGAACTGGTGAATGTGGCCGCAACTGCCATGCGGCACTGAGATAGGTTACTCCTGAGGACACGCCTACGGCCTGCTACAAAATCTTGAGTCTATTAAGGCCCGGCTATTGACCTGCTGCTCCAGAGAAAGGGTAGTGTGGCTTCTGCTTCTCTTTCGCCTTACAGATGTGCCAAATTCTGGTTCACATGGGCAGAGCCTAAGCTGTACCTTGAACCCTTCTGGCAAAGGGATTTGGGAAATGTAGTTTCTAGTCTTCTAGTCCCTACCACCTAGGGAGGAGTCGAGAAGGGGGTGAAAATGGTGCCAAGTTCCAGTATTCACCACAACTGTTCTGTTATCTGGCACCCCATCAAAGTCCTGAGCTCTGTGAGAGTGAGGACTCTGTTTCCCTATTATTTCACCTCAGGAGCCAGCCAAATGCCTGGCCCAATGAGTATTGATGTAACGGAAGAATAATGAGGTCTTTACGTCTCACTGATATATTAAGGACATTAGTGTTGATAAAATGAAAGTTAATTACAGTCCAGATTCTGTCATAAGAATATAAAGCTTTCCAGGACTTATTGTTATATTGATATTTTTATGCACTGTTATGCTCAGACACGGTGCTAAATCTCTTTACCTGAATGGCTTCATTTAATCCTCAAAATTGCCCTTGAAGTAGATTTGATGATTATCTCAATTTTATAGATGGGGAAATCAAGGCTCGGAAATTAAGTAGATTAGCCAAGGTCACAAAGTTTCTAAAGGGATAAACTATGTTTGAAACCCAGGGCTGTCTTGTTTCAAGGCCCACGATCCGTTCTCCACCGTACCCTCTCCAGCTCAGAGAAGCCAAAGACCTTGCCTGGCTGGCATTTCATGGGCCTGTGACCTTTTGACTCTTACAGCCAGTGCTCCTTCTGAATCCTCCCACTGCATCAATTTAAATGACTTCTCTCTTGCATAACAAGGAGGCTTTCCTAGATTTTTTCAAGAACAAAGTGAATCTGGCAACTGCCCTCTTAGTAGCCCAACGTGATTACAACCCGTTTAAAGAGTTGCCGGATAAAATATGGGATGCCTAGTTAAATTTGAATTTTGGGTAAACAACAAATATCTTTTTAGTGTAATATGTCCCAAATATTGCATGGAACATACTTTTACCAAAAAAGTCATTGTTTATGTAAAACTCAAATTTTTTTGAGGTGCCTGGGTGGCTCAGTCAGTTAGGGGTCAGACTTTGGCTAAGGTCGTGATCTTGCAGTTCGTGAGTGTGAGCCCCAAGTGGGGCGCTGCGTGACAGCTCAGAGCCTGGAGCCTGCTAAGGATTCTCTGTCTCCCTCTGTCTCTGGCCCTCCCCCGCTCATGCTGTGTCTCTCTCTGTCTCAAAAATAAATAAACATCAAAAAATTTGAAAAAAAAACCTCAAATTTTATTGATCGCCTTATATTTTTATTTGCGATATCTAGAAACCCATTTCATCTACTGGACGTTACAGCTCGCCTAGCACTTTTGCCACCTTTAACTTATTTAAAATATACAGTAAACTTATGAAAAGTAAATTGTTTAGTCTGTACACACAACTGAAGACCCTGGGCTCAGAATAGTTAAGAAATTTGCCCATGATCATACAGCTCACGAGGGCTGGAGCTGGAGTTTAAATCTAACTGTGTCTCCCTCCATGTTATGTTCTGTCTCCTGAATACCCTTCAAAATCCAGCTCAAGCATCACCTTCTTTGGGAAACCTACCCAGACTACTCCCTAGCCAAAGACAAATTTGTTGCTCCTTCTTTTTTGCTGCCACAGGCATTTGCACATGTCATGATTATGGGATGCAGCACATTGTTCTGTAATTGTTATGTTTTTCTCTGCCAGAACTGAACTGCTTGGAATAGTGTGGTAGGCAGAATAATGCCCCCCAAAAAGATGCTCACATCGTAATCCTCGGAAACCGCGAATCTGTTACCTTATAGAGCAAAGGGGACTTTGCAGATGTGATTAAGGGTACAGACCTTAAGGTAGAGGAATTATCCTGGATTATCCAGATAGGCCCAGTCTACTCACTTGAGTCCTTAAATTTGGAGAATCCTTCCTGGCTGTGGTCAGAGAGAGGCGGGATGACAGCAGTAGAAGAGTCAGAAAGCTGCAACTTTGTTGGCCTTGAAGATGGATAAAGTGGGCCATGAGCCATGAAAGGCAGGCTGCCTTTGGAAGGTGGAAAAGGCAAGGATACAGGTTTTCCCTTAGAGCCACCCCAAAGGAACACAGCCCAATGGACACGTTGATTTTGACCCAGTGAGACCCATTTCGGACTTAGTTCCGCAAAGTGGTAGAGTTGTGTTTTAAGCTCCCTAAGTTTGTGGGAATTGAAGTAATAAGAAACTGAAAGAGGTACATACAGCCTCTTAGTCACAGCTATATTTCTTAGGCCTAGCGAAGTACCAAGCAAGCACATACTAAGTGCTTAGCAATTGCTTGCACGAATACACGAAAATTATAGCACACTGCTTCATGATCAGAGCGTTATGAAGCAAGAACCACCCAAGTAGGGTATGGGGAAGAAAAATGATCTCTACTTATCTTCCCTGATCTAATGAGAATAAACTCCCTTCTGTATTACTTGGCCCAATGAGTCATGATCATAAATATAGAAAAGGGAGAGCAGTTAGTGATGACTCCAGAGCAAGCCTTTGTATCTTGCTAGCTACGGCTGTGATCCTGAATGCAGATGTCACCCAAAGGTGCTACAGTGGTACAAACAGCTACAATTTCTTGAATTGCTGTTATAATAGTTGTCAACTTTGGTGCGTATTGGAATGACCTGGGACACTTGTTCATAGTTGCATATTCCTGGGTCTAATCTCTGGAGTTTCTGAGTCACAGATGGACCCCAGGTGATTCTGTGGACCATACTGCATAGGAGATATATAATAATAATATAATAAGGGGTGCCTGGCTGGCTCAGTTGGGAGAGCATGCACCTCTGTTTTTAAAATTTTATTTATTTTTCATTTTGGTTTAAGTTTTATAAAATTCACTTTGTTTTGCGAGAAGAGAGCACGCGTGCCTGTGTGTGCACACAGTGGGGGAGGAGCAGAGAGACAGAATCCCGCGCCGACTCCGCACGGCCAGCGCGGAGCCTCGTGTGGGGCTCAAATGTGTGGGACCATGACGCGAGCCAAAAGCAAGAGTTGGATGCTTAACCGACTGAGCCACCCAGGAACCCAAGAGCATGCGACTCTAGATCTTGGGGCCATGAATTCAAGCCCCACACTGGGCGTAGAGATTACTAAAGTAAATAAATAAATAGTAAACAAATAAATTCACCCTCATGTGATAACATGTAACGTCACATGATATAATGACATGTATGTGTCAGGATGACTGACCAATGCCCTCTTCTTAATGTTGCCTTCTCGTTCCTGCAACTTGCTCCAGGGAGTACTTCTTTGGTCCTAAAAGCAACTGTAAACAGAAGTGAGAGAGCAAAGGTGAAGGGAATCATTTCCATTATTTTTGAATGCATTTCTCATCATGAAAGTATCTGGAGGTCAAGTTAATCTAAGAGAAAACACATAAACACATTTCAGGAGTTCTCTATTAAGTAGGCTGGCATCAGAACCATCAAGTGCAGGGGCGCCTGGGTGGTTCAGTTGGTTAAGCGTTTTGACTCTTGATTTCAGCTCAGGTCATGATTTTGTTGTTCTTGGGTTCAAGCTGAAATACATAATAATAATATAATAAAGGGTGCCTGGCTGAGTCCAGCTCTGCGCTGACAGTGTGGGGCCTGCTTGGGATTCTCTTTCTCCCTGTCTCTCTGCCCTTCCCCAGCTTTCTCTCTCTCAAAAGTAAATAAATAAACTTAAACAAAAAAAAAAAAAAAGAAAACACGTTATCAGTCCAGAACCAGATTAAAGTGGGCAGACCCTCCAGGCAGCTGCCTGAAATATCAATCTATAAGGGATACACTTAGGTAGCCCCACATCGAGCCCCACGTTATGCCCTGTGTCAGGCTGTGCGCTGACAGCAGGGATCCTGCTTCGAATTCTTTCTCTCTCTCTCTCTCTCTCTCTCTCTCTCTCTCTCTGCCCCTTCCCCACTGGCACTCTCTCTGTCTCTCAAAATAAATAAATTTAAAAACTTCAAAAAAAAAAGAATCATCAAATGCAGGAAGAACTTCACAGAGGAGTTCATTATGGCATCTTCAAATCAGGAAAACATAAAGAAGGAAATTTCTCTCTTTTTTAGTTAGGCTAAAGAAATGAGAACTTCAGTCTGTAACCAGCCATTGGAAATACAAGGTAACAGTTACGGAGAAATGTTGCCAATTGATCATTTTTAAATGATTAAAAAAATTTTTTTTGCTTAAAAATCTAGTCCATACTACAACTAAAAAGAGATTTGAAAACCGAAAAAGGTGCAAAGAAGAAAATTACAGTTTCCTGTAATTTCACTGCCTACAGCTGAGCTATGGCTAACATTTGAATTACCTTCGACGCTTTGGTTTCTACATGTGTATCCTAGCTATCTGAGAATATGCAATTTAATATCATGGTTTTTTTTCCAGTTAACATTCTGTCTCCCCGTCCCCCCCCCCCCATATGGCCAATTTTTTGGAATGAGATTGTGTTTGTTAAATTATTTTCCTTTAAAAGAAGGGAGAGATTCAGAAATCTTAGGAGTCCAAAAACCAACTTCATGCTCAGAGTCTCTGCATATTATTCTTGAAGAGAAGCAATTAGGTCTTCCTGGAGCGTCGGAGGTATTGAGTCACCCGCAGCTACCGACTGCTAATCATATTAGACAGAAGTTAATTTTGAGGTAACTTGCCCTCTGGCACCCCATGTGTCAGGCACTGCGGTGGCTCCTTTATTTACAGTGGCATTCAAGTGGACAATGCCATGTTTAGAGAATAGTGTGCATTCCAGGCCTGCCGTTCTCAAATGATTGCAAAGGTTTGTTGGAAAAGACAGGATTCTAGAATGTTATGAGCGTAAATCACATTGTTGGAAATTGTCTTTCTCTAAGAGTTTATGGTTGTGGTGCAGTGTCATTTTTCTTCTGGACTTGAATTTGACTGAATTCCACTTGTCATCACTAGGAAATATTTTATTTTCATTTTCAATTCAGTCATAAATTGCTGAAAATATTCCCTCCAGAGGTAAATTAGGGTGTAGTAATAGCACAACTGAGTCTTAGCAGTGAAAAATATTCACCCTCTATTACATATACACGGGCAGACTTTGAACAAGCACAATTGCATTCAAAAGTTGTCACCATGGTGCCCATCTTAATGCCAAAGTGAAATCTTATGTGATTTGTCTAGTCGTTTGGATCTATTGCCCAAGGGAAAAAAAAAAAAAAAAAAACCTTTGGTCAGCCTCTTATGCTAATGAGACAAGTTACCAGATTGGAGACATGAGACCAAATCAAGAAGGTCAAGTTCTCCATCCTCTGAGCATCTTATTATCTAAACACACTGGAAGTATGTTTATATAAGATTTCAGTCCAAGGCAAGTGATGTTAGCAATCTTAAATATATTTGAGGTTTCTTGTTGATTTTTTAATATGGTGGCATTAAAACACAGAGGACACTGCAGAATTTTCAAGGTGTTGGTATGAGAGAGACACTTGCATTCAGATATTGGTGAAGGGCCGGGTGCCTGGGTGGCTCAGTCGGTTAAGCCTCAGAGTTCGGCTGAGGTCATGATCTCATGGCTCCCGAGTTTGAGCCCCGAGTCAGGCTCTGTGCCGACAGCTCAGAGTCTGGAGCCTGCTTCCCATTCTGTGTCCCCCCTCTCCCTCTCCGCCCTCCCCCACTCACACTCTATCTCTCTCTCTCTCTCAAAAATAAACATTAAAAAATTTTATGAGAAAAAGATATTTGTGAATGGTCAAAAAACTAACTGGAAAATTGGACTTTGTACCGAGAATATAGTGAAACGTTGTGCAAAACAACACTGTGAGTATGAGGAAAGGTTTCCAGTTTCCATTCTGCCACGAATAAGCTGTGTGAGCTTGAGTGAATCATTTTACTTTTACTTGCCTGTGTTGGAGAGAACAATGATAGGAAAAAGTGATAATAAAATATATCATTGCATACAAGGTTGAATAGTGCTTTTGAAATAATTACCAATCTGAGAAAATACAAACTTGCACCAAAACTCAGAGCCAAAAATACAATGGCGATGAAAAAATAAGTCAATTTAACCCCAACTGGTATCTGTGAGATATGAGGAGAAACAAACATCTGGTCATTTGCATAGTTCTGATCACAGAAACATAATTGGGGTTGCAGCTCCCTTGGAAGAAAAGCAACTAGCATGAGGGTTATCTCTCAGGAAGGACCCCTAAACAAGGTGGCTCTAGGATGTCCAACCACAACCCATAGTGTTACAGCCTAATGACAAAAGGGGGACCCTGCACCAGCCTAATTTGTCAAGGAAGCAGCACCGTGGGACTGTCCAGAGAGCAGAACTAACGGCCCTGGGGACCTGGGTGGAATCAAAAGAAAAAGGACCAGGAGGTGTTGTATAACTATGTGTGGGACCTTCAGGGATACTTCGGACCTATTCCTTCTCCCACTGACTCTGCTTGTGTCCGTGCAGTTGATAAATCATGTGTGTGTGTGTGTGATCCCATTGCCTTACCTGTTCAACTGGTCAACCTTACTTGGCAAAGGCTACAGTGAACAGGGAAAAGGAGGCATTATGCCTTCGGGTGCCCTTCCTTTGTGGTTTGACCTGGGATTGGCACAACACAGGCAGTGCGTTCAAACAAAGACTTTGAAACACCTTGGTTTGGGCTGTGGCTGCACTATTGATGAACGGTGTGATCCTGAACAAATTTCCTACTTCCCCTGAGCCTCGGTTTCCTTATCTGTAAAATAAGGATGACGGTGGGTCCTCTATCCTGAAATTACCATACGTGACAAGATGAGCAGTTTGTCTACGTTCACAAAACCGGGCGCGGTTGAGCCAGAGCTGGCTGACTTCGTGCCTGTGTTCATAGACATGACCTAACCTGGTCAAGGTTGCAGAGCTATTGGCAGTGAAACTGGGTGTGGCTGACACTGCTACTCGCCCATTCCAAAGATACTCTCCTTCACATACTTACTAAAGAATCATTTTTACCCAGAGCAGAAATGTGGCCAGCTAAAAGTTCAACTTTCCGAGGTGCCTTGCAGCTTTGGTTCCTATGTATTTGACACAGTTCTGTCCAATGTGATACAATCCAGAAATATACCAAGTAGGGTTTCCAGTGAGGCTAGTTATCTGATAAAAAGGGCCAGACTCCGCTTGCACGTATCGTTCCTCAGGCTTAGCCATGGAAGTAATACCTGGTGGCGGAGCAGCCGCCTTTGAAACCATCTTGGATGTCAGAAAGGAAAAGGCCACAGGCTGAAGATGGCGGAAAGCAGAGATCAGAGCTGGAAGGAGCCTTTGTGGAAAAGCAGTACCAGCCTGGACCGTGAATTTGCCAACTTGGTTGCATTTTTAAAGTCACTGCTTGCTTACGTTACCATGGTCTGGTTTCTGTACACACAGCTAAACCCTATTCCAACGGATATATTAGGATTCAAACCCACAGAAAGGTATTCGGCACATATTTTCTGGTGAGGTCTCTAGAGAGAAACCTCTGCTGATACTGTTTTTCATCTTGTTTATTTATAATAGTTACCAACCCGTCCTTCGTCTTAACCATCAGCTCCTCGGGGACAAAGTGCTTGGAACCCAGGATAATGAGCAGTCAATACCTATGATTTAAGGATTGGGAAATTGGGGCCTAGAGAGAAGTCATTTAGTGCTGGAGCAGAGGCTAGTGCTGAGGACTTTAGATGTTCAGTCTTGTTCTCTCGCCGCTAGGGCTATCCAGGACAGACCGCGATGAGGTTTTCCATCTGGTAGCACTACTCGTAAAAGCACTGGGCATCAGGGACAGATATGAGTGCTTGGGCAACAGAAGAAACATTTTCCTATTTTATGATTTTGTTCCGAATATTCTTGCTCCTTGCTGCATAGGCAAGGCATAGGCCTGCTTCCTTATCTGCGAGACGGACGTAACAGTGCATCCGTCGTAAGGTTATTGCTAGGATCGAAGGAGTTAATATAGGTAAAGGTCTTTGAACAGTGCCTGGCATATAGTAAGTTTGAAAGAAGAACTAATAGCCCTTAGAGCTGAATTTATGATTTTTAACTCTGACATGTGAATCTTTCCAGTCTCACTCTGGGAGTCTGCAGTGACTAAAAGTTCCATGGTCAGACAGAAGAGAGTTCTAGGCTAAGGCTTGTCACCTATGCATTGAGTGCCATTGGGAAAAGCACTCCAATGCTTCAGATCTTCATTTCCTCTTCTATAAAAGAGGATTTTTTTGTAGCTATCTCACTGAGTTGTGAGGATTAACTGAGGTATTTTATGTAAGCATACAGCATAGTGTAGGCACTAGCTAAAACACAGCTATTGTTGTCTTCTAATATATGCTAAGGGTTTTTCTTTTCTTTCTTTCTTTCTTTCTTTCTTTCTTTCTTTCTTTCTTTCTTTCTTTCATTCATTGATGAACTTGAACTACATGTCCTTCACCTTCATTAACCTGTCCTTCTGTTAGCTGCTTTGTAAACATTTCTTGATAATTTTTCCTTTGCGTGATGGTCAAATTTTATGTGTCAGCTTGACTAGGTTATGGTGCCCAGTTGGTTGGTCAAATACTAGTGTGAAGATAGTTTAGAGGCATACGTAACATTTACGGTCAGCTGACTTTAAGCGAAGGAGATTATCATCAATGATGTCGGTGGGCCTCATCTAATCAGTTGAAGGCCTTAAGAGCACAAACTGAGGCTTCCTGAAATTCTATCTTAAGACTATAACATAGAGGGCACCAGGGTGGCTCAGTCGGTTGAGCATCTGACTTTTGATTTCAGCACAGGTCATGATTCCAGGGTCATGGGATCGAGACCCACATCAGGCTCCACGCTGAGCCTGGAGCCTGCTTGAGATTCTCTCTCTCTCCCTCTGCCTCTCTCCTGTGTGCATGGTGTCTCTCTCTCTCTCTCTCTCTCTCTCTGGAAAAAAAAAAGATTATAACATAGAAATCCTGCCTTGGGCCGAGGTTTCAGGGGAGAAATCCTGCCTCAGTGTCCATCCTCCTGGCCCACCCTATAGAATTCAGACTCGAGACTGCAACATCAAGTCTCACATGAGTTTCTAGCCTGCCCTACAGAGTCTGGACTTGCCAGCACCCACAAATGCATGAGCCAACTCCTTAATGCAAACATAACCAATATAGTATAAAATGTAGTATAAGATCTTATCAGTTGTTGGTTGCGTTTCCCCGGGGAGCCCTGAAACACCTTGTGTCTTGTGCACGATGGGATCCTGGGAAAAAACGGATCTTTGTTTATTTTAGAAATTCTGTGGCGAGCCTCATCTTCACTTCTGACATTTGTTCTGACTCATGGGAGAGGAGCAGCTCTATGGGAACACTGGCTGATGGGTTTGTGTTTCTGTTTTGAAAAGTGGCCCTTCATTCTCCTCTCACAGTCAGAGAGCGCTGTCCCCTGCAGCGTGTCACCGTACATCTGCCACTGCTCGCCACACACCTCTTGGCAGTTTCCGCTCCAGTCGCTCTCTCTCTGCTTCCCCACTTCCGGTCATGGCTCTCTTGTCCTAACCACTCATTAATCATGGAAATCGTCTTACAAGTCAGGCCGGGAGGAACGTCACCGCCACTGGATATGGCGCAGGGAAGGCCGAACGTGACACCGAGCTCTTCGCGCCGCACATCATCGCACCAGAGCTTCCATCCCCTGGACGATGTGGAGGAAACCAGGCGTTTGTGAACAATCGGCAGGCGTGTGGGGAGGTTCGAACTCTCCCTCACTCCCGGAGGGCTCCTGGAACTCTCTAGCACGCGACTAGAGCTTGCCTGTCCCCTCCCGACAGCAGAAACTGCTATCTGCTCTGTTTGGACAAAGTGCCTGATTGCTTACCCGTGGATATTGGTGTCCTAAGAAATTTCCAGATCTACTCCAGAAGGTACCGCTCAGGGAAGCCAATTAATTAAACTAGTTCTCCAGCTGATAGATGGATGCGTTACCACTGTTTCAGCAAAGCACAAATGAGAAGCATATTGCGTCTGACGACCTGGTCATCTCTCACTGTTGACTGTAATTTGCTAGACAAGAAGAAACAAAACGAGAATTAAACCTGGGAAGCGTTGTGGTAAGGGCCTTCCGAATGCTGAGGAAGCCTTTATGGAGGACAGACTACACGCCTAGTTAAGTGTGCCCCTCGTGTTACCTCGTGTAACACACAGAAACCCTTGGCGATAGATTTTAGCGTTGTCCTCATTTTATGAATAAGGAAATAGGCTCAGAGCGGCTGAATTACTCTCCCAAGGACGTGTGGCTAGTGAGTGGCAGAGCCGGAAGAGCAACTCAGCGACAGTGACGGTTCTGTTCTGACCCTCCGCACACTTAGCAGGTTGAACGTTTTCCTGCGTCCTCACAACACCCTGTCCTCCTTCTCGAGTCCACCCCACCTCAAGAAAGCTTTCTCTGGTTTCACGAGAATGTGTTATACTTTGATCATCTCTTATTCTTTTGTGGTAATTCCGGCTGCTAAAGGAAGCAGTCAAACCGCCATGCTAACAAGATGTGTGTATTGGCAACCCACTTGCAGCGGGGAGGGCAGAATCACCACCAGGAAGGCACGAGAAAGGCTTCTGTTTTGTTCTTGAGTTGCAATTGCAGCTGATGAAGTGTAAGACCTTTGAAGTACAACTGCTTTGATCCCGGCTGCTCTGTAGCTGATCCAGGCTGCTTTGAAGTGGGAAGCAATCTACAGGTCCCTGTCGGTAGGATATGGGGAGCGCGGGAAGGAGTGGGGAGTTCGTGGCACCAGGCAAGTGGCCGTTGCTAGAATCCAGGTGTGACATTTGAGGAGCGCTCGCACTAGGGCAGAGGAAATGGACAAGAAAGCAAGGGGGCAGACAGGGTAGATTCTAAATGGTTCAAATGCGCAGGATCCGGAAACCTTTTGCAAGTGGGAGAAGTTTAGGATGAGCCACCAACTTCGGGTTTTTGAGACGAGTGGATCGTGGTGTCGTTCACAGATGAGGACACGGTAACAGAAGCAGAGGCTTCAGTTTCGTCTGGCAGCGTTCTCCTGACAATACATGGTCGGCAGGAAGAACAGGCAGAGGAAACAAACAAAAGGTGCGGAAGCATAAACGAACAAGACCTGTCTGTAAGACAGCAAGTGGATTGGTTTCGTTGAAGGTGCAGAATACATGTTGAGGGAGAAGGAGGAGATGAGGTGGAGAGGCAGGTAGGGACTAGATCAAAGAGGGCTTTTGAAGCCATGTTAAGTTTTGCTTTCCTCCTTAGGGGAAAAGGAAAACCCTGAATGGGTTCAAAGCAGGAGAGTCGCTTGACTGTAAAGATTTTCATTTTGGAAAATATCTGTCCCGCACAAAGGCTATGGCGTGGGAATGAGCTAATGACACAACCAGAGGAGCTGTTGAGGTAGCTCAACTGGGAGACGATGGTGATCGAGACTAGGATAGTGGTGACGGAGGCTGAGAAAAGTGGATGCCACGGGACAGATTTGAAAGACTTCCTGATGACTTAGACGTGGAGGAGAAGAAAAGTGGGGAGTCCAGGCCAAATACTAGGTTTCACCTGGGCGACCAGTTTGATGTTGGTTGAGGTGAAATTTCACTTTTACCCTGCTCACTCTGGAAAACTTTATTTCTTCTCATTAATATGCAGATTTCCTCAGAAAATTGTGAGTGCGCTGAATTGTTTTCTTTTGGCGGCTACTCTGTGCTATTGAAACCCGTCGCTATTTGCTGTATCTGTAATAAACAAGGATAAGATGGCGCTGCTTGGAAGTCTGCATGGAACTTTGGTTGCCTAAAGGCAGCAGAAGGAAAGAGCACTTCACAAGGAATGCAAATATATACGCTCTTCACCTAACCTACTTAATCCCCCTGAGCCTCTATTGTTTCCATCCTCAGCAATCACCAAACAACCCAGAAAAGCGTGTGTGCACGTGTGCACACGTGCTGTGTGTGTGTGTGTGTGTCTGTGTGCGCGAGTGCACAAGCACTGTTGGCACAAAGCTAAGACTAGAACTCTGAATTCCCCCTTGCCACAAATGCTCTGTTTTACTCATATTCGTGGAAAATAAGGCTTTGTGTGTTGTCTCACTTCAGTATCTGCCTTGTGACATTAACAATTCCAATAACTGGATCTCCGAGGCAGAGTTATGTATTTAACATTTTGTAATCAGCTCCTGCAGTTTGTCTCTTCTATTCATATCCGTTCACTTTCTGAGTTTCCAATAAATACTAAACGCTGAGGAGTGAGGACACGGTACTCTTGTCATAATTTGTTTGGAATATAAGTGGCACTAACATAGTGATGTCGACTTGACATAATGCATTGGTTGCGATTGCCCCTCATTTTGTCACCAAATTCCAATATTTCTTTCTTCGTCTTCTCTTTTTAGGTGGCACCCTGTATCAAAAGATTTTGAAACCTCTAAGAGTGCTGGGTAGGAGGATTGGATGGCTTTGAGAAGCCTGTCCAAATAGCAAACCACTTTCCTTGCCCATTACCCTTGAGCCAGCAAATACAGGTAATTCACACTTGTGTGGAAGGAAACGGTTATGTGAACTTTATTTCACGTGGCCTCCTCACTCCCTGTGGGAAGTAATTTAGTACCACCGCAGTAGGCAAGCAAAGACAGCCTGTTCAGTTATTACAAATTGATCATCCAACAGATTTTGATAAATCACCACCACCTATGTGTCATGGAAATACCGAATGCTGAGTATGTTTAAGCTATTAAATAATTCACTGAAATGTATCTTGTATGCTAATGCTAATATGAATTTTGAACTAGCTCTGACCAAAGAACAAGTATTTATTCTTTTTCATCTCTTATGGCTTGTCTCCATGTGATGGTTTATTGCCAAAGTGAGCCATGTAAGTTCAAAAAGTATAGAACTACCTAGTTTTCTTTTTAAGAAACTGAAAATGATTGAGAATATAATTTTAAGCCCATAGCCCTTAGACCATGAAAGGTATGTCAAGCAATTAAATACAAATTAGAATTGAAGCCACTAGCAATATCGCAATCGTGATGCCCACACCCTAGGCTGTAAGATAGTGGTGACGATTTAGGAAAGACAGAACTTACAGGAAACTTGCATTGTCAATTTTTGGGTGGATACATTTAATGGGAAAAATTAATGTAACCTGAAAAGTGCTACATAAGAAGGCAGGTCAGTATTCTACTGGAAAACATTAAGGTAGTTGTGATTGGGATCTTCAAATCCTAAAATAAATAAAGAATGAATGAATGAATGAATGATCGATCCCCGGCATTTGAATGTCATGAAAGTGCCCTAACAGAAAGCTGATGGAGAAGCTGGTGGGAAATGCAAATGTACAATCAGTCTTGACATTGTTCAAAATAGTTGTCATATCCTCAGCATGATGAGCCACATCGCACAGAGGGGAAGTACATACTCTCACTTCTAGTTCAGTGAAGCTGCAGGCTTGGATTTGAATTTATAGATCAGAACAATTTGGAAACCCCTGACTTAATTTGTACTAGAACTACGGCACTGTCTTCATCTAATATGAATAATTTACAAGCAGAATACCTGGGATATTGTCTACACGATATAAGTTCTGTGACTCAGTGGAATACTAGGGGTAGTTTTCCTGAAGCACGTTGGGTATACTCCTCTCTGTGATATACAACTTGGTATAGGGGGATGGAAATAAATGGATGATAGATAGATGGATAGATAGATACATAGATAGATAACCATCCCAAGGATTAGTTGGCTCCCCTGCCCCTTACAGTCATCTCCGGAACAGACTTGAACCACAATCCATACCTAGTAAAAAACCCATGGTTTCCTCCAGATTTGTGTAGCTTCCTTTTACATGGCTCCCTCCGACTTGGTATCCTTTCCTGTTGAGTTGGCTCTGCTTCAGGGTCATCTCACCATATTCCTTGTGCTGTCTTGTGAGGTCCATCGGAACATCCCAGATGTGGAATGTAGCCCCGTGCTTTCCACGCAAAGCTTTTGTGTGTTTAGCAGGTTTTCAGGGTGTCGGGGGAAGTCCCAGGATGTTTGTAATTGTAACAAAGCGAATAGCCTAAATATGATAGATTTAAACTTCCCTGTTTTAGCATCTCCTTTGGCCACTCTTCTTTTGCGTTACAATGTAGGTGGGTTTTCGTGGACTTTTCTTCAGGTGGTGAAAGGTTGACAAGCAGGGGCGTTTGGTTTCTACTCCACCAGATAAATGACAGTTACTCCTTTTCACCAGTGAAACAGAGCAGGACAGGCCTCAGCAGCTCCCTTTGTGAACATCAGAGTAAGAAATTCATAATGGCATGCAGCAGCTAGCTTTCTGAAAAGGACATGATGACACCCTTTACAGTTCTTTCGTAAGGGAAATTTGCTTAGACACACATGTTTTTAGTTTACATGCAGCAGTTTTTGAAGAATGTAACCTTTTTTTTATAAGACACTGTATGTATGTGTGTTTATGTGTATTTAGAAAACACAGCTCATTAAAACTAAAGCAAAGCAATATAAATGACTCCTAAAGGTAAGATTTCAGAGCAGGTGTCTTTGCTTTCTCCCCTTTTCTGTTTAGACTGGCTAGAAATTATTCTGTATCGTTGCAGTTTCCAATAGATAGCTTTTGCATTTATTTATTCATCATTTTTTTATTTTCATAGCCACTAATTTTGGCTTTTTATCTTATTATTTACCCATTCTTGTCTTAGATATAGTCTCTTTTTTTCTAACCTCAGTTAAATGCTTATTTTCATACAGTTTCTCTTAGCTAATAAGAAAAGCATTAAATCCCATCCATTTTAATATAGAATCTTTTACATATTATTTTTAAATATTAAATAACTATAGCTTTCATTAATTCCTTGGCATAATGTATTTTTTAAAACGATATTTTCTAAACCCAGGCCATTTTATTTTGTTGGTTTTTTGTGAATCTGTTAATTTATATTTATATTACACTGTGGTCAGATAAAATGGCCCATACAATTTCTGAATTTAGGTATTTATTGAAGTGAGGTATTTTTCTCACTCAGTACTGATCTATTTTTGCAGCTGTTAAATTAACCTTATTAATGTTATTACTCGTATTTTCCATAATTTTATTCTTTTGCTTGATTGGTCTGGAAATGCCTGAACTAGATCATGTTAAAAATCTTACACAAGCTAGGGTGTTGTCAATTTGTCCTTCTATTTTTGACATAATTTAACCTTACATATCTTGGTAAAATCACCTCCAACTACATAAAGAGTCATGACTTACCTCTTTACCAATATCTTTGCTTATTTGATGCTTTGACGTTAAATTCTAATTTTTCTTATAAACATGTGACTCCTACCGTTTCAGGTCCTGTGCAGAAAAGGGTGGTGACAAAGAAACTGAAAAACCTAGTCTCATTGAAATAAGTAAGGGCATGCAGACTTTATTTACACTGAAATGCTACTATTTATACTTAGACAATAGGTCAGGTTCCTGGCATTGCAGGTGTGCAGGGATGGGGTAGAGATCTTAATAACCTGAGGGAAGGGCCAGAGTATTTGTAGGCCAACGCACCTGCTCTTACATTAAAGTGTAGAGAAGACAGGTGTGTTAGAGTTTTCCAGAGAAGCAGAACCAAGCGGAGAGAGAGGTATTTATCAGGGCTCACATGAATTATGGAGGCTAACAACTTCTGAGATCTGCAGAGCGAGTCAGCAAGTTGGAGACCCAGGAGAGCCAACAGCGTAGATCCAGTCCAAGCCCAAACAGCTGAGAAGCAGGAGAGACGATAGTGCAGCACCAGTCAGAAGCCTGGCAGGCCTCCGAACTAGGAGGAGCCAGTGTTTCAGTTCTAGTCCAAAGGCAGGAGAAAGGAGATGGCCTGGTTCGGAGGGACAGGAGGAATTCTCTTACTCAGGGGAGGGTCAGCCTTTTTGTTCCATCCAGGCCTTCCACTGACTGGATGAGGCCCACCCACATTAGAGAGGGCAATCTACTTTACTTAGTCTACCAATGTAAATGTTAACCTCATCCAGAAAACACCCTCGTAGACGAACCCAGAAATAATGCTTAACCATTTGGGCATCCTGTGGCCCACTTAAGTTGACACATAAAGTTATCACAACAGATAGAAGAAGCAGGATAGTAGTAACTTTCCCCCCGGCCCCCGCCCATGGAGGTATAGTGATTTATTCATGAAGATTTAGAATAATGGGCAGGAAAGCGGTACTTAAGGTTTTTTTTGTTTTTAATTTTTATGGTTACAATTTTTTATTTATCTCTTTAATTGAGGTATAGTTGACACATAATGTTCCATTGGTTAACACACGATGTTGCGTTCATTTTAGGTGCACACAGTGATTGAACGATTTTATATGTTACGCTATGCTTCCATCTGTCACCAAGCAAGGCCATTACAATACCATGGACTATATACTCGATGCTGTGCTTTTCATCTCTGTGACTTATGTATTTTATAACTGGAACTTTGTGCTTTTTACTCCCCTTCACCCATTTTTCTCATTCTCCCACCCCCTCCTCTTTGGCAACCATCAGTTTGTTCTCCGTATATATATGGGTCTGTTTCAGGACAGCAGTCACTTCTAAGGGAATCCCTTCTGGTTTCTAGGGAGCGGCAGTACATGTGGGGTGAAACATGAAAAGGAAACAGAAATGTAGCTGTCACTTTAACCAAGAAGTCAGCAGTTTAAGCAGACTCCAAATAATTAAGCTATAAAGGTTGAGTTGTATAGATGATAACAGTCACTGCTCTTTATCACAGCCTTTATCACTTTATTACTGCTCTTTATCACAGCTTAGGGACTCAAAGCATACTCTGTGGTTCACTATTTTGAGATTGTTGTAAGAACAGTCAAAAACTTAAAAATAGGGCTACCTACAGTCCAGCAATTGCACTATTAGGTATTTACCCCAAGGATACAAAAATACAGATTCGAAGGGATACACGCACCCTAATGTTTATGGAAGCATTATCAATAATAGCTGAACTGTGGAGAGAGCCCAAATGTCCATTGACTGATGAATGGCTAAAGAAGATATGATATGTATATACAGTGGAATATTACTCACCCATCAAAAAGAATGAAATCTTACCATTTGTAATGATGCGGATGGAGCTAGAAGGTATTATGCTAAGCGAGATAAGTCAAACAGAGAAAGACAAATACCATATGATTTCACTCATATGTGGAATTTAAGAAACAAAACAGATGAACATATGGGAAGGAGAGGAAAAAAGAGAAGGGAGGGAAACAAACCATCAGACTCTTAACGATAAAGAACAAACTGAGGGTTGATGGAGGGAGGTGGGAGGGAGATGGGTTAGATGGGTGATGGGTACTAAGGAGGGTAGTTGTTGTGATGAGCACTGGGTGTTGTATGTAAGTGATGAATCACTAAATTCCACTCCTGAAACCAATATTGCACTGTATGTTGGCTAACTAAAATTTAAATTAAAAAAATATATTGTCAACATGTCCATTCATTCCAATTTGATATGTAGATTCAGTACTGGACAAACTTACTGTAAAGTCTATATGGAAAGGCAAAACCCCAGAAATAGCCAACAAGCTATTGAAGAAAAACATAGTCAGAAGACTAATACTACCAAACTTCAAGATTTGATTACTGTAGCTTTATAGTAAGACAGTATGGTGTTGGCAAAAGAATAGATATATAGATCAATGGAACAGGATAGAGAGGCCAGGGGTAGACAAACTTAAATGGCCAACTAATGTTTGACAAAGGAGCAAAACAAATACAATGGAGCAAAGATAGTCCATTCAACAAATGGTGCTGGACCAATTGGACATCCACATGCAAAAAAGAAGAAAATCTATGCACAGACCTCATACCCTTCATGAAAACTAACTCAAAATGGATCATAGACCTGGAATGCCTGGATGGCTCAGTCGGTTAAGCGTCTGACTCTTGGTTTCGGCTCAGGTCATGATCTCACAGTTCATGGGTTGAAGCCCAGCGTTAGGATCTGCACTGATGGCAGGGAACCTGCTTGGGATTCTCTCCTTCCCTCTCTCTCTCTCATCCTCTCTCTCTCTCTCTTTCTCTCTCTCTCTCTCTCTCTCTCTCAAAATAAATACATTTTTAAAAAGTGGATCACAGACCTAAATGTGAAACTCAAAAACTACAAAACTCCTGATAAATAACCTAAGAGAAAGTGTAGATGACTGTTTGGCAATGACTTTTTAGACCGAACAGCAAAGTCTCGATTCATGAAAGAATGATAAACTGGTCTTTATTTAAATTAAAAACTTCTAATCTCTGTGAAATATCCAGTCGAGAAAATGAAAAGACAAACCACACACTGGGAGAAAATATTTGCAAAAGACCTATCTGATAAAGGACTATTATCCAAAATATACAAAACACTCTTAAAACTCAACAAAAAGGAAATAACCATTCCATGAAAAATGGGCAAAAGACCCTAACAGACCAACGAAGATATACAGGTGGCAAATAAACATATGAAAAGATGCTCCACATGTCATCAGAAAAATACAAGTTCAAACAATGAGATACCTATTAGAATGGCCAAAACCAGAACACTGACAATACAAAACACTGGCAAAAATATGGAGCAGTAGGAATTCTCATTCATTGCTGGTGGAAATGCAAAATGGTACAGCTAATTTGAAAGACATTTTAGTGAATTTTGTTTACAAAACAGAACATTCTCTTATGATAGGATCCAGCAATCATGATTCTTGGTATCTATCCAGAGGAGTTGAGCGCTTACATCCACAGAAGCCCTTGCATGGGGATGTTTATAGCAGCTTTATTCATAATTGCCCAAACTCGGAAGCAACCAAGATGTCCCTCAGTAGGTGGATGGATGAGTAAACTATGGTCCACTCAGACTATGGAAGGTTATTCAGTGCTAGAAAAGAAATGAGCGATCAAGCCACAGAGGGACACGGAGGAACTTTAAATGCGTATTACAAAGTGAAAGAAGCCAATCTGAAAAGGCTCTATACTATATGATTCCAACAATATGACTTCCTGGAAAAGACCAAAAAACAATGTAACAGTCAAAATATTTAGTGGTTTCCTGGAGCTAGGAGGGAAGGAGAAACGAAAAGGTGGAGCACAGAGGATACTTAGGGCAGTTTCACTGTGAAACTACTCTGTATGATACTATAATAGTAGACACGTGGCCTTACACATTTGTCCAGACCCATAGAATGTGCAACACTGAGAATGAACCTGAATGTAAACTACAGACTTTATGTGATTATTTGTCAATGTAGGTTCATGGGTTGTAACACATCTACCACTCTGGTGTGAGACGTTGATAATGGGGGAGGCCAAAATGAGTGGGGATGGAGAATATATGGGAAATTTCTGTACGTTATCAATTTGGCTGTGAACGTAAAACTGCTCTAAAACTTAAGCCTGTTAAAACGTTTACAAAATGATTCAGACAGTCCTGTGACGATTGAAATAGTGGGGGTGGTAGACTTAAAGATAACTATTTGCTTCCGTTTACTAGAATAGGGACTTGTGCTTGGTTGCAGGAGCATCGGGCACTATGAGATGGCAGGAAATGGGAAGGAGGGACCACAGAGCTTCGGTGGCCCACCGCCCCCCCCCCCACCATTTCTGCCTGGGTCTAGTAACCAGTGTGCCATTTTGGCATCTCCAGCTTTCGTCCCTCCCTCTCTCTCCTTCCTTTCTTGTGACAGCTTGGGGGAAGGGGAATTGTTGGAAGAGTCCTTAAGACGGCACCCACAGTGTAGTGCCTCTTGCAAAGAAGGACCTCAAAATTCTTAGCTTGCTTTTTCTTACTCCTCTACCCCAGTGCACTTCCCAGCTATCAGAGGTTCCTCTTAAGTTTTCTGCCTCTTCATTCCCAGGCCCACGTGGAGATTGCAACAAGGGCTGATCGATCTGAACTGATGCACAGTTTCCTCTGGTGAGCTCTCTGGGTGTCTAAATTCTTCTCTACCCATCGTCCCGTATCGGTGTGTGTTGAAAATGATTTTCTGGAGGGAATTCACAATTTTCCCTCTTTTCTAGCAATCAGCACTGTTTATTCAATGCACAGTTATTAAGTAACTACTCTGTGCCATATATCCTTCTAGATGCTGAGAATACAGAGATGAATAAATTGGATCCTTGCCCATGGGGAGCTGGGTCTTAGGAAAGATTAAATAAATTCCTTTCCAGTACTGCTTTTGGAAGCCAGAATTTGTTTTTCACAATTGGCATCACCAAAATCTTAGTTTTCCAGCTTCATTTATAATTTCTTACCCCCCGCCCCTCACTTATAATTTCTTGCCGTGGGAATTCTGAAAATGTAAATGTACTTGAAGGTCTCAGAACAAGTTTTCTTTCAAAACAAGACTATGGGCACTTCTTCAACTAGAGAGTAATTCAACATCCAAGTTTTAGAGACCCAGAATTTTCATTATTACAAACTAAAATGTCTTTCTCTCCCAATATTGTCCTTATAAAACCTCATGGTACTTTTTCTTTCAAAATGTTGGCAGTTTTAATTATGAACTCGGTTGAAATATTAGACCCATAGCCTTTCACGTGTTAGAAATTCTTGTTGGAGTGGTGAATTTAAAGAAACATGGTTATATAAATCTGGAGAAGTCATGAATTACTGTTAATTTAATTTGCAACACATGCATGATATAACAATACTCTTAATAGTAATAGCTGGGCGCATGTTATCCTATTAATTATCACAGCAAGCCTACAAGACATTCCAGTTCTACAGATTGAATAGCTGTGAAGGAAATTTGTTTAAACAGTGTCATTTTTCACTGGAAAAGTTATTTTATTCTGTACTGTCCTTATATAACGATGACCGGATTATTGATACTAATCTATATTTGAGGTAGTGGGAAATTTTATGAGATAGATGGAAAAATGCTATTTAGATATAAACGGATGTGTTTTATTTTCTTTTGTTTCATTTTCATGGTGAGTGAAATAGCTACTGAGGAATCTATGGGGTCACCAGCTGTGAAATATCTAAGCAGAGAAAACAAATGTTTGATAGACTATTATGGGTTTTTTTTTTTTCAATGAATTACATAGCAAGATCTAGCAGTTGGTCTAAATCTGAACATTTATTATTTTTATTTTTTTAATGTTTATTTGTTTTGAGAAGGAGGGAGGGAAGAAAGGGAAGGAGGGGGGTGGAGAATGAGTGGGGTAGGGGCAGAGAGAAAGGGAAAGGGAGACACAGAATCTGAAGCAGGCTCCAGGCTCTGAGCTCCAAGCTGTCAGCACAGAGCCTGACATGGGGCTCGAACTTACCCACCACGAGATCATGACCTGAGCCGAAGTCGGACGCTCAACCGACTGAGCCACCCAGGTGCCCCTAAATCTAAACATTTAAAGCCATCTTAGCAACAGTATTGTGATCTTAAGTATCTATTACTGTTAGTGACAAAGTCACAGCCACTCCTAATATTGTTGGCCTCCATTCATAATGGAAGGAAAGGCTGAATTCCCGTTAAAAGTTAGTGAAAACAAAGATGGAATTGTTCCTAAGTTTATACACACAAGCTGTGAGAGCACCTGCTCTAACAGAAGTCATGACATTGAGGTTACCCGAAGGAAGAACTGGGCAAGAAGGCAACTTTGGAGCCCATCGAGGGTGGTGTGGATGCCTGGGTGAACTTCCTCACAGGAAGACAGACACATGACACCTTGATGACATTGACCTTCTCCATGTACAGACATAAGTTTTTCCAACTGCAGATAAAATCTTTGCTTTTTTTTTTTTAATTTTTTTTTTCAACGTTTATTTATTTTTGGGACAGAGAGAGACAGAGCATGAGCGGGGGAGGGGCAGAGAGAGAGGGAGACACAGAATGGGAAACAGGCTCCAGGCTCTGAGCCATCAGCCCAGAGCCTGACGCAGGGCTCGAACTCACGGACCGCCAGATCGTGACCTGGCTGAAGTCGAACGCTTAACCAACTGCGCCACCCAGGCGCCCCGCTTTTTTTTTTTAATATATATTTTGAGTTGCTATTCCTGAGATAGTTGTAGAATTCTTGCCTTCATCTTTCTGATTTCCAGAAGAGTATTATAATGCACTTCACAAACTTTTATATGTATCTGTTGATTTCTACTATCAATATAAATTAAAAATATTACACTGAGGGGTGCCTGGGTGGCTCAGTTGTTTAAGGTTCCAACTCTTGGTTTCAGATCAGGTCATGATCTTGTGGTTTGTGAGTTCGAACCCATGTCGGGCTAGGCTCTGACAGTGCAGAGCCTGCTTGGGATTCTCTCCCTCTCTCTCTGCCCCTCCCCTGCTTATGCTTGCTCTCTCTCTCTCTCTCTCTCTCTCCAAATGAATGAATGAATGAATGAATGAATGAATGAATGAATAAATTGAAAAATTACACTGAACAATATAAATTCATTTTCATAAAGTTTAAAACTAGAGAATTTTTTAAATTTAAACTTATGTCATGGTCCCACAGTCCATGAGATCAAGCCCTGCATCGGGTTCTTGGCTGACAGCATGGAGCCTGCTTGGGATTCTCTCTCTGTGTCCCTTCTCTGCTCGCACACGTGCACACACTCTCTCTCTCAAAATAAATAAATAAACATTTTTTAAAAATTAGCCTTATGTCCACACACATTTATATCTGGAAATAGAAGACATAAATTATTTATAACATTTAACGTTCTCCATGCCTTTCCTATAAGTTTGCAGTCGTGTATTTAACTGCTGCCGAGCAGCAGTGTTACTGGTAAAACTGAAATTTTCAACAGCTTATTTTTGTTCAAGACACATAATTTCCGCTCTGCTTGATAGGCACTCCTTGTAAACTTGCCATCTGTACGTTTTGATGCCTGTGATTTAATGTTCTTCGCTTAACATTTCACAGTGGCGTTATTTATTTTAGTTATAATTTAAAAATTTTAGGGACACCTGGCTGGCTCAGTCGGTGGACTGACCTCGGGGTTGTGGGTTTGAGCCCCACGTTGGGTGTAGAGATTACTTAAAATCTTTTCTAAACAAGAGTTTAAATTGCAGTCCTGTTTTCCAGTTCACCAAGTTTTCCAACGTGCCTCTTGTCTGGACAGCAGTCCTGTTTCTTACAGTGGTTTGTTTCTGAAGATGTCTTCAGCCATCTTCTTTCAATGTGGATAGGCATTTGCATAGTAAATGCCTATCCCCAGGTCTCTTATCGTTTTAGTATTCTGCCGTTGTCAACATGAGGCTTCTATCTGTCATGGCTGCTATTCCAGGTGGGTAGTCATCTCCCAGGGCTGCCACGATGAATTACCACAGGGGCTCCTGGGTGTCCCAGTCGGTTAAGCATCTGATGCGTGGTTTTGGCTCAGGTCATGATGTCACAGTTCGTGAGTTCGAGCTCCACGTCGGGCTCCATACTGACAGTGGGGAGCCTGCTTGGGATCCTCCCTCTCTCCCTCTCTCTCCCTCCACTGCTTGCACTCTCTCCCCCCTTTTCTCTCAAAATAAATAAATAAACTTAAAAAAATTTTTTTAAATAAAATAAATTACCACAAACTAGGTGGCTTAAACAACAAAAATTTGCCTTCTCACTGTCCCAGAGGCTAGAAGCCTGAAATCAAGCTGTCTACGATGCCATGTTCCCTTGGAAGGCTCTAGGGAAGAACCTGCTTGCCTCTTTCTAGCTTCTGGCGGTTATCACCAATCCTTATCATCCTTGGCTTCAGCTGCACCCACTGAAGTCTCTGCCTCAGTTGTAACGTGCCCTTCTCCTGGGCCTGTATCCAAATTTGTCTCTTTTTTTATTTTTTACACATTTTTTTTAATGGTTGCTTATTTTTGAGAGAGACAGAGTATGAGCAGGGGAGGGGCAGAGAGAGAGAGGGAGCCACAGAATCTGACGCAGGCCCCAGGCTCTGAGCTGTCGGCACAGAGCCCAACGCAGGGCTTTGACTCAGAGACTGTGAGATCACGACCTGAGCCGCAGTTGGAGGCTTAACTGACTGAGCTACCCAGGCGCCCCAGAAACCCCTTACCTACTAAGCAGTTTGTCTCACCTCCCTCTTAGCCCCCTTCCTGGCAACCACCAGTCTGCTTTCTGTCTCTTTGGATGGATCTGTTCTAGACATTTCACATAAATGGAATCATACAACATGTGATCATTTGCATTTGCTTCTTTCACTTAGCCTGATGTTTTTAAAGCGCATCTACATTACAGCGTATATCAATACATCCGTTTTTCTGGCTGAATAATATCCATTGTACTACTTTTTATGTATCTCTTCAGCTGTTGATAAGCATTTAGGCTGTTTGCACCTCTTAGCTGTTATGAATAGAGCCTCTAGGAACATATGTATACGTATACTTGTTTGAGTTCCTGTTTTCAATTCGTTTGAGTGGCTTTCAGGGTCATCTGGTATATCCTATGTTTAACTTCTTGAGGAATTGTCAAGTTGTTTCTGACAGCTGCTGAACCATTTTACGTTCCCACCAGCGGTGAACTAGGTTCTAACTTTTACACATCCTTGCCAATACTTGTTATGTTTTGTTTTTGTTTGTTTCATTTTTAAATTACAGTCATCCTAGTGGATGTGAACTGGTACCTCATTGTGATTTTGATTTATAGTTCCCTGATGGCTAATGATGCTGAGCAGCTTTTCATATATCTCTTGGCAACGTGCATGTCTTCTATGGATAAATGTCTGTTTAAATCCTTTGCCCATTTTTAAAAAATGTTGTTGTTGGTTTGGTTTTTTTTTGTTTTGTTTTGTTTTTTTGTTTTTCTATTGTGCTATAAGTTCTTTCTATATTATGGATACTAGAAGATCCATTATATATATATTATATAGTTCTTTATATATAATATATATATAATCTATAAAGATCTATATATATATATAAAATATAGTTCTTTCTATATTATGGATACTGATACTTTATCAGATATATGATTTGTGAATATTTTCTCATTCTGTAGGCTGCTTTTTCACTTTTTTGATAATGTCCTTTGATGCACATGTTTTTTTCTTTGTTTTCAAATTTTATTTAAATTCCAGTTAACATACAATGCAATATTGGTTTCAGGAGTAGAATTCAGTGATTCATCACTTACATACAACACCCAGTGCTCATCACGGCAAGTGCCCTCCTTAGTACCCACCACCCACCTCCCCTCTAGCAACCCTTAGTTTGTTCTTTACCTTTAAGAGTCTCTCACGGTTTGCTTCTCTCTCTCTCTTTTTCCTTTTTTCTCCCTCCCATATGTTCATCTGTTTTGTGTCTTAAATTCCATGTATGAGTGACGGCATACGCTATTTGTCTTTCTCTGACTGACTTATTTCGCTCAGCATAATACACTCTAGCTCCATCCATGTCGTTGCAAATGGCAAGATTTCATTCTTTTTGATGGCCGAGGAATATTCCATTATATATGTATATACCACATCGTCTTTATCCAATCAGTCAGTGGACATTTGGGTTCTTTCCACGGTTTGGCTACGGTTGATAGTGCTGCTATAAACATCGGGGTGCATGTACCCCTTCAAACCTGTGTTTTTGTATCCTTTGAGTAAATACCTAGTGGTACAATTCCTGAAATGTAGAGTAGTTCTATTTTTAACTTTTTGAGGAACCTCCACACTGTTTTCCACAGTGACTGCACCAATTTGCATTTCCACCAACTGTGCAAGAGGGTTCCCCTTTCTCCTCATCTTACCAACACCTGTGATTTCTTGTGTTGTTAATTTTAGCCATTCTGACAGGTGTGAGGCGATATCTCATTGTGGTTTCGATTTGCATATCTCTGATGATGAGTAATGTTGAGCATCTTTTCATGTATCTGTTAGCCATCTGGATGTCTTCTTTGGAAAAGTGTCTATTCATGCCTTCTTTCCATGTCTTCACTGGATTACCTGTTTTTTGGGTGTTGAGTTTGATAAGTTCTTTATAGATTTTGGATACTAATCCTTTATTAGACATGTCATTTGCAAATATCTCCTCCCATTCCATAGGCTGTCTTTTAGTTTTGTTGATTGTTTCCTTCACTGTGCAGAAACTTTTTATTTTGATGAGGTCCCAATAGTTCATTTTTGCTTTTGTTTCCTTTGCCTCTGGAGACATATCTAGTAAGAAGTTGCTACAGCAGAAGTCAAAGAGGTTGCTGCCTGTGTTCTCCTCTAGGATTTTGATGGTTTCTGGTCTCACATTAACATCTTTCCACCATTTTGATTTTATTTATGTGTCTGGTGTAAGAAAGTGGTCCAGTTTCATTCTTCTGCATGTCACTGTCCAGTTTTCCCAAGTTTTTCATTCTGATGACATCCAGCTTATCTGTTTTTTTTTCTTATATTGCTCATGATTTTTGTATCATTTCTAGGACTCCATTGCCAAATCCAAGATCATTAAGATTTACCCATACGTTTTCTAATAAGAACATATCTTTTAAGAGAAGCACAATGAATCCCAATGTCATGACCACATTTGAAGCAGTGTAAGGGGGAAAAAGTAAAATGAGAGGGCATGTCCCATGCCTTAAAGTGCATAATCTGTAATGAAACCTAACATTTTTTCTCACATCCCATTGGCCAGTATTTAATTTTAGTTTAGAGTCGCACCCTATTGCAAGAGGGGAGATCAGTAAGGTACAGTTTAGCTTTAAGCTCATATGCATGACTAGAACTTCTATTACTGTCTAAGAAAGAGAGAATAGAGGGGTACCAGGGTGGCTCAGTCAGTTGAACATCCAACTCTTGATTTTGGCTCAGACCATGATCCCAGGATCGTGGGATCAAACCTCACTTTGGGCTCTGCACTGAGCGTGGAGCCTGCTTAAGATTCTCTCTCCCTCTCCCTCTCCTTCCCTCTCTCTCTCTCTCTCTCTCTCTCTCTCTCTCCCCCCCCTCCCTCTCCCTCCCTCTCCCTCTCCCTCCTTCTGCCCTCCTCTTCCCTACTTGCACACTCTCTGTCTCAAAAAAAGAAAAAGAAAGAAAAAGGAAATGGAAGAAAGAAGGAAAGAATAAATGTGCATGAAAAGCTAGCAATCTTTGCCACTGTCAGTTAAATATTTTGACGTCATACTTTTCAAGAGTCAGACACTTAACCAACTGAGCCTCCCAGGTGCCTCTAAGTTATATTTTTGTGACCAGAAGTTTTGTAGACCTTGCTTTCTTGTCAGATGAATATTGCTGTGGAAAACTCTGAGGCCTCTCTGATCCCCCACTCCCTTACTTTTTCTGCCAGGATGAATAAAAATTATCTTTTAGTCTTTGGAATTAGATAACCTGGCCAGAATTAACTATATGTTGATACTTTTGTATCCATTTCTTTTAAAGTGTGGTTTGACATTTTGATCTACAAATTCTGATTTCAAATAATGTTTTGATTACATTTCTATTTTCATTTGTTGGAAATTCTGCTTCAAGGAGAACATTAACTTTCATTCTAATGTTTTATCATCTCACTTGGAGCACTTACTGTATCAAGTAACATCCTGTTTAATCAATATAGTGATAAACATTTTCCGAATAGATTATTCAGTTTTGGGCAAAATCTTTGTTTTGCTTGCTATTTTTTTTTCATTCTTCCACAGAATCTTTACATAGATGCCTTAACATTTTTTGATCTCTTTTTTAATGTTTATTTGTTTATTTTGAGAGAGAGAGAAAGAGAGCAGGGGAGGGGCAGAGAGAGAGGGAGAGAGAGAATCCCAAGCAGGCTCTGCCCTGTCAGCACAGAGCCCAGTGCGGGGCTCCGTCTCACAAAGTGCGAGATCTTAACCTGAGTCGAGATCAAGAGTCACATGCTCAACTGACTGAGCCACCCGGGCACCCATGTTTTAATCTTAATTTTACTAGAAACGAACAGCTTTAACCAGTCCATTTATTTCTGTTGATATATTTTGGATGGATTTTTCTTGACTCCCATTCCATCCTTTTGGGGAATCGTTTGAGAGCCAAGTTTCCTCTAGACTATAGGAATGAGTACAGCGGAAGGAAGGCATCAGCTGGGCCTGTAAGTAGAAATGGTCGCCGGACGGGTTTCGTCTCATCTTCTAACATCTTGTTAAATGTCCTGTCATTTGTCCTGCACCTCTCCAGTGAGAGAGAACTCAGCATGTCAGATAGCTTAAGCTGTTCAGTCTGGAGCGTTAGGCCTTAGCCTGTGTCAGAGAGTGTTATCCATGTTTATTTCCCCCTTTTCCTCTTTTCTTTCCAGGGTTATTCCCAGCATTCTAAGCAGAAGAGTGAAAGGCCAGGTAGAACAGGGTCTTGGATTAAGGACTCATTGTGTTGGAAGGAGGTAGTGTTTTCAGATGTCATTTTCCCCATCTCCCACTCCCTCTGCACTCCCCCTCTTCTCCCACTGTCCCTCCTCTGCTCTTCTATTTGACCAAATTTCTATTTATTGATGGTGATAATTAGTTCTGAGTTTCTATGATCCTTCTGCTTTTCCTCTTCAACTCTCCTCTCAGCGGGGAATAGAGAATCATAGCAGCTTGTAGCAGTTTTTCCGGACTGTGATTACAAGAGGAGGGGTTCATAGGTGGGCTTTTTAAATAATGGAAAGGTCTTCATCTTTGTCCAGATTTGCTTCTGCATCCTCCCCATAATCCACACTCTGAATTGAGGCTAGGTTGTAAAAGTTCTCAGGATTCTGTTTACTCATCTCACTTTCTGGAATGTTTCCGTGGAAGGTCAAATTGAGCTTGTGTGAACCTTCCCTAAACTGAGTGGAAAGATTCTTGAAAACATTTGTGTTTTCTTTTGATGTGTTTTCATCCCCTTCCTTAGTCATGTGGGAGCACAGTGAATGGGGTTGGCTGAATCAAAGTCAGCTTCCACCAGTAAGGAAGAAGGGGCAATGGACACATTAGGGTAGATGGTCAACAGTTTCTACCATGATCTAAACCTAACAGGCCCCTACCCTTTTATCAAGTGTTCTTCATAGCTTCACAATAGCATCTACATTTTCCTCATCATATCTTCAGTCTTCTCTTTTCCTTCTTAATTTAAAAAAAATTTAAATGTTTATTTATTTTGATAGAGAGAGAGAGAGAGAGAGAGAGAGAGAGAACGAGAACATGTGCACAAGTAGGGAAGGGGCACAGAGAGAGGGAGAGAGAATCCCAAGCAGACTCTGCACTGTCAGCACAGAGCTGGATGTGGGGCTTGAACTCACCAACCATGAGATCATGACCTGAGCCAAAATCAAGAGTCAGACATTTAATTGACTGAGTCACCCAGGTGCCCCTTCAGTCTTCTCTTAAAAGCTTAAAGGACTTTGTGAAAGGTGAAAAAGAATGTATCTTTTTAAAAATCTATCAGATAAGAGAGATTAAAGTAAAGACGAAAAGGAATACTCGGTGCCAACTAGGATATGGAAAGGAAAAAAAAAGGCAATACACACATTCAGAGCTGCTGGGAATACAAATTAATACAAAACTTTCCGGAAGTAAATTTGGCAACACGTATCAAAAAACTTTTAAAATGTGCTTACTCTTTGGATTGAATATTTCACTTGCAGATGTTTATCTTAAGGGGATAATTGAGCATGTGTGCAAAAAATTACATGCAAGGATGAGTCATTGCAGTATTTTATTTAATACTGAAGAGTTTGAAGCTAATAATCAGGGTGCGTTAAAGGCATTTTTATACACATCTCCAAATGATTTTATACAACATTAAATAAGATGTTGTAGACACTAAAGTGATTTGCCATTTATTGTATGATTTATGTATATTATTTTAATAATTTTATGAGCTTTGTGAGTAGGTAATGTTATCACCCCCATTTTGAAAGTGAAGGTACAGAGGATTAGAGATACTCAGTTGCCCAGGGTCCTGCTTATAGTTAAGGGACAAAGACGAGATTTGAGTAAAGATTTTAATCCTGTGTTCTAAAAACAGAAACTTTCATTGAGGTATAATTGACATACAATAGACCACCTGTATCACAATTGTATAATTTTGTAAGTTATGACATACGAACAAACATATAAAATGATCACTACCAAGAAAGTGAACACAGTTATTACCTACAAAAGTTTCCTTTAGTCCTTCTGTAATCCATCTTTCCTGCCCATTCTGTCCTTTGTATCTCTGCTGAATTTCTTTTGCACCTTTGTCAGAAATCATCTGACTATATATGTGGGGGTCTATTTCTGGAAACTATCTTCTGTTCCATTAATCTATTTTTCTATAGTTACACTAGTACTACACTGTCTTGAAACACGTACCTTTATACTATTTGCAAGCAGATAATGGCAGTCTTTCCACTTTATTCCTCTTTTTCAAAGTTGTTTTGTCTATTCTAGGACCTTTTACATTTCCATAGAAATTATAGAATCAGCTCGTTAATTTCTACAACGAAGCTTGCTGGAACTGGAATGCATTGGATCTATAGATCAATTTGGGAATAATTCACGTGCTAACAATATTGAGGCATCCCATCAATGCATTTGTTTAGGTGTCTCTCAACTTGTTAAGGGCTTCTTTAATAAATCCCAGCAATGTAGGTCAGTGTACAAGATTTCACATCTTTAATGTTTATTTATTTTTGAGAGACAGAGAGAGACAGAGTGTGAGCACAGGGAGGGGGAGAGAGAGAGAGAGGGAGACACAGAGTCCAAAGCAGGCTCCAGGCTCCGCACTGTCAGCACAGCGCCCTACACAGGGCTTGAACTCAAAAACTGTGAGACCATGACCTGAGCCGAAGTTGGACGCCTAACTGACTGAGCCACACAGGTGCCCCAGGATTTCACATCTTAGATTTCTTGTTAGGCATTTTCATAATTTTGAGGCTATGATAAGTAGTATTGTATTTTAAAATTCAGCTTCCAATTATTCTTCATGGATATATAGAAATATAACTGATTTTCACATATTTACATTTTATTCTACAACTCAGCTAAACTCACGTGTTAGTTTTGGTAGCTTTTCGGTGATTCTGTTGGATTTCCTACATAGATAATTGTGTCATCTGTGAATAGAGATAGTTGTATTTCTTCATTTCCAAAATAAATGTCCCTTATTTCTTCTTCTTGTCCTTTTGCACTGGCTAGACATGAATAGAAGTGGGGGGAGTAGAAATCCTTGTCCTGTTATACTAATATTAGAGGGAAAGAATTCAGTCTTTCCTTTTAACTATACTTTTAGCTACAGGTTTTTCATAGATGCCCTTTATCAGGTCAAAAAAAGTTACTTTCTATTCTTAGTTTGCTGAGTGCTTTTATCATGAAAGAGTGTTGGATTTATTCAAATGCGTCTTCTGCACTTATTATATGATTGAACATATAATTATGCTCTTTAAAAATTTGTTAATATGATCTATTACATTGATGACATTTGAATGTTTAACCGGACCTGCATTTCTTGAGGAAACCCTAATTGGTCATGGTATATTATCCATTGTGTGTGTTAATTCACTCTCTCTGTCTTATTCTGGATGGCTTTACTTGTTATGTCTTCAAACACACAAACCTTTCTGGATGTCATGTCTAATCCAACATTAATCCCATCCAGTGGATTTGTCATCTCAAATATGGTAGTTTTCTTCTCTCAAAGTTCTACATGACCCTTTTGTATCATCCATGTTTGTACTTAACATTTTGAACATATAAAATATGGCTGCAGTAGCTTTAAATGTCTTTGGCTATGAACTCAAATGTTTGTGTTAGTTCTGAGACGATCTCCATGTCTCAGGGTTGTTTGAATTTGGATTTCTCTTGAGTTAAACATTATTTCAGATCATTAAGGGTCAGTTCTCGATCTTTTAAATTTTCATTCCATGTATTTTCCCCATTTTTCTATCAGATTTGGGTCCTTTGTCCTGTTATTTTTAAAGTCTTCACATATTAATGATATTAGCCCTTTATCAGTGATATGTGTTGCAAATATTCTTTCAGTTTTGTCAGCTTTCTCTGCTTTTGAGCCTATGGTATATTTCATTATGCCTTTAAAAAATATTTTAAGTCATATAATGTATCAATGCACCTTGGGTTAGTGAGCAACCAGTAACTCCCAGAAAGTGGTCCATAGGAAACCCAGAAAAGAGACACTAACCAAAAAGGATATGTGATCAGGTGCAGACCACAAGCTGGCCGGACCTGCTATTACAATTTGGAACATATGATCTCTGGCTCATCTCACCACCCACTTCCCCACGGCCTGAATCCTGAGAGGCCCTTTACATTACTGAGCTAAATGGACAGGGTGGGACCTGTTCACGAAGTGTCTCTTCCAAGAAGCTAGAAGCTTGTTATATAGCCATTCAGAAATATGAATTCCCTTAGTGTCCCCCGTCATTGGAGTGAGATAAGTGCCATTTGTCCAGGAGGCCACAGGAGCAGGAAGGGAGGTAGGATGTTAACAGTGCCAGCAGTAACATAAGGTGAGAAAGTGTCTGGTGGTTGAGGACACATATTGACAAGTGCTCTTCACATAAGGCCTACGTGCCTTTGGTGAAGACAGGCCCCTCCCTCGGTGTACTCCTAAGTCTGAAATTATAGTTTTCTGCAGGAAAACACCTACCTCAACGGCCAGCAGGTGCACATTTGCCCTCCTCGCCTATGGAGGTAAAATCTGAGTATTACACCTACTGAGATAAACTCCCTCCCCTAAATTCGAAACAAGATGAGGATCCCCAGTAGAGCAGGTTTATTCACTGAAACTTTGGCAGCCTGAAGACAGTGATTTCGGTCCGGAAATAGAAAACTGAGAAGAGCTATGTGGACAGTAGGAAAAGGTGGTGGGGTGGAAAAATTCCCTGGTGGTAGCCAATAATTGGCAGGTCTTCAAGATGCATAAGAGGGACTTGTAGAAGGGAAGTGGGGTGACTCACATCTCCACAGAGATTTGAATATGACCACCACTTTGCCTTGGAGGGACTTTAGGGCACACATCCAAACACTAGGTGATGGTGAAGGGTGGGAGACAACATGATGAACCACTGAATGGGGGTGGCCATGGAGGACATAGCCCCTCTCTGCCATGCGAGCCACCAGATTGGAGCCAGGGGAGATAAGAGGAGATTGCAGGTAACTTCGGGATGCATCTTTAGGGGTGCTGAAGACAGACATACCTCCCTCCAACTAGAACATCTTGGCCTCTCCCACACCTCAAATCCTTTCACCGTGGAGGTGTCAGGAGTGATGCTTTGTGGTGTCTGAGCCACCCCAGGGCTCCCATTGGCCAGAGCGGTGTCTTGACGACCAAAGGGTAAAGGTGTGGCTCCTATTGGACTCGAGAGGGGTAAATATTGGGAGGGTAGGGGCCCTGAGGTAGACCATTGTTTGGCTTTAACATGGATGAGAACCTAGCACAGATCTTGAACAACCAGACACAAGCAGGAAATAACCAACCGCAAGCATGGAACAACTAATCATACGGGGGGAACAACCAACCACAAGAGAAGAAAGGCAGGAGAAGATGACCCCATGCCAATGCAAGCACAGCGACAGAGCCAAGCTCAGGTAACCTTACCCGTGCTCCCCCGCCTCACCCTCATCAGTCGCCCACCTGAGACCTCTACCCTGCCCTTGCCTCACACACATCCCTCCTCATCCTTCCCTCAGAGGGAAGCAAGAGCAACAACATTTGTCTGTTAACAGCAGCTGATGAAGAGAGTGAATCAAAATAAGAGACCACAGCTTCAGCCGGAGCAGAACCAAGAGACCCAGGGGAGCTCTGCCGATCCGGGTAACGCACTGTGTATAGAGAGGCCTGGAGACTGTAGGTACCCTGTGGTACCCAGACAGCAAGGATTAAAATACCATCAACAAGCTATGAAAAGATGTATCTCTGTGAGTTCTCTGATGGTCAGGAGAGAGACAAGGGAAGAAGGTCTCAAGGGAGAGATGTGGGGTCCTGTGGGGCCCGGAGCCAGACCTCCAGGTCCACGGTCAGCCGGATACCAGGGCATAAGGATGAGGTGAAGACTGAGTGCCGAAGGCCAGTTTCCTCCTTAACACTAATCCCAGGCAGGAAAAAGAGGACTTAGAGGGAGTGCGTGTGTGTGCGCACACACAAGCATGCACTCGTGCTTGTGTTGTGATGGGGGGATGTTGGTCCAGATGGGTTGAGATGTGATGGCACACCTCCTGAAAAGGTAGACAAATCACCTCCAGGCTGCGTAGCTCATGGTGGTGGTTGTGTATCATCCTGTGCTGAAAGGCCCTTAGATCAAAAAACTCGTCCTACTGAAAACCACCAACAGCATCCCTAAACACTAAAATAGTGGTATCTGCAGGCCATAATTACCAACACTACTTAGGGTACTTTCTTACTAAGAAACTTAGGGTACAGCAGTAGCCAGGAAGGTGCTGGTGCTAATGCGCATCATCTCCAGAGAATTCTAATATAAGAGTAAAACTGAGTGCCAGCCAGTCCCGTTTTTGTCATCACCCCCAGACTCAGCATTTCTAATATTAAATACTATCTCCAAATTTTTTTCGTTCTTGGGGTCATAGCAGAGGGTTTGACGTTAAGTTTACAGGGTTGAGTTCATCGCATTCCTTGAGTTAATTGTTCAGGTCTCTGTGCTATGTATTTACTTCTCTGTTGTCCTTTATTTCCATTCCTGGGCCCCATTTCTCTTTTCTTAGTCATCCTAATGAATTTTATGCATATCCTCTCCCTTGCCTGAGAGTTCATAAAATGCATATTGTGGTTTATGGCATGCATCTTAAAATTTATATATCTGTTGCTATGTATCATTGTTTCTTACTATTTCACTCAGCAGTATTTTGTTTTAAGTTTATTTATTTATTTTGAGAAAGAGAGAGAGAGGGAGGGAGAGAGAGAGAGAGGGAGAATCCCAAGCAGGCTCCATGCTGTCGGCACAGAGCACAACACAGGGCTCGATCTCACAAACTGTGAGATCGTGACCTGAGCTGAAATTGAGAGTGGGACGCTTAACCGACTGAGCCACACAAGTACCTCTCAGCAGTATTTTTAAGATCTATCCATGTTGTTGGGGCACCTGGGTGGCTCAGTGGGTTAAGCGTCCAACTTTGGCTCAGGTCATGATCTCATGACTTGTGGGTTCGAGCCCCGTGCCAGGCTCTGTGTTCACAGCTCAGAGCCAGGAGCCTGCTTCCAAATCTGTATCTCCTGTCTCTCTGCCCCTCCCCCACTTGCACTCTGTCTCTCAAAAATAAATATTTAAAAAAAAAAAGATCTATCCATGTTGCTATGTATATGTCTTGTGTGTTGTTTCTTTCCCTTGTAATTGAATATTTCAGAAAGATTTTTTTACTATGTAAACTTTAGAAAGAGATTTGGTTTTTAATATTACACAAAATATTTTTCCTGGGTTGATTAAATATATTTTAATTGCTTACCAAATGATACTTTAGTTTAATTGAAATTCAATTTACTGTCTTGATAATACTAATGAAATAATTAAACATTTCTTAAAATGATAATGGATTAAAGTAGTATGATCATATATGGCTTTTTTATATTTGACTTAATTAGATTGGAACGAGATTTATCTGTTGAATAATTATTATGTTTCAACTAACACTTTCTGAAAAAATACAATTGAGCTTGCTACAGTTATTAGGTCTGATTAGTCAGAAAGGATATCTGGTGATCCTTTTAGATTTTGTGGTGGCATAACAGCTCATTGACTGATTTCTCTCCATATGTCTGAGACATCGGGAGAATTTGAGTCCCTAGCTGAAGGACAAAGCTAACACATTTACTTTGCTGGATTGGAGATAGGACAATAGTGGTCCCGGGACTAATCCTAGTCGCGTTTGTAAATGAATCGAATAAAGAACCTGCCTTAGGGCTCAATGGTTTGAACTGGCAAGAAGTCGGCTCTCCAGGTGAGGAAGGGAGAGCAATGACCGCAGCCCATTCCTGGGATGTGATAGCAGTGACGTTGCTTCTGTGTGTCAGGTGGACACCGTGCATAGAGTTAACGAGGTATTTTAGAGGACTCAGAGAATTAGCAGGCTGAGCTTTGTCCTGCCGGGATGGTGCGACTACGTTGGCTTTTGGGTTTGATTTTGTTTCTGTTTTTGAACATCAGTTGTAACTAGTTTATAGGTGACAAAGTGTTTTAAGGTTTCTTCTGGCTTCTGGGCAGGCAAAATCACCTCAGAAAAGAAATAAGAAACAACAGCAAAAACATCCCCCCACACACATGCACACAAGCTTCTCTAAACATGTGGCGGAAAGGAAGGTACATATCATGTGTGTGAGACGAAGTCATCGTCTCTGGTGTCTGTACTGTTGTAAGGATGCAATAGACTTGATATGACCAAGAAGCTTGATTATATGTTGGCAAAAGTTGGAAATAAACCTACAGTCACTTGCTAGTATGTATGCTCTGGATGTTTGGATTTTCAGATCATAAGTTTTTGTAAAGTGATGCACTTTTTAGATGCCATCAAAAGGGAAAAATATATATGTATATAAACAGACATATTACTGATCCATTTCATGTGAATTCCCAAGCTACCTAAAGCACACTCACACACGTGTACACACACACACACACACACACACACACACACACACACACGGAGGTGGATTTAACCATGGATGGTTAGTGCAAATATTGAAATACCTACATCCACAGACTTTAATGTTTAACCTTCAGGACACAACTAATTAGCATTAATTTCAAAAAGCAGACGATGCAAGTCGAGTAGTGTGTATCATAACAAAGCCCTTGGCAGATCAGAGACCATAGATGTTTGTTAGTTTAAAAGAGGTCCCTGGCCTCTGCAGACACTTCACTTAGGGTTACTGGAGAAATTGTAACTTCTTTGAAATTCCCTGTTACCCAAGTCTGACACTGGAGACCACTAGACATTTGCATTTTGGCGCAAATTAGTTTATCAAAGACCTGAGTGTGTTAGGGACATAAGAAACCTCCAGGGTCATCTAATTCACCACTTTGACTTAACGCATAAGGAAACTGAAGCCCCAGGAAAGGACAGAACTTACCCTGGGTCACACAACAAACTAGAATCAGGTCTCTAGAGTCAGTAGGCATCCATAGCACAGGCCTCTACGAAGAACAAGCCTAGTTCTGCCAGGCAGGGGTGCATAGACTCCAATTCAACAGAGGCATTTTAGGAAAAGAAACAGTGTAAAATCTGGGACGTAGCTTAGCACCATTCTTCAAAATCAACTATGCATTAAAGACATCCCCACGTTCTCTGCTATGGAGTGTGTGTTATTTTATAGAGATTCAGAGGTGCCTGCGTGCATGTGTGTGTGTGTGTGTGTGTGTGTGAAGAGAGAGAAATGGAGTTAGTATTATAAAACTGCTTTCAATTGGTATTAAAACCTAGACACAGTTAAATTCTCCAAAGCATGTGTTCCTGGCATTCTAAGCTGTTCCAACAGTTGAGTCCATAGGTAGGATAAAAAAAAGACGTTACCTCCATTAAAAACAAACTCAATCCGTTTTTTTGTCATTGTCTACATGGAATACCCAGATAGATGAGAAGATAGTTCACTTTAAATTTTTTTTAACGTTTTATTTATTTTTGAGACAGGGAGAGACATAGCCTGAACGGGGGAGGGTCAGAGAGAGGGAGACACAGAATCGGAAACAGGCTTCAGGCTCTGAGCTGTCAGCACAGAGCCCGACGCGGGGCTCGAACTCACAGACCGCGAGATCATGACCTGAGCCGAAGTCGGCCGCTTAACTGACTGAGCCACCCAGGCGCCCCTATAGTTCACTTTTAGAAATACCTTGTTCTTCAATAATAAGATGAATATATTCTCTGTGAAGATTCAGAAAAGTCATAAAAACAAGTATAATAAAGATAATTTGTAATCTCATCACCTAGGGCCATCCACTATTAATATTTTGGTCTTTGCAGACTTTTTGCAAAATATATGAATACACTCACAAGTGTACTTTTAATTTTAGAGAAAATCATCCCATGATATACACAAACACTTCGGTAACATGCTTTTTTTTTTTTTTTTACATTTCAATATATCATAAATACGCTTTCACATATGCATTGCATCGTCTCTTATGACGGCTCCACAGGATCCTATAGAAGGGATATACCACGGCTTATTTAAGCAATCCTCTGTTAAAGGATATTAGATTGTGGCTCTTTCCTCTATAATAAACAACACTATGATAAAAAGCATTTTTCATACATATGTGCGTAATTATCTGGTTAAGAGATGACTTTGTCCCCAGGATAAATTCCTGAAAGTGGAATTTGTGGGTTGAAGGGCTTCAGGTAAAGGCTTTGGAATCATACTAGTTTTCCCTTCAGATGTTTTCTATCAGTTCGGATATGCGATACCAATTTTTGTTCCAAGGAAAAGCAAACGTGTACTATATGTATTTGCCCACACCCTTGTCAGCTCTAAGCGTTGTTTTTTGAAATTCTCTCAATCTCATTGGAAAAAATTCTCACGGATATTTCCACGAACGTTTCTTTGAAACAAATTTTCCCGAATGCATTGGCCCTTGCAGCTTCTCTTTCGGCCTCTGCCCGTGTTTGTATGTCCCATTTATCTTTCTTCTTGTGGGCCACCGATGGCATGCTTACTGCGTGCCAGACCCTGTGCAGGGTCGTTCGTTACCTCAGTTAAAACTTAGCACAGCACCAGGGGTGAGGAAGCACTGGTATTACACACAGTTTGGTAGACGACAAAAGAGGTCATGCCACTTGTTTGAGCTCAGGTAGTCGGCACGTGGCAGACAGATGGTGCTAAATCGGATCTGTCTGCCATTGAGGCTCGGCTCTTACCTGTTCCACCAACCTCCTCGACACGGACATGTGGGATTATTCTGGAGCCAGAGCTGTTCCTCTCTGGCTTCTGGCTCAGGTGTCATGCTTAGAAATGCCTTTCTTTGCCGTGAAGCAGAGAAGAACACTATCTGTTGGGTGATGAAGAAGGAGCTTGGAGGGCCGGGGGGATGTTCGGAATGGCCAGTGCTGGTCCGAAGGGTCCCATTTACATTAGCTGCCGGTGAGTGGTCCAGCTCTGCTGAATCTCTCCTGGTGTCTTATTTATTTATTTTGGGAGAGAGAGAGGGCGAGCAGGGGAGGAGCAGAGAGCGAGTGAGGGAGAGAATCCCAAGCACGCTCCACACCATCCGTGCAGAGCCCAACCCGGGGCTCGATCCCACGAACCGTGAGATCATGACCCGAGCTGAACCCAAGAGTCGAGCGCTTAACCTACTGAGCCACCCAGGTGCCCCTTCTTTTATTAGCATTTAGACCTACTGAAGTGTCTCTCATCTTTAAAAAAAAAAAATCCTCTTTTCAATATCCAGTTCCTTCCAACCTTAGTCCTGTCCTCCTCCTCACCTTTAGAGTGAAACTTCTTAAAGTTTAAGCATCTTTTTGAACTTCCTCCCTTCCTGTTCACACCTCAACCCACTCCTTTCGGACTCATTATTTGCGTGAAAATGTTCTTGATAGTTTCTTTAGTGACCACCCATTTCAAAACCCATTCATCTGCCCTTACTTTACACAGTTAACTGCTTTCCTATTTCTAAAAAATCTCTCCTTCCTTAGATTCTGTGACCAAATACTCTCGTGGTTTTCCTTCTATGTGGCAGATTCTTCCAAACTCTTCTTTGGTGATCTCTGCCTCTGCTTTCATACTTCCAAATCCCTCCTATCCTCTCCTCCTTGTTACTGCCTGGGTGCTTTGAGACGCTGGCAAAGCTCATATTAGCAATGTTCCGTCGAATTACAAAGCCACATCTCCAGCCCAGACCAGCCCCTGGACTTCAGAGTAACGTCAGCAACAAGATGCGAGCTGTCTCCACGCAAAGGGTTTTCATATGCCCTAATCTCAACATATTTAAAACAAATCATTTTCACCTTCAAATCTGTTCTTCTTCCATTTCCTTTCCTGTCACATCCACCTAATTTACCAGGGTAGAAATCTAGGATCATTTTTGACTTCTTCTTTTACGTACTTGTAACCCTTGCAAATAGATCTAAAATTACACACACTGCTTTCCAACTCTACTGCCTCTGTTTTTGTCTCAGCCCCCACAATCTCTTGTTGCATTAATGCAGTCTGTTAACTGTTCTCTTTGCATTCAGTCTTTCCTCCTTTAAGCCATTTTAACACCACAGCAAGACTTACTATTCTAAAATGACAGTCTAGTCATGTCACTGCCCATTCTTTCCATGAAAAATTCTAAGCCCCTTCATGAAACAGCAGTGGCACCTCTGGAAATTCCACACAAATAACAAATGCTTTTGCGGTTAAAGGAGTGGGTTACGGTGATAATGTGCTCAGAATCAAGGGTTAGTGAACTCCTTTCAAAATTACTTTTGCATAGCATTTTGCAATACTTTGAGAAAATGTCAACTTTCCACATCAAACATTAGGAAGATGGCTAATAATACATTAAGGGAAAGGCTCCCCTCTTAGAACTCTATAAGCACCCTTTGTATCTGTCCCCTGAGATATGACCCTACATGATCTGGCACCTCCTTGCAATTCATTTAACTTTTGCCCACCCCTGTCCCTGGTCAGTCATTAATCTCCCTTTAAGCAAATCAGTGGATGCCTACTATGTGCTAAAAAATATGCTAGACATTATGTACATGGCGATGAACAGAACATAGTCTTGGATGTCATGGAGTCTCTGTAGAGCAGAGGAAATAGTCGTTAAATAAATCATTTTAGTATTAATAACGTACTTACATTTGTAACAAGTGACTATTGGGGCATGGTGAGATCTAGTCCAAGTTTTCTCAACCTTAGCACTATTTTGGGCCAAATAATTCTTTATTGCGGGGGGGAGGGGGCATTCCTGTGCCTTGCTGAATGTTTAACAGCATCCCTAGCTGCTACTCGCCAGATGCCTATAGCAACTCCCACTCAGTTGTGATAACCAAAAATGTCTCTGGATGTTGCCAAATGTCCCTAGGGGTTGGGCGGAAGGTAAAAGTCGTTCCCAGTTGGTAATCACTGTTCCAGACCAAGGTTACCATTAATTAATTGAGTGATTTAGGAGTCAGATGTCTTGAATTTCCTTAAGCATGCTACATTCTTTTTGTGAACTCAAAACCTGTGCACACACTATTCTTTCTGCCCAGAACACTCCACTGCTTCCTCGACTGAACCACCCTAACATCTCCCATTCCAACACATTTTCATTCTGGGATAGATGCCCCTCTGTGTTCTCTCAGCACCCAGAACACTGCCCATCCACACATATCACATTGCGTGGTAATTTTCTGTTTACTTCTCTGTAAACCCCACTAGTGTCTAAGCTCAGTAAGGTTAGCACCTGTCGTATTCCCCGTTGTATTAAAAAAAGCTCAGGCTTTTATTTGGCGTGAAAGTGATCAAAATATACTTGAATTAACGATTGAACGAGTTGAGTGAATGACAGAAGTTTTCAGCTATGCCAAGAGGGAATAAAGTGGTCAACCAGGATGGAATGGCAACAATGAATTGTACTAATTTGTCGTGACCATTTTGGCAAGATACCAAAGGTCAACGTGGAAAATCAGCTCTCGAGTACTAGGGAAAAGTCACCAGATATCCCGAACTCACCTTCATACATAGCTGTCGCTCCATCTGTTTCCTTGACTCGATTTCAACCATCCGTGTATCCTTGTTTCTCACTAGTGTGAAGATAGGAAATAGTGTAAAAATTAGAAATCGGCTGACATTGTCTGGTTTACAGACTACTTGGTAATTGAGAAAGCTATGAGTTTTGGCAGGTGTCCCCGAATACTTTCACACAAAGGAACTGGGACAAGCTTGGTAGAGCCATGGGGGTAATGCTGCTACTCCAGCAGGTCTGGAAGGCAAGACATCAAGTCAGAAAGTTTTATTCTCAAGACTTAAGCTCTAATGAGCTTTGCTTTGATAGGTTTTGGACTTGCTTGGGACTGTCGCTCTTGTCTTCCTTCTGAGTACTCCCTTTTGTAATGGGGATGTCTACCCAGTACCTGTCCTACCATTGTACTTTAGAAGCTCAAAACCTGTCTGGTTTCACAGGGTCACAGTTGGGGAGCGATTTTGTCTCAGGACGAATTGTACCCCGAATCTCACCCGTATCTTCTTTAGATGAGACTGTGGACTTTTATAGTTGATGCTTGAACAAGTTAAGAGTTGTTGGGCTGCTGGGATGGATTGAATGCATTTGGCACGTAAGAGGGATGTGAATTTGTGGGTACCAGGGACAGAATGCTATGGGCTGAATTGCGTCCCCTCAAATTCATGTGTTGGAGCCCTAGCCCCCAGTGTGATGGTATTTGGAGATGGGGCCTATGGGAAGTGATTAGGTTTAGATGAGATCATAAGGGTGGGATCCTAATGCAGTAGGATTGGTGGCTCTGTGAGAAAAGAGTGCTTCTCTCGGCCTTCCCGTCTCCTTGTCCCTCTCTCCCTGTCTGTGTATCAAGGAAAGGCCATGTGAGCACACAGTTAGAAGGCTTCCGTCTGCAAGGCAGGAAGACATCTCTCCCCTGAACCAAATCATGCTGGCACCTTGATCTTGAACTTCCGGCCTTCAGCACTGTGAGAAAATAAATGTCTGCTTTTTAAGTCTATGGCATTTTGTCATGGCAGCCTGAGCTAAGACAAGTACACACCAAGGACACTGGCTTCTCAGAAGTTTATTATGATTCCCAGGGATGCTTTCTAATCTCAGCCTTAATGCTTTTACCTCCAAATACCCAGTGGACTTTTGAAAATTCAGTAGTGTCTTCTATGAAAACCAGCTGCCCCTGCACAGGGCCCTAATTTTGTCGGTGGCACTGCTATTCTCTCAGGTATCTGGGCTTGAATATGTGGTTCTGTTTGCCTTATCTCCCAGAAGCCCCCACAACGAATTTTCCCCATCACATGTTCTGTACCATATCTTTTTGTACAGATACGCGTAGAGGTCCAAGATATCTCATTGTATTTCATCAATTCTAAGAGGCACCACTATTTTATATACCAGTAAGGAAGTAAAAACACCGAGAGTTAGGCTGTGTCGTAATATGAATTGTAAGATGCATCCCAACTACGGAGATGTTGGAATATGAACAGTTTGCTTCACAGAAGCAGTAAGATGATGCCAGTGGAAAAATCAAGGACACTACACTATATAGAGCATGATACCTGTATCAGTCACATCCCAGCAGGAAACTGATGATCCACCAAATTAGGATAATGTGAAGAGGGTTTATTTATAAAGCAGTTAATTACCAAGATGCAGGTGGGTCATAGCATTAGCACGAAGAGTAGTTTCTTCTGCAGAGGGACGCAGCAAAGGTAAAGCGCCCTTGCAAAGAGGGAGCCCAGAGATAACAGTTCCTGTGTAACTCACCTTCTTCTCATCTTCTCCCAGAGCCTCCCACTGGCTAAACCCTTTGGAAATCCAGAGGGCAAGAGACCTTGGGTGATGTCATCTGTATACTTCAGTCTGCTTAGGAAAAGAGCAGGGTGGAGGGGGATGGAAAATAGATAAGTAGAGGCAAAACGAGATACCTTATAAAATTTCACGTGTACCATGAAAACATATATGTTTGTATACAAACAAACATGTTTGCTCTGAAAGCCAACAAAACTGTTAACAATGACTGTGTGAGAACACGGGATTCAGGGGACGAGGACGGGGGACTTCTATTCTTCGTTTGGTGCCCTTCTGAGCTGTGCGACGTTTTTATAATAAATACTTATTGTTTTATAGGAAAAAAATAAGCTAATAAAAAGTAGCCCCACAGTTATACCTTGCTCTCCATTTTCTTTTTCTTTTCTGAGTATGGTTGACACACAATGTGACATTAATTTCAGGTGTACAGTGTAGCGATTCAACAACTCTATACATTATGCCATGCTCACCACAAGTGTAGCTACCATCGGTCACCACACAACGCTAATACAGTGCCATTGACTATATGTCCTTATGCTGTACCTTTTATTCTCGTGACTTATTCATTCCATAATTGGAAGTTCGTACCATCCCCTCCCTGCACCCATTTGGCCCACCCCCCACCATACTCTCCTCTGGCAACCATCAGTTTGTTCTGTGTATTTATAGGTCGGATTCTGCTTTTGGTTTGTGTGTTCGTTTCGTTTTTTAGATTCCACATAAAAGTGAAATCATATGGTATTTTTCTTCTTTGCCCAATGTATCTCAGCATACTGCCCTCTAGGTTCATCCATGTTGTTGTTAATGGAAAGATCTCATCCTTTTTATGGCTGCGTAATCTTCCAGTGTCTGTGTGTATATACCCACCACATCCTCTTTATCCATTCATCTATCACTGGACACTTGGGTTGCTTCAGTATCTTGCCTATGGTAAATAATGCTTCAGTAAACATAGGAATGCATATATCTTCTTGAATTTGTGTTTTCATTTTCTTTGTGTAAGTACATACAGTTTGCTTTTTCTGATTAATCCTGAGTATGACTGCCAGAATTGTGTTTACTTATTCACTCATTAATTAGAATGTTTTTATTGAGCAGCTTGTATATACTGGGTATTATTCCAGAAGCAGACGCTCCTCTGGTGAAGCAAAGGGAGACACATTCTCTGCCTCATACAGTCGGATTGGAAAGATGGATGCTGATTTTTAAAAATTCCATGAACAAATACACAATTTCAGCCTTGATGGTGACAAGGCAAACATTCAACAGGATGTGATAATCAAGCTAAAATCTGGAGGAATAGTAGGGTTTACTTAGGAAATTTGGGGAAGTGCAGTTGGCATATTAAGAAACAAACAAACAAACAAACAAACAAACAGAAAACCAAGCAAGCAAGGTGTGTGGCTTAAGCATTGACTTGACAAGGAGTTTGCTGAGAGTTTCATGGATGATGTCATGGAGGGCCAGTCCATACAGGCTTTTATAGTCAATTCCAAGGATTTTTCTATTTACCTCAAAATCAATGGAAATCCTTTGAAATATTTTTCTTAAACCCAACTTTCATTATATTAGTGGTTCGTCATAGGCTCCCTAAATCTTTCTACATAACATTCATACTTTCCAATTATCTATCATCTGGCTTTACCGACATACGGAAACAGATGGCTCACTGGTCTCCTATAAACCTTTATCTTCATGCGACACCCATTCAACACCCGCTGTGTGGCAGGCACTGTTCTAGACACTTAAGATAAATCAGTGAGCAAAATAAAGATCTCTGCCCTCATGGGGCTTGCATTGTAACCATAACTGAGTCTGTTTTATGTGCATATTGTTCCATTAGAATACCATAATTACCTGTGCAATTTGAGAATGTGAAAGCCAAAAATGACTGTTTATTTTTTTTACTGATTTTGGGGCGGGGGAGCACAAACAAGTGAGGGGCAGAGAGAGAGAGAGAGAGAGAGAGAGAGAGAGAGAGAGAGAATCCCAGGAGGGGCAGAGGGAGGGAGAGAGAGAGAAACAGGGCTTACCCGGGGCTCATGCTTACCTGAAGCAGGGCTTGAGCTCACCTGATGTGGGACTCGAACTCACGAACCATGAGATGGTGACCTGAGCGGAAGTCAGATGATTAATGACTAAGCCACTGCATGCCACGCCAAAACTGAGTTTACAGGATTCCGGTTATATTAGACAGGAATTTTGTTGGAGATAACTAAGTTCTGCTGTAGCTGGCTTATGAAAAGGGAGAAGGATTTTTTTATAAGAATAGTGGGGCATCTTACAGAACCAGGAATGGTCTTTCTCTTTGTGTTGTCTTTACTACATTGCTTGTCTGCTTGATTCCTCAATTTTAATATAGACTTGCTCTCTTTTTGCACACTTCTTAGGGTTTACAGCACTTTTATCAAATTCGTGGGGGAGGGGTTCTCTTTTGGTTCAGACACCCAATTCTGGGACCAAAAATTGTGGCAAAAGAAGATAGGGTGATATTGTGAAAAGATAGCTGCTCTCTCTGTAACCTTGTATGCTGGAGAGGGGGGTGAGGGGCAGGAAGAAAGGAACATTTTCGGAAAACAAGAGACTGGGGGCATGGTTCAGCAGGTAAGTGTGTGTTGGGACGCCTGGGTGGCTCAGTCAGTTGAGCATCCAACTTCAGCTCGGGTCATGATCTCGTGGTTCACAAGTTCGAGCCCTGTGTGGCGCTGTGTGCTGACAGCTCGGAGCCTAGAACCTGCTTCGGATTCTGTGTCTCCCTCTCTCTCTACCCCTCCTCCACTTGCACTCTGTCTCTCTCTCAAAAATTAAAAAAAAAAAAAAGCATTTAATTTTCTTTTACAATTAAAAAAAGATAAATGCCTCCTTTACTAATATAGCCACTTGTTTGGACGTGAGGTAACAGGAGGACAGGAATTCAGTAAGATGTTAGAGTAGATCTGGGTGCTCTTTTTCTCAGTCTTCCTCACTTTGTTCCCCCTCCTGAAATTCCTTTTACAGCCTTCACTGTGACTTTAAATGTCTGTGCCTTCAACGTCATGGGGCCTTCTTTCCCTTTCCTGAAGTTTTGCAAGCCTTAAAGTTGGTATTGCACAATTTAGCACACCTACGGGGTCCCGTTACATAGATTTATTTTCTAGGTCTTTTGTTGACCGTTCTCTTCAGTACCTTCTCCGTTTCTGTGTAATCTCGTCACATGCTACAATCTGCAAGAGCAAGACTGACTTTTCTAGTATTCGTTGTAGTTTGATTCCAAATGATGCCTACTGGTGTTCCTGAATCTTACTAGTAACGTGTAAATAATATTACAAAACACTCAGTTTCACTGAGTTTGTGTGGACGGCACAACCACTTTTGGAGTCAGGGACTTTTGGTTCCAGTCTCCGTTGCCTCTGTGACCTCGCGCAAGTTACTTACCTCTCTACCATCCCTCCGTCATCACCTGTTTCAAAGGATTATTTGCAGAGACTGAGGAAATACCCTCATTTAGTCCTCCCTTCAACCAATATGTAAGTGCCAACTATGCACCAGCTACTCTCGAAGTCCCAGGGATGAAGCAATAAACAAAAACAGGCAAAAGCTCCTGACTAAGTGGTCTTTGCAAGTGACTTGGTCCGTAATACAACCTCAACAAGCAAACCTTTCCTGTTCTTCTCTAGAAAGGTTGTCTGTAGCTACATCATCTTATTTCTTAATATTTCTTTTAAATGTTTGTTTATTTTTGAGAGAGAGAGAGCGAGCGAGCATGGGGGAGTGGCAGAGAGAGAGGGAGACAGAGGATCCAAAGCGCACTCCGTGTTGCGTGTTGACAGCAGGGAGCCCACTGCCGGGCTTGAACTCACGAACTCATGAACTCACAAACCGTGAGATCCTGGCCTGAGCCGAAGCTGGACTTTTAACTGACTGAGCCACCCGGACACCCCGTTAATATTTTTAGAGAACAGAGCCTTTACCAGCCTGAGAGTCTTGTCCTTTTTCCGATCCTGAACGCCTTTTCTTTGTATTTCGTGCATATAGACTAAACTCACATTCACAGGATGTCATCTGATGAATGTCGGACATCTTCCCACGTATGTCTGCATTTATTTTCTCAAAATTAACTTTGATTTCACAAGCGATACATCTTTGTTGGAGAAATTTTAAAATGCAAAGGAAATCAAAGCAGAAAATTAAAATGTGCCTCTCGTTGCCCTATAAAGACGCGCTACTCTATGAAGAGATACTCCGCCTGGGATTTGGTGTCGTTTGTCATAGTCTTTTGAAATGTGTTCATGTTGGGTTCCGTGTCACCACTGCTTTGTCTTTGCTATGCCTGTGTTTAAAAATACCATTTAACGTTTCTTACATACCGAGGTTTTGGTAATGAAAGCATGATTGACTCTATGTCTGCACAAACACATTCTCAGTGCATTGACCTGTCTCTGACTTCTTAATAATCAACAGCTCTTTGTGTTTATATGATGTTTAGTTTTTGAGATTTGAACAGATATTGATAATTTGATTAACATGAATGTCCACACAGAGAATGAAACACACATCTTTATCTTTATAATGGCAAAGCGGGAAATGGCTTTATGAAGTATAAATCTAGCTTATTGACTATTTAGTAATTAATGACTAGAAAATTGAGCCAAAATACTGAGTAATTTCAAATAAAAAATAGCATCCTTGATTGTACGTGAGTATAGCATATAAGCTGATCCAATTCAAAACAAGTCTCATTTTGTTAACTTTCGATGTTGAGTGTAAATTATTTGGTTTTGCCAGTCTGGGTACCAGCATCTTTTAACTCTTTATCCCCCCAAATTGGCAAACCTGCATAAAATTAGAATAAATAATGTTACTATAATGCATTCCCATGTATCCATTAACCAGTTTCAATGACTACCAACATTTTACCTTGTATCATCTAGTCCCCCCGCATTTTGAGGGGGAGTATTTTAGATTGAATTCCAAACATCACATAATTTAACCTGTAAGTACTTCTGTATGCATTGCTAACTTCTAAGAACATTTTTTGGCATACCCGTTATGTCACTATCACATCTAACAAAATTAATAATACTTAAAATCATGTAATACTCAGTTCATGTTTTGATAGCCCTGATTGTCTTAAAATGTCTCTTTACAGCTGGTTTTCATTTGATTGATCTGGCTTGTCTCATTTATTCTGAAATAGTCCCCAAATCCCTCTTTATCATGTAATGAATTTATTAGAGAAAATAGGTCCTTTGTCCTGTCGAATGGTTCCCGTCCTGGTTTTTGCTGATATTTTGTAGGACGTTTATCTTGTATTTTCTGCAAACTATGAGTTAGATCTGGAAGCATGATTAGATTCAGGTTAAGTTGTATTTTATATGAGTATTTTGTATATGGTTTTGTGTACTTTCTCTTGCAAGAAATCATGAGACAATTAATATCTGGATGTCCCATTTTTAGTGATATCAAGATTCATCAATGCCTTCAGGTGTATCAGCCTGATCTCTCCAACATAAAGTTCTCATCAATATTTCATCTGATGGTTTTAACAATGATGATAATGGCTTTGTTCCATTATGTTATTCAGGGTTGCAAAAGTGTTTTTCCTAATACCATCCTTCATTCTGCCTTTATTCGCTAGAATCCTATTATAAAAAATAAATGTGTTTTTTTTTTCAACTATTTGGATACCCTGAGGCTGCATAAGAAAGGTAAGGTAAATGTTTACTTTTTCCCCTCTATCGATTTGCATAGTAATGAGTTGTCTACAATCTCCAACAGTGTCCAGTGAGTTATTATTTAGTATTATGAACTCAAAGATGTTTATGTACTTTATGTTTATCAGTTCAACGCACTTATTATCTTTGTTGATCGTCACGTTGTCCCATCGCGGATCAGTAGAAACCCATTAGAGTTGGCTTCTGTGGGCAGAGTCTACACTCTGATAATCAGGCAGGGTCTGAAACATTCAGGTATCAATATTTAATTGCACTCACAGAGGCTTTTTGACTCCGGAGTTCCATGAAGATTACAAAAGTATCAGTTGAGAATGGCTAATGCTGTGTTCTGGAATAAGAAACAAGATGCGGAGGGGGCTGGAATTCTCATTCTGTGGTTCTTCCTCAGTAAGGGATTGCTGATAACCTTCATCAGTATGACTAAGGGAAGGGTTCTGGTTTCATATGGGCCCTGCCTAGTCTGTGTGTCCCATTGCTCCTGTCCTACCCGTACTTAGTAATGAGGGTTTCCAGGGATCTTATTGTGAAGTCTTATGTTTTTGCTTATGCACTGGCTAGGAATGGAATTCTTAGAATTTGAGTTTTTCTCAAGTGTATAAAACCTCCGTCTCTAGAGGTATGCTGCAGCTCTGTATTTCAAATCAGAATGTTACGTAACCATATTTGCACTCTTTTGGTGGCTCCACTGCTCTCTGTGTGACCAGAGTTTTTTGAATTTTTGGAATCGGAAAGAATTTTTGTATCTTTTTGGTGAGAAAAATGTCTTCCACTATGAGCTTGATCTAAAGACAGATTTTCCCTGGGTTTTCCTGGCGGCACAATTCAACAGCTTTCTGCCATCAATTATTTGTCATTAATTGAATCGATTTATGATTCATAAATGCATAGATTGCAAGTTCAGAGAATCTTGTACCTTAATTTATTAAGGCCATCTATGTATGTATGTATAATTTCACTGTAAAAGTAAGTCACTTCATCTGAAAATCCATTTCTAATAAATTAAGGTTTTTTTTTTTTAACCGGAGAATGATACCAGGAGTCAAAAAACTAGAGCCCATAGGCCAAATCCAGCCTACTGTCCGATCTTGTAAAACACAGTTGTATTGGAACACAGTCACTCATCCATTTACATATTACCTATGGCTGCTTTGTTGCTACAAGAGCAAAGTTAAGTATTTGTGCTGAGAATATTTACTATCTGTATATTTGTAGAGAAAGTTTTCTAACCCCTGGTCAAGACTAATGAAATTTTCTCTGTGTGTATTTAGAACAACACTTTTGTCAGGAAGCCACTGTGGAAATATCACTAAGGAAAAGGGAAATTATTTTCTTCAAATACAATTCTTACAGTGTTGGTTAGGAAACAGATTTTTGTCTGTTTGTTGCTCTGCCCCCATTTCATAGTGGGAGATCAATAAATAGTGGTTGAGTGGATGAATACGTGGATGGATTATAGTTTAACGTCTTTAGTGATTAAGCAAACACAAGAAATCTACATTAGATCCCTATTTCTATAGCTGTAGTGATTGTATGACTATAATAGAAGGCTTCAAGATTGATCGCAAAGCAACCTAATATATGTTAATAGTATTTTGTGTCCGACTCTATGAACTATCACTTATTAACTGCTAACTTGCTTATAAGGAAGAGCAGTTGAGGTTAGGTATCCATTTCCCTTGTTTCTCTTTTTGGTGAAAAGTTACTTTTCTGAAACGTATTACTTGTATCTCTAATCGTGACAAAAAATGTCTGGGTCTGCTTTCTGTAACCCACTCTGAATTCTAAAAGAGAGTTTATGAATTGATTCCCATTCATTCTGCTTGATGGACACTGCAGTTAATAAGGTTGGTGGTTGTGTTGAGATCCCTGAGATTTCTTTACATATGTAAAGAACCTCATATAAGCACAAAGAGCAATTGGTTATTTGGCTCTGGCAGTTCAGAGGATTTAGGCCAATTCAAGGATCTGAAGCCTAGAACTTGGGCAGCTTAGCTCATTCAAAGTAGTATTTCTGAATTTTCCTTAGGAACTTTTCTACAAAGTTAGTTATCAAGAGGCTAGCTTCGTTTCCTGTGAAGTTGCAGTTTTCTTATCCCCACGATGAAAAATTTTTGGAAATCTATTGTTTCACAAATTTTGCCCATTTTACCTTTGCTCTAATCCAGTCATTCAGCACTTCCGGTGAGCATTCATCAGTTTATTTTCGGTGAAATCCAAGGCACATATTCAGTGCTTGCCTGTTGAACTTGGATTAAATTCATGGTCAGTTTACCACCTTGAGCCAAAAAAAGCCTTTGGTAAATCTTCACATGCATGTGTCTTCAGTGTTTGCGGTATCTTTTAATAGATGTCACTCAAATCGGATCCTGTAGCGGGTCTCCTTGTGACAGCCTTTGACTAACTTGTTGACCACTTAACCCCTAGTTAACTGGCTTGTCTCTTTCAGAGGATGTTTCTGTGTCTTTTGAAACTCTTTTCAGTGCCTGTTAATGTACAGACAGGTAGTGTTACCGGCCTCAGTATTTACCCTGTGTGAAGTTCCCGGTTCACACAGAAATATATATGATAATACGGAAAGTGGGGAGTAAAAGTACACAGATTTTGAAGATTTGTGACATTAGACTAGTCATTTAACCTCTTTAGTCTCCGTTTCCTCGCCTGTAAAATAGGGCGTAACGGCAGTAACAAACCCAGAGAGTGCGTGAGAGGATAAAATAAATGAATACAAGTAGAAGAAGTCATGTGGCACATTTCTTGGCACATAGAAATCACGTGATAAGTGTTGCTTGTTATTATTACCAAGCTACCCAAATATCTGTTGCCTAGATACAAACAACATGATTGGTCCTCTTGCCCACAGTGTACCTCAGTTATTTCTGCAGGTTCTCAAAGAAGGATTTCTCATGTGTAATCACAACCAAGTCTGACTGTCTGGAAGCTCTGTTCACTGCATAGTATCCACCTTGCTCTTGCTTTCTTGTTCTGTTTCCTACTCGTTTACGTCCACTGCTGGAAAAGCCTCCTGGAGAAATTCGCTGATGACAGTACCTCCCGTGGTCATGTCTATGTCCGTGTCAAGCATTGTCATCTGAGGAGACGCCCACAGAATGAAATCTACAAGGTGCCCATGTATTCCTGGCTTCTATGCTGGGTACTCTGTGAAGGGAAATCAACCCTGAGATACATTTTTTATTAAGTTGTTTTATTTTAATTCCGGTGTAAACATACACAGTTATATTAGTTGCAAGAGTACAATATAGTGATTCAATACTTCCATACATCACTCGCTGCTCATCACAGCAAGTGCCCTCCTTAATCCCATCGCCTATTTCACCCATCCCCCACCTCCCCTCTAGTAACCATCAGTTTGTCCTCTATGGTTAAGAGTCTGTTTCTTGGTTTGCCTCTCTGTCTCTCTTTTCCCCCCTTTTCTTGTTTGTTTTGTTTCTTAAATTCCACATATCAGTGAAATCATACGGCATTTCTCTTTCTCTGACTTATTTAGCTTAGCCTTATACTCTCCAGCTCCATTCATGTCATTGCAAATGGCAAGATTTCATTCTTTTTGATGGCTTATTAATATTCCATTGTATTTTTATACCACCTCTTCCTTATCCATTCATCAGCTGATAGACATGGGCTATTTTCATGATTTGGTTATTGCAGATAATACTGCTCTAAATATCAGGGCGCATATACCCCTTTGAGTTAGTCTTTTTGTATTCTTTAGGTAAATACCCAGTGGCTCGATGACTGGATCACGGGGTAGTTCTATTTTTAACTTTTTGAGGAACCTCCCTACTGTTTTCCAGAGTAGCTGAACCAGTTTGCATTCCCACCAACAGTGCGAGAGGGTTCCCCTTTCTCTGCATCCTCACCAACACCTGTTGTTGCTTGTGTTGTTGAATTTAGCCATTCTGACATGGGTGAGGTGATACCTCATTGTAGTTTTGATTTGTATTTCCCTGATGATGAGTGATGTGGAACATCTTTTCATGTGTCTATTGGCCATCTGGATATCTTCTTTGGAGAAATTTCTGTTCATGTCTTCTGCCCATTTTTTCATTGGATTATTTGGTTTAAGGGTATTGAGTCATATCAGTTCTTTATATATTTTGGATACTAACCCTTTATCAGATATGTCATTTGCAAATATCTTCTATTTAGTAGGTTACCTTTTAGTTTTGTTGATTGTTTCCTTCACTGTGCAGAAGCTTTTCATTATTTTTTAATTTTATAAAAATGTTTAATTTATTTTGAGAGAGAGAGAGCGAGCAGGGTAGGGGCAGAGAGAGAGGGAGAGAGAGATTGGTGAGATCACGACCTGAGCTGAAATCAAGAGTCAGACGCTTAACTGACTGAGCACCCGGGAACCCCAGAAGCCTTTTATTTTTATGTAGACCCAATAGTTTATTTTTGCTTTTATTTCCCTTACCTCAAGAGACAGATCTGGAAAAATGTTGCTATGGCCAATATCAGAGAAATTACTGCCTGTCTTCGAAGAGAAGGATTTTTATGGTTTCAGGTCTCACATTTAGGTCTTTAACTCATTTTGCATTTGTTTTTGTGAATGATCTAAGAAACTGGTCCAGTTTCATTCTTTTGCATGTAGCTGCCCAGTGTTCTCAACACCATTTGTTTAAGAGACTGAGATAGAGTTTTGACCTGGTCCCTGGAGGAGCTCTACTTGTGCCCAGATTCCCACAGATTACCTCTTGAGTTGTTACTTGATAGCAATAATTTATATTTATTGCTTAGGGTGGCGTGAGTATCTGGATGTCACATGCTCTTTTTTAAATGTTTATTTTTGAGAGAGATAGAGAGAGTGCAGGGGAAGTGCAGAGAGAGAAGGAGACAGAGCATCTGAAGTAGGCTGTGCACTGACAGCAAAGAGCCCATTGTGGGGCTCAAGCTCAGGAACCGTGAGATCATAACCTGAGCCAAAGTTGGACGATTAATGGACTGAGCCACCCAGGTGCCCCTAAATGTTGTCTTTTTAAACGTACTAAAGCAGGTCAGCAAAGTTTGGTCTCCCTGCTGAGCTTCTTGTTTATATCTTATAGATATGATCCATTGGAAGAAAGGTTCTATTTCACTATTTATCGTAGTGAAGGGATGGAACAAGAATGAGGAATATTTTGCTTGGGAGGACTCCTATCTCTCTGGGAGGATTTGCTAACTGAAGATCTGCATATGGCCAAAGTGTATCTGTTCGACACACCTAGATGCTAGGTAGGAATTAACCTTGACTACTGTCTGCTTCCAGCCCTAGAAGTTATGTTGCCATGAGCTGGTATTCGGGCCTTCCAGCTGACTTGTACTAATCTGCTCTATTACAAATGAGAGAGATGTTCCCCTGCTGCTCACTGTGCCTCACTAGCTACTGACCCAGCATTGCCTATGAGACTCTGGCAGATGGACACATAGAGATGCTGAAGAAACTCATTCTAGATGACTAATAAGCAGGGAGAACTTTTTAGGCCCACAAAGAAGCAGGTAGTATAATTGCTTCACGTTTAAGGGGAAACTAGCAGCTTGAAGTAGGGGGAATAGCACTGAACATTCGGTACAGAATCAAAACACGTTTAGTGGAGAAAAGATGAAACACACTGAGGCAAATTCTAGATTAGAATTGAAAAGATATCAGAAAAGTATAAATAAAGATTTCTTGGATAAATGCTTGCTGAAATGCAACATTCAGTTAGCATCAGATTAAAAGAATGAATATAGTGAATCTGGAAGATCAGCTGAAAGAGGTATTTTACAATAGAGAGCAAAAGTGTAAAAATGTTGGGGCACGTGGGTGGCTTGGTCGGTTAAGTGTTAGACTTTGTCTGAGGTTGTGATCTCATGTTTCGTGAGTTTGAGCCCCGCATGGGGCTCTCTGCTGTCAGCACAGAGCCTGCTTCAGATCCTCTGCCCAATTCTCTCTCTGCCTGTCCCCCATTGGTTCTCTCTCCCTCAAAATAAATAAATAAACTTAAAAAAGTTTAAGTATAAAAATGTCAATACAGTAATAATGAGTAAAGAAAAGATAAATAGTAGAGCCAGATAGTCTAATAGATACAAGTGATAGAGAGAAGGAAGAACTAACAGAGGAAGAACCTTAGAAGAAAAGTATCCCCATGCTGAATAAAAACTTGAATGTTCCGGGGCACCTGGGTGCCTCAGTTGGTTAAGCGTCGGACTTGGGCTCAGGTCATGATCTCAAAGTTCCGTGGTTTTGAGCCCCATGTCAGGCTCTGTGCTGACTGCTCAGAGCCTGGAGCCTGCTCCCGATTCTATGTCTCCCTCTCTCTCGGCCCCTCTCCCACTCACACTCTGTCTCTCTCTCTCTCTCAAAACTAAATAAACATTAAAAAAAATAAAGAAAAAGCTTGAGTTTTCAGCTCAAAAGAATACAGTGAGAGCCAGCAGTGTGAAAGAAAAACAACAAACGCTTAGCCATATACCAGTGAGATTTCTGAACTTCAAAAATAAATGCACTTAAAAAGTAATGAATAAATTATGAGGTACTTCAAACTTGCAGAAAATTGCAGAAGTGAATATAACCTGTGTACCCACCATCTATATTGGCCAGATGTTAATGCTTTGCTATACATTACAAATATTTGTTAAACTAGCTTTGTGCGGTGGCAATATCGTAGCCAATGAGGTTTATCTGAGGCGCGATTCTTGCTAATTGCAAACTTTTCCCAAATATTTGTTAAACTCATATATAAATTTCATATAAATTTCATCTACAGAAATATATATAGACCTAATTCATTCTTCTTAACTATAAGCAACTGTGTGGACAACATTTATGTCACCGTCTCCCTGTAGAAGATTTAAAACCATTAAATGTTAATTTCTGAAGTTAATGTGTAAATTTAATGCAATTAATATTGGATCCCAACAGATTTATTTTGGGAAATTTATGAAATGATCTTAAATTTTTATGATTATATGTGCTCCAAAATAACCAATAAAAATAAAAGGAGAAGTGAAAACTATTTCCTTAATACATGTAAGAACATGATATAGAGTCTCTATAATGAAATCAATAGGTTTTGGTAAAGAAACAGAAAAACCTATCACTAGAACATACTAAGAGTACAGAGATATGTATTAGTATCTATGAGATTTTAATACATAACAGTTGTACATTGTTTGATTCTGTCCGAAAAGAATTGTTTAACAGTCCTAGTACATTTGGCAATCCACCTGGAAGCTATTGGTAGTGGGTCTTTATCTTATACCCCCAAATAAATTCCAGTTACATATGTAATCAATCCATAAAATCTTGTAAGAGAACAAATGAAATTAAATCTGTAATTTGGGATTCATGGAGGCTTTTAAACCAAGACTGGAAACCAAAAGGCTATGAAACCAAAGATAAACATATTTGACAATACAATTAGAAATTTTGATTGCAGAAACACCACAAACAAAATTCATAGACAAATTATAGAAACAAATAAAATGCTACAGTGTACAGAGAGCTACCATGAAGTGGTATGGAAAAGATAATACGAAAGGAAGATGGGCAAAAAACGATTAATAGACACTTCACAAAAGAGCAGACCCAATGGCTAACAGATACATGAAGAGATGATCAAATTTTACTTGTAGTTAGGAAATCTAAATTAAAGTAACAAATGCCATTTTGTACCCATTCAGTGGATAATATTAGAAAAATTACCCAGTGATAGTAGAGATGTGAAACATTACAAATAGTTTAGAAAGCAATCTGGTGATTTATATTTGTATTCACATTTGCGTTTATATTTGCTCTTGTATATACTTACCCTGATATTTATATATGTCCTTTTACTCAGCAATCCCCCTAGTATATAAAAGCATAAGTAATAGGGCGTTCATTTTAATATTGTTCACACACAAAAAAAACCCTGAAAACAAAGTAAATGCCCATCAAATAAATTACAGTACAACCATATAAGGGGATAGTTTAGTCACTAAAAACACTGAAATAAACCCATAGTGGTTATACCTCCTCACATAAATCTCTCATCAAAACTTTCTCCCTCTTCCACCACTTACAGAGCAAAAGCATTTCTGCATATAAATGGAGATAGACTGGTGTGTGTGTGTGTGTGTGTGTGTGCGTGCGCGCGCACGCGTTGGGAGGCGGGCAGAGATGTTCTATAGTAGCAGCAAGTAAACCCAAAATCTGGACTGAGACTGTGAAATCTCACTGTTGGGACAACCAGAAGGAATGTTGTTTGTTCGAGTGTGGTTCCTTGGAAGTGGTTGTATCCAAGGAGTTCCAAACCATTAGGAGTAACTATGGGAATCCCATCAGACATTGTAAGCAGCTATCACACAGGAATCAAGAATCTGTCCCTCGAGGAAAAGGTGTTCAGGGTTTCCATAACCCATGGGGGATTGGACTGTCAGAAAATAAGGTAGAAATAGAGACCAGATTAGCTAAGTGAGGGTAAGTACAAGTTATTTCTAGGTGTATCCGGAATTGTTGAGGGTTTCCCTCTTGGTATATTAGATGATGGCATATAATGGTGAGACACATTTCAAATTCTTCCTGCTACTTGGGTGTAGGTTTCTAATGTTTCCCGTATGAACAGATTGATTTCAGGAGAGCCGCAAGTAAGAATGTCTGAGGAAGGGGAGCCTGAGTGGCTCTGTCGGTCACGTCCAACCCTTGATTTCAGCTCAGGTCATGATCTCACCGTTTGTGAGATAGAGCCCCGCACTGTTAGCGTGGAGCCTGCTTGGGATTCTCTCCCCCTCGCCTCTCAAAATAAATAAATAAACTTCAAAAAAAAAAAGAGTGCGGAAGACACCTAAGACAATCGGATTAAAATAATATGAGGGTAGGTTGAGGTTGAGCAAAGCACAGGAGAAACTTAACTAGATACAAAGAAGTAGAGTGAACTGATGACCTGCTTCTTCGGTACTAGTGAACAGCTTCCAACAGTAAGCCTTGACTGTTTAAAGCATTTAAAGCATATTTATACTTGGGAGTTTTCAGCCTTTTAGAAACGTTGTATGCAGTTTCATTTTAGCATGTTTGTGTTCGACTTCCTTTACGGTATATGGTTAACAAGGCTTCTGGCTAGTCAATATCACCATACAGTTTTTTAGGCAGAAAATTCTTAGAGCAGGTTAATTTCATATTGGAGAGGAGTACAGTTTTATAAATCAACAACTAACCAGTTCACAAAGTTGTTATGGTTTTCTCAGCACCCTAAAGCACTTAAGCACGCTCTATGTGTAAATTATGTACTTCAAGTTGTGGACAGTCACATAATAATAAGTTAATTAACTTATGAGAAAATATTCATCTTCAACAGTAATCAAATAACAAAGCACAAAAATAATAATTGCATTATCCTTTTCATCTCTTATGCTTCTTATGTCTACTTCTTTTACACTAACGGCGTCTGCTTTTGTCTGGTTGGTAACAGAAGTGGGCACTGGTAACATACAAAACACCAGGTTCTAGAAACATACTGTTGCTCGGGGGAACTTATGTGTGGCTAGATTTATATTCCTGATTCCTAAATGCTCCTGATGTGGGCCTGGTACTGAAATGCTTTGGAAAAGGGAAACACATGAGAGATAGGAAGTTGGGTTATTCAAACTTTGGAGGTGGTATTAAAGCACACGTTTCCAGAGGAAATTCGTTCCAGGTGCTGAAGGAGGAAACCCATCTCTACACATGCCCTTGCACTAGAGCCCTCTGACTGTGATCTAGAGGAGTAAGAAATTTGGAAGTGCAAACATTTTGAAGTTTAATTTCTTTGAACTTTTAATTCAAGGAGATTTCATTTTTGTTCTTTAATTTCTCTCTGGGAAAGAAATAATTGAGGGGGGGTTCAGAGTATTCAAATTTGGGGCATCCTTCGCGTTGTAATTATTTGGGCTAATTGCATAATCTCTAGTGAGTTCTGTTAAACAATGCAGATAGGCATAATTTGAAATGGAAAATAGAATACAGATAAAATATTCTGCCTAGGGTACAATGCAGCCTTGAAGTTAATTTTATTAATGTCTTATTCTGACCCACTTTATAGTCTTCTGAGGACAAAAATTTGAACTGTCTTCACCACTGGTCCCAGGAAGATACATGAAATAGGAATAGTTGATATTAAAGATGCAGGGGTGAGCTACCTCATCACAGTTGGAACAGCACTGCCCTGATAGATGACTAGTTTACTCTCTCAAGGGGAATGGCCACACCATATGCTTCATTACTAAGCTCAATGGGTTAAGACAGTGGTTTGCATCCCTAGCTGCACGTTAGAATTATCTGGGGAGTTTTTAAAATGCTTAAACTTTATCGGAGAGCAATTAAATCAGAATCTCTGGGGTCGGGGTCTAGTATTTCCAGTACACATTTGGCTTGGGTTGAGTTCCCCAGGAACAGACTCTGTGACAGAGATTTGCATCTAGGAAGCTTATCGGTAAGTACTCTCGCAACCTATGAAACGGTGAAGGAGGATCAGGTAGATGAAGTTCAACTGTAGCTGCTCTGCCACAGTCAAGGCCACAGGGAGGTCTGGATCTGGGATGGCCCTCCATGTTTGTCTCAAATTGAGGCACAGAAGCTGAACACCTTTATACCCTTACATCTGCCCAACTTTGGATTTGGGTTGCCCTCAGGGAGTGAGTGTGACCTTGGGAATAAAAGCTCCTTCCCACTGAAAGGAATGACCAGGAGGCACTCAGCTCTAACCTGTCAGCCGTCAACACCACGCATGTAGTCCAATTCCAGAGCCCATGGCACTTCCCAGAATGATGAAGTGTTGGAGTGGACCTTTCTGGCCCCTTTCTAAAGCCCATGGCCCCGGCCTCCCCAGCAGAGGAAAAGATACGTGTCTGCAAAAGACAAGGAGGTCCCAATACCCAGTGGGGCCATGTTAAGCAGTGTCGGAGTCACAGGAGAAGCCAAGCATCAAGGACATGTCTGTCCCTCCTTCTCTCTTACCTTAAACGTGGATGCCCTTTAAAAGTATGTACTTTGGGGTGCCTGGGTGGCTCAGTGGTTAAGCGTCCGACTTCGGCTCAGGTCATGACCTCACGCTTCATTAGTTCGAGCCCCACATTGGGCTGTCTGCATAACCGACTATGTAAGTTTATATCAGGAAAAGGATAGGAGACTCTGAAGCACTGTGTAATACATCCTTAACTGCGTATGAGTTGCTATATTGTGACTCCATCTACATTTTCATTCGTGTAATGTTGCCCAATTGTTATAAGCTAGAGAGGTGGAGAAAAGAAACTAGTCCTCCCCAAATTTTTCCTCAAAACGTTTGAGGAAGTGAGTAAAACATTCAGAAACAGGCAGAAAGACTTAAAATTTCATGAATGAATAATCAAAACAATGTGAGATGGAGGGCAATAAAGTAAGCAGAATTTCTGCCAAGTATATTGATGAAGAAAGAAGACCTACAATATGTAGAGATTAGTTTTTATGGCATAACCACAGAAATGAAAATAGAAAGGGGGGCAGGGAGAGAATTCTGTGTTCATTTGTATGCTTACAAATCATAAAATCTAACTGAAGTGGGTAATTTTCTCAGAATATATAAATGACTAAAATTCTCAAAAGATAGAAAATACTAATACATCAATAACTATGGAAGAAAGTTTAAAAAAAACCTGAAACCAAAAAGTTCTAGAATGGACAGCTTTATGGGTGATTCATTTGTACTTTATAAAATGTTTAAAATCATAGAAAAGTACATAAAATTTCTCAATTTGTTTTCAAATTATAATACAAGCTTGATATCAAATCTCTTTAAGCACAAAAAACTAAAGACCACTCTTGAAGTAGAATCCTAAATAGAAAACCAGAAAATATAAATCTATTACTAGTAAGATTAAAAATATGTGATTCTTTTTTTTTTTTAACGTTTTATTTATTTTTGAGACAGAGAGAGACAGAGCATGAACGGGGGAGGGGCAGAGAGAGAGGGGGAGACACAGAATCGGAAGCAGGCTCCAGGCTCTGAGCCATCAGCCCAGAGCCCGACGCGGGGCTCGAACTCACGGACCGCGAGATCGTGACCTGAGCTGAAGTCGGACGCTTTAACCGACTGAGCCACCCAGGTGCCCCCAAAATATGTGATTCTTAAAAAGCCAACGTCATACTGAAACCATAGAGGTATTCATATTACATTAGCATCAGGATCAATATAACAGTATCTCCTATCAGTTCTTTATTTTTAATGTTTATTTTTGAGAGAGAGAGAGCGTGCGTGAGTGCATATGCACAAGTGGGGGAGGGGCAGAGAACGAGAGAGACACACAGAATCCGAAGCAGGCTTCAGGCTCCAAGCTGTCAGCACAGAGCCCGATGCGGGGCTCAAACCCACACATGGTGAGATCATGACCTGAGCTGAAGTTGGATGCTTAACGGACTGAGCCACCCAGGTGCCCCTCCTATCACTTCTAATGCTTAGTACTGTTCCATAGATTTTAGTCATTGCGGAAAGTTGGAACATGGAAGTGTAGAAAGAGATAAATTACTGAGAGTCATAGAACTAGTGAAGCTAAGATAACCAATTAAAAATTATAATACTATAAAAATTAACAGAGGGGCACCTGAGTGGCTCAGTCGGTTAAACATCCAACTTCAGCTCTGGACATGATCTCACATTTCATGGGTTGGACCCCCACATCAGCTCTGTGCTGACAGCTCAGAGCCTGGAGACTGCTTCGGATTCTGTGTCTCCCTCGCGCTCTGCCCCTCCTCTGCTCACGCTCTGTCCCTTTCTGTCTTGCTCTCTTTCTCTGTCTCTCAAAAACAAACAAACCTTAAAAAATTTTTAAGAAATTAACAAATGACGAAAGCTCAATAAAGTGGTCATGTCATACACACACATATCTATAACACGGATATGTCTACATATTTATATGTATATTGGATATATGCATATCTTAGAGATAATACATATAGAGATACAGATTATATAATATGTCTATAAATATAGGCACACACACATACACACATATATACATACATATGTACATACATACATACATACATACATACATCTTTCCTATTCCTTTGGATGCAATTTAGTTCTCTGGTCATGCTTAACTGGGAAAATGTAATCTGACTGTGGGCTTGAAGAAGGGGAAGGTGGATTTTGATGGACAGCTAACAGCTTCTGCTACACATGTAATTATATACTATTATATATATATGAGAGGTTGGTAATTCTATGGGGGTAATAATCCTTTACAACATTAAGTATGAGACAATAATCTTATTCAGAATAATTACAAAAATATTAGAAATGAACTTAATAAAAGCACGTTTATTTCTCTAAAAGAAGCATATAAGTAGATCTAGACCACTTATTACATTGGGGAAATGAATAAAGTAAATATTAATTATCACCAATTTAATTCAGTGGTTTAATAACAACCCAACTGAAAATGCTTCGTGTTCCTTTTATTTTTTTATGTTTGTTTATTTTCGAGAGAAAGAGAGAGAGTCGGGCGGTGGGGGGAGGAGGACAGAGAGAGAGGACAGAAGATCCGAAGCGGGCTCCACACTCATGACAGGCAGCAACCGCAGGCTCAAACTCATGAACCCCGAGATCATGACCTGAACCAAAGGTAGATGCTTAACCATCTGAGCCACCCAGGGCCCCCTTTGTATGTCTTTTCATTTGACAAAATGATTCTAAAATCTATTTGGAAAACCCCCAAGATATTTATAGAAAAGTAATAAAGTGGCACTCTATGAGATATATAAGGAACACAGTATAGTTTATGGTATTCAAAATATTATAAAAAAAAAGTTGTGATAATGGTATAAGAATTGACAGGGTCATCAAACAGCACACATCAGCCAAAGAGCATGGAGGAAGTTTAGATGGGCCACATGTGGAAGTTTCATACGTCGATTCCACTCATTACTCTGGAGACAAGTTTGTCTCGTGGCCATGCCTGACTGGATGAGCAGCTGGAAAAAAGTAACCTAATTGTAGGCTTAAAGAAGGGGTGGGGGTGGGGGGGTGCCTAGGTGGCTCAGTCGGTTGAGGTTGAGCATCCGACTCTTGCTTTTGGCTTGGGTCGTGATGTCAGGTTCATGGGAGCAAGCCCCCCACTGGGCTCTGTGCTGACAGTGGGGAGCCTGCTTGGGATTCTCTCTCTCCCTCCCTCTCTGCCTCTCTCTCTCGCCCGTCTCCTGCTCATGCTCTCTCTCTCTTTCAAAATAAATAATCAACTTAAAAAAATACATATTTTACAAAAAGAAGGGGAGAACGGGCCTGCCCTCGTGCCCATGAGTCCCCAGAGCAGTGACTCCGGCTGAGCAGGAAGAAAACTGCTCCTGAGCTGGAGGGCGTCTGCAGGCTGTGCGGCCGCCCTACCGACCTCCGGCCGGCCCTGGACTCACCGGTCCAGCCCCAGCATGCAGCCTGCCAGTCTAGGGCACCTCGGTCAGCCGCTCCCCCAAATCGAGTCCCAGCAGAGCAAGGTGACTCACATGCTGGATGGGAAGCCATCCAGTACCAGCTAGCAGACCTCTCCCAGGACAGTGCTCTGTCCTCAGCCAGGCCCTGAAGCAGCCATCCTGCCTCGGTGATGGGCACCTTTGTTGGTTCCCTTAGCCAGGGCTCTGCCAAACGCCCCACATTCGCTGTCCCAGGAGCACCCTAGAGACCATTAAATGTCCCATTCCATTGGAAAAACAGGAAGGATAAAGGTAGGACAGCTAGCAGCTTCTGCCATACATCTTCTCTCCCTTTTAATCCACATCTAACATTATGATCCAGGACTATTGTTATCCCCATTGTATATGCAAGGAACTAAGGCACAAAGAATTTAGGGAACATATCCACAATCCCATGACTATTAAATGGTTGGCCTAAAAATCCAATCCACTTTACCTACTCCAGAGTCTGTGCACCTCCACTGCTGCGCGCGCGCACACACACACACACGCACACACACACGCATGAATTCAGTTTATGAGAAATATGTGAAAATCATAGATAATTAGAGCCTACTCAGTAATTAATTAAATGAACTATTTGAAAACAGAAATATAGATAATTCTTGTACTTTATAACAAAATCGGGCAGATCAAATAATTTAGTGGACAAAATCAAACCATTTAAAGCTAAAAGGACATATTAGTGACTGTTGACTGTGCTCTGGAAGTTTATTTTATTTTTTTTAAGTTTTTATTTTAATTCCAGTTAGTTAGCATAGAGTATAGTATTAGTTTCAGGTGTACAATATGATTCACAATTCCCTACATCACCCAGTGCTCATCACAAGTGCCCTCCCTCATCCCCAGCACCTATTTAACCCATCTTCCTGCCCTCCTCCCCTCTGGTAGCCATCAGATTGTTCTCTATAATTAAAATTCTGTCTCTTGCTTTGACTCTCTCCCTCTCATTTTTTGCATTTGCTTGTTCTGTTTCTTAAATTCCACACGAGTGAAATCATATGGTATTTCTCTTTCTCTGCTTTATTTTTCTTAGCATTATACTCTCTAGCTCCATCCGTGTTGTTGCAAATGGCAAGATCTCATTCTTTTTTATGGCTGAATAATATCCTATTGTGTATACACCACTTCTTCTTTATCCGTTCCTCTGTCGGTGGACACGGACTGCTTCTATATCTTCACTATTATAAATAATGCTGCCATAAACATACGGATGCATATATCCCCTTGAATTAGTGTTTTTGTAGCCTTTGGGGCAAATAACCAGTTGTGTGATTACTGGATCATAGGAAAGTTCCATTTTTAACTTTTTGAGGAACCTCCACCCTGTTTTCCATGGTGGCTGCACCAGTTTGCATTCCCACCAACAGTGCAAAAGGATTTTTCCCTTTCTCCACGTCCTCGCCAACACCTGTTGTTTCTTGTGTGTGTGTTTTTTATTTTTTAACGTTATTTTTGAGAGAGAGAGACACAGGGTGCGAGCAGAGGAGACAGAGGGAGACACAGAATCGAAGCAGGCTCCAGGCTCTGAGCTGTCAGCACAGATCCTGATGCAGGGCTCGAACTCACAAACTGTGTAATCATGACCTGAACTGAAGTTGGCCACTTAACCGACTGAGCAGTCCAGGCGCCCCTCTTGTGTTTTTGATTTTAGTCATTCTGACAGGTGTGAGGTGATATCTCATTGTAGTTTTGATTTGTATTTCCCTGACAATAAGTGACGTTGAGCATCTTTTCATGTGTCTGTTGGCTATCTGTATGTCTTTGGAAAGTGTCTATTCATGTCTTCTGCTCATTTCTTAACTGGATTATTTGTCTTTTGGCTGTTGAGTTTCATAAGTTCTTTACATATTTTGGATACTAGCCCTTTATCCGATATGTCATTTGCAGATATCTTCTCTCATTCCATAGATTGCCTTTAAGTTTTGTTGATTGTTTCCTTCACTGTGCAGAAGCTGTTTATTTTGATGTAATTCCGATAGTTTATTTTTGCTTTTGTTTCCCTTGCCTCTGGATACGTATCTAGAAAAGAAGTTGCTACAGCCAGTGTCAAAGAAGTCACTGCCTGTGTTCTGTTCTAGGATTTTGATGGTTTCCTGTCTCACACTTAGGTCTTTCATTTATTTTGAACTTGTGTATATAGTGTAAGAAAGTGGTCCAGTTTCATCCTTTTAGATGTTGCTATCCAATTTTCCTGGCACCATTTATTGAAGAGACTGTCTTTTTCCCACTGGATATTCTTTCCTGCTTTGTTGAATATTAATTGACCGTATACTTGTGGGTTTATTTCTGGGTTTTCTATTCTGTTCTATTGGCCTATGTTTCTACTTTGGGACCAGTGCCATACTGTCTTGATCACTACAGCTTTGTAATATAACTTGAAGTCCAGAATTGTGATGCTTCCGGCTTTGCTTTCCTTTTTCAAGATTGCTTTAGCTCTTCGGGGTCTTTTGTGGTTCCATACAAATGGATTGTTTGTCCTAGTTCTGTGACAAATGCTATTGGTATTTTGACAGGGATTGCATTCAATGTGTACATTGCTTGCAGTAGTGTAGACATTGTAACAATATTTGGTCTTCCAATCCATGAGCATGGAATGTCTTTCCATTTCTTTGTGTCCTCCTCAATTTCTTTCATCAGTGTTTCATTGTTTTCAGAGTACTGAGTACATTGTTTTCTCCGTGCTGTCAGCATGGAGAAGAGTCCAAACATGGGACTCGATCTCATGAACCGTGAGATCATGACCTGAGCTGAAATCAAGAGTCAGAAGCTTAACCAACTGAGCCACCCAGTTGCCTCACATTTCAGTTACTTTTTGATGAATTCTGTGGAGATGTCAAATAGGCCATTGAATATATGAGTCAGGAGTTGTATAGGACACACAAACATTTCTAAATAAACTGTATTTAGAGGTGTGGCACCACATGATTGTGCGAGGATGAATGTGTCAATAGAAAATAGAAGAGGATCTGTGAATTCTATTAAATGTGGGAAGATCTAACACACTCCTGATGGGAGTTCACAATGTACACTTTTTCTTTAGAGCTCTTTGACAGTCTGAATCAAAGGGTCTTATAGTCCGTATTTATTGATGCATCAATCCAAATTCTATAAATATTCCCAAAAGAAATATACACTGAAAGAGTCAAATATTTATTTATCAAGATGTATTTTGTGGCATTATTTATAAAAGAGAAAATAGGAATAATCCTAAAATTCCAGAAACTGGGGGATAGTCATAAAATATGAAATATTTGGCAGCAATTAAATTTTAATTCATGTTTCAAAAATATTTAAGGATATGGAAAATAAAGCAGAAAAAAACCCCACAGCTTCAAGGAACTGATCATGTAGTAGGGATATAGGCACGTAAACTAATGATTAGTTTAATGATTATGGTCAGAGTAGAAGTGTCTACAAAATACCGGCGAAACGAAAGAGGAAATGTTTATATCTGTTGGGTGTTAGGCTGTTTGGGGGTAGTGTCTCCGAGGAGCTGGCCTCTGAATTGAAAATTTGAAGGAAGAATAGGAATGGTTCAAGCAGAAGAAACAGTACGTGCCAAGGCAGAGAGTATAGAACAACATGGTATATTGATGAAATTTTAAAAAGTTCAATATTACTGAAGCAAAAAGCATACCAACAGGTGAAGACGAAGGAAGGGAGACAGTCAGGAGCAAATCATACAATGCATGAAGTATCAGGCAAAGATCTAGAATGTATAAAAAGGTCAGTGGGGCATCGGGTTAGTGAAACATTTTCAGTATGGACATGACAAGTCATATTTAAATACAACTCTAACATCCCCATGCATTGCAAGGAAATAAGTATTTCTTCTTTTTTTTTTTTGAACTTCAATTTTTCTTTTTCTTCTCTTTTATTTTTTTAATTTACATCCAAGTGAGTTAGCATATAGTGCCACAAGGATTTCAGGAATAGATTCCTTAATGCCCCTTACCCATTTAGCCCATCCCCCCTCCCACAACCCCTCCAGTAACCCTCTGTTTGTTCTCCATATTTAAGAGTCTCTTACGTTTTATCCCCCTCCCTGTTTTATGTTATTGTTGCTTCCCTTCCCTTATGTTCATCTGTTCTGTGTCTTAAAGTCCTCCTATGAGTGAAGTCATATGATATTTCTCTTTCTCTGACTAATTTTGCTTAGCATAATACCCTCCAGTTCCATCCACGTAGTTGCAAATGGCAAGATTTCATTCTTTTTGATTGCTGAGTAATACTCCATTGTATATATATATACCACATCTTCTTTATCCATTCATCTGTCAATGGACATTTGGGCTCTTTCCATACTTTGGCTATTGTCGATAGTGCTGCTATAAACATTGGGGTACATGTGCCCCTTCAAACAGCACACCTGTATCACTTGGATAAATACCTAGTAGTGCAATTGCTGGGTCGTAGGGTAGTTCCATTTTTAGTTTTTTGAGGAACCTCCATACTGTTTTCCAGAGTGGCTGCAGCAGCTTGCATTCCCACCAACAGTGCAAAAGAGATCCTCTTTCTTTGCATCCTAGCCAAATCTGTTGTTGCCTGAGTTGTTCATGTTAGCCATTCTGACAGGTGTAAGGTGGTATCTCATTGTGGTTTTGATTTGTATTTCCCTGGTGATGAGTGATGTGGAGCATTTTTTCATGTGTTGGTTGGCCATCTGGATGTCTTCTTTGGAGAAGTGCCTATTCATGTCTTTTGCCCATTTCTTCACTGGATTATTTGTTTTTTGGATGTTGAGTTTGGTAAGTTCTTTAGAGATTTGGATACTAACCCTTTATCTGATATGTTGTTTGCAAATATCTTCTCCCATTCCGCCGGTTGCCTTTTCGTTTTGCTAATTGTTTCCTTCGCTGTGCAGAAGCTTTTTATTTTGATGAGGTCCCAATAGTTCATTTTTGCTTTTGTTTCCCTTGCCTCTGGAGACGTGTTGAGTAAGAAGTTGCTGCGGCCAAGGTCAAAGAGGTTTTTGCCTGCTTTCTCCTCTAGGATTTTGATGGCTTCCTGTCTTACTTTTAAGTCTTTTGTCCATTTTCAGTTTATTTTTGTGTATGGGGTAAGAATGTGGTCCAGGTTCATTCTTCTGCATGTCGCAGTCCAGTTTTCCCAGCACCACTTGCTAAAGAGATTGTCTTTATTCCACTGGATATTCTTTCTGCTTTGTCAAAGATTAGATGGCCATATGTTTGTGGGTCCATTTCTGGGTTCTCCATTCTGTTCCATTGATCTGAGTGTCTGTTTTTGTGCCAGGAAATCAGTATTTCTTGAGGAAATTAGACATCAAATCAAATACCCAATTTGCCACATTTCTGCTTTACTCGTGCCCCTTGTCCCACAACACACTATGTTCTCTCACTGCTATCTCATCACACCTGTTTCCTCTCCTCACCAGGATCTCTACAGTAGTAGAGTTCTCGTTCCAAGCAAGGCTGTTGTGAGGCCCATCCATGGATGGAGGTTTGCGATGTAATGTGTCAATACACTGTGGATGCAAGACTGAAACTAACTACCGCTACAGTCCAAGTTCATGTGCCCAGAACTAAGGCAGTAGCAGGAAGGCCCGAGAGAAGGAAACAGATTTAAGAAATATATATATCGAAGGAGGAATGGCTAGTGGACTGAGGATGAAGGAGGGCCACGGTAAATTTAGTTCTGGACATATTCTACCAAACAACATTTAGAGCAGTGGTTTCCAAACTTGGCTGCATGATGGACTCAGTGGATGAGCTTTGCAACAATGCCTATTCTAGAACATCACTCTGGAATGGTCTGATTCGGTGCTCCTGAAATGTGAAACGGGTATCAGCATTTTAAGTAGATGCCCATGGTGATCAGAATGCACAGCCAGAATTGTAACTTTTGCTGTAGAATACTGCTCAATTCAGAGTTAGTGAAGTATAACTACCACATAAACGGATACAGAAAAAACTGTCTCGGTTATGTGGTCCCGTGGCTCCTGTTGTTGCAAGTGTATTTAGTAGAGATCTGAATATTCTCTTCCATTGCTATTCTGAGCAGATGTTCATTCCTCATTCATGAGAAATTAGGGCGTGAATATCCTGCACCTGTTGCCAAATCTTACCAATGGCAGATTCTCAATTTCTTTCTCTATACATCTATTAATCCAGTTCATAATGATCTCTTTCATGTTTAGCATGTGCTTTTTGGGGCACAGAAAGATGTCCTCTCTGTAGCCTGACTTTCCACATACACAAATGATTCTGTGAGTTACTCAGCAGATGTCCAAGACCATGGTTTTCCACAGGAGAACTGTATCCTGAAGATTAGACCATTTTGCCTTGAGAAGTGGCCAGAGTTTTATTCTAAGTTACTAAAACCCTGTGAAGAAGCTGCATGTATAATGCACACAGTGTGACTCTGGTCCCTGACCGTGGAGAGCATGTGCAAAAAACAAACATACCTTGATCCGTTGATATTGTTCCCAAAAGTGGTGCTTCACCATAGGAAAGATAATATCCCCTTAGATAAGTTGAACTGTTAAATTTGCTCTTCTCAGACTCTTTACTAGATCTCTACATACTTTTGTCTACTGTTCACTGGTTTTGTCACTAGATGTTTTCTTACCTGGTGGCAACTCTGAGGATTAAGTAACCTCTCTTTGGGCACTAATTAATGGTGGATATGGGGATAACTACTGAAACTCAAGGGGCACCTGGGCGGCTCAGTCAGTTGAGTGTCCAACTCTTGATTTCGGCTCAGGACGTGTTCCCTGGGTCATGGGATCGAAGCCTGCGTCCAGCTCTGTCCTGAGCATGGAGCTTACTTAAGATTTTCTCTCTCCATCTACCTCTGCCCAGGTCGTGGTTATCAAATGACCTAGAGCTATACTCACACACCATATCAATATCAATTCCCTGGTTTTGGTATTATATTATATATAAGATGTAGCTATTGAGGGAAACTGAGTGAAGGACACAGAAGACCTGTATGTACTATCATTACACCTTGCCGTGAATTCACAATTATTTCACGTACCCCTTCGAATCTGTACTTTTGTATCCTTTGGGTAAATACCTAATAGTGCAATTGCTGGATCATAGAGTAGTTCTATTTTTAGATTTTGAGAAACCTCCATAGTGTTCTCCAGAACAGCCACACCAGTTTGCATTCCCACCAGCAGTGCAAGAGGGTTCCCTCAAAATAAGAAGTTAAAAGGAGAGCTCCATATCAGGGTCATAGTCCATTAAAGAGCGACAACACCAAGCAGTGTGGAAGCCTGCTTCTTCTAGAACTGACATCATCTGATTTGCCTGCATTTTGGCTACCACATACCAATAAATCTGTCACTTTCCTCAGTTCCTTGGCATTTTGTCAATGCAAAGCCTTCCCAATTCTGGCCCAATTTCTGCGTTTAATATTTGTTCTTGTTCAATCCATAATACCTAACGGTGTTTGGCATGCGGCAGGCATTTTGGCTGAATGAATAAAGGAAGGGAAGATGGTCTTATCTATCCTGCTAGAACTCTGAGTTCCTTGAGGGCTGAAACAAGAGATTCATCTATATCGGCAAAACATCTAGCACTGTAGGCATTCAGTGAATGTTTTAAGAAGTAATAAATAGAATGTTATAAAATCAGCGAGGATTATTGTTATTAACATTTTAAAGGCTCTTACCATCCTCTGCTCAAAGGAACTTTTCATCATTTCCATCAACCTCGCCTTTCTTTTTAAGACCTTTTATATGTATTTTTTGAACATAACGGAGGGCAAGCTATTTTTAGCAAGGTAGTATACTTCTGTATGTATGCCTATAAAATGGTAGTTTTCTAAGATAGAGAATTATATTCAAAGCTGTTCTTGCAAATCGTATCCTGCAGAGAAGTCTGGATGGTTGTGGCACCAGCTCTGCTAGTTTTCAAAATAAATTAGTGAGGCACTCGGGATCCAGGAGAAGATTGTTTGTTAACCAGTTGCTGCAAAGATGGAAAAAGTACAGAGCCCCACCAGAAGACCAGTGATGCCTTGTGTCCATACCTTTTATACCTTCATTACTAGCCCATCGGCAGTGTCTGAATCTTCAGGAAAGCAGCCTGTGTGTGTTGGTGGGGAGCGATGGGTAACAAAGAAACAGATGTGGCAGATAGCTGACGCAAGTCGGACCCTAATTTTCTGGACATTTCTCATTTATTCTCTTGTTCTGTGACTATTAGACGAGACCACTTCGATGCAATTCACATCGAAGTGACAGAAAACCTAACACAAAGAGGCTGTGAAATCGGAGAATTTGTGAGCTTATGTAAAAAAAAATCCTGAGTCAGACTTGAACTGGGAGGTGAAACAATGTTATCCTGGCTTGATTTAATCATCTCCACTCAGCTCTGCCCTCACCAGTGTTGTCTTCGTTATCAGGCTTTACCTGGTGACCTGCTGAATCTCCCCAAATTCAAGTATAGTAGTAAAGGGAGTACATCTTTTCCCGGTAACTTCAGTTGGAATCCAAGGTATTCACTCTAATTAGACTAGCGTAGGTCCCATGTCCACTCATTGACTAATCACTGTGGCTAAGGGTATTCTGTGAATCAGTTGGCCCGGTCTGGGTCTTGCACTCCCTACTGGAGTCAGTTCACTTCCAACTGAATGAAAGGAACAGAAAGTAAAATATCAACTCCAAAAGATATTGTAGGGTACCGTTACTAAGCAAAAAGAGGTAAGAGATGCTGGCAAGCCCAAACGATAAAGATCAAGTCTATCCAGCACCCTTTGCTTCAGTTCTGCTTGAGTTGACTGCTTCCGCTTTTCCAATGTGCTTCTTTCTCTCTTGAGCCATTGCCTGTAGCATCCCTTCTCATATCTTCTTGTCAAAATATTATCTGTCCTTCGAGGGAATGTCCAGTTTAAATGTTAACTTTCTTGGGGCACCTGGGTGGCTTAGTCGGTCAAGCGTCTGATTCTTGGTTTCGGCTCAGGTCATGATGTCGCAGTTTCATGAATTCGAGCCCCACATCCGGCTCTGCGCTGACAACATGGAGCCTGCTTGGGATTCTCCCTCTCTCCCTCTTTCTCTGCCCCTCCCCCATTCGTGCTGTCTCTCTCTCTCTCTCTCTCTCAAAAATAAATTTAAAAACTTTAAAAAATAAATGTTACTTTCTTTGTCAGTCCTCTCCTCAATCCTTGGTCAAATGAAATTTTTCTCCTTGTCTGTGTTTCTATATTACTTTGAACCTCTGCTCCAGCATCTTCTACAGGCTGTCTGGTATTGTAATGACCTGAGTTTGTATCTTTATTTCCCTAGGTAACCAGCTTTGTGAGGTTAGGGACTGAATCTTTTATAGTTTTGCATTGCCCAGAGTGCCGATGACTTTGCCGAACCCACAATATATTCTGGCTGAATTATTGACTTGAAATTACTTTGAATAATTGATCTCTTTTTTCCATTTCAATATGCTATATCAGTGGTCTGTTTTCACTCCTGCAAAACTGCTCTAGGGCGTGTATTTATTTTTGAGGTTTTCCCACTTTTCCTTCAACATCAATAAGGAAACAGATTTATACTTATTTTTATTCAAAATCATCCTTCGATTGCTAGTTTGTCTACGCTAAGATCAGGTTGAAGTGAATTTCTGATTGTCATGAGGCTGGCAGGCCTTGACCCTCCCTTCCCGTCACTTATGTAGTTCATAGATTTTATATCACAAACCAAATCCATTATGCATGGTATGGCTTTAGCTATATAATCGGCCAGAATTAAGAATAATTATAATACGGTCTTTCTAGTACAAATTAAATTCCACATTTTATGATTCACCAACACACTCTGATTGACATGAGAACTTTCCTGAGCTTTTAGAGGAATTGATGTTTAAGATGGGTATGTAACGATACACCTTCTCTGTAAGTGAAGCAGCAAAGACCAGTGTTTAATCCTATACCGGTGAGATCAATGGAATGAAAATGGGGAAATATTCAGTGTCATAAAGCTTCACTGAGCACCTAGTGTGGCTCTACGCCCTTTGCTTTGTTTGGATAATGAACAGATGAGTAGGACCTGATAAAAATCCTCATGGTACAGGCCTGTGCACAGAACCTTTAAAAATAATGTAGTAAGGCCAGTGATCAAGTTCCTAAGGCTACTCCAGGAAGATGGAGAAGGAGAACTTAACCCAGAGCAGGGACACAAGGTAGGAATTTCTGCATAGAGTTAGTTATCTGGATGTCTCTGAATAATTCAGTGTTTGCATTGTGTAGAGAGTTTATGGCTTGGAGAGGTTCAATAACTTGCTCAGGGTCACGCATGGAGACTGTTTGGCATCCATCGTCTTGCAGTTCCAGTCAGTTTCAATCTGCCCTATTAAATGTCACCATCCTCACACCGTATATATTATTGCCTAGAGTTAATGAATCACAACCACAGCGGAATCTTCCTGTAACACAGTACACTTAAGAGAAAATATCTTCAGAGGAAGATAACTAAGAAACTTGAAAGAGTATCTTATTTGTAAGCAGAGATGAGTTCCCCACCTACCATGTGAGTGAGAAAGATGGGTATGTATTAAACCGTGTCTGTGCCAGATGTCAAAATTTGGTAGAGTGCCTACAGAAAATAAGGTTTCCCAGTTAGGGTCCCTTGACTTTGGAGATGGCAGGTAGGAATAAAATACATATGTCGACTTACATGTCACTCTGACTCGGCAAAAAAAATACATGATCTAATATTTTCCCCAAGTTTCATTTAAAGTGTAACAAGATCGCTATTCCAAAGAAAATGAGCTGAAGTTGCTGTGAAAGGCTTGCACGTTTCAGTGCTCCATAAAGGCAGCCAACCTCAACCCATCAAGTTAGACATAGGCTACTATTTAAGACGATTATATATCTTGGTGGGTAATTTTCAAGCATGTATGAGAGAGACGATATTAATAATAAACCAAGCCAAAGAACTGTTTATTTTTCAGTGAAAGCAAAAATATATCATTTAGAGTTGTCAGTCCAAATGTGTTGGTTTCTTTGGTAGTTATTTTTCCCCTGAAGTGTCCTCTGGGATTTTATTGAATTACACAACTCTTGGGTAGAACTCTTGATACACAGTCTCCCAGAGATGGAAAACCTTTTCAACTAATGAAACTGTATATTTTATGATTATATATACTCAATCTAGGAAAATGGAAACATAAATATAGCTTCAAACAAAAAATGTTCCTTGATTTTGAAATTGAGAGTTTACACCACGCTTCTATGCAATGAAACACCTTAAGTGCGGTTAATCTTTTACCTAATCATCTCTTTCCATCTTCCATCTCCCAGACATCTAGTGCACATTCCCACTTGGGAATTTCACAAGTACAGTACATTCAAATCCAACCATTGCCTTACCCATAGACTCGTCCCTCCTGTGTTCCTAGTTCTATATGTGACTCCACTATTGACCCATTCCCTCAGGGGTAATATTTATGGGTCATCCTTAGTATTCTTGTCAGTTTTACCCCCATACCCTGTTAATTGCATCTCATTAATATCCCTAAATATGCTACAACTGCCATATTTTAGACATTTATTATCTCTTTGCTGGACTGTTGTAATAGTCACCTAATTTGTCTCTTTTTGTTAGTCTTATCCTTAAAAACCCTCTTGCTCTCACTAAAATTGAGATCCGTTTATATCTCTCCCAATGGTCCCACATTGTCTATAAGAAAAAATTCCAACCCCCTTAGGATGGCACTTAAGACACTTCATGATCTGGCCTCACACCAGTACCAATAAGAAGGTCTGTTTAAAAATAGATATATGTTGGGGCGCCTGGGTGGTTGGGCATCCTACTTTGACTCAAGTCACGATCTCATAGCTTGTGAGTTCGAGCCCCATGTCGGGCTGACAGCTCAGAGCCTGGAGCCTGCTTCAGATTCTGTGTCTCCCTCCCCAGCTCACACTCTGTCTCTCTCTCTCTCTCCCCCCCCCCAAAAAAAAAGCATTAAAATTTTTTAAAAATAGATATATTTTGGGGCGCCTATGTGGCTCAGCTGGTTGACCATCAACTTCAGCTCAGGTCATGATCTCATGGTTTGTGGGTTCGAGCCCCACATTGGGCTTGCTGCTATCAGCAAAGAGCATGCTTCAGATCCTCTGTCCCCCCCCCCACCCCTCCCCTGCTTGCTCTCTTTCTCTCTCTCTCTCTCTCTCTCCCAAAAATAAACATTTAAAAAATAAATAAATAAAAATAAAAATAGACATATGCTTTCACAATGGCACAAATGCAGTGCCTTCCTCCTTCAGCTAGTTCTTTATTTCTCCTTCCTTTTAGAGGCAAACTTCTCAAGAGTCACCTGTATTTGCTCTCTTCATTACCTTCTGATCTGTTTCCTTTTTAAACCATTCCAATCTTCTCATATTTCTCCACCGTTAGTGTCTCCACATAAATGTCTTCCTCCATGGTTACCAATGGCCTCCATATTTGCCCAGGTAATAGTTTCAATATTCCTTTCACCAGACAGCTCTATTACGTATGACAGTATTGACTACCCATGAGCACTCCTTTGGATCCTGAGAAACCACCTACTTCTGGTCCTCCTCCTCCCTCTCTAGTTGCTTTTTCAAAATCGTCCTTTGAGGACTCAGTGTCCTTTAGCTGGCCCTTAAATGGTGGAGCTCCTCAGGGATGTCTCCTTGTCCCTTTTCACGTCTCACAGCTGCCATAGGCAAAACCATATACTCCTTGAGTTCAAATATAAGCAGACCACTCATACTATTATATCCCTAGCGCATATCTTTGAGCTCCGAAAATGTATATTCAACTCTCTACTTCACATGTATACTTGAATATAGAATAGGCACTTTACAAATCAACATATGCAAAGAGAACTTATCATTGTCCCTACCAAACAGCTCCTCAGCGTACATTTCTTGGCCCAGCGAATGGCACTAATTATATACCCGGTAGCCCTAGCCAGGAATCTGGGCAACATCCGTGACTTCTTTCTGACCAAATGATGGCTAAGTGTTGAAAATATAAACACCTACATGTTTACCTAATGTCTCCTGTCCACTACATACATGCCGCCGTCCTTGTTCACTCTTGCCTAGATCAGGACAATAGCCTTCCAACATCTCCCTGCCCCCATCATTTGTTTCTTATGTGAATTCTCTGTCCTGTAGCATATTTAGGGCGTCTCTCTCTCTCTCTCTCTCTCTCTCTCTCTCGGTTTCTGAGGTACTGTTCTCTTTTGGTTGTCCTACCATTTTTGATTTTTTCTTCTTAACTTCTGTGCCAGCTCTGTTCAGTCTCTTCATGTATTAAATGCAGTGTTCCTCCGTGCTCTCTCTGAAGCCTCTTTTTCATATTTCACTCTCTCCTTGGGTGATGTCTTCTCTCTCATGGCTTCAAATAACAACTAGATGTTTTAACTACTTGAGTCATATCTGCAGGCCTGTTTTCTCCCCTGAGATATACTGAAATTTTATTCTGGACTTCTCTAACTGTACGTCCCGCAGAGCTTAGCAAATCTGGTCTCCCTCCCATCTATCTTGGCTATGGATGTCATTCTGACAACAATATTATTTTTCTTTATTCTCTGGTGGATGACGGTCTACTTATCTTCAGAGTCCAGGTAACATATTATCTTTTTTTCTGAAGTTTTCTTTACCTAATGCTTTCCTTGCTCTCTGTCCAACTTGGCTATGGTTAAATTTATTCCCATGTTAGTCAGGACTTTTTTGGTCACTACTGACAGAAACTTCATTCTAACCAGCTGAAGCAAGCAGGAGAAGTCATTCTAAGGCTTACGTAACCATGGAAATGGCAGCGGTTCAGCTGACCTCCAGGATAACGAGAGCAATGAGCTCCAATATCACCTGGATTCTCTCTCTGTCTCTCATCTCTCCTTCTCTTTCTGTGTTGGTTTTATTCACTCAACCTGATTTTTTTCCACACCAGCATTTCTCACGCTTCACATTTTTGCATCACACTCAGAAGCAGACTGTATCTTTTCCTCTGTTGCATTTTAGAAAAAAAAACAAAAAAACAAAACTCAAGTTAGAATTCTGTTTGGCTAGGCTTCAGTCACGTTCCTAACTCTGGATCAATGATGTGTAGTTATGAGTCAGGGTATTAATATTTGGCCCACTTTGATCAGCAGCACAAAACCAATTAACCATGACTGAGAAGAGAGGGATATGAAAACAGAAGATTTCACTAGAATCTCCTGTTTGACATGGAGGTGCACGAGATTTGGGGAAGAATTTTCTATATGAAAAAGTAAGGGTCAGGTCACCTGGGTGGCTCAGTTGGTTAAGCGTCCCACTCTTGATTTCGGCTTAGGTCATGAGCCCACGGTTCATGGGTTTGAGCCCCGCATCGGTCTCTGCGCCGACTGGATGGAACCTCTGTCTCTCTCAAAATAAATACATAAACATTAAAAAAAGAAAGACATAGAAAAGTAAGGGTCCTGGCATACAAACTAACTTTCTACTAATCATCTTACCCAGTTCTTGAAGGTTAGTGAGGTGTGTGTACATGTGTGTCAGAGAGAGAGAGAGAGACAGGTGAGGCTGTTGTGAGTGAAGGAATTTCATGAAATGCATATAGGTGCGATTTCTTGTCTTCATTTCTTTTTCTTAAGTTTTATAGTGGGTACCTGTTTTCTAAAAGTTTCTAGTAGTTTTATTTTCCCTCATGGAGAGAAGAGTTAATACAGGGGGAAATTCCCTTTGTTCTGGAAAACTGAAAGCACCAGGCCCTTAATTATGTACCTATCCCTGTTCTCTGGAGAGGTATGAAAGACCAATTAAACTGAACAAATGCTTGGGTTTTGCATGCTGATCAAGTCATATAACCCCCCTCTTTCCCAATATGCTTAAAAACTGCTAAGATAGAGTTAGGTAAATTTGTAGAGAATGGAGATTCAACAACAATACCAAAAAAATTACAGTTGCAGCAAATCGGGCCAAGCCTAAGACTAACTTACTGCTTTCATTTTGGTGGTAGTACCTTAGCTTCCACGGTGATTCCGGTGGCAAATAGAACTCTAAAAGAATCTGAGGCCAGTGAAAGGTCATTTAGAGCTCCCTTGGTGTTGGCCATTGTGTAACCCATCCAGGTGACTGAGAAGAACTACATCCGGTAAGCAATATAAGCCACCTTTATTAAAAGTGAAATTTCATATGTCAAAATATGACCCATACACACAGATCTCAGTCTCATTGCTGATCTCTGCATCTTTCGGTGAGTGCATATCCGCCATACTGATTTCATATCTTTCCCTTGACTTCATAGTTTGGTTTTCTGATAATCCAAGCAAATGAAGTAGAAAGATACTGACTGAAGAGGGGTTTACTTAAATGATTGAACCAATATTTATCCCTGATTTTTTCAAGGTTTCTGCATGTATGCTTAGGCATGCCTTCAACTCTTAGGCAAGCAGTTGACAATTCTGTCTTAGTTTTCACTTCCTACTTGTGTAGAACCCTAAGATCAGTCTGAGGTGACAGCTTTGTGTGTTTTCTTTTTTTTAAGTGTTTTTTTTTTTTTTTTTTTACTTTTGAGAGAGAGAGAGGGAGAGAGGATCTGAAGCAGGCTCTGTGCTGACAGCAGAGAGACAGATGCAGGGCTTGAACTACGACCTGTGAGATCATAACCTGAGCCAAAGTCGGATGGACGCTCAACCGACTGAGCCACCCAGGCGCCCTGCTTTGAGCGTTTTCAGATATTCTCTGGCCGCTCATCCAACTCTACACATGTGCATTGACTTCTAGATCCTCAAAAAAATACGTAGTTTTTCAAAGCCCTCTAGGGATATCTCGTTTTCCAAGTATTTGTTTTAACTTTTGTCCAATCTCTTATTCGTCCCAACTGGTATCACCGCTTCATGCAGCTGCAGTATTCAACAGTTGCTACTGGTTGTTCTTGACAAACACCCTGGGGATTAGGACTTTTCCACCTGAGAGAACTCAGAATCACATCAAATAAAGACACGGTAAATGGGACTGTTCCAGAGAGCTGCCAAACAGGTCAAGTAGTAACAGTTATTTGGGAATTGGGTGATACGGTGAGTTCCAAACACATTCTGCCCCCTACGGTGACTGATTTTAAGAACGTTGCAGCTGTGAGGCTGTTAGTTTTCAAGTCTACCGTGGAGCTTTGGGAAGGGGATGGGGATAGGACGACTGAAGTCCCAGAGAGCTCACTCTTTGTGCTGATTAGCCATTTTTCTTTGACAAACACTCCTTAGGTTGTTGCAGGCCTTTTGTCAATTTCTGTAATTCTCAAAGAGTTGATTTTGACGATTTTTGCTAGTATTTTCCTTGCTTTCCCGGAAAAATGAACGTCTGGAATTCCTTACTCTGCCAGTTCCAGAAATGATTATATTTTAGATGCCATTTCCAATCAGAAATTCTCCTGATGTTTTACACATGACACGTCCGAAAAGGAGGCTACTTCTTTGGTGTCACTCAGCTGAAACCTGTTACGCCTTCATTTTATGTTTATTGTCCACGTACACTTACTTCAGATTAGCATGGAAACGTGGTGGCGTGTTGGGGAGAATGCACTGCCTTTCCAGACTCTCATTCTTTTTTATCTGCAGAATGTGGGAAGTGGAGTAGGTGATCTTAAAGGTGTCTTTTAACTAAGGTGTTGTTTTGATTGACTTTTTCTTCTGAAGCTTCATCTACCCTGCAGAGAGCTTAGGTTTGCCAAAGTTAGACCTATAGGCCTGATTATGACAAATAGCAGAAAGCTTTTGCAAAGGAAAGTGAGAGAGCAGTGAGTGGATGCTCTAATGAAGTTCTATATTTGTAAGTAGGACACTTTATGCTCCCTATAAGGCATGACTTTTAGTAATGTCACTGATGACATATCCACCCCATCCATTAAGAGTAGAACGAATTCCGACACTCACTTTTTGCCTTTCAAATCAGTGACACGGTTCTTATGGCTGACAGCCTCTCAGGGACAGGCAATTAAGTCCTCCGATGAGTGGCTCCAATGGATTTCAACGAAGCATATACATTCCCAGGAGGAGATTTACTAACCCACCAGGTGTGGCTTTGGGAAAGTGGGTTAGATTCTGTCAGGTGACAAAATAGTACCCGAGTCCCCTGTAGGGGACTGGGTTGACGATGGCCTGGGGACTATACTAATTTTTCTCACCCTCAAGTAGCCCTAGCAGTGTTCTAGGGAAATGGTGTCACACTTGCCAAAATCAGCTAATTTCCCCCCAAAGAACCTAGTCTTCGTGTATGAAATCCTCCTTAAGCTAAAGTGATCCAAAGGTTCATAACGAAGGGGGCAGCTGTCACGTTTAGATCTGCTGGAGCTGGCACCAAGAAGACAGGTTCTCTACCAGCTGGTGACAGCATTCCTGTTCATTGGAAGCCAATGATTTTTTAAGCTTAAAAACTAACTCCACCCCATACCCAGGGACAATATCCTTCAGGAACAAAGTTGCGACCCGAAACAACCTTGGCTTATGGATCTCGCATTATGGCAGGTAAGACAGACAGTGAATACATAAACAAGCAAATAGATACCAGTGCTAGGTACGGAGGGAACAATAGTTGGCCCTGTATTCATGCATTAATCACTTGTATCCTATTCCATGCATGTGCACACACAAATGGGCTCATGCTGTATATATTAGGTGGAACTGGGAAAGAGATTTGGGCTTGTGAAATGGATTTTAAAGTTATTAGAAACCACTGGGTTCAAGAATGCATTGAAGGAAAGGAAAGCAGGATAATAACGAAGTTTTGTTGAGAAATTTATGAGGAAGCAGAGAATAAAGGGACAGAAAGTGGAGGTTGGTAAAACTAGAAAATTATGCAAAAGATTAATGAGTGTCTAGATGTACATCTTACAAATTTTTAGTAATTAATAGAAGTTTATAATAGTGCAAGAAGTAACAACAGAATAGAAGATCAAGAAATAGATCCAAATATCAGTTTTGGTAAACCCATTGGGTGCTCAGGCTAAGCTATATCTCTATGTTTTCAGCAACAAAGCTGAATAAAAGCTGATATTAAAACAGAACAATAGGGGCGCCTGGGTGGCGCAGTCGGTTAAGCGTCCGACTTCAGCCAGGTCACGATCTCGCGGTCCGGGAGTTCGAGCCCCGCGTCAGGCTCTGGGCTGATGGCTCGGAGCCTGCAGCCTGTTTCCGATTCTGTGTCTCCCTCTCTCTCTGCCCCTCCCCCGTTCATGCTCTGTCTCTCTCTGTCCCAAAAATAAATTAAAAACGTTGGAAAAAAAAAAAAAAAGAACAATAAAGGTAGTAATGTCAAAAAAAGAAAAAAAGAAATAGACCCAAATATCTATGGGGCACATCATAAATTTGGCATTTCAAATCTGTAGAGAAAGATGGATTTTTTTTCTTACATAGGTGTTGTTGGGACAGTTGGGTAACTAGGAAAACATTGCCTAAAATATTTTCAATGAGAAGAGAAATATTTCATAAAATCACGAGTTTTAAAAATCATTTCGGGGCATCTGGCTGGCTCAGTCGGTAGAGCACACAACTCCTGATCTTGGTGTGAGTTCGAGCCCCATGTTAGGTGTAGAGATTACTTAAAAAAAAATATTTTTAAAATAATTTCCATGTTGGTAGCGTCTCAGAATGATAAAAAAAAATTAAAAGACATTAAAAATCAATTATGTTACAAAATGGTCAAGCTTATGTTCGCCAAAAGAGTCAAAAGGAAAATGGCAAACTGGAAACAATTGACACACCTATGACAAAGCTATATATATTTTTATGTATTTTTGTGTATATATAATATATGTGTATTATATGTGTTTATGTGTATATATATTTATTATTATATATATAAATTAAAATATATAGGTATATAAATATATATATTTCATCCTGAATGTATTACATATATATGTAATAACATATTGCTATATATAGTAATAAAATATATATATAATGTATAGTAATAAAATATAAAACATATGTATTCTTTTAAATTTATCTATTTATTTTGAGAGAGAGAGCATGATTAAGGGAGGGACAGAGAGAGAGAGAGAGAGGGAGAGAGAGAATCCCAAGCAAGCTCCACACTGTCAGCACAGAGCCTGACACAGGGCTTGAACTCACAAATCGTGATATCATGACCTGAACTGAAACCAAAAGTCAGACACCTAACTGACTGAGTCACCTAGGCGCCCCTATAATATGCATTTTAAACATTTTTATGTATACCTACCCACACATACACGCATACAGATTCACTCACATATATTTTCACAAATTCATGGAGGTATTTGGAATATATTCAAGCAAACAAAAAACCCCCACCAAACAACTTCAATATCTGTTAGTGAGAGAATGATTAAATAAGCTATGTTCAAGTCAAATGATGAAATATTATATATTCCTTGAGAAGAAGACAGTAATTCTGTTTACCTGATATGGAATGTTGCCTAGCTCTATTACACAAACACAAGTATGTGTTGCTTGTGTTTGTGTGTGAACCTCTGTGCACTTACAAGTACATACATTTAGATACAACAGGATAAAAGTTACTACTGCTTAAGTATTCTCAGCATTGCTCTCCTTCTGTTGAATTAAGAAATTAGACTGGATCTATGAGAAAGGATCTACCTAGCAAGGGGACACTTCTGACTTTTGTGACTTAAATTTGAGACTGAGAAGAAAGAGGGGCGCCTGGGTGGCTCAGTCGGCTAAGCGTCCGACTTCGGCTCAGGTCATGATCTTGCGGTTCGTGGGTTCGAGCCCCACGTCTGGCTCTGTGCTGACAGCTCAGGGCCTGGAGCCTGCTTCAGATTCTCTGTCTCCCTCTCTCTCTGCTCCTCCCCTGCTCACACTCTGTCTCTCTCTCCAAAATAAATAAAAGTTAAAAAAAAAAAAAAAAGAATGAGAAGAAAGAAATTTAGTTTGAGAAGGTTGAGGAGGAGGAAGGGGGTTTAAGTGCAATCGATTAAGCTAGCACTAAAATATGAAGATGGAATGGTGGTAAGAAGGGAAAATTTAAGGACTGATGAGCTTTGCTCACATCTCAGGGTTTTCTGAGGACATAGTAATGGAAATAGCTTTAAAATATGAAGGAAATGGAAAAGAGAAGGAAAGAAAAAGGTTTGAAGAAGTATTTCTGGGGACTCTGTCCTTAGCTTAGTGTTTAAGACATGCAAATAAAACACTCGCTTTTATTAAATCAATTTTTCATCGCAGATAATATGTTCTTTTGATAGTAACACCTCTTTGAGATTGAAATATAGGAACATAGGAGACATTCACACCTTAATTATAAATCTTAAATATAAATCTAAATGGGGGCTCCTGGGTGGCTCAGTGGGTTAAGCATCCGACCCTTGATATCAGTTCAGGTTATGATCTCATAACCCACGAGATCAAGCCCTGTGTTGGGCTCCGTGCTGACCGTGGCAGAGCCTGCTTAGGATTCTCTCTCTCCCTCTCTGCTCCTCTCCCATTCATGCTCGCTTGCTCTCTCTCTCTCAAAATAACATTAAAAAAATAAATCTAACTAAATGTATCTCTATCTTCATCCATCCATCATCCATCCATCCATCCATCCGTCATCCATCCATCCATCTACTATAAACCAGAGGCTATTCTCTAAGCCCTTTATGTGGATTGACTTATTTGACCCTCACAAAATTCCTGAGGTCATTTAATTTTCCCACTCTTTAGGTGAGGAAACAAGCATAAAGTGATTGATACTACTTTCTTAATATGCTACAGGAAGATCTACCTAACACTCTATTTAAGCTTTTGGCATCAGTAATACCCAATTAGATTGTTCTGTAGTTCTCGTTGTGTTATGTCTGTTGAGTTTTTCTGTCTGTATAATGTTGAGTTTATTAAAAACTGGAAGCTTGAATTCTTTTTCTGTATTCTGTACCTGATTAAATAGCCTTGGCATTATCTGTGTCTTCTCTGTTTTACAAAACTCTTCTGTGAAATTATATGGGTGGGAAATGATGGAGAAGATTTGCTCTTTATAAAATATTTTCAGTTTCTTCCATGGATACTGGTTAGTAGGTTGCTTAAGTATTGTTATCATGAATCAATTTTGGTAATTTAAATTTTTCTAGAAAGTCATTTAACCCAAAATTTATGTTTATTTGCACAAAGTTTGTGCAAATTAATCTTTTATACTTAAAACATTATTTGTATGTAAAATTACTTCTTCCATGTCATTCATAATTTTCTATATTTGTGATTTCTCAAGTTTGTTTTCTTTATTTTAGAGAGGGAGAGCGTGCATGTGAGCAGGGGAGAGGGGCAGAGGGAGAGAGAAAGAGAATCTTAAGCAGGCTGCACACTCACTGCAGAGCTCTACTCGGGGCTCCATCCCATGACCCTAGGTTCATGACCTGAGCCGAAATTAAGAGTTGGTTGCTCGACCGACTGAGCCACCCAGGTACCCCTTGGTATCTCAGTTTTTACACATTATAATAACTAGTGCTTTCTATATCTCCTTTTTTATGTTTATTTATTTATTTTAGAGAGAGAGCGAGCGAGCACATGTGCCTTGGCAGGGTGGGAGCAGAAAAAGAGGGAGAGAGAGAATCCCTAGCAGGCTCTGCACTGTCCGCACAGAGCCCAATGCAGGTTTCAGTCTCACGAACCATGAGATAATGACACAGGCCAAGATCAAGAGTCAGACACTTAGCCAACTGAGCCACCCAGGCGCCCCGATATCTTCTTGAAATACACTCTTGGAAGTATTTAATTGCTCTCCCATTTTTCAGTGTTCAAAATCATTGTTATCTAATTTCCCATTATTAATCATTTCTTTCTGCTTTGATTAACTTTGTATTTTTTTAGTTAGTGAATTTATTCTATTTGATTTATTTTCATTCTTTCATAGTTAATGGCGTGACTTTGTATGATGATGTCATGCATGTTCTTTCCATTATCGCCATTTTCCAGATGTTCTGCAGTTTTAATTTTAGTTTCATATAGGACATAGGAACTACATAGCAAAGAATTTGTGCATTTGTCGTTGCTTATAATTTCCCTATCAGTATTTTTCGTCTCTTTGTTATCATTCTTATTATAGCCTTCTAATTTTATAGCTCCGTGCTTGGATAATCTGACCTGTACATTTTCTACTTTGGGGACTTTGTCAAAGCTTTATTTATACCTTAATATGGGGGTATGTGGGTGTTTGAAAGAGAGTTTATTCTCCAGTTACACACTACATTGTTACTTGTATCTATAAATTTAGCCTTGTTAACTATTTAAAATAACTCTGCATTCTTATTTGTTTTTTGCCTATTTATCATGAACATATGAGTAAAAGTCTCTATAACAATTATATTTCCATTTCTCCACATATTATTTGTGAGAGTTTAGTCTGTGAATTTTGATGCTGTATTATTTGTGTATGATGTTTCAGGACAAGTAAGCTCTTCATTATGGAGTATATCCATTTTTAAAAATTTTTTTTAATGTTTATTTTAATTTTGGGAAAGAGACAGTGTGAGCAGGGGAGGGGCAGAGAGAGGGAGACAAAGAATCCCAAGCAGGCTCCAGGCTCCGAGCTATCAGCACAGAGCCCAATGCGGGGCTTGAACTCACAAACTGTGAGATCATGACCTGAGCTGAAGTCAGACCCTTAACCAACTGAGCCACCCAAGTGCCCCATTTTTTATATAAAATCTCTCCTTAAAATCTCATTTAAATTCTTTCTCTTACATTTCACTGATATTAATGACATTGTTTGCTTTTTCTTTTGTTTATATTTGTTTGATACACACACACCCTTATTTCTTTTTAATTTTTTAATGTTTATTTATTTTTGAGAGAGAGTGGGGGAAGCTCAAACCCATGAACCTGAGCCAAAGTCAGATGCTTAACCGACTGAGCCACCCAGGTGCCCCTTAAATGATCTGAATTTGATTTGCTTTCCTTGTATTTAGCAAGGGTAGAATTTTATTTTTTGATCAAATTGGGGAACCTTTTACTTATAATTGGCATAACAAAAAATTTTTGTTTTTGTCTATTTTATGTTGTGTTTTGCTTTTATTTGCTTTTTTTTCCTTATTACTATATTCATTTATTTATTTAGCCTTGTGCCAGGGCCCTTTTTGAAGTTCTCCACACCACTAGGCAAAATACATTCTAAATAGCTATGTAGAGGGGTGCCCGGGTGGCTCAGTCAGTTGAGGGTCTGACTTCTCACAGTTCATGAGTTTGAGCCCTGCAACGGGCTCGCTGTCATCACATCACATTGCATCAGTGCTGTCAGCGTGTAGCCCACTTCAGACCCTTTGTCCCCCTCTCTTCCTGCCCCTCCCCCAGTGGGGCTTTCTCTCTCAAAAATAAATAAACATTTAACAGAAAAAAAATAGTTATGTAGTAAATACTAATAGCTACGTAATTTTACCTTTTTAAAACGTTTTTATTTAAATTCCAGTTCATTAATGTACACTGTGATAATTGGTCTCAAGTGTACAATATAATGATTCAACATTTCCATACAATACCCTGTGCTTATCATGACAAGTGCACTCCTTAATCCCCATCACCTATTTGACCCATCTCCCCTCTGGTAACCGTCAGTTTTTTCTGATGGTTAAGCACCTGTTTCTTGGTTTGTCTCTCTCCCCCCCGCCCCTTTGCTTTTTTAACTCATTTATCTCTATGGTAAGTGTCTCACTGGTGTCTTTTATTCTTTCCTCAAACCCAGTGAGTATCCTTATGATTGTTGCTTTAAATTCTCCATCAGGCTTGTTACCTATATCTGTTTCACTTAGATCTCTGGCTGTGGCCTTATCTTGTTCTTCATTTGGGACAAATTCCTTTGTCTTGGTATTTTGTCTGAGTCTCTCTGCATTCTTCTCTGTATTAGAAAAGCCAGTTATGTCTCCTGCTCCTGAAAGTTAATGCCTTATGAAAAAGAGGTCATATAATGTCCAAGGCCTGGCCCTTCAGAGAGTGTCTTCAGTATGTGCTGTGTGCACTCTGGTGTTGTGTTTTGACTGCTCTATCCTTTAGGCCAGTCATGCTGTGGGCGGTGCTTGGTCCCTGGCCTGAATGTGGTGAGCTTTAGCTAGGTATGCTCTGGTCTGCTTGTGAAATGAGACCTGACACCACCTCCACCAGAACTGAGGCCCTGCAGATCTCTTTGGTTGAGAGATGTGGTATGGAAAGGGATTTGTCCTCCTCTTCTGGGAAAGGGCCCTGCCTTGCTAGAATTGAGGCAAGATTGACTGAGAAGGGCAGTTCTTCCAGAGTGCAGGAGGGTGGTGCTTGGTGTAAGCAAGTTAGGCAGCCGTTGTTGGCCCTATGCTGCTTCCTGCAGGAACCTGTGTCTTTATGCTGAGGGGTGGAGGGACACTGCTCCAGCCAGTTCCTTTGTTCCTAGAGAGGTTTCAATCAGGGAAGTGCTCCAAAAAGAGCAAATGGTCTCCCCCTCTGTGTGCCCCAGGCATTGTTCAGATAGCGGTGTCCATGCCATCTGCTCTACCCTCCCACCCCACCCCCACCCCCATTGTTGTTTGCCTGTCTTTTCTCCAAAAGCAGTGTAGTGTTCTCCAGACTCTATCCCAGGATTTAATCTCTGCTAGTTGCAAGAACTCACAAAATTCAGCCTCTCTTGTTTTCCAAGCCAATGACTTGGGGAAAACAATCTTTTGTGCATTCCCCTGTGTGCTTCTCTCTCTCTCTCTCTCTCTCTCTCTCTCTCTTTCTTTCTCCCTTGTCTGCAACCATGGTTCCTTCCCCTCCACAGGATCCATTTCTCCCCTAAACCACATCTCCGTACTTCCTACCTTCTTCCATGTGGTCTCTTCTCTCCCTTTGGTTGTGGAGTTTGTTCTGTCAGTCTTCAGGTCAATTTCTGGGGTACTTAGAATAATTTGATAGTTATCTAGCTGAGTTCATAGGATGTGACAAGCCTAAGGTCCTCCTGCCATCTGCCATCTTCCCTCCTCACACTTGTATTTTGCTTTTAATACTTGTTTTGACTGTGTGATATTTGATTATTTTATTCTTTTGTGTACTTTAGATAATTCATGTTTAGCTAATTTTATTTATCATAGTATTTACTTTTTAACTTTTACTAATATGCTTATTCTTGTATTTATTGAGCTTTATACAGCCAACCGACTCATCTATAAAAGTTAAAAAATAGTTGGTACATTTCCACCTCTCCTCTTCCTCCACTAGTATTCTAGTTTTTGCTATTTTAACGTTATTTTTTAAATTACTGCTTTTTTAGCACTTGTCATTGCATTATGTTTTGGTAGTATATTTTCCATTATTATTTATCCCTCATTATCCTTTCATATCTATACTTTGTTTAGTGATCTCTTTATTGTTGTTAATGTTTTAATTGGCTTGATTTGTTCAAGGTACTAATCTTTGAATTTCATTTCCATTTGAGAGTATCTTTCAAACACTTTTTTTACGTTGAGAATTTTCAAATTATAAAATCATAGAGTTGTGCTTTTCTTTCCACGGAATTTTGTATACTTTGCTCCATTGGCTTCTTTTATTAAACGTTCCTGTGGAAACCTCTAATACTAGACTTATTTTTTCCCCTTATGTAAGTGATTTGCTTTCTTTTCTGCCTAGATACCTATGGGGTTCTCTATAATTAGCATTTAGTGACTTCCCCAGGATATGTTGTGGGATTGATTATTTCATATATTTTCCCCACAACACTGTGTGTCACTTTGGCATTCAGGTTTATGTCTTCTTTTATTTCAAGAGACTCCTCTAGTATTAGAACTTTGAATGGTGTCTTTTGATCCCTTTGTTCTCTTCAATCTCTCAAGGAACACCAATTCCCTGAATGCTGACTTTTCTTTGTCATCTATATCTATCACATACTCTCTTCTCACTTATCACTTTATTCTGTGTGTGTTTGTGCATGTTTTTGTGTTTGTGCAATAATTTCTCAAACCTGGCCTCAATAGCTTTTCTAATGTCTTTTCTACCCCTTGTAGTTTCTGGGTTTTTTTTTTTTTTTATTCCTGTTACAATTTCACTATTCTTCAGATGTGTCTCTCCAGTTCTTTTAGCTCACTTTTCAGAACTTTTTTCTTTAATGAAAAGTATCAACATTTTTAAATGTTCTTCTATTTCCTTGCATAGTCAATTCCTTACTTAATGAATATTTGTTGAGAACTTATGATGTACCAGGTACTATCTTAGATGTTAGGGTATTGCCATAGGAGTAAATCAACAGCTTTTATGCCAATGGGAAGAGTCAGACAATAAACAGGATACATAAGTAAAACACATAGTATGTAAAATGTGAGATATAAAAATAGAGCAAGCAGAGTGAAATATAAAATATTGTGGGCAACAGTGGCAGTTTTATTTTTTTTTTTAATTTTTTTCCACGTTTATTTTTATTTTTGGGACAGAGAGACACAGAGCATGAACGGGGGAGGGGCAGAGAGAGAGGGAGACACAGAATCGGAAACAGGCTCCAGGCTCTGAGCCATCAGCCCAGAGCCCGACGCAGGGCTCGAACTCACGGACCGCGAGATCGTGACCTGGCTGAAGTCAGACGCTTAACCGACTGCGCCACCCAGGCGCCCCAACAGTGGCAGTTTTAGATTAGTGGTTAAGAGAATGTGTCACTGTAGGTCACCTGGGTAACCCCGTCGGTTAAGCTTCCAACTTTGGTGGTTCAGGTCATGATCTCACAGTTTGTGAGTTCAAGCCCCGCACTGGGCTCTGTGCTGACAGCTCAGAGCCTGGAGCCTGCTTCGGATTCTGTGTCTCCCTCTCTCTCTCTCCCCCTACCCCACTTGTGCTCTCTCTCTGTCGCTCAAAAATAAATAAATAAATGTAAAAAAAATTTTAAAAAAAGAGAATGTGTCACTGAAGTGTTGATATTTGTTTTAAATTTTTTAAATGTTTATTTTTGAGAGAGAGAGAGAGACAGAGAGAGAGAGACTGAGAAGGGGAGGGGCAGAGAGAGAGGAAGATACAGAATCCAAAGCAGGCTCCAGGCTCTGAGCTGTCAGCCCAGAGCCCGACTGTGGGGCTTGAATTCATAAACTGTGAGATCATGACACGAGCTGAAGTCCAATGCCTCACTAACTGAACCACCCGCGCCCCGCGAAGTGTTGATATTGACATAAGGACATGGGGAATGTGAGGGAATATGGAACGCTGCTAATGGGGCAAAACAGTCTTAGGCAGAGGGTAGAGCCAGTGGCAGGGTTCTAGGTGGAAGTTTACTTGGTGTGTTTGGAAAACAAAGCTTCCTCTACGGAGTGGAGTGTGTGTGTGAGAGCAGTGAGAGGTGTCAGAAAGCAAGGGAGGGAGCAGGTTATGTGGGTGTGTAGATCATTGTAAAAACTTTTGGAATACAAAGGGGAAGATTAAAATATTGGTGATTTGGATTAATGTTATGATAGAAGGGACACAATCTAACTTATATTTAGTAGGATCATTCTGGCTGCTGTGTGGAAAACGGACTAATGGGAGGCCAAGGTAAAGGCACGATGAGTAGAAATGAGTCTTCTGCAGTAATCCAAGTAAGAGAACGTGACGGCAGAGACAAGGGTGGTTGTGGTAGCGACGGTGAGAAGTGGTCCATATCTGGATATATTTTGAAAGCATAGCTAACAGGATTTATAGATGCTCTGTAGAATGAAAAAGAGAGGACTCAAGGAGGGATGCCCGATATTTGGTCTGGGTAACCGAAAGGAGTTGTCATCAACTGAGATGGAGATGTCATCAATCTGAGATGCAGATTTAAAATGAAAGTTTGCTAGCTCGGTTTGGGACTGGTTTGGTTTAGTATTTCTGTCAATCATGTGAATGAAAATGTTTAGTAGAAAATGTGATAGGAGCGCCTGGCTCAGCGGGTTAAGCATCTGACTCTTGATCTCGGCTCAGGTCGTGATCTCATCGTTGGTGAGTTCAAGTTTCATATCGGGCTCTGCGCCGAAAGCGCGGAGCCTGCTTAGGATCTTCTCTCTCCCTCTCTCTCTGCCACTACCCTACTCGCAGTGTGTCTGTCTGTCTGTCTGTCTCTCAAAACAAATGAAGTTTAAAAAATGTGACTTAGGAAGCTAAACTTCCAAAGAGAGGGTGGACTCGAGATAAACATTTGTGAGTCATCAGTGTATAGATCATCTTAAGGATGCAATCGCCAAAGTAGCGAGTGTAAATATAAAAGAGGATAGGTAACAAGATCAAGGCCTGGGTTACTGCAACCTTTAGAAGTCCAGGAAATGAGGAAAGAGCAGCTAGACTGCAAAGTTGCAGCCAGGTAAATAGAGTGTGCTGCAAGCCAAGTGAAAAATGAATTTCAATGAGGGGGAGGTAGTCAACTGCGTCAAATGTTTCTGATAGATCAAATAATATCAGAAATGATCACTGTATTTAGTAACATAAACTTCCTTGCTGACCTTGGTAAGTGTCGTTTCTGAGGCATGGTAGGGGCAAGCCTGACTGGTTCAGGTTCAAGAGAGAATAGGAGCAGAGAGTTTGGTGAGAGTGAATCTAGACGATTTCTTTAGGAGTTTGCAGTTAAGAAAATGCAAGATATGTACAACAGTTCAAGTGGTTTGTGGAGTCATTCTTCTTAAGAGGGGAGTATTTTTCCCTCTGTCGTTTATTCTATTTTTTTAAGATTTTTAATTTTTTAAAATAGATTTAAAAAATGTTTTTAATGTTTATTTTTGAGAAAGAGAGACAGAGCATGCACACGCCTGTGCGTGCGTGGGCCGGGGAGGGGCAAAGAGAGGGGGACAGAGGATCCAAAGCAGGCTCCGCGCTGACAGCAGAGAGCCTGATGTGGGGCTTGAACTCACGAACCAAAACGCAAGATTGTGACCTGAGCCGAGGTCGGACCCTCAGCCGACTGAGCCACCTGGGGGCCCCTTTTGTTTATTCTTTGTCGTCTTTGATCAGGATTCGTTCCTTTTGGAGGAGGCATCTATTCATAGGTGCAGTGATCCTAACTGTCTGTTATTCCTGTTATATTGATGTCAGTTCTACTTGAGCTTCTAGCTGCTTCAACCCTGCGGGGAGAACTAAGGAAAGTGACTTGGGGTAGCAGGTATCTTTAATTTGGTCATGTGTTCTCAGACAACCTTGTCTATAAATGTTTCTCCTCTCCAGGGACCTATCTCTCTTGTTTGTTTGTTTGTTTGTTATTTGTTTCTTTGAAATAAGCAAATCAAGCTAGGTGATTGTCATTGTGGCTGTCCCTGTATCTCATGGTTTTTTGTCTGGAGAGTTTGCTGTTCATTTTTTTCTGCTCAGTTAACCTTGGTCAACAGTTACAAATCTGATTTCACCTTCTGCTATGTCCTCCACCCTGTATTATCTCCAGGAGTTTTCTACAGATTTGAGAACAGGATGCCAAAAAATAAAGCAAGAATTACAGTACAGTTTCTCATTTCACTTTATCTCTCCCTCCACTGTGTGATTTAAAAAGGAGACTCACTAAAGATTCTCCATTTAGGGGGAGGGTCTCACTGTATCTCTGGACCTCATAATTCTAAATAATGGATTGTTGATTAGAAGTTTCAAGAAGCTATCTCGTTTTCAGAGAATTGCCTATCCAGCTAGAGATTGTAATAATATTTATTCATCCTTGTTTTCTTCTTTCAGTTGGTCTAATTCCATTTAAAATGTTTTTTATTGAGAGGTCACTGCGTGGCTCGGTCAGTCGAGCATCCAGCTCTGGATTTCTGCTCAGGTCATGATCGCACAGTCGAGGGATCGAGCCCCACATCACCCTCCGCGCTATTAATGCAGGTTGCTTGGGATTGTCTCTCACCTCTCTGCCTCCTGGCTCCCTGCCCCTCCCCCAGTTTGTGCGCGCGTACGCGCACGTGTGCGCACTCTCTCTCTCAAAATAAATAAATAAACATTAAAAATAAGTAAGTAAGATATCTTTATTGGGGTAAAAAATCAAAATCACCATTTTAACAGTTCTGGGCGTACAGTTTAGTGGCGTTAAGCACACTCACTCCCGCACAACCATTACCCCCACGCATCTTCAGAACTTCTTCATCTTCCCAGACTGAAACGTTGTACCTATTAAACGATGTCTTCCCATTTCTCCCCCTCCCTGGCCTCTGACAACTACCATTCGACTTTCTGCCTCTAAATTTGACTACTCCAGGTACTTCCTCCAAGTGGAAGCATGCGTTACTTATCCTTCTGTGCCTGGCTTATTTCCCGTAGTGTAATGTCTTCGACTTTCATCTACACTGTAGCAGATGTCAGAATTGCATTCTGTTTAAGGCTGAATAGTATTTCAGTGTATCTACACACCATATCTTGTTTATTCATTCCTGCATCTATGGACACTTGGGTTTCTTCTACCTTTTGGCTATTGCGTATAAGGCTGTTAGGAACATGGGTATACATATATCTGTTTGAGTACCTGCCTTCAATTCTTTGGGGTATGTTCCCAGAGGTAGAATTGCTGGGTCATATGGTAATTCCATCTTGAATGTCTTTGAAGTCCCGCCAGACGATTTTCCGCAGCCTCCCTTTTGCATCGGAAGCCCCTCTTGAGCTTTACAAAATACACATGCTCAGTCTCTAACCCTAGAGACTCACATTCAGCGAATCTGAGTCTGTATCTGACTTCTGTTTCTTTTTGGAATTCATATTAAAAAAATACTAGTGACAAGTTATTAAGAGGTAGTTTTTAAAGAGCGGAAATAAAAGAATATGGAGCAAAACGTTGAAGTCCCCTGTTAATATATTCTTACATATACATGTGTATATACACACACACACACACACACACACACACACACTTTTTTTGTATGCTCAAAAAAACTTAAATGTGATCACAGCACACACAGTTTCTACAGTGTACTTTATTATCTTTATAATTCATTTTGAAGATCTTCTTATTTTCATACACATAGATCTAGCTCAGTCTTTTTCAGCACATGCAGAATACCCCATGGTATAGATGCATTATGCTTCTTTAAACACTGACCTACTGGTAAACATTTAGCCTTTCTCATTTTTTCTATTACAAACAAGTTAGCATTTAACATACTTTTGCATTTGAGAGATCCAAGATTTGCTAAAATTGGAATAGCTTGGTTAAAGAGTATGAACATTTTCTGTGTTCGTGGATATTTCCTCACTGCCCTTCAAAAAGGCAGTATCTATTTTTTATTTTTTAATGTTTATTTATTTTTGATTTTTTTTTTGTTACGTTTCTTTATTTTTGACAGGCAGAGAGACAGAGCGTGAGTCGGGGAGGGGCAGAGAGCGAGGGAGACACAGAATCCGAAGGCAGACTCCAGGTTCTGACTCATCCGCACCGAGCCCAATGCGGCACTTGAATGGAACTCACGAACCATGAGATCATGACCTGAGCCGAAGTCGGACGCTCAACCGACTGAGCCACCCAGGCGCCCGAGATTTGTGCATTTTACTAAATTTACTTTCTTCTACTCTCCTGCATATTGGGTATTTGCCTCTGGACTGTGAACTTCTCATCTGTTTCTTAGGGTTTTTTTTTTTCTCCCTCCTAAGATGCTAGAGGGTGGATAGACTAGGCTTGAGTTGGATACTTCCCTTCCCACAGCTAGGTTAGGATAATACCTGCTGATAATACCCCAGCAGGTTACACTCTGGTTTAGTAGTTCCCCCCAAGGGCTGGCTTTGAAAAGTATTTTTCAAAATGGCTCCTTTCCCCTGTCCCTGCTGGAGGCAGGAGATAATTATTCCCCTTACATTTACTGTGGGAAGCTGGTTGCGATAGTTAGTCCCCTTATATTTACTGCGGGAAGCTGGTCAAGTCCCTGGAGGTAAATCCCACAAAATTGTGGTGATCGCCTTATGACTGGATCCCCCTCAAGTCTATACCTATCAGAGTTTCCATACTGAGCCTCCAATAATTTGTCAGTTACAGTACAGGTTGTTTTGCCCAGGTACTTGTTCACTAGGAAGGTTTCTGCTCGTGTTTCTATGTTCTGCTAAGCCAAGACTCCCTGTTTTCACCTGCCTGGCTCTCCAGTCTCAGGAGCAGTGTTTGCCCTGTGTCCTCTTCTCTCCTCTTCTGGATCTTAGAAGAGCTATTGATTTTTCAGTCCATTCAGGTTTTCACTTGTTGTTAGGACAGAGTGATGACTTCTAGGCTTCTTATATGTGGAACCGGAAACTGGAAGTCTTTCTAATTCCATTTGATTTGGAAGACAGCCTTCATATTTTATGTTTGAGGGAGTAGCTACTTCCTAGTTTCATTGCCATTTGACTTTTTTTCCCCAGATTTCTTCTTTTTCCCTCATCAGTCTGTTACAAATAGGAGATGATATAAATACACGGTTATGCATTGTTTGAGAAGCCTCACAAAGCATCTTTTAAGAATCGGGAAGTACAGGGTGACTATATCTTCTCAATGAAAATACCTGTATGATTTTCATAGTCATCCTTTTATGCCATTCTATCAATAAATATTCATTGAACAGATACTCTAGTGCCAAACCCTGCCTTACATTCTGACTAGTTAGAGCAATAAGAGTTTGTCCCTGCCCTTGAGTAGTTGTTAAATTAGGGTGTGTTATGTGAAGAAAGTCATGATTCATATGGGCACAAAAAGGAAAGAGGATCTTTATCACCTAGGAAGGCACCAAGTAACTATTTAAAAACAAGAACTTAAATATAAACGACAGTTGGAATAATTTGACAGAAGATATGAAGAAAGACTATATTATCGAACAGCATAGATGGGGATAGAGGGTGGTTGTGGGTTCTAGGGAGATTTATCATGAGCAAAGATGTGATTTTAGGACTTACTAAGGGCACATTCAGGACAAAGCCAGATTGGTTTGAACCTAAGGTATTTGTAGGAGAAGAATGAGAGATAAGATTGGGGTAATTACTAAGAACCAACAGTATTACTCGGATCCTATCTTGCTAAAAATCCATTAACCTGTATGAAATGTTATGGTTCTCCCATAAAGGAAATGGGGCACCTCCACTGATATGATATGTAATCATCCACTACTACTGACGCCAGTTACTGAAAAGCTATAGTGATGTATGTTTGTTTGTTTTTTATAATGTATCTTTAAACCAAACTCAGCCTAACGACCTCAGATCTGGACTTTCTCCTCTCTACAGGCTAGGAAAATTCTAAGACATCACGATTGTTCCTTCCATGCCCGTTGTAAGGGCAGATGCCCAGAATTCAAGTCTTTTAAGTAGCCCAACACTGAGTACGTTGCCTTTTATACACCTTTGAGGATATGTCTCTAATGGACCTTAGTGTCAGTCAACGGGACCTGTTTGAGAACATTAACCTGCTTTTCGCCTACCACCTGCAGAGGAAGAGTCCAAGAAGAAATTGTCATCCCAGCATGCATAGTGCTGGACCTTCACCCTTCACCAAATAGCTACCTTTAGAGCATAGCAAGAGGTCTGCATCCCGGCCCCCTTTCTACTCTTCAGGTGTCACCCAGAAGACACAACAAAGGATAAATAAGGAAAACTAAATCTTTCATATAGGCCACAATAAATCAGGTGATTTTTATGGACAGAAAGAAATTGGCACTAGATGCCATGGGGAGAAGATTTTAATACTTCATGCATTCCTGTTTTAATCAAATTGAAGTTGTAATTTATGTTTAGGAACTCTAAATATAACATTCTAGTTACTGTTGATTTGCATTTGGTTTCTGAGCAAATACAGCAGAATTATAGGAACCTGGAAAAAAATCCCCCCAAATCTCTACATTTTACATGATAAGAAGCTATTTTAATTGACTCTCTGCTAAGATTAGTGGTTGGCTCCTGCTGTAGTAGGTTAACATTTAAAACCTTGAAATTTCAGAAGAGGTGGAGTATTTGTATTTAGGATGTTTTCAGGTGTTAAAAGTCTAGTCTATTGAATTATATAATTTCTTCCACACCCAAGAAATATTAAGAGGCCAGTTGATGATAACGGTGTATAATAGGTTCTTTGAGCTAAGTCATCAGTGTAAGAAGTATCCAGCAAGCTAAAGAAAAACACCTTGACTTAATACAAATTACTCTGAGTATTTGGGGGACTATATGAGGATTTTGAGTTCCATTCCCATCTCCCAACCTGTGAACTGACATGATTGAATTTACCACATTAACCTACTACTTGACTTTGCTCCTTAACCATTATACCTTGAAGTCACCAACTCACAGTCTAGGCAATATGCACGTAAACCAGCGAAGTTGTGAAGAATGTTGGACATAGGTATTACTGAATGAAGGGCCCAGATTTTTATATCTGTGCTCAAAACTTTTAGATTCGATATTTTTATGTTGACATGTTATTCTCAGTTTACGAAGTCAAATGATTTGGGAAACTTGCTAGAATATGTATGGCTTTAGACAGCATGTAAAAGCATGCAACAAATTTATAATTTTACTACTTGCCCTTCTACTCATTCACATTTATTGTTTTTGCAAATTACCAAAGTGATACATACCATTGTGAGAAAATCCAAAAGGGTATGATGTTAAACGAGAACCCCCACCTCCCTTCCATCTCATCTCGTTCTACTGAAAATTCGTAATTGGAAGTTACTGTTGTTAATGGCAAGGTCTACTCCTGCAAAGCTTTCCATGCATTCTTTTTTCTCTTGTTTTTTTTTTTTTCTTTTCCTTTCTTCTCTTTTCTTTTTTTTTAAATCTTAATAACATTATGGACACCTTTCTAGATAGAATTACCAAATCCTTACTCATAGTCCTTATCATGTGGATTAATATTTTACTTAATTATTTTCCTTTTGGTTGGAAGTTGGACTGTTTTTAATTTTTATGGTCAGAATCAATGATCCTTGTCAAGATAATCTTGCATAATTTTGTGAGTACTTTTTGAATGTTTATACATTTTGTGAGAGAGAGAGTGTGCAGGCAGACACATACACACGCATGTGTGAGTGGGATTAGAGGCAAAGAGAGAGAGAGAGAGAGAGAGAGAGAGAATCCCAAGCAGGCTCTGCACTCTCAGCGGCAAAGACCCACGGGGGGGCTCCATCTCATGAACCGTGAGATCATGACCTGAGCCAATATCAAGAGTTGGTCGCTCAACCAACGGAGCCGCCCTGGCACCCCAAATTTGTGATTATTTTTAAAGTATAGCTATTTAAGAGTAAAATTGCCATGTACAGTGCAAATATTTATTACTCCCAAAATATCCTCTAAAGTCTGTGCAAATTTATATTAGTATCAAAAGTATATGTGGGTTCATTTTTCCTACACTCTTACCATCCAATGTATAGTAGAAATCTATATTTTTGTGGCAAATCTGAACGTTAAGAAATTACATCTATAGCTATTTTAGTATTAACAGTATTCAGCCACCCTCCCGATGGTTGCTAGGCGTTTTTATATATTCTGTCAATTTTTGTTCATACTGTGGGACTTGTTTCTTTATTATTTTATAGATGATCCTTATATACTGTGGTTTTCAATCTATTTTTATATATGTTTCAAATAGATTTTTTCATTTATTGTTCCCTCATCATAGCTTACAAATTTTTTTCTAAACCAAGATTTATAGCCTACCTTATCAAATCTATCAGTATCTTTATTATTTTTGAGGTTATCATGTCTTGCTTGGGAAATCCCTTCCTACAGCATAATCAAAATAAACCTATATATTCTTCTATTTATATTTTTTAGATACTTTATTTTAATCTATCTGGAATCTTTTATGTGAATGGTATGAGGTAAATATGCAACTTTTCTCCTTTCTTAGTCGTGTAGGTATGATATTCACTGACTGCACAGTCTGCTTAGGATCTCTCCCCTCTCTGTCTGCCCCTCCCTTGCTCACATGCGCGTGCTCTCTCTCTCTTTCTCTCTCTCTCTCAAAATAAATAAATAAAAGTAAATTTTATTTGAATGTTCAAGTTTGGAGTTCAGAGAAGAAGCTAGATGGATATATAAATTTTTAAGTAGCCTACAAACAGGTAGTAAGTGAGACCATGCCTATGTATGAAATTCCCAGGAAGAGTAATTAGATAAATAAAGAGAAAGGGCCTTAGCCTCAGACTTGAAATCTTCAACAGTTAGTGATCAGATGGAGAAGGACGAACCTTCAAATGAGACACAGGGGTGTCTAAAGGTGGAGGAATAAAATTAAGAATCTTAGCACTGTGAAAGTCAAGAAAAAAAATGAATAGTTTTTTTTTAATGTTTATTTATTTTGAGAGAGAGACAGAGAGACAGCACGCGTGAGGAGGGGAGGTTGGAGGGTTAGAGAGAGAGGGAAAGAGAGAATCCCAAGCAGGCTCTGCACTGTCAGCGCAGAGCCCGACTCAGGGCTTAAACCCACAAACCACAAGATTATGACCTGAACCAAAACCAAGAGTCGGACACTTGACTGACTGAGCCACCCACATGCCCCCAAAATGAATGGTTTTAAAACTGCGTGTCAGATGCCCCTGAAATGTCGACAAAAGGGATAACTGAAAAGTGTTCATTGGATTTAATGGCAGAAATGCCATTGGTGACCTGAGGGAGAGTGTTTTTGGTGGGTTATTTGTGACAGAGTCCACATGAAGTGACTAGAGGAGTGAGTAAGACGTGAGGAATTGGAAATGTTTCTGGAGAAATCCTTTGAGAAGTTTCACTGTGGAGAGGAGAGTAGTGGTGGTGGTAGGAAATGTGAAATCATTATTTTACTTTTTCTTTTTTCAAATGATGGAAAGACGATCAACTCGTCTCACTAGTGGTATAAAGAAATACAGCTTAGATGTTTGGAAATAACAAGAAAAGTAAAGCATAATTTTACTACACTTTATGACATGAAAGGAAGGAGGGCAACCCCCTATAGCAGGAGGCACTCGTACATTCGAGAAATTTTTATTGGGCAATTACTCTACAATAGGCAATTTTCTAGGTACTGGGCTGTATTAATGAATAAAACAAACAATCCCTACCCTGTTGGCAGTTGCGTTGTAGTTGGGAGACAATAGAAAGCACCAGTAATTAAAGTATTTAGCTAGTATAAAATGGTGATAAGTGCCGTGAAGAAAGCCAGGGTGGCTCAGTCAGTTAAGTGTCCGACTTCGGCTCAGGTCGTGATCTCGCGGTCCGTGAGTTCGAGCCCCGCGTCGGGCTCTGTGCTGACGGCTCAGACCCAGGAGCCTGCTTCGGATTCGGTGTCTCCCTCTCTCCCTGTCCCTCCCCGGCTCATGCTTTGTCTCTCTCTCTCTCTCAAAAATAAATAAACATTAAAAAAAATTTTTTTTTTAAAAAGAATGACCTCAGGGACAAGTGACATTTAAACAGAGACCTAACAGAGCCCGTAAAGGAGAACATGATGGGAGTACCTCGGAGAGGACCACCCCAGGAAGAGGCAAGAACATGTTCAAAGGCCTTGTGGTGGAAGCATGCCTGGGATGTTTGAGAAACAATGAGTGGGGCATCTGGGTGGCTCAGTTGGTGAGGCGTCTAACTCTTGGTTTTGGCTCAGGTCATGACCTCCTGGTTTGTTAGATGGAGCCCTGCATTGGGCTCTGCACTGGGTTCTGCACTGGCAGCACGGAACCTGCTTGGGATTCTCTCTCTTCCTTTCTCTCTGCCTCTCCCTGACTCGCACATGCTCACTCTCACTCACGCTTCGCTTTCTCTCTCAAAATAAAATAAATGCACATTTAGAAAAAAATAGAAGCAAGTAAGCAGTGCGATGAGCAGGGAGAAAATTGGTAGATGATGATGTCATCAGGTTGAGTCTTGAGGCCATTTTACAGAGTTGGCTTTTATTCCAAAGGAGATGGGGAGTCATCAAAGGGTTAGAGCAGAGGGGTGACATGATCTGATTTATATTTATAACAAGATAGCCATGGCCAATATGCTGAGAATATATTGTATGGGGGCAAGGATGAACTGAACCCTATTTGGGTAACTACCATAAAAATCAAAGTAAGAGTTTGTAGCAGTATGGAGCAGGATGGTAGTGGTGAAAATATTGAAAACTGGTTCAATTATGAATATATATATATATATATATATATATATATATATATATACACACACACACACACACACACATTATTGTCAAATTGGTTTCCATACAACATCCAGTGCTCATCCCAACAGGTGCCCTCCTCAATGCCCATCAGCCTCTTTCCCCTCTCCCTGACCCCCCAGCAACCCTCAGTTTGTTCTCAGTATTTAAGAGTATCTTATGGTTTGCCTCCTTCCCTCTCTGTAACTTCCTCCCCCACCTTCCCCTCTCTGCTGGTCTTCTGTTAAGTTTCTCAGGATCCACATATAAGTGAAAACATATGGTATCTGTCTTTCTCTGCCTGAATTATTTCACTTAGCATAATACTCTCTGGTTCCATCCACGTTGCTGAAAATGGCCAGATTTCATTCTTTCTCATTTCCAAGTAGTATTCCATTGTATATATAAACCACATCTTCTTTATCCATTCATCAGTTGATGGACATTTAGGCTCTTTCCATAATTTGGCTATTGTTGAAAGTGCTGCTATAAACTTTGGGGTACAAGTGCCCCTATGCATCAGCACTCCTGTATCCCTTGGGTAAATTCCTAGCAGTGCTATTGCTGGGTCATAAGGTATATGTATTTTTCATTTTTTGAGGAACCTCCACACTGTTTTCCAGCGGCTGCACCAGTTTGCATTCCCACCAACAGTGCAAGAGGGTTCCCGTTTCTCCACATCCTCGCCAGCATCTATAGTCTCCTGATGTGTTCATTTTAGCCACTCTGACTGGCATGAGGTGGTATCTCAGTGTGGTTTTGATTTGTATTTCCCTGATGAGGAGTGACGTTGAGCATCTTTTCATGTGCCTGTTGGCCATCCGGATGTCTTCTTTAGAAAAGTGTCTATTCATATCTTCTGCCCATTTCTTCCCTGGATTATTTGTTTTTTGGGCGTGGAGTTTGGTGAGTTCTTTATAGATTTTGGATACTAGCCCTGTATCCAATGTGTCATTTGCAAATAACTGAATATATTTTTAAAGTAAAACCAACAGATTTGCCTCAGGTTGAATAAAGAATGTGAGGGAAAGAGATGACTCCAAGGATTTGGCTTGTTCCAATGTAAAGATGAAATTGCCATCAACTGACATGGAGAGAATTGCAGGAGTAGGTTTGGAGTGAATTCCAGGAACTTTCTTTAGGAATGCGAAGTTTACAGTGACTGTTAGTATGGATGACAAGTACGTAGTTGAATATAAGAGTGTAGATTGCTGGCTGGAGGCTGGGTTGTCAACATACATTTGGATTTTTCCAGTGTGCAAAGTTTAATTACGGTCATGAAATTTTATGAAATCATCAAGGAAGTTAAAGTACTTAAAAGTATTTCAAGACTTGAGCCTTGGGATGCTCCAACATTAAGAGAACAGGAACATGAGGATGAAAGAAGGTAGAGTTTAAGATGGAGTGCTTAGACAATAGCACTACTAGGAATTTATCCAAAGGGTTACAGGAGTGCTGATTCATAGGGGTACATATACCCCAATGTTTATAACAGTTCTAGCAACAATAGCCAAATGATGGAAAGAGTTCAAATGTCCATCAACTGATGAATGGATAAAGGAGATGTGGTTTGTATATACAATGGAATACCACTTGGCAATGAGAAAGAATGAACTCTGGCCTTCTGCAACAACGTGGATGGAACTGGAGGGGATTATGCTAAGTGAAGTAAGTCAGCCAGAGAAGGACAGATATCATGTTTTCACTCCTATGTGGAATTTGAGAAATTTAACAGAAAACCATGGGGGAAGGGAAGGGGAAAACATAGTTTCAAACAGAGAGGGAGGCAAACCATAAGGACTCCTAGAACAAACTATTGAGTGGGGGGGGGGGGGCGGGTGGGAGAGAGGGAAAAATGGGTGATGGGCATTAAGGAGGGCACCTGTTGGGGTGAGCACTGGGTGTTGTATGGAAGTGGTGAATCATGGGAATCTACTCCTGAAGCCAAGAGCACACTGGATACACTGTATGTTAGCTAGCTTGACAAATTATATTAAAAAGGAGGAGGAGGAGGAGGAAGAAGTAGAATGCTTAGAGATGTAGAAAGAAAACCAAGAGTGGATGGGCTCCAAAAACCCCAGTAGGAAAGAGTTTTCAGGAGGGGAAAGTTATCAACTTTTACAAATGCTGGTGACGGGTCTAGTATGTTGATAACGGAGAATTGCGCACTTGAGTTTAGCAACACGAACATCATTAATGATTTTGTGAAGCGCTTTTTCAGTGAAGGGTGAAAATGCAAACCTGACTGGAATGGGTCCAAAAAGAGCATGAGGAAAGAGGAATTACAGGTAGTGACAGGGCCAGAAAAACGTGGGGATATCTGGAGGGAGGAGAGTGGAGAAAAAAGATCTTTCTAAGATGTGAAAAATGACAGCTTGTTTGTGTTCTGATGGGGAAGTCTGATAAGTAGGGAAAATTGATGACGCAGGGAAAAGGGAGGGATTTACTGGAACAGTCACCTTACTTAGGTGAGAGATGAGATGATAAGATCTAGAACACAAATGGAGGGATTGGCTTAAAAATGAGCACAAATGTCTCACCCATATTAATAAAAGGGAAAGCAAAATCATGTGCTCAGAGATGCTTCACAGAGAGACGTGATTCGGGATGGTGGAAGTCCTCTTCTGACTACATTTTCTCAGGAAAGAAGTAAGCAAGGTCATCAGTTCAGTATTAGGTCAGAAGAGTAGGCATTAGGATTTTAAAAAGAGAGACAAGAACGTATAAAGGGATTACTGAAGGGAATGGAGAAGTGAGTGGAGTAGAAAACGTGGTAAGGTTGTAAGTCAGTGGTAAGGACTCCTTTGAGGTGAGTAGTGACAAATTTAAAGTGAGCCAAATCAGCATGGTTCTTTGTTTTTTCACAGCCACAGTGGGCTGTAAATGTTTAGGTGGTAACCTGGCTCACCAGGCTTGTGAATTTGCCATGAGAATAAATGAGGGAAGAGAAGGCTGAAAAAAGCTGTGTGACCATGTAAGAAAGTGATCATAGTGATGGGCCATGGGATTCAAAGGTGGGTAAGGAAGGAAGTGAAGACGTCAAAGGGATGAAGGTGGTGAAAAGGTGTTACTATCAATGGGTTGGAGATGCTGGTGAGGCAAAGGATCATTGAAGTCAGGGAGCTAAAATAGGCAGAGTAGTCTTGACAGTTGGAAGGTCATGGTGGAAAAGCAGCGTGCTTGAAACTGGAATTACCGAGGAGTCCTATTGATTGATAATGACAGTATCCAGAATGCAGCCATGGAGATAAATGGCTAAAACAGAGTTGAGCAGATGAGGAGGGAAGGTCAAGAAATCATATACAGTTTATTAGGATTATCATCTATGTGGATATTGAAATCACCAAAAATTGTGACACAAGTAGTTGTTAGAGAAAACATCCAAGAGCCAAGAACAAAACTCTTCTAAGAATAGAAGAAAGCGACCTCGAATATAGCAGGTGTCTGTTACAGGAAGGGCAGACGTGGTATAGTCTGATGAGTTGGGGGTAAAAGTTCAGGGGTTTGGAGTGAGTGGAAGTAATAATGATGTGAAAATGGCAAAGAAGAACTCACTTTCTGACTTAAGAATATAAGAAGTGTGAGAGAGAATACAGTCACCAGAAGGAAGGCTGTAGGGGCCATGGTGTCATTAGGAGGGACAGCCAGTGTTTCTGTAGAACAAGAAGCATAAGGAAACTTACACAGAAGAGGTTAAAGACATGGGGGACTTTTGCTGATGATATACCATGAGATCCAGGAGGCACAGATGATACACCGTGAGATCCAGGAGGCACAGTAGTATGTCTTCAGGAGTTCAAAGGGGGAAGTAATGGGGTCAGAATTGGGGATTTACTGAGAAGTATAAGGATTAGAATCCAGGGGATGGAGAATGTCCTCAGAGATCTGGCTGCTTACCAGAACTGACATAAATAAATGAAGAGTATAGTAAGATTAGTCCTGGGTTGTCTAAAGGCAGAATGATGAAGAGTAGGGGAGGGATGAGTGTCTTACTAGGAGCATACAGGAGGAAATTACATTTTTATGTAAGTCCTTTCAATGGAAATTTGGAAGCTAGAGGAGAGGCAGTCTTCTCTGGAGCACATAGGAATTCAGGGTTTCCTCTTACATGAATGATACGAGGAAGCCAAGGACAAAATGGTTTAATCCTGACATTCATAGCTTGGGGTTCCCTCCCTCTTGTTTCCTAAAGATGTGTGCAGGTGGTGTGCAGACAGGGTGGAGGTCATGTTTATCCTTGACTTTCAGATCATAAAGGTTATTTAAAAAAAAGGGTGTTATAATTCAATGACCTGAAACTCTAAAAAGGAATGTATAAAGCTATAATAAGGGAAGGAGGCTGGAAAAATGCAGTTTGGGCTATCCAAATTATAACCATTGTAAAATCAGAAGAGAAGGCGTTGAACAAAACAAATGAAGCTTCACGGCAAGGTCTCTAACTTAAAAGCGACTTACTAGAAAAATACAAGGAGAAGCACACAACCAAGGACAAACGTGGAAAATCTCCAGGAAGGCTAACTTCAAGAATTTCTGAATCCATGGAAGTGCTAAGTATGAACAGAAAGGTCTTTGTAGAAAATGAGGGTGAAGAGGAGATACGTTGATGGTGTAGAGTGTGAAACAGCTCATGGCTTGGAGCCGATTGTATTTATTTTCATTTTATTTTAGCAAACACTGAATTCATTGTTGTGGTGGTATAGAGATAAATAAAACACAAAATCTATTTTCAACGTTTATTCCTAACAACAATCTCCTGAGTCCCTAACATGTACCAGACACTGTCTTTCGACCTGAAGATAAATCAGTGGACAAGCAGTGTTCTAAGCACTGTCATCCTAAAACTTACAGCCTAGCACAAAGGACAGGTAGTTATCAAGCATAGACATAAATATTAACTTACAAGGAGCACATTATGACATGGCCCGTGAAACAGATCATCGTTAGTGCCCTTTAAACTTTCTACCTACCTCCATCCCAAAACACCCGAAGGACCCAACAAACTCATGTCAGTTGCCTCTAACTGGCAACTACAGGACAGACCGGAATCTTCAGAGCAGGAAGAAGTAGCTAGAGAAAGTTCTTTCCTCTGGTGATCCTGTGCTACTCCATTTCAATGTGTGCCTCCACCGAGAATCCCCCAAGTAGAGAATGGAAGGAAGGGGATAAAAGTCAAGAAGTATGCACTTAGAGGCGCCTGGGTGCCTCAGTCACTTAAGCGCCCAACTTCGGCTCGGGTCGTGATCTCACGGTCGGTGAGTTCGAACCCCACGTTGGGCCCCACACTGACAGTGTGGAGCCTGCTTGAGATTCTCTCTCTCCCTCTCTCTTTCTTTCCCTTCCCCACTTGTGCGCTCTCTCTCTCTCTGAAAATAAATAAATAAACTTAAAAAATAAATTAAAAGGAAAGAAATATGCACTTAATAGTCACAGTAAAGCGAGACAGGGGCTTAGGTTTTCAGAGAATTATGTTAGAATGTGTCTGGTTACAAGTAATGGGTCTGAGCTAAAATGAAATTTATTGATTCAAGTAACTGAAAGGTCCAGGAATTTTTAAAAGCGCTAAAAATAAATGAAAAAAAAAATATCAGCAAGGTCTAGAGCTAGATGTTCAGATCATGTCTTTGGGGATCTCTCTGTTTCTATCACCTGACTCTGTTTTTCTTAGTGTTGCTTTTACTCACTGTCGGCTCTACCAATGTAGTGAGAAACATGATCACCAGAGGCTTTAGCGTTGTATCCTAACTGCTTGGCGATAGCAATGAAATGTATCAGCCTCTTTCCTGTAATTTCAGCCTAAATCTCAGTGTCCTCTTTGACCTGGACCAGTTTGACCACATGTCTATATCCAAAGCAGTCATCACTACCACCAGGATATTGGGTCTGCCATTGGGCCAGATAATACACCCACCCCTTGAATTGAATAATGGGTTCTGTCTCATGGGAAACCCTAAAAACTGATGTGAAATGTCAGTTCTCCACAGTGACACTGAAGTTCTGTTATTAGAACAATGGGGGAATGGCTGATAAATAGGCAAAAGCAATTGATGTCATGTACAGAAGGCATCCACAAAGTGATGGGGTTAGATCTGGGCTTTGAAAGATGGCTAGGAGATGGAGAGAAATGAAAAGGTCATTCTGGATTCAGGAAACAGCGTGGGTAATGGCACCTGAACCAAAAAGCACAAAGGCTACCAGTTCAATTTGGTGTACCGAGCATTGACATCCGCCTTCCTTCCCTCCAGAGACACTATTAATATGAGATAAAGAAAATGTGACAGATAGATTTCATTAATGGCCTTAATTTCGCCCCCCTTTACAACTCCTTGCCGTGCAACTCTGTAGTGCCCTCTTGCTCGGACTCTGGGAATAGTGAGTGTGATTTCTTTCTGCAAAGACAATGTTAGCAAATGTGACATGAGCAGAGGCTTGAAAAGTGCTTGCAAATTTGAGTTTGCTTGCTCTTACCCTGCCTTTGCCATGAGAACGTGTCTGGGCTGCTGGAGAGATGGGAGAGATTCGTAAAGCAGAGCAGAGTTGCCCCAGCTGGCAAGCAGTTTATTCCAGGAATCTGAGGGAGCCTAGCCAAGATGAGCATCTAGAACACCTAGGGCTCACTACCCATGCATGAGAGAGACCAGGTAAGATCGGCCAAGTCCAGGTCACGTCAGCTGAATAACCAGAGAAAAATCAGCAAAATAGGTGTGTATAGTTGTATGCCGGTGAGATTTTGTGTTTTGTCATTATGCGATGTCACTGAGCAGATAGAGAACTGACACAAGAATGCGTTGGGGAGGGGACCTCTAGTGATTAAGGCATTTCAACAAATTTCTAGAAGATTGGAAATAGAAACTTAGTGACAAATGAAGTTGAATATAAAGAAGAAACAGCCCAGGGGACGACTGCACTAACGGCCAACTGATGTTCTAGGCCTGATCTTGGAGTTGGTGGGTAACAGGGTTTATTAGTGGTGCTGAAAACAGGGGCGTTATTTGAAAGTGTTGATAGAATAACTTAGTATTGTTGTTAGTGTTGACTCCCCTGCCCATGCAGAGTGATGAGTGACACAGGAAACCCCGAGTATATTTTTAAACAAATGATAGGCGTGTTCTTCTCTCTAGAGATCGCATGTTGATTCGACAGCATGGGGATGCTAGCTGGCAGAAATGAGGCCACAGGAAAGAGGAGGAATGGCGGAGGGAAGAGTAGACGACAGTGATATCACACTTTTACATAATGGGGCATCAAGAGCTATGGTTAAAGGTGATAGGACAAGGCGTCTGGGTGCCTCAGTCAGTTAAGTGTCTGGCTCTTGACTTCGGCTCAGGTCATGATCTCATGGTTCGTGAGTTCTAACCCCAAGTTGGTCTCTGTGCTGACAGTGTGGAGCCTGCTTGGGATCCTCTGTCTCCCTCTCTCTCTGTGCCCCTCCTCTGCTCCCTCTCTCTCTCTCTCTCTCTCCCTCTCAAAATAAATAAATAAACTTTAAAAAAAAATTAAGTACACTTTATTTTAAAAGAATGTGACAGAACAAAATACAGAGGCTCATGCCGATGACATAGGCTAGAAAGGTGACCAGTACAATAAAGCTGCCTGCATTTGGGAGGAGGACGGCATGAAAAATTCCAGGTGGTGTAAGTGAATATAGCCTTCATGTTTTCAAGTTGATAAATCAAGAAATAGTGATATAGAGATATTATTTGGTGCAACGGAGACTTCATGAGAAGTAAACACACGTGCCTAACAGATTACTTCTAGAGTGGAGCTAAGAACAGAGAGGTTTGGGGTGGGAGACTTTCATTTCCACTACGAGTTCTTTTATCTTAGTTCATGATTTCTTTTTTTTAAAGTTTGTTTGTTTTTATTTATAAAAGTTTATTTTGAGAGAGAGAGCACGAGTGGGGCTCAAACTCATGAACCGTGAGATCATAACCTGAGCTGAAACCGAGAGTCAGATGCTTAACTGACTGAGCCAGCCGGGTGCCCCAAGTTTGTTTATTTTGAGAGAGAGAGCGAGTGAGTACGAGCAGAAGAGGGGCAGAGAGAGGGAGAGAGAGAATCCCAAGCAGGCTCTGCACTGACAGTGGGCCTAAACTCACAAACTGTGGGCTCGTGACCTGTGAGATCAAGAGTCGGATGCTTAACTGACCGAGCCACCCGGGCACCCCCTTAGTGTATTGTTTCTTTTCATGTGTGTGTACATGTGTGCGGAGAACAGGAACCCTTGTATATATTTCAAGCAGGAATATACTTCATCCAGGGAAGTACAAACTTACGGAATTCTATTTAGGTCCTGAAAAACAGAAGCTGCAGGTCTGCCCCGGGGATATTGATTTCAAGGTTCCACCATCAATAACTGCAACCAGAGGTCAAGAAGCTGTTGTTACTGCTTCCTGTCAGCATCGCTGCTGCAGCTACGCTCGCTCATATCCACAGAACTGTGCACTGGGTAGAGTGCCCTGGAAGTTGCTGGCAAAGAGGATTACAAAGTGCGGCGTGCTCCTGATATCTGCATGGCGAGCGGAGTTAAGAGTCACGAGACCACTTTGGACATGGCTGAACTAGTTCATGCAGACCGTCCCTCTATGAGGGAGAAACTTTTTTTCCCATTCACCACAACTGCATTCTTGTTTCCTTCCTTCTGTACAGTCACGATGCAGGAAACATTCTTTTTCGCTTATTTATTTATTTCGAGAGGGAGTGAGAGAATCCCAGGCAGGCTCCTCGTGGTCAGCACAGCGCCCAATGCAGGGCTCGAACCCATGAACCATGAGATCCTGGCCTGAGCTGATGTCAGACGCTGAATCGACTGGGCCACACTGCCTCTTGTTCTGTGTGGCAATCAGAAAGAGATGAGAACGCAGGTTCGAATTTTGACCTTACGGGTGCTAGCCGGATGTCTTGGCAAGGCTGTCTATGCCAGTAGAACCTTGCTAAGCTCACTGTGTGGCGACAGATGTACTCAAAACATTCCTTTTAAAAAGAAATTACTAGATCTTAGGATATGTGTGCTATAAATTTCTCTTAAAAACCTGCTAAGGTGTCTTGTACGGGAGAGTCGGGTACTTACAAGGCTGATAATGAGCCGGTGTGTGTGTGTGTGTGTGTGTGTGTCCGTGTCCGTGCCCGTGCCTGTTTCCCCACAGGGAGCAATGTACCTGGCACAGTAACAGTCAGACATTTCTGGATCCTTGACCATAATACCACATGAATCCCATAAAAACCCATGCTTTTATTTCTCATAACTACAAAATCCTGATCTAATTTTGCAACACACAGCCAGCCAGCAGGGGAGTGGTTCCTTACATGGGATAGAGGCATTTGGAAATGGGAAAAAAAGGGCAGAACTCCCCAACTCCTCAATTGCTTTCACATTAAAGAGAATAATCTTAAACTGGGTAGAGTGAAGCAACATGGGTAAAAGGGGATGGAAGTAGGGGTGCCTGGGTGGCTCAGTCAGAAGAGCATGTGACTGTTGATCTTGGGGTTGTGAGTTCGAGCCCCATGTTGGGTGCAGAGATTACTAAAAAAACCATAAACTTAAATAGAAATTGAAAAAAGTTTAGAGAAAAGGTGGGGATGGAAGTACAGGTAAGGAATTTCTGAGTGAGTATTTAGACTCTCTAAAGGAGTTAAAGGCTCTATATACAGACAGATTATAGAGGTCGAAGTAAATAACCGATATTACCCTTGAGAAGCTGTAGAAATTAAAGACTAACTAGGAGACTGGGGATGAATAAACACTGCTGCCTTTATTAAAAAGGGGAAAATGATGGAGTCTGGAAAAACAAAGATCAATAAGCGTGAAAGCAATCTGTGGCAAGATTTCACAATGAATTATTCAGCATACGGTTAAAGCGTACCAATCTAACACAGCAGTTAAGAGCATGGATTCTGTCTACTGTCTGGGTTCTCATCCCTGCTCTGCCATACACTGTGCGACCCTGAGCAAGTTGCTTATCCTCTCAGTGCCTCAGTTTCCTCGTCTCTAAAATGGAAACGATAGGGGCACCCTGGGAGGCTCAGTCACTTAAGTGTCTGACTCTTAGTTTCGGTTCAGGTTGTGATCTCATGACTGATGGGTTCAAGCCCCGCATCTTGGGATTCTCTCTCTCTCCTGTCCTCTCCCCCAGCTCGCGAGCTCTCTCTGTTCTCTCTGTCTCAAACATAAATAAATAAACATTGTGTTAAAAAAAAAATAAAATGATACTAATAATACGTATCTCAGGGTTGTTGAGAAGATTAAATGAATTAATATAAGATACTCAAAACAGTGCTATATACTTTTTTTAATGTTTATTTTTGAGAGAGAGAGAGAGAGAGAGAGAGAGAGAGCGCGCACAAGCGGGGGAGGGGCAGAGAGAGAGGGAGACACAGAATCTGAAGCGGGCTCCAGGCTCTGAGCTGTCAGCACAGAGCCTGACGCAAGGCTCAAACTCGTGAACCACAAGATCATGACATGAGCCGAAGTCAGATGCTTAACCAACTGAGTTACCCAGGCACCCCTATACTTTTGTATAATAATAATTACATGTTATTATTATATTTAGAAAGCACTTGGAGAAGTGGTGATCACTAAAAATCAGTCAGAGCCAAGGACGATGCATCCAAGCTAGCTATACCTCCTTTTTGATAACATGAATTTTTAAAGTAGGGAAATGCTATTTCAGTAGGGCATTTGACCAGAGGCTTCATTTCGTCCTGAGGCCCGGACCAGTGCGTCGAGGAAGTGGGTATAGAGTTGGCCAGCAATCAGATGTCATGGAAAGAACACGGGCGTCTGGAAAGCCGGGATCTGCCACTTCTTAGTAGAATTTTGAATAAATTATTTAAACTCTTTGACATTCAGCTGTATCATGTAAGATGGGGATAATCATACCTCCCTTGCAGGGCTGTCGGAGGGATTTGTTGTTCGTGGATGGTGCAATAGCTCCTTTTAGCCCTACATTTTTTTGACTGTGGGCTTTTTGTTACCATCGTCTGTGTTGAATGAATTGGCTTGGAGGGGTATATCTCATTATATATAATAATTTCTACAAATAAGTTATTTAGAAACCTTTTGTGAGCCTATTATCTCTGTCACCCTCCCTCTTCTCCTCACCAGGAAATCTCTCTACTGAAGTGAATATTAAAAAGTCGTAGACCCTTCAAGTGCTCACAATTTCCTGACTCCGTGAGTCTGTTGCACCGCCTCTTTCTGGTGATAAGAAAAAGACCATTTTGCATAGAAGAAATTACTCCAAGCAAATAATGTACAATAGTTGGATAATTACAGTGAGAAGCAAATTGAAAAGTCAGTTTTCATAATTAGTCTCTGATATGTTGTGGCTCAGAGATTTTCATGCAGTGGAGGACTTCGTATGTGGCCAGACTTATAAAGTTGATATCCCTCTTAACCAACATCCTACATCAGGAGCTTTCAGGCTAACACGAGTTGAAATAGTTGAAAGAAACATTTGCACTTCGTGTGGTTAACTGGTGAATTTTTAAGTACTGATCACTAGGCCATAGGTTGGACTATTTGTATTTGGAATACGTAAGACACAAGAGACTTTTAGCTGATGTTTTTAAGTGCCGTGACCTCCAGTACATGTCGCCCATTGCTCGTCACCGGTGACGCACGTCAGGCCTGTAATGGGGAGGAGTCCTTCTCATTGTTGGTTCCAGACAGATGCTGTTTTTCATTCTGAGTGTATGAAATGTAACTTTGGCCGGTCAAAATCATAGAATGCAGAAATAACCATTACAGAAGCCCACATCTTTCAAGACAAAAGTGGTCCTGCGCCTGAAAGGGAAAGGACAGATAATACTTTGCCCCCCATTTTTAGCCTCGAATGGCCAGAGGAACCGTCCTCATCGTTTCTGCCTTCACTGCACCCAAATTGCCACCTTTATAATTTCTTTATTTTTTAAATTTACCTCCAAGTTAGTTAGCATATAGTGCAACAATGATTTCAGGAGTAGATTCCTTAGTAGATTCTATACCCATTTAGCCCATCCCCCCCCCCACAACCCCTCCAGCAACCCTCAGTTTGTTCTCCATACTTATGAGTCTCTTCTGTTTTGTCCCCCTCCCTGTTTTTATATTATTTTTGCTTCCCTTCTCTTATGTTCATCTGTTTTGTCTCTTAAAGTCCTCCTATGAGTGAAGTCATATGATATTTGTCTTTCTCTGACTCATTTCGCTTAGTGCGATACCCTCCAGTTCCATCCACGTAGTTGCAAATGGCAAGATTTCATTCTTGTTGATTGCCGAGTAATACTCCATTTTATGTATATACACATCTTCTTTATCCATTCATCCATCGATGGACATTTGGGCTCTTTCCAGACTTTGGCTATTGTTGATAGCGCCCAGTAACTACCTTTATATAGCAAAAAGAAAGTTGGGCTCTGATTTCTTGGTGCAGACGAACTTCATACCTTGTCTGGTCTTTTCTTGCCCTTACTTCTTCAATCAATACTACTTCTGTACAGTTATTATTCATATCTGCCACACGTCACCCACGTTCTCCTTCCTACCCTCTACTCCTGTCATACCGAATTAGCAGTTCTGTAAATAACTCCTGTTCGCTCATTGCCCTGTCTGTTCCTTCGCTGATGTTCTCCATTCTACCTGAAAGTATCCCCCCTGCCCAGGACATTTCTCCACACTACCTTGTCTAGCCTGAGTTTGAAACGAGAAACAGAAATGAGACCATCTGTTTATATTAACAATGATCATATGGCACACTGAATCTTTTCACTCCCAAGTGAGACATCCAAGGATTTCACTAATTCTTTTTTTGGGTTTTTAATGTTTTTATTACTTTTGAGAGAGACACAGAGCGAGTGGGAGAGGGGCAGAGAGAGAGAGGGAGACACAGAATCCGAAGCAGGCTCCAGGCTCTGAGCTGTCAGCACAGAGCCCGACGCGGGGCTCGAACTCACAAGTCATGAGATCATGACCTGAGCTGAAGTCGGACCCTCAACCGACTGAGCCACCCAGGCGCCCCTTCACTAATTCTTAAATACCACAGCTGGACAAATACCAGAAGACAACAGCTGGATCACAGAGTGGACACTGGGCAGATGGCTAGACTCACTTGCTAAGCAATGCGTTCCTTTCCGTGAAGCCTCGCAAACACATTAAGTCAAATCCTGGCCTCAGCAAAATTATACACATGACAGAAGAAAGGCTAGTCGTAAAGCTTTTTGAGCGATAAACTGCCTAATTTGAGCTACATCATCGAAATAATCTCCCAGCTTGGAAGAGGGCGAAAGGAGTCGACAGAATAACAAAAGATTTGGAGAGAACATAAGTGAAAGTGACCTTGGGGTGGGGGGGAGGGGGGAGGGAATGAATTTACAGCCAGATGTTGAAACAAATAACACAGCTGCACATCTATTTGCAAATGATTATGCAAACGAAATGAAGAAAACTGCTCCTGCTCCACCACGAGTGCTACCTCATTTTGCTCAGTACCCTCCTGCAGACACACCTCGGCTGTCTGCCACCGGAGTCGTCCCCAGAAACAGTCCTGACTCGCTCTCATTTCCACGGGCTCGGATCCACCGGGGGACCACAGGCACCTCTGTTCTGGCTGCAGCCCTCCGGCTTTGCTCAGAATAAGGAGTGCCGGGGGAAGGGTGGTTCTCCGAATTGTCCCAGCTGCTGTTCCTACCACAGCCACACGCTGTTCCCCTGGCAGCAGCTGTGGGGAACTCAGCCTTCTGGGAGTTTCCTCTAGTGAGAGAGGTTAAGCTTGTAAGGTGATAATACACGTAACGTAGAATGAATCACAACCTAGGTGTCTTGTGGCTAGGTATCTTCAAGTGCTCTAGCCCTTGCATATTTAATTTAAGAATCCTGCAGACCGAGGCACCTGCGTGGCTCTGTCGGTTGAGCGTCTGACTCTTGATTTTGGCTCAGGCCGTGATCCCATGGTTCATGGGTTCGAGCCCCGCATCGGGCTCTGTGCTGCCAGTGCGGAGCCTGCTTGGGATTCTCTCTCTCTCTTTCTGTCTCTCTCTGTTCCTCCCCCACTTGTGCGCTCTCTCTCTCTCTCTCTCTCTCTCTCTCTCTCTCTCTCTCAAAATAAATAAATAAACTTTAAAAAATTTAAATGCTACAGACTCACTTCTAGAGGAAAACAAAGACTCCATCCTACCGCCAGTACCTCAGAGGGCTTGCAGATCTCCTAGCGACCTCTTGCCACATTTTCTTGCTTACATTCAATTCTCTGGCATGTCTGTATCTTGTTTCTTGTTCCTTTTTCTCCACCCTATATGGATCTGTGGATCTGGACATGTAACCTAACTAGTTGCAAGATTCAGCAAAATTTTTAAAAAAGACATCGAGGTACAGACCTCCTGTGTTTTATCTAGTAACCCTAAATGTAACATCTTTCTCTGGATCGACCCAAAATACCTCTCTCAGAGGCAGGTGTGCATAGGATATAAAAGATGCGCAGTAACAGAGGGGAACTTACAGAACAGCAAAGCAGTTTACTTGCGATCTAAATTATGCATTTCTGTTCTTTAAGTGCCATAGCCATTCTGATGATAACAAACTTTTTATAAAAATATTGATTTATTTTTGAGAGAGAGAGAGAGAGAGAGCACAAGTGCACGCACGCATGTCTGGGAGGGGCAGAGAGGAAGAGGGAGACAGAATCTGAATCAAGCTTTGCACTGTCAACGCAGAGCCCAGCGTGGGGCTCGAACTCACAAACCCTGAGATCATGACCTGAGCCGAAGCTGGAAGCTTAAAACCGACTGAGCCACCCGGGCGCCGCGATGATAACAAACTGCACTTGATGACTTTGCTCCTCAGGATCCCTGTTTTCCTGTCTTGTTGCTAAACCCTCTCTGTCCCTCTTTCCCCTCTTCATTACCAACACTTTGACTCTGTCATGTTCAGATTTTTCCAGGATAACAACAACTCCTCCCGTTTTATTAGATAGTATGTTCTGGCTTTTTAAATGTCTCTCACGCTAGCCCATTCCCGAGTGTAAGGTGGCTGGGGGCTGCAGGAGAGTACTTTATTTTTCACACATTAGGTAACCATCAAGTTATTTTCCCAGATAAAAGCAATATACTCCTAAGAAGAGGCCAGCTGATCAACTTTAAAAATATGCTTTTTTCTCTCCTCCATTATATAATTAAACAACAAATGGAGGAAAACGCAACATGATGTGTGACCAAGTCTGGCATGAGCAACGAAACTGAGTAGGCCTTCACAGCAAAACCGATGGGACAGTCTGAGCTCAGCCCTGAAGGGTACGTGGTTAAATGGCCCCCCAAGTGGTTTGACTTTTTCCATATTGAGTTCCCCTCGTGGGAATCGATCAAAGTTGCCAGAGAGTCGCTATTCTTTTCGCTTCATTTTGTTCATGCTTGTATGTGCGGTAAGTGTCTAAAACAGCCTTGATTGACTTGAGGAAAGGAAGAAATTCAAGGGAATTAAACATCAAAGCCACCACTTAAAGTGTAGCAATTTTGTTCTTGCACCAGCGTGTGAGAGCAGGGTCTCAAGACAAAGCTGTTCTGGCGCTGAGCATCTTAGTTCCGATTCCTCGGGGGAGGGAATGCTTTCTCTTTGGATGAAGACGCGCTTCCGATTACATATGCAGATATGACAACACGGACCAGCCGAAGTTGATTCTGGATGGCTGAATTCTATAATATGGAGTTAATGTTGTAGACTTAAGCCCAATCCACGGTTCGGCAATGTGTGTGAAAGGTGTCTCTTGAAGGCTCCTCTGGGAAAAGTTTGAGAGCAATGTGGATTTTTATAGGTCTTAGGGATTCCAGGATTGCTAACTTGAAAACTTGCCCTACCAGTCTCCAGTCAATCCAACTGGACAAATCTTCCCAAAACAGTCTTCCCGCTTCTTGCACACAAGAGATGGCAATCAGTTTATTCTGCTTTGGCGTCCTGAACACTTAGAACAAAAGTATAGGACTCACAGTCCTATAAAAACACAGGGATAGATACTACATGGAAATTCTTAATGAATGAACCTCATACGAAAACCTCATTTACCAGCCACGTCTGATCCGAACTCCAAAGGTAATTTGGAATCACATTAGTTATTTGTATTCCACTAGTAACATATTAGAGATACAAACACCCTCAGTCTCTCCTGTATATTAGACTTTTAAACTTGTGCTTGACAGAATAGTTACCTTAAGATGTGAATCTCACCAACAAATAATTAAAATATTATTAAACAAGATTAAGCAAACATGATAAAAGGAAGTCAATAATATGCTAATTTAAGAAGACTTTTTGCTATGCCTTGAGGGCACCAGAAATTAGATGTTAGCTTCACAGGAGAAGAGAAAAAGGATGAACAGGTAGCCCCTCCACTTCTTCCCTCCAATTTCTCATTCCAGAAGATGAATGCTTCCTGGGGACTGAGGTTTATTTCGGTGGGTGTTCTCTGAGCATTGACTCAGTGCTGGGCTTGTACTCGCTATGGAGTCAGAGACGAATGTCAGGCTTCCTTCCTTTAGGAGCTCCAAGTCTGTTGAGGGAAGTAGGTGTGTAGCCAGGCAATTGCATTACTGTGGTAAAGATGTGACCAAAGTATGTATGGAAGTGATAGACAAAGTACATTTCAGCATATATGTACAAAAGCAGAGATGCCTAAAAAAAATTAAGATTCTGAATCTGTCCTGGTAAGGAACCCACTTTCTTTGTCCCTAACAATTGGCATGGGCCATGAAAATTAGTGGTCAGAGAATAAAGACATTAAAGACTATGGTTTTCCTTTTGTTCTTTTTCCTTTAAACATTTTCTTTTAATTCTTTAAAAAATTCCTTTAAATTTTTTTTTTAATTTTTTAAAATTTAATTTTGTAATCTCTACACCCAACATGGGGCTTGAACTCACAACCCAGAGATCAAGGCACCCTCCTTTTCCCTTTTTTCCCCCCTAATCATTGTGGTGTAGGAAAGAAGGAAAGTCAAGATGTTGGACACTACATAAGAGACATGGTATAAATAGGGCACAGCGGAAAGTACTACGATACCAAAATGGGTTAGTTATTGCTGGGTCATGACATGAAATGAGAGGCAGTGGCTAAATTTTGTAAGATCTTAGATACTACCTGTGTAGGTCAGGCCAACGTTTAGACTTTATCCTGTAAGTCAAGGATCAACAACCGTTTTTTGTGCTGGTATTTTGTTTTGTTTTGTTTTGTTTTGTTTTGTTTTGTTTTGCAAAGGGCCATATAGTAAATAGAGCTTTGTTGACCCTACCTTCTGTCTTGCAATTACTCATTTCTGCCTCAATTCTACCCTTGGGTTCAAAAGCAGCAACGAATAATAAGTAAATGAATGGTCATGGCTGTGTTCCAGTAGAATCTTACTGGGAAAAAAAAAAAAAAAAGGCAATGGGCTAGATTTGACCCAGGGGTCATAATTTGTCTACCCTTGATCTAAGTGATAAAGAACCATCGGCAGGTTTTAAACAGTGGCGTGCCGTTTACGTGTGAGATAGAAGTTGATTTTTTTTTTTTCAACGTTTATTTATTTTTGGGACAGAGAGAGATAGAGCATGAGCGGGGGAGGGGCAGAGAGAGAGGGAGACACAGAATCGGAAACAGGCTCCAGGCTCTGAGCCATCAGCCCAGAGCCCGACGCGGGGCTCGAACTCACAGACCGTGAGATCGTGACCTGGCTGAAGTCGGACGCCTAACCGACTGCGCCACCCAGGCGCCCCTACTCAGTCTGTTTCTATCTTGTCTATTGGAATCCTTCGCTTAATTTTCTCCTGAGTTTTTAAGCTTTCTTTATGTGTGAACGCAAGCCATTTATAACGTGAAATGGCCATTTATAATGTGTTACAAATATTTAAAAATTTTTTAAAAATATTTTTCCATTTCTTTTGACTTTGTTTACTGTGTTCCTTTCCATGGACTTTATTTTAATGTAGTATTTTAATGATCTTTTTTTTGGTGACCTCTAGGTTTTGTGTTACTACTATGAGCCTTCTCTACCCTGTAATTACTGAAAAACATTCCATAGTTTCTTCTGGAATATTTATGACTTCATTATTTTTAAATATTTGCTACATGTGGAATTAATTTATTTTGGTTTAAAGTGTAAGGAAGAGGGGCACCTGGGGGGCTCAGTCTGTTAAGCATCCAACTCTGGATTTTGGCTCAGGTCATGGTCTCATGGTTCGTGTCATTGAGCCCCATGTTCAGCTGTGTGCTGGTGGCACGGAGCCTGCTTGGGATTCTCTCTCTTTCTCCCCCTCTCTCTCTCTCTCTCTCTCTCTGCCCCTGCCCCACACGCGCACATACTCTCTCAAAGGAAATAGCATTAAAAATAATAATAAAGCGTGAGGAAGAGATCTAACCTAATTTTTTGCCAGACACTTACCCAGGAGACACCGAACCATATATTGAATAATTGATTTCTATCCACAAACATGGCCATGTATCATAAAAAAAAATCTCCTGTGTCTATTTGCATATATAGCTCAATTGTGTATTCTATGCTATTGAGCTGCCCATGAGCCAGAATCATATGCTTTAAATTATTAAAAAGCTTATAATGTGTTTGAATATTTGTTAAGATTAGTTCTCCTCTTCCTCCTCCTTCTTTTTTTTTTACTTAAAAAAATGTTTATTTATTTTTTTTCGAGAGAGAGAGTGAAAGGGGGAAGGGCAGAGAGAGAAGGAGACAGAGGATCTATGCTGACAGCAGAGAGAGCCCACTACGGGGCTCGAACCGATGAACCGTGAGATCATGACCAGGTGCCCCACTTTTTAAAATATGGATTATAGAATCCACTTTGCTAGTTATCTCTTACTTTGAGAAAAACGACGTGTTTATGCAGTGTGTTTTCCTACTCAAAAACATGGTATGCCTTATGAATCATGCAAGCATTATTCTATATCTCTCAATAGTATTTTTAAAGATTTATGTCATTCTTTTTTCCTAGCATATTGTTATAATAAGTTTCAAACATACCTAAACTCCCGTAGATAAGTCATACATTGTACCCTTTACATTTTACTGTATTTGCTCTATCAAATATCTATCCATGTATCTCTCTAGTAATCTAAAAAAATTTTTAATGCATTTCAAAGTAAAAATATCCATTCATATATCTCTCTAGTAATCTAAAAAAATTGTAATGCATTTCAAAGTAAGCTGTGGACGTTAGTAAACTTTACCCTAAAGAATTCAGTATGCATAGCATTAACTAGACTTTAGTACTTGTTTATAGGATTTTTTTAAATGTGAAGCAAAACTTACATGAAAGGAAATGCAGCCATGTTAAGTGTTTGACAAATACAACATTTGTGTAACCCAAAGTTCTGTCAAGATCTAGAATATTACTGTTAAACTGTGAATGGTTTAGATTGATTTTCAAAAGTTATATATACCTACCAGGGGTACCTGGGTGGCTCAGTCCATTAAACATCTAACTTTGGCTCAGGTCACGATCTCACGGTTTGTGGGTTCGAGCCCCACGTCGGACTCTGTGCTAACAGCTTAGAGCCTGGAGCCTGCTTTGGATTCTGTGTCTCCCTCTCTCTGCCCCTCCCTGACTCACACTCTGTCTGTCTCTCTCTCTCTCTCAAAAATAAACATTAAAAAAATTTTTTTAAGTTGTATTTATACCTTGATTTTATGAGCTAAATCTTACATGGTCATTCCATATTACACTTTTTATATATTATTGGATTTGTTTTGCTAATATTTTTTTTAACGTTTATTTACTATTGAGAGACAGAGAGAGCGTGAGCCAGGGAAGGGCAGGGAGAGGGGGAGACACAGAATCCAAAGCAGGATCCAGGCTTGGAGCTGTCAGCATAGAGCCCGATGTGGGGCTTGAACTCACGAACTGTGAGATCACGACCTAAGCCAAAGTCAGACGCTTAACCGACTGAGCCACCCAGGTGCCCCTGTTTCGCTAATATTTTTGAGAGTCTTTCTGTTATGTTCATGAAGAACATTACTTGATAGTCTTCTTTTGTTGTAATGTCTTTGCCTGGTTTTGGTGTTAGTTTTACCCTAGTCTCATAACATGTCAAGATGTGGGGGCCCCCAGGCGCCTCAGTCTGTTGAGTGTCCAACTCTTGATTTCGGCTCAGGTCATGATCTTTGAACTCTGTTAAGTGTGGGGCCTGCTTGGGATTCTCTCTCTCTCTCTCTCTCTCTCTCTCTCTCCCTCCCTCTGCCCCTCTCCCTCATTCATGCTCTCTCTCTCTCTCTAAAATTAAACACACACACACACACACACACACACACACATGTCAAGAAGCAATGTTTCCTCCTTATTTCTAGGAGTTTCAGCAAGATTGGCTTTGTTTCTTCCTTAAATGTTTGAGAGGTTTTGAAATAGGTCTCAGATTTTTTTGTGAAAAATTTCTAATAATGAATTCATTTACTTGGGGTTCTCTCTCTTCCACTCTCTCTGCCCCTCCCCCACTTGCTAGCACATGCACACTTGTGCTCGCTCGCTCTCTTTCTCTCTCAAAATAAACTTTAAAAAAGTGTCAGTTTTGTTAAGTATCATTTTGTAAGGAACTTGTCTATTTCATCTATTTGTCAAATCCATTAGCATTATTTTATGGCTGTGGGATCTATGTTTATAATCCCTTTTGTTGCTGATGTTAGTAATTTCTCTCCTTTGAGAAATCTATGAATTTATCTTACTTTTTGATCTTTTCTAGTAACCATAACCAATTTAAAAAACCTTTAGTTGAGATATAAGCCACATACCATGCTTTTTACCTATTTAAAATGTGCGATTAAGGGGCACCTGGGTGGCTCAGTCGGTTAGGGTCTGACTTCAGCTCAGGTCATGATCTTGAGGTTGGTGAGTTTAAGCCCCACATGGGGCTCTGTGCTGACAGCTCAGAGCCTGGAGCCTGCTTCAGATTCTGTCTCTCTCTTTCTCTGCCCCTCCCCTGCTCACACTCTGTCTCTCTCAAAAATAAACGTTAAAAAATTTTTTTTAATGTGCAATTAATGTTTTTAGGGTACTTGCAGAAATATACAATAATGAACACTATCTAATTTTAGAACATATTCTTTCCTCCAGAAAGAAATCCATAGCCATTAGCCATCTTTGTTAATTTTCTCTATTGGTTATCTGTTTTCAATTTCATTTATAACTGGTATTATCTTTATTATTCTGTCCCATCTCTTCACTTTGGCTTTACAATGCTCTTCTTTTTCTAACTTTTTAAGATGGAATTTTAGGTCACCAAATGGAGGCCATTATTTTCTGATATAAGCATTATAATTACATATTTTTTTAATGCTACATTATCTGTGTCCTACATATTTTGATGTATTGTATTTGTACTGTCATTTAGTTCAAAATATTTTCTAACTTTCTTTATGATTTTTTTTCTATGATCCATGGATTATTTAGGAGTGTGCTTTTAGATTTCGTTCTTTTATTTCTAATTTAATTCAGTTGTAGTCAGACAACTTACTCTAGATGATGTTGGTCCTTTCAAATGTATTGAGACTTTTTGGGGCCAGTCTTGGGGACTGTACCATGTGTACTTGAGAAGAAAATATATTCTGCAAATGTTGAGTATACTGTTATACAAAGGTCACCTAAGTCATAAAAGTTGATAATATTGTTCTGATCTTTTAAGAGTTCTGATGGCCAGCAGAGCTTATAATTGTGGTCCCACAGGACCCTATATATTTGGATTCTTTAAAAGCTGTTGCCTAAGGGGCGCCTGAGTGGCTCAGTCAGTTAAGCATCCGACTTCAGCTCAGGTCATGGTCTTACAGTTGATGAGTTCGAGCCCCATGTTGGGCTCTGGGCTGACACCTCAGAACCTGGACCCTGCTTCGGATTGTGTGTTTTCCTTTCTCTCTGCCCCTCCCTGACTCATACTCTGTCTCTCTCTGTCTCTGAAAAATGAATAAATCTTAAAAAATAAAAAATAAAAAATAAATAAAGCTAGTGCCTAAGGGTCTGGCTCCCAATCAGCTTGAATCTCGGTACTTTGGGACATTGACTGATCTTGACACCGCACCCCCTCCCCTGCCCAAATACTGGGAGCTATTAAAAATAAAATTGGCTACGTGAACAATCACAAAGCTTTGAGAGACAAGCAAGAAGTAGACTAGGGTTGAACTATAAAGTTCATCTCTTATGCAAGGCCAACCCTTCAAAGAGGGTTCAAAGAGAGGTTCTCTCTCTTCAAAGAGAGATGGCTGTTTCATCTAATGCTTAGAAACCAATACAGAGAGTCAAGCCAAATGAGGAAACAGAGGAATATATTCCAAATGAAAGAACAATATAAGACCTCAGAAAAATAACCTTAATGAAATGAAGATATATAATTCACCTAATAAAGGGTTCAAAGTAATAGTCATAAAGATGCTCACCGAATTTGGGAGAAGAATGGATAAACACAGTGAGAACTTGAACAAAGAGGAAATACCGGAACATTCCAAACAGAACAAAGAGTACAGTGATCGAACTGAAGAATACACTAGAGGGGTTTGCCAGCAGACAAGAGGAAGCACAAAAAAGGATCAGTGAACTCAAAGACAGGGCTGAGCAGTTCCCTCCAACAGTGCAGCAAAATGGAAAAATAATTTTATAAAGTGAAAATAGCTCAAGGGACTCATGGGACAAAATCAAGCCGAGTAATGTTCTCATTATAGGAGTTCCAGAAGGAGAAGAGAGAAGGGTCAGAAAACTTATTTGAAGAAATAATGGCTGAAAACATGTATTTGCATGACATTTTCAAAAGTAGTCACTTGTGTTTCTTATCTCGTACGGTGGTTGTTTTCTGATAATTAACCTTCATTTTGTATGTTTGTGCTTTCTTTAAGTCACTTAATGATATATTGTTTTCTTGACTATTTTCTAGAATAGCGAGTCTTGGGGACCCTGGGTGGCTCAGTCGGTTAATCTTCTGACTTTGGCCCAAGTCACGATCTTGTGGTTTGTGAGTTCGAGCCTTGCTTGCATCAGGCTCTCTGCTGACAGCACAGAGCCCAATCCTCTGTCTCCCCTCTGTCTCTGCCCCTTATTCCCCCTCTGAAAAATAAACAAACATTTTTTAAAGACAGGAATAATGTTGGGGCGCCTGGGTGGCTAAGTCGGTTGAGTGCCTGACTTGGGCTCAGGTCATGATCTCACAGTTAATGAGTTCGAACCCCACGTCGGGCTCTGTGCTGACAGCTCAGAGCCTGAAACCTGTTTTGGGTTCTGTCTGTCTGTCAGTCTGTCTCTCTCTCTCTCTCAAAAATGAATAAATGTTAAAAAAAAATTAAAAAATAATGTCTAAAAAAATAGAATAGCAAGTCTTTGCTTTAATTATTGCTTCAATTGTTTTTCTATTTTCTGTTAATTTATATAGCCTATTATATTTCAAAAAAATAAATACATAAAATAAAATTCCCGGTCTGATAATTCCAGCATCTCTGCCCTCTCGGAGTCTGGTGCTCATGCTCACTCTGTCTCTTCAAACTATGTCTTTTGTGTTTTAATATGCCTTGTAATTTTTTAAACTATTTATTTAAATGATTATTTATTTTGAGAGAAACAGAGAGAGCGGAGGAGAGACGAGAGAGAGAGAGAGAGAGAGAGAGAGAGAGAGAGAGAGAGAGAATCCCAAGCAGGCTGCCCACTGTCAGCGCAGAGACCGATGCAGGGCTCAAACCCATGAACTGTGAGATCATGACCTGAACCAAAGAAAGAGTCTTAACCCATTGAGCCACCCAGGGGGCCCCTTGTTTTGTTTTGTTTTGTTTTGTTTTGTTTTGTTTTGTTTTGTTTTGTTTTGTTTTAAGGCAAACACACTGTAGTGGGTAAAAGGAACTGAGGTAAACAAAGACTTAGAATGAGGATTCATATTTATCTAACTGGGAGAGTTAGGCTGTGTTTCCTATTTGCTGTAGCCGCAGTTGTCAGAAGCTAAAATTTCCCGAGCTGTTGTCTCTCTGTCTCTCTTTTTTTGTCTCCCCTGTTGTCTCTGGCTTTCCCTAGAGACTTCTTAAATAAAATCTGAGACACGCAGTTGCTTCTGCCGTATTCCTCCCTTATGAGACAGGAGTTGTATCGATGTGGTGGCAGGGCCTAGGGGAGGGGAAGCATCCTAGGTTGTATGATTAAGTCTGGGCTTTTCAGTAAGGCCGTGCCCCCGGGGCTGTGGCTGTCACTCATACTCACCAGTCGGCCACCCCCTCCCCTCAAGACAGGAAGACTAGCCGGGTCTAGAGGCAGGCATTAGCCTTTCTCATCTGAAGGTTAGAGCCTGCCGCTGGGCTTGGGTATTTCCCTTCCCCCCCCCATCAGTTAGGCTCCGGTAAAATCCCAATAGGTAAGGCCCCGATAAAATTGTTTTTCTCGAGGGGAGGCTTGTTAAGAACAGAATGCTCTGGGCATCTTTCAAAATAGCTACTTTTCTCCTCCTCCTTCCTGAAGCACAGGGATTTTTCTCCCGTCATCACTGCGAGAACCCGGTAGGGTTCCTGGAGGTAGAAACTCACGGGAGCGGGGCCGTCCCCCGGCAGACTTTTTTCCGCACGGAGCCTCCAGGGATTCATCAAGGACACTTTACCTTTTCCTGGACTGGCTCCAGCAGCAGGCTTCTGCCCCTGACCTTAGCCTCTGGTAACCTGTGATTCTCCGAATCCACCTGTCTTTCTAACTTGGGGTGCGTGGTTTGCCGCGCGACATTGTGTCTGTGACGGATCTAAGGACAGTGGTCGCTTTCTGTTTGTTCAGCTTCATTCCTCTTGTGAGGATAGGAGAGGCGATTTCCCAGCTCTGTGCATGCCGGACCAGACGCTGAAGGCGACCTCCTTCTTTCTTGTTATTAATATTTAAGTCTGTGCATTTTCCTCTGGCACTTCTTCAGCTGTAGCTCCATATGTTCTTTGATGTAGCATTTTTATCATAATTGCACTCTAAATACAAGTTCAGTGTTGTTTACTAATTTGACCCAAGGCTTAAATTAAAAAAAAAAAAATGCAGTAACTGGGAGACATTCGCTACACTGTATTTTCTAGATTTATTGAGATAAGTTTGTCATATAATGCTGTGTAAGTTTATTCAGTGTGAGGATGTGGTCCACGTATTTATTGTGAAGTGTTTACCGCAGTGAGAGTAGTTAATACATTCTTTAGCTCACATAATCACCGTATTGTTGTCGTTTTGGTGAGAATATTAAAGGCGTATTCTCATAGCAACTTCCAAGTATACAACACGGAATTATTAACTATAGTTGCCATGCTGTACTTTAGATTCCAGAATTTACTCATCTTATAACTGAAAGTTTGTATTCTTTGACCAACATCTCTTTTCCCCCACCACTAACCCCTGGCAACCACCATTCTATTATTTTTCTCGGAGTGTGATGATTCCACACGTAAGTGAGATCATACCGTATTGGTCTTTCTCTGTCTGACTTATTTCACTTAGTATAACGCCCTCGAAATCCATTCATGTTGTTGCAAACAGGATTTCCTTTTCTTATGGCTGAATAATATTCCATTTTATATATATATATATATATATATATATATATATATATATATCTCACTTTTTTTTTATTCATTCATCTGTCGATGGACACAGAGGTCATTTCCATGGCTTGGCTTTTGTGTATATATATATATATATATCTCACTTTTTTTTTTTTATTCATTCATCTGTCGATGGACACAGAGGTCATTTCCATGGCTTGGCTTTTGTAAAACAGGCTGCCATAAACATAGGAGTGCAAATATCTGTTTGACATAGTGCTTTCATTTCCTTTGGATATATACCCAGAAGTGGGGTTTCTGGGTCATATGGTAGTTCTATTTTTAATTTGGGGGTGGGTCTCTATACTGTTTTCCACAGTAGCTGTACCAGTTTGCATTCCCACCAGTAGTATACAGGGTGCATACACAGGTAGGAATGGGTTAATATCTCATTGTGGCTTGGATTTTCATTTTCTTTTTGATTAGTGGTCATGAGCACCTTTTCACGGCTCTATCGGTCCTCTGAATATCTTTGGGAAAACTAGGCCTTTTGCCCATGTTTTCAATTGCATTATTAATTAATCAGTTAATTGCTGTTAAGTTGTATGAGTTCCTTATATTTTGGATATTAACCCCTGATGAGATCTCTAATTTGCAAATATTTTCTCCTTTTCATTTTTGTTTCTTTTGCTGCACAGCAGCTTCATAGTTTGACATACTTCCACTTGTTGATTTTTTATTTTGTTGCTGTGCATTAGGTGTCATACTGATCTTTTTTGTACCTTTTAATGTGCTTAAATCTATGCTACTTTATTTTTTAAGTAGACTCCGGGCCCAACATGGGGCTTGAACTCACGACCCCAAGATCAAGAGTGGCACGCTTTACTGACCGAGCCAGCCAGGCACCCCTCTGCTGCTTTATTGAGAGAAGTAATCTCTTTGATTTTGACTATAAAAAGTAAGCAAATCAGAATGCTTATTGGACCTTCAGTCTTCCTCCACTTTTTTTAAACTTTTGTAAGCATATGTTTTGGATAGTTTCAAGGGCTTATAAAATAGACACTTTTCTAGACACCATCGCCACTCGTCAACTATAGGCAGTGATTGCTGCTTCAAGGAGGATTCATGGGATTCATATTCTCTGAGTTATTTTCCGTTCAGAGGTATATTTTCGATTGCTTTAATCTCAAAATATAAATTGTCTGTTTATAAAACACTTGTACCTAGTTTTCTTTCTGCGGGATTGTTCTACGTCTACTAAATTTGACTCTCTTTGTGAAAAAAAGAAAAACCAAAACTGGAGGGCAGTGTGATTTATTTTCCCCTTAGGAGCAAGTTGAATTTTTATCTCTTGCCCAAAGAACGATTAGAATCCATTAAATTATTAAGGCTCCCATAAGATGTTCACTGTTCTGTTTCATTTTTTTAAGAGACATAGTATGCCCCTTTGATTTAGAGATTCAAGCTTTGTTCTATTTCTGGAAAGTTTTCCTGATAAATGTTTTATTTTTACAGTTATATTTTAAAATAATACAAAAAAAATAAGGGCCGCTGGCTGGCTCAGTCAGTAGGGCATGTGACTCTTGATCTCAGGGTCGTGAGTTTGAGCCCCATGTTGGGTGTGGAGATTACTTAAAAATAAAATCTAAAATACAATGAAATAAAATAATATGAATTTGGGGGCACCTGAGTGGCCCAGTCGGTTGAGTGTCTGACTTTAGCTCAGGTCATGATCTCACAGTTTGGGAGTTCAAGCCCCACATCGGGCTCGCTGCTGTCAGCGTAGGGTCTGCTTCAGATCCTCTGTCCCTGTCTCCATGCCCTTCCCCGGCTTACACTCTCTCAAAAAAAAAAAATAAATAAATAAAACATAAAAATACCACAAGTTTTGCATATTGTGATGGTTTTAAAATAAGTCCTTGAATCTTTGACACTCCTCCCTTCCAAAGGTAAAGCTTACCTAATTTCTAGTTCCTTTGATTTCGAGCTGGCCTTGGTCCCTCACTTTTAGTGACCACAGTGTGGTGGCAGTGATGTTCCTTGTTCCTTCTGACTTCATTTCTTGGGTCACTCACTCTGGGAAAGGCAGTCAACACATTGTAAAGGCAAAGAACTCATGGATAGGATCACAGACGGAGTAACTGAGACCTTCCAACAACAACTAACACTAATTTTCCATCCAGGCAAGTGAGTTACTTGGGCCGTGGGTATTCTAGGCCATTTCAAGCCTTTATAGGACTGGAATCTCAACTGACCTCTTAACTCAATTCCTTAGAATTCAGATGCTCCTGAATTCAACATACAGAAGCTAAGGAAAACAAATGTTCATTGTTGTTATAGCTGCTATAAGTTAAGAAAATTTGTTACATATATATATGTGTGTGTTTTAGTTTTATATATATATATGTATATATATATATATGTATATGGTCACATATATATCCATTCCATTTTATAAACTTTTTAAATTTTTTTTAAGTTTATTTTATTTATTTTGAGAGAGAAAGGCAGAAGAGAGAGCTTCAGCAGGGGAGAGGCAGAGAGAGAGAGAGAGAGAGAGAGAGAATCCCAAGCAGGCTCCACTTGGAGCCCCAGCTGACAGTATGGAGCCCCACCATAGGGCTCGAATTCACCCACTGTGAGATCATGACCTGAGCTGAAATCAAGACTCACATGCTCAACCGACTGAGCCACCCGAGCACCCCACCATTTTCCAAGCTTTTCTTAACTTTTTGTATACATCTGCTGCCTTATCTTCAGCAATGTCCATTATCCTCTGTGCTGCTTTTAATTTCACATTTTTGAGATATGACCGACATATCACATTGTAATAGTTTTATGTGTACAACATAATGATTTGATACACGTATGTATTGCAAAATGATTCCCACAAGAAGTTTAGCTAACATTTATCAGCACATATAGTTATGATTTTTTTTCTTGTGATAAGCACTTTTAAGATCTACTCTTAGGAACTTTCCAAAATGCAGTACAGTATAACAAGGAGACCACCATTGCCCGTTTTGCCATGAAATGGAAAAAGCATCCACAGTTGAGTTGTAATGTTAATTTCAGTATGTACTATTTCATTTTAATTTCTCTCCAGAATTCTGCACTTCATATTTCTTTGGATTATTGTATTTCTTCTTTAAGTTTTTTTTTTTTAACGTTTATTCATTTTTGAGAGACAGAGAGAGACAGAGAATGAGCAGGGGAGGAACAGAGAGAGAGGGAGACACAGAATCCGAAGGAGGCTCCAGGCTCTGAGCTGTCAGCACAGAACCCGATGCGGGGCTCGAGCCCACGAACCGTGAGATCGTGACCTGAGCCAAAGTCATTTGCTTAACTCACTGAGCCACCCAGGTGCCCCTAAAATTTTTTTAATGTTTTTTTTATTTTTGAGAGACAGAGAAGTTTTGTTTTTGTGTTGTTTTGTTTTGTTTTAATAACAATCATTGCACTAGTATTTTAAAAAAATTCTTGGGAGGGGGGCGCCTGGCCAGCTCAGTAGGTAGATCATGTGACTCTCGATCTCAGGATCGGGAATTCAAGCCCCACTGTGGACATGGAGCTACTTTAAAAAAGAGAGAGAGAGCTAAGGGCGCTTGGGTGGCTCAATCAGTTAAGCGTCCGACTTTGGCTCAGGTCATGATCTCATGGTTTGTGGGTTCAAGCCCCATGTCGGGCTCTGTGCTGACTGCCCAGAGCCTGGAGACTACTTCAGACTCTGTGTCTCCTTCTCTCTCTCTCTGCCCCTCCCCTGCTCACGCTATGTTTATCTCTGAAAAGTAAATACATATGTAAAAAAAAGAGAGAGAGAGAATGAGAGCAAAAAAGCGAAAAAGAAAAAGAAATCCTTGGGAGTATCCTTCACATTTTTATCAGTTCCATGGTGACATTTTGTGTTGCTGTTGATGAGTGTTCTCCCTCATATTTGCTTTTTAAAAAAATCTTTGGTTCTGGGGCACGTCGGTGGCTCCGTCGGTTGAGCGTCCCACTTTGAGTCGGGTCAGCTCATGATTTCAGGGTTCATGGGTTCGAGCCCCACATCAGGCTCCGCACTGACAGCATGGAGCCTGCTTGGGATTCTCTCCTTCTCCCTCTGCCCTCCCCAGCTCACTCTCTCTCCAAATAAATAAACTTAAACACCAAATCTTTGCTTCCTCTTTTCACATTGTGTCTTTGTCCAGGTGCAATTTAGACAGATTAGATGCAGGAAATTTGTGTAGAAGAAGAGGTGGGCTCCTTTTCCTATTAGGAAGGTTCCTCCTCACAGGTTGTGAGCTCCGCAAGCTTTCACTCCTTCTCCCAGTTTGCACTGGAGAGCAGCTGGCAACACAGTCTCCCCTTGGTCCATTGTTTTACTGACTCACGGCTTTTTGTTCCGATGACTGCCAGTTTGATTTCTCATTTACCCCCACTTCGACTTCCCAGAACCAAATACAGTCTAGAGAAATCATCCTTTGCCAGCTTTTGACTCCGTTCCAGTTCTGCAAACAAGAGGCTGGATGCAGTTTATACCACATTCAAAGGACGAGTGCGCCGTGCATGTTTTTCTTTGCGGATCAGCATTCACAGGCTCACTCTGTCTGCGTCTTCCCGCATACGGTTCGACCTTCACTACTCTTGGCAGTCATTCCTTCTATTTTGTATTTGGAGGTTTCAAAAATGTCTTCATTTTGTTTTCTGCGCATGTACTTTGTATTGCTATTTCTCTTTCATACCTCAGCTTTCGGGTGATTTTTGAAATAAGTGGGGACACTCAAATTTTATCGCCTGTGTTAAATCCGGAAGCCTCTCGGTCGGGGGTTATAATGGAGCCTGTCATAGACCTATATTCTTTTATCGACTATAATTTGGACGTTCTAAGAAGTTTCTTAAAACATAATTAAGTAAACAAGCTGCTAACGTTGACACTGGCCTGGCCACATATTTTGTGGGGCCTAATGTAAAGCAAGAGTGTAGGGCCCCTTACTCAAACACCAAGAAGAAGCTCCTTCAACCTGTCTTGGTGCTTTTTATTGGCCTTTAACAGTGTGGTGCCTTGGGCATTATGCTGTAAAGAGGAGGGGCCAGGCTCCCAGAGGTGCTTTGTGACTTGATGCATGGGGCGTTACAGAAGAAAACAAGTCTGGCTGCTCATCGCTCCAAAAGGCAATACTCGAGAGATGAGTTTTGACTGGAAAGGAATATGAGCTTTTTTCAGGAGGCTGGCCACCTGGAGGGGAGGGTGGACTCTTGTCCAAAACCCATTTCTGAGGTCTCTGCCCGGCCCAAAGATTTTTAAAGGAACTTTAGGGCCGGGGCCCCCTGGGTGGCTCACTTGGTTAAGCATCTGATTTCGCTCAGGTCATGATCTCACGGTTCAGTGGTTCGAGCCCTGAGTTGGGCTCTGTTGTGACAGCACAGAGCCTACTTGGGATCCTCTCTCACTCCCCCTTCTTCTCTGCCCCTGCCTGACTCGTGCTTTCTCTCTCTCTCAAAATAAAGAAATAAACTTTTTTTTTATAAAGGAACTTTAGGGCACCACTTACAGTGGTCTGTGATAATTCTTTTTTTTAAGTTTATTTATTTATTTATGAGAGAGAGCACAAGCAAGGGAGAGGCAGAGAGAAAGACAGGGAGACAAAATCTGAAGCAGGCTCCAGGCTCCAAGCTGTCAGCACAGAGCCTGATGTAGGTCTTGAACCCATGAACCACAAGTTCATGACCCACAAGATCATGACCCTCACCGAAGTCAAATGCTCAACCACCTGAGCCACCCAGTCGCCCCTGTAATAATTCTTTTTTTTTTCAGTTTTCATTTTATTTTCAATTTTAGTTTTTTAAATTTGCTTCCAAATTAGTTAGCATCTAGTGCAGCAATGATTTCAGGAGTAGATTCCTTAGTGCCCCTTCCCCATTTAGCCCATCCCCCCTCCCATGACCCCTCCCGTAACCCTTAGTTTGTTCTCCATATTTAAGAGTCTCTTCTGTTTTGTCCCCCTCCCTGTTTTTATATTATTTTTGCTTCCCTTCCGTTATGTTCATCTGTTTGGTGTCTTAAAGTCCTCATATGAATGAAGTCATATGATATTTGTCTTTCTCTGACTAATTTCGCTTAGCACGATACCCTCCAGTTCCATCCACGTAGTTGCAAATGGCAAGATTTCATTCTTTTTGGTTGCCAAGTAATACCCCATTGTATATATATAACACACCTTCTTTATCCATTCATCCATCCGTGGACATTTGGGCTCTTCCCATACTTTGGCTATTGTCGATAGTGCTGCTATAAACATGGGGGTGCCTGTGTCCCTTCAAAACAGCACACCTGTATCCCTCGGATAAATGCCTAGTCGTGCAATGGCTGGGTCGTAGGGTAGTTCCATTTTTAGCTTTTTCAGGAACCTCCATCCTGTTTTCCAGAGTGGCCTCACCAGCTTGCGTCGCCAGCCCCTGTAATAATTCTTTTTTATTTTCCTGTAATAATTCTTGATTGTGTCCACACTCAATGGTGCCAGCTATAGACATTACCACAGTGCTCGGAGGTTGTGCATTGGTGCCCCAGGGGAAAGTTGTGCAAGAGGGTTTGGTTCCCAGTCTCTCTAGGAAACAATGCGTGATCTATAGATGTACAAAGAAAGGTTTAGTTAATCAATCATGGCTAAAGGTGCTTGCTAAAACTTAAAGACTACTAAACTGACCAGAGGGGTAGAGCTGGAGGCTTCAAGGGCATGTGCACCCAAACCTAACTGTCTCAGGCCTAGGCTCCTGCCAAGGGCAAAGGGGGCAGTAGTTGCTGTGTGTGTGGGGGGAACAAGGGGGGGCAACCATGGAGAACCTATCCTGTGTAGGTGGGGTGACAGAACCAGACATGAGCTGAGACTTCAACCCGAGAAAGATCCTCCACTGTCCCATCAGACTGTATTGACAAAACAGGAATTCAAAGATAAAATTCAGGGTTTCAGAATATTCACTGCAGAGCATTAAACCCCATATGTCAGTGCTCTCTGATCATGGGGCCCTGTGTCACTATACTGGTTGCACACCTTCGAAGTCTGCCCTGTGTTCACAAAAGAGTGTCAGTATAGGCACAGTAAGCAGTTTGCTGGATCCTGTGGGCTTTAGCCACAAATTATCAGCTATTTCTAAGACACCAAAAGTCCTCTAGATAAATTACTTTTTAAAGAGCCTTTACTTGGGGAGCCTGGGTGGCTCAGTCAGTTGAGCTTCCGACTTCGGCTCAGGTCATGATCGTGCAGTTCTTGGGTTCGAGCCCCGCGTCCGGCTCCGTGCTAACAGCTCAGAGCCTGGAGCCTGCTTCAGATTCTGTGTCTCCCTCTCTCTCTACCCTTCCCTCACTCGTGTTCTGTCTCTGTCTCAAAAATAAATAAAAACATTAAAAAAAAAAGAACCTTTTCTTTTTGGTTTTGCTTTACCCAGCCCATTCTTCTACAGCTTTTTTCTGTCATCTTTGCTTTATTCAAAACCCATGTATATATTAATCATACTCAAGCCCCAGATTCAGGAAGTCCATAGGTACTAAATGCACCTTCTCCTAAACCCCAAATTTTTACAAAAGTTAACTCGAAATGGATCATAGGTTCAAATGTGAAAATTTTAGAAGACCACATAGGAGAAAAATCTTCATGACCTATTCTTAGGAGAATAGTTCATAGACATGACCAAAGCATGGTCCATCAAAGAAAAAAAATACAGCAGATCTCAAGGGGCACCTGGGTGGCTCAGTTGGTTAAGCGTCCAACTCTTGATTCTGGTTCAGGTTTGTGGGTTGGAGCCCTGCGTTGGGCTCTGTGCTGACAGCACAGAGCCCGCTTGAGATTCTCTCCCTCTCCCTCTCTCTGTGCCCCTCCTCCAGTTTCTCTCTCAAAATAAATAAATAAACTTAAAAAAAAATCTTTTACTTGGTGAAAAACCCCATTAAACGGATGAGAAGATAAGGTAGAAACTGGGAGAAAATATTTGCAAATCACATATCGGACAAAGGACTTGTGTCTACAACATATATTTTTAAACTCTGTAAATGCAACAAAAAGAAAATGAACAGTTAGAAAATGAGCGAAGACATGAAGAGACATTTCGCTGAAGGGAATATATAGATGAACAATAGGCGCATTAAAAGATGTTCAATATCATTAGCTCTTAGGGAAATTGAAATTAAAACCACAATGTGGTTTTACTACGTACCTATTAAAATAGCTAAAATAAAAAACAGTGACAAACAAAATGTTGGCAAGGATGCTGAGAAAATGGATCCCTCAAACATTGCCGGCGGGAATGTAAAATGGCAGAGCCACTCTGGAAAAAAAAAAAAGTTTTTTTTGAAAAAAAAAAAAAAAAGACACAACTAAGCCTATGAGTAAAATATGATCCAGTAATTGTACTTCTGGGCATTTATCCAGAGAAATGAAAAACTTATGTCTGCCTCAAATCCTGTATACTATTGTTCACAGCATCCCTTATTGTTAGAGTCAAAAATTGGAAACAACCCAAATGTCCTTCAACTGGTGAATGAATAAACAAATAGCACGTCTATACAATAAAATTCTATTTGGCAGTGAGGAAGAACAAGTTATTGGTGCAGGCAGCACCTTGAATGGATCTCAAGGGCATTATGCTGAGTGAAAAAAGCCAATCTCAAGGTTACATTACTATATGATCTAATGTACCATAGTATTTTAAAATGACAAAGTTATAGAGCTGGAGAAGAAACTAATGGTAGGATGTGTTAGTTAGGGTTCTCCAGAGAAACAGAACCGAAAGGATGTGCGTGTGTGTGTGTGTGTGTGTGTATGTATACATGTATGTATATATACATAATATCATAATGTTTATTATGAGGAATTGACTTGTGATTTTGGAGGCTGAAAAGTTCCCAATCTTCCATCTGCAAACTGGTGACCCAGGAAAGCTGGTGGTTTAATTTCAATCTAAGTCTGAAGGCCTGAGAACCAAGCAAGCTGATTTTGTGAATCCCAGTCCAAGGGCCGAAGACTGGTGTCCCAGCTGAAGCAGGCAGCCGGGAAGGAAAGGAACTCTACCTCCCTCAGCTTTTTGTTGTATTCAGGCTCTCAATGGATTGGTTAATGCCTGCTCGCAGTGGGGAGGGCAGTACTCTCATTCTACAGATTCACATGTTAATGTCTGGAAATATGCTCAGAGACTCAGAAATAGTGCCTAACCAGACATCGAGGCATCCCATGACCCTTAGTCAAGTTGACATGGAAAATGAACCATCACTAGGAGGTAACGTGAGGAAGCTGCTTTGTGGTGACAGGAGAATTCTGAATCTTGATTTTGATGACAATTACTTGAATCTACACATGTGATAATATTTCATCAAACTACACACACACACACACACACACACACACACACAAAGTGCAGATGAACACTGGTGAGATCTGAATAAAGTACTTGAGTTGTTAGTATTGTGCCAACATCAATTTCCTGTTTTGACAATGCATTATGTTTATTGAAGATATCATATGTAGGAAGGAGCACCTGAGTGGCTCAGTCAGTTAAGCATCCGACTCCTGATTTGTGCTCACGTCATGATCTCATGATTTGTGAGTTCGAGCCTCACATCAGACTTTGTGCTGACAGTGTGGAGCCTGCTTGGGATTCTCTCTCTTCCTCTCTCTCTCTCTCTGCCCCTCTCCCGCTCTAGCTCACTCGTGCTCTCTGTCTCTCTCTCTCACAGTAAGTAAATGTTTTTTAGAAAAAGATATTATTTGTGGGGGAAGTTGAGTGAAGGGCACATAGGAACCCTCTGCCATTTCCAAAACTTCTTGTGAGTCTTAAACTATTTTGAAATGTATAAGTTACAATAGAAATAAAAGAGGAAAAAAATGCCTCCCAGATCCACCAAAAGGCAGCTGTTAGAATCTACTCTGATGTGATTAAGACATGTGTCTTAACAAAACCCAGATTTTTCTTTTTTTTTAAAAAAAATTTTTTTTTTCAACGTTTATTTATTTTTGGGACAGAGAGAGACAGAGCATGAACGGGGGAGGGGCAGAGAGAGAGGGAGACACAGAATGGAAACAGGCTCCAGGCTCCGAGCCATCAGCCCAGAGCCTGACGCAGGGCTCGAACTCACAGACCACGAGATCGTGACCTGGCTGAAGTCGGACGCTTAACCGACTGCGCCACCCAGGCGCCCCCACGCCCCTGATTTTTCTTAAAGTGAATTCAGTAATCAAATCAAACACGGACAGTAGGCACTCCGTGCTTTGGGATACCCAATACTGTTTCCATAAGTTACAAAAATATATTTGTATTCAAGTTTGTTTACCTTACACTCAGGTCTCTTCTCTTTCTGGACTCTCACCAAGGTAAAGATCATGCTATGTGTTTTCATCCATATGTTAGTGATAAAATATAGCAGTCTGATATCTACAATCAGCAAGACCTATTAAATGTTATTGTAGCTGGCAGTATTTGGGAGGAAGTTATCAAAAACTTAAGCAATAGCTGTATGTATTTCTCTCTCATCCTCTTCTCCAAAGGAAAATAGCTTTCCATTTACTATCTAGAATAGTGGTGGATAGGGTATAGATAATAAATTCCTTTAAGCAAATATTAGCAAAGGATTTCATATCAAATTCTTAGGTATGTCCAGTTTATATTCAGATTCTAGGAGTTAGTACTACAGTGAATAGTAATAGGGATTATCATTTATTGCTTGCTTATTTTGTGCTAAACCCTGGGCTCAGTGCTGCAGATACTAAAAAGAATAAGGAATGGTCTGTGCCCAAGTTCCTATTCTAATACAGAATACCAAAAGACTACATAGTTAATCACAGCCACTGTGAAATTGCTTAGTTTTTAATCCTTAGCAGTTCTTTTTTCTGTGTTTCTTTGTGCTCATCTGTATTTCATAGGTTTATTATGAGGATTAAAAAAATACATGTAAATGTTATGGAACATAATAAGTATTCAATAAATGATAATGATTATTCTTTAAAAATTGTTTTCATTCAAAGTTTATGTATTTATTTTGAGAGAGAGAGAGAGAGGGGAAGGCGCAGAGAGAGGGAGAGAGAGAGAGTGAGAGAGAATCTCAAGCAGGCTCAGTGCTATCAGTGTAGATATCGAGGCTGGGCTTGAACTCCTCAACTGTGAGATCATGACCTGAGCCTAATTCAAGAGTCCGATGCTTAACTGATTGAGCTACCCAGGCGCCCCATTTATTATCATTCTTATATCAAGAATGCTCTGTCATCTCCCGAAACCTCATGTCTGAACCTGTGTTCCAACCGGCCTTAATAGGCCCTCTGTTTGCTACGAAGAACACGTTTTATCATTGGTCAAATCTGGAAAACAATCCCTGGTCTAAATTTCTGGATTCTAAGCCCAAATCCTCTAATGTTCAGAGGCGGAGGGCTTTGAGAAGGAGAAGAGATGGAAGGCGCCCCGGAAGGAGACAGTAGAGCACAGTGATTGAAAGCACAAGCATAGGAATCAGTTTTATGCTCTGCGATCCTGGACAAGGAGCAGTTTTTCTGAACCTGTTTTGTCACCTGTAAAATGAGTGAAGGCTTAGATATTGCGGTTTATGAGAAATATGTATGTGGTCATTTGAATAACCAAATGCACCGTATGTATTTCGTCTTCATTCACAGTTTCTGGCTCACAGCCCCTAAAACCCTTGGAATTTCCTAAGTGAAGAGAGCTTAAAAGGTGTCTTGTTATGTTAATGAGGTCACTTTTGGAAAACCCCAGGGTAGCCTAAAGATGGGAGCTGGTTGCCAGGGGAACCAACCAAGTGATAAAAGGGTAGGGACTTTTAGCCCCACCCCCTGACTCAGGGGAGGGGAGGGGCAGGGGGTGAAGCAGCCAATGACCAATAACTTAATGTTGCTTCCGTTATGAAGCCTCCCATAAAAACCCAAAAAAGAGGGTTTCGGAGACCTTCCGGTTGGTGACCACGTGGAGCGGCGGGGAGAGTGGCGGCCTGGCGAGGGCAGGGAAGCTGCGGGAAGCTGCCCGCCCGCCCTGCACCCCTCCTCCTCGGTAACGCGCCCGCCTGGCCGTGTTCCCGAGTCCCAGCCTTTCTGACTCACCCCGCGATCTGGTAAGGAAGCCGGTTCTCTAAGTTCTGTGAGCCGCTCCGGCATCTTAATCGGACCCAAGGAGGGCGCTGTGGGAACCTTTGCCGCGGCTAAGTCCCAAGCACCCGGGCTCGCAGCTGGGTCTCGGGTGGGGGTGGGGGTGGGGGCGGGGGCGGGGCGGTCCTGTAAACGGAGCCCTTCACCCTGACCGTCGGAGCTCTCTCCGGGCGAACCGTGTCTGGGAATGTCTTGGGAATGGTGTGGGGAACTTGCCCAATCACGCTGGAGCTCGGTTCGGGTGCCCTAAGAGTTGCTATCGGTAGAAAGACCATCATGGCATTTACCTCTTAAGGCCGCAGTGGAGCTTACAGGACATTGTTCGGGGGAAAGCCTCTCGTCTGCTCCTCAAGATCCTTCCAACGGGATTCAGAATCAAATTGACGTGAGACCGTTTAACAGCAGGAAATGTAATTGAATGGGCGTTGGGGCGGGAATCCACGGAGATCCTAAAGCCAGGCAACGGGGAGCCTTAGAAGAACCAAGAAGAGGCCTGAGGATCCAAAGGAGAGAAAGTACATTGGCAAGAAGGTCTAAGGAGGCATTTGGAAAAACAAGGTTGCCCTACTATGCAGATGAGTTCCTTAGGTAAAGGGGAGGCCCTCCTAAAAGCTCTCTTCCTGTTACGGGCTGCCCTTTCCAATGTAAATTTCGGCATCGTGGGGGAGGCCTAGAGCTTTTCCCGCATCTGCTTTGTTTTAATCACTTATCTCAAAATAATCTTTACGCCAATGTGGCCCCTCGCGAGGCTGCCTGCCCTGGGCCCCTACAACACAGTGTTTCTAAGGTGCTTGTCAGTTTCTGACACACTGTAGCTCTCGGTTCCCGGTCTTCCTTACCAACCGTTAAAACAGACGAAGTGAGAATGGGTCCTAGTTCAGTCTTCCTGTAGCCAGAAATGCTCTGTCCTGCATCAAAGGTAAAACATATACGCTGTGTACGATTTTGTTTTTTAAACCTCCTTTGTACTCAAATCACATTCATTGGCCAGATTTAGGAAATGCCCTAGCACCTACCCTTGTTTAGTAATTGTTTTGTAAGTAACTGCTAATGGGCTGCCAGAGGATGAGTAGGTTTGTGACATAAACTGAAGATGAACGAACGTGTAATGTGTTAGAACTGAGAAATTTGTATAAAGGAATCTTGGTTAAATCCGATGTCACCACTAAACTAAGGCCACCTGTGGCGCATTTCCACTGACAAGGATTAGCCTGCTTGGCTCTGTTTATTGGCAATGCTTGACTCGCCCCAGACTGCCTTTCCTGTCCACGTTAAGCATGGCTACCTAGTCAAAAATGTGTTCGCGGCTTGGGGCACAGAGAATGAGAGCGTCTCGTTTATCCTGGTCCAGTGCGGCTCTAGGAGTTTATGAGGGGAAGATGAGATATGTAGATACAGAGAAAGGGACTTGTAAGTCTGTTTTTGCTCAGCAGACAAATTATGGTAGAGCACAACCACACATGTTGCCTTTGTGAACATTTAGCAACTAAACCGGATGGGCTTCTGTCCTCAGGGATCCATATATACACCACTGCATTTTACAGGTATGGGACTGAGACACAGCTAAGTCTACGCTCGGGATCCACCATGTCATTTCAGCACTCTGAACCTGGACTGTCTCATTTTGCAAAGTTTGTGAGAAACTTGACTCAAACCACTTTAGACGTCAACATTGAGAACACATAGTTTCGATGCGCAGGCTCCTTATGAACATAGTTCACAGAGATTTGTGAAAGGGTGGGGTAGCATCACCTGAGACTTGAGTCTCCTGGAGATTTCAGCGAGAACAGGCACCATCTGTTCATAATAAGCTTTGAAGCCACTCCCTCCACTCCCAGAGATGGCAGGCCCAAGACGGGACAGTGCTCACTGCACACATTTTCCACTCGGAATCTACGTGTACAATCCTTCCTGTGTCGTCGTAGAGACAGGCAACAAGGCAGGTCTCTGACGCCATCCCCGATCAGTTCCCCCTAAACTCACAAACCCTGAAAGGGAATCCACTAGAGTTCAGTGCACCAGTCAAAAGGACAAGGTCTGGCCCACTTTAATCATCTTTTTTCCTTAGCCTTCCGTATTGGATACACAGCTGAAAAGATGAGATGCTGGAAAAAGGAGTATCTGTTAAAGGACAGTCCTGCTCATTAAGGCAAAAATCTAAGCGATAACAGCGTTCTGACCTGAGGGGCTGAAACACACGGGTGTGTTTATATCATGCTGCCACCCTGAACTTCCAGCCCAGGCTGTGTCCAAAATGTATTGTTTCCGAGACAGCGTTGTGTCAAGGCGTTTGGAACTTGAGAAAATTCAAGGGAGTTGCATCCCCATAAATAATTTTTTCCAAGACTGAAAAGTAAGAGCAAGGAGCTCAGGAATATCCTTCACAAATACAACTGTATGATTAGGGATTTAGGAAAGTCTTGAAGTTGTCTTGGTATTGTGAGGGAGAGTGTAGGGAGCAGCTCATGAATATGATCATTCCTAAGGCTGTGCTCTCCAGAAAGGTAGCCAGAAACATATGACCATTTAAATGAAATAACAAATTTTCTCCCTCTCACCAGCCCTGCTTCCGGTTCTCAGAAGCCATGTCAGCATGGTGTCTGCCATATTGGACAGAACAGAGGGAGAACTTTTTCTATCAGCTCCGGAAGTCCTGTTGGACAAATCTACAACACTGTGCCAGTCTACACTTCGGTTCCCTATGTACAATGTTTAGAGGCTCCCACATTACTTTTTATTTCATGTATTTTTTACTGTCAAATTTATAGCTAGTTTTCAGGACTTAGCTCTGATACTGCCTTCGTACTATAACTGGGGGTGCAGCTGTCTCTCACCCTACTATGAATAGAGAGCTCCTTGAGCAAGATCCTTATTTCTTTCGGCTTTATTGAGGTATCATTGACAAATACTGTATGTACTTAAGGTGTACAAAGTGATGATTTAATAGACGTTGCAAAATGCTCATTACAGTCTAGTTGATACATCTGCCGCTTCGCAGGGTTATTTGTTTTTTTACCCTGTGGGGACAATACTTAAGATCTCCTATTTTCAGGGCAGTCCAAGATGGCAGCGTAGGAGGATCCTGAATTCACCTCCTTGTATGAACATACCGAGTCTACAGCTCCACGTGGAACAGTTCCCTCTGAAAACGACCTGAAAACCAGATGAACAACTTCTTCTCAACAAACAATAGAACGGCCGCCTCGGGACAGGTAGGAGGCGTAGAGACCTAGCCTCGCCAAAAAACCCAGCCCTGGCATCGTGACCCGCAATCACAAATCAAAAGCTTCTCCCTGAGGAGTGGGGAGTTTGTGCGCCACGTCAGGCACCCCAGCCCTTGGGACCCCCACCAGAGAGACAGGCCCCCAAAACATCCGTCTCTGAAAACCAGGAGGGCTTAAGTCCAGGAGACCCAAAGGACTGTAGGGAACTGAGATACTGCTCTTAAAGGGCTTGTGGACACACTCCCTCGCCCCGGAGCCCAGTGCTGATCTTACTGTTTGCACTCGCCCTCCATTTTGCCCATGCTGGGGGGTGGCTGCAATCCTTGCATGATCCCGCTGCCTTGCTGCAGCCCTCCAGTCCTCCCCAGAAAGGGGCTTATACACCCTTGGCCATCAGCGTATGAGTGGAGAAAGATGTGGGGTGTGTGCTTGTGTGTGTGCATACACACACGCAATGTAATGCTAGTCAGCCATAAAAAAAAATAACATCTTGCCATTTGCGACAACATGGATGGACCTTGAGGGCGTTCTGCCAAGTGAAATTAAGTCGGAGACCAATTCTGTACGACATCACTTATGTGTGGAATCTAAAAAAACGAAGAAACAAAACAAAACTCACAGATACGAGAACAGAATGGTGGTTGTCAGAGGGGAGGGGGACTGACAGGGGGTGAAATGCATGAAGGGGGTCAAGAGGTACAGACTTCCGTTAGAAAACAAGTAAGTTGTCACGAGGCAATGTACAGCATGTGACTATATAGTCAATAATATCGTAGTGCCTGTTTGAAAGTTGCCGAGCGAGTGAATCTTAAAAGTTCTTGTCACACAAAAGAACTCATTTTGTAACTTTGTATGGTGATGGATGGTGATCACTTTGCCGCGTATACAAGTATCAAATCATTAGGTGGCACACCTGAAACTAGCATATGTCAGACCTCAATGAAAAAAAAACTAATACGTGTCAGATCTCAATGAAAAAAGAAATCCTAAGGAATAGAGAAGATCTATTTTAGCAAACCTCGGTAATATAAAACAGTATTAACTTCCGTCACTATGGTGTATATTAGCTCCCCAGAACCCATTAATGTTAGAACTGGAAATGTGTATTCTTGGACCAACATCTCCTCCTTTACCCTCCCCCCTAGCGCCTAGCGATCACCATTCTACTCTGCTTCTGTGTGGGACTGTTGCAGATTCCACAAATAAGTGAGCCCACGTGATGTTTTCTGCGTGTGGCTCATTTTGCTGTTCATCTGTGTTCTCGCAGACGGCAGGATTTCCTTCTTTTCCGTGGCCGAGTCCTAGCTGTGTTCTTTTGCATCCGCCGGAGCTTCTCTGAGGTGATGATCGTGAATTATTTGTCAGGCAATTCAGAGATGTCCGCTTTTAGCTGTTGGTTGCCGAGGCTTTATTAGTTTCCCTTGGTGAGGTCACGTTGGCCTGCTCCGGTGGTCACTGTTGCCTTGCATGGAGATCTCAGCGTTTCATCAGTAAACACGTCTTCCAGTCTGTACAGACTGCTTTCAGCAGACGGAGACTGTGTCCTGTCGGGTTCCTGGACTGACGCTATTGCCTCTGCACCATGCTTGAGTGGGGTTGGGCTGGGTAATGTGGTTGCCGCTGGGTCTACAGTGGGGTCCATGTTTGTCAGGCCTATTCCCAGGGGCTTGGGTGGGCATGGATCCTGTGTGGTACCCGAGGGAACAGGACTGCCCCCAGGACCTCAGTCAGTAGGGCTGGCAAGGGGCCAGAGGTCCACATCAGGGTCTGCAGATGGCAAGGCCCGTTACCAGGGGCGTGGATGTGCTCGTGTGGGACTCCTGCCGGGTCTCTGGGAGGCCTGCTTCCAGGTCACTGGGCGGGTCCTTGGGTGGACAGGACTGTAGCTGAGACGGACCGGAGCTGACTTACGGGGCCACTTCAGGATCCGAAGTCAGTGGGCCAGTCTCCAGGGACAAGGATGGGTATGTCTTCTGCCGAGTCCCTATGTGGGAAAGCCTTTTCCTGCGCCACAGCTGACAGGGGCTGGAACTGAGTTAGGGGACACTTCAGCTGGTTGCAGTTGGACCAGTACAGCACACCTGCCTCAGGGGCATAGGTGGGTTTTCTCCCGGCGGGGCCCTGGGCTGACGAGATTACTCGCAAACTATGGCTGGGACAAGGCTAGAACTGACACACTGCGCTGCTTCAATATCCACAGTGAAACGAGTTGGCAGGCCTGTTACCCTCCGTCCAGGTTCCCTAGTGGATGGTGTTAATAGCAGGACCGAGGTCAGATGTACCTGTGGCCAAATCCAAAGGCAATAGGTCTGTTACGGGGTGTGTAGCTGGGGACCACAGTTGGTGAACCTGCTACCTGGGTGTGCGCCTGCCTTTTCAAAATGGCCCTTCTCAGTCTCGGGCTCCACTGGTGTTTTGTAACCTCCTACCTGATTCCTGAAGGGCCCACAGAAACACATTTGTCTGTGAATGGCTGCCAAATTGTTCCTGTTGAGGGGCGTTATGAGCGGAGGACCTCCTATTCCACCATCTTGCTGATATCACTCCAAGAACCTTCTTCTTTTTTTGTGTGTGTGTGGGGGGGGTCTGGATTTGAATAGTAGTGTTATATTGATACTATTTGATTCTAACAATTGTCCAATGTTTTTTTTTCCAATATATGAAATTTATTGTCAGATTGGTTTCCATACAACACCCAGTGCTCATCCCAAAAGGTGCCCTCCTCAATACCCATGACCCACCCCCCCCTCCCTCCCACCCCCCATCAACCCTCAGTTTGTTCTCAGTTTTTAAGAGTCTCTCATGCTTTGGCTCTCTCCCACTCTAACCTCTCTTTTTTTTTTCCCCTTCCCCTCCCCCATGGGTTTCTGTTAAGTTTCTCAGGATCCACATAAGAGTGAAACCATATGGTATCTGTCTTTCTCTGTACGGCTTCCTTCTTCCTTTTTTTTAATGTTCATTTATTTTTGAGAGAGACAGAGCAGGAGTGGGGGAGGGGCAGAGAGTGAGGAAGACACAGAATCTGAAGCAGGCTCCTCCGGGCTCTGAGCTGTCAGCAGGAGAGCCTGACTTGGAACTTGAACCCACGAACCATGAGATCATGACCTGAGCCAAAGTCGGACACTTAATCAGCCACCAGGTGCCCCAAGAACCTTACTCTTGAAGATCAGCTCGTGAACACACACATGCACACACATGGGTCACAAGATTTAAAATCAATGGCTGTCTAATTTTAGCATGAATAAGAATCAGGAGGCCTGTTAAAACAGATTTCTGCTTCTCATTCCCAACTCCAGAGTTTCTGATGTAGGTCTGGAGTAAGTCCCCCAAATGTGCATTTCTAACACATTCAGGGTGCTGCTGATGCAACAGGTCCAGGGACCCCACTTTGAGAACCATCAGCTTAGCTCTCTCACCCCCTGGCCCTGCAATCCAGAAGTATGCTCGAAGTATAACTAGCCCTGAGCCGCAGCTTTTAAAACTGCTGGCTCTTTCACTGCTTCAGGATAGAGGAGCAAAAGGCCTCGAGATTGTGTTTTACTAAAATATTGGCCTTCAGTTGTTCGATAAAAACAAGCACTGCTGAGTCTTGGGGACAAGAAAGCTGGCTAGAAGAGACGACTCCTTACAGACCTCAATGTAGTCCAACTTGGAGAGTTCCACCCTACGTTGGATATGATTTCTGAGCTTCTAACATTTAATCTACACCACTTACTTAATGCAAATCCTAAATTGGTCAAGCTCTGACTTGCTTTGGAGTAACCCTTTCTTACAGACAGTAAATTGTTGGTGTCTGGCTCCAGGATGTAATACAGCAGATCAAAACTTCTGCATAAATCAGTGGAGACTCTTAACCAATATCTCCTCCAGAATTAGCAGTGCTTAAAAATAAAGGCCAAGTACTTCATTGCGTTACGTGCCACTTTTTTGCATTTCAGCATTTGAAAGCTCTCCCAAACCAGTAATAACTTGAGAAGGCGTTGTATGCAACACCACAGCATTATACACAACTGATTATCCTATCATCCAAAGAGTTTGCCCTCCCCATTATCTTGTTACAGATTTGACTGATTATTTTTACTTCACAGACTCCATGGCTTGGTATTTACCCACAATTGGTAAAGCAAGTGCGTATGAACGTGATGGAGAGAGGGGGAAATACTGCTTGCTGAGCAACTTCTATTTAATCCAGCATGATCCTCTAGACAATTCACATCTGTCAACTCATGACCCTCATGAATTTGCATGGTTGAGGTTCGTAGATCCTTTCATCACATGAGAAAACAGTAAGTCCGAAGTATTAGGTGATTAGATCACGTTTATACAGCTAGTAAGTGCGATAGCATTAAGTGAGACGGAGTCTCTTCAATGCCAAATCCTTTGATCTTTCCGTTGTATTGACATCTCTACAGTGTATTCAGTAGAACGGGTGTTTCAATAGGGAAAAGATTTGTTGACCAAACGAGTTTTGAAAGTATTGTATATTATGACCCCCCTCCTTTTTTTTTTAGATTCCTCATGCAAATGTATTTTAAGCATCCTGAATAGGATTTCCAGTAAAGAAACCATATAGCCAGGAGTTTCCCAAACTTCACTGATAATGGAACCCTTTATTCTGAAGAAAACATTTTAAGAAATGCTATTTTGGGGTCGCCTCGGTGGCTCAGGTAGTGAAGTGTCTGACTCTTGATTTTGGCTCAGGTCACGGTCCTCACAGGTGGTGAGTTTGAGCCCCATGTGGGCTGACAGCACAGAGCCTGCTTGGGATTCATTCTCTCTTTCTCTCTCTCTCTCTCTCTCTCTCTCTCTCTCTTTCTCTCTCTTTCTCTCTCTCTCTGCTTGTCCCCTGCTCCCTGCTGTGCTTTCTCTCTCTTTCAAAATAAATAAACTAAAAAAATATATAAACTTAAATGTAAAAAAAACTTAAAGTAGTAATAATATTAAATAATAATTAAAATAATAATAAAACTTTAAAAATAAATAAGCTTAAAAAAAGAAATGCTATTTTGTGCTAGTTTATCTGCCTAAGTATAGAACAAATATTTATTTAAAAAAAATTTAATGTTGATTTTATTTTTGAGAGAGAGAGAGAGAGAGAGAGCATGAGCTGGGGGAGGGTCAGAGAGAGACAGAGGGAGACCCAGAATCTGAAGCAGGCTCCAGGCTCTGAGCTGTCAGCACAGAACCCGATGTGGAACTCAAACTCACAAACTGTGAGATCATGACCTGAGCCGAAGTCGGATGGTTAACTGACTGAGCCACCCAGGTGCCCCCACATTCAACTTCTTAAATTACTAATACGCTTTTTTTTCACTCATTTTATATTATTTTATTATTTATATTATTACTTATACAGATGGGGGGACAGAATACACACATGGGCAATGTATGAAGTACTATATTGGGTATAGAATATAATAGTACACTTGTCCTCTAAGAGTTTATGTCCAAAATGTCAGATAATTATACGCCCTGGTAGAAACAGCAAAGCCTTTAGTTATGCAGGCCTGATTCAGGCATTTCTCCACTAGATGACCTTGGTAACACTACTTAGCCTTTCAGAGCCTTGGTATCCTCTTCGGCAATGGTAAGGTTTAATACTTCCCAGGGCCATTGTGAGAATTAAGTGGGGTAGTATTTCTTGCGTTTTGCAGACGGAAATATGTGTACCCCACAGGTGGGTCACAAACTGGGGACAGAGTCAAGTTCACTTGGAAATTGGAGGAAATAATTTTTATAATACAACAAACATGAATATATTAAGAAGTAGAAAGAAAAACCCACATGAATTTTTAGGGGAAAATGTGCAGCTGCAATCACATTCTGTTCTTGCAGTGGGCTGCTTCCCGGAGCCCTGGAGGGATGTGCTTTCGCTCACCTCTGCTTTGTGGGTATTTCGGTGGGGCAGAATTCTGAAATGCAGCGAAATCTGTCAACATTCTCCTAATCTGGAAGCACTTTGCAATGTTAGTAGTACTCATTCAGGGAGCATGGGAAAGTGACGGGAATAAAGGCGAAAGGAGACTCAAGACGGCAGATAGGAGAGGACGCAGGGGAAGCAGCAGTGTGACCACAGGCTGCCCACCACAGGGCTCAAAGGAGATTGCTCCTGAGGCAATGGTAGGGGACAGGTGTATTTGTGTCGCTTCTATAACAGCGGTGAGCCTCAAAGTCGAGGGCACATCAGAATCATCTAGAAGACTTGTTGAAACAGAGTTGAGGGCCCCACCCCCAGAAGCCCTGATTTAGTAGGTATGGGGCGAGGTCGGAGTATTTGCATTTCTAACAAGGATTCAGGTGGTGTTCATGCTGTTGGTTCAGAAACAACCACTGGTTTCGAGCAATGTTTCTTTCCTACCTCCGGCAACCTTAAAAAAATATATTGATGTTTGAGTCCCACTTCCATATTTAATTGATCAGAGTATGAATATTAAAAATATTCCAAGGAGTTTCTACTCTTCAGGTGGACTTGTGGAGGGTTGTCCAGTCTGACTCAAACTGGGACAGTTGGTCAACCTAGCTATGGAGTCCGGGTCAAGTAGATAAATGACTTGCTTTATCTGTCTTGTGGAGGTTGGTGAAATGAGGTTGCTTAGCACAAGGAGTGGACACCCAAGAGCTAGCTGCTTGGATCCACAGAAGGGGATTAATTGCAGAGGGGGGAAACAGACACTCGTTTTCAAAGTTGAAGTAGAGTCGACATACAGTGTTCTGTGAGTTTCAGGTGTACAACATGGTGATTTGACGGTTGTCTGCATTACCTGGGGCTCATCACAATAAGTGTAGTTTTTGTAGTATGACTAAGGTGCTTTAGAGACAACACCGTGAAGAATGGAACGAACATAAGCTTTGGAGTTAGAATTGGGCTTGGAGGCTGCTAATTCCCACATGAATTAGGTGTACAGCTTTGGGTGAGGTATTTAAAATATGTGAGACTAGGTCTCTTTTTATGTAAAGTGTGCAAATTATAGCTCACAGATTTTGTATGGGAATCCACGAAATTATTCATCGTAAACGTGTCTAGTATAATGATAAGATCTCAGTTAATATTGCTGTGCATACATGTGTGTTTCTTTCCTTCTTCACTGAAGGCGACAATGCGAATATGCAGAAGTCATTAGGGAGTAGTATCGTCTTTCTAGTTGGGAAAAGGTATTCTATGAGGAAGGCTCAGCTGAAGGCTCAGCGTGAGTAAAGACGAGCAGCTCTAAAAAGGCGTGGTCTTTTGGGATTAAGTATGATAGAGTGCTGTGGCCTCAGATTCCTACGTTGAAATCCTAATCCTCAAAGATGATGGTATTAAGAGGTGGGGCCTTAAGGAGGTGCTGTGGTCATGAATGGGATTTGTGTTCTCATAAAAGAGGCTCCAGAGAGATCCCTAGGCCTTTCCACCACGGGAGAACACAGGATCTTAGAATTCCAGCCTCCAGAACTGTGAAAAATGAATGTTGTTTATAAGTCACCCAGTTAGTGGTATTTTGTTACAGAAGCCTGGACAAAAACACAGTTATATATAATCAAAGGTAATATGAAATTTAAATGACCCCTCAGGGAAATGTGTTAATCTGTTACAAATGCTTGACTTTCACTTTCAGTAATAACAACTGAAATCACATTAGTGTTTTGGCTATGTTGGGGCAACATGTAATTATTAAAAAAATTACCTGGAATTGAGGGAGGCTACTAATAGACTGTGCAGAATATAGCACTGCCTGCCTACCAACTGCAATTTTGTAAACAGAAGCCAACGTTTCTTTCCTTTCTTATTTATACAAAAACTACAAACTGTATAACGTCGTGTCAAATTCTCTGATTTCCTTTTATTGATAATTTTTTCGTTTCTAATAGCGACAAGCGTCACATGAAAAATATTTGTATCTCTAAAGAATGAAAAGACTGTCAAGCGCAGTCAAGCGATCACACATAAATAAATACAACAGCCATATGGTCATCATTATTATAAGAATGTCAAAATAGCCTGATGATCGTGTTGTCCTGTAACTGGATGTTAGTAGTGTGAATTTCCAATTTTGTCTGTTTCATAAAATTCCTGGATCTTCTTCAGAAATTACTGTGGGTATTGTCAGTTCTCCCGGAAGACGAAAAGCAACACAATAGAACTGATTAGTGTGGTGAACGCAGAGGCACCTGTAGGGTAGAGGAGGTGGAGAGGGTCACCGTTAGAGCTTGAGTCATTTGGGGTGTTCTCTGTCTTGATGTGCGGAAGGAAAGATACAAAAATAACTTAAGAACATAGACAGGCACAGAAAGGGAATAAAAAGAAAGAAATGAGGTCAAGGGAAGTTTGGGTTCTGGCCAAGAAAAAGAAGAAAGATAGCAAATTGAACAGTGGGAATCCACCTTGAAGCAATTGTGGGGAAAGGTGAATAGTGCAGTTGGGAACTATAGCCCTTAACACATCACGACAGTACTAATTAACTCCAGGAAACAAACAGAAAGATACTGTATTCCAGATGAGGAAGTAATGTAGTCATCTTTGAATCTGATTTAATTTTGGCCGCCACGTTATATATAAGATTTGAATCAATGGGATGCAAAATGTAATTAGAAGTTACAAACGATGAAAGGTGTAGAGCCATCCCAGTTCTTGGCGCTCTCGCTAGACAATAAATGGGTTAGACGCAGGCAGCTAGGACTTAGTAATGTTCCCGACAGGCTGAAATCCCAGGAGATCCTGGCACACGGCTTATTTGCTCTCTGAATATTAGGGTGTCTACTGCCGTCTGCTTCCTCTTCCTGTAGTCACTATCCTTGTTCCCGCTGGTCAGTAAGTTCGTAAGTTCTGGCAAGGAATTGTCATATCCCACAGGCAGCCCTGAAGTGGAGCCTCAATAGAAGCAGTTTTGTGTGCGGTATGGGAGAGTCCCTTAATACAGTAACCAGAGTTCTGAAATTGAACTCCCATTAAGGTATCAATAGGCTTTGCTATATGTATTAGTTTCCTTAGACTGTGTAACAAACTCCTGCAAATGTAGTGGCTTAAAATAATAGACTTATTCTGCCACAGTTGGTTTTTTTTTTTTAAATGTTTAGTTTTTGTTTTTTTTTTAATTTTTTTTTCCCAACGTTTATTTATTTTTGGGTCAGAGAGAGACAGAGCATGAGCGGGGGAGGGGCAGAGAGAGAGGGAGACACAGAATCAGAAACAGGCTCCAGGCTCTGAGCCATCAGCCCAGAGCCTGACGCGGGGCTCGAACTCACGGACCACTAGATCGTGACCTGGCTGAAGTCGGACGCTTAACCGACTGCGCCACCCAGGCGCCCCTTAAATGTTTAGTTTTGAAACAGAGAGAGAGGGAGAGAGAGAGAATCCCAAGCAGGCTCCATGCTGTCAGCTCAGAGCCCAACGCGGGGCTCAGACTCACGAACTGTGAGATCATGACCTGAGCTGGGTCAAGAGTCAGCCGCTTAACTGAGTGAGCCCCCCAGGCGCCCTGAAACTGTTGACTTTTGACAGACATTCTCCATCGTGAATGCATGCATTCATTAATCTGAATAAATTGAATTGAGACTATCAGAAAATTCTGGAAGGTACTACATCTCTGAGAAGTCCTGAAGCACTGACTGAGGACTGGAGTGAGGCTGTACGTGTTAGGAAACAAGGACCTCTTGTTTTAAGTACTGAGATTGTTACTGGTCCTTGTAAGAAGGTCTTTTTGAAGTGACCCCAAGCAGGGCCATGCTTAGAATGTGCTCTGTTTGTGTCTTGAAGCTTTGTTGTTAGGTGAATGCTGTAAGATAATTGTCTTTGTGATGAATTGACCCTTTCATTTTGTGAAGTGCTTTTCTTTGTCATTGGTGATACTCTTCATCCTGAAGTGCTGTGTCTCATAAATAAACCCATACCAGCTTTCTTATGCTTAGTATTTGCATAATAACCACACCTTCCAACCTCTGGTTTTCAGCCTATATGCTTCTTTCTATGCTTCTATTTTCTATATTCTATATTCTATTTCTATATTCTATATTCTATTTCTATATTCTATTTCTATATTTCTATATTCTATTCTTTCTATGCTTTCTATTCTTTCTATGCTTCTTTCACCATGAATTCTAAATCTTTTCTTAGGACTATGGATGGCGGGCCATTGTGGACAGAATCGGCTTGTGGCCTTCTCTTTGCAAATGCTGCAAAAATGAACTACCATCTATCTTTAAAATGTTGTTTTCATTTTTTTTCTTCTAAATTTTATTTTAGAGAGACAGCGTGAGTGGGGGAGAGGGGCAGAGGAGGGGGGGAGGGAGGGAGGGAGGGAGGGAGGGAGAGAGAGAGAGAGAGAGAGAGAATCCAAAGTAAGTTTCATGCTTACTGTGGGCCCGACACGGGGCTTGATCCCACAACTCTTGGGATCATGACCTGAGCCGAAATCAAGAGTCAGCAGCTTAACTGACTGAGACACCCAGGTGCCCCAAATGTTGTTTTTGTTTTTATTTGACAACTGTTGCTTTGTTCTCAAGCTTTGGTGACTCTCCTGAAACTGAATGGCATTAGCATAATTCAAACTGAATCTCTTATAATGCAATCATGGCACTCCCTTTCCCTTATCCCAAAAAAGTGGTATCTTCTGGGGCGCCTGGGTGGTTTAGTCAGTTAAGTGTGCAACTTCGGGTCAGGTCATGATCTCACGGTTCCTGAGTTCGAGCCAATATGGTCCCTGAAAGATAATAAGGTGGACCTCCAAATGATCCAAAATAGACTTGTTTTGCTTCTTCTTCTTTTTATTTATTTTTTTTTTAATTTTTTTTTTCAACGTTTATTTATTTTTTGGGGGACAGAGAGAGACAGAGCATGAACGGGGGAGGGGCAGAGAGAGAGGGAGACACAGAATCGGAAACAGGCTCCAGGCTCCGAGCCGTCAGCCCAGAGCCTGACGCGGGGCTCGAACTCACGGACCGCAAGATCGTGACCTGGCTGAAGTCGGACGCTTAACCGACTGCGCCACCCAGGCGCCCCTTCTTCTTCTTTTTAAACGTTCATTTATTTATTTTTGAGAAAGAGAGAGACAGAATCCACAACAGGCTCCAGGCTCTGAGCTGTCAGCACAGAGCCAGACATGGGGCTCAAACCCACGAACTGTGAGATGACCTGAGCTGAAGTCGGACATCTAACTGACAGAGCCACCCAGGTGCCCTTGCTTGTACTACCTCTGAAGTTTCTGAAGAGTCACATATATGCATGCACATAATCTTGTAGATTAACCTCTGAGCCCTGAGAATACGTTTGAGAAGGAAGGTGTTATGTTACATCGATATACATATGTATATATATATTTATATAGTATACTGTAATTTATTTGTAAACTGTAATTTATGATGAGCGGCGCCTTTGCTAATCTTTGCATCTTGCTCTCAGTGATCACCACAGTTTTGGATATGGAGAGATAGTTAAAATTTTGATACACGAATGGCTGAATAAATGTATGTCTTTTTCTCTGTTTCCTAGTATGAAGCACAGAGACTAAAAGCAAACTCCTCGGTAGGAACCGGTCGCTTTCAGCAACATTTTTTCCAATCGTTTTGGTCCTGAACCAACTCATTAAGGCACGTTGTATAAGAAGACAATAGGAATGTGAAATGACAATCGTAGACTACAGTCAGATCCCCATGAAACTCAGTCCCGGGCTGCTGCTGCCTCCCAGGGGCACTGGGATTCGGGGAGCCTCCCGGTGTGAGCTGGCAGGAATGTTTGCTCTCACACACACACACACACACACACACACACATGTCTGCGGCTTCAGAACCTGGAACTGTACTCTTCTTAGCAACAACCTGAAAGCTAGTTGCCCACCGGGTAAGCTTTTCCCAGCTGGAAGTTGCTTTCACATATATTACACTGCAGCCTGTTTGTGCTTTCACAGATTACTAGGAGCATCTAGCTAGTTAGAAACTCGGGCAGAAGCGCCTGGCTGGCTCAGTCAGTTGAGCTCCGTCTCTTGATTTCGGCTTGGGTCACGATCCCACCGTTTGGGGGTTCGAGCCCCACGTCAGGCTCTGTGCCGGTGGTACGCAGCCTGCTTGGGATTCTCTACCTCTTTCCCTCTCTGCCCTTCCCCTACTCTGTTTCAAAACTAGATGAACATTTAAAAAAAAATGGAGCAGAGGTGGAAGTAGAAGAAACAAATCACCCACATGATGACACATCCTTGCTAAGGTTCCCAGAGGTTCACCGAAGTGGGATCCCCGTTCTGGAAATTAGAAGCCCTATGTGTCTTTCAGTATGCAGATGGGTTCCAAATGGCCAGCTCTCTGTGGCCTGCTTTCCTGTGTGCTCGGTGCCCCCTTTTCCCATTTTACCCCCTGCCCTGGCTTCATATATGTCCACCTGGTAAGGCGTCTGCCATTTCAGGTTTCTTGCTTTCTTTCACACTCATCTCTTCACAGAGATTTTTCTCAGATTAATTATCTTTTTTTTTTTTTAAGTAATTTCTACACCCAACGTGGGGCTCGAACTTACAACCCCAAGATCAAGAGTCGCATGCTTTACCGACTAAGCCAGCCAGGTGCCCCTCAGACTAATTGTCTTTGACTCCCTAACTTTTCTTCCTCAGTTTTACGTAGAAGTTTCCTGAAAGGCAACCTGGAATCAGAGCAGAAAATAGGCTTTGGAATGAAAGAGATACGTGTTCAATTTCTAGCTGCAATAATTACATTTTGTGACACGGAGAAAACATCTTAAATTCACACTCTTTTTTATTTAGTTTTTCTTAGATTTGTTTATTTATTTATTTATTTATTTATTTATTTATTTATTTAAAATTTACATCCAAATTAGTTAGCATATATGCAACAATGATTTCAGGAGTAGATTCCTTAATGCCCCTTCCCCATTTAGCCCATCCCCCCTCCCACAACCCTTCCAGTAATCCTCTGTTTGTTCTCCATATTTAAGAGTTTCTTATGTTTTGTCTCTCCCTGTTTTATATTATTTTGCTTCCCTTCCCTTGTGTTCATCTGTTTTGTCTCTTAAAGTCCTCATATGAGTGAAGTCATATGATGTTTGTCTTTCTCTGACTAATTTCACTTAGCATAATACTCCCCAGTTTCATCAACATAGTTGCAAATGGCAAGATTTCATTCTTTTTGATTGGTGACTAATACTCCATTGTCTATGTATACCACATCTTCTTTATCCATGCATCCATCGATGGACATTTGGCCTCTTTCCATACTTTGGCTATTGTTGATAGTGCTGCCATAAACATGGGGGTGCCTGTGTCCCTTCGAAACAGCACACCTTGGATAAATGCCTAGTAGCTCAATTGCTGGGTCGTAGGGTAGTTCTATTTTTAGTTTTTTGAGGAACCTCCATCCTGTTTTCCAGAGTGGCTGCACCAGCTTGCATTCCCATCGTTTTTGTTTTTGTTTTTTTTTAATTTTTTAAATGTTTTTTTAAACTTATTTTTGAGAGAGAGAGAGACAGAGTGCAAGCAGGGGAAGGGCAGAGAGTGAGGGAGACACAGCATCCAAAGCAGGCTCCAGGCTCCGAGCTGACAGCACAGAGCCCGACGTGGGGCTCAAACTCAGAAACTGTGAGATCATGACCTGAGCTGAGGTTGATGCTTAACTGACTGAGCCACCCAGGCTCCTCTCCCATATTTTTTTTTTTTTTTTTTTTTTATGTTTATTTATTTTTGAGAGAGAGAGCACAAGCGGGGGAGAGGCAGAGAGAGGGAGAGAGAGGGTCTGAAGCAGGTTCCATGCTGACAGCACAGAGCCCCACATGGAGCTCAGACTCACAAACCGTGAGATCATGATCTGAGTGGAAGACGGACGTTTAACCGACTGAGCCGGGCAGGCACCCCTCACGTTCTCTCCTCTTATCGAAACTTTCAAAGTAACGGTCTCTGTTACTCTGAGGAGCAGCCGGGCTTGATGAGTGGAGACAGCTGCACCGGTGGCACCGTCTTGTCTGTCTGTCCAGTTTTCTTAACCAGCTTCATAGATTGTCGCCTTACTGGAAAATTTCCCCATTGCTGGCTCCCCGTACTCTTGGGTACATCTGAAATATCAGAGACTTCCTCTTTCTTGCCTGTAGAGGGATATGAATGTATTTAATTAAGATAAGACGGGCTTACAAAAAAGATAAAACGGTCTTAGCTCAGCGATGGATATGTAAAGCTGCCAACAGCAACCTTGCCACGCCGCCGTCACTGTTGACCTCTTATGAGCATTGGACCTGATTCCGCCCGGCTGAATACCTGCAAAGTCATTCCGTTTGGGCTGCCTCCATGTCTCGATACGCTCTCCTGACGTTAGGCCCGCCGTTCCTCTCCGGTGGTTCTTCATTCCACCCAGCTGGGTCTCAGAGGCCACACCGAAACCTGCCACCGTCCCAGCCGGGACTCTGGCTTCCCCGGGCGGAAGCCAAGACTCCTAAGCTGGAGACTGACCACTTCTTTATTTCTCCACCCGGACTCACACCCTTTCAATGGGAGTCACCGTCTTGTACTTACGCATTATTTTCCGATGTATTTTTCTCAGTTCCTTTTCTCCGCGGAAGGAAGAGTCATCGCTTCTAGCCTTCTTTCTTTGCATCCGTAAGTAGATTCTTGGGTACGTATGTCTGACGACATCGTTGCTGCAACTTGATGGTTCAGTGTCCTGATCACCAACTGGCACGTCACAGCCTCTAGTTACCTGTGCAGAAACGTCAGATTCATTCTAGGTTCTTTCATATCCCTACTCCCCCACCCGTCCAATCAGCGTCCGTTGACAGTCCCACTTGTCCCCCTCGTTTCTATTCAGATTGCCGCTGCCTTCCTTCAGACACATCTCCGCCCGGACTAACCGCTGTCCCTGTCTTTAGTCTCTTATCTCCTTAGACAAATCGTCACGCTGTTTGTAGAATTGTCTATAAAGCAAAGGTTTATAAAGCAGACCTCGAATTGTGTTTCTCAAAATTTGTTAACGGACCCCAATTTCCTTCCATCTGGATCCCAGACCCCCTTTTCAGTTTCAAATCCAAATTTACCCTTTGACTGTTAAATTCGAGCCTTACAAAATATTTACCCTCTGTGGACCTTAAACACTTTTCTGCCTCAGCATTTCAATTTAGACCGTTCCCTCTGCCTCGATGGCCACGTGCCCCATTTGGTTTCTGCCTGCAGAATTAATCATTTCCCTTTCTGTATTCAGAGTGCAATCCTTCTACCTAGATTTAACATTTACTTCATTATGTCTCATAGAATATTTATTTCATTATGTCTCCTTAATCTACATGTCTTCTAGACACATAAGCCCCTAGAGGGCAGAGGTCATCTCTGTACCCCCGAAAGTGCACAGAACAATGACTGGTACCTTAAATACGCACAAGAAATGTTTTTTACGTTTAATCAGATAACATGTAACATTTTCTACTCGATTTGAAAACGTAAAGGGTTCTTTTTTTTTTTTTTTTTTTTTTACCTGAATCGATGCCAAAATGTGTTCAATTGTGTGAATTGCTAGTTTGTCTAGTCTGAGAATAGAGCTTCTGGCAAGATTTTTCTGCAGGATCAAATTTCCTTCTCAGAATCAAAAAGCTCTCTCTTGCTCTCATTGGTTTCGAAGCACTTGGGGTCATCTATAAGGATCTGTATATTTTCAACATTAATAATATCCTGACACCCTATGGCACTGCCGGAGTAGGATCTCTTTTAGACTGATGGACTGTGAATGATTCAGTTAAGCTACTCCTGTGCCAGAAAATAACGAATAGCAAATCCATTACCAAGCAGCATGCCCTGATTTCAGAAGTTTAAGAAATTGAAACAAAGAGGAATTTGGAGCCAGAGAACTGAATCGTAATGAAAGAAAATGCAACATCTCAGGCATCTCACCATATGATTGAGAGAGAGAGAGAGAATGCATTTAACATCACATTCCTGAAGTCACAGAAATAGATTTTCAAATTTAAGTCATGCAATTTTAACCACAGGTGGGGATGTGTGCTAATTCCAATAGAGCAAAATCAAACCAAACCCACAGCATACATAAAGTGTTAGTTTCCTCCTTATGTATTTATGCTGATATAAATGGATCATATCAGAATTGCCATGTTTTAGTTCCTTAAAATGCAGACCTGCCTTTTGCCTTTAATAGAGAAACACAGTTGTTAACGGATACATTTAAAGAAACTTGACTCATATTTTTAGAAAAAAAAAAAAAATATCGGAGTCTCTAAAGCACTTGAATAGATGAACTCAGTGCATATTTATGGAGCTTTGTTTTAACAACACCTAACATTTCCATAGATTGCCAGTTGCCAGACCTCTTTTGCATTTATCATTCCATTTGAGCCTCAAAATAGCCCTGTGAGAAAGTATTATTATCCCTGTTTTCCAATGAGCTCATTGAAGATGAAAGAATCAAAATGATTCTTCTAAGCTATTAAACGGGAATGGAAGTGATATATTGTAACTGATAGTCCTATGTTATTTGTAGTTCCATCTGTTCTGCTTAGCTTCATACGAGGTTTCTGGTTCTGTGTCAGGCACCGAGCACTAGGACAAAGATCGAAAACACTAGGACAAAGGTAGAGAACAAAGGACACTTGCCTTCCAGTAGCTTGTATTTGTTTCACTTGATAAAATATATTCAATTGCTTGGTATTTGTGAATGTACAAATGAGTAACTGTGGGTAGAAAGGAGTGGGTTGGTACGGATATGGAGTAATTACCCAGCTACTTTTCATTGGCTTGTCCTAAATCTTCTTAAATCTTGTCTCAAACTGGATAATCATTTGGTTATTCAAAAAATAAGGCAGGACAAATGCACATGGGCCAGGCTAAGAATAAGGGTCATTTAGAAGTTATTAAAGGACGTAAGTAGGCGTACCCTAACCTGATTCTGACCATTTCTGAGCTGCATCCCATTCGTGCTCCATACCTAAGCCCCACTCCTGTCACCTTCAGCTCCAGGCACCGGCCCATCTCTTAACTCATCCGTGTCTCACTATGTGTGAACATCGGATCCGGCAATAGAAGAGTTTGCATTTGTGTAATCCATGTATTTGGTTATTTTTTATAAAGTTAAAACAGCTTTGCCAGAATCAACATAAAAATGCCTGTGGCAGGAGCACCTGGGTGGCTCAGTCGGTTAAGCGTCCGACTTTGGCTCAGGTCATGATCCTACGGTTTGTGAATTTGAGCCCCGTGTTGGGCTCTGTGCTGACAGCTCGGAGCCTGGAGCCTGCTTCGGATTCTGTCTTCCTCTCTCTGTCTCTCTCTGTGCCTCCATCGCTCATGCTCTGTCTCTCAAAAATAAGTAAATGTTAAAAAAAAATTTTTAAAAATACCCGTGGCAAAGGGATTGAAAAAAAATACTTGTGTCATCAAGGGGCGCCTGAGTGGCTCAGTCGGTCAGTCAAGTGTCTGATTCTTGACCTCGGCTCGATTTCACGGTTCATGGGTTCAAGCCCTGCATCAGCCTCCTCGCTGACACTGTGGAGCCTGCTTGGGATACTCTTTCTCCCTCTCTCTCTCTGCTCCTGCCCCACTCACACACACACTTTCTCTCTCTCTCTCTCTCTCTCTCTCTCTCTAAATAAATAAATAAGTAAAATTAATTCATCACATGAAGTTGGCTGTGTCCGATGGTAAGCAGCCGTATACTTCTAATTGCTCTGTAAACAAGTGATCCCCAAACTTAGCAACTTAAACACACAAATACTTATTGCCCCACAGTTTCTGCAGTGAGGAATCTGGGCATCGCTTAGCTGAGTGCTTCTGGCACAGGGGACCCCATGAGGTTGCACTTAAGCTCTCTTCTGGGATGCGGGTATTTCCGGGCTTGACCGAAGCTGGTGGATTCACTTCCCAAATGGCTCACTCACATGGCTGTTGGCAGGAGGCCTCAGTGCCTTACAACCCGCACCACTTGAATGCCTTCACAATATGACATTGGCCTTCCCCAGAGCAAGTGATCTTAAGAAGGAGAGTGAAAGCAAGGCAGGCAGATAGCGCATACTTCTACCGCATTCTACTGATCACTCACAACAATGCTGGATAATATGGGAGGGGCTGATCACTCACAGCCATGCTGGACGGTATGGGAGGGGATAAGGCCACGTTGTGAGTATCAGGAAGGGGGAGGATCTCTGGGGTATCTTTGAAGCTGGCTATCACCGGCGACCATGTGCTCTCAAAAGCATGGAACAATAGGCCTGACCTTAGAGACCCTAACACTCTGATACCGCAAAAGTTTGGGTGAGGGGGAGTAGGAAGCCTTTTTGAGAACATCTAAACCTTGTCCTTCAGTTTGATGCTGAATCCTTCAATGAACTTTGAAACTGTTACCATAGATCAGGGGGCAGCAAACTACAGTCTGGGGGTCAGATTTGCTCTGCAGCTGGTTTTTACGTGGTCCGTTAGCTAAAAGTGTTTTTTTTTTTTTTTTTTAACGGCTGGAAAAGGCTAGAAAATAAGTGTGTACGTTGATGCATATGACAGAGACCATATGTAGCCTGCAAAATTGAAAATATTTGCTAAGTGGCCCTTCAAAATGGCCATTTCTGTCACAGATCATCAAAATGTATATTAAAACATCCAATGGAAAGTAGATATTTGGGGCACCTGGGTGGCTCAGTTGAGCATCTGACTTGATTTGGGCTCAGGTCATGGTCTCATGGTTTGTGAGACTGAATCCCGCTCAGGGCTCTGGGCTGACAGCATGGAGTCTGCTGGGGATTCTGTCTTTCTGTTTCTCTCTCTTTCGCCTTCCCCCGCTTGCTCTCTCGCTCTCTGTCTTGCATGCGTGCTCTCTCTCAAAAATAAACAAATAGAAATTTAAACTTTGTTACATTGTCTGGTAGGAGATAAGTACATGGTCCAAGAAGTGTCTTTCTCCCCAGCTAGAAGGTTAGATCAACATGGGATCCTAGGCCCTTCATTTTTCCACTTATAGTAATTATAACTAAAATTAAGTATTTTGATCTCCTTATTCCAGCATATATCTCAGACCACCAAACATTAGTCTCAGATGTACAGAAAAAAAAAAAAAAAGATTCCATGGTGAAATACGTTTTAGAAGCACTATATATCATCGTATCCTGTTTTTGGTGGTTCAGAACTTACTTGAATAATGCTCTGAGATTTCCTTCAATAATTCATATATGACGACTTAATCCAACATCTGCACATCCAGGTTTTCACGGGCCACTTTTATTTACACATTAACATCTACTGACACCATGCGTGTAACTGGTGAATACCTTCCCTGCTGCCCCGATTCAGGGTACTCTTAAGAGGCTTAGTTCAAACGTTGTTCTTGCTAGTGTACGTGTAGGAGTCCCTTGCCATCATCGTTCCAAATGTCCAGAAGTCTCCTTTGGGCTTGCAAGGATCTCAGAGGCATTGTCTTGAGATGGCTTCACAGGGAAGCTGGATATATGGGCTGAGCCAGGACTCCTGGGACAGCCTCAGACTCCCTATCCGCCCTGTCCATAGGAGATGGTGCTGTTGGGGACACTAAGTCCTTACTGAGTCAAGTTCCCATTCGTGTAACTAACGGAGAGCTGACTGGCATATCTCTTAAAAATGGGATAGTAGGTTGATCAAACCTCTCATTCACCTTGTCCTCCTGGACATTTGAAAACCGCTGCTTTGTTGCAAGCTCACATTCCCATTTTCAGGCCATTTTCCTTTTCTTGTGAATGGGATGGGGATCTATAGTTTAATAACATCTCAGCTGATTCAGATGTGGTTAGATTACTGACCAGCATGTGAAAACACATAGTTTTCAACAGACGTCTTCATTAACAACTCCAGTTTCTGTGGATTTACAGCATTCAGTTCAGTGTTTGGCTTTTTTCAATTGTAATACACATAATAGCGCCATTTACGTGCACGACCCATTCTCCTAATAAAGGAAGTTTACGGGATTGCAAGTGCATAAGTGTGCTGATAGCGTAGGGATAACATGAATCTACTCTAATTTGTAGAAAAATGGAAACCATTCTCCAAACTTGAACGCTGTGGTGCTTTGGTAGCATTCAGGAATTGGGGGAAAGCCGCACCTGAACATCCCTTCCCATTGGCATATTCAGTGACTTGACCACGGGAGGGGGGATCCCTCCCACAGAAGTAAACAAATTCTACCTCGGAGGAAATTTAAAAACAACTGTCAGCACACCACTGAGAATCCTGTCAAAATAGATGGTGACACAGGGGTATGTTAGGACACGGAGGCCGAGAAGGCATGCTTTGTTCTGTTTCCCTTCGGTTTGGTTGTTGTTGTTTGTATTTTGTGTTTTTAAGTTTGTTTATGTTCAGAGAGCGCACGTGAGCACAGGCGGGGGAGGGAGAGAGAGAAGGAGAGACACAATCCCAAGCAGGCTCTGCGCCGTCAGCACAGAGCCTGATGCAGGGCTTGAGGGGTTGCGGGCCTTGAACTCACAAAGCGGGAGATCACAGCCTGAGCCGAGATCAAGAGTCAGATGCTTACCGACTGCCACCGGGGCGCCCCTGTTTCAGTTTTGTTTTTGCGGTACTGTGGCAGATCAACAATCACACCGACCTTGGTACATATTCTGCTGTTTGCCTGAGCTTTGTGATGCATTGGAATTTATTCACATTGACCATATAAAATGTGCACAATAACATGAATCCTTGGGATACCTCTGTGGGTACTGTGGATAACTTACCCGAATTACATTACACAGTTTGCGACACATGGTGAGCACTTAAATACACAGTGGCTATTGTTATTTTTCTCTCTACCAGAGGAGTAATCAGGTCAGTTCAAGCCTAAGCTGGGCTTTGGTGTCTAGGTCTCTGCTGAAAGGTCCTCAGCGCTCCCCTCGCTGTCCTGCATCTGTCCACATAGTCCGAGCCACTGACTCGAAGTACCGTGCCCGCATATTCTCAGATCATCCGCTTGCTCCCGTGGGGTCTAGAATGAGGAGTGAAAGTAGGAATAAAAGTCATTTCAGGGCGATAAGCTCCACTGGATTGGCTACTCCTTCAGAATGCTAACCTGCTCCTGCCACACGCAAGTTCTCACGGTAGAAATGTACATGGGAGAACAGAAACAGACAAAGCACTTGAAATATGCTGAAGCGGCATATTTTCAAACATCTCGGCTCTCTTGGGAAGGTTTCACATTACATATTTACAGATCCTCCGGTCATGAGCTGACCTTGGACACCTTGACAATCCACGGCAGAATTTTCAATTGTTGTTGTTGTTTCTTGTCTCTTTTTAACCACAAGCTGTATCCTTGACCCACCTCCACTGGCTGACCCACAGGTATTTGCTGTTGACTGGAACAAGAATTAATTCTGTTCCATTCAGTAGGCATTTGCTAAGCGCCTGTGTGCATTTTTAACTTCCAATTTCCTTTTTGGAAAATGCAAATAAATTATTTTAGGCTTCAGGGGGATTATTTGAGATGTAATTGTTATTTTCCAGCCTAGCTGTGCTGCTATTTATTTTTACATAACTATATAAACACAGGTGTGTATTTGCTGATATTTTGCTTATTTGGATGAGAAAATAGGAATCATTTCCAAAATAGCAGTTTTACAAGCTCTTGGGACCAGGAACTGGGTCTTAGTCACCTTTCTATTTCCTCATAACTGAGCAGAGGGCCTCGTACAAGGTGCTCAGTAAATGTCTGTTGCATTGAATCACTCTCTGTACCTGGTGTCCTCAGTGAAGATGCTTTCTCCTTTTTTAAGTGTTTATATATTTATTTTGACAGAGAGAGAGAGAGAGAGAGCACAAGCAGGGGAGGGGCAGAGAGAGAGAGAGAGAGGGACAGAGAATCCCAAGCAGGTTCTGCCTTCTTAGTGCAGACCCTGACGTGGGGCTTGAACTCCTGAACTGTGAGCTCATGACCTGAGCTGAGATCAAGTCAACGCTTATCTGACTGAGCCACCCGGGCACCCCGACAAGATGCTCTCTTTACATCGAAACCCATCATCTAATGTCCTCAATGCACTGTCATCACTTGAAACACAGTGAAACTTCATGTTGAGGCTCTTGAGTATTTCACAGTGTTATTAGGTGTTTAGGACTTGCCTGGATCCTCACATCTGTACATCACTGTTACAGGCAGATGAGCTGACTGTCTCCTTACCTGATTCTGGCCCTGAACATGAAGCATATTAGAACATCTACTTTGGTAAAGGTTGCCTCAGTATATTCGTCATGGTCATTCTTGTTAATGCCTTCAGCTTTCCGCTCAGACTCTATCTGGGTTAGACTTTTAATTAGTTGTTCTCCAAGTTCCTCTGGCATGGGTCCCCCTCCCTCTCTCCCTTTCTCCCAACCTTCCTTGCACAGACTATTTGGAACACTACTGTCTGTGTCCAGGACTTGTATGAAACACTGGGGGTTCAGGACACATAACAGACTTGACCTCTTGCAGGAGCAACCAGTCTAAAAGAAAAAAAGGTAATAATAAGTAACTGCAGTGTAATATTTTGCTACCTGCCAAAGTGCTTTCCCAGGAAGGTGAACATGTTGGGGAAGTATTGGTGTTACTAGACTTGGGCACATGTGTCAGTATGAGTTTTCCAAGGCTGCCGTAACAAAGTAGCAGAGCCCGGGTGCTTTAGACAAGACAAATGCATTGCCTCACCATTCGGGAGGCTAAAAGTCCAAGATCAGGGTGCTGGCAGGGTGGGTTTCTTCCAAGGCCTCCCTCCTTGGCCTGTAAATTGCTTTCTTCTTCCAACTATCTTCGGATGTTCTTCTCGTGTCTTTCTGTGTCCTAATCTGTTTTTTTGTATAAAGAAACCAGTCATATTGGGCAAATGCCCCTCTAGTGACCTCATTTTCATGAATTATCTCCTTAGAGGCCCTATCTCCAAATAGTCACATTCTGAGATCCTGGAAGTTAGGACTTGAACATAGGAAGTTTGGGAAGACACAGTTGAGCCCATAACGGCACGCAGAAAATTTGGCACCTGATAAATTACATAACCCGGCAAGGGATCCTGTAAGTAAGGGATAGAACTAGGATATAATCTAATGTCTATATGATTCTAGAATTCAGACTCTTCCCACACTACTGTGCTGCCTTTTCCAAGTTCCTGTACCAAAACTGCTGAAATTGGATCTTGCTCCTTATACACTGTCGCTTTCTTTTTGACAGGGTGCTTTTCGTTCTGGTGTTTTCTAGGGCTTGATTTTCTGAACCCATCAGAATCTGACTTTGCCCATCCACTTACAAGCTTAAATGATGCCCACCTTTGCTCTATTGGTAATGATCTTCCTCTGTTGCACGTCGGGCACTTAACATGCCTTCCCTGAAGGAACTGACCTTGTGAGCGTACGTTCTTCTTCTTCACGACCTCAGGATCCATCCGATCGCTCTGATGTAATTGGGCTGCCACCCAAGTTCCGGTTCCGACAGCCAGACACCCTGGTGTCCGATACCTGGCCGCTCTGTCTCCTACACCTTAATGGAGTTCCATTTTGCTTTTAAAATGTTTTTAATGTTTGTTTATTTTTGACAGAGTGCGAGTGGGGGGGGTCAGAGAGTGAGGGACACCTAGAATGCCAAGCAGGATCCGCTCCGTCAGCGCAAATCCCGATGCAGGAATGCAGGACTTGAACTCCTGATCCTCAAGATCATGACCTGAGCCAAAGTCAGACGCTCAGCTGACTTGAGCCGCCCAGGCGTCCCTCCATTTTGCTTTTTAAAATCTGGCAAAAACCCGCCTGGAAAAAGCTTCAGAAAGAATATTCCCAGTTGTTAATTTAGTGAGAGTGAAGTTATGTTAGCTCATTGAAATTTAATTGCTAATGGGTTATAAGATCTTAGGAACTACAGGCCCAGCATCTGTCTCTTTTTAGTGTCTCAATTATCACCACAATAATTTAATGGCATCCTGTTGAAGAAGCATCGTTGACATGCTAATGAATGGCACCCTGCTCATTTCCATGAACTTCACATTCCCTAGGTGATCATTTAAACCAGGCAATTTAGATTTCTATCATTACAAGGCCACACAGACTGACTTAAAGGTTGACCAAAATTATGTATATATATATTAAAAAACACACACACTTAACACTAAATTGCAAATGCCTTAAACTGTAGTCACTTATAATTTTATAAGTGTGCACAAAACCGGGACAAGCCATGAGAATCTTGGTATCTGCTTTATTATCTAATTTCATTGTGACCTACTGCACTTCAGTTCTTCCGCTTGGATGTTTTATCAGTGTCTAATGACTGGCGCCATGTGTATTATTTCACTTTTCTAATTGTTTATTTTCTGTATGTTTCATTTTAATTTTTTCAGGTTACACTAAATTACGTGATTTTTATATTCAGTTTGCGTCATTTAATCCACATGCGATTACACGACACGCCGACTTTGTCTGGATTGAGCACTGAGTAGTAACAGCCTAAATTTCTAGCCACCTCACAGCCTTTCTAGAAGGAGGGAAGATCTAAATAAATATCTAAATAGATTTAATGTTCACTTCGCTACTTCCAATAACATAGAAGCAGTTGCAATTTAAGTTGAGATTTGTAACTGGCTGAAGAATACACAGAAGTCATTTTTTTCCCAGATTTTTACTTGACGTATTTAATGAACATGAAAAAAAAAAACCCCAAAATGGAGATGATTTGCTTAGAGAAAGCACTAAGCATCTTTTTTCTTTTTTTAGCACAGTTGTCCACCTAAGTTGCCAGTGGAATTAATTTAGCGTGGAGTTTTAAAAGCCTTTGCAGAATAGAGATTTATGCAGTCAAAAGAGAAGAGAACAAAAAAGAACAAGCCCCAAACTGAGGGAGGGTGGTTGGAAATAAAGAAGCGTTTCTCGATAGCGAAGTTCACTTAATTCTGGCAGAAATTGCTAAAGGTTTGGGAATTTCCTGCCCTGCGGACCTTGAAAGAGAAGATAAATACTAATTTGTGTGGAAATATTTCCATGACATCCTGTCTGAATTTGGTCAATTAGTCTCCTTGTGATTGGGCGCAGTTGCTGAAATGGTAAACAAGAGAAAAGTGCCACTGCCGGGGGTGTTTCGACCTTAATCAGCGAGCCTAACCTGAGCGGTGTGCGGACCACGTTTCCCCGTGGTGCCGTGGCCTGAAGGCTGTGTACCCCGGCGACTTAGACTCACGATGTGAAGAACACGAACCTTATTATCTGGAGTGCATCCAATCTGAAGAAAATCCGTTTCTTCTGACTCTCCCAGGCAATGTAAAGTAAGAGGCAGGCAATTCTCTGGAGAGATTTGGAGAGTTCATGAAGAAGCCCGAGCTGCTTCTCCTCCGTGGGTGACCGAGGAGGGGAGTTCCTGTGGTCCAGCCCTCCCGGAACCCCCAGGTCGGTGTGTCACAGCCGAATATCGCAGGGCAGTCCCAGCGGCCGGCCCTCAGAGACAGAACGGACAGGGGAGGCCACTAGCCTCACAGGTAGCGGCTCGAGGCCCTGCGCCCCCCATGCGATGGCCGCTCCGAGGACAGCGCAGCCTTCCCAGACACAGCTGTCCCCTCTTCCCTCCTTCCCGGGACAAACAAACTTGAATTCATTCTTCCTGGGCCTGTGAAGAGAGGGCAGCGAGTCCCTTGGCTGCGGTAGAGGAATTCGATAGGGTAGGTAGAAAATGATACATGCCAGGGGCACGTGGGTGGCTCAGTCGGTTAAGTGTCCAACTTCCATTCACGTCATGATCTCACAGTTCGTGAGTTCGAGCCCCACGTCGGGCTCTGTGCCGACAGCTCAGAGCCTGGAGCCTGCTTCCCATTCTGTGTCTCCCTCTCTCTGCTTCTCACCTGCTCATGCTCTGTCTCTTTCTGTCTCTCTGTCTCTCTCTCTCAAGAATAAATAAAACATTAATAAAAAACTTAAAAGAATATGATATATGACAAAGCATTATACTGGAAGTTCAAAATAAAAATTAGAGACCAGGAAAGCAGTTGTCAGCAAAATAGACTTTACCAAAAATTACCTCTTGGCTACAGAGAAATGATAATCAATGTTAAGTACAAAGAATTATATATGTAACTGAGCTTACCTGACATACATATGATTCGGGAATACCAGTGATGGCCGTTAAAAACAAGTGCTTATTGGAACACCCGGGGGGCTCCGTCGGTTAGGCATCTGACTTTGGCTCAGGTGGTGATCTCACAGTTCGCGAGTTCGAACCCCGCATTGGGCTTTGTGCTGACAGCTCAGAGCCTGGACCCTGCTTTGAATTCTGTGTCTCCCTCTCCCTCTGCCCCTCCCCTGCTCACACTCTGTCTCTCTCTTTTCAAAAAAAAGAGTGGCTCAGTTGGTTAAGCATCCTACTTCGGCTTAGGTCATGATCTCATGGTTCTTGGGTTTGAGCCCCATGTCGGGCTCTGTGTTGACAGCTCAGAGCCTGGAGCCTGCTTTGAATTCTGTGTCTCCCTCTCCCTCTGCCCCTCCCCTGCTCGTGCTCTGTCTCTCTCTCTATCTCTCAAAAATAAATAAAAGATTAAAAAAAAAATTAAAAACAGTGCTTATTAAGTACTTAATCTATTTAAAGAAGTAAATACTATTCATCTACTATATATAAGGTAACATACAGTGTGCTGTTAGGGCCATGGAGGCCAAGTTTCTATTCTCAAAGGATTCATGATTTGGCGGGGGTCTAAAGGAACCAGCATTCTTTGGAATTTAACTGCATGCCACATATCGTGCTAGTCCCCTTTCATCCATTATTTGATTGAATCCTTGCAATTAAATAATGTGTTCATGGCCATGGACATGGCAGTGGAGTTTCGGATTAAATGATTTACCTGAAGTTACACTTTTAGTACCATTCCAGTTAAGATAGCATGCAGATGGCAGGAAAATACACAAGGGATAATGTGGCTGATATATTGGGAAAATAAAACAGAGTATTCTGCATTCCACCCCTTTTAACATAGTTAATTAGCTTGTTGATGCAGCTCTTAGCCCATCCAGGTGTGGTATTTTCTGGGCCCTTCTGACTGGGACTTGAGCTGGTCCCAATTTCCATCTCAAAAAACTTCCTCCTCCCGTTTTCCTAATCTCGTTCAATGACAACTCCTTTATTTCAGCTGATCAAACGAAGATGCTTAGTTAGTCCTGACTCTTGTCATTTTTTTCTTTTTCTTTGTTTTTAAGTTTATTCATTTTGAGAGAGACAGAGCAAGTGGAGGAGGGGCAGAGAGGGAAAGAGAGAGAATCCCAAGCAGGCTCCATGCTGTCAGCGCAGAGCCTGATGTGGGTCGCGAAATCCCAAAATGGGAGATCGTGACTGAGCAGAAACCCAAGAGTCAGATGCTTCACTTGACTGAGCCACCCAGGCACCCCCTGACTCTTGTCTTTCTTCCACCCAGGCGCCCCCTGACTCTTGTCTTTAGCACCACATATTCAGTCAACTAACAACTCATGTCAGTTTTACCCTCAAAATATATTTCAAGCGTGAGGTCTCTTACTCCTGCCAGCACTCTGTTCTAAGTCACTGCCGTCTCCTGTCTTTTCTCTGCTATTACCATTGTCACTTCTCAACACAGCTGCCTGAGTAATCTGCTAAAACATGTCATGCCATGTGTATTTTCTGCTCAAAACATTCCATTGGCACTGCATCTTATTCAGAGTCGAAGGCAAAGTTCCCAAGTTGTCCTTCAAGGCCATCCCACCATCTGGCCCTGCTCCCTTTGGGACTTCATTTCCTACCACTTCCCTGGCACTCACTCACTTCAAACCCCACTGCCCACCTTTCCATTCCTCATATACACCCAACATGTGCTTGCCTTGTGGTGTCAGGTTCTATTTCTCAGGAATACTTTAATTTATTAATTAATTATCTATGTATCTATCTGAGAGAGTGAGCAGGGAAGGGACGGGGGGGGGGGGCGGTGTGGGGAAGAGAATCTGAAGCGGGCTCTGTGCTGACAGCAGAGATCCAGACATGGGGCTCAAACTCACAAACTGTGAGATTGTGACCTGGGCTGAAGCCAATGCTCAACAGACTGGGCCCCCCAGGCGCCCCCCAGGAACACTCTTTCATCAAATATTCTCCTGGTTTTATTGTTTATATCTGCACAAGACACAAATTGACACGATCTATTTGGAGGGAAGTATGTATGAGATGCCTTGAAATATGCATATTATGTGAACCATCAAGTTTTCTTCTAAGAATTCCTTCGAAGGAAAGAGCACATTATAAACGTAAAGATTTATAGGCAGAGATACATAAGTAGTACAGTGTATTTGTGAATACTATGAAGATACAGGAAATAGAAGTGTCAAAATGATGGGGTTCTTTAAATAAATTTGACACCCTGATACCACGGGCTACTGTTCTTCCACTGAGAATCATGTTGTAGGACAGAACTTGTTGAAAATATTCCAGCAGATTACCATTTTATGAAATGACAGAAATATGCCTGAGCCCAATGAAGGGGCAGATCAGGCAGGTACCTCCTTAGGTGTCAATAAAAATGGGACGCTAAGCGTCAGTGGGAATATAATGAAACCGAGAAAAGCTTATTTATCAGAGCACCTTTCTGGAAGAGGAGAGAACAGATACTTGAATGTGGCAATTAGAGTGGGTCTGGAGTGGTGGGATTCCCAAGATCATGCTCCAGTACTAAAACATGGTTGTGAGGGGTGCCTGGGTGGCTCATTGGAGCGTTTGATCTCAGCTCAGGTCATGATCTCATGGTTCGTGACTTCGAGCCCCATATCTGGCTCACTGCTGTCGGCGCAGAGCCCGCCTCAGATCCTCTGTCCCTCTCTGTCTCTGCCCTTCCCACGCTTGCACTATGTCCCAAAAATAAACATTATAAAAAACCATGGCTACCAAATTTCCTTTTAAGGAGGGTAGGCCCAATTAACTAGGACTTGTTTGTGGATCTGTGAAGTGTACAAGTTTGGGGCCCGAGTAGCCCAAAAAGTAGATGAAGCCTGATCCCTGGCGTTGAGATCCCCTTCTCTGATCTTTTACCGGATACTTAGACCCTCCCTTCTAAAGAAGTATAATGTGATGCAAAGGAGTCTCCGTAGTCTTTATGTGTACGTGTTCATTGATAACTCTTTAGGATTCTAGGGTTATCATTAGGCTTCGTTGTGCTTTTCAGGCGTGTTTCTTTGGTGTTTGATGCAGGCTAATTTGGTAAAGGGGAAGAAAACAATTACTTACGCAGAGGAAATATTGTAAATTTTATAAAGATAAATCTGAATCATGACAGAGTGTGCCAAGATAGATTGTTCCGCAGCGTTTAAAGATGCAATGGAGGAAAATAGGGACAGAGAAGAAGTCTTTAGATTTGAGGGTGCAAGGTTGAGAGCAACCTCAAAAAGGCGGAGAGCTCAGTGGCAGAAACAAGCCTGCCATCCATTGAAGACTCGAAGAGAGAAAAATACTAATTTTAACAGAAAAATGAACAAATGAATTTCAAAGCAATATCGAGGATAAAACTGCCTTTTCTGGGGGTGCCTGGGTGGCTCAGTCGGTTGAGTGTCTGACTTCGGCTCAGGTCATGGTTTCGCGTGTGTGGGTTCGAGCCCCGCGTCGGGCTCTGTGCTGACAGCTCAGCCTGGAGCCTGTTTCGGATTCTGTGTCTCCCTCTCTCTGACCCTCCCCTGTTCATGCTCTGTCTCTCCCTGTCTCAAAGTTAAATAAATAAATAAATAAATAAATAAATAAATAACGTTAAAAAAATTAAAAAGAATAATTAACTTAATCCTCGAACCTCATAACAACCATATGAGGTCAGGCATTATTATCCACATTTTGCATATGACAAACTGAGTCAGAGATCTAATAACATGTCTAAGCTAATGCAGTTAGTAAGCGGTAGGGATAGGATTTAACGTTGGTGCTTTAAACAGTGTAAGTGCAGCCCTTAACCATTACGCAGAATTGCTTGTCCAATGTGGCTAAAATGAAGAGGGGTAATAGAGAAGAGAGTCTGGCCTTGGGAATACTGTGCACAGAGAAACCAGGACTGTCAGTAAAAAGGTAAGCAGAGGCAGAATCCTGTGGGAATGAGAATATAAAACAGAGTGCGAATGTCTTAATGCCAGAGTGACTTGTGAGAAAGGAGCATTTTCGGAATGGGATGTTCACTAGGCTGGTGTCGGACCCAGGGAAGAGGAAATGCGTGGGGATTTCGAAGAAAAAAACCCACCAGGCAGTTCCGCAGAGTGATGACTTGCTTGCCAGGCGAGACAGAAGGTAAAGGTCATCTCGTGCAGAGATTCCGGGCTGGCATTTTGTAGGACTGAGAACACTAATTAAAAATGGGCTGAGAGGTACTGACAGGCTTTTGACGAACTAGAGGGGAGAAGTTAAGTACAGTTTCCATTGTAGTATGCTTATATACCCTCAAAAGTGAGATCTGGCCTCTTTCTAAGAAGTTCTTAGTGCGTACCCACACCGAGGTTGAAGACCGGGCCTAGTTGTAGGCTGGTTGCCTTCCAGGTGTGGCTCTGAACATGCAGCGTCACAATCCCTCAGGAACTTGTTGGAAATGCAAACTAATCTTTGTCACTGTCCCGCAAGACCTCTGGGAGCAGGACCCAAGAATCTCTTGTGTTACGAAGACTTCCAGGTCATTCTGATGACATTGAAGTTTGATGCCCACTGGTCTAGAAGATCCGCGAATTCGTTAGCACGTAGGGAATCCTGGAGGAGAATAACTCACCCATCCCCTCAACTTACCCTCACAAAGTCTTCACCCAATCTAGGCTCAGAAGGGAGGCTGCTGAAAGGCCTATGCCTGGCCTGGCTGAATCCAGATTCTGGAAGAGGTCAGTGAAGTTATTAAGTGGATATAGCTGATGAGATAGGGGGAAAGTTTCAGTGCAGCTGAGTCGAAAGAGCCACATCAAAATACGCCTTTTACACGCAAGTAATGTGCACTCATTGTCTACATCTTCCCTCATCCATGAGCCTCACCAGACGTCACAGATCGCTGGTGTAGGTAAAACTCAGAGATGAGAGGAGAGCCAACGATGTATATTGCTCATGTTACTTGATGAGAAAAAAGTTTCCACAACTTACCATAGCTGTTTTCACTCAGCCGCATCAAAATAGTCACATCTAATTGGCCACTTCCAGTCGCCATGTTTTAGTTTTTATTTTTAATTAATTAATAATTATTTTATTTATTGATTGATTGATTTGAGAGAGACAAAGTGCGAGTGAGCGAGGGGCAGACAGAAAGAGAGAGAAAATCCCAAGCAGGCTCCACACTGTCAGCAGCGAGCCCAAAGCTGGGCTTGAACTCACGAACCGTTAGATCATGACCTGAGCCGAAGTCAGGTGCTCAGCTGACTGCCCGTCAAAGTGCCATGTTTTAGGAGCAGGATCTCAGAATCCAAGAAATAAATAATACTCGCTTCAGAAAGGTGAAATTGGCTCATTGCAAGAATTAAAAGATTTTTCAATATAATTAAACCCTAACCCCTTTTGGCAACATGACTCAATTTGTGTTTTCTGGTGCTAGATTAAAAATAAAAGAATATCCTTCATTAACTGTTATCGCTATTCTAAACATATCCAGACGTTTGAGATTAGAGTCTTCTCTCAGGGTCACGGGCATAAATCTGGCCCAGGTTGATTGGACAGGAGTGAAAGTAATTACTACTGGATCCTCTCTCTGATGGATTAATTAGCTGGGAATGAAGCGACCGCGTGCAGTAAACCGTATTTTATAAGCAGCTTCTATTAGATGGACGATCAGTTGCATACAAAAATCACTTCTTCAGGTAGGACCGGTGTCCCTCTACAGCAAGCTGACAGCATCAAATGGCAGACTTGCTTAAACTTTCTCATCGCAGCTTCCTGAAGGCATAGAAAAGTCTTGGGTCCCATACACGAGGGCTATCTTGGGACTTTTCCACATCAGTCTGCCATGAGCAAAAAACTTCTGTAAATCGGTTTTATTTTAGAAATTTAAGAAGAGATTGCCTTTCACTTAAAAATATATCCATGTTTATTTCGATCTGAAAATAATGATTTAACTCACCACCATCAAGAAAAATGGACACTTGGGAAAGATGCATTACTTTTGTCCTGTGGCTCAGGATATATTGCTGTGTTTTCTCACAGACCCAGGGTTGAATGAATAGTAGGAAGAAAAGTCGGTCTGGGGCAGTTTTCCTGGTCAATCCCGACGTCTGTAAATAAGAAGATGCTAATAATCCCTCTACCATCATAGTCGTTATTATGAAATTGTAAAATAACATGCATAAAAAGTTTGCGTAAATGATAAATCGCTGCAGAAATAGAGCACTCTGAGTCCGATCACTCATATCCAAATACTGAGCAACTTACCCAGCTTTCTTCGCTGTATTGGCTGTCCGCTGTTCGGTTGTACAAGGAAACGACTGAACAGAGCAAAATGCACGTGGGTAAATTTCACATTGCTGCTTACTTACCAAGAATAGAAACAAAAGCAGGAATATAACTGAACCCAACCTTTCTCCCAATTTCAAAGGGGTCCCTTTCAACATCAATTCTAGCTCTTGGTCTTGCTGGCTTATTTCAAGTAACGGGAAAGCCCACCACATATTAAGACAGCCCATGCCAGCTTTTCTCATCTCCAGTTGTTAGAAAGGTTTTCGTTTGTTGTTCGTTTGTTGATTTGAGGCCACTCACCATTACGGCACGGATGGCGTCCCTCTCAAATTCACGTATCAAAGTCCTAATCCCCAGCAGCCCAGAATGGGACTATATTTCGATACAGGTGACAACGTGAAAACGAGTTTATTGGATTGTGATGGGCGGGTAGCACACACGTGTGCCGCATACGTAACGTCGCTTAATCGACACGTGACGGTATGACCCAATATTAATACTTTTCATCGTACACAAAGAACCAATGTGTAAAGAAATTAAAGAACAAGTCAGAAGTCATATGGATATATGGAATGGTTGACCCAGCAAGCGAATCCAGTTTACCAACTAGAGTCCGTACCCCTCACTATTACCACACGACTGCCGCTGCCCCTCCCCGCTCCTCCTCCTCACATGAAAGTAAGAGATTATGTTTTATTCACCCGTGAATGTCGGTGCTGGCTATATATAATACTAGTCACTAAATAATGTCATTGAATGAATGAATGAGTGAATGAATGGGCAAATGACTGTCGATTAGCCCGTTCAAGCAGTTAAAAATGCACTTCACTTTATCGTCCTTTTGTTTGTTTTTCCCTTTTGTCGAAATGTATACGAAAAGATCCTCACAAATCACTTTTTACACCAAGGAAAAAATATGTGCACACACATATGCCTTTCTACTATATTAACCAGCCTGGTAATCTAAGATTGTATTTTTTTTTTTTTTTTTTTTTGGTAATACGTGTTTTGGGGCGAGTGCAAGTGGGGAAGGGGCAGAGAGAGGGGGAGGGAGAAGCCTAAGTGGGCTCTGCACTGACAGGCTGACACAAGCGAGCCCGATGTGGGACTCGAATTCACGCATCGGGAGATCGTGATCTGAGCTGAAGTTGGGACACTCAGCTGATTGAGCCACCCAGGTGCCCCTCGTTGGTAGTCCCAAATTGTTAATGTGACCTGGTATTCTTTTATTTTCTTTTTCAGTTTATTTACTTATTTTTGAGAGAAGAGAGAGAGCAGGGGAGGGGCAGAGAGAGGGAGAGATGGAACCCCCAGCAGGCTCTGTGCCAGCAGCGCAGAGCCTGACGCGGGCCTCAAATCCACAAACTGTGAAATCGTGACCTGAGCCGAGACCAAGAAAGAGTCAGATGCTGAACTGATGGAGCCACCCAGGTGCCCCTATTTTATTTCACTTTTTAAAAGATTTTGTTTTTAGGTAATCTCTACACCCAACATGGGGCTCAAACTCACATGCTCCACCGACTGAGCCCGCCAGGCACCCCTGTACAATCTGGTATTATTAACTAGCTGCTACTAACCTCTACTTTATTAGGGCTCTAAAGTCACCTATTTGGCAGTCTGTCTGGGATTTTTCTTTGCATTGATATTAAGATCAGAGGTCTTGGAATTTCAGGGCTTCAGCATCTTGGGGAAAGAAGAGAGAAAATATTGCCTGCCTTTAGTCTTTTGTCAGTGTATGAAGGCTTATTTATTGGGTGGACCGAAGCTAGAGCCCAGTAGTAAAGCAGAGATAACAAAAATGATCGTAGAAAAAAACCAATCTATATTTCCAAAGAAAACACAGCATCAGACTGGTTACCGGCAAACACCTCAGGATTTTGTTGTGTATTTCCTTAGTAATCACTTTGTTGTCAAGTGGCCCTTTTATTTTCATTACAAACGGGAGCGGTGGGCATCATAATCTCGGCAGTGCTTACGGCCTCTAAAAGCCCTCTCAGGTCCTCCCACTCTCCTTTTATTCCACACACATCTTTTCATTTATCTGAATTAGGATACTTGAATGTATTTCAAGTTTTGACAGGAAGTACTTGCATTCCAAGATACACTGTTTGTCCCTGGAAGTGTCTTGAATTTGTGTTTTAATAACATTTCCTCAAGTCTACCTTGGTGGTTTTGGTTGTCGATTTGTGGCGTTGATGCATTTGATCAAGCTCTGTGATTCAGTCGTTAAATGAAAATAAATTTTGGCATTTTTTTGTCAAATCGTAATACCAAATCTGTGATCTGTTTACCCAATGTTCTCTAAAGTTCCTTTCAGTAAATAATCATTTTTCAAACCAAGAAGAATAATGTTGAATTTAGGGATGCAAAGATATTAACTAGAAAACAAACCTAGGTTTTAAAATTTTTAAACCTTTTTTCTAATAAACCCCATTACAGAATGAACTTCTAACTTTACTTTTGACATATAAATTATCTATATGAAAGAAATAAAAGGCCAACTAGCTGTATATCTTATTTTATTTATTTTATTTTTGTAGTTTTTAAATTTTTATTTTAGAGAGAGAGAGCATGATGATCAGGGGAGAGGGGCGTGGGGGGAGAGAGAGGGAGAGGGAGAGGGAGAGGGAGAGGGAGAGGGAGAGGGAGAGAGAGAGAGAGAGAGAGAGAGAGAGAGAGAGAGAATCTTAAGCAGGCCCCATGCTCTGTGCAGAGCCCTATGTGGGGCTTGATCCCATGACCCTGGGATCATGACCTGAGTGAAATCAAGAGTCGCACATTGAACCGACTGAGCCACCCAGATGCCCCTACCTCTCTCTATATTTTAAACACATATTTTCCCCAAAGAAGATGGCATTAAAGGAGTATAAAATAGTTTGAAAGATGTGATAATAGTAATGCTTTCTTAATAAAACAAAATTGACCTTTGTGTTCTAAGATTTGGGCTCTACCTCATTTAAATTTTAAGAATCCATGTTTTAATCTCCGTTTACTGATCTTGAGGTGATTGATGCTGCTCTATAAAAATGTAACCTTCACAATACTGATGGCAACATCAGATTTTCGTTAGAATTTTTCAGAGACACATCTTCCTGTTACAACTGACATTCAGGAACATCATCTGGATATTCAAGATAAGAGTGTGTGCGAAAGTGTGCCACAATTCAGGTAGCACTATCTCTCCTGCTGACCTCAATTTGCAATATTAAATTGTAAAATCCGCAGATGTTGTGCTTATAAAATTGTAAGTGTTTAACAGTGTTAAAACAACTGGAATGGGGTCAAGCGAGTATTATTGAGAATGCCATCATGGTGGCAGACCTTTTAAAGGTCAGTCATTTAAAGGAATAAGTCATTTAATCAGAAAAGATCAAGAGCTACTACATTTTTCAAATCACTCATTTACTTTTCCACAGCGACCACAAAAGTCCGAACGGCCTTTGGAAAGGGATGAGATGTCCTAGAGTAAATAACATTGACGTGGGAACTTTGAAAATCTCATTGAGCTGAGAAAACCCATGGTTGAAAAGAACTATTAAATACACATTGATGGTATACACATAAAACAAGTGATAACGCATTCAAGTGTAATAATACTTAGATCATTTTTAGCTGACTATAGGCCTTATACGCAAGTAGCTATCCTTGATTATATGCTAGATAATCTATGATGTGGCTTAAATAATTTTCTCTGTGGAAACGGACCCGTGTTCCGTAAGCAATACTGCTTCACATCAGGGAAACCATCTGAGCAAGACTGTCTCCATGTTATAGTAATCCTGATCAAGGCAGAAGCCTTTCCTTACAAAGGAGCCGGATGGATTCATTTCCCGATGGTTCTTTTGTTCCATTCTCATTAACCGTTCAGCTTTTGTTTTGTCACACACAGTTTTGGTTGTTTTTTTTTTTCTTTCTTTAAAGGCCTGGAAATGCTCAAAACTTGCATTTGCACAAAGAGCACGAAATATTCTATAAAGTCTGTCAGTGCATTTTGAGATGACACGACCACATCGTCAGTGATTAATGATAAGTTAAAATGTTAAGGGCATTTGGATTAAAATGCAATTAACCTATGGCGGCATCCCCCCTGATTTTTAGGTGATAGTTTAATTCTTATTCATATTCACAGCTGGAAAGGGGCTTCCTGTCCAAATGTCACCAGTATGATGGACTTCTGCGTTCAGGTATATATTCTATTTTCACAACGTATTGGTTAAGACGCATGTTTTTCCTTGGCTGGCAACTGTGCGAATTATTCAGTAGGCAGTTGCCTGTGCCCCTCCTGGAGACCCACCCGGAATATTTCCAGATATTAGCCAGCTTGATCACATGGACTGTTGTAGTTCTAGCAAGTGATCATCAGCTACAGTGTTTGAAATATTGCTACACCTCCAGGAAGAACTTCCTGTGTGAGTGTGCATATGTGTGAGTGATTAAAAGGACGGAGAGCCACTAGAGAGAAGGATAGTTTTATTAATCATTGATGCCTCCCCCCTTCCTTCTTCTTTAAAAGACTAAAACATGACATTATGTATGAGAAGATAACCAATGATACATCCACAATTCAGAATAATGCTTTGGGAATATTGTGGAACCTTCCCTTCCCTTCCCTTCCCTTCCCTTCCCTTCCCTTCCCTTCCCTTCCCTTCCCTTCCCTTCCCTTCCCTTCCCTTCCCTTCCCTTCCCTTCCCTTCCCTTCCCTTCCCTCCCCTCCCCTCCCCTCCCCTCCCCTCCCCTCCCCTCCCCTCCCCTCCCTCTTCCCTCTCTTAGAGGTGGGAGTTGCTCAAGGAATATAATGACCACATTCCTTTCCATTAAACTATTATAGATACGTCTACTATCCTGTTTAACTTCTATCCCCATCCTGATTTCCCTTCTCTCCCAACTCCCCATACAGATAAACACTAGTAGGGGTTTGAAAGGTATTCTTCCACTCTTTAGTTTCTATATAAACAGCTATAGAAAAGATATAGTACAGTTTTTCTTTTTAAAATTTTCGTATAAATGGCAAGCTTTACAAATCCTTCTTCAACTTACCTTTTCAAACCCATTAATATGTGTGTGAGTTTCATCTGTGCTGCAATGCATTCTAGTTCATTTAATTTCATAGCTGTATAGTATTCTATTGTATGATGTGCAGCAAGTTACTGATCTAGTTCCATGCTGATGGGCATTCAGTCTATTTCCAGTTTTTAATGATGATAAACAATTCTAAAATGAATAACGTTTGTGTTTCTTTGCTCTGTGTGGGAGAGATTCTGCAGCAAGGAATTCCTGGGTCGTACAAGTGTGGACGTTTTCGGCTCTTCACGGTATCGATTGCTAAATCGCTCTCTGGAGTGGATATCCCGATTTACAGTCCCATCACCTGTATGTGAGGATACCATTCCCCCACGCCCTTGCCAAATCAGATGTTACCATATATATAATTTTACGTTACGTACTTCTCTACTATTGTAGTTGTCGTAATAAGCGTATGAGGGTTTTGGAATTTATGTGTCTGAAATAAAATTTAGGGTAAAAATGCTCATACCATTTGGACAGAAATTTTGTATCTGAAATCTATCTTAAGAAAATACTGAAAAATTGAGGACGCAGTGTTAGAGCTTTGTGGATGGCAAAGGCGACACTGGAGGAAAGAAAAAAGAATACAGGAAAGAATGAACGAAATTTTTAGAAATTGTATATATAATTTTTGAGATCCATATGAATAATATTTTACCAATGTTACAAATTTAATTTTAGAGAATGATAAGCATTTATTTAATCTGACAATGTTAAACAGAATCATGAGTCAGCGAGGAACAATACTTGGCTACCTTCTAGAACAAAGTGAGAAGAGATTTACAGAGTAAACATAGGAAATAACAGAATTATTAAAAAAAAAAACCCTTAACTCTTGAAAATGAGGAGCCTTGGTTCTCTGAAATCATCAAGGGCATGACAAAGTCAATATAAAGCACAGGAAATTATGCTGATAAAACTGAGTATCTTTGCTCTCTAAGCAGATTACTCAGGAAGTAAAGAAAGACACAAAATGTCATTTTCACAGAAAACAAAGTTTGTTTTGCATCAGTATATTTGACACTAAAGGTCTTTTTTTTTTTTTTACGTTATAAAATGTTTTCTTCACAAAAACAAACTTTGAGAAACACGGTGCAATGTAAAAGCCAAGAACTCCTTCGGGAAGCACTGCTTGTGTGCACCACATAGTCCAGACTTTTTCCAAGTAACATTCTGTATTATCAGTTTAGAGACAGAGCACTGAATTCAGAAGCCTCTTATTTCTCACTGCTTGAATTTTTTTTTTTTTTTTTTAAGAAATATGCACGAGGGGCACCTGGGTGGCTCGGTCAGTTAAGTGCCTGACTCTTGATCTCAGCTTAGGTCATGATCTCATGGTTCGTGAGATTGAGCCCCACATCCAGCTCGGCGCTGACAGCATGGAGCCTGCTTGGCATTCTCATTTCTCTCTCTCTCTCCCTCTCTCTCCCCCTCCCCTCATCCCCCCACCCACACTGTCTCTCACAATAAATACTTAAAAAAAAAAAAAGCAGGAACATACTTAAAAGAAATATGCACTAAAGCACATAGTAAATCACTGATATTTACAACAGCATAGATAATAATTAACATAATTGCATTTTAGCCATGTTTCAAAGAACATCATTGTGTGTTACTGGTCTTGTGTCTTACGCATAGTAGATGCTTAACAAACGTGTGATGGCCAAGAAGTTCAAATGAATTCTGTAACCACTTGCTTCAGTTCTCACATGTGTCAATTTGGGACAGAAACCTTCGATACTGCCACAGAAACCACAGTATGATATGGCAGATGGTATGATAACCCTGAAAAGAATTTCCGAGACTTGACAGTATTCGTTTTCCAGGTCTTTTATACAGCTCTCATAAAACTAATTAAATCTTAGCCAGTTTTGACCAAGGCAAATAAAAGTCCCTTTTCTGTGAAGCTTTTAAAGCTTTTCATAGCCACTTAGGTTTTTTTCTTTTTGAAAATATTTTAGGGCAAAACTACTCTTACTTTCTTAACAAAAGCATCTTTGGCATACCGTGCGTAAAAGTCATTCCCCTCTTCCACTGTTTCTAGTAGGCTCCTTTACAGATATTCCTTCTCATTTTTAATAACGAGTAACATATTTTACAGAGAAAACTAGATCATTGTAAACTGTCATGCGCCATCATTTGGTAGCTGATTAGCAAAGTTTATGAATGTATTACCCAGAGTTTTTAAAAGTATATGCTTCCTTATAGTATAAACTCTCTTTTTTAAAAGTATATGCTTCCTTATAGTATAATCTCTCAATGTGGCAAAAAGAACATGTTTATTAACTGATCCAAATATATTTAGCCTCTCTATACCATGGAAAATAAGAAAAGGTTATATAAATTTAAACGTGCACTGAGTAATGTTTCAGTATTTTATGTTGCTTAGAAATGATCTAGGTACTTAATAAACGCGTACTATTTAACTGAGTTTAACATAAATCTAAAAGTTTTAAGTTACTAAAGAGATACTCAAACGTTTTAAGGCTGACAGGTTATGATACATAATTGCTGTGACAGAGTTTGTCAGCAGAATGAGTCCATTTATTTAAACACAGATTTGCATTTTTCATTATCATCAGTATCTAGTGATTGTCGTGCTAACTTATTTGATCATTGAACCTGCATTAAGTTCAACAAGAATAAGCCCAAGCCCAACTGTAATAAAAATGTGTCAACTTAATGTTGATAACAGAAGACCCAGCTGTTTTTATTACATGAATAACATTCAACTAGTCTGATTTGCCAACAATTGACCTAAACTATGTGAGCTTAAATTCTTAAAACATTTGGGCTGATTTCGCTAAGAATGCTTTTTGTATATGTTGGAAATATTCAGTTTTATCGATTTCTGGGAGCTTTAGTATGCAGACACACAAACATAAACACACAGATACACATAGAGAGTTTATAGCTTTCATCCTAAAGCTTCAGCTCCGAGTCAGCCAAAAATGCAGAAATAGAAGACTCACTGGTTTATATAAAAATATTAGCTCTCATTTTGGTCCCGCTTTTATAATTTAGTAGGATTGTATTTCTGGGACATGGGACAGGTTGAGTTTACCTCCTCAAAATGAAGGCCACAGTATTCACAACCACATTTGTGGAGGCCGCCAGGATTCTTTTCGGGGAGGTGTAATCTCGTGGAGACTGTGGACTGAATTTGGGGTGGGGGACTGAGGTGGCCCCAAGCAGCCCTGTGTCTCCAAAGCACATCTGAGGGGGTGCATTATACAGTCTGTTTCCAGTTAGCTTCTGGTGGTTTTAGCTTCACTTCAGGTGGTTGCTTTTAGGGTCTGTGAGAACATCAAGAGGTTGTGACAGGGGTAGAGGGACATAATAATGTTCTCCTGACTATAGAGAGTTGAGGGGCTGCGGTGGGAAAGGAAAGCTATGGTCAGAATGGATAGGAAGGTAGAGGAGGTGGGGATATTGAACGAAGACCGATCAAAAGATTCAAGGTAGCTAAAGAGAAGGTCAAAGGGGGTGAAAAGAGGAAGGAGGGTCAATGAGAGGAAGGAAGACGGGTTATGGAAAGGGCTTAGATGAGCCAATTTGAGTACAACCCATTTCGCAGAGAGGCTGTTGAAGTTCCAAATCACCGTTTGTGAAATTTTTCCATTTTGGGGGACAGCGGACCAAATGAGTGATATTGTGGAATAGTATATGGTGGGCAGAGGAGGATTAGGTGGTATGCTTTGTGAAGTGAGAACCACCCTTGGGATTAGGTGAAGACTCAAACACAAGAGACCTCACAAAACAGCCCTGACAAGTCTTGTTCAAAGAGGAATCGTGTATTAAATCCTCCCCCTGCCACCCCGCTTGAAAAAGCAAAAAAAAAAAAAAAAAAAAAAAAACCCAAAAAACAAAAAACCCACAAAAATCAAAACAAAACAAAAAAAACCACTCTGTCCAGGAGTTAAGCAGAAAAACACCAGGAAGAACCTCGTTGTTTGTTTTTTTTAATTTTTTAATGTTTATGTGTTTTTGAGAGAGAGCGCAAGCAGGGGAGAGGCAGAGAGGGACAGAGATGCAGAATCCGAAGTAGGCTCCAGGCTCTGAGCTGTGAGCATAGAGCCCAACGCGGGGCTACAACCCACAAACGGTGAGATCATGACCTGAGCCGAGGTGGGATGCTTAACCGACTGAGCCACCCAGGCGCCCCAGGAAGAACCCCGTTTTAACAAAATCAAAGTAACTCGCCATTATGCTACAACAAATGTCTGGAACACTGGATTTGGACTTGGAATTTAACTTGTGAACCTAATTTCCCCAGCCAGGAAGGGACAAAGGGTCTGAGAACCTGGTGTAAATCAACCTGAGTGAAGACAGCAGAGTCCAGTATATAGTCTGTACTCTCTTTAAATCATGGCACCAGGAAACTGGTAATACTTAATTAGGTAAGAAAAGACATTATTCGGGGCGCCTGGGTGGCTCAGTCAGTTGAGCGTCTGACTTTGGCTCAGGTCATGATCTCACGGTCCGTGGGTTCGAGCCCCGTGTCAGGCTCTGTGCTGACAGCTCAGAGCCTGGAGCCTGCTTCAGATTCTGTCTCCTTCTCTCTCTGACCCTCCCCCGTTCATGCTCTGTGTCTCTCTGTCTCAAAAATAAATAAAACATTTAAAAAAATTAAAAAAAAAAGACTTTATTCAAACTGACTATTGCAATAGGGAGAAATCTCCAAGTATCTCACAATCAAACACAGAGAGGCTTCTCTTTTACACAGTAAGTGAGGAAAAGTTGGGAGTGGGGGAGGAAGTGTCAGTCCTGTCTGCCCATGTCCGAATAAGCTGATAAAAACGGGCATGATCTGCATTTTCTGGTTTGCTCAGGCTTGGGGAAAAGCCAGAGTTCAGGGGACTGTGGGGACGCGAGAAGCCTGACTACAGTGGAGTCAAGGCAGAGCAGGGAGTAGCAAATGCGTAGTCGTGAACACTTGATCAGTAATACATTTGTGTTGTGTTCGACCACTGTGCTGGTGGTTATTTGTTATAGCCATAACGGGAAACTAAAACATGCATATATTAGAGAGGAAAAAGGCTGAAAGTATCTAAGTATTCATATCAAGAAGCTGCAAATTAAATCTAATGAAAGCAGAAAGTATTAAATAATGAAGATTAAAGGAATATACAAGATGATACAAAGATACTATGACTAATATCTAGTACTTTTGAAGTTTTGGCTAAACTGGACAAAAACTCTTTGTTAAAATTTTAAAGTATTTAAAAAATATTTTAAAAATTTATTTATTCATTTTTAAGTAATCTCTGTGCCCAGCATGGGGCTCGAACTCAAGACCCCCAGATCAAGAGTTGCATGCTCTTCCGACTGAGCCATCCAGGTGTCCCAAAATGGACAGATTCTTAAACCATGCACACACCATATTGAACAAGATGTAAGAAGTAAGAAATCTGAATTTCTATAGACAATGGATTTGTTAGTAAAAATATTCCCACAAACCCAAGCTCAATCCCGGATGGCTTCATTAGTGAATTCTTTGAAATGTTTAGATAAGAAAAAAAGTACATAGACAGTTCCCGAGGATATAGGCAAAAGCAATATTTACCAACTCTTTTTGTAAATCTAGAATAACCTTAGTACCAGCATTTGACAAGGATATTACTAGAAAAGAAATTGTGTCATTATATCTTATTAATAGAGATTCAAATACCATAAACAAAATAGTACCAGATTAATCCTAGTAAATAAGATAATACATAGTGGCCTGTAGGTTTTATTCTAGAACTGTGAGTTGTTTACCTCTGCAAAATCCATTTAATTCACCATATTAATAGAATAACAGAAAAATGTTTGTAGGTACAGAAAAAAATATTTGATAAAAGTTAAAACTAATGTATGATAAAACCTCTTAAAAATCTAGGAATAGAAGGGAATTTCCTTAATCTGAAAAGAGTCTACAAAAAATAAAAAATGAAAACCCGCAACAAACATGATACTCACGGTGACATATTTAAACCCTCCATTGTGATATTAGGACTAAAACAAAAGGCCCTTATCACTAGTTCTATTGAACATTTTATTGAAGGTCATAACCAGTGCAAAAAGCAAGGAAAATACATTAACTTCATAAGCATTGGAAAGGATGAAATCTATCATTTTTTCCAAGTGATATGATTACACACATAGAAAATCCAAAAGAATCCTATCTTCAGACAAATTCTTAGACTTAATAAGAGAATTTGGAATTGGTGCTCACTGCAAGGTCAATATTGATAATAAAGCAATGGTATTCTACATACTAGTATTAAATGATTAGGAAAGGAAAATAAAAATGTTATTGAGGATAGTATTTAAAAATTTAAATAGCTAGTAATGAATTTAATGAAAACATGCAAGTTCTATACAGTGAAAACTACAAAACACTAATGTGATAAATTGATAAATATAAAGTAACTGGAAGGATCTACCTTTTTTTTTTTTTTTTTTAGATATTATATTTTTAAGTAATCTCTGCACCCAGTGTGGGGCTCAAACTCACAACCCTGAGATCAAAAGTCACATGCTCTACCGACTGAGCCAGCCAGGTACCCCAGGATCTACCATTTTCATGGATTAAAGGGCTTCATGTTGTAAATTCTCCCAAACTTAAATGAAATTTTAAAAAAAATTGTTTTTTTTTTTTTTACATTTATTTTTGAGAGACACAGAGACAGAGCACAAGCTGGGGAGGGGCAGAGAGACAGTGAGACAGAATCCAAAGCAAGCTCCCGGCTCCTAGCTGTCACCCCAGAGCCTACCTCGGGGCTCAAACTCACAAACCACAAGATCATGACCGGAGCCCAAGTTGGATGCTTAACCGACTGAGCCACCCAGGTGCCCCTTAAATGAAATTTTAATAACAGTTCTAGCAAGGGGTGTGTGTGTGTAATAATTCTACAGCTTAGATGGAAATGCGGCAGAACAAGATTATTCAAGAGTATCAAAATGTTGTGAAGAATATCAAAGCTGGAATATATACATGCATTCCTAGATGTCAAAAATTAGCAACCCACAGTAATTTGGACAATGCTGTCCCAATGGAGAGCCTGGAAAGTGGCCCACATATACATACACGGTAACTTGGTTTATGACAAAGGTGCCTCTACAGTATAGTAGGAGAAGTTTGCAATTTTGAGTAAATAGTGGTGCTGGGCCAGTTAACTACCCACATGTAAACAGTATCTCATTTGATACCTAAAAATGAATTCCAAGTCTATCATCTAAAAGTGAAAGTTAAAGCAATAAAGTATTGGGGGCACCTTTTCTTCCTTTTTTTTCTTTGTAATTCTTTATATTTTGGATTAATGTCCTTTGTTAAATATATATTGCAAATACCTTTTCCTACTTTGGAGCTTTCGTCTTCACTTTATTTAAAAAAAATTTTTTTTTTTTTTTTAAAGTAGGCTCCACACAGGGTGCCTGGGTGGCTCAGTCGGTTAAGCATGTGACTCTTCATTTCAGCTCAGGCCGTTAAAAAAAAAAATGTTTATTTTTTGAGGTAGAGAGTGTCCCCAAGGAAGGGGCAAAGAGAGCAGGGGATAGAGAACCCAAAGCAGGCTCCACACTGACAGCAGTGAGCCTGATGTGGGCCTCAAACTCAAGAACCATGAGATCATGACCTGAGCCAAAGTCCGATGCTCAACTGACTGAGCCACCTAGGTGCCCCTTGCCCTCAGGTCTTGATCTCCAGGTTAGGAGTTCAAGCCCTGCATTGGGCTCCGTGCTGGGCATGGAAGCTACTTTAAAGGTTGGTTGGTTGGTTGGTTGGTTATTTATTTATTTATTTATTTATTTATTTATTATTTTTTATTTGAGAGAGAGAGAAAGAGCATGAGCAGGGGAGGATCCGAGAGAGAGGGAGAGAGAGAATCTCAAGCAGGCTTTGCCCTGTCAGCTCAACATTGGGGCTCACTTATGAACCATGATGAACCATGAGATCATGACCTGAGGCAAAACCAAGAGTCAGATGCTTAACCAATTGAATCACCCAGGCACCCCATGTGGAGCCTACTTTAAAATAAAAAAAGGGGTGCCTGGGTGGCTCAGTCAGTTAGCCATTCGACTTTGGCTCAGGTCATGATCTCACGGTTTGTGGGTTCGAGCCCTGTGTCGGGCTCTGTGCCGACAGCTCAAAGCCTGGAGCCTGCTTCGGATTCTGTGTGTCTCTCTCTGTCCCTCCACGGCTCGCACTCTTGTCTCTCTCTCTCTCTCAAAAATAAATAAACATAAAAAAAAAAGTTTTTTAAATTAAAACACAAGAGCAAAGAAGAAAGCGCTGAAGTGGGAAAAGGTATTTTCAATATATATTCGACAAAGGATGTTAATCCAAAATATATAAAGAATTACAAAGAAAAAGAAGGCAAACATGACAAAAGAAAAATGACTAAAATTGAAATAGGTGTGTTACAAAGGAAGATATGCAAATGACCAATAAACGTGTAAATGATACTTAAATATATGTACATATATATATAAATAAATTACTCATACAAATGTATATTAGAACTCGGTGTGATATCACTATACATCAAGAGGGCCAAAATGAAAAAGCTAGGCAATTCCATGTACCGAGGGAAACAATGAGCAACTGGGGTTCTTCTGTATCTCTGGCCAAACCATAAATTGGCACAGCCATTTGGAACGCTGAGAAAATGTACCAAAGCTGAATATATGAAAACTCCATGATCTGAGCAATACCACTTGTGGATGTATACCCCTCCAAAACGCACATATATTTCTAGTAAAAGACCTGTACAAACATGTCCATAGTAGCATTACTTGTAAGAACTCAAAAGTTGAAACTTCTGTACATCAACAGCCAGGATGCATAAATATGTTGTAGTGGAATGATGAAATGAAATAGCATCTAGCAGTGCAAATGAACAAACTACGAAAACATATGAGAGCATGTCGAGCAAAGGAATTGACACAAAAGGGGTACATCGTTTACGTCGTTTATGATTGCATATGGCGTCCATCAGGGACCGTTTCCACTTTTCTTCTTATTTATTAGCTCCCTGGCTGTCTGCACTTGAGCTAACTTACCTTCCTTTCTTTTTCTCAAAGAAGTAAAGTTTTATCTGTTCCAATGCTTCACACAGGCAATTCTTTCTACCTGGGACACCTTTTCCCGCTACTCCTTCCTTGCCTGTCCTCTGCCTGTCCTTCATATCACAGCGGAAATATAATTTCTTTAAGAAAGTCCTCAAGAAGTTCCAATCTAAATTAAGGAAACATTGTTAATTGTCTCCTAACACCCGGTAGCATTTCTTTATAGTACGTATCACTTTTTGATTTTTAACTTTTATAATTATTTGTTAATTTCCATCTTCTCCACTAGACTGTGTTCCATCAGGGCAGGTTCACTTACGTCCTTATGCTGTCCTATCTCAGCCTGTCTTGGTGTCTGACACATAGTGGATTCTGAATATATTTGGAAATGGATCGATTGACCAAAAGAACGCAAGAGGGAAGGTCTTAGTTGGATAGCCTCTGGCGTCATATTGACCAAGATTGGAATCTTGCCTCCATCACTTACCAGCTGTTTAACATTGTGCAAGTCCTTTTTAACTCTGAATCTCTATTTCCTCATATATACAGTAGGGGAAACATCTTTTCTTAATAACTTAGCCAGTTTTCCATCTTATCTCCGGCTCAAGTTGCAGAATCCATGTCCTTAGTCATTTCATCTTTATCTTTTACAACCACCTGCGACACCGTAGTTGGTAAAACAATGCAGAACTTCATTTTACCTCAGCTCTGCAAAAACGTAGTCCAAAATCAACAAATGTAGGAACTCTATCAGTTAATTAGGGTCCAAACCCCGACACAAAGCATCCATTTGATACTTAAAATAAGTACACTGTAGTACTGGTTATTAAAAGGCTGCTTACAGAGACCACGGAATCCCCTAATTTTAGGAAAAGAAAGGCTCTTAAAGATCATTTAGTTCGCTTCCTTATTACACAGATGAGGCAACTGTGTATTAAAGCGGAGATAGGACTTGCTCCGGGTTTTGCTATAGTCAGTCACCGAACAAGCACTTTAACATACTGCCTCGGAGTTGCTTCAGCACAGCTGGATTAAGTCAGCTTCCATCACCAGAGTAATCATTAAGGGATCAGGGGAAGGAAAAAGAGAAATCCTGTATGTAAATATGGATGCCAGTTTCTTTTTTTTTTTTTTTAATATATGAAATTTATTGTCAAATTGGTTTCCATACAACACCCAGTGCTCATCCCAAAAGGTGCCCTCCTCAATACCCATCCCCCACCCTCCCTTCCCTCCCACCCCCCATCAACCCTCAGTTTGTTCTCAGTTTTTAACAGTCTCTTATGCTTTGGCTCTCTCCCACTCTAACCTCTTTTTTTTTTTTTTCCTTCCCCTCCCCCATGGGTTTCTGTCAAGTTTCTCAGGATCCACATAAGAGTGAAACCATATGGTATCTGTCTTTCTCTGTATGGCTTATTTCACTTAGCATCACACTCTCCAGTTCCATCCACGTTGCTACAAAAGGCCAGATTTCATTTTTTCTCATTGCACGTAGTATTCCATTGTGTATATAAACCACAATTTCTTTATCCATTCATCAGTTGATGGACATTTAGGCTCTTTCCATAATTTGGCTATTGTTGAGAGTGCTGCTATCAACATTGGGGTACAAGTGGCCCTATGCATCAGTACTCCTGTATCTCTTGGATAAATTCCTAGCAGTGCTATTGCTGGGTCATAGGGTAGGTCTATTTTTAATTTTCTGAGGAACCTCCACACTGCTTTCCAGAGCAGCTGCACCAATTTGCATTCCCACCAACAGTGCAAGAGGGTTCCCGTTTCTCCACATCCTCTCCAGCATCTATAGTCTCCTGATTTGTTCATTTTGGCCACTCTGACTGGCGTGAGGTGATACCTGAGTGTGGTTTGGATTTGTATTTCCCTGATAAGGAGCGACGCTGAACATCTTTTCATGTGCCTGTTGGCCATCCGGATGTCTTCTTTAGAGAAGTGTCTATTCATGTTTTCTGCCCATTTCTTCACTGGGTTATTTGTTTTTCGGGTGTGGAGTTTGGTGAGTTCTTTATAGATTTTAGATACTAGCCCTTTGTCCGATATGTCATTTGCAAATATCTTTTCCCATTCCGTTGGTTGCCTTTTAGTTTTGTTGGTTGTTTCCTTTGCTGTGCAGAAGCTTTTTATCTTCATAAGGTCCCAGTAATTCACTTTTGCTTTTAATTCCCTTGCCTTTGGGGACGTGTCGAGTAAGAGATTGCTACGGCTGAGGTCAGAGAGGTCTTTTCCTGCTTTCTCCTCTAAGGTTTTGATGGTTTCCTGTCTCACATTGAGGTCCTTTATCCATTTTGAGTTTATTTTTGTGAATGGTGTGAGAAAGTGGTCTAGTTTCAACCTTCTGCATGTTGCTGTCCAGTTCTCCCAGCACCATTTGTTAAAGAGGCTGTCTTTTTTCCATTGGATGTTCTTTCCTGCTTTGTCAAAGATGAGTTGGCCATACGTTTGTGGGTCTAGTTCTGGGGTTTCTATTCTATTCCATTGGTCTGTGTGTCTGTTTTTGTGCCATAATTATCCATTTTAAAGTTTATGCTCCAGGGGCGCCTGGGTGGTTCAGTCGGTAAAGTGTCCGACTCTGGCTCAGGTCACGATCTCATGATTTGTGGGTTCGAGTCCCGCGTCGGGCTCTATGCTGACAGCTCAGAGCCTGGTGCCTGCTTCGGATTCTGTCTCTCTCTCTCTCTCTGCCTCTCCCCTGTTTGCCCTCTGTCTCTCAAAAATAAACGTTAAAAATTAAAAATAATAACTAAATAAAGTTTACACTCCAGTGGCATTTAGTACATTCACGATGTTGTGCAACCACCAACTTTATCTAGTTCTAAAACATTTCATCATTTTGAGAGGAAACTCTGCACCCACCAAGTTGTGACTCTCCACATGTATTTAATTTTTTTTTAATGTTTATTTTGTTTTTGAGAGAGAGAGAGAGACAGTGTGAGCATGGGAGACGTAGAGAGAGAGGGAGATACAGAATCCGAAGCAGGCTCAAGGCTCTGAGCTGTCACCACAGAACCCGACGTGGGGTTTGAACCTACAAACCATGAGATCATAACCTGAGCTGACGTCAGCGCCTCCTCCCCACACGTATTTTAACATAATAAATTTAAATGTGTGACTGGTGCTTGCACTAAGTATGTATTTAGGAGGAGACAAAACTAGAGTGAGATCCTTGAAATGGTTGCAAGAAAATCCCTTTTACTGTTGCCATTAAGTGACCATGACCTTTTAATTTTACTTATTTATTTTGAGAGAGAGAGAGAGAATCAGCAGGGGAGGGGCAGGGAGATGGTGGCGTTGGGGGGGGGGGGAACAGAGGATCAGAAGCTGGCTCTTTTTTTTCTTTAATGTCTATTTATTCTTGAGAGAGAGACAGTGTGAGCGGGGGAAGGGCAGAGAGAGAGGGAGACACAGAATCTGAAACAGGCTCCAGGCTCTGAGCGGTCAGCACAGAGCCCGACGCGGGGCTCGAACTCACGGATCGCGAGATCATGACCTGAGCCGAAGTCGGATGCTTAACCGACTGAGCCACCCTGGTGCCCCTTTATGAACCCTTTGTACGTGTATTTAGAGTTTAGTTTTATTTGGACAAGATAACTAATCAGCTGGTAACTAAATGAAAAAAAATAGCACCTTGAAGCATTTAGTTTCTCACAATGAAAACATTTTTAGAAAATTCAAGTATTTTTGGAGCTTTCTAGTGCGTAATGCTTTAGAAAACACTCAGAACATACAACTACCCATACGCACACACACCACACACAGTTCCCCAACCCCTAGATGGGCACTTTCATTTCCCTGTGAAGCAAGGACGGTTAGCTGGAGAAAGGAACCTCTATTAGCTTTAGCTCGTGAAGCATCTCCTTCTGTTAACTGGCAAAGCCTGGGATCTGGAAGCTCTGGAAATCCCGCCGCACTGGGGGCTTGCCCTCAACTGTTTACTCATTAGTAGGCCGCTTCCCAGTTTTCCAAAGGTGGGAAATGGCCTTTCGGAAACGAAACCGCGCAAAGTGAAACATACAGTCACACTTAATGACACTTCCCCCTCTCCCCTGATCTTATCGTTCTGTGCAAGAGTATCGCCACGTGGCCAGAGTCTGCTCTTCTCGTAGAGACTGAAGGAAGCTAAGCAGATTGTTCATTCTGTTCATTCTGAATTCCTCCCTCATTTATTCTTGCGAATTTCCCTTTCCATTTTAATTCTTCCAGCCAGCCCGTATCGAGACACCGCTTCAGTTTCTAAGCAAATGCATATGTATCGCAGAGTGTATTTGGTGGGCCAGATCAATGCCTTCTGGTTTTGAGCCTCACGGAAATGTAGCTAATTTTAAGGTCCTCCCTGGGAGAGTAGGGTGCAGGGAGTGGGGAGCCTGAGAATGTATCTGCATCTGTTGTGATTTAGATTTACCCTTACTCCTGGAACGGAGCTGTGTAACCACATTATTTATACAGGAACTACGGAGTAAATAAGATTTAATGCACGTCTGAGTTTGTCAAATAAGAGAGCCATTTTATAGAATCCCAGAATCCTAGCGCTAACAGGGATCTTTGGAATGCGTCACATCCAAGCACCTGTTAGGGGGCCGGGCACTCTTTTAGGTGTTTTTGCATAAGTTAATGTCATTCATGTTCACCTCGACCCTGTAAAATGTGGAGGAGGGGTGCAGTGGCCTGACGACGATGACACAGGTCAAAATAGCAGACTCAGGATTTCAACCCAGGCCCCTGGCTCCATCGTCCAGGCTCTTCCTTCCTGGGAAAAGCCCTGTAGACCTGGGAGCAGGCAGGCGCAAACGGTTACAACCGTCCACAGAGACCAAAGTACTAGGCTGATGCCGAGGCACAAAAGCAGAGAATAGACGCAGTGTCCTCAGTAAAAGAAGATGAAGACGAGTTGTTAGGTTGAGAGACGGAGAAAAGGATGGGGGACGAGAAGGAAACATGGACAGGAATGGCCCCGATCAGTTTCTATTTTCTGTGAATTCCAGCTTTATTTCCTGTGGTGATTTCTACAAGATTGCCCTGTATCCTTAAAACAGATCTGTTTTTTTCCTGTGATCTTCGTGGGTAAATTTCTGTTACTAGTCCCTGGTAACTGAGTCATGCTTGAAAAGTTTGCTTTTTCACCCGTAAGGCTGATTTCCATATATCTTTGAGGAGGGGCTGAGAGTAAAACTGTGTCCCCGCGCCCACCCCTTATACTGCACACCATCCTTCCCTTTCGCTCCCAGTGCTCTGCTACTCTTCCTCTGAGGCCACCCTCATGAAATCAGAGCCTCCTGTCTGCCACAGCTCTCCTCTTCTAGACATCAACCTGATTCCCTGCCCCCACCATCTGGCCCCCACCTTCTGTCCGTCCACGTCTTTATTCCTCCCTTCCTTTGTCTGACCTCAGTGTTGCCAAGTACTTCGAATGAAAGTAACAAGATGATCATGTAAGGAGAAAAATATTTCCTGTATCAGTACACCAGTGTCAGGGCCATGTGATTTTTGTACAGGCTCTCGAGTTAATACCTGTTTCACATAAGCCCTTTCATTAGATTCTCACAATACATTGATAAGGTAAACAGGGCAGCTTTTTAACATTTAAAAAAGTTTGGAATCTTATCCACTTAATTGAAAGCACTTTTTGGGGAAAGGAGTATCTTTTACCAGTTTGTATAACCCCTGAACTGACTGGAGCCTAGCGAGCTCGTGTTGTTTGAAAAATGGAGGGTAGTGGGGCACCTGGGTTTCTTAGTGAAGCGTCCCAACTGTTGAGTTTTGCCTCAGGTCATATGATCTCACGGTTCATAGGATCGAGCTCCACGTTGTGCTCTGTGCTGACAGCACAGAGCCTGCTTGGGATTTTCTCTCTCTCCCTCTCCTCCTCCCCTGCTAGTGTGCTCTCTCTCTCGAAGTAAGTAAATAAGCTTTTTAAAAAAAGAAAGAAAAAAATGGAGGATAGGTAAGTGAAGGAATGAAGGAATGAAGAATGAGTGAATGAATGGCACTAATTATTTTTCACAGTTCCTTGATATTATCAGGCCAAACCAATTCTAGAACCAGTGTCTTAGTCCTCGTATAGACTTTTCCCCCCATTATACCAGTCTGCCAACACTCAGCATGAATCCTACTTACACACCTCAAACAAGAAGGGACTTTTAATGGCCGTCTTAGCTCCATTAATTGGGAAAGACCATCTCCAACCTGGTATTTCAAAGGCGGTTTTCTCAACACTACATTTATTTTAAGAAAAATTTGCAGATAGGCATTGCAAAGATACATAAGAGCATAGAGCAGGCATGAATAAAAATAATTGGACATTTCAAAAGCAAACAAACCAGAATTTATACATCCAAATGAGTGCTATCCCTCTAAGGAGGCCCCCCGGGACAGTACCCACATATTCCGGTGATGGTGCCATCGCTCAAAATGCTTTGGAACCCTTGTATGGGAAATGACTTCTAAGACAGGTTGGAAAAAACCCCAACAAATTCCATTTTATTTGTTTATATTCACACTTTGTGTAAGAACAAATCTCTTGAGATGTGTCCTACAGAGTGTCAGGTAAAACGCTCATTAGGTACACTTACTAATTTCTCGTAACACATCATGAATTTTCTCTTAATAATATAACATAGGCTGAAAAATGAGTATTTTCCATAGGTGGTGACCATTGTCGGAGCTACTAAACATTATCTAAATTAAAAGTAGGCATTTCAGACACAAGTTAAATGTTTTACCCTTTTCAACTTATTGTGGTTCCTGTAAACATCTCATCTGTGTGACCAGAACACCAGAATGCTACTTCAGGAACCATGTGCCTTTCTGATGGCTTCCTAGAAATTAACTGTGTCTGCTGTGCTCCTCCAATCTGTTGGTAACAGCTGCTTTTGGCTGCTGTGGTTTTTAAAATGAAAATAGCTGCAGGAACCATCAAGAATTTTGATCTCGATCATACTTTCTGAAGTGGATTTTAGTGGCATTTGTATTGGAAAGACACCCGGTGCTGTGTCCCTTTATATATTTGGTTTGGTCCTTTTTAAATCCATTTATTCCAGATTGTTCCTGGCATTTTTCTGTGACTTAGAGAATCCTTGGCATTAGGAAGTTCCAGTAGTGAAAATTTGCCTGTGAAATATGGTAACAACATTGAAATGGGAACACTCAGGGACAGCTGTAGTATAGTGAAATGAATACATTTAGAACCAGGCAAGTTGGCTGTGAGGCCTTGGACCGATACTTTTCTCAGTCGGCTTTTTTTTTTTTTAACGTTTTTTTTCAATGTTTAGTTATTTTTGAGAGACAGAGAGCGAGCAGGGGAGGGGCAGAGAGAGAGGGAGACACAGAATCCGAAGCGGGCTCCGGCTTCCGAGCTGTCGGCACAGAGCCCGACGCGGGGCTCGAACCCACGGACCGCGAGATCATGACCTGAGTTGAAGTCGGCACTCAACCGACTGAACCACCCAGGCGTCCCCGAGTCTGCTTCGTAATGTATGGAATGAGAAGTGTTCTACTGACCCGGAAGATTTTGTTTGTGAAGATAACGAGGTATCCTTTGTAACGTGCCCAGCACATGCCTATAGGCGTTATGTGGTCCACAAACGTTAGCTGCTGCTTTCATCGTTCTTATTGAAAGGTATTGCTTTATCTAGCATATGCTGAGATGAAAAGCGGCCACCCAAATCTCAGGGACTCAAAACAGATGCACTTCTTATACCACAGTCCAATGATTCACTGCGACTAAGTGACTCGGGGACCTCTGTCATGACCATTTTGTACTACTGCCGTCACTGAGCGCGTCGCGTCCGTTCTCGCCCCGCGTTGTGAGAGGCAGCTTAGAGAAGACGCTTACCTGCGTCACAGTGCAGCTGTCACATTGCTTCTGCTCTCCTTTCCTCTAACCAGAGCTCAGCGGTCCCCGCGAAAGCCACGTGGCGACTGGGGAAATGTGTTCTTCCTGCACACCTAGGAAGAGGCCCTGGTGGGCTTACGTCATAGTATTTTGTGTGTGTGCCACAGGTAGTTTCTTTATACTGATAATAAGTGTCTACAACAGTGATAGCAGCCAGTTGCTTTGTTATATGTTACGTGATTCCCTACCTCCTTTCCCTTCTCCGTTGGATTGAATGATAGTTTTGTCATCTTTGAGACAGCGCTCAGCTGAAACCTCACAAGCGTGCTTCCCATGAATGTCTTTAAAACTTTTTTTTTTTTTTAATTAATCCAGTCTTGTTAAAAAAAATTATTTATTTTTGAGAGGGAGATAGAGAGACCGAGCATGAGTGGGGTAAGGGCAGACGGAGAGAGAGAGAGACAGAGAGAGAATCCCGAGTGGGCTCTGTGCTATCAGCCCAGAGCCCGATGCGGGGCTCAAACTCACGAACTGTGAGATCACCACCTGAGCCTAAATCAAACGTCAGACGCTTAACCGACTGAGCCACCCAGGCGCCCCTGTCCTTTTTAAACCTTTTGAACTGATTTTTGTTGAAGGTGAAATGAGCCTGCTGCGTAGGGCCTCTCTAAGAATACCTTTCCAATCAGGAACTCAGCCTGGATGAATGAGACTTTGCAAACTGAAAGGATTCATTTTGGTGCTACAGCTGCCCAGTGCGGCCAGAGCACTGGAATGTAGGAGGCTGTCCCTTGGACAGTCAGACCTGTGTTGCTGAGGCATCTCCAAACCTTCTGGTGCAGGTGACGGGTTCATCTGGGCTTGTTTGTGTTCCAGCCGGGGCTCCCTACTCCAGAACAAAGCTCCAAGTGGCATCGTTAGCTTTTCTAACTAGAAATAATTAATAACAGGTCAGTTTGTCGGAATGAGAAGGAATCAGTGCCACAGCCACAGCTGATACCAGGGAAGAGTCATTCACAGAGAAATTAATGAGGAACATTTCCATTCAAAGAAACAATTTATCAAGAACTCCCACCAAAAAGTAAATCCTGCCAAATTAGCAATCACTATAAAAAGCACTCTGCTCAAATGAAAGCTGGAGCTCACTCTGAATCTAAATTTACATATGAATGATCAGGAATGGCAGACTATATCTATTCAAATATAACAGCAATGTTCATAGGCATAGCCTAAGTCATATTCTTTTGTTTTCTGAGCCACTGTTTTAAATTTTCTTTAACGTCTATTTATTTTTGTGAGAGAGAGAGAGAGAAAGTGAGCAGGGGAGGGGCAGAGAGAGAGGGAGACACAGAATCCGAAGCAGGCTCCAGGCTCCGAGCTGTCAGTGCAGAGCCCAACGTGGGGCTCAAACTCACAAGCTGTGAGATCATGACCTGAGCTGAAGTCGGACGCTTAACCGACTGAGCCCCCCAGGCACCCCTATGAACCACTGTTTTAAAATTGCTAGTTGCTCACCACTACTGTGTATAAAGAAGTATATTAATCATATAAACCTGTAGTTTATGCAGCTCAACCATTCTCTCAGGTTTACCTTTTTGTTAAGCCAGCTAAATAGCAAATATTAATCTGCATTTTGGTAGGATACTACCAGTGTATTTGAGGGACATAGGAGAGACGGTACTATAAATGTTAAGCCGTGTTAACTCTTCTTTTCTTTTTCTTTTATTTTGTTTGAGAGAAAGGAAGGGCAGACAGAGAGAATCCCAAGCAACCTCCGTGCTGTCGGCGCAGAGCCCGACGAGGGCTCAGTCTGACAGAGTGCGAGATCATGGCCTGAGCCAAAACCAAGTGTCAGACGCTTAACCGACTGAACCACCCAGGCACCTCAGGCTGTGTTAACTCTTAATCCTGCTGGAAACCCGCCAATAGCTTTTCTTATATTTAGGCTAAATCTAAATTCCATACTATGCCCCCTGGTAGAGACGTGGCTCATTCCGATCACTCCAATATTACCTACTACTTGAACAAAACCACCAAAGTCAAACACATTTTGATTGTGAAGGAGAGTGATCAATTGCTTAATAGGCCTATCAGAATGTATCCATACGTGTGTGTGTGTGTGTGTGTGTGTGTGTGTGTGTGTGCGTGCGCGCACGCTCCAAATGTGAGTAGGACCCTTGAGAAGTTTCACATTCATTCTATACTGCTCTTGCCCAACCCTTCTTGAGTGTCTCTTTGGAAAGTCCCATCAGAGCTAATTCTTCGGCCATATGAAAAATAAGCTTCATTACTTTATAGTCTTATGTCATGTCAGGCGGAGTTGTAAAGTATTATTAATTAGCTCAGCTGATCGATTTACTCAAAACAGCTGATTAATTTGTTGAAAATTTGGCTGTGGCAAATGATTTAATTGCACGTTTAGGATGACATGTCTGATGCGGAGAGTATCAATAGAATGTAAGTTAATTTCCAGAAGGGGTTCCAGAAATGATCTGTGCGCTTCCAACATGGGTAGAAGAAATGTAAATTTCCAGAGAGGACTGCTTTTTGAAAAGGAGATACCTGTCACAGGCAAATCATTTCTCATCTTTGTGACAAGCACTCTGTTATTACCTTACCACCAGGCCTTCTAGGTCGCCTTCAACTTTTGACTTCCTCAGGAATTTGGGGACAAAATCATAAAGCGAGTTGAGGTCACAGCATTGGCCAGGGCAGTGAGTCTCCAGTTCCTACCCCGAAGAGGACAGATAGACCTAGGAATCACAACTGGCGCCCATGTCCCTCCCATTCGTCTAGTGAAGAAATGGTGTGCCAGGGGGACCTTGGAATGCAGTGATTTTCTACCAGGCATTTACAGATCGTAGAAAAAACACCTCTCCTGATCACTCGGATCTAGCACAACGTTTCTTTCGTCTTAACGTAGGCAACACGTAGAGGGCCCACACTGCTTATCAAAGACTCCCTGAGAGTATTATTAAGTGGATCATTCACATCAGCTCTAATGTCAAGACAAGCAAGATGCTGCGCACTTACCGATCTGTCTCTGACAGCTCCCAGACAATCTTCGCGGCATCCCTGTGGGACTTCTGGGCTGTTAACAGGCTCTTCTGCAACATTCACCTACCTCGCTTTCAGCTCTGCTAGTTTCTCAGTTGGAGTCAGCAGTCACACATGTGCCTCGCCTGGTCATTACGTCACCTTCCCCAAAGAATCTCATGGGTCTAGAAGAGAAAGACACGTTAGACAGGCAGCAGGTTTAAGGGTGACTTCCTTGACTAAGACTACATCCCACTTCATCAGAGTGCATAGTGATGACCTCTGAAATAATGTCCGCTGTCGTTTACACACTGGGTTTACAAGGTCCCCTCACACGCCAGGGCAGTGGTATAGGATTAATTGAGTGACTCACCAAGAAAATAAAAACGGTGAGTGCTCCCTTGAAGGGAATTTGTGACATCCAGGAAGCAGCTGCAGAAAAAGACTTATGGAAGGCCAAAGATCGACTTCGATATTCACGTGCGACAGAGAATGCCAGCTCAGCTCAACTTTACTTCGAGGAGTGTCCACCTTAGTCTTCTTTGGTTTCTATAACAAAATACCATAGATGGATTGGCTTAAAAAACAGAAATTTATTTTCTAAGAGTTCTGGAGGAAAGAGGTCTCAGATAAGGGTGCCAGCATGATCAGTTTCTGGGGAGAGCTCTTTTCCTCATTTACAGGCAACTGCCTTCTAGTCGTGTGCTCACACGGCCTTTCTGGGTGCATGTACAGAAAGCGAGGGCTCCTTGTGTCTCCTAATAAGGACACCAATCGTATTGGATCAGGGCCCCACCCTTAGGACCTCATTTAACCTTAATTTTCTCTTTATAGACCCTATTCTAAATACAGTCACCCTGGGAGTTAGGGCTTCAACATAGGAATTTTAGAAGGACACAATTCAGTCCATAAAGGTGCCTTTTTTTTTAAATGTTTATTTATGTATTTTGAGAGAGAGAGAGAGAGAAAGGGAGCAGGGGAGGGGCAGAAAGAGAGAAAGAGGGAGAGAGACAGGGACAGAGACAGAATCACAAGCAGGCTCTGCACCGACAGTGCAGAACCTGATATGGGGCTTGAACTCACGGACCATGAGATCATGACCTGAGCTGAAATCAAGAGTGGGATGCCTAACTGATTGAGCCACCCATGCACCCCCAGAAAGGTGTCTTTAAGAATATCTCGGGGCGGGGGGGGCTTGGCGCATAGGTGGCTCAGTTGGTTAAGCGTCCAACTCTTGATTTTGGCTCAGGTCATGATCTCACAGTTTGTGACTTCAAGCCCCGTGTCAGGCTCTGTGCTGACAGCTCATTGCCTGGAGCCTGCTTTGGATTCTGTGTCTCCCTCTCTCTCTGCTCCTCCCCTGCTTGTGCTCTGTTTCTCTCTGCCTCACAAAAATAAATAAACGTTAAAAAAATTAAGAAACAAAAAGAATATCTTGGGTGAGTTGGTCTAGGTTGCTGTTTTTGAACATCATTAGGTTTGATTATTTCAATGAGAACAACTTCATTGGCCTCAACTATTAATGTAAGAGATGAGAAAAAAGCCAGATAAAGAAGTGAAATGGATAATTCTTCTCTTGCAGATAGGAGCCTACTCTTATTCCTCTCTTCATTTGCAAAGGGAGATAAAGGTCTCTAAACTCCCACTCCAGTTTCAACCAAGACCATTCTCATTTGCTTCATTAGATATCGGCATTATGCATAAAATTTGTATGAATAAAGGGTTCTGTTACTTAAAACAGTAGTTTGAAATCCATGGGTTCAGAAAAGGAGTCGGCAAAATGTTCCTTCTCTGGCTACCTGTGTTTGTAGTTATAATTTTATCTGCAAGGAACCTCACCCATTTGTTCACGCAGTGTCTGTGACTGCTTTTGTTAGGAGGACGAGTGTGAGTAGTTGTGACAGGGACCATCTGTGACCCATAAGCTTAAAATATTTACCGTCTGGCTGACCAGTATTTGCTGACCCCTAGTCCAGATGGATGATCTACTTTTGAAATCCACATGATTAGCTCCTTCATTAACTTCCCGTCTTGTTCTTCAGGTCTCAGAAGTATCTCTTGACCCCACGGGCTAGATCAAGTGCTCCTCTAATGTGCCTCCACGGTTACTTGTGCTTACTCCTACCTGTTATATTCTCGTATTGCACGTTACTGAAATGTTCCTTTACTTGGTTCGTTTGTATGTGTGAATATAAGTGACTTAAATGCAGTGGTAATGTCTTATTCTCTGCCATATCCCCAGTATCTATCATAGTGTCTGGAATGTAGTGTTTAGTAAGTATTTGTTGAATGAATGAATGAATGAATGAATGAGAAATGCATTCAGTATTCAACTCAACAAGTATTTATTACTTATTACACACGAGACACTTTTGAAGCCCTAAGGATACAGTAGAAACAAGAAACCGGAAACATTGCCCTTGTGGAGTTTACATTAAAGTAGGGAGAGCAAATCACAAAGAAGTTGAAAAAGATTTTAAAAATAGATGTTTGTGGGGCACCTGGGTGGCTCAATCCGTTGAGGGTCCGACTTCGGCTCAGGTCATGATCTCTCAGTCCGGGGGTTCGAGCCCCGCGTCAGGCTCTGTGCCGACAGCTCGGAGCCTGGAGCCTGCTTCCGATTCTGTCTCCCTCTCTCTCTGCCCCTCCTCCACTTGCTCTCTGTCTCTGTCTCTCTCAAAAATAAATAAACATTAAAAAAAAAAAGACGTTTGTGTATGATAACTACTAAGGAGAAAAAAATAAAACCAGGAAGGGCCATATGCAACGTTGGTGTTGGGGGTATGGGAGGAGTTGGATTAAAACTTTAGATAAGGTTGGCTGAGAAGAGTTCAACTGGGAAGGTAGGTTACCTTTGAGTAAAGACCTGAAGTTAGTGATGAATGCACCTAATAAGAATTTAAAGTAAGGGCTGATCCTGTGAGTAGGAGGGAGTAGAAATTCTTGTCAAAGTTCACAAATAATAGAAGTAAAACCAGTGAATCCCTGAAGTAGTAACTGGGAAAAGTTTATTGTGCACACACCAAAAAGACAGTTTGCCGACCAGGATCGCTCAAACCAAAGCATGGAATGAGGCCCAGGAGTGCATTGGTTTAAAGCAGCTTACACACTGAGAAGACAGTGACTGTTGATTCTTCACGGCGACTCGTTCTAATATTAAAATGTTCTTGAATGATAGGGAACCGGTCAGTGGTTATTTCACATTAACCTTGGGAAAGTTTAAGTTTGGCTTATGATTTCCAGAGGCATGGGCAAGAAATGACCGAGGTCAAGGCAGTCTTACAACACAAGCTAAATTAAGCTTTGGAGGAAGAGCAAGCCGATTTGGTCTGCTCAGGGAATTTTTCAGGCTAGCCTCTTTTTTTATTTTAACGATTTCCCCCCTTTTGGTCATTCTTTCAGTAGGCCGAGAGCATGACCAGCCAGGACAGCGTCATTCTTGGTTACTACCATTGACACAGTCAGGCCCAAGAGTCTCACGTTTGCTGGCTAGGTTATTAAGAGAAGTTCTGTTATGTTTCCCCTACTGTATATATGAGGAAATAGAGATTCAGAGTTAAAAAGGACTTGCACAGTGTTAAACAGCTGGTAAGTGATGGGGGCAAGATTTCAATCTTGACGAGAACAATAGCCAGGGATTGAAACATTTCCCAGAGCAGAGATTCCCAGGAGCCAAGATTTAACCAATTAAATAACTCAAATGTGTTATAAGTTAAAAAAAAAAATGTTTATTTTGAAAAAGAGAAAAAGCGTGAGCGGTGGAGGGGCAGAGAGAGATGGAGAGAGAGAATCCCAAGCAGGCTCCATGCTGTCAGCACAGAGCCCGATGTCGGGCTCGACCTCAGGAACCATGAGATCACGACCTGAGCCGAAACCAAGAGTGAGGTGCTTAACCAACTGAGCCACCTAGGCACCCATGCGTTATAATTTTTTAAGAGTTTATTTATTTATTTTGAGAGAGAGAGACCGAGACAGAGAGCGTGAGCAGGGGAGGGGCAAAGAGAGAGGGAGACAGAATCCCAAGCAAGCTCCACACCCAGCGCGGGGTCCAATGCCGGGCTCGACCTCTTGACCGTGAAATCATGACCTGAGCCAAAAGCAGGAGTGGGATGCCAAACGGACGGAGCCACCCAGGCGCCTTTGCATTATACTTGTTTAGAAGTTCTGTATACAGGTGGTACACGATATATTAGCAGACACACATCCTTCCGGTTTACATGGGACGAGATGAGCATGAGGCTGGTTTATTTCAGGAGGCAGTGCTGCAGGTGCGCTTCGACCTAAATCAGGCCCCTATATGATGTGAGTAATCAGGTTATTTAATTCGAGGCATTTCTACGGAAACAAAAGAAAAAGGTTAATAGTTGGAGCAAACTATAAATTCAGTTTCTGAGTTTGGAGAGCAGCCAATTGAAACCGTTTCTTGATGCCAGGTTCAAACCATGTTCGGATGGAGTGAGGGCTGGCGGTGGGAATCTGACACGTTTCCCTGGTTTGCAGAGTGAATGTCTCTGGTGATCTTTCTAAGTGCCCACGCAGCAAGAGGCATGAAGGTTGTGTACGCATGAGCTGCTGTGATTTCTCTGAAGTTTATATCAAGTTGTCCAGCTTTAGCATGCATGGCTTGAGGAAGAGGGCCGTTTTAGTTTCATGGTGATCCCAAGTCAAAATAGTGGGAGAAAAGGGGAAATATTCATCTGAAGGGTTCTAGCCAAATATTAAAGGGACTCGGGATCCCATCCATCTTACAGGTAGACAACGAAAACCTCAAAGACAATAAAGAGTACTAGATTCTGGTACCCACAAAGGTGTTTTACTGAAACATAAATTTTCTTTCTGTAATCATTCCCATTTCTGCCAAAGATAACCACAGTAAGACTAAATTGTTTGCAAATTAAATCTAGTTTCAATAAACTGGGCGTATGCCACGAGAATAGTGATTTTGACTAGATAGGCTTTTCAAAATTTGCTTTGCTGGAACTCTTCATAAGGAATCTCAGATTGGACTTTCAAAAGCCTCTTGAGGCAAAGAAGCCAACCAAAGGCTTGTCCTATCGTGTCCTTTACAAGAACAAATTGTTATTGAACTTACATGCAAGTATATACATTGTCATGAAAAAATGAGAATATTTAACAAGAGTTTCTGAATTCTGGAGGGATCAGGTAGGACGAAAAAGATAAATGTTTCAACTTTTGCTGCAACGATATACTTTACCAGATTGCTATGTTATAACTGGTATAACTTTTATAAGTAACTTATAACTTTTATAACTCATAAAAGGGGCAGAAAAGGGAAGGATTCTCTGGACTGAGACCAAGGTTGTGGTGACTTAGCTAAATACCCCAAGGAAGTTGGAATTATCTCTAAATATGGGACTCGTCGGGTGCCTCACTTAGGAAAATAAGAAGAAAATTGAAAGGAGTTGAAAGACCAGTAGGTGCTCCATTTGAAGCATCGCTAGCCTATATAATACATGGGTTAATTTATGTAACAAAATTATACGAAAACCTTGGGGTGGGAGTAACTTGTTCTGCGAGTGATCCACAAGATGAGCCAACATTTCTGACACGTCTTAACTTGATAAGCCAGCGACGTCTTGCAATCCAACTAGTACGTGTCGCCAAACGTCACATGATCACAACTGAGCCAGTGGCTCTTGAGATTTGCTTTGATGTACAAATGCTTTGGATGACAACAAGCACGGTTCAATGAATGAGGCTCACAAACCAAGGTTTTGCCGTACTCGGGTTTGTTGTTAAATGTATTAATGACATGTTCAGATTTGCATTGTGTTAATCTTGCTTTCTTAAAAAACATTTGGAAATTAAAATACTTCTAATTTTTATTGGTTAAAAAAAAAAGAATAGAAAAAGGAGTCCTTTAAATCTGGAAAACAAGACATTGAAGAAGTAGTAACGTTTTAAATGAAGCCATAAAAATTATAGTCCTCTTCATTGTTTCATTCAGTGTTACTTCTTTTTTTTATGTGAAGGTTATTTATTAATCCTGAGAGAGAGAAAGGGGAGGAGCTGAGATAGTGGGAGAGAGAATCCCAAGCAGGCCCTGCACTGTCAGCGCAGAGCCCCTATGCGGGGCTCAAACTCACAAATCACGAGCTCATGACCTGAGCCTAAACGGAGAGTCAGATACTTAACCAACTGAGTCACCCAGACGCCCTCATTCAGTGTTATTTCTTAATTAATTCTTGTTTTCCTTCATCTTGGGTTAACAGCTTTATAAATCAGTTTTCCATTAAAGTTTTAGAATTAATTTTTTTTTTTAAGTAGGCTCCCCGCCCAACGTGGGGCTTGCTTCTTACAACCGTGAGAGGAAGCGTCGCACGCTCTACTGACGGAGCCCGATGCCCCTAAAGTTTTAGAAATCCTCATCCAGTTCAGTTTTATGGTCTTAAAATTAATAAAATCCTAGATTTTAGAATACATGTCATGTTCTTTTCCGTGGATTTTTTTGAAGATGCAGCAGTTTTGCAGGAAGACTTTTGCAGAAGCATCAGAGTAAAAAATGTAAATGACAAAAGACTTTAAAAATAACCATGTTCAGGGGCACCTGGGTGGCTCAGTCGGTTGGGCGTCCGGACTTTGGCTCGGGTCTCGAGGTTCGTGGGTTCAAGCCCCACATGGGGCTCTGTGGTGACAGCTTGGAGCCTGGAGCTTGCTTCGGATTCTGTGTTTCCCTCTCCCTCTCTCTCTCTCTGTCCCTACCCCTCTCATGTTCTTTTCTCGCAAAAGTAAATAACCATTAAAAAAAAATTTTAAAAAAACAGCCATGATCAAATATCTGGTGCAAGTTCATATAGACACAAAAATGATGCAATTGACTTAATTATTGACATAACTAAAGTGACAAAAGATTTCAGAGGCAAATACAGAAAGTTACATAGTTGTAAAACAAACAAACAAAAACCCCATAGGTCTTTTAATATTGAAATGACTCAGGTTTTTCCCCTAAGTCATCCAAGACCTCATAAGGGCAATGTGAAACACAGGAAATTATTTTCATAAGACACAGAATCCTTGAATCTTTGTTTCCTAGGCAGATTACAGTAAAGGCAAAGAAAAACCTTTGCTTGCAATTCCTTATTAAGAGCAGACTAATAATGTAAAAGAAAATTGTGATTTAACAAAGAGAAAACAAATTCTAATTTTTTACCAGTTACAATACTTTCGATATTAAAGCTCTTCTTTTTTTCTAAACTTAAATCCATTCCAATCTTAGCTTAGCCACACATAAAATCACTTTCTCCATATTCCATTTTCACAAACTTTCTACAACCTTCTGTATCCATTTATGTTTTGTCCGATCTCTTTCCCTTTCTTACTCTGGAATAATCATTTTAATTCAGGACAAAATTGCTTTCTTTTTTTCCTTACTGAACTACAAGAACAAGAAAAAAAATCCCACATCCTTTATACCTTTTCTTATCCAAAAACGCATTCTATTTTCCATACCTACTTTTCATATACAGTCATCTTCTTTCACCCGTATTTCTTTTTTCTTTCTTTCTTTCTTTTTTTTTTTTTTTTAAGAGAGAGAGAGCACACAAGCCAGCATGTGAGCATGCTAATGGGAGGAGAGGGAGAGAGAATCCAAAGCAGGCTCGAGGCTCAGCGTTTAGTGCAACGTGGATCTTGGTCCCTTAACCCTGGGATCATGACCTGAGCCAAAATCAAGAGTTGGATGCTCAACTGACTGAGCCACCCAGGCTTAAGGTATTTTTCTTGTTGAAAAATTTTGAAGACGTGGAGATGGCATAAACTTACTTGACTAGTAAACCCAGGTAGAAAAAGATGTACATTTGCATTACATTTAACATTGGCAACTCCAAAGACCTCTGACTTGTATGTATCAGCCATTATCCTAGATTATGTGAAACTTGAAAAACATTTGGGGTAGTCTGTCTGAGAGTATACTTGATTCATATAAATATTTAATTTTCTTTAATCCAATTAAATAGAGCTCTTCACAATTAATTTTAGCAGCACTGTCCAGGGGTACAAAAATATCACATAATCTATAACATACATATGTAGGCATACATAAATGGACGGATGCGGACAGAGATCATATAGCTTTTTTTTTTTTTTTTTCTTTTTTAATTTAGCCATGTCTCGGGGGTACAAAGCTCAAAAGAACAGCTGGATCCAAATTGTGTTTCTGGCGGGTGGACTGAGTTAAGGTTACCTGTTCAGATGGCCCAAATTTTTTACTGAAGATTTTTTTTATTTGCCTGTTCTAAGGATTCTTTTAGAGCTATTTTTGGCTAGAAGCTTCTGCATAACAATCGAAGAATGCATTCTATTGTCTCTGAGCGGTTTGGAATCCTCTCTTTTAAGGATGCTCCTTAAGGTAGACTTGCTAAGTTAAAGGTTTCCCAAAGTGGCCACTACAGTTCCAAAAGTTCACCCCTTTTCCAAAATGCTCAAGATGCAGGTCAATAGACCAGGTGGAAACCATCTTTGCCTTAGATTTCCCCAAACCTCTTCTCCAACGGCTGTTCCAAAACCCACGGAATCACATGTTTCCACTCCTTTTGAAAATAATAGGGTAGGTAACTTAACCAAGAAGGTTCCCCACGCAAAAATGCACAGTCAAGTCATCGAGCTTAAAACACAAAGAGAGCAGAGTTCAGATCCAAGAGAGGCTGAGCCTCAAATTCCAAGGTCAGCCAGAAAGCAGTGACCTCAGTGGGCTCTGTGGGTATCAGCACCTATTTGTTCCCTGGCCTCCGAGGCATAGGGAGTGTTCCTTGGATCCCACTTGAGATGCCATAGAATGTCAAAAGTTATAAATACAGAAGTAAAAGCAGTGGACCACTGAAGTAGTAATTAGTAAAAGTTTATTTTGCACACCAGAAAGACAGTTTGCCAACCAGGAATGCTCAAACCAAAACATGAAATGACGTTCAGGGGTATGTTGGTAGAAAGCAGCTCATTATACTGAGTGGGCAATGACTGTTCATTCCTCGCAGTGATTGATTAGAATATTAGATTTTTCTTCAGATGCTAGGAATTGGTCAGTGGTTACTTCATATCAACCTTGGGAAACAGTTTAAGTTCACTCATGATTGATTTCCAGAAGCGTAAGCAAGAAATGACCCAGGTCAAGTTGGTCTTGCAGAATAAGCTCAATTAAGCTTTGTTTGTATGCTTTTCTTTTTTCTTTCTTTCTTTCTTTTTTTTTTTTTTTTTTTTTTCTGCCCAGGGAATTTCAAGGCAGGTCTTCATTTGTTTTTTATTTTAACATTGGAAAACAACCTCCAGGTTGCTGGGAGAGATCTTGGCACATATATGGAATTGAAAGACATCCAAAAAGCCTGCAGTTATATGATGCTCTAATTCTTAAAAAGGAAGAGTGATAGAGAAAGGGACTCAAAAGTTTCTAGTTGCAGTGCTCTCGACAAAAAAAAAGGGATCACAGAGTAAATGGTTACAGCTATCAAATAAAACCTGAACTCTAGCGTTCCTTGCTAGAATCTCCTGGGAATCAGTATATGTTGAAATGGTGTCCAGAGGCCGTTGCTTAGTTTTCTTTTGTTTGAGATTTTATAGATCTGTAGAGGGCATGCAGGAAAAGGGCAGAAATTGATAAACGGTTTCTACTGATAAACTATAAACACTGACTTCCCAATATTAACTGCCTTAAGGTAACTCAACAGTATGGCTTAAGAGTCCTACAGGGTGCTGGGGGAGAGAAAATGTAGGCATTCATTCTTAAATTCCTTTATTTGCATAATTTATGTTGTTGGGATGACTTAGGGCAGAAGATGTCCTCAAGAAGTTTCTCCTCTAATATAAAAGAGAACATATGTACAAAGATCATGAAAACACGGGCTCTGATTGGAAGAGGTGACGTGATGTATGTGGTTTCTGAAACCAGCATTCCTGGGCTCAAATCTTGGATGCTGATACTTTCTGGATGAACTTGGTCATTGATATATGCAGTCTTTGTCTCAGTTTTCTTAAATGCAAAATGGTAAAAATGCTAATTGCCTTGTAAGTTTATGATGTTAGAAGAGTGTCTGGCATGTGATAAGCACAATATTAGTGCTTTTTCTTAATTTAACATTGGCAATATTACTACTGAATTGTTTTATTTATTCATTCATTTATTTAATTTTGGAAAGAGAGAGAGAGAGAGAGCGAGAGAGAGAGAGCACGCACGCGCGCACACATGGGTGGGGGAGGGACAGAGGGAGAAAGAGAGAGAAAATCTTAAGCACCCTCCAAGGCCAGTGCGGTGTCCCAGCTTGGTGCCCAATATGGGACTTGATCTCATGAGCCAAAATCAAGAGTCGGACACTCAACCACCTGAGCCACCCAGGCACCCCGGAACTGTTTATTAAACCCCCAGATGGAGACAAAAATTAAGTAGTTGGGGTTCCAGAGAGAGGTGCAGGGTCGGGATGTAATTTTGGTTGTCATATGCATATAGTTGTTCTTTAAAGCAAATGGACCAGATGAAGTCACCAAGGGAATGCGTGTAGACGGATAAGAGGGTATGTCTAAGGATGGAACTCTGGAGCAGTCTAGCATTGCTAGGTCTGAAAGATGAATGGAAGGCATCAAAAAAGATTGAGAAATGAAGCTTCTCTGTAATACACTGAATTGTCACCCCCCACAAAATTCATGGGTTGAAACCCTAACTCCCAGAATGTGACTGTATTTGGAGATAAAGCATGTAAGGAGGTGATTAAGTTAAGATGAGGCTGTTAGGTTGGGCCCTAATCCAATGAAGTGAGAAGCTGAGGGACAATTTGCAAGCCCAGAGGGAGGGAGAGCTCAGGAAGAAAGAATTGGCTGATACCTTGATCTTGGGTTTTTTAGCTTGGGTGAGAAAATACATATTTATTGTTTCAGCTGCCTACTGGTGTTTTACACAGCGGCTCTGGCCAAGGAATACAGTCTTGTATGGTCAGTAAAAAATCAGACAGATTTGTTGTCTCACAGCCAAAAAGAAAGGAGTCTTGGGAATGCAGGGATTATCTGAGTGAGGTGCTACTGATGGGTGGGAATGACTTAGAAACCAGAAGGGAATGTTGCGTATGGCGACGCGGAGGTTATCGGGTAGAACGGTGATTAGAATCCTTTGAGGAGAAGAGCAGAGATGTGGATTTTGCAGCAATGAGAATACACAGCCCTTCAGAAGTTTTGCTGTGAATGGGAGTTGAGAAATGGGGTTGTGACTGGAAACGGCTGTGGGGTCTCCGTAGGGCTTGTGCGCGCGTGCGCCCATAGGTATTGTTGGGTGTGAGGCATAGGACAGCAGCCAAGCCGGTTTCTGGCTTGAGCCACCACTAGGCGGTCAAGACAGTTACTGAGACAGGGATGCATTTGGAAGTTAGGTGATCACAGATCCTTCCCTCCCGTCTTCCGAAATGTCACCACTAAACCGGACTCTACATATGTGTCTTTTCAGCGCAAGACAGAGGAGTAAGGCAAAGATGGCTTTTTCAACTTTAATAGATTTCCGGGACTGAATGCAGCCTGGACACAATGGACAAATTGTAACCAAACGAGAAATTCTCAAATGTCCGCTTTTAGGGGATCAAACACAAATTGGCAAATGTCTGTAATTTGTTTTCCTAAACTTTTTTTTCTTTAATGTTTATTTATTCTTGAGAGAGAGACAGAGTGTGAGTGGGGGAAGGGCAGAGAGAGAGGGAAACACAGAATCCGAAGCAGGCCCCAGGCTCTGAGCTGTCAGCACAGAGCCCGACGCGGGGCTCGAACTCACGAACTGCGAGATCATGACCTGAACCGAAGATGGACGCTCAACTAACTGAGCCACCCAGGTGCCCCAGCACAGACTCGTATGCAGTAGTTACTCAATAAATGCAGGTTGAGGGGTGCCTGGGTGGCTCAGTTGGTGAAGTGTCTGACTTTGGCTCAGGTCATGATCTCACGGTTCGTGAGTTCGAGCCCCGTGTCGCGCTCTGTGCTGACAGCTCAGAGCCTGGAGCCTGCTTCGGATTCTGTGCCTCCCTCTCTCTCTGCCCCTCCCCCACTTGTGCTGCGACCCTCTCTCAAAAATAAATAAACGTTAAAAAAATTTTGTAACAAACAAAAAAAGATCTATCCCCAGCACCGCAGATATTTTCCTCATGTTCCCTTACAGTAACTCTTATGGGCAACCATCTCTATAATTTCTTTCATCATGGGTTAGTTTTGTTTCTTCTGGAACTTCATTTGAATAGAATCATGCAGCATCTGTTTTGTTTTTGTTTGTTTCAATTTTCTCTGTACAACTATTTTAAAAAGGCTTACCATTCTTGGTATATGCTGTTTTTCAGAATACATACATATACTCTGAAAAAAAATATATATATATATATAATGGAGAGGGGTTTTAAAGTATCAATTAGAGTTTACTTTTTCTTAATGCTTTTATTGAACTGTTTGAGAAGCATTTGATGAAAAAAGTAGTTTATGTCTCCATTGAACTTTTTGGGCACCATTGTTGAAAATCAATTGACGGTATATGCGTGGCTCTATTTCTGAATTCCCTGTTCTGTTTTATTGATTTATGTATCTAACTTTATGCCACTATAACACCCTCTTGATTACTGTAGCTTTATAGTAAATCTTGAAAAGTCGTTCTTCTTTCCAAGATTGTTTTACCTATATTACTTTGTTTTTCCATATAAACTATAGAGTGACTTTGTCAATTTCTACTTCCAAAATACTGGAATTGATATGTTAACATCGAATCTTTCAATGTTTGATCATGGTGGATCTTTCATTTATCTTCATCTACTTTAATTTCTTTCCGTAGTGCCTTGTAATTTTCTGTTTAGACATCTTTCACATCATTTGTTAAATATATGTCTAATTACTATTTTTTTCATGCCGTTGTAGATGGGGGTTTTCAAACTTCTACTTTCAAATTGTTTGGTTCTAGTATAGAGAAATACAATTTATTTGGGGGGGGGTATTTACTTTGTATCCAGTAATCTTGCTAATTTCACTTATTTCTAGTGGTTGTTTTATACATGGACTAGAATTTTCTACGTAAACAATCATGTCTGTGAATAAAGACACTTTGACCCCTTTTTTTATGACTTTTATTTCTTATCTTGATGGATTATACCATCTAAGGTCCCCATCCAATATTAAATAGAAATGATGAGAATGGGGCACCCAGGTGACTCTGACGGTTAACCGTCGGACTTTGGCTCAGGTCATGATCTCAAAGCTTGTGAGTTGGAGCCCTGCGTCGGGCTCTGTGCTGACAGCTCGGAGCCTGGAGTCTGCTTCGGATTCTGTGTCTCCCTCTCTCTGTCTCCCCTGCTCATGCTCTCTCTCTCTCAAAAATAAACAAAACAATCAAAAAAAAAAAAAACACGAAAGGAATGATGAGAACAAACACCCTTCCATTGTGCCTAGCTCTTACATTCACTAGCTGTGTGCCTTGCAAGTCACGTAAGTAACTTCGTTGTACCTCAGTTTCCTAAACTTTTAAATAACAATACTAATACCCACCTCAAATGGTTGTTGTAAATATCAAATGAGTTAGTGTGTGTAAAACCCCAAATAAACAGTGCGTGGCATTTTGCATAAGTACTACATAAATGCTGGTGCTATTATTTCCATTATTACTTGTTTTATAATAAAAGGTAACATAAATTTGCTTTGATTTGAAGTTTGGTTGGGTCATATATGTTTTACTATTTGGTGTTCTCACTGTGTTTTGTTTTTTTTTAATCACTTTATTGAGGTTGATCGACATGTAAGAAGCTGTACCTATTTAAGGTGTACAACTTGATGAGTCTAGAGATAAGTATATACTCATGAAATCACCATCATCAAGGCCCTAGACCTTTCCGTCATCACTGTGATTATGTTTTAAAGAGGATACAGTGGCTGTTACAATTTTGTCTTCAAATCAGGCACTATGCAGATATGTGATTTAAAATTTTCAGGTAGTAACATTACTGTAATTTAAATTTGTGTTCATTTATAGTCTTATACCTAAGATAAAAATTACCATCGATCTAGATTTCTCCCCTTACTTACTGATTTTCAGAACCCTAATTTTCCAGTATTTGAGGTCTTAATTTTGTTTCACCTGTGTGTCTGGTATAGCATATCCTTGACTTTTTGTTTCTGTTTCTTTTCTCCTCTGTGTATATGAGGAGCATGATTTCTGAGCACTTCTGTATCTGAACATAATGGTCTTTTTCCCTCAGTAATGGAATACAGCTTGTATATTTAATTCTTGGACCACGAAGTTTTTATCTTCACACTGTATAGAAATATCATCTCTAGCTGCTTCTGTCATTTAATATTGTTGAGGTGGAGTTTGAGGCTAGCCTAATTTATGTCCAACTGGGGACAGCCTATTTTTTTTCCCCCCTCAAGCATTTCAATTTCAACTTCATGTCAAGATTTGTTTAGGTGTAGACATTTTTACACTGATTTTTCCTGAAACTTGATGAAATATTTCAATCTCTGTACTCGGCTCTTGATGTTTGTTGTTGTTGTTCCCTATTTTTGTGCCTTTGGAAAGTTTTCTACTTGGGTTGTGTTTATTTTATTTACTGTTTGTTTATTCCTTCTTTCTTATTTCACTTGCCCCCCCCCCCTTTTTTAAATTTTTAATGTTTATTTTTGGGAGAGAGAGAGAAACAGCGTGAGCAGGGGAGAGGCAGAGACAGAGGGAGACACAGAATCTGAGGCAGGCTCCAGGTTCTGAGTTGTCAGCACAGAGTCCGAGGCGGGGCTCAAACTCACAAACCACAAGATCATGACCTGAGCTGAAGTCGGACGCTTGACCAACTGAGCCACCCAAGCGCTCCTCACTTGGCCCTTTTTTAAATTAAAATAGAGAATCTGTATAATATATCTCTGTCCTCTGCTCTGTTAGCTTCTCTATCAGTTTTTGCCCTGCCTTTTTCTTCTGCAGACTTGAGTGTCTCAAGCCTGTGTTTGAATGCTATATTTGCATGATTGGTTCATTCTATTCTTTATTATCTCAGAAAATTTTTCTGTGTCTTAAAGTGATTGTGGCACAACGTGATGGTGTACAAACCTGTGATTCTGACCAAAGTCAGTCATTGATGGAGTACAGAAGACTCTTTCTGTCTTTTACTAAGCACATTTAAGCAGGTAAAACATTTCATGAGGTCAAACTTGGGTAGTTTTTATTGTTTTTAAGTATGAGTCCATCTGCCTTATACTTGGTGAAAAGGCCTGTAAATGTGATCATTCTTTGCCCATTATTCTTAGGTTTTAAGTGTTCTTTTTAAATTTTTTTTTTCCAACGTTTATTTATTTTGGGGACAGAGAGAGACAGAGCATGAACGGGGGAGGGGCAGAGAGAGAGAGGGAGACACAGAATCAGAAACAGGCTCCAGGTTCTGAGCCGTCAGCACAGAGCCCGACGCGGGGCTTGAACTCACGGACCGCGAGATCATGACCTGAGCCGAAGTTGGACACTCAACCGACTGCGCCACCCAGGCGCCCCTTAAGTGTTCTTTTTAATTTTTATACATTTTATTTATTTATTTGTTGGTTGGTTTATTTATTTATTGTAGGAGTACTCATTTCCTTATTTTTTTAAAGTATATTTTAAAATTTTTAGTAAGTTTTTAAAAAAAATGTTAATGTTTATTTACGTTTTGACAGACAGCATGAGCAGGGGAAGGGCAGAGAGAGAGGGAGACACAGAATCGGAAGCAGGCTCCAGCCTCAGGCTGTCCACACAGAGCCCAACGTGGGGCTCAAACTCATGAACTGTGAGATCATGACCTGAGCCGAGGTTGGATGCTTAACCAACTGAGCCATCCAGGTGCCCCTATTTATTTTTTAAAAGAGCCAGTGCAAGTGAGGGAGGGGCAGAGAGGGGGGGCGGAGAGAGAGAGAACTACAAGAAGCTCCACACTGCCAGCTCCCAGCCTGACGTGGGGCTCGAACTCATGAATGGGGAGATGGTGACCTGAGCCGAAATCGAGAGGTGGGCACTTAACCGACTGATACACTCACCGAGGCGCCCCAAGTTTTATATATTTTAAAAGCCTTCTCATATGCCTCTGAGTAAGGAGAGAGTTAAGAGATTGCCTCAAGTCTGTTAGGCAGGTGCCCTTTTTTGAGCACACTTCCGTTTTATTTATTTATTTGTGTGTTTATTATTGGAGTATGGTTAGCATACAATCCTGTGTTCGTTTCAGGTGCAAGGGTAGTGATTCGACAAGCTGTATTTACCACGATGAGTGCAGTCACTGCGTGCACACAGGGCCATTACAGTGTTGTTGACTGTGTTCCCAGTGCTGCGCCTCTCATACCCATGACTTGTGCATTCTGCACGTGGAAGTTTGCACCTCTTAATCCCATTCACCTGTTTCAGCCGCCTCTCCCACCCCCTCCCCTTGGGCCACCACCCGTCTGTATTTTTGTTGCTTGTATTAACGTTTTATGTGGTCTGTTTCCAGTTTGTTGGCTTGCGGGTACCATTATAAGCCAGAGGTTATTTATTCTTTTTTAAACCTCACCTTTCACTTCCATGATTTATTGCAACGTGAATTTATCTAGCGGGAGCTGTCTAAAATTGCTTCCTCTGTAATTTGCACTTTGAAATCTGAATACAAGATTTCCATTCTTTTCGGGTCAAAATTTTCGCAGGCTTTCATTTTGTGGTTGTTCATTTTCTCTGTTCCCATATTTTCAGTTTCATGAGGATAAGGACGGTGTCTTTTTAACTGAGGAATGATTGACGTACAATATTGTGTGAGTTTCAGGTGTACAACATAGTGATCTGATATTTAGATACATTTTCAAAAGTCACCACAGTAAGTCTAGTTATCATAGTGTCACCAACATTGTTGCAATATTGTTGACTGTAAGGACTGTGTTTTGTTCACTGCTGTATCCCCGTCGAGGTGGCACGATTCCTAGCACATAGTAACAGTTGAATAAGTATTTGTTGGATGAATGAATGAATGAATGAATGAATGAAAGTGAGGTTTAGCAGTATCCACAGTTTCAATGGTAGTATGGGCCGCACTTTGGCTGTGTGTGGAATAAATGTTGAAGAAATTTCTTTGACGTTGTAATATGTCAAAGGTGCCTGTGATATCAGGCCAATACCCAGCTCTTTCCTTTGTGGCCTCTGAAACAGTATACTTTGCAACATCCTTTCATTTAGGTAGGGTCAGGCAAGTAGTTCTGGACAATGAGCTGTAAGAAGTGATATGTCTTGCTTCTGGCACAAGGTATAGAAGAACAGGTATAAAATTGTCAGCACCGTTTTCTCTGCCGCAGTGGCCAGTGACAGCACAGATCTCCAATTATGTCTAGTATACGTCGGATACATAGCGATGATGAGAAATAAAACACTGGTAGATGAAGCTAGTGAAATGTATAAGAGGGCAATAATTATAATAGCCATCCAAGTAAGCAGTTAATCCCATTATGCGTAATTCCACAGTATGCTATGCTCAATAGCAGATTTTTGTAAGCACGATTTATAAAGTAAGCTAGGACTCACTTTGTGAATAACAGTGAGGTTGCTGTCTGGCAGATTTCCTTACCCAGCATTCCTACACGTTGATTATAGTAACACCAGTAAAAATAAATAAGACGGATCCAAGCGAAGAGCTATTGGTATATGTGCCTATTTGAACTTTGTTCAGATGGAGATGTTATTTTAACTGATTAGGGAAGTAATGAAGCATTCTTCCTGAAAAGAGGTGTTAATTGGTGATAATTCTCAGAAAGTGCCCGAAAATATAACAGCTTGAAACCCTACATTACACTGCGTCATCCAGAATTTTTCAAAAGTCTTATGGGATACCAAAGTAAGGATCGCAGGGGCAGAAACACCAAAGCTGAAATGCCATGAATAATAATGATCTAAGCAAATATTTTTATATGACATGCTCCCTTCAGAGCATTTCAAAAGCATTGACATTCCTCCCACCAGATTTTACACCATTCATTAGAAATAGTTGAAACTCAGAGAAGCTGTGATTTGCTTGATATCTTGTATTACAAGTCCACAAGGAACTCAAGATTACCAATTTCCATTCAGAGTTCTATCGTTAAATTACAAAATCTCCTAAAAAATGAAAACTAATAGCTAAATCACAATGTAATGGTAACATTTTTGCTAATTAGATGGGTAAAATCAATGCACTATAAATATAATTTACATCCGATTTGAATATTTCATAGAACCTCCAGTGGCTGTTAATTTGGTAGGATTCACTGGCGCCTGGGTGGCTCAATCGGATAAGTGTCCAACTTCAGCTCAGGTCGTGATCTCACGGTTGGTGAGTTCGAGCCCCGTGTCTGGCTCTGTGCTGACAGCTCAGAGTCTGGAGCCTGCTTCCGATTCTGTGTCTTCCTCTCTCTCTACCCATCCCCCACTCACATTCTGTCTCTGTCTCTCTGTCTCTGTCTCTCAAAAATAAATAAGCATTAAAGAAAATGAATGTGGGTAGGATTCAGTTTGACCCTGCATGATCCAGCTTCATAAGTATTTCCTTCTGTTTTTCAGATAGCATCACAAATTTCATCACACCACTAGTGGAGGACATGATATTGAAAATTGATACAGTTGGTTTTTCTTAAGATATAACTGGCAAGGAAGTCCTAGGAATCTATCCATATATTACATGATTTAAGATTATCAAAGGAGGATATCTTCCATTTTCTTGGATTTGAAAAATGGAAGCATCTTCAAAGTGCAAAAACAGTTGAGTCTTTATTTTGGTTGGATTCATTCTTATTCTCCCTTCCATAGAAAAATCACTCCCCATCTCAAAGTCTGATTTTAATGAGGAAAGAACCACAGGGTGTAAGGCATTATCAAGAGACAAAAACACATAGGGTAACGTTTGTTTTCTTTCGTTCTCTCTTTCTTTCTTTCTTTCTTACTTTTTTTTAAAGTTTATTTATTTATTTTGAGAGGGAGAGAGAGAGAGAGAGAGAAAGAGCAAGCAGCGGGGGAGGGAAGGCAGACAGAGAGAATCCCAAGTAGGCTCTGCACTGCCAGCTCACAGCTTGACATGGGGCTTGAACTCAGGAACCGCGAGATCATGACCTGAGCCGAAATCCAGAGGCATACACTTAACCACCTGAGCCACCCACACACCCTGGTAATATTTTCAAATATTAGGCAAGGTAGCTACCTATCCGGGGAAGATGTATGTTGGGAAGCTACAAAAATGATGATTCCTCTTAATGTGAATAAATTCTGTTTCTTATCTATGTGAAAAGTAGACTTATAGAAAGGTTCCGGAATTATATAGAGGTTATTGAAATGCAAAGAAAACAGGCCACATTAGATTTGGATTCACATCACTACTTTCCCATCTAGAGTGTGTGGTGTTGGTTAAGTTACTTACTCTCACTGAGTCTTAGATTCTTCATCCACAGCATGTTAATAATAATGGTACCTATTTCATAAAGTTGTTGTAGATGATTAGATGTTATAATAAAGGAAGAGCACTTTAGCACAGTGTCGTATGTAGTACTCGATAAGTGGTAGCTATTATTCTATGGAAAGGAAGAATCGTTTCTCTTTTCTTCTAAAAACTTGCAATAGAATTGAGACCCTGTCTGGTAAGGAGGGACGGAAGCACTAAGGCTCCTGTAAAGGTGAAAGTTTTTAAGGATTTTCCTAGAATAACTTCGGAATGAATCTACGTATTGGATTTTATCCAAATTGGGAAAACAATAGAGTCTTTGTTTTATTGTCAAATAATGTGTTAGGAATTTAAGTGATTAAAAATGGTTCCTTGGCCTTTCACAAAGACGGTGCAGGAGGCAAAGAAGGAAGACGCTGCTCCTGCCAAAGCCAAAGCCAAGGCTTTGAAGGCCAAGAAAATGGTGCTGAAAGGTGGCCACAGTCACAAAAGATCCTCCTATCACCTACATCCCAATGGCCTAAGACACTGCGTCTCTGAAGGCAGCAAATATCCTTGAAAGAAGGGCCCCAGGAGAAACCAGCTTGACCACTATGCCATCACCAAGTTCCCCCTGACTACCCAGTCAGCCATGAAGAGAATAGAAGACAACAACACACTTGTGTTCCTTGTGGATGTCAAGGCCGACAAGCACCAGATCAGGCAGGCTATGAGGAAGCTCTATGACATTGACGTGGCCAAGGTCAACACCCTGATCAGGCCCGATGGAGAAAAGGCAGTTGTGTGACTGGCTCCTGACTATGATGCATTGGATGTTGCCAACAAAATTCGGATCATCTAAACTGTGTCCAGCTGGTGAAATACAAATACACGTTTTTTTCACCATTAAAAAAAAAAAAGGTTCATTGAGACAGGAATAATTTTATTCAAGTAACTTCTAAAATTCCATTAATCTGTGAGACCCAATTAAAAGAAACTTTGAATTATGGAAGCCAAAAAAACCCTGTGTTGTTTATGGAGTCCTCTTTCAAATAGCCTCATACATTTCCTTTTAAAACCGTTGGACTTTTCCAGAGTGTAGATTTTAGTTTTGATACTCCAAAGTCAGGACTTTGACTTATCTTTCATGGCAAACTTCAAAGTAGAAAAAAGGTACTTCAGTGTTTTTATTGTGGTAAGTTTTTGAAGCTCTTACTAATTTAATTTGCAAGTATAAGGACCTCATGATTCAAAATGAAAATACAAAAACTTTCTCGACAAACTAATTTTATTTAGGCCATTTAAAACAATTGCCTAGACTCCTGCACTTTGGTCCACTTCCAGTAGGGCCATCGTAATAATGTAAGCTATCATCCTCCCTGATTTGGACCATCATAATAAGCTTTGACCTTATCAACCTATAGTCAAATCTCCATCGAACTGAGCGTGATCCTTATTAATCAGAAATGGAAGCATATAAATGCCATTCAAGGATCTTCAATATCTTTCCATCACGCTTAAAATATAAGCTCCACAACCCTTACTATGGCCTACAGACCCTGACTGATGAAAATCTCCGTGCTACAACTTTATCTCCTTTCACTTGACCTTTTGAACATGCCAAGCGCTTTTCTGGCTTTAGACACTTTCAGAATGCTACTCTTTTCTCTTTTCTTTTCTTTTCTTTTCATTTTTTGAGAGAGAGAGTGAGTGTGAGTAGGGGAGGGGCAGAGATTGGGAGACTGGATCCAAAGGAGGCTCCACCCTGACAGGCTGACAGCGGTGAGCCTGATGTAGGACTTGAACTCACAGACTGTGAGATCATGACCTGAGCCGAAGTCTGACTCTCAACCGACTGAGCCATCCAGGTGCCCCCGAATGTTATTTCTTTTTAACTCACAACTCTTCTCATTCATTTACGTATGCCACTGTATTTACTGAGTGTTTGCTCTGCATTAGGTATAATAGTAGTTGATTGAGATATGCTGGAAGAAAGGCCCTAGAGTGGGAGATTACCTGGCATGGGTGGGGGGGGGGGGGGTGGATAGCTGGGAGGTCAGTATAGCTGGAGGAGTGTGAGGAAGGGGAGAGTAGTAGGAAATGTAGTCACAGAGGTAAGTTATGGAGATAGAGCCTTGTTGGGCTACTTTAAGTATTTTGGTCTTCACTCTGAGTGAGCAGGGAAGCCATTGGAGGATTTGGGGCAGAGGGACTGCATAATAAATCGGTTTTAAGTCATTCTGGCTTCTCTGTAGAGACTGGACTACATGGAGGCAAATGCAGAGGCAGAGGGACCGGTTTCCAGGAGAGTGCAGTAATCCAGGCAAAATATGACGGCGGCTTAGATTAGTGTAGGTGGTGAGAAGTAGTCAGCTTGTGGATCTATTTTGAAAGTAGAGGCAATAGAATTTCTAGTAAGGTCGGATGAGAGATGTAAGATCTCAAGAAAGATTCAAGGATGACTCCGGGATTTTGCTCTCAGCAATTTGAAAGATGGAGTCATCATTAGCTTCTAATGTTAAGACAGTGGTAGGAGCAGGTTTTGAATGAGGGAGGAGAATGAGATCAATTTAGGGCGTTCTGAGTTTGAGAAGTTGCTTAGAAATCCAAAAGGAAATGTCGGGGTGACAGTTGGAAAACGTGTGGCGTTCAGGAACCATATTTGGGCTGGAGGTATGAATTTGGGGGTCATTGACATTTCAACGCCATTTAACATCATGGAAAATGATAAGATCACCAAGGGATTGGGTATAGATAGAGAGGAAAAGAAGACCAAGAAACAAACCTGCGATACTTCATTGTTACTACCTTAAGGGGAAAGAGGAATGAACAGAGGGGACTGAAAAAGAGCTGTTGAGTGAGGTGGGAGGAAAACCAAGAAAGTGTAGTGTCCCGAAAGATAAGTGCAGAATGTATAGGAAAGCACCAGGAAATGGATGAGAGTCCATTGAGAGTGAAAGGTCAAGTAACATAAGCACCAAAAATTGAACGTTGGATTTAGCAACATGGAGGTTATTGGTGATCTTGACAAAAGAGTTCTTATGGATTGAGGGGGAAACGGTTGATTGGAGTAGTTTTCAAAGTGATTGCAGAAAAAGGAAATGAGAGACAATGGGTACAAGCGATCATTTTGAATACTTTTCTGTAAACGGGAACAGAACTAGAGCAGAGGCTGGTGAAAAAATGGGAAAGAGTGAGGCAATTATCTTAATATGCGAGAAAGAGCACATCTGTAATCTATTGGGGAAAGAAGGAATACTTGTTGATGTAGGAGAAGGAAGAGAGACTTGCCAGAACCAGGCATTGAGGGGCGAGACGTAAGGCAATGACTTCCCGTGAGAAAACTGGTTGTAGGAAGTTGCAGAGAAGATTCATCCATAGCACAGATTGCAAGAAGAGTATATGGTTGCAGCTGGACATAGGAAGGTGTAGTGGTTTTGAGAGAATGCACAAGTTCCCCTCTAATTTTGTTCTTCAGAGTTCCCATTGAAGCATGAAGTGAAGACATCAGCCAGAGTGAGGATGAGAGTGAATTTGTTGAAGGTTTGGAGACACAAAATAAGGTATAAATTATTCATCTGGAAGAATGGTAGGGTGAATAGATGAGGGAAATACAGTATGTTGCCTGGATAGAATTAAGGGTGAGCAGTGGTTCTCAAAGTGTGGTTCCATGACCAGCAGGCTCAGCTCTACCCGAGAAATTGCTAGAAATGCAAATTATTGGGCCCCATGCCAGACCTGGCAAATATTTAACCCTGGGATGAGACGCCCTCCAGGAGATTCTTCTGCCCAGGAAAGCTTGAGAACCACTGGATTAGAGGATTAAGTCCTTGAAGTGAAAATGAGAGCAATCCATATGGCTGTGCATTTTTGTCCAGACATGTTCGGTGGCATAGGAGGACACAGGTGGAAGGTTGTTTTAACCAAGGCTGTGGTTTCACCAAGTAACGAAGTTATTCTTTTATTTTAATGTTTATTTTTGAGAGAGAGAGAAAGCACAAGGCGGGGGGGGGGGGGGCACAAAATCTGAAGCAGACTCCAGGCTCTGAGCTGTCATCACACATACTGTGAGATCATGACCTGAGCCACCCAGGTGCCCCCGAAGCAACTAAGTTAAAATGAAAGAAGAGCAAGAGAATCGAGAATGGATGGAAACAGACCCTTATGGTCGTTGATTATGAAATTTAAATGGAAAAAGAATGAAGGGAAAACATCAAAGGCAAGAGGAAGAGTGGAAAAGGAGCAGGCTCAGAGGATCCTGGTGGTAAACCAGAGGGAGTGAGCTGGAAAGGTAGGAGGTGGTTGTCAGAGAGGGTAAATTAAATTGAGACTATGGAGGGTTTATAGTTACTCGTCACGGGAATGTCTACAACAGAGCTGACCAATAGAAATACGATGTGGTTCATGAACCTCATTGTAAATTTTCTAGTACCTGACACTTAAGAAATATTTATTTGATGTAAATATCCAGAGACTATCATTGTAACATTAACGAATATAAAAATATTAGTGATATATTTTACATTTTTTTTCTATTAAATTGCTGAAATCAGTTTGGATTACCCCACATGTGCCTCAACAAGTACAAAAAGATCGAGATCGTACCTTGCATATTTTCAGACCGCAACGCTGTGCAGCTCAAAATCCACCCCAAGAAAAAATTGGGAAAGGCAGTGAATACTTGGAGATTAAAGAACATACTAAAAAATGAATGGGTTAGCCAAGAAATCAAAGAGGAAATTAAAACGTGCATGGAAGCCAATGAAATTGAAAACACGACCGTCCAAAAACCTCTGGACTACCCACGTGTGAAGCCCCAAGTGGCTAGTGACCACCACATGGGACAGTACGGGCCACAGAGGTGATCATCGGGGACAGTACCGTGGTAGGTTGTGGAGAACACCCTTGGAGGAAAGGAGCTTAAAGCCCGGGTGTGGGAAGAATTATCTAGTGCGTGTTGAAGTTGCCCTGGATTGTTGCTGGAGAGAGGGTCAGTGAATCATGATCGAGCACAAGGAGAGGAGTAGATGGCATCAACAGTGAGAGGTTGTGGGCAACACAATAGGATAACAGTAAATTCAGAGCTGGGCTATTTGAGATAGAGAGAGGGAGAATGATCTGGAGGCAGAGATGTGGACCCCAGAGGACATCTATTCCACTTCCAGGCCGAGTGGTGGGATGGGTGTGGAAGAGGAAACGGCCATCACTTGAAAGTGTGCAGCGGTGTCCTCAGAGGAAGGAAAGAGTCAAGGAAGAAGTTGAGCATACACACGTAGGACATTTTGGTGCTGGTGGACCATGAGTTGCGGAAGGCACGGTGGATGGGTTTCAGACATTAAGGGGGAGTTAACAATACAGTCAAAACAGGGGCGCCTGGGTGGCTCAGTCGGTTGAGCATCCAACTTCGGCTCAGGTCATGATCTCGGTTCCTGGGTTCGAGCCCCACATTGGGCCTGCTGAAGTCAGCCTGTCAGTGCAGAGCCCGCTTCGGATCCTTTAACACCCCCCTCTCTCAGCCCCTTCTCCCCCCCCCCCCCAGAATAAATAAAATGTTAAAAAAAATGTTTAGGGGCACTTGGTTGGCTCAGTTGGTTAAGCAATGCAGTCTTGATTTTGGCTCGGGTCATGATCTCACAGTTTGAGCCCAACGTCAGGCTCTGTGCTGACAGTGCAGAGCCTACTTGGGATTCTGTCTCTCTCTCTCCTTCTCTCTCTGCCCCTCCCCTACTTACACTGTGTCTCTCGCTCAAAATAAATAAATAAACTTAAAAAAATGTTTCAGAAAATAAAAAATACAAACATACAATAAAGAGAAAGAAGGGGATGTACAAAGACACATTAGAGTGTGCAAGATTAGGGAGATATGAGCCGAGGGTTTCTCAAAGTGACTGACATAAGTGAGGGTAAGGGACTGCATGAGATTGAGTAGATTCAAGGCAGGTGAGTGTGAGTTCCAAAGTATAGGGAAGCACGGATATCTGGGGTTATCTCTGGATCCCTGCAGGTGAAAGAGAAAGTTCTGTTGTGCAAGGTGCACAATGTACATCTGTCAGGGGAAAAGCAAACTTAATCCAAGGATGTATAACACTCTCTCTGTAATATGTTCATGGAATTGAGGCTATCTAGAGAGGTGAGGTGTTATTCCAGTTGTGTGGGCCCCAACTTCACCTTGACCTTTGGTAATGAAGGGGTCGAAGACGTAGGATAACATGATTTTATTCACAGTAAAGATATATATAGATATAGATATAGATATAGATGTATCTTGAACACATGAAAGAATGAAAAAATGTGAAAAATGGAATGCCCATAAATTATTGGGTGGGGATATAGATAAAGAACTGAATTAAATGAGGGTCCCAATATTAAGGAATAGCAACATGTTAATTGAAATGTGTTTGGGAGTTTAATTTTGTTGACAGCGGATTTCCAGATTTGAGAAGATGATCCTGGCCTTCTTCATTTTATGTTCTGTATCTGTGTTAATGAGAACAACAGCTTACCCAAGAATGCTGGAAGTCAATATTCGGGGAAAGCTGCTGCTGCTGCTGCTGCTGCTTTGTGAACGTATTTTGCGGTTTTTCGGACATCTTGGGTTCATTCTAGGTTTCCTTCACATACAGTGTTCATCCACAGCTCTGTTCTGACTTCTGAGGGGATGCAAGGCCTTGTCATTCTTCCACCGCTCTGCGCTTTGAAGGGATTGCTGCTTGGCGATACGCACAAGGCTTAAAGACTACAGGGAATACTAGTGATTTAAGAACACTCTGAGGGCAAAACTAATGATAGCCATGTACATTCTTCTGATTTTCTGACCTCTTAATTACTAGCTTGACAGAAAATAGAGCCCATGTCGACTGGAATGTACCATCCGAGTATAGAAATTTTATTTAAGGATTATCTTAGTTCCTCACCAGACGTGGAGCATAGGTTATGGACATATCTGTGGCAGGAGAATTTGAAATTGATTACTGTTTCGTTCCTAAATGTATACAAAACAGTTTATAAATTTGGCCACCCCAAATGTAGACAGTTCTGAATTTGACAGTTCCCAGGAACAAAGTCAGACGACCAGGTGCCACCCCGGGGGGGGGGGGGTGCTGTTTGAAACTCCTTTGATAAAGTACATTTTTGAAGGTCAAGTATCTTTTTCTCTCTGCTCTTCATTCTCTCCCAAAGTCCGTTGTCCGAATTTCTATGCCTATTATGGCTCCCTCTCAGCATCACTTTGTTATTAAAAGCAGATAGCCAATAAATAGTTGCTTCCAACTGTAATAAGTCCTGTGAAGAAGCGTCGAGTGATATGAGAGCATATAATCAAAGGAAAGCAATTAAGTCTGTGAAGTAAGGAAATGTTTTGCAGAGGAAGCAATGGTGAAATTGAGATCCAAGAGATGAACAGGAGGCAGGTGAAAGTATTATGGGAGATTTCTTTCGTGTTCCAAAGAGAAAAGCATGTTCAAGGGCCTTAGAAAGAGATGGGATGATCGGTACAGACAGGCAGCTAAAAGAAATTTAGTTTGTATGTAGAGTGTAAGAAAATTGAAAAGAAGAAAAATCATAAGAGCACATTTTTGCTTCGTAATGTAATTTCTAAAAGTTTGTTTTTTATAACTGTCTAACAAATTATTTTATTCCTTTTCATTTCTGGCAAATTATGTCAGGTGATCTCTACAGTTAGTTAAAGTTAGCACTGAATAGGTCTGTCAATTGGTTATGTTCTCACAATGGGATTTTGTTTTTTAAAATAAAGAATTGAGAAAGCACTCGTAATAGGAGAAAGCTGTATTAGCCCTCAAATATAAGGGTTCCACTTTTCTCAGCAGTAATTTGTTTTATGAACAAAACAAGCCTTGTCGATTATTTGGGAATTTATAATATGTCCCAAGTATTTTTATGCACTCAGTGATTTATATTTTAGCTTTTCTTCCAGCATCTTTTACCCTAAAAAAGTTTTTAATTTCCATGTGATCAAATCCCTTACAGTCTTTCCTGTCCTGCTTAAGGACATCATCCTCAATTAGTTAACTCCCAAACACACACTATATTTTATTAATTCATTCATTAATTTTGAGAGAGGGAGAGAGCACACCCATGTGAGTGGCAGGGAGGGAACCCCGAGCGGTCTCCATGCTCACCTTGGAACCCAACGCTGGGTTTGATCCCACAACCAAAAGAGATCACAACCTGAGCTGATATCAGGAGCCAGACGCCCAACCAACCCCCTGAGCCACCCATGTTGCACCACACCCACACACACTAATTTAACCAATATGATGCAAATATACTATCTTCTAGTATTATTATGATTCTCTTTTTGAGACATTTTAGTTCTTTAATCCACTTGGAAACTCCACACAAGAGTTTCTTTTCATTTTCCCTAAATCAGTGGTTCTCAACTGGTTCAGACATGCCCCCCCCCCCCCCCCCCCCCGCCCCCAGTGATATCCAACCACGTCCGGGGACAGTTTAGGTTGTAACAACCGCAAGAGGGCCATCTAGTAGGTGGGGGCCAGGAATGTGGCTATACAGCCTCACACAACACACGATTATCCAGCTCAGAATGTCATCCCTTTATGACCTAATATGCATAGCTCATGTTCGTGTGTTTTGGGAAATATGTATTTTCCTATGAAAAGTTGAAAACACACGTGCATACACATACATGCACACACACACACAGAAACATGTGGGAGACGTGTGGGGTGCAAGTTTTCTGCACAAGCTCAGATTCAGGGGCGCCTGGGTGGCTCAGTCAGTTGGGCATCCGGCTTTCGCTCAGGTCGTGATCTCATGGTCCGTGAGCTTGAGCCCCGCGTCGGGCCCTGTGCTGACAGCTCCGAGCCCGGAGCCTGCTTCAGATTCCATGTCCCTCTCTCTCTGCCCCTTCTCCACTCGCACTCTGTCTCTGTCTCAAAAATAAGCTAAACACTAAAAAATTAAGAAAAAAATAAAGAGTTCAGATGCATCCCTCTAAAACTATGCCTTAAGTCCCCTTTATCATACCAGTGCTGCTGGCTCTATACAATCTTCCCCTATTAGCACGTATGAAGGAAAGTTGAACAGCACACGTTCAAGTAATGTTCGCTTGTTCGTTTTTCTTATTATTCTATCTAACTCATTTTCCAGTTTCACACATCAAGCATACTCGGAATAATTTAGATTCCAAGACCAAGATAAAATAAAAACAGTTTTCCAGAATAAGGCTCTCACTGCCTTTATTGTACAGACAACGGAGGTATAGTAGATGTGAACCATTTATCTTTTCTGAGGTGATCTTGTCCTTAATTTTGGTCCTGGATCAATGTTGTTTCCTGTTGTTGCTCCTGACCTTTGTTAAGTACACATTCTATAAAACTTAGCAGGAATCTGCTGTTAACATATCATTCCCCATGGCTATGATCCATAAGATGTTTCCGGTTTTAACAGGAAAAACAAAAACAAAAAAAACAAACAAAACCCAGGAAAAACAGATTAAAAACAAAGTATAAAGGAAGGGATTTTTATTTATTCTACAAAAACCCAGCAGTTTAAAAGTTCTGTTAAAAATATTGGCTGTTAGCCATATACCATGAGCGACCTTAAAATATTACATCAACTATGGCCTGACATATCCGGGAAAAATATATGGCGGCCATTGTCTTCCATTGTCAGCATTTAGCGCTCTCTACATCCGGGCTTCTCTGAGATGATAGAAACACAATTTGTCACAAAGATCGGTGCAGACATACTGCCCTTGATACGCTACCTGTGTTGAGGCAGATGTGACGCAGCTGCATTTCTGAGACAGCACTACTGATGTCCTGATGGGTAGGCGGCCCACATGTAGGTAACAGCTTTTCTCTGGGTGGAAACTTGGTTTTTGTTTTTGAGGATACCCAATATGGCGGTGTGCTGGTAAATGTTTAACGGTGTTCTGCAAACACGAAACAAAACAAACCCCACAGTAAACCCCCCTTGGTTTGTCGTGCAACCTTTACGGTTGATGTCAGATTACCAGGTTGCCTTAATTAAACACAGAGGTGGGAAGAGTTGTGCACGGCTCTCGTGAGCTAGTACACGCTTATTCCAGGACGCTCTCTTTGTCCTCAGTCAAGGCATCTGCAGGGTTTACCCGTGCAAACACGTAGTATAGAGATGGTATCTTGAAGCCTGTCCATGATATGACCTTCTTCCTGCTCATCCTAAGACGTACGTTTGTTTTTAAGTTTTGGGAAGGAGGTTAGAATCGTTGCACAGATAGGAAGAGAAAGAAAGTTTTGAGATTCAGATTCTAATAATCAAAGCAGGAAGCCAGTCAGCTTGAAAGCCAGTGTTCGTTAAGAAAGAGAACTGTTTTATGAACTCCTTCTTTATCATCAAGGGTCCCCTTTGGTACTAGTTACAAAGGTAACTAGGGTCATCCGGCCCGACCAAACTAGATTCTAAAGTCTTCTGTGTGTCGGGGTAGGGCAAGAAGGACATGACAAAGAAGGGAAACTCGAAGCCTGTTCCCTCTCATCCTGCGGAATTATAGGAGAAAAGGAGAGGAGAGAATTTGAACACTGATTAGTCACCAGGGTCTTTGTCCCACGTGTTTACTGCCACATCCGGGCATGGAGAGGATGTGATTCAGAAATACCTGGATAATTTTAAGGGAATACCAAAGTCAGATAAGTTTAGCCCCATGTGCTTCTCTGAGGATTCATTGTTCTCTAGATGGCACCGACTTAATCGGGAGGGTGGTTGCAATGGAAAAAAACCTTCTGATGCTGTATGCTTTGGAATTGCAGCCTCCTTTGATGGAGAAGGCAGGTAGAATGCAATTTCCTTGCAGAGCATCAAAGAGCTACGTAAGGATGCTTCCTGGAGGGTTTGGAAGAGAAGGCCAGGAAGTGGGGGTGGAGCGGCCCTAAAGCTGAGTGCCGCGGGGCAGATCTCCTTGCCAGAGTGCCAACCCGAATTCCAGGGCCTGAGCCATCTGCACAGAGACGCAGACCAGTTACTAAAGTCGAAATGGTCACCGAGAATCAAGATGCCAGGCAACAAAAACACAAGTCCCAGGTTTGGGAATTGGAGGACAGCAAGGTGCTACATGTTAAAGGAAACAAGAATCGTGGTTGGGGGTAAACAGGGAGGCTGCAGGACGATGTAAAGCTCTGCCCATGAGAATATGAGGCTTACATTTTTGTAGTCCCTGTGTTCTAGAAGATCTCCCTCCCTATATTTCTAAATTCATGTTGGAGAGGAGCAGGGCCTGGAGAAATGAACTCTGAATATTGGTGTAAGCCATTGAAGTAGAAACTGTTACTTAGAGACATTTTCATGCTACTTAATAGGGAGATAATTGTGTGTGTGTGTGTGTGCGCGCGCGCGCGCGTGTGCGCGCGCGCGTGTAGTAGAAGTGCTCGTTATAAATGTCAGAAATCATATATGGAAAAACTACATTTTTTTTGTCTACCTTGGCATGGCAATTTTGTGATTCCCTCTACATATAATTGCCTCATTGGCAAGATTAGGGAAATGGACTAGTTATCCTGAATGTGGGCCAGAGGAAACACATGAATATGCTACTTTCCAAAGAAAAGGCAATAGAGAAAGCTGGAATAGGGCCATGGGGACTGGTGTCATGGATGAGGAGCCAAAGGCCTATAGAACCCAATGTTTTAGGAAATACAGAGAGATTTCTTATCTCTAAAGTCTGCTTTGGAGTCGGGGGAGTGTTATGTAAGAGGCCTTTAAGAACGTAATCGAAGCCACCGTACTCACACCACCATGCCATTTGCCACGGGAAGGCAGGATTTTTATTTTTAGTTTTTTAATGTTTATTTAGTTTGGGGGGGTGGGAAGGTGAGACAGAGCACGAGCAGGGGAGGGGCAGAGAAAAAGGGAGACACGGAATCCAAAGCGGGCTCCAGGTTCTGAGCTGTCAGCACGGAGCCCGATGTGGGGCTCGAACCCACGAACCATGAGATCGTGACCTGAGCCAAAGTCAGACCCTTAACTGACTGAGCCACCCAGGCGCCCCAAGGCAGGATTTTGATAGAAAACTGTTCTCCCTGATTTAGCCTGTCTGGTCCTCTAATCTCTTGATTTTTTTTTTTCTTATCCCTTTCCCCCTTTGTTTTATTCCACCCCGTCCCCCACCCGGTAGGTCACTTCCCCTGTCCCACTAAGCCTAGTGAGCGGTGACGACTATATTATGTGATACAGATCGTGGTGAAATCTACTAACACAAAGGCACTGTCATCCCCACATTAAACAAAGAGAGAAGGCAGTTCTTGCTGAGAAAGAGTAATAGGCCGCCTAGAGTTTCAAAGTAGCTGGAATCAGAGGGACAGGGTGGGGGGCAAAGAAAAGAGAGAAAGATAGCAAAGCAGAAAGAAATTCTGTCTACTAAGACAAGAAATGCCCAAGAGAAGACTTTGTAACTAGTACCAAAGGGGACAAAAATGTCAGTGCGCACTCACCTCCTGTTCTGCTCGTGCCCACGTGTCAGTGTCATGCCAACTGTTGCTTCTTGGATTTTAAAACCGTTTTCTTGTCTCTTGCCCAGGGTACTAAACCAAGTCTCCTTTAATCTGCTGCCTCCATCGCGTGCTCCAACCCATAGTTCCCAATAGCCTCATCCTTCGCTTTTTGTTTGTCCCCAGACCCTCCACTGCCTGTTCCCACTCCAAATCTTGGCCTCTATCCGAAGGTTACCTTTTTAGATCCGCATGGTTTTAGCTTTGCAGGATATACCCCTGAGAATAACACACATGCTGCTTGCAGACAAACCTGGCCAGGCAAATCATTCCTGTGGTCATCAGGAACATGATATAATCTAATTTTCCTCAGTAATTCTGAGACAGGAGTCAGATAATATACCAACCCAGTATTAGGAAAAGATCCATAAATATTTACTATGAATTAAGGATAAAACAGTGGGCTAGTCGCCATGCAGAACCAAGGAGAACAAACACAAATCCTGTACCTTCACAGGGCTGTCGGGTAGTGGACAGATACTTTGAGTACAATGCAGTAATGACGATGATGGAGGAAACTGGAGAGCATGGCGATGACGCATTAAACATGTAGAGCGTTCGGTTGAAGTTTACCTGGTTCAGAAGGTCAGAGAAGACTTCCTGAAGAAAGGGATGCTTTGGGTCGCGTTTCCGCTGCCGGACTTTTGTACATTCCGTTCTGCTTGGAAACTTTTCCTTCCAGGTCATTGTCTCTTCTCAACCTCCGTGTTTTACCTTACGTGTTGCATTTCTAGAGGGGCCGTCTTTGACTACCTTTTCTAAATCGGGTCCTCCTGTTGTTGTGTCCTTCCTAGCATTTGCTTGTTTATTTGTTTGATATTATCTCCCCACCTCTAACATGGGCTCCTTGAGGACACAGATCTTGTTTCTTCCTCTTCACCATTGTAAAACCAGTGTCTGTGGCATCCTGTAAAGCGTGGGCTGAAGCACGGTGCACAAAGCAAGAAATGGTCGTGGGTTCGGCATCTGGGACAGGCAGAGGGCAGGACGTAAGTGTTCGTGTCATAGTAAACAATGTATCCTGTGGATTATAGAGAATCACTGAGTGCTTTTAAGCCGGTGAGTGATAAAGTGAGAATCACACTTAAGAAAAGGCACTCTGGCAGCAGGAAAGTCATATATGATAGAGGCTGGGCCTAGACGAAGAGGATGGGGTTTGTTCATTCCTCTAGGCTAGGCTTCGAATCTCCCTTTGGAAGCTGCTCCAGGGAAATTGGGCCGTCCCTCCTTTTCCAGCATCTTGGCTTCTTAGTCACACACTGACTTTGTAGTTGACTATGTGCATTTCAATGATGAGCAAAGAATTATTACAGCAAGTTATGAATTTTTGGAAGTTTCTCCTTGTCATACATTCAGAAATAGAGTATGTATATACACACATACACATTACATATCATGGTAAAACCTGAGTAAGTTTCAACTGCTCCCTCTCCCTACTCTTTGTTTTGCTACATAAAACAACCATGAAACTGAAAAAAAGCTTTGGAGTTCATCTAGTCAATTGCTCACCAATAGAAATATATTATAATGCACCTGTATGATTTCATGTTTTCCAGTAGCCACATAAAAAGCTAAAAATAAACATACAATTAATTTTTTAATGTTTTATTTTATTTTTGAGAGAGACAGATGGCGTGTGTGAGCACACGAGCGGGGAGGGGGCAAAGAGAGAGGGAGACAGAGGATCCGAAGCGGGTTCTGTGCCATCAGCGCAGAGCCCGACGCGGGGCTGGAGAGCCCACGAACTGTGAGATCAGGACCTGAGCCGGAGACGGATGCTTAACCGACTGAGCCACCCACGTGCCCCAAATACAATTAATTTTAATTACACATCCAAAACATTGCCATTCCCACATGTAATCAGGATAAAGATGGAATGAGAAATTTTACATTGCGGTGTGTGTATCTTCAAAACCTGGCGTGTGTTGTAGACTTAGGGCCGTATCTGTTTGGACCAGCCCCATTTCCAGTGCGCGATAGCCACGTGCAGCCTGGGGTTGCCAAACTGGGCAGCGCAGACAATGCCAAGCCCTCAATGTGCAGATGGAGAGAGAAAGCACTCAAAGTAGGTAGTGAAAACGCAAAGACACACGGTTGTTTGCTCTGCTCTGCTAACGCACGCAGCCAAAAGCCTGAGCGTAAAGAATTGACACCGGGGAGTCTGCTTCATGCTCCTACGGGTATTTTGTGTGGCCTTTGACTTTGGCCTGCTGCGTAAGGCCCCTGCAGCTTCCTGGCTCGCTCTTCCTCGGAGGTACTATTTCCAGTGTGACCCCTGACCTCTCCAGCCCGGACGGCTTGGCTAACGCGGGGCCATCTGTCCGGCAGGTGGTTACTTCTTTGGGTGGCCGCGTATCAGCAAGGAAAAGGCAATTCCTTTGGCAGTGGCTGTCATTCAGCGTTTGTAGAAACAGTGATTTGCCAAAAAGAATATGCTCTGGGGGACTGACAGGGCTTTCTAGGGGCTTTCTATGTTACGTGTAGTTTCACAGGCGATTGGGCTACCCACTTGAAAACTTAGAATCGTTCCACAGCTTTTAGGCAGGGATGGTTTTGAACACCAGCTTGCAGTGTGCACACACACACACGGCCATCCCCCCCCCCCCCCAACGCATACTTTGTTCTCTTCACAGGCATGGAGCATTTGCTGCAGTGAAGTTCTTTCTTATCTTGAAATGACCATTTGGGCTCCTTTTCTGCAGTCACTACTCACCCTCTGGATGGTTTCTACCTGGGCAGGTGAAGGCACATATTCCATAATGCAAGAAAAAAAAAAAAGCATTAGAGGATATATCTCTAGCTAGTTTCACAAAGTTTAACATCATGGCATGCGTAGCTATTGTTTGTACAGTTTACTGGGGAAATGGACGAGGCCGGACTCTAGGATGGGGAAGGGCATTGCTGGCAGAATCAATATATCAGATACACCTGTAACCTTTTGAACACCACCTGGCATTCTGTGCCGCTTTGGTTGGAAAGCTCTGCTTCAAATAAATATTAATATGTTGATTGATTGGTTGATGGATTCATTCATTCATTCACTGATTCGCTTATCCATTCATTCACTTAAGAAATGTTTATTGAATGCCTGTCGTGTGTCAGACACTGTCGTGAGCATGAGGGACGCGGTATTGAGTTAGAGAAGGTATCAGCTCTTACTGATCTCGGATTCCAGCAATGGAGTATGGAAAGGTGATTGAATAAACTAAACACGATAATTTCAAATATTAATAAATACTATGAAGGTTAGAAACTATAATGGAATAGGCAGTGAGTGGAGTTTGGATAGGAACAGGAAACTCTTAGAAATGGGGGAGTCTTGGGTGCCTGGGTGGCTCAGGTATTAAGCATATGACTTTGGCTCAGGTCATGATCTCACAGTTCGTGAGTTCAATCCCACATCAGGTGAGCTCTGAGCACAAGCCCCACTTCTCTCTCTCCCCTTCCTCACTTATGCGCGCGCTCTCTCTCTCTCTCTCTCTCTCTCTTTCTTTAAAAACAAATAGAAAGAACTGGGGAGTCGTGAGTAGGAAACTTGGAGCTGGCTCCTGGAAGATATGCAGCTGGTAATGCTAACAAATTCTCGCAGGAGAGATGTGGCCCGAGAAGGAGCAGCGGGCAGGAAGGCTCTGGGCCCGCCTGAAATTATGAACAAAACAAAAGTGTATGTATGTTCTTACAACTTCTATTCAGCATTGTCCTGGTGGTGCTAGTTAAGGCGTTCAGGCAAGAAAAAGGAATAAGAGGCATCCAGATTGAAAAGTCTGAGCTGTTTTTGCCCGCTACACTTCTCACTCCAAATATGTGATGTTCCCCGCTCCCCCCTCGCTCCCCCACCAATTCTCCAAATCTCCAGACACCGACTGGAGTGTTCTGTAATTCAATTCAATTCTGACACTATCAACACAGAGCTAGCGTAGACCCCGCAAGTTAGGGGCTCAGTCCCAGAAGACGATCCCCACTTCAGACCCAAGTGTTATATCCCAGGTTACTTACCTGTACTTCTGAACGACCAGCTATAAATAAGGGCTTCCCAGGACCCCTCCTTGGATTCTGTAATTTACTGGAACAGCCCTCAAAACTCAGGAAAGTGCTTTCCTTGCTATTGCTGGTTTATTATGGAAGATACAATTCCGGAACAGCAGAGTGGTGACGATGCATAGGGCACGTGGTGGGCAAAGGGCACAGAACTTCCAAGCCCTCTCTGAGGGTGTCACCCTCCCAGCATCTTCACGTGCTTACCAACCCAGAAGCTGCTGAACTCCACGATTTAGGGCTTGAGGGTTTCATTACATAGATATAATTAAGTCATTGGCCATTAGTGATTGACTCAGTTTCCAGTCCTTCTCCCCTCCTTGGCGATAAGGGCTGGAATGTGCAAGTCTCTAATCTACTCATGTGTGATCTTGGTGGCAAACAGCCTCCATCCTGAAGCTGTCTAGGGGCCCTCCGCCACCAGTCATATAAAAGACACTTCACTCCAAAGATTTCAAAGGTTTTAGGAGCTCTGTGCCAGGAACTGGGACAAAGGCCAAATATTTATTTTATTATATCACAGAGAGGATTAAATCAAGGTATCTCCATTTCAGGATGACATGAGTTGTATGTAGAAAATACTTGGAGGGATGCCTGGGTGGCTCAGTCGGTTAAGCGTCCGACTTCAGCTCAGGTCATGATCTCACAGTCCGTGAGTTTGAGCCCCGCATCAGGCTCTGTGCTGACAGCTCAGAGCCTGGAGCCTGCTGCGGATTCTGTGACTCCTTCTCTCTCTGCCCCTCTGCCTCTCACGCTCTGTCTCTCTCTGCCTCTCACGCTCTGTTTCTGTCTCTCTCTCAAAAATAAGTAAACATTAAAAAAATTTAAAAAAAAGAAAATACTTGGAGTTCACAAAAAGGTGTTAGAACTAATAAACAAGTTCAGCAAGGGTGCAGGATACAAATCAATATACAAAAAGCCACGGTATTTCTATACACTAGCAATGAAGAATCAAAAGTAAAATTAATTAATTAGTTCAATTTACAGAAGTGTGAAAAAGAATCAAATGCATAGGAATTAATTGAAAGAAGTCCAAAACTTACACTCCAAAAATCACAGAATAGTGTTGAAAGAAATTAAATAATAACCTAAATAAATGAAAAGTGACCCCATGTTCATGGATCAGAATACTCCCCAAATTGATCTCCAGAGTCATTGCAACCCAATCTTATCCCAGCTGCCTTTTTCGCAGATATGGACCAGCTTATCTTAAAATTCCTGTGGGAATTCATGGAACCTAGAATAGCCAGAGTAGTCTTAAAAAGAACAAAGATTACTCACACTTTCCTGTCCCCAAATTTAACTATAAAGCTACATTTTTCGAGACAGTATTTTTAAATTTAGAGTCTAGAAATAAATTGACACATCTATGATCAATTGAATTCAGACAGTAATGTCAACTCCATCCGATGGGGAATCATCTTTTCAGAAATGTTTGAAACAATGAAATAGTTGTTCAGTTGGATATCCACATGCCAATGAGTGAACTTAGACCCCAGAGTGTATTTATTTAAGTGCTTTCTGTGTACCCAGGGTCAGTCTTTCCTAGAACAGAATGATCTTGGCCAAAAATCCAGCCCTCCTCGCAAATCCAGCCCTCTATCTTATGTAGAAACTAGAAAAGAAAATTCTAACAAACACCATACAGTCAAGATTGAATACATGAAATCGAGCTCTTCAATAGACTGCTTTTAAAAGCAATGAGTTTCCCATTACCAGCGTTCAAGGAGATTCTGGATCCCTTTTGGCGAAAATGGCTGTGAAGGTGATTCGTAAACTGGGTTACACAAAGAGAAAAGTCAGGGAGGTGCAGTACAAGCAAGTTGCAACTCTAAAAATGTGGCTTTTTATCCAAAGGCAAATAATGTAAAAATATCTTTGATATTTTTGTTTTTATTTTATTTTTTCCAGTTTAAAGTCACCTTATGCTTATTTAACATGCTGATTCCTGGGCTCATCCTATATTTACTATGTCTGAATTTCTGGGAGGAAGGCGAAAGATTCTGAATTTCTGTAACCTGTCCCTCAAGTGGTGATTATGAGGACTAAAATTTGAAAAACACTGCTCTGTAAGAAAGTAACAAGGTGTTTCTGTCTTCTAAGTCAATTTTTGCAAGTGCCAAAGTCTATTGTCAAGTGCAATTGTGAGAACCACAGGGGTTTTGTGATTAAGGTGTTAAAGCAGTGCCTTTTTCCAGGACCTTCAGTAAATCATCTCTTGTCGTTTCTGGTCTGTACTAAACTTGTCCTTGACCGTGCATTTCAGTTATGTGTGCCCTTGAAACCTCCCACATCAAGTAGGATCACATATTAGGTGTCATCTCTTCAGAATTCTGTGTAGAATTTTTATTGTTCTTGGACTTCTCTAAAGTTCATGTCTAAGATTCTTTTTTCATACTATACAATCTATAATAGCTATAGTTTTGTCTAATGAACAGGTTTTACCGTCCTTCTGTCTCTGGTTCCTTTGGGAACCTGATCTCTGGATCCATGTGGGACTCCGAGGGCTTTCGATCATATGAATCCTCAACTTCAGCTACAGAGGATGGCATGACCCAGATTAGACCAATCATAGCACTGCTGTCTCTGGTTACTGTTCAGTAATGAGTGTGTATCTCCAGTGGGGACAATCAGAGTCCATACCAGCATCTTTCTTCCAGAGAAAACTAAATTAATGGTCTCTTTCATCTGAGGACACCAAGCTTTGAAAGTATGAGCCTGAGGTTGCCTGTGGCCTTCTTGACACTCAAGTAGAAATAGAGGTGAGCAGTGCTTGCCCCTCGCCTGAAGTCTGTGGAAGGGATACTTTTAAGAGGACCACATGAATGTCTTCATTTGTGTCCCTTACAGTCTGGTGTAATTCTCATGAACACCAGAGAAACCTAAAGGGCATGAGACAAGTTGGCTCTCCATTGGTGAGCCAAAATAAAGGCGTTTTATAGGGCTCTTTATATGTCCTGAGCTTGTTGTGAGGATCCATTAGAACTTTTGGTAGACTTGAAGGGTCATCCCCGTATTATCTTTGGTTCTAACCAATAGGGACATCTATAATAGTAACCGATAGGAGCATCTATAATAGTAACAGTTTTGCAGAGAGAAATTATAGATAGTACAGGATGCCTAGGGGCTAACGACAGCATTAGGGAAGGTCCCGTTCTGGCTACTATCTACCTGCTCTTCAAAATCCTCTCTGCACCTTTCTACATTTACATTTTGCCCTGGAAGGCGGACCTTCATGTACTACATCCAGGGCTCCCTTTTGCCCTTGGCTTCCAGTTGGGTGTCCCAGTGGGGATCCACAGCTGGAGATCTGAGGTAAGGAGTTTAGATCAGGATATTTGTTTCCCTTGAGGCTCCTCATCCTGTCATATCCCTTTACCAAAGTTCTCTGTTCCTATTATATTGACCTTTTTCTGCATGGTTCTCTCCTCCTGGGTACTGGTGACCGCCCCCCACATCTGTTGAGTCCTAGAGATCACTCCCACTGTCACTAGCCCCGGGGTACTTCACTTTTTCTTTATGGTCAGCCTCTATTCCGCCTACAGTGCTGTAAACAGTCCTTTCTAAAGTAAACCTTCTTCAGATTATCTGGATTTGAGGTTGCCATCTGTATCCTGTGGGACTCTGATGGACACGGTCCTCATAAAGAAAACTGCAGATAAGGATCTTCAGAAATGTGGCATGCCCGAACAACCCGTGGAATCACACTGCCAGAAAGGCAACCTCAAGTACAGAGATTGGGAGACGTACGATCACCGGGTTGGTATTAGTCATGCAGTGATATTCCTACCGCCTCATCTCTCCTCCCTCACCCTGCTCTAATCCCATTTGGAAGGTGAACCTTAACTAACAGGTTGGGGAGGAGGCATACAAAGACAAGTGGGGAAGCAGTGTACCCCTTTCACTGACTTCGAGGGGTGGACGGGAGCTGTAACTTTATTTCAAATTTGGACTTTTTAAATTATTACGTGGAGCTGGGTATTTCAGTTTGTTCTCAGAGAACCTGTATCTGCTTCTCAAATGGACAAAAAGTTTCGAATCCTCTTTGGGAAGAAATCCCATGCCTTTCTTTCACCATGAGTTAAAACTGCTGAACCACTTCACTGCTTACTAGATGAAGACACTTTGGAGATGGCCGAACAGTTATTACTTCTAAGCCTGGTCGAATACCTCAAGAAGACCATGCGTAGTGTTTTCTCACCCTGATAATTAAAGCCATCGTTGGCGGAGACTGAGTTACAAAGACCACGGGAGAGTTGGTCTAACTCTGTGCCTTGGCGATAAATAGTTGGGTTGGGTATAATCCTACCCGCGGTGCCCCAAGGTTGCAGCCCCGGGGGGGGGGGTGGGATGCAGTATGTAGTAGAGGAGAGTCAAAGTCAGGACGGAGTTCATGACACCTCATACCGCGTTGCAGGGGCAGGGCTAAGAATTATATAAGAGAAGGAACTAACTGAAATTGGTGGCCGGGGACACTTCACCTTGCGTGAGTGTCAAGCGGGAGTCTGGTTAGATGGTCTAGCAGGTTGTTTTGCGAATAGGAAGAAGCGCTGCCTTTTACATGACGAGCTTACCTAGAGCGGCAGAAAGGAACAGGACTGGGAAAAAGAGGTGCTGCCGGACGAAGAGCACGAGGCTGCGGATTCTTCCGTCGATGACATTTCTTCGTCCACGGTATATGGCTTGGTGAACTTGGTCTCACTCTATAGGACTGAGGATAACCATCGATTCGGTGTTTGATTATTTATATCTTTTAGCCTGACGTATTCCGCAGAGCCCTCAAGGCGGCTGGCTTCACAGTTTTCCATGTGGCAGAGTCTTGGTGAGCTACAAGACTTCTTTAGGGACTAAGAATAAGCAGACGTTTCATTCTACGACAGGCAGGCACTGCTGAGATCCTTGCTTAGTGAGTAGAAGTATTAGAATCGGTTCGTCCGAGGTGGTCGCTCAAGTGAAGCAAAATAATGCCATGCACATGTGGGGGTGATGATTTAAAGGCTTTTAGGGGCAGCTGGGTGGCTCAGTCGGTTGAGCCTGTGACTCTCGATTTCGGCTCAGGTCGTGATCCCAGGGTAGTAGGATCGAGCACCTCACTGACAGTGTGGAGCCTGCTTGGGATTCTCTCTCTCCGTCTTGCTCTGCCCTCTTCCCCTTCCCTGCTTTGTGCTCTGGCAAAATAAATGCCAAAATATTTAAAAAAAAAAAAAAAAAGACATTAACCACTCTGCTCATGCAGCTTGTGCCTTCAGTGGCTAGAAGTTAAGCCTGACACCTGGGAATCGGGACCCGCTAGGCAACCAGGCAAAAACTTTAGGCCTCACACTGGCCATGGAGCCTGCTGAGGATTCTTTCTCTTTCTCCTTTTGCCCCTCTCCCCTGCTTGCACTTTCTCTCTCTCTCTCTCTCTCTCTCTCTCTCTCTCTCTCTCCCTAAAATAAATAAAATGGAAAATAAAAATAGAAAAGATCTATTATGTTAAAAAAAAAAGGCTTTTAACCTGATTTTCCTTCTCCGATACTTGACAATATTTGCTGCGTGGGTCTTCTGTGGTTTTGAGCTAATTGATATTTTAATCATCCGTTTTGCAAGCACAGAACTCCTGTATCTAGAGCGATTCTCAAGGTAATCACTCAGGTACACTGGTAATTGGCCAATCAACAGGTACACTCAGGTAAACTACTGCTTTCTTTTGTGAATATTTACTTCTAATTTTAAAACTTTTTATTATGGGGCACCTGGGTGGCTTGGTTGGTTAAGCGTCCGACTTCAGCTCCCGTCACGGTATCACGGTTCATGACTTTGAGCCCCGCGTCGGGCTCTGTGCTGACAGCTCAGAGCCTGGACCCTGCTTTGGATTCTATGTCTCCGTCTCTCTCTGCCCGTCCCCCACTGACACTCTGTGTGTGTCTCTCTCTCTCTCTCTCTCTCTGTCAACAAAATATTTACAAAATTGTTATTATAATTAACAGTACTGATTTACTCATTCCAGTGGTATTTATTGTGTTGCTTAATAGCAGTTAATACCCAATGATACGTAGGAAAGGCTGCACAGCCAACATTTATCTTTATTAAGTATCAATTTTACATACACACAAAGTAATACACGTATATATCAACATACATGTAAGTACACATACGTATCTTTTTCGTCAAGTATATTTTAATCAGTTTCATTGAGATACAAATTTCCATAAAATGAGCCCACCAATTTTAACTGTACAATTTTGGTGAGTTTTGACAAGTGTCTACAGTCCACTTGACCATCACCATAATAACGACATATTTCCGTTATCCCCAGCTCCCTCCTGACTTTCTACAGTCATTCCCTTTCTACCAATTCCAGGCTCCAGTAATCTTAGGTCTCCCTTCTGCCACTATAGTTTTGCTTTGTCTTCAGTTTCACGTAAATGAAATCATACCGAGGTTAGAGTTTTCTGTTTGACGAATATTGCTTTTGAGATTCATCCATCTGGCTACATAGATCAGTATTTCATTCATTCCTTTTCATTTGGGAATTGTATTCCGTACAATGGAATACGCAGCTGGTTTACATATTCCTTAGTTGGTCAACATTTGAGTTGCTCCCTGTCTGTGATTTGCCTGTTCGTTTTTGAACAGGTTCTTCTGATTAAGAAGTTTTTAATTTAGGTGAAATCCAGTGTATCATTTAAAAATGTTTGTTACTTTGTATATCCTTTTAAGGAATGTTTTTCCTATACAAGATCACAAAGAGTTTTAGTCTATATTTTCCCTAGAAGTTGGTAGTTTTAATTCTTATATTTGGGTCAGTGATACAATCTGATTTCATTTTTATATATGGCTTGGGGTATACGTATATACATTAATATTATATATGCCTATATATATATCAATATTCTATTTATCTATACACATATATTTTTAAATATTTGCATACAAATATCTAATTTTCCAACTAGTTTTGGGGGGAAAAAGCCTTTCCCTATTAATTATCTTAGCATCTTTTTAAAAAATAAACTGACCATATATGTGTAGTTCTTTATCTAAAACCTCTCTCCCGTTACATTGACCTGTACATCTGTCTTCATGCCAACACTATACTACTTGGACTACCGTAGTTTTTGAAATAGATCAAGAGATTGGACAGTATGAGTCATTCAGTTTTCTTCTTTGTTTTCCCTATCGTTTGGGTTACTCTAGATCTTGTGCATTTCAACAGGCACTGTATAATTAGCTTGTCAAATTCTACAAAAAAAAAAAAGCCAACTGGGTTTCTGTTTGGTTGTTTGAATCTATTGGTCAATTTGGGGACAAGCTGACATGGGAGACCATCTGAATGATGCAGTGGAACCAGTGAGTCCCTAGTAGTCGCAAACGAATGTGAGAATAAGGTAGATTTGAGGATATGCAGAATTGTATGTGGGGTGACGTCTGGATGATAAGATACCCTAGGATAAATAGACTCCAAAAAAACCTGAACAGTGACGTAGGCTAGTTCACCTCTGATGGTCTTTTCTTCTGAGGTGAATATTCGGTGTTAATAGTAGTTTCCTCCTCTCAGGCAGTTGGGAATGGTAAGGCGGGCGGATCCGTCGCATGGTGATGTTACAGATAGGAGTTAGAGTACGAGCCATACCGATAGCCATGTCTACAGGCACATAGTTCTGTGGGCTGGTCTTCAGTTCTGGTTCTTCACTTCTGGTTCTTCAGTGCTGCTGGTCTCCAAAGGTAGGAAGCCTAACACTATGGTAAGAGCCAAGGGAGTGACATTCCAAACCTTGGTCCATAATCACTGTGGAATTGATAACTCCTGAAGGAAATCATTGGATTTCTTAGTCTGTTGCATTATCTTGGCGTGGATCATATCATAGTGTCCGTTTCGTAGGGTCTGCAGCTATGAGAGGTCAGAGTCCTTAGGCTGCACTTTGTTAAACAGATGTGCACAGGAGGGAAGGGAATCATGCTGTCGCTGTAGAAGCAAACCACAGCTCTGTCCAACTGAAGTGTGGAAGTGGAAATGAGGGGATAACGTGTGTCTATTACACGCATTCTTCTCAAGTAAAGGAGAGATCGAGCAGATGGCCAAGTTCTCGTTGTTGACTGTGTCCTGACGCGCTGGTTTTATGAGGGACACAGGTTGTGGAATGTAATATAAAGTTCAAACAAATGAGCTTCCACCAGCAGATTTGGTATTTCTTAAACTTTTGAACCTGGTAGATATGTTTGGGCACAGAGGGGTTTGTGTATACTTCAACAGGCAAAACTAAATCCCTCCACGTAGAACTTCCAGGTTTGGAACTTGCCCTTGGAGATGCAGAGCACCCTTTCCCAAAGAATACAACCGTGATCTACATGTATAAGCTCTTAGGAAGGGTCTCTGTAGGGACTAGATGGATTCTATGACGGGTTGAATCACACCTGCTTCTGTCACAGAAATTTGGCCAATGAGATGATAGGAAACTAGGAGGAGGATTGACGCTTATTGTTGCTTTTGATCCTCAAAGACATGGTAGGTCACAGATTCTCCCTGAAAGGGCATGACTTACCCATTATACAGGTAGTCAGAAGCTGCAAATGAAGACCACGGTAAGAACAAAACTTCCAGCATTACTATGATTCATAGCCAACAGAAAGTGGAATACATTGGCATAATCACATTCAAATGAGAGTTTGATTTCAAGCAATCACAACTGACTCTAAGGAAAAATTGCTCCCTGATAAAAGCTGGTCACATCATTAGGGATAGACAAATGATCAGAAGGCCACATGCTGCACCTCCAGTATGTGATTTGGACCTCACTGTCGGTCTCTACAGGACAACCTGGCACCGAACAGTCATCGAACCTGAACTCTCCTTTCATCGTTAGAATTTGTACGAAACATTTGGAGATCTTCTCCAAGCTAAGGTGAAGACTCCAGGCTGTTGCTGGCCATTGGCATTCCAAATGGATACAAGCGCTGCCCTTTTGTGCCATGAATCCATCTTGTCCCAAACTCCAAAGTGCAAAATTAATAGCGTTAGGTTGAGGCCATTTTTAAAGTAGCGTTTCCTAAGCCTCATGTCTTAGTCCATTCAGGCCGCTATAACAAAATACCACAGCCTTGGTAGCTCGTAAACAACAGAAATTTATCTTCCAGAGCTCTATAGTCTGGAAAGTCATTCAGATCAAGGCATCAGTCTGGTGAGGGCTGCCCAGTTCGGAGCCAGTGCCTTCCTGCCCTGTCCTTCTATGTAGAGGGGGGCTGGGAAGCTCTGTGGGTTGTCTTTTAGAAGAGCACTGATGTCATTCACGATGGCTCCACCCTCATGACCTAAGCACCTCCAAATGCCCCACCCCCTAATACTCTCACGTTGGGTGGTAAGATTATATAGCATATGAATTTTGGGGAGAACACATTCAGACAATAGCCCCGCAGTCATCTGTGAAACCTTCCAAATATTTGCCCGTGAACTGCAATCCTCTCCAAATATCATATGATACAAATAGGTTAGCCTTATTAAAGCAAAGTCCATATTTTAATGATTAAAAATGGTGTATTGCTAAAAGCTCCCTCAGGGCAATATTTGGAAAAAAATGTTTCAAAATCCTTCTGGCAAGAAGACCTTAAAAGAAGATATTTTTTCCTTCCTTCCTTCATTCCTTCCCTCCTTCCTTCCTTCGTTTTCTTTTTTCCTTTCTTTCATAATAAAAGTAGTAATTACAAAGTGTTAAGCATTTACCCCACTCTCATTTTTATAATATATTTTTGTGTGTAATGACTTTATGTAAAATATATTATTGTTATTTTTATTTTTATACATGACGAAATGTAGTTTCAAATGCAGGTCACAGGGCTAGGAAGTAGCAGAAGCATTTAAACACTGCTCTGCAATGAAAACTACTATCTTTTTGGTACTTGCATACTTGGCTCTTGGCGTTGAAGACCTGTGGCATTGCGTACTTACTAGCCATAAGGCCTTACACGGAGCAATAGAGAACACATAGAGAATTATCAAATGCAGACTCTGTCCTCCAGAGGCTCAGAGTCTGGTGAGTGAGAACGGATGTGGTCAAAAATAACAATAAAAGGAATTAACTTAGAAGAGGCAAATGAGCTGTATGAAGGATACAACACCATGGGAGGCTAGTTGTTTATCATGAAAGGCTTTGTGGGATACGGGAATTTGAACTTGATCTTTAAAAAAAATTTTTTTTTACTGTTTATTTATTTTTGACAGAGAGAGAGAGAGAGAGAGAGAGAGAGAGGGAGGGAGAGAGAGAGAATCTGAAGCAGGCTCCAGGCTCTGAGCTGTCAGCACAGACCCTGACATGGGACTCGATTCCTGAACCGTGAGATCATGACCCGAGACGAAGTTGGACGCCCAACTGACTGAGGCACCCAGGCGCCCCTGAACTTGATCTTAAATGAGGATAAGGGCTTAGATGTGCAGTGGTGGGGGGGTGTGGAAGGCATCCAAAAAAGAAGATAACTACTAGGATTTAGTACCCTTTCACTGTAGTGGATAAGAATCCTTGGTTTCTGGTTTACATGCTGATCCAGTCTTAGCCCTTCTCTATTGGTCTGTGCCTCAGGAGACTGATTTGTATTGACTACATCAGTGGAGTCCAATATTTGGTGGGTTCCTTCTGGATTGGTCCACTGGACAGCTCTGACAGATCTGAGGAGAAGAGGAGAGTTAATGTATTAATTCCCCCAGGCATCCCCTGCCTGAAGGAGTCACCTTGAATTCGTATATGCAAAACCCAAGGTCCCTTTGCCTCCCTCAGCAATTATACGACACCTTCTCTTTTCAAGTTCTGATCGTTGCTCCCTCCCCTTACTACTGCATTCTTTCTCAAGGTTCTCCTAGCCCCACGAATTGAAGTGGTTTGATTTAAAAAAAATTTTTTTTTAATGTTTGTTTATTTTTGAGAGAGAGACAGAGACAGAGTGTGAGCGGGGTGGGGCATAGAGAAAGGAAGACCGATTCCGGAGCGGCCTCCAGGCTCTGAGCAAGCTGTCAGCACAGAGCCTGACGCGGGGCTTGAACTCCCAAACTGCGAGATCATGACCTAAGCCGAAGTCAGACGCTTAACCAACTGAGCCACCCAGGCGCCCCTGAAGTGATTTTAATGATACTTTTTTGAGTGTATCAACTCTTCTCTATTAAGAGCCTATCTAATACGACTTCCTGCTGTTTACCCTTCTTTCCTATGTCATAGGTTGCGATCTTGCTATCAAGGAGACTGTAGTATTCTGCTTTTCTTCTTTAATTTATTTCTGAGCTATTGTTGATGTGTTTCTTCAGTGTAGATGCGAAACCAGTGCAACTAATGCATTGCATATGACTTTTTATGGACCATAGGGATACCATGAGCAATGCCTAGCATGAGAAGGTACTGCTGAAAACTAGTTTCTTCCACAGAAACTTGTCGCCATTTCTTAACAACGCTGCCGGTTTCATGAGTGGCTGTGATTAGTCTGAGGATTCTGCATCCCTCTGTATAGATAGAAAATACAGAGGAAAGCTGATTGTGTATACCTTCTTTTCTCTTGCATTACCCTTGATCTAGAAGATGAGTTTCATAGAAGAAGAAAAAAAAAGAAAGGAAGGATGGGAAAACCCATCAGCAGCATGCACTTACTTGCTCCTAAATCTGGGGCAAACAGGAGATTGGCTCCACCTCCACGTCCCATGTGAGTAGCTAAAGTCTGTCCCCTGCAACAGTCTCTAAGATGCTCTGTCCTCTCCACCCTGCCATATGAAGGCATAGCAAGGAGGGAGGTTGGATATAGCAACGGAGAGGCTCTGCCCCCCGTTGGTTTCTTGACCCTTGACCCTTTCCCACAGTGGGGTCACTAAGCAGGCTAGCAGATGGGGCACAAACGCAATTCCTCAGCTCCTTTGGGTGTCTGGGAGATGTATGGTAGCACCCATGTTAGAGACATAATGGTACCAATCAAAGAGAGATGTGTGGGGCACCTGGATGGCTCAGTCGGTTGAGTGTCTGACTTCAGCTCAGGTCATGATCTCGCAGTTCGTGAGTTCAAGCCCCAGATCGGGCTCTCGTCTGTCAGTGTGGAGCCCGCTTCAGATCCTCTGTCTCTCTCTCTCTTTCGCTCAGAAATTTTTTTTTTAATAAAAAAATAGAGATGTGTCCCGTGTATGTTTTGTAAACTTCCGTCTGTTTGCGAAAATGACCAGGATGAGAAATACTTAGCACTCTCCAAACTCCGTGAACCTTATCTCTACTTAGCCATATGCATTTCTCCTGTTCAAGTGATTAAAAAAGGAGGCTCTTTAGTTGTGCACAGGGGTGTGCAATGAAAGCGGGAGGGTATGCGGGACTTCACTAGGGCCCCTTTGTTACCAGTTCTGCTGGCTTGGCTCAATGTCGGGCTTCTGTCCCTACTAGCTCATTGTTTGGCTTCCGCCCCAACAGTAGGATGCCTTTCACTATGAGATTTTCACCTTGCCCTTCTTTTTATCACTGATCCCCCCTCCTGATATTCATTCATTCATATGAGCCCCCATCTGCCTGATAAATACATTGTCTCCAGAGAAAATCCCTGCTTTGAGAAGTGATGAAGCCGCCTTGGTTTTGACATTGGAAAATCTGGTTTGAGTTAATGCGTTGCAAGTGGTCTTTAGCCGGTCAGCCACTCTCTCTGAACCTTTCCTCAGTTTCCTCATAGGTAACCTGGGGGTCAATCACTTCTTCCCCAGGAGTTATTAAGGTAAATCTGGGAAGAATCCTGCAAGCGTAAGCGATTCCTATTTTTCTACTCTCGCTACTACTTGTCCTGCCGAAGAATTTCTATCACATTGTTTTTGGCAACTGGCTTGTTATTTCTGTCCCTTCGACCAGATTCTAACTGCCGTGAGGATAGAAGCTGTGTTCGTTTTAGTTCGCCGCCGTCTCCCCATCACGTAACGTGTGGTCGATCCAGATCAGATGCTCCCTGAATAAACTATAATTGCCCAAGACAGCAACTGCATTTTCATATCAACAGCACAGTCCTCTATTTCATATTTGTAGACCTTGCTACCAACCGATACTTGGAGAAAATACAGCCGAGTCACCCTCGCTCAAGCGCCTCCCTTTTCCTTTAGGGACGTTTCGTAAACATCCTGGTAACTGAGCTGGAGATAGGCAGCAAAATGTGTGAGGCTGTGATAAATCTGTGCTTGCAGGAAGATGGTAATAATAGGCCCCATTCCTTTAACTGCCCATCTCCAGTATCGGTGGATAGAAATGCATCAGAGAAGAAATATCTACTCTATTCCTGCTACAACTAAGCTATTATGTTTAGAAAATTCAATCTGGCAGTCCAAACCCGCAGCTGATTTTTGTATGGTGTCCTAAGATACACTTATCTAGAAATTAGCTGTTGTGCTGCTTCCCGCGGCTTGCCAGGTGAGACTGCGGTAGAGGACAAGTGGAGGACGCCGGCACCGGAATGCCTCCGTTATGCCGCCTGTTGGAACAAACGGGAGCCAGGATTCCCGTGCGCAGTGCTCCCTGACGTGATGTTACCAGCAAGGAAATCCCAGATCGAACATAGTGAATATCACACTTGTGAATGACATGCTGCAAAGATGTGTGTCCTAAAAGAAAGAAAACAGGGGCGCCTGGGGGTCATTCAGTCCAGCGTCCGACTTCAACTCAGGTCCTGATCTCTCGGTTCAAGAGTTTGAGCCCCACGTTGGGCTCTGTGCCTCAGATTTTGTATCTCCCTCTCTCTCTGCCCCTCCCATGCTCGCTCTCTCTCTCTCTCTCTCTCTCAAAAATAAGTAAACATTTAAAAACTGTTAAGAAAAAAAAGAAAGAGAACAGACAGATGCTTTACATCTGGCCCAATATACAAATAGTGATTGTTACACACGCCATTTTCTTTGGTTCGTCTCTCCGTCTGCGCTTGCTCTTTTCCTTAAGGTTAGTGGCTTGGCTGACTTTTGTCAAATGAATACCTTGTTGGTGAAGACGTTTCAATGAAGCACCCGTGGTGTGAACTGATAGAGTTGTAGAGCAGATGGGGCATTTGATAGATCTTCATTCTGCTCGGGATCAGTGATGCTCAGCGCTCTTTCAGGGGGAAACCGCTTCATAAACCTGACCGACTAGCACCCAGAGTGGCTGCTCTCTCATCGGTAGACGGACACGAATCAAGGTCGCAGACAGCGAGGTCTACACCAGAATGCCAGTTATTTCCTTTGTCCCATTACACGACACTGGCAAAGGACCAAAACCGCCCCGTCCTTTAGTTCACACATAGTTTAGGTATACCTGTCAGAGAAGTCCAATGAAATTCGGAAGTCTGCGTGGTTAGCATGGAATTAAAAGAAGGGGTGTAGCAAAATAGCCGCATCGGTTATGAGGTCAACATCACAGTAGAATCACAGTTCACCGTAGCCTTTTTGGATGAAGGCAGTCTCCTCCCTGGGCTATGCTTTAATGGGCACGGGGGGGGGGGGCGGTTTCCTGGGTAACTGTATTACCCGTCGCTGCATAGCAAACTGTATACAAACGTAGTACCTTAAAACGACACTGTTTCACAGCGTTTGTGAGTCGGGACTCTGAGCACAGCTGAACTAGGTCCTCCAATTTAGAGTGTCATGAGACTGCAAACCATATGTTGACGGGGCTGGGTCCCTTTCTGGAACTCAGGGTCCTCTCCAAACTCATGTGATTGTGGAAAAGTCAGTTCTGTGGGGTTATGGGAGTGAGTTCCCTTTTCTTTTTCTTTTTAATGTATGTTTATATTTGACACACAGAGAGAGGCAGCGTGAGCAGGGGAGGGGCAGAGAGAGAGGGAGACACAGAATCCAAAGCAGGCTCCAGGCTCTGAGCTGTCAGCGCAGAACCCGATGCGGGACTTGAACTCACGAACCGTGAGATCATGACCTGAGCTGAAATCGGATGCTTAACCGACTGAGCCACCCAGGCGCCCCAAGTTCCCCTTTTCTTAAGCGTGGTCAGTAGAGGACCATTCGGCTCCCCCCCGCCCGACACTGTGGCTGTTGGCTTCGTCAAGGCCAGCGGACGAAACTCTCGTTCAAACTGTAAGACAGAGTCTTACAAAAAAGCAACAGAGGAATGATAGTGTCATCGCCATTGATACGTACATTAATCACGCGGTGCCCTATCCTCTCATATTCCCAGGCCCCATCCATACTCGAGAGGAGGGATTATACAGTGAATGTACACCGGGGGGCTCGAATCTTGGAGACCAGCTTAGTGTTAGTACCTCTCCTTTCTCTGTGTATGCTAACTCAATGCGATGGTTCTTTCTTCTGAGCAAAGGCATTTGTGTTTCAACCTCATGGGTGATTCCAATAAGCAGCCTGGTGACAAACCACTTGACTTCCTGTTCACGTTATGAAATCTGATCCACATGTATCTGAATGGTGATTTTGGCTCCGTAATTCACTAGCTGTGTGACCTTGGAAAAATCACTCGATCGTCTTAAGCCTTGACTACCTTATCGGTAAAACGGGAGTGATAAAAAGAGTACTTTAATCATTAGTCGTCACGCAAAGATTACTGAAACCCGTGCATAGAACATACAAGCATATGCCTGGTACGTTGCAGGTATTCAATGAACATAGCTGTCATTACTTAATTCTGTGACTAAGATACCTTCCTTCTGACAGTGCAAGCTTACAAGCCTTGTCTTAGTTACCTTTTCTGGTTCTTAAGGGAGTCTGTGTAGACTGCTGATCTTTCCTGTTCTAGATTTTTTTTTTTATATATATGTTTTTTTTAAATTTTTTTTAACATTTATTTATTTTTGAGACAGAGAGAGACAGAGCATGAACGGGGGAGGGGCAGAGAGAGAGGGAGACACAGAATCGGAAACAGGCTCCAGGCTCTGAGCCATCAGCCCAGAGCCTGACGCGGGGCTCAAACCCACGGACCGCGAGATCGTGACCTGAGCTGAAGTCGGACGCTCAACCGACTGAGCCACCCAGGCGCCCCTTTTATATATTTTTAAAATATTTTTAATGTTTATTTTTGAGAAAGGGAGCAAACAGAAGAGGGGCAGAGAGACACAGAATCTGAAGCAGGCTCTGTCTACGGCCATACCACCCTGAACGCGCCTGATCTCGTCTGAAGCAGGCTCCAGTCTCTGAGCTGTCAGCCCAGAGCCTGACACAGGGCTCAAACTCACAAACGGTGAGATCGTGACCCGAGCCGAAGTCAGACACTTAACCGACTGAGCCACCCAGGTGCCCCTCTGACCTAGATTGTTCTAAATGTTGGGTTTTGTTGTTGTTGTTGTTGTTTTCTTTGTTTTTAGAGAGAGAAAGACCACATGTGCGAGTGGGGGACGGACAGAGAGACGGAGACACAGAATCCGAAGCAGGCTCCAGGCTCCGAGCTGTCAGCACAGAGCCCGACACGGGGCTCAAACTCATGAACTGTGAGATCATGACCTGAGCCGAAGTCGGACACTTAACTGACTGAGCCACCCAGGCGCCCCATGTCCTAGATTGTTTTAAGATTATATAGCTTAACTCATAGAAGGTAATCTCCTATCCATCCATGTCCTGCATATAGAGGCAGAGAGTAGGCAAGTCCTTTTTGCTGGAGTAAAAGTGAGTGAGACCTGCCAGCCTGTTCTGCAGCCCAGAAGCACGGTAGTCGGGCAAGGCTGACAGCCTCTTGCCGTTTTCACCTATTTGTTCACAACATATGGATCTGAATTCTTATTTTTATCTCAGCCTAGTAGAAGGGTCCTGATTTTCCGTGTGGACAGAAGAAATTTCCTCCTAACATACTAATTGATTTTTTTTCCCATCGTCACTGTCTCCAGGTCACGCCGAGAGAAAAACTGGCCCAACTTATCAACAATATAAAATCTTGCTGTATTGAAATAATCCAAAAAGCTGTTGCACTCAGATCAATATTCTGCTAAAATGTAAGGCAAAAGATTTTCACTCGGTGAAAGTCAATTTTCAAACAGTTAACAAAGTATAAATTCCTTTCAAAGGCACTGCGTCACCGTGTTATTCCCCTGTGTGGGGAGTCAATAAATACTTATTGACCGACAGAGTTTTTGACTGCGTGATTAGAGCCCATCCTGGAAAAAAGAAATCTCTTTCAGTCCCTATATTCCGGAGTTGCTTTTTGGCTAGACTTCACCTGGGAATCTCGCTACAGACGTTGTAAGTGTGAGAGGCGAGTCCGCATGATGGGAAGGGTAGGATCCTGGAGGCCGGGTAGTTGAGGCCCATGTTCTGGTTTCAGTCTGGCTATGTCCTAGCGGCTCAAATTAGGGGACATTCCTTAACCTCTCAGAACTCCAGTGCTTTGTTCTCTAAAATGAGAGAAATGCGGGGCACCTGGGTGGCTCGGTCGGTTAAGCTGAGGTCCGACTTCAGCTCAGGTCGTGATCTCGCAGTCCGTGAGTTCGAGCCCCACGTCGGGCTCTGTGCTGACAGCTCAGAGCCTGGAGCCTGTTTCAGATTCTGTCTCCCTCTCTCGCTGAGCCTCCCCCGTTCATGCTCTGTCCCTCCCTGTCTCAAAAATAAATAAACATTAAAAAAGTTAAAAAAAATAAAATAAAATGAGAGAAATGCTTCCTGCCTACCTAGTTCAGAAGAGTAATGTGAAACTTCAGTTGCTAAGCAAGGTTGTGAAGTTCCTGGGTTGTTGGACGCTGTATCTAAGCGCCTGCATCAAACTGCTACTGATGAACGCCACCTGAGAGGGGCAACAGCAGCCTTGCTGCTTTGGGGGAGCTTTCCGTGAGAGTTCTAAATGCTGCCGAGATCATGTCAACCACGTGCACCACACGTGAGCACACGCTCCCGTGCAACCATGTTTGAGTCTGAGATGGCAGTTTGCTGTCACGTGGGAAAAGCTGGTAGGGGAGCCGGTTGGGGCCGGTGGAACCCTTGGTGTGCCCCTCTTGTGCCGTGCTTCACCAAACGTGACTTTTCTTCCTGGTGACACGGGAAGGCAACACTATCCCGAATGCCCTCTCCCTTGCCGAGGAAGGGACCATGCGACCGAGCTCTGGGTCATACGACGAGTCAACACCACATCCATTTCCAGCTTGTAAAATCCGCCCCGCACTCTCGTTTGCACCTGCCCTCTGCCACCTCTCCTGGTGCCCGGCGGTAGACGACTCTGACGTGGCGGAGCTAGGAGTTACCACGTGGAGGGAAGTGCCCACTTAGGAGCCGCCTTGGATTTGTCCTGAGGGAAAGATAAATATCTGTTCTGTTGAGACCCTTAGGATTTTACATTATTTGTTACACCGGCTACCATTTATTACTCTGATTAACATCAATCCTCACACTTCAGAATCCCTACTACATTTATGCCGCCCTATCTTTGACAGTTCAGACTGAGATATTGTTAATAATATTTTCCCCACAGTAAACTCCAAGGTTCATTTAGCCTCTGGAAAAATATAGTTCATGTTATCTATTAATGTGTTCAATCAGGTCACGTCCTCAGAGACCAGAAAATCACAGAACTCCAGGCATGGACATTTGTAGTCATCTAGTCATTTATTCCCCCTTAAAACACAGCCCCCCACCCCAAATTTGGGGCTGTAGCTGCCTCTGTGAGGCTTAGGACAAGAATAGGACTGTTTAAGAAATGGTATAGGAGAACTTCCATTGAGACAGTAATATTCATAACCAGTATAGACTCAATTTGCAGAGAGGCCAATTCTATCTATTATGTGACCTTGAACAAATCTCTTGCATTTTCTAAGCCTCACTTACTCATTTTAAAAATGAGTGTACTGTTCCATTCACATGTGGTCACGTGGGATGAGTGAAGTAATGTCCACGGGGACCAAAAATGGTAAATTCTCCTATAAATGCAAAACATTTCCATTATAGACCCATAGTTGCCCTTAGGAGACATGAGGGAAATTTGTTTATTTAGATCCGTGATCAAGAGTGCTTTCAATTCTGTATCCGATGCCGACACCAAACTCGTACGATGAATCACCCCATTTTGCTTACTGAGATTTGCACGGATGAGCCGAAAATAAGATATCCAAAAGCAAGCACAGAATTTTATCACAAAACAAGTAAACTCTATACCGTAGTGGATACAGACACACAGTGTGAATTCAGAATGCTTTGGTTGACTCTCCAGCATGACTTCTTACTTGCCGTGTGGACTAAGACCAGCGATGTAACCTGTCTATGCCGAACAGAACATGTTCTACGCACAGCCGGGACATGCACGTGGGTAGGGTTTACTCTTCGCCAGCCATCCTCCGAATTCTGGACGAGCGCTGGCCTTCCGTGCTGCTGGGACTTGCTCTACTTGCCATCACGCGAGGAGCTCGCCTTCACCCCCACCATTGAATTCTCATCGGCTGTATGGGAGGAGGCAGAATTCAGTACGGGCCTTCACATCACGCCGAAGTTTCATTGACCTCTAAAGGGTGACCTAATAAATTGAGCTGGCTTCACATGGCAAAGGGATTCTGAAGGCTGGCCGCGGTACCCTCGAACATTACAGTTACTAACATTGACCCGAAGCGCATATCAAGAAAACACGGCTTCCCCAGTGCTAACACCTGCTGTCACCTGCAGAGCGTGTGTGTTTGAGCCAAACAAAAACCTGTGCTGCGGCCGCCTCTGCACCTGGCCCACACCGAGCTCCCTCCTCTGTTTGCACACACGTACATTCGCATATCGAACCCTTCATGGAGGCAAAGGTGTCATAAATACGTGCGCGTCGCTACATGTTCTGGTTTAAACAGCCCCGTAACAATGACCTTTTTCTGTTCTGATAATATGGAAAAAAAATTGAAGACAGTAGAAATGATTTATATTCCTAGCGTGAGGAAAGTAACCAGAGAAAAGGGCAGATATTTGAAAGTCTTACAACTCAAAAAAAAAAAAAAAAAAACCCAAAAAACAAAAAACCAAAAAACAGTCTCCAAGTAAGAAAGGCCATATTTATTCTGCATTTTGATGTCTTTCTTAAAATTGGTAAGTGTGGTGGTCAATACCATCCCTCCAAGGATGTTCACATCCTGACTCCCGGAACCCGTGAAGGTTACCCTACACGGGAAAGGTTCTTTGCAGATGTGATCGGTTACCAATAGTCCGAGGTAGAGTTCACCCTGGATCATCCAGGTGGGCCCGACTGGATCACAGTGGTCCTTAGGAGAGGAACTGAGGAAGGTCAGACAGAAGGCCCTGTGAGGAGGGAGTCAGAGATTGGAGCCATGCAGCCACAAGGCAAGCAATGATGACAGGTTCTAGAAGCTGGAAGAGACGAAGAATAGGTTTCCTCCCCTGGAGCTTTCAGAGGGAACCAGGCCTTTTTACACCTTGATTTCAACCCTGTAAGTCTGACTTTGACTTCTGGCCTCCAGAGCTGTGAAACAATGAGTCACCATTGTCTTAATCCCCTAAGGGGTTTGTTACAATGGCAACAGGAAACTCCTAGAATAGGCAACATCTCTGACTCCTCTTGTCCCCTTCAGAGTGGTCCAGGTTGGAGTCCAACAAAATGAGCCACCGCCGCCTCTGCACCTGCCACACATCCAGCTCCCTCTTCTTTTTTGTTTACAGTTTATTCATTTATTTTGAGAGAGAGAGTTGAGAGGCAGGGAGACAGAGGGAAAGAGAGAATCCCAAGCAGACTCCTCACTGTCAGCACAGAGCCCGATGCAGGGCTCGAACTCACGAACCCTGAGATCATGACCTGAACTGAATCCGAGAGTCGCACGCTTAACCAACTGAGCCATCCTGGCGCCCCCTCCCTCATCTGACGACCTTCCACCTTTCTGACACCAGGAATCCCTTCCTCAGTTTCATCTTACTTGACACCTTAGCAGGATTTTATATAGTTGATAACTTGATGATTCCTGCTCCAAACACTGGGTTTTTTTGGCTTCCAGGCCATCCCATTTTCTTTCTTTCTTTCTTTTTTTTATTTCTCATTCTTTGTTTTTGCCCTTTCTTTGCTGCTTCTCGTTTGTCTCTGACCTGTATATATTGGAGTTCTCCAGGGCCCAGTCATTAGACTGCTTTTCTTTTCTACTCATACTAATTCCCTAGGTGATCTCCTTTAATCCTTCCTACTGAAATATATTCTTGTTAACAAGTTCCTCTCATATCTCTGGCAACATACTGCCTTGAACTCCATACCCCCATGGTTCAACTGCCTATTCAAAATCTGCACTCGAGTGTTATGATAGGTCATATTTTACCAAAATGGTAACAAGCAGTATTTCCTATCTCACATACTCTTCTAGGACCTTGTCACTCCCCCATCAGAGATGGTCTCCATTTATTCCCCACTTGAACCTACATAAGGCTTTGTGATTGCTTCCATGGAAGAATGGGGCCTAATTGACATTGGGTAACTTCCAAGGCTGGGTCATACAAAGCAATCCATGATATGCATTTCTCTCGTTATGTTTGCCCAAGAGCCCCAGCCACCACGTTGGGAGGAAGTCTAGGCCACGGGAACATGATACAATATACTAGTTTTGTGTTTTTTTTTTTTAAATATAATTTACTGTCAAATTGGTTTCCATACAGTGCCCAACAAGTGCCCTCCTCCATGCCCATCACCCACTTTCCCCTCTCCCCCACCCCCGTCAACCCTCAGTTTGTTCTCAGTCCTTAGGTGTCTTACGGTTTGCCTCCCTCCTTCTCTGTAACTTTTCTTTCCCCTCCCCCATGATCTTCTGTTAAGTTTCTCAAGATCCACATATGAGTGAAAACGTGTGGTATCTGTCTTTCTCTGCCTGAATCATTTCACTTAGCATAATACTCTCTGGTTCCATCCACGTTGCTGAAAATGGCCAGATTTCATTCTTTCTCATTACTGAGTAGTATTCCATTGTATGTATAAACCACATCTTCTTTATCCATTCGTCAGTTGATGGACATTTAGGCTCTTTCCATCATTTGGCTATTGTTGAAAGTGCTGCTATACACATTGGGGTACAAGTGCCCCTCTGCATCAGCACTCCTGGATCCCTTGGGCAAATTCCTAGCAGTGCTATTGCTGGGTCATAGGGTAGATCTACTTTTAATTTTTTGAGGAACCTCCACACTGTTTTCCCGAGCGTCCAAGCTCCAACTTTGGACCACCCCAGGGGACACAGTGAAATAGAGATGAACTATCCCCATCAAGCCATATCAAATAACAGAATTTGAGCAAAATAAATGTTACTCTAAGCCACTAATTGATGGGGCGGTTTGTTGCCCAAAAGTAGATAACTGCGACGAACGGGTCTTAATCATCTCAAACTTAACTTGTATCTAGCTGAATTCCTCTTTCGCCTTTCATCCCACACACCTGGTTTCCATTATCTTTCCCGTCTTAGTGGTAACCATCCTTCTAGCCGCTCAGGGCAAAACCAGTCAAGTCACCCTTGATTCTACTTTTCCTTCACATCCTGCCTCCAAACTGTAAGCAGACCCTGCTCGCACTACCTTCTGAATATGTCCACTGACTCAGTCTCTTCTCATTACCTCCACTGATACCAACTTGTCCGAACCACCATTATCTCTCACCGTGTCTCAGCTGTGCAACGGCTTTCTCCTTTGTCCCTCTGTCGTCTCTTCACAACACAGAAAATAAGAGTGAGCATTTAGGAGGTTAAGTTAGAGCCTGTTACTGCAGAACTGCCCAATGGATCGACCCTCCACGGACAGTAACGGCCACAGTCGTCCTTGTACCGGACAAGGTTCTGCGTGACCTACGGTCCCCTCTCTCATCTACTTGCCTGACCTCACATCCCACCATGCTTCCCCTTGACCTCACTGCCTCACCGTATAGGTCTGGTTGTTCTCTGAACACACTAGGAGTTTTCCCTCCTCCCCTGGCATATGCTCTTTCCTCTACCTGGAAAACTCTTCATTTATTCCCAGTTTCTGCACATTTACTTTTGTATTAGTGACAACCATATAGAAAATAGCATGTCTCCATTTTCACACCAGTATTCTCATGATTCACCGTACTCTGCTTTAGTTTTCCCTGGAGCGTGTAAAGTAAACATATGATATGTTTTTCATATCCATTTATGTTCATATTCACTCCCCCCTCCCATTAGAATAGAAGCTCCATATAGAAAGGACTTTGTTATTAATTTGTCTTATTTTTCTGTATACATAGAAAGAGAGCACATGCGAGAGCGAGCGAGCTGGGGAGGGGCAGAGAGAGAGGGAGGGAGACAATCTTAAGCAGGCCCCATGCTTACTGTGGAGCTCAACACTGGGCTCTAGCTCATGACCCCGAGATCATGACCTGAGCCAAAATCAAGAATCAGATGCTTAACCGACTGAATCACCCAGGCACCCGTAGAAAGGACTTTGTATGATGTACCACTGTACCCCTAGAGCTTGGGATAATGCCCAGCACATTAGTAGCTACTCAAAAGGTATTTGCTAAGTGAATAAAAAGAGAAACATACTGTGCATTCTGTGTATGTGTGAAACATCGTGGGATGTGTACAACTCATCTAAGTCTGACAGTAACTCCATGCAGTAGATAAGGCTATTGTCACTTTACAGACGTGAAAACCCAAGGAAAAAAGTAGTAGAGTGGATAGTGCCCAGGATGGTGTGAGTGCCGGTTCCCGCTCTGTCCCTCACCACTTATGTGATGCTTGCCAAGTTAAATGAACCTTTTAGGATCTGTACTGTCATTGGTAATCTGACCACGAGAACTTTTCCTGCCTACATAGTGTTTTGTGAGGAGCAAATTAAATAATAGATGTTACAACGTTTTGCCAACTTGAATAGCACTGTATCGGTGTCTGTGCCTGTTATTCGCAAAACATAGCAAAAAACTATCTTTCTACAAATGAACCCCCTGCCATTTTGGGACCTTCTCCCTCTGCCCGTCCTTTCTGTTTTCCTGGCCCCATCTGTACAATGGTGTTCACTCTCTGACTCTGTCTACTTGTTTCCTTATCACCCGAGTGCAAATCTCTTCTTTAGGCACAATGTTTAATCGAGTCCTCCCTGACCATCAATTTCTCTGCCCCCTGAATGAAGAGTCTGTGCTCTGCGGGATGTGGGTAATTAAAATGACACCAGTTGCCAAATATATCTCCCCAGTGCCAGTCACCTATCATCACCTGGTGATTTATATTTTAATTACCTTATCTTAGATTGTCAGCCCAATGGGGAGATATTTTTTCCAACTCCTTTATCTAGGAACTAAGGTACTAAGAATCCTTCGGCGATTTACTAAAAAATTAATCTTTAGTCTTTTCCTGACATAAATAGTAGTAGATGGAGGAACTCCATATACTGATCTGAAAAACAGAGAAATACGCAATCCCTGCCCTGAAAAGCTAGTGGGATTTTTGTGAGGTTCGAAGGGGTTAATGCAATTGAAATTACTTTGGAAAGTTCATAAGCCATGGAAATGGAAATGGAAGTCATTAATGGTAATAATAATAATAATAATAATAATAATAATAGTGAAATATGCACATCACATTACATATTCATGTCTAACCAGGCAAGAATGAATGATTGTCACAGAAATTAAAGGGATTTTGTTTCCCTTTTAGGGAAATTGTTCTTTTGATGTGGCCTGAGACACATCTGTATTTCAGCTGCTAAACCTAAGCCGGTGAGGACTCTGCTAGAAGCCACAGTTTATTTCATGATTTTTTTAAGCCCTTATAGCCTGAGGGATATTACAGGGTGTTAATAGATACACTTTCTTCATTTTTGATGGAGTAAAGAATCTGCTTGATATAAAACTTCAATCACAAAACCTTCGGGCTGGAATAACCCTCTAGAGACAATCCAGCCCATTACCCCACCTGGCAGGAGGATTTCAGTTTGGGTTGTACCTAAACTAGGAACAGTCAGCCAGTCTGGGCCATTGAAAATCACGTCTCATATAATTGTGTGAGAAATCAGATGATGTCAACAAGACGGTAGCGAAATGTACTGCAAGTGGTTCTCGCGGGGCTCAAGCATCATGACAGTTAAGACCATCTCGACTATATTTGGAATTCTCCCACACTGGTGAATTGTCTCTCACGGGAAGTTATCTTTCAGAAATTGGGACTCCGGAGTTAGACTTCCTGGATTCAAATCAGGACTGTTGTACTCAATAGCTGTGACTTTGAGCAAGTCATTTAACTTCTCCGTGCTTCAGTTTCCCCACCTGTAACATGGCGGTGTTAATCGTAACCACCTCCTAGCGTCGTCGTGAGGGTTGAATGAGTTACTAATACATTCGAAGGGCTTCGCAGATATGTAGTAGGTAACCCATAAAGATGTGTTGGATAAATGAATTAATATAATCTGTGTTATTTTCATTGTGGTTTTTGTTAGCTTTTGACAGAAAAAAAATTGATACGTGCTTTCTTTTTTTCTAGTTTTAGTCTTTTAGTTTTTATTTATTTTGAGAGAGAGAGAAAGCGTGAGCAGTACTCAAGCAGACAGAGAGGAGAGAGCGAGAATCCCAAGGAGGTTCCACGTTCTCAGCGTGGAGCCCGATGTGGGGCTTGAACTAACAAACCATGAGATCGTGACCTGACCCGAAGTCAGATGCTTAACCGACTGAGCCACCGAGGTGCCCCGACAGGTGCTTTCTTATACTTGTTACCTGGCACCAGTGTTTATCTGGGACATATGCCTATCTGTTATGTTTATCTCCTCCTTTACCAGATGCTCCCAAAATGTTTTCCAAGGTGGTTGTACCAGTTTAAACCCTTATCACTAGTGTGTGAATTTGCTGTGCATCACGTCTTGGCGAATTTTTATCATAATTTTTGGGTTTTTTTAGGTCTGGAAAGGCGTCTTGTGGTTTTTAGTTTGTATTTTTTGAGGCTTAATAATGTTGAACACTTTATAAAAATAATGTTTACTGACATCTGTGAAATACCTATTCGTGTCTTCTGCACATTAAAAGAAATAAATATCAGGAAAAATTTCGTTTTGAGTTTGATGGTATTTGATATCTAATATTCCTTGATTTCAGCAGTGGACTATTTATCTTATTGATACAATAGTGATAGAAACAGGAAAAAAATATCTTGCTATGGAGCTTACCTTCATGTGATGGAAAGGACAGGAAGTAATATTGGTAAGTAACGTTGATAATATTGATATGATAATTACTCAAAAATAAACACCTAGCATATTCACACAATGGGATATTACACAATTTATTTTATTTAAATATTTTGTTTGAAAAGCGAAACCAATCAGCATATATCTTTTTGGATCAGGTCATACATACATACTCAGACCATAAAGTTAACAAGGGGATGCTTGACAGAAACTCAGGACAGTGGATACTTCTGGGTTAGAAGGAAGAGGATGCAGTTGAGAAGGGACACATGAGGTTTTCAAATGTGCTGTGAATACACGGTTTCTTTCTTTTTTTTTTTAATGTTTATTTTGAGAGAGACAGTGTGCACTCGCGTGTGGGGGAAGGAGAGAGAGAGAGAGGGAAAGGGAGAGAAAATCCCAAGCAAGGCTTGGACCCACGAACTACGAGATCATGACCTGAGCCCGAATCAGGAGGCGGACGCTCCACATAGTCAGCCAACCAGGCAACCCACGAATACACTATTTCTTAAGTCGATGGTGGGCACATAAATGTCCATGCATTCAGGTTATTTAAAAACTATATATGTGGGGCGCCTGGGTGGCTCAGTCGGTTAAGCGTCCGACTTCGGCTCAGGTCATGATCTCACGGTCCGTGGGTTCGAGCCCCGTGTCGGGCTCTGTGCTGGCAGCTCGGAGCCTGGAGCCTGTTTCAGATTCTGTGTCTCCCTCTTTCTCTGACCCTCCCCTGTTCATGCTCTCTCTCTGTCTCAAAAATAAATAAAAATGTTTAAAAAAAATTAAAAAAAAACTATATATGCAATATGTACCTTTTATGTCTTTGCTATAATTGATAAAAAATAATAAAATTGTAATATATGATATTTCAATATAAGAAAATATATTGAAATCATAGTAAAGAACAGATCACTGAAAAGTAGCAAATATATGACTTGTTTTAAAAAGGGGTGTTGCGATATTGGCTAGAGATTAAAACAAAATCAATGTGTATCTTTACCTCCTACAAAACACCAAAGTAAGTTGCAGGTGTTTTAAAAATCAAGTCATATAAGAAGGTTATAACTTCCAAGTTATTAGATTTAGTCTTTTTATTTTCCCAAGATCCAAATGGTACAAGAGGGAATCAATACCCATTGATGCATTTAAGGTCCAGATGGACGAGTTTGCTATTCTAAAAGGAAACATGGTGGATGTGCCCAACAGCAGACTGATTTGTTGCTTCATGGACATAGGAAGTCATGGCTCTTGAAGAGGAAATGTCTTCGTTAATACCTAAAGCCGGTCAGCTGTATATGCTCACATCAAGTGTGCAGTGTATTTTCAACTTAGAAGCATTTTGCTGTGCTGGATCCTTCCTTACCGCCCAAATAGGTAACAAATGAAAGCTAGCTATAGGTACCAACTACTGAGATTCTCTCTTGACCAGACAAAAAATAATAAATAAAACCTCTTTCAGGTTGTTATTTATCCTTAAGGAATTGTGAGTTTTCATGGAACTAGATAGGACGCCCTATCAACGTAAGGCAGCAGAAGGAAATTGAGATAAGTTTGGGTGTAATTATCCCAGTTAGAATATCCAACCGTAAGGTGTATTATCCTTTATATGTAGCATTACTGTGAATTATCCACCTTCACGGAGAGTGAGCGAGGCTCCTCTCTCATCCATGGCTCCTTTTAGAAAGAGGAACGTATTATAGATTTATACCTTCGTATGACTCAGCATGAAGAAAATATTTTCCTAGACCAGACGCAAGAGGCAGTGCCTGAGGTAATAGGAAATGTGTGCTTAAGAAAATACAGGTTGATTATAGATAAGACACGTCAAAACGCTCATAACCTTTAACTCTATTAAAACAACTTTTCTCCAGTCATTCTTCACATTTTCCAGAAGTCTGCTGATTAATCTGGAGATTTTAGAATTCCTTTCAAAGTCAGTATTGGACTTTATTTATCACATGCAACGCAAGTTTGAAATGTTCCCTCATGGGCTCATTAAATTCATCTGCAACTGCTTTCTGAATCTTTTTGTTGAAATATGTACAACATTTCAAAGTAAAAGTGAAACTAGCAGAAATAGCAAAGTAGAGTGTAGTAGTGGAGTCCACTTTTCTAGAATTCGTGAAGGTCAGGACTCGGTTTCTTTCAAGAAACTTTTTGACTTTCTACATGTGGTGACATAATGCAGGACGACCAATCAATCCGGAAATGTCCGGCAACAGGATTTCCCAGGTAGGCGTTGGGCAGTTTCCTCAGTAGAATTTCTGCCAAGTGGAACTTTAAGACGTTCCCAGTATGGAATGTTGTGTTCTTTTGGGCAGTGCTCACTTGAAGTGATGAGAGTTTTTCCAGTTTGAGGGCACCAGGGTAGCTCAGCCAGTTATTTGTCCGACTTCAGCTCAGGTCATAATCTCAGTGTATGTGGGTTCGAGCCCCACATCGGGCTCTGCTCTGGGAGCCTGCTTCAGATTCCATGTCTCCGTCTTTCCCCCTGCCCCTCACCTGCTTGTGCTCTCTCTCTCTCTCTCAAAAATAAATAAATTTAAAACAATATATTGCCCAGTTTGAAGGATGGAAAATGTTTCAACTCTTGAATTTCACACAGGATTGTATTCTGTGGGATGATATGAAGAGCAGCGTGGATTAAATCGGTGGTCAACAAACTTTCTCTATAAAGGTCCAGATAATAAATATGTTTAATTTGTGACCCGTAACATCTCAGTCACAAACACCTGACTATCAGTGTAGCACAAAAGCAGCCATAGAAAATATGGAAATGATGGCTATGGCTGTGGTTCAATAAAACTGTATTTAATAAAACACGGGGCACCTGGGTGGCTCAGTCGGTTAGGCATAGGAGTTCAGCTCAGGTCGTGGTCTCACGGTTCGTGACTTCGAGTCCCTCCTCGGGGTCTGTGCTGATAGCTCAGAGCCTGGAGCCTGCTTCGGGTTCTGCGTCGCCCTCTCTGTCTGCCCCTCCCCTGCTCACGCTCTGTCTCTGTCTCTCAAAAATAAACATTAAAAAAACCCAAATTTAAATATTTACTCGAGAAATGAAAATATAAAAGTAGATACACATTTTTTAAAGTTTTTAAAAATTTGTTTAATGTTTATTTTTTATTTTTGAGAGAGACACAGAGCACAAGTAGGGGAGGGGCAGAGAGAGAGGGAGACACAGAATCTGAAGCAGGCTCCGGGCTCTGAGCTGTCAACACAGAGCCCCACTCAGGGCCTGAATCCATGAACCGTGAGATCATGACCTGAGCCAAAATCGGACGCTTCACTGATTGAGCCATCCAGGCACCCCCCCCCCCAAAATTAAAAAAATAAATAAATAAAACAGGTGGCAGGCCCGATTTGGCCCCTGTTCCACAGTGTGCCAACCCCTGGCTTAAACCATAAGCGTAGAATAAATCCAGACTCGGGAAAAGGTAGCATTCCATAAAAATGGCAGCCGGCAGGAAAAATCATTAATAACTGTGGTCAGATCTCATGAGTGGGGAGGAAGCATTTTTACAAATCCACACAATTCCCACTCTTCCATATGGAATTCAAGCACCCAACTAAGCACCATGTTTAGAAAGTTATAATCTATTATCTGTGATGCAAAAGAAAAGGAAAAATAAGCTCTAATATCCTGGGTCAAAGCTTTGTCAGCCATATGAATATGTATTGTCTGTTACTAAGTATTCATAATAAAAACCTGCAGCAATGGAGAGGGCACCAGTCAAAACAAAGAACAGAAAAGACGGAGGCTAATTAAATCATAAAGAAAAGTAAAAATTATGCAGGGATTCATTATGTCATGGGAAATGTATTCCACGAAAATTTAGGAAAAGAGTTTCAACACATGGATAGCTCATACTGTATAATAGGCTCTATTTAGAGAGATAAACCATGATCCTTATAATACCCTTTGTTATTTGTGAAAAGATCACATTTCAAAGCCCAAAAGGAGACCTCAAAGGGTTGTATTGTTCAGCCTTTTACTTGCAGGCAGGATTAATTAGCGTAATAGGTAGCACGCATCTAGAACCTACTGTGTGCCCGCCAGTTTGCAGGTATCTCCAGCGCTCCCGTCCTTTGAATCACAGCCTTGCCACTTACTACCTTTGTGACGGCCTGCGATGAAATCAGTCTCTCTGGACTGATGTTTCTGAAGCGGGTCCTCTGGACTCAGCCCGTCCCCATGCCATCTGGGTAGAGAGGCTGGGGAAAAACTGTCCTCTCCTTTTGGAAGTTTTTTGTTTTTTGTTTTTTGTTTTTTCTCTTTCCAGGGACTTAAAAACCATGTGAACTACCTGCGAATAAAATATACAGGGAAATCCGTTGGAGCTGGAAAACCCGTTGAAATACCGTACGAACATTGACACTCTATAAATATATGCCTCCTTCGGAATGTCATGAGCTCTAGAGCCTGTCTTTGGAGACCAAGCTCCTCGTGGCCACCATGGCTACCGGACAGTGTGCAGAAAGAGGAAAGAGGATACGGTGTAGCGTAACATGGCCATTTTGTTGCACTTAACCTTTAAAAGCTGTCGCTGTCTTCCGGGCTTAAGTGCTCAGGATGTAGTTAGTAATGGGTGCCATTCGGGGACTCCGCTCCTTCAAAACGTCTTCTCTGGCTTGACTTTGTGAATTGTTGTCGCTTCGGAGTTGGCAGCAAATGACCTAGGAGTATGGAGCCCAGGGACGACAGTGCCAGAGAAAAACAACAGATGCCAAATCCTGAAGGGTTCCCTCTATGTCCTGAGGTTTTGCAGTTTGGGTGGGGGGGGGGGGGGTGCGGATATCATAAAGGCTTTCAGACAAATGAGTGATATGGTCAGCTTGGACCTTTTAGATGAATTATGACGGCACCTCTCTGAAAGAAATGCTGTGGTTGAAAGGTCTGTGAACAAGCGCTTTCGGTGTCCCAGACAACTGTGCAAGGGGCAGGTGGAGTGAAAGTGTAGAGGCTGAGCGATATAACAACACAAACTATTGAGAGACGTCAAACTTACAGGATTTGGTGATTGATTGCTTGGGTGACAGGTGATGGGTGATGGGGGGCGTGGTGCTGCCGAGATGGAAAAGGAAGAGAGCGTAAATAAAAGGGAGAGATCGAGAACAATAGGTTGGATAGTCGTGTCCCTGAGAGAGAATCCCGGATGAGGTTCCAGAAGAGATAGAATGCAGCAGGTGTAACTTCAGACTTTGGAAAAAGACCACCTTGATGTACAGGCCAGCTCTGCCAATTATTTTCTGTGTGAACTTGAGTAAAACATTTCATACCCCTTTGCTTCGGTTTCCTCATTTGTAAAAGAGAGTAAAGATAGCACGTATCTCCTAGGTTTGCTACTGAGATTGAGGAGATTAATGGACATAAAATTCTCTGAATTGTGGCTCTCAGTAAGTACTCTATAAATGTTAACTGTTATTCTTCCTTTAGGAGAGAAACTGCACCTGTTCAAGTTTGAGTGTATTGAGGTTTCGATGGCCTGTAGGATGTCCAGGTGACAGTGACCCCATACGTGTTCACTCGCCGCTATATCCTCATTCGTAGTAGGAATGGATAAGATATAAAACAGGCCATTAGATACACATCTGATACCTATGGAGAAGGTAAAGATGGAGATAGGTGGTCCAGATGTCACATTATCTTCACACCGCGGAAACGGAGGAAGAGTTCTCTGGGGTCTCTTTTATAAGGGCACGAATCCTGTTCTCGAGGGCTCCCCTAATAACCTGATAAACCCACAGACCCCATGTCCCAATACCATCACCTTAAGGGGGATAGGATTTAAACACAGGACTCTTGGAGCCACACAGATTTTCAGTCCATAACACTAGGAGACGGCAGCATTTCAGGGTCAGAGACAGCAAGGGAAAAGAAGAACAGAGAGAGGGCCCGTAAAGATCAGATGAGAACCGGATAAACACGGTATCCGGAAGCCACGAGAAAGTTGCTGTCCTAGAGAGATCACAATGTCAAGGGCTGCAGCACCTTGCCATATGTTAGACTATAAATTTCCAACCACGCTTTGCCTCTCAGATTTTATCCCGATCTGCCCTGTGCTACCTCTCCACATGGTTCATGTGCTTTCTCCTTCCCTGTTAACTGCATGTGTCTCCAACTCTTTTCACTAGATTTTCAGCCACTTGGAGGATGATCCCTTGTCCTATTCATGTGTATGTCCCTCGAATCAAGCACAGTGCTGGGAATATAACGGAGGGCTGGTTGAATGCATCTTAAATGAACTATGTTTATTTTCTGTCAAGAGACTAAATTTTCTCAGGTACGTGATTTTCGAGCAGAAAAATGAATGGCACCGTTATCCATGCATATCCTAATTCCAAGAAAACTAAATGCATGGAACGAGGAACCCAAAACTAAAGGGACATATGTCATGCACTCTACTGACATTTTGTTCTTACTTGCTCATCCTACTGGGCTTAGGGGGAAGCACTGTCCTTGTAATAAGCTTTGGAAGAGTTTAATTTTAAAATCATGGATCTGGGGAAACCTAGCATGTGAATAACTTACTTGAATTTGACAGACACTTCATCAAGAAGCATTTAATGGGTACACTCACCAGTGACCTTTCAGACTCAAAGACGGTAATATTTCTTCCATTAGTGACAAAATTATACCCAAGAATAGCTTACTCACTGGTGGTTTCTGTTCATATTGGTATTTTTCATCCCCCCATCAGATTATGGGATCCCTATGGTTAGGATCCACATCTTGCCCATCTTTATATCCCCATCACCTGATACAGTAACTGACAGCTAGTAGGTTATTGGCTATTGCTCCCTGAATTGATCATTAGCTTTAAATCACTTCTTATGTATGTGAATTCAATGCAAAAGTAAGACATAGTACAGTTTTCTTTTATTTTTTAAAACGTTTTATTATTTTTTAAATGTTTTTATGTAGTTTTGAGAGACAGAACACAAGGGGAGAGGGGCAGAGAGAGAGGAAGGCACAGAATCCGAAGCCAGCTCCGGGCTGAGCTGTCAGCACAGACCCCGAGGCGGGACTCGAAGTCACGAACCGCGAGATCATGACCTGAGCCGAAGTCGCACACTTCACTGTCGGAGCCATCCAGGCGCCCCAGAAATAGTACAATTTTAATGTCAGTCTTATTTAGAATACCCCTTCTCGGTCGTGGAGGAGAGAACAAAGACACGAGGTTGTTAGCTTCAATTTTTTTCTTTTTTTCTAAAAGCAAAAGCTGGATACATTTATTTGTGACTCTAGCACGTTCACTTCAATTTTATGAAAAAAACAAGAAACATGTTCACTCTAGTGTTTGTGTGGGTGGGCTCATAGCAAAATTAAGGAAATAAAAGAATTGGTAAGAACGCACTAAAAAAAAAAAAACATGGTAAAATATCTGTGCAACACTCAAAGGGGATCTTTTAAAGCTAGTTCCTCCCTGACTAATAGTTCTTTCCTGAGCTGCAGGGCAGAGGTGTGGGTTGTTGAAATGACTCACAAGTTTTCAAAAGGAAGCTTATATGATTAGTTGATTTTATGTTTTTAAAAATCCATCAGACTGGGGCACTTGGGTGGCTCATTGGCTTAAGCATCCAGCTCTTGATTTCAGCTCAGGTCATGATCGCACGGTTTGGGAGTTGGATTCCTGGGTCAGGCTTGGCATGGTGACAACTTGGAGATTGCCTGGGATTCTCTCTCCCTCTCTCTCTCTGTCCGTCACCCACTCATATGTGTGTGCGCTCTGTCTCTCGCTCTCGCTCTCGCTCTCTCTCTGGCAAAATAAAAACAAACTTACAGTTAAAAAAGAAAATAAAGAATGGCAGTTTATGTAAAAGTGAACATGTAACATATAATCCAGAAATTCCAATGTAAGGTATTTACTCCAAAGAAGCAAAAAATTATGTCAACATAAATTCCTGCACACACATATTTGTAGAAGCTCTGTTTATAATCTCCACACACTGGAAATATTCTGAATGGCCTTCAAGGGGTAAATGGATAAATGAACTGCAATAAATCTGTACAGTGGGATCCTACACAGCAGCCAACAAAACAAAACAGAACAAAAAACGATGGATACACGCATATACAATACACACAACAATTTGGAGAAATATCGCAGGAATGCTGACTGAACGGAGCCAGTCTCAAACAAAAAAGCACACATGCGGTTCCAAATATCAGTGGTTTCCAGGGGTAAGAGGAGGACGTAACCCCAAAAGTAGCACACGGGAGTTTCTGTGCAAGTCTATATCCGTGGTAAAATCCAGAGAACTGTATCTCAATACCATATTTTTTGTAACATTAATTGAAAAATAAATAAAATGCCGAAAGGGAATTATTAGTCTTCTACATTCAACCAGTATAATTTAGATTTACACACCAATGATGTAGAATTGACTTTTTTTTTCATAAATTCAGCTGAAATGAGTCAAAGTCACCTCGGACTCATTGAGGTAATCATTACTTGTATTCATTCTGGTGAGTTGTTTTAAAGTTTTTATTTATTTATTTTGAGAGAGAGAGAGAGAGAGAGAGAGAGAGAGAGAGAGAATATCCCAGGCAGGTTCCACGCTGTCAACGCAGAGCCCGATGCAGGGCTCGAACTCACTAACTGTGAGATCACGACCGGAGCTGACATCAAGAGTCAGATTCTCAACTGACTGAGCCACCCGGGCGCCCCCATTGTATTCTTCGTTTTTTTTTTTTTTTTTTTTTTTTTTTTTTTTTTTTAATTTTTTTTTTCAACGTTTATTTATTTTTGGGACAGAGAGAGACAGAGCATGAACAGGGGAGGGGCAGAGAGAGAGGGAGACACAGAATCGGAAACAGGCTCCAGGCTCTGAGCCGTCAGCCCAGAGCCTGACGCGGGGCTCGAACTCCCGGACCGCGAGATCGTGACCTGGCTGAAGTCGGACGCTTAACCGACTGCGCCACCCAGGCGCCCCTGTATTCTTCGTTTTAAACCTGTTTCGGTTCTCTTGCTTCCCTTGTCTTCCATGTGATGTCATGGTTAGGAAGTCAGGGAGGGATGAATTGCCAGGAGTTGGAGTCCTTGACGGGCACGACCACAACGGAAGTAACCGGCCAGTCCTTAACCACTTGCTGCGGTGGTACAGGCGGGCAGCTGTCCAGACGACACAATCACCTCCCCACACTCTGTGCCCGATTGAGGGTCAGGTGGACCAGCACAGACGTGGGACACAGAGGCTGAATATGGGTAAACGATACATGACTACGGAGATGCGATCTTTGGCAAAACAAGAGGGCTTGGACTGCAGTGCACGTGTGGTGAGGACGGGCCTTGATCACAAGAGGAACAGTCCCTGCCTTGTAACAGGCAAGAGGGAAGTCACGTAAAAGGGGCCCGCGATGCAGAGACGTAGCTTGATAGGTTTGATTGTGGACTCCTAGGATGTCCTCTCTGGGCTTTTGCTTTCTCAATAAAATATGAAGTCAAGTCATTAGCTCAGCGAGGTATCTCAAGATACTTGGGAGAGGCGATTTCAAAAGGCTGGTTGGCGGCATGGAGCCTGCTTAGGATTCTCATTCTCACCTCTCTCTCCCTGCCCTTCCCCCACCCACGCGTTTTCTCTCTCTCTCTCAAAATAAACATTTTTTTTTTTTAAAGTTTCAAATAGGGGCGCCTTGGTGGCTCGGTCGGTTAAGCATCCGACTTCGGCTCAGGTCACGATCTCACGGTCCGTGAGTTCGAGCCCCGCGTCGGGCTCTGTGCTGACGGCTCAGAGCCTGGAGCCTGTTTTGGATTCTGTGTCTCCCTCTCTCTCTGCCCCTCCCCTGTTCATACTCTGTCTCTCTCTGTCTCAAAAATAAATAAACATTAAAAAAAAATTTAAAAAAAAGTTTCAAATAACCTCTTAAAGATGATTGCAGTCTTTCTATGTGGTTGCTGATTTAGTATTATCTAATTGTGGCCAGATTTGTTCCCTACCGAATAGACCCTGCCAATCTTTTTTTTTTCTCTTCTTACACCATGTATCTTTTTCATTTAGGTTTTCTGTAATGTTCCTGGAGATGTTCAAGGAACACTCCAGTGGTGATGAGCAAAAGTGCACTCGACTCAAAGTTCTGAAATCCCACATCTGTCTTTTTGCGTAGCCCTCGATTTTTATGCTGAAGTCTGCTGGGGAGGAGCACCTGCGGTGTGAAGAAAATTCTGGACCGCTGGCCTGTTTGCTCGCCTCCCGGCCTATATATTCCCATTCAGCTCGAGTTTTCCCTTCTTCCCGACAAAGCTCCCTGTTGCCTCCCACAAGGAATATGGCATTTCATGCCTTTTATTTGAAAACGGTCTCTCTGCTCCCGTCTCTCTCTTCCCTTCTCCTTGTCTCCCCCATCTCTAACAAACATGCCTTCCGCTGAGTGATCGGCAGAATAATAGTTCTGCATTGTTAGCAGCACTGCCCTTCTCATGCCAGAAAATTAGAAAGTCAATGTCTAAATATAGACTTGAAATTAGGAAGTATGCTTTCCAATTCTTGACTCACTCCATCATGTGCTTGCTGTGGGGACCGCGGGGAACTGCTTGACCTCTCGGTTTCCTTTGGTTCAGCGAAGGCAATAATTCTTGCTTTGCCTTCCAGATGTAGGTGAGTAATTAATGGTTGTGGAGTCCTTTGAAACTCGAAAACGATGCTGCAAGGGCTAATCACTTGCAGCACTCACCTACATTTTTGAAGTCACTTACACGGGAAAATACATAGCTGGTATGTGAAATAGGAAATCATGAAAGGTAATACCAATTTCACCTGCAAATAAACAAGAAGGTCCTGGAGGAAGCAGGAAGTTATTTATTCCTGCCTTTCCCTTCTCCTTCTCTCCTGAAAATTCGTTTGTACACTCTCTTCCGGACTTTTCCTCTGACACCTCACCTAAATTATTGATCAGCAAGGTACGCTTGAAAAGGAGCTGTGCTTTGGAGCTGGAGAGACTTACACACCTGATTCCACCACTTTCCAGCTGTGAGAACTTGGGCAAATGACTTCTTACATATTTTGCCTTCCTGTGCCTCAGCTTCCTTCTTTTGTACAAGGGTGAGAACCTCCGCTACACAGAGCTGCCGAGAAGAATTCCGTGCACGGCCGGGAGCGTGCGTGTGTTGATGCTAGGACATCGAGAAGCTTCCAGGGATGTCCATTCCCTTCCACTTTTAGTGAAGGAAGTGGAGGGAGGGAGAGGTCGTGTGGCAGAGCTGCGGTGTCAGTTAGATGGCCCCAACAAGACACTTGCTCCAGCTCCAGAGGACGGGGGTTGACTCAAGCTTCAGTATAGGCCTCGGATTAGCGGTCCACCGTGACTTTCTGCCACATGGAACGAAGTGTCTCACACCAGACCAAATTCCCTTATTCTGCAACCAGAAATGATGTCCACTAGGTCCTCAGCAAAGGAAGGCCCTATATATCTTCTAAAATGTGCATATTCTTTCTTGAGCTCCAAAAGTCAGGACAATAAATACGACCATCCCCGGGAGGGCAAGTATCAGAGTACAGAGTTTCTGAGAAGGCCCCTTTCTCAGGGTAGAAAAGATGCATAGAAGTAGACAACATTTCCAAGATGCCAAAGCCACAAGGGATGATGATTTTAAGCACTTTTTTTTTTTTAATGTTTGTTTATTTTGATGTGGGGGAGGGGCAGAGAGAGAGCAAGACAGAATCCCAAGCCGGCACCGCACTGTCGATGCAGAGCCATACCCCTGACTCCCAATTCACGAACCGTGAGACCATGACCCGAGCCGAAATCGAGATGCTTAACCGACTGAGCCACCCAGGGGCCCCTTAAGGACTTTTTAAAGGCTTTGGTATAGGGTCCTCAGGGTGAGTAATTAGCCCTCAAAAATAATCTGAATTTTCTGAGAGAAGGGAGAGATTGAATGGGGCCGAAGCCTGCTCTGTTCTCAGATCGGGGCTGCATCGCAAGCAGCTGGTTGTGTTGTTTGTTTGGGTTTTTTAAAAAAGTATTTTATTTATTTATTTATGTATTTATTTATTTTATTTATTATTTATTTCGAGAGCAAAGAGGTTGGGAGAGGCGCAGGTAGAGAAGGAGAGAGAGAATCCCAGCCAGGCTCTGCCCTGTCAGTGCAGACCCTGACGTGGGGCTCGAACTCCCGAACCGTGAGATCGTGACCTGAGCCGAGAACGAGAGCTGGACCCTTAACTGACTGACCCACCCAGGCACCTCCAGGGAACTGACTAGTTTTGATAATGTCACATGAAGCAGAGAAACATTTCATCTTAAAATCACATTATGTAAGAAGACAAATACATAATATGAGCCAAAAAGAAGAAAAGATTCCTCAGTCATTTGCAAGGGGACTAATAAAAATATGGATACTTTGGTGCATAACTCACTCATAACTGTTATAAATTACTCTAACAATCTTTTGTGCTGCAAAAGTGTCTGAAATAGTAAAATCCTGGGTCCAATAGTAATGCTTATTGTAGTGCTATATTGTAGGGATTTATGCATGTGGCTGTTTTCTTCACTAGAATTTGGCATCAGAATATGGATTATTTATTTCTCTGTTCCTCTAGGACGTCTCATGGTGCTAAATATTAAAATGTGTCAAGTTCTAGTACAAAAATACTATGTTTTGAAGCCATTAAAAGAATTATCATTAGAAGAAATTTTAATTATCATAGATATACACCTCAATGATCGTTAAATGTTAGTATTGCTTTTTTTTTTGTTACGTTTAAAAAGTATATTTACAAGTGTTCCTGATTATGCAGATAGAGGCCTATGGCAGAAAATTCGCTTGTGAATGATTTTTTTTTTAAGTTTATTTATTTATTTTGAAAGAGAGTGCGGGGAGGGGCAGAGAGAGGGAGAGAGAGAATCCCAAGCCGGCTCCGCACCACCGGCACAGGGCCTGACCCCGGGCTAGATCTCATGAACCGAGAGATGACTTAAGGTGAAACCAAGAGCCAGATGCTTAACTGACTGAGCCCCCCGGGTGCGCCTATGGATGGTTTCTTTTTTAATTGAGGTATAGTTGACACACAGTGTTGCATTAGTTTCGGGTGTACAACATAGTGATTGGGCAAGTTTATACACTATGCTGGACTCACAAGTGTTGCTACCGTCTGTCACCGTACAACATCGTCACAATACCATTGAGTGTATTCCTTACTGTGCCTTTCATCCTCGCGACTTATTCATTCCTTAACTGAAAGCCTGAACCTCCTACTCCCCTTCACCCAGTTTGCCCATCTGCCCGCCCCCCTCCCTTCTGGCCGCCACCATAGTAATACACACACACTCTACATCTTTATCATTCGTCCACTGATGGACACTGAGGTTGCTTCATAATAGGTTTACTGAGGTTGTAAATAATACCGCTATAAACATAGGGGTCCGTATACTTTGTCAAATTAGTGTTTTCATTTCCTTTGGGTAAATACTACACAGTGGGATTACTGGATCATAGGCTATTTCTATTTTTAACTTCTTGAGGAATGTTGTGTTTTGTTATAGCAGCTCGATCAGAAAACTATTTTCATGGTAGGAGAGTCACTTTGGCTGTATTTTGACTAATATTTGGTTATTTTAATAAAGAGATTCCATTTACATTTTTTGATTACTACTAAATTTATTTAAATATAAAGAACTTGCATTAGTTTTTATGTGAACTGGCTGTTGCTATGTTTTCTTTTTTTCATTTTCTATTTATGTTTTAGGGTTTTTCTTAAAGACTTGCATGTCTTTGTAAATTGAGAGTTTTAACCCTTGTAATATCTTAATATCTTTGCAAAGATTTTCCCAGTGTGTTGTTTGTGCTTTTTATATTCTCTCTCTCTCTCTCTCTCTCTCTCTCTCTCTCTCTCTCACACACACACACACACACACACACACACACAGAAGTTTCCAAAGTATTTAAATGTATCAATATTTTGATATATTTAATGATTTAAAAGTCATTAAACAATGATTTTTTAAAAAATTCAATGTTTTTTATTGTTTTTACAGGAAAGATTTGTAACTACGTACTTTATGATTTTATATTTTGTTCTATGTGTAAAAATGCTACAATTTAGTTACGTTTTAGTGTGCTTAGTAATATGATTTTTTAATTCTAATTTTTTGACTGCCTCTCCTATGGATTAGACATTGCTACTTGAATCATATCACAAATTGAATATATGCTATGGTTAGTTTGTGAAATAAGACTAGTATATTGTTTTGTTTCGCTGTTAAGAGCTTAGAGGAGTTTTAGGTTCACAGCAAAATTGAGAGGACGTTACAGAGATTTCTCATGGCCCCTGTCCCCACACATGCATAGCCTCCTCCCCCAGTATCAATATCCCCCACCAGAGTGGTGCATTTGTTACGATTGATGAACCTACACTGACACATCATTATCAATGTCCATAGTTTACTTTAGGGTTCCGTCTTGGTGTTGTACATTCAGCAGGTTTGGATACATGTATAATGACACATAGCTACCTTTACAGTAGGCTACAGAATCCTTTCAAAGCCCTGAGTATCCTTTGTGTGTCCTAACCTATTCACCCCTCCCTGCAATTCTAGCCCCTTCCAACCACCGGTCCTTTTACTCTCTTCATAGTTCTCCCTTTTCCAGAATGCCATATAACTGGAATTGTATACTCTTTAGCTTTTTTAGATTGCCTTCTTTCACTTAGTACGACGCATTTAAGGTCCTTCTATGTCTTTTCATGGTTTGATGGCTCATTTCTTACGACGGCTGAAAAATAGGCTTTTCTCAGGATGGATCACTGCTTACTTGCTCACCTACTGAAGGACATCTTAGTTGCTTCCAAGTTCGGGCCAGTATGAATAAAATAGCAGGAAACATCCATGTGCAGGTTTTTGCCTGGACATAAGCTCTCAACTCCTTTGGACAAATAGTAGAGAGCACGGTTGCTGGATTGTATGGTCAGACAGGTTAGTGTCGCTATAAACGCACTCTGACCATGGTTTCTGTTGCACCACATCCTTGCCAGTGCTTGGCATTATCAGTGACTTGGGTTTTGGCCATTCTAATAGGTGTGTTGTGTATCACATTGTTGTTTTTATTTCGTATTTCCCCAATGACCTATGATGTGATGCATCTTTCCATGTGTCGATTTTCCATCTTCTATCTGTATCTCATCTGTTAAGCTCTTTGGCTCATTTTTCAATCAGGTGGTTTCCCTGTTGAGTTTCTTTGTATACTTTGGATAACAGTCCTTTATCGGATATATCTTTTTTAAGACACATAATTTCTCCCAGTGTGTGGCTTGTGTTTTAATTCTCTGGACATTGTTTTTCACAGAGCGGGAGATTTTAATTCTAATGAAATCCAGCCCATCAATTATTTATTTTATGGATCATGTCTTTGTATCTTAAACCTCATAGCCATACTCTAGGTCATCTAGGTGTTCTCCTGTATTATGTTCTCAGAGTTTTATAGTTTAGCATTTTAAATTTAGGTCAGTGATCCATGGTGAGTAACTTTTTGTTAAGGGTGTAAGGTCTGTGATTAATGTCTGGGTTTAATGAGTCACTGTTCCACCTTCAGCCTTTTGGCCATAGCTCTGCTGCCGTAGTTTCCATATTGTCCTTATTCCCCATCTGCAGTTATTGTTCTATTTGACTTTTTTCCATGACTGATTCCTACCTGGTCCTTCCCCCGTCACACTCTCCGAAGCCGTAGGTTGACACGACATTCATGAACGGCTATCATTTATGTTGCATCTTTCCATTACTTCACTACTGGTTACCTCTGGTGCTGGAGACCTCAAGATAAATATGACCTATGCCTTGTCACCAGAGTGATAAGTACACAAACGTACTGTTTCAACTTGTTATAAGGGCCCTTGTAGAGAAGTGTGCATAATGTGTTAGAGCACAAAAGTTGTGCACATGACTTCCTAGGGCAACCCTGGGGAAAACAGCAGAGTGGGGGTTATTTCAAGAAAAGGGAACAACATCCACAAAGGTATTGTATGTAGTACAGCAATGTCCTTCAAGAGAATTAAATCCAAGCCCCATATCCCTGCAGAATTTTCTATAGATCAGAGCCCTATCTTCTTTGATTATTCTCCATTCTTGTTGCATAATAACTTGTATATGTGCAGCCCACGTCTTGAGATTGTGTGGTCATTTGAGCTACTGACAGCATCATAGACACATAGAAGAAGTTCCACGCGTGAGGGTTTAAGAAAACTGCCCAGATGTGACTGTTTTGATGGTAAAAAGAAACCCTGATATTTCATACAGTGACAAGTCTATTGAAAGCAAATGATGGGAATTTTAAAAAGTTAAATTTCACGGAGAGTGTGAGCATCAGATGGCCTTCACTGTGCAATTCTATGGAGGGATCCAGCTGGCCTCCTAACAGGAAGATGCAACATATTATTACCAACAGCTTCTCAGGCATTGGCTTAGATGATTGCTGACTACTGATCCTTTTTGAGAAATAAACTGGACTGAATCGGGGAATTGTAGATCAGGCATCTGACTTTGATATCAGTAAAACGAGATAAGGAAAGATCTCTAAAGAGCACCTTGTTGAGTATAAATTTCGGAACCTGCCACTACCTTTTCCACCAGAGTAAATCATGTCTAACACAAAAGAGCTCTTGAGACCAAGAAAAATAAAACTATAGTCCAAAGAAAGTGAGTAAATTTTCTGTGAAGCATTACACAACTTTTGAAAATGTGTTTCTAACAGCTTTCAAAGAAATGTGGCAATTATACTTGTCTCTGTCTTTCGCTTGTTATCCACATGGCAAGTCACTGTGAGAGAAGAATTGCACTTTCTTTTGAAAGAATTAAAATTTAGAAAATGCCCCAAAGTTAGGAATATTCTTAAATCTCGGAAACAGTGTTGCTTGCAGGGTCCTCTAACCCTCAGATTACAGATGAGGTCATTAAGGCCCAGAGTGGGGAAATGGTTTGCACAGTGCCGTATATTGCCGGAGACAGTTCTTAATATCCTATGCCATTTACCGTATCCTGACCATTTTCCAGGCACTGTGCCGAGATATTTTAAAGCATATTATCTCGTTGTTAATGCCACCACATACAGAGGATGAAGACTGGAAAGAGGCTTACCTTGCCCAGGGCAACATAGCTTTTGAAGATGTAGACTTGGGATTCAGACTTGGGTTTGTCTCATTTCAGGGCCTCTGCTTTTGTCCATGATGATGTATCTCTGGTCTAGATCAGACTAGTATTACTGCCTCTGCTATACTTTTTCCCCTGTTACCACTGACTGATCTTAGTGATTGAGTTACGATAAACACAGAAGTAAGGAGGTTGCTCACTTAACCCAAAAAGATCACATATATAGTATATGAAGGAAGTAACACAAATCTATACGTTGTGGGGGGGGGGGGGAATCAACCATTTCCCTTTCTCCTGTTGTGAGATCGTTCTATCAAGAAAAGTGCTTTTAGGGGCGCCTGGGTGGCGCAGTCGGTTAAGCGTCCGACTTCAGCCAGGTCACGATCTCGCGGTCCGGGAGTTCGAGCCCCGCGTCGGGCTCTGGGCGGATGGCTCGGAGCCTGGAGCCTGTTTCCGATTCTGTGTCTCCCTCTCTCTCTGCCCCTCCCCTGTTCATGCTCTGTCTCTCTCTGTCCCAAAAATAAATAAACGTTGAAAAAAAAAAAAAGAAAAGTGCTTTTATTTTGCCTTTGAAGACATGGAAGGAGAGCCAGAACACTTTACATCACAGTAATACCCCTATAGTTACCTAAGTGGCCTAACTGGAGGGAAGATGAAACCCGTTTATTAAATGGGCTGAACGTGCTTTTTCCTGCTTCCTTCAACATTATGGACACATCCCGTAGTTTTCCAGTTGTTCTGAGTTACAACACCTGATCTTAAATAATACACGCACAAGTAAACGACCTACTAGATAGCCCTGAGTCAGGGCTTCATATCTGCATCGGTTTGCTAATTCCTCTGCCCGTTTTCCTCTCCAACTTTTCTTCTATCCTGTAGCCAGAATCATCTTTCTAGAACGTCAGTCTGATCCCATTACTCCATCTTAAAAACTCTTCAATGGCTCCTTCATATCCTTCAGTTTATAGTCCGGGCACCGTGGTTTAGTTAACATTGCATTAAAAATAGCTCCAAACCTTCATGGCTTAAGGACACATCCATTAGTTTCTATCGTGATTTTGTGGGTTGCTTGGGTAATTCTGCTGCTGCTCTAATCTGGGCTTATTCATATGGTTGCACTCACCTGATAGATGAACCTGAGGCTGGGCTCAGCTGGAAGGGCCGGGGCCACTTGACCTTCTTCCTTGTCTTTCATCTTGAAGGGAACTAGTTAAGGAACTGGGTCAGAGCCGGCGCTGCTGGGCCTGTCTGGCTGGGAATGCGGACTAGAAAAGATGTAAGCAGATAGGCCTGGGCTATGAAATAGGATAGCGGCTTTCAAACAAACTTGAGTTTGCTTCAAAACCACCACAGGGGGCTTGAGGAACTCCAGATTGATGAACTCTACCTTCGCAGTTTCTTCAGTGAATCTGGGTGGGGCCACAAGTTTGCCTGGATAACTCATTCCCTGCTTTATCTGATACAGCTCACTTGGGGTCAATCAGAACGGCTGAACTGAGACTTCAAAGCTCTCTGGGTGAGTGTGAGGCTGGCTGGTTGCATTTGCCTGAAGACCTGCCGCAGAAGCGCCTGACTTTGGCACCTGTTGTATGTAGCAACTGCACCCGATGACTCGACACGGGACCCTCGGTCTTTTCCCCAGCGATTATTTCTGTCTCCAGCAACGTATCCTGTCACCTAAGAGTCGGTCAGGAAATAGTTGTTGAACTGAGCTACATGTTATATCCACCGCAATAAGAACACAACTATTACTTATAAGCAATAAGAGAGAGGGCATTAGGAGGAAGAAGAGAAAGGATGCTAATTAGCCGGAGTAAGAAACCAGTGGTGCGCATGTGCACTGGTATGTTGGGTGGTTCAGGAGCGTTTGATAAGGTAGGAACTTCCGTACACCTACGTTGTTGAGAAACCACCGTCACACCTGTCAGAAGGGCTAAAACGAACAACTCAGGCAACCACGGATGTTGGCGACGATGTGGAGAAGGGAACCCTTTTGCGATGCTGGTGGGAATGCAAGCTGGTGCAGCCGCTCTGCAAAACAGGATGGACGTTCCTCAAAAAACTAAAAATAGAACTACCCCACGACCCAGCAATTGCAAGACTAGGCATTTCTCCACGGGATACAGGTGTGCTGTTTCGAAGGGGCACAGGCACCCCCATGTTTATAGCAGCACTATCGACAGTAGCCAAAGTCTGTAAAGAGTCCAAATGTTCATCGACGGATGAATGGATAAAGAAGATGTAGTAGGGACACCTGGGTGGCTCACTCGGTTGCGTGTCCGACTTCGGCTCAGGTCACGATCTCGTGGTTCGTGAGTTCGAGCCCCACATCAGGGTGGCTGCTGTCAGCGCAGAGCCTGCTTCAGATCCTCTGTCCCCCTCTCTCTGCCCCTCCCCTACTTGAGCTGTCTCAAAAATAAACATTTTTCTAAATTAAAAATTTAATGTGGTGTATGTATGTATTTTACACACACACACAATGGAACGCTGCTCGGTGATCAAAAAGAATGAAATCTTGGTATTTGCAGCAACATGGATAGAACTAGAGTGTATTACGCGAAGCACAATAAGTCAGAGAAGGACAAATATCACGTGATGTCACTTACATGTGGAATTTAAGAAACAAAACGGATGAACATAGGGGAAAGGAAGGAAAAAACAACAGGGACACAAACCCTAAGAGCATCTTAAGTACGGGAAACAGAGTGAGGGTTGCGGGAGGGGAGGTGGGGGGGTGATGGGCTAAATGGGCGATGGGCACTAAGGAGCGCGCTTGTGGGGATGAGCCCTGGGTATTATATGGACGTGATGAATCACTGGATTCTACTCCTGAAATCATGATTACACTCTCTGTTAACTAATTTGGATTTAAATAAAATTACAAAAAGACACCTACATTGTTTTAATACTAGATACCTCGAATGGAACCACTCTGCTGATACACCCAGAAGCCAGACACTTGCCTGAGAGCGTATCCAGTATCTCTCGGTAGCTGCCTCCCTGTGGAAGCCCAGTTGCAGTGATCTGTGCCACTGTAGGTGTTGGTTTAGGGCAGTGTTCGCCTCTCCCTTTGGTTACCCTCCTTCCGTCACCGGGCTGGGGCGTGGCATTCTCCAGTTTGCTCATTGGATTCATTCTGTCATGAAAGGTCAGAAAGCCAACTAGTTTCAAATGTCAACAGACATCTACCATATTTCATTTCAGCAATAATTTTTCCCCCCGATCTTAACTATCAAACCCTGAGCTTTGCAAAAGCTAACGTTTTGGCTGTGGGCTGAAGGGTCGGTAACTCCCCTGGGCTCTTCTGCTCTCATTGATCAGAGTTTGGTAGTTCAGGCTCTAGAAGAATTAATTAAATAAGAGCTGCTGGGAGAAACAGCCACGCATCGTGCACTTAATGACTGGTGATATTGTGGGTGTGAACAGGGTTAATTGTAATTCAAGGTGCATCTTTGCCAACTCTGGGGATAATTAAATACATCTGGGGACTCTCTTCCCAAGATGCGGAGCTTTGACTTCAAATACCGTCCTCTTTTAATACTCACAGCCACACCAGTGCTTGATAGGTAAAGAAATGCCTGTTTGTCCTTTTCCCTGGTAAGAAGTGTTTGTTCCTTAATCTCTATTTTCTCCTCTGCAATTTGACATATACACCATTATGAGTTTAATTGGGGATGCTTATTAATCGGCAACTCTTTTTGTCACTACTGACTTAAAGAAAACATGTTTTACCATAAGATGGGTTAAAGATAATGTTGCAAAGCGTTGCTTCGGTGTCCGTTTTCGGTCATTCATTTATGATCTACTAAAGTGTGAAATCCTTTCTCACATTCACGTCATTCAAGATAGCCGATGTGCCTCTTTATTAGTATTCCGGCCAGGTGGTTACTTTTAGCTGTCACTTAAAAAACGCTTGGGGCGCCTGGGTGGCTCAGTCACTTAGACGTCTGACTACAGCTCGGGTCATGGTCTCGTGGTTCGTGAGTTCGAGCCCCACACCAGGCTCCGGGCCCGTGGAGCCTGCTTCAGCTTCTGTGTCTCCCTGTCTCTCTCTGCCCCTCCCCTGCTCTCTCTCTCTCTCAGAAAATGAATAAAACATTAAAAAGAATTTTTTTTAATGCATAAGGCTAAATTAAAAGTTGCAAAGACTTTGGGGATGAGAAGTAGGCAATCAACTGCGTGAGATGTGAGTAAAACCTTTAACCATAATACATTCTCATCAACACTTTTGTCAGGTATGTTACGAACGATGTCCTCACTACTGCTCTCAGAGATACGTATGTTTATGCATTATCGTCTGCAGATTACATTTCACAAAGCAGCTATGGGGCTGGACAGTACACATTGCAAATGCATAACTCTTATTCGACATCACAGTTAAAGACCAACCGCTTGGGAGACTTTGAATCTTCCAGAAGATTCTGAAATACAAATTTGAGTTTCCCAGTAGAAAAGTGATCTCCTAACTCTAATAGTCTTCAAGGATTTGTATTGTCTTGTTTTCCTCAAATAACACCTATTTTGATTCTTTTGTTAGATACACCCATACTTTGAAATGCTTTACCAAACACATTAATTTTTTTTTTTGATGTTTATTTATTTTTGAGAGACAGGGCAAGCAGGGGAGGGGCAGAGAGAGGGAGACACAGAAGCCGAAGCAGGCTCCAGGCTCCCAGCTATCAGCACAGAGCCTGATGCAGGGCTCGAACTCACGGACCGTGAGATCATGACCTGAGCCGAAGTCAGGCGCTTCACTGACTGAGCCACCCAGGTGCCCCTACCAAACACATTATACCAGTTCGTTAATTATGTCTTGATTGGGAGAAAAAAAGGAGAAGCAAATTGATCAATGAGCCAGGTCAGCATGAAGGAGCTTGCTGACCATCCGTCACTGAAGGAGCAACAGCTAATTGCGCAGTGGAAAGAATGCATCATTTCTTTGTTTTACACTTACATGCACAAATATGTGACCGTGGGCAGGTTGCCTTGATTCTGAGCCTCCGTTCCTTTATTTGTAATATGACAATAGCAATTTCTTTGGCCTAGGTATCTTATGAGCATTACACTTAGCTTAGGGCATGCTGCATAAGCACCAAATGACTGGAAATATTCTCTGTATCGTTGACCTAAGCAAACATTTATTTTCTATGAGCATCTTTTTATTCTCCTTTAATATTGAATTCATAACACCCCCTGGCAGGGCAGTTAGGAAGATTAGTAATGCCTTACGATGAAAATAATCCCCTTTATCTTTGGCATATATTAGGTACTCGTTAATGGTAGCAACCGTGTTATTTTACGCCTAGTATTTTAGTTGAATTTCATGTATTGGAGAAATATTCCTTCAATACCTGCTGCGTGTCATGATTCAAGGTGCTGGTGAGCCACACTACGTCCCTGCCTCAAGGAGATCAGAACTGAGTGGGGCACGGATGCCCACTGAGTGTAATTTGATCTATTTGGGAGAGGATCGGGGTAGCTTCCCCGCGATGTCTTGAGTCACAGGGAATAAATGGACTTAGCTAGGAAAATGAGTGGTGTGAAAAGCTTTATGAAGGGTAGCAGTGGAAACGTGGGCGTGAGGTGGTCAGGGAGGGCCTCCTTGAAGGAATCCAATTCAGACCTCCTCCTGAAGTAGGAAGACGGGCCGGCGGCCTGAAGGGGGTGCTGGAGGACGTACGGGGAAGAGGACGAGGTACCCGTGCCCCCAGCGCCTCCCCTCACCTTTACCCTCAGCGCTGGAGCCACACTGAACCACAGGAGATCAGGTTGGGGAGCCTGGCTTGCCTGGGTCAGGATCCTGGTTCCCCAGGCACCGGGAGCATAACGTGAGCGAATTGTGTGGCTCCTATGGTTGTTGGCAATAAGCAATTTAACATACTGAAAACACTTAGGATAGTGCCTAGTACAAAGCAAGTATGGCTTTTAAACATTTTCTTTAAAAAATATTTTTTAAGTTTATGTATGTATTTTGAGAGAGAGAGAACAAGTGGGGTAGGGGGCAGAGAGAGAGGAAGAGAGAGAATCTCAGGCTGGCTGCACACCGTCAGCACAGAGCATGACGCGGGCTCGAACCCACGAACCGTGAGATCGTGACCTGAGCCGAAATCAATGGACGCTTAAGCGACTGAGCCACCCAGGTGCCCCATACCAAGTATTTAATAAATGTTCATGATTATTATGATTCATTTGTTTCTTCAACTATGCCTGTTGTCTTCACATGCTGTGCCTTCTTGGCTCTTTCCTTCTCCTCTTAACCTATGTGTTCATTACCCATACTTTAAAAATGTTTCTTTTTTTTATTTTTGAGAGAGAGAGAGAGAGAGAGAGAGAGAGAGAGAGAGCATCCCAAGCAGGCACCGGACTACCAGCACAGAGCCTGATGGAGGGCTCGGACTCACAAACTGTGAGATCATGCCAGTCGGACACTCAACCGACTGAACCACCCAAGTGCCCCCTATTTTATTCTTCTTGCAGTGGGAGGAGCAGCTCCTGGTTTTTTGTTTGTTTGTTTGAAATTTTCACCTCATTTACTTAACCCTCTTTTATTTGTTTTTATGTTTATTTATTTATTTTGAGAGGGAGACAGAGAGAGCGTGAGCTGGGGACTGGTAGAGAGAGAGGGAGAGACAGAATCCCAAGCCAGCTCTGCGCTGTCAGCACAGAGCCCAACGCGTGGCTCAAACCCACGAACTGTGAGAGCGTGACCTGAGCAGAAAGCAAGAGTCGGATGCTTAACCCGCTGAACCACCCGGGCGCCCCTTAACCCTCTTTCATTGAAGGCAACAGTACTGGTGTTTATGATTATTCAGCCTTCCCTCTCTAGCTTTCCTACTAGCTGGGAAAAAAAGGATACACTTTTGTTGTTGTTTTCTTTTCTGCCTCTGGTCAGCTTCCTGCATGGTCGAATTTTCTCCAAAGTGGATGATATCACTGAGCCATTTTTGGTCTTCACGAATTGTTACGCTCCTATTTTCCATCATAGCGCCTTGACATCAGAGTTTGGAAGGTGGACAGGGACGGTCATAAGCTAGGCCAGTTCCTTAAGTCTTCTATTGCCGTCCGGTGCCACTGTGACTGACCTATTACTGTGCTGCGTCGTTCCTGCTAATCAGGTTTTCACAGTAAAATGTACGAGATGCTTTGAGTGCCCTGCCAGATGCCCTCTCCGGGGCAGGTACGTTCTTTCCTCCAGTTTCTGTGAGTGCTTACTGCTCCCTCCCGACCCCTTTCTCCAGGAGATTCCTGTGTGCCACACGGAAGCCACCCACTCACACTCCCAGGTAACCCACGGCTAAGAACGAACTCACCGCGTAGAAAAATCCGGCTCCCTTTCCTTAACGTGGCGCTATTTCTACTCTGAACGTGACACCATATTCCTGTTTAGCAACTTCCTCTGCCCTACCCTCCTTCTCTTCCTTTTTTTCTGAGAAGTCGTCATCAATAATCACTTGCACGAGAACGTCTGTCGTAGGGTCTACCTCTAGGACACCAAAACTAAGGCCACTGCAAACGTTTAAGCGAGTCCCCAATATGCCATTCACTCTGCTGATTGCATTATGTCCATGGTGTCATTTCATCTGCGACACAACCTCACCGGATATGTACTGCAGCCTTCTCTCCATTTTACCAGAGAGGAAACAGAGACGTCACCCTCCCTTAGCAGGTGTCAGAACTGGAATTTGATGAATTAGCTCTATTCCTTAGAACAGAGGGCGATAGCGATGAACCAGAAACAATTCCTGCCTTCAAAAGCATATGTGCCCACAAATAGGTAAAGAACCAGATCTTGTTTTATTTTATTTCATTTTATTTTATTTTATTTTATTTTATTTTATTTTATTTTATTTTATTTTATTTTATTTTATATGTATATAATTTATTCTCAAGTTGGCTAACATACAGTGTATACAGGGTGCTCTTGGTTTTGGGGGTAGATTTCCCATGAGTCGTCGCTTGCATTCAACACCCAGTGCTCATCCCCACAGGCGCCCTCCTCCATGCCCGTCACCCACTTTCCCCTCTCCCCCACCACCCATCAACCCTCAGTTTGTTCTCTGGATTTAAGAGTCTCTGATGGTTTGCCTCCCTCCCTCTCTGTTTGAAACTCTTTTTCCCCTTCCCTTCCCCCACGGTCTTCTGTTAAGTTTCTCAAGTTCCACATATGAGTGAAAACATATGATAATCTGTCTTTCTCTGACTTATTTCGCTTAGCATAATACCCTCCAGTTCCATCCACGTAGTTGCAAATGGCAGGATTTCCTTCTTATTGCCCAGTGGGATTCCATTGTATACATAAACCCCATCTTCTTTATCCGTTCGTCAGTTGATGGACATTTGGGCTGGAGTGAGTCTTATGCTAGTATCAGAAATACCTGTACCACACTGCCATATGGAAGGCATATTTTCTGTGGGGCATGTGGGTAGTTCAGTCAGTTAAGCATCAGACTTCAGCTCATGTCATGATCTCTTGGTTCCTGAGTTCGAGCCCTGCATCATCCAGCTGCCTGCTGTCAGAACAGAACCCGTTTTGGATCCTCTGTCTCCTTCTGTGTTTCTGCCCTTCCCTGCTCTCGTGCACCCGTATGCGTGAGTGCTCTCTCTCTCTCTCTCTCTCTCTCTCTCTCTCAGATAGTTTTTAAAAAGACAAGTAGTGTATACGCTTTTTTACTATAATTTTGTGGGTCTATTTTTGGGTTCCCCGTTCTATCCCACTGGTTTGTGAGTCCATCCTCTCACTAAACCCGCACTGTCTTAATTGCTGTCCCTTCATAGTAAGTCCTGAACTCCTGTATCCTCGGTACCCCCATCTTTGTTCTTTTTTGAACTAGTTTTGACTTTCCTAATTATCTTCTTTGATTTTTTTTAAAATCAATATTTAGTAGTTTGCAGCGTACAGAGCCTGCTCTTTTGTAGGGTGCCAACCCGAGTGATTTTTCTGGTGCTATTGTCAGGATGTTTTTGTTTGTTTTGTTTTTAATACTGAGTTCCACTTGTTCACTGCTGGTAATAGAAACATGGTTGATTTTTGTATATTGATTTTATATTGTGTGCCCTTGAAAAAGTTACTTTGCTACTTCGAGGAGCTCTTGGCAGAATTTTTAAGATTGTCTGTTTATACAAGTATGTCATCTGCAAAGAGGGACAGTTTTTCTTCCTTTCCAAACCATATTCCTTTTACCTTTTTTTTTTTTTTTTTTTTTTACGTATGGCACTGCCTAAGACATCTAGTAAATTCTTGCATAGAAGCAGTGGAAGAGGATGTCCTTGGATTGTTCATGAATTTAGAGAGAAGCACTCAGTCTTTTTTTTTTTTTAAGTTTTTGTTTATTTTGAGAGAGAGAGCACGCACACCTGAGCAGGCTGGAGGTGGGCAGGAGTAGAGAAACATGGAGAGAGAGAATCCCAAGACGGCTCTGCAGCAGCTGCTTGCAGCCCTACTGGGAGTCGATTTCAGGAACCATGAGATCATGACCTGAGCCAAAAATTAAGATTTGGAGGCTTGACTGACTGAGCTACCCAGGGAACCCGAGAAGCATTCACTCTTTTGCCACTGAATTATTTGTTTATACTTGGACTTTGAAGATGACCTTTATCAGGGTGAAAAAGTTCCCCTCTACTTCTAGGTTGCTGAGTATCGTTACCTTGATAATCTGTTGATATAATCATATGGATTTTCATCTTGAGTCTATTAATAGGATTAATGATATTGGATGTATTTTCTTTTTTTTTTAATTTATTTATTTTGAGAGAGAATGTGTGTGTCAGTTACGGAGGGGGGTGGGGGGAGAGAGAGAGAGAGAGAGAAAGAGAGAGAGAGAGAGAGAGAGAGAGAGAGAGAGAGAGAATCCCAAGCAGGGTCCATGCTGTTAGAGCAGAGCCGGATGTGGGGCTCAATCTCAGAAACCTTGAGATCATGACCTGAACTGAAATCAAGAGTCAGATGCTTAACTGACTGAGCCACCCAGGTGCCCCTGGATGTATTTTCCAATACTGAACCAAATTCATATTCTTGGGATATATCACACTCGGTCATGATGTATTATTATCTTTTTCTGTGTTCCTGAATTTGACTGCTAGTATTTTGTAAAAGATTTTTACAACTCTTGTCATAAGGGATATTATTCTATAGTTGTTTGGTTTTTTTGGTTTTTTTTTAAGATTTTGTTTTTAAATAATCTCCACACCCAGCGTGGGGCCTGAACTCACAATCCCAGGATCAGATGTCACACACTCCACCAACAGGGTCAGCTAGGCTCCCCTATTCTGTAGTTTTCTTTTCTCGAAATGTCTTTGTCTGGATCTATTAGCAACATTCTGTCTGTGTAGAACAAGTTTGGAAGTTTTCCCTCCTATTCCATTTTCTGGAGAAGATTGTATAGAGTTGGTTTCATGCCTTCCTTAAATGTGTGGCAGAATTTGTCAGAGAAATTATGTATGTTTGAGATTCCCTTTGTTGGAAGGTTTTAAACTATTAATTTATAAAATAAACATAGAACTCTTCAGGTTATCTGTTTCCCACTGAGTGAGTTTTGGTAGCTTTTGTCTTTCAAGGAATTGGGACTATTTCATGTAAGTTGTCAAGTGTATGGTCTTAGAATTATTCCTAGTATCTCCTTATTATTCTTTTCATTTTTGTCTTTTCCTATTGTTTTTATCAACCCTAGTAAAGAACTAGTTTTTGATTTTGCTTGCTTTGATTTTCATGTTGTTTATTTAAATTTCCTTTATACTTGCTCACCTCTTCTATTATTTCCTTCATTCTACTTTTTCACATTTAATTTGTTTTTCTTCCTCTAGTTTCCTAAAGTAGCTTAGGTTCTTTAAGTACCACATGTTGTATTTTCATTTTCCTTTAATTCATGTATTTTAGATTTCCGTTAAGATCATCTCTTTAATTGTTGTTAAAGTTCACTTATTTATTTTTGAGAGAGGGGAGGGGAGTGGAGGGGAGGGGAAGGAAGGGAATCCTAAGCAGCTTCCTTGCTTTTTGCACAGGACCTGATGCCGGTCTTGAACTCAGGAGCTCAATCCCATGCACAGCGAGATCATGACCTGAGCTGAAATAGAGTCAGACTCTTTTAAAAAAAAAAAATAATAAATATTTTGTAACGTTCATTTTTGAAAGAGAGACAGAGCGTGAACCGGGGAGGGGCAGAGAGAGAGGAAGACACAGAGTCTGAAGCAGGCTTCAGGCTCTGAGCCATCAGCACAGAGCCCGATGCGGGGCTTGAACTCACCAACCATGAGATTGTGACCTGAGCTGAAGTCACACGCTTGACTGACTGAGCCACCCAGGCGCCCCAAGAGTCAGACTCTTAAATGACTGAGCCACCCAGGTACCCCAAGACCCCTTCTTTAAAGCATATATTATTAGGATGTGTTTTTGAAAAAATTTCCATGGGTTCCAGTCCCCTAGCCTATCTGACATTTCCTTTCCATCTTTTAAAGTGTTCATACTTTTTTTTTTTTTTTAAGATACTACCCAGCATTTTTGGTTGTATTTAGTGAGAGAAAGAGGCAAAATTATATCTATTCTATCTTCCAGATGGAAGGAGTGACTTTCACACGCATTTTGAAAATTTTGACAACTATTTCAAGTTAACAGTTCATGTGACAATTGCTTCGATGAGAAAGTTAAGACTCAGAGCATTTAAGTAAGTTAGTTTTAATTGCTGAATCACCGACGTGTATATATATACTTTTGCCAAGACACATCATTCTTATATTTTATGATTTTAACTTGTATGATATAATGTGCTTTTCTTCCATTTCTTCAGATTAAGACTGCGTCTCAGATTCTTGGTATCTCTCATACATGGTTTAGTAGGCCCATGAATATATTAAATATTTAGTAAATAGTTGCTGAGAAACACGATGATGAATGCATGCCTATACCTTTGTTATTAATAATTTCCAATAGATGACCGATAACCCTTTGCTTTACTTTGGCAGCCTGTGCAGAGCTGATACTAAGAGGTGATTGAGGAAGCTATATCAGGGCACCCATGTGGCTACACAGGGGAAAGAACTGCCTATTTAAAAATTGGCTGTGTATGCAGTTCAGAGTCCCTTTGAAATGTTGTGTATCTGCAAATCAGGGCAGGCCTGTAATGGTATTTTTGGAAGTAATGATTTGTGAGTCTCTTCTTGGTTCATAGCAACTCGTTTCCGCTTCACCCATCACCTTGAAGTCAGCCCTCCAACAATCACAGGCACTAATAGCATTTTCTTCCTTTCATTGATTTCTCAAACTGAATGCACAGCCTTCCTCTCAATGGCACAGGCTTTTGTGCCATGCCCTGTGTTCACTGTTCCCCCTGTTGTCTCTGGCACCAGTATCTTTCATTTGTCTCCATTGTGCTTTACGGGGTTTTAGTTGAACTTATTTCAGAATGGGAATGCAATCAGTATGACACGTTAACGTGCCTTAAGCTTGGGAACGTTTCGGTTGTGTACTTATAAGCACATGTCCGTGCAGACTGAACAAGCATGCTCTGTTCTGTTAAACTACAGAAAACAGGTCTGTTGATGTTTTGTGAGTCACAAGGAACAAACTCTACGGTCGACAGAATCATACGATTGTGTAGACAATAGTTCAGCAGGATAATATGGGGCTTTGACCGATCATGACAGGTGGTCCGGGAGGTGGCCTAATCTTGACATCTTAAATATGCCATCTCATGCTGGGGGACCAGTCAAGGCATCTCCAAGTGCACGCCCTCCTGCCCCGCCGAGATCTTAACCATATTACAGTAAATGTTAATTTACGTCGCAGTGTGTAGAGTGGAAAAAAGCGTGGCCTTGGGGGGTAAAACAGACGTGTATTCAGTACTTGATCTTCTGGCTTGTAACAATGTGATTCAGGTGAGCTACCTAAAATATCTGGGCCTGAGTTTTCTCCTCTGTGAAATAAAGAGAATAAACACAGATTAAAGGGACGCCTGGGCGGCTCAGTCAGTTTAGCGTCCCACTTCGGCTCACGTCATGATCTCGTAGTTCATGGGTTCGGGCCCTGCCTCGGGCTCTGTGCTGCCAGCTCGGAGCCTGGAGCCTGCTTTGGATTCTGTGTCTCCCTCTCTCTCTGTTCCTCCCCCACTCGCACTATGTCTTTCTCCCAAAAATAAATAAGCATTAAAAAAAAATTTTTTTTAATTGAAAAAATTTAAAAACTAAACACAGATTAAAAATTATGCATATACAGTTCCTGGTGATTCGGGTTTAATCTGGTGTAGACTAATAAGTTCCAGGACGTAAAATCTTGACGACGACGACTACTAATATATAACCTTTATTGAACACCCACCATATGTCAGGTACTGTGAAAAATGCTTTACATGGATTATTTCATTTAATCCTCATACAAACTCTATGATGCAAATACTGTTACTACACCACCCTCAGTTAAGAAGACTCATACTCCTAGAGTAACGACGATGTAACAAGTTGTAGATAGTAAGGGACAGAGCCAGGATTTAAATACAGGTCCATCTAACCTAACTTCTAAGCCCATGCTATTCAAGAATAGAGTTGCACCACCTCTCGCCCCATCAACCTGAGTGCACTGTTACCTGCTTTGTCCCAATCACAGTGTGCTCCAGACTGTGCAGAAATTAAGCATCAACAGGATTTAAGCGGCAGTAGGAATATCACAGCAGCAGCTCTCCTCCCCTGTTACGAGAAATAAACATAAGTGTTAAGATTTTTAAAAATGAGTATATAAATGAATTCCGTATGCATTCTAAATGTTCGTGATTTAGGGCTCAGGAATGTGAATCCCTGTACTCGTTGGACTGTATGTAATGTTAGGAAGTCATTCTGCCCAGCCTACCAGTGGTCTGGCTCCGACAGACTAAAATGGGAGTAGGTCTTTGGAAATAGGCCCTACTGAACTAAGTACGGGTCTATTCTGTTTTCTCGTAGGCTTAAGACTCTTCATATTCACTCTGTCTGCTTCAACAAAAGCCCTGGTTATCCTGACTTTGCTTTCCAACATGACAGCTAAGGACTCTAACAGACTGCTTGCTTTGCGTGGGTCAGCGGTACTTGTATTCTAATGGATGAGGGCTCTCCTTACGCAGGCATCATTTTACCAATTTCAGTTGCTATAGGAAGCTAATGTGAGAAAGATTTGGGGCAGAATCCAAGAATTATATCTTTTATTTTACTGTCAGTCTTTTTTATTCTTTGGAAGGGTGTGTTGATGGTTCAGAGCCACTTAGGCAATATTTGAATTTATAGTTTGAAAATGAAGATTCAGGGTGCCTGGGTGGCTCAGTCGGTTGGGCGTCCGACTTTGGCTCAGGTCACGATCTCACCGTTTGTGAGTTTGAGCCCCGCGTCGGGCTCTGTGCTGACAGCTCAGAGCCTGGAGCCTGCTTTGGATTCTGTCTCTCTCTCTCTCTCTCTCTGCCCCTCCCCTGCTCATGCTTTTTGTCTCTGTCTCTCAAAGATAAATAAATGTTTAAAAATATATATAATATATATTTATATTTATATAATATTTATATATATTTAATATTTATATTTATATAATATATTTATATTTAAATATATATATATATTTAATGAAGATTCATTTCAGGACTTTGGCCAGGAGAGGTGAATAACGTGGGAACTACCTGGCCAACAGTCTTCTGCTTCATTTTTAATTCTCAGACATAACATACATGGATTAGCACAAGTTTAAAGTACTGTATATACTATGAGTTTGGGGTTATTAGTGGGAATTAGGTAAAGGAACAAAAAGAAGAGAGATGCATAATATACATACCTCCTTTGACACTGAATGTACAATTTCCCGTATTTCTGTTCTTTATCAGAATGATGAACATTTCTCTGAATGGATAGAGCCTTTCTGCTCCTTAATTTTCTCTTCCCACCCACTGGTGAGGATCATAATGAATCCTCTAGCCAAAAGGCAGCCACGGAGAAAGAGGGAGCATGCAACCTGAATAACTGGTCTTCAGATAATTAAGCATTGAGTGTGCATCTTTCTCTGATCTTTTAATTACCACTTTCATTTCAGAACTTTCTTTCTTATAGTTTTTATTTTTTTGTATCACCAATTAATCATCATGGGAGAATTGGTCTGTATCCCCACTAAAGGCCTATTATCTATGATGGCATTATTAATAAATGTGATACTGTTTCACTAAAGATAGCCTTTTAACTTCCATCCTTAAAAGAAGTTAGTATTTTATGTATCTTTTTTTTTTTTTCTTTTTTTACCTGTTTTATTTTTCGGGGTATAAGATAGTATTGATGCTTTCGATCTTATTGCAGTCTGGGGATCTGGTACAGAGGCAAAGAAGTAAAAGTGTTGGGGAAAAAAGGGATAAAACACTAGAGACTCAGCATTTCAAAAGGGGAAGATTAACTTTCCATCTTTATAAATAGATATATAAGTTCACATATGGGGATTCTTATCTTTGACTTTGCAGAGCATCTAGCAGATAATTCACATTTTTAGTTTTCACCCTAGATTCTGTTCATAAGAATTACAGAACACGGAAAGGTGTTTTTGGTATATATTAAGTGGATGTTTACCACAAACCCAGTGTATTATAGGTGCTGTGGGAATGCCATTGAAGTAGACTGCAAGTTTTCTGTTTAGAGTAAGCTCAAAGACAAGGAAGGGAGGGAAATACACACACAAAAGGAAACTGAAAAAATATAAAAACAATACAGGCCAACTATTATATATATTAATGAAAATTACATAGAAGCAACAATCTTCCACTTCAAGTATGACAAGATGTTCTGTGAAGGTTCCTGTCACTCCAATCAAGTGATTCTATGTGAAACTGTCTTCAGGAAAACTGGTAGTTGTTAGGTGAGGGAATTCTCCTACGTCTCTTTCCCACCAAAAAATATCAACTGAGCTCAGTATGTGTCAAACTGAGCATCAAGTAAGTAAAAAAGGAAGGTTGCCTTGATGAAAAATGCTCATATCAGCAACATTAGGGGAAGTTAAGCCCTGAACCCGTGTCAAGATGACAGAGTTGACCCTAAGTGTCCCACAACACATGGGGAACTTGTAAGGGGCCAACGTAGTCCCAGGTCAGTAGCATCTGTAGGCTTCAAGCAAAAACAAACAAAAATTCCCATGTACTTGCTGGGGTTCTGACATTTTAATAGAGTGCCCAATGCATAAGAAAACAATACATGGACGGGGCGCCTGGGTGGCTCAGTCGGTTAAGCGTCCGACTTCAGCCAGGTCACGATCTCGCGGTCCGTGAGTTCGAGCCCCGCGTCGGGCTCTGGGCTGATGGCTCAGAGGCTGGAGGCTGCTTCCGATTCTGTGTCTCCCTCTCTCTCTGCCCCTCCCCCATTCATGCTCTGTCTCTCTCTGTCCCCCAAAAAATAAATAAACGTTAAAAAAAAATTAAAAAAAAAAAAAGAAAACAATACATGGTGAAGGAGTACAGGAATATTAACACTGTATTGAAATTTTAAGGGGATTATATGTTAACAGTATTTGATACAGAGTACAAAATAACTGCAGAAAATATTTAAGGAAATAAAAAGATGAGAGAAGCTATTAAAAATAACCATAAATAATATTTAAAAAGAAATGCAATAAAAGTGTAGACACACGAACAGCGTATAATTACCAAAATAAAAATGACTAAGAACCGATGGAGTTGCAGACTAGACACAGAACAGAGGGTTGGTTTTTTTTGTTTGTTTGTTTTTGGAAGATAGTGGTGAAGAAATTTCATAGAATGCAGCACACAGAGACAAATAAAATGTGTCAGGTGAAAGGGTGTCTGGGTGGCTCAGTCAGTTGAGCGACCGACTTTGGCTCAGTCATGATCTCACAGTTCATGAGATAGGGCTCTACACTGACACTTTGGAGCCTGCCTTGGATCCTCTGTCCCCCTCTCTCCCTGCCTCTCCCCCACATTCTCTCTCTCTCTCTCCAAAAAATAAACATTTAAAAAATAAGCCAGGTTAAGCAATATGGGAAACAGAGTGACTAATACATGTTTAACTGGAGTAAGAGTAGGAACACATAGAGATTCTGGCACATTCATTATCGTAAGTAAATAATGACTTAGAGTTTTTCAGAACTGATGAAAGACATACCAAAGACACGATAAGCACAGAATATAGTGAATTAAAAACAATTAAATTAATTAAAAGTAATATCCATTGGCAGCTCTTTCTGCCCATGGATCCTGTCTCTATGCTTTAATAAAAATGCCCTCTTGTAGCAAAAAAAAAAAAAAAAAAAAAAAAAAAAAAAAAAAAAGCAATATACATATAGACATATGTTAGTGAAATGGGAAAACATAAAAGTCAAATAAAGGAATTTGAAAGCAGCCAGGGAAGGGAAAAAGACAGAAGACCTACCAAGGAACCAACATGGACTGCTAACAGATCTTTCTGGCAACACTATATGCCAGGAAACAGTGTATTCATATTGTCACAGTACTGAGAGAATATAACTAAGAATCAGGAGTGTGTCAGGTATTATGTTTAAACGCACATGAGTTATACAATTTAAGACTTGTGATGACCTCGTTGACAGAGGATATCGATCTCCCCGAGAACTGGATGGTCACTGAAGGAAGTGCTGTAATTTGCCTAAGCCACTGTTCTAGCTAATAGTGGAGCTGGTGGCTAACACAGGTTTGTGTCCACCCTGTGCTCTTCTGTGCAGTGCTATATCCCATTCTAAAGATGCAGTATAATTTATTTTGTTTTGATTAGAGATTCCCACTCTATCTGTAGGCACATTAGCAATAATGGGTATTCATTCTGGTAGTAACTATGTATGTAGAATATTTATGCAACGTGCAGGATACTGTATCAGCCAGCCATTGGGGGAGGGGGGGCACTGAAATGAACACAATTCCATAGTCCTTTATCAAGACTTCAGCAGAGTACAGACAATAAGATATTTGCATAAATATATTACCTAAAACACAGAAAGCAGTAGAAAATGATTAATTCTGTAAAATAAAGTTAGATAACAGGCTATCAGAGATCAGGAGAAGGACAAGATACTTCCAGTTGGGAGGGTAGGTAGAAAGAGGGTGCGGAATTCCTAACAAATGAGTTCAAGAATGTGGCATTTGAGCTGAACTTTGAACAACAAATTGGATTTAGTTATGAGGTAATGGGAGAAAAGACCGTCTTTAGAAGGGATGATGAGTAGAGGCACAGAGACCAGTCATCATGGCCTGTGGTCTGCTTTGGATGATAGCTATGGGATGGGAAGATGAGGCACCAAAGAGTCCAAGAAGGTTGATGCAGGTGGCAGGTGGAGGTACTTGAACAAGAAAGAACACGCCGCAGGATCCTGAATAGCGCATGGCACGATCAGAGTCCTAGTTTAGTAGGGGCAGGGAATAGAGGCAAGATGAATAACCAGAAAGATTGCTATTGATGAAAGGTGTTCAAAGGGAACGAATTAAGTTTTCTGCAATGGCAAAATTAAATAGGGGTATGGGGCGCCTGGGTGGCTCAGTCGGTTGGGCGTCCGACTTTGGCTCGGGTCATGATCTCGCGGCTTGTGGGTTCGGGCCCCGCGTCGAGCTCTGTGCGGACAGCTCAGGGCCTGGAGCCTCTTCAGATTCTGTGTCTTTCTCTCTCTCTCTGCCCCTCCCCCGCTCACACTCTGTCTCTCTCTGTCTCTCAAAAATAAATAAACATTAAAAAAAAATTAAATAGGGGTATCGGTCAGGGTTCTCCGGAGAAAGAGCCAAACAGATAGATAATAGATTATGTATATACACGCACACAGTTGACCCTTGAACAACATGAGTTCGAACTACATGGACTCACTTACACGTGGATTTTTTTTTGATAAATACATACAGTACTGGAAATGTATTTTCTCTTCTTTCTGATTTACTTAATAACTTTCTTTTCTCTAATTTACTTGACTGTAAAAATGGAGTATATAATACATATAACCTACAAAATTATGTGTTAATCGACCGTTCATGTTAGCTGTAAGGCTTCCAGTCAAGAGTAAGCCACTAGTAGTTGAGTTTGGGGGAGTCGGAAGTTATATAGGAGATTTTCAAATGTGCAGGGTATCAGTGCCCCTAACCCCTACACTGTTTGAGGCTCAACTATATACGTATTTAGAGAGAGACAGAGAAAGATTGATTGGCTGATTGGTTTACTTTAGGAACTGGCTCACATAGTTTTGGAGGTTGAGAAGTCCTGCAGGCTGCAGTGTGCAGCTGGAGAACCAGGAAAGCCGATGGTATGATGCGGTCCGCGTCTGAAGGCCGAGAAGTACGGGGTGCTGGTGTAATTCTTGGAGCCCAAAGGCCCGAGACCCTGGAGCTCTGATGCCCGAAGGCAGGAAAAGATGATACAGTTAAAGGAGCTGGTATAAAATTATCAGCGCCCACAACATATACACTCAAAACTATAGTGACGTTCTCTATACAGGACTACACTAGAGTTTAAATTGTTGAAAAATCAAGGCAATTCCAAGATGTGATTGCAGGGATGATTTTTTTTTTCTTCAAAAAACACCTGACAGACAGTAAAGCAATTTAGATGAGATTATTTTCCATGGTTGCCAAAAGGTTCTTGAAGTTCGCATTTCAACTAAAAGAAGATCCAGGGGCGCCTGGGTGGCACAGTCGGTTAAGCGTCCGACTTCAGCCAGGTCACGATCTCGCGGTCCGTGAGTTCGAGCCCCGCGTCGGGCTCTGGGCTGATGGCTCAGAGCCTGGAGCCTGTTTCCGATTCTGTGTCTCCCTCTCTCTCTGCCCCTCCCCCGTTCATGCTCTGTCTCTCTCTGTCCCAAAAATAAATACACGTTGAAAAAAAAAATTAAAAATAAATAAATAAATAAATAAAAGAAGATCCAAATCAGAGTTCTCCCCACGCTCCCCTTACTAACACCTTTTAGGGCCATATTTTCTTCTCGCTCCTAAGGAGAAAAAAGTTGGATTTCCTGATATTCTCAGTTTTCTATGCATGCTTGGAATTTGGGGCAGAGGTCTCCAGATCAGCCAGCATATCCTGTGGCTGCATATCAACGACAGCAGGCGCTTGGTGGGGTTCTGGGCTGTCAGGAACAAAGTTTGGTAGCGGGATCCTTTTTGGAGTCACATTCTTCTATTCTTTTTCGGGACTAGAGGTAGAGCCACCTCGACCGTCCTCAGCCTCAGTTTCCTAAATTGCCAGGCTCGACGACAGGTCTCCTGCCACCTTCAAACCCATTTTGCATGTTGCTCTCCGCTGTGACAAACATCTTCTGTCTTTGGCGGCGGTACCCGAGGCACTACCGTTAAGTGTTGGAATAGATCACTCTTTTGTTTCTGGTCAGGGCTTCCTGTTTAGAACCAAAGCACCCCAGCAATGACATACACATAGCCAACATTCTTATGCAGAACAAGTAAGTGGATGGATGCCTGTTTCAAGTTATTTTCTCAGAAGATTAAAGGCCTTAAGAGTAAACAATACCCACACTATGTCCCAACTTCAGTCGGACGCTCAACCGACTGAGCCACCCAGGTACCCCACTCAGTTATTGTTTTGTAACCCAGAAACAAACCTCTGGTCATCAACAGGCTGACTTCAATATATAAATATGATTAAACGAATATATATTTACATCTCCACACATTGTGTACATCTTTGCAGTGGGAGGCAAGCTGGCTTTCTGGATTTGTGCTACAAGGAGGAAAGATGGGTTCTTCCTGCTCAAGAGATGGCGGGATAAAGACTGATGGTGAACACTGAAGGAGATTCATCTTTCACTGGCGTCTAGAAAAGCTTATTGTTGGGATTTTCCTGGACTCCTCTGTCCTCCATCCACATATAAAAAGAAGCAAGTATAATTTGGTCATTTATATGACGGAAAGGAATTCATTGCTAGGAAATTTCTAGAAAAATAGCGAGGGAAATCCAACTTAATTCCAATCAAAGTGGTATATAACAACAATAATAATCACTAAGTCCATTCCTAGGAGAAAACACATCCCTTTCTCTCTTAATCCGTTCGTGCTGCAATGACAAAATCACCATAAGCTAAAGTATCTTACACAACGGGAATCTATTTCTCATAGTTCTGGAGGCTGGGACATCCAAGATGGTGCAGTCAGATTTGAAGTCTGGTGAGGGTCTGCCTCCTAGATCATAGTTGACATCTTTGCTATGTCCTCCCAAGGTGGGAGGAGCAAGGGAACTCTCTAAGGTCTCTTTTTTATAAGGGCACTAATCCCATTCACAAGGACCTAGCCCTCATGAGCTATTCAATTCCGAGGCTTCACCTCCAAACACCAACACACTTGGGAGTGGTTTCACCAAATGAATTTGGAGGGAGGGAAACAGTCTGTAGCATTTTCCAATTATCAGTTGCTAAGAATGAATAACAGTAAGGGGTGCCTGGGTGGTCAGTCCTTTTAAGTATAGGACTTCGGCTCAGGTCATGAAGTCTCCGTCCTTGGGTCGGAGCCCCGTGTCGGGCTCTGTGCTCACGGATCAGAGCCTGGAGCCTGCTTCGGATTCTGTGCCTCCCTCTCTCTCTGCCCCTCCCCAATTGGCACACTGTCTTTCTCTCACAGAAAGAAATAAACATTTAAAAAGAGAATGAATAAACAATGAAATTCACACAATAAATTTGGAAATGTCAAATACTGAATTCAAATTCTATTTATCATTCTTTCGCAAACTTTTTGGCACACAGACATCAAAACACAGGATGGAGTTTAAGCAATTATGGGGACCTGGGGATAACTGAAGGTGGCTCATTTTACAGCCATCCTTAGATAAACATAAAAGTTATGGGCAACTTGCATGGATCATTTTTTGTTTAATTCTCTATTATAATCTTTAAATCAACATTTATCTTGAAGACAAGGGAGTAAGATTTACAGCAAGATTGCAGGCTTATAATTGGACTAGCTTTGAATATAAAATAACAGTTTTATATTCATACAGTTCAAGTCCCAGTGTGGAATCTAATAAGACTGTATTTTTTAAGGAAAAAAAATATCTATGTTGTTTTATTGCCAAAATGAGAAAAATTGCAGAAAATGATTTGCTTTGGGGGCTGGAGGAACTCTATCAAATTCTTTACCTTCTTGTGCAGGCGAATATATAGTCTAAGTCTTTATTTTAAAAATGCATAAGGAAAAAAATTAAAAATGCATAAAGAGAATTTATCTTCCAGATGTTGGGGTAAATTTAATAGTTTAATATTTCTTAAAAGCAACATCAACTTCCTGGGGATATTTTTATGCACCCACCTTATTCATTGGCTGAATTTTCCACCAAGTTTGTTTGTTTGTTTATTTACTTATTTATTTATGAGAGCGAGAGCAAGAGCGAGCGAGCATGCGGGGCAGAGAGAGAGAGAGACAGAGAATCCCAAGCACTGTCAGGGCAGAACCCGATGTGGGGCTCAAATTCATGGACTACGAGATCATGAACTGAGCTGAAATGTTCCAACTGAGTTGGACGCTTAACTGACTGAGCCAGCTAGGCACCCGTCAACCAAGATAATATGTTTAAAGCTACTTTTGCTTTGTTCCTAATACTAGTGCAGCGTGGAGTTTGTGAGTACATTTTCTCTTTTGTCGACACTGCTTAGAAAATTGTGAGCAATGTCATAGAATGCTTAATGTTTACGGTTGTGATGGGGTTTTAGGGTGGCGGTGGAGGTTTGGAGCAGATGGCCAAGAACTCTTGAAGAAGTCTTCGGTACAAAAAGGTGGTTTTATTAAAGCATGGGGACAGGGCCTGTGGGCAGAAAGAGCTGCACTGGGGCTGTGAAGGGTGACTGACTGCTTTTATACTGTAGAGTGGGGGGAGGTAAAGTCAAGAGGAAGTTTCTTAAAGGGCTTTCCATATGCTAAAGAGGATTTACAGATTACTGGAGGCCTAGCTCTTGCCAAGCTCTGGTTGTTTTTCCTTCTAGCTATTGATAAGACTGCCTTTTTCTGGTGATACTACTAAGATATTTGTAAACTGATGGAGACTCTTACCAGTTTACCTGTTTGTTTTTTGTCCTTTCCCTTGTTCTTGGGTAGCCAGGAGTGCCTGAGGAACCTCACACACATCCCACCTGGGTTGGGGGGTGCGGTTTGTGCTAGCTGGTGCGTGGCCCTCAGCTTGAGACCCATCATCAGTTGGAATTCTATTCTTTCTTTGGGTGGTGCGGAGACCCACTCAAGCGCGCTCTTTCCCCGTTCCCCCAAATTTTAACTCCAAAAGTCAGTAGGGGAAGATCCAATTCTTTTTGACCCTTGCACGCTGAACATTTCCATTATAGTCCTGTCTAATCACATTTAAAATGGCTAGAGGGGCAGCTGGGTGGTTCAGTCGGTGAGGTGTCTGACTTCAGCCCAGGTCATGATCTCATGGCTTGTGGTTCGAGCCCCGCATCGGGCTCTGTGCTGACAGCTCAGAGCCTGGAGCCTGCTTCGGATTCTGTGCTTTTCTCTGCCCCTCCCCAGCTCATGCTCGGTCTCTCCCTCTGTCTCTCAAAAATAAACATTTAAAAAGCAACAACTTTTTTTTTTTTATTACTTTTTCCTCACCTTGAATGTGCTAAAATTATGACTGGCAAATATCTAATAAATGAGTTAAGAGAAAAAACTTCTGGTTTTAGCTTTGCTGGGAGGTCCTTCTGCCTTTCCTTAGAAGATAAGCCCCTTTGTGACAACAGTGGCTTATCTGGTTTTCCTGAGGGACCGGTCTAGCACAGACAGAATTGCAGTAAAAGGTAAAGGTAATCTGAGGAAAAATTAATTAATTGTATGGCTGTTATTGAGCCTTTTTATTTCTACCTCAAAACATTGCAGAGGATGTGAAAAAATCAAATTTCTTTTATCACATATGTATTCAGATTTCCATCGCCATCTACCTAATTGAGTTAACTAGTTTGTCAAAAGAACAAGCATGGGGTTAATCTACCATCCGGCAGGAAGCAGAATATATATGCATACATAATAATGTTAGGTTAGCATTACTCCAAGATAAACTCCCAGCTATAATTACTAGCCTCAAGCCTTTATTCACTTGTCATAGAGGCACTTGTCAGCTTATCTCTTTCGAATATCATTTATTCCCACACCCTTAGTTCACATTTCTATGTGGTGGACCAAAGCTTCGGTGTAGACCTACTTCCCACATGGGTATTTGTCTCTATTTCTAATTGCCTACCAAACCTTTCTACCATTGAATCCTGACGGAACTTCTCCATATCGTAGCCAATTTTTATTTTTTGCCCCGTCCGTTTCGGGTCCTCTTTTTTAATGTCGTTATGTTCATTAAGGCCCCTATGAGCTTCCACATCGCACAGATTTTAAAATTAGGACACATCTTCGATTCCTCTTTCTCTCTATCACCTTTGTTCCAGGCTTCCACCCAAACCCATCCTTTCCTCCTTCCAAGTATCCATGACATTAGCCACGCTCTTTGCTTTTCAACTACCCACACCCCAGTCCAAAGCCTTCTTACCTTTTGTCTGGATTACTGGGATCGTTCTCTTAAGGGAATACCTGCCTTTAGACGCTTCCTCTCCCAACCCGCCGCAGCATTTTAATTGTTCACACCACTACTGATCATGTGGTTTCTGCATTAGCGACGGTTCTCCAGAGAAATGCAACCAATAGGATATATAGAGAAGTACTTAAAAGGGGATTTATTAGGAGGAATTGGCCCAAGCTGTCGTGGAGACTGAGAATTCCCACCTGCTCTCATCAGCAGTCAGCACGCCGGAGACCCAGGAAAGCCAGCGGTGTAGATCCCGTCCAATCCTGAAAGCCTGAGAACCAGGAAAGTCTAGGGTGTGAGTCCCAGCTCCGTGCGCTCTAGTGTCTAAGAGCAGTTCAAGCAGAGGAAACAAATTTGCCCTTTTTTCCGATCTTTTTTTACAAGTGGGTCCTTATATCGTTCATCAGTACCGTAAATACTTCTGTCTCCTGGTTGATTGTATACACATTTTCTAGATAGCATCTTAATTGAGGATAAAAACATTAATAAACTAGGTGATGAATAGATTAGTAGGTGAATAATAGACGAATAATGCTAGATGTATTTTTTTTTAATGATTGAACATCGCTGAACATTATTTACAAACATCTAGGGAAGTAGTGAGCTAATATTTTCTTACCCAAGACTAAAGGGACTCAGAGCATTAGAGACAAGGGTCATGAAAGTTTACCTATTAAAGATTTCCCCTATGGGGCGCCTGGGTGGCTCAGTCGGTTAAGCGTCCGACTTCAGCTCAGGTCACGATCTCACGGTCCGTGAGTTCGAGCCCCGCGTCGGGCTCTGGGCTGATGGCCCAGAGCCTGGAGCCTGGTTCCGATTCTGTGTCTCCCTCTTTCTCTGCTCCTCCCCCGTTCATGTTCTGTCTCTCTCTGTCTCAAAAATAAATAAACGTTAAAAAAAATTAAAAAAAAAAAAAGATTTCCCCTACATTACAGGTGAGAAAACTTGAGCCCAGAGAGGTGAAGTGACTTATTTGCGAAGTCACATAGCAAGTGGGGGAGAATTCCTCCGTCTCGTCAGTTTGGCTGTTTCTATCTTTTTCACGTTTTCAAAGCTTGTTATATTTCCTGCACCGGAGAGCACTGCCATATCCAAAAGGGGTCATACACTGTCCAGGGCCCGGCACCCCAAGAAGTGTTTCTGGTGTATGTCGTCCACACTCTGATGTTGTGTTTTGGCAGCTCTTTCCCAAGTCACCTGGCAAGTTAGTGTCGCCTGGATCCTAGTCGAAAGATTCCAGCGAGCGACCAGCGAATCGCGTTCCAGGAAGCCTTACTTCCGATTCTAGCAATGGTAATACAGAAGTCAAGTACTGTTACTTAGTACTCTAGACATTCATTTTTAATAGTCTTCATTCGGAATATATTTGTATCGGTAGGTTTCATGTCTGCCGTTGGTGATATACTCAAAAGGAATCTGTGTTTAGATGAAATTGTATGTAATATTATGAAGAGAAATATTCTGCTGAATGTTAAACGTTAAACGGTAAAGAAGAGTGGAATACCAAAAGCCACGGTGGCATTAATTGGTAATACTGTACTTTGGGGGAGTTGTATTTAATACGTAGGGGAAAGATACCTTTTCCTCTGATGAGGGTTCATGTGCTATTATGCAAATATATTTAATAGCATTTCGGGAAAAATACAATTTCAGAAACAATACAGTGTATTGTAAAAAAAACAAAAACAAAAGTGGTAAAGATAAACAAATCTACCTCTCACCCAAGGACATGAATCCTATGAAATATTTATAAAGCACATTTTGTAACCTTTAATATATCAAACCAAATCCAGTGGTTTGAAATTAGATTTCAGTCCAGTGCTCTGCTCTTCAAACAATGCTAGATATAGCAAGCCTTCACTGAGAAGTGTACTTTTAAATAACCGTGCTTCTCATAAAATGCCTTCTTCAGAGAGGAACCTTGTTTCTTGTTGTCTGTAGTAAAGAAGATGAACTGCAGCGCTGTTTTCTTCCTTTTAACAACATCGTCAGATTGTTTTGATTTATATTTCTCTCATAAAATATTATTATCAAGCAAAATAAAGCCCAAAACCCTTGTTCGTGTTTTACAAGCAAGGGAAAGTCTTAACTTTTAGGTTGTGGTTGGTCAGACACTTTGGCTTCTTTTTCCTTCTATTTTTATTTCTTTTTTTCCCCCTTCAGGATATTAGAATATTCTGAAACATGCATTCACTGTGCCGCTTTTCAGGTGGGCTCTTTCCTTGTCCCTCTGAAGCAGGCTGTGCTGTGTGCTGTGAGTTTCGGCAGAATTTCCAGAGGGGTTTTGCCCCAGTAGAGGCCCCTCGCTAATAGTCTGACTCTTTCCTTTCCATTAAAAGCAAAAAATAAAAATTACAGGGTGACCGTGCAGGACAAAATCATCGTGCATTTTCTGAGCTGTGTTTTCGACTTGAAACCCGAAGATGTTCCTGAACTCTTTTGTATTTAATTTTACGTAAGTACTTGCAATTTGAGATGGATTGGCAACGAAGACGGGCCAACAAAGGAACAGCTTCTTCCCTTAGTAGTTAGCAGCAAATTATTAGCTTTTAAAGAAAATTGCCTCCTTCGCCCCGCTTTAAAATACGCAGTCTTTGTTTATAGCACATTTTGTCTTTAATGCTGTGTGGCACCATATATGTTATTTCTTTGCACCCCTTCACATCGACTCCAAAGCACAGAGACCGAGGTGACATTAAAGGGAATGATGCTTACATTAGAATATTCTCTATTTACTCGCAGACCCAATTTACCATTCCATGCCTTCCGTAAGCCACACTGGTACTCCCGGGTGCGATGGCTAGCGCTACTGTTTTAGCAAAGTAAATCTTCTGTGTCACAAAAATGTCCATACAGAGAGCCGAATATACCTCTATCCGCGTACAGGTAAATGGTCACAGTGGATCATCGCCAGACGAGAGCAACTCAATAGGGGTCCTGCTGGAAATCATATGCCAAGGGAGGAAGTTTCAGTGATTGCAGTGGCTTCATTTGAGGCGGAGATGACATGGCCAGTATCTTTAACATCTGAAGAGCTTGCGCCGTCGGGACAAAACGCGGTGCTGGGAATTCATTGGAGAGCATCCAGCTCTGGAGTGCGGCCAGCCTCCTCACTCACTGTGTGACACGGCGAATGCTTAACTCCCCTCTCTGAGCCTTAATTTCCTCATCCGGAAAATGGACGTGATCAAATCGGTGTCACGTGACTATTGTGAAGCCTAATACCGATGGCTTGCATAAAGTAGCTGGTGGAGGGCTTAGCTTTAAGGAGGAACGTCGGCAGTGTCTGAATGTCAGTGTCCTTGAATAAAGGGGCACCTAGGGCTCTGCCTGGGCTGAAAGTAGGTGGGGCTGCGGCAGGCGTGGGTCTGCCCATGACTCCTGAGCATGATGGAAAGTGGGAACGACGCCGTGATGCCCTTGGTCAAGCCAGGTGAGCGAATTCATAGCGTCCAACAGAAGCAAGGAGCCAACAAAGCTCTATCGGTAAGGGTCCTGCAAAGGGGGCGGGCAAGATGGGATGCACAGGTTGAAGAACCAGAAGGCGGAGCCTGGTAAGTCCGTGGATCAGTGGCACCCACACCGGGAGGGAGCATTTCATAGATTTCTGTGCCACAGCAGCGGATGGGGAGAAGACCGTTTTGAGGGCCACGTTTGTTGTACTTGAGAAATGCCGGCCATTCTTGACATTCTGAAAGTGATTCTTGGGGCGCCTGGGTGGCTCAGTCTGTTAAGCACCCAACTCTTGATTTCAGCTCGGTTCATGATCTCAAGGTTTGGGGGATTAAGCCCCATGTCGGGCTCTGTGCTGACAGTGTGGACCCTGCTTGGGATTCTCTCTCTGCCCCTCCCCTATTTCTCTCTCTCTCAAATAAATAAGCATTTAAAAAAAATGAAAGTGATTCTATTTTTCTGAATTTTTTTAATGTTCATTTTTGAGAGAGACACAGAGAGAGAGAGACAGAGTGTGAGCGGGGGAGGGTCAGAGAGAGGAGACACAGAATCCGAAGCAGGCTCCGGGCTGCAAGCTGCCAACACAGAGCCCGACGTAGGGCTCGAACTCCGGGCGCGAGATCATGACCAGAGCCGAAGTTGGACGCGTCTCCAGGCTCCCTGAAAGTGATTCTTGATACAGATGACTAGACACTATAGTGTGGGACAGTGTGCTCAAAATACGAGGGCCTAGATTATTCATATGGATTGACTGATCACATCCAATCCTCAAAGCCACTCAAATCTACTTATTAACAGGGCCATCATATGAACCCCAACTCTGCTGCAACCTAGCACTCTGGGAAAAATCTGTGTTTGGGTCTGACCTCTGTGATTAATAGGCTCACTTTCCCTAACCTACTTTTGAAAAGTTACACCCAATGATTTTCTTACTTCTGAAGCCTTTACTCCATTCATGCTAGTTTCCAAAGTCACTTGGCATATTTCTATCTCTGTGAGTTGTTGTTTTTGTTTGGTTTTTAATGTCACGTGCTATTTTCCCTCTCCATTAAATCCTACCCCAAGCATCAATGCAAACCAAACATCAAGCCCACGAACCATGAGATCATGACTTGAGCCGAAATCAAGAGTTGGACACTTAACTGACTGAGCCACCCGGGCGAACCTTACATACGATTTCTAATGTTCAGGGACTCAGATCTACATCTTCTTGTCCTCTCACCCCCACTCCTCCATATGTGAGTGCCGTATGACACATTCTCATTAAATATTGATCACACTGAATTTAATCAAGTTACCTTAATAAATACACTGGTTATGTATTCTCCTTTCTCCTTTAAAGATCAGAAATATAAGGCTGGGACAGGTTTAGTGGCATACACAGTTAACTTGCCCTTGGGCTACAGACTTGACTGTAGGCATTCTGGAAGCGAAATAGGAGACCAACTCTTCCTTATGCAGACTTTGACTTCAACTCATGGTTTTCAGTCCTGTGACTCTTTCTTTCACTACTTGAATAGGGCTTGGTGAATATTAGATTATTAGATCAGGAGATGCATTACTGCCAAAACATAAGCAAGTTTGCTCTGGGGCCATTTAATTTATTTAGAGAGAACCCTTGCTTTTTTCTTGCACAGTGGGCATGTGCTTGGCTCCTGTAAATATCATAATTTACAGAGAAGGTATGAAAATGTTTGATTGAGCAAGTGGCACGTTTATTAATTCCCCAGTCTTCCAACTTTTGGTAATGAACGTCTCTTCGTTCTGCTGGATGAGATCCTTAAGTGCATGGGTTTCTATGCTTCACATCCTTCTCTGCTTCACCAGCCCCCATCCTCCAGTGCTTTCCGTGTACAATGAATTTGTTAGTGCCTCTTGCCTGCTAATGTTTTCAAATGTTCATCATCATTTTAATGTGGTCGTTGTTGGGAAACGAGAGAAGGATGTTTGTCATTCTGCCACCTTCAGCTATCCGCAGTTTGGCATCATTGACCCAAAAACTTTTTTTTTTGGAACCCAAACAGTTTTAAAACCATTGTGCTTGACCTTTGCTCAGAACTTTTCGCCCTGTCGTCAATGCCTTCCCCCAGTTTATTCAAGTAATATTTATTTTCTTTAACATCGATATTGATCCAATACCCTTCAAAAAGTCCAACTGAGTTGTCTGTGTGGAGATCAGATATGTATTCCTCCCAGCCCCACTGCATGTTTTCTCAACCTCTGTTACAGCTTTTACTTACAATCCTTGGCTTTTCTACTGGTATCATTTCTATATCTCTGACTTGTAAGTTAGACTCCAAGCCCCAGGACATGGGGGTCCATGCCTTTTTAATGTTTATATTCTCAAATGCTTCTTTGCCCGTAGGAGGTAATAAATGTTTCTTTCATTGAATCAAATTATCCGACCTTTCATTGTTCATTTCATTTATTCTATTTCATTTATTCATGTCTAATAAATGATTTAATTTGTTTTATGATTTAAAACACTAACATAATTTTTCTCAAGAGTTCTTGATTTTCCAAATCTAATGTTCTGTGCCTAAACTCTTATGTCTGTTAAGTTACCTAAGTAAAATGAAAACACATTATAGCAGAAAGAGAAATAAAGGCCATGACTCTTACGTATTTCACCACAGACATGGGATTCAGATGAACCAGCACTTAACTGGCTTCACCTCTTACTTGCTGTGTGATCTAAGGCGAGTCATTAAACTTCTCTGAGCTTCAGTTTCTTCATCAGGAAAATGGGCATAAGAATCCCTCTTTCTTGCAGTTATCAAAATTAAATGACTTTGTTAATTATAATCTTTCAAGAAGTAAACAAATCCTAGTTGTTCTTGTTCCCAAAGTTTCACTGTGACATGCTCAATGTACTTTTGTGCTAGAGCCCCTCCCTAAGGAACGTGGTGAAAACCTCAAGACAAAGGAAGGCAACCTGGCTATGTGCACGTGTGCGACATTCCTCACGACTCTGAAACATAGACACCCCCCCCCATTCAGACTGTGCATCTGTATGTTACCATGTGTGGGAGACAAAGAAGTAGAATGGAACCCAGTGAGGCCCAGGACCCAGCTCAGGAAGTGCCGCCCATCAGACTGGTAAGAACCCGGGTTCATTTTGGTAGACCTACCCCGTAAGAGGCAGAAGGGGAGCCTGATGACCTCCCAGAGTTGCCTGAGTAGTTCCATAAGGAATAATTCCAACTCCAAGGCGCTGGGCGCTGGGCAGCGGGTTGGAGTCGCCGTGCAACTGTGTGAATGAGAGGGACAGCGGAAAGATTCTGACCCGAGCAAGGGGCTGAAGCGAGTGTTGAGTCCTGTTCTCCACTTCCGGGGCGACCTTATACTGTGTAAGGTGGCATCAGACTTCCTTGGCAGTCTGATCCAAGTCAGGGCTTGACACTGAACCCGCCAACGCTAACAGGTGCCTGAAGTATCTCAGAGGAGAGCGGCTAGAAACCGGCGAAGCCAGTGTGCGTCCTCTCCAAATTAGTCCCTCCCTTGCCCCTTTTTCCTCCCTTTTGCATGAAAGTTGTCCATTAGGGAGACGAAATGGGTGGAAAGCAGAGTAAACCGACTACCCTAGAGTATATGTTGAGGAATTTAAAAAAGGGATATTCAGGAGATTATGGTGTGAAATGAACTTCCATAAGCTCTGGACATTCTGTGAAATTGATTGGCCATCGTTCGGGGTGGGCTGGCCCTCTGAGGGCTCCCTTGGTAAGTAACTAGTTGGCCGAGTGTTCAGGGTCATTGTGGGGGATCCAGGCCATCTCCACCAATTTCCTTACACTGTTGGCAAGACCCGGTCCTATCCCGGCTGCCTTGGCTGAAAGTTTATATTGAAGACAACTGTAAAGTTATGATGGCTCGTGTCACGGCTTCCTCCAAACGCTGGCCCCAAACTGAAAAACCCGTACTGTCGGGAGAGCCTGAGGGGACCCCGCTGCCATATGCCCCCCAGTACCCCTCACTGCCACCTGTGCCTCCAGCCACCCCGGCTGTCAAGACCCCACCAGAGCCTGCCCTTAGTCCTGAGGCCTCACTATCCCTAGCACCACCAGCCTCTCCGGATGTGACCGGCTCACCCGGACCACCAGTCCTAACCTCATAGACCCCTAGAATATCAGGCCAGCAGAGACAACCCCTCCCTGCAGCAACACTGGAGAGCCCTACAGATGCTACTGGAGGAAACCAGGGGACCCATCTGTTATGACCAGGAAGGCCAGATCCAAGGAGGCCGGCGTGTTTTTGTGTGCCAACCCTTGACCACTACGGACCTCCCGAATTGGAAGGACCATTGAAGGAATGCAGTCCGTAATTCAAACCCGCAAACCCACTTGGATGGACGGCCACCGACTCCTCCTGACCCTCTTCCATACGGAGGAGCGTTGCCGAGTTACCCAGGCGGCCCTAAAATGGTTACAGGAGAATTGCCCTGGCTGGGATGTTAGATACCCAGGCTTATGCTCGGGCTCACTTCCCTGGGGAGGACCCCAAATGGGACCCAAATGATTCAAGCATAGATGGAGGTGGGGGGAAGGCCATAAATATGAGTGAAACATCAGAGGTGCTCCAGGCGCCCGAGGAGAGCCCAAGCCAGTTCCATGAAAGACTATGTGATGCATTTTGTCTCTACACCTGCTCTTGATCCAGAGGCACCTGTTAACCAGCGGATGGTCAATGTGGCTTTCGTAGGTCGGGCCCAAGGGGACATCCGGCTCAAGCTGCAAAAGCTAGAGGGTTTTGCTGGCATGAATGCCAGTTAGTTGCCTAGCTCCCCTGGTTATACCGTCGGTCTCCAGCCTCATTGAGGCAATGGTGAAAAGGAAAACGGCCACACATGTGATGACATTATGGAACTATAAACCTCTAAACCAAGATGATGCTCTTTGACCCAAAATGGGGGGCAGGGCGGGTCAGAGCATCAAAGAGGGGGAATGTGGTGGAGCCCCCTCCGAAGCCCCTCCCTTGAAAACCTCAAGACAAGGGAGGGGAACCTGGCTATGTGTGTGTATGTGACATTCTTCACGACTCTGTAACGTAGACCGCCCCATCGGACTGTATGTCTGTGTGTTACCATGTATGGGAGACAAAGAAGTAGAAATCGTATAAAAGGCTACACCCCGCTGCGCTCAGGGCTCAGGTTTTGGGGTGCGAACCCACTGAGCCCGTGCCAGCAGGAATAAAGTTGCTTCCTGGACAAAGAAAAAGCCTTGGTGTCACGACTCTCTGTGTGAACCTCAGTCCCGTTACCCCTTCTTAGCCGTGTTCCTGTCCTCCATCCCTGGCACAGAGCCTGCCACATAGTAGGCGCTTTCTATATATTTGCAGAGCAAATAAATAGGGAGGGAGGAAAAAAAAAGGAGACACAGCAGTAGAAAAAGAACTAAATTATGTAATTCATTTGATCCTGATCTCCAGTAATAATGGAAATTCTGCTATCTGTAAGAAGGTAAATTCTGTAATATTACCATGATCAGAAGTAATTTTCTCCATGACATAGCATGAAGGTCTATGTCTACTCCTAACGCGTGAGTTTATATTCATCAGACAGTAGGAACAGTTTTGACATTGTGCATCAATTTCACAGGAAGTAGAACTACTTTTCCTTGTGTTCTCTGAGACATAAAGATTCAGACATGTGTTCTCAGTCCATGAGCTGAATTCACTTGTGAAAGATAAAAACGAAGCTGCATTTTTTCCCCTTTCTTTTCCACTTTCTGAACAACACCAGTTCTGGGAAAAATCAGCAAGGAAACTGATTTGAATCCCGCCACATTCTCTATTCAGTTTCAGATGAAGGAAATACCAGTTTGGAAAGGCTCACTTGGGTGAGTAGCAGACAACGTAGAGATGCATGTAATTCTTCTATTTCTGGTTCAGAGGCCTCCAAAGGAACAGGACTTGAGAGTAGAGAAGAAAAACGACTCTTAGGAACGTGAAGGCATTTTGGAGGCGTGCATCCAAAAACAGCTCGGGGAGCCAGACAAATCGTCCTGCTGGCTCTCTGAGTGTCTTTGCAGGGGTTACTGCCCAAACTAAACTCCTCAGTTTCTTCCTCTGATCAATGTGCTGATAATCCTGACTTTTCAGGGGAATCATAAGGATAAGGTAATAGGTGAGAGATTGGTGCATACTTAATGCCTATTACTTTTCTTTTTTCCTTTTTTAGCTGGAAAGACAACCAATGGCTGAAATTGGGTCTATAAGCAGATCTTTACTTGCAAGACAGCTGAATATGTCGAGTCTGGTTCTAGAAGGGGAAGGGCTGGAGAAATTCATATAGTGAAGCAGCAGAAATTCTAGGATTTAATTATGCTTCTGGAAGTTCTTATGAATATAATGAGATTCAGGGTATGTTAGAAAAAAAGCCTCCTGCTCATGTCTTGATAAAATCAGGTTGAAAACAAGTTATAATTAGCTCAGTCATTCAGTAAAATTTGAGGATGTCAAACTCAAGCCTAAATTTAATGCCAGGACCAGTCTTCTGTATTTGAACACGAAGTGCTAAATTATGAGCCATTATCAAGAAGTAGGGAAAAAAGCATGAAACTCCCCATATGAATTCATTCCTTTAATATAAGCTTGAATGGGGCAACATCCTTCAGAATATGGTGTTTCTTAATACATTTTGCATAATTGTTAAGAAAAAATCATCAATCTAAAATAATTGTTTAAAATGCAGTTATTACTAAAAGAAATCATTCAGTCAACCACCCTGATGCCTGAAACCTGGCTCCTTAGTCCACGAGAGCCTGAGCAGACCTTGCAGAAGCCTACTGAATATGCAAGCAAATTATCTTATTCCTGAGCTCACTGTCAGAGCCACAAAGCTAAAACCAGGTGAAACTTCACAAACACCAGCAACAATTTAGGAAAAAGAAATTGGCCACATGTGTGAAAATCCTCAAATTATTCACATCTTGTGATTGAATGATTATATATGTAGGAAGCCACCCTAAAGAAATAATCAGAAACATAAAAAATAACCCAGCTACCAAAATGTTCTCTACAACATCGTTCATAATAGCACGTTTGGATTTCTTAGATATTTAACAGAAGAATAAAGAACGTGTGATTTCCATATTGTGGTCTCTTACACAGTCATCACAGTGTTATTTAGAACGGATTCCCAATGACCTGGAAAATACTCATTATATAATGTGAGGCCAATAAAAAAAAAAAAAAGCAGGCTATGAAATTTTCATGACATGTAAATGTTGTGTGTTTATGGGTGTATACATATACTGTATACCCCTACGTATGCATTACTTAAAAAACTGGAAATAAAGGTTCCAAAATATTATTGCACGTAACTAAATTGTATTATCATAAGTATATGTGTATCTTTAATTTTACAATGAACATTGATTACATTTGTAAGAAGAAAAACACGGAATTGTTTATAACAGTATTTCTAGGAAGATCTCCTATAATCTTATTTAGAAGTTGATGTGAGGCATAAACTTAAAATAGCTTTTGATGAATAAATATTCAAGTAGGTCCAATTGAAATGGAAAGATTCTTTGTTAGCCTGTGCCCGCAGTGAGGTGACTTACCCCATAGCTATCTACCACTCGTGGGGAAAGGGTGGGAGCGCTGGAAGGTGCCTCATAAATAATGCCGCTCCTTTTGATGAACCCTCCTTGGTCTGGTGCAGTTCAATAATTCTTGTCGGGTGGCCTGCTTGCCAGCTGCTCCTCTCTCTCATGCCACCGAGGTCGCTGACATTCATGCTTCTTAAGGTACAGCATAAATAGGAAAGAATATTACAAGCCTGGGTCACAGTTTTAAGCAAAACCTAAAACCAACCAACCAACCAACAATCTGCCTAAACAAGATACACACCATACTTTACAGTGCAGTATTTTCTGATTTTACTTTTTGAAGTTCTTGTTTTCATTCCAGTACAGTTAACTTACAGTGTTGTGTTAGTTTCAGGTGTACAATATAGTGATGTAACACGTCCATACATCACCCGGTGCTCGTCACAAGTGCCCCCCTAATCCCCATCCCCTATTTTCACCCATCCCCCACCCACCTCCCCTCTGGTAATCATCAGTTTGCTCTCTGTAGTTAAGAGTCGGCTTCTTGTTTTCTCTCTCTCTCTCTCTGTTTTTTCTTTCTTGCTTTGCTTGTTTTGTTCCTTAAATTCCACATGAGTGAAATCATTATGGTATTTGTCTTTCTCTGACTTATTTCACTTAGCACAATACACTCTAGTTCCATCCATGTCATTGCAAATGGCCAGATTTCATTCTTTTTTATGGTTGAGTAATATTCCATTATATATATATATGTGTATATATATATGTATATGTATATACATATATATGTATGTATGTATATGTATATACATATATATGTATGTATGTATATATATCACCTCTTCTTCATCCATTCACCTGTACATGGGCACTTGGGCTGCTTCCATAGTTTGACTATTGTAAATAATGCTGCTATAAACATAGGGGTGCATGGATCCCCTTGTATTAGTGTTCCTGTATTATTCTTTGGTACATACTCAGTAGTGTGATTGCTGGATCATAAGGTAATTCTATTTGTAACTTTTTGAGGAACCTCCCGTCTGTTTTCCACATGGGCTGCACCGTTTTGCATTCATACCAATAGTATACGAGGGTTCCTTTTTCTTTACATCCTCGCCGACACCTGTTGTTTCTTGTGTTGTTGGTTTGGGCCATTCTGACAGATGTGTTTTCTTATTTTATTTATTTTTTGTTTTTTGTTGTTGCTGTTTTATTATTTTAAATGTGAAATCAGTATTATTGTGACTGAGACCACTGTATTACAATAGAGATTTTTAACAAGTTTCACAGAATTGTTACAGTTTGAGCAGACTTGAGCAGACTTGAGTTGGGAAACATGGGTTCCATTTATGGTACTCGCTAGCTGTGTGTTCTGAGACTGTCACTTCTCTTTGCGTGGGTGTCCCAATCTGGAAAAATGGGTGTTGGGGACCATGAATACTAGATCACCTCTCCTTCCAAGGCATGTTCCCCCTGGGTATTAGAAATTATTCAAGGCCCAGAAATCTGAGATCATGGAATCCAATGTCTTCAGTGACATAAAAGTTTCACACATTGACGTTTCATTCCTCCTGAAAATTTTGTACTGTTATTCAAGGGTCAAAATGAGTTGTGAACAAAGGGTTTAACTCAGTGGCACTTCATCTAGATGAATTATAAGCCTAAAAGTACTTAATTGTAGCAAATTAATCACAGAGCATATTCATTGTTTATGCCTTTTTGAAGCTGAATTTCTCTAGTGCCCTTGAAAGACATGATCATTGTTCACTTGTGAAACTGACATGTCAGTTCTTGGGTGGAAGACGCATTTTGGATATAGGCCATGTTTATTATTCCTCCTAGAAAACTCCCCTTTTACCACAACTGACAAACTCCGCCCTAAAACAAATCACTGCATTCACATACTTGCTTCTTGCAAATTGTTTCAGTATTATCCCCTAGTCCATCATTTACTTATAATTTAAAAATGGAATATTTTGTATCAAGGAAAAACATACTTAGAAGTGAAGACAAGATATATATCTCTCTTTTCGCTCTGAGTAGGCTGGGCTATCTTCTGGGTATTTCTTATCTGGTTTAGGGCACAACTTTAAAATCTTTACAAAGCAAAATACTCTTTGTTTTGAAACCATAACACAGAAACCAAGAATAAAGGAAAAAGTGGGTTGGGACACTCGTGGGATTCCATAGAGTGCTTCATGGTACAGGTGGACGCAACATAGCTTTCGGGAAAAACTGTAACACAGCCAATTATACAAGGTCATAGAGGCTAGTCATCAAAATTCTACCTTGTATATGGCAAGATTTCATTCTTTTTTGTGGCTGAATAGTATTCTATTATAGATATACACACACACATATATATGTATGTATGTATACACACACACACACACACACAGTCTAAGGAAGATGACACCACATCTTCCTTATCCATTCATCAGTTGAGGGACACTTGGGTTGTCTCCATATCTTGGCTGTTGCAAATAATGCTTTATTAAACATAGGGGTGCATACATCTTTGGGGATTCGTGTTTTAATTTTCTTTGTGTAAATACACCGCAGTGGAATTACTGGATCATATGGTAATTGCATATGGTAATTCTATTTTTATTTTGGGGGGGGACCTCCATACTGTTTTCCACAGTGACTGTGCCAGTTTGCATTCCCACCAAAAGTGCACGGTGGTTCCTTTTTTCTCCACATCTTCATCAACACTTGTTATTTCTTGTGTTTTTTATTTTTGCCACTCTGACAGGTGTGAGGTGACATTTGCAACAACATGGACGGATGTAGAAGGTATATTGCTAAATGAAATAAGTCATTCAGAGACAGGCAAATACCATATGATTTCATTTATATGTGGAATTTGAGAAACAAAACAAACGAGCAAAGGAAACAGAGAGACAAACCAAGAAATAGACTCTTGGGGCACCTGGATGGCTCAGTCCGTTTGAGCAACCCACTTTGGCTCAGGTCGTGATCTCACAGTTTGTGGGTTTGAGCCCCGCATCGGGCTCTGTGCTGACAGCTGGCAGCTCGCAGCTTGGAGTCTGGAGCCTGTTCTGGATTCTGTCTCTGTCTCTCTGCCCCTCCCCGCTCAAGCTCTGTCTGTCTCTCTCTCTTTCAAATAAACATTAAAAAATTAAAAAAAAAAGTCTCTTCATTATAGAGAACACAGAGGGGAGGGGGGGTGGGCAGTGGTTGAAATAGGTGATGGGGATTAAGCATACACTTACCATGTTGAGCAGTGAGGAATTTATAGAATTGTTGCATCATCATATTGTACACCCAAAACTGATGTAACACTGTATGTTAATTATACTAGAATAAAGAAAACATTCTACCTCGTAAATGAACTCCTGCCTGGATTTAATCCTTGGACTTTATCAAGGAGTTGACATTTTCCACTATCTAGAATTACAATTTCTTTCTATCATCGCATGGAAATATCAATGAAGACTAGCCAAACTAATTTGTGAGATGTAACTATGGCTATAATTAAATTGATTAAAATAGAGATTTCTGTGATCTCTTATATAGAAAATGAAAATGTACTCTCCCCACATTTAATATTTATGTATTCATTGTTTCACTCATTTCACAAATATGTATTGAGTACCCATCATACTAATTTCGGAGAGAATACAATGATGACCCCCAAAACCCCAACAAAAACAACAGGCAACGTGCTGTCCTTGTGCAGGTTGTATCTTAATTTATAATGTACGTGTCTGTGTTTGTCACTGTATATGTCTATGCATATGCCTGTGGCTACACACATGTGTATGTATGAAGCATGGAGATTTAGGAACGAAGAAAATCTAGGGGCCATGAGGTCCTAGTCTAAGTCTTGGCACTTATAGAACACGTTGTTTTTCCGAAAGAAAGACCCCAAAACTTATCTTTTACGATTTGACTTTGACACATTCCAATCAAGAGATAGAATCTAATTTCCTTCCCTTTCAAAGTGGGTAGGTGATGTGACTTGCTCGTAATTGCCAGAAACGCAGCAGAATGGATGCTCTGTGACTTGCAAGGCTGGGTCAGAAACGGTCAAACGTCTTCTGCCTGGTTGTCTTTGGATACTTTCTCCGGGGGAAGCCAACCCCAGTATCACAAGTGTGATTTTCCTGAGACCACCATGTTGGAGGAGCTACGTGTAGACACTTCGGTCAGAAGTCCCCGGCTGATCCCAGATCTCTTCCAGTCGTCCCTTCTAAGGTGTCAGGCATGGGAGTAAAGCGGTCTTGGGGACCTACAGACCATCCCTTGCACCAACCGAGTAGCCCAAACTGACCTCAGTCAATGCCATGAAGACCAGAAGAATTCTCTGAGAACGGCACAAATTCCTGAACTACACACCGTGTAGAGCATCCTAAAATAGCCGTGGCTTTAAGCCACTGGGTTTTAAGGTAGTTTGCTTCACGGAAGCAGCAACTGGGACAGATGTGTAAGTTAATAGCTAGGTAACTGTTGAAAAGTTCCTCATTGTCTCTGAAGTTTGTTTGTTTTTTTCATTTGTAAAATGAAAGTATCAATCTATGTCCTTCCCTTCCAACATGAGATAACAAGAGATCGTGGAGGATAATAGCCGTGGAAGTGCCTGGTGAATGGTACGACGTGACATCATGGGCAAGCATTATCTGTATATCCATCCATCTGCGTAATTTCAAAGTCGGTCTGGTGTTTCTACCGTTCAAAACACTCTAACCCTGTACATTAACTGGTGAGCTCACCTCAGTGCCGATTGGAGGCTACATTTTGCCAACGTTTCTTCTTCAAGGCAAACCTGTCCATTATCTCCTTCTGGTTTCTGAGTCACGTGGGCTCAGCACTGAAATCTCCTTGAGATGCATTTCTCTTTCATTCTCTCAGCAAATTAAATGCCAAGCGAGTCTCATCTCTTCCCTCTTCCCTCGGCCCATACGGTTCTGGTCAAGAGTCAAGTTACAAACAGGGTCAGAGTGTAGTGCCACCGTGTTTGATTCTCCGAGCTAATCGGTGGCTCTAATACGGCCTCGGCTGCACTGCCTCCCGGTTTCAATCTGCCAGAGTTTTGGAAACTTGATTTGGGTTATTTTCCTAAGCCTTCTTTCCACAGCAACTCTAAGGGACGCATGAGACGTGTTTTCAAGACGGTTTTCCAAACTGAATCCCAGGCAGGATACTGGACTCTTCTGCCTTAGTTCTTCTAGTATGCACACGTCAAAAGTCACTTTTCCATTGCAAGAAAAAGCTGAGCGTATATGATGCCATGTCTTCCAACCTGTCCTTTCTCCTGCCAATAATTTGGATCTATAGAAATTCACACCGTCTCATGTCTTCTGTCTCTATAGTCGATGAGGCATTGCCAGTGGTGGCATCAGACTGACTCCTTGACCACACATCTCTGATAAGAAGCCCAATTCTAGGGGCCCCTGGGTGGCTCAGTCATCTGACCTTCTGGCTGCAGATTTTGGCTCAGGTCACGATCTCTGGGTTTGCGGGACTGAGCCCCGCGTTGCGCTCTGCGTTGGCAGAGTGCGGAGCCCAGTTGGGATCGTCTCTTTGCCTCTCTCTGCCTGTACCCCACTCTCAAAACTAAATAAATAAATAAGTAATTTTTAAAAAGCAAGCAAATTCTAGGCTGTGAGACTGGACGTGCATACACCTCTCTGGGGTCAAAGTTTGTTTGAAAGGCAAGTTCCTTCACATAGTTATATTCCTTATTAAGGGAACATGATGTCTGGAAGTCAGGACTTATGGAAGGAGAACACTGAGGGAACGAGGTGAAATTATTCCCTTTTCAGAAGTGTTGCCTATGCTATTTCTTTAAATATTGATCCACAGAGGCACGTTTAAATGCAATGTTGGTTACAAATATGTATGCATATATAGGGATTTTTCGAAGTACATATATTATGCAGAGTAGGTTACAGCTGTATAAATTATAACTAGATACAGCAGTGTTTGGGGACAGAAAACTAAAGAAGCGGGTATTATCTTATTAGCTATTTTGTGCAAGAAATAGGCGAGGATGCTCTTTATGTAAACATTTTAAAGAAATCTTATCCCCATTTAAAAATTTGTTAACGTTTATTCATTTTGGAGAGACAGAGGGAGAGACAGAACGTGAGCAGGGGAGGGGCAGAGAGAGAGGGAGACAGAATCGGAAGCAGGCTCCGGGCTCTGAGCTGTCGGCACAGAGCCTGACGCGGGGCTCAAACCCACGAACCTTGAGATTGTGACCTAAGTCAAGGTCCGACACTTAACTAACTGAGCCGCCCCGGCGCCCTCCCCATTTTAAAAAGACAGGGAAACTGGAGCTCAGATTACTTAAGTAAATTATCCAAATCACTCAGTAGGTAAAGGGTGGACACTTGATTTCAATTAGAATTCAACTTCAGACTGCCTGTACAGCCTTTCCTATCATTGCCTGTCGTCCACTCTTAATGCTCTAACCACTTGGCATGGTTTGGGGTTTGCACATTTCTGTCCTGCTACCTTTACTCACAAAGTGCTCTCCCTCTGGAATGCTGTTACTCCCATTTCTTCGCTGCCTAGGAGGTTCCCCCCGCAATAGTATGTCTTCCTTTTTTCAGCATAGTCCATCATAAAACTGCCTCACTTTCCTGTGTTATTGTGGCATTTTGTGGAAGCCTTGTCATAACGCCTGATCGTATCCTGCCGTATGTATGTGACGTGTGTCCGTGTCTCAGCTTCCCAACCAACCAGCCTACGATAATACTCACCAGGTCTGTTCGTCCATTAAAGCGACATCACACTTTGTCCCTTTAGAGAAAGACTCCTGGTGACTGGCAGTTGTAGACTCCTTTCTAGTGCTCAAGATGAGAGCCTCATTTGAAAACTAAGATATTATGCTGTGTTTTTAAAATTTAATTTATCATAGAGTATATTTTTTCTAGAGAGTTGTAAGTATTCTAAAATCGTAACAAAAATCCTCGCTCCATATCTGTTTGTACATATCAGTTCATCTACCTCTTTTCCAGAATTTCAATCTGATGGGGCCTTCTGGAACATCAGTTTATAATATTACTTTAAGGTCACAAGAGGGCATACCTACAAAGGTCACAAGAGGCCATGATGGACACTTGCAAATTACACCCTATGAACTTGGGCAGCCAATCCCAGTATCTGCATCTTGGCTTAGTCTTCTCTACTCCTTGACTCGACACCTATGCTATAATTCTCAGAAGCTGGCTAAAACGTTACTCTTTTGTGAGCAAAATGAGCCCCAAAATGAAAGCTGGCTCGTATTTCCCTTTTTTTTTCTTCCTTTTGATGGAAAGGACTGAGGGAGTAAACAATGGAGCCTAGGAAAGTGACAGTGCTTAGAAAGAAAACAAAAGCAACAAACTGTTCCTAAATTAAACAGGAAGAATGAATTTCATGGTAGTTCACATCTTTGGCATCAACAAGCCAGCGAACCATATGCTCTCTATAGAAATGAGAAAAGCATAATTTCTCTAATTTGATAAAAAATACTGCTCATGGAGTGCTAGATAAAACATTATGAGCCTGAAAGAGTTATTTACTTAAAGATCTATTGCATTGCATCTGATGGGGAGAAACAATGATATGTGTCAACTGAGAGTTTCACGAAGGTCTCAAGACTTAGGTATTATTCCTTAAAAGTTGTCAAATACAATCTGTCATTATTATGCCCCATCTGTTTACTTAGCATCAAACTATATTTCAGCAGGGTAAAGTGACAAGGTCTGGATTCCATGAGACCTCCATAGTTCAGTGCAGAAAAGCTCAGTTTATCTTGACCTTTTGAGGCTTATTCTTACTTATGAGTTATTGATCTGAAAGTTTTCCTTGCCTCCTCTCAATCTCTGCATGCTGAATTAACATTTTTTGGAATTAGGAATTAACATGTTTCTGTATGCTGTGATCATTTTCCCCTTTCTTTAATGTTTATTTATTTTTGAGAGAGAGAGGTGGGGGAAGGGAAGGGCAGAGAGAGAGGGAGTCAGAAAATCTCCACCTGGCTGAGAGCCGTCAGCCCAGAGCCTGACACGGGGCTCAAACCCTGCCCCATAACCATGACCTGAGCGGAAATGGAGAGTCGGACGCGTAACCGACTGAGCCACCCAGGCGCCCCTGTTTATTTTTTTAACTCCTCAGGAATTACATTTCAGTGAATTTTCTAAGTTCTTCATTCTTTAACTTCTAGGCAGTCACTGCTCAGTAACCTATACCTATTTTACAGTTAAGTAACAAAAGTTCTCCAGACTGTATAACTTTAGGAGAAACTGTAGATTTCTAATTACATATTGAATTTTGCTACCATACAAGTTAGAGACAATCCGGAGGAATTATGTTTGCACAAAGCCTGTATTGGAAGTGACATCTTTTGTTTGCTATACTGAGTTATTTTATTGATTTTATAGCGCTGTTTGTTTTATTCCTTATAATACGAATCCTGTGATTTGGTTAAATCTGAATGGTTAACTCCATAATTTGGAGAAAGCCTATTTACATATCCTGAAGAGGATGAGCGAGAAACACGATGCAGAACACCCGGGCTTCCTATTCCTAGAACTAGTCTGTGAGTGTGGGTGTGTGTGCGTGTTTATAACAGGTAAATGAGGTAAGTCCCTTAGTTCCTAGTAGATTTCACATCTACTACATGCAAATAATTATTCCATATTTTTAGATTCAGGGATGATCAAGACACAGCCTTGGTCTAAAAATCATTCACAGTCTTACCGTCCCAGCTCAGACATTTCATCAGAGCTCAAGACACGTGGACCGGCCAATGTTGAACACAATGCTTGACACACGATAGGTACTCACTAAGTATTTGTTTTATGAATACTTGTCCTTTTCAGGGGCCTTCCATGTTGAAGTTCCTTTGAACACTGGCTTTCTTCCCTCTTTGATCTCTTCTATTCTCATATTCCAGCTGCCAGTATGTGCTGACCTTTTTGATTTATTTCTCCAGCCTGAAGTTCTGTTCCAGATTTTAGATCTGTATATCCTACTCTCTGCGTTTGCAAATAGATACCTCAAGGCCTCTTTAAATTCAAGATTCCTATTAGGGAACTCCTGATCTTCAAACTCACCCATTTGTAGGCCCACCTTTGAACTTGTTCTTAATCTTAGTGAAGGTCATCACCATTCACCTCACTGCAATGCCAGCATTGCAAACAAGACTCTCATCTCCGTAGCAGGTGGCCTAATCCCTACCTCCTGGTATTCACACCTTTTTTATTATTCCCTCTTCTTGAGTATGGGCAGGTCCTGTGACTTGCTTCTAAGCAATAGAACATGACAAAAATGATGGATGTCACTCCCATGATAATGTCATGTCATAGAAGACTCCATCTGGCTAGCCAACTCAAGTACAGAAACTTCACTTATTGTCTCGATGAAGAAAGTGTCCATGTTGGAAAGGCCCATGTGGCGAGGAACAATATGGACAGCCTCTGGGAACCTGGTGGATTTTTGGTACAGTAAGATTAAATTAGAGCATAGAGATTATAGGAAAAGGGCCTGGAAAGGTGTTTTAGTGCTAGATGGTGAAAGACATCCTGCCATGAGAAGGATAATTTATTATCATGGTGACAAATCAGAGTTTATTAATTCAATAGTTGTCTGATCCTTATTAAGGATAAACACTTTCCGAATCACTGGACACATAGCTGAGAACAAAACAAAGGAAAATTCCTGGCTTTAGAAGCTTACATTTGTAGGCATTTGTCACCGAATGGTTAAAGTAGGGTACAGTAAAAACTTGGTTCGCGAGCATAATTCGTTCCAGAAATGCTTATAATCCAAAAGCACTTGTGTATCAAAGCGAATCTCAAGAACCGTTGGCTCAGTTGTGATCATGTGATGTTCGGTGTCATGTACGACTCGTATTGTAAGACCTCGCTCGTTTATCAAGTTAAATGATATTTATGAGAAGTATCATTTGCTCATCTTGCGGAACACTCGCCGAACAAGTTACTCGCGAGCCAAGGTTTTACTTACATGGAGGTCACATTTGGATTTCAGAAGAATAACTGAAAGAGAAAGATTAAAAGAGTAGAGAATGAAGGCAGAGAGCGCTGGACTCCAATCCTGAGAAATCGTAAACTAGTAAAATATTGAAAATACTACACAGTTAGGAGATGGGTGAATGCGGCAGGGCCAAACGTATAGCTGCTTGCTTGAGCACAACACTAGGCACGTGGCAGGACTTTGAATGAATATTGACTTGAATCCAGATCCCGGCTTCATTCCAACTTTTTTGTACTCCTGGCCCTGGAGCTAAGCTACTTGGATCTGGGTTCATGAATGCATGTCCTGTGATTGGTCTTTTCAAACAGTTGAAGTTTGGTCCTTTAATTTGACACCCCCTTCCCGGAGGCAGTAGTTTTTATCTGAGAATCTGTTGGCCTTGCGTTAGCATTATTAGAACAGTAGCCTTCTGCCAATTGGAAATACAATCTGTTCCTGAGACCAGTTGCTTGTCTTCCCTAAAAGAAACGGCTTCATCTGAATTCTGTGATTTTCCTACTTGACTCCGGCTTTTCAGTCTCAATCTCCTGGAGGTGACCTTATCCATATTTGGAACAGCTCTTTTGAATTTTTTCCAGGATTATATTTAAGGCAAGGTAACATTTTCAAAGCACGTTCCGTATACTTTAGTGTGCTTTTCAGTATTGTAGGAAAAGAATACGCGAGCCTAATTTTAAGGGTAGAGGTAGCTTACCATTCTTCTCTTATGCGCATATGTCATTAGTGTCCCAAAATGTAGGTCAGGAGGGGGAGATGAAAAAAATGAGAGAGCATTCTAATGAAGATTAGCATATTTACAAGTAATTAACACCATATAAGAACTTATGTTAACGGACAACATTGCTAGCTTAGTAAACTGCATGCGGCCGCCTTAAAATCTGGAGCCCACAGTAAAACGTAATTTGGGTTGCTTCATAGCATTAGCATTGACAGGTTCCTTCTTTATGCTGCCTTAATCTAAAGTGGTTTTGTGAATTGAATTTAAATGCTGCTACTAGGCTGATAATATACAATACATTTTAAAACACGAGTTCCCTATTGTCTGTAACATGCAAGTTTCACTTGTAAGGGAGATAGAGTATTCCTATTAACACTAGACGTATTTCCGGCTCTGAGGGCAGGTAAGCACCACGGATGATAACATTGAGTCTGTCACAGGAAGGATCATACAGGCAACATTCTCTTTTGAGTCTGTTTTGGAAAATGAGTTGGATCCAACTGTGCTGTATTGTCTGTACTCATTCAAGTCCTCCTTTTCTCTTGTTCTCCTTCATATGAAGTAATCACTTAAAACCTGTTCTTCTGTATATAGTTTTGTTATCTTCTTCCTAGATTATTATTTCCTAAATTAGTATCTTCCATAAGTAGGAGGTCCCATTGTTGTAGGATTACGACATTATTGAATTTTTTTTTCACATTTTATCATATTTGAAATCAAGTTTCATTTATTCCTTCAAGCAAAAAACAAAAAAATATTCTTCCCTTTGTGGAAGTTATATTTGGAGGACAGAGAGGAACACAAGACAAGACCAAAACAAGAAAACAAAACAAAACAAAAAACCCAAAAGACTTACATAGCACGTTTGATGGTAATACGTCCAAAAGAAGGAAGAACCAGGATAACAGTAAGAGCGGATCTCATGGGCAAAGAGATTTTTAGAAGAGAGACTTGAGAAAAGTGTGAGGGTGAGCCATGCCCTTTCCCTAAGGGAAACGTATTCCAGGCAAAAGGAACAGCCAGCGCAAAGGCTTTGGAGCAGGAGTGCACCTGGTTGGTTGGAAGAATTGAAGGGCAACAAGGTCAGTGAGCCCAGGCACACGCGAGGAGAAAAGTAGTAGCAGGGGTCAGAGAGGTAAATGCAGACATAAAACTACGGTAGAGGCAGGAAATACTGACATCAGGGCTTGGAAATCTTTGCTATGTATGTATGTATGCAATTAACCATGAGCAATTTGTCCGGGCAGTGGGATTAGCTAATTCGATTTTCACCATCCATCCAAGTAACCTGTCATGAATGTTTCAGTCTATAGATAGAGCTGACGGTTTCAAATTAGTACTGGTACAAGAAATCAGAAACATACGTGGGAATGCAAGCTGGTGCGGCCACTCTGGAAAACAGGATGGAGGTTCCTCAAAAAACTAAAAACTAAAACCTTATGACCCAGCAATTGCACTACTAGGCATTTATCCAAGGGATACAGGTGTGCTGTTTCGAAGGGACACAGGCACCCCCATGTTTATAGCAGCACTATCAACAACAGCCAAAGTATGGAAGGAACCCAAATGTCCACAGACGGATGAATGGATAAAGAAGACGTGGTATATATACACAATGGAGTATTACTCGGCAATCAAAAAGAAGGGAATCTTGCCATTTGCAACTACGTGGATGGAACTGGAGGGTATGATGCTAAGTGAAATTGGTCAGAGAAAGACAAAAATCATATGACTTCACTCATAGGAGGACTTTAAGAGACAAAACAGATGAACATAAGGGAAGGGAAACAAAAATAATATAAACACAGGGAGGGGGACAACACAGAAGAGACTCTTAAATATGGAGAACAAACTGAGGGTTGCTGGAGGGGTTGTGGGAGGGGGGGATGGGCTCAATGGGGAAGGGGCACTAAGGAATCGACTCCTGAAATCATTGTTGCACTAGATGCTAAGCAACTGGGATGCAAATTTACAACAATAAAAAATAAAATCTCTCTCTCTCTTTTTTTTAATTTACACCAGAATAAAAGAAGCCTTTTCAACAAGACATCAAAATGACGTATTGAACAACGAAGAAATGAAATTGTCAGTCACGTGTCTTCATGTAGATGAAATATGCGTCCTGTGTTTAAATGCAGTTATTTAAAATGAGTTGTGTTAAAGCAGTCTTTGTTTAAGTAGATCTATTTCTAGATAATCGAGCTTGGCAAACATCAGTCTCAAGGGTTGAGTAAAACTCCAGTGTTGTGTAAGGCAAGTTTGATTAAGTGTTAATTTAATAAAGTGACATGAAGTTTTATGACAATTTCACCTAAGATATGATATAAACTAGAGCACAAATGAGACCCAGGTACTGTTTAACCAGAAGTAATAGGGAAGATACATGCTTTCACAATGAGCCATTTAAATTCATGTTTTTTTTTACAAAAAGCCATATATTAATTGCTCATTTTTCAGTGATTTATTAAAGTCTAGGATAAACCATGGGGGCAGAATATCATCTTGTGATCATCTATGTTAGGTTTTTGAAAAAGTTTTTTAAAGGTTTATTTTTGAGAAAAAGAGAGAGAGAGAACACAAGGGGGTAGGGGGTTAGAGAGAGAGGGAGACACAGAGTCAGAAGCAGGCCCCAGGCTCTGAGCCGTCGGCACAGAGCCTGACGCGGGGCTCGAACCCACGGACCACGAGATCATGACCTGAGCCGAAGTGAGGCACTTAACCAACTGAGCCACCCAGGTGCCCCGTCTATGTTATGTTTTTGAATTGCAGGTAGATGAACTGGGTTTGGGTATAGTTCAGTTATTCACTGGCTCTGAGCCACTACCCGACTAGAAAATAAGAGGCTGTGCTAGATCAGTGATTTGCAAACTTTTCTAGCAGATGCAGGGAAGACGCTGGGAGGGCTGCCGCTGGGGTTAGAGTAGGGTGGGATGAAAAGGGTGGGGGGGGTACAGCTGCTCCAAGCACATCTGTTTTATATGTCGAGATTCCTTGTAAGATTTCATTTGAAGGAAGCTTTCCCCTCTGAAAATTATTTGACAGTTGTTGTCTTGGAAGAGTGTTCAGCAAACTGATTTTGCTTTTACAGACCGCAAAAGAAGTTCGAATACACTTACTGCCTCACAACTTTATAAATGAACAGCTAAAAATTTTCACTATATGTGTAAACGATCACAAAGAGTAAGTATACTTCAGAACATGTTATACATGGTGATTTTTTTTTTCTGTTTATCTAGTTTTGAGAGAGAGAGCAAGAGCAAGGCAGAGAGAGAGGGAGACAGGTGATCCCAAGCAGGCTCTGTGCTGAGAGAGCAGAGCCCAATGCAGGGCTCGAACTCACGAACCGTGAGATCGTGACCTGAGCCAAGTTGGCCTCTTAACCGACTCAGCCACCCAGGCGCCCGTAAGTGTCGAATTTTTAAAATAAAAATGTTTCTTCATCCTTTTAAATGTGTCCAGTCGTATCTATATATCAAAACAATTGGACACACACCATTATCCATTAAAATGTACATGAACACCATGTACTATAACTGTCAGAAATTTAACATTGTTCCTTTTTGTCTTGTAACTCGTATAGCCATTTCCACAATATTTTACACTAGTGTAATATATTTTATGCTTAAGCCTTTTACGGAGCATCAGATCATATTTCTTTGGCACAAAAATATGTATGTGCATTAAAATGCTCATTTAAACATTTCCTGTAAGCATACATTCCTATGGGTTGAAAAAAGTCAATCCTGAAGGATTGAGTGATCATTACACTTATTTAGTAGTACACAGTTGATCCAAATAGAACATATTCCATATTTGGATAAAAAAAATTAAAAACCCAGGGCACCTGGGTGGCTTAGACGGCTAAGCGTCCGACTTCAGCTCAGGCCATGATCTCCCAGTTCGTGGGTTCGAGCCCCGTGTCAGGCTCTGTGCTAACAGCTCGGAGCCTGGAGCCTGCTTCGGATTCTGTGTCTCCCTCTCTCTCTGCCCCTCCCCTGCTCATGCTCTCTCTCTCTCTCTCTCTCTCTCTCAAAAGTAAATAAAAATAAGACATTAAAAAAATTAAAAACCTACAACTAACATTTATTAGAAATTTGTTTCTTAAGTGCACTGGGTAAGAATAATTTTTTTCAATGAGTTTATACGCCCTTAGAGAAATGTGATGGGAAAGGAGTTTCATTTTACTGATGTCTCACACTCACGGAAACGAGTTATATGTCAAAAATTCATCAGCTGCTCTGGTTTAGGTCATCCTTCCTTGTGGTTGAAAGGCAGGAATTGGAAAGCACAAGAATCGCAAAGACAGAACAAAGGTTGGTTCACATTCTCAGTGGTTAGGTACAGGGTTTCAGATCGAGCCTCTGTCTGGTGCCTGGGAGGTTTTTCTCACCAGGGAAATACCCCATGCTGTGATTTTGGCGACAGCTCAAAAACTCGGATTTTCTTGCGTACAGTGGGAGAAGGAGGCTTGTGAAAAGAGACCGGAGGGTGAGCCTGCTTGGACCCTACCCTCAAGGTGTTTCCAGGCCAATCAGGTTCCATGATGCCTTGTAGGTTATCGTATTGTTGACTATAGCTCTCAAATCCCTTTGCAATGGAGAAGAAAAAGAAAACACGTAGATTTTGCAAATGTAAACTGTGCGCCACCCTTCCATGTTTTTCTTTCATATTTACATCAGATTAAACCTCTGTAAATAATGGTATTCCCCCACATTGTTCTTCTCGTGTGCATCTGATTGAAAACTGAACTTGAAAATTGAGTTTTACAGTTTACTTGTAAGTAGATCCAGAGCAAATCAGCCCTGTTTCATGCCTCTTGCCTCCTGATAAATTGAATTGACTTGAGCAGAAACACATTAAAATGTAACATGAGAAGAATATAGGAAGAGAGAAGACGCGGCGTGATAATTGCCATCGAGACGTTCTATCGACCCCGCTATTAGTTTTTCATGTCAGTCGCAAAACTGAGAAGCAAGCTCATTAGAGTAAATACAAAGACTTATTTTTATGTGTTACAATGATATTGTTCTAGTTGAGGACAGAAGCATGACACGGCTGCACAGATTCCGTGCGGAGTTCTTTATGTGATTAATTCCAGCAGAGACATGCTCTTTTCAGGGAACGAGGAACATACAAGTTTCACCTGGGGGCTCCAGTCGTTTAGCTTTCTCACATCAAGACTAGTGACGGGGACTGCTTCAGCCACGAAGGCAGCATGGTGCACGTGGCTGACCTTCCCAGATCTCTTGAGCAGCACGAAGAGACTTCCGCTGTCCATGCAAATACGTAACCACATGGCCATGAAATGTGGCGGCTGGCTTCCACCGCTGGGTGCGTGATGTTCTTGGGGTCTAGTGAGCATTCAGGGAAGGTCTGATGAACATTTGTGGAAGAAAAGAAAGGAAGAAAGAAGGAAGACACTGTATATATTTTTAAAGAAAGCTATCAGAGGTGGGTGAGGGTAGGGGTGAAATAGATGAAGGGGGTTAAGCGTATACTACCTTTTTTGTGTGTTGTTTTAAGCTTTGATTTATTTTTGAGAGAGACAGAGAGAGGGAATGAGCGTGAGCAGGGGAGGGGCAGAGGATCCAAAGCCAGCTCCATGCTGACAGCAGAGACCCCGATGCGGGGTTCAAACTCACGAACCGTGAGATCGTGACCTGAGCTGAAGTTGTACGCTCAACCGACTGAGCCACCCAGGCGCCCCAAGGGTACACTTACCTTGATGAGCCCTGAGAAATGCAGAGAATTGTGGAATCATTATATTGTGCACCTTAAACTAATAGAATACCGTGTTTTGATTATACTTGAATAATTACAAAGAAACCTAGTACAGCATATAGATATAAATGAAATGTAATCATAATAGAGTACCCTCAAGACTTTTAAAACAATTATAGTTTTGTGTGTATATGTATGTGCATACTTGAATACAGATATAACTGTCTATGTGGCTATGTATGTGTGTGCGTGTGTGTGTGCGTGTGTGTGTGTGTGTGTGTGTGTGTTTACACATGCCAACACACATACGTGTTTCTATGAGCGGGACGGAGACAGAACCTTTTAGAAAGTAATTCTTTTGCTGTTACACCCCATAGGGCTGTGAACAACCCAAGAGCAGGGAATCTCTTTGCTTCAACTTTTTATAATTAGGTATGATGCTGTGCCCGACTGAGAGCCCAAACTCAAAGTGAATGAGTGGATGAATACAGTATAACAGATAAAGCAAGTAGCTGCGGAATTCTAATGAGAACTTTGTGTGGCTGCAATTTTGAGCTGTGAAGAGCTGTGGAAGTGGAGGGGGTCAGCTGTGCTTTTTTGGGGAGCACATATCGGTTCTTGGTTTCTGTTTTTTTAATTTTGCAATTTTTTAATGTTTATTTCTGAGAGACAGAGACAGATAGAGACAGAGCGTGAGCAGGGGAGGGGCAGAGAGAGAGATTGGGAGACACAGAATCTGAAGCCGGCTCCAGGCTCTGAGCGGTCAGCACAGAGCCCGACGCGGGGCTCGGGCCCGTAAACCGTGAGATCGTGACCTGGGCCAAAATCGGACACTTAATCCACTGAGCCACCCGGGGCCCCCAGTTCTTGGTTTCGTGAGAGAAACAAAGGAAAACAACTACCCCCAGGAATTGTAGTCAAAGGCAATAGAACCTTTGGTGCAAAGTGGTCATCTGTGTGGTTCCTGGGAATTAGAAATGAGTTTGAATGAGAGCTTCATCACTTACTAGTTGTGAGACCTATCCAAATACTTAAGTTCTCCGTGCCTCAGTTGTCTTCTTTGTGCAAAGAGCACAATAAGAATTCCTAAAGCATTGGGCTGTTGTGCTATGGTGCCTGTAAAAGATTCTTTACTACAGATTTCTGTATGTAAAAATTCAGGTCAAAGCTCATTCAATTCATCTTTATTAAAAATATCTTTTTTTTTTTTTGAAGTTTATTTATTTGTTTTGAGGGAGAGAGAGACATAGCATACAAGCAGGGGAAGGTGAGAGAGACAAGGAGAGAGAGCATCCCGAGCAGGCTTTGCACTGTCAGCACAGGGCCTGATGCAGGGCTCGAACTCGTGAACCATGAGGTCATTACCTGAGCCGAAATCAAGAGTTGGACGCTTGGAGTTAACTGACTGAGCCGCCCAGGTGCCGCGACTACAAAGATCTTGAAGAAGAAAAGGATTGTCCTGATTGTTCAGGTTGTGGCTCTTTGTGGCAATAAAGATAACATGGGGTTTGTAGTATGAGAAATCTTAAGTGATGTACTAAATCTGCTACTTAAAAGTTATGCGACCCAGAGGAAGCTCCTTTAACCATGAGGTGCAGAGTCCTCACTGTAAAACAGGATATAAGAGCTCATATGTAGCAGTGACAATGTGCCCGACACTGTTCCAAGATCTTTATGTGTATTTGCTCATTTAATCCTCACACTGGCCCAATGGAAGAGCTATAGTGTTGTTATTCCTCTTGGCTACCCATTGAGGTTGTAGTAATTACCTCCACCTCATAATTGAGAGAATAACTTCAGAGAAATTTCATAAATGGCATTGGATGTCCACCCTCTTGAGGACTTGTATCCTGTGCGAGGCGTCGAAAAGTTCCTGGCCCTTATCGGGTGGTAAATTAACATAATGGTGCACTGAGTCAGGAAGGTAACTCGTGGAAATCAAGCCTGCGAAGTTGACAATGGTTTGGGGAGTATGACGTGAATACTGTGATAACACTTCTGAAAACCTAGAGCTCCTCAGAATGAAGATGAGGGAAGGTGTGGGGGAGGGTAGACTCAACATGCACGGTAGCGTGTACTTAGAACTTAGTAGTTGATGAATACACAAGCCGCTTCAAAGGAACCGAGTGCCTCCACATGTAACCTTTGGCTTTGGTTTTTTTTGATGTTTATTTCGTTTTGAGACAGAGACAGAGCATGTGCGGGGGAGGAATAGAGAGAGAGGGAGACACAGAATCCGAAGCAGGCTCCAGGCTCCGAGCTGGCAGCACAGAGCCCGATGCGGGGCTCGAACTTACAGGCTGCGAGATCATGACTTGAGCCAGAGTCGGACGCTTAACCGAGTCACCCAGGCACCCCGTATGCTTTTAATATAGATACACCTTTTTCCATATAAAATTCACATAAATTTATGCTAATATGTGCTTTACAATTTAACATATATTTTTAATAGTTGTCTGAGCAATCCAAGCGTGATATTGTGATCGTTACTGTTGAGGTCATTGTTGCTGTTTTGTTACACACATTCCCAGATTTTGGAGGAAGGAACTGATCGTGCAGAAAGGTGAACTGACCTAGTTACAGAGATCTTATCTATTTGGTGCAGTGACACCTCTGTGCATAGAAGGGTAACAAGAGACAAGTTTCCCTGTTCCATGTAACTAAGTTCAATAATCAAAGTTTAGGACGCCACTGATCCCATACTTGGATTTAGATGAAACAAATTGGTTAGATCGGTACTGAGAAGGGTATGATTGCATCTATCACAACATGGTTTATACAGAAATCCTTTGGAATTGTATAATCAAATATATATATGTATATATTTGACATCTATAGATCTCAATAAAATCAATACATACTGACCATTCAGATGACCAGAATAATTATGCAAAGGCCCAGTTTTGTTGATGCTACTTAGGGATTTAACTTTAGGATATGATCTCTAGGCCTTGTTATTCGTCGAAGCCAGCTCTGTTCTGCCTTCTCTTACTACCTCTTCTATACATTTTCTTGTTTATGTATTTATTTATTTTTGATGTTTATTTTTTTTTGAGAGAGAGAGAAACAGCACATGCACACGCGAGCAGGGGAGGGGCAGAGAGAGATCGAGAGAGAGAATCCCCAGCAGGCTCCTCACTGTTAGCGCAGAGCCTGATGTGGGGCTCGAACCCCACAAACTGTGAGATCATGACCTGAGCCGAAATCAAGAGTCGGCTGCTTCACCGGCTGAGCCACCCAGGTGCCCTTCCTCTTTACATTTTCTATTCATTCATTTATTCAACAAATAGTTATCCAGGGCTTACCGTGTGCTAGGCACCGTCCTAGGTTCTGGGTACCCAGGAGTGATAAAACCAATATGGTTCTCTTCCTCACCGAGCACAAAGTCCAGCAGAAGAAGCAGATCGTTTGTCAGTAGATCTGAAAGGACTTGCTGTTAGACTGGATGTGGGGCTACGGAAGACTGAAGAGGCTCGGGGGACTCCCGGGTGTCTGACTTGGGCAACTAGGTGGATGACGGTGAGATGCTCACTGAGAGCAAGCCTACTGGAGGGGAAACAGGACAAAGCAAAAGGGATAGGTCACATTTTAGGGGTGTTGAGCTTTAGGGGCTTATGGGCCACTCAAGGGGAAATGTCTAGTCAGTACTTGGCTATACAGACCTGTATCTGTTTTCTGTCTCTGAATTCCATCCCTCCCTCCTCATGGGCCGTAATCTACTATTTACCCCCTGTACTGTGTTTGGTTCTTTCCCTATATTTGTTCCTTATCTTCAGTATTAAGCATATATCTCACACATTTAAAAAGCATGTGCTTTTAAGCACACATCTCCTATCCCAATGTATCTCTCCGTATACTTACCATATCTCATCATGAAATCAAACATTCAATGAATACTTATTGGGCTCATACTGAACACCTTGTGGGTTGCTGCAGATGAAGTTGTAAAGATCGGCAAGTCTTGTCTTTATGGTGCTTCATACAGGCAACGAACAAAGAACAAGTGTGTCTCATAAGGAAAAGGATAAGGTGTTAAAAACAAATAATAATTTGGAGATGTAACCTAGGAGTGCCTACCATGTGTGAAACACTCATATAAACACAGGATTCAGCAGTGAATAAGAGCAGGAATCCTGTCCTCATGAAGCAGAAATTCTAGTGAAGAGAGAAAGACCTTTAAAAGGACAGTGATGGGGAGTCCTGGACATTATGCGTAGAGTCTTATACTTTAGTAATTAATCTTAAGGACAAGGAGAAGACATTGTAACATTTTAATCAGTGATGTTACTGGGTCCAGTTGTGTATTTTTAAACTATCACCAAGGCTACTGTGTGATGGAGATGAATGGGTTGGAGGGATCAAAAGTGGAAAAAGGAGACAAAATGGAAGACTGCTGATCATCAGGTGAGAGATCACAGAATCCTGGACTAAGGGAGAATAAGCCTGTTGAGAAGTGGGCAATTACGTACTGATTTTTCAGGCAGAATCAGCAAGGCTTCCTAACTGTCAGGATGTGGGGAGGGGAGGTAACGTCAGGTCAAAATCTGCCATCCCTTCTAGATTTTGGTATTGTGGGCCTAGCAATAGGAAGAGGTGTGGGGTATAGTTATGATCAGTGGCAGATATTAAGTGTCGGTAGACAATCGCACAAATCAGAAGTGCAGCAGTGGGAGGAGCTCTCCCTGAGGGTGGGCAATAAACTGGTGTGTGCGCTCTAGGGAATCTGAAAGCAATAATGAAATTGACTAAAAGTGATCTGCTTTTCATTATTGCCATGTGCCAGCGATGCGAGCAACTCCAGACAAAATACTCCTCCCTACTAGAGCCGTCGGTGCCCGTGACCCCCCCCCCCCCCTCCTTCCTTGGTGCACCACCACAGCTGGGTATGGATGCCTGCTTTGGAGAGAAAAGTCTGAGCTAGGGAGATGTACTTGGCACTCGGCAGCACGTGAGTGATCATAAGCGTCGTAGCAATAGAAGGAACAATTCAGGGATACTTGACACTGAGAAGGGCATAGGAAAGAGCAAGAGCTTGGAGAATGATAATATTTAAGAGGTCAGCATAAGAAAGAAGTATGCAGGGGCGCCTGGGTGGCGCAGTCGGTTAAGCGTCCGACTTAAGCCAGGTCACGATCTCGCGGTCCGTGAGTTCGAGCCCCGCGTCGGGCTCTGGGCTGATGGCTCAGAGCCTGGAGCCTGTTTCCGATTCTGTGTCTCCCTCTCTCTCTGCCCCTCCCCCGTTCATGCTCTGTCTCTCTCTGTCCCAAAAATAAATAAACGTCGGGGAAAAAAATTAAAAAAAAAAAAAAAAGAAGTATGCAAAGAGACTGGGAAGTATTTTCTAGAGTGGTGGGGGAGAACATCAGAAGTGAGCGATATGATAGAAGCCAAAGGGAGAGAGAGTATTTCTGTAAATATTGAAGCGGTCAGATCTGAGAAACGTATTACCTTCTCTATTCAACATTATTTGAGCACTCAACATATGTTATGGGCCGCAACAAAGGGTGAAATACGGTGCTCATCCATGAGAATTTTACAGGCAAGTGAGAAAAACAGGTTAGATTGATCATTAGTTATCAAGCAATATAACGTATGTAATAAAATGTTACAGGAAGGGTATATAAAAGGTCCTTGGGGAGGAAAATAAAAGTATTTGGGGAGAAAGTAGATTTGAAAGGGGAGAGGAGAATGGGGGCAGGGGGCTTGTGCCAGAGATGGCCTTACAGGAAAGGGGCGCCTTGAAGGGGAAGGTGGAGTTCAGCAGGCCAAACGGGAGAGCAAGAAGTTCAAGGCAAAGGAATGTGCAAATTCAGGGAGATAGGAAAAAATAGGTTGCTTTCAGTAAATGAATGCTCAGTGTGCATGTGAGGAAGAAGCAGGAGACTAAAAATATAAGCCAAAATTACCTTGTGAAATGTCATGTGCTGTGCTAACATTTGAAAAAAACTTTTTTAAATGTATAAAAGAGGAACCAAAGTTGTATAATCTGTGATACCGTAGATATTTTATATACATAAATCAGCTTGTATCCTACCGGCTTCCTACAAAGATTTGTATTGGGTATCACTGTTTAGTTTTTAAAGGTAATATTAAAAACAAAGTAAGTTTTTTAAATGTAATATTAAAATCAAAATAAGTATGCATATATGCAATGTGATTGCATAAAAGTTCTCTTTCTAAAGCACTTTCAAATTTATCTCCCTGCAAAAATAAAATATATATATATATATATATATATATATATATATATATATATCTCACTGTAGGAATTCATTGAATACTAAAGAAAAAAAAAAGTAGTCCCTACCTCCTACATGCTTCTAAAGAGCCAGCCACAAATCTTAGGGCTAAATGATTGTTTCTGTTCAGGAGTCATTGACTTTGGTCATGAAATATTGTACATTTTCAAGAATACGGGCCTCATATGGGTACCCGAGTGCTATTAAAAGCAATGTTTGGTACAAATCCTTTATATCCATGTCGTGTTCTTTCTGGAAGATGCAGTATCTCTTATATCTGAAGTGTCCCCGTCCTAAATTACCACTATTATATGTTTTCTTTGGCTCTGGATTATCCTTATCCTTTGGTGGGTCAAAGGAATCTGAGTGATTTTGCCCATTTGCTTTGGGAGGATTTTCCCAGCTTATAACTTTTTTAAAAATTTTTTTTAAGTTTATTTATTTATTTGAGACAGAGAGAGACAGCACGAGTAGAGGAGGGGCAGAGAGAGCATGAGAGAGAGAATCCTAAGCAGGCTGCACACTGCCAGCACACAGCCCAACATGAGACTCGAACCCACGAAACTGGGAGATCATGACCTGAGCCAAAACCAAGAGAAGGACACTCAACCAACTGAGCATTCTAGGCGCCGCTCCCAGGGTATAACTTTTGGATAATTGCTATTAATATGGGAACTGGATTTCTCAGGCCTTGTGCCTGCTAGGGTCTCAAAGAAGTTATAGATGAGCTAGGACTTCACCCATTACCAACTGTAGTCATGTTTTCTCTTATTGAGAGTCAGTTTTATCTTATTAACACAAATATCAAAGCACTCTGTCAAAAAAGATCATTAATGACCTTTTGATGGTGAATGAGTTGATCAGCTCTTCCCTTTCAAACTTCTCAGCAAATAACCCCGCTTAACGATCAAGACTTTGGGGGTGCCCGGGTGGCTCAGTCGGTGAAGCGTCCGACTTCCGCTCAGGTCATGATCTCCCAGTTCATGAGTTCAAGCCCCATGTCAGGCTCTGTGCTGACAGCTCAGAGCTTGGAGCCTGCTTCGGATTCTGTGTCTCCCTTGCTCTCTGCCCCTCCCCCACTTGGGGCCTGTCTCTCTCTCTCTCTCTGTCTCTCTCTCTTTCAAAAATAAATAAATATTTAAAAAATTTTTAAAAACATAAGAAAAAACAATTAAGACTTTGGACAACATCACTGAAAAGGGTTTTCAATGCGTATATGTTCATGCAGTTTTTTTGCTCCTTAAGTGGGATAGATAGTAATAAATATGGTAAGGGTTTAAGGCAATGCGTGTGCATGGTACTCACTTTCCTATTATTAGCAAAGGAAGTGGAAATCCAAGAATGTCTAGAAATTTCCCTCAGCCGTTCTCAGTTTATATTAGTTAACTGAAGATGCCTATATACAACTATATCTGTTTTCCCATCTCCCTTGAATCCATGCATTTCAGTCTTTACCCAACACATGGCACTTGACAAAAATGCTTGTACAAGCTCCATTCAGAAACGGAATAGTAAATGGATGCGGGTCCTGCGGTCATTTCCCTGTAGGTGAGCAGGCCACACAGAACCTCGGGACTGGCAGCATCTTGTCCAGCACGTCAGGAGGCTACCTGTTGACCTCGAGTGGACTCTGTGTAGATACATGAACACAGTCCACAATCCAGTGGTGGGAGGCACGGCTCCACGGGTCTCCTGCATTTCGGCCGGTCTTTTGATCACTGGTAATGACAGCTTGGTTTCAGACTCTTTTCAAAGATGTTTGTGTACTAAGCTACCTTGGAGGATAGAGATGGCGTCTCTCTCCAGGGCAGGGAACAGGTATGCGTCCTTAGCAGGATGAGGCAATGTTGGGGCACAGGCTGGGCGGAGTTGACAGTGGTCCTTCTACAGGATTGTGTCTAGACACAGAGTTCCTCAGTTATGACCCAGACCTGCTGTCTGTATACCATCCAGCCTGCTCGCTCGGTATCATTCCCACGTGGGGGAGTAGAGGCAAGAGAAGATGACACAAGTCTGAAGCTCCGGCTGCCTGCTTTGTTTGTAACAGGTCCTTTGTTTCTGACCTGGGAGTCATGTCCTCTGCTGGCACGTGTGAAATTTTAGCAGGATAGCTTTCACCTTCAAAGCATGAAAAATCTCCGACGCTTTATTGTTCCTGACACCGTAACTAAAAAAACCACTCAGGTGTATGTGCTAGTAACGAACGGTAGGGTATCACAGATGAAAAGTCTGTGCCAAGCAATAGGCCCGGATAGCGGTGGATGAAGAGTCAGTCAAAACATTCGCAACATCTTAGATGGCGTCTGAGCGTGGTGTTATTGCTGTTAGACTTGTTATCAAACCCTTACATCTTAGTGAAGACTACAGGTTAGGAAATACACAAATAAGTGTAAATTTTACTGTATAGATAATGTCATGGTATATCATTAGGTGGAAAACATTTTGGGCTTCCTTTTTCTTTTTTTTTTTTGAGAGAGAGAGAGAGAGAGCCAGCACGAGAGCGAGAGGGGCAAAGGGAGAGAGAGAATCTTAAGCAGGCTCCACACCAAGCAGGGAGCCCCGGGGGGGGCGGGGGGGGGTGCTCATAACTGTGAGGTCATGACCTGAGCTGAAATCAGTAGTCAGAGGCTTAACCCACTGAGCCACCCAGGTGCCCCTGGGCTTCCATTTTAAATGTTTATTTATTTGAGAGAGAGAGAGAGAGAGAGAGACACGGAGCACAAGTGGGGGAGGGGCAGAGAGACAGGGCGACACAGAATCCGAAGCTGGCTCCAGGCTCTGAGCTGTCAGCACAGAGCCCGACGGGGTGGCGAGGGGGCTCGAACCCACAAGCCTGAGTTGAATTTGGAGGCTTAACCAACTGAGCCACCCAGGCGCCCTCCTGGGCTTCCGTTTTATAAAGGAACTAACACGCATGAGTTCTAAGCCTTGACTTGACTATGTGTGCATAATGCCAGTTAAATAACTAGCTAAAAATGGATGTGTCATTAAACAAGTAACTTGATGTCATGTTAGTAAAACAGTGATATGATTGACAGCAAACTTTAAAAAAGGAAGCAATTTTGGATAAAAATTAATTTTGTGTTCGGGCCAATCAGTTTGAATTCTGTGAGAATTTCTAGAGAATTAATTTACTACTGAATATGCTAAGATTAACTGGTAAAGCTAATAATGACTGGTGCTATAATTAAAAATTATTAAAATAATTAATTAAAAATAATTCTTTCCTCACTCTTGCATGGATTCCGTATTAATATATTTCCTCCGGGTAACAATGTGGTTAACTTGTAACATTACTTAGACTTTTGTTTTCCTGGAGATCACTTAGAAATTGTGGCAGAGGCTGCGTTCTCTATCTTTGTGTTCCTCAGTAAGCCAGTGGGCTCCATACAGTAGCGGCTCAGCAAAGTGACAGGGATAAGGTGTAATGTTTTGAACTGGCATTTATTTCTTCTAGAAAAAAGACGATTAACTTCCTGTTTTCAAAACAGCAACAATATATTTCTCAGTATAGGTGCTTCTGGGATCCTGCTTTAAAACCATCGCTATGAAATTCAATAGCTATTTGTTCGAGTATTAGAATGCTGTTTTATTTTTATGTTTATGATGTCTTTTCTTGTAGGCAGAGCTCTACTATTTAAAAAATCAATATTCAGAGAGGTAACAGCCTGATGACTTTACCTGCTCCGTACTGACTAATCTGGAAGAAAATTTTTCTTGTGATCTTCTTTTGTGCTGTAAGTAGTGAGAAGCCCCAACTTTTATACAAATATACAGCTTACAAAGCAGAAATGTTCCACGTCAGCATTCTAATGATATTTTTATATTTAAGTTAATTTACAATTCGCCTTCGTACACAACTTGCTCTGAGGACTATCACCTCCACACTTCTCTATTTAAGTTGATTGGTCTGATATAGGCACCACATTATCTGGGAAGAACTTTGAACACATTGACAACACATATTAATGAAACTTACGGAAAAGAAATGCCGTGTCCACTAGAATAGAAGTTCCATAATGGCAAGGACCTTCTCTCGTTGATTTCTCTATCCTCATTGTCTACGATGCTGCAGTAGAGTAGAGGTTCAACAATTAGATTTGTAAACAATGAATTGATCCTGTAAGAGTTTGATATTTCTATAAAGAAGGAAGGGAGGTACTTCATGCAAGAGTTGGTCTGCGAGTCTAGTACAGTAAAACCTTGGTTTGCGAGTATAATTTGTTCCAGAAACGTACTTGTAATCCAAAGCACTTGTATATCAAAGGGAATTTCCCCATAAGAAATAATGGAAACTCAAATGATTCACTTCACGACCCAAAAATATTCATATAAAAATGATGATAACACTGTAATATAATAAAAACTAATAAAGAAAATACAAAGACGAAGGAAACTAAACAAATTAACCTGCACTTGCTTTTGAAAACTTTTGTGGCTGGTGTGAGGGAGACAAGAGAAAAGAAGGGTTATTGTGTAGGACGACTTTATCACTAACGGAATCACTGTTATCTGTGGAATCTTTTTTCTTTTCATGCAACTTTAATAAGGAACCTGTCCAATAACACGTGCTTTTGCCTTGTTTGGAGGATTTCCTGGAAATGTGACACTGCATTGACGATGCCCCACAATCTTGCAGTAAGAGAGAGAGAGAGAGAGAGGGAGAGGGAGGGAGAGAGACCATTGGCTCAGTTGTAATTGTGTGACATTCAGGGTCATATACTACTTGTATTGTAAGACATCGCTCGTTTATCAAGTTAAAAATTTATTAGAAACGTTTGCTCATCTTGGCACAAAAACAGACACTCAGATCAGTGGAACAGAACAGAGAACCCAGAAATGGACCCACAAACGTTTGGCCAACTGATCTTTCACAAACCAGAAAAGAATATCCAATGGAATAAAGACAGTCTCTTCAGCAAGTGGTGCTGGGAAAACTGGACAGCGACATGCAGAAGAATGAACCTGGACCACTTTGTTGCACCAGACACAAAAATAAACTCAAAATCGATGAAAGACCTAAACGTAAGACAGGAAGCCATCAAAATCCTCGAGGAAAAAGCAGGCAAAAACCTCTTTGACCTTGGCCGCAGCAACTTCTTACTCAATACGTCTCCGGAGGCAAGGGAAACCAAAAGCAAAAATGAACTACTGAGACCTCATCAAAATAAAAAGCTTCTGCACAGCGAAGGAAACAATCAGCAAAACTAAAAGGCAACTGACAGAATGGGAGAAGATATTTACAAACGACGTATCAGATAAAGGGTTAGTATCCAAAATCTCTAAAGAACTTCTCAAACTCAACACCCAAAAAACAAATAATCCAGTGAAGAAATGGGCAAAAGACATGAATAGACACTTCTCCAAAGAAGACATCCAGATGGCCAACTGACACATGAAAAAATGCTCCACATCACTCATCACCAGGGAAATACAAATCAAAACCACAGTGAGATACCACCTCACCCCTGTCAGAATGGCTCACATGAACAACTCAGGCAACAACAGACGTTGGTGAGGATGCGGAGAAAGAGGCTCTCTTTTGCACTGCTGGTGGGAATGCACGCTGGTGCAGCCACTGTGGAAAACAGTGTGGAGGTTCCTCAAAAAATTAAAAATAGAACTACCCTACGACCCAGCAATTGCACTACTAGGTATTTATCCAATGGATACAGGTGTGCTGTTTTGAAGGGACACATGCACCCCCATGTTTATGGCAGCACTATCAACAATAGCCAAAGTATGGAAAGAGCCCAAATGTCCATGGATGGATGAATGGATAAAGAAGATGTGGTATATATATACAGTGGAGTACTGCTTGGCAATCAAAAAGAATGAAATCTTGCCATTTGCAACTACATGGATGGAACTGGAGGGTATTATGCTAAGTGAAATTAGTCAGAGAAAGACAAATATCATGACTTCACTCCTATGAGGACTTTAAGAGACAAAACAGATGAACATAAGGGAAGGGAAACAAAAATAACATAAAAACAGGGAGGGGGACAAAAACATAAGAGACTCTTAAATGTGGAGAACAAACAGAGGGTCGCTGGAGGGGTTGTGGGAGGGGGCATGGGCTAAATGGGTAAGGGGGCACTAAGGAATCTACTCCTGAAATCATTGTTGCACTAGATGCTAACTTGGATGTCAATTAAAAAAAAAAAAAAAGTTCTCAGTAATGACCAAGAAGGAAAAAAAAAAGAGATGTTTGCTTGTCTTGCACAACACTCACAGAACAAGTTACTCGCAATGCAAAGTTTTACTGTATTTGTATTTGTCCCACTCCATTACATACCCTGTTTTACCATATCGATGAATTCTATCATTCCACGTAATTATTCTACTCAGTTGCCTGTGTATTGTCTCTCTCCTGCACTAGATTATAAAATTCCATGAGTCAAATTCCCATGTCTTGGGTACTGCTAATAGTGTCTGGCATAAAGTAGATCTGATGAATGAGATAGTAAATTTTGATATAAATTTAGTACATCTTTAGAGTGCAAGACAAAAAAAAATCAGAAAGGTAAAAACACAAACAGAAAAAACCAATTTTTGGAATGATGAGACAAACCCTCTAGAAGGGTATTTGCATCTGTTCAGTATGTGAAGCCAGGTTATGGAACTCACTTTCTATAATGATGTGGAACCTGCTTATGGATCTTGAATATTGGTGGGAATGGAATATTTCCAGAGGATGCTGGTAAATCTTGGTTTTTGCAAAAGATTCTTTAAGGATTTTACGAGCCTTTCAGGTATTGAGATAACTTCATGGGATTGATATGTCGTAATACTAAGAGACAACTTAAATGAAATCAAGTATAATCTGATCATTATTAGTATATTCATAGAGTTTTGCATTATTAGTAGTAATAGTCTCTAACGTATGGCGTGAACCAAAAATAATTGTCAAATGAATTAATAGATTGCCTGGTTTAGGTTTGCCGACCCTCTCGTTCCTCACAGGCAGAATAGAAGCTCACAGACATTTCTACATGTCCATTATTCAGTTTCCATTTCAATTAAGAAGTGAGGTCATAGACTCTTGATCTCGGCTCAGGTCATGATCTCACGGTTTGTGAGATCGAGCCCCATGTCGGGCTCTGCACTGACAGTGGGGAGCCTGCTTGGGATTCTCTGTTCCCCCTCTCTCCCTGCCCCTCCACCACTCATGCCCTCTTTCTCTCTCTCTCAAAATAAATAAATATGTATGTTACCATAAAGAATACATAGAATCACTTAAAGAAAAAAAAAGAAGAAAAAGAAGAAGTGAGGTCATAGAGATGTCAGGTGTGGGTTCTGGGTTAGGGTCTCAGAAGGGACTAAACACTTGGAGGAATTATCACAGCCTGCTAAACCAATGGTATTAGTTTACACAGAATTATGCAAGTCCTATGGGGCTGGAAAACATTTACCAAACTTATGAGACCCGGATAAATGAAGCAGAATGCCAACTTGAGAATTTATAAGAGAAGTGTATATTTGGCTCAAGAACTGTGGCCACTTATCTGCCCACAGGCTTCCCCGCTACACAAGGAAACAAATATATCCATATAATCGCAGTGTGGCATTTAGGTAATAAAGAACTTAGTACAACAGTAATATTTGTTTTGTTTCTCTCTTTCACTCACCAGGTCCTGTCAATTTCACCTCTGGAGTGTATCTTGAATTATTTTTTCTTTCTTTTTCTATTTCACTTCCTTAATTCATCTTTTTTTTTTTTTTTTTTTTTTTTTTTTTTTGTCCCCCTGAAGGCAAGCAATGCCATTCGAACTGCTTTCTCTATCCCCCATGTCTTTCCTAACTTTGGTCTCATCCTTTTTAAATGCAGTCTCCACAACTAGCAGATGATCCTTCTTCTCTTGTTTGCAGGTCAGTAGCAGCTTACTGCTGCCTCACCATGCCTGGGTCATTTACCTTGGGTTTGCCCCTGGATTCCATGCTGGGAATTAGTGACAGTCTCCCAATTGTCCATTTCTCTGGGATCCTTCCCCAGATTCCACACTGGGAACGGCTGGTCCCAGCTTTAGTCTTTCTTTCTTTCTTTCTTTCTTTCTTTCTTTCTTTCTTTCTTTCTTTCTTTCCTTCTTTCTTTCCTTCTTTCTTTCTTTTTTTAAATTAGTCCACATTCACCATTCTTTGAGGCTGGCTGGTTCGATCCTGTCCTCAGTCCCTGGTTCATTGGTTACTGCTGGTTTCCATGCTTCCATTTCCTCAGTTACTGTTGCTTTCTGTTTATGTGCACATTAAGGTGAAGACTGTTGCCAAAAGGGAATCGTGGAAGCCAAAGAGCTTAGGTATTACTTTGGCTCTGAGAAACTCAAACACCCAACTAAAGAAATGGGATCCTTTAGATCCTAAGAGTTGAGCGTGCCACCTTTTGGCGACCTGCTTATTTTATGTATAAGAATTGTAGTCCTGGAAGTTGCGGGTATCTAGCAAAATGGCAAAATTTTACCAAAAAGAACCCAGAATTACAATGGCCATTATGGGGAGCATTCCAATCAGACACGATCCCTCATTTAAGAAATTCACTTGAGGGGAGCCTGGGGGGCTCAGTCGGTGAAGCGTCCGACTTCAGCTCAGGTCATGATCGTGTGGTTCGTGAGTGTGAGCCGGGCTCTGGGCTGACACCTGGAGCCCGGAGCGCGCTTCCTATTCTGTGTCTCCCTCTCTCTCTGCCCCTCCCCCACTTGCCCTCTCTGTGTCTCTCACTCTCTGAAAAATAAAGAAACATTAAAAAATTTTTAAACAAATTTTTAAAAAGAAATTCATTTGAAAGCAAGGGATCCCAAGTTGAACACAGAGAATGGGATGCCGACTTTTTAATTGGTATACAGAAGCTTGCAAAAGGCTTCAAGATTCCAAAATAGCTCCATTAAAAAGCTTGTTACCCAAGACCGATGAAAAATTAAAGACACAAGTCTGGGGCCTAAATGGGATGTCTCTCAATCAGGTGGGCGCCTCCAAACGTGGGGCGGTGATTGGGTAGAAGCTGTGGCCTGGGAGGTGAAACAATTCACCTGGGAGGTGAAAGAAGTCACAATAGGGGTTTATTGAATACACCTTGAGGGAGCTGTGGGCCGGACCGCAGAGGAGAGGCTGTGGTCTGCTAGGAGGCAGGGGGAGGGAAGGTAAGGAGCTGTGGTATCCTATGGAATTCTCCCTTTTTTGGTAACTGTGCCTAATTGTAAGTAGCCCATTGGTTGGTTTGGGCCCATGGATATTTTGAGGTGAGTCGCCCGATGGGCCTGTCTGTATTCAGCCAGGTGCTCGCCGTGGGCCCCTTTCTATATCCCATCACTCAAGCCCATTTGCCTACAAGTGGCCTCGACAAGAGGTACGGAAAACAGAGTAGGGGGGCCTGCTATCACCCCCACTACCACCCTTCCTTTTTCCCCTCAGTACTCACTTTTCACTGATTTTCTGTCCGAACTGCCTTTCCACTCTGAAGAGACTAGTAGTTACTGTTCAAAATCAAACTCCCTGAGGTTGCAGACAAACCCGCTCAGGTGTCCTTCACCCCTGGCTCGAAGGCTGAACTAAGGGTTATAAGTTAAAGAATTTACGAAGCCCAGGGAGGAATCCCAAAAGTTGTTTTTGAAAGACTTTAGAATCCGGGGTGGCAGATTTGTATCAATCTGTGTGTCTGTCGGTAGGACCTGAGGAAGCCCCAAAATGGATGCAGGAAGCCAGATGGTAAACCCCACCCCGAGGATGATATTTGGGGTCCTCTACCAGAAGGGGCTCTCAAAATAGCAACCGAACTTAGTTCTTTAGAAGTAAACCCGACATCCTGCATGGGGCTTGAACTCATGACCCTGAGATCTGGAGTCGTATCCTGAACCAACTGAGCCAGCCAGGCGCCCCTGCATCTGAATTTCTACAAGCCTTGCCTAGAATCTTGCCTGCCTGTACTGATGGGTCTATTATTCAAACATTCAAACAAAAGAAAAATGAATCCGTGGCAGTCCTTAAAGCCTGCTTGGAGGCTCTCTTCTTAGGGTATTCGGAATCCAATACAATAAATAAGGTTACCCAGCCTGTTCTAGCTGCTCTCTTTGTAAAAGGATTATCTCCTGAGATGAGTGGATTGATAAAAAAAAAAAAAAAAGGCAGAAAATAGGATGGGAGGCTACTGCTTTAGTGACTATAGCTGAGCATTTTGAAGGGACCCTGGGGCAAGATGGCAAACATTATCAAAACACTGGCCCAGAAATCGATGTCTCAATTGTAATCAACTAGGACACTGGAAAAGACATCATCCTCAAAGTTCCCATGCAAATTCTTCTCAAGTAGATATCTACCTCTAGAGGAGGGCCTCCACAGGGGCCCCTCCCACAACCAACCGGACTCCAACGTGTTTTCCAGTAAACTATTACCAGTAATTCCCTTTAATGGTTAAGGGGAAGCTAAAATGAAAATTAATGGGTTTATTCAATACTGCCAGAAATATTTACTGTTCGTCCTGGCTGAAACCTTAACAAGATGTTTGAAATGATCTAATAACTCCATGATAAAAAATTTGACCAAATTGGAAGGTGATACTCAGAGCCCGATAGAAATGTTTTTAAGGCTTTCTCCCCTAAGCTGATCATTCAGGCTGCAATTGAGTTCTTTGTGGAATTGGAAATGACTCTTTATCCTGCAAATCTCTGTAGGCCCAGAGGTGTGGCTCTAGAAGTTTGAAGTTCACCTGCCCCCCCCCCTTTTTTTTTGCCAAGCCCCCAAACGTTGCCTGTTCCTTTTAAGAGGCTTGAAAAGATCAGGGGGCTGCCTGGGGGCTCAGTTGGTTAAGCGTTGGACTCTTGATTTTGGCTGAGGTCTTGATCGTCAGTTCGAACCCCGAGTAGGGCTCTGGGCTGAAAGCACTCAGCCTGCTTGGGATTCCCTCTCTGCCCCTCCTGAACTTAGGCGCGAGCTCTCTCTCTCTCTTTCTTTCTCAAAATAAATAAGCTTAAAAAAGAAAAGAGTCTTGAAAAGATCAGGACTTTGGAAACAGAGTTGTCTAGCACCAAATCTGTGCCTGTGTGATGTAAACTTTCTATCCTCTTCTCTAGGACCTAATTGCCATTCTTAGAATGTAAACTTTAAGGAGAAGTTTCTCATCAGAAGAAAAAAAAAGGGAGGTATATGGAAACTGGACCTATAGTGTCCTCTCCACAAATATTAGAAGTGTAGTCCCCAGTCCCCTTATCCATAGTTTCAGTTCCCCAGGGGCAACCGACATCCACAAGCTGATGGTCTTCCTCCTGGCACATTGTCAGGTCAGTAGTCTTGTCGCTGAGCCATTCACCTTACTTTGTCTCATCACGTAGCCATTTTGTCCTCTGACGTCATCACAAGAAGGTTCTTTGAGAGACCACATTCACATAACTTTTACTACAGTCTATTGTAACCATCGTTCTAGTTAATTATTGCTGTTGTTCATCTCTTCTCGCGCCTGATTTATAAATTAAACTATCGTCGCTCGGTATGTATGTATAGGAAATAACATAGTCTATGTAGGGTTCAGTACTAGCTGAGGTCCGGGGCATCCCCTGGGGGTCCTGGAATGTACTTCCCCTGAATAAGGGGAGGGGGGCTGTTGTAAACACAAAAGCTCTAAGATCTCAGCATCTGTGAATATCACACAGAGGACCAGTAGGAAACCGGAAGAACTGCTTAGTGGCAGCTCAGACTGGTGCTTACGCCCTAATTTGTTTTCATCCTGATGAGGGAGCGTGGGGCTAGCTGAGGGCAAAGTAGGGACATGTATGATATTCCTGGGACACTCCCGGCTGCCCGAAAATGGGAAAGGACAAAAAACAAACGGTTAAACTGGTAAGAGCCTCCACCAGTTTACCAGAAAAAGGCAGTCCCGTCAATAGGCCAGCATCCAGGAACTCCCCACTGTCTTAACGTTAATGACTCGCTAGAGGGGGGAAAAACTACCCTCAGCTTGACGATAGCCAGGCCTCCAGGAAGTATTTCGCTCGTGAAAGTCTCTTTGGAAACTCCCGCGCCCCCCCCCCCCATAAAAGGGTCACCAACCACACAGTGCGGCTCTTTCCGCCCTCAGGTCCTGTCCCTGTGCTTTAACAAAATCACCTTTTTGCACCAAAGACGTCTTCAAGAATTCTTTCTTGGTCGTCGGCTCTGGGGCCCTACGAACCCCCCATCACCCCAAAACTTCATCAGTCACACCTCTCAGGCTACAGTCTGATCAAAAGAGGGTAATTGTTAAAAAAAATAATAAACAAAAGCCCCAAATGATGAGGCATTTGCTCCCCCCAACCCCCCCAGCAAACTGAGACTTAATTACGGTTTCCACCTCTCCCAGGAAAGTGGCCTTTTAACAGTGGATCTGAAATTTCCTGATCAGCCCTAGTGAGGTCATCCATAGGATAAAATCCCTGCCTTTCCCTCCTTTCTCAAAGGAAGATGAAGCCATCCTTTCTTTTGTTTTGCTAATGACTTCCTTGCCCATCCCTCCTGCTCTAACAACCTTCCATTTTGTACAACCCCTCTGGGCCTTTCTCTACTTGCTAGGTGGGATGCTGCCTTATTCGTGAATAATTTAATAACTTCAAAGGTCCTTCTGGCTGGACTGAGAATCAAGTTGACATGAGACAGATTCACAGGAGAAAATCAGATTTAATAGGCATACGTACGGGCAATCCACATAGACATGGAAATTCCAAACACAGGCAAAAATTAGGTGTCTATGTCATTCTGAACTAAGGAGAAGGGGGTCGGGGTCTGTGATTTCAGAGGAAAGGAATGCACTTTAGGGGCCAGAAGAACAGTAGATGTTTGCCCTGCCATACAGATGGGCCACTCAGATCAAATATGTCTGTGTCAATAATCCTTATTCTGGGAGATGTGAAATGTTGGGGTTCGGCCAAGAAAGAATTCTTGAGGCATCTTTGGTCCCGTGGGCGGAAAGAGCCGCACTGGGGTTGTGAGGAGTGAGTGATTACATACTTTCAAGTTGGGAGGGGATTAGGGATAGTAAGTCTCTAAGGAGTTTGGAAGCAAGGTTTCCCGGACCTTGAGGGGCTAGCTGTAGTTAGGTCATTTATTGCCGTCTAGTAAACCCTCCGTCATGAGACCCTTCGGATGTGTATCAGTGGTCCCTATGCTTGGAGGATGATTGCTAACACATATCTTGGGTTGGGGGCAGCGGTGGGGGAGGTGGTGGTGGTGGTAAGAGATAAAGGAAGTTTCCAAAGGAGTTTTTACGGATCCTAGAGGTCAGGCTAATGTTAAGCCAAGGTCACCTTCTGCCTCTAGCAAAGTGTTAACACGGAGGCAGTTAGATTCCTGGAGGAAGGTCACTCACACTGTCTCAAGGACTTGTCAATGGGCTGTAAGTTACAAAGGAGTTTAACTATTTTTTCCTTGGCCTTTGCTCTCCACCTCAGGAAAGACCCCCACTAGAGGGAAAAAACAACCTTAGCTTGAAGACACCTAGGCCTCCTGGATCCGGTAAGCCTTCTTTAGCATATGCAAGTCGTTTTAGAAATTTCTGCTCCTCTTTACCTCCCCCAGCTCCCAAGGATATAATCAGTTGCTCTTCACAATTGCAGTGCAGGTGTTTCTGCCCTTGGGTCCTTTCCCCATGCTTTAATAAAACCACCTTTTTGCACCGAAGATGTCTCAAGCATTCCTTCTTGGCCGTTGGCTCCGGACCCATTTCCCACGTCAGTTAAGGGAATGACAAAAATTTATCCTGAAGCCCCAGGGCCTTGAGTCCTTTCAGCTCAAAATAATAACCCGCATGTCAAAGTAGCACATTCTTGGGGGTCGCGTCCTGAACCCCTTCAGCAGTCTGTTGGCATTTATTTTGATTGCTGGCTGACGAGACTTAGTTCCATGATCCTAGCTTGTGCTTGCTGTTCGATTTTCAAAGTGCTTTTTATTATTTCTCTTTCCTTCTTTTTATATCTGGATGGCTTGAGAATTTCTCAAATTTTATTTTTTCTCTACTGTTGCAACTTCGGAAATGATACAATCTACACACACACACACACACACACACACACACGCTTTCAGCAATTGCCCTGAATGTGTTAATATCAAGGCGGTGCCTGGGTGGCTCAGTCTGATGAGCATCTGACTCTTGATTTCGGCTGAGGTCATGTTCCCAGGGTCATGGGATCGAGCCCAGTATTGGGCTATCCATGCTGAGTATCCACGCTTAGCAAGGAGCCTGCTTCCCCCCCCCCCCCCCGCCCCCCGCCCCTCTCCCCAGCTTGTACGCTCTCTCAAAGAAAAAAATGTATATAGAAATATTAATAATTAAATTCTAAAGCAGATCAACATTTCTACTTTATTCTGAAAAAAGTAAAAGGACTTTAGAACGCTATAAACACAAACTTCCCTTCCTGTCTTTTAAATTTTTTCTGATGCTTATTTCTTTTCCATTTTATTGTCTTCTAATACTTTAATTCTACATTTTGATTCCTCCAATTAAACATAATTGTTATTGTTTTAGGCAGTCAGTGTTGGTTGAAATTTACCAACGTATTTACTGGCTTCTTTGCTCAATTAATTGTTTTTTCCCACTTGAGTTTCTTTCCTCCTTCCCCACCTTCCACTGGAAATATCAAATGCTATTTTGGTGGTTTAAAAATTACAGATTTCCATTTGAAAATCTTCCACCATTTTGGTGGGTACTCCTAACTTAATTAAGATGCATACTTGTAATTTTCCCCTCATAAGTTCCTTTTTCTAAAATTTACAAAAGTTTGTTTTTATTTTTTATATTCTAGTACAGTTAACATACAGTATAAGATCTCCCCTTAAGGTTCTTTTTTTTTTTAACGTTTATTTATTTTTGAGACAGAGAGAGACAGAGCATGAACAGGGGAGGGTCAGAGGGAGGGAGACACAGAATCTGAAACAGGCTCCAGGCTCTGAGCGGTCAGCACAGAGCCCGACGCAGGGCTCGAACTCACGGACTGTGAGATCATGACCTGAGCCGAAGTCGGACGCTTAACCGACTGAGCCATCCAGGCGCCCCTCCCCTTAAGGTTCTTAGCCTTATCAATAGTTGTATTTGCTGCCAGCCTTGGCATGCCCTTGCCTTCCTCTAAGGCCAGCATGACAGAGGCTCAGTATTTGTTGGAATCCTGTTTAAGCAGTAGAAATAATATTTGCGTAATATGTTTGATAGTGCTTGGCAAATTAACTCAGTACAGTTTGGAATGAAGCAGCACAGGGAAAAGAATAATTTGCCAAATACTTACTTGGAATTCTGGTGTCCTTGTGTCCCAGGCCAGGCATTTTGGTGACCCTGTCTTCCAATGACACGCAGTATAACCTGTACTCAGTGGCCTTATTCACATGGTACAATTGTCAGCATTTGGACTGTACTGAATTGGATGACAAATGGTAAAAGAAACCAAAAGAGGGAAGCCCATCAGGATTCTACACACCAGTGGGTCTAACTGGCCGGGGAGGGGGCGGGGGTGGGGGTGGTGAACCTAGTTCGGAACTGAATCAGTATGCTTTGCTCCTATAATGAAATCCAACTGAATAGTTCTTAGAAAATTATTGAAAAGACTGGATTAAATAGTATTGGTGGAGAATAGACAAGCTCCCTGTGACAAGATCGCAATCAAGAGGAAATTGGGATCGTCAGCTTATTGAATGCTGAGGAATCTGGGCTGATAGCCAAGTATATCAGGATTCTTCCTCTTGCTTTCTCTCAGCTCCCTAGATTTTCACATCTTCGGTTTTTAATAATCAATAATGTTTGCCTCATATCCATGCCACAGAGAAATGAGTATCAATAAGCCCTATTCAGCTACCCAGAGGACTTTCTGAGCCCTGAAGGACTGATTTCCGCCCCTCCTCGCCTCCGTAATCCTTTGTTCAGTGCGGCCTCACCCCCAGTCTGGATTCCCCATTGCCCAGCAGCAAGGGAACTGCCAAAGCAACCCACCTCTCCCTGGGGACGCTGGGTACCCTCTCACCTAGGGGCATGCAAGGGCCATCACCATGCCCGTCCCTCATTTCAGTGTTCAGAGGACTACCCTCTCCCATTTTCCTTCGGCCTCGGGGCTCCCTCTGATGCCACAGCAACAGGACATATGACCCCACAGGGTTTTCTTATACTTCTAGAAAAAAGCATAAGTACTTTCCATTTGTAGGCGCAGCCGTCTAATGCTGTCCTCGTAGGGAAAACATTTCAGATGCTTTGGGTCACCCTCATGTTTTGTGCTTACTGTACCTCTTTTTCTCTATTTCTTCTATTCATTTACTTATATTCTTTCTTTGTTTCTTCTATCTGTCATCTATCTGTCTAATCTATCGATTCTTTTCCCTTGCCTTCTTTTCTTTCATTCTTCTTTCTCCTTTTCTCTCTTTGCTTCAGTCTTTTTTGTTTCATATATTAATTTTCTTCCCAATAACAAATAATAAAATCTTCACGTTCATTGCTGTTTCAGTTGTGTTCAGCAAGCATGTTAGCAAACCTTCATGTAGGCAACATACATTCGTCATCATCAATCTTAATTTGTGTATGTGGAAAATCAAGCTCAGAAAGGCTACGGAACTTACCAGAGGCCCAGATTCATCACCAAACCCAGGCATAAGCAACGGCAGAGACCTTCATCCCAAGGCTGAGAGGTCTACTCCTGATCTCTGTCTCTACAACGGTATACTATTTTGCCATGCAGGCAATACTTTAAGAACCAACTGGTGGTAGACATTTTTAATGTCAGCATGTCAACTATATTTTGTAGTAATGTTTGTAAGATTTTCTACAGATGGCCCCATTATTTTAGATATCTTACGCCCAACTGTTTGAAACATAATGAGGAAGCTGATGTCAGCAAATGCATATATGAAAAAATTTTTTTTATTATTACATGTCTGTCAACTACTACAAATTATTCATTGTGCTGCTTAAAGTTTCATTTAGGTTGGAAATTGAGTTTGGACGTCACAATCATTATGCTACTTAGAAATAGTAGTTGAGGCCGTTCTGCCGTATGCTTACATGTCATTTTCCATCTAAGGGCATAGTTTTGCAGAAAACTCAGCACACACCGACTATAAGACATTCGCAGTCAGATTGAGCTTGCTTCCATGTTGGCACCTCTAGGGTTACATTATTAAAAACAAATTTTGTGATGATAGGATCCATTCTAGAATTTTCCTTCTCCCCCATCTACCATATCACGTCCGATAGCTTTTAATTTTTTTTTTAAGTTTATTTCTTTTTGAGAGCGAGCGAGCGAGCAGGGGAGGGATAGAGAGAGAGAGGGAGAGAGGGAATCCCAAGCAGGCTCTGTACTATCAGCATAGAGCCTGATGCAGGGCTCGAACTCACGAAACAGTGAGATCACGACCCTAGCCGAAACCAAGAGTTGGAAACTTAACCCACTGAGCCACCCAAGTGCCCCTAGCTTTTAATTTCTGTCTCTCCAGTTCATCCTCCCCTCTGCATCCTGTCTGCTATTACCCCATCCTGGGCCTCATTGTCTCTCTCTGGGACTACCAAAACAGTCACCTAATTGGTCTCCTGGTTTCTAGGATTGTACCCCTCCAGTGTGATCTCCACATGCTAACCTGAAGACTTTTTGAAAACTAGAGCTGATCTAGTCTGCCTTTTGCTTAAAAGCAATCAAGTTTTCATAACAATCCCACAAAAAATAAACCCAAGTTCCTGAGCATGACATACAAGGCTCTTAAGATATGTCCCAGACTTTCGTATGTTTCAGCCCTTCTGTATACCACCTGTACGGAATGCCATTATCAGCTCTTCTCCCTGAGAGACTCCTAGAGTTTAAGCATCTTCTTTTTGACATATTCCCTGGTATTTCCAAGTTGAGTTGACCACTTGTTATACTTTGTCTATCCCATAATTTACAGTTAGCTATTCTAGTAAACACTACTCAGTACCATTTATTGATCACCAGTGGACTGTGAGCTCCTCGGAAGCAAATTGGCTTATTGACCCCTTTACCTAGAACCAAGCACAGAATCTTGGGTATCCATTAACTATTACTAATGCTTATCGAATTGAAAGAAAAAGGGAGTCTAACACAGAATTTAGAATAAAATGTGAGCTGGCCTTAGTGAAACCAGTGAAAATGTCGCCCCAAACCACTAACGCTCTCTTACATCTCCCCGTTCTCTCTTCCTCTTTATCATCCCTGCCACTTGCCCAATTTCAATTCTCATCATCTCTCACTTGGGTTCTTAAAGCCAAGTTGAGTGCCTAGATGACAATTGGTGATCGGAGTTCGTTGCATGTTAAATGGGCACAAAGTATTTTCAATACATACTATAACATGGTGAGATTACAGGTGAAGTCAATATGTAAATACAGGTTATATAAATCTATATAAATATGGTATATACCATCTAGATATGCCAACTATATGTTACATATATCAAACTCTTGTGAGAAATCCACTTTGTTGTACAGAGTAAAATTAATCCTGAAATATTCTGAAGTATAGGATATACCTTCCAATATAGCTCAAATTCAGGCTTGTTATTAATTTTATATAAATCATTTTATCTCACCTACACCATATCCTGTAGACAAAGTACTGTCTCAGAAATCCAAGGAAGTGGTTGCTGCAGGACATTAGATAGAATAAAAGTTTCATTTGTAAATGGACATTTTAATCATGGACACCTGGCATACACTAAAACATTTCTACCCTTTTCTCTTAAACCTTGTACAAGATGATTAATGCTATCAAATGAAATTTTAATCATTGGTTTACCAACTGATATTTGTCAAGAAATTCGTTAGGGTAGATACTCAGGTAGGTTTTGTGCTGTAACAGAAATGAAACTACATTGGCCTCTGCCACCTTAGAATCTACAGTCTAGGGTTGCCTCGGTGGCTCTGTCAGTCGAGCATCACTTCGGCTCAGGTCATGATCTCACGGTTCATGGGTTCGAGCCCCACATGGGGCTCTCTGCTGTCAGCGCAGAGCCCGCTTTGGATCCTCTGTCCCCCTCTCTCTCTGCCCCTTTCCTGCTCACGCTCTCTCTTTCAAAATAAATAAATAAACTTAAAAAAAAGGCATTAAAAAAAAGAACCTGTGGTCTGGAGTGTAGGCTAACAGTAAATAAACTGTTCAATAACAAATTATGAAAAATTTTATGATGGAGAAGTTCAGAGGGTTATGGATGTATGTAACATCTCTGAACCTGAGTTTTCTCAGCTATAAATATTTAGAGTCCTTTTGAAATAATAACAATTGTAATAATACCAATTGCTACTTATAGAACTCCCTTCTAGCTTTCTGTTTACTGTTCACAAATATTTTCATATCATTAATACATTTATTCTTTCAACAAATATTTTTTGAATTTCTACTCCACATCAGGGACTCTGCTAAGAACAGTGAATATAATGGTAAAGCCTCACTTCACATATTAATTAAATAATCATATGAGTATGATGAGTGTTACAGAGAAGATATTCCCTGCCATCACAGAATATGAGGTGTTTTAAAGGATAATATTGAGTAAAAAGGGCAATCACAAAATAATGTGATAATTTAACATTAGTGACTTTCGTAATGAAAGGTTTAAAAATACTTCCTGGGACACCTGGGTGGCTCAGTCGGTTGAAAGTCCCACTCTTGGTTTTGGCTCAGGTCATGGTTTCGTGACCTGGGGGGTCGGGTCCCCCCGTAGGGCTCTGCGCTGACAGCTCAGAGCCTATGTGGGACTTTCTCTCTCCCTTTCTCTCTTTCCCTCCCCTGCTCATGCTCTCTGTCTCTCAAGATAAATAAACTTAAAAACAACTGATTTTAAAAATAAGTAAAAAAAAAAATACTTGCTAATAAGAATAAGTTTTTCCTTTCATTATTTATTATGTAAGCACTGCATGATTCCCTGAAAATCCTGTATGTTCTAAAAATCCCTTTCCCAATTAAAAGTTCCATTGCAGCTGCTTACATAACTCAGGTAGCTATCTGATGGAAAGTGGTTCGATCAGATTAATTTAGACTATGGTATGAACACATCAATTTTCAGCACTTCCAGAGATAATTGTATAATAAAATCATTAATTTATACTTTCTTACCACACATCTAGTGGTGATCGGTGTGGCTAAGAACATTTTAGGAGTCAGGAGAATCCCTAAGAACCCCCGAATTATGCCCAGAAGATAATCACCTTTTCTGCCTGCACAGGAGGGCAGTGCTTTAAAAGGAGGGAAATCAATGCCAACGAAATTCACATTATATATTTAGTTTTAGGTACATTTTTCCATTGTATCCTAGGTTCACCCCCAACTCCATGTCTACCATTATAGTCCTGCCCAATCAGAAATGATGACTGTGAAGAACATTGGAAGATCCACAAAGGACAATCACGTTGAAACATTTCAAGATCCACAAAGAAAAAATGCAATTTGTAATCCCTAGGTGCTATTCAACTGCTTTGGAACAAGTTCAACAACAATGGCTGAAATATTACTGGGTTTTAGAGTAACTCTCAGCTAACCAAAAAAAAATTAAGCCAAACACCTGATTCCTCACACAGCCTAGATAATTGGGGCTTTATGCTACATTAACATAAACATTATAAGCATTATTTCCCTCATCTGTTTCCTTGTTCTAAAACCCCCGGCAAAAGTCTTTGTGGTAGCTCTCAGAAATGTTTCTTGAATTTTATCCCATCTCAATGGCTCTTATCTAAATTGTCTTGGCTGATATTGTTGTCTTAAATGGTGATATTGTGTCCCACGCATTTTTGTCATTTCAATTGTGGCCTGGTCTTTTTGTGTATTGAGTTTAAAAAGTTAAACTCTCCACATCATATCAGAGCTGATAATATCAGGTTGGCAATTAAAATACTGGCATTCTTTCACATTAAATGTAATTTGTCCATTTGGGACTGTTTTGAAAACCTCAACGCGGGATGAATAAGACTTCCGTTGCTATGAAAGAGCAGTGTTCGATAAGTTAACAATTTAGGATGCCTCGCATTTTATCAGTAAATCTGGTCAGCTGCGTCTGCCAAGGAGATAGCACTTCGTGTTCTTTTCCCCTAGTACAGACTGAAGAGCTGTTTTTACCTTCAAAGGCAAAAATTGGACCAAATTGTAAGAATCAAGTGAGAAATGTTCTTTAATTTTAGCACAGACTGAGAATTATTGTCCTAGAGGATGAAAATGGTGGTTTTCAATTTGACATCTTTCAATTCTGTCTTGGCATGCTTTCTTAATATTTAATAATGACGGCACAATTGTGGATATTATTTTTTTTTAAGATTTTATTTTCGTAAGTAATCTCTACACCCAATGTGGGGTTGAACCTACAACCCCAGAATCAAGAGTCTCATGCTTTACCAACTGAGCCAGCCAGACACCCCTTTTGTGGATTTTTTTTAATCTTTAAAAAAAATTTTTAATGTTTATTTAATTTTGAGAGAGAGAGAGAAAGAGAGAGACAGAGCGTGAGTGGGGGAGGGGCAGGGAGTAGGAGACACAGAAACCAAAGCAGGCTCCAGGCTCTGAGCTGTCAGCACAGAGCCTGACATGGGGCTTGATCTCACGAACCACGAGATCATGACATGAGCCAAAGTCAACCGCTTAACTGACTGAGCCACCCAGGCTCCCCCTTTTGTGGATATTATTAATGTTAGTAAGTACCTAAAGAATTTGATAGAGTTCCTTTATGGAGCTTAAAGGTTTTGAGTATTTTAGGCAGCTCTTCATATCAGTTTAAATATCTGGAAGCCTGACATATAAAAGTTATTTTTTCTAGGTCAAAGCAAATTATTTTAATAAGTTCTTTTTAAAGTATATGTAGTACGCTATGTGTACTCCCCAGCTATTGATACAATAATAAAAATTACACTAACGGTCTACTTTTCTGATTTTTAATGTCTTTGATGCTATGTGAACATTTTTGGAAACTGGAAAAGGTTATAAAGATGAATATTATTAATGCTATTATTACTATTAGCCAAAGAATATTCATATGCAATATACCCTTTTTCAGCTTGATATGTTTTAATCCTGAAAGTAATATCTTCCTCTTGCTCTCTGATATGCATGGATATAATTAGCCAAAAAAAAAAAAGTGTCCAATACTTATTCTTGCAAGGTACTGCAGGTAAAACAGATTAATCAGACATAGGCCCTGCCCTCAGGAAGCTCATAGGAAAGCAGTGTAGTGCCGTGGACTCAAACAGACGTGGAATTTGAATTTAGATCCCATTAATTGTTAGATGAGTGACCTTGGAGAGTTAACATCTAAGATGAGCTTGTCTGCTTCTCTGTAAAATTGTAATAATATTTCCTTTCTGAGAGAGTTATTGTGATAATCTGACCATGGATGTGAAGCCCACCCCCTCCTACACAATAAATGCTCAGTCACTAAGAGCTAGTTGTTGTTGTTGTTGTTATTGTTGTTGTTTGACCTCTCTTCCTCCTCTTCCACTTCCTCCTCTTTTTCTTCTGCAAGCGGGGAGACAGGGATGCCAGAGAAAGAAGGGGAAATGGGACGAGATCACAGATGACCTTTCTACGGAGGTGACTTATCAAAATTGTGTAGATTTGAACACATGATCACGGAAGGAAGGACGTTCCCGATGTAAGGAACGTTGTGCAAAAACGCCTAGCGTCACTGACTCCAATTTCACTCAGAAAGCCAGTGTGAGTTCCATCTATCAAACCAAATATCATGTCAGCGGCAGTAATTCTTCTGTGTTCGTTGGGGGAGAGGTTTGAGGGAATATTTCGGTTGTCTTTTGACTCTCTGTTGAGCACAACCAGTTACTTAAGTCAAAGAACTCAATTTCACCAGCCATCAATTCACTTTCTGGGAAAGATGGTCTCCGTACCTGCCAGGAACTGAGGTCAGAGCTAAAAGAATGATCAGCCAGATTTTGCTGTCCTCTACTTCTGGGATAATGTATAAGTTTTCAAACATCCATCACCGATGCCATGTTCCGTCTTCAAACATATTCTAGAGTATAGATTATGTAATGGTATCTCTACGTATCAGTGCTAATGTAGAAGTTATCTGCATTCCATCCCTGTTCTGATCTTGAGAACACTAAAAGGGATTTTATGGTTGATGTAACTATTTCTTTGAAGAATGAAATTCACTTGGCCCTGGGGCCTTGCCAGCATCAAAGAGCTTGGTCCAAATGGTTACTTCAGTGTGACCAATATATGATTCATTTGTTTTCACCATCCTCCCTCCTGATTTGCCCCAATTGCTGAAATGGTGTGTGCGTGTCCCTTCATAAATTCATGAGCTTTCTTTGTAATATATTCTATCAGCAGGCCCTAGTTAAACTATTAGCTTCAAAGGTCTATAGAAGTGCATGAAATACAACATAAAATATTTAATAATGGTGATAAACTGCAAAATGGTGATTGCAAAATTGAGGCCATGCATCTCTGAAATAAAAAGAATATTATGACAGCGATACTCAAAATAATGCATGCTATTTTTAAAATAGGTAATGCAAAAAGGTGCTGAGGTGGAAAAAGTGGCCAATTAATTAGAAGATGAAACAAATATAGCCGAATACCTGCCTAGACCGCGAGTATACTTTCTTTCTCCTTAAGTCACACTTTTTCCGGAGGAATGTATTTTCTCCTTAGATTCCCCTCCCCATCACATTTGCATTTGGATGTTTTCCTGACCTTCATCCACTCTTTAAAGAAGCAGGTAGTCCAATTATTTAATTCTTCATTGAGATTTGGAGTGAATTTCACTTCCGGATTCTGGATGGAGTGGAAGGTTTGTGGTTTTTTGTTTGTTTGTTTGCTTGTTTTTAAATTTTCCTCTTCCAGCGTCAGTTTCTGGCCCAAAGAAAATAAGTAAACTTTAACCAAGTGTATACAAGTAGTAAGTGGCAGGGTTGGCATTTGCACCAGCCTCCCAACACTGGATTCCTTTAGTTAGTTAGTTAGTTGGGTAGTTAGCTAGCTTGTTGTTTAGTTTTTATTTAAATTCCGCTTAGCTAACATACAGTGGAATACTAGTTCCAAGTGTATAATTTAGTGATTCCGCACGTCGACACAACACCCAGTGCTCATCACAACAAGTGCCTTCCTGACTCCCTATCATCTATCCCCATGTCCCCCCGCGCCCCCACCTCCCCTCTGGTAACCATCAGTGTGTTCTCTGTAGTTAAGAATCTGTTTCTTGGTTTCTTCCCCCCCCCCCCCCCCCCCTTGGCTCATTTGTTTTGCTTCACAAATTCCACGCATAAGTGAAATCATGTGGTATTCATCTTTCTCTCACTTTGGCTCTCTAGCTCCATGATTTGGCTGCTGTGGAGAATGCTGCCGTAAACATCGAGGTGCATGTATCCCTTTGAAGTAGGACTTTTGCATTTTTTTTTTTTTTGAGTAAATACCTAAAAATGCAATTGCTGGGTCGTAGGGTGGTTCTATTTTGCACTTTTTGAGGAATCTCCATACTGTTTCCCAGACTGGCTGCCCAGTTGCATTCCCACCAACAGTGCGAGAGGGTTCCCCTTTCTCTGCATCCTCACCAACACCCGTTGTCTCTTGTGTTGTCGGTTTGAGCCATTCTGACAGGTGTGAGGTGATTTCTCGTTGTAATTTTGATTTGCATTTCCCCTGATGATCATTGATGTTGAGCATCTTTTCATGTGTTTGTTTGGCCATCTGGACGTCTTTTTTTGGAAAAATGCAAAGACTAGACTCTTAACCAAGATGCCTCACTGCCTCTCAGGATTAACTCTTTCCTCTAGCCATTTATTGATGAATAGACTGTTTCCTTTTTTTCATTATCACAAACACGCATGTATATATGTCTGTGCGCACATGTAATATATGTTGTATTTGTTTGCCCTGGCTGCCAACACGAAATACAGACCTACTTCATTTATTGCACTTCGTAGATACTCCATTTTTTACAAATTGAAGCTTTCGGACAAGCCTGCATCGAGCAAGTCCATTAACACGATTTTTCCAACAGCATTTACTCACTTTGTGTCTCACTGTCACCTGTTGATAATTCTCACAATATTGGAAACTTTTTCTGTTTATTAATTTTGTCATGGTTGTCTGAGATCAGGGATTCTGCCTCACCGAAAGCCCAAATGATGGTTCACATTTTTTAGCATTCAAGTATTTTTCAATTAAGGTATGTACATTGTTTCTTCAGACAACACTATTGCAGACTTAATAGACTATAGGACAGTGTCAACATAACTTTTATTTGCATTGGGAAATCAGACAATTCATTTGATTTGCATTATTGTGATACTGGCTTTATTGCAGTGGCCTAGATCTGAAACCGTAACATCTCCGAGGTATACTTGAACCACAGACTGGGCGACTTAAACACCAGAAATTTATTTTCTCACACTTTTGGAGGCTGGGAGTCGAAGGTCAGGGTGTATCAGCCGATTTGCTTTCTCCCAAGGCCTTTTTCCTTGGCTTGCAGATGACTGCCTTCCCACAGCGTCCAAAATTCCTCTTCTTTTAAGGGCAACAGGTCAGGTTGGATCAAGGCCCACCCTAATGGTCTCATTTTAACGTAATCGCCCTCTTTTAAGGTCCTGCCTCCAAAAACAGCCACATCCTGGTGATATGGAGGTTGAGACTTCAGCATGTGCATTTTGGGGGAAAACAATTCAGCCCATAAAGTTGTGATATACTGTGTTGTGGGTTTTTTGGGTTTTTTTAGGGGGGAGGTGGGGGAAGAGGGGAGACATTACCAGGTAGTGGAATTGGTGACTCTTTGGAAATCTACATCTTCAGTATTATTAGGTATCGGCAAATGACTCCTGAGATCGTTTCTACCAATTTGTATGCCTGCCAGCAGTGTTAGAGAGTCGGCTTTATTCATTCCCTCCTGAAAACTTGGCACTGTCCTACTTTTTAATGTTTGCCATATTGATGGGCTTGAGATATATCATTTCTTCATTTTGTAGTTCCATGTATATTAACAAATATATGCCTATTTCCTAGATCCTTGGTCTTTCAGGTTTCTTCTCCTGTGAATTGCCTGTTCTTGGTCATTAACTCTGCTTCTACCAGCTCATTTGACTTTTCATTATTGCTTCATATTAACTCTTTATATATTGTGGATCTTCAGTACTTTCGGTTACAGACCTCTTTCTCAGTCAGTGCCTATCATTGGACTTGGGTTATGATGTCTTTTGTCTCACAGAAAATTTCAATTTTGGTATCCAATCATCAGTCTTTTATTCTGACTTGTACCTTTTGTATCTTGTTTATAGGTCTCTCCCTGCTCAGGTTCACAAGTACAATACTCTACGTCTTCTCTTACGTTTATTTATTAATTGGTCTTCAAGTTTATCAAAATGAAGAGGTTGTGGTGTTATCTTTCAAATCTCATTTTGTGTCTCTACATCGATTGCAGATTGTTCCAGTATAAGTTGTTTTGTCATTCATCTTTTCACAGCTCATTTCCAATGCCATATACCAAATGCTCATGTAACAGCTAACAACCGTTACGTATTTTATGTAGTAGCCATTGTATTTACATTATATCCTATAGTCCTCACAACACTCGCATGAGAAAAGGGTTATCATTTCCACTGTACAAATAAAGAAACTGAGGGAAAGAAAGAGCAAATATTTCCCACAATGGCACAAAACCAGTAAGTGGAGGAGCCAGGATTTGAACCCAAGAGCAGTAGTGGTATTCGTTTGAATATCACTATTTAATGACACGTCTTTTATATACGCAGTTAACAGTTTCTGGAGTTCATCTTCTTTTCCTTGGTTCATTTGATGATCCGTGTGACAAATCGTGCACTTTTAAAGATTTTCGCTCTTTTTTTTTTTACAGATTTTATTTGTTATTAAATGTTTATTTATTTCTTTTGAATTTTTTTTCAACGTTTATTTATTTTTGGGACAGAGAGAGACACAGCATGAATGGGGGAGGGGCAGAGAGAGAGGGAGACACAGAATCGGAAACAGGCTCCAGGCTCTGAGCCATCAGCCCAGAGCCCGACGTGGGGCTCGAACTCCCGGACCGCGAGATCGTGACCTGGCTGAAGTCGGACGCTTAACCGACTGCGCCACCCAGGCGCCCCATCTTTTGAAAGAGAGAGCGTACCAGTGCATGCAAGCAGGGGAGGGGCAGAGGGAGAGGGAGAGCGAGAATTCCCAGCAAGCTCTGCGCTGTTATCACAGTGTCCAGCATGGGGCTCAACCTCAGGAACCATGAGATCATGACCTGAGCCAAAATCAAGAGTCGTCAAGAGTTGGACGCTTAACTGACAGGGCCACCAAGGTGCCCCTAAAGATTTTATTTTTAAGTAATCTCTACACCCAGTGTGGGGCTCAAACTTACAGTCCCAAGATCAAGAGTCACATGCTGCACCGACTGAGGCAGCCAGGTGCTCCTGATGTTTGCTCTTTATGTCTTCCTATTTGTTAGGGCAAACCTTCCAGTCTCATATATTATCTCCACAATTATGTCAATTATTCTTAGTATTTTACTGTTTTTAAACTCAGTTCTTAAGTTCCATTAAATCCCGTCTGGAATTTTGATGCAAGAACATTATATCCAACATAATTTTCTAGGGAATTAACATCAGTGTGAGATATGGAGACTTTTATTAACAAACATGCTAAAATCCTTATTTTTTTTTTTTATGTTTATTTTCGAGAGAGAGAGAGCATGAGCAGGGGAGGGGTAGGGAGGGAGACAGAGCATCCGCATTGACAACAGGGAGCCCAATGAGGACCTTAAACTCACGAACCATGAGATCATGACCTGAGCTGGAGTTGGACACCTAACCAACTGAGCCACCCAGGTGCCCCTAAAATCCTTATTTTTAAGGTCAATTTTCTAGGATGCCTTTTTTGCTAAGACTTTATCGTTTGCAGCAGTTTTAGGTCTACAACCCAGAGACTTCCCATCTCCCCCCTGCCCCCACTTGTGCATAGCCTCCCCCATTACCAACATCACTCACCAGAATAGTACATTTGTTTGTTTTAACCAAGGATGAACCTGCATTGACTCATCATAATCACTTCAAGTCTGTAGTTGGCCTTAGGGTTCACTCTTAGTCTCGTACATTCCATGGGGCTTGCAAGGTCAAGTTTTATGTCCTTCGCAAGAGTTGTACAATTTTCTCCATTAAAGTATTGCATATATTTTTCTACATTTAATCCTAAAGAGTGTATTTCTTTTATTGTTGCTTCTTGAATGGGCAATTTTTAATGACAATTCATTAAATTCATTAATCACTAATTGGTAGTTGAGGTATATGGAAATACAATTGACTGTCTTCTTGCATACAGCAAATGTAATAGATTTGTTATTAATTCTAATAATTTGTATACATTTATTCCTAGATTTTCTTATAGACACTCAAGTCATTTATAAATTACTATCATTTTCTTATGTCCTTTATAAGCATTATATCACGTTTCTTTTTCTGGCCTTATTTAATGGACTATAATGTCCAAAACTGTAATGCATTGCAGTGACAATAGAAGGAATTCTTGACTTGATCCTGACTTGTAAATGGTAGCTTTTAAAGTTATAACACTAAATATGGTGTTTGTTACAGCTTTCTCAAAGACACGATTTATTAAAGAAACTCTTACATTCCCAGTTCTCTAATAAGCTTATCATGAATAGGCAGTGAATTTTAAATTCTAGTAATTGATTTTCTTTTTTTTTTTTTAACGTTTTATTTATCTTTGAGACAGAGAGAGACAGAGCATGAACGGGGAAGGGGCAGAGAGAGAGGGAGACACAGAATCGGAAGCAGGCTCCAGGCTCCGAGCCGTCAGCCCAGAGCCCGACGCGGGGCTCGAACTCACGGACCGCGAGATCGTGACCTGAGCTGAAGTCGGACGCTTAACCGACTGAGCCACCCAGGCGCCCCTAGTAATTGATTTTCTAATATGAAACTATCCTCATGATGCTGGGTTAAACATTACTTTATTATGATTCATCATATATTTTATTCATTGATTTCAATTTATCAATTGAAATTGATTGAAAATTGATTGAAATTGGAATTGAAATTGAGGTTTATTATATACGTTCTAATTAATGAGATAGGCCTTTAATTTTTATTTATTGGACTGGCCCTGTCAAGTGTTACTGTCAAAGTTATTCCAGATCCTTTTCTTCTCTTGGTTCTCTGAAAGAATTTTGTCAGATTAGAATTGTCTGTTTCTTGAACATTTGTAAAAACAGAACTTTAAAGCTCCTTGAATCTTGTAATTATTTTGCAAGGGGTTATAGTATTTTTGGTGGAGTATTTTAACTACAGATTAAATATATATATATATATATATATATATTTTTTTTAATTTATTCAGGGGCGCCTGGGTGGCTCAATCGGTTGAGTATCCGACTTTGGCTCGGGTCACGATCTCACAGCTTGTGAGTTCGAGCCCCGCATGGGGCTCTGTGCTGACAGCTCGAAGCCTGGAGCCTGCTTCGCATTCTGTGTCTCCCTCTCTCTCTGCCTCTAACCCACTTGCATTCTGTCTCTCTCTCTCAAAAACAAATAAACATTAAAAAAAATTTTTTTTATTTATTCAGATTTTCTACTTTTTCTTATATTTGGTTGTTTATATTTTCTAGAAGTGCAGGCTTTGTAACTTTTCAAATTTTTGGATTTTTTTTAAAGTTTATTTATTTACAGAGAGAGAGAGTGGGAGAGGGTCAGAGAGAGAGGGAGAGAGAGAATTCCAAGCGGGCTCTGCATTGTCAATGCAGAACCCAACACGGAGCTCAATCTCACAGACTGTGAGATCATGACCTGAGCTGAAACCAGGAGTCAGACACTTAACCTCCCGAGCCACCCAGGAGCCCCTTGATGATTTTTATAATATTCTCGTGATAATATTCTAGCATATCTGTATTTGCTTCCACTTTTTTGGGCTAATGTTTATTTTTAATTTCCTTTTTTCTAGAAATGTCTTCTCTGAAGTTTTCCATTTTTTCTTTTAAATGGTAGAGTCTTTGAGTTTTGCTGGTGCTCTCTATGGTTTCTAATCTCATTCTTTAATTCGTACTATGCATACTGTTCCTCCCTTCCACTTCATTTGTATTTACTCTGTGGTTATTTCTCTAACTTTTTCAGAACAGCACTTTTCTCAGTGTTTGTCCATTTCTTTAGAGAGAGAGAGCGCGAGCAGGCCAGCAGGAGAGAAGGACAGAGGGAGAGAGAGAAATTATCTTAAGCAGGCTCCAGGCTCAGCGTGGAGCCCGATGCAAGGCTCGATCTCACGACCCTGGATCATGACCTGAGCTGAAATCAAGAGTGGGACGCTCAACCTACTGAGCCACCCAGGTGCCCCCTGAGTGGCTTTTCAATCTTTCTTTTTTCCTAAAATACAAATTATCACTCGGTGCAACTTTGTACTGCATCCTACGTGTTTTAATATGTCGTGATTTCATCATCCCTTAGGTCTAAGTATTTTATAATTTCCGTTTTCTTCCTGCTATCTTTATTATTCACATCTAATATTATCACATTGTGATAAAATGCAAAAACATGCTGTATCCGATGTAAATTCTCTGGGCATAATTGACCATCCCGGGTAGCCTGGAGTGTGCCAGTGTCCACAGTTGTTGGCCAAGGAGGCACTTTCTCTACTTCTTTAAGAACAAGTCTCTTTCTCTCTCTCTCTCTCTCTCTCGTTCATTCACTGCTAAATTGCATATTTACTAATTCCTAAAAGTTCATTTTTCGCCTGCTGTTTTATATATTTTCCTTCGCCACAAATTTCTTCTAATGTCTGATTCTGCAGTGAGGTATGAATCATAAAAGCATCATTGTAAATGCTCTTTTCTCTAGGTTGATATGAAGATAGGTTTCTAGCTTCCTAGAAGGATTGTTAATTATCCCTCATTTATTCAATTATTTGGGCAGTAAATCATAACGCTCATTTCTCATCTGGGTGGGATGGGGGTTGTATGACACTTGTAAGTAATGAGACATAGCTAATTTACTTGAAATGCAAGTTTTTTTATTAGTCTGCTAAATCAGTTTAAAAAGCAACAACAATTCAGTTCCCTGCCCCCATAGCCATGTGCCAAACTCTGTTGGGTCCAGATTAAAATTCTCAAGCAGCTCTCACAGGTGGAAATACAATGGTACACACATGATTCTAATACGGTAGAAGTAAGGGAAATGTCCTCAGGATGGTAACTGGGTCTGACTTGTTCGCTTCTATGTGCCTTTGCTTAATGTAGCACCTGCCATTGCAGTGGCTAGCCAGTTAATATCTGTTCAATGAATGGCTGGACCTCAAAGAATATTATTACTACCTTTAATTATATGCAAATTTTGTATACAGACGATCTCGAAGACCACATGTTCCAATAGTGATATAATCATTAAACAAAGAATCACGTACCCTCACGCAACATGTGATTTCACGTTGTCTAGAGGACTCGGTATTAAGCCAATCTTGGGCATGGGTACGCCACGGGTCACCACATACAGATAATTCCGTGCAATAGTTCAGCACGTGTGTGCGCTCTCCAGATAGAAAGTGGAGTTCTGGACCACCTTGCGTAGAACTGGAGAGAGAAAGGGAAAAGTCCTCTGACCAAGGTCTAACTCACAAGAGCCGTTTCTTTTACGGAGGCACACTGACATATGTTGTCACGACAAGGTCAGTTGCATCTCTGGCCCTGTTCCTTACAAGCCTTTAACAGATCTATAGGTCACAAGAGTCGCTTCTGCTTCAACACCTTGCCCCTACTCTGTTATACCTTTATTATCTCTTGCTTCCTACTTGGGCATTTACCATTGACAGTCAGTTATATATTTAAACTTCATTTTGATTATATTTTTCTAGGATCCCAATAATTTTTTAAAATTTATTTTTTTAGTGAGAGAGAAAGTGAGCTGGGGAGAGGGGCGGGGGGAGAGAGAGAGAATCTTAAGCAGGCTCCATATTCAGCGCAGAGCCTGATGTGGGGCTCGATCCCATTACCCCAGGATCATGACCTGAGCCGAAATCAAGAGTCGGACACTCTGGTACCTGGGTGGCTCAGTCGGTTGAGCGTCCGACTTCGGCTCAGGTCATGATCTCACAGTTCGTGAGTTCAAGCCCCACCTCAGGCTCGCTGCTGTCAGCACAGAGCCCACTTTAGATCCTCTCTGCCCCTCTCTCTGTCCCTGCCCCGCTTGCACTCTCCCAGAAATAAATGAATATTAAAAAAAAAGAAAAGTCAAACACTCAAGCGACTGAACCACCCAGGCACCCCAACGATCCCAATAATTTTGAAGGCAGAGGAAAGCTTGCCTTCACAGGCTCAGTCTGCTCTATCTATGCATACTGTTTGGTTATAGTTATTAATTCATTCAATAAATCACACACATATAAATATTGTTTAAGGATTTCTCGCTGCTCAGGAATATATTAAATGCTATTGGAGGGGAAAAAAGATTAAAAAATAATAAACCTTTGATTTCTAAGAGCTTACTATCTAGTTGATGAGTTGCATAAACATCCAAATTCTAAAATCACGTTAGGGCAATGTATACTAACTGCCTCCGTGAACCGAGACGCCGGAAGAAATGCAGGAGGAAATAGTCTGTTGAAAAAGTTTGAAAACTAATGGCCAGCCTGCCAAAAGAGCCCTTTTTAAGTTCAGAGAGCAGAGCCATATTAAAAAGATATGTGATCCTGAAGGTTTTTGGAAAACTGTCAATGCTCTCTTAGACGTTACACCGTATTGCTAGATCAGCTACACGTTATTATTGATTTCACATGATAGTGTCAAGCTTAACCAACATTACAACATGGGATTGAATTGAAATTGATGTACTTGAATAATTCAAGCTGTTGTGATTGTTTTGAAGACCCTAAGCATTTTTTAAAAAAAGGTTTTTTTAAAAATGTATGAGCTTCCAAAAATGTCAGCAACTACCCCCAATTTAAAGCTTAAGATTCATATAAATACTGCATGCCATTTATGGTCAAAAACACCAGGACGACAGTGGAGAAATATGAAGTTCATCATTCATCATCAAATTCCAAGTTTGGGGACATTCTTTAAATGACCCCTCCCGTTGCCTGACTTCAGGCAGGTTCCCGAACACTTCTAGTACAGAAATTTGAGGTTAAAGACCTTCAGATCACACAGGAACTATTCAGCCAAAGGGACCAAAGTCATGGGTGTAATTGTGAAAGCCATGGCATTTTTGTTCTTAAAAAATATTATATTAGTTAAAGAAAAGGTAAAATATTTACATAACAAAGTAATAATAGTACCATCAGATTTCCAGTTATCATCACTTGCTGCCTAAGCCCTCAGCTCTGCTTTTTCTTATGAACTTTAAAGAAATGAATTCCATTTCCTTCATTGTATATTTATAGGGAATACAAAAAGACATTTTATCCTGTTTGTTTCACCATTCAGAGATTTAATGTCTTTCCGACTTTGCAATTGGAGTTGACTTTTGCCTCCTGGGATCTTCATGACTTACAGAGATCCAGAGTAACAACTTGGATACCTGAGAAAGACACGAACAAAAATGAAAACAACAAAAATAACCTCGAGTGACTCTAAGTGATGTGGCATGGTGAGCGGCTATTTATTAAACTTCATAGCTGCTTTGAAAAGGTTTTATCTTCGTTCCAGTCACGATCATCTCATGCTAGAGAGCATCCCCACGGTTTGGGTGTTATTTCTTCTTTCCTGATAGACCTATGAGGGCAGTTGTATGAGTCTTGTTTACTTTTTCTCGACCTTTTTTTCCCCCAAATCAGCCCTGCAAAATGCTCGGTCCTCCCTCCGCCATCTTTTCAAATTTCCAAACCCCGATCCGATTTGCACAGTGAACTCACACGGCTTAAACCGTCTGTGGTCCAGACTCCGTATGAGTCCCGTGATCAATGGCATACACTTCTTGTGGAACATAACCTCACCGTCAAGCCAACTCTTTCAAGTGCGTGCGCCACATGAAAAACAGCATCGTTTCAAATAGCAGTCTGTTTCAACAGACTGAAGGAAAAAGTAGCTGTGCCGGGTTAATTAAGAGTGATATAAATACATTATGGGTCATTGAAAATATTTAAAGGGTGATAGTGACGCACCTGATTTTAGCTCTAAACTTCATTTTGGAAAATCGTTCTTACATAGGATGAGACTTCACTGTCCTGGAAGCAATTTTCTCATGGCTTATCTTAAAGGTATATAGAAGTCAGTTAAAGAAAACTCAGTGTATGAACGGATAAAGAAAATGTGATACGTACACATTATTCAGCCATAAAAAAGAAGGAAATCTTGCCATCTGTGACGACATGGGTAAACTTGAAATAAATCAGACAGAAAAGGACAAATACTGTGTGATGTCACTTACATGTGGAATCTTAAAAAGCCAGTCCTGGGGCACCTGGGTGGCTGAGTGGGTTAAGCATCCAACTCTCGGTTTCAGCCCGGGTCATGATCTCATGGTTTCGTGGGTTCAAGCCCCACGTCGGGCTCTGCGCTGACAGCGCGAAGGCTGGTTGGGGTTCTCTCTCTCCCTGTCTCTCTTCCCCTCCCCTACTTGTGCTCTCTCTGTCTCTCTCAAAATGAATAAACTTAAAAATTTTTTTTTAAGTCAGTCCTCTAGAAGCAGAGAGTAGAGTGGTGGTTGCCAGGAGCTGGGGGAATGGGGCGGGGGTATGAGATGTTGGTCACAAGGTACAAACTTTCAGTTATAAGATGAGTAAGTTCAGAGATCTAATGCATAGTATGGTGACCATAGTGAACAACGCTGTATTGTATACTTGCAAGTTGCTAAGGGACTAGATCTTAAATGTTCTCACCACAAAAGAAAAGGTAATGACAAGAGTGATGAACATTAAGTAATCTCATTGTGCTGATCACTTTGCAACATTTGTGTGCGTTTCAAATCACGCTGTTTGTCTTAAATTTACACAATGTTGTAGATCAATTATATCTCAATAAAGCCGGAAGTAAATAAGTAAATAAACAAACAAATAAAATGAATACTTATCATAGGAGAAGCTGTGCCATATAGATGTTAAGAACATGACCCAGAAAACTAATAGACGTGCCTGTTTCTACACTATTCTATACGTAAGGTCATATATATCCTCAGCACATCCTTCTCAGAAGGGACTGGACAGACTGTATTATGCTGATTTCTGAGGTGATATAGAGAATATGCACAGTGTAATAAATACTTTCCAGGGTCTTAATAGAAAATTGGAACACAAACATTCTGCTGTCTACTTATTATCAAATAGTAATGGTTTCTATAAAGACATGAAATGTACACACAATTGATTATTAATAGTACAAACCCTTCAAAAAAATCTACTCAATCAGTCAGTGTTTTAAAGAGATTTATTAAAGCCTTCTACAGCAATTGTGGCTATATAATATGTATTTCTCCCTGTAATTCTGGTTGTTTTTTGCATGGGGTATTTTATTACTGTGTTACTGTTAAGAACAGAAAAAACGAAATGAAATATGAATATATACACTTCTTCACCGGGATTCAGGGAAACAGAAATTAAAACAATGTGACTAATGATATATGTTTTAAAGAGATATTCACTGATGGGAGTGGGTAGTAAGGAAATAGGGATTTTTATGCATTGCTTTCAGAACTACTCATTAATGGTAATATTTTGGGAAAATACCCAAGAAGTATTTATTAAAATAATTGTTTATAACATTTGGTCTGATAATCCCACCCTAGGTGATCTTGTGACAGAAACAAAGATTCCAGTGGGTAAAGTGTTGTTGTTTTTTTTTTTAATTTTTAAAGTTTATTTCTTTTGAAAGAGAGACAGTTCGAGCCTGGGAGGGGAAGAGAGAGGGGGAGAGAGACAATCCCAAGCAGGCTCCATGCTGTCAGCTCAGAGTTAGCCAATGTGGGACTCGAACTCACGAAACTGAGATCATGACCTGAGCCAGAACGGAGTCAGACGCTTAAACGGCTGAGCCACCCAGGCACCCCTGCGGTGGGTAAAGTATTAATAAGATGTTTATATCTACATTGTTTGGTAATGCCAAAAGAAAATGCCCCGGAAATAGTCTCAACGGCTATCCATAGTTGAATAAAATATGATAATTCTATAACTTGGGTTACTGTGCAGCAATTAAAAAAGAATAAATTTCTGTGTGTGTATACCCACACACATATATTCAGAAAGACTTTTTTTAATGTTTACTTATTTATTTTGAAAGAGAGCACATGAGTGAGTGTGAACAGGGGAGAGGCAGAGAGGGAGACAGAGGGGCTCAAACTCGTGAACCGGGAGATCATGACCTGAACCGAAATCAGGAGTTGGACACTTAACCAAGTGAGCCACCCAGGCACCCCTATAAATAAATTCATTGAAATAGTTTTTAACTGAATTTGATTTGGAATTAAAATAAAATTGGAAGTAAGAAACTAAAAGTCAATTCTTTAAAAGTGGGAGAAAAATCAAGAAAACAACGAATAAGAATACGTTTTCAAACCTGAGCTGTGAAAAATGGAAGGGTACCTGAAAACTTAAAATTACTTATTCTTCTAAAGCAGTTAATTACAATTTTTTTTAAAGTTTGTTTGTTTGTTTATTTACTTATTTATTTAGCAAGAGGGAGAGGGAGAATCCCAAGCTCCGTCCCTCAAACTGTGAGATCATGACCTGAACTGAAACCAGAAGTCGGATGCTTAAGGGACTGAGCCAGCCAGGCACTCCACAAATGTTTCGTTTTGTTTTGTTTTATTTACACATTTTTTTAAGGAAAAAGGAGAAGGCGGTACCTGAGTGGCTCAGTCGGTTGAGCGTCTGACTTTGGCCCAGGTCAAGATCTCTCAGCTGGTAAGTTCGATCCCCCCTCGGGCTCACTGCCATCAGCACCTAAGCTGTCAGAGCAGAGCCCGCTTTGGATCCTCTGTCCTCCTCTCTCTCTGCCCCTTTCCCACTTGTGCTCTCGCTCTCTCAAAAGTAAAGAAACATTGAAAAGAAAGGAAAAACCCTGTTTTCAAATGAAATCTTACGTGGGTCCCAAAGTGCGGTTAGCTGCTTGAAGCCGGAGTAGAGATCCAGACTCCAAGCCGCCCTGTCACCTTACTGCCTGCGAGGAAACTCCGGACTTGGTCATGTTTTGGAGCTTTAATGTAACTGTGCCAGCTATTCTAAAGCCATTCCCTGAATCAAGCCAGTTGTCACAAGGCAGAAAAATTGAACACACTTATTTTGGTTTTAATGAAACCGATTTGATTAAGCCATGTTCTTGTGACACTGGAGGTGGGAATTCGTTGCGGTCATATGAAATTGCCCGAGGTATGTATGTATGTATGTATTCATTCATTTTATGATTATTTTAATTTTTAAATTTTTTTAATGTTTATTTTTGAGAGAGACACACACACACAGCGTGAGCAGGGGAGGGGCAGAGAGAGACAGAGACGTAGAATCTGAAGCAGGCTCCTGGCTGTGAGCTGTCAGCACAGAGCCTGACGTGGAGCTCGAACTCACCAGCCGAGAGATCATGACCTGAGCTGACGTCAGACCGTTATCCGCTTACCCGCCTGAGCCACCTAGGGGCCCCTATTGTCCACTATTTGAACTTCTCACCCAAGAAGCGCCTGATAGCAAATATTCGAGACATTTGCTGTATCAACTGGTTTCACTTCCTCTGCAGATTTATGCTTTTCTCTGGAGGCATCTGGTCTGCCTATTGTGTGTATGATTTCTCTCAATTGGGACACTTGGAGGGTCTGGAGTAAAAGGGAGGTTCAGTAAGAATTTGCGTTCACGTTCTTTTTAAGGCAAAAAGAAGCTCCTTTTCACCCATAACAAAATACTATTCTTATAGATTATTCTGTGTCAGAATTTGTGATGATCTAGCCGAGTGGAAACTTACCTCTCTGGGAAAGTAAACCTCTCTGAGAAGCTGAACCAAGCAATAAAGTCCTTTAAATGGACAACATTGGACATCATGCCTTTTACTCACGGATCACGTCAGACTTCACTTGGTCTGCCTTCAATCTCTCTCCTCTCTCTTCTCTTTCTCTTCTCTCTCTTACATGCACAGATAATTAAAGTCCAAACAAGCTGTCCCTCCCCTGCTTGTGCTCTCCCTCTCAGAATAAGGAAACTTAAGAAAGAAAAGAGAAGAAAAGAAAGAAATGCACTTTAAAAAAAAACAAAAAGAAAAAGAATCTTGAGAGGGAGAGATCATCTTGGATTATCCAGGCAGTCCGAATCCTTTTAAGAAGGATCCAAGAGAGTCAGTCACAGAAAGAGGTGATAGAAGTAGAGGTCAGAAGAGAGGGATATTTGAAGAGCTTACACTGCTGGAGTTGAGGAAACAGGAAGGGGAGCATGAGCCAAAGACGGTGAGCAGCCTGTAGATGATGGAGAGGGCCAGGAAACAGAATTTCCCCCAGATCCTGTGGAAGGGAAGGCAACTGTGCCGACTCTTGATTTTCACCCAAGGAAATCTGTGTAGGATTTCTTTTTCTTTCTTTCTTTTTTGTTTATTTATTTAGAGTGCACGCAAGCAGGGGAGGGGCAGAGAGAGAAGGAGAGAGCGAGAAACCCAAGCAGCCTCTGCACCACCAGCACAGAGCCCAACGTGGAGCTGGAACCCACGCACCGCGAGATCATGACCTGAGCTGAAATTAAGGGCCCGGACACTCAACCCACTGAGCCACCCGGGCACCCCTGTGTGGGATTTCTGACCTATAGGACTGGAAGCCAATAAATCTGTATCGGTTAGATCTCTACGTTTGTCGTACTTTGGTACAACGGCAATAGCAAACTAGTACGGTTCGTATTTTGTGACCTTGATAATGCCTCGGAGGCATCAGAAAACTTGGATTACATTAAGCATACCTGTTTCCCGAGAAGGTAGCAATGTTTGGGGTGCACAGCAGCTTAAACATAGCTTCAAATCATAAAAAAAAAAGAAATCTGGACTTTGTAGAATTCAAATATTCAGCAATGTTTCCCTCCTTTTATTTTCCGTATACAGACAGCGCTGTGCATTGAGCTATGTCTGGCTTGCCTCTAACTTTTACATTCTCCTGAGAGGTGGGAAAAGAAAATGTTTGAACAATTGATTGCTGCATTTTAGACTATGTCAACATCTTTCCACTGCTCTGTAAAAACTGGCCACCTCAGACTTATTGTAAACGGGATTCTCTGCACTGCGTTTACAATAAGTCTGAGGTGATGTCAGACTTTAAGGACTCCAAGGAGCAACGTGTCAACAAATTTGATTCAATGTAGAGAAAACAATCTGCATGCGTGAGTGCTGAGCGGACCCCCTAGGTAAACTTCTATTCTTCTATAGAAAGCTTTTATACTGTATATTGAAGTGTTTAGCCCAAATGTACTGCTGCCGGGGACCCCCATATCTGATCTCTGAAAGTGGCAGCAGGAGTAAATGAATGTTGCATCCCAGCTTGTTGAAAATAATGTAGTTGTGTTGTTAATAAATACTGAGCTTTAGAGCATCACCCAGAAGATTTTCATGTTAATGTGCTGGCTGTTTATCTTTCTGTGACCACTTCATTAGAAGTGAAAAATCCTAAATGATTCCAAGCAAAAGCTCAGAGTTACAGGATTTTGCCCAGTTGCCTGGAAGCAGGATGGAATTATTAAGCCCCCACAGAAAATCGTCTGCACAAACTGAGACTAATATTTTAGGAGAAAGTTGAGTCTCTTCACGACCTTCACCATACTGTGCAACAAATGTCTTAGCGGGACATACACAGCCCTCCTGGGTCTAATCATTGCTTAGCTGTCAAGCTTCAGAAGTACAAGTGCAAGTGGCAAATTACAGCCTGACATCGGACCTCTCCCCTGTCTTACCTCGGGGAAGGGCTTCCAAGTGTCTCCCATATTTGGCTTCCAAGCCCTCTTCCTGGAACCAAGTGTCCTACATCTCTACTGACCTCTTTCCACTTTCATTTTGGCCTCTTTTTGCCAGTTCTGCCTCTTCATTAACGTCTTAGTGTTAAATCAATGCATTTATTCTAACCTAGAGTCTTTAATTTTTGAGGATTGCATTCCCCTTCATACCTAGGTCATTTCAACATACCTCTAGCCTATCTCTTGCTCACAACGTGGTAAATAACATTTCTAAAATTACATGATGGCACTAATGGAATCGGGCAGGGTAACCTAGGAATCCGAGAAATGTTTATAAGATTGTTTCTAGGAAACTGGTGCTTTTGTTTCCAGATAACCAATTAAGACACAGTGTGCTTCAAAAATAAAAAGGTTTCCATAAATTGAGCAATACTTGTGACAAGATGAAAAGGTGATGATGGTAACTAAGCATTACTAAGCGCTTGTCATATGGCAGACACGTTGCTAAGTGTTCTAGATGCATTATCACAAATAATATGCACCACTATATAAGACCGATAACTATTATTATCCCCATTTTGAGAGTATGCGATTTTTTGTAAATCATATGACGTGGACGCTGGGTCTGTGGTTCTTTCTTGTCCAGCAAGAAAACGGGACACAGGATTAAAAAGCGAGAGAGGCTGATGTCCGGGAGGAGACAAGAGAGCCGACGAAGGGTCCTTGCTCCATTTTTGTTAGGATCAGAAGGCTTACAAACGTGGTGATGGATGTGCACAAAGACACGATGAAACCTGCGCAAAGAGACGATGAAACCGTGAACATTATTAACTCATGGGCGTGAGGGAAAGGGGGTTTTGAAGATAGGCGTTAGGGGTTTGGGTCAATACAAAACAGGATCCTGGAGCCAGGCAGAAGGTTGTTTACAGCAGACGTGAAGCCCCACCTCTGTTCACCGAAACTGGCCTAGGGGACACGAAAGACAGAGCCTGCTCCCTCAGGGTCAACAAGGCACCTTTCTTTTGCTAATTAGCTCCGCTCTGGGCAACTTTGCCCCACAGGGGTCTATAGCCCTATTTACCTAATTTGGTCCTTCCTTCCTGTGAAAGCAGCTTTCTGCTTTGGTACTAAGTTGGGGGGGGACGCTTCCGCCCTGAATACCTAATCTTGTTTACCTCATATACCTTTGTCCTATTCTGGGGCCTTTGCCCCGCCTTACCTAATCTTATTTATCTAATCTTATTTACCCAAACTTGGGTGTGAACATCCTCTGGCTTTCAAATTCTTTATGCCTTGGTAGCCCTCGGGTGCAAGCTCAGGGAATGCCTAAGCTTCTTCCCCACAATTACACAAATGGGAAGTTCTGTGGCTGGAACGTGAACTTGGGTTTGTCATGTTCTAATATTGTGTAATACAACTATCAGGACAAAGAGTAGCCCAGTTGACAGATATTTCCTTTAAGAGGATAGGAACGAGAGGATGGACTGATGCAAGAACAGATGGGTAAAATTATGGGAGCACCGTAGAACGTGTTTGATAATATAACATTTTATTGCTTCAGTGCTTTTTACTAACTCCCTTCCTCTCCTCACAGTGCATCAAGCCCTACCTAAAATGTATCAACCATTACAATAGAAATCACCAGGCTTAAACATAGCATTTCACCAGCTAAAGTAACTGGCTGCCTGGTTACAATAGAGTTATTGTAAGCACAATGCTGCTGCTGCTTTTTTGTTGTTGTTGTTAAAAATTTTTTAATGTTATTTTATTTATTTTCAAGAGAGAGACAGAGTGCAAGTGGGGTTGGGGGGTGGGGAGCTCCAGGCTCTGAGCTCCGAGCTCTCAGCACAGAGCCCTACACAGGGCTCGAACCCACAAACGGCAAGATCACAACCTGAGCCAAAGTCGGACGCTTAACCGAGCCAGACGGATGCCCCCACAATGACTGCTTCTAACGTGCTTAATGTAGGGCGCCTGGCTGGCTCAGTCAGAAGACGATGTGACTCTGGACCTTGGGGTTGTAAGTTTGCACCCCACATTGGGTTTAGAAATTACTAAAACAAAAACAAAAACAAAACAGCTTTAAAGTGCTTGCCACAGTATGTTTTGTCTTGTTTTTTTAAGTTTATTTTGAAAGAATGAGAGAAAATCAGGGAGGGGCAGAGAGAGGAGAAGAGAGAGAATCCCAAGCAGGCTCCATACTGTCAGTGCAGAGCCCGATCCAGGGCTCCATCCCGAGAACTGTGAGATCACGACCTGAGCCAAAATCAAGAGTCAAATGCTTAACTGAGCCATCCGGTCACCCTGCAGCAGTGTGTTTTAAATTATGTTCCATTATATAAAGCGTACAGTTTTGGAGTTAACTATGAGGAAAACGCCAGACTCCGGCCCTTCCTGGCTATAACTATGACCATGCTAGTTAGCTCTTTTGTGACTTTGTTTTCTTATGTGTAGAATAGTACTTCACAGTTTGAGGGGCTCGTTAAGTTTCTTTAGAGGTGTTTTTCGTTTTGGTTTGGTTTTTCAGTTTTTTGCTAATGTATCAGTTTTTGGCTCAGTGCCTGGTACATTAAAATTGTTCGCTATTTATATTAACAGTACTAATTAATAGAAATAGCTTCATTCATTCATCGTGTGATTTAAATTTTTCAAAATGTTTTTACTGAAATTATCCCAATTGATCATCTAAGAAGCCTGGACATAAGACATAAAAATAGCAAATTTGATCTTCTAAGACGATTATTAATAAGTTCCAGGCTCTGCACTGCTTCTTTGCATTTCTTTTTTCAAAATTAAAAAAACAAATCCAGGGTGATTAACATAGAGTGTTATGTTAGTTTCAGGTGTACAATATAGTGGTTCAACAATTCTAATCTCATTTTAACTGAGTTCTTTCTTTTCTTTTCTTTTCTTTTTTTCTCTTCTCTTCTCTTCTCTTCTCTTTTTCTTTTTCTTTTCTTTTCCTTTTTTTTCCCCAAGGGGCAACCAACCTGGAGCATCTCCTTTATTTTTTTATATTTTTAAAATTTACATCCAAGTTAGTTAACATATAGTACAGCTTCTTTTCCATTCTTAACCGCAATCATGGCTGGTGGGCACTAGTATCCAGATAACCAAAATGAAGTCGTCAAATAACTTGTTTAAAGGTGTTCCGGCTAGTCAGTAGCAGAACTGAAGCAAATGCGCTCTGGGTTACCTGTCAGTCTCAACGGCAGCACTGTCCCAACGTCGCTCATGTGACAAGTTTATTCTTGAGAAAGTGATTAAGCGTATAGACTCGAGAGCCAGTGTGTGTGGGTCCAAATTACAGATCATTTGCCTGTCAGCTGTGTGAACGTAAGCCTCGGTTTCCCCCTCTTTAAAATGGAACTTGTACTTATTTCATAGGGACATGGTGAGGATGAAAAGAGATAATACATATAAAACAAGTAGAACAGTCCCAGGCACGTATTAGCCAGTTAATATGGGCAGTTGTTTCCTGATGCAGGCAGTCCTCTCCTATTTAATTGAGCAATTACAACTCATTGCTCTTTTAGGATACTTAACTCTGTTCTCAGGCCGAATGGAAGAAAATCAGTTTAGTTGATTTTAGTTTAGTTTCCCTGATTTTATTTAAATTCGAGTTAGTTCACATATAATGTAGTATTGGTTTTGGTTGTTGAGTTTAGTGATTCATCGCTTATTTATTATGAGAATCAATCAATGCACTACCATCTATTTCAAATAACATTGTGGTGAGAGGGGTAAGGTACCCACCTTCTGGGTGGGGAGAATGCGATACCCACAGATCAAATGTCATTCTGAAAACAGGTGTTAGAAGGTGACTGTCAGTGAGCCAGACTTCAGTCTCAGGACGGGAGCACTATTACGAGATAGTTAATTCGGAAAACACATTGTTCCGTCACTCCCTATCCCCCACAACATAAACGTAGACCCTTGGTTATAACAGAGCTTATGTTCTTTATGTAGAACTGATTTCTGTGAAGTGTTCTGTGAATATCAGTTAGCTTGGAAAATAAATAATAGTAGCTACCATTTAATAAGTATCTACAGTCTTTCAGGATATGAACTAAGCCCTTTATTTTTAGTTTATTTTATTCAATATTTTTAAATTTATTTTTGAGAAAGAGAGAGAGAGCAAGAACGAGCGGGGGAGGGGCAGAGAGAGAAGGAGGCGCGGAATCTGAAGCAGGTGTCAGGCTCTGGGCTGTCAGCACAGAGCCTGACATGGGGCTTGAACTGGGAACTGCAAGACCACGACCTGAGCCGAAATCGAGAGTCGGACACTTAACCGACTCAGCCACCCAGATGCCCCCAACTAAGCCTTTTATATACATGAGATGGAAAGATAACCTGCACAACCAAGTGTGAAAGGAATAGAACTTTCTTTCCTCTTTTTGTTACTCGACCTAATTTCTTTCGGTGACCCCCATCTCCCAGGGTGGCAGAAACCGATGCACTGTTGTGGCAAGATTTCCTCTTGCCCATTTCCCCATCATTGTGTATGCATTGCTCAGGGCTTAGAAGGTGTCATCAGTTCACCGAGGCAATCTGGTCCTTGTAGGAAACCGCAGAGGCATCCCTCGTTTGTCCTCATAGACCCTTCGAGTGATTCTTACCACTACTTCCGCACCATATTCAAGGATTTGGGAATCCTTCAGTAATTACTCATTCTGTGCTGGACTATTTATGCTCCATCTATTGAGACACAACAGAGAACCATTCCTGTTTTGGGATCTTGCTGTCTTCTTTTTTTAGGGGGGGGGATTTTTTTAATGTTTATTTATTTACTTCGGGATACAGGGACTGAGAGTGCAAGCAGGAGAGAGGAGCAGAGAAAGAGGGAGAGAGAGAATCCCAGACAGACTCCATGAACCGTCAGAGAAGAGCCCCATGTAGGGCTCGATCCCATGAACCATGAGATCATGACCTGAGCTGAAACCAAAAGTTGAACTCTCAACTGACTGAGCCACCCAGGCACCCCTGTCTTCTTGTGTCTCCCACATAGTAATCATAGATCCCCTTGATGTTTTGACATCTCCTTCCTTCATTGATCCTCAAGATGAGACAACAGCTGACATCTTGAATACAGCCTAGTGAGAACCTCTGAACCAGAGGATCTAGCAGATCACTGGCCCCTCAACATTGTGGGATAATACATGTTCGTTGTTTTGAGCTGCTAAGTTTTCGGGTAATGTGTTATACAGCAATACATAAAAACTACAATAGAGGGGCGCCTGGGTGGCTCAGCCGGTTGAGCGTCCAACTTCGGCTCAAGTCATGATCTCGCGATTTGTGAGTTCGAGCCCTGGGTCGGGCTCTGTGCTGACAGCTCAGAGCCTGGAGCCTTTTTCAGATTCTGTGTCTCCCTCTCTCTCTGCCCCTCCCCCACTCACGCTTGGTCTTTCTCCGTCAAAAATAAATCAACATTAAAAAAATATATTAGGGGGCGCCTGGGTGGCTCGCTCGGTTGAGCATCCGACTTCGGCTCAGGTCATGATCTCACAGTTCGTGGGTTCAAGCCCCACCTCAGGCTCTGTGCTGATGGCTTAGAGCCTGGAGCCTGCTTCAAATTCTATGTCTCCCTCTCTCTCTGCTCCTCCCCCGCTCATGCTCTGTCTCTCTCTCCTTCAAAAGTAAATAAAAACATTGAAAAAAATTAAAAAATATATATATATATTAGAAAAAAACTACAATAGAAATGAAATCTCTGTTTGCCCTTCAATCTTTCTGTGTTTTCCTAAAGTCCTTATTTGAAAACCAACTCCAGGAATTCTTCCTTTTGGGATATGATTTCTGGTCTGTCGCATCCTTCTCCTGAGGCAAAGCATATCACAGTTCTCAAGTTGAGGCAAGGGGAAGAAGCTGGAGGGCCTACGCATTTGGTAGAGAAAAATGGTATTTCAGAATGCTAGAATGGTGGTGCAGATGGTTATTATTATGCCCATTTTGTAAGTGAGAAAATTAAAGCTTCAGAGACATTAATTTACCAAAGGTTACACCATCAGGTGGCAATCAACCTTCATTTCCCTTCACTACATTTCACCACCACTAGGAGAAAGTTTGAGCCTCTATGCGAAAAGAAGAACCAAAAAACATCAAGCGTGCTATTTAAGTCTGGCGTGTGAGGTTTTGTATATGTAGAGTTGTATACCAAAAGAGAAAGGTTAATTTAGTGTAATTGAGGCAACAGGATAGCAGGGGAGAAGTTCACGTTGGGCTTGCCTGACTCTGCTTTTTCATAAGAGCTAAACCAGAGTGCAGTAATTTCTGCAAATTATGATGAAGTACATAGGAAAAATTCAGATACTAGACCAACATTTTCACCTTCTTAAGTTGTCATACTTATTCAATTCCTATCCTACATAGCCCTTTGGAAAGACATGATTTAATATTGCTTTCACCTATGAGACCATTCATAACATTTGGTTCTCATCACATTTTTCTTCTCATATATAATGAGTATTCATGATGGCACTGCTCTACATCGAGCCTACAGAATTGAAATCAAAGCCAGGAAAATATATTCCACTCTCTCCACATTGATATATTGAATCTATGGCCATCTTGGCAATGCAACAAAAATTAGTGTGCTCTGTACATAAATATATATATTTCTTCATACAGTTATTTTGTATTAAATACAGTTAGATTGTTTGTGTTCCTTATCTAGTCCATCATGTAGAGAATTTATTCAGCTGTGACTTTCTTGACTACAGCCTGAAGAATCCAGATGCTCTAGGATATTTAACTAATGGAAACCCTTCTTTACATACAGAGGAATAAAGGGAAATGGGACACAGAAGCTCCTGAGTTTTGAATAAAAGGAGGCCTTCAAAGGCCTGAAAAACTTTTCTAATATTCATTTGGCAAACATGTCACAATTACCATTGTAAAACTTGCATAAACATTATTTCGTTTGATTTTCATGACAACCCAATAAAGCGGGCACTCTATATTAATTGGAAAATTGAGGAAACCGAGGCATAAAAGATTTTTTTTTAGTATAATTTATCATCAAATTGGCCTCCATACAACACCCAGTGCTCATCCCAACAAGTGGCATAAAAGATTTTAAATAAGTTGCCCAAGGTTGGACAGCTACTAAGCAAGAGAGCCAGGATTCAACATTTTGCTGCTTAGAAGACCCATGCGCCCTGCCACGATCTATGCCTACAGAGAAAATGAATCATTTTAAAGATGTTTGAGAAATTACATGGATTCCTTTAATAGCCTATCGGTAACAATGCATACATATTTGATATCCGTATATATGACGCGTGTTCCATGCATATGAAGCTAATGCTAACGAACAGCCTTGTCGATGACTTCTCTTGGATAGGAAAGCATAGATGTATCATATCTACGTATAGATATAATAGACGAAAGCATTGCCTTATTATCAGAAAACATTATCTTCTTGATCTAATGAGTCTTGACTGTGACTCACTAATTAAAATTCAGTCAACTTTTGAGGGGCGCCTGGGTGGCTCAGTGGGTTAAGCAACCAACTCTTGATTTTGGCTCAGGTCATGATCTCACAGTTCGTGAGTTCAAGCCCCACGTTGGGCTCCATGCTGACAGCATGGAGCCTGCTTGGGATTCTCTCGCTCTTCCTCTGCCACTCTGCTCATGCTCTCTCTCTCTCTCTCTCTCAAAATAAATAAATAAACTTAAAAAAAAATTCAGTCAACTTTTATATCAGCCTATGTTTATGTTTTGCTCACTATTGTTTTACACTCAGCTCCTTGTACACTATGGTTAGCAAAACTAAGTACTTAGTACTTGAGTACTTAATGATTGTTTTTGTTGAATTGAATTGATGCGTTCTGCTTGATTCTTCGGAGATACTCTGTCATCTCATCCAATGGGTTGTGTAATAGTGAATGCTCCCCTATATTTCACCAAGAGCTAGAGAATGCTTGCTTAGTGGGCATTATCAAAAAGGATATATTGTGTAGAGCAACCAGAAAGAAACAAGTTTTGCAGGAAAGTGAAATGCATATCAACTCCTACATTAGACTCTACATGCCTTATTCCTGGGTTTTGGAATATTAGACCAGCCCATTCTGTGCTGGAAGTGAAGTACTTCCTGACTACCCAGGGAAGAGAAATGGAAAAAAGCAAAACAACCACTTGGGTCAAATTATTACCTCGAAAAGTTTGAAGATTGGGCCTACAGTTCCAAAACACTATGCTCTGAAAGGATTCCAATACTTTCTTCATTGAAGGATCAAAAAGGAGAAAAAAAAGTTCTTTTTATTTCCTTTTAGGCTGCTGTGTTTTTCATTTGCTATCTGACCTTACCCCCATTTCCAGATGTTTTTTCGTCACAACTAGAGATATTTCTGGTGGCCTCATGCGGTGTTTTAAAAATATTTATACAGGCAATGAACTCTTTTCCCTCTTCTTCCTTTTCCTCCTCCTCCTACTTTGAATTGAGTGTGTAAAATTACAAAGTTAATAAAGCTACCCTAAGTTAAACCTGAAAAGTTGGTACAGGACCTTTTGAAATGTCTACAAAAAGAAATGAAATTTGTAGAACATAATTGCTCTGAAATCACAAAGTCTGTGTTGGAAGATTTAATATGCATGAAGATTCTTGGGGCACCTGGGTGGCTCAGTGGGTTAAGTGTCCTACCTCAGCTCAGGTCATGATCTCATGGTCTGTGAGTTCGAGCCCCGTGTCGGGCTCTGTGCTGACAGCTCAGAGCCTGGAGCCTGCTGCGGATTCTATGTCTCCCTCTCTCTCTGCTCCTCCCCCGCTCATGCTCTGTCTCTCTCTCCTTCAAAAGTAAATAAAAACATTGAAAAAAATTTAAAAAAATATATATATATATTAGAAAAAAACTACAATAGAAATGAAATCTCTGTTTGCCCTTCAATCTTTCTGTGTTTTCCTAAAGTCCTTATTTGAAAACCAACTCCAGGAATTCTTCCTTTTGGGATATGATTTCTGGTCTGTCGCATCCTTCTCCTGAGGCAAAGCATATCACAGTTCTCAAGTTGAGGCAAGGGGAAGAAGCTGGAGGGCCTACGCATTTGGTAGAGAAAAATGGTATTTCAGAATGCTAGAATGGTGGTGCAGATGGTTATTATTATGCCCTCTCTCTCTGCCCCTCCCCTGCTAGCGCTCTGTCTCTCTCTCTCTCTCTCTCAAAAATAAACATTAAAAAAATCTTTAATATGCATGAAGATTCAGGTCATGTTCAGGTCATACCAGCCATTGGGATACCCATAGCCAGTCACTAACTTTCTATCTTTAGCACCACTGTGCTATCCTGGACTGTATTTATTTGCAAAGATGAAAAAAAAAATGCATTTCTTTCAAGTTCCCCAAAACTTGGAATCTTTCTCCCTCTCCAGATACTTTCAATGTGGTTTCGAAAACTGGCTTTAGTTGCATTTGTTTCTTTTGATCATTCATTCCAGTATTGGGGAAGGTGCCCTCAAACTTATTTTCTTCCTCTACATTTTAGAATTCTATTCAAAAAACCCAAGCTTGTTAAAGCCTCTACATACATTGTTGTTGGAGATGGTAACGTTTCCAAGGTTCTAAATTATTTATTTCTAAATAAATCTCCACACTATAATAAATACAGCCTATATAAGCAAATTGAGAAGATTTTCCACATTTCCCAAAAGTTGCACGACTTTTTATGTTCTCGTTTATTATTCATAAGAATATTCCCACTATACGGAACAAATTCTCTTTAAAAGGTGAGAGAATTGGGAAAGAATTCTACAAATCACTTAGGTGCAGTTCTTATCACAGTTCACTCATGTATGGATTAAATGAGAATATTAGAACAGAGATTGTCTCATTTCCAAGGTCTTTTCTTCCAGTAAATTTAAGGAAACGTGAATTAAATTTCCCCATGGTGAGGCTGCAAACAGAGACGTGCTTTTCCCTGAGACTTATTCTTTTGTTCTTAAGTAAATGTTCAAAATGTACCCGGGTTTCTTTTCTTTAACAGACTGTTCATAATGGCTCAATGGAAAGGTTAATGTGATTTATTTTCCCTTGTTTTATCATTGGTGTCAGTGCTTCAGACAAGGAGTTTAATAATACAGTAGTATGCTATCAACATTAGACTGCAGACCCAAATAACTGATGTTATAAAACATTTGCCAGTTTGGCAAGATGTTTCATAATGAAAAATGAGAAAATCAACAGGGGCGCCTGGGTGGCTCAGTCAAGTGTCCGACTCTTGGTTTCGGCTCAGGTCACGATCTCGTGGTTAGTGAGTTCGAGCTCTGCATGGAGCTCTGTGCTGGTGGTGTGGAGCCTGCTTAGGGTTCTCTCTCCCTTTCTGCCCCTTCCCTGCTCTCTCTTTATCCCTCTCAAAATAAATAAGCATTGGGAAAAAAGATCCTTCCCAATCTTAAAAAAATGAGACAATAAATGAAAAGTATTCATTAATAATATATTCTTCAGTTTATTGACTAAGATCATCAAAAACCATGAATGGTCCTACTTTGTTTCTTCCTGATCTATTCAGAGCTCCAAAATATTGACTTATTCTTTTATTCTTATTCTGATTCTTATTCATTTTTGAGAGAGACAGAGTATGAGATGGGGAGGGGCAGAGCGAGAAGGAGACACAGAATTTGAAGCAGACTCTGGGCTCTGAGCTATCAGCACAGAGCCTGAGCTCGAACTCATGATCCGTGAGATCATGACCTGAGTCGAAGTCGAAAGCTTAATCGACTGAGCCACCCAGATGCCCCTTCAATTATTTTAATAGTGGTAAAAGTGGCCTATATAGGAACCAGTCAAGTAGCATGTAGTGTGACATCATCATTTTCAATGACAATCTCCAAAATACTATTTAATGAGATGAATTACATTTGATGTGAGCCAAAGAAGTAACACATATTAGATGTGTGGAATCATACAGTAAACATTCATATTTGAAGTTTGATAAGGACCAACACTTTTTTCCTGCTAAAAATAAAATACTGAATATGCATTAAAAATGAGAAATTTTAATAAGCATGTCAAGACCATTCAAATGAGGAAAAGTCATTCTTTTCAATAAATAGTCTTGAGAAAACTAGGTCTCCACATTCAAAAGAATAAAGTTGGACCACTACCCTGTACCATATGTAAAAATTAACTAAAAATGGATTCATAACCTAAATTTCAGAGCTAACTCAGAAGAAAACATAGAGGAAAACTTTATGACATTGGATTTGGCAGTGATTTCTTTTTTTTTTTAAATCTTTATTTATTTTTGAGAGAGAGAGAGAGAAAAAACAGGGGAGCAACAGAGAGAGAAGGAGACACAGGATCCAAAGCAGGTTCCAGGCTCTGAGCTGTCAGTACAGAGCCCAACGCGGGGCTTGAACTGACGATCAGTGAGTTCATGACCTGAGCCGAAGTTGGATGCTCAACCGACTGAGCCGCCCAGGCGCCTCAGTGATTTCTTAGATATGTCATGAAAACCACAGGTAGCAAAAGAAAAACCATATAAATTGGGCTGTATCATAACAAAAACATATATATATATATACACATACATTAAAACTCTATCCACAGAGTTAAAAAGCAACCCATGAAATGGAGAAAAACATTTGAAAATACTATATCTGATAAGATGGTAATATCCAGAATTTTTAAAAAGAATACCAACAGATTGACGACAAAACCTGATTAAGAAATGGGTAAGTGACTTAGGGGCACCTGGGTGGCTTGGTCGGTTGGGCGTCCGACTTTGGCTCAGGTCATGATGTCACAGTCCGTGAGTTGGAGCCCTACATTGGGCTCTGTGCTGAGAGCTTGGAGCCCGGGCCTGCTTTGGATTCTGTCTCCCTCTCTCTCTGCTCTTCCCCTGCTAGTGCTCTGTCTCTCCCTCCCTCAAAATAGATAAACATTAAAAGAAAAAAAAGAAATGGGTAAATGACTTGAATAGACCTTTTCCAAAGATGCTATATCAATGGCCAGTAAGCATAGGAAGAGATACTCAATATTACTAATCATTAAGAAAATGCAAAGCAAAACCACAAGGTGGGGAGGGGTAACATCAGCAAGATGGAGGAATGGAGGTCCCCATTTCATGTCCCTCCACAAAAACGGTTTTATAGCCCTCCAAAGACAAAAGCTTCCATTGTGGTAGCTTTGGGATCCAGATAGGAGGTTGCAAAACCTCAATGAACTCCCAAGGCTGAAATGTGCTGCTTGGAAAAGGCAGGCGCACTTTCTGGTGGGAGGCTCACCAAACGTGGGACCACCTACAGACTAAAAGGAGTGCCAACCCATGCTGCACTTGGATCCGCTCCACCTGGCTGCCATCCTGCAAACAGCCCCATCTTCCAAGGGACCCAGGAGGAGCCACGTCCATATATACCCCTGGGTTACAGTCCCACCAGCCATGAACCAGCTGGCTCCCTCCCTCCTTGAGATTTGAATGGTCCCAGCTGTGGACCTTGAAGTGGCCCTGAGACTCACTTCCAGTCCCACTCTGCTGTGGTCTGGGGGACGTCCTGTCCACTCAGGGAACTGACAGAAGGCATGCCTGTTCAAGTTCTGGGTGGCAGGCCTGTTGGCCTTCTTCCTGTGGGACAGACCTTGGAGCAGCCCTGTGACCCAGCTTCAGCCCCACCCCACTGTGGTCCTAGAGGCAGTCCTGTCTACCTGGAAACAATGTAGGAGCCCTCTCAGAGACCTAGGGGGAGTCCAACCCATCTGTGTGCCTGGTAACAGGCCCACCGTCTGTGGACTTGACTGCAAACCTGGAAGTGGCCCCAGGAACTGGCTCAGCTGTGCTCTCGCATGGTCTTGGGGCATTCCCGTCCATGTAGGGAGCTGGCGGGAACCGCACATGCCTGTGTCCCTGGTAACACACCTGCTCTCTGCAGACCCAACTATGGACCTCGCAACAGCCTTGTTAACTCAGCTCCAGTCCTGTACGTCTGGGAACCCAGCACTGGGAAAGGGAAGTGTATAGTCAAGTTCAGAATATTCTAATACTGTGATGGTGGCATGTAAATCACTTTTAACCTTATTATAAAGGCTAAAAGACAAAAATGTTCAAAACTGCAGCTACAGGGGGGCCTGGGTGGCTCAGTCGGTTGAACATCTGACTGTTGATTTTGGCTCGGGTCACGATCGCACAGTTGGTGAGTTTGAGCCCTGCATCAGGCCCTGTGTCAAGCTCCTTGCTGACGGGGTGGAGCCTGCTTGGGATTCTCTCTCTCTTCCTCTCTCTCTCTGCCCCTCCCTTGCTTGTGTGCATTCTCTTGCTCTCTCTCAAAATAAATAAATAAATTCTATAGCTACAATAATTTTTTAATGAATACACTATAAAAATATATAAATTATGCATAAAAATATAAAATATGTGTGGAGGGGGAGAAAGAGTATGGAATTTTTAGATGAAATTGTTATCAGCTTAAAATAGACTGCTGTAAGGTATGGTATGTAAGCCTTCAAGGTATACGGATGCTACTAATAAGCAGATACACACGTGCAGAAAAATCTATATGTTTTCCTTTCTTTTTTTAATTCCAAAGTACCATTTGCTGTCAAAGAATTATTTAGTGCTAAGAAGCAAGTTCATATCCCTATGAGAATGTAACTTTCCCATCTGAAGCTCCGAAATCATTTAGTTTATATTGGTTTTGATCAAATCAGGAGACAGCAAAAGATGAGAAGATGATTTCAAACAATAATCCTACTCTACTCCTAAGATTGGGATATTTTATGGATGACAGCTAAATTAAACTGGAGTAAGAATTGCTCACGATGATGAATGCCGCTGCTCATTCATAGTAACTAGAAAAGAGAAAGAAAGTAATTTTTCTTTAAAGGGAAAATCAATAGCCAGAAGGAATGATCAATTACTGAAGACAAATCCTGAGAAAATTTATCAAGGATTTCAGCTTCGTTTTCCTCTTTGGGCTCATGAGGCCTTTGGTCAGAGTTTGGATCGAATATTCTTCGGAAACCTCTGCCCCACTCGCTCCTAAATTTGACCCCTAAGGCAGGTGGGAAAGCATGGGTGTTGAACTGCAAGTTGTGGTTCTCTTTCCCATGGCCCTTAGCAGCCAATGCTTGACAAACCATTCATTCATTCATTCATTCGTTCAAGAAATGCCTTTTGAGCATGCACTATGAGCTAAGACATAGAGTGAGGGGATGTAGTCAGAGATAAAAGGATTTCAAGAACTCTCAGGAAGACAACACCTGTCGTAATTCAAGCCATACCCACTGTGTACGGGGGATGAGTGATTACTGAGGCCTTATCTTTAGGGCAGTCCTCCTCTCTTCTGCGTATCACCCCACCACCGCTCGCCCAGGAGTCACTTCTGGCTTCGTGCAAGTTTTCTTCTTCGTTTGTCTGCTGTCTTGGCCCCGTGCCATCATGCAGAAAGCAAAATCTATAAATATGAACTAGCTCTCACACAGCTGGGAAAATCTACAAGAAAGACGATGGGTACTAATAATGATAAATGTTCTTTTCCCTTAGATTGATAAAATAATTTTATTTTAAAAGATCAGTTTTTTTTAAAGCACTGAACAGATTGTGGGTCACAGACTTCAGTTATCCACACAAGGTACATATCTTTCTCTTTATTAGTGTCCACTTTTGTGAAAAATATCTCAGTAATACAAGAGGAATTTTTTATAAGGAGGTAATCCATCTAGAATTGTTCCACAAAAAGAATATCACGGAGCATGCATTCACTGACTTTTTTTCTAAATATACATATTCATACCACTACATATGTTTGTATGTAATTATTTGGAAAGTCATGGTTCACTAGCAGTGAGAAAAACAACATCGTAGCATGAAATTAATCATGACTTCCAGGTACAACTGGAATAAAGTTTTTTGGTTTTTTGGTTTTTTTGTCTGCTAGATTACTGCTATGCTAATTTAAACATAATGTAATGAAAAAAATAAACATAATGTAATGGTCCCAGTATATGCCCATAAAGAATTAGATAATAAGAATTAATTGACTCTTTTATAAGTCAACTTCTGTGGTATTTAAATAGGGAATTTATAAGTGTTTCTAGTGTGTAGAAGCTGAAGAAAAAGGTTTTGGTTTCAATTCAAGAAATGTTTAATGGTCAAAAATATGCAAATATATGATGGCCTACCAAGAGATAACACTTCATAAGATACTATGGGATAAAATGAAGGCATGGAATATTTGATATGTCTCATCTTGAGTATGGAAACAGAGATGCTTCATTACCTACTAAGGAGGTTCAAGCATCAGCAAATACTCAGATAAAAGTATTTGGGGCTCAATTTGCTTTGGAAAAATATTATGATTAAATACTGTACAAATAATGACAGAAACAACTCTACATAACACACAGGGGTATGGGTTAGCAATTCTGAAACTATGCATGCGCCAGAGTTGAAGAAATAAGTAAATATATTGTAGGCAATGAATGAGAACAAGTTCTCAGTGTCAGAAAAAGAAGCTACAAACAACAAAAGAGTGAATCCTAGAATGAATCTTCTGGTGTTGGATTGGAATTGGAGATATCATTATGAATGCATGTTTTAGCTAACATATGCATAGCTAGATGATAGATGTATAGATATAGATTTATATAGAGAGAAATAAATATAGATGTGTGTGTAGGCATGGGTCATACATACGTATTTCCAAGTTCTGCTCACTGAGAAGACCTAGGAGCAGTGATAACCCAGTAACTGCGAGTACACCTTAGATCCAGATATTGGTTTCTAAATACCATTCTCCAGTGTTAGGAACCAGGGGCAGTTGGAAAAGTGGTTGATTCTAGGACTAGGACGGAGAAAATACAAAATGGTTCTGGAACATTTTGCAGTGCCAAAAACTAAGGAAGCGCTCAGAGAGAGGAGGCACATCAAAAGGGCGGAGACATCAACGTGAAAGAGTTCCCTAGGGCAAAAGCAGGAACAGTTTAAACAACAAAAGAAGCAATTATAATTGATTCTACTATAATTGATTCTACTGGATCGAAACCAACAGAATAGAAGATACATCCTCGAGGAGTCCATACCGTGATGATTAAGTAATCAGTAAATGCCGGAGGAGGAATAGCTCTTTTTTTAAAAGTTGATTTATTTACTTGGAGAAAGTGCAAGTAGGGGAGGGCCAGAGAGAGGTAGAATCCCAAGCGGGCTCCACGTTGTCAGCGCAGAGCCACATGGGGCTCCATCAGGAACTGTGAGGCCGTGACCTGAGCTGAGATCAAGAGTCCAACGCCCAACATACTGAGCCACCCAGGTGCTCCAGGAATAGCTCCTTTTTACTGTTCATTTTCACTATTTAAGTATAGTTGACGTACAATGTTATATTAGCGTTGGGTGTACAACACGCCCTTCGATTGGACAATTCTGTGCGCCACTCAGTGGTCACCACAATAAGTGTAGCTACCCTTTGTCACCACACAAACATTACAATATTATGGGCCACATTTCCCATGACGTACTTTTCATCTCTGCGACCTACTTACTTTATAACTGGAAACCTGCGCCTGTTCATCTTCCTCACCCACTTAATTCTGCCATAAGGATAGTTCTTTCTTACTGAAGAGTTCCAGTTAATAAATGTGGAAGGAATGAGGGAAACAGAAAATAGCATCGTAACACTCATAATTGTTGTAAGCAAAATCCATGGATGCAAGCAAAATGGTTTGAGGAGAAACAGGATATTTACATAGTCTCAATGTATCAGTCTCAAGAAATTTGTTAATTACAAAGGAAATAATTGTAATTTTACAGTAGTACAGCCCATCAGACACCGCCCTAAAGTAATCGAGGTTAACATCAAAGAAATGAGACCTGTCCACCACCTCTTGGATGTCCTGATGTGTTTCACTGAGAAGGGGACCTCACCTCTGTAGCATTCTAGCTAAAAATCCATAATCACGGTGTAGCCGCACAAAAACATCAGATAGACCCACATTGAAGGATATTCTACAAAACAACTGACCATTACTTTTCAAAAATGGTAAGGCCAAAAGACAGAGAAGGCTTTAGGAATTGTCACAGGTTGGAGATGTGACAACTAAGGGTGCACCGGATCCTGGAACAGATAAAAGGACGTTAGGGGCAAAGCCGCTGAAATCCAAGTTAATTCTGTAGGCTAGTTAATAGCAATTCTAATGTTAATTTCTTGGTTTTGGTAACTGTGCTATGATGCAGGATGTTAGCATGAGGGGAGATTGAGTGAAGGAAGCACTGTTCTATGGGGGAACTTGGTAGTAGCTTTGCAACTTTTCTATAATTCCCAAATTAGTTCAAAATAAAAACCTCAAAAAATAAAAACCCCAACCGCTGTGACGTGACATCATTTGGAGCCTGGCAGTTTTCAGATGAGAACTTGACACAACTCTCTTGGTTGCACTGCGTTATTTCTTTCCCTTTGTCTTAGATACCACTGGTTTATGCGGGCATCGTTCACATGCATACGAAAAGAATCTTCGACTGCTTATGTAACATTAAAGTAAGTACAAGAAACAATTTGTCTTAAACAGGAGAAAGTTAACCTTTCTATCTAGATGGCCTATCTCTGAATGACTTTAATTCGTAGCTTATCAGAGGTATACTTTGGACCTGAAGATGGGATGTCGTCCAAACTCATGTTTAAAAAGACAAGGTGTTTCATTCTAGTCTATTTTTTAAGTGCAGCAATAGATTTATCGCTAAATTAAGCCCTTTAAAAATTGGCTGCCGCAGAAGGCTTACATCTGGTAATGTGACCGTAGGAGGCAATGCGGTTTAAATAAATAAACTTCATTTAAATAAGAAAATTTTATCAATAAAACAAGGTTTAAGTTATGTCATTTAAATATTAATAACAGCATAGTGTCAACCAACTTTTAGTGTATCTGGTTCTTTGATGTACGGTCTACATGTATTATTTCATTTATTAATAATAATCAAAAGTATGAATTGCTAGGCCGTATGTCATATACTCTATGTGCCAGACTGCTGAATGCTTTACAAAATTTATTTAATTTGGTCCCCATCACAAATCGGAGATAGGTAACATTGCCCTTAGAATCACCTGGTGAGTTGTAAAATCTCCCGAAGCCCGGGCCACACCATATACCGATTCAGTCAGAATTTCTAGGTGTGAAACCCCAACTCAATTGTTTCTGTCAAGCTCTCTCAGGTGATTGCAAGGTGCCACCAAGTTTAAGAACCCCTGCTCCCGTAATGGATTATTCATGATTTTACAAGATGCCAGTGACAAAGGACACGGTTAGGCAAGCTAGGTGCGTAACATGAAAGCTAGAAGTTCACGGCACTCATGCATTGTGTCATGTTCTAATTATTATTTAGATAAAGTTTTTTAATCTCAGCATTTGAATAAACAGACTCCTCTGATGAATAGATTATATATTCCATTGTGGCAATATTTTTCTATGATCTTCTACGAATGCAAAATAATTATAACTTAAAAATAATTGCGAAGGAAGAATTACTGAGGTTGCTAATTATGCAGTTCCTTGCCCCGTGTCTTTCATTGTCTGTTTATTCTCCACTTGGCAGTATTTGAAATTGCATTACTGTTCTCTTTTACATTTGTTTTCCTTTAAAAAATATATATGGATTATTGTCCAGTTTGGCTTATGTATGGTGAGTGGTTATTATTTTTATGTGTCTATAATATAATTATTAATTTATATTATTTTTAACATACAGATCTGAACAGTTTAGTGAGATGTTGACATGATTGTCTAAATCATACAAGGAAAGGAAAAAGGACTTAAAAAAATTTTTTTAATGTTTATTATTGAGAGAGAGAGAGAGAGAGAGCATGAGTGGGGGAGGGGCAGAGAGAGAGAGGGAGATACAGAATCCTGGGCAGGCTCCAGGCTCTGAGCTGTCAGCACGGAGCCTGATGCGGGGCTCGAACTCACGAGCCACGAGATGATGACCTGAGCCGAAGTCTGACACTTAACCAACTGAGCCACCCAGGTGCCCCAAGGAAAAAGGACTTTTAACCAAAATTCATTGTATTTAGCCTTGGCATGCACTTGAATTCTGGAAATAAACTCCCTCAAGTCTCTCATATATCTAGAGACAATATGGGTTCCTTTTGCAAATGCCTATGGTCAGTATGTCCTTTGTGGTGGTGGCTTTTTTTTTTTAAGTTTGTTTGAGAAAGAGACAGAGCACGTGAACGGGGGAGGGACAGAGAGAGGGAGAGACAGAATCCCAAGCTGACTCTGATTGTTGGTGCAGAGCCCAACGTGGGGCCCGAACCTATGAACCGTGAGGTCATGACCTGAGACGAAGTCAAGAGCCCAACACTTAACCGACTGAGCCACCCAGGCACCCTGTGTCCTTCATGGTTTTTATTCAAAGAGATATATGTTGATGGGGATAGGAAATGCAAATATTACATCTCTTCTTTGCATAAATTGTTAGGATAAATAAACTTGAAAGGGTTGAAGGGACAACATTCCTGGGATAGCCTGTGAGACTCTGGCCTTGAACGATGCCACTTCAGGGTCCAAGTGACAAAATAAGATCAAACCAAGGCAAGGGCAGATCTTCGCAGCTCTGCGGAGACTCGAGCATCACTCAGGCTTCTTGTGAACACTGGGATCAAGCTTTTCTCGTACCAATGACGTCTCTAGAAAGACACTTTGATATTGGCAGAGTGAGTTTCTTTAGGCGAATGTTCTAAATCGTGGCCACTAGCTGGGAGGCAGAACAGGGAAGGAATAGCTCTGCAGATTAGCTGTGAACGTATGCATGATAATTCTTTCTAGCTCACCAGAAACAATGCCGCGTACTTAGTTTGGGGGATTCCTACAGTTGAGTCAGTAGAGGGCTGAGCTGTTATAAATTGAGCATTAAATTTTAATAAGGAAAGAAAGCCAATGTGACCTCATTCTAAGCTCACAGCCTAGTGAAGCTTAGATATGCAAATCATAGACATAAAACAAATATGATGAATGTACATGGAGATACTGTGTTGATTAAAACCTCCCTACTTCTGACTCCTACCCCCTAACTTTCTACCAAATAAAGCAAGAGCTGTATAATACTTGGTGGAGGTTCCAGAGAATAAACTAATGCAGATTTGTTCAACAAACATTTGTGGAATAGCCGCTGTTTATAAAGCATTATTCTAGAAAGATGTTACAGAGCGGTTACAATATTGTCCCGTCTGTAAGAAATTTCCGTGAATAATCTAACAGCGAGATCTCAAAAGTGTTCCTTCTGGTTTAACCAAACGATACACTCAATAAACTCCTACTGAGCATTGGGCATTGGGATGGGTGCTTGTGCCTAGAGATTTAGAAGCATGGGAAAACTCAGTCTGCAGCTAGCAATGACCAGACGCTGCTTCCGCGATGCCACAATAATGCATATGCATCCCCCCCCCACCACGTAGCAACTTAGATCACACAGTTTTGCATACCCTACCCTGTGGCTATTTGATTTATTGCTAGTCGAGTTACTTCCAAAATAACCAGTTCTTTGAATTAATCAGTTTATTTGTAACACGTATGTCTAAGCTATTGGGTTACTCAAAGGGGATGTATGCAAGCAGAATTCTGCTCCATTGTCATACTGCCCTGATAATCCAGGTATTAGAATGGGGACAGGGGAGACGTTGGTCATAGGGTAGAGACTTGCAACCGGAAGATGAATAAGTTTTGGAGATCTAATGAAGAGCATAGTGATAATAGATAACAGTATTATGTTGCGTACTTCAATGTTGCCAAGAGACTTACTGTTATTTTTTTTTTTTAATGTTTATTTTTGAAAGAGAGACAGCATGAGCGGGGAAGGGGCTGAGAGACAGGGAGACAGAGGATCTGAAGCGGGCTGTGTGCTGATAGCAGAGAGCCTGATGCGGGGCTTGAACTCACGAGCCATGAGATCATGACCTGAGCCAAAATCAAGAGTCACATGCTTAACCAACTGAATCACCCAGGTGCCCAGAGGACTTCATGATCTTAAATGTTCTCATCACAAAAAAGAAATGATAATTATGTGACCTGGTGTTAGCTAACACTATGGGGGTAAACATATTGCAATTTGGAAATGTCTTCAGTCAACATGCTTCATGCTTCATGTTTAACCAGTGTTATATGTCAACTATATCTGAATTAATAAAAAGAATAGGGTCGGGGCCTCTGCAACCACTCAGCTGCCTGTAGTAGTGTCCTAACTACTTTCCCCACTTCTATTTCTGTTTTTTTTTTCCTAATGTTTTCCACTACTATTTACCAGTTTTAAACAAAACAACGAAAACAAATCTGTGCGTGGTATCCACCTGCTTAAAGCTCATCCATAGCTTTCCATTACTCTTCTGATTAAAAACCCACAGTTTTGGGGCCCCTGGGTGGCTCAGTCGTTTACGCGTCTGACTTTGGCTCAGGTCATGATTTTGCAGTTCATGGGTTCGAGCCCCACATCGGTTTCACTGCTGTCAGTGCAGAGCCCGCTTCAGAGTCTCTGTTCCCCTCTCTCCCTGCCCCTCCACCACTGTGCTCTCTCTCTCACAAATAAATAAAACATAAAAAAAAAAAGCCTCGCACACAATTTCTACCATAATCCTATCTACTCATAGTACTTACGTGAGCAGAGGTATGACCCCTACCAAAGCCTCCTACGTCATGTCCTACTACCCTCTTCAGTGCTCCCTTATTCCTACTGTGCTGCCTTTATTTAATTTCCTCAACTGGGTGCATTCTTTACAGTGTCAAAGCTTTTTCACAAATTATTCCGTCCACTTAAAATCCTCTGCAACTGTGCCCTCCCTGCCATGGGCCACACTGTGGCCGATTTAATTACTATCCATTCTTCACACTTCCTATCCTATCCTATCCTCCACACTTACTATCCTAACTTCACACGTTATATTGGGTTCTCCTGTGTCGACAACACAGCATTTATCACCGTTTGTAATTACATGCTGGAGTGAGTCCGTGTCAGCACGTATGCCTCTATCTATGTAGCTCATTGTCATATGCTTAATGGTTAGCATACTGCTTGGTCATAAGACACCCTCAGTAAATATTAGTTGAGTGAATGAGCGAGTGAATGAATGAATGAGTTAGCGTATGAATAACGACACTTGTGAAGAGCTGAGCCGGGCCTGGGAGGGCCTGGCATGGAAAATAGGCATTGGCAGATTACTAATAGCCACCGCCACTAGAGAGAGCTTGGTGGTTTGGGGCATGACCTTTGGTTCACAACTCAGCTTGACCATGCAATAGATGTGAAACCTTAAGCAAGTTACTTTTCCATGTGTATGTCTCAATTTCCTCATTCTAACAATAGACACAAGAATAATTTTCTACCTTGTGGTTACAGTAGGATTAAATATTGTATATAAAGTACTTAGCACAGGGACTGTTGTCTAGTAAGTGCTCATTAATGAGAATGACTATTGTCCTTAATACTGTTTTGTTAAGTTTCATTAAGAGCTTGCTTAAGATATAGACATACGCTTCAATAAGGTTATTTAATCCGATGCCAGCAATACTAGGGAAGAAAATTCTGTGACAGTGCTAAAAATTAAATCCCAAAGGGAGGTGTAAGCAAAGCACCTACCTAGGGAGGAAACAGCGAGTAACGGGCTGATGTCCAGATAGGAGCCATTGAGCCATTGAGATTTTGGAAAAGAAACTCTGGCAGTGGAAGAGAAGGACCCCGGCCCTGACGATAGTGATAGACTCCTACTTACTGTAGAGATGTTGTTAATGCCGTTGAAGAGTGTCATCTTTTCAAGGTCCCTTATGAAACTTGGGCTTAGTCCTAAAAGTAGATAGTTGTGCTTCTCTTGGGAATGAATCATGCAAGCAATCATATTTCTTGTTTCCTTTGGCTACCAGGAAGCTCAGAGGCAAGTAGAGGTCTCACAAACAGCAAAGTGTCATATTGAATCAATCGATCATTGAATAACATAACTTCCAAACCAAACAACCCACTTCTTTTATTATACGTTTGCATAATTACATATCCTTCCATATTAACACAGGTGTACATTTTCACTTATTTTTTTTTAACGTTTATTTATTTTTGAGACAGAGAGGGAGGGGCAGAGAGAGGGAGACAGAGAATCCCAAGCAGGCTGTGTGCTAACAGCAGCGAGTCCGATGTGGGGCTCAAACTCACAAACCATTAGACCACGACCTGAGCCAAAGCCAGATGCTCAACCTGCTGAGCCACCCAAGCACCCCTATTTTCATTTATTTGGTTTTTTTTAATTTTTTTTTCAACGTTTATTTATTTTTGGGACACAGAGAGACAGAGCATGAACGGGGGAGGGTCAGAGAGAGAGGGAGACACAGAATCTGAAACAGGCTCCAGGCTCTGAGCAGTCAGCACAGAGCCTGACGCGGGGCTTGAACTCACGGACCTCGAGATCATGACCTGAGCCAAAGTCGGACGCTTAACCGACTGAGCCACCCAGGCGCCCCCCGAGAGAGCGGGTTTCAAGAGCACAAAGGTTTTATAAGGATCATGGCCTTAGCCGATTGGCTGGGGAAGGATAGAACAATGGCTGCCAAGGTGTGGTCCCAGATCAGCAATTATCAGCGTCACCTAGAACTTGTTAAAAATGCAAATGTTGGGCCTGGTGGTCACAGACCTACTGAATCAGAAACTCTGGGAGTGGGGCTCAGCAATCTGTGTTTGAACAAGTCTTCCAGGAGATTCTGATGCACCTGAAGTTTAAGAACCACTGTGTCTGAGGATCTCTGACATGTTTGGCCTCAGTGTATACAGAACGTTTCTCACTGGTCCCCTATTAACCATTGGCTGTCAGCCTTGCTGTGCTGTAGAAATACCTAGCATCAAACACCATCCCCAGAGACTCTGATGAATTGGTTTGGGGAGGGGTAAAATGCTCCCAGGCCATTCTAAGCCTGGACAGGGTTGAGGGCTCCCGCCTCTGGCCCCTACCTGAGAGAAGCCGTCCCTCTTCTCCTCACACTTTCCACGCCTCTCACACTCCCCTTCCTCCCACCTCAGACTTCGGAAGAATGCATCAATCGGTAGCCTGCTTTCTTAGAAAACATAAGTCACTCAAGAGGAGGAGGCGTGGTCTGAGGTTTGAGCGGGAACTTCTTTCTGCGGCCACGTCGGGGACATAGTCACTAGTTGGCCGGCCTAGGTCTGCTCTTTCACTAGCAAATGGTAGATGAATAAAAATATTTGTCAAATGAAGAATGCAAGTTCACAGTAACTTGTGGAATGTAGGTTGGGTAGTAACCTCAACCCTGGCTTCATGTTATGTTTTCCTTCTTTAATTTTTCTTTGCACAGATTTTCTCACTTTCTTTCAAATATCCGTTGTATTTTCAAAAGTAATACTTGTGCATTGCACAAAATATTATAAAATATAGTAAAATAGATGTAAAAATAACTCAATCTCCCAAGCTAAAGACAACTTCTAATGAGAGGTGCTGTCCTCCAGAACTTTGAATAAATATGTATGTATGTATGTGTACGTTCGAATTTTTTCATGCCCACAACATGGACTAAACTAATTTGTACAACAAATTAATTTGTATGTTTTTTTTAAATTTTTTTTAACATTTATTTATTTTTGAGACGGAGAGAGACAGAGCATGAACAGGGGAGGGGCAGACAGAGAGGGAGACACAGAATCGGAAGCAGGCTCCAGGCTCTGAGCCATCGGCCCAGAGCCTGACGCGGGGCTCGAACTCATGGACCGCGAGATCGTGACCTGAGCCGAAGTCGGACGCTCAACCGACTGAGCCACCCAGGCGCCCCTAATTTGTATGGTTTAATCTGTTGTTTTGTATGTACTTTGGAAAAAGGCTGTAAGTCCTTTTTAGAACAAGAATGGCTATAACGATGTAAGCACTGGGAATTGGGTCAGTGTGGGTCAGGTCAGTGTGGCTCAGACGATGTAGGCTCCTGACCCCAGACTCTTTTTTTCTCCTCCCTCCTAAACCTAGTCAATCCTTGATCCTGGACTACAATCTTGGGATCAAGTAGGCTCAGCTTTTAGGGTCAGCAAGATATGGGAGGGAGCCACACTGTGTTTTCTGGGCTAAGTAACATTTCAGGGATATAATAGCATGAGGAAATTCTTAGGTGATCGATATGAGGAATACTGGCTATGGGCAGTCTTTCTTCCCTACCTCTCACCTACCGAATCTTGAAATCGCATCATTTAAAAGTCAGCAAAACACTGCATGGTTTTATTTTTATGTTTTTGTATACCTTCCTTCTAGGTCAACTCTCCCCTCCACCCTGGAGTTACAGACACAGAAGCGAGAGAAAAGTGAGGTTGATTAGTTCTTTCTCACCTCTGCATGGTACTCATGATTAAACACATGGAAACCGGATGTTTTCCATTTAAAAACTTAACACCAACATTACCACCACCAAAGAGCTGGTTTTCCTTTTCTTACTAAATGTTATAATACACAGTAAATAAGATTGTGGCAGAAAGTGGGCTTCAAAGTGGTGTGGCTATGAATAGCTTCACAGATTCACAGATTGCTCCCCAAACGCAAGGCTTCCTGCAGTGCCTGCTTCTATAGAATGCCAAGGGACCATTACTGGAGAACTAAATAGCTAATATGTTATATAGTATTTCAAATCATTTCAATGACCCAAATCTCTCTCACCACTACTCCTTTGAATTGATGGCTCAGGCAGTTTTTAAGGGGCTTACTTATCTCCTAAATGCAGTGGTGAGTTGGATTCAGCCTTAAGGTAACAGTGTACTGAAGGTCCCATGGATACACTGTAACCTGGAGCTCTCACCGGAATACGTGGAATCCCAGCCTGTGGTCACTCCAGTCCCCTAGCCGGGCCCAACCCCAAGGGTTGCCAGGTTTTTTGTGCCGAAAACCAGAAAGTCTAGATTTTTTTCCCCTTCCCGTCCGGGAAAATCAAACTGCACGCACACACACACACGCACGCACACGCACACATTGTACTTGTATCCATCCTGTCCCGTTGCTCTGAGCTTAAGGAATTCTTTTCTTCAAAATGAAAACTATTATAAAATCTGCAAGTGAAGTTATTTGTCCGTATTCTCTTTTGGTTGGAACATATGAATCTTTTCTTTTTTATCCCCTCGATGAACATTGCATCGTCCCTAACATTTCCTCCCCACCACTACATTTCCGGGCATTATCTACATTTTCTGCGTGTTTCCCTCTTCTCAAATGTCTTCTCTTTATCTACATCAGCTGTATTTCCTCTCCAGACTCTGTTACAAGTATCACCTCCTCTCGAGAGCATCCTCGAACTCTCTCCCTAATTCTGGAACAGACGATTGATGATGGGTGCTACCGCCCTCACTGCAGTAGACTGAGAGAGCTCCTAAATAGGTCTTCATCCCCAGTGCTGGCGTAGTAGGTACTCGGTTCATATTTATTTAATTATTGCTTAAATGGATGCTGTCCATTGGTTAAGTTTTGTGATTATGGGTGATCAACGTATTTGGGACGACTTAGGAATAGGACTCTGCATAGGATCCCAGCTTTTCAAACTAGTCCAACACACTGAAGGTCACCGAGAAAGCTAGAGCTCGGTGAGAATATGAGTGCCCATGACATTGACGAGGTCACACGAAAGCACCAACAATTTCAGACACTCCTTGCTGTCGGGGTTCAGGTAACCAGTGACTCAAAAAGGGCAGCGAAGCTCATGTGTTAACAAGGAGAGCTAAACTTTGAGGCCGGGCTTTGTGACTAAGGAAGAGTCCCGAAGAGAAATTCACACAGACTGAAAAGTAGTATCAGTTATTTGAGCTTTGCTTTCTTCATCTGAAAAATGGAAATACAATAGCACCTCCCAGCACCGTTTGTCGATACTAAGTAATAGGTGTGTGAGCAGGTAGCATAGTTCCAAGTGCCCAATACATAGTCAATAAATGCTATTTTCCATAATTTCTTTTCCTTCCTTTTATAAAAATCAAATCCATATACTTTCAAGAACCGACTTCACGCAGTATTTGACATTTTAAATGTTCAAAACATGGGCTCTTTCATAGTATCTGGAAAGGAAATGGCATACTCTTTTGAGCATAAAAATTAAGATTTCTCTCAGTGATAGGGACTCTATGAATAAAGGTTGCTTTCGCCTCTTATCATTTCCATACAGTGAAAGCTTAAAGTGCATAATATTTTCAAAGAAAAAATGTACTTAGATTTATATTTCCTATGGTCCCTGAGGGAATAACTCAAACTAGTGTGCAGAAGTCACAGAGCAATAGATTTTGATTTGATACAAGAAAAATATTTTCTAACAGACAGCTGGCCAACGATGGAATGAGCTATTTTAAGACTTAGCAAGTTCTTAGTCACTACATGTGTTCGAGAAGTGCCTGTGTGAACACTCCTTGGGGCGATTGCAGAAGGGTACCTTGCATATTCTCTAAGGCCCCTACTAAGTCTCACACAGTAAATATCTGTTAGTTTCACCATGATGTATTTTTTCAGGAAACCCTGAATTCTATACATGCCCAAACAAATCTCTCATCCGTTAGTCCTTTGAAAGCAACTATCATGGCATATTTATCGTTGCCTGACATTAACAGATGCCCAATAAATGGCTATTGAATTTGTAGACCACCTACACTATGCATAGCATTATGGTTACTCTTTCGACAGCATATTTCCTATGCTTTGGGGTGGCATAAGCAGATTGAAGATGAGCCGGCTCTACCGAACTGCATTATTTCAACAAAACTTGCTGAAAACGCCTTATGTCCCACAGTCTTTACAAAAACGCAAAGTGCACTAAGTAATCAGAATTCTAAAAGAAGAAATAAACTAAGATTGAATATTATGGCTCCAATGCGCATGTGCAGGTGCACGTGTGTTCATACATGTGTGCACACGTACGCGTGCACACATTCATAGGGCAGACTACATCCATATGTGAAAATCTTCATATCGAGTAGAAAGAGTACTATATCCTATTAAGTATGTCCTTACTTGATGATACTAGATTTCTGGTAGACTGACAGGAAAACGTAAGGCTTCGAAATGCAGAAGGTACCAGGGCGCCTGGCGGGCTGTCAGAGCTTGCAACTCTTGACCTCAGGGCTGTGTGTTTGAGCCCTGCATTGGGTGTGGAGACAATTTAAAAAGAAAATCTTGGGGCACCTGGGTGGCTCAGTCGCTTGAGCGTCCCACTTCAGCTCAGGTCATGATCTCGCGGTCCGTGGGTTCGAGCCCCGCGTCGGGCTCTGTGCCAACAGCTCGGAGCCTGGAGCCTGTTTCGGATTCTGTGTCTCCCTCTCCCTCTGCCCCTTCCCCGCTCATGCTCTGTCTCTTTCTGTCTCTCAATAATAAATACATGCTAACAAGAAATGAAAAAATAAGATAAAATCTTTAGAAAAATGCAAAAGGTACCAAATACACACGGTTATCTCGTGAAGGTTATTCACAGAGACATTCTCATCATTTTCTTCTGGTATAGTTACTTAGAATGCAATGCCTGTTTTCTTGCCCTCAGTAAGATTTCTGAATATGTGAACCAGGAGGACACGTGTAGAAAGCAATGAATGAAGTTGACTGACATGCACTGGCATTCTTCCAGCCTCGAGAGAAATAAAAACCGGGTTCCCAATATGAACAGAGGCTACGAAACTAATTCACCATGCAGACCACTGAAAACCGCCTTCGGTGTCAGGAAAGAGCCTTTGAGTTACACATGACCGTGGTGCTTTATTTTTCAACACAATCTAATTTGATATTATAACAGACCATCCGCACATTACAAAAAATTCTCTCGGGGCATGGCTGTTCCAAGATTTTTTAGAAATGAACCAGCTGTTAGAAAAGATAGGTGAGGAGAGGACGAACAGTTTCCCTTCAGAAGCCGTAAATTTCTTGCGGGTAATATGAAAAGACTGGTTTTTATGTCTCTTAGGCATCACTCTTAATTTTTATAAAATAATTTACTTACAATAAAAGGAGCCCACTTCAGCTGTATTTTCCAGTGTCTTGCCAACTCTATACATCTATAAAATCACACCATTCCCGAAGTGTAGAAAATTTCCAGCACTCCAGAAACTTCCCTCATGCCCCATTGAATTCAATCTCCCTCATCTCCAGCCCTAGGCAACCACCAATCGACTTTATGGTACAATAGGTTAGTTTTGTCTCTCCTAGAATTTCGTATAAATGTGATTGTATAGTGTATACTCTGTTGTGTCTGGCTTCTTTCAGTATGTTTTTGAGATTTATTAATGTTGTGATGCCAATCGTTTGTTCCTTTTTCTTTGGTAGTAGTGCTAAACTATAAAGATATACCAAAATTTATTTATGTATTCATCTACTAATAGACATGTGAATTGCTTCCAGGTTTGGCTATGATGAGTAAAGCTGCTGTAAAGAAGTATTTCCAGGGGCGCCTGGGTGGCTCAGTCAGTTAGGCGGCCGACTTCGGCTCAGGTCATGATCTCGCGGTCCGTGAGTTCTAGCCCCGCATCGGGCTCTGTGCTGACAGCTCAGAGCCTGGAGCCTGCTTCATATTCTGTGTCTCCCTCTCTCTGACCCTCCCCTGTTCATGCTCTGTCTCTCCCTGTCTCAAAAATAAATAAACGTTAAAAAAAATAAAGAAGTATTTCCAAACCTTTTTATGGGCTTATATGTATGGATATGTATGCTATGCTTGATATTGACCGAAATGTGGGGAAACCATCAAGGTATGGTGAATGTATATTATTATTACTAATACCAGTATCGTATAACCATTTGGTACTGTTAAACATTTGGGCCGCTTCCATTTTTTTCTTATTATAAATAAGGTCACAGTGGACATTTTTCTTTTCTTTTCTTTTTTAAAAATTATTTCATGTTCATTTATTTTTGAGAGAGAGAGAGAGAGTGCGTGAGCAGGGGAGGGACAGAGAGAGAGGGAGACACAGAATACGAAGCAGGCTCCAGGCTCTGAGCTGTCAGCACAGAGCCCGACGCGAGGCTTGAACTCGGAGAGCTGTGAGATCATGACCTGAGCTGAAGTCGGACGCTTAACTGACTGAGCCACCAGGCGCCCCGCAGTGGATGTTTTTCTGTAGAAAGCACTGTCTTCATGTGGGGCTCTTATTTTAAGAAAAGTCCCCCGCAAAAACCTTGGAAGTGCCAATACATACACAAATTATAAGGTACTTGATATCTATCTATATCTATCTATCTAGTCAAAATAATTCTTAAGAAAGTTGAACCAATTTACGTTTGCATTAACAAAATTTTAATATGAGTATGGAAAAAACAAAAACAAGTTCCATTCTATACACTCAAATGTTTATGCTTTTCTGTGTCAGATCAATGAAAACCTTAATGCGCTTCCCCAGAAGTAGTGAATTTACAAGCAAGGCGTAGATAAGTAACTGTATTTAGTGTTGCTATAAAGTCAATTAGGGCCCATGTTCAGCAGTTTCAGAGGGTGCTGATATTGGACTTAAGACTACCTTACATATTGTTCATCCTGTAGAAATATCTGAAGATAACAGCCATGGTTAAAAAATGGAAAATAACAACACTTGGAGAGTGTAAAAGACATTTTATCACACACACACACACACACACACACACACATAGTTTAGATCAATGGCTTACAAGTACGTGTGATCATAGAAATCACCTGAAGATACTAGTCCAAAATCCATATTCCCAAACTACTTCTCTAGAAATTCTGATTCAGAGCTCAGGTGAACTTTCTTTGATTCAGAGTATTATACAGAAGCAAGTTTTAGAATCACTGTACTAAATGATAGGAATAATGGTTTTTCTTTGACTCTTTGGCATGTCTTTTACTTTATTTTACTTAATCCATACAGAAATTTGATAAGATAGGCAAACTGGTCATTTCTTGTTTTCACAAAGAAGATGAGGTTCACTTGGTCTTAGTGAGTTTTCCAAGATCAAAAAGTTTCTCTAGCTCATCTTTCTCAGCTCATCTTTCTCTAAGCTATAGGGGCATGAGATAATATACAGACACTAGATACATACACTCCAGTGAGGGCAAAAAAAAAGCGGGGTGCCTGGGTGGCTTAGTTGGTTAAGCATCCAACTCTTGGTTCGGGCCCAGGTCATGATCTCGCGGTTTCATGAGTTCAAGTCCCATGTTGGGCTCTGCACTGGTAGTGTGGAGCCTGCTTGGGATTCTCTCTCTCCCTCTCTCTCACTCCTCCTCCCCCCTCTCATGTTGTCTCTGTCTCTCTCAAAATAGAATAAATAAACTTTAAAAAAAAGAAAGGAGCACAACTACACACCCACCAGAGTGTCTGAAAGAAAAGGATAGACAATACTGACTGTCGATTAGAATCTAGAAACTGGAATTCTCACACATAGTTGATAAGGATATACATTGGTACAAATACTTTGGAAAACAGTGTTTGGCAGTCTCTAATAAAGCTGGACACTCGTATACACCATAACTCAAAAATTCCACTTCTGGGTACATGTCTAAAAAGAAATACGCACTGATCACTAAAAAGCATGCAAAAGAATGTCTATAGCAGCACCATTTGTAATACCTCCCAAGAAATCGAGAGTAGACAGGGTGAATACATTTTGACATGATCATAGGATGGAATGTTGCACAGCAATGAGGGCATACATGACTTATAAGTACATACAACAATATGAATGAATCTCACAAATGTGTTGAGCAAAAGTTGCCAGACACAAGAGTACATACTCTTTTATTCCATTCACCAAAGACATACAAAGCAAACTTAATGCTGTTAGAAATGAAGATATTATTTTGCCTCGAGCAGGGACAGGGGTGGGTAGTGACTGGAAGAGGGCACAAAAAGAGTAGAGGAGGTTTGGTCATTTTGTAAAATTTCATCAGTGTGTACAATTGAAATTTTTGGACTTTTTGTTGTGTATGCTATAGCTTACGAAACACTTGAATTTTTATTTTTTTCTAATTTTTTTATTGTTTATTATTTTTGAGAGAGAGGGAGACAGAGTATGAGTATGGGAGGGGCAGAGAGAGAGGGAGACACAGAATCCAAAGCAGGCTCCAGGCTCTGAGCTGGCAGCACAGAGCCCGACGCGGGGCTCGAACTCACGAACCACGAGATCATGACCTGAGCCAAAGTCAGATGCATAACCAACTGTGCCACCCAGGCCCCTCAACACTTGAATTTTTTTTTTTAAAGCATACAGCCCAGTTGATGTCATTTTGCTGTAGGAGGTCTGCAAAGGATGGACATGGAATGAATGGGGAGAACAACTCTCTACCATACACGAGCTTTACGTTTTCCCCTGTGTTACCACAGTCTGACAATAGAAAGAAGGGTGGGCAGAATATTCCTTGAGATCCCGCATGCTTGCAGTGCAATTCCTCACTTGAACCCACTGTTTCTATTTCTTTCCATATAGTATTAAATGCATACTTATCTATAAAGCAGCTCTATTGATTTCCAGACAAACATTTTAAATTTCATTTGCGACCACGCTGACCTTAATTTCTCTTTTCAAGTAGACTTTGGAACTTCATTCATTTTCCAATCTGAGTTGAAATATTTGTTTGATTTTACAGTGTGAATTGTTCCCATAATGTGACACATATTGGTGTTTCATAGAGTGGGCACTTAATGATCCACTTCTCCAAAGAAAAACTGAGATTGAGAAATTGTACACAACAGTGTTTTCATAGAGAAACATTTCAATTTTCATTTTGCCCCAAGTGGGACAAGAATCTACAGTTGTTGACCAATTATAGATTTTGTTAAATTTCATGTGATAATAAGAGCAAGTATTTTGAAAACACAGTTTGAGAAAAAGAAACATACTCTTCTACTAAAATATACTTATTTACCATAGTCACTTAGATCAAGACAAGATATGAGGCGGGAGATTAAATCACTAACATTGTGGGAGCACCTGGGTGGCTCAGTTCGGTTAAGTGACCGACTTTTGATCTCAGCTCAGGTCTTGATCTCAGGGTCATGAGTTCAAGCCTTGCATTGGGTCCCGCACTGGGTGTGAAGCCGACTTAAAAAAATAAACATAAAAAATTAATTCTTCGGGGCACCTGGGTGGCTCAGTCGGTTAAGCATCCAACTCTGGATTTTGGCTCAGGTCATGATCCCAGGGTCGTGGGATTGAGCCTCGTTTTGGGCTCTGTGCTGAGCGTGGAGCCTGCTTGGGATTCGCTCTCTCCCTCTGTGCCTCTCTCCTGCTTGCGCGTGCTCTCACTCTTTCTAAAATAAACATATTTGAAAGGAAAATTCTTAACCCTAAGATCTTAGAGATTTCAATTTCTGAGTACGGTTCACCAAACTGATTATTGATGTGGTAGGCATGTAAACATTTTGGGAAAATAGATTACATTTAATATCTTTGATTCAGAGTTATCATATTGGTGAATCAACTGGTTTTACCCTTTCTTCGTTCTACTGGTGTTCAAATTCATTCACTTATTCATTATTCATAATGATGCCCATCATTTATTAACTGGCCTCAGTGGACCAGACACTCTACTAAGAACTGAACTCATTAACTTTTTAATATATTTTAACCATAAAGATAAATTGCAGTAATTTGACAACGACTCTTGTTCTATACTTTACCAAGGTTTACCAATTCATGATATTTTCACCCCAGGTGCTTTATCGTTGCCTCTCCCACTCCTTCTCTGTGCCTCTGTCACTCTGTCCCTCTTTCCACTTTTTTTTCCCTCTTTCCACTTTCAATGAATCACTTGACATTAATCTGTAGATACTGTGCCCGTTTTCCCTAAATATTTCAGTGTACATTTCCTAAGAACAATGCCATTCTCGTAGACAACAATACTGTTCTCAAAATCAGCAAACTCAGGGGCACGCGGGTGGCTCAGTCAGTTGAGTGTCCGACTTCGGCTCAGGTCATGATCTTGTGATTTGTGGGTTTGAGCCCCACATCAGGCTCCATGCTGTCTTTGCGGAACCTGCTTGGGGTTCTCTCTCTCTCTCTGCCCCTTCCCTGCTTGTGCATGCCCACTCACTCCATTTCTCTCAAAACTAACAAACAAATAAAAAATCAGCAAACTTAAAATCACATTATTATGCAATCGATAGTAGAGATTCCAATTTCGTCTTTGTTTTGAATCCAAGGGAAACGTGTGTGGTCTTTCATCATTAAGCATGATTACAACTGTTGTTTTTTGTCTGTCTGTCTTTTGTAGGTGCTTTTTATCAATCTGAGTTAATTCTCTTCTAAATTTGCTGGAAGTTTTTGTCATGAACAGAATTAAATTTAGTCAGCTCCTGTTTTTTGCATGTATGTAAATGATCAAATGACTTTCTCCCTTATTCTTTTTTTTTTAATGTTTATTTAATTTTTGAGAGAGAGACAGAGCACGAGTGGGGGAGGGGCAGAGAGAGAGGGAGACACAGGATCGGAAGCAGGCTCCAGGCTCCCAGCTGTCAGCACAGAGCGCGACTCGGGGCTCGAATCCACGAACCGTGAGATCATGACCTGAGCAGAAGTCAGTCGCTTAACCGACTGAGCCATCCAGGCACCCCTCTCCTTTATTCTTCTAATATAATTAATCGCACTGATAGATTTTCTAATATGAAACCAATTGTGCATTCCTGGGATAATCTATACTTCGTCATAAAATACTATCAGTATATTTCTGGATTTGATTTGCATGTGATTTTTTTGTTTTTTTGGCATCTATATTCAGATGATATTGTTTGGTCATTTCTTTTACTGTAATTTTTTCTTCAGTTTTGTTATCAGGGTTATGCTGGCCTTGTGAAATGAGTTGCCAAATATTTTCTTTCTCTCCCTCTATTTTCTGAAAGTATTTGTATAAGATTGATTTTATTTCTCCATTATGTGAATCCAACAGTGAAACCATCTGGGCCTGTAGTATTCTTTGTGAGAAGTTTTTGATCAAATTATTCTGTTTCATAGATATAGGGGCATTCAGATTTTCTGTGTCATTTTTAACAGTTTTGATAATGTGTCTTTCAACAAATGTTTTCATTTCATCTACGTTGTTAAAATAACGGGCATAAACATGTTTATGACATTTCTTTATCATATTTTTAATACACGTAGGATATATAGTGATATCTCATCATTTACTCTGGATCTAGGAAATTTTTTTCTCTCTCTTTTTTTTTCCTCAGCCAGTCTGCTAGGGGGCAATCAATTTTATTGATCTTCTCAAGGAAACAAATTTTGGCTTTGTTACTGTTTCTTTTTTTTCTTTTTACTTCTTTTTACTTCATTATATCCTTCCTTCTACTTTGGATTTATGAGATCTACTTTATCTAGATTCTTATGATGAAAAGCTAGATTTCATTTGTTTGTTTCTAATTTAGGCACTCAAACTAATAAATTTCTCTCTAGAAATTGTGTTAGCTACAAACCCATACATTCTAAAGTCGTATTTTTTTTCAGTTAAGGATACTTTCCGATGTCCTTTTTGGTTTTTCTTTGACTGAAGAGGTAGAAGCATGTGTTTTGTTAATGTGCAGTTATTTGAGGATTTTCGAGATAGTATTATTGATCTGTAACCATTCTTTTGTGGTTAGAGGACATATTCTGTATCATTGGAATCCTTGGAAGTAATATGGTCTATCTTGGTGAATATTCCATGCACACTTCAACTGTGTTCATTCTGTTGATGTTTGGCATAGAGTTCTGTCAAGGTCCATTTATCCTGAAGTCTGCTTTGACTTATATGAATATAATCACTCCAGCTTTTTTCTTACTGTTTGCATGGTATATGTTTTTTAGTCACTTTAGTTTTTCTTTTTCCAGAGCCCTTTTTTTCAAGCTTTTAGTTAAATTCTAGTTATGCAGTACAATATTAGTTTCAGGTGTAGAGTTTAGTGTTTCGACACTTACATACAACATCCGGTGCTCCTCACAGTGCCCTCAATACCTACCCATCAGCCACTTATCCCACCCTGCGCACACCTCCCCTCCGGTAGCCATCAGTTGGTTCTCTGTAGTAAAGAGTCTGTTTTCTGGTTCGCCTCTTTTTCCCCCCTATGTTCATCTGTTTTGTTTCTTGAATTTCACATGAATGAAATCATATGGCATTTGTTTTTCTCTGACAGACTTATTTCGTTTAGCACAATACTCTCTCGCTCCACCCACGTCATTGTAAATGGCAAAATTTCATTCTTTTTGATCACTGAGTAATACCCCATCATATATATGTACCACATCTTCTTTATCCATTCATCAGTTGATGGACATTTGGGCTCTTTCCATAGTTAAGCTACTGATGATAACACTGCAGTAAACATCGGGGTGCACGTGTCCCTTTGAATCAGTATTTTTGTATCCTTTGGGTAAATACCTAGTAGTGCATTTGCTGGGTCCTAGGTTAGTTCTATTTTTAACTTTCTGAGGTACTTCCATACTGTTTTCCAGACTGGCTGCAACAGTTTGCATTCCCACCAACAGTGTAAGAGGGTTCCCCTTTCTCTGCATCCTCACCAACCCCTGCTGTTTCCTGTGTTGTTGATTTTAGCCATTCTGACAGGTGTGAGGTGGTATTTCACTGTAGTTTTAATTTGTATTTCCCTGATGATGAGTGATATTGAGCATCTTTTCATGTGTCTCTTAGCCATCTGTAGGTCTTCTTTGGAAAAGTGTCAATTCATGTCTTCTGCCCATTTCTTCACTGGATTATTTGCTTTTTGGGTGTTGAGTTTGATACATTGGAAACACTGGACAGCAACATGTAAAAGAATGAAACTTGACCACTTTCTTACACCACACACAAAAATAAATTCAAAATGGATGAAAGACCTAAATATGGGGCAGGAAACCATCAACATTCTAGAGGAGAACATAGGCAATAACCTCTTTGACATTGGCTGTAGCAACTTCTTACTAGATAGGTCTCCTAAGGCAAGGGAAACAAAAGTAAAAATAAGCTGTTGGGGCTTCATCAAGATAAAAAGCTTCTGCACAGTGAAGGAAACAATCAACAAAACTAAAAGGCAACCTTTGGAATGGGAGAAGATAATTGCAAATGACATATCTGATAAAGGGTTAAGACCCAAAATATATAAATAAATCATTTTACTTTTGAGCTGTGCTTTTATATTTAAAGTCCATCTCTTAGCAAACACATATAGTTGGATATTATTCTTTTATCCAGTCTGACAGTGTGAATTTTAATTGGAGTGTTAAGTCCATTTACGTTTAATGTGTGTAGATATGATTAGATTTTTGTCTACCACTTTGCTCTTTGTTTTCTACTTTTGTTCCTGTTTTCCTGGCCTGCCTTTTGTTAAGTTAATTAAATATCGACATTTTTGAAAGTTTTAATCTTTCAGACTTACAAAAATGGTGTCATTATAGTCCACAGTGTAATTATGTATACATCACCCCAATTCCCAAATGCTAACATCTTGCAAAATCACAGCACAGTTATCAACATCAGAAAGCTACCATTGTTGCAATGCTATAAGAAAACCTACAGACATCATTCGGAGTTCACCAGCCATCCTGCCAGTATCTTTTTCTAGTCCAGGATTCACTCCAGGATCAGACATTGTATTTAGTTTTCATGGCTCCTTGATCTTTAAATAGGTCCTCAGTCTTTATTTGTATTTGATGACTTTAGCATGTTTGAATACTGTCAGCCAGCTATTTTGTGGAAAACCCCACACTTGGGGATTGTACGAGGTCTCCTCGTGATTATGTTCATCTTCCGAATTCTTGGCAGGAGTACCACGTAAATGATGTTACATCCTTCCCAGCGCATCATCTGAGGAAACGCATAGTGTCGATTTCACATCATCGGTGGGAATGTTAACTTTGGTCCTTTGGTTAAGGTAGCGTCTGCTGGATTTCTCCACCATGAAGTTACTATTTTTAACTTTATAATCAGCCTCTTGAGGCAGATTCTCCAAGCCTATGGAATTACCCCATTTTTCATCATACATTGCCTATTAATTTTAGCAGCCTTCGAGGCTTCTTGCCTGAAACAGTACTGTGGTGTTTGCAAATGGCTATTTTTGTTTAAAAATTTTTTTTTAATTTATTTTTGAGCGAGAGAGAGACCCAGCAAGTGGGGGAGGGGCAGAGAGAGAGAGAGAGGCACAGAACCCGAAGCAGGCTCCGGGCTCTGAGCTGTCAACACAGAGCCCGATGCGGGGCCTGAATCCACAAACCGTGAGATCATGACCTGAGCTGAAGTCGGACGCTCAACCGACTGAGCCACCCAGGCGCCCCTGGTTATTTTTCTATGTCAACCATTGTTTCTATTTTTATTACATGGAGTTACAGTATGAGGGAGAACGTTCCCTTCTCTCCCACCTATTTATTAAATTATTTTTTATCACTGTAGGAACTTAAGGAGTTTTATTTTGTTTTACAGAGTGTAATTACATTTTTTAATTAACATAAATGTCATATTAGTTTCAAGTAGGCAACACAGTGAATTGAAAGTTCTATGCATTATGCAGTGCTCATGACAATAAGTATAGTTTCTGGTGGCTCAGTCAGTTAAACAGCCGACTCTTGATTTCAGCTCAGGTCATTACCCCATAGGTGTGAGATCGAGCCCTGCGCCAGGCTCCACACTGGGTATGGGGTCTGCTTAAGATTGTCTTCCTCTCACTGGGTGTCGTATGGAAGTGATGAACCGTGGGGATCTACCCCCCAAACCAAGAGCACCCTGTACACACGGTATGTCAGCCAATTTGACAATAAATCGTATTAAAAAAATCAATAAAAAATAAAAAGATAAACAGGTAAAAAAAAAAAGAAAGAAACTAAAAAAGAAAGGAAGTATAGTTACCATCTGTCACCATACAACATTATAACAGTATTCTTGACTATATTCCCCATGCTGTACTTTTCATCCCTGTGACTTAACCATTTTATAACTGGAATTTTGTGTCTCTTAGCCTCCCTCACCTATTTCACCCAACCCCCAACCCCCTTCTCTGACAATATCGATGGACCTAGAGGGTATCAGGCTAAGTGGAACAAATCTGACAGAAAGACAAATACCGTATGATTTCACTTACATGTGGGATTTAACAAAACAAATGAATGTCATTGTTAGTAGGAGGTCTCAGACGTCAGAGATAGGATGTGTATGTATTTATGCATACATGTCTATCGATTTCTATATTTCTCTGTATATTTATTAAAAACCATGAGGTCATACTGAAACCATCAATTGTACTCCAATATCACAGGTTCATCTCTTCTTTATTTATTTGTAGTTCCTATCTTTGACAGTGAGAAATTTATCACTCTTCATACACAGTATTTTTATTTATTTGCTTAATTCTAGAATACTTTTGAAAATTGATAACATATACTCCTATGAAAAACAAGCCTGGAGCACTTGGCTGACTTAGCTGAACCTTGTGACTCTTGACCTTGGGGTTGTGAGTTCAAGTGCCGTGTTGGGTGTAGAGATTACTAAAAAATAAAATCTTAGGGGCGCCTGGGTGGCGCAGTCGGTTAAGCGTCCGACTTCAGCCAGGTCACGATCTCGCGGTCCGTGAGTTCGAGCCCCGCGTCAGGCTCTGGGCTGATGGCTCAGAGCCTGGAGCCTGTTTCCGATTCTGTGTCTCCCTCTCTCTCTGCCCCTCCCCCGTTCATGCTCTGTCTCTCTCTGTCCCAAAAATAAATAAACGTTGAAAACAAAATAAAAAAAAATAAATAAAATCTTAAACAAAAAAAATTAACTACGGTTTGTGTAAGGTCATTTTTGTCTTTGCTCCTAGAAATACAGTCCTAGTATTTTTTCCCAAAGTTAGGAAAGTTCATTTTTATCCCCCCACCCCCACTTCATTATGGTTACGTGATTCTCTTATAAGACAGGTAAGTTTATTTGATTCTGTGTGTATTTTGTTTTGTGTCCTGATACTCATCTTTGTGGATTTTTATTATTAGTGTCATTACTATTGATTCTAAGAAATATTCACCAAGATCTAAAAGTCAGTAGCATAAAAAAAATTATACTTAGAGAAAGTTCACTCTCCACTCCTTCTTCCCCATCCATTCTAACTGTTCCAACATTTTCCATATGTTTTGACCCACTCTCTCTCTATAAATGACCTCATTAGTTTTGGTTTATTCTTTCTGTCTTTCTTTTTGTGAAATGAGTGTGTGTGTGTGTGTGTGTGTGTGTATAAGTTTCTTATTTACCTTTCTTACCTCACCTTTCTTTACCTTACCTTTCTTTATAGCATATTACAGATAATCTTCTGCACTTACTTTTTATGTAAAAATATATTTTGGAAATCCTTTTTTTAAAAAATGTTTATTTGAGAGAGAGAGAGCAAGCCAGGTTAGGGGCAGAGGGATAGATAGAATCTCAAGCAGGCTGCACTACCAGCATGGAGTCCAATGCTGGGGTCCATGTCACAACCGTGAGATCATGACCTCAGCAGAAATCAAGAGTCAGATGCTGGGGCGCTTGGGTGGCTCAGTCGGTTGAGCGTCCGACTTCGGCTCAGGTCATGATCTCACAGTTCGTGGGTTCGAGCCCCACATCGGGCTCTGTGCTGACAGCTCAGAGCCTGGAGCCTGCTTCGGATTCTGGGTCTCCCTCTCTCTCTGCCCCTTCCCCACTCGTGCTCTGTCGGTCTGTCTCTCTCTCAAAAATAAACAGACATTAAAAAAAGAGTCGGATGCTTAACTGAGTTAGCCAACCAGGCGCCCCTGGAAATAACTTTTTATCTTTTACAGAAGTCATTCGTGTCCTTTTTTACAGCTATAACATATTGGAATGTATGGATTACCATAATTTATCCAATCACTCTTCTCTGTGTGGGAATTCAGGTTGTTTTCAATATATTGTAATTACCAATAATGCTAACATGAATATCCTTGTGCATATTTTTGTCATTCTTGGAGGTACGCCTTCAGGGTAAGTTCCCCAAAGTAGAATTGCTATTTCAAATAGTAAGTAAATGCGTGTTTTTCTTGGATGCTACCGAATTTCCCTCCCAAGGAATTTTATCAGTTTGCATGCTAACCAGCAGTATTTGAAGATCTCCATTTTACTGCAGCTTCACTAACATCATATGTTGTTATTTTTAAAAATTTTTGCCCTTCTTGGGGCACCTGGGTGGCTCACTTCTTTGTGTGTCTGACTCTTGATTTCAGCTCAGGTCACGATCCTAGGTTCATGGGATAGAGACTTGTGTCAGGTTCTGCACTGAGGGGGGTGTCTGCTTGAGATTCTCTCTCTCTCTCTCTCTCTCTCTCCCTCCCTCTGCCTCTTCCCCCGCTCACACGTGCTCTCTCTCTCAAAAATAACAATAAAGAAAACTAAAAAAGTAAAAATAAATAAAAAATCGCGCCATTCTGATAGGTGGCAGATTATTTCTTAGCATGGCTTTAATTTGTCCTTCTCCAAATAGTGAGAATGGACATCCTCCAACAGGTTTCAGGGCCATTTTTATATGTCTTTTTGTGAACATTTTGTTCATATCTTTTTTCCACTTTTTCGGTCAAGATTTTAAGGGTTCCCCTCCCCCCCCTTGATTTTGAGAAATTCACAAATATTAGGGATATTCACTCTTTATATATCACATATGATGTAAAGATTTGTTCCCAGTCTGGCAGTTACCCTTTGATTTATTTATGGTGGGTTTTCTTTTTCTTTCTTTCTTTCTTTTTTTTTTTTTTTGCCATGAAACAGTTTTTTTTTTTAATATTTACATAGCCAAAGTTATCAATATTTTTTCTTGTTGTCTCCGGATTTTGAGCCATAGCTAGAACATTTGGCTGTTTACATAGGGTAGACAGCAATTCACCCCTGTTTTCTTCCAGTACTGGTGTCGTTCAATTTCTGCATTTAGATAACTAATCTATTGGAGTTTATTCTTTTTATTTTAAATATTTATTTTTGAAAGAGAGAGTGCAAGCACAAGCAGGGGTGGGGCAGAGAGAGAGGGCTCAGAGGATCCAAAGCAGGCGCTGCTGTGCTGACAGCAGAGGGCCTAGCGTGGGGCTCGATCTCGCGAACTGCGAGATGGTGACCTGAGCCAATACTGGACGCTCAACCGACTGAGCCACTCAGGCGCCCCTGGAGTCTATTCTTGATTTTGGTGTGAGGTAGTATCTTTTCCAAAATCATTAACCAGTTTTCACAGTACCGTTTTTTAAAAAGTCACTTTTGCCCAGTGTTTTGAGATGCCACGTTAATCATATACTAAATTTTCATACGTATTAGGATAACTTTTTGGCATTTCTGTTCTCCCACGTTGGTCTTTTTATTCATGTGTCACAAACCTGTTCTGATTTATCTACTGAGACCTTACAGTACGTTGTGATGTCTGATGGGTCTAGTCCCCCCTTGCAGTTTTTTGTATGAGCCTAGTTCGACTGGCGTGATTGTTTTCTATATCAATTTTATTATCTGTTTGTCTTTATTATCAACTTACCAAGTTCCATTGAAATGTAAGTACTCTTATTAGAATCATGTTAAATGTATATGTTAGCAGAGATAACGAACATCTTTGTGACGTTGATTCCTCCTACCCAAGAATGGGACGTAGCCTTCAATGCGTCCAGGTCTGCTTATGTGTCTTCCAAGTGTCTTTTAACATTTCCTTCGCATAAATTTTGCACTTCTCATGTTTGTTTTATTCCTAAGAAAGTAATCTCTGATGCAGTCGTAAATGGTCTTTTCTCTAATATTATTTCCCCTAGCTAGCAATTGTTTTCTATATGAACGCTAATAACTTCTGTACATTAATTTTATATCCTGCTATGTCTTATGGAATGCTTTTACTGTTCCAATTAGTTTTATCACTGAATCTTTAGAGATCTTTAGATGTGCTATCATAGCATCTGAAAATAGAGATAGCTTCACTGCTTTACCACTTATTATACCTCAAATTGATTTTTCCTCCCTTGTCTAGTTTCATCGACGAACACCTCTGGTACGATACTAACCAGTGATGAAGAATCTGAAAAGACCTCACCAGAGAAGAAAGGCAGGTAGCAAGTAGGCATACGAAAAAATACTCCATATGATACATCATCAGGGAAATGCAAATTAAAACAATGAGAAAGAACTATACACCTATTGGAATGGCCAAAATCCAAAACACTGACAATACCAAATGCTGATGGGGATGTGGAGCAACAGAATTATCGTTCACTGCTGGTAGGAATGCAAAATAGCACAGCCTCTTTGGAAGACAGCTTGGAAGTTTCTTACAAAATAAACATACTCTTACCAGATGATTCAGCGATCTCACTCCTTGGTATTAACCCAAATAAGTCGAACACTTATACCCGCACAAAAACGTGCACGTGATGTTTGCAGCAGCTTCATTAATGATGGCCGAAACTTGGAAACCACCAAGATATCCTTTAATAGGTGAATGGATAGGTAAAATGTGGGAAATCGATATGATGGAATATTATTCGGTGTTAAAAAGAAACGAGTTATCAGGTTATCAAAAGACATGGGGGAAACTTAAATACTTATTACTAAGTAAAAGATGCCAATGTGAAACGGCTACGACTGCGTGATTCCATCTGTGACATTCAGGAGAGGGTAAAACCATGGAGACGTGAAAAGATCAGTGATTGCCAGGGGTTTAGGGGAAAGAGTGATGAATAGGTGGGGCACAGGGAATTGGTAGAGCAAGGGAACTATTTTGCATGATACAATAATGGTGGATAGATGTCATTATACAGTTGTCCAAACCCAAAGAGTATATGACACCAAGAGTGAACGGAAGGCAGAGGGCTGGATGAAGATAAACCCCCGAAAGTGTGTCCTGTGCCCCAGCTCTCTCTGGGCTAATAGATGGTCTATTCTTGGGGTCTGGTGCCCCCCCCCCCCCCCCCCCCCGCCGAGATCACAACTAGCAGCGGGCATCTTCAGGTGCTCTGGGAAGACTACAAAATCTAATCCTTCTCCCTAGCTTTTGGGGTCTGGCCAGTCTGTGACTGCTACTTTGTCATAGCATATATGATTTGTAAATTCATTTTCTACCTTCTATCCCTTTCTCTTGTTTTCCCAGGGTTCAGTCGCAAAAAGGACTTACAGTTAAAGAGTATCCTCATGTAGGGGTGCCTGGGCGGCTCAGTTGGTTGAGCGTCCGACTTCGGCTCAGGTCATGATCTCACAGCTCGTGGGTTGGAGCCCCACATCGGGCTCTGTGCTGACGGCTCGGAGCCTGGAGCCTGCTTCGGATTCTGTCTTCCTCTCTCTCTTTGCCCCTCCCCCACTCACACTCTGTCTTTCTCTCTCTCTCTCAAAAATAAACAGACATAAAAAAATAAATAAATAAAAGAATATCCTTGTGTTCTTTTATGTATAAAGCTGTTGTTCTAGAGCCCTGATAATAGAAGGGCAGCTTGAATGAACATAACATCCTTCGTCACACTTTCTTTCACTGAGATTTCTCAAAATGTTTCTACATTGTTGCCTTGCTTACTATGGGTTTTAGAAGTATGATATCAGTTTAATTCGTTTGCTCTTACAACTCGTTGAAATTTATCCTGCTTAGTGCTTGTTTAGTTTCTTGAGCTTGCAAATTGATATTTTTAAACAAATTTGGGGAAATTGCAGCTATTATTTATTCAAATAAATTTTCTACCTCGCTCTTTCTTTCTGAAACTCCAGTGACATGTGTTTGTGATTTGACATTTTCCACAGGTCACCGTGGCTCTGTTTATGTCTTTTTAATCACGAATTTTTCTCTATTCTGCAAACTGTATAGATTCTACTAATTTACCTTAAGTAATTGACTCTCTAATTTCCTGGGCCCAGTTTTCTATTAAGCTTATTCAGTGAATGTCTGATTTCAGATGACGGAATTCAGGTCTATTTTCCCCCTATTTTTAAACTTTTTTTTTTTAAGCTTAGTTATTTTGAGAGAGAGAGAGAGAGAGAGAGCAGGGAAGAAGTAGAGAGAGAGGGAGAGAGAGAGAATCCCAAACAGGCTCTGCACCATCAGCACAGAGCCCGACTTGGGGCTCGAACTCACAAACCATGAGATCATGGCCTGAGCCGAAACCAAGAGTAGGGCATTCAACAGAGTGAGCCATCCAGGCACCCCATCCCCCCATTTTTTATGGTTTTAATTTTATCATTAATACTTGCTTTCTCTTCATTCATTGTGTCAATATTCACCACTTTGGACATATCCGTATTGTGTTTATTGAAAGCCCTTGTATCCTAATTATGTCATCTCGGGTATCTTGGTATTGGCTTCTATTAACTGCCATTTTTGTTACTATTTTCCTATTTCCTGGCATGTGGAGTAAGTTTTAGTTAGAGACTAGATATTGTTGCTGATATGTTGTATATTGTAGAAAATCTTGATTCTGTCCTGTATCTTTGAAGAATACTGATGTTTTCCCTGGGAGATACGAAAGTCCAATTTGCCCCCACTCTCCTTTATAGTAGACAGTACCTGAAATCTCTGATGAGTTCTTTCGGACTTCCAGCTGTTTCTTTGTGGTCTCCCTCACTCAGAAGCAGTTCAGGAATTAGAGGGATTTGAACGAAGTTTATATGTAGATTTGGGGGCTCTCTCTCCACTCTGTGTCTCCCTCCCCTGTGATTCCCCTTCTCCATTTGCAGCTACCCTAGCAGCCCCAGCTTGGTCCTCTGCTCGAGCTAATATAACCATAGCCTCCTGCTTAACGTATGGCCTTCCTATGCAGCATGGACTGGGAGTGCCTTTAGACTAATAACTATACAAATGTGAATCTTTCTCCCTTGAGTTCTCTCCAAAGGTTGAACTCTTTAACATTTTCCCCTGCTTTTATGGACTTTTGTGGGCCTTGTGTGGTAGGCAGAATGGTCCCCTAAAGATGTACCTGTTATTTTTTTTTTAAGTTTATTTATTTATTTTAAGAGAGAGAGAGAGAGAGTGTGAGTGTGGGAGGGGCAGAGAGAGAGAAAGGGAGAGAGAGGGAATCCCAAGCAGGCTCCTCAGGGTCAGTGCACAGAGCCCAACTTGGGGCTTGAACTCACAAAACAATGAGATCACGACCTGAGCAGAAATCAAGAGTTGGATGCCTAACAGACTGAGCCACCCAGGTGCCCTAAGATGTCCATGTTCTAGTCACTGGAACCCGGAATATGACAAAGGAGAATTAAGGATACATTGGGAATTAACGTTAATCAGCTGACCTTGAGATGGAAAGATTATCCTGACTGGCCCAATGTAACCATAAGGTCCTTCTATAAGTGGAAAAAGAGAAATACGCGACCAACCGTTGCTGGCTTTGAAGATAGAAGGAGGGCATGAATCAGGGAATGTGGGTGCCTCTGGAAGCTGAAAAAGGCAGGGATATGGATTCTCCCCTAGAGTCTCCAGAAAGGAACACAGCCCTCCCGACACCATGATTTTAGCACAGCGAGATCCATTTCCGACTTCTGACCTCTAAAAGTGTGACATAAAAGTAGATCCTAATATTTTAAACAATATTTTATAGTGTGTACAATTAATTCTGTGAGGACTACTGTGATTCAAAATCCTCTGCCATAACTGGAAATTTACAGCTTTAAATGTATTAATTCAGGGGTGCCTGCGTGGCTCAGTCGGTTGAGCATTCGACTCTTGATTTCAGCTCAGGTCATGGTCCCACAGCTCCTGGGATCGAGCCCTGCATTGAGCCCTGCATCGGGCTCTGTGCTGACAGCATGGAGCCTGCTTGGGATTCTCTCTCTCCCTCTTTCTCTGCCCCTCCCCTAGGTGCACGCAGGCCCTCTATCACTCTCTCAAAATAAACAAACATTAAATAAATGTATGATTTCATGTAGATATTTACAAATTAATCCGCATTTTCAAGAAATCATCTCCAGTGTCATTCAGAATCATAATTTGTGAAATATTCGCAGAAATTCTGTTTTCTACTTTTTCTTTTACGCCTTTACTTGCTTAAGAAGGTGAATTCAGGGGCGCCTGGGTGGCGCAGTCGGTTAATCGTCCGACTTCAGCCAGGTCACGATCTCGCGGTCTGCGAGTTCGAGCCCCGCGTCAGGCTCTGGGCTGATGGCTCAGAGCCTGGAGCCTGTTTCCGATCCTGTGTCTCCCTCTCTCTCTGCCCCTCCCCCGTTCATGCTCTGTCTCTCTCTGTCCCAAAAATAAAATAAATTTTGAAAAAAAAAAAAAAAGAAGGTGAATTCAGTGCCTGTGCATTGGTGAAAATGACCATAGGACTTGGAGTCAGAAGTTCCAGTATGTTCTAACACTTAGTCCCCTTTTCCTTAAAATGAGAAAATTAATCCTTTCACTTTCTTACTTGTTTCTGAACATAAATGAGATACCGAATGTGAATGTTTTTGCAAAGCACTGTATAAATGTAAAAGCATGATTGATGTGGTGAATTTGTGCCCCGTGAGTAAGATGAAGAAGCTATACAAAATGTTGAATGTGAAGACATACAAAGGGATAGGAGTATGGAATTAATTTTAACAGAAATAAAGACATCATGGATATTTCATAGTGCAAAATGTGGTTTTTCTCTGTTGAGTTTGAAATCCCCAAGCAAAGGCCAAGGATGTCTAACTAAGCAGCAAACAGTGAAATATACCAATCCTAAAATAGCAGTGTCTGTTATCCAGGAAAAATGCTATAATTTCTTTGGAACCATAACACTACTTAAATCATACGTCTATCACCCTTTTATACTACCTTCTTTTCATGTAACTTCTCCCATAATCTCTTCCTATCTTGGCTTTGACTTTTGTTATTCTTGACTTGTTGACTTGTCAATATCACTGCCAAACTTTTCTAACTGGATCACTGGGATGCATGTTCCTGATAAGCGAATTACCTTTTACCTTATACGATACTACACTTCGCTAGTATAGATAGACAGAATTAGAGCTTCATAGGTACATATTCTTTTTTTAAAAGATTTTATTTTCAAGTAATCCCTCAGCCTAAGGTGGGGCTCCAATTTACAACCCCTAGATCAAGTCACATGGTCTACCAACTGAGCCAGCCAGGCAACTCTAGACATTTTTTATATCTATATATTTATATATCTATATATTCTAAGTGTATCCTGTATATACATTGTATATATTCTATATCTATTCTACATAGAATGCATAGAGTATGGGGTGCCTGGGTGGCTCAGTCAAACGTCCGACTTCGGCTCAGGTCATGATCTCGTGGTTCGTGAGTTCGAGCCCCACATCGGGCTCTGTGCGGATAGCTCAGAACCTGGAGCCTGCTTCGGATTCTGTGTCTCCCTCTCTCGCTGCCCCTCCCCCGCTTGTGCTCTGTCTCTCTCTCTCTCTCTCTCAAAAATAAACATTAAAAACTTTTTTAAAAGAATGTATAGTATACATCTATATCTTTATATTTATGTTTATTTATAAAATATAAAGAATCTTTGTGTGAAACGTTTTCACAGAACTTCATTCTTTTGGCTATACTACACTTTAGGCTCTGTGATTGGTTGGTTGGTTGATTGGTTGATCGTTTTTTAGCTTCTGTGATTTAGCTAGGTGCGGATATTCTCCGGGACAGCCTCTTCCTAAGCGCTGGAAATTTTACAGCTGCCTTTACAATTTTACTTGCTTTACAACCATGCCCAGTTCCATCACTTACAGGACTGTTCATATCAAACTTGAATGACCCACAGAAAAACCTAGTACTTCATTTTCTTCACCTCCTAAACTCCAATGACCCGATTCCACTTCAGCCATCCACTCCCAAGTTCATGAGGTGCATTTCTTTTTAGTTACCCATCTTGGTTTGGATCCTCAGTCAATGCAGGTGTGAATATGGATTAAATGTGCAAGAGTTTTGTCAGAGAAATGCCTGTGTGGATTAAATACGGAGGGGTTGAGGAGGCTGAGAAAGCTGTCAAATTGCCATGCCAGATCTGACTTCAGCCAAAGGATAAACGGAAAGAAGGTCGGGTGAAAGTGACTGAGACTGCCGTGCATTCTAAGGAAGGTTTGGCGAAGCCACAGGGTACTCCTTGAGCCAGAGTCAGCTAGCACAGAAACGCCATGTCTTGCCAGAGTGGGTCTGCCTTTGTACCTTCCTTAGTATTCAAATATCGGGAGAAGAAGATGGGGGTGGGGGGGGGGTGTGTGAGGCTTGGCGCAAACACAAGGACGGATCTCGGGGTGCCGCAGCTGAGGCCCTTGGCTAATCATGCTCCCTGTAGTAGGAGGTCTGTGAGGTGCATTCTTACGGCCGCCACCATCCAACCCTTGGGCCATGCAGATCTACTTGTCCACAGACGTTTGTGAAGAAGGTTCTGCCTAGTTCCCATGGATATTTCTTTCTAAAGGAGAGCTCAGAAGAAGGTAGTGGGATGGACTGCAACCCCAGTCATTGCGGTTGGTCTTGGGGACACAACTGCTACTCATCCTCTCCTTCGTCCGCTACTCATTCTAAATTCACCTGGCCCGCAGCTGTCTCCTCAACAGGTCTTGGTTCTGATCTGGTGTTAGAACCTAAACCTTCATGCCTGAATGGTGTGAGACTTGCTGTCTGGGATCGCTGTACTTCTTTATTCACACTTACCGTGGGTCAGTGGAGTAATAGGAGGTACCCACGTGGATCATCTGGGACACACAGACAATTCTTCCCTGCCGCCGTTGTTTAAAGGCAGCTCTGCCTCCTTCAGAACACCGGGATCCATTACCCTTCCCAGGACCGTGACTCCTTGTCTCAGTTTCTGGTCCCTGGGCACAAGGAGTCCAAAGTGCTTGTGGTTCAGCTCTGGCTTGTAATTCATCGGGAACCTTGCTGCGTCCCCTGGAAGGAGTGTACCTGTTTTGGGAGACAGGACCTTCGGCTTTACAGAGCCCAGAGTTGGGGAGACAGAAAGCATAAGTCTCTCAGTGGGTCATTAGGAGTAAAGGTAATTGGGGTCATTCTTGCTTCCAACTCTAGGTTCCCAAATTCAAGGATCCTTAATACTGGGGTAGAGCACCATATAGAGGTCTCTGATTCCACAAATACACTACACCTTTAAGGTTTTCCATCTATTTTCAGAGTGTGTCTTCTTAGCTAATACTTCAATTGTATCTTTAGAAAGCTGTCCCAGAGTTCTTTGAGACCAGCCACCTGGGCATGGTGTGGTAGGTCATATGACCAATGGTGTGATGTGCTCCTGGCTGGGGCTCTGCAAGCAGGAAGGGCAAACTCATGCCTTGAATAATTATCTATCCCTGTGAGGATTAACTCCTGGCCCTTCCACGGTGAGAGAGCCCCAAATAGCCAACTTGGCCAGTAGGTATCTTCAAGGAGTACTGCTCTATTGGGGCCTCAGTGTTGGTCTCTGTTGCCGACAGTTCTGTTATTGAGAGGCAGTAGTAAGTCACCAGATCACCCTCCTTAAGTTGGAGTTCGTGTTTCTGGGCCCACACGTGGCCTTCATCTCTACCCCCACAGGCACTGTTCGTGTGCCCATTCTGCCGGTTTGGGAATGCCCAACGGTGAAGGTTGACTAAGGTGAACTGGCCGAGTTATTTTGTCAACTTGGTTGTATAGTGTTTCTTCTACAGTCCATGCTTTCTGGTGGGTGTTGACCTGTGACACAAATGTCTTCACATTTTGTCCTCCCACATGCCCATGCACATGTCTCTACTAGTGAACTCCTCGCCTTATGTATCTTTGTTTTGCCAGGCCTCTAAACATTTGGCCAGGCTATTGGTCACGGCCATGTATCTCAGTCCTTATTAATATGCTCTAGCATGATATTATAAATGGCATGGTGGCTATAATCAGGGCTTATACTTGTTTAATTAAGTCTTTGGTAGTCCACAATCATTCTCCATGATCTGTTAAGTTTCTGTAGTGGCCACCTTAGTGAAATCATTGTAGATATGATATGGACCACCAGCTCAACATCTTTTAGGCCTTAATATTTGTCATAATTTCTACCTCTAATATATATATATATAAATATATATATATATATATATATTTTTTTTTTAAACTTAATATCTTGCCTGGAGTGAATAGGAAGCATTTTCAGTGATTTCTACTTGGCCTTCCCTAGTATATCTCTTACTCCAAGCCAAGGACCCAATGTGGGGATTACTCCAAATGCGAAGTATATCCATCCTAATTATATACTTAGCATCTGGGCAAATAACTGCTGGGTCCACTGTGAGCCAGACTTTAGCCAGGACTCTATTTCTTGGTCTTCATGGAGCCCTACCCCCACAGGGGAGATGCAATGATCCTTTGGATTGATTCAATGATTCTGTGTACCAATATCAACTCATATCTTATGTCTAATAGTTCTTGAAATGTCTGATTATTCCCATTTTACCAGTCACTTGAGTCAATAACCATAAGTCCCTTTGGGCAGGGACTGGGGAAATTATCATGGCCTATGTTTTCTATGGTGTTTTGAAGTCCCTCCCCCTAGCGACTCAGATACCTATTCAGTCGATGGATTCTAGAACTGAAAATTAGCTCAGGTCTGGGAACTGAAAAAAAAAATTGTGACTTTTTATTGGGGTGACTTCCCTCAGCCTTCTGCTTCTCCATTTTTACCTTTTTATGGTTGCAAATATTAAGCAGCACCCTTGTTGTCTACCCTTTATTTTGCCCATCATTACACCATGCTCTATGAATAATCTGCAGCTCCCTGTGGGCCAAACCATTTTAGCTGTTCCCACAATCTTGCTGGTAATTGTGATAAATGCGGGCCTTTCCACTTCTGTTGGTTAAGCACTGCCACCTAGCCTCCGTGGTATTGTGGCTCTGTCGTCACCATGGCCATTAGTGAATCCAGTTTTGCAGGTGCCTTTCCTAATAGCAACCCAAGCTTAATGAGGAGAACCCCCACTGAAATTCTTAGCGGTATTTGTGCCCCTGTCATCAGTACAGTCCTGATGACCTTAGGGAATGGCGCAGACTCTGACTCCTCTCAGGGAATACAAATCTGTTGTGGGGTTTTGGCCTTAACATATCCATTCCTGGACGTCCACTTGCTTAAGCTTCTTTATTTTCTCTTTTGCCATCTTGCAGGGCAATGTATGAATGTCTTCTTTGCCGAACGCCAGTCGTCATTTTTTCAAGGCTTCTAGGAGCCATCCTAACAGCAGGTTTGCCCTATTCAATGGGGTCCTTGGTAGGATTAAATCTCATGGGCCAAGAAAAATTATTCAAACTAATGAATTCTTGCTTATTTAGCCTTACTTCTGACCCCATCGAGTACCCTCGTAACCCAGTTCCTGGAGTTCTCCCCTAGTTTGGTGATATATGGTGGATTGTCCTTGCAATTCATTAAGTATATAATCTCCTAACTTCCTTATCAGTCCCAGCTTGTCCACAGTCAGATTATACTGGAATTTGACACTAGTTATACTAGTGTCTTCTGGTGGCCAGAAGAGTAGAGATGGGACAGACTCCTAAAGGGGTACCAATTGCCTCAGGGGATTACTTACAGCAGGAGTGCTAGCCATTATATGGGAAGGGTGGGCCATCTACACATCATGCCTAGTGTGCCCTTGTGTGGAGTGTGGGAGGGCTGTGGAGTAAGCATACTCAGGACAGCCATCTAGATGTGTCCCTTCAAGTTTTCAGGATACTAGGTTTTCCCTATCAGGGACCTGACCTTCACACAACAGACCGGCTTTGGTGTCCCTGGAGCTCTGCAACTCTCACGATTAGTTCTTCAGCCTGCTGTTTCATTGTGTCTTGGCCTTCTGCTGCAGGTGATGAGGGCCTGTTTATGTGCTACCACTAAGGCCCTCTGGTTCCTGCACTTAGCTATTAACTGCTTAACATCTCTAAGTCTCCCATTATCTGTATGCAGTGCATCAACGCAGCTTGGCATTAACCAGCCAACTCCGCTGTGTTTGTAGGTACTCTTCTACCCAGATATTCCAGATGTCTGCTTCCTTGTACCTGCTACAGCATTCCCCTCCTCTGACATATTTTTCAAGGTTACTGCAGGTGAAATAGTTAGCAATTGAGTAACTGTTTTGTGGCAAGGACTGTCCATGGTACCAATCAAAATTGTGTCCTCTTCACCATTGGTGTGGGGGGAGGTGGGGTAGAGATGGAAGGGTATGGGAACCAGTTAGAACTCTTCATCCTACTCACTATTATTTTGGACCATTGTGAGTACCACTTAGTTTAGCTTGGGTACTCCAAGAAGCAGACACTAAGAGAGGACTGACTGTATACAAGGATTTTATTAGAATCACTATGAAAGGGAATATGGATGGAGCTGGGGAAGCTGGAAGAGCTGTCAATCTCCTGGCAGCCAGGGAAGAAGAGGGAGAGAGCAATCTGGACTGTGGTGCACTCTGAAGACCTTTGGGCAAAGCCATCAGGATGCCCTTGAGCCAAAGTAGATCGACAAAGGTGTCCTTTGTCTCCCAGGAACGGGGCCACCTTAGAATTATTCAGGCATTGGTGGGGAATACTGCCTGGGAGGTGTGGCCTTGGCACAAATTTTAGGTAGATTTCAGAGCGAAGCAGCAGCTGGGGCCTTTGATCAATTACATTTCCCATCATAAAAAGCTGACGAAGAACATTTTCACTGTTCCCACACCTCGAAATATTCAGTACCTCCAATCTTAAAATCTAAAATGATGAGTGACTGTATAATTTGTTGTCTAAACCAGGATGCTTTTGCGAATGAAAGATGTAAGGGGAGGTCTGTTAGAAATTATACTAGGACTGTCCCAGGAACACTGTATAGTCACACTATCCTTTGTTTTCAAAATCTTTTTCTGTGTGTATAACTTTCTCATTTTCTTATGTTACCACTACAGTTGTTGAACCTGATTTCTCCCCATCTATCCAACTCCTTCATGTCCATTTAAAGTTGCCCATCAAAATTGTCCTTCATGCTCTGTCCATTAAATGATTTTTTGGATTACCATTGAACTCTTTTGTCCTCTGGCCCTTTATCTACAAGCACACAGAAACATCCTAATTCTGATTCCTTTGAAATGACCACTGAGCAAAGCTGGTCAGAGTTACACTTCAGTGCACCTTTGTATCACTGCAAATTCATGACCTTCAAAACCATCTTTGCATCAGCACGCCTTCTGTTTCACCAAGAAAAACCATTTAGTGTGAGTCCCCTGTACTATACCCAACGCTTTCTACAAATGTTTTCAGTCTAGAAGCAACTATACTTAATTCTCTTCCATTGGTCTCAAAGAAGGTTCCATTTCCTCCAGTGCATTGCTGGCCATTCCTTCTAAAATTTTATTCTGTTATTTCTTAGTCTTTATGGTCAACCTCCTCCATGCTTCTGTGCTTCTAAATTTCCCTTTCACATATGAATGTCATGAACATTGCTGTGTCTCTCTCAACATTAAAAGAAAATTTCTTTTATTTATTATATTTATTTTGAGAGACAGAGAGAGAGAGAGAGAGGGACAGAGAGAGAGAGAGGGAATGGGGGAGGGGCAGAGAGAGAGAGAGAGAGAGAGAGAGAATCCCAAGCAGGCTCCACACTGTCGCTGCAGAGCCCAACACGGGGCTCAAGCTCACAAATTGTAAGATCATGACCTGAGCTGAAATCAAGAGTCAGATGCTCAACTGACTGAGGCCCCCAGGTACCACTAATCGAAATCTTAAAATAGCTCAGAAGTAAGTGCTATTCTCTCTACTTTTGAAAAACTTTTTTTAATGTTTATTCATTTTTTGAGACAGAGAGAGACAGAGACAGAATGTGAGCTGGGGAGGGGCAAAGAGAGAGGGAGACACAGAATCTGAAGCAGGCTCCAGGCTCCCAGCTGTCGGTACAGAGCCGGCCGTGGGGCTCAAACCCACGAACTGCAAATTCATGACGTAAGCTAAAGTCGGACGCTCAACCGACTGAGCCAGCAAGGCCTCCCTAGTTTCGACCATGAGATACTGAAGCTCAAAGTTGTGGTTTGAGTCAGGCCCTGCAGCTTCTATGGAAAGAGCGAGCGTTTTTCATCAAGCACTATATTGGACTTAAGCTCAGTAGAATCCGAAAATTATGACCATCCATTTTTCTTCAAATTTAACTCTGTGGGCAATCACAGTTGTGAGAGATGTGAATTCTGTTTACTTCTATATTGCTGTTTACTACATGGATAATTCTAATAGTTTTCTTTGTCGCTCGTCAAACCCAAGGGTGAACAAATCCGTGCCCGTCTAAAATCTAATTGCCTTGTCTGAGTTCACAGTCTTCAGGCTTCACTTTTCCTTCCAAATACCAATTGAGTTGAGTTTGAGTGGGATGATTTTGTGATTTGGGGTTCTCTGGAGATGCACAGAACTAGATTATATTGTAGTATATACATTTTTATATCAAATCTGTGGCACACACACTCTGGTTGGAGTACCTAATTACAAAGGTAAAAGTCATGTTCCTCCACAGGGCCGATCAAATGTTTAATTTGGGTAGGTGGCTTTGCTTTATTTTGTTGTTTGTTTTCCTTTAGTTTAATAATTACTAGTAAAGATTGAAGTACTCATGTGGTCTCTCTAGGTTTCACTCTACCATCTCAGCTATTTTGACATACTTTACTATTCACTTCAGTCCAAAATATTGAAGCTTTTGGAATTTATTTGAAGGTAAATGATTCATAATCTAATGAGCGCTCCAGAGTAATTCAATCAATAGCTCCAACAGTGTAAAGAATACTTAGCCAGAAATGCTGTGTTTTCCCTGTTTGTGACCATTCAGACTTCAGTCTTGGTCTCCGAAAACAATGCCACTTAGAAAACGAATCAATGATCTAAACATAGAAATATAATTGCACAAATTGTATAAATATATAAGAAATTATTGGCGCAAATATCCCTGGGCATATGCTTAAAATGCCCTCTTCTCATCTCTCGCTTAGCAAAGACCTACTTAAGTTAGAGCCCAAAGAGTGCGTGGCGTGTGATACAACGGTCAGCCGTGACCACATGTGAGGCACTATTTTAGGTGCCGGAGACAGAAAGGAAAATAAGAAAGTTTCCCCACATCTAGTTTATGTGAACTTACAGGATAAACAGTTAATAAACAACAACAGCAAAAATACTTTAAGATAAATGCTGTGGAGAAAATAAAATGGGGTTGAAGTCACAGTGAGTGCCTGTGTGTATGTGTGTGTGTGGGGGGGGGGGGGAATTGGGGGAAGGTCGTTGAAAAGTATGGGTCAGGGAATGGTTCTCAGAAGAAATGCCATTTGAGCTGAGGCGTGCATGCCAAGAGAAAGCCATTCATCCAGAAAACCTTGGGGTGGACCTATTAAGGCAAAAGGAACAGCAGTTTACCAGGCCACAAAGTGAACCTGAGATCGGCTAATTTGAGGAAAAAGAAGAAGGCCAGTGCGGTTGGGGGTAGATGAGTTGAGGAAAGCAGTGGGAAGAGATTTTGAGAAGAGATCTAAAAAGGCGATTTGGGCCTGCCTAGAGTTTGGGTTTTCGTTCATGTGCAGAGGAGCACCTTTGGAGAACTGAGTGAGGGGAAAGATGTGACTGTATTTCCATTGAGAAAATACTACGTGGCGTGCTCTGTGGAGAATGGATTGTGGAAACACAAAATGGAGGCACAGAGAGCAGTTTAGAGGTTACCGGGATGGTCAAAGCTGGGGAGCAGAGTGGCTTGGATAGCAGTGGAGGGAGAGAATAGTCAAAAGATTCAAGGTATTTTGAAGGTAGAGGATAGGACCGAATGTGAGATTGAGGGAGGGAGAACTTGAATGATTCCTTGTAGTCATATGTCTCCCCATTTATTCAGGTCATCGCTTAAGCAAGAATTTTTACTTTTCTTCATCGACAGTTCTTACACACGTCCTGTTATATCATTGTGGAGACATGTATTTATCTTGTAGCTGGAATTTGATTTTGAAACTTAAAACTGTATTCCTTTCTAATTCCTTTGTTCTTCTTTAGTTTGCTTCTATTCTTGCTAACTAGGAATCGTAGCGTGATGTGGAAAAAGGCGGCAAAGCTCTCGTCTTGTTCTGATATGAGAGCTAAAACCTGTCACTTTAAGTATGCTTGTTGCGGATTTTTGGTAGATATATTTTCTCTATTTGAGGAATATCTAGATTGCTAAGCGTTTTTATTACAAACATCTGTGTGATTTACTGAATGCCCTTTTCTGCGCTCATTTATACGATCATGTCGTTTTTCTCCTTTAATCTCTTTAAAGGTGAATTAGTCGATTTGTTTTATGTTACAGCATCTTTTCATTCCGGAGAAAAACCACTTAGTCGTGACATACATATTATATACGATTGGATTCAGTTTTTTAATAAGTTATTTAAGATTTTCCACCTATGCTCATAAGTCTGCAGTGTTTCCTTCTCTTACTAACCCTTGTCAGATTTCAAAGCCTTCTAGACGAAGATTTTCATTCTTTTATTTTAATGAAATAAGAATTTTCTTCTTTTCGTTTTAATGGAAACGATTTCAATAACGATGAATTTTCTGTCACCTAATTCATATTTTCTAGTTCTTCTTGAGTCATTTAAAAAAAATTTTTTTGGGGGGGGCGCCTGGGTGGCACAGTCAATTAAGCACCCAACTTTGGCTCAGGTCATGATCTCACAGCTTTTGAGTTCGAGCCCCGCGTCGGGTTCTGTGCTGACAGCTCGGAGCCTGGAGCCTGCCTCAGATTCTGTGTCTCCCTCAATCTCTCTCCCTCCCTCACTTGCACCCTGTCTCTCTCTGTCTTTCAAAAATAAGTAAACATTAAAAAAATTTTTTTTCATTAAAAGAGAGAGAGAGAAAGAGAGAGAGAGAGAGACAGAGAATATGAGCAGGGGAGGGGCAGAGACAGAGGGAGACACAAAATCCAAAGCAGGCTCCAGGCTGCTGTTTGAGCTGTCAGCACAGAGACTGACACGGGGCTTGAACTCATGAACTGTGAGATCATGACCTGAGCTGAAGTCAGACACTTAACTGACTGAGCCACCCAGTGCTCCTCCTTGAGTCATTTTTGATAGTTTCGATGGTCCATCTCAAGTTTCCCCCCAATTTATTAGGACAAAACTGTTCATAATTTTTAGCACTTAATAAACTGTACTGTGTTTAATTATGTCTCTTCTCATTCCTAGGATTTTCTCCTGCATACTCTTACATGAAGCTTGTCGATTTTATTAATTTTCAAAGAACTAGTGTTACTGTGTTTAAGCTGTCTTGCTTATTTGCTATTCATTAATTCCCGCTGTTAACTCTCCTCCATTCTCGTGGGTTTCTTCTGTTAATTCTTCTTCTAGCTTCTAGAGTGAAACAACTAACCCATTAATTTTTTCTCTTTTTTGTTTTGTAATGTATGCATTTTTACCCATACTTTTTTCCACTAAGTATTCTTTTGGTTGCCTATGTCACATTTGATATGTCACATTTTCCTTGATTTTTCTTTCTCAATATTTTATAATTTCCATAGTAGTTTCTTATTTGACCCATTTGTGTTTTATTGTCTGCAAGGTGTTTCTTATTTATTATACATAGAAGTATCTATTATTGATTTCTTACTTTATTACGCTGTACTCAGGGACTCTGGTCTGTATATTTTGGATTCTTTAATATTCGTTGAGAATTCCTTTGGGACATGGACAATAAATTTTTGTTAATATTTCATATGTGCTGGAAAAGAATACGTTGTATACATGTTGTTTATAACAAACTTGATCATTTTTTAGTTTGTTCTCAATACTCTTAGGAATTTAGTAGCTTCCCGATTTATCAGTTTCTGAGAGAGGTGAGGCAAGACCTCCTTCAAGTCTTATTTCTTTGTCTGTGAAGTGATTTACTTGGTTGAAGGACGTCGTTTGGGGCATCATCATTGTGTAAGGTGTATCGTAAGTTCTGTATTGTGGGCTAAATTGTGTCCACCCCCAAAATGTACACGTTCAAGCCCTAAACCCTAGCATCTCAGATGGTGACACCAAACCTACCAACACCTTGATCGTGGACTTCTGGCCTCCAGAACTGTGAGAAAATAAGCTTCTGTGGCCAAAGCCACCCAGTCTGTGGTGTTTTGTTATGACAGCCCCAGCAAACTAACACATGCTATACGAATGGGCATGGAGAGCGAATCCAAATTAAAATCCATATGTATGCACAAAGTCTTGTCCCCTCCACAATGGAGAGGGTACAGCGTAACCCACCTAAGACCAATGACTAGGTAGTTCATTGAATCATGTAAACAAGATTGGTTACTGCTGCTGGAGTATTGGTTAATCACTGGTGGTACTTCTTGTCCGTTTAGATGAGGGAAATTTCATGTTGTTCAGATTATATGTATCCTCTAATTTAACCAGTATGGTTACTTTTCCTGGGAGATCACAGGAAATTAGATGAAGAAAACATAAATATTCACAAAAAATGCATATTATATCTGAAAGGAATTCTTGTTTATTTGCCCAGAAGGAAAGATAGTCTATTATAAGATTCTACACTGGTCACCAAGTATCAGACATCATTTTTATTGGAGAGCCAGGGACTTGGAAGGAACAAACTTGGTGGATTAAAGATAAGAAAGGCCAAGACACTGATATGTAGATGAACATCAGGGAATAGGTCCAGAGCCTGAGAAAATTCTTTTGTAGTATGAATGTTCTGCCAGTCTGATTTCTGCCCACTGGGATTTCCATCTTCTATTCTTCAGGGTAATTTCAGAGCGGAGCTATAACGTCTTAGAGTTCAATTTTGACGGATGCTGGAATATTGCACAGAAATATCTGTGAACCAGGCTCAAATGTTTATTTTTAATTCTCTGTAAACTGATTATATAAAATTCGTCATGAGACCACAGGTGTCAGTTGAGAGAGAAACATAACGGTAGTATAAGTGAAATTAGGAGTGGTAAAAAATATACTTTTTGTGTCTTCAGGGCTTACCACTTTCACTCGATGACAGAATACTCCTTGGCACGCCCAAGATTATGGTTAGTTGCCTCGGCTAATATCTAGTTCATGACAAGCACTTGGATGTCATGGTCATTGCTTCGTGACCTTGATTTCAATATTTACTAGCAACCAATAGCAACTCATCAATTGTTTCTCCAAAGTTGTTTTTAAAAGGTAGTATGGCTTTGCTCCAAATTCGTAATGGTTTCCCATGTAAGTTGTCCTACCATAGGCTCTATGGAGCATGCAAGTGTACTAGTGACACTCTAATCATATTTGGATACGTCGTGTTATAATCGCAACTGGAAGCAGCTAGAGAGCTTTCTCCTCTGCTTCCCACAAAAATCTGGCCGCATAGAAATGCAGTGTTAACCCCAAAGAATAGCGTCTCATGCATTGTCACACTTCCTTTTTAGGGTCATGAGATACTTTTCTCCTTCGCCAGGAAGGAGATATACTAACATGCTTTCAGATTAGTGGGTTCCTGGGAATTTTACTCTATTTTCTTGAGATCTCTTTTCCACAATGTCTGTATATTTTCCTAAGACATCCAAGGAAACTGCTGGTATCTATCCTCCAGGTTCTCTCGGCAAGATGTTATCAATGTAACAGACCAACATGAATGTCCTGTAAACTTGCGGGGCAGTTAAGTTTCCTTTGAACTAAGCATAAAGAAAGGAAGTACCATTAGCAGTGCTGATTTGCTCTAGAGCAAGCTGTAGCTACCAAGCCTCTGGTTGATTAACTTTACCGATATCTAATACTATTCTCCAAGACCTGTTAGACTATTTATTGGACAAATGAGATAATTAAATAGTGCTGTTGTAAGAATCAATGGGCTTCAATCTTTCAAGTCATTCTTGTTGGCAATTTACTCTGCCGTTCCCCTAGAGGAATACACTGATAGGTAGCCCTTACTTGACTCAGTAGTCAGGAAGGGAAAATGGAATTATGCCATTTGTTGAAGGTATATATCTTCCAAAAAAAAAAAATTCCCCTCAGAAACAAGAAAAAAAAAACCGGTATGAGCTTGGTGTCACATGATTAAATATGAGCATTTTAACTGAGAATTCCACTTGTCATCTGACCCCATGTGGCCTCATTCTGGCTAATAAGTGAAAATTGTGTGAAAGGTCCTCAGGAGGTAGGTTAGCTTGTTGCTCATATATAATCCCCCAAGAGACATTCATTACATCTATGATATGATACTAATCATACTGCATGTACAAAAAGTAGCTAGCATATTGAAAATCTTGATTTTTATCACTCTCTACAGAGTGAGAGATACAGCCAAGAATTTTTTCATTAATTAATTAATTTTTAAATTTACATCCAAGGTAGTTAGCATGTAGTGCAATAATCGTTTCAGGAGTAGAATCCACTGTTTCATCCCTTGCATATAACACCCAGTGCTCATCCCAAGTGTCCTCCTTAATGCCCGTTGCCCATTTAGCCCCCCACCCACAACCCCTCCAGCAACCCTCAGTTTGTTCTCTGTATTTAAGAGTCTCTTATATTCTGCCCCCCCCTCCGTTTTTATATTATTTTTGCTTTCCTTCCCTTATGTTCATCTGTTTTGTATCTTAAATTACACATACGAGTGAAGTCATATGATATTTGTCTTTTTCTAACCGACTAATTTCACTTAGCATAATACCCCCTAGTTCCATCCACGTTGATGCAAATGACAAGATTTCATTCTTTTTCGATTGCCGATGAATACTCCACTGTGTGTGTGTGTGTAGATTCATCCATTGATGGACATTTGGGCTCTTTCCATACTTTGGCTATTGTCAATAGCGCTGCTATAAACATTGGGGTGCATGTGCCCCTTTGAAGCAGCACACCTCTATCCTTTGGATAAATATCTAGCAGTGCAATCGCTGGGTCATAGGGTAGTTCTATTTTTAATTTTGGGGGGAACCTCCACACTGTTTTCCAGAGTGGCTGCACCAGTTTGCATTCCGACCAGCAGTGTGAAAGGTTTCCCCTTTCTCTGCATCCTCGCCAAAGTAAGTCAGTCAGAGAAAGAGAAATGCCTTATGATTTCACTCATATGTGGAATTTAAGAAACAAAACAAACAAGCAAGGGGAAAAAAAGAGAGAGAGAGGCAAACCGAGAAACAGACTCTGAACTATAGAGAACGAGCTGGTGGCTACCAGAGGGGAGGTGGGTGGGGGATGGGTTAAATGGGGATTTAAGGAGTTCACTTGTGATGAGCACTGGGTGTTGTATGGAACTTTTGAATCACTATACCGTACACCTGAAACTAATATTGCACTGTATGTTAACTCACTGGAATTTGAATAAAAACTTCTAAAAAATGAATAAAAAAATAAAAGCTGCTGGCCTCTTAAATATTGGAAAACCTCTTTAAAATACAATGCAAATGCCAATTAAGAGTGATACTATACAAGAATAGGGTGCTATCTCCAGGACACCTTTTATTTTATTTTATTTTATTTTATTTTTTATTTTTTTTAATGTTTAATTGTTTTTGAGAGAGAGAGCGGGAGCAGGAGAGGGTCAGAGAGAGAGGGAGTCACAGAATCCAAAGCAGGCTCCGGGTTCCGAGCTGTCAGCACAGAGCCCGACGCGGGGCTGGAACCCACAAGCCATGAGATCATGACCTGAGCGGAGGTCAGATGCTTAACCAGCTGAGCCACCCAGGTGCCCCTCCAGGACACCTTTTATACCTTGAATCAAAGGCATGTATATGGTGCCAATCCTCTGTGGGAAGAATGCGTGGGATTGGAAACGAGGAAGTTCTTGGCATCAGTCCGAGCGCCTCGCTTGTACAATATCCACAGCTGATCCCTACAGATCTGGGCTTTGCTGGTTTAAACGCCCTCAGTTGTAAATGAGGAATACTTCTGCCAGGGGACACATCGAGACTAACATTGAATCCTATGCTGAGACTGCTGCCTTGGCTCTCCAGTTTCCTTGTGCAAAAGAAATAGACAAGAAGAGGAGTCAAGGACCTGCCGTGGATAACTGACCACGATCATCGGGAGGACATAGGGCTACTGTCATACCATGGGGACAGGGGAATACGTGTGTACCCCAGTGACCCTTGGTGGCAAAGGGCTGAAATTCCTCATGAATTATGGTTGCCTTCCTGTCACCAAGGAAGTCATCAATACCCACAGAGTTAGTATTTTAGTGTGAGAGGAATCTGGAATGAGGGTGGAAGAGGAAACAGTGAGTATCAGCTGTGACCTTGAAACCAACTGGAGCGCTATGAGTTGTTCATCCCACCAACCTTCTTCTCTACATGTCCTCCAGGGAGAGCGGTTCACCAGAATCCTGGGGGAAATGCATCCGAAACACACGTGAGGTGTTTCTAAGCAGCACAACGGGTGGACTACGATGGGCACACAGATGCACTTCCCAGATCCCTCTGGGGAAGGACTTGATGATTTAGCTACTGTCTCAGCAAACATCCTTCAGTTGTCAACCCCTTCAGAGATTCCTTAGGTTCAGAGATCTGACCGGCCTAGGATCATGCCCCTTTGCAGGATAGCCCACGTTCAGTGACTTGATCAATGCAAAAGTATAATGGTCTGATTGATCATCTTTTTTTTTTTTTTAATTTAAATCAGAAGGATTTCCAACATTGACAACTCTTATAAAAAGCACCCAAGCACAGGCAGAACTCCATCAAACAGAAATCTTATGGGTCGCTAACAGGCACCAGCACTTCCTGCTTTCTTTGCGACACCTCTAGCTCCCTGGTGAAGTCTCCTTTTGTTACTCCTGCAAAGCACGCCACAAGCTCAGTCCGTGTTCTCAACCCACCAGCTTCAGTTCACATGAATGGTCTGATCATCATAGCACAAGTTGGGATAACTGGAATGGCTGTTCTAACTCTAGAGCTCCCAGTGGCCTTGGCTAACGTTGTGCCCGTCACAGCTTGACTTCTTCCTCTGCCCAGTTCCTGCTTCCTTCCTCTCTTTTCTGTAGGTGTTGATCCAAAAGTCACTCACGAACAAACACGCTGCGTATCTATCTCAACATCTCCTTCCTGACCCATCCTCCAATACCTGTTTAACCACAATGAAGGGAAAGGAGTTTTGGGAAAGTAGCAGGTTTTATGTTCAAGAGATAAATGACTTCTTTAGGCATGTAAAGTATGAATTTCTGGGCTTTTTTTTTTGTTTTTTAGTTTTCTCTGTTTTCTATATCCAACCATGTATCACCATTCTAAATTATTAGGATCTTACTCTTTCCTAATCACTGTGATAACTTTGTCACTTACGTGGCCCCAGCAACAGTTATAATTCAAACTTTGTGTCAATTTTTATTTTTTTAATTTTTTTTTAATGTTTATTGTTGAGAGAGAGACAAAGTCTGAGCAGGGGAGGGGCACAGAGAGATGGAGACAGAATCCAAAACAGGCTCCAGTCTCTGAGCTGTCAGCACAGAGCCCGATGTGGGGTTCAAACTCACGAGCCGTGAGATCATGACCTGAGCTGAAGTTGGGCACATAACCAACTGAGCCACCCAGGCGTCCCTGCATCAATCTTTGTGTTTGGTTTATAGTCATGTGTGTGTGTGTGTGTGTGTGTGTGTGTGTGTATGAAAAAGGCCTCAGGTAACAATCCTGAGTTTTATTACATGCCTGGAGGGAAGAATTTGAGTTTTGAGCTTTATCTGTTCTGTCAGAAACAATCATCTTAGACCATCCCATTTAAATGAATTTCTAGCAGCAGTTACCTGACCTCCCAGAGCTTCACCTTCAGTAGGCTCACTGCCTTGGGATACCTCAAGCACACTTCACTAGGTTGCTCTGTACCCCATGACGTCGTCTGCTAGTTTGCCATTCTGGAATCTGAATCGGCATCTTCCTGCCTTTCATCTTAGCTCAGCTCAACAAACTACTCCAGATATGTTTTCCTGGGGGTCTTGTTTCTGGGAGATAGGAGAGTAAGCTATAAACATAAATCCTGAATAATTTAAAGAGAACAAAAGGAATTTATCAGAAAACAGGTACAGTTCAAATATTTGGGAGAAGAGTAGAACAAAAAGCCTCAGGAAAGGCAAATCTGCAGCAGCTCTGGAAGATATCAGTAACAGTTATTCACGAACTATCTTGAAGTATTTCCCAGGAATCTCCCCTGGTGATTCCGAATTAGTAAACCTGGGATATGACTTAGAAGTTCATGTTTTTTACAAGGACATACTAATGTTAGTGCTCACAGTGACTTAGCCCCAACCTCCTTCCGTCCCTTTGTGTATATACTCAAGTTGTTTAAGTTTCCAGACTATGCCAAACTAAAAATGTTCTGCACACCAAAGGAAGCTATCAGCAAAATGAAAAGGCAGCCTACAGCATGGGAGAAAATATTTGCCAATCATATATCTAATAAATATATGTAATGTCCAGCATATACAAGGAATTCATATAGCTCAGTAGAAAAAAAACGACCTGATTAAAAAATGGGTAGAGCATCTGAATGGACATTTTTTTCAAAAAACAAAAAACAAAAAACAAGCATACAAATGGCCATCAGGTACACGAAAAGGTGCTCGACGTCACTAAACATCAGGGAAATGCCAAACAAAACCACAAAGAAATATTCTCACGCTTGTTAGAATGGCTATTCTCAAAAGGACAAGAAACAACAAATGTTGGCAAAGATGTGGAGAAAAGGGAACCCTTGTGTACTGTTGGTAGAAATATAAATGGGCATAGCCACTATGGAAAACAGTAGAGAGGTTCCTCAAGAAACTAAAAACAGGGCTACCATATGATTCTACAATTCTGTTCCTGGGTATTTATGCCAAGGAAAACAGTAACTCAAAAACATATCTGCACCTCTATGTTCTTTGCAGCATAATTTACAATAGACAATACATGGAAATAACCTAAAGGCCCATTGATGCATGAATCGATAAAGAAAATGTGATATATACCATAAAAAAAGGAAATCCTGCCATTATGACAACACGGATAGGCCTTGAGGCCATTATTCTAAGTGACATAAGTCAGCCAAAGAAAGAAATACTATATGACTTCATTTATATGTGGAATCTAGAAGGAGGGAAAGGGGGGAGGGGCAACAACTCATGGATACAGAGAACAGAATGGTGTTTTGCCAGAAGCGGAAGGTCAGAGATGAGCAAAATGGCTAAAGGTAGCCAAAAGGTACACACTTCGAGTTTTAAAATAAATAACTCCTGAAACATATAACATGGACACTATAGTTAATTATACTGCGTTACGTATTTAAAAGCTGCCAAGCTAGTGAGTCTTAAAAGTTCTTACCACAAGAAAAAAAATTTGTAACTAGCCTTACCTGTGGTGATCATTTCACAACATACACATTTAATGAATCAGTATGTTACACACATGAAACTAATATAATTATATGTCAATTATATCTCAATAAGACAGAAAGATTTGAACAAGGAGAAAAAAGAGAAATTAATAGAGAAAGTCAGCAAAACCAAAAGTGGACCTTTGAAAAGACCAATAAAATCAAGAAGTCTCTCTCTATCCAGTCTAAGAACAAATGAGAGAGTAGCCAAACTGCTAACATCAGAAATGAAAGACGGGATATCACCACAGATACTGTGGAAATTGAAGAATAATAAAGTAATACTATAAACAACTCTGTGCTCACCATTTTGGTAACCTAGACGAAATGGGCCAATTTCTTGAAATACACAGTCTACCAAAACTCACACGAGAAGAAATAGATGATCTGAATAGAAACGGAATCAATAATTAATGACTTTCCCAAACAGAAAGCAGCAGGATCAGATAGGTTCACTGGTAAACACTGCTAAACAATTAAAGAAGAAATCATCCCCATTCTCTATAATCTTTTTCAGGGGATAAAAGCTGAGAGAATACTTACTACATCATTCTATGAGGCCAGTGTTACCTTAATACCTAATTAGACAAAGACATTATAAAAAAAGACAAGTAATTCTCATGAACATAGGTAGAAAAATCCTCAATAAAATATTAGCATATTGAACCCAATGATGTATACATAGAATTATACATTGTAATCAAAGGGGATTCATCACAGATATGCAAGTCTGGTTCAACATTTGAAAATCAATTAATGTGGGGCACCTGGGAGGCTCAGTCAGTTAAGTGTCCAACTTTGGCTCAGGTCATGATCTCATGGTTCATGAGTTAGAGCCCCGAGTTGGATTCTGTGCTGACAGCTCGGAGCCTGGAGCCTGCTTCGGATTCTGTGTCTCCCTCTCTCTCTCTCTCTCTGCCCCCCCCCCCCCCGACTCATGCTTTTTGTCTCTCTCTCAAAAATAAAAATAAACATTAAAAAAAAGAAAAGAAAATCAATTAATGTCATGGCCATATCAATAGATGTAGGAAAAAACACTTGAAAAAAATCCAGCATTCATTCGTGAAAAAACTCTGAGTCAACTAGGAATAGAAGAGAGCAGCCTCAACCTGACAAAGAATATCTTCAAAAAAGCTACAGCTAATTATCTTACTTAATGGTGAGAAACTCAAAGCTTTCTCCCCAAGATCAAGTAAAAAGCGGGAGAGTCCCTTCTTGCCACTCCTTTTCAAAATCGTACTGGATGTTCTAGCTAATACAACAACACAAACAGACATGCACACACACACACACAACACACACACACGCAGACAGGAAATAAGTGATATGAAGATTTGGAAGGAAGAAATAAAATTTTTTCTTTGCAAATGACTTGATCATCTATGTAGGAAATCTGAAAGAATCAACCAAGAAAACTCCTTGGAAGTAATAAGTGAAATTGCAGGGTACAAGGTTAATACACAAAAGCTAATTGCTTTCCTATGAACCTGGAAGGACCAAGAGGAATTTTGAATTAAAAACACAATGCAATTTACATTAGCACCAAAACAAAATACTTAGGCATAAATTTAACAAAATGCATACAAGACTCCTATAAGGCAAGCCACACAACTCTGATGAAAGAAATCAAAATAAAAACACTCAATCAATGGTAAGAAATGCCATGTTTGTGGACAGGGAGACACAATATTTTCAAGATGCCAGTTTTTCCCAACTAGACCTATACATTCAAGTGCAGTTAGTGATCAAAATCCTAGCAAGTTATTTTGCAGATATTGACAAACTGATTCTAACATTTATATGTAGAGGCAGAAGCCTCAAAATAGCCAACACGATATTGAAGGAGAATAACAAACTTGGAGGACTGACACTATGCAATTTCAAAACTTACTATAATAGGTGATGGGGATTCAGGAGGGCACTTGGGATGAGCACTGGGTGTTCTATGTAAGTGTTGAATCACTAGATTCTACACCTGAAACTAATATTACACTGTATGCTAACTAACTGGAATTTAAAAACTTGGAAGAAAACAAAAGATAGACGTGTATACATATAGAAAAGACTTCCTATAAAGCTACAGTAATCAAGACAGAGTGGTTCCGGTGAAAGAATAGATCAGTGGAACAGAAGAGAGAATCCAGACATAGACCCCCATAAATATAGTCAACTGGCTTTGACAAAGGAGCAAAGACAATACAATGGAGCAAAGATAGTCTTGTCAACAAATGGTGTTGGAACAACTGGACATCGACACGCAAAAAATTGAACCCAGACACACACCTTACACCTTTCACAAAAATTAACTCAGAACGGATCACATACCTAAATGCAAAATATAAAACTTCTAGAAGATAACATCGGAGAAAACCTAGGTGGCCTTGGGTGTGGCGATGACGTTTTAGACACAGTATCAAAGACACGATCTACGAAAGAAATAATTGAAAAGCTGGACTTCATCAAAATTAAAAACTTCTTCATCAAAGACAGTGTCAAGAAAATGAGAAGACCAGCTGCAGACTGGGAAATGTTTGCAAAAGACACATCTGATTAGGGACTATTGTCCAAAATATACAAAGGACTCTTAAAATGCAACAGTGAGATAAGAACCCAATTAAAAAATGAGTAAAAGACTAGAACAGACACCTCATCAAATATGTACACATGGCAAATAAGCATATGAAAGGACGTTCCACGTATGTCACTAAGAAATGTAAATTAGAACAATGAGCTACCACCATACACCTTTCGGAAAGGCCCAGATCCAGAACACTGACAACACCCAACGCTGGTGAGGATGTGGAACAACGGTAAATTTCGTTCAGTGCTGATGGGGATGCAAAATGGGGCAGCCACTTTGGAAGACAGTTTGGTGGTTTCTTATAAAATATCCTGTAACCCAGCACTCGTGCTCCTTGTTTATCCAAAGGATTTTCAATCACACAAATGAAATCCACACAAAAATCTGCACACAGATGTTTCTAACAGCTTAATCTAATTGCCAAAACTTAGAAGCCAACATTTTGTCCTTCAGTGAGTGAATGAATAAAGTGTGATACGTCCAGAAAATGGAATATTATTCAGTGCTTAAAAGAAATGAGCTATTAAGCCATGAAAAGACATGGAAAAATCTTGGCTGTGTTATTACTAAGTGAAAGGAGCTAATTTGAAAAGGCTACAAACTGTGTAACTCCAACTATATGACATTCTGGAAAATGCAAAGCTGTGAATAGACAGAGCGCAGAGGATTTTGAGCACAGTGAAGATACTTTTTATGATACCATAATGATGGATACCTATCATTGTATATTTGTCCAAACGCATAGAATGGACAACATGAAGAGTGAACCCTAACGGAAATTATGGACTGTGGGCAATAATGATGTGTCAATGCGGGTTCATCAACTGTACCAAATGTACCACTCTGGTGGGGGGTGATGATAATGAGGGAGGCTATGCACATGTGGGGGCAGGGGGTATATGGGAAAGCTTTGTACTTCCCCCTCAATTTTTAAGTGAACCTGAAACTGCTCTAAAAAGTACTCTATTTTCGAGTATTTTTAGTATTTAAAAAGCGTATGTCCATATATAGGGCAATGATTAAATAAGATATGTTATAGGCATGGTATGAAATGTTGAGGACTTATAATAAAAAGGAATGTGGAAGTCCTAGCTATATTGACACATGTAGGAATAGCCATGTTATATTAAACAAAAAAAATTGGAGGGATAGTTTGTATAGGATCTTCGTAAAACAAGCACACTAAACAAATAAAAAGGACATAGCTGAGAGTTTATATATTTGTATATGTTTACATGACTGTAAAGGTTTTTCTTTTTTAAATGTTTATTTATTTATTTTCAGAGAGAGAGAGAGAGAGAGAGAGCATGCACACATGAGTGGGGGAGGGGCAGAGAGAGAGAGAGAGAGAGAGGGAGAGAGAGAGAATCCCAGGCAGGTTCTGTGTTGTCAGTGGAGAGCCTGGCGTGGGGCTCGATCTCATGAACCATGAGAGCAAAACCTGAGCTGAAATTGACTTAGACACTTAACCAACTGAGCCTCCCAGAAGTGCCCCAAGGATTTTTTCTTTTTTTTTTAAATATGAAATTTATTGTCAAATTGGTTTCCATACAACACCCAGTGCTCATCCCAAAAGGTGCCCTCCTCAGTACCCATCCCCCACCCTCCCCTCCCTCCCACCCCCCATCAACCCTCAGTTTGTTCTCAGTTTTTAAGAGTCTCCTATGCTTTGGCTCTCTCCCACTCTAACCTCTTTTTTTTTTCTTCCCCTCCCCCATGGATTTCTGTTAAGTTTCTCAGGATCCACATAAGAGTGAAAACATATGGTATCCGTCTTTCTCTGTATGGCTTATTTCAGTTAGCATCACACTCTCCAGTTCCATCCACGTTGCTACAAAGGGCCATATTTCATTCTTTCTCATTGCCACGTAGTATTCCATTGTGTATACAAACCACAGTTTCTTTATCCATTCATCAGTTCGACATTTAGGCCAAGGATTTTCTTAAAACATTGGTTAATGCAGCTATGTGGGCTTAGACTGGTTAGTGATATAATTAACTTTTTATACATCACTATATTCTTTCATTTATTCTAATAGTCACATAAGACTTTGTTTCTCACCAGTGAAAAACCTTTGTTTTTATGACTATATTAACAATGTACACCACTTAATATGGGAAGCCAAATATTACCAAAAATACAATTAAGGAAGTAAAAGTTACCTTGAAATTTTAACACCCTGAGAAGATAAGCACTAACTTTGTGGTGGTGGTGACTAATTTGCTAAGGCACAGACACATGAGCATTATTTTCCCTAAATGGAACCCTGTAGGCTTTTTAAAATCTAAATTAGGCACTTAAAAAAGTCTTTTAGTTGGGTGGGTAGTTCTAGATATAGAATGTTAGTACAAACAAGAGAAAGAGACAGGGAGAGAATTTCATTCCTCAGTTATCAATATTTATAACAATCATTTCTTATGAGCTATTACTACTGCATTCCCTCTAGAATCTCTAAAATAATGTCAAATTATAATATTCTCAGCAGGGATTTGTCATGTTTTCTATTTTAATGGAACTGAATTTTGCATTTTACATTTTAGGATGACAACTTAAGAAAAATTTTTTTGGTGACTTGTCTTTACTCTTTTAATAGGATTATTTATATTTTATTTAGCTATTTTATGAGAATATCTGCTGAAGTAGGTCTCATAGTTTTGCAATGATTTATGTTATCAATTTAATAAATTCTGTTATTTCCTCATGGTATGAGTCAGCGTTCTCCAGAGAAACAGAACCAATAGGGACTACATTATATGCACACACATATGCATATGTGTGTGTATATTACATATGGGTGTTTATGTAAATATCTTTATCAATCTATCAATCTATCTATAGAGAGATATTAAGATTTATTGTAAGAAACTGGCCCAGGGTGCCTGGGTAGCTCCGTTGGTTAAGTGTTCAACTCTTGATTTTGGCTTAGGTCATGATCTCAGGGTCATGGGATCAAGCCCCATATCAGGCTCTGTGCTGATAGTGTGGAGCCTGCTTGGGATTCTCTCTCTCTCCTTCTCTCTCTGCCCTCCTCCCTCCCCCCTCAAAATAAATAAACTTCAGAAAAAGAAGAAAAAGAAATTGGCTCATATAGTTACGAAAGCTGAAAAGTCCCAAGTTCTGTAGTCAGCCAACTGGAGACTCAGGAGAGCTGATGGTGTAGGCCTGAGCACATGGAAAGCTTATAAGTAAGTTCTAGTCTAAAAGTCAGCAGACTGGAGGTGCAAGAAGGGCTGATGTTTTACTTTGAGTCTGAAGACTGGGCAAAAAGACCAATGTTCGAGCTCAAGAGTCTTCGGCAGTAGGAGATCCCCCTTACTTGAGGAAGAGTGAGCCTTTTTAGTCTATTCACGCTTTCAATTGATTGGTCGCAGGCCCCCTACATTAGGGAGGGCAATCTACTTTACTCAGTCTTCCAACTGAAAGTTAATCTCATGAAAAAACACCCTCACAGATACACCTAACATAATTGTTGACCACATGTCTGGGCATCCCGTGGCCCAATCAATTTTACAAATAAAATTAAGCATCACAAATCCACTCCTTGTGACCTTGACACCCGTACACATCTCCTTAAACCATACTTAACCTCAAAGACGCTAATGAGGTCATAATTCCACCTCACAACGTCTTGTATATGAATGAAAGTACACTACACTTTCTCTAGAAGAGAACAGAAAGTCTTTGAGTGATGTTTACTCTTCTTGATATCCTATAACTTAAGTACCATGATGTAAAGTGAATAATACTTAAATGTTATAATATAAAGTCAATACATCTGATGTCACATGAAAAGTAAACAAGAGAGGGAAGAAAGATTTGACATACGGATAGTTATTGACATACAGATCTACAGATAGAGATATATAAACACACACAAACGTAATGAAATGAGGGGGGAATACTCATGACAATTACAGTCCTCATTTCTGGAAGTGGTAATTTAGTCATAGCTGGTATTTATAATTAGCTGCATATACTACCCATTCCGTATTCCCTTTGCCTTCAGCAAACACCTCAGCTGGTTGTGGATCTTTGCCTGGTGGGGTGATCCAAATCTTTACTCCTGAAGGGTCTCTGCGATTGATAGCTTTGCCAGGATTGTATCATTGTAGTAATCCATTGACTAATCACAGGGCATGGTAATTCTAAGAGATGCCCTAAAGAACCTTGTGTATTCCAGACATGGTCTTCCTTGGCTGCACCGTGAAGTAGTAGTTCAATTTCCTCTTGGGAAACAAGGGCCATCATTCCAGCCAGCACAGGAACTCCCTTCTTTGCCTGTTGATTCAAAGGCACGAGGAGTCCAAAGTTGCCTGGCAGCAGTCTAAAGTTCCAAGTCAATGAAATCATTGTTGTGACTGCTTATGGAAGCATTCCTCCCTTTGGAGCCAAGCTTTCTAGGCCCGTAGACCATAAGATCATGGGAAAAGGAAGCAAAAATTTTACCAGTGGGTCACTAAAGATAATAGTGGTACCACTCCCATTCCCATGCCTTCATTCCGTAATTCTTTAGTGAATGCTAATGATGGGAGAAACAGCACCATATATTGGATGTTGATTCAGAGAATATGCCAGCTTCTGCAGCACCCTGTCCCAGCCATACAAGGTATTGCCACCTAACTGGCTTCATAACTCCGTCTTTGTAACTCCATTCCATCGTTCTATCGAGCCAACTTTTTCAGAATGGCAGGGAACGTGGTAAGACCAGTGAACTTCATGAGCACGGGCCCAGTGCTGTGCCTCATTTTCTACTGAGTAGGTTCCTTGGTCTGAAGCAGTGGTGTGTAGAATCCAATGACAGTGGATAAAGCATTCCGTAGGCCATGTGGTAGTTTTGGCAGAAGCAGTACATGCAGGGAAGGCAAACCCATATCCAGAGTTAAGTGTCTCTTCCAGTAAGGACAAAGTGCCACCTCTTCCATGATGGAAGGGGTATGATGCAATAAACCTGCCACCGGTAGATGGCTGATCGTCCTGGGGAGTGGTGACATATCAGGAACTCCGTGTGGGTCTCTCTTGCTGGAAGAACGGACACTCGGCAGTGGTGAGTGGAAGTCCACGCTGCTGAGCTCATGGAAAACCTCCATCCCTGCCACCATAGCCATTTTGTTCATGGGCCCATTGGATGATGACAGGGATGGCTGGGGAAAGAAGCTGACTAGTATCCACAAAACGGGTCATCCTATTCACTTGATTATTAAAATTCTGCTCTGCGGAGGTCACCCTTTGGTGAGTCTTTCACACAGGACACAAACATCTTCACTTTTCCCTGCCCCGCACACCCCCCCACCCCCACTATCAAGAGGTCTATCCATCTACCTCTTCCCTAAATTTGCTTGTCACCAATGTTTCAGTCATGTTCATTCCAAGTTCCCGACCATCTAGCCAAACGCTTGGCCATACATCATGAATTATCTGTCCACTTTCTGGTGTTGCTTGCATATCATGCAGAATCATCTATAAACCAGGCTCAAGTCTTCCCTTCTGTCAACTTTTGGTAGGGAACTTCCCATGAGGCCATACATGTAGGCTAGGAGGGAGAAGGTGGAGTACCTTTCTACTGAGGGTGGTAAGGCTTCGTTCAAAATCCTGAGGGCCTGCAGGTTTCCCTCTAGGGGCCTGCCAAAGGCTGCAAATAGTATCCCTATCTGCCACTGATACTTTTTTTTCATTAAGTTTATTTTGAGGGAGAGAGGGAGAACATGAGCAGGAGAGGGACAGAGAGAGAGAAGGAGAGAGAGAATCCCAAGTAGCTTCACACTGTCAGCATGGAGCCCGATTGCAGGACTTGAACTCACGAACCCTGAGACTATGACCTGAGTGGAGACCAAGAGTCAGATGCTTAACTGACTGAGCCATCCAGGTGCTCCGATACTTTTTTTTTAAGTTCATTTACTTATTTTGAGAGAGAGAGAGAGAGAGCATGCAAGCGGGGAAGGTGCAGAGAGAGAGAGGAGAGAGAATCCCAAACAGGCTCCACACCACCAGTGCAGAGCCCGACGCAGGATTGGCAACCACAGACCATGAGACTGTGACCTGAGCTGAAGTCAGACGCTTAACCAACTGAGCCACCCGGGTCCCCTCTGCCAGTGATACTTAGGCACTGTTGAATCTGCTGGATCATATAGCCCAAAAGACAGAGCAACTTGTACAGCAGCTGGGACCTATTTGGGGGCCTCTTTTGTTCTAGTCCCCATTCAAAACCAGTACCTTTTTGAGTCACTTGGGTACATTGGCTGGATGAACACATCCAAATGAGGAATATGTTGCCTCCAAAACCCATCAGGCACGGTGCCTCTTTTTTGGTTGTGGGAAAGGCCACATGCAATAGTTTATCCTTCACCTTAGAAGGGATATCTCAACACGGGCCCCTAGAAATTCCACTGTGATGAAAGGCCTCTGAACTCACATGGCATGTATTTCCCACTCAGGCACACAAACATCTTACCAATACATCTAGAGCAGTCGCTGGCTCGTTAGACCCGATCAGCATAATGTCATCAATATCACAGACCAGTGTGATGTTTTGTAGAAGAAACAGTGATCCCAATTCCTGCAAGTGAAATTATAACATAGCGCTGGGGGGTTGACATGCCCCTGAGGTAGGACAGTCAAGGTGTAATGTTCGCAAACCGCTTTGGGGGATTCTTATTGACAGGGATGGAGAAAAAGGCACCTGCTCAAGCAATAAAATCACATCTGGCATAGTGGTTGTAATTGGAATCAACACCTGGTTAAGCTTGTGATAATCCACTGTCATTCACCCGAGTTGGGTGGGGTGGTGATGGGAACCCCCAACCCTGCATCTTTCAAGTGCTTTCAGCTGTAAAGCAGAGAAATATCCCAGTGCAAATTGGGAATTGAATAGGAAACTTACATTGTGTGTCAATTCAGTAGGATACGTTATTTTTGTTTGAAACGATACTGTGTCTAATATGTATCAGCTTAGATAAAAATGAGACCGGATCCCTATCGGGTACCTTAGAAAAGAAATTCAAATGGATATAAGGTCGAAAAATCAGGAGAAAGGGGGCAGCTGGGTGGCTCAGTCGGTTAAGCGTGCCACCTCGGCTCAGGTCATCACCTTGCAGTTTGTGAGTTTGAGCCCCGCATCAGGATCTCTGCTGTCGGGGCAGAGCTGGCTTCTTCGGATCCTCTGTCCCCCTGTCTCTGCCCCTCCCCTGCTCACGCATGTGCTCTCTCTCAACAATTAAAAAAAAAAAAAACAAAACTTAGGGTCCCCTGGGTGGCTCAGTGGGTTAAGCGTCCAACTTCAGCTCAGGTCATGACGTCACACACAGTTCATGAGTTCGAGCCCCACGTCGGGCTGACGGCTCAGAGCCTGGAGCCTGTTTCAGATTCTGTGTCTCCCTCTCTCTCTGCCCCTCCCCCACTTTTGCTCTGTCCTCTCTCTCTCACTCTCAAAAATAAATAAACATTAAAAAAATATTTAAAAAATATTAAAAAGAGAGAGAGACACTTAACGAACTGAGTCACCCAGATGCCCTAGCAGTGTTTCTTTAAGCAAGACAACACAGAAACTTGGAAAGGGCTAAGAAACATATTTAGATTTTCTGCTAATTTGTATTCTTGCATTAATCTTGTCTTCTTTAAAAATGAAGATGATAATTTTTTTGGTTAGTTTAGATTTAGCTGGATCACATAATAATATGAAAAATTCTACAACTGATTCCCTTCAAGAAATTTTACAAATTCAGTACTGATTTCCTCTTTGATCCGAGACAGTTTTAGTGAGTTCTTTCTTTTTTTTTTTTTTAAGTTTGTTTATTTATTTTGAGAGAGAGGGAGAGAGAGAGAGAGAGAGAGAGAAAGAGAGTGAGAGCATGCGCACGGGAAGGGCAGAGAGAGGGAGGGAGACAGAATCCCAAGCAGGCACCGCACCGCAAGCACAGAGCCGGCTTGGGGCTCGAACTCACAAACCTTGAGATCATGACCTGAGCCGAGATCAAGAGTCAGACGCTTAACTGACTGAGCCACCCAGATGCCCCAGTAATTTCTTTCTTAATTATGTATGAAGCATTTTTTTCAACTTTACTTTTTTGCTTATTTCAAAAATTTTTTTTTAACGTTTATTTGTTTTTGAGACAGAGAGAGGCAGAGCATGAACAGGGGAAGGGCAGAGAGAGAGGGAGACACAGAATCCGAAGCAGGCTCCAGGGTCCGAGCTGTCAGCACAGAGCCCGACGCGGGGCTCGAACTCACGGACCCGTGAGATCATGACCTGAGCCGAAGTCGGACGCTTAACCGACCGAGCCACCCAGGCGCCCCTCTTTGGCTTATTTCAAATTTTATTGGGTCATCATCAGAGAATGTGACATGAAAAAGATTTTTAAATCTTTGTTAAGGTTTCTGTTGTCGCTATTTTTTATAAATATTCATAGGTGTACAGAAATGCATATTTTTTTCACGTATGATACAAGTTATGTGATTATGAATACATTAGTATATGTTCGCATTATATATGCATCCATACATATATAATGTATATTATTAATGTATATTAATCAATCACTCCATGTGATTCCTTGTTTTTCATCTGAAGATCTATTTGGTTGAAGAAGGACCACAGTCCACTGATCAAGTAAAACCACATTGTTTCCAAATTCTCCTGGTGTTTGGAATGGTTGTTGCTTTATTTAACTTCTATGTGGTTTGCTACATACATATTTTGATTTTCAGAGCTTTCACATAAACTATATATTTTATTATTGCTTCATGTGGTTTTCCTTTGTTCATTGGAGCTAAACTTAAAATTATACTTTGATAAAGCGGTTTTCGTATTTGCCTATTATTAATTTTCTTCGTCCCTTTATTTTTAGCCTCTCTGTATTATTCTATGTTATTATTACAGTTTAAAGGCATACACAAATGCAAAATTATGAAGGATGCTACAGCTAAAGGAGCATTCAGAAATTGAACACATCTGTTTAACCAGAACCTCGTTGAAAAGATAAAAACAATAAATTGTTTCACATCCCAGATGCCTTCCCCTCATGGAAAACTACCGCTTACACTTGTAATGCCCAGTAGTATTTATCGAAAGATAATCCTTTCTCCATTATATTGCAGTGACACCTTTCTCATAAATTGGTTGATTGGGTATGTGAGAGTCCGTTTCTTTATTGTCTATGCTGTTCCACTGGTCTGTTGGCCTATCCTTATGCCGATAACACCCTGTCTTAATTACTACATTGTTATAAGAGGACTTGATATCTGATAGTATAAGTCCTTCCACTTTTATTTGTTCTTTTTATTATTGTTTTTTCCTTCAAGATTGTATTAACTATTATTGGACATTTGTGCTTTCATATCCATTGAAAACTCAGCTTGTCAGTTTCCGTAAATTCTTTACCATTTTTATACCTTTTCTGCGGCATTGCTTATTAACAATTATCATTGAGCCATTTTAAGTTTACAGTTAGAGGAGTTTTGTTAAGCGTATGCAGGTTACCCCGCTAAAACAACCCGGTTTTAGAATACTTCCATCATCCTCAAAAGTTCCTTCCTGCACCTGCTTTATATTACTATAGCTTTTTTTTTTTTTGAACACAAGAGAAGTTTATTGAGTACCCCACAAGGGAGCAGCGGGCAGGACAGCAAAGGACAGACGGCCTATATGACTATAGCTCTGCATTTTCTAAAAATTCATGTAAACGAGGGTAACCAAGGGTTCCACAGCCCCCTTTGCATTTGGGCCCAGCAGAGACCAAGGCCTTGCTTGCACCACCTAGGCCACCTGCTTGCTCAATCCAGGAGCTGCATTCAGGAATGAGAATCAGATCAAAGTCCAGAGAAAAGGACAGTAGAGCTATGCATTTAGGCAGCCATTTTCCATATAGGTATATAATCTTTTTAAAGTATATTTATTTCTTTTGAGAGAGAGAGAGAGCTCACGTGAGTTGGGGTGGGGGCAGAGAGAGAGGCAGACAGAGAATCCCAAGCAGGCTCTATACTGTCAGTGCAGAGCCTGATGTGGGGCTTGAACTCATGAACCATGAGATCGTGACCTGAACCGAGATCAAGACTTGGACGCTCAACCGACTGAGTCACCCAGGTGCCCCTGTATATATATTTTAAAAATGACTAGAAAATAAGAACTCCATAGGATATAAATCTATGCAACTAACTATACAATGATATAAAGTAGATTCATATCTATTATCAAAACAAAAATAAGTCCTTAGATGAAATTTTAATTTAGGATAACTAAAGGGTTGCCTGAGGTTATTTGGCGGAATGGTTTTGGTGAATTGAAAAATGGACTTAGAATACCCATCCATCTGGCTAACTTCATCAAGATTAAACTGAAGTATCTCCTTTTTGGGGAGATTTTTCTAATGTGCTTTCCTTGTGCTTAGCACCATTTCCTTCATTATTCTCCATTATGTTTGTTTTCTATGTATACAAATGTCTCTGTCCTCTATCTCACTATGTTCAGTGCTTGAGATCTTTTGGTTCAAAAAAATACCACACTGGTTCTCAAATCTAGAAGTACATGAAAACCAGCCAGGGAACTTTTAAAAACTGATGCTTGGACTCCAACCATTAAATCTCCAATCATTAAAGCCAGGATCTCTGTGGGGAGGCCATAGGCATTGCTGTGTTTTATTGTTTCTGTTGTTTTGTTTTTTAGTATCTCAGGTCATTGTAATGTTTATTTAGGATTGAGAACCATTGATCGATCCCTTGGTAATTGTTTTTTTAATAATGTATTTATTTTTTTAAATTTACATCCAAGTTAGTTAGCATATAGTGCAACAATGATTTTAGGAGTAGATTCCTTAATGCCCTTTAGCCCATTTAGCCCATCCCCCCTTCCACAAGCCCTCCAGCAACCCTCTGTTTCCTCTCTGTATTTAAGAGTGTCTTATGTTTTGTCCCCTCCCTGTTTTTATATTATTTTTGCTCCCCTTCCCTTATGTTCATCTGTTTTGTATCTTAAATTCCTCATATGAGTGAAGTCATATGATATTTGTCTTTCTCTGACTGACTAATTTCGCTTAGCATAATACGCTTTCATTCCGTCCATGTAGTTGCAAATGGCAAGATTTCATTCTTTTTGATTGCTGAGTAATACTCCATTGTATATATATATATACCACGTCTTCTTTATCCATTCATCCATTGATGGACATTTGGGCTCTTTCCATACTTTGGCTATTGTTGATAGTGCTGCCATAAACGTTGGGGTGCATGTGCCCCTTCGAAGCAGCACACCTGTATCCATTGGATAAATACCTAGTAGTGCAATTACTGGGTCATAGGGTAGTTCTATTTTTAATTTTTTGAGGAACCTCCATATTGTTTTCCAGAGTGGCTGCACCAGCTTGCATTGCCACCAACAATGCAAAAGAGATCCTCTTTCTCCACACCCTCGCCAACATCTGTTGTTGCTTGAGTTGTTAATGTTAGCCATTCTGACAGGGGTAAGGTAGTATCTCATTGTGGTTTTGATTTGTATTTCCCTGATGATGAATGATGTGGAGCATTTTTTCATGTGTCAGTTGGCCATCTGGATGTCTTCTTTGGAGAAGTGTCTATTCATGTCTTTTGCCCATTTCTTCACTGGATTATTTGTTTTTTGGGTGTTGAGTTTGAGAAGTTCTTTATAGATTTTGGATACTAACCCTTTATCTGATATGTTGCTTGCAAATATCTTCTCCCATTCTATTGGTTGCCTTTTAGTTTTGCTGATTGTTTCCTTTGCTTTGCAGAAGTTTTTATTTTGATGAGGTCCCATTAGTTCATTTTTGCCTTTGTTTCCCTTGCCTGCGGAGATGTGTTGAGTGAGAAGTTGCTGCGGCCAAAGTCAAAGAGTTTTTTGCCTGCTTTCTCCTTGAGGATTTTGATGGCTTCTTGTCTTACATTTAGGTCTTTCATCCATTTTGAGTTTATTTTTGTGTACGGTGTAAGAAAGTGGTCGAGGTTCATTTTTCTGCATGCCACTGTCCAGTTTTCCCAGCATCATCTGCTGAAGAGACTGTCTTTATTCCACTGGATATTCTTTCCTGCTTTGCCAAAGATTAGTTGGCCATATTTTGTGGGTCCATTTCTGGGTTCTCTATTCTATTACATTAATCTGAGTGTCTGTTTTTGTGCCAGTACCATATTGTCTTGATGATTACAGCTTTGTAATATAGTTTGAAGTCCGGGATTGTGATGCCTCCAGCTTTGGTTTTCTTTTTCAAGATTGCTTTGTCTATTCGGGGTATTTTCTGGTTGCATACAAGTTTTAGGATTCTTTGTTCTAGCTCTGTGAAGAATGCTGGTGTTATTTTGATAGGGATTGCAGTAATTGTTTAAAAATACAAATTTCTGGAGCCCACCGCAGATGCACTGAATCAGAAATTCCAGAGTGTTACCCAGTAATCTATGTTCTGGCCAGCCCTGTAGTTGATACAGACATATCTGTAAAATATGGGAACCACTGATCTAACCAGTGTTATTCACCTTTGACACTAGATTGGAGGCACGGAGATGCTTTAAAAAATACTGATGCCTGGGTACCTCTTTCCTAAGTAGTCTGATTTAATTGTTCTGATCTTGACACTGAGATCTTTACAAAAAACACTCCAGACAATTTTAATGTGTAGCCAAGATTGAATACCTTACTAGTTCATGAGCCCCTTGAGAGCAGAGATCATCACATAACCAGCTTTGTAGGTTCTGAATTTGGCACAGGACTTGACACATTGAGGAAGAAACGAAAATGAAGGAGAACTTCAAAATGGGCAGGGAGCAGGGGAAGAATAGATCAACCTTGCTAAAAAAGGTTAAACATTTGAGTTTTTCCTTAAGGAATGCAGGTCAACTGCATAGTCTTCAATAGTTATTTAGAGAATCTGACTTTCTTCATATTAACTGAGATTTTCTTCATTTTGCTTTTCAAAAGTAAAAGATATTGGTTCTAGAAAGACCATCTATGAATAATATTATCTACTCTGCTACTCCTCATAAATAATCAGTTGGAATACAAAATATATTCAAATGCTTAACTATCTTTCAGGTTTAAAAAATATATCAGGCTGATCATGACTGGAAACCATTCAGCACCAAATGGATCAATTAAGAAAATAAGGAATTTAAAATACATTCACTCCAGGAAAAGATCAGTCTTAATGATTATTAAAATAATCAGTTTAATTATTTATGAAGACAGCTGCATTTCCTTTTTTAAATCTGTTTTGCGGCAAAATCTTCCAACTTCAAATTGTTTTAGACCAAAATCAAGAAACAAATATTTCATTATCTTCAAAAAGACAAAAAGATTAATAATCAACCAAGTTTAGGAGTTATTAACGATTTTCTAATTGAAATTTGGTTAATGCTGGAAACAAGAGGGGCAAAAAAACTTTTACTATTTTTCTTTTCAATTTGGTAATATGATGTCTAATTAGTTTTTAGTCCTGCATTTATCTATTATAATAATTAGTATCAGAAATAGATTAAATGAAAAAGGGGTGTTTAAACATAACATAATTTTCTAAATTATAATATGAAGATATTAGTCATGTTCAAACAAATGCAGTGAAAACAATCGACACAAATGTTTTCCTATATAGTTTTATAAAACAAACAATAATCAGAATTTTATCAACAGTGTGTCAACATCCGAATGAAATAGTTGTTTTTGTTTTTGTTTTTTTAATTTTTAAAAATTTCACTCACTGTTGAGCTTGGCTCTCTATAATCGCTCCAAGGTTCTGGACTCCTCTGATCCTTCTGACCTGCCCTTCACTGAAGCAGATGATGAATAGACCCTGATCAGAGCAAATGACCACAGCTAGCTTCTAAGCACGATGGCCTTAGTAGATAAGAAGACGCATAGAGACAGCTCATACGAGTTGCAGAAAATAGCTGATGGTTTGGTTAGTACAATGGTGAATTCTGTGTTGCAATGTTAATAACAAGGATCTAGATCAAAGCCATTATCAGAATGTTGGAAATAGAATTGAGCGTCTTCCTTGCAGCTATACAACCACAGCTCATCTTAACATTGCCTGCTTCTTACCTCAAGAGAGTTTTAGTATAATTGGTTAGTATGTTTGGGCACAAAAGTAACAATAGGTAAAACCCGAGGGAGTGGCATAACCCCCACCCCCAACCCCCACCCCCATTCAGTTTAATAGATTTCCCATGAGTGCCTAAGCACTTGGCAGTGTACTATGAGAATAAAGGGAGGTAAGCTTAAGTTTTCAGTCAGGATCACACCTTAAGTCCTATGATCTTTTCTCTGGGTTTAGGTCTTCTCTTGAATATTGACCTATGATTCTTCAGTGTCCTATTAGTTCTGCAATTCCTCAAAGCTGTCTTATGAAAACGTTGTTCAGACACTCTAGTTGTTCCTAGCATTATTGATGATCTGAATTATCTGATCCATTTTTATTGAAGAAATATACATTTTGTTTCATATTTATTGTCTATTTCATTTCTAAAAGTCTGTTTCTTTTTTTTTTTTTTAATGTTCGTTTATTTTGAGAGAGAGTATGCACCCACTCACCAGCAGGGGAGGGGCAGAGAGAGAGGGAGAGAGAGAATCCAGAGCGGGCTCCACGCTGTGACCGCAGAGCCTGACGCAGGGTTTGATCTCACAAACCACGAGATCATGACCTGAGTGGAAATCATGAGTTGGACATTCATTCAATTGACTGAGACACCCAGGTGTCCCTCTCGAAGTCTGTTTCTGTGGTAGATTTGCTAGATCTCCGTTTATGGTTTCCTATGTCCAAACAACTTCAAACTTGTGTGTTATACCTTGTAATAATCGTAGTTGTTTATCATATCCGATCACTCCAACATATAAAGTTTGTTTAACTCCGTTTCTATTACCTTTGTTTTTTTTTATGTTTCTTTTTGTTCAAGGCACTTACATGTTAGGTTATTCTTTTTTTTAATGATTATTTATTTTGGGGGAGGGAGGGGAAGAGAGAGAGGGAGAGAGAATCCCAAGCAGGCTCGCTCTGCACTGTCAGCACAGAGCCCGATGCTGCACTCGATCTCAAAAACTGTGAGATCATGACCTGAGCCGAAATCAAGAGCTGGACGCTTAACCGAACCACCCAGGCCCACGTGTTAGGTTACTCTTGAGTGTATAATACTTATTGGCACTGCAAATATTGTCAGTGTTGAGAACTGTTGTAAGCAAAATAATGCCCCACCCACAACGATGTCCATGTCCTAATCTTTGGAACCTGTGACTATGTTAGGTTACATGGCAATGGGAAGTTAAGATTAAAAATGGAATTGAAGGGGCGCCTGGGTGGCTCAGTCGGTTGAGCGTCTGACTTCAGCTCAGGTCACGATCTCGAGGTCTGTGAGTTTGAGCCCCGCGTCGGGTTCTGTGCTGATGGCTCGGAGCCCGGAGCCCGCTTCAGTTTCTGTGTGTCTCTCTCTCTGCCCCTCCCCCGCTCCTGCTCTGTCTCTCTCTCTCTGTCAGAAATAAACATTAAAAAATTAAAAAAAAAAAAAATGAAATGGAAGTTGCTAATCAGCTGAATTTACAATAGAGATATTACTCTGAATTAATCAGGTAGGCCCAGTGTAACCACAAGGGTCCCTAAAAGTGGAAGAGGGAGGCAGAAGAAAATATTGAGAAGGGGATGTGGCTGTGAGGAAGAAGGGCTAAGGAGAGGAAACACTGCTAAATTCCAAGTTGTGTGAGCCAAGGAACGTAGGTGCCCTCTAGCACCTGGAAAAGGCAAGGGAATGACTTTTGGCCTTAGGGAGACAAGAGTGTTGAACTTCTACTAGATAGACTCTTATCTATAGATTTTTCTGCTCCCATCTAATCTGTAGAACTTTAAAATAAATCTGTGTTTTGGCGGCGACTATGTTTGTGGTCATTTGTTTTTCTTTTCACAAAAGGAAAGTAACAAAGTCCTTGAGACCCAGGGTAAAAGTACCTTGCTCCCGGGAAGATCTGTGTTTGCATCCATCAGGTGCCTGACAGCAGTACTAGTCTGGGAGCCCCTTAAGGCAAGTTACTACCTTGAGATTCCCTGGATCATCCTAAACCAGTTTGCAAATACAGTAAAACCTTGCTTGCATTGTGAGTAAGCTGTTCTGCGAGACAAGCAAACATTTCTAATAAATTTTAACTCGATAAACGAGTGATGGCTTGCAATATAAGTACTACATGATGCCGAATGTCACACGATCACCACTGAGCCAATGTTTCTTCTCTCTCTCTCTCTCTCTCTCTTGCACTGCAGGATTGTGGGTGATCATCTCCCATGCTCGAATGCTGGGTCTCAGGCATGGTGTTTGGCAGAAATCAGTGAGTTTTTAGAACATTGGAAGGTGTCCACAACTGGCCCTAGTGTATCTTTTGTCCCTTCAAGGCACCTGTGGACAGTCCTTTGCTTTGCCATCCAAGAGTGAGCTGAGGAATGCTCTGCTTCCTTCTAGGTCAGGTGCCTGCAGATAGAGACCCTCTCCTCTGCTGCCTTATTGCCAGTTACATTCAATACAGCATATGACAAGAGTTTATTAATACCATACCGTCGTCAACATCTGTGCCGGCCTATTACAATGGCCCCCACGCGGAGAAAGCTTCCACTGAGCCAGTAGATATCAGTGATTCTGTTAGTGATAGTGAAAGTGGTCCTACACAATCACCCTCCCCTCTCTTCTCTCCCTCACACCAGCCACGTAGGTTTTCAAAGGTAAGTGCGGGTCAATTTGTTTATTTTTCTTTATCTTTTGTATTTTCTTTGACATTTTGTATTATATGACAACATCGTAATCATTTTTATATGGATATTTTTGGGTTGCGGAACGAATCATCTGAGTTTCCATTATTTCTTGTGGGGAAATTCACTTTGATATACAAGTGCTTTGGATGACAAGCATGTTTCTGGAAGGAATTATGCTCACAAACCAAGGCTTTACTATATGTGTGATGGCCAGCTCTATTCATTAACAAGAAAATCTTTTCTACAGTTCCATGTTGTGGAGAAAAAATGTGTATGTTAGAAACCACTGAACTGTATCCCTTCAATTCCTGAATCATATGATACATGAATTATATCTTCGTGAAGCTGATCTACATTTTTTAAAAAAAATTTAATGTTTATTTATTTTTGAGAGAGAATGAGAGAGGCAGTGTGCAAGCGGGGGAGGGGCAGAGAGGGAAACACAGAACTTGAAGCAGGCTCCAGGCTTGAGCATAGAGCCTGACGTGGGGCTCGAACTCACACACCGTGAGATCATGACCTGAGCTGAAGTCAGACGCTTCACTGACTGAGCCACCCAGGTGCCCCTGATCTACATTTTTAAATGTGGCTGTAGTTCTTTGGGTTTCTGCTTTTCTTGCTAGGTTTCTGCTTTCATTCTGGTATTGGTATGAAAGTCTATTTTTGCAAAATGTTTCATGCATTAACACACACATATATAATTTTTTAGGTATTGAAAATTATTCAAATGTCAGGAGATAAATAATATTTGTGTGTGCGTGTGTGTGTGTGTGTGTGTGTTTAATCTTCGACAAAGCTGGAGTCCTTTTGTTTACATGCCATGGTCAGATTCCTACCCATTTCTTTACTCATGCTCCCTATGTCCTCACAAATCACAACACTACCTTTGTTTAGTTTGGTTGTATATTTTGTTAGCATTTTTCTTTAGTCCTTAAGGATTAAAGCAATAAATGCTGTATAAACATGCATTAAAATGAAAGGTCTAGCCATTTCTGTTCAAAAATCACTGGGATTTTGGTAAAGCACTAGAGGAAATCTTTCTTGGCATAGAAAGGTGATGAATAATAATCATGTCTGAGTTCCATTAAATTCCCGCTGCTATCTCTCAGTCAGTCATTTCTAAAGCAAGGATACTGTGTATAAGTGATTATTTTTATTAGTAGACTTTATTGTTTAGAGCAGTGTTAAGTTTATAGAGGAATGGAAGAGAGAGTATGGGGAATTCTTACATACCTCCTCTTGCCAGCCATTTCCCCTGTTATTAACCTCTTCTTTTATTTAAGTTTATTTGTATTTATTTTGAGAGAGAGAGATAGCGAGCAGCGGAGAGGCAGAGAGAGAGGGAGAGACAGAATCCCAGGTGGGCTCTGCGCCGTCAGCACGGAGCCCTAGGCAGTCTTGAACTCACAAACCGTGTGAGCCGAAGTCAAGAGGCAGAGGCTCAACCGACTGAGCCACCCAGACGCCCCTCTGATTAACCTCTTCTACTAGTGCACTACATAGGTTACACTTGACTCACCGATACTGGTACGTTATTTTTAACGTGTACATAGTTTACATTAGTTTTCACTGTGTTGTCTATTTCCATGAGTTTCGACAAATGTATAATGTCAGACATCTACCATGACAGGGCCGTTTGGAAACATTTTACCACCCTAAAAATGCCCTGTTCTCCAACTAAGCTCTCCCTTCTTCCCTCCCCCAGAAATCCTGGCAACCAGTGATTTTTTTTTTTTACTGTTTTTATAAGTTTTAACTTTTTTTCAGAATGTCATGTAATTTTAAGTCGTTTCTGATCTGAGAACATGCTTTGTGTGATTTACATTATTTTTGTTTTGAATTTTTTTTTAACCTTTATTTTCGAGACAGAGAGAGACAGAGCATGAGTGGGGGAGAGTCAGAGAGTGGGAGACACAGAATCTGAAACAGGCTCCAGGCTCTCAGCTGTCCGCACAGAGCCCGACGCGGGGCTCGAACTCACCGACCGCGAGATCGTGACCTGAGCCGAAGTCGGACGCTTAACCGACTGAGCCACCCGGGCGCCCCGATTTACATTCTTTTTAATTTGTTAAGGTATTTTTCAGGGCCCAGAATTGGGTTTATCGTGGTCAGTATTCCATGTGAGCTTCAGAAGAATGTGTATTCTGCTATTGGATGAAGAATTTTATAAATGTCAGTTAAATCCAGTTCAGTGCTGTTCGGTTCAACTACATCCTTACTGATTTTCTACCTGCTGGATATGTTAATTAACAAAACGGCAGTGTTACAATCTCTGAATGTGACAGCGGATGTGTCTGTTTGTCCTTGAAGTTCTGTCAGATTTTGGTACAAATGTTTTCATTCTCTGTTATGTTAGATACATACATGTTAAGGATTATTATGTCCTGGAGGTATGTGTGCATTATGTTATATTGTTTTCTTGGAGAATTGACACTTTTACCATTGTGTTCGTGCCCTTCTTTTCCCGTGATGCGTTTCCTTGTTATAAAGTCTGGCATGTCTGAAATTAATATAGTTATTCCTGCTTCCTCTTGATTTTGGTATGACTCTCTATCTCTTTATTTTTGATGTAGCTGTGTTTTTACATATAAAGTCGGTTTCTTGTAAACAACATATACTTGGGTCTCGGTTTTGATCGGCTCTGACAGTTTCTGTCTTTTAATTGGTGTATGTAACCATTTACACTTAACATGATTGCTACTATGGTGGGATTGATATCTATCATACTAGTGATTGTTTTCTATTTGTGATCATTGTTCTTGGTTTCTCTCTCTCTCTTTTTTTGGTCTATCCCTATTTTTCTCCCTTCTCTGGTTTTAATTGAACATTTTATACGATTCCATTTTTCTTCCTTCTTAGAATATCAATTTTACTTCTTTTTTTAACTTTTGGATTACTTTCCTACAGTTTGACATACACGTTTACAACTAGTCTTCAGCCCACTTTCAAAAAAACAATACCGTATTGCTGCATAGCTGGTACGGTTATCTTAGAATATTCTCGATTCCTTTCTCTTGTCCTTCATAACATTGCTGTCATTCATTTCACTTATCCATAAGCTATAATCATCTGACACATTGTTGTGATTATTTTGAGCAAATGTGTAAATGGTTTTTAAGAAAGCTTCCAAGAATACTGATTGATGTTTAGATAACACAATTATTATCTTCAATGAAATGAGCCACTCAACATCAAATTCACTATTAATTGGGCCGTAATTTCACATTCAAAAAGATGTATGTGTTTCTTTCACTGCAAACCTGAGAGAATGTTAAAACTAATAAACACATAATTTACTGAGCATTTGCTGTGCTCTAGGCACTGTTTCAAGTTCCTTCTTTGTACTCTTCCTCAGTTTACAGTTGGATAAACTAACACACAAAATGTTTACATAACTTGCCGAAGGTCACGGGACGCGTAAATTCTGGTAATTGGAAAGGTAAGATTTGAACCCGTGCATTGTGGTTCCAGGTCCCCGCCTTTTTTTATTTACACTATTCTGCCTCCAGGTATAAGGGAGGAAATATAAAATAATGAAGGAAAGGAAACTAAGTATTTTTAAACACAATGTGCCAGAAATTATTTAATTACTTTATTTCATTACTAATTACTTTATGCATATCGTTTCACTTAATTCTCACAGCACACTAATAGGTGATTTTTATCAACAGTTACAGATGAGGAAACCATAGCTCAGAAAGATTAAATAATTTTACCAAGGACACATGCCAGAACAGTGACAGGGCCAGTATTGTAACTACATTCTGTCGGACTCCAAATAATATGCTAGACTACACTTAACTGAAAAATCAACTCTGATTTCTCCATTGGGAAATATTTAGAGGACACTTGCCAGGGTATTATACACTTGAAAATAACAGGGGCATTCATTACACAAATCCCTGCAGTAAAGATGACGATCCAAGCACCCTAACTGAAAATCATGGAAAAGCACTTTGTTACTCTTTAAAAGGCCACTGTTGTGGGGGCGCCTGCGTGGCTCACTCAGGTCATCGTCCAACTTCGGCTCAAGTCATGATCTCATGGTCCGTGAGTTCGAGCCCCGCGTCAGGCTCTGGGCTGACGGCTCAGAGCCTGGAGCCAGCTTCGGATTCTGTGTCTCCTTCTCTCTCTGCGCCTCCCCATCTACATTCTGCCTCTCTCTTACTCACAAAAATAATAAACATTAAAAATTTTTTTCTTTTTTTTTAACGTTTACTTATTTTTGAGAGAGAGAGAGAGAGAGACAGAGTGTGAGCAGGGGAGGGACAGGGAGAGAGGGAGACACAGAATCTGAAGCAGACTCCAGTCTCTGAGCTGTCAGCACAGGGCCCAACTCGGGGCTCGAACTCACGGACCGCAAGATCATGACCTGAGCCGAAGTCGGATGCTTAACCGACTGAGCCACCCAGGTGTCCGCCCCCCAAATATTTTAATTAAAAGACAAAAAAAAAAAAAACAACACTGTTGTCATCATCATCACCATTATCATGATTTTCATGATCATCATCATCGATTTGGCCAATTAAAAACACATTAATTTCGCTGTCCTTTAAAATATGATTTTCTAAAACTTTTTTTAAGTTTATTTGAGAGAGACTGAGACAGCACCAGTGGGGGAGGGGCAGAGAGAGAGAGGGAGAGTGAGAGCTCCCAAGCAAGCTCCGCACCGTCAGCACAGAGCCTGATGGTGGGGCTCGAACTCACAGAGCCGTGAGAGAGGGAGAGAGAGAATCCCAAGCAGGCTCTGCACTGTTAGCACAGGGCTCGAGCCCACGCACCACGAGGTCATGAAGAGTCAGACACTTAACCATCTGAGCCAGCCAGGCACCCTTAAAATATGATTTATGTGGTGATGGACTAAATTAGTTATGCCATGAAGCATAAAATATTTTTCTGAACTCATTTTAGTAAATACGTGTTAAATACTATATAGAAGGTTATGAACTTTTCTTCCTCCAAATGTAAATGCTCTCAACCCCTTCCTTTTTCCATAGCTTAATAAGTTTGGTTTAATGATTGTCAAATTTGTGGTTTATGTTTTGAGAGATATTGGCATGAAAATAATTCAGGACATTTATTCAAACTTTAAGAAGTCTCAATTTAGAGCAGCCTTTGCAAAATCACCAGTTATAAGTTGTTATTTTCACAGAAACAGTAATGAGTTTTAAGACAGGCTGTGATAACTCATCGCAGTTTGTCAGAACCTGGGCTAGGCTGCACACTGTTTAGGGTGAATTGTTGAACATTGGACATCATTTAGAGCCTTCTGCTGCTTTTTCCAAAGACCAATGACTTGAGGAATAGAGAGGCCCACATAATTTACGCCTAAGCGCTTCGGTATTTGTCAAAAGAAGAAATACATAATGTAACATTACTTTTTGTGAATCTTCTTTAAACACCAAAAATAAACATATAAAAATAAGCAAAAATAACTTTCATCTTACTAAATATCCTGTAGTAATCATAATTCCCTCACCTAATTTTCATAAAGACTTTATGAGATAGCTATTAATTTATGAGGTAGCTACTAATTACGATCATCCCCATGTTATGGAGGTCACTGAGGCTCATAGAGATTATTAAGCCTTACCCAAATCCATATGGCTCTACCCCAGTAATATGTGAAGCTAGAATTTGAACTCATGTCTCTCTTTTACCAAAGCCTATGCTCTAGATACTGGTTTTGCCAGCCCCAGTAATTATATAGGCTTGGTTACATAATGCCAAGGTCTTCTACTGCAAGAGCAATTTTTGGTTCCATTTCATTACTTCTCTATTCAAAAGCATATTTCCTAAGAGAGCCCAATAAACTGGTAAATAACTCTGTTGGTGGCAAAGTTATTTTTTACATTACTCCCTGTCACTTTCCTCTACTGGTTTTCTTAATATATGAGACCTAAAGAGCCTTTTTCGTTGTTGTTAAGTAGGCTTCATGTCCAACACAGAGCCCAGGGCAGGTCTTGAACTCAGAACACTGAGATCAAGAGTTGAGCTGAGATCCAGAGTTAGATGCTTAACTGACTGACCCATCCAAAGAGCTTTTTAAATCGCAAAAAGACTCTAGTTTCTTTTCCTTCGTTGAGACTGCGGTTCTCACAAATTCAAATGTGTTCATGATTGAAGGTGAGCCTACAAAAAAGCCATCATACAAGGACAGTGGAGGGCCATGAGCCGAAAATTTGCTTTATGGATCCACAGCAATGTTTAGTGAAAACTAGGTCAATCGGACTCCGTGATCTTTGGCAACTCCTATCTCAGCAGATGCAGACATCTTTGGCAATGTTAAACCACGGAGCAGAAATGATTTTCCACAAAATAACATTTTCCTATGATTTATCCTTTTAGGAAAGAATAGTGTAAGATGGGGTTTCTGGGTTTTTAAAAATAGTTTAGTATATGAAATATTATGGAGTAATAGGAAATAATGACAAATTTCATGTCTAATAGACAGTATGACCAACCTGTGAAAATGAAGTTAGGCACCCTCTGATTCAACCCTCCAGATGAAAATATGCAGGGCAGAGAGGGGAAAGAACATACTTAACACCTTCCTGGTTGGAATCCTTTGATTCCAACTTTTGCATACAGAAATAATAAAACGTGGCACTAACATAACATATATACGTGCATATAGATACACACACACACACATAAATACATAGACACCTCACAAAAACCCTACAAAGTGAATACTCTTAGTAACACTTTGGACAGATGAGGAAACAACCAGAAAGGGTAAATACCTTTTGCCAAGTCACATAGCTCGGAAGTGGTGAAACTGAGATTTGTTTTTTTTTTTTTCAACGTTTATTTATTTCTGGGACAGAGAGAGACAGAGCATGAACGGGGGAGGGGCAGAGAGAGAGGCAGACACAGAATCGGAAACAGGCTCCAGGCTCTGAGCCGTCAGCCCAGAGCCCGACGCGGGGCTCGAACTCCCGGACCGCGAGATCATGACCTGGCTGAAGTCGGACGCTTAACCGACTGCGCCACCCAGGCGCCCCGAAACTGAGATTTGAATTCAGGTAGCCTGAATGTAGAATCTGTACACATAACTACTTCACTGCATTTCCTCTGTCGTCCAATTTGAACCTTTGGCGTAGCTAAGATTTAATCAAAACTTTCATTGAGGTCTCGATTCTGGGTGAAACTCAGAATGGTATTACCTTTATCTAGTCGCTTAATATGCAAATCCACACTGACACTCAGAGGGCTCTTCTTCTTCTTCTTCTTCTTCTTCTTCTTCTTCTAATATGAAATTTATTGCCAAAATGGTTTCCATACAACACCCAGTGCTCATCCCAACAGGTGTCAGAGGGCTCTTCTATAACACTCACTTCAAACTTCGCAATGTCCTGCCATACAGAAATGAAGGCACGGAATGGTAAAGGATTCGCTCCGGGTTATAGGAGGAGAGGGAAATGATTCCAATACTGGAACGCAGACATCCTTACTAACCTGTTGGCCAGCACCATGTATTTCCAAAGCACAGAGGTTTGTCTGGCCCAGGGCAGGACCACAGAAATGAAGTGACCTCTAACGTGTTCAAAGGCCACGGACCTGAGGGTTTTTCAAGAAACCACTAAGCAACCAGCTATACTGTAAACTATTCTCTCCATCATTGAGGACAACTGTTTCTTCAGGTGGTCTCCACTAGGAAAGGCATGGCTTTTGTGAAGGCTGACATGACTTCTAAGGTCTGATTTTGTCATTCTGTCCCTCATCGTGTAACACACGAATTCAAGTCAGAGCCTGTCATTTGCATTAATCCACAGCCTTATATTTGAAGATTAATGAAACCACCGTTCAAGAATGTTCTAGTTGCTCCTTTCAATACACATTCTCAAATATATATTCATATGTGGAGACACTCTAGAATTTTAGTAAGGCGGATGGAATAAATATGCCAGAATGTGTCCATCAGGATACCATGTGAGAGATGTTAGATTTGCATATTACACTATATGGAAGCAGAATTTCTTGGCCATACCATGCTTATTAAATACATGTCATATCTGCTTTCTACAGGCATGATGTATTCTCAAGTGTCAGGCAAAGAGAAGAAAAAGAAGAGCCCCATATTCCAAGAAAGAATGGCCACATGCTTGCACCAGGCTAAAGAGTGAAGATTATCTCTCACTCGACCTTTCCTTCCACGCGACACCACTAAACTTTTTAAAAAGAGTTTTGTGAATGCCTGACTTCAAAATGATAGCTCTTCATCCTTTGAGAAAGAATGAAAAAAAAATTTAACCTCATCATAAACTTCCTCTCCATCCTGTTTTTCCGTCATCACTCCCCTAATCTTCTCCAGCTCCGCTTGTTGAAGTCTACCCACCCTTCAATAAAGAGATGAAATGGAATTTCTAGAAGGAATGCACCATTGAGCATGACCACCCCCATCATATTTCCACATGAAAGTATTCTTGCTTTCTCCTCTGTATTCCTGTATCACCTTTCTCATACCATCATTACAGCACTTCTGTGTATTTAAATCAAACCACGACAGAAGAGTTCTCAGTGGAAATCTGTCTGGATCAATGTGAAATTATGGCTGATCACTTTCAATGAAAGCTGACCCAAAGGAGCAGAAAGCTACAGAGCTCTCGGGGGCAAGAATTGCCCCACATCTTTTTTCTCTCTCTTTCTTCTAAGGATGGGCTTTCATTTCCAGGTCCTAGCCCTCTTGGGTGGCATTTGACTTGTTTTTATGAACTTCTGAGGTTAAGGAGCCAATTGTAGTTTCACTCATAGGGCCAGTCTGGTCCATTGATTTGAATTAAAGGGAGAAAGCTGTTTCTAGGAGTGATGATTTGCGTACCCGCTAACTGTAGTGGAACAAAATTAAATCATTGCTATCACAGGCCCGGAAAAGTTGGTTTCTAATGGTAAATATTGAAATCTTCCATTTCCTGAGTTTCAGGTTGAGGAACTGAAAAGGAGTTTTTTTTCTCAACAAGCCTCCTCCCAAGGGCACAGTGGTAAACCATAGGTTAGAGTGTCATTATTTAGGCTGTCTTAATGACAGTGATTAGAATTAGAAGGCTCGTTTCCATTAACTTTAATAAAAATTAGCTATAGAGGTTAGGGAACAAAGTAAAATACTGCATTTGATTCACAGTATAAATAGGACAATGTTTTGTACACATCACCATTATAATTTGGGAAAATCAAGACTATTTCCAAAGCTTTATTATATTTTAGTGAATACACCACTTTTTAAAAATATTCTCCAGTCTGTTCTCTGTATTTAAGAGTCTCTTATAGTTTGTCTCCCTGTCTGTTTTTACCTTCTTTTTCCTGCCCTTCCCCTATGTTCATCTGCTTGCTTCTTAAGTTCCACATGAGTGAAATCATATATGTGCCTTTCTCTACCTGACTTATTTCGCTTAACATAATACACTCTAGTTCCATCCGTGTTGTTGCAAATGGCAAGTTTTCATTCTTTTTGATCGCCGAGTAGTATTCCATTGTATATATATATACACCACATTTTCTTTGTCCATTCGTCAGCCCATGGACATTTGGGGTCTTCCCATAATTTGGCTATTTTTGGTAGTGTTGCTATAAAGATTGGAGTGCATGTGCCCCTTCGAATCGGCACTTTTGTATCCTTTGGATTTATTTCTAGTAGTGCAATGGCTGGTTCGTAGGGTAGTTCTATTTTTAATCTTTTGAGGACCCTCCATACTGTTTTCCAGAGTGGCTGCACCAGTTTGCATTCCCACCAACAGTGTAACTGGGTTCCCCTTTCTCCGCATCCTCGCCAACACCTGTTGTTTCCTGTGTCATTAATTTTAGCCATTCTGACAGGTGTGAGGTGGTATCTCATTGTGGTTTTTTTGATTTATATTTCCCTGATGATGAGTGATGTTGAGCATCTTTTTATGTGTCTGTTAGCCATCTGGATGTCCTCTTTGGAGAAGTGTCTATTCATGTCTTCTGCCCTTTTCTTCACTGGATTATTTGTTTTGAGGGTGTTGAGTTTGGTAAGTTCTTTGTAGATTTTGGATACTAACACTTTATCTGATAGGTCATTTGCAGTGATGTTCTTCCATTCTGTCGGTTCGAATAGACCACTTTTCAAGTGACATGTTTAAAAGTGATTATTGTCTGTGACATAAACTCAGTTTATAACATGTGTAAAAGAATTGAAATACACCTACACTAGTTCATTGGCATAACCGATATCAACTGAAATTATTTTTTCACTATATCTTTATATCATCAGCGATTTAATTTTTTATTTTTAAAAATATTTATTTGTTTGTTTTCAGAAAGAGAGAGAGAGAGAGAGCAAGCAGGGGAGGGACAGAGAAAGAGGGAGAGAATGAATCCCAAGCAGACTCCACGCTGTCAGCATAGAGCCCTATGCAGGGCTCGAACTCATGAACCTGAGCCGAAATCAAGAGTTGGACACTTAACCAACTGAGCCACCCAAGCACCCCTCAACTGAAATTATTAATCACTTAAGCCCTACAGCGGGAGCCTGCCACTTTACTAGGTACTTTGGAAATCAATCAATAATCAGTATCGGTGGTGGTTTCAATTTAATTATAACAGATTTATGGAGTTATAATTGATATGCAATAAACTTTACATACATAAGGTACACATTTGATAACTTTTGACATATATGTATATATATATGTATAAAATATACATACCCATGAAACCATCACTGTAATCAAGAGAATGAATATAAGCATCACTCTCAAAGTTTCCTCATGTCCCTTTGTAAACCGTATCCCCACCTTCCCTGCCTCCTATTTGTAACCAATCGTTGATTTGATTTTGTCACTGTCGATTAGTTTACCTTTTCAGGAATTTTATGTAAGTAGATTTGATGGAATCCTTTTTTGGCTTCTTTCACTTGACGTATGTGCATTAAGATTCACCAAGGCTATATGTGGGACATCTGGGTCGCCTCCTGTTTAGGTCTAATACAAACAAGGCTGGTATCGATATTTGTGTACAAGTTCTCGTGTGGACATATGGATTCATTTCTCTTGGGCAAATACCTGGGAGCGGAAGGGTCGCATTATACGATAGACGTATGTTGAACTTTTTAAGAAACTGTCAAACTGCTTTCCAAGGTGGTTGCGTCACTTCCGATGGGGCCGAAATGAAGATTTGTCTTCCTGCCTTATGAGTCACATGGACACTGAGATGTGTCAGGTACATCTGGATTTCAGACAAGGGGAGGAAACTCTGCCTAGTTTTGTAATTGCTCTTGTGCAAAGCATCTATTGGCTGATTCTTTAATCATATGTCCTTTTGTTTTGTTTGGGTTTTGCTTTTGTGTTTTTGTCTGAGAAAGATTTTATTTCTCCTTCCCTTTTATTTTTTAAACAAGTGTTGGTGAGCATGTGGAGAAGTTGGAGCCCTTGCACAATGTAGGTGGGAATGCAAACTGGTGCAGCCACCGTGGAAAACAGTAAGGAGGTTCCTCAAAAACTTAAAAATAGAACTACTATATGATCCAGCAATCCCACTTCTGGATATTTATCTGAAATAATTGAAATCAGGATCTTGAAGAGACCCTCTTCAAGGATCTCTTGTTCGTTGTAGCATTATTCACAATAGCAAAGAGGTGGAAACAATCTAAATGTCCATCGATGAAGAAATGGATAAAGAAAATGTGTTATATCCATACAATGGAATATTTCTATTTAGCCATTAAAATAAATCCTGTCTCGGGGCAGCTGGGTGGCTCAGTGGGTTAAGCGGACGACTTCAGCTCCATTCATGATCTCACGGTTCCTGAGTTCAAGCCCCGCATCTGGCTCTCTGCTGACAGCTCGGAGCCTGGAGCCTGCTTCAAATTTGTGTCTTCCTCCCTCTCTGCCCCTCGCCCACTCACGCTCTCTCTCTTAAAAATAAACATTTAAAAAAATATATATAGAAAAATAAAATAAATCCTGTCATATGCTACAACACGGATGAACCTGGAAGACATCACTAAGTGAAATAAACAATTCACAGAAGGACAATTACTGCATGATTCCACTTTTAAAAAATATTTTTTTAATGTTTTTATTTATTTTTGAGACAGAGAGAGACAGAGCATGAGCAGGGCTCGAACTCACGGACTGTGAGATGATGACTGAGCTGAGGTCGGCTGCCCAACCGACTGAGCCACCCAGGCGCCCCCGCATGATTCCACTTTTATGAGATATCTAAAGTAATCAAACTTATTGAGGCAGAAAGTAGAGTGGCAGTTGCCAGAGGCTGGGGAAAAGGGATATGGAGAGTTACTAATAAACAGGCACAACGTTTCAGTTAAGCAAATGTATAAGCCCTCGAGATGTGCTAAACAACATTGTACTTTTGGTCAACAATAATGTACATCTCTTGTTGTATTCTTGCAGCAATAAAGGAAAATCTAAAAAAGTAGACTATTTCTCAGAGCAGTTTTACTTTCACAGTAGAATTGAATAGAAAGCATAAAGTTCCTCTCTACGCCCTGTCTGCTCCCCAACAGCCTCCCTCCCTACCAACATCCCCTACCAGACTGCTTTGTTTGTTACCATTAATGAATCTACATTGCTACATCATTATCACCCAAAGTCCACAGTTTGCCTTAGAGTTCATTCTCGGTGTTGCAGGTTCTGTGGGCTTGGACAAAGTTATAATAGCATATATCCACCTTCGTACGTCCCACTGAGTAGTTTCGCCGGCCTACGGTTTCTCTGTGCTCTGCCTTTTCATCCTTCCCTTCTCCCAACCCGGGGTAATCACGGATCGTGTTACTGTCTCCATCGTTTTGTCTTGTCTAGAGTGTCATATATTTGGAATCGTACAGTAAATATGTAGCCTTTCCTTCTCATGGCTTTCTGGCACACTTCTTTGTACTGCTGGATAACGTTCCATCATTAGCCTGGCTTTTTGTTTTCTCCAAAGTGCAATTTAAAAAATAGAAATTTATAATTTTGATGAAATATGATCTCTCAATTTGTACTTGATTCTTGTGGATCACCTTTTTAATACTGTATTTACGAAATCTCGGCTTAACCCAAGGTTGCAAAGATTGGCTTTTATGTTTTCTTCTTACGTATTCTCTCATGTTTTGTAGTTTAAGGTTTTACGTTTAGGTCTGTTCTCTGTTTCGAGTTAGTGTTTGTATATGGTGTGAGATTTGGAGCTCAATCTTTTTTTTTTTTTTATAAATTTTTTTTCAACGTTTATTTATTTTTGGGACAGAGAGAGACAGAGCATGAACGGGGGAGGGGCAGAGAGAGAGGGAGACACAGAATCCAAAGCAGGCTCCAGGCTCTGAGCTCTCAGCACAGAGCCTGATGTGGGACTCGAACCCACGAGCCATGAGATCATGACCTGAGCTGAAGTCGGACACCCAACCGACTGAGCCACCCAGGCATCCCAGGTGTTCTTTTTTTTTTTAAATCAATTTATTTCATAAAATCTTTTAAATGTTTATTTACTTTTAAGAGAGAGAGAGAGAGAGAGCACGAGCAGGGGAGGGTCAGAGGGAGAGGGAGAGAGAAGGAATCCCAAGCAGGCTCCGTGCTGTCAGCACAGAGCCTGATGTAGGGCTTGAACTCATGAACCGTGAGATCATGACCTGAGCCAAAATCAAGAGTCAGATGCTTAACCAACTGAGCCACCCAGGCACCCCAAAATCAATTTATTTCATAAACCATATGAATAGTCAAGTTATCTATTTCTTCATAAGTGAACTTTGGTAGTTTGTGTCTTGCAAGGAATTTACTCATTTTCTCTAATTTGTTGAAATTATTAACATATAGTTGTATATAATGTCCTCTTACTACCCTTTAAACATCTGTAGAGTCTCTTGTGATGTCATCTCTCTCATCCTTCAAATCGGTAATTTGTGTCTTTGCTATTTTTGTTTCCTGATCACTCTAGCTAAGGCTTTTTTTTTTTTTAAGGTCCAATCTGATAGTCTCCACCTTTTAAGTGGGGACATTGGTACTATTTTCATTTAACATGACTATCTACATGTTAGGTTTCTTTTCTCTAGTACTCTGTCTTGAGAATTCTGCCTTTATCTCTTCAGATGCTGAGGGTATCTGTCAGTCTTTGTCTGACACATGGGTTCTCCCACTTGCACCACAACCTGGACAATCTCTCAAGACGGTAAGGCAGAGCTATGGACACCCGTTTCTCAGGGATCACTCTCCACTACTCCGTGATGCTCAATGACTTAGAAACCGTTGTTTCATGTGCTTTGTCACTTTTTGAAGGTGTTTTAGGCGGGAGGGTAAATCTGGTATCTCTTATGTCATTGTGGCTGAAAGAAGGTGTCCCAAATAATTCTAGTTATATTACATTTTTTATTCTAGACATTCTACGTACAGAAAGAAGTTGAAACGTAAAGTCTACTCAGTTTGTGGCCGTGAACAAATTACAAATGATTCTATAAAGGGATCATTATCAAAACAGATTTTTATCATATGTTTACTTAATGGATTATAGTAAGGATTAAATGAGAGGTACTGCTTCATAATGAAACCTGATTGGACATTAGGAATGAAATGATGGTACATTACAAGCCAGCATAGTTACTTAATTATATTGCATCTTATAGATATCCATGTTTCCACTCACTGGGAGGTCTATTTTCTTCTTTTCCTTTGTCTCCTTTTCTTTCCTTTTCTTTTCTTTCTTTCTTTCTTTCTTTCTTTCTTTCTTTCTTTCTTTCTTTCGGTATAACTGCCAATTATACAATTATACAGTATATAATGGGAGTTCCGTTTTTCAAACCAGACCCATGGCAAATGGCTTGAGAGCCCTTGTATTAGATCTCTAAGCTTACGTCCAAATGTGGGAACCTTTAATTCTCTCTTTTTATTAGTAACACTGTATACCTATGTATAAAGTGGAGGGATATTTGCATAGGATTTTTTTAAAGAAGTAAACATACAGGATTGAGTTACACAGATGATGATGGTGACAATGACCTTCTTAGATTTGCACACATCTTTTCACTTCTCAAGGTTCCATATCTAAAATTTATTGTCTCAGTAAAATATATAAGACGATCATAAATGCGCCCAGACTTACATTTCTTAGAGCTATTTAAAAATTACTCAATTCCAATAGTGACCCAGTGAGTATCCTTACTCATCAATATGGCTTTAATATCAATGCCAGGGGATTTCATAAAATAAAGTGAATATGAGACTGGTCAGGTTAATGAATAAATTACATAGTTATTCCATTTATCAATATAATCACTATCATGAGTAATAGGGTTGGAAATAGCAGCCTTATAAGTCACATCATCAAATTCACCGCGCAAAATCAGAATTTCCCCTTTAGCCTTTTAAACAGTGTCCATATTCAGCCCACAAGGCATTGAGCTGTGCGGTGGCCTCTAGCCTACTTAACAGGGAGCTGAGCCGGGGCCGATACATCATAAGGAGAAGAAGCCGTCCAGCTGAGTAGCACATGTTAAGAACACCGGATCCATATCTTACATTTTTAAGGACATTATAATGCCAAAGTGCCTGTTCATATTTCTTCATGTCTGCAGAGCATCAAGGGGTGGTGCTTTATCTTCAAACATGTACCTTTGACTTTTCCTAAGACTTTACATTTCTTATATTTTACAGCTTGACTGTTTTAGGACGTAAAGGAATGAGAATTCCAGTGTCATTGTAGTATTGGCTTCTTATAAATGACTTAAGTATATTCTCACTTTTTTTTTTTTTTGTTTTGCCATTTAACATATTTTGTGCTTGTGTCGGTCCTGCTTTCCCTAGAAATATAGCTTGAGTTTTCTGTATTTACTATATAAACTTAAGTCTTTCAAGTATCCAACGCCTTTCATCTGATATTACTTGCAACTACTAAGTTATGAGCTTATAAGGACTGTTAATAGTCAAGTCAAAGAAATAGCTTTGTTTTGAATATGAAACAGGAGGATCCATGAACTAGGAAATTAATATACTGTGGGTGCCAAGGGCAGGCTTCCCCCAAATGTGCCACAATGGCATATTGATTTATTTTATTTGATTTTATTAAGTATTTATTTTTGACAGAGAAAGAGAGAGAGAGAGAGAGAGAGCGCTAGTGGCGGAGGGGCAAGGAGAGGGGGAATCTGAAGCGGGCTCTGTGCCCACAGCAGAGAGGCTGATGTGGAGCTCGAACTCAGGAACTATTGACCTCGTGCCCTGAGCGGAAGTTGGATGCTGAACCCACTGAGCCACCAGGCATCCCCGCATATAAATAAAAGTTACTGAAGTGAAGGCCTGTGCAAGAAGGACACTCAGACCCTCCCCTGTCCTCCTGAAAGCAGGAAATGAATCTCCCATCTGAAAGGCACCCTCCCGGTACTGGGAGGTAAAGAGACATCGTATCACAAGACGTGGGACGTTCAGAGCCCGGAAGGCTGTAGAAACAACCCTTGTTACATGTTACTAATTTACTATCTCAGCTCAAATTCTGTTTCAAATTCCTTACTAACTGAAGTTTCCAACGTTTTCTTTGTTTTGTCAAGTCCTCACTGATTGATTGTGTCTTTGTCTAGAAAGTATAAAAACTGTTTGCATCTTGGTCATTTTTTCAGGTCTCAATTTCATTTATTGGGCCTCCGCGTGCACATAATAAAACTTTGGGCTTTTTTTCTCCTGTTAAATTATCTCTTGTAAATTGAATTATGAGTCCCGCTGGAAGACCTTGAGGGTACAGAAGAATTCCTCCTTTCTTTCAATACACACCAAGCATTTCCATGATTTTTGGCCCGTGTGTATACAATTGGTCAATCAGTTCATTGTCTTGACTGAGTTGGTTAATTTGGTGAAAATCGTGGATCTTTACAGCTGTACCTCAAGCAAGGCTGTGCGTCAACCACTGGTTCAGAAGTTGTGAGTGGACGTCACTGAATTTCATTATGTGTATCAGACAAGATATGTGTGGCTATACCAGAATCATGATAGCCACAAAACTTCAATGGCTTACCACAATAAAAGGTTTACTCTTGCCTATGCTGTATGTAAATGTCCAGCCGGCAGGGGGCCCAGATCATCCTTGTTACTCAAGACAAGGACAGAACAGCCACCATCTCAGATGTCCTTGGTTACTTTACCTTTGATAATAGTCTTCTGGAGGGTGTTGTCTGGCAATTAAATCCCCCAGCTGGGAGTGATCATACATTATTCCTGCTTACAGCTCATTGACCCAATCTCATGAGACCCCACTCAAGTGCAAGTTTAATTTTACCATGTGGCCAGAAGACAGAGATTTGGACATATTTGGTGAAGACCACTCATGACTACTTCACATTATATATGTTTTACGCTGTATGATTAACTAGGGAAATTTGCTTAATTAAATGTATAAGCCTCAGTTTAAAAGACAGAAACATGATTTACAAGTCTCATGTTCAAGTCAAACGCCTCGTGTTCAAGTTAGATGTTCGAAGTTTAAAGTAGACATTTCCTGCTCAAGTTAAAACTACCTCAAAAGCCAAAACAAGGTAGAGCATTTACATAATGTATAAAACAGCTGCAGGAATGTTCTGAGGAATTGACATTCACATTTTACATCAAAATTGTCCTACTTAAAAAAAAAAGTCTATATTTATTCCTCATTGAAAAAGGGCAATATTCATTTTTATATTGGCTATACAGAGACCTACTTACATGATACTAATGAAAATTTTCTCTGAAAATTATTTTTTGCAATGGTTATGCATATAAAAGTGTTTTGCGTCACGCTTTTAAAGATTTTTTAAAGTTTTATTTAAGTAGTTTCTATACCCGACGTGGGGCTTGAACCCACGACCCTGAGATCAAGAGTGTCACGCTCCTCCAACTGAGCCAGCCGGGCACCACTGTTTATAAAGTCCTTAACTAAAAAACATCAAAACAACTTCATTTCTCTTATTTTTTTTAAACTACAAGATTGGAGTCTTTTCATTCAAAAGGAACTGAAATATGGGAATGTTGCTTTTGGTAAAATTTAGCAGAGCTTAAAAAATAGCCAGGAAAATGGAGAAGGAAAAGTTTACCCCTTTGGTCCCAGCCTCTTCACTGAAAAAAAAAAAAAAGAACCTTATTTTATGTGTGGTTATCAAACGTTTTTTGTGATTTTTTTTCACAGCAAGAAATAATTTTGAATTGCTATTTAACACGTGTGTGTGTGTGTATGCCAAAATGAACGTATCATGAAATAATACCTACCCTTAATTTGAGATGCTTTCCTGAAACTTCCTATTGTATTTTATTACATTATACTAAAAATAAATCCTTCTTGTGATCCACTAAATTTATTTCACAGTTAATTGAATGCTACCTAAAGTTTAAAAAATATTTTAGAGAACTCAAGCAATATAATTGTACAAGCTTCCTCAACCAAGGAATGTGTACAATGTGACATGTGAATATTGAAAATATCAACTTCTAATACTAACATTTCTATTAATAACTGCTCAGGGAGGACAGAGGAAAGGTCTGATTTACTCTTGGAGCCTCCATGCCTAGTACAGGGTCTGGATAGTGTAGGGGCTCATTGTTGAAGGAAGGGGGGGGGGAGGGAGGGAGGGAGGGAGGGAGGAAGGAAGGAAGGAAGGAAGGATGGAAGGAAGGAAGGAAGGAAGGAAGGAAAGACGGAAGGAAGGAAGGAAAGAAGGAAGGAAGGAAGGAAGGAGCGAGGGTGATGAATATTGTTTCACCATGAAATCTTACTATATGCACACTTCTGGGGGTGATGAAAATATAAATCATTGACAGTTCCTCAAAAAACTAAACCTAGAATTATCCTATGATTTCAGAAATTCCATTTCTAGGCTTATACCCAAAATATTTGAAAGCAGGGACTCAAACATATTTGTACGCTCATATTCATAGCGTTATTCACAATAGCCCAACGTTGGAGACAACCCAATGTCCACGGACAGGGAGATGGATAAACATACAATGTGTATACATAGAATGGAATTATTCGGTCTTAAAAAGGAATGACATTCTGATGGATGCCACACATGGATGAACCTTGAAAACTTTATGCTAAGTGAAATAAACCAGACACAAAAAGACAAACGCTGTACAATTCCATTTGTATGAAATATCTCAAGGGTGGCAAATTCTTTGAAACAGAAAGTAGAATCGTGTTTATCAGGAGCTGGCACAGGGGGGCTGTGGGGAATGGGAAGTTATTGTTTAATGGGCACAGAGTTTCAGTTTGAGATGAAAAAGTTCTGGAGATGGGGATTATGGTTTCAAGAAGGGGAATGTACTTAATGCTACGGAACTGTCAAAACAGTTCAAATGGTAAATTTTAGGTTACGCAGGTTGTACTACCGCAATAAAAATATACCAATTGTTCCTACTGCCTTTGACAGCGCTTTGCGTTTGTTACAGTTCTTTAAAGATCCCCAGAGTATTTAATGTCACTTGACACTCCCGAAAACAGCCCTTCGGTCCGCACGGTGCAGCTGTTCTTAGCCCATTTTGAAGATGAGGAAATCGGAGCTGGGGAAGCTTAGGGGGCTTGTCCAGATACCCAGCTAACAAGTAGAGGAGTAGAATCTTAAACTCCTCCCAACTTTTCTGACTTAAGCACAACATTCTTCTCTGACGCTCCATTCAAGCAACTAATCGTTACACCGGGAATACATTCCAAGAACCCCGGTGGATGCCTGAAACCAAGGGTAGTACTGAATCCTGTGTAGACTGGTTTCTCCTATACATGCGTACGAATGATAAAGTTTAACTTATGAAACTAGGCACAGGAAGAGATTAACAACAATAACTAGTAATAAAATAGAATGGTTTTAACGACATACTGTAATAACAGTTACAGAATATCTCTCCAAATATCTTATTGTCCTGTACTCACCCTTCTTCCTGTGATAATATGAGATGATAAACTGCGTCTGTGATGAGACACAGTCAAGGGAACCACGTAGACATCGTGAGGCAGCTTCAGGCGACTGGTGGCCTTCTGATGCTGCGTCGGAAGACGGATCATCTACTTCCAGAGCACCCGGACCACGGGGAACCTGAAACCGTGGAAAGCGAAACCGAGGTTAAGAGGGACTCTTGAAATCAGAGATCTAGATTAAACTCTTATTTCTAGATTAAACTCTTATCACAGCGCATTCAGATAATCTGCCTTTAAAATTTAAACCTTAGATCCGATAGAAATCTTTGGAAGGGGATGACAAGTTAACCTATCACAAAACAAAGAGCTAGATTAGATAACACTCAGACAACTGACTAATAAATGTATTAGATTTAACGCTCAGAATAAAATCCAGCCAATTTCCCCAAACAAACCTATTCGGAAACATAGCCAATGTCTTCCTTTACTGCCGATCCTTCCTCTCTCATCTGGACACCGATGCTTGTTTTTTGGCCAGCGGTATTTGTTTCGTGTTATTTGTTGGTTTTCCCTGCAGTGAACATGGGTGTCAGGAAGCTCTTTTCTATTGGTGACTAAAACCCACAGCAAAACAAACAAACAAACAAACAAACCCACGAACTCAGAAACAAGACCAGAATATGATCATATTGTCTGCTTTGTACATATCCAACATGTATTAAGTCTCCCTCTCTCTCTCTCTCTCTCCCCCCCTTTCTCTCTCACTCCACGCCTTACTCGGATATAAAGTCAGCCATTCCAAACTTGTCGGAATGCAACAAATACATTTGAGAGATCTTTTTGACTTAATTCTGAAACACGTAATTCACTGCTCAGCCATCACTCCCCCACGAACACAGTGCAGTAGTAACATGGGTGATCAGCAGAATGAATGCTGCAAACTGTCAAAATGATCTCCTCTTGCTTTTAGTCCCTGACACGTTTGACAGGTACAATTTCTTGGAGCTTCTTTCATTATTTCAGAACAGAGACGGGCTGCAATGAAATCCCCAACCTGCCTGGCTGCCTGTGGCACGTTCCAAAAATATCTAACCTACCTCTAGGTTCGCAGGGAATTGAAAAGAAGACTGAAAGTTCCTCTGGACTTTCATACAGATGTCTTCTGATAGATGTTGCCTTACAAACTCTACCTGTCAACAGACACGACCCCTTGGTGGGAATCAAGATGGCAGTAAGCCTCTTTGTTTGAAGGTTTCTTGCTATGAAACAGGCCTGTCCATTCTTCTCAGACCTTACTAGAGTAAAGAAGAAAGCCATCCACTTACCTTGTTATTTTCTTTTCATTACCTAAGAGTTCTAAGTAATAAAGCAACAGAGATGACGGGACCTAGGTATTTATCCACAAGCTGTCCTCCAATCTTTGATAGGACACCTTCCATCGTTCCTCACTCTCGGATTCAGCCCCAGGGGCTCCCATAACACACTGTACCTCTAACTGCACTTACGAACATCTGACCAGTTCTGTCTATGGTTTTATCCAGCTGACCCTCATATAAGCTCATTTTTGTATTCCTAGCATTTGGCACGTAATAGGTACTGAAAAAATGGTTGTGAATCCGGTTTAGTGACGTAAAACATTAGGGTCCTAATAAGTTATCTAAAGGATGTTAATAACTCTGTACACATTACATATCAGTGGTTAACTGCTTACATTCATTTTAAATAAAATTTGGTAAATCTAATATAAATGAAGTTGGATGCATTCTAAGATATCCTCGGTCTTGGAGAAAATATAACAACTAGTTATTACTGAAAAACCAATTGTGGTTACTCTCTTTTCTTATTGTTCTTCCCCTAGCTCAAGGCTCTCGTTTCACAACTTACTGAAGGTCCAATCCGTTATGTTTTTCTACTTCCTGGGGTGACCACAGAGTCAAATGAGCGGGAGAGATTGGGATGACCTAGAAGTTGAGAGGGTTAAAAATGGAAAGTGAGGTGAAAACTTCACGGTCTAGCTAATTCCAGCAGGTGATCATTAAGATACTTAAGGGCTACGGCAGCTCCACATGACTTTGACCTGAGGCACACAAGTCATATAAAACCTGCCCCCCAAGCTTAAAAATACATAAGAAATAAACCCTTTTATTACAGGAATAAATATCAAGTGTTTCTTTATCATCTCAGAGAGTTTAATTCAGATGGAATCAATACACTTGGGCTCAAGTGTGCTGCACAGAGTAACTAAAATCTGATTCTATTCCTCATTCTTGGGTACAGACTTATTGTAAATATCTGAGGGTGTGCATGATAACATCTAATACGTAGAGGTATCAGAATATTAGTTTACTTTTCTTGGTCATCCCCTTACCAATCAAGTACATGTGGAATCTCACCTTGTCCCTTTTTAAAATTTTTAAAAACTATTTATTTACTTTTGAGAGAGAGAGAGAGACAGAGTGCAAGCAGGGGAGGGGTAGAGAGAGAGAGAGGGAGACACAGAATCTGAAACAGGCTCCAGGCTCTGAGCTGTCAGCACAGAGCCAGTCGGACGCTTAACCGACTGAGCCACCCAGGAGCCCGTCAGCTTGTCCCTTTAAAAACACCTTTATCTCAACTGTTAACTCTGTACACATTATTTGTATTGTATTTTCTTCACATGTCCTCTCCAAACACACACACACACACACACACACACACACACACACACACCACATCGCATCACAATATATTATTCGTTGTGGTCTGAATACATCACATGCTTCTTTGGTCCCCCAACCAGGCTAATTCTGTGTCCTCCTTGGAGTGCTCCAAGTGGCAATTACCACCATGTCCTACAAATATGAGTGGCTCAATACACGTGGTTTGACTAGCATTACACAACTATGGTTGAATGATACTAAGTTCGCATTTCCCAATCTTATCAACTCTGATCGACCTATCCCCTTTTCATCACATCGTTATGTCCTTCCCTATATCCTGGCTACCCAAGGAGAGCTCACTGCTTCGGAAAACGCAGAGACCCTCAACATTTGTAATTGAACCAAGTCTTCTGTGAATGAAGCACACCATTTCCATGAGGGGTACCTTCTACCAGAGTGGGGCCTCATATTTATACTGTGTAGAATTTAAGAAATGGTACTTTGATGGAAGACCTGTGTAAGCTTTAAGGGTTAAAATGATGTGATTGCCATAGAAAAAAATGAGCATAAAATGCCTAGAAAGGGAAACAAATGGATATTAGAAATGAAAGAAAACATTGCTGCTGTCATTTCTTTTTTTTTAATTTTTTAAATGTTTACTTATTTTTGAGAGAAAGAGAGAGAGACAGAGCGTGAGCAGGGGAGGGGCAGAGAGAGAGGGAGACACGGAATCCCAAGCAGGCTCCAGGCTCCGAGCTGTCAGCACAGAGCCTGACGTGGAGCTTGAACTCACGATCTGTGAGATCATGACCTGAGCCAAAGTCGAAAAGTCGGACACTTAACCGACTGAGCCACCCAGGCACCCCTGTAATTTCTAATACAAAGCCAATGGCAGCAGGAACTCAGAAGAGTCTATTCATTATTGTTCATTAAGTGTTACTAGTTTTAGGTGTAGATGAGGTGTATAATACTGTCATCAGTGACATCAATGAACTCATTCCCTCATGGCTTCTAAGAAAAAACTTATAAAAGTCATGGTGACTGAGGTCAGAAAATATTCTTAAAAAACAAGACGTTGACAAACAATTGATTAGCATTCTCAAGTTTAAGGTACTAAATGGCTCTAGGGGTGCCTGGGTGGCTCAGTTGGTTGAGCGTCCGACTTCGGCTCAGGTCACGATCTCACGGTTGATGAGTTCGAGCCTCGCGTCGGGCTCTGTGCTGACAGCTCGGAGCCTCGAGCCTGTTTCGGATTCCATGTCTCCCTCTCTGTCTGCCCCTCCCCCACTCATACTCTGTCTCTCTCTCTGTCAAAAATAAACATTAAAAAAAATTAAAAAAAAGATACTAAATGGCTCTTATTATCTCATTTCTAAATTATTCAAGTCCAAAAGAGATAATAAAATAAATGTTTAAAACTCCAACATTTATTGGGGCCCTTGGGTGGCTCAGTTGGTTGAGTTTCCTACTCTTGATTTTGGCTCAGGTCATGATCCCAGGGTCATGGGATGGGGTCCCACATCGGGCTCCATGGGGCCTGCTTAAGATTCTCTCTCTCTCTCTCTCTCTCTCTCTCTCTCAAAATAAATAAATAAATATTAAAAAAATACCATCCAACACTTATCAATACTATATGGTAACATATTAAAATAAAAATACTGAACTGGTAAAAATCGATGGTTAATTACTTAAACTAAATTATTAATTCATTTTCTATATTCAACTGAATTTCATTGTTATTAAACTAACATGGGTGCATAACCTTAAAGTCAACTGGTCCTTCAAAGTTTATAACCAAAACAGCAGCCCCAGGCCCCAGCCGTTTTCTTGCCCACCCCTGACTCCCACTCTCTAAAGCTAACTGCTTTTACCTGTGAACTTTTTTGGTTTCTTCCAGCAATTTCTTTCATATTTAAAATAATCTCCAGGGGTGCCTGGGTAGCTCAGTCAGTTGAGCCTGGGACTCTATTTCAGCTCAGGTTGTGATCTTGTGGTTGCGGGATCAAGGCCTGTGTTGCGCTCCGTGCGGAGCATGGAGCCTGCTTGGGCTTCTCTCCCTTTCTGTCCCTTCCCTCCCACAAATGAAATGAAATGAAATGAAATGAAATGAAATGAAATGAAATGAAATAAAAATCTCCATGTTTTATTCTTCAGGTTTTTAGAGATATAAATAAATATGTTTTCTTTGCCCAGACTCCACACAAAGAGCATTTTTCTCAATCTTTTACCACTGTGCCATCACCCACTGAACATTCTTTTAATCACCATCATTTGAAGAAAACTATGTGACCATTTTTGGTTAAACTGATATTCAGTTTTCCAATTATTATTACTCATATACAAGTATTTTGTACCTGTGCCACTTTGATTATATTTCCTTTCTTATACAAGATTTCCCTTTTTGTCTTCAGACAGTTAAATGTTACTTATATTTTCCAGTTTGTTTCTTTGCTTAGTCATCAAAGTTTCTCTCAGGGATGCTCCTAAGGGTCCCAGGAGCATTCTTTTCTCCATACGAACACAACAGATAATCAATCAGCTTAATTTCTTTTCTTGAAGTCACTGCTCAAGTCCAATGGACTGATTAGCCTCTGAGACTGCCACACAGCTACTATGCTATGATGCCCTCCCCTCCTTTTTTTAATTCTTTAATGTTTACTTACTTTTTTGAGAGAGAGAGAGAGCAAGCTGGGGAGGGGCCGAAAGAAAGGGAGAGAGAATCCCAAGCAGGCTCCATGCTTTCAGCACGGAGCCCAACGTGGGGCTCCAACTCATGAACTCCTAGATCATGACCTGAGCCAAAACCAAGCATCGGATGCTCAGCCGACTAAGCCACCCAGGCGCCCCTGTGGTGCCCTTTTATAATCATCCCAGAAATTTACTTTACCTCTTTCCTATGTTGGATTCTATTTCTTGATTTTTGTATTTTTCTCTTTTTTAGTTTTTGCCTTCATTTTCTTCTTTTTGTTAAAAATACGTCCTAATAATTCATTGAAGAAGCATGTGTGGCAAATAAACTTTTGAGACCTTTGTATGTCTTAAAATTCCTATATGTTCCTCTCACACCTGACTGAAAGTTTGGATGCTATGGGATTCTTGGTTGGAAATATATAAACCATTTACAAAAAATATATAAATAGGAAATTTAAACTGATGTATAATGACAGAAAGCAGATCAGTGGGTGGGAGAGGAACCGGTAAGGGCAGGAAAGAATGTGGGGGTGTGATGGCTATGTTCTTCATCTTCATTGTGATGATGTATTCATGGCTGTACATATATGTCACAAGTTATGAATTTGTACCTCTGATGGTTATTTATTTTTGAGACAGAGTGAGGGGAGGGGCAGAGAGAGAGGGAGACACAGAATCTGAAGCAGGCTCTGAGCTGTCAGCACAGAACCTGACGTGGGGCTCAAACTCATGAACCACGAGATCGTGACCTGGGCTGAAGTTGGATGCTTAACCGACGGAGCCATCCAGGCACCCCTGAACTTGTACCTTTGAAAGATGTGCAGTTTATTGTATTTCAATCATGCCTCAACAAATCTGTTAAAAAATGTGATTAGGCATCGTTTTGTTAAGAGTGTACAAGAGTTCTCTGCTCTCAGACCAAGCTTCATGGTAAACCCCTGTCACGGCCAAGTCTATCAATTATCAAACTTTTGGTGGTAATCACTACCAGGAACCAGAGAGGGAGTAACCAAATTATGAACATGGGATATTACAGATTTAAAAACTCAGTGTTTTGATAGTCATGTTTTGTGACTTAATTGGCAGATGGCACTTTTAAACTCTGACGAAGGTGTAACTCTTCAGATGCTTAGGGTTTTAGGATGTCTTCGGGTTTTTTTGGTTTGGACAACTCGCAGGAGAGTCGTGCATTTACCAGGAAAGAGATGACAGGAGAAGCAGGCCTTGCTGAGAAAATTATATGTTTGCATATTGTGCTTAAAGGGGAGATTTATAGAATATCTAGTAGGCAATTGGAGTGAAAAAGCATGACATTTTTCATGAGATTCCTGAGGATTCATTGTGAGATCTGCCACATGCTCACTGTATATTGGTGTTATTTATTTAAGCATTATTAGCAACGTTTAGTTTCTTTATGTTTAAATCAGGTTAAAAGTCATGCTTATCTCACAGGATTTTTATTTGAAGGAAATAATGGCCGTAGTTGTGATTTGTAAACTGTGAATTTAGAGTAAGAAAACTTGGACTTGAATCGTAGCTGAGTTTTGCGATGTTAGACAAGTCACTGCTTTCAGGGCAAAGTCCTAATTCCTTCACAGAGCAGGCGTGGCTCCACTAGATTTCTAGTCTCATCTACTCCAACTTACCTGAACGCCACCCTACCCAGAATCTTCTACAATCAGCCTACCCATAGCCACATCCTTTTCGTTCTTAATCCCCTTTCAAACATATTCTTTATATATTTTTATTATTATTTATTTTTGAGAGAGAGAGAGCGAGCATGCGTGCATGCGTGAATGCGGAAAGAGCAGAGACAGAGGGAGAGAGAGAATCCCAAGCAGGCTCTGCGCTGACAGCAGTGAACCCAATGCAGGGCTTGATCTCACAGGTCGTCAGATCATGACCTGAGCTGAAGTCAGACGCTCGACGGACTGAGGCACCCAGGTGCCCCCAAACATGTTCTTTACACACGTATCTTGTGTCAAGCGTTACCTTTGTTAAGAATTGAATGTGAATATAGTCCCTGCTGCTTTCTAGCTATTTTGTTATTGGCAGATGTTTTAAACCCTCTGAGCCTCAGTTTCCCAACCTATAAAAGAGAAATAATAACACCTAACTCACAATAGGCTATAGAAATTATGGAATGTGAACTCCTAGATGCACGGTCAGTTAAGTGTGATGCTTTATGTATCATCCACAGCCCCTCAAAACCACTTGCATTATATTCAGACTGGGGGGAGAAATAGCATCTGATAACATAAACATATTTTCACAATTAGCTTTTGGAAAGAGCAGAGCTAAGTCAATCTTGGTTCTAATGATTGTCTTACCGCTTATTAGTTCAGCGACTTTTAGCCAGTTATCAACTATCTCTGAAAGTTTAAATCTCCTCCTCTATAACACTGAGCTGTCAAGAAAGCCTACCTCATTGGTAGGTTGCCGTGAAGAATTAAGAAGTTATGCGTGTAAAGGGCTTGTCAGTGTTCCTGGCAACCGATGCGTGTTTAATTAATGTTAATAATTATTATAACCATTACTATGATTATCGGGTAAAAGGCGGAAAAGGAATGGGGTCAGGAGTGAAACTACTTATGTCGGGAGGTTGAGTAACGACAGCGTAAAGCAAAAGGTACTCAAGATAGAGGGAACGACGCTTTTAGGTGTAATCAGAACCTTGCCCACAAGAAATAAAATTCAGACGAGAACAGCTTGCTATTCCATATATCAATCTGTTTTGGAATAAGGAGTTAATCTACGGAAATAGACCACGTGCGATTGTGGGAAGAGCTGGGGAAGTAAAGGTTTGGAAAGGGGAGGCAAAGGATCCGACAAAAGCCACTACGGTGCCCTGGCAGAGGCAAACAATCAGAGCTCAGAGAGGAACCCGGACAGACCCCGTGGGGGGAGCCAATGTAAAGTCTAGAAAACACTGTTGTCTCTTGTGTCTACCGCCTCGGTACATGCTCAGGAATGTTCCGGTGGTGGACCTGGGTGGCTTCTGGTCATCAGGACTAGTAATCTGGAGGAGAGCGGGAGGAGGGAAAGCAAACCTGGCACTGCCAGCATCTCCGTGTCTGTCTCTGACTGCGCGCAAACAGCGGTAACCCTCGGGACAACGGCTGTTGCTTCTTCTGCCTCCCAAATTTGGCTAACTCTGACCTTGAGCCATACAGGGAAGGGGTTCCCAGAGACAGAGTTCATGGTGTAACAAAGGCAAAAATAAAATATCCGGAACAATTTCTAGTTGATATTTTCATCTGTTGTTGTTCATATACGGGAATGTTATCTGTGATGCTGCTTCTAGGTACATGGCCCGTCCCACTACAACTGCACACCCACTTGGCTGATCTTCCTTAACAAAAAGTGTTTTAAATTCTATTTAAAAATATATACATATATATAATATTTATATATAATATGTAATACATTATATATATATAAAATATAGTTTATATCTGCTGTTACCAATGCAAGTACTATTTAACAAGTAGAGTAATCAATTGTCCTGGCTGTACCAGGAGTTGGGACTTCCAGTGTTAAATCCATGAAAGTTTCAGGCGGACTGGGAAGGCTGGTCAGTCTATGACAAGGCTGAATCAGAATTTATGCTCAATACCAGCCGCCTTCTACGATTTTCATATGTTCTCTCCCCTTATTTTGTTTTCGTATTATTCCGCCCATGGGAGCTACTGTAATCTTTTCCAAACTCCACAGTGAATGGATCCAGTGCCTGGAATCAGGTGAATGGTAGACTTCCATGATTTCCTTCTTAGACTACGAGCTCCATGAAGTCAGGGGCCACATCTGATTTGTTCACTGCCACATTCTAAACATTCGTTCAGCACACTTGACATACGGTACGTTGTTGAATAATTAAATTCCAGAATCCTGTCTTCCATCAAAGCTTCAAAGGGATAAGGAGATAATAGCCCCAGTGTCCCCTGCCCTATGAACACTGACTCCAAACACACATACATATACATACCTGTGGGTACTTTAGTACCTGCTCTAGATGTCCTTGGATATATTTCGCTTTTTTTTTTTGTCTGTACCACCACACTACAAATTCCATGAGTGCATAAGCTCTATTTTATGTAGCTTTTTATCCCCAGAATTTAGCTCTGATCATAGAGCACGGTAAATGTCCAGTAAATATTTATGGAAAGAAGAGAAGTGGAAGGAAAGAGACTTTTGCATATATAGCAATACGATGCGACTGGTGTTGAGCTCACAGAGGTAAGCCAAGGCGGGGCTTGTTATATTAAGAAACGCTATAGTTTATAAATAGACCTTGAGCATCTGAGAGCTTTGGCATTTTTAGTTGTGTACAAGAAACTATTTCTAAAGGAATGACAGAGTAAGGAACTCAGAAAGTCTCGTCTTCCATAAAAGCAACAAGAACATGACCAAAAACTGACAAAATCAACTTTTCCAGAAGTCTGGAAGTGAACCAAAGTCTTACAACAATCCAAGGAACCCTTATTCAAGAAAAATGGTTGAGTCTTTATGGAACTTTGTGACAATTTACCTATGCACCTTTGCTCCCCCTCTCCTCAGCGATGTTATAGCTTGGAATTCTGGAATTAAATAGCAGTGATCATTGTGCAATCCCAGGAATATCCTAACAAACACTGAGTTGTGCACTTCAAATGGGTCAGTTGTATGGTGTGTGAATTTTATCCCAATAAAGCTGTTATTTATTTTAAAAAAAATGGAAGCAGATCATGGTTTCCCGGAGACCATCTCCGTGAAGGGGGAACGGGGAGTGCCTGCTAACGATGTATAGGATTGCTTTTTCTGGTGATGAGAGTGTGCTGAAGTTAGATAGCAGGGATAGTTCACAAATCTGTGCACACGCTAAACACCATTGGATCGCACACTTTATTTTCTTAAATGTTTATTTATTTTGAGAGAGAGAGTGAGAGCATGAGCAGAGGAGGGGCAGAGAGAGAGGAAGAGAGGGAATCTCGAGCAGGCTCCATGATGTCAGCACAGAGCGCAACTCAGGGCTCCAACTCACAAACCAGGAGATCAGGACCTGAGCCGAAGTCAGACGCTTAACTGACTGGGCCACCCAGGTGCCCCTTTTATAAATTTATTTTTGGGAGAGAGGGAGAGAGCATGAGCGGGAGAGGGGCACAGAGAGACAGAGAGAGAGAGAGAGAGAGAGAGAGAGAGAGAGAGAGAGAGAATCCCAAGCGGGCTCCTCACTGTCAGCACAGAGCCCGACGCAGGGCTCAATGCCAAGAACTGTGAGATCACAACCTGAGCTGAAATCACGAGTCAGATGCTTAATTGACTGAGACGCCCAGCTGCCCCTGACTGCACACTGCAAAAGGGTGAGTTGAATTTTATGTGAATTACATCTCAATAAAATTGTTATAAAAAATAGAGAAGCTGCTTTCTCATATGTACTGAGGAAGACGATGACCATAAAGGTATATCTTTGAAACGCTGCACTTTTGATAGTATTTTCAGGAGCCTAAGTTGACCTCAACCACTTTAGAGAGAGGATCCTGATACCATAAGAACTAAATGAAGTGATGTCAATATGGCACTTTTCATAGTAACTGGCACTTAGTAGGTGCTTGATAACTGGGAAGCTCTCTCCTCTCTCCTCGTGCCTTCAAGGCCAACTCAAATTCATATGATACGGTATGATCATTGGTTCGTTTTTATGTCTACTTTCCTGCCTAGATTCGGTGTCACTTCATGGTACAGACTTGATGCATCACGGAAAGTGGTAAAGCTTAAGGATAAAGCACGTGCATGCTTTTTGGGGTCGAGACCCCCCCCCTCCGTGGTTTCAAATTTTGACTCCTCCATTTATCAGCTCTGGGACCATCTGCAAATTAGTCTCCATGCATCATTTTCCTCACCTGCAAATGGAGATAATAATAATTCATAATTCCCAGGGTGGCGGTTAAGATTTATGAATCGATCCACATAAAGTACAGTCGACCCTTGTTTGAACAGCACAGGTCCACTTGTACATGAATTTTTTCTGATAAATACAGAGCAGTACTGCAAGCGTATTTTCTCTTCCTTATGATTTTCTTAACATTTTCTTTTTTCTAGCTGACTTTGTGGTAAAAATATAGAATATATATATATATATATATATATATATATATATGTACAAAATATGTTATTCGACTATTTATGTTACTGGTAAGGCTCCCGGGCAACAGTAAGCTATTAGTAGTTATGTTTCGGGGCAGTCAGCAGTTATACATGAGGGGCGCCTGGGTGGCTCCATCAGTTAAACTTCCAACTCTTGTTTTCGGCTCAGGTCGTGATCTCAGGGTCCGCGAGTTTGAGCCCCGCATCGGGCTCTGCGCTGACAGAGCGGAGCCTGCTTGGGATTCTCTCTCTCTCTCTCTCTCTCTCTCTGCTCCTCCCCGCCTGTGCTCTCTTTCTCTCTCTCTCTCAAAACAAAAATAAATAAACAAATAAGCTTAAAAAAAAGGGATACATGGATTTTCGATTGTGCAGGGATCAGCACCTCTAACCCTCGCACTGACCAAGGGTCGGCTGTAGCTGCGCTGGGGCCAGGCACGAGTAAACAGTCAGTACGTGTTAGTTCTTGTTCCCAATACCCAGCACCGTGTTTGGCACGTAGCAGGCACACGCAGTGGAATTTACTGTGAGTAGGTTACACCGCGGATCTGTTTTAGACGCTACATGGGAGGCGTTGAACGTGTTGCATCATTTTTGGAAAACTGAGTGCTGCGAGGCACAGCTATGAACCAGCCGAGGCCACCCACCCATCCAGGGCCAGCTCAAGCAATTGAGTGGGGCTGGGGTGGAGGTTGTGGAGTCATCTGCTTCGATTTCACTTGATTCCTTTTACTCCCTAACGGCCCTGCCTTTGCTGGCGAAAACACCATCTCCTATTTATAAAGGGGCCTCGGTTCTCGCTTCTGCTCCCCTGTGTGGTGCACCACTTGTGTCAGTGGTGACACCCGTTTCTTCTGGTGAGAGGTCATGGATAGGTGTCATTGTAGAAGTGTGAGGAGCCCAAGATGAAGCCAGCTGATCATTTTCCAGAGTAATTAAACCCAAACAGAAACAAGTCTTGTTAGGCAGAAAGCTTGTTTGTGCTAAGAGATATGTATAGCTGTATTATGTGTCACCTCTAATTCATCTTAAAATGTCACGGTACATTTCCTTTACTTACAATAGATTGCGGAGGGAACTTGGTAAAGAGTCCTAGTGTTTGCTTCCAGAAATTGTGGATGTGAAAGCGGTTCAAATGAGGAAGTGTAAATTCTTTTTTTAGTAAAGGAATCTGGGCCTCTCTTTATCCAGAGAATATTCCAAGCCTAGAATTGAGTGCCTTCCAAAAAATGGCTCAACAGCATGTGCATTGACATTGACTCCCTCAGCCACCATAATTTATGGACATCAATTAGATAATGGGCTGCTTTGCCTGTTTTTATGAAAATGCCAATTTGAAACCTTGGCATTGATGGCAAAAACCTCTTCTGCTCTGCATGGAAGGCGGCCAGGCAAATGGTCTGCACGGAACTCCTTCATCAATCTGGAATGGCAGGCGGTAAACGATTCCCTTTGAAAACTGTAATCACCTGATAGGGGCCTCACCAAGGAGGTATGAAGCTATTTATTCACGCCTTTGCAGCCAGGCAGAAAACTCAAGGCTGTATCACTATGAGCAGACGTGCGACCCGGGGGATCAAGATCACCAGTCAGACCCCAGGGATTATCCTACATGCTGACCTTCAAAACACCTTCTTCTCCACCGACACCAAGATCTGGTTTGTATATCAAACTCACTGTACCTCCTCCTTCTCTTACAAGAAATTCTGTCTCAGGCAGCTCCTCAATCAGAAGCCCCCTAGCCACCACCCCCCCCCCCAAATAATTCTACTGAGTTCATCTCTTCAATTCCCTAGGCTTTCCCAGACGTGCATGGGTCCCAGTAGTGGACACAACTTCAGAGTCTCGACCTACTACCCAATAAACTCCTTCGTCTAGCGGACACCTCCTGATTCTGCTCCAAACACGTTCCTTCCAGCACGTGGCCCCTGTTTGGGAGACTCTATGTCCTCCTCATCTTGTCTGCCTGGAAAACTACATCTTCTTCAAGATTTCTCAAGAATCGCTTATACTCCCAAACCTTCTCTGACTACCCCCACTCCGTCTCATCCCCATTCCCCAGCACATACACACGTACACACACATATGCACACAAATACACTGTGTTTCCTTCCTGTATGCTTCCAAAGGGATCATCAAGTGTTGCACACTCTTCTAAGAACTTAATATGTATTAACTCACTTAATCCTCACGACCACCCCGTGAAGAAGCTATTGATATCACCTATGTTCTACAGATGATGAAATTGAGGCACAGAGAGTTTCATTCACTTGCATATCGTCACTCACAATTCCCATGTTGTGGAGTCAGAATTGGAGCCCCAGCAAAGTGGTTTGTAGACTGAATCCCTACACTGTATGGAGAAGCTCTCTCAGACATGGACACACACGCTCGGAACATGAGTCCTAGCTGGGTGGAGCTCTTGTGGGAAAACAGGGGTGAGTCTTTCTATTAAGCTAACAAAAGAGAGATAATAAATTATCCCTAGGTTGGCTCAAGTGACTGTCTCATGAGAGAATATTCCCTGTGGGTTCCAAGCCATTAACCAGGTTTATTCCATCCACCGTCCCGGCTGACGCTAAAACACCGTGCTTTTGTAGTGACCTGTTATGAAACAACAAATGTCAACCACCATAAAATTCACAAGACACAATTCTAATCAGAACCACTGTTTGCTGTGTGTTTAGCGACTTGAGTTTAGAAGAAAACAAAACCAAACAGAAAAAACCCACAAAAACAGAAATAAAGAAAATAGGGTTTCAGTACAAAGCAATATAGACATTCTTTTCTTACTGATCAATTATGTTCTTTTTATATCAGCCACGTGTCGGAGAGGACAGAATGTCAAAACTCTAACTGCTCCAACCCTTTGGACTCTCTCTGCGGAATACTGTCGGGTAGAAAAAAAGAACATTTCAGTTGGGTCTTTGTAGACTTAAGTTTTGGAAAAATGCTTTGCTCTTCGTAAAGCCTTGGTATGAAATACAAGTTTCAAGTACCTAAGGGGATGTGAGTCTGGAGACCTAGAGAACTATGCTAAAATGGAATAAGAAAGTAAACATTTTTATTTCACCCTTATTATATATTTCCACAATTTTAAGGTATTTGTGTGCATGAGTTAATATAAATTATAACACACTAGTCATGAAGACGGGTCTTTAAAAATTTGTCCCTGGTGCCTATGATGAAGAAATGGAAAAAAAAAATGGTCTAGAAATGAATGTATGTATTTCTTCCCTCCTTTCCCCCTTCTTTCCTTTCCTTCCTGAAAATCTCACTCAAAAAGCCTTTAAGCAGGCCGCAGGAAGGAAGGTGGCAAGCAGGGGAGCAGACTGAGAGGTTCTGGGGATTTGTCATGTTCAAGGGAATTAAGAAAAGAAGTAAACATATTCAGCTAATGGGGTCCAGGTTTTTCACTGAAGGGAGTTAAACATTAGGGACAGGGAGAAAAACTACAATGAACTCTGTAGTGTCATATTAGACTGCAATATAATCTACAATGCACTGTATATATACTCAATATACTCAATATAACATATTAGATTGCAGTATATAGAAAGAACTAGAAAGACATATAACCATAAGGTTGTATATGTGTGTGCAATCCATGAGTACATCTAGCACCCAGATCTTGGTCTCTAAGTACCACTCAGCACTAAAATGAACAAGGCTTCTTGTAAGAAATAGCACATCTCAGGATCGAGCAGAAGTCAGATGAGCCTAGAACATCTCATTGGGTCAAGAAGGAAAGAGTTGCTCTGAGAATAATAGGAACATATCACAAGAACATTTGTTCTTCTTAGAAGCTCAAAGAGACTCCTACTGGCCAAATCTTAGAAACTCTGAACATAAAAAGAAATAATATTAGTGACAGATTATATACTATTGCTTAAAGTAGAAATTCATGAGTCCACACTGCCATAAATAAGTGAACAAATAAATAAGAGAGATGGGAAACTTCTTCCTTATAGTAAAACCAACCAATAACATTGAAGCAATTATGGAATTCGAAAATCATCACTTGGTAACCATCGTATTTATAAGTAATTCAGGCAGGAAGCAATATGTGTGAAAATGAGTGGGTGAAAGTTGGAAGAGAAAAAAAATGTAAACAGTGTCAAAGTATCTTGCACAAAATGCATATTAATGATGCACAAAAAGTAACTTAAAAACAAAGGAACTCTACAGCAGGAATCTTGCAGAGACCGCCTGATTCAGGTGATCCGATTCATCATCAATGATGGGATAGATTTACATGATGTGCTTCATGATAGGACCCTGTGAGGACTCGGTATCGCTTCTGCCAAATGTAGAAATTGAATCGAATAGTGAGAAAACATCAGGCAAATATCAATGGAGAGACATTCTACAAAATACTTGCCTGATAATCTACAAAAGTCTTTAGGTCCTAAAGTCAGGAAAGAACCAGGGAACTGCTCTGGATGGAAGGAGCCTGAAGAGATGTAATGATTGGGTACAACGCATGAGCCCTGACTGGATCGTCGTGTTACAGAGGGCATTACTTTATTAGTTTTTATAAAAATAGTCTTTTTTTTAAGTTTATTTATTTATTTTGAGAGAGAGAGCACACGAGTGGGGAGGGGCAGACAGAGAGGGAGAGAATCTCAGGCAGGCTCCACACTGTTCATGGGGCTCAGACTCACGAGCCTTTAGATCATGACCTGGGCTGAAATCAGAGTCAGATGCCTCACGGACTGAGCTACCCAGGTGCCCCAGAGGGCATTACCGATATGGCTGGTGAAACTTGAATACAGAGTCTGGAATTTTTTTGTACTGTTCCTTTAACTTTTCTGTAAATTTGAAATTATTTCAAAAGAAAAAGAGAAACTCGGGAAGGAGATGAAACTCTGCACATGTGGGGGGCGTGGTGTGGTGGAGTGACCGAGAGCTGGATTCCAAGGCCAACGGTCAAAGCTTTTCAACCCCACTCCCACCATCAGGGTCACTCCCGTGTCATCCAGGGCAAGTTCCTTCATATCTCTCAGTCTACTCATCGTATAATCAGAATGAAAACAACACCTTAGCGAGCTGGTTGCCAATATCGGCCATGGTGACTATCTAAAGTTTCCAGCAGTTCCCAGATCTTAGAAGACCCTAACCTTGACTAAACTGGTATATATTTCTTACTAACCCAATACGCAATGGCCCAGTATGGTGCTATGATTTGATTTTATAAGGTGGTATCTACTGCAAATTGTGATTCCGCAAAAAATAAAGGTGGGAGGGTGATCGTGACGTCTGTGTCACTTGGAGAGGACTGACAATTAATCTTAAATTACTTCCTGTCAAACCTTCAAGTGTTACGAGAGATTGTTTACTTACACACATACTTCGCAGGCATTAATATTTTAATATAGGTTATTTTAAGGTCCAATGCAAGGAATAATCATTTCAACAACTCTACTGTCTTTCACTGTCTGGTTAAGACATGGGGAACCAATGAGAAAAGGTTTCCTTCACAACCGAGTAACTTTGGAATATTGACTTTGCCTAAATTTGAAAAACACATTACTGTACATGTAAATATGTCATTTATTTGCATATTTATTGAATTATGCATCAAAAGACGCCACTAAAAATGTGGATGCCTTGATAGTAAATTTTTGTCACCATGGAAAATTTATTCATATGGAAACAGTGTCACGGGAAATTTATTAAAATGAAAATGGCATTTAATACAATGCTGAAACACTTAAAGAGATGAATTTACAAAAGAAAACATGTCCCACAAACAGCTTTTCATAAGATTTCTCAAAATCTACAGATACAGATTTAGAGAATGCCAAGAATTCTTTCACAGGTAGGCAACGTTATTGAGTCTTATAACTCAGGCCACTGAGTAATAAAGCTTTTGGAACTGGCATATCATGGGATGTCTTAAGAATGAGAAGGGCGGGGCGCCTGGGTGGCTCAGTTGGTTGAGCGACCGACCCTTGATTTCGGCTCAGGTCACGATCTCACAGTTGTGACATGAAGCCCCTTGTCGGGGTCTGAGCTGACTACTTGGGATTCTCCCTCTCTCTGCCTCTCCCCCTCTTGCTCTCCCTCTCTCTCTCTCTCTCTCTCTTTCTCAAAAAGCAAAAACAAAAACAAAAACAAAAGAATGAGAAGGAATAAACTAAAAGAATCAGGTGCTAATTTTTCTCTTAACTAGCTTAGAAATAACCAGCAGTAAAAGGACACTCAAATACATAAATATGGCAAATAGTCCTTTTTGTCCTACTGATTTCATTTATATTGAAAAACAAAATGTTGGTTTACTTTTGTTTCGAAAGAGAATTTTCAGCACAATTATAACAAACGAACCTTAGAAACTTACAGATAGCTCAGAAGCAGGCCCTACTCTTTACGGAATTTTCATATAAAATTATGGAAATAGGGCAAAATATATAGATTCCTCAATAAATTGAGTAAACTGACTGAAAAATAGACCTCTTCATGTCATGTGTGAAAATAAGTTTTAGATGGATTACAATTAAATATAAAACACAAAGTCATTGAACACATGGGCCATTTGGAGTAAGACTTATAATATTTAAATGCGGAAATGGAAAGAATTCTGTAAGCACAGAAGCCATGGAAGCCATTAAAAAATAAAAATAAAAAGTAAGTCAGTTGAGTGCCCGACTCTTGATTTCTCGATCGGGGGATCGAGCCCCATCAGGCTTCATGCTGGGCATGGAGCCTGCTTGGGATTCTCTCTTTCTCCCTCTCCCTCTGCGCCTCTCTGCTGCTCGTGCACCCTCTCTCTCTCTCAAATGAATACAATGAAAAAAAAATTAAAAACTAAAAAGCATTTTTAAAAAGTTAAAGACAAGTAATTCATCTACCTGCAAAATCTTTTTACGAATGAAAGCACCAACAGATGAGAAAGTCATATAATAAATAAAGAAAAGTCCTTCGACAGTTATGACAAAAGGTTAATAAGTTAACTTACCAGTAAATATGCGTTGTAACAGACCAAGATAGATATATAGGCAAGAGATTTCCTTTATTGCCAATTTTGTATGAGAGTAATTGTCACAGAAGGAGAAAAGGGGAAAACATTAGAACCTAGAAGTCTTAGACTCAATAATAGTTCTTTTTCTGTAGGGACATTTAAATAAGGTATTTTTAGAGCTCTAAGAGTGTATAGTTACATAACCTAAACGTGGCTCGGCGAATCCCATTTTATGGCTTCTACCTCCACCATTAGTTCATTCCTCCTACACATTTTTATCACTTCCATCCCTCGTGTTTTTTATGGATAAAACAAAAAGTGACTGAAAATGATCCTGCTCCAAAGAGATTTTTGTTATTGGCTGTTTTTTTCCCTCCTGTATTCCTGGTGCCACTTTCAGATAACCAGAATGTTAAAAACAGTTGCGAGTTATGTTGCCCGGTTAATGGATCACATTATACACAAATCTTTTTAGGAACACCTTGAGCTGTAAGTAGAAATGCCTGGATACATTAAATAACGCAGTAATGAAAGCACCAACGTTACAATAAAAACTTTCAGAAAGATATGTACAGTTAATTTCAACGGTGGACATACAAATGTTCAAAGTCAGTAGTGAGCAAAAAAATATGCAAATTTAAACAAGATGCATTTTGCTTATCAAACTGGCACGTATTATTTTTAATGACAATACATAGGGCTGATGAGGATGTGTTAATGGAAATGTAAATTGCCAAACCCATTTGAAAGGGATTTGCTGGAGAAAGAGGGGGAGAACAAGAGAGAGAGAGAACCACAAACTTAAGGAAAAAATGTACGGAAGCCAAGATTTTTTTCCCCTAATTTCCCTGTAAGTTACTTTTAAGTACAAGTTATTGCAGGTTAGGTTTTTTAAAAATATACTTTATTTTAGTTTAAAAAAATTTTTTTAATGTTTATTTTTGACAGAGAGAAAGAGAGAGACACAGAGTGTGAGTGGGGGAGGGGCAGAGAGAGAGGAAGAGAGAATCTGAAGCAGGCTCTAGACTCCGAGCTGTCAGCACAGAGCCTGACTTGGGGCTCAAGCCAACAAACTGTGAGATCATGACCTGAGCCAAAGTCAGACGCTTAACCGACTGAGCCACCCAGGCGCCCCTACGCTGTATTTTTTTAAAAGATTTTATTTTTAAGCAATCTCCACACCCAACGTGGGGCTCAAACCCGCAACCCCAAGATCAAGAGTGACACATTCCACCGACTGAGCCAGCCAGGTGCCCCTAAAATACACTGTACTTTTGAGAGCAGTTTATGTTCGTGGCAAAATTAAGAGGAAGCTATAGAGATTTCCCTTAGGCCCTTTGCCCCCACACACTCATATCTCCCCCATCATTAACACCTGCCACCAGACTGGTATGTTTGTTACGACAGATGAACCCACATTGACATCATTATCACCCATAGTCCATAGAAAGGTATTTTTGTCAAAAATGATCACCATAATTGACATGTTAATTTTAAGAATCAAAATATACAAACCGGCTGATGTCTAATAATATGGGAATGGTTACATTAACACTGTTAACTATTAAATATACATCAATTTTTAAAATATTTAATATTTGCAGTTTTCAGCGCACTACCTGCAACATAATTTCAGCTAAAATATCACAAAGTACTAACTTGTAAAGTAAAAAAAGCACATGCGTACTTATTTAGAATACGAAGAGAAATCAGGAAAAGTAAAATATTTACAAAAGCGATGAATAACACAGAAATTACCAAATCTAGGAACAGAACATTTTAAAAATAAACTTCCTGACCCACCTCTGTGACGCTCTTCTGCATTTTGGGCTGAATACTATTTGATTGCTCCTTCATATATATGACAATGAATTTGCAATATCCTTCATATCAATATTGTAGTAAAATAATTTAGCCTTCCCTCTGACAAGGTTACAATTTTTAAAAGTTAGTGGTACTTAAAAAAAAAAGGGTTTCTAAGCATCACATTTTGTTGTCGGCAGTGCTGTTTATGCCTGACTGGAGACAACTTCTGGCTCATTTCTTTCCTATATGTGCTGTTACCTTTTCTCTGTTGGCGGTATGGCCACAGGTTCATGCCCTATAGGCGCACACATTCTCGTAAATTCTATGTTACCTGATACCGGTTTTTAAAAAGTCATGTCTTCCTAGGATGATGATGTTATTTTTTCCCCCATTCTTTTTTTCTTTTTTGAATGTTTATTTATTTTTGAGGGAGAGAGAGAGAGAGAGCGTGAGCGAGCCGGGGAGGGGCAAAGAGAGAGGGAGACAGAGGATCCAAAGCAGGCTCCACACTGTCAGCACAGAACCCCACAAACCTGAGCTGAGATCAAGATGAGTATGCACGTGTTGCATAAAGTACAAACTGCATGGTTAAAGTATTAAAGTAAATGAAAAGGCAGGGTATAGATTATCTTTCAGGAAAAACAGACTGCTTAAATGACTTTCAGAGTTTCTTCACTCTCTGTCATATGGTCTCTAGGAGGAAGGTGGAAGCTGAAGGCCATGTGCAAGGATGTGCCGCTCTTACTGATCGTAAACCTGCATTTCATGTTTACAAAGGCAAAAGACTGTGCACCGTGTCCTTCTAATAGTTTGAATGGGTTTTTGGAGACCGTGACGCATCCGTGTGGCATGTGTGAAGGATAAAGTGCCCCATCTCAGTCGGAATCGCAGCTGATTTTACAAAAATTAAATGAACCTCTTGCCCTGGTGCTTTGGGGGAGCATTAAGGATGGCTATCGGAATCGCTCGTTATAACCCTGTGTCCACTGCTCCCCTCCGTACGCCGTGTCTCCACAAGAATCGGTACGTCGCTGACACTGCAGAGGAGGGCCCTTCTAAGGTCATCAGAAACACTGTAATTGAACAGAGACGATCGGTTCCAGCTTCCAGAATCTCTCTCTGTGCAGAGACATAGGTGCTTCCGTAGGAGCCGTGGCTACAGTGTATGGAATGAAATGTAACTGGTCCTCCAAGTTACATCCTCCAAATGTAACTGGCCAACCAAGTTCCCGGGTGAAGCAAACCTGAACACCCGCGCCTTATCGCACACGTGTGCATCGACTGACATTCTCTTTGCCCACTTTGGTTTAGAAATTCCCTCCGCTGTTATCCTTAGAGCTGACCTGCTTCTCACTATCTTTCCTTCTCAAGCCGTTTTGTTATCTTACCCATACCCGCTTAGCATCCGCTCTCTCTCTGCTCCTGCATTTATGTACCATTATTTTTGTCTTCAGATCCACAAATTAGAACAGCCTTACGCTTTCCAACAGACGGCGAGAGGATACATCTTCACTGCACTGACACGTAATTCCCTTCTTGTTGGAAACATGCTTTACTCTTCTAGACAAAATAATTGATTACATAAATAAGCAATTGTCATGTCAAATAAGAAGTCATTGCCATATTTCCAGAGGGTTTTCTTCGGAGGATTTTGGTATTCTAGGACTATTCTGAAAATTCTACTTCTTCAAAAAATAATTTTCTAAAAAAAGATGACTACAAGATTTTTCCAGTATTATGTAACCAGATGTCTTACTACTGTCTGTGGGTTGTTTCTTGTCATTCAGTTAATATGTCTTTAGTGGAAACAGCGTATTATAACATGATTTGCAATTGGGCTCTCTACTGCAAGGAGACGTCTTATAACATGTAGGCGATGATCCTAAAATATAAAATATTGGGTTAGAATAATAAAAGCAGCTAACATCGAGGGCTTATTAGGACCCAAGAAACTGCTCGGTGCTCTTTACATGCATTATAACTCAGTCTTCACAAACCTACAAGCTATTATTTACCCCCATTTTACAAACGAGGAAACTGAGGCACACAATGGTGAAGCAGCTTGCTCAAAGTCACACGGCAACAACCACTAGAACCGGGATTCAAACCCAGACGTTGGGCTCCGGAACTTATACTATTAACACTGACTATGCTATTCTCATTAATGTTCATAAAGAGTAGTTTTGTTGTGTTTTATTTTTATCTTTTTATTTGAGAGAGAGAGAGAGAGAGTGCTCGAGGAAGGGAGAGGGGCAGAGAGAGAGAGAGAGAGAGAGAGAGAATCTTAAGCAGGCTCCATGATCCTGGGATCATGATCTGAGCTGAAATTGAGTCAGATGCTCAATTGACTGAGCCACCCGGGCGCCCATATAAGGAGTAATTTTGTAAGTTCTTTTGGATATGTGCCATGTGAAGAGTTGTTAGTAGGGGGTTATTCCTTAGGAGACTCCAGTGAAAGTCTGCCCCATTGTCTCATTTCGTTTCTCACCGGTGTTTATGACTTTCTAAGCGCTTCAGATGTTTTTCTTTTTTCTTTTCTTTTCTTTTCTTTTCTTTTCTTTTCTTTTCTTTTCTTTTCTTTTCCTTTCTTTTCTTTTCTCTTTTCTTTTCTTTTCTTTTCTTTTCTTCCTTTCCTTTCCTTTCCTTTTTTCTTTTCTCTTCTTTCCTTTCCATTTCTTCTCTTTTCTTTCCTCTTTTCTTTCTTTCCCTTTCTTCTTTCTTTTATTATTTTATTTTATTTTATTATTTTATTTTCACTGTGCTAAGTGTATTCTTTAATCCCCAACACCCACGTAACACTTCAATTGTTAAGAGAGGTCAAAAGTCAGAAATAAGGAGCCTCCTGGGCTTCATCATTGCCTTAAGCTCCTGAATGTGAGAAATCTGCTTCAAAGTGGTGGTGTTTTATTTCATTTCAACGTCACAAAAGTGGCTTAGTTCACACACGAGAGAATAGCATCTAATTCTTTGTCATATGCAAAGCAGAGACCCTCATGGAAAAACTCTGTTAGTCTCTTTTTTGTAAACCCATTTATTTCTGAACTTCCAATTTTGCTTTTGGGGGTTTTGGATGGATTGATTAAGTAACTATTGATGGATAATGGCATTGCTTTTAGAATGTATCAGCAGAGTGCTTCAGTTCTGGCCTTCTTCAGGTTTGAACACACTTACTGAAATTAAAGCTATTCATCACATTAATGCCCTACTGTCATTTATAGTCAAGAAATAAAATTCTTTCCATCTTTTTTTGGAAAAGGCAACAAAATAAAACAGACACTAGCACTGAGATAAGGCATCAGCCAGTGTCACTAAAAAAGGGTAATTTCCTTGATAGAATGATATACAGATGACTTCCAAATTAAAATTTTGCACTAAAATATGTTGCATTCAACGCAGCTCATTACCACCCCGAGTGGACAGTCCAATGTAAATGCCATTATCATTTTATGATCATTGTGAGGTTTAGGGATGAAGTAGAAAGAGTTTCTTTAGAGAGAATGATTTTGTTGAAACCTAACGTGGAATATGATGGTGTGGAGAGGTGAGGCCTTTTGGGAGGTGGTTAAGTCACGAGGGTGGAACCCCCGCTGAATAGGATTAGTGCCTTTACAAAAGAGACCCCAGAGAGCTTTCTCACCCCTTCTGCCATATGAAGACACAGCAAAAAAACAACTGCCTATGAAGCAGGGCGCAGGACCTCATCAGACAGAGAATCTGCTGACACCTTGATCTTGGAATTCTCAGTCTCCTGAACTGGGAGGTACAGGAGCCCAAACCAACTAAGATAAAGGATAAACTAGGCACTCTTGTAAATTCTCTACTTTGGTATCATCTCATGCCACCCAGCACTTTTTCCAATCATAATAGTCTTCCGACAGTTTGGGAACATGCCAGCCTATGTCTTGACTCAGTGTATTTTTACTTGCTGCTCCCTAGGTGTGGAATTCTCTTCCTCTTTGTTTCTAACCTAGGTTGCTTCCCCTCTTTCTTCAAATCTCCCTTTGAACATCACCCCTCAGAGAGACCTTCACTGACCATCCTATTTGAAAGTACCCCCGGTTTCATTTTATTATCTGTCACATAAGACTTTTATGTTTTTCCTTTAAAGCACTCGTTGTAAGCTTTATTGTGTCGGCACTACAATTTTTGGCTCTCCTACTAGAAAGGAAGTTCCAGAAGAAAAGAGTCCTTGGGTGCCTGCCGTTTGGAAGAAGCTCAGCAAATAGATACGTGATAAATAAACACATTTTCAACGTCACCCACTGTCTGAATGTCTGAGACAGTCGGCACTTTGTCAGTCATATTCCTCAGGAAGAGTGATTTTATGAAAAAAAATCCTGGGGAAAGATACGGATTTTGCTGAAGAATTCATAGGAGAGACAATCTGTTATTTGTCTCCACGGTGTCCTCCTTCCTGCCTGGCTGGGCTGCACCGTCTCTACCCTTTCCTGAGTCCCTCCACTGTGTTCCCAAAGGATTTCAGCTCTGTGCCCAGATCTGTATACAAACAAACAAACAAAGGTCTTAACTATCACAAGGTCCACCTCTGAAGGAAATGTAATGACTAGCTATTATTACTCAAGCATGCTCCCAGGGAGCCCAGCAAGGAGTATTCCCCCCACCGCATCCCGGAGAGGTGTTTTGACAGATGGAATTTTCTCCCTTTTGTTACATCTCTAAATGTTGTGGGGTATTTTGGGTGTTGTTGTTGCTGTTGTTCTCTGTTGGTTGTGTTTGCTTCTTTCGGATCTGGAAAATGTCCACCCTGAGAACCAGGACTCTGTGGTGAGAGTCAAACAACCTGGTATATGCGAAAACATTGAATTGTTTAAAGATTTACTGGGTTTTTTTAAAGATTTACAGTGGTTTCTGCCCATGAGCAGCCTACGATGCCCATTGTAAACTATAGCGCACAAGGCTGATTTAACCACTTATATCAAAGGATCGCAAATTTACGCTGTCACCATGATCATGATTGCTTATGTTATTACTAATTCTGAATTCTGAAAACAGCACTCAAATAATACATTCTTAATATGTTTGATGTCGTATTTCATAAAGGTTATGGCCATGGGACATGATGACATTTTTGTTAAATAAAACCAGCCCTCTTTTTCCATGAGTTGGTTTTATTTCAATTTAGAGTGAAGATTTTAAAGGAGAGAGTGCGTGAGTTCTTGTCCGGTTGCTAACTCCTCCGTGGTTACTCAGGAGTCTGTTCTTCAAATACCTCAGATACAGGGGCGCCTGGGTGGCTCGGTCGGTCGAGCGTTCGACTCTTGTTTTTGGCTCAGGTCGTGATTTCACGGTTGTGGCATGGAGCCCCACATCGGGCTCTGTGCTATTAGCACAGAGCCTGCTTGGGATTCTCTCTCCCTCTCTCTTTGCCCCTCCCCCCATGGAGTGCACATGTGCCCTTTCTCACTCTCTCTCTCAAAATAAATAAATAAACCTAAAAGAATACCCTAGATATAACTCAAGCATGACATGCCTTCTGCTAGAGGTCAGGTTCATACTGGTGTTCGCCCATCAGCTCTTATGGCAGTGCTCCAGCCATACATCTTCCAATTCCCCAAGGAGTTTAAAGAAGAACCGTGCTACCTGGTCCTGCTTATCTGAATGCAGCTACAGCCTAATGGGAAATATAATATGTAATTACACTGCAGTGTGATGAATGCTGTAAGAATGAGCATGAGGACATGGAATGAATAAGTCATGGGAATACAAGGCATGACGCAGAATTTTTAACAAAATGAACGTGCACGAGGGGCTACTGCACCATAAGTAAGGGCCTCCATGGTGAACTGGGAGCCTCAGGAAAGTTCTCCAAACAGAGGTGGTATCTGCTTAATGGCCTAAAGAATGAATAGATGCGAACCAGGTGGGAAGGAGGCTGGAAAAGGGCAAAAATAGGATTTCCATAAAGACAGAGAGAACACCACACAGAATGGTCCAGAAATAAGAGAGCAACTACATTCAGTTTCATCATGGGTATATAGTGGTAGAGAATTACAAAGGAGGGAAGTAGTGGAACCAAATGAGTTTGATGGGGGGGCGGGGGGGAGGGGGGGGTGGTTGGGCACCAGGCTCAGGTGTTGTGGATCCATTTAAGGATCTCGAGCAGGTGAGTGATTAGTCAGACTCAAGTGTTTACAAAGAATAGGTTAGAGAGGGAAGCTGGAAGCAGAAAGACCAACAGTTGGAGAATGCTGTGTAAATCTATGATCATTGGGAGCAGACCGGTGGTAGGTGAGAAAAGGAAAAGGCTGGAAGAGGGGTTTACCAAGTGTAGGAGGGAGGGAGAACCATATGAATGACTTCCATAGACAGGGAGTCAAGACGCGGATAGTAGGCCCAGCCCCACTACTTCCTAGCTATGTAATCTCACCCACATTACTTAACCTCTTCAAGCCTCCATGTGTCCATGTGTCTACTGGAAATGGACTAGCTAAGTCACGGGGCAGGGCAAGGGCAAAATGTATATAAAACCCCCAGATAGCCAGTGTGATTATTCTTTTTAACTACTTTATTTTTTGTAATGTATATTTATTTCTTTTGGAGAGACAGAGGGAGAGAGAGAGGGAGACAAAGAATCCGAAGCAGGCTGCAGGCTCTGAGCTGCCAGCACAGAGCCTGACGCAGGGCTCGGAGCCACGAGCCAAGAGATCGTGACCTGAGCGGAAGTCAGACACTTAGCCGACGGAGCCACCCAAGTGCCCCCCGATGTAAGACATTTTTAATGAGCTCTCTGCACCATGGCATTTGTTGAATAGCCATATAATGTCTGATCATCCTTTACTGTCACATCTTATGTCACTTGTTTTGCCTCATTCTCATGGGAGCACTGATACTTAAAAGCTATGCTTACAAAGTTAGACGTCCATTGAAGATTTAGTTCTGAATATTAATTTGTTCAATGGAGAGGAAAGCAGAGAGAAAAATAATTGCAAAAAGAATGAAATTTCTAAGTATTATCCAATTTCTTCACATCAGGAACAGTGCCAGGCCCGATGGTCAACACTACGGAGGGCAGAGAAATGAGTAAAATCTGCTGTTTACCTTCAAGGGGATGGAACTCAGTGGAAAGGCAATACACAGATACATGCCACTATAACACAAAATGGAAATAAAAGACATAAGCCAAGTGTGATTGGGAATCCAAAGGGAGATTATCACGGGACAGTACAAGACATTGAGGAAAGGAACATCAGAAAGTCTTGGGTTAGGATCCCGGATCTGCCCCGTGTTGGCTGTGTGGTCTGGGGCAAATGACTTAACTTCTTGGATCTTCAGTTTCCTTATCAATAAATTGGGGCTAATCATAGCATTGGGTCCCTCTTAGAATTTTGTGAGAATGAAATAAGATAATATGGTAAATTACGACTGAACAAACTTTTGGTACGCAGAGACCGCCGTGGAGTGAGCCTTCTCTGCGGAAACATGAGCACACACTGAGAGGGGATAGTAAAGAGTTACAAACCCTTGTGTCAGTAAAGAAAATCTCCTAGGGCGAGTGAGGGATGACTCACAAGCGGTCTTCATGACAAAGCCTTACCCTGGACCTGCTGCTCCGAGCTGGGAGTGTCCTTTGAGATGGTTTCATATGCATGACATCGGGGTAATGTAGTGCAGTGCTGGGCGCTCAGTGGATCCTTCAAGAAGTGGTTTTTCAAAGGAACGTACGATTGCAGAAAACCTGACCTGGGAAACGAATCCTAACGAGATCGTTTGGGCCAGCGTTGCTTCAGGTAGTAGTGGGTGATTGATTGGCAGTGAGTCAAAAGAAAGAAAGAAACAATCATGACACTGGTAGAACACTTCTTTTCTATAGCACAATACCTGCGCTATTAAAATCGAAATTGCTTATTTCCAGCTGGCAAAAAAAAAAAAAAAAAAGGCATGATCTTTCGATCTTTCCCCCTTTTCCAGTAATGTATTAGTTATGAAGAAGTGTGATGAGGTATTAGTAACTGCTGCTGGAGAGTAATATAAAATTAAATATTCCTGCAATTTTTCATTTCTATTACCAACTGTAAGTGTAATCAATTTTTTTTCAAAATAGCCAAACTGGCAGGTTATTTAGAAATTTGTTTTTAAAGTAGTAATAGCACTAATCAAAGCTGCTAAAATGGAAAGCATTGTTGCTTTTTAAGTTTATTTATTTTTTGAGAGAGAGACAGAGTGAGCGAGGGAGGGGCAGAATGAGAGAGAGAGAGACAGAGAGAGAATCCCAAGCAGGCTCTGCACTGTCAGCACAGAGCCCGATGTGGGGCTCGAACTCACAAACCGTGAGATCATGACCTGAGCCGAATCCAATAGTCGGAGGCTTAACTGACTGAGTCCCCCGCGTGCCCGGGAAGCATCATTTGTATCTTGTAAGGAGCAGCAGCCAGATTACGAGAGAAAAAAACCCAAAATGTGGCGGGGGTGGGGGGGTGGGGAATGCACATCCCTGCTATTGCGATGATATCAGAAAACCTCTGCACTTACGAAACCCGGTGCCGCACAGTCTTGGGGTCAAGTCTCAGCTCTGTGGCTTGCTGACAAATTAATCTCCCCAAAACTCGAGTCGCCTTTCCTTTAAGGCGCAAATATGAAATGGGTCAATGTATGTGAAACAGCTAGCGTCATCCGTGAGACCAAGAATAGGTGTTCATTGGTGTTGTCCTTCACGGTCATGGTATTATTATTAGCATTAGCGTTCTTATCAGTACCACTAACTGGGACCTAATTATGCCCCAGGAATTCGACAGTGATTATTTCATTAACTGTACCCATCCATCCTGAAGGTGGGCGTTCTCCCCCCCCCCCCCCCCGCCGGGAGAGATGAACCGATGTTTGCAGGTGGTTGAATGTGGGGTCCCACCGGCGCTGGACTGTGAAGCCTAAGTTGATCCCACGGCTAGGCTTCCTCTCGAGAAATATCCCGCCTCGTTCGGCTGTGCCGGCAGCAGTTGGAAGTTGGCAGAGTGTCAGGATTCGATACACTGTGATTTGGTACCCAGATTAAAGCCACTTATGAGGCCCAATGGCCAATTGGGGGTTTTGCACTGATGGAAGCCGACGGTCCCGGGAGCGGTGGTCTGTTCGTTGTGCTGCTCTTTGAGTGGTGTTCGTTTTGTTGTGTAGGATAAATATGCATAAAGTCGTCATCCATCCCCTGGGTGTTCTGCTCATCCCTCTTTCCCGCCTTCCATATCTGCCCCCATGTGGCTGCCATCGAGGTCCCACAGGGGCCAATTATATCCAGCTCCGAGTGACGAAGTTCCACCCACCTGAGGCTGGCTCCAGGCGGAGCGCACACTGCACACTCACGACCTGGGAAGCACCCTCAGGATTGGGCTTCACCGGGGCCCCTGAGCTCCACGGCGGCACGGGCTGTCAACAGATGAAGGGCAGAGGTAGATGGCAAGGAAAGATGTGGCCAGCTATGCAATTTCCTCCTCTTCTAGAGCCATTGCAACCTCTACACTCCTGCCGGAGTTACCGTTTCCAAACCCTGAGCGAGTCTGCTGAGTTCTCGCTTATAAATATTGCATGGCTCCCTATTGCTCACAGGATAAAGTCAAGTCTGACCCGGTTGTGCTTTTCCGTCTGCATTTCCTATGATGTTACACGTCCACTGCACAGCACATCCTCTTGTCCCAGCAAATTATAAATCCTTCCTAGGACGTGATTTCGGATGCCTGTGCCTCGCACCTGCTGCTCGCTCAGCATGGGGTGCCCCCCCCGCCCCCTTGTCGGTCTGATAACTTCCTACACTTTCTTTTTGGTAAGCTCACTAGTCATCTCCCCTGAACGGCCCTCCCCAGCCTGTCTGTTGCTCCTCCCTTGTGAACGACAAAGTAGCACTTAGTATTTAATTTTAAAATTATTGTACTTTACATGTCCTTTGCAATTACGCTATAAGCCTCTTATTTACTTAAAATGTATTTCTTGTACTTTGCACTGATTATAAATGTAATGCAAGATGATTACTAAAAAATACAGAAAGGAACGTAACAAGGCATATTTACATGCAACTCCATCCCTCGGATATAGTCAGTGTTAACATTTGGATATGTTTATACCCACACAGGCGCACACAGGGCACACACACGCACACGCGTGGGATCAAAAAGCTCATGTGCAAAGGGCCGGGGGGCGGAGAACGTGTGGCACATTTGGGGGCATGAGAGAAGTTCAAAACGCTGCGGAATGCAAAGCGAGAAGAAAAGTGGTATGTGATGATATTATAAAGCAACAGCTTTCAAAATCTTCTCACTGGGACCTACAGCAGCTATGGAAGACAGTATGCAGGGTCCTCAAAAAATTAAAAAGAGAATTACCGTAAGATCCAGCAATCCCACATCTGAGTAGAGATCCAAACGGATCTCAAAGAGATGTCTGCGCTCCCATGCTCCTCACGGTACACTCTACAATAGCCATGCTATGGAAACCACCTAAATGTTCATCAGCAAGTAAATGCGTAAAGAAAATGTGGTGTATACACACAGAGGAATATTAATCAGCCTGAAGAAACGAAGGAAATCCTAGCACATGCAACAACACGGGTGAACCCGGAGGACCTTATGCCGAGATCAACCCGTCTCCAAAGGACAAACACTGCGTCATACCACGTACACGAGGTTATCTGAAATAGTCAAGATCGTAGAAGCAGAAGGTTGAAGTGGGGAGTTGTTCAACAGGTAGAACGTGTTGTGCAAGTTATGCAACATGAATGCATTCTAGAGATGTGCTGTGCAACACAGTGCCTAAAGTTTCCGATAGTGTATCGTGCTGTGAAAATTTTAAGAGAGTAGAGTGCAAAGTGTTCTTGGCCCCAAAAAAGGGGGAGGCAGAAGGAAACTTGTGGAGGTGATGGATGTGTCTATTACCTTAATTGTGGTGATGGTTTCACAGGTGTTTATGTATGTCGAAACCCATCGCGTTATACACATTAAATGTGTGCAGCTTTTTGTGTATCAATTACACCTCAATAAAGCAGTTTCCAAAAGAAAATAAATACATTTCTATTGTGACTCAGGAGTACACATCTATAACTGAAACGAATGTTTCCCAAAATACCCTCACTATGTGAAATGGACTCTACTATTTTCTATTGTACTCTATTCCATTCTTATTCATTTCAAAGAAGATGCTGGTCACGACCAACTCAATTGATTTCCTGACCCTCCTAATGAGTTGCAACCATAGGCAAGAGACATACTCAGGAGGTATTCGCACATCATACTAATGACTTTGGACTTCATCCTGAGGGTAAAGGGGAGAATTAAAGGGTTGTGGCCATGTAAATATCACGATCAGACTTGGACTGTGAGAACAAGGTCTGTCTGCTTAGGGGTAAGAGTTTAAAGAGGGGTATAGACTGATGTTGGGAGGCAGGGAGGTGGCAGTAAAAGCCTCAACATCTTCACTGGCATGATGGTAGAGACAGAAATGAAGGAATTCAAGACACAGGCTGGGCTCCTCAATCAGCCAGGCCTCTGGCTGTGCTCCGTTGTTGGGCAAGGTCACCGGACGGGCCACCTGGATGGGTGTGCCCATCCTCCCCGTACTCTGTGTTTGGATGGGGTTGGAGGCTGTGCTCTGCAGTCAGAAGGGGTCACTATCCGGGCCCCCCCACAGGCTATGCTGTGCAATGGGTCAGGGTGGCCGGCTGGCTCCTCTGCCTGTGTTAGACTGTGCTTAGCAATCGGCAGGGTCGTAGGCTAGGCTCCGGAGCCAGGGGTAGAGAGCAGGGGGGGCACCATATGCTGGTATCTGAGGCTGCCCGTGGACACTGTTCAGGCCCCCTGGTTAGGTGGGGCCACTGGCTGTCCTTCAAAGTTGAGTAGGGTTTCTGGATTGACTCCCTGCCCAGATGGGATCAGAGCTGGGCTCTACAGCTGCCTCGGTGTCACTGATGGGTCTCGCTGGTCAGCCCGAGCCTGAGGCTCTCGTCCATCCGTGGCTGCTTGGTCTCCGATCAGGCCTCCTGGCGGGGCAGCCTAGAGGCTATGCTCAGCACCCTGAGGCTGTGCAGGACCCTGCTGACCCGTCTCCCTGCCCAGATGGGCTCCACAGACCCCTGCGTTCTCTGGCCAGGCCTCCCGGTCGGGTGGGGCTTGAGGTCGGGTGTGACCGCTGACTTGCTTCGGTACCTGGGCAGGAGGCAGGATGGGCTCCAAAGCTGCCCGGGTTCTCTGGCCACACTTCCGGGTTAGCTGGGGGTGGTGGAGGCTGTGTTCAGCCGTGGCCGAGGGCTACCCACCCGCTCGCCTGTCCGGGGAACACCGTAAAATGGGCTTCGCGGCCAATTCCGTCCATTATCTGGGGACCGGAACCGGGCATATCTGTCAAGCACTTCTCTGGCAAGACGGGGCCACAAGCTCCTCCCGGCTGACCCTAGCTGATCCCCAATAGTCTAGCCCCGCTGACTCTCCCAGTGATCCCCATGACGTAAAACCAGAGTGGGTCTCCGGCAAGTGTCCCACAGCACTGAGGGAGCTGGGCGTCTACCTCGGGCTCGGCTCTCCTTTTCCCTTTGGAGAAACCATAGGCCCAGGGGTGCCCTCTGAGGACAGCGTTAGGATGGTCTCCGGGAGTGGCAACACGGTCAAGGTCAGAGTGAAACCGCTCCTCTTACCCTTCGGATGCGTCTTCTGTCGGTTCTTGTGGGCCAAGGCTAATGCTTCAGCCTCACCCCCAGGTTCTGGGGTTTTCGCAAAGGCATCTCATCTGTCGAGAGCCTCTGGCTGCTCTTTCTGTGAGGTGGACTGAAGTCGGGAGCCACCTATTCTATCATCTTGATGACGCCTCTCTCCAGTTTGGCTCTTTCTTATAAAACTTAACATGCTTTGACCATATGTTCCAGCAATCGTGCTCCTAGGCATTCACTGAAAGGAGCCGACAACTCGTGTTCACGCCAAAACTTGTTCACAGATGTTTATAACAACTTAACTCATCCTTGCCAAACACTTGGAAGCAATCAAGATGTCCTTCAGTAGGCGAATGGACAAACACACTGGGGTCCAGCCAGACAATGAGCTGCTATTCGGCCCTTCCAAGAAATGAGCTATCGAGCCATGGAAAGATGAGGAGCAACAGAGCGTCCCCATATATTCCCTGGAAAAGGCAAAACAATGGAGACAAAAACGATGAACCGGTGGAGCACGCAGGATTTTTAGGACAGTAAACCTGCTCTCTTTAATACCATGAAGGTGGACACATTTCACTATACATTTGCCCAAACCCATACAACATACAGCACCAAGAGTGACTATAACGTCGTAACTGATATAATGTGTGCACTTTGAGTGATCACGATGTGTCAACGCAGGTACATCATAACAAATGTACCACTCTGGTTCAGAATGTTGATAGTGAGGGAGGCTTCTGGCGTTTATGGGGTGGGTGCCGGGAGACGGGGAATATATGGGGACTCTCTGTGCTTTCTACTCAACTTTGCTGTGAACTGCTCTAAAAAATAAAGTCGATTTTGGGGCGCCTGGGTGGCTCAGTCGGTTAAGCGTCTGACCTCAGCTCAGGTCACGATCTCGCGGTCCGTGAGTTCGAGCCCCGCGTCGGGTTCTGGGCTGATGGTTCAGAGCCTGGAGCCTGCTTCCGATTCTGTGTCTCCCTCTTTCTCTCTGCCCCTCCCCCGTTCATGCTCTGTCTCTCTCTGTCTCAAAAATAAATAAGCGTTAAAAAAAAAATAAAAAAAAATAAAGTCGATTTAAAAATTTTAAAAATTGGGCAGAATGTGTAAAAAGTGGTTGGCAGAGAAGTAGCGTCCGGGCATGAAGTGAAAAGAGAGACCAGAGAAGAGGGTACAGTCAGGAGCGGGGAGAGGAACGTGGAGCCACCTCCTGAGCTGACTAGCAGAACGTTCCATGGGAAGGGGTATACCGGTGTCCTGAAGGTCCGTAAAGATACGGCGCCCACAATGCTAAAACCCGCGAACCGCTTCGTACTGGTTTCTGGATGCATTGTGCAGCCCGCTCAGATCTCTCATCTGGCTTTAGGAACCACAGCAACATAAACGCTATAGACATAGCATTATCTAAAAGGATACTTACATGCATTATCTCATTTACTTCGGACGACAGTCCTGGGAGGAAGGCAGGCTATGTTGCTAGCCGCATTTTACACAGGTGCAGAGACAAAGTAGAGAGGAAAAAATATCTAGCCAGGATTTTAGCCCAGGCCAAAAAATCAGATGACTGTGACAGATGAAATAAGCCAAATGGATGAAGCTAGGATATAATCAATTGAGGTGCATTTCCTTTCATGCAAATTCAAGTATATACAGCTAGGCTGAAGGTGGCTTCTAAAAAAAGAGAAGGCTGGATACCTTCTGCTGAATCGTGAGAAATCTCTAGCCTTGTGGGCAAAGCTAGTCCCACCTGAATTACCGCAGAGATGACGTAGCCCGACACGGGTCTTCTGTTTTAACACGGGTTCCGCAGAAGACAGAACCTCGGGCAAAAGCGAACGTGCTGCTGCGTGTTATGTGAGTATAGTCCCAGGGTGGCAGGACGTGGGAAATGGAGAACGAGGCAGGAAAGGAGAACAATCAAATGTCAGTGGGCATCACCAAGGCAGCCCTTGCTTGTTAGAACAAGCACCTCTTACTTGGGTCTGTGAGAATATCTTCGAAGAGAATACATCCACCAATATATCTCAAGACAGTCTGGCTGACGGGAAGAAGGAAGGAGAATGTATCCGCCAAACTCGGTCTTCCGTTGTTCAGTGTGTGCACTGATCAGGTGCCAGCTGATCCAAGTAGCTAATATCTTCCCAGTGTCTGTTGGGCAGGAGGTGAGGGGCAGGTAGTCCTGCTTTAAGTGACGTGCTGTCTGGCTGTGTGTGTGGCTACCGTGAAGGTGCTGGCTACGGTAGCACCCGGGCGAGAACTGGCCAATTTGCTCACTGCAACTGAGACAGAACAAGTGACCAAGATCCCCAAAGACAGGGAACTAAGAGAATCTGAGCACTTGAAAAGTGCTCGATACACAACAGCAATGGGAGGCTCCATCGAGGATCTGACAATTCTGGGTTATGATACGCAGACTAAAATAATAGATGAATGAGAGTGTGGGGTCCCATCATCTAACGGAATACCTCACCATCACCAGGCCTCAGCCACCACACTTACACCAAAGGCAACAACCAGTATCAGCGCCCTTAAGATGCGCGCGTAAGGAACAAGACATTACGTTCTACTGTGCCTCGTGAACGTAATTTAAAATAACGTGTATGATCCCCTATGCTGGTTTTCTCTTGCTGTGTAACAAATTACCACTAACTTAATGGCTTCGACAATATATAAATAAATCACTAACCCACAGTTCTGTGGGTCACAAGGACAGGAGGGATGAGTGGGTCCTCTGCTCCAGATTTCACACTTAAGGTGTCAGCCAGGCCAGACTCTTATCTGGAGACCCTAGGGAAGAATCCACTCCGAGTACATTCATGTTGTTTGAAGAATCAAGTTTTCTGTCAGTTGTAGGGCTGAGGCTCTCGTTCCCTCGCTGGATGTTGACTGGGGGTTGTACGTGGTATCTAGAGGCCGCTTACAGTTCCTTGTTATGTGCGCTCTCACATTTCGAATTTCCTTATTCCCTTAAAGCCAACTGTTTAGTGTTTGGTTGAATTACCGAAAGATGTGTATATACCAAGGAGAGGGAAAAACTAGGGGCCAGTGTAGAATTCTTCTTACCATGTAATCTAGCAGTTTCTAGCCAGCCCTGACATACAACTTGCCTTTTTACTTCTATATAACACAATGAAATATGTATGAAATTGATCTTTCACCCATGATATCTGCCATCATTTCTAAGGAAGTCAGGCCCTTCCTCATATGTATCCTTAGAAGGATCCACTGTAGGTCAATGGTGAGTGACTTAAGGCCATTGGCTGTAGCTTCCATCGTACTTTCGTACAATATGGAATTCTAGTATCTTCATGTTTCCCACGTGAGTTGTCTGTAAATGTTCCAGGTATTGGTTAGTTTTGGATCTCTTGGATGCATGCACCTGGAAATTAACTGCTTTTTTTCATGAATTTAGCTTAATGATGACGCTCAACTGATGTTTTCCCTTCCCTCTTCAACTTAAAGCTGTTAGCTAAAGTCTCAGTGAGGTGGGGGGAGTACTCAAGAGCAAAACAAGTCTACACTCAGAGGAGTGCTAATGAGCAAAACTTGAATGATTTAAGGTCACAATTCTTCATGGCTAGAAGGGACCTCGGGTGTCATCTTCTCATCTTCTAACAGTTGACCTTAGAAAAGACCTTCCTTTAGCTGCTGCCCAAATGTTTAAAATATACTACTTCCTTCCATATTTCTTCAATGAGAAAAAACTTGCACCAGATATTATCATAATTGGGTTGCATTCATCTTTAACATTATTGGTGGCTTAGAATTCATCACTGTTTTCTGTCCTCAGATACAGAACTTGACTAGTGAAGCTAACTGTGGTTTACTTCTGATCTAATTAAAATATAAAGTAATTCCAAGGATACCGTTTTATGAAATCAAATGCATAAACATTGAAAAATACTTTTTTCTTTTTTTTAAATTTTCTTTTTTAAAATTGACATCCAAATTAGTTAGCATCTAGTGCAACAATGATTTCAGGAGTAGATTCCTTAGTGCCCCTTACCCATTTAGCCCATCCCCCCTCCCACAACCCCTTCCGGAACCCTCAGTTTGTTCTCCATATTTAAGAGTCTCTTCTGTTTTGTCCCCCTCCCTGTTTTTATATTATTTTTATTTCCTTTCCCTTATGTTCGTCTGTTTTGTCTCTTAAAGTCCTCCTATGAGTGAAGTCATATGATATTTGTCTTTCTCTGACTAATTTCGCTTAGCATAATACCCTCCAGTTCCATCTGTGTAGTTGCAAATGGCAAGATTTCGTTCTTTTTGATTGCCGACTAATACTCCATTGTATATATATATACGACGTCTTCTTTATCCATTCAGCCGTCGATGGACATTTGGGCTCTTTCCACACTTGGGCTATTGTCGGTAGTGCTGCTATAAACATGGGGGTGCATGTGTCCCTTTGAAACAGCACACCTGTATCCCTTGGACAAATAGCTAGTAGTGCCATTGCTGGGTCGTAGGGTGGTTCTATTTTTAGCTTTTTGAGGAATCTCCCTCCTGTTTTCCAGAGTGGCTGCACCAGCTTGCATTCCCAGAAAAATACTTTACTTGTAATAACAGTATGTAAGAACATTATTTTAATTTAATGAATATGAAGAACAACATTTTCTCAAAGAAACCTGGAGCCGTATGGTAACAAATCATTTGTAACAAGATGCGAGAGTTAGAAATAAATTGTTGTTGAGATGAGTAGGCTACCAAGAAGTATTTCATAGAAACTACCATACATTCTGACGCTTAAGAAAATTGAATTTATAATATGGTCTACATTATGTCTATCAAGCTATATTATTGCGAATGATACCATTCCAGATGATAGCTGTGGAACGCCATGCATTGGCAGTGATTGACATGATTTTTTCAGACATGTTTGAACACACCGACAAAGAGGAATTAATTAATAATGTTCCTAAAACACACATGCTATCTCTACAAATTTCCTATAGCAGTTTGTGATGTCTTTCAAATTTTGGGGGGGTGGGGCTGAGAGAGAGCATGCCTGTGGGAGGGCCAGAGGGAGAGGGAGGGAGGGAGAGAATCTCAGACAGGCTCCAGGCTCAGCGCAGAGCCTGACGCAGAGCTCGACCTCACGACTGTGAGATCATGACCTGAGCCGAAATCAAGAGTTGGTTGGTTAACCAACGGAGCCCCCCCAACCTGATCCTGTTAAAAATCCCCTTCAAGTAGACTGCAAAAGTTAAAGAGAAATGCACTTATGTCCATTCAAAACTTAAAGCTAGCAAATCAACTGCACCAAAGAAAGCATTAAAATACATACGTAAGTGGGTTAATGTATATATTAGGCAGCCACGTTCATAAATCGCGTTTTGTTGATTTGTTGCATCATAATCATATCTGACCTTATGATACCATTTCACTGATCACAAATGATCTTCAAACTTGATCCTCCAGATACCATTATGATGTAGGCTTCGCAAATGTCAGGAATTCTTTTTCACAGAAAAGGAAACTGAGAAGTTCAGCAGAATGCCAAAGTTCCAGGCACAAGAGGCAAGAATGTGACTCAATCCTCTGCTTTCTGATTCCTAAGACAGTTCTCTATTTGCTATACTATTTAACCATAATTCAGAGTGAGAATATTTAAGCAAGGTGAAAGACTTGGGGCAAATCTCTGACTGTTGTGGGGGTTTAGCAGAGGTAACAGCATTTAATTTGGGGAGGGGTTGAGGGCCTGAGATTTGATCCAAATTTTTAATCTGATATTGCTTGCCTCTAAAGTATTGAATTTCAGGATGATTTTTGACACATACAAAAAATATTAAGCCTATTCATATAGTCAGCAAGTGGCAAAAATGCATGCTGCAGCTAGAAAGATTTACAATAAAATGTATTAAAGATCTGGAAAATAGTAGCTTTCGTCAAAGATTAAAGAAATGAGATTTTTTTTTTTTTACATCGGGCTATCACGAGCATCACTGTCCATTGTCAATTTATTCTGATGATGGCATTGCTTACTCTGGTTGCAATATATGCAATAATACACATTTAAAATACACACTGGACATTTAACTGGACAGTAATAATAATCACATAAAAATAGCTGTTGCCAAGAAATAACATCTTCTCCAAAATGTCATGACAGTTACATAAAGTGCTCTCAATATCAGAATATTTAGAAAAATAAAGCGAATTATTTTCTTGACACAAATCATACATCATTTCAATGCTTGTCTAAAAGGTGTGTCCAGGAGAAGCTATCTGATCTTCCGAGTATGGAATAATAGTTATTTTTAAAGAAATGAGATTCTTAAACAAAGAAGAGAACAGAAGGGAAGATTTAATAACAGTCCCCTCATATAGTCTGAATTATTATCAAGAAGAAAAAAATCTTTTTTCCCCTATTACCACAAAGATAAAATGAGAAGTAAGAGGGACTTAAAAGGACGATGAACTTTCTGAATGGAAAAGACTTGTCATGGGAGATTCCTTCACTAGAGATCCTTAACAATAAATTGAAAATTATTTCAAAAATTTTCTACCTATATTCTAGGGAATTCCATTATGAAACTCCTCAAGGTAATGAATCTGATTAAATCCAGTCATGCATAGACAGAATCCAGGAAAAATGACTGACTGGGAATACGAGCATTATAGAAATCATCAAGATGCTCTGTGATGGGATTGCTCTAAATTGAGCCAACTCCACATGGGTGACTTGATCAAGCCCTGATAAGTTGATCACCAAGGAATCAAAGTAGCAGTCAAGATTCAGGTAAGAGGGTAAAATACTGAAATTAGTTACATTATGGTCACTCTAGTCAAGCCATTAGACCTAGATATTACAGCAGTAGGATACAATGAGAATCTGAATCAAAATTAGCATCGGAGAGGAGCTTATGAACTTTTAAATTAGTTTTAAAATTTTCCAAATGTCTTATCTTTTCCTTTTAATTATTTTAGTTTTGAAATCATTTTAGACACAGAATACTTGCAAAGTTGTATAGGGAGTTTCAGATACCCTTCGTCCGGTTTCTCTTAATGTTAACACCTTGTACAATCATAGTACACATACGGAAATCAGAAAGTTCACATCAGTACAATACTCTACTGACCACATGAGAACTTAATCCGGCAATGAAGACACTTAAGTTACTCATCACAAGATCGTTGTGATACAGGTATTGTCATCAGTTCACAGATAAAGGAACTGACAAAAAAAGCTTAAATTTCTCTCCCAAGGTCATAGAGGCAGTGAATGGTGAGCCTTGTGATTATTTGGCTCTAATGTTCATTCACTTTTCACTACGTGGTCTTGTTTTTCCACTAATGTCTATTACATAAGGGGTCCCAATGTTTGAAAGAGGAGAAAGTATGACTCAAGTATTTCATCATGGATAGCTTATTATGAATTAGAACTAGGGGTGCCTGTGTGGCTCAGTTAGTTCAGCGTCCGACTCTTGATTTCGCCTCAGGCCATGATATCGCGGTCATGAGATCGAGCCCTGCGTTGGGTTCTGTGCTGAGCATAGTGCATGCTTGTGATTCTCTCTCTCCCTCTCTCGCTCCCTCTCCCCCTCTCTCAAAATAAATAAACTTAAAAAAAATAGAACTAGAAGTTCCAGATGATTTCAAATATCATTTAAAGATTAAGACTTAAGTACGTCAAGAGTTTATATTACAAAACTTTACACTTTTGGTAAAAATCAGTAAGACTTGGTCTGTCCCTTCTTTCTTTGGTGTCCAAGCGAAATTCCTTCTGGTTGGTATAGTTGTATAAGCGGCAGTAATGGGCTCTGCTTAAAATACTCTGGTTTTTGTAAATTTATATACTTTTAAAAATCAAGCGCAGTGAACATGACACCTAAAGCTTTTACATACCCAGAAGAGTTATGTAATTTTATAAGGGCCACGTAGTAAGAAATATAGGACTACACCACCTATGTTCTGCTTCCAGTAAAACATGTTAATTGTATCAAGGTGCTTGGCCAATACTGAACAATCAATGTTTGTGAATGAATTGAACCTCAGTTGTCAGAGGATAAAAAATATATTGCAACAGGGACATCTGGGAGGCTCAGCTGGTTAAGCTCTTGGTTTTGGCTCAGGTCACAGTCTCACAGTTTGGGAGTTTTGGCTCAAGTCACGATCTCACGGTTCGTGAGTTTGAGCCCCACATCAGGCTCCCACACCGACAGTGGAGAGCCTAATTGGGGGTTCTCTCTGTCTCCTCTCTCTCTGCCCCTCCACTGCTTGCACACACTCTCTCTCTCAAAATAAATAAATAAACCTAAAAAAAATTGCAACACTCCCTTGACTTACATAAAGGAGATATACAAAGATAGTTTTGAATCACCAAACTCATAAATTTCAATATAACATAAAGTTCATCACAAAATACAGTAGCATATAAATGAAAATATAAGTGGTCACTTCAGATTGTAACAGGTTTAATATATGCAAGACTAAAGTCAGTTTTTGTACTGAACATTTTCTGAAACAATTTCATATGATGTGACAGACCTAGGCCACCGAAAAAAATTTGACATTTTACTCCTTAATTAAAAAAAACTTCGCTACTCAGGTTAAGAACCACAATTATTTGCGATCTTTTTGCCTAACCTCTCCTTTCATCTCTAGCAACTGACATTTGGCTTTCTCTTCAGAAATCTTTTATTCCTCCCTCACATAAATGTAAAGGAGAAAAAAGTCACTGTCGAAAATCACAACCGCCTTGAAGGAGAGAGCAGATTTTGCTAAAGTAACGTCTTTTGACTAAGGATGGCCCCTTTGTGCAGCTAGGAACGTTGATAGTTTTTATATGAGAAGGTTGGCCAAGAATGGAGTTTGGTCTTAGAAGGAAGAGAGAACAATTGCCCAGCCTGGGGAAGGAGAGAACTCAGAGGTGAGAGAGAGTGAAGCCAATACCTCATGGACCAGTGTGATCTGTGAGAGATACTCCGCGACCGTGTGTCCAAAAGGTCATCTAATAACAATAACTTCTAATATGAAATACCAAGGCATTTGCCATTTCATCCATGTAATGTTCCATTCATCACGTGCCAGAGGTCATTGTTTTAAGGCACAGCAGTCGGGCGTTAAGTGGGTGCTCAGGAGGGGGTGAGCAAAGACAATAGCTTAGAGTGCAGGTTGCGGACAATTCCGGTTCGGAGATCGACGCTGAAAGGTTCAGAGCAGAGAACAAGAAAGAGGGAGAAAGAAGCTGGGGATCCTCGTCAAATGACAGGTCTCCCCCACTATCTGAAAGCAGAGCGTTCCCATGAAAACTTTCCTAAGTCAAAGTGGCATAAAGCGAACAAGTAATTGCCATTAATTTATATGGGAAAAATTTTTAGCATTCCCAGACCCCCCAGAATCGCCTCTCCTACGGTTTTCTGATACCTTAGGACACACCTGGCTAAGGGATGCACCGAATAAACTGCGATAAAGCGCACATGGTCACACAGTTCAGCTTGATGCTGAGACGCGGAGTGTAGTTCCTGGGGAAGGCGCGGGGAGGCGCCGCTCTCGCTGCTGGAGTGCGAGCTGCCTCTTAAATGCTGGCTGCAAAACAAGTGCTCAAACTATTTTTGCTTTTTGCCTTTCTTTTTCTGTTTCTTTTTTTTAAAATAAAAGTAAACATCCTCTTCAGATTTCTTTCAGTTAACAAAAACAGGTGCTAACGTAGGTCTTTCATAAACACAACGTGGGATGACTTGAACTCTTGAAAGTGAAGGTATCTGTACCATGAAGTGACAACCAGCTACAGAATTTGCTGAAAACTTCTAGTGGGGCATCAATCTTACCCAAGGAATGGCACGTCTTCCTTTAGGTTACGTGATGACAGTGGGTGATGGGAAGAGAAGAGGAACGCTATCTGCGAATACACGTATTAATTGCCCACTAGGTTTGCTCACTAAGAAATTGGCTGTTGCCTACAATCCCCAGAGTAAATATGAATCAGACACTGCCTGAAAAGGTTAACAAGGTACTAATACACAGTTAAAATCAAGGATATGAAATCCACAGGGGCGCCTGGGGGGCTCAGTCGGTGAAGCGTGCGACTTCAGCTCAGGTCACGATCTCAGGGTTCAGGAGTTCGGTTCTGGAGACGGGCTCTGTGCTGACGGCTGGGAGCCTGGAGCCTGCTTCAGATTCTGTGTCTTCCTCTCTCTCTGCCCCTCCCCCAGTCATGCTCTGTCTCTGTCTCTGTCTCTGTCTCTGCCTCTCTCAGAAGTAAAATGAACGTTAAAAATTTTAAAAAGAATATGAAATCCACAGATACCAGGGATCTACCATATATAATTTTTTTCATTTTTCTTTATTAATAGACTTTATTTATAGAGCAGTTTTGGCTTCACAGCAATTGAGCATAAGATATAGATATTTCCCCGGGGCATTCACTTTCGAATGTTCCCTCTCTGTAAAGAGAGCTTTCCTACGATTCTTCCTTTCTAATCTTGTATTCTAATAAACTTTTGTCTGCTGCTCAAAAAAAAAAAAAAAAAAAAAAAAGAAAAAAGAAAAAGAAAAGAAAAAAAAGAAGATATAGATATTTCCCATTTATCTCATGACCCCAACACACTCATAGCATCCCACATTGTCAACATCCCCCACCGGAGTGGTGCATTTGTTACAACTGATGAACTTTTGACACATCATGGTCACTCAACGTCCACAACTTACATAAGCATTCACTTTTGGTGTTTTACCTTCTCTGGGTTTGAAGAAATGTATGATGACATTTATCCTATGTTATAGTATCATACAGAGCAGTTTCTTAAGAATCTGCAAAATATCTTCCTTAAATGTATGGTAGAATTCACAAGTAATCCCATCTAGGCCTAATGCTTGCTCTTTGGGAATTTTCTTAAGGATTGATTCAGTGTATTTACTAGATATAGGCCTATTCAGATGGTCTATTTCTTCCGCTGTTTTAGCAAAAAGTGTCTTTCAAGACATTTGTCCATTCCATTTAGGTTATCAAATTTATTGGCAAAGTTTTGTTCACGGTATTCTTATTTTAATGTCCATGGGATCTTTCTATTATTATTATTTTTTTAATGTTTATTTATATTTGAGAGAGAGAGACAGAGCATGAGCAGGGGAGGGGCAGAGAGAGGGAGACACAGAATCCAAAGCAGGCTCCAATCTCTGAGCTGTCAGCACAGAGTCCGATGTGAAGCTCAAACTCGCTAGCCACCAGACCGTGACCTGAGCCGAAGTCAGAAGCTCAACCAACTGAGCCACCCAGGTGCCCCCATGGGATCTTTAGTGTTGTCCTGTCTTCTCATATCAGTAAGTTGTGTCTCCTTTCTTCTTAGTGCAGCTAGATGCTTATTGATTTTATTAATGTTTTCAAAGAATCATCTTTTGGTCTTTATTGATTTCCTACTTTTGATTTCATTAGTTTCTGCTCTAATTTTTTTTTTTAAAGTAGCCTCCACACCAGGCACAGAGCCCAGTGCAGGTCTTGAACTCACGACCCTGGGATCAAGACCTGAGCTGAGATGAAGAATGGGACACTTAACCAACTGAGCCACCCAGGCGCCCCTCTGCTCTAAGTTTTATTATGTTTTTGCTTCTGCTTACGTTGGATCTAATTTGTTCTTCTTTTTCTCCATCCTATTCCTTTTAATCTATATGTGTTTTATATTTAAAGTGAGTTTGGGGCCACCTGGGTGGCTCAGTCGGTTAAGCATCTGACTTCGGCTCCGGTCATGATCTCGCGGTTCATGACTTCAAGCCCCGCCTCTGACTTTGTGCTGACAGCTCAGAGCCTTGAACCTGTTTCAGATTCTGTGTCTCCCTCTCTCTTTGCTCCTCCCCCGCTCACACTGTGTCTCTCTCTCCTGTGAAAATAAACATTTAAAAAAAATTAAAAAATAAAGTCCGTTTCTTGTAGACTACCTATAGTTGGCTCTTATTTTTTGATTCATCCTGACAACCTCTGTTAATTGATGCATTTATACTGTTGACATTCTAACTGAATATTGATTCTGTTGGACTAATTATTTACCATATTTGTTACTGTTATCTATTTGTCTTTCGCTCTTTTGTCTTTTGGGGTTTTAATTGAATATTTTACATACTTGCACTTTCTCTCCTTTCTTAGCATATCCATTATACTTCTTTGTTTCGTGGTAGCCCTAAATGTTGTGTTTGCAGCACACATTTACAATGAACCCAAACTGTACTTTCAAATAACAATTAACCCAAATTGTAACTTTCAAATAACTCTATACCACTTCACAGGCAGTGTCAGTATTTAATAATGACAAAATAATCCTAATTCTTTTCTCTTATCCCTGACATCATTGCTATCATTTAATTTACTTTTACATAAGCAAATATCACTTTATTTTTTTAGTTTTTTAAAATGTTTGTTTTTTGAGAGAGAGAGAGAGAGAGAGAGAGAGAGAGAGACAGAGCACGAGCAGGGGAGGAGCAGAGAGAGAAGGAGACATAGAATCTGAAGCAGGTTCCAGGTTCTGAGCTGTCAGCACAGAGCCCGACACGGGGCTGGAATTCATGAGCACCGAAAGATCATGACCTGAGCCGAAGCCAGTCACTTAACCGACTGAGCCACCCAGGCGCCCCAGCAAACATAACTTTATAACTAAAATACATATATATGTATAAATGTGTATTTGTACGTATTTTATATATACAATGTAAGTTTTTTAAAATTCTATTCCTTCCCTGATGCTCCTCCTTTCTTTATACAGATCCAGGTTTCTGACCTATATTTTCACCCTCTCTCTAAAGAACTTCTTTTGGGGCGCCTGGCCGGCTCAGTCGGTTAGGCGTCCGACTTTGGCTCAGGTCATGATCTCGCGGTTTGTGAGTTCAAGCCCCGCGTCAGGCTCTGTGCTGATGCCTCGGAACCTGGAGCCTGCCTCCGATTCTGTGTCTCCCTCTCTCTCTTCCCCTCCCTTGCTCATGCTCTGTCTCTGTCTGTCTCTAAAAAAATAAATAAATGTTGAAAAAAAATTTTTTAAGAACTTCTTTTGACATTTCTTATAAAGCAGGTGTCTACTGGCAAGGAGTTCCCTTAATTTTTCTGTCTGAGAGAATCTTCATTTCTCCTTGACTTTTGAAGTATAATTTTGCAGAGTGCAGAACTCTAGCTTAAAGGCACCTCCTACCACTTTAACATGTCACCCCATTCTCTTCTTGCTTACATGGTTTCTGTGGAGAAATAGGATATAATTCTTATCTTTGCTTCTCTATAGGTAAGGTGTGGTTTCCCCCCAACTTCATTCAGAATTTTGTCTTTAAGTTTCTGAAACTTGAAAATTATATGCTTAGATATATTTGGGGGGGCACTTGTTCTGTGGTTTGGTGTCTGACATTAATTTGGGGAAATTCTCAGTCATTGTTGTTTCAAATATTTCCTCCGTTCCTTCTTTGTTCTCGTTGCTTTTCAGTTTTGGAGGTTTCTATTGAGATATCTTCAAGCTCAAAGATTTTTTTCTTCAGTTGTGTCCAATCTACCAATAACCCAATCAAAGGCATGCTTCGTTTCTGTTACCATGTTTTTTACTTCTAGCATTTCTTTTTGGTTCTTTCTTAGAATTTCCATCTCTCTGCTCCATTGCCCATGTTTGCATGCTGTCTACTTTGTTCGTTACAGCTCTTGGCATAGTAGCCATGGTTTTAAAATCACGATCTGATCATTCTCACGTCCCTGCCGTATGTGAGTGGCATTCTAATGCTTGCTGTCTCTATTCAAACTGTGCTTTTGGATTTTTTTGGCATTTCTTGTAATTTTTTTCTTGACAGCAGGGCAGGATGTATCCAGCACTTATTCCAGAGTTTTCCGCTGATTGGTTTCTGCTCTGGTAAATTGTGATTCTCCATTTTCATTTGCCGATCTCTCTGAGGTAGGGGCAGGGGGTGGACCTACGCCCTCACTTACGCATCTAAGAAGAATTATTGATTTTTTAATTTGTTCAACTTTTTACTTATTGTTAGAACAGAGAGCCAGATTCCAGACTCCTTACATGCTGGCCTGAGACCTGCATGCTCCATACAATGTTCATTCTGATGTGTCATCACCAATAATGCCCAATCAGTGTTATAAAACATTAACTCATATACACCTGTATATTTATAACTATATTTAATATCATGAGTTCTTTAAAACAAACTTAGACTCCTTTATCCTAGAATCTAGTTGACATGAGACATGCTACATACAGGAAATACTGAGTTTGCATTTGCAGTAGGTTAGGTCACCTGTTGTGTAGCTCCTGGGAAGCTCACAGTACTCTGAACCATTGCATTTGTCTATTTTTTGTGTGATATTAGAACATTGCTTATTCCCTCTACTCAACTGTAAGGGTCTGTGTTTCTCTGCCCAAGGCTACACGTAGGACTCTGTGTTTTTCTTGTCTGCATTCACAGTTCAAGTGCATTATACAGCACATACTAATAGCTCAGTAAAGTCTTGGTCAAGGGGCGCCCGGGTGGCTCAGTCGGTTAAACATCTGACTCTTGATTTCAGCTCAGGTCATGATCTCACTGTTCGTGAGTTTGAGCCCAGCATTAGGCCCTGCACTGACAGTGGGGAGCCTGCTTGGGATTCTCTCTTTCTTTTTCTCTCTGCCCCTCCCTCACTTACATTCTCTCTCTCTCTCTCTCAAATAAATGAACTTAATAAAATAAAGTCTTGTTCAATATGAGTGAATGAATGAGAAAGTTTTATGAACAGTAGAGCTACATGCTGATATAAACAAATATTAAATTATCTGTGGCAGGTAGAAAAATCAGACAAAATATAATATACTAATTCGAAGTTCAGCTAGTAAATGCTAAAGGAATTTGAAAAGGAAATAATAATGAGGATCATATAAAGATTTTTCTTTCTTGTTTTTTATTTTTGAAAATTTTTTTAACGTTTTATTTACTTTTGAGAGACAGAGAGAGACAGAGCATGAGCGGGGGAGGGGCAGAGAGAGGGAGACACAGAATCCGAGGCAGGCTCCAAGCTCTGAGCTGTCAGCACAGAGCCCGATGTGGGGCTCAAAGCCACCAACAGTGAGATCATGACCCGAGCCAAAGTCGGATACTTAATCGGCTGAGCCACCCAGGTGCCCCTTTTCTTATTTTTTAAAGATAGGAAGCACGAAATAAGTTTGAGGTCAAAAGGGAAGAGGTCGAGGAGTGTAGGAAATTAATTTGGCATAAGAAGGTACATTACTCTAATTTCCATACAGATGATAACTGGTTATCATTATCAAACATCGATTTAACAATCTATGCGAGAAATAAAAATATAGGTGTTGCCTAAGTTTAAACATAGATCATACAAAAGTAGTCAAAGAACATGGAAACTGAGTAATCGTCATCCTCATTTTTCATATATTTCAAATTTTTCATATCTTTGAAAAACATTAACTGCATCCTTCCTTAATAATCTCATCTTAAAAACCACACATCTTTTACATTAGACCTATTTGATGTATTTTTAAATCAATCTGATCATTCTTCTCTGGATCCCCTCTCGAATTCCTACCTCTTGTGCAAAGGTTAGTGGCTCAAATCAATCTAATATCCTCCTACTCTTCAGACAAAGGCAAGACGTTCTTTCTCCGTCGTTGTATTTGCCTCTTGCTATACCCAGTGCCATACTGACTTTGAGCTCAGGGTAGAAATGTGGCTTACAGGCACTCAGTTGCCTCCTGAAATATCTTCCTTTCTTAGCAGTAGGCCATTATGTACATATCCTAGCCAAATTCCATCTTTCCAATTTATCACGATTACTTAAAATTGCATTTACACTTTCCAGAATGTCGGAAACGCAAATGACTTAATTCTATCTGAAATTCTGCTGGATGTTACCTCAGGTGCTTTATAGTGAAGGTTAATAAGGGTGTTGAATACCATCAAGGACATTGTTCATGAGTTACTATACTGCATAATCACCAAATTTGACTCCGAGTCTCCCAATAACTTATTCCCTGTTTTTACTCAAAGCACTACGGTCATTATCGTAATTTAATTTTTTATTAGTGAGGAAATCATGTGAAATAAAATTGAGAGCCCTACTGAAATCAATATGGACCACGTCTTTCCAGGTGATAATATGAACTTGATCAGTCTGCTATACCTGGGTATAATCTTTCCCTTTGAGATATGTTGACTCCAAACTTTCCCCTCACTAATGCTCTGGGAAGCCATGGTCTCCCAAAAATAATAGCTTGTGGTGTTCCCAGACAGAATATCTGCCAATTCCTTAAGTAGCCAAGAATGACAGTCACTAATGCTTTCTGATGCAAATCATCCGACTTCCTATTTAACTTTCTTTTTGCAGACACAGCAAGAGACAGATACAGAGCTCCTCCTACCTTTACTTGAGTAATAGTTGACCTTTGTTGACCTAATTAATATCATTAAGAACAGTTGTTCTAATTTAATGTAATGTATTGTGGGCTGCAAGAGGAATTCAGATAAACGGCATCTTCCTACGGCATTTTTGGATGAAATAATCAGCCTTAACCTGAAGCTTTTCTAGGTCAATGTGATTGCACAAATTTAATTAGCTGATTTGGGCCATGACAGCTCCAGATTCGGTTTAGAATGACCAAGCTTATGGACTTCAAGTTGCAGATATAAAGAAGTGAGTAAAGACCTCATTTTCAAAAAATGTATTTAGAGATGCTCAGTTGGAAAAAAAAAGTGTCTGTATCACCTCAACATAGAGGCCTGTTTTCTTTTTGTTTCCAAAGGATAACTCCTCAACAATTTTTCTACCTCTGAATATACTCATCTACCATCACAATGAGTAAGATTCCCACCAGGTCTCATAAAAGTTATTTTCACTGTTATATTCTTACTTCAAAGGGCAAAAAATGTCATTTCACAATAACTTTTTTTTGTCATGAAGCACTTCCAGCGAGGGCATTCTAAAGGGATAATCCATAATCAAAAGAACCCAGAGGGATTTTCTGTCCAATTCGTGAAGGTGGAATAAAGCAAAATAAAGTGCTACATGTTTATCTGTAGATTGAGTCTATGACATTCTTTCTGGGGAAATAAAGGGTGAGAATTGGACTGCAATGTCAGCAATGACTTTTGGAAAGTTTCATTTCATAATCTATTCTATGTTTGTCAGATAATAAATCTTCTCTGATATGGATAAGTAGGAATGTGACCTGATACATCCCTTTAAATTGTAGTTTAAATTATGTGTGTGCCATTCTGGAGCGTTTTTCTATCGGGAGAGATTTGTGATTATGTGTACTATTACTCGGTCCTATAATCATAATAATTTATGTGGTATGAAAAGAAACATACTTTCCTTTCCCCAGCAAGGGGGATGTCAGTGCATAAAAAATAGAGATGTTAGGCCTTGTGGCATTTCTGGCCTCCGAGTCCCTTTTCTCCCCACCAATGAGGAAGACCACGTTATCATGCTGGTCCTCATCGGTTACAAGGTCAGGTCACTGCACCCTCAAAGCCCCTCAAACCTGCTCAACTACCTAAGCTCCCAACTGGAATTGGCTTTATTTTCTGGCTCTTAAGGATGAACATCACCTGGACTTCTGGGACCAAGGACCCTGACAGCCCCCCAGGACCAGATGTGGCTCTGAAGCCAGGGCCCAGCAGAAGTAACGGGCCCCAACCGTAGGAGGCATAAGAAAGCCACCCAAGTCCTAAGGTCTAAAACTGGCATCTCATTACTTTGAGCAGGCCAACTGGTGACCGCTTCAAACACTTGTTCATAATTCTGGGTACTCACTGGAATCTCCTGGGGAGATCTTAAAGATACTGATGCATGGGACCTACCTCATTTTAACTAAGTTGGCATCTCTGGGGGGCGTTCCCAAAGCAGCTGTGCTTTTAAAATGGTTTCAGGAGTTTTTAACGTGCACCTAGAGCTGAGAACCACTGAACTAGAAGAACAAACGCTGGCTGGACCTTTCCCTTGTTTCAGAGTCCCAAGGATACAATTAATTGCATTCACAAAATATTTATTAAGACCATTGTGTTGTAGGTAGTCTTTTGGATAAGGAGATACAACTGTGAAAAATAACCAAGTTTACTGCCTGTGGGGTGCTTGAATTCTAATATGGATTTTTGTTCTGTTTTTGGTCTAATGAAGGGCGACAGAACCGGAGTCAAGTACCCCAGAGCTCCGTGAGATATCCAGGAGAAAATGAGAATTCTCTAGCCCCCCTTCTGTACTCATCAGCCACATCTTCCGAACCTTGACATGAACTAGAGCCCCTAAGGATGAAACTCCTCCCTCATTCACCCTTCTTCGAGAGCTCCACAGTTTGAGAACTGATATTCAGAGTCAGGGTCAACTGGCATAATGATTGACCCTATCTCGATGATGCCAGTCTTCGCTCGGATGAGGGCCAGAGATCAAATAATCTGTGTATGGGGATATTTGCCAAGAACTGTCATATAGGGCTTGAAAGGTATCCCCATGAACCACACATTCCACCTGTGTCACATTCTTACTTTCAACATTCTGAACACCTCTAACCTTGTCAACAAAAGCCTATAGTCCTCAGCCCTTAACCCGGGCTAAAGAATTAGTGAGGACACTTGAGAAGATCTCTGATCCTCAACTAACTTATCAAAAATGATAATAATACCTGTCTTGAGTGAGTGTTGTATTAAATGAGATCTTTCCTCCACTCCTCAGCCTGACGTTCAGGATTGCTCCATAATCTTCTCAGAACTGCGTCAAACCACATAGGCTACAATCTGATCATCCCGAATGATTCCAGTTTTTGCCTTTTCAGTGGTATGCAATAAATATTTATCCATGTTAATAAAACATGTCGTTATCAGAATCTGTAATCATTGCATAGTATTCCATGAAACAGATCCACCAGAATTTACTGTTGCTGGACATTGCGATTGTTTCTAATTTTTCACAACTATCAATAATAAAGCAATAAACAATAATAGAACTACATCTATGTATACATCCTGATTGGACCAAGCACCTTGTGAATGTTCTACGGCTCCTCCTCATTCTCCGTAGCTGTTCCTCTTTATTTTGCTAATTTGTTGACAATGAGGCGCAGTCCTCACAACTTTTTATCTCCCTTGAGGAAATGGTCCCTTGGATCATCTGGATTTAAATATCATTTCTACACTGGTAACTCCCAAATTTATATACTCAGCCCAGGTCTTCTACTGTCTTCCAGAATTATATAATTTACCGCCTCTTGCTACACCTCAGCCTTGGAAATCTAATAAGCGATTCAAAATTCACATGTCCACAACCACTCTTGCTTTTTCAGTGAAACACACTACTACAGGCCTCTGTAGAGTAATTCCTGCCTCTTCTTCATCACAGCCTAGCACACGCTGTCGGCCCCATCTTCCAACCGTATCCCTAGTCCACCAGAACTGCTACCCCTCAAACACGAGACACCGTCATCTCCCTCCTAAAGTCTTTCTGCTTCCCCCGCCCCCCGACACAGCCAGTTCTCAGCACAGCAACCGGAATGATCCACAACAGTTCGTTTTCCTCTGCTGAAAACAATCCGATGATCCGATGATCCGATGATCCAAGGGCTTGCCATCCCACTCAGAGTAAAATTAAATTGTTACTGCCCCCTCTTAAATTGTGAGTTTTGTGACCTCAAACTTCTATGACAGCCTCTCCTTAGACACCCAGCTCCAGCTACACTGATCTTGAGAGTTTCCTAATTCGTTGGTCAGGCACAGTTCCTCCTCAGGGACTTTGCACAAGCCTCGTCTTCTGCTTGGAATACTGCTGCTAGATCTCTTCATGGCCAGCTGCCTCCCCTGCAGGTATTTGCTCTGCAGAAACGCCTTCCCGAAGCATCCTATTTTTTTTTAAAGTTTTTAAGTCTATTAATTTTGAGAGACAGAGAGCAGAGGAGGGGCAGAGAGAGAGAGGGAGAGAGAGAATCCCAGGCAGGCTCTGTGCTGTCAGCGTGGAGCCCAGTGAGGGACTCGAACACACGAGCCGTGAGATCGTGACCTGAGCCCAAACCAAGAGTCGGACCCTTAGCTGACTGAGCCTCCCAGGCACCCCTTGAAGCGTCCTATTTTAAACAAGGACCCATATCTCTTGTCCCACTTTGTTTTTTACAGTGAAGTATAAGCTAATTTATTTTTTGCATTCTGTTTCCCCACTAGGTTGTAATTTCATGATGACAGGAATTTTCGCCTATTTTGATCACTGGTGTATCCCCAGCACCTGTATTAAATGATTATGCTCTAATAACATCACATTTACCTTCTTTATAACTCCTATCACATTTACAGTTTTCAATCTTTTTATGTATCTGGCCAATGTCTGGCTCTCTAGCTAAAATGCAGGCTTCATGTAAGCCTTCAAATATATTTGTTGATTGAATGAGTGAATGAATAAATATTTAAATCTTTCATATTATAAAATACATCAAAATGTATGCAGGTTTATTTTTTTAAGTTTATTTATTCTGAGAGAGAGAGAGTGAGCGTGTGAGTAGGGGAGGGGCAGAGAGAGAGGGAGAGAAGGAGAATCCCAAGTAGGCCCTGCACAAATGTGGGACTAGAATTCGCAAACTGTGGGATCATGACCCGAGCCAAAATCAAGAGTTGGACGCTTAACTGAGTGAGCCACCCAGGTGCCCCCAAAATGTATGCAGGTTTTAAGCTTCATTCAAATGGGCACCCTTAGTCTAGCAGCTTTTGTTCCCCCCTTCCTGTCTTTGGAGAGTTTTTTTTTTTATTCATATTATTTATTTTTTATAACAACTTGAATTACATAAAATTAACATACAAGTCTACCATTTAAACTGTATACAGTGCCCACCTGTCCTGGGCAACCACTATTTCGTAGCTCTAGAGACTTGCCTACTCAGGACATTTCCTATACATAGGATCATACAACATGTGGTCTTTTGGGATTGGCTCGTGAATTTCTTAGCATAATGTTTTCAAGGATCATCTTTGTTGTGTATGGATCAGTACTTCATTTGCTTTTATTGCTCTATTATATTATAAAGTCATTAAGAAATTAAAATGGCACTAATTTTCAACTTAAAAGACTGGGAGTTTCAACCCTTCCTCAACGATATGCCGTAACTAGACACATATATTCTATTGTATTCACATACCATATCGTTTATCCATTAATCAATTGATAGACAGTTAAGTTGCTCTCCCTTCTTTGCCTATTATCACTAACCCTGCTCACATACAAGATTTTGAATGGACATTTGTTTTCATTTCTCTTAGGTGTAGAGATAGATGCAGAGTTGCTGAGTCATATGGTCAACTCTATGTTTAACCTTTTGAGGAACCATCATACTGTTTTCCAAAGTTACTGCACGTAGGGGGCCCAGGGCAGGCCGGCCCCAAAATGTATCACAAAGGCATATTGATTATTTCAAATTAAAGCCACTTAAAAAGCAGCCAGTGCAAGGACACTCAGGCCCTCCTGTGTCCCCCCTGAAAGGAGGAAATGAATCTCCCATGTGAAAGGCACCTTCCCTGTACCAGGAGGTAGAGAGAAATTGTTATGGCCGGAGGTAGAGAATTTAGAGCAGAAAAGGCTTTAGAAACAACCCTTGTTACTTTTTACGAATTTGTTACCACAGCCCAGGTTCTGTTTAGAATTCCTTACTAACTGAAGCTCCCCAAAACACAACTTTCCTTTGTGCTGTCAGTTCTGGACAGATTCATTGTCTCTTTCTCTACAAAGCATAGAAACCGCCTGCCTTGGTCATTTCTTCGGGTCTCAATTTCATTGTTGGGCCAAGTTCGCTTTCTTCTGCCTGTTAATCTGTCTCCTGTCAATTTCGCTCGTAGACCAGCTGGAAGGGCCTGAAGGGTAGAAGGAAATGAGTTTTCGAGTCCTGTATGCACATCTTACTTCCCCCTCGGCAATGTGTGAGGCCTCCCAATTTCTCATAACAAAAGAGTTGTACTGCCAGGAATCTTCCACCATCAGGCATGTGAAAGTTCCTGTTCCCCTGGTCACCCACGAATCAGGCGTGATATAATTTACCTTCATTTGACAATTTTATAGCCAAAAATATTACTCCGTTGTTTCAATTTGCATTCATTTAATTACTACTGAGTTGCGCACGGTTTCGTGTTTTAAGGCATTTACTTAAATGCTTTCTGAAATGATTCCCCTGTCGTTTGTCACTTTTCCTTTTTTGGGTTATTGTGAATTAATGTTTTAAAGAGTTTTTCTAAGTAAACAACCAAAAAAAGTGAACTCTTTGCCAATCATTTATAAGTTTTTCTCCTTTTGGTGGGAAACAAATTCTTCCTTTTTAAATGATTTGAAATTTATCCTGTTGTGATGTCCTGGGCACATTCAAATAGCATACTTGGAAAGTCACCTTTAACTTATATATTCCTCTAATATTCTTTCCTTAACTTTAACTTTTTTATTCTGAAGGGCATCAATGTTGATTTACAGCTGAAGTAGGGATCTACATTTTTTGCCATCGTCTCACATTTTCAAAAGTTGTGAAGGAGAGGAGACAAAAGTAATTTTCAGTTTAACTCTTAGTAAATAAGAAAATATAATGAGCCAGGGTACGTTGTACTCAACACAGCAATCTCAATTAAACCAAATATGCACACGAACCTTTCGGAAGGTGGATTTCAACTTCACCAAAGCAAACGAAGTGCCAAGTATTAGTAATAGTGGCTTTGGGCCAATGTGAATAATGTTGCTACAATCAGACATAAGTTAAAATCCCAGAGATGCATTTTAGCAATCTCAAAAAAAGGGTTTGTCCTAAGTGATCAAATATATTTTAAATCTCCATAGACTTCAAAGACAGAAGATTATATTGTTTAGTTGGTAAATAATCCCAAGAGCGTGCAATGAAATTGGCATTTCTATGTAATATTGGTGGTGATGTTTAGTTGGATGCTCTGTTCTGAAATCAAACTAGCAACAATGTATTGAGAGCTTCAATTTTTTTTTTTCAAAGTTTTTTTTTTTTTTTTTTTTTTGACAGAGAGACAGAGCGTGAGCAGGGGAGGGGCAGAGAGAGGGAGACACAGAATCCGAAGCGGGCTCTAGGCTCTGAGCTGTCAGCACAGAGCCCGAAACGGGGCTCGAACCCACAAACCACGAAATCATGACCTGAGCTGAAGTTGGACGTGTAACCGACTGAGCCACCCAGGCGCCCCGAGCTTCAAATAGATCCATACATAATTTCATCTCAATTGAATCATCTATTTACTTGACAAATATTGAATGAGTACCTATCATGTGTTGGACTATCTGATAAGGCCTGGGAATACGGTGACCCCTGCCTTTCTGGAGCTTACATTCTAACTAGGAAAGACGTGGAGAGAACAGACATTAAACGATCACACAAATGATTTTACAATTACAGTAGTAATGCGTTACCATAGAAAACTACCGTGTCAGGATAACCTATTAGAGAGATGCCTGACCTATGCGTGGAGGCCAGGGAAGGCTTAGCAGGGGAAATGACATAGAAATCGGAACCGAGCAAAGACGAGGTGACCGGAGTGCGGATGAGGGGCACCCGTTAGTATAGCCCAGAGGACTGAGGCAAGTTAGGAAAAGAAGGGAGCAGATAATGAGGAATGCCCCTTATGGGGATAAGCAGAGTTAAGTCAGGCCTGTGTGGGAATGAAGAGCACATCTAAAATAAATTGCCAAGGGACACGTTCTTTATCGCATTGGAGGAGTCTTATCATAATACGATAATGTCTCCGGATTGTAACTATCCGTAATTTGGTAAACCTGGTAAAAATGCCTTGTCATAGTTGAAAGAGGACTTTAACTCCATTTTGATCTCAGTCTGTACTTTCGAATTAAGTTCTTTCCAGCTTCTCTCTCTCTCTCTTTTAATGTTTATTCATTTTTGAGTGAAAGAAGAGAGCACGCAGGGGAGGGGCAGAGAGAGGGAGACAGACAGAGGATCCGAGAGGGGCTCTGCGCAGAGAGCAGAGAGCCCGACGCGGGGCTTGACATCACGGACCGTGAGATCATGACCTGAGCCGAAGTCGGACGCTTAACTGATTGAGCCACCCAGGCGCCCCTCCAGCTTGTCTGTTACCTCAGGCAAAACACTGGGTGGGCAAAACATCCCATGCTGGGGACCAAAAGTGCCCTTTCAAGCAATACGGGTTGCCCTGAGCCTACAAGCCCTCGCCCGTGATTGACCCCAAGATGAGGATCAATCAACCTGACCTTTTCTACCCACTTGCATGCACGCACCGACCTTTGTCCCGCATTTTCTTTATATAAATCCAGAAGTATTTTCAGCACTGTGGAGAAAGCCTTTGAGACATTCGTCCGCTGTGTCCTTGGTGTTGGCCAACCTGAAATGAATTCCCTTCTGGGTTCACCACCCCTGTCCTCTCTGCCTTTGGATTTTGTTGGCAGGGAGTGGCTGAATCTGGTCTGTATGGGACACATGGGCCCAGATGCTCTTGTACCCCTGCGCCCCAGTTGCATAGCGGAGAATTCTGGGTATGTTTCCTGAGGATTCCCATGCATGCCGGATTATCAACGGCTCCTCTCTCGTCTTTCCTTTGATATTCCTCACGCTGCGTATCTTTTCTCCTTTTTGTCACTCTTTCATTAGCGCAGCGTTACCGTCTTCTTAAAGAATCTGTGGTCTTACACATTTGGCTCCGGGATGACCTCCTTAACCTGACCCCTCCAAAGCTGGCCAGCTTGGAATTCTTAATTATCCTTCTCTCCTCTCCTTCCAATCTAGTTGGCGTTTAATGGGACAGAGGCTAAGCGTTGCAGACTTGCTCTGAAGTCATCTCACTCTATCTGTTCTCAATTACTAGTAGAGAGCCTACTATTCTCCTAGGGCCTTAATACCAGGCTTCAAGTATGTGGAGCACTGTCGAGTGGGAAGTCGCCAGTGATTACAGTTAACGTACGGGGTGAGAAATATCGTAGAAACAGAGCTGGAGAGGCACATGCAGAACCATTTGGCCTCACGCCCTCAGGAAATGCCATCATGACCCTTATTTCCTACCCCCCCTCCCCCATCCTCTCTGACCTTGCCTTTAGGAACTCTGCGTGCTCTCTGGGCTTCCTTAGCTTAGCATTCACTGCTGCCTACATACTTCTCAGCTCTGCTACCCCTGAAGCATGTTGAATGCAGGGACCCTGCCTTGCCCGCCAGTGGGTTCCCCAGTGCCCAGCCGAGCGCCTGAGATGTAACAGAGACGCAATAAATACGTTTTGAATGGTTAAATGCTGTTAGTATGAAGTGACAGGTGCTGAAAACAGGACTGTGCGAAAGTCACGGCATGCAATAGACAGCTTTTATAGCTACGCACCAGGCCCACCAGCCCACGCCCGTGTGGTATGTCAGGGAGATTACCAGATGAGAGTCAAAGGCAGAGTGCTAGTTCTCTTGAGATAATGCCGGGGGTTATGGTCACGCGTGACAAATTCCTCAGGTCACAATGCCGAGTTCCATGGCATCTATTATCTCTCAGGGTGCCTAATCACTGTTGATTGACAAGTGTTTTTTTTTTTTTTTCTTTTTTAGTTCTAATTTACCAAGAATGGGCAGGGGGGCGTATCTGAATATATTTTGAGGGTTTTAAGTAGGCAGATGACTCGGTGTGAAGAAGCTTGTTTGAGGAGTTGCAAACACTTGAGTGGTGACACATGTCACCATCCCTGGAGGCCCACATATGGTGGAGGATTTGATATGATAGGCACAACAGAATTACAATCATAATAGGCTGCATAAACAGGACCGGGAGTGTCAATGCAGTACGTCACAGGGCACAAGAGCCAAAGTTACACGTACGATGTGGTTCTGCCTTCACGGTAATTGCTTTGCAGAGATATCATCTAAAATACAAAGGAAGAGGGGCATCTGGGTGCCTCAGTGAATTAAGCCTCCGACTTCAGCTCAGGTCACGATCTCAGGGTTCATGAGTTCAAGCCGCACAGAGGGCTGTCGGCTGTCAGTGCCGAGCCTTCTCTGGATCCTCTGTCCCCCCCTCTCTCTGCCCTTCCCTCATTCACATGCACGCACGCGCTCTCGCTCTCAAAAACAAGTAAACATGAAAAAAAAAACAGAGGAAGAAAAGTAATTGTGCAAATAGCTGAAAATCAGTTGCTCACAATATTAGGCAAGGAAAACGGTGTGGTCACTCCATGTGGCAGTGTGCCAGTGAGATGTCTCAGCTTCTTATTTCTGGAAAACAAATATACGTACATTTATTCCATGTGGGGTAAAGTACACGGTGAGATATTCAGATGCTTCCTCATACCGGGGCATGAGTGTTGGACATCAAGAAAGAGAAGAGAAAGCTTCATGAAGCGTGTGTTAGGTACAGTACATCTCAACACTTCAGAGACTCCAGAATCTTTGTGTGTAGGGTTGCGCAGAAGGAAAAAGAAAAGTTAAAGGTGTGGCTTTTATAGAAAACACAATACATTGAAAATTGCCTTCTGTTTTTATTACACATAAGACATGGAAAGAGAAGGGAATATACAGGGGAGAAAATGAAGTGAGATTGACATACGTAAATTATATATATATATAATATACATGTATATATATATATTTTTGATTTTATTTTTATTTTAGAGAGAGAGAGACAGAGACAGAGCAGGGGAGAGGGGCAGAGGGAGAGAGAGAGAATCTTAAGCATACTCCATGCTCAGCGTGGAGCCGGATACAGGGTTCGATCCCATGACCTCAAGGCTGTGACCTGAGTTGAAATCTAGAGTCGGTCGCTTAACCGACTGAGCAAGCCAGGTGCCCTTATGTATATTTTAAATATGCGTGTATGGCATTTCTGGGCATAAATTAGTATAAACTGACATTTTACAGAATGCTATCTAACAAATTAAATGAAAAAACAAGACTGATAATTAGCACACCCGATGTGCATTGACAAAGAGCCACTGCAAAAATGCTTCAGAAAAAGGCAATCCCTTCAGAAACATTAACAAACGGGACAAAGTTCTTTATATTGACAATTTACTTAGCATATCCTTCATGGATAATCCAAAAGGAAGCTTTCATTCGACTCACATGGAATTATAAATTTGCACTGATGGAAGCTAAATCCACAATGTGCTGAATGATTTTCCCGCAGCAAGTATGGTGAAGACATTCTTACAGCTTCCATCAACACTTGGCTCATGTTATCCAGAACAAATAGTTATTGTATTTTATTTTTATTTAGCAATTACGTAATACTCACTATGTCTCAGGCGTTGTCCTACATGCTTTACAAATATGAACGCGACTGATCCTCACAACCACCCTCTGAGGTAGATACTGTTATTATCCGGGACTTATAGATGAAGGCATTAAAGCCGAGACTGGTTTTAAACCAACTTGCTCAGGGTCACAGAACTGGCCAGTGGTAGAGGCAGGAGCCAAATGCAGGCCACCTGGGTCCCTCTTAACCACCATCAAGGCCTCAGATTGTATTCAACTATCGTTCCCTGCTCAGAGCAGAATGCAAAAGTAAATCTTCAAATCCCTGCACCAGCACTTCCTGCCTGTGAGACCCGGTGTGAAATGATTAGCAACAACCCCTGAATGTTTGACTAGATAAAATATTAATTCCTACCACCCAATTTCAATTTTTGTTTGGGATGACTGGTTGCCATTTGGGGGAAATGTCAAAGCTTTATACCCTTTTATCTGAAGATACATGTAGTTTTGTTTTTTTTTTTTAAGACTAAGTAAACATACACCAGTGTTGAGGATGCTGAGTCTTGTAGGCTAATGAGTACGCTGCTTCCTTAATCCCATCTCTGTATGGGGCTGCGTCCTGGTCATCACCTCACCAGGGACTTCCTCAGAGAGGCCTTTCCTAAGTGCCTATCTGAAAACCTCCTACAGTGTGTGTGTGTGTGTGTGTGTGTGTGTGTGAGCGGGGGAGGAGCAGAGAGAGAGGGAGAGAGAGAATCCCAAGCAGGATCTGCTTGGTCAGCGCAGAGACCAATGCGGGGCTCGAACCCACAAACGGTGAGATCATGACCTGAGCCGAAATCAAGAGTCGGACGCTCAACCGACCGAGCCACCCAGGCGCCCTGGTAGATAGGGTTTCGAATGACGCAATGAGAAGACTGGCGAGTAGAATTCCACCAGGCAATGCTCGCGCTCGCTGGAAGTAATAAAGGAGCCGGCGCAGGGAGAGATGGGGGTGCTGGGGCACACAAAGGCCTCTGTTGAATCAACAGTGCCTAAGCATTCATTCTCTTCATGATTTCACACTCCGTCCCGGGAACATGGGGAAATGGTTCAAGTTACTTTCCAAGGAAAGAGAAACCCCATGGTTGCTAAATCAGAAACACTGAAGATTTACTAATCTCTAAAAGATGGGACATCCCTCTTGCTAACTTTTCTATTTTATCCTTCAGCTTAACTCTGGTTCTGTTCAGTGGAGGACAGGTAGTCGCCATCTTTCTTTTAATAGTTCTGGAGCGGTTTACTATCCATCACAGAAATCTGACCGTTCTTCTTTCCGGGCTGAATGATCTCCGCTCATTCTTCTTTCTTACACTCCATTTCGAGTAATTCTGTAATCATCGTGGTGCCTTCTCTATTGATTTTCATGTTGGGGCTCTGGGAAGAGGAAGCCAGGACAGCGTAGTCACTGTCGGCCTGTGTGGGTCCGTAAGTCTTTGAGCTTTTCTCGGATTTGTAGCATTTGCACCTACAAGGCTCCTTGCAAATGAACAGTTCACAGCCAGCATCCATTTTCACTGTTTGCTCTGAATGTTATTTCAGTCGATTCTTAACAATATGGTCCTCCTGAATTTCTCGCTCTGTGGGATTGGTATCTCTGGGATTAACAGACTGTGACTCCCTGTATGTGCTCTCTTGGGGCTAGGAACCCTGAGCGAACATTTGTTTTTTAGATTTACTCTGCTCCTTAGAGACACTCGGAATTGATTTTTTTTCCTTCTCCTTCCAGCAATCATTTACTACCTTTCTTCAAATATAATCAGTCTTCTTTACAAGATAGTGAAAACAGAGTGGAGTTTGCATGCCATTAACTCCACAGTTGCGAGTTCCTCTCCCTCACAGTTCTTTCTCTGATTTAAGTCAGCCATCTTGAATGATAGCAAGGTGTTCTAAGAAAGGACTGCCTTGAGCAAGAAGGGAGAAGTGTATTTATAAGACAGAAGAGCCATCGTATGAGAAAGAGTCATGACTAAGTACATCTGAGTACTAGAAGAGGAGAAAACATTTTTCATTTTTTGTTTATAAGGATATTGGAGACTTTATTAGAACCTACATTTTAACCTTTCCTATCATCAGGAAAGACATCTAAAGTAGAAAATACGTAATATTTGTGACAACCAGTAATGGAAGAAAGATTTGCAGTACATGACAAAGTGTTCCCACCTCCAGGATAAACAAAAGGCCTGGCAAGGCTCTCAGTCTGACCACATCCAATTACTTTTTTCGTACCAAAAGAACAATTGTGAAATCGGCTTTTAATTTGAAAAAGATCAGGCTTGGGATGAATGTGTGTAGAAATAGTTTTGTATCATGGAAAAGTGTTTAATTATATTGTCTGTCATTTTATTATCTATTAAAAATCATTTTTACTTAACATAGAATTAACTTAACACATGATCATTGATCTCCTACTACGCACTGAGCATGATTTCAGGAGATAAGGCACAACGAGAAACAAAATTCCACTCTCATTCTAGTGGAAAAAGACAATGAATATAAGAAAAAAATGATAGGGGATGTCTGAATATGGTAAATGCTGGACAATAATAAGTAGATCCAGGTAAGAAGGATCAGGAGTGTAGGGGTGGGAGCAGAGAAATGCAGGCTGCAATTTGAATTAGGGTGTTTGGGGGCACCTGGGCGGCTCAGTCAGTTCAGCTTCCGACTTTGGCTCAGGTCGTGATTTCACAATTCGTGAGTTCGAGCCCTGCGTCGGGTTCTGTGCTGACAGCTCGGAGCCTGGAGCCCGCTTCGGATTCTGTCTCCCTCTCTCTCTGCCCCTCCCCACTCATGTGCACTCTCTCTCAAAAATAATATAAACATTAAAAAAAAAAAAGAACCAGTATAGGCCAATTGTATTAGGGTGTTCGGGATAGTCCAAGAAACATTTGGAGATGAGGGCGTAGTCAAGTGGCGGCTCTCTGGGGAAGAAAGATGCCAGGCAGAGGGCGCCATTCAAAAAAAGGTCCTAAGGCTGGAGCAGGCCTGGCATATTCAGGGAAGCAGAGCAAAGTGAATGAATGGGAGAGAATTCGAAAATGAGGTCAGAGTGGTAACAGGAAGCTGCGGGAAAGAGGGGAGGCGGGACTAGCCCTGCACGGGCTTCTGGTAAACCTGAGAATTCAAATGCACACAGCCTGCCGGAAAGCCTGCCCTCTGCACACGCTGGCCTGATCCAGTAGGAGGCTTCCTGCCTAGACACAAGTTCCTGGAATCGCTTTGACTTCAACATTGTAACTTTATGGAATGGGTCTTCGGCTGCACAGAGTCCTCCGGGACTGTGTAATGCACCAAAAATGATCAGACCAGCGAAAAATCTAACTACACTTCATTAAATAAGGTAAAACGTCTTCTTATCCTATCCCTGGGGAAAAAAACCAAAAGAACAACAACCATGCAGCAAACAAAATAAAAACTACAACCACCACAAAATTATGTCGCTTACAAGGCTCATGTAGTAAGCCCTGCAATCACTCTATAGACACATGTCCTGAAGAGCCATTTTCGGGGCACTGGGTCATGTCTGAGAGGTCAGAGGCCCTAAACAACGGGGTCAGTTTTGAATCCTGGCTGCAGGCTGAACATCTGACTCCCAAATGGTCTCAGTTAATAACCTGGTCTTGACAGCATGAGGATTTGTTAAGCTTCGCTGCTCGCTTAATCATTTTGCCAAATGGTTTCTCAATCTTCCCTTCACATCAGGCCTCTAAGCTGAAATGTATATGAAAAGGACTCATCAGACTTGAGTTGGATCAAGGAATCAGTCGTGATTATGATGGCCGTGGAAAGATGGAACGGAAGGAGAAGCAAGTCTTCTTGCTTGCAGTGAAACAGGACGCCCCAAAGCGGTGACCCAGCTGGAAGGATGATCTTTGCGGTCAAGTGACTTGACACAAGGGGAAATTGTGAGAGTGACACTAGGGCCAGAAAGCCTCATACAGAACTTGTGTTCACAATGTCCAAGTGCTCAAACCGGCTGATTACCTGGTTCGTCATGTTGTCATTTACCCCTGACAATGTTGAGCTTGACTTGAGCCCACTGCACTCGGAAACATCCAGATTAAGAAATCCCTTGCCCCTTTTGCGTTCCAGGAAACGGGTTACTGAGAAGAACCACCTGGTCCCCACGTGACTTAGATAAGACTCAGAGATGACCCCCTCGTTTTACCAGGACCGGGCCAGACACAGATCTACGAAATTCCCATTTGTTGTTTTATGAAAGTGTAGCTGAGTTGTTTGTAGCCACTGACCAATCTAGACAACCTACCTGCTAATCTGACTTGATCAAACTTTATTTTCTCTTCTTCTCCCAGGCTCAAGAATTGTATCTACCCTCAGCCAGCATTGGAATTCAGAACCACCCATCTTTAAGGATCCCCCCCCTAAGAATAGGGTAACCCTGACCCAAAGGAAAAACATTTCCTGCTCGACTGTCTAATCATGCTACCTACTCTTCCCACTCCACCGTATCTGATTCTTTCTAACCTTGTTTATCCTTTCCTTGGAAAGAAAATTCCTTTCTGCCTTGTTTTTCAAACAGTTGTAGATGCCGTGGTTGGAATGTCTTCTCTACTGCAATAGTCTCCCTTTCCCTGTATTAAAGGAATCAGCCTCCCATTATGGCAATAATCCTTTTAAACAAAGAATCTTCTGATCTGGCTGCACATGTGATTTTTATTTGACACATCCCAACAAAAGGCAACAGAACTCTAAGAACATAAAATAGGAGGAGAACGTATTCTTTTTGGTGAATATCCGAAGTCCTGCCAATCCCTTACTAACTCATGGATTGACTTATCAGCTGGCTTCTTGAGGGTAAATGGGTTTTAGAGGTGTGTGTGTGTGTGTGCTTCCGGGCTCCCATGCCTGTGCCTTTGGGGAGGGCCATGTAGGGAAAGCTGGGATGAAAGCAATGAAGCATCCATAGACATCACTCTAGTCTGAATTTTGGTGTCCCTCCCAAATTGCTTATGTTGAAATGCTAACCCCAAAGATGTATCAGGAGGTGGGGCCTTTGGGAGGTGATTAGGTCATGAGGGTAGAGCCTTCATGAATAGAATCAGTGCCCTTCTAAGAGACTCCAGAGGACTCCCTAGACCCTTCCACCATGCAAGGACACAGAAGGGCACCGGCTATGAAACAGGAAGTGGGCCCTCACCAGGCACCATACTGAAAATGCTGGGTCCTGATCTTGAACTTCCAGCCTTTAAAACTATGAGAAATAGGGGTGCCTGGGTGGCTCAGTAGGTTAAGCATCTGACTCTTGATTTTGGCTCATGTCATGATCCCAGGGTCATGGGATCAAGCCCCGAGTTCGGCTCTGCCGCTGACAGCAAAGCGCAGAGCCTGCTTGGGAATCTCTTTCTCCGGCTTTCTCTGCCCCTCTTCTGCTTGTGCTCTCTCTCATTCTCAAAATAAATAAACAAAACATTTTTTTTTAATTTTTTTTTTAAATTTTTTTTTCAACGTTTTTTATTTATTTTTGGGACAGAGAGAGACAGAGCACGAACGGGGGAGGGGCAGAGAGAGAGGGAGACACAGAATCAGAAACAGGCTCCAGGCTCTGAGCCATCAGCCCAGAGCCTGACACGGGGCTCGAACTCACGGACCGCGAGATCGTGACCTGGCTGAAGTCGGACGCTTAACCGACTGCGCCACCCAGGCGCCCCTAAACAAAACATTTTTAAATAACTATGAGAAGTAAATTTTCTGTTGTTTATAAGCTCCCCAGTTTGTAGTATTTTGTTATGGAGGCACAAATGAATGAAGACAAACATGCTATTGGCTTATAGATGTGTTAAAGAACAAACATTCAATAGAATAAAGTTGACGATCTAATTGGGTTTATTAAGCGATTCATGAATGGAGCCACATCCCATCTGGCAAGTAGAGAGATGGTCCCAGTTGCACAAAATGGGAGGTTTTTATGGGCAGAAGAGTGGGGCAAGGAAGTTCTTGGCACAGCAAAACAAAACAAAACAAAACAAAACAAAACAAAACAAAAACAAAACGAAAGGGCTGTTTCATCTTCTTTTGGGGTGGGGAAGAACAAATGGCTTTTTACCAGGCAGATTGACCTCATTAGTGCTGATTCGGAAAGTTTGGATGGGCTGCTAAAAGGTCATTCCTGGGAGAGGTTGAAACTGTGATTAACTCTTACTTTGCTCTCATGAGGGACAAATGACCCTGTTTGGGCTTGTTGTTCCTTTTTCTAGAGCTAGGGGTTCCCCACACTGCACTGCCGGTGCCAGGAGGGGAAGGCTGTTGGAGTCAGACCTGCTGTGGGGGTCTCTCAGGGCCTCTGTGGGAGCCGGGACTCCCAGCATACCTTCATCAGGGAATTTCCCACTGCACCCCCTGTAGACAAGGCTAAGAAGTCCCTGTGACCTCTGGCCTCAAGGGAACAGGCAAATCTGCTTTGGAGCGTGGTAGAATTTGGCATCCCTGTGAGTCCCTCCGAAGTCCCCACTGGTGGCCTACTTCATCCAGAGTCCCTGACCCGGATCAAGCTCAAGGTGCCTAGATGCTGAGTCACAGTGGCTCACCTTGTTGTTTCTTTTTAACAGGTGTTAATGACCTTCCTCCTGTCACATCTCAGGCCTGGAGAAACTCAGTTCCTGGGAGAACAGAGTTTAGATTTTCCTCTTTTTTCTAGTAATTTAATGCAGAGTTATTTTGTTTAGACTTTAACATATATTTAATTTGTTTACTAATTAGGCACTTAGCATAGCGTCTTTTCAATGGAGTTTTCAGCCATTTTCGTGCTAAGTGTGGTTTAAAAAAAAAAGTGTCTCTAATTTACCCAATTAAGGATTGCACTATAAAAAATTTCAGAGAGTTGTTCAAATGATTTGTTGCAAATGGCTTCTCAGGAAAAGATATGGCAATCCTATGCTTTCGAAAAGAAGCCAGGCATGTGTATATCGTGAATGCTATTTCTTTCATGAGCTTGTCTACCAACTTCAATTCATTTCAAGGGGGAAAGAAAAATCAGTTATATCTCAGAGCCTTGCAATTCAAGCATGATGCCATTTTCTCCCGTTGTGGTTATGGTATATCAAACTCTCTAAATCCACAAATCCGCTTTCATTTTTTGTGACGTTTGTTATATTCTTTAGTTAATCTTCCACTTGGCAGTTGTAACGTTCTCCAGATTCCTGACGTTAATGCAGCTGAGTTTAAGAGTGCATGCACTTCAGCTCTCCGTCAAAGAGATTTCAAATATACTCATACGAGGGAGTGGATGTCCACTAAATTTGCTTTCATTTGGTGAATTATTATTTAATTTTGTCAAAGATATCCCAGAAGTTAACATAAGGAAAAAAAACATAAATCAATACCCGCAAATGTCATGACCGAGAATTATGTGCCAATTAGGAAGAAATGTGATTTCAAAAGGCCACTTAAGCAACCTAATTATCGGCCACCAAACGGGAATGTATCAAAATAAGTTAAAATTGATAAAAATCAGTACTAGCACTAGGTTCATCTCAAAAGGATTGACGGCGGCAAAAGCAAAGCCAAAAATAATTAAACCACAACAAAATAGCAGATGAAGACTGACAAGGAAGGAACATCCAAATCAATCAATTCTCTTCTACGAGACTACGGAACAATTTATGCTACTGTATATCTATGACCCAGAAAACAAATAACGCCAGCAAAAGAAACAGTTTCGCATTAAAGCTTTTCTTCATTTTTATTATTCTTTTTTTTAATGTTTATTTGAGAGAGAAAGAGGGGGTGTGGTGGGGGGAGGGGCAGAGAGAGAAGGAGAGAATCTCGAGTAGGCTCCATGCTAACAGTACAGAGCCCAACGTGAAGCTTGATCTCACGAACTGTGAGATCATGACCTGAGTTGAAATCAAGTCACATGTTTAATGAACTGAGCCACCCAGGTGCCTCCTCCTTGTTCTTCTGCATGTTTCTGTCTAGTTCTCCCAGAACCATTTGCTAAAGAGAGTCTTTTTTCCATTGGATACTCTTTCCTGCTTTGTCAAAGATTGTTGGCCATACATTTGTGGCTCCATCCAATTCTGGGTTCTCTATTCTATTCCACTGGTCTATGTGTCTGTTTTTGTGCCAACACCTTACTTAATGATTACAGCTTTGTAGTAGAGGGTAAAGTCCAGGATTATGATGCCTCCCATTTTGGTTTTCTTTTTCTTTCTTTTCTTTTTTTTTTTAATTTTTTTATGTTTATTTATTTTTGAGAAAGAGAGACGGAGTGTGAACGGGAGAAGGGCAGAGAGAGAGGGAGACACAGAATCTAAAGCAGGCTCCAGGCTCTGAGCTGTCAGCACTTATTTGTTGGGAGATTTTTGATAACTGATTCAATTTCTTTGCTGTTTATGGGTCTGTTCAAATTTTCTATTTCTTTCAGTTTGAGTTTTGGTAGTGTGTGGGTGTCTAGGAATTTGTCCATTTCTTCCAGATTGTCCAGTTTTTTGGCATATGATTTTTCATAGTGTTCTCTAATAATTGTTTGTATTTCTGTGGTGTTGGTTGTGATCTCTTCTCTTTCCTTTGTGATTTTATTCATTTGGATTCTCTTTGTTTCCTTTTTGAGAAGTCTGGATAGGGGTTTATCAATTTTGTTTATTCTTTCAGAAAACCAGCTCTTAGATTCATTGGTCTGTTGTACTGTTTTTGTAGATTCTATATTGTTTATTTCTGCTGTAATCTTTATTATTTCTCTTCTTCTGCTGGCTTTGGGGTTTCTTTGTTGCTCTGCTTCTAGTTCCTTTAAGTGTGAGGTTAAATTCTGTATTTGGGATTTTTCTTGTTTCTTGAGATACGCCTGGATTCCAATGTATTTTCCTCTTAGGACTGCCTTTGTTGCATCCCAAAGGGTTTGGACTGTCATATTTTCATTTTCATTTGCTTCTGTAGATTTTTAAAATCTCTTCAATTGCCTGGTTGACCCATTCATTCTTTAGTAGGATATTCTTGAACCTCCATGCATTTGGAGGCTTTCCAAATTTTTTCGTGTGGTTGATTTCAAGTTTCATAGCATTGTGATTTGTAAATATGCATGGTATGATCTCAATTCTTTTGTATTTGTTGAGGGCTGTTTTGTGACCCAGTATGTGATCTATTTTGGAGAACGTTCCGTGTGCACTCAAGAAGAATGTGAGCACTGGGTGTTGTATGGAAACCAATTTGACAATAAATTTCATATTAAAAAAAATAAATTCAAGACCAAATATATTCTTGGGAACTTGAAAAGTTCAAAAAATTTTTAAAAATAATAATAAAAAAAAAGAAGAATGTGTATTCTGCTGCTTTTGGATGAAAAGTTCTGAATGTATCTGTCAAGTCCATCTGGTCTGGTGTATCATTCAAGGCCATTGTTTCTTTATTGCTTTTCTGCCCATATGATCTGTCCATTAAAGTCCCCTGCAATTACTGTATTCTTTTTTTTTAATGTTTTTATTTATTTTTGAGACAGAGAGAGACAGATTATGAACAGGGGAGGGGCAGAGAGAAAGAGGGAGACACAGAATCTGAAGCAGGCTCAGCACAGCTGTCAGCACAGAGCCTGACGTGGGGCTCGAACTCACGGACTGTGAGATCATGACCTGAGCTGAAGTCGGACGCTTAACCGACTGAGCCACCCAGGCGCCCCTACTGTATTCTTATCAATAAGATTGTTTATGTTTATGATTAATTGATTTATATATTGGGGTTCTTCCAAGTTGGGGGCATAAGCATTTACAATTGTTAGCTCCCCTTGATGGATAGACCCCTTAAATTATGATATAACGCCACCCTACTTGTAGTGGTGGTTTGGACCTTCCACCAGGTGTGCTTTGATTTGTTCATTGAAGTAACCCTGGAAAAAATTGCACAAGGGGGTGGTGGTGGTGGAGAAAGCCTTATCCCATACAAAGAGAGAAATGATGGGGTGGGGGGGGTGGGGAGCAGAAAAGGAATTGACCGGGCAGAGAATCAGAGAAACTATACAGCTTAATGTAGAGAGAGAGAGAGAGAGAGATAAAGAAGGAGATACAGAAGAGGTGTAAAAAGCATAGATTAAAAATGCCTGCTTAAACAAACCAACAACCAGAATAGAGAAGAAAGAAGAAGAAAATATATATATATATATATGAAGAAATATATATATATATTATATATAGAAGAAAAATATATATATTATATATACATTATATATATATATAATGTATATATAATATATATAATTATTTAAATTAATTAAATATAAATAAATAAATAAATAAATAAATAAATAAATAAATACGAAAGAATTGACCAAAAGTCAGATCGGAAAATGCAAAACCACTGGACCGATGTCTGATGGTGACTTTGAACCGGTGGCTGTGCTGGCCTGGAGGAGGGGCCCTCTGGTTCTGTCGGTGTCGGTCCCGGTCTGGCAGGTGCGCAGTTACCAGGCACAGAGGGCTGCGGTTTGGTGTAAGCGGTCCCACCTCCACTGGGGGGGGCCGCTGTCCTGTGCCGCAGCTCCATCGTGTTGGTGATGGGGAGGAAACTGGCAACACCCGGCCCCTCCTCCCTGGACTGGGTGTCCCGGACCGCCCCGTGCAGGCAGCCCTCACCGCGCCACACACACCTGAGCGGGACGCTTTGGCCCACTCCACAGTCTCCCACGCCTCCCAGGTGCCGGGCTGGGATTCAGACCCCAGGGTCGTAAGGGATCTCGCTCCACCCGTGCCCAGTGCTGGGGTAGCGCCGCCCTGCCCGTCTGACAGAGGGCTTCTGGCTGGCGCCTGCAGGGTCTTTTGCCCATTGGCCCCCGGAGCTATTTCTGTCACTCCGGCTGTTACCATTCTTAATCGATGACTATTTCTCTACCGCATCGGGAGTGGAGAGCAGCAGTCCAGAGCAGAGCACAGCCTCTGGAACCGGACCGTCGGAGGTCAGATCCCGGTACCGTATCTTCGCGCCACATCACGACACTCTACTTCTATCATCTCTGTAAATGCGCATCAGAATGGCTATTTCCCACGACTGCTGTGTCGACCCACCGAGTGAAGACACGTACCTCATTTAGAACAATGCCCGACCTGGACACGAACTTGGCTGACCTCATTAATGCACCCGCATCCCTTCTAGCAGAGACTGGGGTGCACAACAGCAGGTCGTCGGTAAATATGGGGAATTCTAAGCAATTTCGGATCACAGATGCTTGGGATTCTGTGTCTTCCTCTCTCTGTGTCCCTCACTAGCTTGCTCTCTCTCTCTCTCTCCCCAAAATAAATAAACATGAAAAAAAAAAAAAGAATTGTTATGTGTGTGTTGACCTCGCCTATGGCTCCCTGAGGGACTGGAATAAGTTTTTGCCTTTGTTTTGCCTGTCTCAGGACTTCCCCAGGACCGAGGTGGTACCCTGGGCAGTTTTTGTCAAAAATATTTATAGGCAAATATATTAGATGTTGCCACCTAGGATAAAAGGTAACAGCTGGGGTAAGAAGTATACCCCAAAACTTAGGAAGGAAGAGTCTTGGGAAGAAAATACTTGGAGAATAAAGGCTTTGAAAAACTCCCACAAATTCCAATTATTCTAGAAGTCCACATGAATGTCTAGGTCACAACACGTTCTCAGAAATGATCTGAGAAGTTCTTAATCTCTAGCCCCTGGCCAACCTTCAGGCTCTGTACAACCAAGACGTGAAAGCTAAGGTAGAGTTTTAAACCGCCTGGCAATGGAGGAGTGCCCCAACACATATCCAATCTACAAAGACTGGAATAATCTTCGGTTTGGGTTGGTTCCAGGTATTTAAGGAAGAGGTTGTCAAATTGCCAGCTACAACTCAACTAATGCGACAGAGACTTCAGTTGGCCATACACAAGAAAGAATACAGGTACTACAAAATTAATTTTAAAAAGCCAGTAAACAGGGGCGCCTGGGTGGCTCCGTCGGTTAAGCGTCCAACTTCAGATCAGGGCATGATCTCAGTTTGAGCCCACGGTCGGGCTCTGCACTGCCAGCTCAGAGCCTGCTTGGATCCATTCTCTCGCTCTCTGCCCCTTCCCCGCTCTCGCGTGCACACACTCTCTCTCAAAAATAAATAAACGTTGGAAAAGCAACAGTAAGAAAAGACAGAAAAACCCGGTAAACAAACAACAACAACCACATAAGCAGCAACAAGAAACCTTAAGGCAGGGGGAGCATCTAATTTTCAGAGTTGCTACATTTATAGTATTCAAAGTGTCCGGTTTTCAAAAAAATTATAAGGCATTGTAAGAAAATAAGAAAACATATGCCATTCACAAGAAAAAAAGCAATTAATAGAAAATGTCTCTGGGAAAGCCCAGCCTAGAATCACTTTTCATATGAAAATAATTACAGTCCTTCTCTAATACAAACAAACCAGAATTTGTTTCTGTCTTTCTATCTTCAAGTCTATGATGCACGCATATGAAGACATCCTTGCATTATCTGAAGCCATCGTGATACACATGATTTTTCAGAGGAGAACCTTTTCATATAAAAGTTGCTGAATTTTATATTTCATTCTTCCGATGATCATCTTTAGATGTCTTGACACAAAATTCATCTACAGTTTGAGGGAGCTGGTTCTGCAACAGCAGTTTCCGCTGACATTTTTTGGGATCAATACAAATTAACTCAAAGAGCAGATAACACATTCTGTCACTGTGTGCCTGTCAATTAATGGTACTCCTGAGAGTTAAATTATTTCAGTATTCAGGGGGAAGCATTAACAGTGGAATGGCCTTGTAACTGTTTTGAAATAAGTTAGTTTCCCTGACTTAGTCTAATACAACTATGCATATGTTTTCTTTTCTTCTCTTTTTAACGTACATATTTTTTGGCATTTGGGGCATTCTTGCGAGCCCCAAAGAGAAGGACAGTAAAGTGATGGAAAATGTTTCGGAACCACCAGGAGTAATGACACGTAGATGTGTCCTAGTTGGTCAGTCTAGAAGATATATGCTATATCCGAAAGTGTTTAAACAATCAGAAAAGACATAGGACCTTCTCAGATCAATGATTTCTGCTGTCCAAAGTGATTTCTAGAGGTAGCTTTGGTTTGGAAAAAGAGGATGATATTCGCTGTGTAATGATAAATAGGGCACAAGAATCCTATCCATCACTGATCACTTATAACTGAAAACCTTAAATCTAGTTTACAACCTTCTGGCATGCACAGGCTCACACGATCTGTTTCAAATTTGCTTTTCCGGTCTCGTTTTTAGCTGTTGCCCTCTCTGAAACTTCTACTCAAGGCACCCTGATCAAATTACTGCCTCCTGACGTGCATTGTTGCCGCCTCGACTCCCCCTCGGACTCCCCCGTTTCTGCCTGACAAAATCCTAAGGCTGCCAGGAGGAGGTGTCACTGCCATACCCTCTGTGGAAAAGAGGTGTGGCTCTTTCACTGGGCATGAGACAGAACCACGTAGTGTTAGTTTTGTTTGGATCTGGATTGGAGGAAAATTCTGGATACCTCCCTAACCATCATAGCTCTGGAGTCCTTTGCTCTTGGATGAGGCAATACCCTAGCCTTCTATCCTGCACTTCCTTACGCAGCAAAACAAGCCGTTCCCTGGTAACCTACCTTCTTTTTGCCGACAATGATTCTTACCATTTCCTCAGCTAATATGTAGGCTATCTTGAATCTTATCATCATTCTGTACACAGAGAAGAAATGCACGTGTCAGGATGTCTAGCAGAGTGCAGAAAAGTACAGTGCTGATTCACAGAGGACAGCTAGAGGTCAGGTGCTCAAGCACAGACAACAACCATTTCTTAACTGAGGGGTCTGAACGTTGCGGCGGTACACAAATTCACCCCATCTTTTTTTTTATTAAAAAAATTTTTTTTTCAACGTTTATTTATTTTTGGGACAGAGAGAGACAGAGCATGAACGGGGGAGGGGCAGAGAGAGAGGGAGACACAGAATCGGAAACAGGCTCCAGGCTCCGAGCCGTCAGCCCAGAGCCCGACGCGGGGCTTGAACTCACGGACCGCGAGATCGTGACCTGGCTGAAGTCGGACGCTTAACCGACTGCGCCACCCAGGCGCCCCCACCCCATCTTTACTGACGGTGGGAGAGATTATGGTGGCGTGTTAAGTGGAACCTGAAAGTTACAAAGGATTGTGAAATGTAGGGAAAACGATTTCTCGCAACTTCAGGAATCTTGGTCAAAAATGTACACAGTGGAGCGGCCCTGTGTTGTTGGCTGTTCCGTCCTCCTTGTGATGGCTTCATGAATGACGACTTCATTGCACATACAGCTTCCTGAGAATAATGAGTGAGATCTCCAAGGTAAAGAAAGCCGCATTGGTATTTGACTGTCTCGAAGTTTCTCAAGGGGCCCAAAGAACTGTAACTGCTCAGAAGGGTAACCCGGCACAGGCAACAGTCGTTTTTTTTTGTTTGTTTGTTTCTGTTTTTGTTTTTTTTGTTTTCTTGAGTTATTTGGTCACGTGTCTCATTGTTTGTCTGAAACTGTCAACTCCAGGCGAGCTTTGATAGAGAATGAAATTTCTTATGTTATCTACCTGATTTCTGAGACTCGATCCCAAAATTAGGGGCTTAGAGTGTATAGAGACTAGATAGAAAGTGTAAATTATGGGGTTTGCTGATGCATCTTTAGCAATCGACTTCTCTCACAGAAGAGGAACATGTGAAGATTCCCCATTAGTCCTGCTCACAGTTATTTTCGCTGTCAGCAAGGACTCTTGGGAGCATAGAGGTGGCTTGCCCCAGTCTCTGTTCCCCAAGACGATTTCTTGTTTCTGTGATTCAGCTTTTGTCTGAATTAAAAACTGTTTTTGAATCTGAAGACCTCTTATTAGAAGTTTGCAAATTTGGAATGGAATAGTATCACGAGCAGTGGCAAAGTTTTAGCAGTGTGGTTTCTTCCAGTGGCCTCTTCCAGACTTTTTGAACTTGACCAAGGGGCAAGGGGGAGACCCTGACCTCCGTGGGATCTAGATCAGAACACTCTTCCTAAGGTTCCTCCTGCCTCCACGGCAGAAGTCCAGAAGGTGCCTTTAATCTAGTTATGACTGCCCAGTCTCAGATCTCCGTGCGCCTGTTGCCAGGGGTAAAAAGATACCCAAGAGCTCTGTGTGCTTCTAATAACCCGGCCCTTCCTGGTCAATGTTCAATGACTCACATCCATTGTTTGCCTTGAGATCATCAAGACGAATGGCGTTGTGCCCGTTTTCTTGATTTCCAATTATGACCACATGCGGGCTGGTGCTTTTTGGCATTCTCACCTACATATGGCTCTGGGCAGCGAGGCGACCCCCCCACCCTGCAGTCTTCCTTCACTCGTCCCCATTTTATTTTTCCCCCTGTCACCAAGCGATACACTATGTATCCTACTCATTTATTTGCTTAACTCCCTCCACCGGATGAGGGCAAGACTTCTTTATCTATATCTTTCACGAACTACTCCAGTTTAAGTTACAGTCAAGAGTGGATGCACAAATAGCACCGACAACAATAAAAAGAAGTGCACGATAGAATTTCAAGGTCTCGCCTTGTAAACTTGATCTTTGGTTTCAGTTTTAGAATGCAGGCGCCACGGGGGCAGGGAGCGTATCTTTTGGGAGCTCCTGGCGCAACCCACCAGTGGCTTTATCCACCAGTATTTGAGGACACACCGTCTGTTTCTTTTCACGAGGAGTTAGTTTCTGACTCAGATAACCAAACTCATCACACCAAAGCAATTAAGGAAGTGGTTTGGATTTCCCTGTTGCATGTATGGGGTCCTTAACGGAGAGAAGAGCAATTTTGGGTGTCCTGCCGTAATTGTATCCGCAATTTCTTCTGTGTGTAAAGACATAAGCCCCGAGCTGTATTCCAATTGCCAGATGATCATTTCCTGTTACTACCTTGGTAAGACGAAGCAATTGTTTTCACTATTTCCCCAAACCATTACCTCCCCCTTCAATTTTATCGGTTCTTTTCTCTTGACATGTGAAGATGCATGTACAAAAAGAAAAATAGGCCTGTTATGGTCTATTTTCCCTGGTTATCACACTACATTTTCAAATGTTTCTCAAAGATCCGAATTCTGCCTTAGGATACTCTAACACGACTTTTTTATCTTTTCCTTCAGAGTTTGCTTACATGGGCAGATCCAGACTTTTTTTCTTCTTTCCCTGTATAGACATCCTTTTGTGCCAAAACTTTAGATTCAATCAATACCTACTTAGGGTACTCATTAATTCATTCAGTAAAAATCTACGGAGTACCAACTATGTTGTAGGTATAATGCTATTTATTTATTTATTTATTTATTTATTTATTTTTAACGTTTATTTTTTTTTGAGAGACAGAGAGAGAGAGAATGAGTATGAGTGGGGGAAGGGCAGAGAGAGAGCGAGAGGGAGAGAGAGCATCTCAAGCAGGCTCTACAACGTCAGTGCAGAGCCTGACGTGGGGCTCGAACAAACAAACCGTGAGCTCATGACCTGAGCTGAAATCAAGAGTCAGACGCTTAACCGACTGAGCCACCCAGGAGCCCCAGAACACCTTTTTAAAGACACCTAAGACAAAACCGTTCCCTTTATGGAGCTTTTAGCTGAGTAGAGAGGGTGGACATTTTATAAATAGATGTAAGCGGGGGGGCGGGGGAGAGGGAATACAAAGGAGTGAAAGATTGCTGTTATTTGGGGGAAAGCACCAGTTACCCATCAAACTAAGTAATAACAGATAAGTACGTGGTTCCGGGAAGACAGAGCAGGTGGAGCCCGTGGGGCAAGGAAGTGGATGGTAAGAGTAGGGCTGGAGAGGTTGGCACAAAGACATTGTGTGCCTGAATAAAGAGTTGGGACTTTACCGCCCAGGAAAATGGATTCAAGAGTCTGAAAATGTTACCAACCTGACAAACAAATCTGGAAACAAGAAAGCTCATTCTGGCTGCAAAGAGCTCGAGCAAGGCTTGAGGGGGTAATACTGCCACATTTCCTACCGTCAGGCACAGGTATTGATGACAGAAATGAGTTTGCGTTTGTGATCCGTTTCTCACCCATCCTCACAGCCACTGATGTGTCAGTGTGTAGAGGCCACGGATGAGGTCCGTAAGAAGGCACAGAGACAGTAACGGGGACTGTCGGGTTTTGATTTGCTCACAGGATCTCCAACTGCAGTCAGTCAGCCAGCTCTCAATGCCATTGATCCTCAGGCCCTAGGAGGCCAGTGTCAGAGCTCAAGTTTTTCCCAAGGAGTTTCTTGGAGAAACCTCGTGGATCTTGAAGGCCTAGTTTAAAAGTGTGGGCGTCCCACTGAACTGTTAGGTATTTACTCCGAGAATACAAAAATGCTAAGTCAGGGCACCTGGGTGGCTTAGTCGGTTAGGCATCTGATTCTTGATTTCAGCGCAGCCATGATCCCACGGTTTCTGGGATTGAGCCCCGTGTGGGGCTCTGAGCTGACAGCATGGAGCCTGCTTGGGATTCTCGCCCTCTCTCTCTGCCCCTCCCCCACACTTGCGTGTGTGTGCACGTTCTCTCTTTTTCTCTCTCAAAATGAATAGATATTTTTTTAAAAAATAATAATTCAAAGGGATACATGCATGCACCCTGATGTTTACAGCAGCATTTTCTACAATAGCCAAATTATGGAAATAGCCCAAGCGTGCATCATCTGAAGGATGGATAAAGAAGAGGTGGTTTATATACGCGATGGAATATTACTCAGTCGTCAATGACATGGACACTTGCAATGACATGGACAGAGCTAGAGAGTCTTACGCTAAGCAAAATCAGTCAATCGGAGAAAGACAAACGCCATATGATTTCATTCATATGTGGAATTTAAGAAACAAAGCAGATGATCAGAGGAAGAAAAAGAGAGAGAAACAAACCAAGAAACAGACTTTTGCCTGTAGAGAACAAACTGATGGTTACTAGAAGGGAGGTGGGTAGGGGGGTTGGCTGGAACAGTCGATGGGGATTAAGGAGGGCACTTGCTGTGATGAGCACCGGGTGTTGTTTGGGAGTGTGGAATCACTATATTGTACACGCGAAACCGTTGTTACACTGTATGTTAACTAACTGGAATTATAATAAACCTTAAAAACAATACAAAGAAAGAAAGAAAAGGGTGGGTGTTCGACCACTTGGGCAAAGCCACTCAGGTGGCTGATGTCTGACTTGGATCTTCTGCTTCCTACTTTCTGACTCCAAGGGGGAAAAACTGCTTCAGTGATTTCAAGAAAGAAGGAAACACTTCGGACTACATAATTGTGATGGTGCGACAACCTCTAGTGGCAGCTCTGGCCGACAGAAAGGCCATCCTGGCCCAGATCTCAGTTAGGATGTGTGAAAATGGTGACGAAATACAACAGGCAGAAACACTCAATGCACTGGAACATTCTTGACAGCAGTGGCCTCACTTCATCACGTGTTGCTTGTCATAAGTGAAACCACTTTTTCAGCTCCCCTCCCGTCGCTCCAATTACTTAGGGCTCCACCACACCTTTCACAAAAATTATTTTTGTTAATCATATGGTGATTTCCCTACTAGATTGTGAGCCACATGGGACCAAGAACCATGTTTTATTTGAGGCTGCGCCCACAGGATCCAGGACAATATAACTAATTGAATAAAAGACTGCCATTCATTTGATCACTTTTCAACTTTCCATTATGTGTGTGTGTGTATATATATATATATATATATATATATATATATATATATATATGTATATATTTTTTAAAATATTTATTTTTGAGAAAAAACCACGAGTGGGGGACGGGCAGAGAGGGAGAGGATCTGCTGTTAGCACAGAGCCTGACACGGGGCTCGAACTCACGCACTGTGAGATCATGACCTGAGCTGAAGTCGGATGCTTAACCGACTGAGCCACCCAGGCGCCCCACCATAATATATTTCTTACTACACAATCAATTTGCATGGAATAACCCTTTCCATCAACATACGGTGCACCTTACAGGGGCAAGGACCAGGTCTTTATTTCCCCTTCATCTGGCACAAAGCATAGACATGAACTGAATCAAATTTAGAAATGAAATGTTACAATGATGTCTTTGGCAACCGACTGATCAAAAGAGTGACAGTGATGTCACTGTTATCATTATTATAAAATTATTTCATTCATATTATGGTAAACAAAAGACAAATTTGAAATTGAGTGCAGAGATGACTGTGTAAAACCACGCCCCAATTAGCTGTATTCACTTCTGACAGGTCTCTCTAAGACATGGGATGGAGCTGATCTGTGTAAGAAGTGAATTATCCCAATTATTGAAAGAAACTTGCTGGAACACGGTAGCCATTAAGTGGAAAAGCCAGCTTACTAGTTTCCCTTACGGTACTCGCAGTACACACACACACACACACACACACACACACACCCCCAGACGCACACACACGTATGTGCACGCACACACAAGGACACACGCTTCTCTCTTGTCCTAGACTGATCTTTGAGTTTAACTGAGTTCCTAAATACGACTCGAGCGATTTAGCCATTAAGTAAAACAAGCCAGTTCATTTGAAAATGTAACTTTAAAAAATTACATGAACGAACATAGTTATTGAAGAAAACACGTGACGAAGTAGGGCATTAAGGTGTCCTCCGACGACAACATTTGGTGACGTATCTTTATCTATAATTATAATTATAATTACTTGACACCTATTCTCTTCACTTCTTTCCCAGCCACCAAATACTATAATATAGCATAATGTTTAGAGCCTGAGCCTTGGCGTTTGATAGACCTAGTTTTGAATTTGGGGACGTGACATTTATTTCTGATTATCGATGTTTTCATTTGCCATATGGGGAAACTAAGCAGTCCCTAGTGTTGTGGTGAGGAGTCAATGAAATGATGCCAGTAAGATAAGCAGTATATAATAATCGACAAATGATGTAGCGTCTCTTGGCAGATAACATATCTTAATGCATTTAATTAGTTCAAAGCCGATCTAACCAACGTCTAAATCACTTTCGGTTTTCTTAGTATTAGAAGCGAATTACATGATAAATATCCTTGTGTGTTTATAGGTGCCGACTTGCCCAAACCTTTTCTAGAGTATATTCCTAGAAGAAAACTTGCTGAGTCAAAGGGTATAAACATTTTCAAGACATCCTGCAGGGTGTGAGAGTGCCCGCTTCCCACAACTTTGTCAGCTGAATGCTTATCGTTAAAAACCTTGCCAGTTCCAAGGGGGTGGGGGGCGGGAAATCTCTTATTTTAAATTGCATTGTTATTACTAGTGAGATTTATTGAGACTATTGGTATTTCTTATTTTGCGTTTGCCCGTTGTATCTTCTGTCCATTGTTCTCTTTATGTGTGTGCTCTTTCCCTGCACATATGTTCTACCTATTAAGGTTGTGTGCTTTTGACTTTAAATACGTTGCAAAATTTCTCAAAGCTTGTTTTACTTGTAGATAGGGTACGTTTCGTTGACATAAATGTTAATACATTCGAGTGATTTTTTTCTAAATCTCTTCAGACAGTTGTATTGATATCAGAAAGAAACAGTCTAATGATTTCTATTTACTATAATATTCAATATGTCCTACAAAAGTTTCTAATGATGAAGTGAACAGTTTAATTCTAACAAACATGGCTGCTAGCTCATCAGCCTTGACATTAACACACCATTGGGTTCAACTACATACCGAGCAATAGTCTTCCAAAGAACAAAGTATTTATCACAAAACTCACCAGAATTGAACTGGCCCCACCAGCACTGACACTTGGCTCTTTACTATAGTGAAAATAATTTCCCTCCCCGCCTCTTATGGTATTGCCCTTGAGCACATCTAAAAATCATCATTTTTCCGCCAAGATCCGCTCAGTCATTCTTTTAGCAAATATCCTGAGCGCCTACTGCCCCTGACACTATGCTAGCCACTGAAATAAAGGAACAAACAAGGCAAACAAAGTGTCTCACCTTATAGAGCTTACAGCGCTGTACAAGAATATAAATGATGCAGAATGGACTTGGAAGATTAAAAACAAAACCAAAAGAAAATGTGAAACAGCTCTTGTTTAATAAAAGGCCTCACTTAAATTGCACTCACTATATACCAAGGGATATTTTACTTGCTTTATCAACGTTTATTTATTTTTGGGACAGAGAGAGACAGAGCATGAATGGGGGAGGGGCAGAGAGAGAGAGGGAGACACAGAATCGGAAACAGGCTCCAGGCTCTGAGCCATCAGCCCAGAGCCTGACGCGGGGCTCGAACTCCCGGACCGAGAGATCGTGACCTAGCTGAAGTCGGACACTTAACCGACTGCGCCACCCAGGCGCCCCTTTACTTGCTTTATATACATCTGTACTAACTCCTCTCATCCTCCCAACGGCCTTAAGAGGTAAGTAGTGTTTTTTAATTTTTTTTTTATTTGAGTGGAGTTGACACACAATGTTCCATTAGTTTCAGATATACAACATGGTGATTCAACACGTTTATACGTTATGCTGTGCTCACCACAAGGGGAGCTACCTACCATCGGTCACCATATGACGCTATTACAGTACCATTGGCTGCAGCCTTTCATTCCCGTGACTTACTCATTCCGCAACTGGAAGCCTGTATCTCCCCCCGCCACACGTACACACCGTCACCCATCTTGCCCAAGAGCCCGCCCCTACCCCTCTGGCAACCATCAGTTTGTGTTCACCATGTATTTACCATGTAGTTGCATGTACAGCCTGATTCTGCTTTGCGTTTGTTTTTCGATTCCTCAGATGAGTGAAATCATAAGGTGTTTGCTTTTCTCAGTCTGGCTGATGTCACTTAGAGAAATACGGAGGGAGGGAGTATTCAATTCCCTCCATTCTACAGATGTGGAGCCTACAGCCCAGAGATCCGAAGGGGATTCTTGCCCGTCATTCTGCTGGAGAGCAGAGAAACTGGGCTTTCCACCCGGTGGATCTGGCTCCTGAGTTCATATTCTCAACCACTGTGCTAGCCTACCCCTGGAAAATGGGGACGTGTTTTCCTGTTTTCAGGCAATGTCTTTTACATATTTATTTTAGGACTTTTAAACATTTTAAGATTCAAAATTTTAAGACAGAACTTTCTAATACTTCAGAGGTGATTTAATATGGAACACACATAAATAAAATATTAATTCTCTTCATTTCCTGTGCTCTGATTGAAAGGATTCGCCGCCATAGCGCTTTTTAAAAGTACCTTCAAGGGATTCGACTTTTGAATACCTATGGCCACCCTTCCTTATCCAGCCCCCCTGTCCGCAGCTTCCTCGAGTATTCAGAACACATGTGAAAACTAGGATATAAACAAACAAACAAACAAACGTCTTCAGCAGCCAAAATAGATGTCATAAGTTTATTCATGAGGGAACATTCCAGGCTCTCACTCAGAGGTAGTTTAACTTTAGACAGAATTATAATAAGCTTTAATAAGCTGCAGTGGATCGAAAGTAGAAGAGGTTATAAAGAGAGGATTTTGACAGCCTGACTAGAATGAATAATACAGGAAAGCCATAAATATGTCATGCAAAAGAAGTCAAAAATATTTTCTGAGCTACTTAGTGCAGGGATAAACCACCATTGTATGATAACCAAGAAAAGCGATCAAAGTTTATAACGATAACCCACATCATTAAAAAATGTTTGAGTTCAGTTAGTTTTGTTCAAAAAGTCAGTGGACTGCCACGAAAAATGACATTCGATTGAAACCCAGTGTCGATGACAATACGACGAAGGGAATACTGCCACATAAAGAACAATATTTAGATAAGGCAGTTCGACGACATAAATCGGAAGCCTTAGCATTCTCTTCCCCACTTTGCTATGAAAAGTATTCCGAAGTCAAATCCCATCGTTTCTTAATAATTTTCGTGCTTTCTAGGTTTCTCTGATTTTACCTGATACCGTTTTTTGTTAACTTCGCTCAAAGAGTGATCTTTTACGAAGAAGATATAGCCGGAGGCCTCATCTACTGTCTTGAAATGATTTGATATGACAAGATCTGAAGCGGTACACTCATATATAAGACTGTGGTTGACAAGGCCTAGTTAAATATAGTTTGCCAGTAATCTTAGGCTCATGATTGAAAATACCTTGTTGCTAACTAATTTCCTGGAAGTGTCACCGCAGACTCCTATGATGCATCATCTCCTGATGACGCCTTTTTCTCCTGCGGTGCTCTCAATCTGGAACACTCTGTCTGAACTTCCATCTCCATATATCTCCATCTATCAAAAATCCTGCTCATTATCGTTCCCAAACCAGCACAAATGCCATTTGCTCTACGTAGTCTTTCGCAGCCCATCCAGTGAGAGGCCAAATTGGGTGACGAGTGTGGTCTACACTCACACACACCTGGTTTCCAACTCTGGCTCTCCCACTTGCCAGCTGTGTGACATTGAACAAATGGCTTCATCGTTCAGCTCCTCAATTTCTTTATTGGTAAAATGTGACTAGTGGAGAGCCCTGCCCTATGAGATTGTTGCGGGGATTAAAAGAGATTGCTTCAGGAAAGTAGAAGAAAATTGAGAAAAGTACTCTAAAGGTATACCACATTCAGTATTCAAATTGACTAAAGGACGCACTTTTGAGATCCAGCTTCTGACATTCACGTCAAAGAAATACAGACAAGGAAGTTGGGACGTGGGTAATAGCATTATACACATTTGGTGAATGACCCAGGATGAGTTTTCATTAGAAAATTCTAGGGCAGCGGTGCCTGGGTGGCTCGGTCTGTTGGGCCTCCGACTTCAGATCAGGTCACGATCTGATGGTTTGTGAGTTCGAGCCCCACATCGGGCTCTCTGCAGTCAGCACAGAGCTGGCTTTGGATCCTCTGTCTCCCTCTCTCTCTGTGACCTCCCCCACTCATGCTGTCCCTCTCAAACATCAATGAAAAAAAATTAAACCAAAAAAGGAAAATTCTAGGGCAGAATTACATATGGATTTCCCTATTTTGTAGTAGAATAAATAGGCAGGAGGCCTTTTCATTGCACCTCGGTCTACATGTTTACAAGGATGATGGAGATACGCAAATAAGGGATGAGAAGCAGAACAGAGGACAGAGAAAAACCTTGAGACGCAGTCGCTTCAAACTCAACCTTTTTACTGGCCACCATTCATATCGTCTCCATGAAGTGACGTTTAATTCAGCTGACTGAAGAATCCAATCATGTGCAAGGTTTAAAACCAAAGTTAGCTCACTTACTTCTTTTGGGGTGGAAAGCATTATTCTTGTAAAAGATGCCTGAAGAATGCTGAGAACTGTCTTTGGCCAAATATCCTGCGGGCCTTTTGACTTCTATTGCTACTTTCCCTCCTCAGCTCAACCCCGCACACCCTTCCCCAGGCTTGCTTATGTCGGCCTACGGAGGCGTCAAAGGCAGGACTAGATCACTCTGCCTAAGATACGTCATTTGGGAATGACAAACTGTAGGTGACACCCAGGACAAAACAGAGGAGGAAAGGCAGGTAATAACACTCAGAACCTGTATTCTAAACATAAACAAATAAAAAGAGGGGCTCCTGGGTGGCTCAGTTGGTTGAGCATCTGACTTCAGCTCAGGACATGACCCCACGGTTCGTGGGTTCAAGCCCCGCATCAGGCTCTGCACTGACAGCTCGGAGCCAGGAGCCTGCTTTGAATTCTGTGTCTCCCTCGTTCTCTGACCCTCCCCCCCTCACACTCTCTCTTTCTAAAAAAATAAATAAACATTACAAAAAACTTAAAAAAAAAACATTATGGAAAGAGCCTAAATGTCCATCAGCTGATGAATGGATAAAGAAGATGTGGTTTATATATACAATGGAATACTACTCGGCAATGAGAAGGAATGGAATCCTGCCATTTGCAGCAACATGGATGGAACTGGAAGGTATTATGCTAAGTGAAATAAGTCAGTCAGAGAAGGACAGGTATCTTATGTTTTCATTCATAGGTGGAACTTGAGAAACTTAACAGAAGACCGTGGGGGAAGGGAAGGGGAAAAATAGTTTCAAACAGAGAGGGAGGGAGGCAGACCATCAGAGACTCTTAAATCCAGAGAACAAACTGAGGGCTGATGGGGAGTGGGGGAGACGGGAAAATGGGAGATGGGCATTGAGGAGGGCACCTGTTGGGATGAGCACTGGGTGTTGTATGGAAGTGATGAACCACGGGAATCTACCCCCAAAACCAAGAGCACAATGTACACACTGTATGTTAGCCAGTTTGACAATAAATTATATTAAAAAAGAAAACAATAAAAAGAGCCTTTGGAACCTCTTCATTGGAAAAAGTAATCAGAGGATGTTTATGAGTCGAAGGCATTAATTTTAAATTGTATATATTTTATTGTCTCCCTCTGGCAGGTACCTTCTCTCCACTGTCCCAGATTTTAACAGTCTGCCATGCACATAACCTTCGCTTAGTGATGCTTAAAGAAGTAAAAGGATCTGAATAGTGTCCATCAGAATATTGCTGAAGGAGGATAAACCCAAAAGACCAACAACTCTGAGCACCTAGGTTCAGAAAACGTCATGTCCTCAGATTTTTGAAATGGTAGAACCCTAACTTGATCCCAGATGTCTAGACCTCAGATTCCTTTCTTTTGACTACCACACATTGTCTAATAAGGGAATTGTCTTTCCCGTGACCTCTAGCAGTGACTCTCATCTGAACTGCCCCTTTTCCCCTCGGCTTTTATGGCCATACTAATCGTTACTTTTGGATGGATAGGAAGTAGATCTCTCCAATCAGATTATCATCTTCATGAAGCCTTCCTTCCTCCCACAATGCACGCTCCTGTCGTAAAGTCAGATTAAATATTAATTGAATGAAACCAACTTTGTATGCGCCTATCTCCTTTTGTGCCAGAAGGTCACCATCATATCGAAAATGTGTACGCAGTTAGCAGATGTATTCTGTGTTTGAAAAGCTCACTTTGAGTTCAAAAGCATTTTAATGAGTATTGTTGGCTTTACAAGGAAACAATTTTCCTGCACGTGCACATAGAAAATCTCTGGGTTTTCCATATCATTGACAGCATGGTTCTTGGTTCATCACAACATAAAAAGTACATGATACACTAGGGTGTCACTATAAAAATAATGTTATTCTTCCAATTTTACCCTGGCAACACTTGGGAATCCTATCATTGAATACAGATGCACACAGCTAAAGTAAGATAATGCCCATAAACCAATTTCTAAACAGATTTCTCAGCAAACCCTTCAGACCTGTTTGGTTGTATTATTTAAGGCAAACTGGGACGGCTTTGAAATGTGAAGTTTCTTGTGAGCTCAGTCCTACGTTTTAATCCAAGCTTAATAATTATTGCCATGCCCCGTTCAGCAAGTACTGCCAGCTAGAAAGAAAAAAATCGAGAAAACGGAAAGGCCAGATTCACAATGAAGATGTCAAAATAGACCGGCTACTGAAGAATCAAACGAGCTGGTTTATTTTCCGCTCCTGCCTCTTTGACTTGCTTACAACACACCCCTGAATCATGAGGCTTCCATAAAACACAAGGTCTTCTCTCTACCCAAAACACCGCTTTTGACTTCACAAATTGACCATTCTTCAATGTGCATTCCCCTGGTTAAACCCATGTCAGTACAGAACATGCTAATATTTTACACTGAGGGCAGGCATAACACCTGACCTGAAACAGGGTCAAATTCCCTTCCTTACCCTACATTCTACGTCAGTGCTGTCCAGTAGAATTACCAGGCAAGCCACAAATGTGAGCCACGTATACAATGATACATTTTCTAGGAGCCACATTAAAAAGGAAAATGAGGCGCCTGGGTGGCTCAGTCGGTTAAGCGACCGACTTCAGCTCAGGTCTTGATCTCGCGGTTCGTGATTTCGAGCCCCACCTTGGGCTCCGTGCTGGCAGCTCAGAGCCTGGAGCCCGCTTCGGATTCTGTGTCTCCTTCTCTCTCTGACCCTGTCCCGCTCTTGCCCAATTTCTCTCCGTCTCTCAAAAATAAACGTTAAAAAAAAATTTTTTTTAAAAAAGGGAAATGAGACATGTGAAATTAATTAATTTCTTAAAATGTTTTATTTATTTTTGAGAGAATGAAAGCAGGGGAGGGGCAGAGAGAGAGGGGGGCAGAGGAGCCGAAGCAGGCTCCGTTCTGACCGCAGCGGGCCTGATGTGGGGCTCGAACTCACGAACTGTGAGATCATGACCTGAGCCGAAGTCAGACGCTCCGCCGACGGGGCCAGTCAGCTGCCCCCAAGTGAAACTAATTTACTAAAATTTCTTTATTGTATCAAAAATGTGATCATTTCGACATACAACTAATATAAAAACATAAAGGAGAGACTGAAGATGTGTATTTGCATATTAATTCTTCATAATCCGGTGACTACTCAACAGTTTATCTTAATCTTGATGAGCCACGTTTCCAATGCTCTAGTGGCCACCCTAGCTGACTGCACAGTCCTACACTAAAGCATTTAGGAACTGTGATCAGAAAGGAGAGAATCCTTACTGCCACCTCCCAGTGGAAATAGATCCCTATGAGACACAAGAGCCTGCAGACCCATGGCCAAGATGCAAGAAAGAGTGACTATCCATGGCTGAGATGCAAGAAAGAGTGACTATCCATGGCCAAGATGCAAGAAAGAGTGACTATCTAGCAGGGGAAGAAAATGTACCCGGGTCGCTGCTGTCACATAACCGTCAATTCCTTATCCCGTACCATGCACCAGTTTGAGAAATGATTTCTACAAATACAGATGGAAACGCTCCGCCCATGTTAATGGTTGTTTGGCTGTTGTTGTTCGTTTTCTTTTTCGTTTGTCGTTGTCTCTCCCTCTCCTCAGCATACAGGTCTCTGGATCATTTTCACTTCATCCAATGCTTCGTTTCACTTTTCCTCTTCACAATGTATAAATTGGCTCATTTGTTCTTTTTTCCCGGTTGAGTTTCTCCGTCAGCTCTGACGCTCCGTTACAAAATATTCACATGGTTCCAAAGAGCCTTTTGCCTCTCCTGCCAAATCTGACATTCCGCTCCCTATTGTGTCTCCTTTCCCCGCTCAGTTCTTTCTTCAGTCTTATCTTTTTGTATCCTTTCATCTGGCAAACTTCGTCTAGCACAGGTCTGCTGGTTTGCCACATCCTCAGTCTGGAAGCAGTCTTCCTGCCTGCCTGCCTTCACCAGGCCGATGAACGGGTACTACCTTTTGCAATTTCCACAAATCCTCCAAGTCCCGAAAAGCGATGGCATCACCTTGGCCTCATTGGCAGTGTGTGTTCACGTTCGGTGGCTGAATTTGTTGTCATACCCAGCTGAAACCGCACTGCGCAACAAGGATAATTTAAAAACAGTAATACTATTTTCCCCAAAGCAGTCTCAATCCAACTTCCCCGGGATCTAGATGCTTCTTGCATCACACATTTTGTCTTGAGATTCTGTTTGGCTTCTCACAGATGGGAAGAACCGCCCTTAGAGCCTCCCGCCCAAGCTGTGGCTGGCAAGAGCCATCTTGAGTCTCTGCTTTCTGCTTAAAGACGGAAAACAAAGATGGAGTTGGTTGGTGACATTACAGCTGGTGTTCGTGAAGATTTTTGTGAAAGTCTATTTAAATTCTGAACTTGACAGCACAGTTGTTGGTTTGTCAAAGCATCGCAAAATGAAAAGAGTGAAGAGAATCTAAAGACCAGAATCATAGCAGTTTTTTTGTTTTGTTTTCTTTTAATGTAGCTATGGATCTAAAAGTATATATTTGATTTAGTCACTTTGCCCAGGGGAAGAAACACATTAACAAAAGGATAATATCAAGATGACCTTGGGATAAATATATTTTTGAGCCTTCTAAGCAATGGGAAATTACAGCTTGCCTGTAATTTGTATTGCCCAAAAAGACATGAAACCCTCCAGGTCTCCCCTTCCCACCACTTCCCTACACATCCCAGCTGTAGCCTCTTTTAGTCTGTCTCCCTAGCTTTAGGCTCTTGACCAGCTTGGGTTTTCATTTTGAGCCTCCACCCTTATTTTGCCATGTCGAGATTTGGCTGTCCTGTGCCACACCCTCTACTTTGGGTTGACCTGGAAACCAGGATGAAACCTTACCCGATCTCCGTGCCCCACAACAGTAGGAAGTTGTATTATAATTTCAGCAATCTGCCCAAAAAGTTGTATTATAATTTCAGCAGTCTGCATTTGTGAAAAGTCATTTCTCCCGTTACCAATTCAATAGCTGAATTAGGTAGGGTGATATTTTCATATTGGCTCTACACGCTGTTGCTTTGGCATGACTTCTGATTGCCGGGAAGCCTGATCAGAATCTCCTGGCTGGTCTAGTGACAACGTAACAGAGAGAGGTTGGGTTGTGCAGTTTGCCCTGGAGTGGAGGTCTATAAACACATAAGCTTCATAATCCTGTTAATCAAGAAAAGCATCATGTCCTCTCAAAAGATGTTAGCTGCATCTCATAGCTGCTGAATTCTCTTAGGGTTTGCCAGAGAAGGGGAGCGATTTGTTTCCAAGGTAGCGAAGCTCTCCCACAGTTGGAGGAGGTCACCCAAAAGAAATGGACAAGGTGTTTTGCTGGCATGTTGACTCCAGGTCCATGAATATTTCATGAGTAGAATAAAAATTCATAAAACACATTACCTCTGCTTCGTTTAGTCATTCTTTAGCTTTTTTTCAGATCACAACTCTTCAGGAAAATACTCCAGCTGACCAGCTGTTCTACTGTGGCTGCTAAATCAAAAGGCCACTCCAATAGGGCTGTAGTTTTAGAATTAAAATGCGTTTAAATATGACTACATTTAAATATAAATATACAATGCATTTAAATGTGGGCCTTTTTGTTTAGTTTTTAACAGTTCAAAGATGATTTGATTGTAGTCACATATATTAGTTTAATATATTGCATAACATCTTGATTGATTCTCGTTTTTATTTGTGGCATTACTGAAAGTCAAAGACTTTGAGAAAAAAAAATTGACAACTGGAATTTAATCTATTTTTCACTCTCAGGCAGTGAACTTTTGTTGAGGGTTACAGTATGCCGTGGCTAATCTCTCTTTCTTGTTCATGGAACAGCTCCTGGGACTTAGCTCATGGGATCCCAGGAAACTGAGCTACAGAAAAAGCAGAACAGTTTCTTCCTACTGTTGTGGGGCACAGAGCTCAGGTAAGGTTTCATCCTGGTTTCCAGGTCAACCCAAAGTAGAGGGTGTGGCACAGGACAGCCAAATCTTGACATGCCAAATAAGGGTGGAGGCTCAAAATGAAAACCCAAGCTGGTCAAGAGCCTAAAGCTAGGGAGACAGACTAAAAGAGGCTACAGCTGGGATGTGTAGGGGAGTGGTGGGAAGGGGAAACTTGAAGGGTTTCCTGTGGTCAGGAGGTACCTGTGGTCATAGGCATGTCTTCAGTCATGTACAATGTATAGCCAGTTGATACCTTAGTTAGAATCGCTTTATTTTATTTATGTACTTATGTATTTATTTAATGCTTACTTCTGAGAGACAGAGACAGAGTGTGAGCAGGGGAGGGGCAGAGAGGATGGGGGGGGGGGGGACACAGCATCCAAAGCAGGCTCCAGGCTCTGAACTGTCAGCACAGAGCCCGATGAGGGGCTTAAACCCACAGACTGCAAGATCATGACTTGAGCTGAAGTTGGACACTCAGCGGACCCAGCCACCGAGGCACCCTGTTAAAATAGCTTTCAATGAAATGCCCAGGGATCACAGAACAGACGATGAATAATTGCGTGGTAAGATCTGGGAAATCTTTGGAGAACAGGTAGCATTTAAGTCGGGCTCTGAAGGATGAAAGTGTTCTCAAACTGCAAAGGAATTTGCATGTGGATTATTTTAGGCTGATTCTTTTTATGAAACAGAGACTCAAGAGGTGTTCCTTTTTTTGTCTCCTCACTAACTGCCTAAAACAGTTGAGACAGAGGACCTGCTCCAGGAAGGGAGCTGTCACCAAAGGTAACTACGGCATAATACGAACTAGGTGTGGGAGACACGGAAGATCCTAGCAAAGCCTGTTTGTTAAAATTCTTCCCTATGTCCCATTGTTTCTATATGGCCCAGCCAGCATTTGTTTCCCAAATGTTTGCTCTTTTTCATCCTCCTATGAATGGTCATCTTCCCTTTGAAGTCCCAGACCCTTACCCCCTTCTCCTAGCTCTGGACGACATATAAGCCTCAATGGCCTGACCGCCTGTGGGCCTCATATTCTTATGCAATCTTCTTCCGTATATAATTAAATTTGATTTTCTCCTGTGAATCTGTTTCACGTCAATTTAGTTCTTAGACCAGCCAAAAGAATCTTGAGGGGTGGAGGAAAACATTTCCTCCCCAGCCAATCAAAACGTACAAATAAGCTCAAGAAAGCGAGTATTAATCTGCTGGGGCCTGAGTTGCCGGGAGTGGGGCTTCAGCTCTGGCTCTCAGCATGTATTCAGGATCTAGTTGACCTACATTTATACCTCATGTCTTACCACGTCCTGTCTGAGGTCCTTAGATTCTACGTGCATATTCGTCTTCTCCTTTTCAGTTCTCCCCACCTACTTGGATTTGTGTTCTTTTGTTTTGTTTTGTTTTTTGCCTTCTCTTACGTCAGGAAAAGCCCCTGCTCTGGAGGCCCTCCTTTTAGGGACACAAAGTCGTGAGCAGCGTTCTCACTGGGCATAACTCCAACCAGGTTGAATGCTACTGGCTCAGCTGAGAGCAGATGAGATGATGTTGAAAAGACAGGTTAAGGAAAGACCATGGACTGTTTAGAATACAAGTTGCTGGACACGGAACTGATGCCGAGTCTCTTCTATTTTTATTTTATATTTAGTTTTGGTGGTTTTTTTTTTTTTTTTTTTTTTTTGTTGATTTAAAAAAATTTTTAATGTTTTTTCATTTCTGAGAGAGAGACAGAGAGAGAGAGAGCGCACACAAATGGGGGAGGAGCAGAGACAGAGAGAGAGAGACACAGAGTCCGAAGCAGGTTCCAGGCTGTCAGCACAGAGCCCGACACGGGGCTCAAACTCATGAACCGTGAGATCGTGACCTGAGCCAAAGTCAGAAGCCCAGCCGACTGAGCCACCCAGGTGCCCACGGAGTCTCTTTTGGTATACATAAATTGTTTCGATCAGAGGTCAGTTTAAGTGGAGGGAGTAGATCTGAGTGGTGGTCTTCTATGTTTCAATTGACATCCACTAACTATTCTAGAAAATCCAGAGTCATAAATAAATCCTAAAGTGAAACTTTCAAGATAGGATATGTAACATTGTTGATGGTTGTGGACACCTATACAAGGTGATCTGTCTGTCTAGGGGAATGTTAAGAAATATTTAGTGGCTGTTAGCTCAAGTGAGTTGAAAAAACAGCTCACTAGATCACTGGTGCAATAATACAAACGAGTGATAACCTGTGGTCATAGGTGTGGCTGGGTAGGAATAAAACTAAACTATAAAACAAAACAAAACAAAACAAAACAAGCAAGAAGACAGTGTTTGAGTGACCCCAACTGCCAAGTAATAGGTTCATAGTGTCCTCGTGCTTTCCATATATTTCGCTTTAGGATTCTAATAAAGCAAACGCCATTTTTGGACAATTAACGATAGACAGAATCAATCACGACAACAGTGGTTGCAGCGTAAGCCTTGATAGTTGTTGTTGTTTTCTTTTTTTCTAATGCAAGTGCCTGACTTCAGCTTGGATTACAGAGGCACCCATGGCAAAGAGGCACCACTAGATAAAGAGCCAGGTGGCCTCCCCTAAACCAGGCTCCTTTGTTTTAGAGATCTTGGTTGATTCTAACAACTGACCACTTGGGCCACTTCTTTTTTTCCCCTCCCACGTTTTAAATTCCCACTAGGTTTTAAATTCAGCAACAAAGGGTGATCCCATGCATGAAACCCTAGGCCCCTACCCTCAACCCCAATAAAAAGCAGAACCTCCAGCCTGTATGTGCCCACACTCTCTCTGTCTCCCTACAACCTTGCTACGAGGCCCCTGGCGTGCTATGTAATTTCTAGGTTCTGGAAGTCGTAAACCTTTACTTTTCCAAAGTTTTCTGATGGTCGTTGTGGAAGGGTATCTTGCACTCATAATAAGAACCACAAGGGTTTGTCCAACCACACTGTTGCTTAATAAGACTGAGATTGGCACAAAGCAGCAGTAAATATGCTTGCTGCCTCTCAAGGTTTTCTAATACCTTCGAGTATCACTTTCTCATTCTTTACGCATCATACAACCTGCAACATTTGAGACCCTATCAGATGGAGGCCCCTGATCAAAAGCCCAAATGTGTGCAGGGGCGCCTGGGGGGCTCAGTTGGTTAAGCATCTGACTCTTGACTTCATCTCAGGTCATGATCTCATGGTTCGTGAGTTTGAGCCCTGCATCAGGCCCTGCGCTGACAGCGCGGAGCCCGCTTGGGATTCTGTCTCCTTCTCTGTCTGCCCCTCCCCCACTTGCTCTCTATCTCTCTCTCAAAGTAAATAAACTTAAAAAAACATAAGTACGCGTGCACACAGATATGCACACACACCGATGCACACACCCATAGACACATACACACTGTTGCCATTCAATCTCAAGCGGCCATTTTTCACTTTAATGAAACGTATTTTCTTATTTTTGCTCTAATCCTTCTACAACCAGAAAAGACTTAACCGCCTCACAGGACTCTTGTGAAGTTTAACTGTATCTATAAAGTGCCCATCATGGCGAATGTATTTTATCAGTGTCTTGCTCTTCCTCCTCAGATACTGAAAGTAAATTGCCAATAACAAACTACGGGTTGAAGAGACCATTCATTAAGCCCATGTTACAGTGACGGGAGGGGACGGGGAAGGATCACAAGACAGATAAAAATAAGTAAAAAACAAAACTTAATAAGACCTGCTTTCACAAAGGTTGTAGTCTCAGGGAAGGCACATGAATAGAGGGTATGTTGGGAATTGCCAAGCGTCTGAATTTGATCCGATGTGTCTGTGGGTTTAGACACGTAGCATTCAGAACAGACTCCTTGACTGGTTTTCAAAACTTACTTAGGTGTTCACATTGTTTCAATAGAAATGTAGACAACATACGTTAAAAAAAAATTTTTTTTTTTTTTTGAGAGACAGAGTGCAAGCGGAAAAGGGACAGAGAGAGAAGGAGACACAGAATCCAAAGCAGGCTCCAGGCTCCGAGCTGTCAGCACAGAGCCTAAAGCGCGGCTTGAATTCATGAACCACGAGATCATGACCTGAGCCGAAGTTGGCCGCTCAACCGACTGAGCCACCCAGGCGTCCCTTTTTAGAAAAAGATTTTTTTTTTTAGACACATACATTTTTAAGAAACCGATACTATTTGTAAATAACTGCTAACCAATGGAGGTGTTACTCATCAGCCTAAGTGCTTCTCTGATAGCTTACCCCTGTAGGTCAGTATCTCTCTATATCATAAAATTTGAGCAAGAAGCTTCCCTTCATAAGCATTTGGCAACATGTAGTAATCACCCACTGCATATGCTACCCATGTGCTAGGTGCTGGGGATCTGCTGTTGCACAAGATGCCTTGCTCCCCAGTGTCCCATCCAGATTTGACATGTATTTGTCATGGATGTTTTTGACAAATATTAGACATGGATTCGATAAGTCACAGATGGTTCTCCTGCGTCACTCCTGCTCTTCCCATTAAACTGCTATGGTGTGACCAGAACCTTCCTTTGTGGGAATGTTGTGATCATCACAGCCAACTCATTGGCCTTCCCGGTGTGCATGTGTCGTTGCCCTATACACACATACTTCAGAGAATCTTCCAAACAATCCTTTGAGTGTAGCGTTACAATCCCCATTTTAAAGACAAGGAAGTGAGGTCACAAGACACATTGTATGTCAGCTATACTCAAATTAAAAAAAAAAAAAGGCATTCCACTGTGTCATGTGGCTTCTAACTGATAGATCTTGCATTTAAACCCTGGTCTTTTAAATTAACTCTTTAAACTACGACTTATTTTTTTAAGGGGGAATCCAGGTTTTGTGGGTCCCAAATGTCACACAGTTGGTGGCTCTCTTTAGAAAACGCACAAACAAGAACACAAATAGAAAATTAGGTATGAATGAACGTGGCCATTTTTTAAGAATGAGAAACTTACTGAAGCTTAAAAATTTGGAAATGTCTTTCGGCTATTTACCAGAAATGCTTACATGGAAATGCTTCTTGATCGCAACCTGAATTCCTCTTCCAAGGCTGAACATCGTACAACAGACACACCCAGAGCTCACAGGGTCTGGTCCAAGTGAGAGGCTCTCAAGCTTAAGCTGCATTGTGCTTCAGAGTAAACCCACCTCTGTTGTCACTCAAGATGGTGACGACTCAGCGTACTGATTCTGCATCTAATCCACCCCCAGTGTGCACATTGTCGAGATAAAGCACATAGAATCCTAGGAACGCTAGCAGCCACTTCCTAACCCACAGCTCACTGGAGCATTCACGATACACATGGAGCATCTGGAAATCCCTACGTCACCATCCAAACAAAGATGGTACCAACTCCTCCCACCACACACAGGCACGCACGCATGCACACGGGAGCTACACATGCCAAACCACACGGTAGCTGCCTGCTTTAGCCTAACCCTGTGGTTAGCTTGTAAGTCTATTTTGACTATGGGAGCAACCATATTAATAGCACATATGGAGACTGAAACTCGGGTGAAAGCTGGATTCACTCTGCGCAAGACAACGTCGCTCCGACAATGTTCTTGTGGCGTCCTGATCTCAGAGGTCATGTGCACGTGTTGCATAGTACCCTATTTTAGTCCGGGTTCGCAAGAAGTCTCTAGTAGACTTGATGGGATTATTTCAACACGGGAAGACCTGTAGAAGGATCCTGTAACAGTGTCGCAAGAAAAGTCTTGTTAAAAATCCCTAAAGCTAGGGGCACCTGGGCGGCTCAGTCGGTTGGGCAGCCGACTTCGGCTCAGGTCATGGTCTCGCGGTCCGCGAGTTGGAGCCCCGCGTCGGGCTCTGTGCTGACAGCTCAGAGCCTGGAGCCTGTTTCAGATTCTGTGTCTCCCTCTCTCTGACCCTCCCCCGTTCATGCTCTGTCTCTCTCTGTCTCAAAAATAAATAAACGTTAAAAAAATAAAAAATAAATAAAAATAAAAATAAAAATCCCTAAAGCTATAGGGAATGTCAATTACATAAGCAGAGACAACTGTGTACTTTGGAGGGTGTGGGAAGGGAAAGAACCAAGGCTGGCTCTTTTTTTCTCGTGGGAACAATTCATTCCATGAACAATTCGTTCTAGAAGTTGAGGTTTCTCTCCGAGTTGCACAGAAGATCTCCTTTTGGGGAAAACAAAAACAAAAACAAAAACAAAAACCAACCAAACAAACAAAAGGCTCCATAAAGTATCCCTGAAAATAATTTTTTTTTTGTTGCAAAACTAATCTGATTTAAATGTGGCTCTCTGATTTAGATGCGATTTTCAAACGTAAACATTCCTCAGAATGACCTGGGGAGCTAGTCTGTGGAAGGACCCAGGAATCTGCATTTTTAATAACTCCCTCAGGCCACTATGATGCAGGTAGTCAGGGATCACATTTCTAGAAGCACTGCTTGACTAGAAGATGTCTCTATTTAAAAGAGTCCTACAGTGGGGCACCTGGGTGGCTCAGTTGGTTGAGTGTCTGACTCTTGAGTTTGGCTCAGGTCGTGATCTCAGGGTCACGGGATGGGGCTCTATGTTGAGTGTGGAGCCTGCTTAAGATTCTCTCTCTCTCTAGGGGCGCCTGAGTGGCTCAGTCGGCTAAGCGTCCGACTTCGGCTCAGGTCTTGATCTCACAGTGCGTGAGCTCAAGCCCCGTGTGGAGCTCTGTGCTGACAGGTCAGAGCCTGGAACCTGCTCAGGATTCTCTATCCCCCTCTCCCTCTGCCCCTCCCTTGCTCATGCTCTGTCTGTGTCTCTCTTTCTCTCTCTCTCAAAAATAAACATTAAAAAATTGAAAGAAAAAGTTTTTCTCTGCCTCTCTAAAAAAAAAGGCCTATGGTGAATCCTTTTTTGATATGGGGTCTTACCTTACCATACACCACACTTCTCTAAACAAAACACATCTTCTTTGCTATCTATGTTCTGTGTTGTTTGGTTTCCATATATATTATTCTTTAAATTTTTTTAATGTTTAATTTTGAGAGAGAGAGAGAGAGAGAGAGAGCGAGCATGAGCGGGGGAGGGGCAGAGAGAGAGGGAGACACAGAATCCGAAGCAGGCTCCAGGCTCCGGGCTGTCAGCACAGAGCCCAACGTAGGGCTCGAACTCACCAACCGTGAGATCATGACCTGAACCGAAGTCGGACGCTTCACCGACCGGACCACCCAGGCGCCCCTCCATATAAATTATTTTTGCACTAGCTCTTTGCCTACCAGTTCAGCTACTGACAGGACTGTCCCGAAGTCTGAAGCACATGATCAAGTCTAACTGCATCCAGACAGACCTTGAGAATTGGGCTCAGAAATCTGAAGTGATTTATTTCTCAATGTTTCTTATAAGATGTAGCAAGAAAATACAATATGACTGGGTTTCCACAGACGATACAGGGTATGGTCCAAATGCTTTTGGTCAGATCCCCTGCCAAGGAAAGACATGTACCGAGTAGCGTTTGTTGAGTTTGTATGCATCCGCCGATGACATCTGATCCATACTGTAGATTCTACTGGATTTGCCTACAGCACGACGGACGGCTTTGTCTCTACCAAAATGAAGAAGTCACACTCCTGGAAAGTAGTTTTCCTGAGAGGCTCTGCACCGAAGCCACTATGCGTAACTATGCACAGTGGTTTCCTAAGTCTGTTTTCCAGTAACAGATGGCAGGCTTTGAAGAAAGCAGTTGGCCCCAGGAAGATGAAGAAGAAACAGGGAGGTTTGCAAAAAGTGGGCACCAAGTCTTCCAGGCTAACAACACAGAGATTCGGCATTTCTACCTCTGACTACGAGATGACTGGACTCCATGCTAAGGACGTGTGACCTAGGAGAATCGTATCGGACGGGATTGCGGTGAAGGTTAAAGGTGATGCTGTACGTGAGGCTCTTACCAAAGGGCACACGTGAGTGTCTCCTTGATATCAGCTGTCATTATCAACATCACGTGAGTGAGGTTTGCTTGTTGGAAACTGTACTGTAACACACTATTTTTATCTATTACACCAATTCTTCCATTTTATGATATCGATGAAAGGCCTTGGTGGTATCCTGTGACATTTAGGGATAGATCTCATTGCGTTCCTGGAGAAATTCATGTCACTCATGATATAAAGTCCATTGAAGACATTTCTGAGATGGGGAAGGAACAAAGATGAGAGACACGTGTCTTATCAACAAGTAAGACTGTGAAGCCGATACAAATAGATAAAATAGAGCAGAAGAGAAAGCCCAGAATCATATCCAGACATATTTGTGAACTTGGTGGAGAAACAACTGATTTTCCACATTGGAAAAACTTGTTTCCACCCCTCATGCAAAGAATAAATTCTAAGGGAGATTAAAGACCACACAGGAAAATAATAAGACTTTAAAAAACTAAATGAGAATACATAATATGCATTTATATCCTTGGAGTAATAAAGACGTTCTTAAAATAATACCACCATCCCCCCAAATATATCATAAATCAAATTAAAGATGGCCACAGAGTGGGAGATATTTGCAATATATATGGCCATATTATTAGTACTAAAAGTATGTAAAGAACACATAGGAATCAAAAAAAGGACAAACAACATAAATCGATCAGCAGGTATAAGCAACCGAAAATAGAAGCGACAAAAATCATTGAATATACAAAAGATCCATCTTCTAATAATTAAGTAAATGTGAAGTAAAAAATAAAAATGAGAAACTTTTGTACTCATTAGATGAACTAACATTAATATGCAACTCTAGTGATTTTTGAAAGGTGTTAGAAAAAGGTAACTGTCAAATGATGTTGTTAGGAATGTAAGTTGGCGAAGACCACTCGGAAAAATAATTTCCGAGTAGCTAGGGACAGCTAGGGACAGTAGCTAGGGACACTTAAAATGCATATGCTCTGTGATACAAGAACTCCACGTCGAGTTAGATACCCCAGAGAAACCAAACTCTTATACAACTCATATATACAACAGGAGATAAAGAAGTCTGGTTTGTGTTGGCAAAAAACTGGCAACCGTTGATAGGAGACTGGATAATTCAACTGTCATGTGTCTGTACAAATAAAACAAATCTGGGGTGCCTGGGTGGCTCAGTTGGTTAAGTGTCCGACTTCGGCCTAGGACATGATCTCGTGGTTTATGAGTTCGAGCCCCACGTCGGGCTCTGTGCTGACAGCTCATAGCCTGTTTCAGATTCTGTGTCTCCCTCTCTCTCTCTCTCTCTCTCTCTCTCTCTGCCCCTCCCCTGCTCATGCTCTGTCTCTCTCTCTCTCTCTCTCTCTCTCTCTCTCTCTCAAAAGTAAATAAACATTTAAAAAATGCTTAGGGGCGCCTGGGTGGCGCAGTCGGTTAAGCGTCCGACTTCAGCCAGGTCACGATCTCGCGGTCCGTGAGTTCGAGCCCCACGTCGGGCTCTGGGCTGATGGCTCAGAGCCTGGAGCCTGTTTCCGATTCTGTGTCTCCCTCTCTCTCTGACCCTCCCCCGTTCATGCTCTGTCTCTCTCTGTCCCAAAAATAAATAAACATTGAAAAAAAATTAAAAAAAAATAAAAAAGAAAAAGAAAAAAAAATAAATACAAAATGCTTAAAAAATAGAAAAAATAAAATGAATGAGGTCTGTATGTATTCACAAAAATAAATGGTAAAAGGGATGATGTACAAAACGGCAAATTTCAGAAAGATATATTGTTTTATCTGTAATTGAGCAAATTGTACTTTTTTTTCTGTAATTGAAAGACTAAAAAAAAAATACATGCCGTAAAAGAATACTCTACATGGCTAAATCATGATCTGGGCTATCTACGGGAAGGAAAGGAGGTAAAAGAGAGACACTGGAGTAGAAAATAAATAAGACTTCTTTTTCATCTTTGCTTTCAAATGAATTCCTCTCCTTCCTTTGTCATATCCCTTAAATGTTGGAATTGTTTTTGGTCTCACTCCAGGACCCCCTTCTGTTAATTCTCACTCTATATACTGCCTAAATGATGTCACACCTTCCAATAGCTTTGGTCACCAAATTTATGATTCTTCTCAAATGTTTGTGTGCAGTCCAGCTCCTTGTCCCAACTTCAAAACTCCTGAAAACTTATGGCACGTCTCCGTTTGAATGTCTCGAGCACCTTAAACTCAAAGTGGCTAAGACCAAGTTCGTCATATCTTTATCACAAAACTGGTCTTGGGGAGCCTGGGTGACTCTGTCAGTTGAGCGTCTGACTCTTGATTTCAGCTCAGGTCATGATCCCGGGGTTGTGGGATTGAGTCCTGCATCAGGCTCCCCACTGAGCACGGAGCCTGCCTGAGATTCTGTCTCTTGTTTAAAAAACTTTGTCCTCAAAACTGGTGAATGGCAAGACTATGTATCCAGTAACCCATGTGAAGAAACTGTAGTTCATTATAGAGACCCTCTTTTTCTCACTTCCAGCATCCCACACACACACACACACGCGCGCGCGCACGCACGCACGCACACACACGCACACACACACACATTCTTTCAATTAAAATTTTTTTTATGTTTATTTATATTGAAAGAGAGAGAGGGAGGCAGATCACAAGTGAGGGAGGGGCAGAGAGAGAGGGAGACACAGAATCTGAAGCGGGCTCCAGGCTCTGAGCTGTCAGCACAGAGCCCGACGCGGGGCTCGAACCCACAAACTGTGACATCATGACCTGAGCCTAAATCGGACTCAGTTCAACCGACTGAGCCACCCTGGTGCCCTTATTCTTTCAATTTAATACATCTTGAATATACCCTACATTCTGCACTCCTAGTATACTTTTGTCTATTCCACCCACATCATTTTTATTCATCCCTTAAAAGACTTTATATCATTCATGTTCCACTATAATCCATCCACCAAAGAGCTTCCAGCATGATCTAAAATTTAATGCTCAACAAGTCACTTCCATTCTGAAATCACATGATGTTCCCCACTGCCTATATAAAAAACCCAGACTCCTTCACGTGACGTCAAGAGCCACCCATGATTTAGATCTGGGCACTTTTTCAACTTCAAGCCCATCATTGTTCAATCACAATATATGTGATCTTCTATAGACTAGTGTTTGCATTTCTGCAAGCATGTTTGATGTTATACACTTCCCGGGACATTGGATGTGCTATTCTCTACGCCTGAAACATTTTTACTTCCTGTCTCTAATATTCTTTGACTTCCAACACCTTCCCATCTTTCAGATCTCAGATCAGTTGTCATCTTCTATAGATCTTCTCTGATTCCCTAAATTTGCAGTAGTTTTTCTCTCTTCTTCACCGGTTTCCAATGCTTCCCTTATTCAATCGCTTACCTGGCCGACTTGTCTTTTATCATATATCCATCTGACTTTCCCTACTAGATTCTGTGCTAAGTCCTGTGAAAGCAAGGCTTGATTGTGATTTACGTTCTAAGATGTCCCCAGTGTTTAGTTCAGTACCTGCTACATAGTAAGGACTCAGCTAAAACATGTCAAATGAAAGAATAATATAGATTGTTTTCTATTAGGTACGTGATTGGCTTTTAAGAAACATCTTAAAAGAGTGCACTTGTGATGAGCACCGGGTGTTGTATGTAAGTGATGAATAGCTAAAGTCTACACCTGAAACTAACATAACACTGTATGTTAACTGGAATTTAAATACAAACTTTAAAAAAAGAAAAAAATTTAATGTTTATTTTTGAGACAGAGAGAGAGACAGAGACAAAGTGCGAGCAGGGGAGGGGCAGGCTCCAGGCTCTGAGCTGTCGGCACAGAGCCTGACACAGGGCTCGAACTTGTAAGCCACGAGCCACCCGGGCACCCCAGAAAAAAAAGAGAGAGAGAAAAAAATCTTAAATATAAAAAGGCCTTGGGGCACCTGGGTGGCTCAGTTGGTGGAGCGTCTATCCACTCTTTGATGGCGGCTCAGGTCATGATCTCCTGGTCTGGAGATTGAGCCCCGGCATGGGGGCTTGGGATTGTCTCCCTCTCTCTGCCCCTCCCCTGTTCTCTCTCTCTCTCAAAATAAATAAACATTAAAAAGAAGATCTTGCCTTAACAATTAGCACGTACTTTGAGGGTGTTAAAAAACGAAATTCAACCGAGTAAATTTAAAGATCTAATTGGGTTTATTCAACAGTTTATGAATCGGGCAGCATCCCAACTGGCAAACAGAGAGGGGCTCCAAGAGCTGTGCAAAATGGAAGGGTTTTATAGGCAGAAATGGGGAGAGACAGGGAAGCTATTGGCAAAAGAAAAGAAAGGCCTGTTTCGGGCACAGCCGCCTTCCCTTCAGGGGAAGTGCAGGGGGTCTCGTCATGCAGATTTCTTCACTAGAGCTGATCAGAAAATTCCAGACTGATTGGTTTAAAATTCTACTTCTGGGAGAGGTTGAAACTGCAATTAAGTCTTGGTTTACTGTCTTGGGGCCAAGTGACTCCACCTTGGGCCTGTTCTTTCTTTCTTTCTTTTTTTTTAAACAAGGGGAAACATTCTTTTCTATGCACAATTTCTGCCTGGCTTATAGAATAAGTAGTCTCATTTCTTCCCAGACAAGTTTTGTATTTCTGATGAGAGCAAAATTGCTGTGAGGCTGCTGTAAAAAGTGTGAGTGCCTGCAGCTGCCAGAAACTGTCTTTTGAAAAAGTAATCACCACAGCAAACGCGTGTTTTCTCATAATATGGATTTTTGATGTGTGTGTGCCCGGTATGTTTCAAATTCCGTAAAAGAGAAGAAAAATGCAATCTGGCAAAAGTGACTATTGCATTTTAATTAGGTGTTTCATGTTACAACCTCAAGAAGGTTTATACTTAAAATGAAGCAAAGACTGGCAAAAATCGAGGCAAAAGTTTCGACCTGGCTCAGTTGAAATGTAGCCAGGTGTTCAACAACAACAACAACAACAACAAAAGATTTGAATGATGGAACATAATTCTTTTTTAAAAAGTAACATTTTTATAAATGTTTTATAAATGGATAAATAAGGGGGTGCCCGGGGGGCTCAGTCGGTTGAGCTTCCAACTTCGGCTCAGGTCATGATCTCACAGCTGGTGAGTTCGAGCCCCGCATCGGGCTCTGTGCTGACAGCTTAGAGCCGGAGCCTGCTTCAGATTCTGTGTCTCCCTCTCTCTCTGCCCCTCCCCTGCTCATGCTCTGTCTCTGTCTCTCTCAAAAATAAATAAACATTACAAAATTTAAAAAAATGGATAAATAAGTTCGAAAATGCCATACTATTTACTTGTTTGAAGCTGAACGTTTGATGATATGAATATATTAATTATGTATTACAAATGCACACACTAGTAAAGCAAAGGGTCAAAAGACTTCATGTTTTCTAAGCTATCATTAAGTGTTCTGATGCATTTCAAATATTTACAGGTATAATTATATATATATGCGTGCATGTATATACATATGCATATGTACATATGTATACACACATATATATGTATGTATGCATATGCAGATATATAGCCTACTCTATTTCAGATATTGTGTCATGATCGATATTGTTAAGATGTCAATTATGTCCAAGCGGATCTAGAGATTTACAGCAATCTCAACCAGAAAAATCTAGCACATATTTTGTAGAAACCAGCTATTTCTAAAATTCATATGGGAATGTGAAGTCTCTGTAAAACAAAAACAACTTTGAAAAAACAAATGCCCACTATATGATATCCTTCTCTCTTATATATTTTATATAGTTTGTCTCACCTCTGGTCCAAGAATTTAAGCTCTAAGAAGATAAAGACTTTTGCCCATTTTGGTGTAGTAGTTTCCTGATATTTGGTGAACAAATGAATGAATGAACGAGCAGATGAAAGGATACCATATAAAGCCCTAAGAACATGTATATTAACACTTGCTCAATGAGAAGGGTGACAGTAAACATCAACGGAAACGATGGGCACCAGTGAATGGCACTGGGAAAATTGGTTATTCAAATGAGAAAACTACAAAATTGCATTCACACCATGCATGAGAATCAGTTCCACATGAGTTAAGGAAGTAAAGGGAAAAACAAAATTTCAAAATTCTTTTTTTTTTTTCAATGTTTATTTATTTTTGGGACAGAGAGAGACAGAGCATGAACGGGGGAGGGGCAGAGAGAGAGGGAGACACAGAATCGGAAACAGGCTCCAGGCTCCGAGCCATCAGCCCAGAGCCCGACACGGGGCTCGAACTCACGGACCGCGAGATCGTGACCTGGCTGAAGTTGGACGCTTAACCGACTGCGCCACCCAGGCGCCCCTCAAAATTCTTTAAGAAGAGAATGTATTAGAATATCCCTAGGAGCTCAAGATAGAGAATGATTTCTCACGTAAGATACAAAACAACAACAACAACAACAAAACCAAACCGTAAAGGTGGAGAATGAGCATTTTGACAAAAGTCAAGTAAAAATAGCACATCAAAGAGAGAGTAAAGTCAGAGTAGCATTGTGAGAAGGGAGATGATTCCTTTTCAGAAGTGCCGAATAAAAGCTGTGCTGCGTAATTAGCGATAGGTTTACAACCTATTGGAAAATGAACGACCCCGCCCCCCCCCCCCCCCCCCCACAATGGAGTCCCAAACCCTTAGACACTTCACTTCCTGGTTCTTCCCCTGGTTCTTTTGTGGACTTATTTTCATGGACTTTGGAATGAGCGTGCCCCAAAGAACTGAAGTCCCTGCGTCACCTCAGGGAATGTCCATTTGTTCCAACCAGACTACTTTTTGTCTCACACGCTCACAGGCGACATGCGGGTAAGGCTGTAACCTCTGTAGTCCTCAGCCAATGAGGAACCAGGGGAGGGACTTACACGCTAGGAGATAAATCGCCTGCTGTAACTGGCCCAGTGTGCTTGTCCATCGGTCACCCGTTCTTGCAAGAACACTGATTAAAGCCTCGATTCACCGTGCTCTGAGTCTCTGCTTTCCTCCTCTGATTGGGTCAGCGGGTGTATTTCTGTCCACAGCGCTTTCTGTACCAAATATAGGCTCTCGGTGTTAGGTGCCAGGGACAGGGTTCTGATGCCTGCATGTAAGCAGGAGAGTTGGCAGTAAGATTGGAATTTTTAAAGACGAGATGATCCCAATTTTGTTGAAGATTCATAAAAGAAACGACTCCCTTAGAAGGTCAGTGTCACGGTAAATCAGCGTAATCACCTCGGATAAGAATGTGCAATATCTAGTGTAGAGCATGACTCAGCAATTCCATTTCTAGGTAGATATCAGACAGAAATTCTCGCACACGTGACCTAGGAGACATGTTGGCTCTCTGTTGCAGTATTGTTTCAAACGGGGAAAATCAGGGGCGCCTGGGTGGCGCAGTCGGTTAAGCGTCCGACTTCAGCCAGGTCACGATCTCACGGTCCGGGAGTTCGAGCCCCGCGTCAGGCTCTGGGCTGATGGCTCGGAGCCTGGAGCCTGTTTCCGATTCTGTGTCTCCCTCTCTCTCTGCCCCTCCCCCGTTCATGCTCTGTCTCTCTCTGTCCCAAAAATAAATAAACGTTGAAAAAAAAAATCAAACGGGGAAAATCAGAAGCAACGTGTCCCTTGGTAGGAGAACTGGTGAGACACATTAATGCATGAAGAGAACTTACAAGTTTCTGATACAGAGCATTATGGAAGTGTGGTCAATCATTACTAGCTGTCATGTTTGAAATATTTCATCATGCATGAAGGGAGAAACCATGAAAAACAGGTTTGCAGTCAACTTGATGGTCTGTTAGTTACAATTTCAGAGAATGAAGCAAAGGCTAGACTACAATAATCAACTGCTAATTGTCATGATAGAGGCTGGTCTCAGTGGGGGACAGAGAAGCCCGAAAGCATAAAGAAGGCATGCATGTGGTTAAAAGTTCAGGGGAGGCTTTGTAAAGGAATTGATCACATTGTTGAGACTGGAAAGCCACAAATACAGCCATTACCCTGCTAAGGTTTCCACCATGGACTTACTGGAGAAATTCTCTCTTACTTTTCATTTACGCACATTGATACACACGAACGTGCATTTACTCTTTTCTAAACAACTTTCTTTGTCCACCTGGAAGTCTAGTGTGACATCTGCCACACCCCCGTCTCAAAATGTTTCCTAAGAGGAAATGCAAGTGTGCCAGTGTTATATGGGGGAAAGGAAAGGTATAAAATAGAGATGTCAACACAAAAACTGATGGCCTGTCAGGGCAGAGGTAAAATATTGGGAAGACATTCATCCACCCCTTGAGGGAAGGGGCCTCAGCTTAAGAAATGATCAAAGCAACCATGTGGACAGAATGGCGTTCATTTAAAGGGAAGGGGCCTCAGCTTAAGAAATGATCAAAGCAACCATGTGGACAGAATGGCGTTCATTTAAAGGGGGAATTACAGACACATAATCTCAGGCTGTTTGTACCAGATGAGGGTCTTGACCAAAATGCTTGAAGCAATGAACATTCCATTGACTTCACTGGCATGGAGAACAGGGAACGACTTTGCAGACAGCAAAAGATACAGCCTAGTTGCTAACCTTATTCTTTATTCCTCTTGATTCCATAATGCATAGCCCTCACATTTAATTCATGCTTTGAAAATGAATTGAATTGAGCAAAAAGCGGTCCATTTTTCGAAAACAGTGACCACCAACTACAAAGCTGGGGGAATCAAAGCCTCTGGATGTATATGTGCACAAGTGGGCAGAAATATGTATGTGTGAGAAAGATGCTTCTTCATCATATAGGCAACATCCCATTGTTTTCCAAAAGTTGGTTTCTGTATGGGTTTTTCATAATGCAAAATGTAAGTTACCATAGAAAGAATGTTCCAGATGAAGGATAGGCTCCTAAGCCAGCCAACAAAAGCCAAATAATCTCTTTTTTATAATTTTTTTAATGTTTATTTATTTTTGAGAGAGACAGAGAGTGAGGTAGAGGAAGGGCACAGAATCTGAAACAGGCTCTAGGCTACCAGCACAGAGCCCAATGTGGGGCTCGAACTCGGGAACTGTGAGATCATGTCCTGAGCCCAAGTCAGACGCTTAACCAACCGAACCAGGCACGCCTCCAAATAACCTCTTTAGTGAATAAAAGAAACCATAATTTGTTAACCTCTTGCAGGTGGGATGCTATAGTAGGAAGGGCATTGCGCTTTGGAGTCAGGAGACTAGGATTTGAATCCTGAATCTTTCTCAAACAGATGGCCAACAATTCCTTTATTTGACAAAAGAATCCAGGAAATGGCACAATTCCAGCTCCCCCTTCCCATTGTTTGTAAATGTGGTCAAGACCTAAGAAGAATTTCGCACAGCATTAATGAGGACTGTGACTGGCGGGGAGCAAGAAGTAAGTGAAAAAATAAAAATAAAAAGAGGTTGGCAGTTTGGCAGGTATGTATGGACAATACCAAGGCAATAGCACGATTTCAATCATGGCCCCACCGCTAACCAGCCCAGTGACCTTGGACTAGTTACCGAATGTTCCAAAGCTTCAAGTTCCTCATGTAAAATGGACATTACAATAGTGTCTATCTCAAAGAGTTGGATTAAATGAGAGAATGCACATAAACTGCTTTAGTGTAGTGCCTGGAAAATAGTAATTATCAGTACCTATTATCTATTATTATCAAAAAATTCATATCATAATCCATTAATATTAATGGGGATGTTTTTAAAATTTTTTTAATGTTTATTTTTGAGAGAGAGAGAGAGAGAGGGGGGGGGAGGGGTAGAGAGAGGGAGACACAGAATCTGAAGCAGGCTCTAGGCTGAGCTGTCAGCACAGAGCCCGATGCAGGACTCAGACCCACGAACTGTGAGATCATGACCTGAGCTGAAGTCGGATGCCTAACCTACTGAGCCAGCCAGGCACTCCAATGGGAATGTTTTAATAAAAGTTTTACTATATTCAAAAGGAAGTAACTGTACCAAATCTTCCCACTTTGGACAGGTTGTCTGCAGAAATGTTTCTTTCGCTTCAACTAGTCCCTAGGGAAATCAATCATTCAGCTAGTCCCTGACAAACAGATATACCATGATTGTCTAAGTAACATTATCTCCCCAAATTTGATAAGCATTTTACCCTTACATGTCTCTGGACCTTGGAAGTCCAGAATGCTCCAAGAATTTATAGCCCTAGAATTAAAGGGTCAAAAGGACACAGGTTTCCCTATAAAATGTCAGGGTCAGCAAGAAATTTTAGATCAATCAATAGCTGGTTGGTCCGTTTCTCTACTGTAACGCTGCCCTTGGAAAGAGGTTGATATTTTCGTGATGTAACAAGGAGTGCCAAGGGCTTCGGGTTTAAAATGGTGACTGGTTCGCGGTCGATGATGCAGCTTTTCTAACATCTCCCAAAAAGAAAACGATAAAATCGCAGTATTATTAACTTCTAGGAATTACACTTAATGTATGTAGAAAATCCAGGGCATGATACAGTAAGTCCTAAACTGAACTGAAGAAAGTAATTGTGAAGTTCAACAGACTGTAATGCCCGAAGTTCCGAAACCTCCCACAAAAGTCCACCAGAGTCGTAAGTCAAAGCCAAGCGGCAAGGGTCGTTTATTGCAGGTTCGAACCTGGTCCCCCGCGCACTCGTCGCCGGTGACGCAAGAGGCCACGATCAGGGTTGGTACAGCGCTTTTATTTTATAGACAGAGACAAGTAGCACAGGGGAGGTTTTAAATTATGAGGTGCCTGATTAGTTGATTTTAAAGTAAGGACATTTGTTGTTCTCTGATTGGGCGTCCTTTGTCTGTCCTTTGGTGGGAAGGCTTTGTCCGTTACTTGTGGCGGGAGGAGAAAGGGGGAAGGGGGAAGGGGGTAGGGTAGGTGAGGAACGTGCTAAGCAAGCAGGTTTACAGAAGCGAGAAATGCCGGTTAGTTTATGTACAATCACTCATTCCATCACATATCGGACCACATTTAGGAAGGTTTACAACCCAGTCTACTACACAGCGGGTTACATTCAGGAAAGGCCTCACCATGCTCATAGCAAACAGCAAGCAAAACAGACTTCTCAGCAATTGTATTTCTTATCGAAGATCCATAATAAGCAGAAAAGAGAACTTTAGCTTTAAACTAAGGCAGGGCTGTCATTTGGATTTAAAGCTGTTCTTTTCAAGACAACCCCTACACTCTCCTGATAAACTGGTACCAATAAAGAAAGAGGTTCAGAGGGGTGAAGTAACTTGCCCAAAGTCACACAGCCACTAGATGGCAGAACCCACCTCTTCCAGTTCTGAGACATTTACTGAGCACTAAACTATTATAATGAACTTTCTACTTGGATATCCAATGGTATCTTAAACTTAACACGACCAAATTAAAAGTCCTGATCCTGCCACTCTACTCCCTACGGCTGGGGCCTACTTGAAATCCAGTCTTAAGTGTCTCTGTAAATGATGTATCATCATCCAGCCAGTGGATCAAGCCAAACAAACCATATGCGCACAAAAAGTTAGAACTCAGTCCTGACTCATGTTTCTTCCTCATCCTGCACATCCATTGTGGTAGATGTTTGTGTCTGTCAGCTCTTCCTTCAAAATATATCCTAATCGCTGCCAGTTTCTGGCTATTCATTCAGAGTTTTCTAGAGCAAAGATGTCAGCCACCATCGCTTGTGTTTGGCAGGGACTCAAAGGCAGAGATCTCTCTCCTGAATCATTGTAAAAGCCTCCTAAATGGTCTACCTCTATGCACAGCTTGAATTATGTTTTACAAATACAAATCATGTCATATTCTTCTCGTGCATATAACCCTGGAGTGATTTCCCATAGTTCTTACAATAAAACCCAAAGTCATTAAGGGCCAACAGGCCCTCTATAACCTGGCTCCCAAATGCCTCTCTGACTTCATCTTCAACTGCTTTCCTCATTCACCAGGTTATGGCGACCACCGACCTTTTGGTTTCTTAAACGTGCCGATTTATTCCTGCTTTGTGGGCTTTGGGCATGCTATTACCTCTGCCAGGAAGTTTCTGAATCAGATTTTCACAAAGTTCTTTCATTATTGTCATTCAGATCAGCTCAAACCCCACCTCAATGAATCTTTCCCTGGCCGCCCACTTTTATCCCCTGTCCCTAAATGGCATCACCTTGATGGCATCGTCCAAATGTGTTTTCTTCAAAGAAGTTATCATTATTGAATCGTCTTGATCACTTATCTGTTTTGAGGAGATAAATGAAGCCTGACCAAATGAGAGAAGCAAAGGCTATTCATTCAGAGTTTTCTAGAGCAAAGATGTCAGCCACCATCGCTTGTGTTTGGCAGGGACTCAAAGGCAGAGAGAGAAATGGGGAAGCTTTATGATGGAAAAAGTGAAAGACTTCGGGTATGGCCAGACTGGAAGCTGTTGGCACGGGGGAGTTGCTGGATAGCAACCTAAAGCCAGGCATCCTATGTGATTGGTGATGGGTGCATATTTGTTTTTTTCTGGTTGGTCCTTAGTTGGAAGTGGGGGCAAAATCAGGGATGTTGTCAGTTACTAAGTCCTGGCCATTTGGTGGGGGGGGCAATTCCTAGAGATAGCAGTCTGACTTCCTACAAGTCTTGACTTATAGCAGGCTGACTTTCTGGGCTGCTTATTGGAGATTAGAAGCTGGTTTCCTGGGCAAGTTGCTACATGTTATGGGTCAAAATTCTATTTTTGTATATAATTGCCTGTTTGTATATTTAGTCTTTCAATTTGCTGGTCATATATGTCTCCCAAATGGAATTTAAACTACAGGAAAGTAAGTCCCTTGTCTGTCTTGTTCAATGTGGGCTCCCTAGTGACTAAAAACACTGTCTGACACATAGTAGCTGTTTGATACATACTTGATAAGTCAATGATTGAAAGGTCAACTGAGTGCTCAGTTTCTTTACTGCTGTATATTTATTATGTCTGAAAGCTAAAAGCAAAATGAGAAAGATAGAAGTACAGAGATTTCTCTCTGGCCAGCATGATTGACTGATTTTATTGATGTATTGGCCTGATATAACTCAAGCCCACTAATTCGGTCCCAGTGGGATAATCTCCTTACCTTTAAAATGGACACTAAATTCTATCACAAATTATTCATCAAGGCAGAAGATGTGTAGGATTAATGGGTACTTTGGCCCAGACTCGGGTGGGGCACTTTTGCCAATGGCTCTGGAAGAAGTCAAACTAGTCATGATGGGTCCATTCATGATTTGATAGGCTTGAAAGTGGAAGAAAAGCCAGTCTTTTAAAAAAAGTTCCAGATAAAGAGCTGGTTATAGTAAATTTTTTTTTTTTCACATAGAGGGAGTTTAAGTACAAAAGAACAATGTGGCCTTGAATGCTAGGAATGAAGCTCCTAATGAAGCTCCTTGCTTTTAATAAGCAAGAGGATGTACATGGGAAGCTTAACTTGGGTGGCCACAAAACAAATAGATGTCTGTACCCACCTGCCAAATCTTAAAAGTTTATACAGACACCTTAACTGGGTTCTGTCACATATACCGTCCAGATGGTCTCAACACATCACTATCTCAAGGCTATGTCCTTGGAGCAGCCTCTGGGAGTGCCGAAGGCAAGTGCAATGCACATCCCGAGGACACAGGAGGGGGTGAGAAGCCTCTGATTGCCAGGGTCCAGCTCACAGGCCATCGGTGGTCACATCCTCTCGATGACCTCCTCCAACATCAATTCCATCCCTGGAATCCCCAGAGCATTTAAGTATACGTTCTCTTAGCGACTTTCTATGACTGGTTTACATGGCTGCCTTCTTCCCTGGAGATAAGCTTCAGTAGCAGGAGTGGACCTGGAAGCCATCATTACAATGATGTCTCTTCGGAAAGTTTTTGGAATCAATGGAATTGGGTACTGCTTCAGCCTTGGGAAGGCGGCTCCTTTTATTCTAGAACTCCTGGCTTTTTAAAACATTATCTTGGTTGATGGGACTAAAGATGGTTCATAATTGCAAGGACTTTTGCTTTAGATACGAATTAGTGAAAGGTTTCTGAGGGACAGTTTGTCACAGTATAGGGAAAGCTCAAAGAGCCTGACGTGTCGCTTTTAGGAGTTGGTCCCAAGAAAGGAAAAAAATAACATATGGAATCTACATGACGGAATACTAGACAACTGTTCAAATTCTTGCTCTGGGGGAATGTTTAAGAATATGAACATATGTTCATGCTGTGGTGCTAAGTTTTGAAAAGCTAAGGGATGGCATGTAAACAATAAACCCATTTGCAGATGTATTAAGAATACTGATAGTTGAGAGCTTCCGAGGCAGCCAAAGGGAGAGGCCATGGTTTTCCATCCTGGACGGAAGACTCAAGGCTGCAGCCCCCAGAAATCCGTGTTAACGCTGTGCCGCACCGACAGAGCAGCCCGGTCTCAGCCTGCTGTGTTCCTTGGCCGGAGACTAGGGCTGGCGTTGCAGATTTGGAATCCAAAAACCTATTGAGTTGTTTTAAAGTGCTCATTTAGTTTATACTGCAGTGATTTAGAAAATGTGCTACCGCACAATAGCTGTGCATTCATTTCCAGAATACCCAAGCGTTAACGGGCATTGATGAGTTGCCGGATGCTAAGCAGTTGGAATATGGTTACGTGTGGGTCTGCTCTTGTAGTCTTATATCCATCTAGTCACGAAATACACTCGAATTTCATTGCTGAATCCAGGCTGATAGGATATGGTAATAAGCTGACATAATTAATGGACATACTAGCTTAAAATTGTATCAAATAGATTCCTTACGATGAAATGGCATAATTATTGCATCAAAGGCCAACAATCTCTCACTAAAACAAATTACTTTGGGGGGTATAATTCACTGATGATTAAATAACAATCAATGGAGAAATATGTAACAGTGTCTAGAAAAGACATTTTACTGGCAATATGTATGTTGCAAAGTCTATTGGCTCAGGGCAGATGCTGTGTAATAATTGGATTTTTTTTTATCTTCTACAGTGAATATTTTCTAGGTTATCTATGAAATTAGATCTGAATTTTAAATACACATAATGAATCTATAGTTGATTCTGCTTGACTACTGAAAACAAGTTCCCAATTAAAAAGAAAAGACGTGTCCTTATTACCCAATGCCCCTTATACCCCCAAACACGGCATAGATGTTTCAAGTAGCAGATAAGGGAGGGTTTTCAGATCATGATGATAAAAAGCCATACTTCTGTAGAGGAGGTAAAGTACTGGAGAATTTTGGGGTGGGGGGGGGGGAGGTCCCTAAAAGAACCATGTACAAGCCTCGCAAGGAAAAAAAAAATAAGGGAATGACAGTTTTTCTGGCAGAATGAAGTCCAAGGCCAGAGAGTAAAGGTGTCCTTCTACAGGAATCTATGTCATACGCTTTGAGAAAATAGTGGCTGCAACAGAAGAATGTAATGAATTCAGAAATATATGGGGAGGGGGGGAGTCATCCGAAAATTGACTGGATACTGATGGCTGTATATTTGCAGGAAAAGGCTACTCATTTATTTTCTCCAAGACCGAATGGAAAGAGCGCTCACTGAAGGCCGGAGAGACAACAAAGGAAGAGACTTCCATTTACCGAAGGTTCTCCTGTTTCCTACGCACGCTGGGAGGCCTCTTCACACAAGCTCACCACGCCACGTAAAAAGCATGATACGAAAATTGCCTGGCAAGCAGAAAAATAGCATGCTTTCTCAGAGCAAATCAATTTGGACCAGCCAAACCAACCGTACATGCGAAAGGATTTTGAGTAGACGAATAGGCTGGAAGCTCCAATCTGAAAGCCCAAAGAAACTTGAGACATTTTGTTGTTCATTTCCCTTCAGCCAAGTAGTTTACTATTATTGATAGATAACTTGCAGTTTGAATAATCTGCTCCTAGCAAGACAACCAAATTTTATTTTTATTTTTTTATTATTTTAACTCCAGTGCAGTTAACGTACGGTGTTATATTACTTTCAGATGTACAATATGGTGATTCAAGGATTCCATACATCACCCGGTGCTCATCACAAGTGCCCTCCTTAATCCCCATCATCTGTTTCACCCATCCCCTCACCCGCCTCCCCTTTGCTAACCATCCGTTTGTTCTCCATAGTTAAGAGTCTGTTTCTTGCTTTCTCTTTTTCCTTTGCTCGCTTGTTTTGTTTCTTAAATTCCACATATGAGTAAAATCATAGGGTATTTGATTTTCTCTGGTTGACTTATTTCACTTAGCATTATACTCTAGCTCCATCCATGTCGTTGCAAATGACAAGATTTCATTCTTTTCATGGCTGAACAATGACCCATTTTATAACTATACCACATCTTCTTTATCCATTCCTCTGTTGATGGACACTTGGGCGGCTTCCATAATTTGGTTACTGTAAATAGTGCTGCAATAAACATAGAGATGCATGTGTCCCTTCAAAATAGTGTTTTTGTATTTGGGGGGTAAATACCCAGTAGCGCAATGACTAGATCGCCCTCAATACTGTTTTCCACAGTGGCTGCATTAGTTTGCATTTTGACCAACGGGCGCAGGAGAGTTCCTTTTTGTCCACATCCTCACCAACACCTGTCTCTTGCGCGGTTTTGATTTGCATTTTCCTGACGATGAGTGATGCTGAGCACCTTCTCATGTGTCTGTTGACCATCCGGATGTCTTATTTGGAGAAATGTCTATTCACGTCTCCTGATGATTTTTTAATTGGGTTATTTGTTTCCTGGGTGTTGAGTTTTATAAGTTGTCTACATATTTAAGACAACCAAATTTTAAAACAAGGCAATGATCATGATGAGGATGAGGAAGAGGATGACAATATCACCTCGTATTATAAAACACGCCCATATTGGTCATTTTGTCTAATCCCTAAAGATACATCTTTGTGCCTTATGTCACTTCTCATGTGACATCATGTCGATCTCACGAACTATGAGATCATGACCTGCGCCGAAACCAAGAGTTGGATGCTTAATTGACTAAGCCACCCAGGTGCCCCTTAAATTCGAATTTCTGAAAAACCAGGATTAACTATTTAGGATAAATATGTTCCATGTAACATTTAGGACATGCTTATACTAAAAATAGTTGTTTATCTGATATTGAAATTTAACGGGGGGGTCCTGCATTTTTTTTTAATGTTTATTTATTTTTGAGAGAGAGAGAGAGACAGAGCATGAGCGGGGGAGGGGCAGAGAGAGGGGGAGACACAGAATCCAAAGCAGGGTCCAGGCTCCCAGCTGTCAGCACAGAGCCCAACGTGGGACTCGAACTCACGAACCATGAGATCATGACCTGAGCTGAAGTTGGACGCTCAACCAACTAAGCCACCCAGGGGCCCCATGGGGGTCCTGTATTTTATATGCCAGTCTTACCTGTAGGTTAACACTTGGCTAGTGCAGGGATGGAACTGGTATTAAATGCTCTTTTCACCTATGGGTGAAACATTCCGAGATGTATTCTGCACAGCAATACGCAGGAGAGCCTCGTACGATGAAGCTACGCTTGGGCACAGCCATAAGCAGCTCAATGTCGTGTGCGTGTGTTATCTTCCCCTCTTTTCCCATTTAACCCTCACTGAATGCCCATTCTTGTTCCCTGGTGTCACATCCCCGAATAAACTGCCTGCATGAAAGCCTTCCTCTCATACTCTTTATTTTTTTCCTGGAAGAACTCAAGCTAAACAGGTACTGGCAAATTATATGAAATTATTGTAATGTTAGAGCTGCCAGGAACCACTTTACACATGTGAAAACTAATTTCTGTGGAGCTCAGTTGCATTGCCTCAGGTCATACTGTTCAGCAGAGGAAGATCTGAAGCTTAAATTGGGTCTCCTGACTTCCACCCAATGTCCTTCAACTAGAAGACTATGCTTGTGTTTAGCCCACACTACTGTTTGTAAGAAAAATCAATTTAAGGGGCGCCTGGGTGGCGCAGTCGGTTAAGCGTCCGACTTCAGCTCAGGTCACGATCTCACGGTCCGTGAGTTCGAGCCCCGCGTCGGGCTCTGGGCTGACGGCTCGGAGCCTGGAGCCTGCTTCCGATTCTGTGTCTCCCTCTCTCTCTGCCCCTCCCCCGTTCATGCTGTGTCTCTCTCTGTCTCAAAAATAAATAAACGTTAAAAAAAATTAAAAAAAAAAAAGAAAAATCAACTTAATATCTCCGTAAAAGTGGTATAGTAACATCATTAAGAACCAAAAGCACAGATTATTTTCTAGCAAAAAAAAAAAAAAAAAAGTATCCAAAAGAGAAACTGACACACAAGAACTAACATTGGCAAGTAGAAATATATTATTCCAAGCATCTTTCTGTGCATCTATATTCAGATATTGATGCACGGACTAAGAAGATTTTCTAGTATATATAACGTAATTGTGTTTCCTTTTATTTTAGAAGTATCATTTTACTTGAATTTAAGAAAAGGAAAAGAAACCGAAGAAACTGTTTTACTTCAGATACATGCTTCTTTACTATAAAAGATAGTATTTCTTAAAATATCCAAGAGTGATAAAAGAGATCATAAAAATATGAAGAAATTGGAGTCATCACTGGTTTTAATTAAGAGTTTCCTTTTTCTACAGTATTCATTGGTTGCTCACTGGCCATCTCCCTGGCTCCCCACCTCCCAATTTTTGTGAATTACGTCATGAAGTTTCCATTGCCAATTTTTCTAATATGTATACCCTATTTCGTGACGATAATTTCCACCTTTTCTTTTTGTTATTAGTTCTATGTTCCAGTGGATTCAAATCTAGCTGACCCTCGCTCCCTCTCCCTGCTTCTCCATTTCTAAGTTCCTTATTTTCAACCATCTCTTAGCTCCATATTCCTTCAGGAAACAGAGGTTTCGTTTGCTTGTTTGTTTTAAAGAGGAGCTTTTGGATCCTGTATTTGTTGTTGTTCTTTCACCTCTTGAAAAGCTCTGCTTGTTGCTCCTGTATTTGAATATCTTTTTTCATAGAATAATCTTGAGTCTCATCTTCTCTCCCTTGGGAATTTAGAGGTATTTTTTTTCATGATCTTTGGACTTTAAAATCATGTTGGAAACCATGGAAGGCAATTGGATTTATTCCTTTCATAGGTGATTTGCTTTTCTAGCCCGGTACCTAAAATATGTATTTATTTATTTTTTCTAGAAATTCAATACATGAACTAGGATAAATCTTTAAGCATCTTGTATGAAACTTTTATATAACAGTCTGTGTATTTCAGTCTACAGATCAGAAATCCCCTTTTTATGTTTACTTGTTTATCATCTGTTTCCCTTAGGAGAAGGTAAGCTTCATGAGTCCGGGAGACTGAGACCTACTAGCTATTACTATGATTCTCCAGCCTCTAGAATGGGGCCTGGCATACTGTAGATATTTGATAGGTATTGAATGAATGCTATATACAGTTGTTGTTAATTTTCAATCCCAGTTTGCTATTCACTTATAGGAACACAAGGTATCACTTAAGGATCTGTAGACTAACGTTTTATGGTTTCATTTTTTTAAAGGTTTTTTTTTTTTTCCATCTGGAATGTATTTGGAATAAGGGATAAAGATCCACATTTGCATTTTTACAAACAGCTAGGCATTTGATCCAGAGCAATCTATCATATAATCATTCCTTTCCCCATTTACGTTTAAAGCCATCCTTAAATATAAGCAATCTTCACATGTATTTGGGTCAATTTCTGAACTCCCTATTTTATCCTGTTCAAATGACTATTTTCTCCCATATTGAACTCTTTGAAATATATTTCTATGTAATTTTTACATATTGTCTCTGTCTTCCATATCTCTTGGCTCCTTTCCTAGCACGCAAATCACTGTCTTTTTGTCATCTGCATTCACTGAGATTATCTCAAGTCTTTGCTCTATGACAGTAATGTCATTTCAACCATGTCTATTCTGATCTTCCAATATTTGAGCTGTTCTCTTCCTGGATTCAGGTTCTCACGAACCGGTTCTAAAATGCGAAACGTTCATGAGAAATTTTCTTCCATTCCTTGCGTTGTTTTCATCTAGATTGAAAGCTTTCGTTTCCACAAGCTAGCTCCATCTTTAAAAAAAATTTAATTTTAAATGTTTATTTTTGAGAGAGAGAGAGAGAAACAGAGAGAGAGAGAGAGAGAGAGAGAGAGAGAGAGAGAGAGCATGCAAGCAGGGGAGGGACAGAGAGAGAGGGAGACACAGAATCCAAAGCAGGCTCCAGGCTCCAAGCTGTCAGCACAGAGTCTGACGTGGGCCTCGAACCCACAAACTGCGAGATCATGACCTGAGCCAAAGTCGGACACTTACTCAACTGAGCCACCGGGGTGCCCCCCCTTCTTTTTTTTTTTTGACAGAGGAATGCTTATTATGGTCTGTTGACATATTTGTCCTGTGATTTCGTTCACCTTGTTCATTCACAAGTGGCTCGATTTAGAATTCTCCTACAGTATTAGGATTAGGCTTTTTGATTCCTTTTCTGTACTATCTGGGCCTGGCATTGCATCCTTTCCAGCACAGTTCAGGGGCGAGGTTTTGGTGTTTTACCCACTTCTCTGTGCCAGGAGGACAGGGGAAGAATGCGGAACACGACTGAGGCAAAACTGACATGCTCCTGGGTGGAATCACTGGGCTTTCCACTCGTTTTTATTTCGTGTCTGCTTGTTCAAGATTTAGTACAGGATTGACTCTGCATAGTCGGGAGGTATATCATATCCTCACCATGAGCTATTTTGGGGTTCCAATCATATGCCCAATTTGGGGCTCTTGTCAGCTGCCTTTCACTTTCCCCATTTTGACTGTTTCTCCTCAGTAGCCCCCCCCCCCTTTTTAAACTATATCCTAGGCAAAAGTGGGAATATATAAGGATATTTTCTGAGTAATCTTTTCTTGTCCAGATTTTGGAATGTTGAGAAGTTTTAGAATTTTACTGACTAATAGGGAAAGCTGGGGTGAAGACTGAGGGAAGGTTAGAAGCCACGTCCCCCACACTGAACTATGAATCTTTAGTCTCTTTATTTGGTAAACAGTTTTTAAAATGTATGGCTTAAGGTTGTGGACACTCTTTAGTGGGTACCGTTTTTCCTCAAGTGTTTGTTTGTTTAATTTTGAGAGAGAGAGAGGGCGCAAGTGAGTGAGGAGCTGAGAGAGTGAGAGAAGCCTGGGAGGGCTGAGAGAGGGGCAGAGAGAGAGAGAGAGAGAGAGAAGTGGAGCTCACCTGAAGTGGACTCAAATTCACGAACCGTGAGATCATGACCTGAGCCGAAGTCAGATGCTTAAAGACTGAGCCACCCAGATGCCCTCCTTAAGTATTTATAAACATTACTTTTTATTAGTTTGTTTCTTAATGGGGGAAGAAGGTTCTTTGATGCAGAATAATTTCAAAATGCCATGGATAACTGTACCTTTTGAAAATAAAGCTTGTTTATTTTCTAATTGAATCATTTAATTGAAATGTATTAGTGGACATCACTGGCCTGTGCAATGATTAACAAAAACCTTTCTTAAAATCCTAGCAACTATGTTGGGAGGTGGTGGGGGGGGGGAATGGTGATGAGCACTGAGTCATGTATAGAAGTGGTGAGTTACTGTATTGTATACGCAAAACTCGTATAACACTATAGGCTACCTGTACCGGAACTAAAATTAAAAACTTAATAAAACAAAATCGTAGCAACTATGTTAAAATTCAGTACAGGAAATTTGTGACAGGATAGAAATTCACTGGCATCATTATTCACAATCATAGACTTAATCCATTCAATAGGGAAGAAATGGCTAATTGTCACTCAACAGTCACGACTAGTTAAACTATTTTGGAGGGAGGGGTTAATATTTTATTCTAAACTGCAACTTCCTCCCAGGCCATATTTACCAAACTGCTAAAATAACGTGAACGGGAAAGGAAAAGGAATACTTGATTCGGAATGGCAGAAACATCTACATTTACTTAGAATAGTTCGATAAATAAAATGTGTTTTATTGCTTTTCATACGTTTGTCTAATTTTCTTCCCTGTTATTAATTTCTGATAGGGGAGATCACAAGTGACCATTATATTTCTTCGTTATTCAATACATCAAATACATATCCAGAACCATGCCCAACTTTCACTGCTTTCTGGGAAAAGATACTGAACCACATATATATATATATATATATATATATATATATATATATATGGAGAGAGAGAGAGAGCAAATATATATATACACATACACACACACACACACACACACATGAAGGAAGTATAGACATATGCAAAATCCACCTTAAGTGTGGTCAACGTTAAGACATCTTAACACTCCCAAAACGTTTCTTGAAGAAATGAAGGAGCATTTTTGTGTGTGTTTATTCCAGCACTGGCTTCATGACTGCTTTCTCTCTTAGGCTGTACCTACATCAGGAACAATTCAATTGATTAGTCAATCACGTCCAGCAAAGGGCCAATATACAATCAGAAACGTTTGAGAACATTTGATTAGAAATCAACTAATCCTATTCACCCTGTTAGAGATGACAAAACAGAGGCCAAAGGTGGCCAAAGGAATAGCTCAGCAATGGCACAGTACAAGATTCACAGTTGGAACCAGGGCCTTATGGTTCCCAGATTTGACACTCTTTCCCTGTGCTTCACTACCTTCTGAATTGGATGAGAATTTTTCTTGTTTGTCTATGTCTTCCTTTGAACTAAATTATACAAAGGGTGCCTGGGTGGCTCAGTCGGTTAAGTGTCCGACTCTTGATTTCAGCTCAGGTAGTAATCTCACCGTTTGTGAGTTTGAGCCCCGCGTCGGGCTCTGAGCTGCCAGTGTGGAGCCTGCTTGGGATTCTCTCTCTCTCTCTCTCTCTCTCTCTCTCTCTCTCTCTGCTCCTCCCCTGCCTGGCACATGAGCACCCGCTCTCTCCGTCTCTCAAAATAAACACACTGAAGAAAGAAGTAAATAACAACTTTTTGAACTAAATTATACGACATTTTCTAGAACTGCATTAGCCGTGCAATGATTTTGGCGTCACGTGGATAGACTCGTTATTTAGCAAATACTTAGCATCTATGACGTTTGTCTGTAGTATGCCCTCCCCACCCCACCCGCCTTGGTCCTTTAGTTCTGTGCTGGTCCTTCCCTACTGATTTTTCTTCTTTCAGAGACCACAAAGAATTGCTTTCAGCAGGCTTTTTAACGGCCCCAATAAAGTTTTACTGGTGACAGCTCCCAGGGCATTCCCTTTTTCACAGATGCCAGGCGTTCGATTCACTGTCACACTGAAGGTCTTAACGCTCACCCTCACATCCACCGATCCCTGCAACAGCCAGGGCAATAGCCACTCTTCCCGTCAAAGGCAACAGTTGAGGACTTATTTGTCCCCCCACCTGTCAGTAAACATAGACTGTGCCCTTGGCCCGTACCATGCGCAGTGTTCGTTACTGGGGAGAGGAGGAGAAAACAAGGTCAAATTCCTGTCCTCAAAGTGCTCACTGTCTAAGTCTCCAACAACAAACATAGTGTTCCCGGCAAAGATAAGTGGAAACGGTGCTTCATCTCGAAAAGTTTCTCATCTCCTACTTTTGAAACAAATGTAACAATGGGCGCTTTAGTTCCTTCCCTAGGATCAAAAGCATTCCTTGACAACCTAATCGCTCTGTGAATTGAAGAGCAATGTTTTACACCATGACCTCATTAAAACTAGCGTGCTTTCTATAAATAAAAGCCCTTGGATGATCAGTGTGAGAGCTGACAGTGGCAGCATTTATTTTTTTTTTTTTAAAGGCGATTGTTGGGACAACTGTGTCTGTGGCATAGATGTATTGATTTGTTCGTTTCCCTTTGGGGGCGGGGGGAACAGGATGCACAAACCACACCATCCGAGCCGTTTTTCATAATGAATACCTGCGGTTCAGGAAATAATTTAAGAGGAATTGAAATGTCAACTAGATGTTCTCCTCTCATCAAGATATTATCCGGTACATTATTTCTCAGTGCCAGGAGGGTAAACACAAAGGATCACATTTTCAAATAGCTTAGCTAATTTGAAGACACATCAATTTTCATGTGTGAAGTGAGTACAGGAATTGTTTAGGTGTATGACAAAATATGCATGAAAATATAAATATACAGATCATGAGAAGTTCAGAGATGCTCAGCTATGGGGCGCCCGAGTGGCTCAGTCAGTAAAGCGCCTTGATTTTGGCTCAGGTCATGATCTGGCAGTTCCTGTGTTCGAGCCCCGCATCGGGCTCTGTGCTGACATTCAGAGCCTGGAGGCAGAATTGGATTCTGTCTCTCTCTCTCTCTCTCTCTCTCTCTCTGCTCCTCCCCCACTTGCTCTCTCTCTCTCTCTCTCTCTCTCTCTCTCTCTCTCTCTGTCTCTCAAAAAAAAAAAAAAGAAAGAAAGAAAAGAAAAAGAAATGCTGAGCTATGAGCAGCGGGGGTAATGTGGAATACCACCCTAGAGGAGAAAAGACTTGGAAGGGCACACAGTTGGCTTCTAATATCTGAAAGGGTGATTAACACAACAAGCAGTATACTGATTCTACACAGATCCTGAGGGCAGAACAGGGCAAAAGGTTTTGTTACACAGATCAGAGCACAACGGGATAAAAAGAAGGGTCAAAGAAGTTTCTACCAATTAGAGAGGGATGTCTGAAAATGGGATAGGGCTGCCTCATAAAGCAGTATCTCTCCTGTATCAGAAGTGGTCAAGGAAAAAGACGGGTTGGCTAATCATTGGGTATGCCGTATGATGTGTTGATGTTGTTTGATGTTTCGTACTTTCTGAAATTATTAATCAGTGCTATGTGTCGATTATAGTTCATTAAAGCTGGAATAAAAATAAAGTTGGCAAACCAAAAAATATATTCATATATTACGTAGTTGCTCACTACACCGGCTGGGAGTTTTTGTTATTGAAATAAGTGTCTTTGCAAGAGTCATTGAGTATTCCTTACAAGCCCTAAGTGATAGAGATAGCCGTTGCCCGAGTCACAGTTTGTTTATGTCCTTCCCATTGAATAGACCAGACCAAATTAGAACGATCTCTATCCAAATTTGAAAATCGGAGGATAATCTGATCGGCCCAGCTTGGTCAGATGGCCCTTCCTGGCCTAAACAGCGATGGTTGCAGGTTGAGCTCTTGTGGTATAGATCTGGGGGAAGAGGGCTGATGCCATTGGCTCAAGTGGCTTCCTAAGAGGAGAGGATAGTTTGTTGGCTAGGAAGACACCTTGAAACTTGGTTCTCTACATGTTCTCAAGTGAATACCATGTGTTAGCAACAAGCAAAACATGGACATTTTTCTTCTTAAGTATCTTTAAAGCATGATAAAAAACAGGTGTTTATTTCGTGTCCATTTTCAAACATTGAAAGTTATCTAAAAGCTGTCAACAATGCTTAAGCATGGTAATTGCTTCTCTTAGAAATGTTTCAACTTCAAGGGTTGGAAGAATTTGGAAGTGGGTAAGGCAAAGTGACAAACTTCATTCCCATCATTGGGGACAGAACTGGGCTATTACTGAACTTTCTGTGTACTCTATTTCCCCCTAATATGGGGCGAAACAAGACTAATGTCCTTTATGCTAAGATCATTTTATAACCATTTTACCAATACCTTTAGAATTGGCATGTTAATGGGCACCTGGGTGGCTCAGTTGTTTAAGTGTCCAACTTTGGCTCAGGTCATGATTTCGCGGTTTGTGAGTTCGAGCCCCCACAGGGCTCTGTGCTGACAGCGCAGAGGCAGCTTTGTATCCTCTGTCCCTCTCTCTCTGCCTCTTCCCTGCTCTCTCTCTCTCAAAAATAAATAAACATTAGAATTGGAAAGTTAACAGCCATGAAACGACAGACATGAAATGTTAGCAAATAACAAGACTTGGTTTTCAACATATATTAGAATTCTGGCATATAAGTAGGAAGCTACACTTCCCGGTTTAAAATCCATTCCAGAAATCATAGCTATTATTTTATAGCCAATATATTTTCCTGTCAAGTTTAAAGGACCAGCAACACTAGATTTTCTTACACATCTTATCCCCCACATTTGGCTTCAAATGGTTGAGTGTTTTCCAAAGTGAGACTAATGCACAGAGCATAACAAGCTAGAAATCTGGTAAAGATGGCTAAGGCCACTTGCAAATGTCAGAGGTGTTTGGAGTAAAAGCTGAGTCTGAGTCGCTGCTGGATGAGAATAAGAAATCACACCCCCCTGCCATTTACGAGGATTGAGCTGCTGCCATGATGTGGCCCACCTCCTGACCACACTGCCACCTCGCTGTGCCCCTGGGGCCCAGGACGCTACTACACCCCGTTACCCCTAGTTCTGTGCCGCTGCTGTGTCTCACCTCCCTTGGGGCCTGAGTCCCAGGGGCAAGCCCCTGAGACCCAGACCCTGGCTCTGTGGGTGACCCGCACGTGCCCATCCTTTAGCTAGTGCCGTGTATTCCTGAGCTTAGGACCTCAGCCCTACTGTCGCGACGGTTCATATGCAAGACATATAAGGAACTGAGAGAGGTCGATAGCAAAAAAACCCGATACAATTATAAAATGGACAAAGGAAGAGTATAGACATTTTCCCAAGGGAGATCTACAGATGGCCAACAAGCACATGAAGAGGTGCTCAACGTCACTAATCATCAGAGAAATGTAAACCAATACCACAAGAGATAGCACCTCACACTTATTAGGATGGCTATGTTTTTTAAAGTTTATTTACTTGAGAGAGAGAGAGAGAGAGAGAGAGCGTGCGCAACAGTGGGGGCGGGGGCAGAGAAGAGAGAAGTAGAGAGAGAGAATCCCAGGCAGGTTCCGCGCCGTCAGCACAGAGCCCAATACAGGCACGAACCATGAGATCGTGACCTGAGCCAAAGTCAGAGGCTTAACCAACTGAGCCACCCAGGTGCCCGGTTAGGTTGGCCATTTTTAGGAAGGCAAGAGATAACAAAGGTTGCCAAGGATGCGGAGAGAAGGAAACCTTTGCATACTCGTGGGGAGCATGTAAGCTGATGCAACCTCTATGGAAAAGAAGGTGGAAGTTCCTCAAAAAATTACCATAAGAATTACCATATGATCCAGCAAACCCGCTTCCGGGTATATATACCGAGGAAATGAAACCTGGATCTCAAGGAGTTACCTCTATCTTCATGTTCATTGCAGCATTATTCACATACCTATATAGTATATATATTCCTATATATTATATACAACGTATATATTATGCATAATGTATACAATGCATATATAATGTGTATTGGAATACATACACTATATACCCTATATAATATGTCGGGTATATATAACATACATGTTCTCTCTCTAATTTTACCAGACACAAAAAGAGAAGTATTGCATGATAATCCCTTATATGTAGAATGTAAGAAAGTCAAGCTCGAAGAGAGAGTAGGTTGACGGTTGCTCGTTGCCAGCATCTATGAAGTGGAGAAAATGGGGAGATGTTAGTGATAGGGAACAAACTTTTAGTTAGAAGAGGAATAAGTTCTAGAGCTCTAGTATACAACATGGTAATTATGTAAGGTGATGGATATATTAATTACCTTAATCGCGGTAATTATTACACAAGGTATACTCATATTAAAACACCATACTGTATACCTTAAATATATATGGTATTTTGTGAAAATGTTTATAAAAATGATGCAGTAAAAAAAATTAAAACTGGGGCGCCTGGGTGGCTCAGTCGGTTGAGCGTCCGACTTTGGCTCAGGTCATGATCTCACGGTCCGTGAGTTCGAGCCCCACGTTGGGCTCTGTGCTGACAGCTCGGAGCCTGGAGCCTGCTTCCGATTCTGTGTCTCCCTCTCTCTCTGCCCATCCCCCACTTGTGCTCTGTCTCTCAAAAATAAATAAATAAATGTAAAAAAAATTAAAAAAAAAAAAAGATTAAAACTGCCCCAGTGGTCAAATTCCCAAGAAGCAGTCTAAAGTGGGTATTCCTGTTCAAGGGATTTACTGGGGGGTGCAGTGCACCCAGAAGAAAGGAAAGTGAGGGAAGCAAGATTATGGGGCTGAGGGAGCTTTAGCAAGAATGTAGTCTCAGCTAGAGACTGGCCCCACCTGACACCTTGGAGAATCCGGGGCACACATTTCAACAGCTTTGGTCCCAGTCGGCAGAAATCTTACTAGAAACAGAAAATCACCCAATGTCAATTAAAAATTTTTTTAAATGTTTATTCATTTTTGAGAGAGGAAGAGAGAGAGAGAGAGAGAGAGAGAGAGAGAGAGAGAGAGAGAGATACAGAGCACGAGTGGGTGAGGGGCAGAGAGAGAGGGAGACACAGAATCCGAAGCGGGCTCCAGGCTCCGAGCTGTCAGCACAGAGCCCGACGCGGGGCTCGAGCTCACAAACCATGAGACGTGACCTGAGCTGAAGTCGCACAGCCAACCAACTGAGCCACCCAGGCGCCCGCCAATTTCAATTGTTTAAAGTACTTTAAATGCATTTAAAAATCTTTCACCGAGATGACACAGCTTCTCCTGACTCCATCACATTCACTCCGCTCATCCAACCTGTCAACAGCTGGAGGAGAATGCTTTGCTATTACACAACATCTGGAAGAGCCCTCCAGAGATATTTTTTAAGTTAGTCCCTTACCATCTAGCTATTTTCATAGATCTGCAATCTACTCTCGGATACGAAATGTGAGCACACACTGCTAAATGAAAACTCCCAATACAATCACTTTCACTATACCCTCAAATCAATTAACTGCCTGTAGAGAAAAATCCACCTAGTATAGTTTTTAAAAGACACTTTCTATTTTGAGAGAGAGAGAGAGCATGGGAGCGTGTGCACGAGCCAAGGAGTGGCAGAGAGAGAGAGAGAGGAAGAGAGAGAATCTCAAGCAGGCCTCGTGCTGTCAGCGCAGAGCCCTACGTGGGGCCCGATCTCCCCAAGTTGCGAGACCCCGACCTGAGCTGAAACCAAGAGTGGGATGCTCAACCGACTGAGCCACCCAGGTGCCCCAGGAAGTATTTTTAAACTTCTCAATATGGGGGTGCTTGCGTGGCTCAGTCGGCTGAGCCTCTGACTTCGGCTCAGGTCATGATCTCATAGCTCGTGAGTTCGAGCCCCGCGTCGGGCTCTGTGCTGACAGCTCAGAGCCCGGAGCCTGCTTCGGGTTCTGTGTCTCCCTCTCTCTCTGATCCTGTCCCGTTCATGTTCTGTCTCTCTCTGTCTCAAAAATAAATAATCATTAAAAATTTAAAAAAAAATGTAAACTTCTCATTATCAAAGTCACTAATGTTATATTATCACATTATTTTGTGATTGCCCTTTTAACTCAACATTACCCTTTAAAACACTGCGTATTCTGTGATGGCAGGGAATGTCTTCTCTGTAACACTCATCATACTCACATGATTATTTAATTAATATGTGAAGTGAGGCTTTACCATGATATTCACTGTTCTTGGAGAGTCTCTGATGTGGAATAGAAATTCAAAAAATATTTGTTGAAAGAATAAATGTATTAATGATATGAAAATATTTGTGAACAGGAAACAGAAAGCTAGAAGGGAGTTCTATAAGTAGCAATTGGTATTATTACTATTGTTATTATTTCAAAAGTACTCTGAATATTTATAACTGAGAAAATTGAGGTTCAGAGATGCTACATATGTTCATAACACTCTGGACTTCTCCATCGTAAAATTTTTCATAATTTGTTATTGAATAATGTTTGTTTATTGTTAGTCTACACTCCAGACTATAGGTTGTTTTTTTTTAATGCCTTTAAAAACATTTTTTTAATGTTTATTAATTTTTTTTTTTGAGAGAGAGAGAGAGAGAGAGCACAAGCAGGGGAGGGGCAGAGAGAGAGAGAGGGAGACACAGAACCCAAAGCAGGCTCCAGGCTCTGAACTGTCAGCACAGAGCCTGATGCAGGGCTCGAACTCATAAACCGTGAGAGCATAACCTGAGCCACAGTTGGACACTTAACCGACTGACCCACCCAGGCAGCCCATTTAATGCCTTTTTTTTAAAGTTAATTTATTTATTTTGAGAGAGAGAGAGAGAGAGAGAGAGAGAAAACAAACCAGTGGGGGGGAGGGGCAAACAGAGAGGGAGAGAGAGAGAATCGCGAGCAGGCTCTGCGCTGACAGCAGTGAGCCCGATGCAGGGCTTGAACTCACGAATTGCAAGATCATGACCTGAGAGGAAATCGAGAGTCCGACGCTCAACCCACCCAGCTTCCGAGGCGCCCCCACCTAGTATAATTTTAACAGATAAAAGAAGAGAATAAAAAGAGAAAGTCATTTTCAATGAAAAAGAAAGGAAAATAAACTAATATTTACTGAGCACCAACTCTGCATGTCCCAGGTACTAAGTTGGTCCTTTGTATCTCTCATTCCATTCGTACCTCGCAGGAATCCTTTGAGGTACATATTACCATCATCTTAATTGTGCAGATGTATAAACCGAATCTCAGAGAGAATAGATAATTGTGGAATCTTACAAGTGGCAGAGCCCAAAACTGTATCCAGATGTGTCTTGTTCCAAAGACTTTGCCAGTTCCACTAAATCCCTAGCTCTTTTCTTTTATAAACAAATATTTATTCAGTTTTGAGAAACAGAGAAAATAAGGAGGGTAGGGGAAGTGAGAGAGAGGAGCAGAGGATCCAAAGCCGGCTTTGACCCGATAATCCCAAGCCTGACGCAGGGCTTGAACTCACAAACGGTGAGATTGCGACCCGACCCGCAGTCGGACACTTAACTGACTGAGCCACCCAGGTGCCCCGAATCCCCTAGCTCTTAAAGACAGTTCCCAAACCAGCCACAACAGCATCATTGGAACCTGCAGGTTCAGAAATGCAGGATATAGAGACCAGCAATCATTAATTATTCATTAAGCAATTACTGAACGTCTACACCATGCCAAACACTGTTCTAGGTGTTAGGTTCTGGGTGTATTCTCCTGAAAAAGTCGAGCAAGGTTTCTGCCCCCATGAAGCTTACATTTTGCAGCTGTAATATATGCAAGGTGTGCATATATACTTTGTGTGTATACCTATATACGCACATATATACAACTCGTCCCATAGGGAGAGCACGGTACAGTTCTCAAGATTCCAGAAGCATATGCACATCAATTTCCTCATTAACTATTTACAATAGCTCTGAAAATTAGATCAAATAGGTACTGTTATCACCACTTTATTGGGGAGAAAATGTGCTTAGACCTAACAGTACTCTCTTTTGAACCCTTACTATGTATCAGACACCGTGCGAAGCACTTTATATGTATTAACTAGTTTGTTCCTCACAACAACCTCATGAAGTAGCTACAGTTATCTTCATTGTAAAGTGCAGCATGTCTCTCTGAGACAGAGAGAGGTTAAGTGACCGACCCAGGATCACACAGCTGGTAAGTAGATGAGCCAGGCTCAGAACGCAGGCGTTTCTGATTCATGAGCCTATGCTGTCACGATAAACTCTCTCCAGAGGTTGGTTGCTCGCTCAGGACTAAAAATCTGTGTGCATATTTGCCTATGCGTAATCTCAAATGAGAAATAATTTAAGCAAATTTAGAGGGAACATAAAATATAACAAGAAAACATGTATTGGAAGCACGCATGAAAGAAGACAGGATATCTGGAATAAGGATAAGAAGTGGGTGTCATCGTGGGCTTCATCGTTGCCCTTGTTCTTGAAGCTGTCTGTAAGTCAGTGTAAAAAAGAGAGAAATCTGGGGGCACCTGGGTGGCTCGGTTAAGTGGCCGACTTCAGCTCAGGTCATGATCTCACGGTCCGTGAGTTCGAGCCCCGCATCGGGCTCTGTGCTGACAGCTCAGAGCCTGGAGCCTGTTTCAGATTCTGTGTCTCCCTCTCTCTGACCCTCCCCCATTCATGCTCTGTCTCTCTCTGTCTCAAAAATAAATAAACATTTTTTAAAAAAAAATTAAAAAAAAAAAGAGAGAGAGAAATCTGGCCCGTGTTAAAGTTCACGGTGCCCAGATTGATTGCTCAGAGCCACAACTGTACTTGGCACCGACATCAGATGCGAATTTCTCTCGAGTCTGCCCATAGATGATCCCTTGCAACGGAACGAACATCCTCGCCAGAGAGGAAACAAGAGTTTGAAAGAGCTGTTTCTTTGGTGCCCCTCCTCCAAAAGGAAATCCCCAAAGGAAAGCTTGGTGAACAGGTAATTAGCTCTCTGCTGGTTTAATTGAATTACGGGAACTTCTTCAGTATGTCTTGAACAGTAGATGGAATTTACATCCTGGAAACAATTCTCAGGTAATGCTCCTCTCCGCTCATTTTCTGGTGTGGACTGGGCAGCAATGATTTTGAGATTATATTCCTTGACATGTGTTCTGAATGCAGCTCTTTTAAATTGCTAGTTAATTACCTCATTTGCTGTAAGCAGTAGTTGAGCACAGAATTGACATCCTGTGAGGCTTATCAGTTTCTTAATAAATACCCGCTCCTTAATGGATTTTTCCCCTGACTCAACCCAAGATCTTACGGGAAATACAGATACCCGTGATAGTGTTTCTTTATACAACTCTTTTGAAAGGTATTTCCTATAGGAAAACACTCTTCCTTAGCACCTCCAGGTAAGGCATCATCAGATATCACCACCACATGTGGGGCTCAAGTTCCCGAAAACATGTGGTCCCTCCATGAAGTAGATGGAATAATGAACCATAGTAAGAACTAAAATCATGCCACCCCCAAATATGCGACTCTCGGCATATTGATTACTTTGAGTTAAAGCCCCTAGAACAATAGCACGTGCAGAAAGGACACTCTGACCGTCCTTCTTTTTCTTAAAAGCGGGAGATGAAATTCTCATGTGAAGACTGTCAAAAGGAAAGCAACATTTTTATCACCAAGGATCAGAACTTGAGGTCGAGAGAAAGTTGGAAATGCACCTTGTTAACCTAACCCTTTTCTTCCTAGTCGCTTCTCCACCACATTAACTACCCTAGCCCGAGCTCCTCTGCCTTGTTAGGTTTTCACAACTTACTCTCTCTGTCCAACTCAGTACAATTAAAACTTAGGTGCTTTTCTCCTATTTGTCTTGTGTCAGTTTAATTCTTAGGTCCCACCAGAGACCCTAAGAAGACATAGAAGTTTTTCCTCTCCTATCAGTTAAAGACCTTAAACATGAAACCGTATGTCCAAACATGTCATTTGCACCTTAGCAAGGAAAGTGTAAATGTTAAGCATGTCCAGCTTGCAAAGGTTTGAGATCACAGAGTTACTAAGACATAGAGCCAAGACTTGAATCTTGTTCTTCTGGTTCAAGAGCTAATGCACTTTGTGTTATGTTGCTACCGATTTACTTTTATAACCAAAGTCTAAGAGAATGAATGTGAATGCACAGCGTATGAAATACTGGCCTTCCCGCGGGATTCGGTGAGGACAACTTACAAGCACTATTTGTTGAATTCTCCCTACATAACAAAACCTACTTCAAGCGATTCGTATTATTCGCTTCATTGTAATCCTACAACTCTGCAAAGTAGGTATTATTGTTTTCCCCAGTCCACAGATAAGACGATTGAACAGCAGGGGCGCCTGGGCGGCTCGGTCAGCTCAGTGTCGGACTTCGGCTCAGGTCATGATCTTGTGGTTTATGAGTTCGAGCCTCGGGTCGCGCTTGCTCGCTGCTGTCACTGAGGAGCCCACTTCAGATCCTCCGTCTCCCTCTCTCTCTGCCCCTGTGCTGCTCATGCTCTCTCTCTCAAAAATACATACACATTTAGAACGAAAAAGAAAACTGAACAGCAGGCAGGTGAAGTGACTTGCCCACATCAAGGAGTAAGAAAGAAAATTCAAAATCTGGTCTCCAAACCTATGCTTTCAAACACTACACGACAGAGCTTTTTTTTCAAGAGTAAAGATACCATATAAAGTATTTAGCTCAGCAATTCGCAGATGAGACGTAATGACCAAAAGTCGAAGGTATGGGAAAACGTCCACATCGACCAACAGTTGATTCCAAAACCATAAAACATACGGGCTTGAACTGAAGAGCCATCGCCACACCTTCATGTGCTGAACTCATTATGAATGCAATGTGTTCGCTCTAGCTGGTCACTGGAAACACAATTCAGACTGCTCTCATAGGCAATGTGTACACAGAACATTCTGAAAGAATTTGAATTTCCCGAGGAAGATAGTTTATCCTCTTGAGAGGCAGCCAATTGAACTTGAAAAGAGATTATAGAGCTTTCCCTGCACCTGTCCCCAAGGTTACTCCGCGTTCCTAGTTAATAGGAATATTCTATAGTTTGCAGAATACATATTCACACGTAAGCATTTTCGGCTAAAACCAGAATGCTTTCTTTATGAATTACCCATTGGATTTGCATTTTTATTGACACAAAATCTATCCGTCAATCCCCAAACAGAATATAGAGGTTAGGGGTATGAGGTGTGGAGTTCTACCGCTTGGGTTTGAATTCCATTTCCATCACTTATTGGCTCTGAGGTCTTGGAAAAGCTATCTTGAACGTCTCCGAGATCTCGTTTCCTTATCTGTGAAATGAGGATACAAATGCCACTTCATTCAGTCAAAAATATTTGCTGATTCTGTACGATGTACTGGACCCCGTTCTAGGCATTTGGGGTTCACAACTAAAGCAAGCAGCCAAAAATCCTTGCTCCCACAGAGCTTATATTCTCTGACCGATAAATGTTCATCATCTACGTCGTCCTTGTGGCCGTCACCATTGTCATCATCATCGTGCATACCACCAATGGGTGTCCGAAAAGTGTTTAGAGATTTTCCAGTGTGTAAACGTACAGATGCCCTTCGAGGCAGCCTTACTAGGGGGCTCCTTCAACTCGGTGGAACAATAATGCTGGGGAAGAAAAGGGCTAAAAAGTAGCTGCTTTCCAGAACCCGCAGCCGAAGCCGTAGCCGCCATTGCAGGGGCAGAGTAACCCTTTGATCCTGCTTTTCCCTGCAGAAAGCAGCCGGGAAAGAAAACATGAAAACCTTTCTTTCAAATTTCCAAATGGATGCCTTGGAAGCAAAACTTCCAGAGAAGGCAGGGGTCCCTCCAGAAGTGGATAAATCACCTCTTCGATCCATCAGTAAGCGTCCTGCTGGTGACATGCAGTGTGCAGATGTAAAGCCAAGTGACGAGATGGAAGAGACCAGAAAGACAGTGACGCCACTAACAGGACCCGTATCGGTCATTTGTGTGTTTGGGGGCAAGTCCTTCTGTTCTCACGTCTGGATGAGTCTAAGACACCACAGAAAGAGGAGCCCACATGGGCCTCTATGAGCTAACCCAGGTCTGAAGCCAAGAGAATGATACCCTTGCTGAGTGGAGTGGGGACAGGGGCAGTAAGGAAAAGGTGACCCTGCCCTAGGCATGACAGTCAAAAGCAGTTCCGACTAAGAAAGACTGGGTGTGTGAGTGCACTCTGTATCTGCATGATACGGATGCAAGGTCACATCTCTGTGTGCGTAACCCAAGCCTCCCCAAAACGTGACACCTAAGCTGGAAGCTGAAAGGCGATTAAAAGTTAGTCGGAGGAGGCGTGGAGACGGAAGTGAGAGTGTCCCGTGAGGAGATGTGGCATATGGGAGAGGCACGAGGGACCTCCTGCAGGAGCTCATGTTTGGGGTGGCCAGGAAGCTAGGCAGAAGCCAGGTAGCAGTGACACTGAAAGTCACAGCTACACCATGAATTCTCACCCCATTCATTTATAATGACATATTAATTAACCACACTTAATTATTATAAATATAACCCATAAAATGACCACGTTTATAATTATGTATCTATATTATGCAATTAGATAGTACATAAGATAACATACTTGATATATTTATATCCTGTATTATGGCGCACAATATATTCTTAGAAAATAGGGGCGCCTGGGTGGCGCAGTCGGTTAAGCGTCTGGCTTCAGCCAGGTCACGATCTTGCGGTCCGTGAGTTTGAGCCCCGCGTCAGGCTCTGGGCTGATGGCTCAGAGCCTGGAGCCTGTTTCCAATTCTGTGTCTCCCTCTCTCTCTGCCCCTCCCCCATTCATGCTCTGTCTCTTTCTGTCCCAAAAATAAATAAACGTTATAAAAAAAAAAATTAGATAGTACATAAGATAACATACTTGATATATTTATGTCCTGTATTATGCCGTACAATATATTCTTAGAAAATAGGGGCGCCTGGGTGGCGCAGTCGGTTAAGCGTCCGACTTCAGCCAGGTCACGATCTCGTGGTCCGTGAGTTCGAGCCCCGTGTCGGGCTCTGGGCTGATGGCTCGGAGCCTGGAGCCTGTTTCCGATTCTGTGTCTCCCTCTCTCTCTGCCCCTCCCCCGTTCATGCTCTGTCTCTCTCTGTCCCAAAAATAAATAAAAGTTGAAAAAAAATTAAAAAAAAAAAAGAAAAGAAAATAATGATTAATTGTAAGTAATTATGTATTAAGCATTTGTTGAGTGCCTGCTCTGTGTCAAACACAGTTCTACGCGCTGGGCATACTCTCTTGAACAGGTCAGACAGCATTCCTGCCCTCATTAAGCTGCTATTTGGGGAGAGGGAGGCAGACCAAAAGCAGGCAAAAAAAAACCCCAATTTTAAATTTCACAGAATAAAACATGTTATAAAACAAACCCTGGAAATATAATAGAGGTTAACTGCAGAGGGAGGGAATCAGAACGGAGGCACTTTAGATAGGGCGTGAGGCCTTTCTACAGAGGCGACATTTGAGATGAGACGTGAATGACAAGGGCACAGCCACAGGAGCATTTCAAGCGACGAAACTGAGACTTGAAGGCCACGGGGCACAAACAAACCTAATGTGTTTGGGGAACATAAAGAAGGGCGATGTTACTGGAATGTTACGAGGGAAGAAAAAGGTTGTAGGGGACGAGGTCGGAGGGGGGGAGTGCAGGTCAGATCAGGCAGATCCTGGGAGGTAAGGGGAAGCAGTGAAAAGATTTCATTTTAAATTAAATAGAAGGCCAACGTCACCTCTGCTCTTTCGCGCATTCCTACTAGAGAGTTCTAGGAAATGTCAAGGGATATGCGTGGTGCGTGCTTGTCGATGAGCTCTCTTGGCTGCCGCGCATGGCAGCTGTCATTTCCACGTGTCCTTTCCTGCTCCAGCTGCTACCGTTTTCCCTCCAACTGGGATGGCCCCGGCAATACCATGCCACAAACACAAGGCTCCCTTGAGGCTACGAAACCGATGACAGAGCCCTAAAGACCGCCGTCCTATTTGTACCGCAGATGGACAGGGACCTGGTTCTGACCCACAGCTGTGTTTGTTCTGTGCTCCAAAGGCACCCCAAATGAGGAAGGCGCCCGAACTTGTCCTCCTAGGTGCTTCACTCGAGCCTGAGTGTTATACTTTGGCACATGTGCGGGCCGCAAAGCAGCCCAGCTTTACGCTCTTCACATCCTGCGTAGACTTGAGTGATACGTTGTTATATATCGCTATTTGTATCTTTATTACATTGTGATGATTTTCACATGCGGGATTCGGGTCTTTGCGAGCTAGGCGTGGGGACAGTGGGAGTGTTAGACACTATGATGTTCTCACAATCTTTCCTTCATTTCCTCCTTTCCTCTCACAAACTGACATTGGAGAACATTCGAAAAGCCCAGCTCAGCCCGGAAGAGTCCTGTTCCGAGATGCTACGTGGTCTTTGGTAAATAGACCCTTGGTAGATCCGGTCCTGTTGGTCTCCTAGCCTGGCTAAAGCTGTCAAGGTGGAACTTAGAGGTCACTGGTGATCTTGATAAGATATATCTCTATTGGCACGTGTGGAGAGACAATGGGAGGTAAGGAAGTGAAGACAAGCTCTAGGCAACTCTTTCTAGAAATTTTGCTAGGAAGAGGAACAGAGAGATGGTGGTAATGCTAGAGTAGGAGAAATATTAATACTACCCCATACTATATATGTAGAACTGAGGATTGGGGGTATCTTGCCGATGGCAGATAGTTAGTACGCTATGGAAGGGACTCAGATCCAAGTCTTTCTGCGTCTCGGGATGTAATATGTGCCTAAAGAATCCACCCCAAAATGTGGGCCTTGAACATATAAAGCTGTTTTAATTCTGTAAGAGTATTTCCTTTTACATGGTACTCCAGGAAGGTAACTTGAATTTTCAACTGGTTTCATTGCTAATCAAGGCATGGTGTCTCTAACAAACAGAGCCGAGGACACAGCACAAATACAGAGGAAATAACAGGTGAATCTGCTGAATTTGAAAGACTTCCATTGCATTTGGTCTATCAACAGGTGGTGATCCCAAGGTTCGTGGGTTCGAGCCCTACATGAGGCTCTGTGCTGACAGCATGGAGCCTGCTTGGGATTCTCTGTCTCCCTCTCTGTCTCTTACCACCCCCTCCCCCGACATGCTCTCTCTCCCCAAAACATTTAAAAAAATAAAATAATAAAATAAATAAATAAACAGACATTTTAAAAAAAATAGGAGGGGAGTGAAACTTACATTTTTATCTCTTGTTTAATTTAATTCATATATTATACTAGGACTTTTAGATCCATGTGTACGGTCTCGATGGAAAGTACGCATGATAAATGACCCTTATCAGAGTCATTTGCTCAGTGTCAGCCACAACAGCAAACGAAACGTGCCACTTTTCAAACCCTCGGATTATTTTTGTAGTTTCTTGATTTTGTGGTAAGTGCCGTCCACAGTGGAAAATCAATACTGATGGGTAAGCACAGCATGGTCACTGCCCTTGAAGAGTTTATGCTCCTGGAAAAAGTGCTATGCAGAAATGGGCTGGAAGCACGCTTTCCATTTTAAGAATTGGTTTATACTGGAGAAAGTCTGGGAAACAACAATCTTGAGGCCCGAATATTTCCAATTATCTCATTTCTGCCCGTAAAACATCTGTGACTTGGCTTCTAATTACAAGATAATGCCACACACAACTTGGATGCATCTCCAGAGAATCATGATGAATGGACAAAGCCAGTTTCACAGGTGGCATACTGCATGATTGCATCCACATAGCAATCTTGAAATGCCAAAATTATGGGACTAGAGAACGGACTGGACGTTGCTAGATTAGGGATGGAGATTGAAGGGAGGTGAATGTGGCTACAAATGGGTACCAACAAGGGATCCCTGTGGTGACGGAAGTGTTCTGTATCTTAACTGCATCAGTGTCTTATCCTGGTTGTGATATTGTGCTATACTTTTGCAAGCCATCGGGCGAAACTGTGATGGGTGCACTGGCTCTCTCTGTAGTCTTTATTTGTTTTTTTTAATGTTTATTTAGTTTTGAGAGAGAGAGCGCGCACGCGCGCGTGCGCACGAGTGGGGGAGGGGCAGAGAGAGAGGGGGACAGAGGATCTGAAACAGTCTTGAACTTGAACGGGGCTCCAACTCACGAACTATGAGATCATGACTGAAGCCAGAGGCTTAACCGACTGAGCCACCCAGGTGCCTCTCTCTGTGGTATTTCTTACAATGTTACGTGAATCTACAGTTATCTCAAAATAAAAACTCGAATTTAAGTAGAAGGTGAGGCCTTCCGACGTGTACAGTACTAAAGATGGGCCTAAAACTGGTGATAATTGTCTCTTTCCTGAAGCCCGTACACAAACAGTAGAAAACCATTGAAAATTACAACCCTGGGCTGCATTTTGCGTTTTTCCTGGAATTAAATGTAACTAAAGCTGAATTTCCCTTGTTAGGATCATAAGACAAAACAGAAAGTACCAGATTCAAAGTAGGGCCCCAAAGAGCAGATGGTCTAAGAGTTAAGTACACTAAGTTTCTGTTGTCATATCAGCAAAGGTCTAATTAGATTTCTAATAAAAATCGAGCCATCATTAAGAAAGCTTCCTGAGACACGCTGCATGTAGGCAACGTAAAACTCTGTGCGTTTTGGGGCAGAAACATAAAAAGGTAGGAATTATCTATTTGAGGTTTCCTTACTTTTAGCCAGAGAAGTCAGTCATTAAAGATTGAATGTCATGCCTTTGATTGCATTTTTTAAAAAAATTTTTGATGTTTTATTCATTTTTGAGAGAGAGAGAGACAGAGTGTGAGCAGGAGTGGGGCAGAGAGAGGCCCACATAGAATCGGAAGCAGGCTTCAGGCTTTGCGCTGTCTGCACAGAGCCCCGTGCAGGGCTCGAACTCATGAACTGTGAGATCATGACCTGAGCGGAAGTCAGACGCTTCACCGACCCAGCCACCCAGGCACCCCTTGATTGCTTTTGAAGTAGTGACAAAAGTCACCTCCCACATTGTGAATCCCCCCCAAAAATCGACGCTCTTAACACCTCTACTAACACATCGGACTGCTCTCAGGCAAGGAAGCACTTCTCGAATCTTCTTGGTAGCCCATAGAAACCTGCCCCTCAAAACCAGTTGTTGTCCAAGCAACAGCTCAACTGTTGGAGAAAAGCAGTTACCGGGGAAAACCATTCATTTCCCTCCTGGAGGTCAGGCCTCCAGTCCTGGTGGGCGAGCAGATACCAATCCATCCACACACAGTGTGGCTGGCCAGATTCACTCCAATCACCTGGTCTCCTCTGCATTCACCTTGGAAGTGTGATCAGCGAGTGTTCCTCGCTACCTTCCGTTCTGTTCAGCTACCACTAAGCCGCAGTCTCTCAGAAGGACACTTGGTAAAAGCTACAAAAAGCTATTTTATGAAGGTAAACCAAATCATAAATGACCAGGTTAAGTAGAAAATAAGTTGCCTGGTCAGTGTCCTCTCCGTAACCATTCATTCATTCATTCATTCATTCATCAAATTATATAGTGGGCATACGATGCAAAACAGAAAAATGTAGTCGTAGGTAAGGGAATGGGCCTAGATTTAGGGAGAGTTGAAATAAGATCCAGGCTTCTCAGACACAAATGTCACATCTCGTACGATCCCGTTTATATGAGATGTCCAGAATGGGCACGTCCGTTGAGAGAGAAAGCGGATTCGTGGTTGATGGGGTGGGGGGAAGGACAGAAGCACTGCTCAGTCGGTAGTTTCTCTTTGTGGTGATGAAAATGCTTTGAAACTACACACAGGTGTTGGTTACGCAACCTTGTGAATGACCTAAATGCCACTGAAATGTTTGCTTTCAACGAGCTCATTTGATGTTAAATGGAATTTATTTCAAAAAGTTGGGTTTTCTTCCCTTTAATTTAAAACCTAGACTTCTCAACTGTGTAGGTGCGTCATCTCAGGCAAGTTCCACGAGCCCTCCTGTGCTCTCGGTTTGCTCGGAGTAGAGATCAGGATAACATTACTTGTCTCATATGTTAACCTCTGTCAGGCCCCTAACATGCCATTTGGCATTGAGGGAAGTAAGGGAAGGGGCGATGGTGTCCTGGGCACCGGGCGAAGCAGAAAGAAGTCAGACACGGGTCTTGCCATCAAGTTGCTCATGGTCAAGATGGGGAAACGGAGAAGTAAACACTGAGGTTTACAGAATCGAGCAAGTGTGGGATAAAGGAATGAACAAAATGTCACAGAAATGCAGAAGAGGAGAAGGATAATTCTGCCGGCAGCAATCGAGGAGCTTCGCCAAGGAAGTGAATTGTAGCACAGGTCATGAGGATGATTTAGACACTACTAGATGAAAAGGAAAGGCATTCCTGGCAGAAAGAAGAGCAGGTACAAAACGGATAGGATTGGGGCACCCGGGTGGCTCTGTCAGCTGAGCATCCAACTCTTGATTTCAGCTCAGGTCATGAGCTCACTGTTCATGAGCTCGAGCCCGGCATCGAGTCCCGCTGACAGTGTGGAGCCTGCTTGGGATTCTTTCTTTCCCCCCACCCCCCTCTGTCCTTCCCTCCACCTCTCACGCACACACACACTCTCTCAACATAAGCAAGCATTAAAAAGAAAGGATAAGATCATGAAGAGTTTTCTTTTCCTTCATCCATGAGCTGTAGGAAAAAAATATACCTCCGAGAAGGCCATCAGCATTGGGAGTCAGGATCAAATAAGCATTCTTCAGGCAGGGGACCCTAAACCATTCAAGACAATGGATTTACCAGAAAGCTTCTCTTTTGCAAGCCTATAAAAATGACAACTAGTAAAAAAATAAGTAAACACATAATAAATAACAAAAATGTAATAAAGCTCGACTGTTGGAAAGTTTTCGTTTCTCTGCAATTAAAAGGAATACATCAAGTATTATCTACTAGAATCCGAGAGAAGCCTTTCCAACCTGAAGGCCAAATAAACATGCCCCTTACTTGCTGGAACCGAAGACTGTCGAATGATGACGCTTGAGTGATGTTATTTTCCAATAACAAAGAAGGGTGCTCCATTAGGTTGTCAAATCTAATTTTGTCTGTGCTTTATCTTCACTCTGTTGTTTTAAAGTGGTCGAGTTATATTACACAGCTGCCAGGGAAAGGTGATTTTCGGGAGAGGAGAATTTTCCTTTTGAGCCCGGTGCATAATAAGCAGAGAGATATAGATTAGAACGGTAGCCTACTTTAGTGGAAAGGTCACGGAGTTCCTGAATGACCTTGAGCAAGTCACTGCTCTATCTCCCCGAGCTCTTAAAAGAATCGACTGAGATAAAGCAGGTGCATGCGTTTGCTACACTTCATGTGTTAAGTCATTTGGTGAGAGTCGGCATTTTCAGTGGTGATTGATATGCTTCTGAATTAATGAGATTTCAGTGAGCAAACGTCTTCAGCGTCTAGCACCTAGCGGGGCCAGAAACATTCTTGGGAGATTAAGGTGACCCATACCATTCCCAGCAGCAGCACTGAAAATCCAAATGTTCCTAATCCACGGAAACTGCTGGTGGAATCCATGAGGCAGAAGCCATCAGATCCTAATGGATCCAGAGAAGACTGACAATGCCAGCTGCGACCTCAGTTGCAGCTTTTGGGGTTCGAGCCCCAAAAGAATGCTGTACTATCAGGAAGAGAATAGAAGAGTTCTGCATCTACTTTGGCCAGGGAGTTTTCTGGCTGCTATGGTTATTAATTCTCTATATAGATGCAAACCTAAATGACAGTCGAATCGAGAGTGATTAAGTGAGCATATGGGACCGACAAGCAACTAACCCAATGAGGGTGCAGATGGTGAAAGAGATCTGGGGTGTCATCTGGGGGAGGTTTCTCTCTCCTACTATTCCTCTAGTCTCTTCCGTGAAAATAGTAAGGAAGAAGGCCCCTCATGACATATGATGAAGATAGGTGGGATGCAAGGACAAAAGCTAAGCCGGAGTCCTCGGGTCATAATTATTTTGTTTCTTGCCGGGTATCCCCATCGGAAAATAGTTAACTCTTTGAGAATGTGATAAAAGCATTAGACCCTCTAAACTAGGAAAAAAATGCAAACTTGTGCCCGGACATTCCTGCACACAGCTTCACGGGAATCAGGTTCCCTTAAGGCTCATATATACAGACGCTAGGGGTTCATGGACCCTAGTTACAAATAACCTTAAAAAGAGCCCAGAAGAATCCTGGCTAACACCATGGAGTTGCTTTGTGTATTAGTCATCGGGTTCCCCATGTTTGGAATTAGTTCCACTTCTGCCAAATGAATTGGCAGAAATTCCAGCATATAGAATGTCTTTGCCCACTTACAAAGATTGTTAATTATTTCCTCAGGCCTCAAGCACCACTGTAATTAATAATAGTTCAGATGAAAAATAAATGAGAAAAAACATCCCAGATGTTTTCTTACAGCATCGAATTATGTGAAAAATACTATTTAGCGCTTCGGAAGTTGCTTCTATGTTCCCAAAGTTGTTAGAAATGTGTTGATGCTCCCTCAATCCCACCACTTATTAACTCCTAGCTCATTCCTGGCCCCTCCTAGAAGTGGACTTTTCCTCTTGCCTGGGGTCACGGGGCCACCTTGGGTCTTTTGCACCCTAGGATCACCTGCAGCACCAGGCACTACACGGTAGGGACTCAACAACTCTCTTCTGAATGAAAGAAAAATGCTTTCAAGGTAAGGCTAGTTCCACGCACTGTCATGCTCTTTGTGCACTGGAGGAAGTGCAGATTACACGATGCCCTCTTGGATCATGTTTGGTTTTAAGAGGAAGAGAGAAAAGAATCCATGATAGCTCTAGGTCAGCTTCTCTCAAAATACGGTCTCTGGGCCTGAGGCGTCAGCATTACCCATGTTCAACAATGGGAATTTCTTAGAAGTATAGAATCTTGAGCCCCATCGAGACCGACATCAGAAACTCTGGGGGTGGGGCACGACATTCGGTCTCTTAACAAGCCTTCCAGATGATTCTCAATGCAAGCCAACACGGGAAAACTAGCAATCTCAACAAATGATCCTACTAAGAGAAGATTTGTTCTCCTAAAGACTGACACATTGTGATCGTCTGCAATTTTCAATCCACTGAATTCACCATGTCAAGAAAAGGAGTATTGGGTAATGCCAGGGGCACTGGCATGGGAATCAGCCAGACCTCTACTTTTTTAGCTGTGTGACATCGGGGAACGTTGGCAACATCTCCAAACCTCGGTCTTCTCTTTTGTAAAATTACAACTTCTAGTATAAGTTGCTTTTAAAACTCTTTATAAAGCCCTGTAGTTCTCTGTGTTTCACTGTAGGCAAGTATTCAGTACATATTTTTTGAGTGTCTATCACAACTGCAACAAATCTAGAGGATATGAAAGGAGAAAAGAGAGTGCTTACTTTCTAAAGCTCAAAATCCAACCAGAAAGACATGTCACTTACACATAAAGGGAAGAGTAAAGAGTAACATAAAAACATCAGCCTATTCATGGCAAGATCAACTTAGAATCAAGTAAGACTGTTCTTTCTAAATCTTTTTTTTGTTTGTTTTTTGTTTGTTTTTGTTTGTTTATTTTGAGGGGGGAGAGAGAGAGAGAGAAAGAGAGAGAGAGAGAGAGAATCTCAAGCAGGTTCTGTGCTGTCAGTGCAGAGCCCAACGCGGGGCTTGTCCCCATGAACTGTGAGATCATGACCTGAACCAAAACTAAGGGTTGGATGCTCAACCAAATGAGCCACCCAGGTACCTTGGACAGCCTTCTCTTTCTCTAGGGTTGATTTGAAGGATATCCAGAGAAGTCTAAGGAGAACCTTCTTCCCACCAGGCTGTGTCACTACCTCCAGAAAAATCTCTCCAGCCATCCTGCGTAATTGAAAACAATAGAACAGGAATAAAATAGTGTCCGTAAAACAGTCCGAGTTCTGACAGAACTCAAAATGAGAATAGATCTTATTCGCACATTTTCCACATGAAAACTGAGTGTGTTAGTTGCCGACGCTCTGGGAATTCCTTCGTGTGAATTTAAGGCAATGGGAGAAAGAAATATTTTCGTCTTGTATCCATGATGTTTTCACACAAAAAAAGGATTTATTTTTTAAAAGGTAAATTAATGGGGTTAAGTATTCATGCTCCGAGATCTTTCGGGCCTTCTGTAAAACAAATAATTATCAAATATGGTCCCCTTGGGTCAAAAGGTCCTGGAAAGGGGATGTATGAGGTCAGACCAATTTAAGATGCCTTGGGGATTGTAAGTGGTTCTCACAGGAATGAAAACTTTTATATTCGAGAAGGAATATAGACCTTTTTGCTTCCCAAAGAGTCAAGGTGTTGGTTATTTGGCTGCTGAGTAATCTCACCAGCAACTAGCTCTTCAAGTCAGTTAATTACTAATGAAGTATGCTCTGGGAACCCTGAAAACCAGCTTAGCTTTTACTCAACTGTGGTCCTTGGACCAAAAACCATGGGCTATTTTTGTAATGAAAGGAGGGAGAATCTTGTTAAAATCCGTATTTAACCAACACTTATCCTTCAGGATTTTCCTGACACATTGGGTCATCTGGGACCTTCCATAATTATTTTAACATTTCTCTTTAACCTGCCCTGATAAATTTAGGTACTTCCTCAAATCCCTGTTCTGCTTCGTGACTAGATAATTGTCATTGCATCAGTGGCTGTCTTCTATTTAATTTGGCTGGTGACATCTATTGTTAGGGAATCAAATTCCTTTCAGCATGAGCATTTCCCTGCAGTTCAGAAGACATTCACTTCTGTTCCAGTTACAGAACTGAAGTGGGGGTTCTCATCCTACTGCATGTTGAAGTCACCTAGGTAACTTTTAAAATATACTGATTCCCGGGTTCAGTCCCTAAAGATTCGGATTCCATTGGTGTTCATTCAGTGTGTCCTAGGCATTGGTACTTTTGAAAGCTGTCCCGGTGATGAGACCATATGTGGTCACGGGGCGCCTGGGTGACTCGGTCGGTTGTGTACGACTTCGGCTCAGGTCGTGATCTCACGGTTTGTGAGTTTGAGCCTCACATCGGGCTCTGTGCTGACAGCCTATCAGCGCACAGCCGGCTTCGGATCCTCTGTCTCCCCCTCTCTCTGCCTCTGCCCTGCTTGCGCGCTCTCTCTCTCTTAAAAACAACAACAACAACAACAAAAACCAAAAAAACAAAAACCAACAAAAAGCGTACGTGGTCACACTTGAGAATTATTGCCTGAGATTGTACGTCATAGAAGAAGAAGACTCAGCTCATTAATTCCACAAGGATTCCTTTAATTGGGAAGACGCCGGGGACAGAAATTTACCTATCAGCCTTCATGCAACCTTGACATCTCTTTGTCAAAGGGTATTGTTTATAAGAGCAGAGTGCTGGAATCATCTGAAATGCCTAACAAAAAGTGAGCAATTAAAATAATGTAAAGCTAATAAAATGTTTTATAAGATAAAACCAGAGTTATTTTATGTCACAATAAAGTTAACACATATTCTTCGTTGAAGGATTTGGGCCACATATCAAAGCACGCAGAAGAAAGTGAGGGTCACACGTTAATACCACCTCGCAACAGCCTGTGTTAATCTGGTGACTATCCACCCTAATCTCCTCATTTCCTCCACTCTTCCTTATGCTGCTGCCGCTTACACACACACACACATACGCTGCACAACCTCACCTTTGTGACCCCAGTGCCCAGCAGCAGCCCACGCCCTACCGACACCACCTCTGCTCCGAGCCCCTTCAGCCCTGGGACCGGGAGCAACTTTGTGCTGGAGCAAATCCCTAGATGTCTCACTTTTCCGGCTATCCAATACCTCTGTAAATAACCCCCTGGCTCAGGTTTCTTAACTGTAACCTGACTGACACAAGTACATTATCAGAAGAGTATTTTCTGGGCCCAGATTGTTTTGCAGTCGGAATGTAAAAATTCGCGAGAGAACGTGCTTTCCTGGAGCCCCCATTCTTGGGATTTATCGTTCCCTGTAATCTCTGTCAGTTTCAAAGCGGGTCTTCGATTTGCCTTTCCTTTCCTGTGTTAATCTTCTCCTGGATTGTAAGACTGAATACACCATGAGGGTAGGGCCCCTGCCCTTTTAGTTTCCAAATGCGTACTCAGCGCTTGTCTCTGCGGTTGTCAAATGATAAACGTTCATTGTTGTTAACTGAACAAAGGAAGAAATGCATACGAATTTTCTATTCTGTTCTGTTACCCATTAGAACAAGCCTGCTCTAGAATGTACTTTATGATTTAATTGGGAGATTCTCCTTTCATGCTGGCTATATTTTGCTCCTCCCAATATTTTCTTAGATATTCACATTCCTTAGTAATAAACTTTAGAAACATTTTTGTTACCTCCCCACCCCACTCCCAAATATTTTTTCCATTGGTACTTTGATTAAATTCTAAGTCAAACTGGTAGAGAAATGACATCTTTAAAATAACTGATTTTGGGGCACCTGGGTGGCTCAGTCAGCCGAGTGTCCAACTTTGGCTCAGGTCATGATCCAGGCAGCCTTCCCCTCTGGTTTCTGGTTGGGTTCAGTCAAGGGGAAGAACTGACCCAAAAATGAAGGATGGCAAAGTATTTTGCCTTCTAGCTTCCACTGGATTCAGGGTCAAGGCTTTAGTGCTTGGGTATGGCCTGAAAAGTACAAGTTCCAGCTTAACCATTTTCCATACATAGGTCATTGTCTGCCCTGCATATTTACCAACAATGTGGGTTACATCTGTCTTTAATGGTCGGTTTTCTTATGTTTATTTATTTTTGAGAGAGAGAGAGCATGCACAAGTGGGGGAGGGGCAGAGAGAGAGGCGAGGGACAGAGGATTTGAAGCGGGCTCCAGTACTGACAGCAGAGAGCCTGATGCGGGGCTCGAACTCATGAACAGTGAGATCATGACCTGAGCCAAAGTCGGACACTTAACCCATTGAGCCACCCCGGTGCTGCAATGGTCAGTTCTTAAATAGTGGATACTTTTTATTTTAAAATCACCCAGAATCTGGGGTGCTTGGATGGCTCAGTCAGTTAAGTGTCCAACTTCAGCTCAGGTCATGATCATGGTTTGTAAGTTCAAGCACTGCGTCCGGCTCTGTGCGGACAGCTCGGAGCCTGGAGCCTGCTTTGGATGCTGTGTCTCCCTCTCTCTCTGCCCCTCCCCTGCTCATGCTGTCTCTCTCTGTCTCTCAAAAATAAATAAATATTAAAAAAAAAAAAACTCTTTAAACTCACCCAGAATCGAACTATTAAAAGCTACTTTTAAAAATATTGGTGATTCCTTCCCCTGGGGATTGTATTTCATATTATATATATTTACATGGTTTATGTAGTTCTCTTTTGTTCTGGCTTTGCATTATACTGGGAACATTTCTCAATGTCATTACATCTGTTCAAGACTATGTGCCAAATATAATCAGAAAATACAATAGAAGAGCATTCCATTAATTAAAACAAAACTATAAAATACATATTATACAATCTAAGATAAAGTGTGCCATCTTTTATTTAAAAAACAAAACTTCACCATGGGATGCAAAAGAATTTTAAATAAATGGACTGGAATACCATTAGTCAGGGTACCCGTAAGAAACAGAAGGCAGGGTCAAAGATAATCTAATCAAAGGATGAGTCAGAGCTGTGCACGGGGTTAAGGGAAGCAGCAATGAATGTGGAAGTACCCGGGGACCAACCAAAGTGGGAAGCCATTACCATTTCTAGATCTGAAAGGAAAAAGAGAAGAGAACTGCTTTCACAGAGCCTGGCAAGAGACGGGGCTGAGGAAGGCAGGACGTGGTCACGGAGGAGGGGAAATTCAGCCCCTTCCAGAGACAAGAGTTGAATAGAACCGGTAAAACTATCCGGGATGGTGGCTGACTTTTTGGAGGCTGAGATCACACCCCACACCTGGGTTTTGTCCACACTGCCCATCAGTGGTCACAGTCAGGACCATTCGCTATGGCTGGTCTGCGGGTAGGATTACATGTTTCATTAATCAAGGCTACAGTATGGTCACTAATAGTGTAGCTAAAATGTTAGGCAACTCCAGTTCCTTTCCATGTCAAGTCATGTGTAATCGGTCAAAAATTTAGGATTCGGAATATGTATTATCTTGGGTTTTCAATCACAACGTATGACGCAGATTCTTCTGTGACAGATTTCACAGAAGGAGAAATAATGCAGGACTCAGACTCCATGTACCCAGTTTACAATGGGTATGATAATATCCATCATCCGTCCCTGAGAGAGGGATTGTGACAGTACAATGGGCATGCAAATGTGTTTTCCAAAGTGCTGCGCACATGTGAGAAGCAATGACCACAAATGAATATTCGAACCGCGGTCCACTTGTATGCTGTCAATGGCTTTATGAATTGCTGGTGTGAATGCGTTCCAGGAGATGACGTTTGGATGTCTACACTCGAGTCACAAGCATATTACCAGTAGAAGTGCGTATCGTGGCGCCATCAAAATTTTTACTTTGCAACATGTTGCTAATTCCTTTTTCAAACTACATCTGTATGTCAAAGATACAGTTACATAGCCTCAGATCCGATGACTGTGTTAATGGCTTGCTTGAAAAATATCTGAATAGTAGGATGAATAACAAATGTAATGTCTCCTTGTCTGCATTAGCAAAATAAAGAAATAAAGACAGCACTCAAGCACAATGCACGTGGATGCTGCAGGGACCCTGGACCCAGGTAAACACAGACATAAACTACATCTTCAATTGCCTAAATCAGCCACCATTCAACATCATGGCGATTGCCAAGGGGAACTGATGACAGATGTTTTCCCCTCCCCGGTGCCTGTAGTTTAGAGACTTACCCAAGGTTAAAAAAAAAAAAAAAAAAAAAAAAAAAAAAAAAGAATCGTACGAGACAGGCTCACATTAACTACCTTTTTTCATTTCACCTTTAGGATTTCCGCTTTGGATTACACATGGCTTGACAAATTGCACTAATTGTGCTCCTCTCAAGTGGACAATCAGGCCTAAACTAGCACCATCTATTTTGGTGAGGCTCCGATCCAAATGCCCCGCCTAAGAGCCTTCAATTCCACCTCAAGACTTTTTGCTGTACTTAAGCTTTTCGGAATGCACAGCATCCATCATGTGACAGGTTGACTGAGGTGGGTAATGAAAACATTCCAGAGAATGGGGAAGCTTCTCTCTGTTTTCAGCACAGTTACAAGCTCAGGAAAAGCTTTTAAGTCTCAACCATGTCATTTTCATGACTTGCAATTGGAGGTTTTCAACAGTCAAACACAGACAAGCATATGTCTGGGTACGGAGCACATGTAAGTCTGGCCAAAAGCATCTTTTGATTTGTCATGGCATCGCAATCATTCTTTTGTGCAGCTGACAAACTCTTCTCAAATAGAAACGTAGCATCTTTTAATTGAGTTGGCAGTGGAGACGCTCAAATTTCTTTTGTCATCTAAATCACTCTGTTTAGCTAGAACCTTTACTGCTACTTCAGAACATCTGGTCCAATGAAAGGATAGCTGTGTCTCCCCTCATTTGAATGGCAGAGGAAGGTTAATTTTAACAGGCCCCATAGGCAAAAATCTGTTCCTTGCTGGGTTTGAGATAGCTTCGTGTTCTAAGGACAGCCTTAAGAACTGATGGAAAACTCTATGGATTAGGACCCATCCAGGCAGCTTATAGATGCATGTTAGCTGCGAGTGGAATTATACATAACACCGAGATACGTGGCCAAAGTCAAGCAAAGCCACCGTGAGCTATGAAACAGGCTGGGCTTTGAGTGAAGAGAGGTTATGTGCAGTTGGAATATTCATTGGGAACATACACGCCCAATGAAGGCCAGGAGCATCTATCAGACCATCTAAGGGAAGGTGGACCCTCAGAGACAGATTGTTCCCTATAAATCCTGAAGGATGCGGAGGAAATCTGGCAACTGAGGAGCTTGGAGAAATGTCCTAAGGCCCACACCCTTGGAGCTGCCACATCGACTGGATATTGACTGCCATCCACTGGACTATTGGGGTCACGGGGCAGGTATGGCGAATTTTGCGTGAACATTGAGATTTTTTTTTTTACGTGTTATTTCCTGTCAGTTAAGCATCTATTCTGCTAAGCTTGTGCGAAGCCAAAAACCCAGCCGTTCCAGTGATCAGTCCCTTCGACTGCAGACAGCATGCTGCAACATCACCAGGGCCTCGGCAAATGCCGCCATGGCTACCAGCACCCCGACTTCCACATCTTTTAAGTCTTACCTCTTGCACCTGTTTTCATCCTCACAGCACATCCGCTATGTCGTTTTCTCCTAAGTTGGCTTGATTCAGTACCGCGCTTCAGGACTACATTCATATCTCTCTAAAGGGTGGCTTGCATTTGAACTAGCTACCCCGACTCTGACAGTGGCCTTGACATTTGCTCGTCAGCCACACACGAAACCGCCACGGATAAGAGGCAGCTGGTCCCGTTCCTACCACACGTCTCCCATTAATTGACAAGGGAGGATGATTGGGCAGGCAGCTTCGTGTTCGTTATAAACCATTCGGCATTCTATTCTTTTTCTTTTGGGGTTTATTGATTTGGTAAAAAAGACAAAAAACAAAAAAGCATTTCTTCTGGGAAAAACTGCGAGGTGTTATTTTTGCTGGCACACTCACGCGCTGAAGCAAACAATGACGGGATCGCTTTGGAACAGGGCTTCTTATGTGTAGCGTGCAATCCGTAATGCCAACACACGCGCTTTAAATTTTGTATGTGCCGCCAGCCCGCAAAATTCCTCTGATATTGAAAATACTAATCTCAGTTATGCGTTTCCACTGATTACTTTGGGACTCCTTTCATACAGCTGAAATAGAAACCTCTTGACTTTAACTGCAAAATTTTTCTTTTGTTTCACTCTTGGGATCCCAGGAGATAGGATTCTGAACAAGGTGATTTAAAAACAAAATACACTTTAGAGGTAACCAGCTGATTTCTAGGTAGACATGGTTTGGGGGGGGGTGTAAGACATATTGGAATTATAGACATGATTCCATCATCCACTTAATCATAAGAGGGGAGTTATTTTTCAGCTCAATGGGTGAAGTTAAAAGTTATCTCGTCAAAAGCCTCTTGAGGATATTCTATGAGCAAAGAACGAGCAGACACAACACTGATCTCCTCTTCACACAACGTAGCACCTAAGAGTTCATATGATCACACAAGAAAGGTCTATGTTTTCAAGAGTCAGCAGTTTTAATCGATTCAACGCTATTTTAAGCAGCGGATCAGTGACTTCTACAATCCCGAGGGATAGAGGCGATGCCTGGGACGGCCCCTCAGAGCCATTGCGAGGCCTAAAAGAAACACTGGAAAACCAAAAGCAGAGAGAGAAGATACATCCTGGGAACACATCGTTCTAAACTATCTGCATGAGTCACTCCTTCAACCTTCTTCAAGCTTTGCGGGAATGTCACCTTGTCATTGGAGCCCGCCGGGACCCCTGCGGTTAAAATTTCTATACCTGCGCTGTGTCCGAACTCAGCATCCCTGTCGCTCTCACCCCCTGGTTTCCTTATCACTTTCTAACAGACGGTATGTTTTACTCATTCTTTACATTTACTTTCTGTGATATGCGGTCTTCCCACTAGAATGAGGTTGAGGATTTCTGTCTTTTTAAAAAAATTTTTTTTCTAATGTTTATTTATTTTTGAGACAGAGAGAAGACAGAGCATGAACGGGGGAGGGTCAGAGAGAGAGGGAGACACAGAATCCGAAGCAGGGCTCCAGGCTCTGAGCGGTCAGCACAGAGCCCGACGTGGGGCTCCAACTCCTGAACCGTGAGATCATCACCTGAGCCGAAGCTGGACATTTAACCGACTGAGCCACCCAGGCGCCCCGGATTTCTGTCTTTTTTAATTGCGTATTCCAAGTGAGAAGAACAATGCCTGCAACGAATATCTGTTAAATGCATAAATGACTTCAAAAACATTAATATACGGCTCTAAGTGCATGCGCTTACATCTGCAATCAGTGAGAACGTGATACCTTAAAATGCAGACTCCAGCACCCTGCACCTGAGCCACCCAGGCGCCCCGGAAGTCAACATTTTCTTGCGGCTCCTGTCCACTAAAAGGCTAGCAGCACACCCCGCCATCATTGAGGGAACCAGAAAAGCAAAAACAAAAACGAAAACAAAACAAAACAAAACAGTTGTCATATCGTCAGAGGACACCCTATGGGACATTGCCCTTCATCCATTGAGAACCACTGACCCAAACTATCACAAAAACACAGAAAACAGTCCTTGACACTTCAGAGAGCCCACAGAGTCGAGCACTCGGATAGCCTGACCTGCCTTAAAAACAGCGTGCTGGCGGGGCGCCTGGGTGGCACAGTCGGTTAAGCGTCCGACTTCAGCCAGGTCACGATCTCGCGGTCCGTGAGTTCGAGCCCCGCGTCGGGCTCTGGGCTGATGGCTCAGAGCCTGGAGCCTGTTTCCGATTCTGTGTCTCCCTCTCTCTCTGCCCCTCCCCCGTTCATGCTCTGTCTCTCTCTGTCCCAAAAATAAATAAATGTTGAAAAAAAATTAGAAAAAAAAAATTAAAAAAAAACAAAACAGCGTGCTGGCATCATGACAGCAAAACCAGCGTCTGCTCAAAAACAAGTACATGACAAGTTAAACGTTTTCACGAATGCAATCAATGTAGATAAGCAATCAGGAATTTTTTTCTCAGTCTCACTTTTTTTTTTTTTTTTGCTTCCAAACGCTATTTTTCCCGATCTGAATTAACCAGAACATTATCTCAAGTGATGACCTCACTTGATAAATAATTTGCTTATTTAAAGTCAGAGCCATCGTTATAAATGCCCCGGAAAGAGTAATTTTTCTCAGGTAATGATTATATAGCAAGCCTCATACATTACACTCCCTATTTGAAAAAGTAAAGAAAGAAAACAGGGCATCCATAGATATAACTAATCATGGGTAGAAATGCACTAAATGCCTTCTTTTGCACACGGTTAAAAAGTTATGAGCTCTGAACATTAGCCTTGCAAATCCAAGTACATTGTTTTCAATTTAGTTCTAAGGAGAACTGCTTCGTCTGATGCCTTTGGCAAGCAAGCGACACATCATTGGAAACACACACTCATCCCTACCCTTTCCTCCTGTCCCTGAAGAAAATTTCCCATTTGTTCTGCATTATCATTACCTAATGATGATCAGCTTCCCTCCTATTCTTGAGTGTTAAACTGCAGATTTCAGTGCCACACAACACTGAGACATGAGCAATAAATCTGCAGTTATGAACAGCTTGCTTTTATGGAAATATGTCAAACTGAATATATTAAAATGATAACTTTCACATCAGCTTGTCACAGCTTACTTTGTTTCATTTTCAGCGCTGACAAATATGCATTTAAATGAAATATCCCATGTGATATTTAATGTATTCTTATAAATATTATAACTTCCACAGACAAGTTAAACTAAGCGTCCCATTGACCCCAGAGACAAGAGTTATGCATTTTCTGTCTCTATAGGCACCAAATGAGGGATTGGATGACTGGTCCCCAGTTTCCTCATCTATAAAACAGACATCGCTAGATGATCTCTAACATGTTCTATCTCTTAGACTTTGAAATAATCTGTTAGCGAACAATTCCAGGAGTCGGGACATTTTGGGAATTAGGTCAGAATATATCTGGATTCTGTGTGTCCGTCTCCTTTATTCACCGACCTCCTTGCCAATTGCTCTGCCTCGCTCCCCTCCACGGCTCTTCAGCGGTACTAAGCTCGGCCCTTTCAGGTTGCGATTGATCGACCTTGCTTCTAGTTTAGCTTTTTTTTTTTGGGGGGGGGGCAATTTCCAACATCTTTTTTTCTTACCCAATTGTAGGACAGAAGATGTGCAGAATCACGGTGTTTGCAGATTTCTAATCCTCTCCTTTAGTACTTAGCCAGGGCCTAAATCACACTGTACAAATGACTTTTTTTAGGGATTAGTTGGTCGCAATATTTCATGTTGTCTCAAAAGGGATAGGTAATGGTTGCAAGTTACGAGGACCACTTAGAAGACGAAGGGCAGTGAATTCGGGTATACAAATGCCTTTATTCTCTTCCCCTCTTTACCCCATTCTCCTCATGAGCGGGGGGATCAGGTTCTGTCTCAAACCTTGTTTCCCAAAGTACGGTCTTTGGGCCAGCCACATTGCCATGGCCTGGAAGATGATCAAAAATGCAGAATTGCAGGCCCCGTGCCAGGTCCACTGAATCAGAATCTGCATCTTAGCAAGCTCTCAGCTGACTGGTATGCACATCATGGTTTAAGAAGTTGGAGTCGAAAGCGGGAGTCTTGCTGTACCGCTGCCCTGACTAAAGCCCTTCCATGACCAGTTGCTCCTGACGACATCCAAAACCTTAGGGCAATGATCTCTCCGGTCCTCCGCTTTGCACCACAAGGCCACCTGTGACCCCCAAAGCAGGAACTTTACCCTCTGATTCTCGTTTCTTCACCCCCACCCCTTCATTTGTCATAGGCTAAGCACCTGCCTGGGCACATGAGGAAAAGTTCAGCAACATCTTACTTGACTCAACTGAAACCCAATGGGGCATCTGTAAAGTACATGCTTCTCCGAGTCTTTTTGGATTACATCTCTGGCGTGATAAACTTCCTACTGTTTCTTCAATTGGTGCCCAGTGGGGTGGGTACCTGTTTCTTTTCACTTCTTTCCTTCTTGTGAAAATCAATAAATGGTGCGTGATAGCTTTCCTGGAGCCGAAATTAATGGAATATTGTTGCAACCTTTATTATGAAGTTAGTATTTCACTAGTTCTCCCCCAAAGTAACATTAGAATGGACTAGGGCGACTAAGGGAGACACGGAATCTTACTCGTGGAAAAGGACAATCCAGGCTACCCTTGCTTGATCAAATAAGACTTCAATATATTTTCAGTTTTGGATCAAGCAACTGATTTTATATGTTGGGATGATTCTTGCGAGTGTAAGGTTTTGTTGTACAGGGGCGCCTGGGTGGCTCAGTCGGCGAAGGCTCTTGATCTCAGCTCATGATCTCACGTTTCGTGAGTTTGAGCCTCTTATCGGGCGCTGTGCTGGCAACGTGGAGCCTGCTTGGGATCCTCTCTCTGTCCCTCCCCCGTGCTGTCTCTCTCTCTCTCTCTCTCTCTCTCTCTCTCTCTCTCTCTCTCAAACTAAATAAATACACTAAAAAAAGTTGAAAAAATAAAAAACGATTTTATCATGTTATTGGCAAGTTATGATTCTAGTTCTAGTCATTCAATGATAAACCTCATTAAATGGTGGTAGAGATAGTAGTTAACGTTTCCACTTATTCCTCCTTACTTTTTGCCACGTGACTCGCAGTGTCCCCCCGTGGCAAGGGGTATACTGTCCTGCCCCACTGCCCCCAGACTTGGTCCTAAAACTTGCTCTGGCCAGTGAAATGTGAGCCAAGGTGATGTGTCCCACTTCAGGGCAGAGAACAGGCTTCTCAAGTTTTTGCCAGCTCCTACTTTTTCCTTTGGCAAGAGAATGGCATATCTCAGATGTTATTTGCGCCTTGCAGCCTGATTCCGGAAGAAAGAAACCTGTGGGACGGCCAGTTAGCTTGACCTGTACCCAACGTGCAAAGAGAGGGAGAAAAAACTTCCTTTGTTTTTTTTTCAAGTCCTTGAGATTTGAAGTTATTGATTAGCTAAGCAGGAAAGTAGAAAAAGCGAACACTTGTTTTACGATCACCGTCCAATTTTATTAAAGATTTCGTATTTCTGATCATGGCAGATTATCTTTGTATCGACACCTTTGTGTAATTTCTTCCCCCTGAATGTGTCCAGGACTTGTCATTTGCATCCAAGCAGAATGTGGAAAATGTGATGAATTGTCCCTCCCGTGATTATGTTACACTGTTTGAGATTTGCCGTAGACTCTCCTTGCTTCTTGGCTGTAGTAAGTGACGGATTTGGGGAAGCCCATGTAGCAAGGAATGGAGGGTGGCTTCTAGAAACCGCGAGCAGGCTCTAGGAGCTGAAGGTGGTCTCTGGCTGTTAAGGGGCCTCCAGCCAACAGTCCATCAAAATCCAGGTCACTCAGTACTACAGATATAAGGAAATGAAATCTTCACACAACAGAAGCATGGAATCTGCTGTGAGGCAGATTCTTCCCCGTTTGAGCCTCTAGATGAGAATGCAACCCACCCGGCCCCTTGATTACAACCTTGTGAGACCCTGAGCAGAAGAGCTTAGCTTAGGCTCACCTGCACTCACTCCTGACAAATTGTGATTTAATAAATACACTTATTTAAGCCACTGCTTTGGGGGCTATTTGTTACACGACTGTATAAAATTAATGCACTGAATGTAAAAGCAGTATTTGTCGAAAATTCAGAAACGTTTCAGTAAGACAATAACAAATCGTAATTCTGCCACACTAAAAATATTCATTATTTTTATCATTTGAGTACAACTTCCCTAAGTCTTTCCTATACATACTCTGTATCTATTCTAGTCTATCTTAGAAAGTACATTTGCAAGTTTACATCCTGTTTTTCTCACTGATGATCATAGAATCAGCTTTCTACCCCTGGGAGGTGAGTTCCTTGAAAGCAGGCACTGTAATAGTGCCTGGCACAAAATAGCATTTAAATGCATATTGGTTGAATGAGTGGGTGAATGAACTGATGTTTTACATCTATAATAGTTCTTCATCAACTTTCATCTAGTGGTCACATAAAATTCCCTAAGTGGAATGATTATAATATGCCTAACCGTTCATACATATTTTTAGATTATTCTATTATGCATACTTTCTTCTAAGCTGAACACGTCTTTCTGCCCTCTCCCTGCATCCCACCCAATATCGTAAAGCAGGAACATGCCATGCATATCCAGGAAGAGGCAAACGCAATGCTGAGACAGCATCCTCTACTGACAACATATGACAATTAGAGACAGCTTCAGTTGGGAGAGACCTGGAAGTGCAGGTCACAAAGCCAATGAGCAGAGGAGCTCAGGTCCTTATTATTTTCCATCTAGACTATTTCAAAAGGCTCATAATGTGCATCTTACTTCTTAAACACAATCCTGGCCTTATTGCTAATCTTCCTATCATACAAATGGAATCACGCCTATCTCCTTCCTATAAAGTCCAATAATGGATTCCCAGTGCCAATAAAATAATGGCCAAATTCTTAAAAAGTCATGTAGGGTCCTCCCCAGTATCACCTCATCTATACTTTCAGCACTGGTTTTCCTAAGTTCTTCCATATTTATTTATGACTCGCCAGTCCACCACCCCTGAATGTACAACACGTTAATGAATTCTTGTACTCTATTCCCCTGTTGCTGTCTCTTTGACCTGGGCTGTCTTTGCTATTGTTCTCTAGCTATCAAAATGATTAATATCCTTCAAAGCCAAGATGCAATGCCACCTCGTGACATTTTCCCTGAGAATCCTAGGCAGAATGAAGAATTCCCACTTCTGTAATTCTATCCTGTCTTGTATTACAAGATATATGATCAGCTCTTCCATTAGACAGATTTCTCTGGGAAGGCACATCGATTAGACAAAACAGAAAAAAAAAACCCTACTTTCATGAAGCATACATTCCAGGAAGGCAAGAAACACATGAACAACTGTGTGATATATTCTCAAAAGATAAACTAAATCAGGGCGACTGGGTGGCTGAGTTGGTTGAGCGACCGACTCGTAATTTCGGCTCAGGTCATGATCTCATGGTTCCCGAGATCGAACTCAAGTCGGGCTTTGCACTGACAGTGTGGAGCTTGCTTGGGATTCTTTCTCTCTCTCTCTCTCTCTCTCTCTCTCTCTGCCCCTCCCCTGCTCATGCTCTCTCTCTCTCAAGTAAATAAACATTTAGGAAAAAAAGAAGATAAACTAAATAAAGGAAAGAGATGATGAGTGACTGGGGTATGTGTGTGCGTGTGTACATCCACATCCATGCGCTATTTTTATAGTATGGTCAAGGTAGGCATCTCCAATAACATGACACTTGAGCAGAAACCAGACGAAGTAACGGGGTGAGCCGTGTGAATTTTCTGACTCATCTTATTACAGGATTATTCTGGCTGCTTTGTTGAGAATAGATGGTAGGAGGTCAAAGGCAGACGCAGGGGGACCAGTTAGAGAGCCATGACAGAAATCTGGGTAAGAGGTAATGGTGATTCACACTAGGGAGGTAGTGGCGGACGTGGTGAGAAGTAGTTCCTGAATACATTTTGAAGGTAGGGACATTCAAATATATGCTACCCACTAGAATGTGAGCTCCACGAGAGCTGGGAACCTTGTCCTTTTTAGTACTGCCTTATTTCCACTAAGTAAAACAGTGCCTGGCACTTAGTAAGTACTCAATAAATATACGCTCATTGAATGAAGAGCCTGAATGATGTACTAACAGATTAAATACGAATTTTATGTGAATGCGAAGAGTAAAAATATAACTGTAGTTATTAACTAGAGCAAGTAGAATAAAGCTGCCATTTACAGAGATGGGGAGACTGAAGTTATTGCATGCCTTGGGGGTCTGTGTTGGAAATTAGGATTTCTGCCTTACACGTGTTAAGTTTGAAGAGCCTACTAGAAATTCAAATGGAGTATCAAGCAGACGGATATATTTCAGGGGAGAGGTCAATACTGAAGATACGTATTGGGAAGTTGTCAGCAGGAGCCAGATGACATTTAAAGTCATAGATGTGGATTAGCTCATGTAGGGATTGTATATAAATTAAAGAAAGAAAGAAAGAAAGAAAGAAAGAAAGAAAGAAAGAAAGAAAGAAAGAAAGAAAGAAAGAAAGAAATCTGAGGACCGAGTCCTGGCATCCCAACGTTAAGAGGTCGGGGAGAAGAGGGTCCGGAAAAGGAGATGGAGGGCACAGCCACTGAGGTAGGAAGGGAACCATGAGAGGGGACCTGAGAGCCAAAGAGAGAAAGCATAAGAAGGAAGAGAAAGGGAGACGAAGCCTAGACGTGGAAGTCAGCAGAAAAATGGGGATAAACATACTAAGATTTATTTTATAGGTTGACTGTAAGACTCCAACGTGAAAACGCTTCGTTAAATCTCAGGTATTAATTAATAATATCTCCTTTTCTTTTTTAAATCCCATTCAGCAATCCTTCTCAAAGTCAATCTACATGGATATGAAATGTCCCGCTAATGATTAGACACCATACTATTGTTTCCGAATTAGCTCAACAGAAGGTTAGCTTGGACGTCTACTTACCAAGGTATTGTGGTCTTCTATATAAATATTCACCTCCTCCACCAGACGTAGGGACTACCCTAGTCCCTAAGGGTGGGAACTGTGCCTGATTCATACACATTCCCTACGCCGAGTACAAGGCTAAGTACAGAATAAATCTGCGACAACTATATATTGGATAAGTGAACGATGAAATGAATACGAATGTGAATATAAATGTGTAAATGAATGAAGATTAGGTAGGCACGTTAATATGTTCCTAAGTTACAAACTAAGCTTGTTCTCTGTGTTGGTCGGAGACGCCTGTCAATACAACCAAGTTACGCTCGCGAGGTTTCTATTTGTAATGATCTCAGATGTACATGTAATCAATAGTGCCACCCTGAATCGATGAATCCTGCCACAACAAAAATTACTCTGCCCTTTGCTTGTGTAACACAAGGCAAGTTCAAATAACCTTTAAGGAAATATGCTATTACATCAATAAATAATGTCAAACTTCTCCCAGAAACATTATACAGTTGCTCCCGCCATTACCACCTGGCTCTCTTCGAGGAGGTAAACACTAGGAAAAATGGAACAGTCAGAATATTGCCTGCGATTAGGATAATACTACTACTGTGACTTCTGCTACTCCTCACGTCCGTTATATCCAGCTAGCGGAATCTATTCACCGGCACTAAAAAGAAATAGAGCCCCGTAAACAACAGAAACAGGCAATTCACGAGAAAGAGAGAACTTGGTGGGTAATAATTATCAGGAATAATTTGAGACGTTTTTATTGCTTTTCTATTAAATGACTGATACCAACCAGAACATCCTTAACCTCTCTCTTGGCTCACAGCTGTATAGTAAATAGCTACTTCATCTGCCATAAATGCCTGTAAATTAATTTAGCCCTTATTACTACTGGGCACATTCCACATTCTTTCTCTGCAAGTGCAAGGCAAGCAGCTAGCTCCTCTCAATCTGAGAGAGAAAAACTGATCATTGTACTGTATGGGTCCTTTTCAGAAAGACTCAACTCTAACCACTTGTCCCTTCTTTCCTGATCAAGTCTCCGTTATCTACCCTAAGGGACAAAAACAGCAGCAGAAAATCCATATTTTCTCTTAAGCTTTGGAAATGCTTTCTGTGATCATGGCGGGAGATATCACTTCACAATTTTGTTTTGTTTATGCTCCTTTTCAAATGTCTTTGTGTCTCCTGAGGGTGCCGGTTGGGAAGGCCGGTGGACTCGGTTGCAGAAAGGATTACAAATGAACTCAATTTGCTTCAAGGAAGATGGGAAGGGGGCTGTGTGTCGGAAGACATGCGGAGCAAAATAGAATGTGAGTCTGTAACCGGTGAAACGGGGTGATGGCAACGTGGAGGCCCGCTAGACCACTCTCTTTACAGTTCTATACATTTGGAACTCTTTGGACTATAAAAGTCATTTCAAAGCACAAATGACCCGGGGCTCCTGGGGAGCTTAGTCAGTTCAGCTTTCAACTTTGGCTCAGGTCACGATCTCGTGGTTCGTGGGTTCGAGCCCCACGTCAGGCTCTCTGCTGTCAGTGTGGAGCCTGTGTTGGATCCTTTGTCTCCCTCTCTTTCTCTCTGCTCCTCCCCTGCTTGCTCGCTCTCTCTCAAAAACAAGTAAATATTAAAAAAAAAAAAGCCCACAAGTGACCCACAGTCTACAGTACATCAACACATCATATTTGTCGAGCATTTAAAACGTCTCAGACTCTATTCTGAGCACTGAGAAAAAGACAAATACGCCAGTGCACCCGTCTGGAAAGAGCTAATCACTTAGTGGATTTAATTAAAACAATAATAAGTTACAAAATGTTTACCGATCACTTATGTGTCAGGACGATGTTATCTCATTTCAGCCCCACTATGACCTACCTCTGTTATCCCCCTTGACAGAGGCTCAGAGAAGTCAACTGACGTGGATAATGCCATACGACTTGAAAGTGACCGAACATAGTTTCAAGCCTGGGTCTGATAAATTCCCAATTACATGCTCTTAAACGCTAGGATCTACGCGGAATCCACAGTTACTGCATCACTAGAAGAAATCTTTGTCAAGGAAAACATGCCTTTGTGTATCAAAAGGGCCCTCCTGGTTTTTCTGCCACAAAGCCATAAAAAGTAACACTGTTGACCAACAGAGAAAGCATCCCAATTCTCTAATAGCCTTACAGACATTAAGCTCAAACGTGTCATGTAGATAAGGCATTCTCTGCTGGATGCAAGGGAAGCAAATGATCTTTAATTCAGCAAACGATTTATACTTGTCACGTGCCTCAAATAAGTAAATCAGGCCTGTACATATGGAATTAAAAAAAAAGATGAAATTCATCAATAATACCATTATCAATCATAATATTTTTCTCATGTTCTTATTTTTATTAAGACGGATAACACATCTTGGCCCATTTCAATCTATAGCTATTTTCTGAAAGTATCTCATTTATGGACAGCGGTTCTCCTTGTTTCAAAGTCTGTCTGATGTTGAACTTGAAGTGAACAGTGAGAGACAATTCACTTCCAGAGAATGTTCTGTTCAAACTAATTCCAAGCATAATTTTAGCAAAGCAATAAAACCATATGAGGTTTTCCAGCCTCAAGTACAATTAGAGGCACTATTTTAAAAAGGCCTTAATTCTTTGGAAAATACTGGATCCAATTTTTTTTTTAAATCAACAAACAAAGCTTTGCGATCGTTATTTGTTACTACTTTGGTTAAATGTTTCCTAAAACAAAAAGAAAAAAAGAACACACACATTCACACACTCACCCATTACAATAAATTAATATATTGCAAAGAAGGTGTTTTCTATATCAGTTTAGAGATAAAACACCTATGTCTTAAGAAAAAAAAAAAGGATGGGAATAAAGATAATTGAAGGAGAAAAGAGAAAGGGCTTTAGTCATGGCCCTGATCAACCTGAAAGAGCACAATCCTGGTTTGAATATAAACCTGATATTTGGCCCAAAATAAACTATGTAAGAACTGAAAGGCAGAGATATCATTTGTCCATGTAAGGTGGAAAGAATTTAGGACATTTTGAAATTTTTGAGTTGGTAAACAGTGTATATTCAAGATCAGAAATCTTAAGTGAACAATTCAATAAACAGCTTTACAACTTTATACAACCCAGTGATGTGCTGAAAAACACAGTTCTTTTTTTTTTTTTTTAAGCCACAAGACGTAGCATTTGCTGATTTCCGTGGTGAAAATACTCGTGCCAATGGCCTACTTCAAGCCACTTGACGTGGTAACATTGAAAGGAGAGATGGGAAAAATGCACACAGTCTCCCCTTATTCACAGGGTATCTGTTCCAAGACTCCCCCAAGCGCCAGTGGATGCCTGAGACAGCACATAGTACGGAACCCTACATAGACTATGTTTTTTACTATACACGCATACCTATGGTAAAGTTTAATTTATAAATTGGTCACAGGAAGAGATTAACAACAACAAAATAGAACGATTATAACAATACACTGTATTGAAAGTTACAAATATCTCATTGTAATGTACTCACCCTTCTTCCTGTGATGATGGGAGATGATAAAACGCCTACGTGATGAGACGCAGTGAGGATTTTGCGATGCAACGTTAGGCTTCTGATGCTTCATCAGAAGAAAGATCACCTGCTTCCAGAGCACCACTGACTGTGGGGAAACAGAGGGCAGAGAGCAAAACTGTGGATAAGGGAGATCTACTATAATCGGTTCTCTACAGCTAACAAGGGCCAACACCACTGCACCCTTGTATACACCCATGCAACCAAAGCCTGATTAACTTATAAAATATTTCCATCGCCCTGGAAAGTTTCCTAATGCCCAAATCTAGCCAACTCACTCCCCATATAGATATTTTCATATAAAATCTCTGTTCTGATTTCTATAACTGTAGACTAGTGTTCCCTGTTTTTGAAGTCCGCAAAAACATTCACGCCATATAAACACTATTGTCAACTTCTATACTCAAGGTATCTTCAAGATTTATCCGGACGTGGTACGTATCAGTGGTTAACTTTTTCTGTGTCGCTGAGTATTTTGTCATTATGTGACTATACACCAATTTGTTCATCTATTTTCCTATTGATAGACATTTGTTGGGGTTTTTTTTCCAGCTTTTGAATATTATGAATAGAGCTTCTGTAAGTCATACTTCTAAGTGTCTTTGTGGACAGATATTTTCATTTCTCTGGGAGACATACCATGATGAGGAGTTCTAGGATCATGTATACAGTGCACGTTTAACTTTGTGGGAAAATGCCCGTTTCCCTAAGTGACTGTAACATTCTGCATTCCCACCAGCGACGTAGGAAACATGTGGATGCTTCCCATCCTTGCCAACATTCAGAGTCGTCAGTCTTTTTAATTTTAGCCATTCTAGTGGGTGTGAGGTGGTATCTCATTACATTTTGAATATGCATTCCCTGATGACTAATGATGTTGAGCAACTTTTCATGAACTTATTGCCAATTTATATATCATTTTTAGCGAAGTATGTCTTCAAGTACTCTGATTGATTTTCTGCACTGACAGCGGAGAGTCTGATGCGGGGCTCGAACTCACGAATCGTGAGATCATGACCTGAACAGAAGTCAGACACATAGCTGACTGAGCCACCCAGGCGCCCCTGAATCTTCCAAATCTTGAATGGGATTTGCCTCTACCTTTATCTGATTCTTCACTTTCTCAGCAATGTTTTGCGGTTTTCAAGCTAGGGCTTCAATGCCTTCTACTAGTTTAGTCCTAAGTACTTGATCTTTTTTTATTTCATACTATTATAAGTGCTAGGGGTTAGTATAGTTTGTTTCTCAATTGTCTTCTGTTAGAATACAAAATATAAATATTTGTGCATCGAACTCCTATCCTGCAACTGTAATATATTCAGTTATTCGTTTTACTTTTTGGTAGATCTCTCAGGCTTTTATACGCAATCGATAATTTTATCTATGAATAAAAGCAAATGAATTTCTTCCTTTTCAATCTGGACTCCTTCCCATTCCATTGCTTGGTATATTGCATTGGCTAGGATAGCCACCAAAATGTTGAACAAAATCGGTGAGAGCAGACATTTTTGCCTTGTCCTTGATCTCGGGGGGAAAGTGTCAAATGTTAGTCATGATGTATAAAGCTAGCACTACAATTTCTATAAGTGCCTTTTATCAGGAAAAACGAGGTTCCCTTAAGTTTATAGTTTGTTGAGTTTTTATCACAAATTGTTGTTGAATTTTTTCAAATTCTTTTCCTCATCTTTTGAGATAACGATATGGTTTCCCTCCTATATTCCGCCAGTGTGGGGAATTACAATGCCTGCTTTTCCAATATAACCAAAATTGTACTCATGGGACAAGTCCCATGGACATGAAATATTATCATTTTAAATCTGATAGTATTTTATTAAGGATCTTTGCATTTATGCTCATGAAAGATATTGGTCGTAATTTTCTTTTCCTGACATGTTTATCAGATTTGGGTACCAGGATTATGGTGTCCTCATAAAACAAGTTGAGATGTATTAATTATTCTGTCTTCAGAAATGTCTGGGTAAGACTGATGTTATTTCCATATTCTGTGTCTTACGATATTCACCATTAAAATCATCTAGACCTGGAGTTGTTTTTTTCCGAGAAGATTTTCAGTAGTGAATTCAATCTCTCTATTAGATACAGCATTGTTTGGATTTTCTCTTTCATCTTGAGTCAGTTCTGGTAAATTGTGTTTTCCAAGGTCTTTGTTCACTTCATATCATTGCTAAATTTATTGGTGTAGAGCTGTGCATAAAATCTCCTTATCGTCATTTTAACGTATATAGATTTGATAGTGATGCTCCCTCCTTCAATTCTGATATTTGTAATTAGTGTTTCCTCTCTACCATTGTTGGCCAATATTATCAGGGGGTAAGTATTCTGGTAACTTTTCAAAGAATGAAGTGTGCGTTAATTTTACCTACTTTTCTATTTCACTGATTTATGCTTAATAATTTACTGCTTTTTATATACTTCGGTTTTGACTTGCTTTTCTTTCTCTACTTTCATAAGGTGAAAGTTTAAATCGATGACTTTAAATCTTTTCCAATTCTATTAGAAGCATTTACTGCAGTGGTTTTCAATTGGCTGGTGACTTTGCCCCTGAGGGACATTGGGCAATGTCTAGAGACATTTTTCGTTGCTACATCTGGAGGCTTCTCTAACAGGTTAACAAGGAGAAGTTTTTTGTCCAGGCTGCTATGATGGACTCTTCTATAATATAATCATGAGACTGACATGCCTTCACCTTTACCACATTGTATTGGTTAGAATCAAGTCATACATTCCACCCACAGTCAAGTGGAGGGGATTCTAAAAGGGATGGAGGCTAACACCATATGGTCTGTCTGGTACAGTTGGCATCCAATCTACCAATTCTCTATGTTTTCTATTTTCCTGTGTGTGTGTGTGTGTGTGTGTGTGTGTGTTCCTATGATCCTATGTTTATATGTGTCTTATATATCTAACCAGGCCAATGCTATTCCAATCTGATCCCATTCCCCTTGTGTCTGAAGAAGATTCTTCAATATTTCTTGTAGGACAGGTGTTCCAGTGACAAATTCTTTCAAATTTTACTCTTCTTAAAATGTGTTCTTGACCCTCATTTTCCAAAGCTATTTTCACTGGATACAGAATTGTGGGTTGGATTTTGTTTTTCTCTTGGCACGTTAAACATTTGTAATTTTCTTAGGGCCTCCATTATTTCTGATGAGAACGCAGCTGATATTCACACCATTGTTCCTCTGTATGTAATTTGTCACGTTTCTCTCGCTGCTTTGAATATTTTCTACTTGTCATTCATGTTACACAGTTTAACAAAGATGTGCCTAAGTGTAGTTTTCTTTGTATTTATCCAGCTTGTGTTCCCTGAATTTTTTTACACATGTAGTTTGATGTTTATCAACCAATATGGGAAAGTTTCAGCCACTATTTTTTTCAGACATTTTTTTTCCCTGACCTATTTTCTCTCTCTCTCTTCTCTCTCTCACTCTCTCTGTCTCCATATGTTAGGAGATTATTATCTGACAAATCACTGAGGTTCTCCTGCCTTTGTTTTCCATTTTTTCTCGGTTCTTCAGATTCTTAAATTTTTATTGATTTATCTTCCTTTTCCACAGCCCCTTTCTTCTAGCATCTTCATACCGCTATTAAGCCTATGCAGTGCTTTCATTTTATTTCAGATATTCAAATTTCCAGTTCTTGAATTTCCATTCATTCTTTTTTTTTAAATGTTTATTTGTTTTTGAGAGACAGAGTGGGGGAAGGGCAGAGAGAGAGGGAGACAGAGAATCCCAAGCAGGCTCCACACTGTCAGCACAGAGCCCCATGCAGGGCTCAAACTCACCAAACGTGAGATCATGACCTGAGCTGAAATCAGGAGCCATACACTTAGCCACCTGAGCCACCGAGGCGCCCCCATGTATTTTCTCATTACGTTTATCTTGTGCATATTTATAACAGATGTTTTCATTTTTTTAAGTTTTTATTTACATTCCAGTGATTTAACATACAGTGTAAGATTAGGGTCAGGTCTACAGTATTGTGATTCCACCCTTACATACAACACCCAGTGCCCATCAGAAGTGCATTCCTTAATCCCCATCACCTATTTGACCCATCCCCCCACCCTTCTTCCCTTCAGTAACCATCAGTTTTTTCTCGATAGTTGAATGTTTCTTGTTTCGCCTCTCTTTTTGTCCCTCCTATGTTCATTTGTTTTGTTTCCTAAATTCCACATAGGAATGAAGTCATATGGTATTTGTGTTTCTCAGAATGACTTATCTTGCTTAGCAAAATACTCTCTAGTTCCATCCATGTCGTTGCAAATGGCAAGATTTCATTCCCTTTGATGGCTGAGTAATATTCATTGTGTGTATATATATATATATATATATATATATATACACACCACATCTCCTTTATCCATTCGTTAACCAATGGACAATTGGGCTGTTTCCATAATTTGGCTATCGTAGACAATGCTGCTGTAAACATTGAGGTGCATGTATCTTTTTGAATTAGTATTTTTGTATTTTTAAGTTTATTTTGAGAGAAAGAGAGAGACAGAGAGGTGTAGGGACAGAGAGAGAGGGAGAGAGAGAATCCCAAGCTGACTCTGTGCTTGGGATGTGAGAGAAATGTGAGATCATGAGCTGAGCTGAAATCAAGAGGTGGATGTTTAACCAACTGAGCCACCCAGGCGCCCCAGTATTTTTGTATTCTTTGTAAATAAATACCTAATAGTGCAATTTCTGGGTCATAGAGTAGTTCTATTTTTAACTTTTTGAGGAACCTCCATACTGTTTTCCAGAGTGGCTGCACCAGTCTGCATTCCCACCAGCAGTGTAGGAGGGTTCCCCTTTCTCTGCATCCTCCCCAACATCTGTTATTTCTTGTGTTGTCAATTTTAGCTGACAGGTGTGAGGAGACATCTCATTGTAGTTTTGATTTGCATTTCCCTGATGATAAGTAAGTTTGAACATCTTTTCATGTGTCTCTTGGCCATCTGGATGTCTTCTTTGGAAAAATGTCTATTCATGTCTTCTGCCCATTTTTTAATTGGATTATTTGTTGTTTTGGATGTTGAGTTTTATAGGTTCTTTATATCTTTTGGATACTAACCCTTTATCAGATATGTCATTTGCAAATATCTTCCCCCTTTCTGTAGGTTGCCTTTCATTTTTGTTGTTTCCTTTGCTGTGCAGAAGCTTTTTATTTTGATGAAGTCCCAATAGTTTATTTTTACTGTTTCCCTTGCTTCAGGAGACATAATTAGTAAGAAGTTGCTAAGCCTGATGTCAAAGAGGTTACTGCCTGTGTTCTCCTCCAGGATTTTAAAGGTTTCGTGACTCAAATTTAGGTCTTTAATCCATTTGGAATTGATTTTTGTGTGTGGTATAAGAGAGTTGTCCGGTTTCATTCTTTTGCATGTTGCTGTCCTGTTTTCCCCAAACCATTTGTTGAAGAGACAGTCTTTTTCCCATCAGATATTCTTTCTTGCTTTGTCAAAGATGAATCAACCGTATAATGATGATTTTTCTTCTGGGTTTTCTATTTTGTTCCATTGATCTACATGTCAATTTTGTTGCAGCACCAGACTGTTTTGATCACTACAGCTTTGTAGTATAACATGAAGTTTGGGCTTGTGATGCCTCCAGGTTTGCTTTGCTTTTTCAAGGTTACTTTGGGTCTTCGGGGTCTTTTGTGGTTCTATACAAATTTTAAAATTGTTTTAGCTCTGCAAAAAATGCCGTTGGTATTTTGATATGGATTGCATTTTATGTATAGATTGCTTTGGGTCATATAGACATTTTCACAATATTTGTTCGACCAAATCCGTGAGCATGGAATGTGTTTCCATTTCTTTGTGTCCTGATAACAGGTGTTTTATAGTCTCCATCTTCTAATTCAATCTTACAGGCTACCACAGGGGACGTTTCAGGTGACTGCCCCCTCCCATAATGGGTCACATTTTCTTACTTTGTTGCATGTCTAGTTATCTTCCAAGTTTTTATTGCAATAAAACACATATAACATGAAGTTCACCATTTTAACCATTTTAAAGAGTACAAAACAGTGGCATTTAGTATGTTCACGCTGTTGGCCTCTTTTATCCTTTGTCAGCAACTGTGCTTTGAATTCCCCTTGGGCTTTAAATATTTCTGACTTTCCATTTTACCACCAGAGAAAACCCTCACTTTTAAGCATCCGCGTGATTAGATCAAGTCCACTGAAGTAAATCCCTAGTTGAAAGTCAACTGTGCCGGGGCGCCTGGGTGGCGCAGTCGGTTAAGCGTCCGCCTTCAGCCAGGTCACGATCTCGCGGTCTGGGAGTTCGAGCCCCGCGTCAGGCTCTGGGCTGATGGCTCAGAGCCTGGAGCCTGTTTCTGATTCTGTGTCTCCCTCTCTCTCTGCCCCTCCCCCGTTCATGCTCTGTCTCTCTCTGTCCCAAAAATAAATAAAAAAACGTTGAAAAAAAAAAAAAGAAAGTCAACTGTGCCACATAACGTAATACAGTAAAACCTCATCACATTCATAAGTTACGTTATGGGGGAGTATCTTCTGAGGGCCAATTTTTAAAAAAATTTTTTATTAAAAAATTTTTTTTCAATGTTTATTTTTCAGAGACAGAGACAGAGCGTGAGCAGAGGAGGGGCAGGGAGAGAGAGAGGGAGACACAGAATCCAAAGCAGGCTTCAGGCTCAGAGGCTCCAGGCTGTGGAGGCTCAGAGCTCCAGGCTGAGCTGTCAGCACAGAGCCAAATGTGGGGCTCAAACTCATGAACCATGGGATCATGACCTGAGTCGAAGTCGGACCTGTATCCGACTGAGCCACCCAGGTGGCCCTTCAGAGGGCCATTTTAGAAATCCTGCCTACCAATCCATTTATTGATAATCTACTGTGTACTTGGCACCTTAAATATTAAATATACATATAAATATTCATGACAATGAAGTACATTGATGAAAAGTACTCGTCTTTATTTACCACGTGTTAGAGCTGTGTTTCAACTCTGGTCCGGCTGACTCTGCCAGTAATGATCGTAGTGTATTGTTTCCCAACATTTAGGTGCTGATGTGTTGGGAGCCGATGCTAGGTAATTGTATAGTAGCATTTTATAGAGTATCAAATGTGCAAAGATCACCAAAGTTAAGATTTATTAAGCCAAAAATGACTATGAAAATCCAAGCAACTGGATTAATGCTTCATTTTGCTAATTTTTAAGTGCACCTGGTTGTTATTAACTTGAATACTGTTTCAATTGATTTAGCAGACTAATAAAGTCTTCGGATTAATAGAATTTTTTATCAAAGTAGTTTCTTAATGAAACTATACTAGAAAGTAGACAAAGAAGAGATGAGAGTTTTGGGGTGGGGGTGGAGAGAATTCTTGCCTTGTGGTTCTGGGCAGTGAGAATAACCTAGGATACGAATGCTCAGAACAACTGGCCACTTTCCATCACGTTCGATGTTACAGGTGAATGTGATGATGTTCTTCTATCAGGTTGTATAGGGTTTCGATTTATATTCGCAAACGACTTCATTTTTCAAACTGTGGGTTAATTAGCCTATGAAGCAAGCTGTTTTTATAATTGGCCAACTGCATTTATATTTATAGTAACCAAGAATACTAAAGGAAAATAAAGGAAATCTAAACGGCTTATCCAGGGGATAAAATCAAATCACCCATGAAGATTGTAACTGAGCACTTCTCAAAGGAAGAGTTCCTTTCAGAAAAAACATGGCAGCACTTGGAAAAATATTGGGAGCAGAAAAAGTGAAAGTTCCAGGACTTCCAGTTTTAGTTCTGACATATAAAGTGCTTAAGAGTTGTCACCTCGTGTGATTACAGTGAAAAAAAAACCTGGATAAACATAAAATCCATGACTTTTAGAGAAAACCAGAGATTTGAAACCTGGAGACAAGATGTCACTGCAAAGTCTAGAAAGGCAGGAATATCCAGCAAGAGACAGGAGTCAAGATTTACTTACCTGGAGAAAAAGCCACTGAAATCCATAAGCTGCAAAAACACTGAAACGGTAATTTTGAAAAATTGCTGGAAGCCGAGTGTGGGCCAGAATGAGAGTGAGAAATTTCTGGGGGCCGCCATCTTAAGGGCATGCCCTCATGCTTCATAGGCTCTCACTACAGGAACTCCACCAGTGTCTCGTGATAAGGGTCTGAGAGAGAGCCCCTTTTGGCTCTGGCTTAGAGAGAGAAAGAGTGATCACTGTGAAATGTGTCCATAGTCTTTTCCATAGCAAAAGCCATCTCTCCGCGAAAAATCACTTCACCGAAGGAGCTTGAACCTAGAGGGAGAAAAGAAACATCGTAAGACGGGTCAGAATCTCAAGGAAATAACTGGAAATGCTGTTACCAGGGAAATGGAGAAGCAAACAGAGAGAGAAACAATCTACTTTCCTGGAAAATTCTTTTTTTTTAAACTTTATTTTGAGAGAGAGAGAGAGCGAGCGAGAGAGCGCAGAGCCAAGCAGGCTCCGCGCTATAATTGCAGCAAAGTGGCACTTGAACTCATGAACTATGAGACCATGACCCGAGCTGAAACACAGAGTCTGATGCTTAAGTGACTGAGCCACTCAGGTGCCCCATCGCCTGGAGAAATACTTGTAAAGGTCACAGCGCAGAGACACAGGCCAGTCAATAAGTTGAGATATAATGAAAAGATTATAGAATGTCCCTCTTCCCCACACCTAACTGGGGCCCCCGGGGCCTGGAGCCTCCAGCATAACAGCCCAAGATGGCAGCTGAAAGAGCCGAGGAAGAGTAGTTAGGGAAGCCCAAAGTCCAGAGAGGAGAGCAAAACAAGTATGTGAGAGGACACGGAAGTCTCTGTCACTTATATCTATAGCAGACATTAAACACAGGCTAACCCCCAGCCAGATAAATATAAAACTTCACACCAAAGGCCCATTTACTTCAGTCCTCATTACCCAATGTATCATGTTCAACATTTCACTAAAAATTGCAACACATGCCAATAAATAAATAAATAAATAAATAAATAAAAACACAGTCTGAAGACACGAAGCAACCATCAGAGGCAGATATGGCACAAAGTTTGTTATTATCAGATGGCAAATTTGAAATAACTGTGATTAATATATGAAGGCTTTTAGTGAAAAAAGAGGATGCTGTGCAAGAACTGATGGGTAATGTGAGCAGAGAAATGGAAACTCCAAGATACAATCAAAAGGCAATGCTAGAAACCAAAAACACTGTGATAAGAGTGAGAAATGCCCCGATGGGCTCATCAGTAGACTTGACAATGGCCAAGGAAAGAGGCGGTGAGTTTAAAGGTAGGCCGATAGAAACCTCCCGAACTGTAACGCGAAGCAGCAAAAAAGAACGAACGAAACCAGAACGGAGCATCTAAGAAATGTGGGAAAATTCCAAAGGGTGTAAAATATGCATAAATGGAACACCAGAAGGGGAATAAAGAGACTAGGACAGAAAACATATTTGAAGTAAAGCTGGATGAAAACTTTGCAAAATTAATTGCAGGCACCAACCGCAGATCCAGGAAGCTCAGGTCAGTCAGGAAAGATATAAAACAAACAAGCAAATAAATTAAAAAAAAAAAACACAACTACAACTAGTCATATCACATTCAAGTTAGAGAAAACCAAAGAAAAAGAAAAAAAAATCCTGAAAGAAAATATTGGGAGAAAGATACTATTGAGGACATGCGTGTTACCTCCAAACATCTATGGCAAGCCTCAAAGTTAGGAAATTTATAGACATAATTTACTATATTTATTTATGTAATTTACTGTACTAATAAGTCAAAGAAGGGAAAACAAATAACAAAATCAGGCACTTACTAAAATTTGGAAAACATATTTATATAGGCTTTTAATGAAATTGGAATCAATGGATACATTCCTAGAGGAATAATCATTTTTTAAAAACTGTAAGATGCAACTCAGAACACCACCCCCATTTGTTTTGGAAGAGAAATACCGGAATAAGGGCTCTCGAAACTTAATGTTCATAAAAATCAGCTGAAAAGATTAATGAAAGAAGGATTTTACGCCGCGTTTCTGGTATTTGAGAGTGTATGTATGGAGGAGACACCCAGGAATCTGCATTTTTTAGTACCCCAGGTAATACTGATGTAGCTGGTCCATAGATTACACTTTGAGGCTCTACATTAGATGCACTGATTTCAATGCCCATCACCCACCGAGGGGGGCACTGTTTGGCATGAGCGCTGGGTGTTGTACATAAGCCAACTTGACAATAAATTATATTCATGAAAAAAAGATCAGAGGCCTTAGGGACTCAGGGGTCTGGATTTGAAAAAAAAAATAGATGCATTGATTTCAGTAATTACTAAGAGAGGGAACATTGTTTGCGCCAAAATGGATGGTCTCTGAAGTCCGACTGTCTCGTTAGACTTCTTAGAAGAGTGTTCTGAGGATTGACTCAACTAATCCAGTAAAGCACTTAGAATAGTGTCTTGCAAAAGACGTACTCCTGAAAGAAATGTTATTAGTGATGTCTCTAGCACCACTGTCATTTAACATTGTTCTGAAAGAACCAGACGATGTAATTCTATACGCCAATGAAATAAAAAGAATAAATATGAGAAATGATGAGACAGTATCAGCATCAGCATTATCTGAATATCGTATAAGGTTGCAGCTGACAAAGTCAACATAATGAACAGAAAAGTCACTAAAAATAATTTCCGTGTCTAATTATAAAGTCAATGTACATAAATAGGTGCTTCACGTACAAACAATAATCAGAAAATATAAATGACGTAACATACCACTTGCAATAGCAGTAAGCGGGCAAAACAACCAGAAATGAGCTTTACAGAAACATGCAGGATCATTTCAGAGAAAACTTTAGAACCCCACCGAGAGACATAAACCATAGTTATGTAAGGCGGAAAGACAAACCTGGTCCTTGGTTAGGAAGACTCCATATTGTAAGGTTGTCAACGTCCTTAATCTATAAAGACGATTTCATCCCAATCAAAATGACTATGTGCCTTTTTAAAAATTTTGCAAACCGATTAAGAAAAATAAGATGTGAACATAGAGCTGGGGTGGGGGTGGGGACAAAACTGAAACGAGTATGGAAACAGAAGAGCTAGTCGCAGTAGATACTAAACATTTAGTAAGAGTGGATAGAGCAGTATAGTGATCTTGTCAAAATAGATCGAATTTAGGATAATAGAGAGCCCAAAATAGAGCCCCAAATGCATATGAATTTATAATAAAAGTGGATTATGCATTGCACACGCAGGTACTGTGCATTCAGAGTCCCGTTGGACGTAATCAGGATATAGAGGTTGTGCAGAACTATCTTTATCACCTGACCCCTATAAGCTGCAATCACTAGTAAATTATAATTATGTTCTAGGTCCCCGGAAACTAGAATTAGCTTCATGCCAGTGTCCATTCAGGCTTGAAATTTCTGACTGTCACCTTTTCCCACCGTACTGTTACCCCAATAAATAGCTCCAAACATTCTTTGGGGAAGGCTCTGAGGAGAAAGCTCACAATATATGTGTCTTTCCTTAGCAACGCCAGCTTATTCCTTCATCCGTAGGACTCTGGATCTACAAAATAACTCAGATTTGGGAAGCGGGTCAAAGCTCATACACCTCTTGTGTTAGTTCAAGTTTGGCCCCTGTTGACAAGATCCAGTTGTACAAATCAGTTAGCTTGTAAGTAAGGCATGTGTTGATTTTGTTCTCTGAAACTCCATGGCTAATGAACCACAGCCAGAAGCGTCTGTATGTCAGGCCACATCTGGTGATGATTCCCACAGGGGTCCTGCTGCTTATTATCATATCCATCCTGCTCTGTTTCTGACAGTTTGCTGGTGTCATCTGGGCCCAGCACCTTGGCTCCTTCCATCCCCATCGCAATCATGGAGCTGCTTTTCAAATGGAGTCTCTCTTGCTAGCAGTCCTAGGGACATGCCCAGTGCTAATGAACACAATCTCAAGCGAGTAAAATTTGAAGATCTAATTGGCTTTATTCAACAATTCATGAGTCGGGTAGCATCTCTTCTAGTAAACAGACAGGGGCTCTGAGGGGTTGTACAAAATGGAAGGTTTTTATAGGTAGAAGGAGGGTGAAACAAAAAAGTTATTAGCAAAAGAAAAGATTGTTTCAGGCCAGAACTGTCTTCGTTTAGGGAGAAGGGAAGGGCAGGGGTCTTGGCAGGCAGATGACCTCACCAGTGCTGATCAGGAAGTCAGATTGACTGTTTGAAGGTCACATCTCTGGGAGAGGTTGAGCCTACAATGAAGTCTTGGTTTGCCGTCATGGGGGCAAATGACGCCATTTTTTCCCCAGCAGTTTCTTTTCTACCAGTATGAAGCTTTATAAAAGATTCTGGTGCCTCTCTTATCAATTTATTCCTCATGAGAAGGGTAAAGGGAAATTCTTCTGGCTCTCCTCATGAAGCTAATAACATAAGTTTAGGCAAGGGGTATATGGCAGAATTCCCATCTCTAAGGTGATTGATTTCTTTTCTTTACAAAGTACCAAAAGATTCTCGGCTCTTCCATGCCGCTTAGTGTGAGTTACCATGTGATCCAGTTATGTACTAGATGACTTAGGTAGACAATGAGATGTGCCATCCAAGTCCCTCTTCAGGGAAAGACTTGCTGCCCAACTGAGGGGGATGCAATCAGCTGACAGCCTCTAACTTTAAGTCTACCTCAGGTGCAGACAGCTAGCTAGACCATGGTGCTTACTGGGTCAGCCTGCACCTGTTGACTGAGGCAGACGTGTAAATGCTAGGTCATTTTAGACCTTCACGGGACCCTCTGAAAGATGCAATTTGTTTTAGAGCTGGCCAGCTAGAAGAAAACAGTTGAAAGTCTGGGGGCAAGGAGGTCTTGGTCTGATGGACAAGTGGGAGGGAGGGAGAAAGACGTATAAAGATTTTGGGGACCTGGGTGGCTCAGTCGGTTAAGCGTCCAACTCTTGGTTTTGGCTCAGGTCATGATCCCTGGGTCGTGAACTCGGGCCCCGCGTCTGCTGCCGGTGCACAGCCTGCTTGGGATTCTCTCTCTCTCCCTTTCTCTCTCGCTGCCCCTCTCTTGCTCCCTTGCTCTCTCTCTCAAAATAAATAAATAAACTTAGAAAAAAAAAGATTTTTCGTTTTACAGGTTAATGCCCATCAGAGAGCATGAACCATGGGAGAGGCACTGTGATGGTTAATTTTATGTGTCAACTTCATGGAGCCAAGGGTTAATTTTATGTGTCAATTTGACTGGGCCAAGGGTGAAACATTATTCCTGCATGTGTCTGTGAGGGTGTTTCTGCAAGAGCTCAGCACTTGAATTTGTATGCTGAGTAAAGCAGAGGGCCCTCCCCAACGTGGGTGGACATTGTCCAATCCCTTGAGTATAAAAAATCCATCCCCTGAATACAATCCCGTGAATAAAACAAAAATAAAAAGAAAGGTTGAATTTACTCTCTGCCTGACTGATTGAGCTGTGACATCAATCATCTGCCCTCAGCACTCCCTGCTCTCAAGTCTTCATGCCTGGACTCTCAGGCCTTTGAACTATGCCTTTAGGGTTTGGCTCAAGTGCAGAACCCTGACTCCCACAAGGTCATACATTTCCCAGGAAAGATTCTATGTGGTGACGCATCCAGGTGAAGCCATAAAGTCCCAGTCTTCTGACTCCATGGAATGTACCCCTAGTGGCCAATATTTAATCCAGAGCCTCCAGAAGGGCTGGTCAAGGCTTTATCAATTCTGGATCACAGTTTAACTTCTAACTCTGCCAAATCCGGCTACCGTCCTCCTGCATTACATAGGTGTGAATCCTTAATTAAAGATCTTCCAACCCAAGCTCTGTCTCAGCATGTGCTTCCAGAGAACCTAACTTGTGAATCCAGTCAACTTATTTTTTTAAGCTTATTTATTTATTTTGTGTGTGTGAGAGAGGGACAAAGTGCAAGCGGGGTTGGGGCAGAGAGAGAGAGGAGAGGAAGAATTCCAAGCAGGCTGCATGTCGTCAGTGTAGAGCCTCAACATAGGGCTTGAACTCCTGAGCCACCGTGAGATCATTACCTGAGCCAAAGTCCGAAGCTTAACCACTGAGCCACCCAGGCACCCCTCCAGTAAACTTTTAGAACCACAGCTGGCTGCTCGAGCTAGCACATAGACACAGAAATCCCTGGTCGTGACGAAAGACATCAGAAGAGTTTCTTCTCGGAAGAGAAAAGTTTAATAAATCTGGCCCTCCTTAAGGCACCTCAGGAAGAGAGTTCTTGCTTCTCAGGATTTTCCATAGGTGAGTGTGTATGGCATTTGTGATACAATAAAAGGTAAATATTTGGTCTTTGTTTCCAGTTCCTGGCACACCCTTAGAGTCTCCAAGTGATAATAGTGTCTTTGGTATGTTAATAAGATAATTGGTGGCTGAGGTCCCCTAAATAGCTTCAGGATTGGTACTGGGCACCGGAAAGACCAAGGCAGGATTAGAGGGTTAGAACGTTCAGTCCCATCCCCCAGCCTCACCAGATGGGAGAGGGGCTAGAGACTGAGTTAATTACCAATGGCCAGTGGTTCAACCAATCGTGTCTACATAATAAGACTTTCATAAATACCACTAATAGAAAGGGTTTGGAAAGCTTCCAAGATGGTGAACACACTGAAGTGCCCAGAGGTTAGTGTGCCTGGAGAGGGCATGGAAGCTCCACGCCCCTTCTCCCATATTTCACCCTATGCATCTCTTCCATATGGCTGTTCCTGAGTTGTATCTTTTATAATAAACCACAACTAGCAACTACAGTGCTCTCCTGAGTTCTATGAGCTGTTCTAGCCAACCATCAAACCTGAGGAAGGGGTTCTGAGGAGAGGATCATGGGATCCCCCATGATCAGCTGACCGGGATCGTCTAACACCACGGGCTTCAAGGCCTTCATTCCACCCTCAGCCAGAAAGCTAATGGGCCCTGGGCCCTCTCTTGGTATAGTTAACACTTTCTCCCTGCCTGTACACTTTCTCCTTGAATACCACAGACCCCGGAAATATTTGACAACCTCTTAAAGTTGTTACAGTAGGCTGGGCTTTTCTTATTACTTTGGACATTCAGTAAAGAGCTAAGTGGAAGAGAAGGTCTTGAATACGATTTCAGATTGCCATCTTCTGAAACCGAGATAAAGTTTCCAGTCAGGTAATAAATACCAGAAACACTGAGGGAGGGTGCACAGGACCTCAGAGATGAGCCCATAAAAATACATTTTGTTCTACTGTTTAAGAAAAGTTAAAGTACCATCTCTAAATAGATCAAAGTCTCCCCTAAAACTATCATGGCCTCCAGGGGTGTCTGGGTGGCTCATGTGGTTGAGTGCCCGACTCTTGGTTTCAGCTCAAGTCATGATCTCACAGTTTGTGGGTTCGAGCCCTGTGTCGGGCTTTGTGCTGACAGTGAGGAGCCTGCTTGGAATTCTCTCTCTCTCCCTCTCTCTCTGCCCCTCCCCCCAAAATAAATAAATAAACTTAAAAAAATAACTATCATGGCCTCCAAAAGTGCTTATTCATTAAGAGAATAGCAACTGAGGTTAAAAGTAGTATTTTCATAATAGTTAATGACTAAATTATGTCACACAGCAAAATAACTAATAAGCTAGTATTGAAACATCTGGTTTGTATGAGTTTATTAGAATTGTACATTTGTTTTTTGTTCTGTTTTTTAATGTTAATTTATTTATTTTTGAGAGAGAGAGAAAGCACAAGCAGGGGAGGAGCAGAGAGAGGGAGAGGGAGACACAGAATCCCAAGCAGGCTCCAGGCTCCGAGCTGTCAGCTCAGAGCCTGACATGGGGCTCGAACTCACACACCAGGAGATCATGACCTAAGCTGAAGTTGGAGGCTCAATCGGCTGAGCCACCCAGGTGCCCCAGAGCTGTACATTTTGAAAGAGATGTAAGAACACAGAGAACTGCAGCCTTAAATTATAGTTGATGATGATGATGATGGTGGTGAGGATGTCAATGGTAAAAATAATAACAACAATAAGAATTATCATTTTTAAAGAAATTTCTCACTCTTTTGCTTCAAGGCCACATATCCAGTGAACTAGAAGTTTTTACCAAAGTAGCATGGCATGCTGGTTGAAGCATATGCTTTGGACGAAGTCTATAAGAATTGAGTTCATCAATCGGGTTTTGTCACTTAATAGTTGTATGACCCTTACCAACCTTTCCAAGACTCTGAATTATCATTTGTGAAATTAAGATAATACTATTATCTATATCCCAGGATTATCCCAGGCATAAATTAGGTGGTTTTACAATGTACGTAGAATTGGCCCGTGAAAAGATTGTTATAAATCTAGGCAGGGAATGTCATTTGGTCCCCAACCACCTTTCCTCCATTTGACATTATATGGGACCAATAGTTCATCATTTGATTTGTACCTCCATTTATGTTTTTAGGGAAAGAGGAAGACTAAAAGTTGTTTATTCCAAGTTTTAAAGGTATTTATGATCTGCTGATGGGCTTTCCAGAGTGGAAATATTTCAAGGCGCACGCTCTGGGTTTAGATACATGTCATGTTTAGAAACATTGAAAGTTAAAGGACCAAACGCAAGAGGAAAAGATTCAGTGATATTTTTTTCTTTAAAATGATAAGGTCTAATCAACTTGTAAGCAAAAAAATAAATAAATAAAATAAACCCTTTGAAAATTTTAATGCATTTGCATAAATGAATAAATCCAAATGGTAAATAAACCTGCTACTGCATCTCATTAAGTCATAATAACCAAAATTACATGAAATAAGAAGGGCTGGAAGTAATTCAGAGGGTTACTAACATTCTTTTTGCAGTGCAATTCTTCAAGATTTAGAGAGTCCCTTGACATTTACTAACATCAACACATGTAGGAGGATGAAAATGCAAAGTGGATGAGGACACTGAGTAGAAAATATTCATTTAATTAACGAGAAATGCAGCCAAATCAGTGGGTTATACTAAACATTTCCGATTTTATGGAGTGATGTCCCAAAAAGGGTGACCTAGGGGACCCCAACCTCCATCCCTTCACAAAGAATTAGACAGCAATCCATGAACAGAAACAGCTCTGGAAGAGTTCTGAGTGCACTTAAGAAATTTTAGCAACACAGTGGAACAGAAAACCTGGGAATAACTGCACAAGAAGCATCCTGATACTCTAGCACGATTTCCCCAGCTCAACATCCTCAATTTAATAACGTCCGCAAAAATCCTTTTAGTCACGTAAAGTAACAGAGTCACACGGTTCAGGGATTGGAGGTGGTTCTTTCACTAAGGCAACCCGTGTGTGTTTTGGGAGCAGGGACAGGGTGAGAAGGAGACTTTTAAATGTGCATGTTTCAAATTTCGTATCAGGTGCATATATTCCCTGATGAAAAATAAGTACAACCTCGGGGCGCCTGGGTGGCTCAGTCGGTTAAGCGTCTGACTTCAGCTCAGGTCACGATCTCACAGTCCGTGAGTTCGAGCCCCGCGTCGGGCTCTGGGCTGATGGCTCAGAGCCTGGAGCCTGTTTCCGATTCTGTGTCTCCCTCTCTCTCTGCCCCTCCCCCGTTCATGCTCTGTCTCACTCTGTCTCAAAAATAAATAAATAAAAATGTTAAAAAAAAAAAGTACAACCTCACCATGTGCTCAAAGTCAACAACAGTGATAAGTCAGATTGACAGTATATCCCCTTGATATGATGTGCCCTTGAATGGCACTTGACCTCTGTTGTGTTCCTTTCCGAAACACATTTCTCCCAGTCTACTCATGAGGAAAACATCAGACTCATCCCAGTTAAGGAGCATACTACAAAATACCTGACCAGTGCTCCTCGAAATTATCTAATGACTATCAAGGTCATCAAGAACGTAGAAAATCTGACGAAATTGTCACACCCAAGCCTAAGGAGAAATGTCACACACCCTACACTTTGAGAGTCATATGGTGTCCTGGAACAGGAAAAAAAAAAAAAGACGTTAAGAAAAAACTGAAGAAATCTGAACAAAGTATGGATTTTAATAATAATGTATCAATATTGGCTCCATAATTGTGACAAATGTACCATACTAATGTAAGATGTTAATAATAGAGGAATCTTGGTATGGGGTCTAAGTGAACTCTCTGTACGATCTTTGCAATAATTCTGTAAATCTAGAACTATTCTAAAACACAACAAATTATTTAACATAATTTCATAGTTTATATATTAACAAAACATATAAATTTAAAAATAAAAACACCAGCAATCTCACACAATGTTATTGAAATCACTACTATCCACGCAGTATATTTCTCCAAACAATAGTATCAACATTATTTATAAAAATCAAGACAAAACAAACAAAAACCAGAAATAAGACCAGTTACTTTTCCTATTGGCCAAACAACTCGTTTGTGAAATAAATCTGCCATTAGAGAGAATTCAGGCTACAATGAGATTAGTGATCTTTATTTTTGTTTATTTTTTATTTTTTAGTGTTTATTTTTGAGAGAGAGCATGAGCTGGGGAAGGGCAGAGAGAGGGGTGGGGGGGGGGGGAAGGGAGGAGAGACACAGGATCCACAGCAGGCTCCAGGCTCTGAGCTGTCTGCACAGAGCCCAACATGGGGCTTGAACCCACGAACTGTTAGATCATGACCTGAGCTGAAGTCAGATGCTTAACCAACTGACTGAGCCACCCAGGCGCCCCTACACTAGTGATCTTTATATAAAGAGAATGTGGGGGGCGCCTGGGTGGCTCAGTCGGTTGAGCGTCCGACTTCAGCTCAGGTCACGATCTCGCGGTCCGTGAGTTCGAGCCCCGCGTCAGGCTCTGGGCTGATGGCTCAGAGCCTGGAGCCTGCTTCGGATTCTGTGTCTCCTCCTCTCTCTGCTCCTCCCCTGCTCGTGCTCTGTGTCTGTCTCTCAATAATAAATAAAAAACGTTAAAAAATTTAAAAAAAACCACAACTCTATGTAAATCTTTTTTTTTTTTTTTTTTTTGCTTTGCTGAGAAGAGGCTATTTAGGAAGGTGAGGCATACATACATTCCCCTGAAAGAAGAAGCATGGAATGAGAAAGACTTGACCGGTTGAGGGACTACTGATCAGGGAAATCTGGGCATAGAAGCTTAGGCAGTGGTTAGGAGACCCAGCAAGCTCACCATCTTTCTCTCCAACCTGATCCTTCCTCTAGTGTTTTCTCTTCCCTCCCTCCCTCCATCCCTTCCTTCCTTCCATTTCTTTCTTTCCTTTTTTCTTTTTGAGAGAGAGAGAGAGAGAGAGAGAGAGAGAGAGAGAGGAAGGAAGGGAAGGAGGGGTAGAGAGAGAGGGAGACACAGAATCCAAAGCAGGCTCCAGGCTCTGAGCTGTCAGCATAGAGCCTGATGTGGGGCTCGAACTCATGAACTGTGAGATCATGACCTGAGCTGAATTAAGTCAGTTGCTTAACCGACTGAGTCACACAGGCACCCCTCAGTTTTGACTGTCCACGTGTCCCAGACTGAGCTGGATTGCTGGGTTGTACCTGTTGTTAAGTGTAATTATTAACCATTCCTCTTTGCACTCTCAAAAGTATCCAGTTTTGGATAATAAATTATATGATCATTCTGTTTTTTTTTAAAAATTTATTTAGATTCAAGTTAGTTAATATACAGTGTAGTCTTGGCTTTAGGAGTAGAACCCAGTGATTCATCTCTCACATATGACACTCAGTGCTCATCCCAAAAAGTGCCCTCCTTAATGCCCATCACCCATTTAGCCCATCCCTCCCACCCACCTTCCCTCCAGCAGCTCTCAATGTGTTCTGGGTATTTAAGAGTCTCTTATGATTTGCCTCCCTCTTTTTTTTTTTTTTAAATCTTTTTTTCCTCTTCTTTTCCCCTCTGTTCATCTGTTGAGTTTCTCAAATTACATATCATATGATATATGAAATCATATGATATGTCTTTCTCTGACTTATTTCACGTAGCATGATTCCCTCTAGTTCCATCCACGTAGTTGCAAATGGCAAGATTTCATTCTTTTTGATTGCCAAGTAATACTCCATTGTATAGATATACCACATCTTCCTTATCCATTCATCCGTTGACGGACATTTAGGCTCTTTCCATAATTTGGCTATTGTTGATAGTGTTGCTATAAACACTGGGGGTACATGTGTCCCTTCCAATCAGCATTTTTTGCATCCTTTGGATAAATTCCTAGTAGTGTAATTGCTAGGTCATAGAGTAGTTCTATTTTTAATTTTTTGAAGAACTTCCATACTTTTCCAGAGTGGCTGCACCAGTTTGCATTCCCACCAACAGTACAAGAGGGTTCCCCTTTCTCCACATCCTCAACAACATCTGTTGTTTCCCGTGTTGTTAACTTTAGCCATTCTTTTTAAAAAAAATTTTTTTTAACGTTTATTTATTTTTGAGACAGAGAGAGAGACCGAGCATGATCAGGGGAGGGGCAGAGAGAGAGGAGACACAGAATCCGAAGCAGACTCCAGGCTCCCAGCTGTCAGCACAGTGCCCGATGCGGGGCTCCAACTCACAAGTGGTTAGATCATGAGCTGAGCTGAACTTGAACACTTAAGGAACTGAGCCACCCAGGTGCCCCAACTTTAGCCGTTCTGATGGGTGTGATCACCCTATGTTTAACCCCTTAGTTGCACAAAAACCTTAGCATCATATTGATCTGAGACAATTTTTTTTTTTTGCTTTATCACTCCCAATGTCCCTTCAATCATGGTCCTATAGATTTCGACTTGATCAATCTCTCTGTTGTCTGCCTAGTCTTCCTGTCTCCCATTGCCCTTGATCAAGCACCATGCCTGTTCTTATATTGCGAGATTTACTGTACTACCTTCCTGACTGGTTTCGTGCCTCTAATTCCCATATCCTTCTCCCATTTCAATCCATTCACAGCACTCTACATTTTGATTTAAAAAAAAAAAATCTTGGGACGCCTGGGTGGCTTAGTCAGTTAAGAGTCTGACTTCGGCTCGAGTCACGATCTCACGGTTTGTGAGTTCAAGTCCCATGTCAGGCTCTCTGTTGTTAGTTCAGAGATTGGAGCCCGCTTTGGATCTTCTGTCCCCTTCTCTCTCTGTCCCTCCCCTGCTTGCTCTGTCTCTCTCTCTCAAAAAAAAAAAAACAGAAACAAAAACGAAAAACAAACTTAAAATCTGATGTCAGCTCTGTACTTAAAAGCTTTCTACGATTCCACATTGGTTTCACAGTATAAGGTCTACACCAAAGCATAGTATACAGGGCCTTTGTTTTCCAGTTTCCACTTGGTTCGGTAACTTCAAGTCTCTTCGCTTCCCACATTCATCCGCCTACATCCTCTCCACTCTACTCCTAATTCTGTCCTCCATCTTTCAGCCACACCAGACTCCTTCCAGTTCACTCGGCCCCATACTTCTGTTGCTACTGTGCCTTCACATGCTTCCTGACACCATTTTCCCCAGCTATTCAACTCATATAGCATTAGGATCTCGACTTGGACTTCATTTCCTTCAGGAAGCCTTCCTTCATCCTCCAAGTCTAGGTTAGATGACCTACCTCCGGGCTCCCATAACACCCTTACCTCTCCCATTATAGTATTTACACCATACTATCGTTATTTTACTCACAAGGAATTAGCAACTTGAACGTGTTAGATAAATTGTCCAAGCTCACAAAACTGGTAAGGGACTAAGGCAGCATTGAGACTGAAATCTGCTTTGCTCTAAAACACCATACCAAACAGCCTTTAATTTCATCCCTCAAAATACACTCATGGGTGCCAAAAAGTTGTTTGACATAATTGAATAATTTTATAAATGCATATTTAGTGCTAACAGGCCAAGAAAAGCATATATGGGACTCCGGGTAATTAATTGCCTTTTTAAAAAAAGTTTATTGATTTGTTTTGAGAGAGAGAGAGAGAGAGAGAGCAAGCATGAGCAGGGGAGGGGCAGAGAGAGGGGAGACAAGCAGCCTCCGCACTATCAGCACAGAGCCAGATGTGGGGCTCAAACTCATGAACCATGAGATCATGACCTGAGTCGAAATTGAGAGTCAGATGTTTAACCACCCGAGCCACCCAGGTACCCCATTAATTGCCTTTTTTCCCCCAAGTACTCAGGGACCATCAGGAACAGAGGTCTTTTATCAATCCTTGGTAGCCCTAGACTATAGGTCTAGAGGAGTAATGAGTAGAAGATACACAGACTGGGTTTCAGAGCGGAGATAGCTAAAACCTCTTTCACTGTGAATAGCTCTTGTCATTTGTTCTTTGGCTTTAATGAGATTATGAGCTATCACATGTGGAAATATGTCTCTTGGGTAACAATATGAGAAGTAGACTTTTCAATCCCTTCTTTTTTCTGGCTTCCTGGTGCACCTCACCACAAATCAATAGATTCAGATCCCTCTTGTGACTCACGTGAAAGGACCAGGACTCCGTGCGCAATGGAGATGTGGCCACATATATACAGGTGTCATGGGCTAGGGGAGATCCGTGAAGAAGACGAGATGGCGACATAGGACAACAGGATCCCTGAGATTAAGCACATTTCAACACCCTTTGGAAGGAGCCAGAAAAGTGGTCTGCACGCAGTGGGAAGACATGGGTGTAGGATGTTGCCTCCTCTGCCCTCTCCTTCTGTGCAATATTACACTTTGTGGCAGCTGGGAGACACAGGGAAAACAATTCAAGTAGCAGTCTGCCACGATTGCTTGCAATCTGAGCCAACTCACAAAGGCAACCAAAATAATGACTTCTGTTAGTTCCCAGTCCAAAATTCCTTCCATTCAGCGATGACAACAAGCAGGACAGGAAAGGCAACTTGAATTCACCTATACACTTGCTGTGACCGTGGCGGTAGGAGAAAAAAAAAAAAAACAGCAGATGCCCAAATGCTCTAGATAAGTGTTCTAGTGTCATTATGAATGGCCTGGGCATCTTTTTAATGTGTGGCTTCTGAGTTGGTACATGAGGAGTGGGGCCCAAGACTCTAACAAACTCCCAGATGATGCCGGTCCCAGGATCACACTTTGAATGACGAGAATCTAGGGCACTCTGGCTCAGTGTGTCACTTTTATCTACCACCCGAGACTTTCCATCTATGATCTTGAGTTTCCTGTTCTCTTTTGACACTGTCCCAACTCATCCCAATGTTCTCTGAAAGCTAGTGCTTACAAAAGCATACATTCAGCACAGGATTACAGATTACCTCACTTACAGGTGTTTTTTTTTTTTTTTTCTAATAACAAAATTGGTATCACAAGGATGGGTTCTCAAAACAGGGGCATATGGGAAGAGGGTTATTATTTATTTGGGTCGTCTGTTCCATTCAGTAAAAGTCTAGTTCTTGGCTTTCTTCGTTCTTTGGATCCCATGCAAAAAAAAAAAAAAAAAAAATCACAGAGCATGATTGTCTCAGGAAAATCAGACTTCTTATATGGCTGGTGTCTCCTCTCAGACAGTTCTAAAAAACCAGGTAGAAGCTGAATGTTTATTTATGACTTAGCCTCAGAAGTTACGTAGCATCACGTCTGCCATATTATATCAGTCAAAGCAGTCACAGGCTAACCCAAACTCAAGAAGGTGAAGGGACCGACTCCATCGATTGAGTTCTAAAGTTCTATTTCTCTAATGGCCACAAAGAAGTGAACATGTAAGAGAGGACATAGAGAGGGACGAAATTCTAGGAATATCAGAGGTCACAAACATGTCAGCATCACCATTAACAAAACAGCTTGAAATAGGATCCGTGACAGATGTTACCCTTTACTGATTGTAAGACCAGGGACTGAAGTAAAATGGATTGTCCACCTTTACAGTGAGTGATAGATGAATTTGATCTCAGACCTCTGTTTTTTCCAACTTAGTCCTCTTTGAACCATGGAACCCTCTTTATTCAACTGAGATGTTGGTATGCTTAAGCATCAGAAAAGGAAACCATCAGGCAATCACAGAAGCCTGGCATTATTGATTATTTATTTTTGTCAAGCTCTATGTCTCTGCTGGCAATTATTTCCGGTAAGCTAAGTTTATTATTTCTGGTTTTCTCACATAGAAACTTGTTTACGTAAGTGATTCCATATACCATATTTTGTGCATTGTCTTCTTTGTAAATACTGTCATGGGAAAACTGACTTGTATAAAGGAAGACTTATAGATGTTAAGATGACATTTATCATAATTGTTTAATTCTCAGCATGGTCTAGGTATTTCATAGGACACGTATATGCTGCTTTTTAAAGAGTCAAACGTGCATTAAAACCACAATACATTCACCCAGTGCAGTGGCCCAACGACTTCAAGATTGCTTGTTCTTGAATAAATGAACACATTAATACCTAAATACATCTCATGACTACTGCTACTCCTCAAAACTCCTTATTTAGGAGTTATTAATAATGTTCAAAGAGCTTCTTATACGTATTTGATTCTGAGACCAATTGTGGGAACTAGAATCTGCTTTGCTCCAGCCCATTAAATGGCTATGAGAGTCCTAGGAATTTAGGTGTGAAGGACATGTAAAATGCCCAGGCAAGAGTAGCAGCGCCTGGCTCCAGTCTTCATTCACTCAGATTATCTCTGGGCTTTTGCCTGTGTCTCTGCAGCTTTTCAACTTCTTGGTTCTTATATTCCAACTGTATCAACATCATGACATCCATGAGGAGCCATCAGGAACCCACTTCTCCGGCTTATTCATGTTGGCCTACGTCTCCTGACCTCTGAATTTGCTTGGCCACTCTTCTTGGACTCAGGGATAGTCCGGAGTGAAAAGTCTCCCACCAACATCCCTGGCTTTGGGAAATCCACACTAGCTGAGTCATCCCATCAGCTGACCCAACAGAGGAGAGTAATTTAGCAGATACTGTTGCCATTTTAGAAACCATGAAACAAAGGTGCAACATGAGTAAGTAAAAGTTGAAATGGTGCCCGGGGTCTGTGCACTGTGGCTGGAATTTGATTCCTAGTCTATCATTCTTTCTGTTTCTCCAAGCAGCCTCACTAAATGAAACCTAAATACAAATACTTCGTACTGACCATTTGTCCAGGGTTATACTAGATTTGGTGCCTCAATACTATTTTCACTCCTTTTCATGCTATTCCCTGAACATGGCTGGAGGCCTGGAAACCACAGTTCCTAGACTCTCTTGCCAGAAAGGTTCTAATTTAGAATCTACCAATGGGAGGACTTTGTGTAAGATTTAGAAGGCTGAAAAGAAAGAAAACCCCCTGACCCAACAATTGTCCTATTAAGTAGGTATTTATCCAAAGGATACAAAAATGCTGATTCGAAAGGCTACATGCACCCCAAAGTTTATAGAAGCACTATCGACAATGGCCAAATTGGGGCACATGGGTGGCTTAGTTGGTTAGGTGTCTGACTTCTGATGTCAGAGCTCGTGAGCCTGAGCCCCACGTTGGGCTCTATGCTGACAGCTCAGAGCCTGGAGCCTGCTTCGGATTCTGCGTCTCCCTCTCTCTTCGCCTCTCCCCCGCTTGTGCTCTGTCTCTCCCTCTCCCCAAAAAATAAATAAACATTAAAAAAATTTAACAATAGCCAATTTATGGAAAGAGCCCAAATGTCTGTTGACTCACGAATGGATAAAGAAGTGCTATATATGTACAATGGAATACTACTTAGCGATGAAAAAGAATGAAATCTTGCCATTTACAACAACGTAGATGGAACTAGAGGGTATTATACTAAGTGAAGTCAGTCAGTCAGAGAAAGACAAATATCCTATGATTTCACTCATATGTGGCATTTCAGAAACTCAACAGATGACCATAGAGGAAGGGAAGGAAAAGTAAGATAAAAGCAGAGAGGGAGGCAAACCATAAGAGACTTTTAACTACAGAGAACCAACTGAGGGCTGCTGGAGGGGCGTTGGGTGGGGGGATGGGCTAAATGGGCGATGGGCATTAAGGAGGGCACTTTTCGGGATGGGCACTAGGTGTTACATGTAAGTGATGAATCACTTCGTTCCACTCCTGAAATCCATACCACACTGTATGTTAACTAACTTGAATTTGAATAAATAAATAAATAAAGCCATTAATTACTCTTTTCCAACAGCAGTAGAGATCCATGGGGAGATGGAAGATGGGAAGATTTTTGCAGATCACCCACTTTGGTGTTCTAGGTCACTGAAATCACCAGGGGCTGCTACTTGTCCTGCCTGCACCTCCAGACACCTTGAAAGCCAGCAGCGGTCCTCCCTGACCTTCACCCCAAAACCTCCTCCCAAAGCTCTGTAAGCATCTAATTCCTAGCACTAAATCCCTAGGCTGGGGGCTGGGCCAAACGGGTGAAGAGGGTCAAAAGGTAAAACGAAAAGCAACCCATCCCTTCCCGATGAAATGCCTAGAGTGCTTTCGGTTTTCCTGACTAGGGTCTTGCTGATACCAAGACTCTGGTGGGCTTCTTAGAGTTTTGCACACTTTCTCACTTTTGACCATCCCATCCAGCCCATGACATCGGTGTGACTGTTTCCATGCGAGAGGTGAAGATATTGAAGCACAGAAGGCTTAACTGATTTGCCAAGGTCACACAACAGATGGATTCCTGAGCTTGGATTCAGATCTGGAGATTATACTCTTTGCTCCGATACAAGACTGCCCTTGCGACTAAGAGCGTGGGTGTGAGCGGCCCAGGAGAGATTAGGGGAGCTCTGCAGGAATCCTCACGCCGGGCTGACTGCTCTCAAGCAGCAGAGGGGCAAAGCGTATCTTGATCACCCGAGGAGCATTTGAAAATTTACTTTTAAAACTTCCCTTCCCTCTCCACCAAGAGCATATCAGAATCTCCCCCGGGGAGGTGATGGCAGGGAGTGGTTAAAGATCACAGATTTGGGGATGAGCTTTGATTTAAATGTTCTCCAGGCCGTTCGGATACAAAACTCTGGTTGAAAACCAAGGCTGGGGATCTACCGAGTGGCTCGCTTCGAGTCTGGTTCGGACACCGGGCGAGGGGAGGTTTTCTGGGAGGGAGAATCAGTGACCGGGTCTGAGGAAGGCAGATGGTGAAGGATTCTCCGCAGAACGTTTTCGGTAAATGTTTGTTGACATTTTATTTACCCTTGGAATAGTGTCTGGGAAGATATGCCTTTGTCTTCTTCCCAGGAAGCACCAAAATCGTGTACACATTGCCTAAGACAATGGTATCGCCTCGTATCCCTAAAACACTTTTGCTGACTCATTTATGCAACGCCTGTCTTATCAAACATTTATTTAGTCTGGAGTGTTTGCCGGGCATGGTGTTAGGATCTCAGGCTACGACAGTGAACCAAATAGATCGGCCCTCGGAAAGTTTTAGGTACTGTTTACATGCGGGGGTGGCAGGGGTTGGGCATGCGGGGGACCCGCAGTGCACATGATTTGAATGGGAAAAGTATTAGTTCCAGCCTGATAAGGGAGTCTATATTTAGCCTGCCTATACATTTAATCCATCCCAAGAGCATGAATTTATTAAAACCGTTTATAGAACAGTTACTACGCGCATAGCGTTGCACTACATGCTGGAATCAGTCCCTGCCCTCAAAGAGTTCAGTCTGGGGTGAGGAAGAGTTGGATCTACTAAGACAAAAGGCGACACACGCTCTGATGCCTAACATACCCACCTCACCGGAGGGGTCAGGGACAGCTTGATCCGGGTCTTGAAGGAGGAGGAGTTTTCGCCAGACTGAGGAACAAGGGAGTGTGTTCCAGAAGCGGGACGAGCCCGGGCACACTTACCGGGGGAGGCTTTGGATGGGGCTTTGTGCTTGAGGCTCGATCTCGATCTCGACCTGAGGCACAGTACAAACGTCGGAATTTGGAGAGCGTAACCTGGCCTAGGAGAACTCAATTGAGCGAGGACAAGCAACACGTGACCTTATCCCGAATGACAGAGGAGCCACTCCTGCAGCGGCGTCCACACCACCGCCTGACCTTGAGCGGGAGAGGTCTATACTGTCCCCAAGGCGACCTTCCAAAGAGTCTTTAATTTGATCACGAACCGGTTTCCTGCACCAGCCCTGGAGTCCAGACTGTTCGGGACGCCTCCTTCGAAGGCTCCCTAATGAATTGATCAAAGTTCCTATCGTGTGTTTCCTATGGTGACATTTACAGATCTCACCCATAAATCAGATGCTCACCATGGTTCTTCTTTAAGACTCGCTCTGCTATTTGCTCCTTTCCTGACCGGGAGTTTACACTGTCTTTCTTACCCACTTTCTCTTGCAGTGTATTGAGAAAATGGGAGATCCCTGCAAGTCAAAGAACTCAGGGAACTTGGCTAACATTCCCCCTGCTGCTAAGCTCCTATATTCCTAATTAGATTGTCAAATGTGGTGGAAATAGCATCAGACTTTAAGTAAGACAGGTCTGGGTTCAAATATCAGACCTGTTCCCTGCCTAACTGTGCAGCTTTGGGCAAATGAATACCCTAAGATCTTTGACCTTCAGTTTCTAACTTTGTATAGCAGGGTTAATAATACCTACTACGTGCAGTTATTGTGAGGGTTGAAAAATGAGAGAACATAGGTCACAGTGCGCTAACATAATTGGATTTGATTCCTAGTCCTTCCCCCTGCCCCATTTTGGTAACCAATAATTACTTTAGCTCTCTTTCCAGAAAAATGTCCTTCTTGGTAGCTAACCTCGTGTCTTTGTTCTTAGGACAGGGGGCTGACAACATTCTCCCTGTACGGCCATATAGGAAATATTTTTTCTGTCACAACTTCTCCACCTGCTGTGACAGCAAGAAAGCAGCTATAGACAATACAGAAATGAATGGGCGCTGTGGTCCAATAAAACTTTATTTACACACACACAGAAAGTCCGCAGGGTTGTATTGGCCCGTGGCCACGGTTCTCAGATCCCTATCTTAGAACACAAAAGTATTGTAGATCCCTATCTTAGAACACAGTATTGTATGGAGAACAGAAAATAGACTCTTCACAGTCACAGGTTTAAATCTTAAATCTATTACCAGCTAGCTCCTCAGTCTTCAGCCATTTATTTAACCCCCTCCTGTGCCTGTGTCTTCATCTGTAAAATATAGACAATGATAGTGCCCACCTCATAGCAGCCTTAATAGAATTAAAAGGGATGACATTCACTCAAAAATGTGAGCCAAAGAATCACTGATCTATGATAACTTTTATTTATGTATTTCGGAGACGGATGTTTTTATTGCATTTATTGGTTCCTCCTCTCCACGCTATGTCTCCACCTGTGACATGCGATGTTAATGGAGACTATTTGACTTCCCTTCCTACTTAACCATATACAAGCTTAACCTGACTTTTCCTAGAAATGATAATACCAGAGAGGGGCAGTATGTAAGTTGTTGTGATATATCTGTGTTTCGGGGAACAGCAGAATGTACCAGTTACAGCCACAAATGTTTTTTTTGAAAATGCCCAGTTGAATTCGGAACAACCACAATTTACTGAGTCAAGAAACACAGAGACTAACGATGCTTAGAAGAAATCACCCTCAGTTAGTATGATGTCACCAAGATCATCTACTAATCCAGGTTTCTTTGGGATGAACTGGTCACATAAATACTATTTTAAGAGCCAGATTATAAATTGAGTATAAAGGTAATCAGCACACAGGCCAAAATTGAATGTGAAACTTTTCAATCCATTTATGCTTATGTCCATAAACACCCAGGCTGAGGAAAGGACAATGCGGGGCCTGATTTTTATTGAGTATCTCTATGAATCAGGTACTGTACCAGGATCCTTACATATGTTATTTCCTTTAGTCCTCACAGGTAGAGTCTATCGCTAATCCTTTAAAGGCGAGAAAGCTGAGACTCAGAGCATCCAGTCAATTATTCCGTATCACATGGCAAGTAAGCAGTGGAACTAATAATAAACCCAGGCACGTAGCACTATATACCATGGCTTCTCACTTTCACTGACTTGATCTTTTAGTTAAAGAGATCCAAATGAATGAATACCCTGGTCAGTCAAACCAGTCAAATCAGTCTAAGTACGACGCACCCTCTTCTCTGAAAACTTACAGTTGTTGCTTTTGCACGGCCTGGATGTCGAAACCTGTTCTGGATGGATCTCTCACAGCTGCTGAGGCAACGAAAGGGTGAGCCAGGGCCCGCCGCTGCAGCCAAGTGCTCTGGCCCAGGAATGTGTCCCGAAGTGGCTGGACACCAAGGGCACAGCTCCTGGCTGGGTTTGCCAACACCGTTGCCCAAGAAACTAGGATAAACTCATCACAAGAGAAGCCAGTAACTCAAGAGAGGAGGGTTTGGAAGAGAGAAAGGGAGGAATTCATTTTGGGTGCTCACAGTCCCAGGAGGTGGTAGACTCAAACCTTAGCAACTGACCTGTCCCCAGCAAGATGGAACCCTGGACTTTTATAGGAGGGGCGTGGGGGGTACGTGCAAGAGAACAGGCAGGGAGCCCGTGACCATGGGTGCGGGTCTGTGTGTGTTCAGCCCACGATCCTGGGCAGGGAAAGGGATGTGTTGGCTGTGGTCTTCTAGATATTCCATTGCTATCAGGGCTTTGTCATTGCCTTTGTCATTGCTGTTCCAGGTCACTGTCAATGCCTCGAGAACATGCTAGAAGAAATAAGCACAATGGGTTTTCCTTCCAGCAGGAGTTAAGTGGTCTTGTCTATTTCTGGTTTCCTCGGTTGGGGTCTAGAGGTAAGCAACAGGGCTCAAGGACAATTGCGCTCAATGAAATGTCCCTTAAAACATTATTCTTTTATCCTTAAACTGTTAGGCTAGATTAGACCTGGGAGTTGTACCCCCCAGATCTCAGGATGTAGCCCCTGGAAGGACTTTTGTCACTTTCTCTGTAGAGTAAATGTTGACACTTGAAAGGAAGACACTTCCCCCTGTGAAGGGAGGGAACCACACTCACATTTCCCTCAGATCTCTTGGAACTGCAGTGGTAACTTCCTGCCTGCTGTATCTTCTTGCCCCAGTATTTCCCAAGAGGAGACGAGTTGCGGATAAGTGCTTGATTTGCAGAACGACATGTAAAGTGACAAGGCGACAAGATGGTATATTAAACCTACTTCAAAGTGGAAACCACAGGGAAGGGAACAAACTAAAGAAATCCAACATTATCTTAATTTGGGATAATTTTAAAAAGCATTCCTCCTGCAAGCGTTGGCAAGATTCCTGCTCTCCTCTTTCCCACGGACATCCCCCCCTCGGCTTGCAAATTAAGCCGTCTTTGCAGAGAGCAAAGGGACACGTGTAATCTCAGTTAAATACTGGGTCTGCAACTGCATATACTCAGACATACCTGAACTCATAAATATGTGTTGAAAGCCTTTCTTTCTGCCGCCTGATTAATCAATATCAGTCTCGACCGTGTATTCAGGGGCTTTTTTTTTTTCTGTTTTTGTTTCCCCTTTGCAGCTAATCAAGTGGGTCTACTCTTTGTGCTGCCGCCTGCTTATCTGCTAGAACTAATTAGCAATCACCTAAGTGTAACTAAGTGATCGATTAGTGTTATTGAGCATTACAAGCCTCAATCTGCTAAGTGTTCTCGTAGGACTGCAGACACATAATAACTGTTTCTGAAAAGATACCTGACCTCTATTTCCCCACTTTACCAGCCAAACTGAAACATACCTGCCTTACGTTTGTGGAGAATGTATCAATCACTAATTTTCGTGCAAGTTGGTGAAGGCATGTAATAATCGTTCAAGGAAAACGTGACATATTAAGAAGTGATACCTCATTCGGAACTAAAGTATAATTTTCTTCCTCAGCATATTGTGTTACTTTTACAGAAGGAATGTTTGTTTTGTCAGTCTGTCTTACCACCTATCTAAATGACAAATTGTTGAATCATGTCAATGAGAGGAGATACTTGTGAACAAAAACCATATGGTGCCCTCATCAGAGACAAACTCGAAATGGGATAGAAGCGCTGTGTTTTCTTTACTGTCTTCACCACTGCCCGAAAGGATGATTAGTTTGGGAGTGGGCTTTAGAAACCACAGGATGCTTGTGCAAGTGTGGAAACAAACAAACAAACAGAACATCCTAAAGAAAAACACTGTGTTTGACCTGAGTTTAAAAATTCAGCGCCCCATCCCCTTGGCTTCCTTATGTAGAGGTCATTTGTCTAGAAACAAATGGCACAAAAGAAACCATCGAAAAATATCTTGTATTTTCTACACTGTAGGCTTGTCCTTTAATGGAGGCTTATCATTTCCTATCTGTGGCACAAAAGTGAGATTATATCCGCTGCTCAAGCAGCTGTGGGCGAGTTCATGTGGGACATATGCAGAGTATATATTTTTAAATAAAATCACATTTCGCCCCGAGAGCCCTTTTAATGTAGTGAAATTTCCAGAATAAGGATGGGGTGGAATGAGGTGGGAGGAGCAAAGGGAAACGTTCACCTAAGGAATCTAAACCTAGTGCCTATAGAGATACCATATGTGGTTTCTAACTCCAAAGAACCAAGAGCCTCAATGGAGTTTTCACTTTTTATTGATTGATTGATTGATTGATTGATTGATAGAGAAAGAAAGAGAGAGATCATGCAAGGCAGAGAGAGGGGCAGAGGGAGAGAGAGAGAGAGAAAGACAATCTCAAGCAGGCGCCACGTTCAACGCGGAGACCGACACAGGCAGGATCCCACAACCCTGGGATCCCTACCTGAGCTGACACAAGAGTTGGGCGCTCAACCGACTGAGCCACCCAGGCGCCCTGAGCGTTCATCTTTTACGTTTTAGATCCTAGAATTAGTTTCGGATGCACATATGTCTAGAACCTTATGATGATGTTTTGTTTTCTTCCATTGTTAGTGTTTACCAAAAGCACTATCATTTACTCTATTCTTTGGAACTGATTTTTGAACAGAATTCTACCCTTAACAAAGAAATATAACCATTAAGTGTTATACAAAATAGTGTTCAAAGTAGCATATACCATGGGCGGCAGGTCATACTGGCAAGCATAAGGGCGTTAGAAGAAAATAGGCTTGGGTTCGAATTCCTGCCCTGCCGCCATCCTGCACTGTGCTATCGTGCAATCCTTTTGTCACGGCTTCCTGCACCCCGGTCCCTCCGTCTGTACAATCATTACAACAGTAGTACTTGGGGTTGTTGAGAAATGCTGACCGAGTCAATGCATGTAGAGTGTCTGGCAAAATAAAAAGACAGCCGTTGACTTCAACATTTGCTGGGCTTCTGGAAGGTTTCTAGTTGAGACTAGGGCATCCGTTCTGCTTGTGTGTCTGAGGTCCTTCCACTTTACTGCCATGTTCGAGCAGTTAGATCTACTTTTCTCTTTCCCCCAACATGGTCCCTGAACCGTACGTAGTCCACTGCTCCAGGCAAGGCTCTGCCTAAGCTCCACGGTAACACGGTCTACGTGTGGTTGAGCCTCTTAGTCGTAAACCTTCGCCGCTGCTCTCTCTCAACAGCGTCTGGGAGATCCAAGCTCAGGAAAGCCTTTTTACATCAAGCCAAATCTTTCCCCAAACCACCTGATTATGGTTACAGTGTTCCCTACACGGACAGTGAGTTGCACTTGAGTCAGAAAAAAATTTAAACATTTTTTAATGTTATAAGATATGATATGCGGATTATACTATATCTGCTACAACTATATGGAACTCATTTACAATATATGAAGAGGGTGAAACTATGGTGCTGTCACTTTGAGTTATGTTCAAATACAAAATCTGGCTCCAGCTATTACCTTGGAGGAAAAAAGAAATTCTTATTTCAAGTTGGGACACATTATCCTTGAACCTAATTTTTCAGCCAAGTAATGATCCCTATGTTTCTTTTTTAGATCATATTACTCATCAAGTTATTTATGATCTGGGTGGGGTGCTAAAATGGTTTTGGCATACCAGAGGAACATCAGTTGTGAATGGCATGGTGTCTTTGACCTTCTTCCTTTTTAGAAATAGCTTTAGATGGTGAACTTATTGTTTTGAAGTCGTTGACAAGTTTATTTAGAGAACTCAGTGCGTGTCTTGATATGGTAATCCCAGGAGAGAAACCACCTCAAAACATTCATCTCCTGAACCAAGTTAAGCAGTCCGAATGGTACACTGTCGTCAGCAAAGGAGAACAATACAAACAACAGAAGTCCCAGCTATCTTTCATAAATTACACATTAAAATGAGAGATACTGCTATATCTCAATAAGGCTAGATGATAAGCATCTGGATGATAGGAGTTAGCACATAATCAATCATTTTTATCTCCCTTCTCGATCAGTTCCTGTAATGGGGTCTGGCCAAAGAGCAGGTGTTCAAAAATTCCTCCTGCTTTGGACTGGCATCTTCCATTTATAGTAGGAATGTCATACTCAGAAGTGCAGGCTTCCAGAGGGCCAGCCTGATGCTCTGAAATGTACACTCCAGAAGATAACAGGAAACTCAGAAAGGATCAAACATCTTTGGGTATAGAAATGCCTCCCGCTTCCTTGTAGATGATGGAAAAGGGTGATGTGTGTGTGTGTGTGTGTGTGTGTGTGTGTGCGCACATGCGCGTGCGTGCAAATAGGAGAGTAAGATAGATAGTGGAAAGACACACAGCACACAATCTCATGAATATCAAGTTTCTCTCCCCTATAGAATTACAGATTCACAGGGGCGCCTGGGTGGCGCAGTCGGTTAAGCGTCCGACTTCAGCCAGGTCACGATCTTGCGATCCGTGAGTTCGAGCCCCACGTCGGGCTCTGGGCTGATGGCTCAGAGCCTGGAGCCTGTTTCCGAGTCTGTGTCTCCCTCTCTCTCTGCCCCTCCCCCGTTCATGCTCTGTCTCTCTCTGTCCCAAAAATAAATAAACGTTGAAAAAAAAAATTAAAAAAAAAGATTTACAGATTCATTTTGCTATAGCCTTGACAAAAGTTAGCTTACCCATGATAGCTGCTTATCTGGAAACGGAGTCTAGGACAGATAATTACCATTATTGCACTTTTTTTTTTTTTAAGCAATTTTACAGACGATACCTGTGTACATTTGTGGGGGAAGGATTGGACAATTTATCTTGTTCTACCCAGTCAGCCAATGGGAGAACTTCAACAGAAAGTGGTCACTTTCAGAACAAAACAAAAAGCCTTTTAAAAGAAAGAAAGGAAAAAAGAAAGGAAAAGAAAAAAAAAACATTGTTCCTTTCTTCTCATAGCCTCAGAGTAGTACAAATTATTTTACATGGAAGGTAATAAAACGTATCCTCGCTAAGATAAAAAGATCAGTAATAGAGAGGCCACTGAGATTCATTTGTTTGGACAGTAAGTATTTACTCACATATTGTTTTGAGGAGAATTGTGCTCCGCACAGCATGTCCATGAGGTTGAAAGAAGACATCAGTGATGGCCATTAAGGAGCCAACAGTCCAGGGAGAGAGCTAAGAATAGATTCTAAAGCTTGAACGCACAATCTACGAAAACACCTAAATAGCGCTCGAGAGTCTGTTTTCTGAAACTTCTGAGGGTCCTTCCACTTGTAGTTGACAGGCTCTGGAAAGGGCTCACGGAGGTAGCTTTGAACCCAGCACCAAATCATGGGTCAGACACATGCGAATCAAGTCTGGGGCAGGCACTGCAGGCAGCGGTTACTGTGAGGAGATGCCATTAAATGGGCTGAAGGCAACTCCAGTTGGAAGCACCTTGTGTACGTTCTCGAGATCGGGCTAAGGAAATCAGAGTGACACAGATTTAATGTGCGTCCCATCATAATAAATATAATTCAGATGCCACAGATACAGCCCAAGTCATACGCCCTGCGGCAAGAGGCATCTTTGGGAAACAAAGATCTGACCATGTCACTCTTCAGCTTAGTTTTCCCTCTGATCTTTGGCAAAAAGTCCCCAAATCTTAACATGCCCACAAGGCCCTGCATGAGCTGAGTCTTTCTTCTGTTTGTTGCTTCATTCTTTAGACTTTCCCCCAGAGAGCGGCTCTTGCCCTGACCAGAAATATACCTTGATATTTCCCATGTGCAGATCTTTACATATCCTTTCTTTCTGCTTGGCAAGTTCTTCCCACTAAACTTGACCGGCTCACTCTCACTCATGCTTCAAAGCTTAGCTAAAATATCGCTTTCCGGGTCCTCCTGTGTAGGCCAGGAATAAACCCTATCATCCGCTCTCTCAGCAAATGTCCTTCATAACACTTAACATAGTCCTTAATAATAAAATGACCCCATGGGGAACGACTAATATCTACTGAGCAATTATTGTATACCAGGCACTGTATCAACTGCTCAATGAATGTTTGTTGAACTTATGCCTGAATGAAGAAATACACCAATCAATGGAGTTAACACCACAGTATAATTTAATCCCTCAGATTTCATCACGTGTTAAGTTGACACTTCCTCTTAATTCCCAAATTAAAATAGTATCTGTCCATATGCCCTGCTAGAAGTTCTGGCTCATCCCTCACCTATACAGGATCTTCTGGAAATTCTCATGTGTTTCATAAATCATTCCTGGGTATTACCCAGGGGAAAGCTCATCCCATACAATATTTGGATAATAATGGCTAAAATTTGTGGAGCCATTGCTATGTTCCAGGAACTGCTTACATATAGCTTATACATGTAGATACATGAAATATCTGTGTATCTATCTATCTATCTACCCTTAAAACAGGACAAGAGGGTGCCCTGCATGCTCCCTAGTCCTACTGACTAGCTTTCTCAGGGCCCCTCCTCTAGTCTGCAACTGTATTTTGGGGACCACTCTGCCTCTTCCCAAAAGTAGTTACCAACATGCCTCCCGTCAGTAAGGTTGCCAGGAAAAAAACCCAAAAAACAAAAAACCAGGTGCCCAGTTGAAACTTGAATTTCAGATAAACAGGAAGGAATTGTTGAATAGAAATAGGTTCCAAATATCATAGAGAAGATCCGCCAAAAATGTATTTGGCTGTATACGAAATTCCAACTTCACTGAGCATCCCGTAATTTTATTTGCTAAATCTGGCCACTCTGCTAAACAAAATCCAGCCTCTCAAATTCCCAAAGTTCAGAACACGGAGCCAGTTTCCCCTCTCCTCTGTCACGGGCCTGACTCTCGACTCCTCATTTCCTATCCTGGTAAGCTGTGGGGAACTATTTTTGTCCCCTGTTTCTGCTTTGCTAGTCCCTTCTAAGTGGGTCTCCTACCTCCTTTTCCACAGCACAGCACAAAGTTTTCTCTTAATCTCAGCTCATTTCACTACCACACATCTCTCTCGTGCCTCTGCCCTCCTCTCTCTTTCTCAGCCCATTTCACTCCCTCATGTCTCAACAAGTTATAACTGAGGAGGATTAAAAGAAAACTGGCGACTTCCCGGTGTAATTGGGTTTCCCATCTGGCAAATAAGCTTCTTAATTTCCATTCCTTGTTTGCCTACCTCAATTCCGAGCACGTGACTCCATAGGTGGTTGCCACTCAGTAAAGATCTGATCGCCAAATGTTATATATTTGCTCGTAATGTTCTTTGTGGGGGATGTGCTTACACGGCACATTTCTCCCATAGCAGGAACTTAGCAGGCCGCTCAGGGTGGCAATCATCAGGAACTTTTTGGAAGAGGAAGGGTGAGCAAGCCACCTTTTCTTTTCCAGGGCCTGTGAATCCTGAGAGGTCAAGAGTGAGTACTTTGCATAGATCTGCAGACCACGGGAGCTAGAAGGGTCCTCAGCGTTGGCTGAACGCCACCCGTTATTCGATTCAGACAAACCATGACCGAGGCTCGTAAAGGAAATGACTGGTCTGAAGTCAGAGAGAGTGCTTGGTTAATAATATACGGTCATCAAGTTGGGTCGTAGGAAAAACTTCAGTAGCAGGCTCACTATTTGAATCTGGGTTCCAACACTTAATAGCCGTGTGATACTTGAGACATCATTTATCCTTCTGGCACCTTCCTTGTCTCTGGAATAGAGATAATAATATTGAGCCATCTACCTCACAGAGTTGTTTCAGGGATCAGATGAAATAATGCAGGTGACAGCTTTCTGTAAGCTGTGAAGTATGTATTATACGAATACAAGGAAATGTAATATGTAGCCAAATGTAATTTGAAGCAAGGATCGGGGTTGGTGAATTTGAGGCGGCCATTTTCCTCTGGGTTAATGGGGAGTCGGTGCCCCAGCCCTTTGTTAGAGCCCTCTCTTCCAGATACCGGTTCTCTTAAACAAATATTTAACACAAGCTGCTCTGATCAGCTGTAGTCATTAAAAAGATGAAAGGTTTTTTCTTTCCTAATAATAATGTATTAGCCTCAGCAGTCGGACCAAATTCCAGTCTCAGTAATTGTCTTCTTCCTACTCTTCCTTAATGAGGTTCAAAAGGTTAATTAGTTGTTTGCAAAATACTAAAGTACTTAATGGAGGTAATCTAGCAGGACAATATCTAAGTGTAGACCTTTAGTGAATGACTAGTAAGACAGCCGACATAAAGAGCTAAGGAACTGACAGTTTTTATTAATATTCTATTAATTTAACACAGGGTGATTTAAGAATAAAAACAAAGACGTTATTATAAACAATGACACAGCAAGCTTAAAGATTGGGAAGGAAATGTTTGATGTTGGCCTAAGATTGTCAATACAAAAAATTAGTATTTTTTTAAAGTTTGTTTTGAGAGCGAGAGAGCGAGAGAGCGTACCCGTGTGCGAGCCGGGGAGGGGCAGAGAAAGAGAATCCCAAGCAGACCCCGTGCTGTCAGCACAGAGCCTGTTGTAGGGCTCGAACTCACAAACCGTGAGATCATGAATTGAGCTAAGATCAAGAGTTGGACGCTTAACCGACTGAGCTATCCAGGTACCTCCCCAAAATAATTTGTTTTAATTTTTTTTTTACATTTTATTAATTTTTGATAGAGAGAGACAGAGCACAAATTGGGGAGGGGCAGAAAGAGACGGAGACACAGAGTCCGAAGCAGGCTCCAGGCTCTGAGCTGTCAGCACAGAGCCCGACGCGGGGCTCGAACTCATGAACCGCAAGATCATGACCTGAGCCACAGTCGGACGCTTAACCAACTGAGCCACCCAGGCGCCCTGAAAATAATTTTTTTTTAATGGTGAAATAGAATATCACATTGCCCTTGGGACTGAAAGAAATTGGTAGATGGGCAAGGCAAGAATTTGTATTGACTTAAATTACAAACCACGTTAGGGCCCTGCTCAATCCCTAAAGAGGGGAATGTGCTCTGTTCGCATAGCTGCACGCTGTCACAGCCGACTGGAATCGGTTTCCTACATATTTTGGCTCGACTAATTTAGCCGAAGCTGGTTTACATTATACATGCACGTAATTATATTCTCATATATACACCCATTGAGAAGTGGCAAATGTTTCTTCTCTTTTTGTTTCTTTGTTTGTGTGGTTTTTATTTGGTTATTTTTCAGACACATTTGTAAAAGGCACAAGCTGGAGAATGCATGAGCAGAAGCCATCTGAGCTGAGGTGGTTGGTATGTGAATTTTTCAGCATTTTGCAGGTGGTTGGTCCCAAGGACAGTAATATATGATTGGATGATAACTTGAACATTTGAAATTGTCTTTGTATCACAAAGACACGTGTGTGTGTGTATGTGTGTGTGTAATTCATTTCTTAATTCATGAATGCTATCTGTTAGTTACATAACTTTCTGGTCTATCATTCATTTTTTCCTTGCAATGATGACCCCGTAATTTTATTTCAGGTGAGGGAGAGAGATAGCTAACTGAATAAGAGAGAAATGGAAGTCTGTCCTATGTGTTTCCACAGGGGATTTAAGCAGATTTCACAAAAATACTTGATAATAAAATAAGAATAGAAAACAAAAGTTGGAAAATAAAAGTATGCTGATCACAAGTTCAGTTATATTTGCTGATAGCCATGGAGAAAAGGAGACATAGTTGGATCCAAAAGATTCTGTTAAAGGAAAGAAGAAATGTTAACATCTCTCTAGAGATACAATTTTTTCCAGAACTAAATTAAAAAGAAATGGCTTGGGGCGCCTGGGTGGCTCAGTTGGTTAAGCATCCGACTTCGGCTCAGGTCACAATCTCACGGTCCGTGAGTTCGAGCCCTGCGTCGGGCTCTGTGCTGACAGCTCAGAGCCTGGAGCCCATTTCAGATTCTGTGTCTCCCTCTCTCTCTGCCCCTCCCCTGTTCATGCTCCGTCTCTCTCTGTCTCAAAAATAAATAAACATTAAAAAAAATTTAAAAAGAAATGGCTTGTGACACTGAATAATATAAAATAAATATATATAACAGAATATAAAATAAATTATCCTGCACCATGATGATATGGGGGGGGGGTGGGTAGGGAAAGAGAGTTAGAATCCACATGGCTGTTACTCCAATAATAACATAAGAACATCTGCTGGTCCAACAAAGGACTGGTTAAATCGTGCAATTCTGGTGATTTCACCTGTTTCCTCTACAGGACTTGAGGCACCAAGTGGAATAGACATGAAATGCATGACCCTTAAAATACTTCCCCTAAATACTACTTTTTGACACAGAAGACATACTTTATAACATCTTTAAATTAATATATGAGATTCTTAAGGGCCCTATGCAAACTCTAAGCAAAATATATAATATATATAGAACCACCTCATAGCCATTTAAAAGCTCATAAATAAGGCACATCTGCCCTTACCTAGAGAAATCACTTTCAGGAAAAACTATCACAAGCTGACATTTTCCCAGGACTCAAAGGGACAATCAACCCACTTAGAACAGGTGTCCATTCGGCCAGTGGCTGACAGCCAGACTTCTTGAGAGAGTTGTCAGTTTTTACTGTCTTGCCTTTCTTGTCTCCCACTCACTTCTCCAGCAAGGGGACTCAACTCCCCACTACTCTACCAAAACTATTCTTGGTAAGAGCTCTGATCTTCCCTGTTTCGCTACATTAAGTTTCGTCATCCTTCCTTCCTTCATTCCTTCAACAAATACCTTTGGATTGACAACCATCTGTCAGGCACTCCTAGATAGAAAGACAGGGAGCAATTAAGTCATAATCAGTTTGCTGATAAGTGTAACTAAGAAAGAAAGGGCACCACAGGAGCATGTGACAAGGGACATCACTAAATCATGGGAGAATCACTTGACATGTCTGCAACTTTTGTTGTCTGTGACATTATACTTTCCCAGCTTTCCTCCTTCTTATTGACTGCTCTCTGTGTCCCTTCCAAAAACACTTTCTCTGTTTGACCTTTAAATATTTGCTAAGGACAGTCATAGTTTACACAGGACAGTTCTGGTTTATGCTTGCCGCCTTGGTGTAATTATTAATAGCGTCCCCTTTAACTCTCAAAAGACTCTGGGTTTGGACCATTAATGATACGGTCACCCTTTTTCTAGGTGACCTCATTTAGCGTTGCAGCATTAAATAGCACGTATATATGCTGATGACTCCCAAATCTTTCTCTCGCTTGGTGCTATTTTTTTTTTTTTTTTTTCTGAGCTACTGGCCTGTATGTTGAGCTGCTTTCTCGGTAACTCCAATTTGATCTCTTCCTGGGGCTCAAACTCAACATGGCCCAAACTGAATTCAATTTGCTGTCTCTCCCATCTCTCTAGTTGCGGAAGCCATAAACCTGGCGGTCGACCCTGAATCTTTCCTCTCTGACATATCTTTGGAGTCAAACGACCACCCAAGGCTCCACATCACATTCTAAATATACCGCACGGCTAATTACGGTGGGGGCAATTCTGGTGCCACCGTCCTGGAGCCACATTCCCAGCTTTTATCCCCCCATGTGTCAATTTCCTCATCCAAACGGCAGTCGCGTGGTCTTTCCGAATCTCATTAGAGCACTACCTTGTCTTGTTGAAATCTCTACTGATTTCTCACGGAATTCAGAGGAAGGAGCAACATCTTCATCATTTTGTAGCCAATCCTACTTTTGCTGGCTACACTCTGGACACCCCATGCTGCACGTACAGTTTTTCTATCTGGGACACTCTACCTGCCATTCTCATGCAAATATCACCTCTCCAAAAGTAAGGTCATATGTCCTTTTTTACACCTTCACACATATTTATTTTTCATATCAATCATCGCCGGATATGTCAACTGACTAGAATTTAAATAAACACTTGAAAAACAAACAGGAAAAAAAATCATCACTGGCAACCAAATAGATGTGTCTTTAAGTAATTTGGAAATTCTTTCTTTTAATGTCTTCTTTTTTTTTCAGACTATCAGCTCAGTGAGGACGCAATGAGTGATTTTTGTCAATTTAAAGTTTTTATCCCCAGCACCTAGCACAGTGCCTGGCACGTTGCAGACTCTTGATAAATATTTCTACAACAAGAAATAGACGTAGGAAGGAACAGTGATTAGATGGAAAACAGTTTCTTTAGACACTTCCTCATGACCTGAGAAGAACTTCAGTTCCTAATACTTTGCATTACAATTAGAGTTTACTCTAGGTTGGGGGCACCTGGATGGCTCAGTCGGTTGAGCGTCGGACTTCAGCTCAGGTCATGATCTCGTGGTTTGTAGGTTCAAGCCCCACATCGGACTCACTGCTGACAGCACAGAACCTGCTTCAGATCCTCTGTCCCCCTTTCTCTGTCCTTCCACTGCTCACACTCTCTCAAATATAAAATAAAACATCGGGGCACCTGAGTGGCTCAGTTTGTTAAGCATCCGACTCCGGCTCAGGTCATGATCTCACCGCTCGTGGGTTCGAGCCCTGCATCGGGCTCTGTGCTGACAGCTCAGAGCCTGGAACCTGCTTCATGTTCTATGTCTCCTTCTCTCTCTGCCCCTCCCCTGCTCATGCTGTCTCTCTCTGTCTCTCAAAAACGAATAAACATTAAAACAATTTTAAAATATATTAAAAAATGAAATAAAATATTAAAAAATTAAAAAAAAGAATATACTCTAGGTTGAAAAACTGAAGATTGAAGAAGTCAGGGGCTCTGAACACCTGCTTGGAGGACAGCTCCCTGATCATCAGGAATTCTTGTTCTGCAATTTAATGAGCAAGAAATTCCTGTTGTTAAGCCACTGTGATTTTTTTCCTCTCTCTCCTCAGCAGCTTGTGTTACCTGAAATACCTCTTGCCTGATACCTTAAACAAACTTGAGTTTCAGATTGACACATGAGATCACCGGTGATTATATAACCTTATCAATTAGTTTCAGAGATTTGAATTAATGTTGAATTGATTATGATGATAAAAGTAGTTAGACCCACCACCACCACCACAAATACACCTTCATAGCCACGAAGGATACGTCATGACACTTTTGTAAATGTGAGACTATACCTTGTGCTTTTTCCAGGCAAAGGACACTGTTTTTTTTTTTCCTCGCTGACCTGGGGCCCTGTTAATTAGAGAGCAAACTTTTATACCAAATCACTTACTAGCTCAACAAATTGGGACCATTTGTTTGTAATTGGTGGGGGGGGGGGGGGGAAGGGGTTGGGTTGGGAAGAATACCAGGGGAGAAATGAGGAGATGTGCAGGTCGGTAAGGCATTCACTTGCAGTCCAGTCCCATGGACTACTTTGAGCCCCTGGCATCAGGAGGACCAGATATTTGTGGTACATATTCTCATGAAAAAAAAAATGCTGATGAAAGAACGTTTGAAAGGAAACTGAGAAGCGAGGCACAAGCAAATCTACTTCAGATTCCAGGTAACAAATTATAACAGATTTTTCCCACTTCTGCATGGAATTTAGAAATGCTCTGTCTGGTTCGCTGAGGACAAGAAAAATCTACGTTCAGCATGCTTCGTTTAATCACTGATTTTTCTCACGATTGGTTAGGGCCTGTGTAAGATTTCTCCGGGTGGACCCATATGCAGCAAATGTGGACAGAGCAGGAGAGAAATAAGCAGGTCTATTTCACAGCCACGTGGTGGTTACAGCTAGCAGATGGGTCTGTGCATAACTGTGAGGTAGTCCTTCAGTGCTTCCAAGAGAGGGGCTAAAAAAATATAGCAGTTTCACCAATGGGGTCCATATTTTGCTTTGCGAAAAAGAAGTGTGTGCTTACTTAATAGTGCAGAACCTGATACGGGGCTCGAGCCCATGAAGCTGTGAGATCATGACCTGAGCTGAAGTCAAGAGTCGGACGCTCAACTGACTGAGCCACCCAGGTCCCCAAGATCGTTTCTTTTACACCACATTCCACACTACAGCTGCCTGATCACATAGAAGGGAATTCATTTTCCTCTTCGCTTTCGTGGTGACATCTCACATTTGTACTGGTGCATTTTCGCTCTTCTGACTTTGCACGTATTATTTTATTAATATTATTTGTGCAAAGGCTTTATCCTTCCTGCTAAAATGTGAATTCCCTTAGACAGAGATCGTATCAGATAAATTTCTGTGTCTTCAGTGCTAAAATACCATCTGGTTCCTATTGTGAGTCCATTAGTTGTTTACTGAGTGGATATTTGACTTTTTATCAATGAAATTACATAAGTGGCAAAGAGTAGCCTCCTTTCAAACTCCTTCTCATTGCGATAAAAGCTGAATGGGTTTAGCATCAAAGCATCCGGAGACATAGGCATCATAGACCAGTCGATAAGGACAAGAAGCCAGGTGTGAGTGGGTATAAATGAAAGAAGGTAACTAGTGTCTCGTGGTGAATGACTGGAGTGAGACAGACAGTCAGCAGTCCAACAATCAGCACCCAAGACAGCATGGTGAGTTGCATTTTAACCCAAGCAAATGTTGCTGTTTGAGCAGATGCTGCTTGGTCCGTGTGTCAAAGCACAAGAGTAGAATTGTATTCTGGTGTGTGCTGCTTTTAGGTGGTCCATCTGGCACAGGATGGGACAAGCCACTGACGATGGTTACAAAGAGCAGGGAGGTGCCCCAGCATTGCAAATAGACTTCATCTTACGTGTTAACTGAAACTGATCACTAGGCGATGCCCCCGGCATTTAAAAGGATTATGAAGCCACATTTGGGCTCAGAGAAGGGAGAAGCCCACGACTGACTGTTAAAGTCTGCCACAGGTACGCAGGATGAGAAATCGACATGGGCAATATTTGCCCAGTATTGACAAACAGCGTTGAAAGAGAGAAAGCTGAAGCTTGACTGACACGTAAGATTCAAAACTTGGCATAAGATTAATGTTAATGCAGACCTCGATTTTGAAGGTTGTACTCCAGTTATCCTGACTGCTCTGGCCAGCATTTGTCTATGAACTAGATGGGATTTGGCCAATCCATTATAAGAACTGTTGCCAGAAGCTCAGTGGAACTGGGGAAGGTGGAGGCTGACAAATAAGTTCTCTAAAGCTTTAGTTAAATATTAATTTCTTTCTCACACTTAATGACAGATCTAAATGGTTTAAATGGATAAAAGCTCTCCTTGCCTTTTCCTAGAGGGCTCAAAGCGTGGGTTCTTGGCACAGCTTGGTGTCTTATCAGTGATTTGTGATGGTCCAGAGGATACTGTTTTTTTTTTTTTTAATATCTCCCCAGCATCCCTTGAGCATGTCCCAGATGATGGAAACTCAGTGTTATGTGTGTCTTAAACTAAGTACAAGCCGCTGGCATAGGCTGTGCCATTGCAGGGAATGAGTTACCAAGGATATCCTGTGCATCACTCTTGAATCTCTCCGAACAGGTTTAAAGCACTTAAGGCAAAATAAAGACATTATTCAAAAACAGAATGGTCAAAGCCACCCTGTGCTGTTTGCTTCCAAACTATACCAGCAACCATGACAATCTCAGTCTTCACTGGCCACGCTTAGAAGTAGAGGCATCATTTTTCTTTGCTGCACTGCATTTAATACACTACAGGTAAATCAGAAAATTCTGGCATGGTCCTAGTCAGTAATAAAAAATGCATCTAGAGCAACAGAGATCCTGGCACACTAACTGCTCTAAGCTAAGTTTCCAAGAGCAAGAACCCAGAGCATGTAAGACATTAAATTTTCAGGGTGCTTTTCTCAAGCGAAGAGAGAAATGAGGCATTGAGACCGTGTTGGCTGTTGTTGTTAGCTACAATTTTACTTAATTGTCTCAAGACGTAAGAATGCATGTACTATTTTTCTCATTTTATAAATGAGGAATCTGAGGCTTCAGTAGTTAAGTAATGAGCATGAAATCAAACAATGTGGGGACAAGGATTTGAATGAAGGCTTCTGTCTCCTATGACCATGACCTTTCTACTCCTCCTTGCTCTCTCAGACTCATCCCTGCCATTGAGCCAAATGTTGACAGCATAGACCCTAGAATTTAGAGAAGGTTGGGACTGGTCTGATGGGAATTAGTGCTGGAAAGCAGTATCAATTTCATCCTGGAATTGAACAGTTTTATCCTGTGTTAAGTGGTGGTGGTGTTAGAGGGGTAGAAAGAGAGGGAGTAATTTAACCCTCATCCTAAAAATCTCAGGGGAGAGACCCCCAGTGGAGAAAGGAAAGATAGGATGATATAAGTGAGTGCTTGTATTGAAGTTAGCAATCGTGTAATACAAGATTTTTGATAGTAGAAATAGACAACAGACATATGAGAAATAGAATGCAAAAGAACAGCTGAGGGAATGCGGTAAGAACCATATGAAGTGAGAATGAAGAAAAGCAAAATAACTCAGAGTCTCAAATCTGGTGCCTAAGAAAATGATGGAATCGTAAACTAAATAAGGAAGCCAGGAAGATCCAGTTAGAGGTATTGTAAAGATAGCCAGATAATAATATAAAGTAGGGACCTTCCAAGCATGAGAGCGTTGGGATCACTGCTGCCCTCACTCCCCTACCCTTCCCTAAATTCTTCTTACAGTGAACAATGGAATATACAAAGAGTGGATAACTTTCATTAGCACTGACAAAAAAGGAAGCATGTCCATCGACTGACGAATGGATAAAGATGTGGTATATACAAACATTGGAGTACTGCTCGGCAATGAAACAGAACAAAATCTTGCCATTTGCAACAACGTGGATGGGTTGCATCCCCTGGAGGGTATTATGCTAAGTCACCCAGAGAAAGACAGATATCATATGATTTGACTCATATGTGGAATTTGAGAAACTCAACAGAGGAAGGAGGGGGAAGGGAAGGAAAAATAAGATAAAAACAGAGAGGGAGGAAAACCATAAGAGACTCTTAAGTACAGAGAACAAACTGAGGGTTGTTTGAGGGCAGGTAGGTGGGGGGCTGGGTTAAATGGGTGATGGGCATTAAGGAGGGCACTTGTTGGGATGGGCACTGGGTGTCATATGTAAGAGATGAATCACTGGGTTCTACTCCTAAGCCAAGACTACACTGTATGTTAAATAACTTGAATATAAATTTTAAAAATATCCCTTTTCGAGATTAAAAAAAGAAGAAGGCATGGATGCTATTTAAATGTCAAAAACTTTAAGAAACCTCAATTAAATATAATGACCAGATCAAACTGATGGAAGGTACAGAGGGCTACTCAGCATTATTCTTCCTGACAAAGAGTAAGACAGCTTTGGGGCAAATGGGAGAGAAACAATATTCACCTTAACATGTCTTGATTCAGAAGGTAAAAGCTCAACATGAATCTGTAGAGCTCTGGAAGCACATCATGTTTGGATGCTCCCTAGCCTGTATAGATCAGCAATATTTGGACCATATGGTCCAATGACTATCAATGAATGCCCTTGGATTTGACCAAACCAAGCAATTCCAAGGACTGGCAAGGCGGCTGGGTCAGGCAGAGTTGGAACCGTGCCAAGGATTAATCAAGAGATTGCCCCCAAATTCTCTAAGTCAAGTTGTCACTCCTCTGTGAAGGCCATGGAAATCAGTTCATTTATTATTTCTTTCAACAAGTACTTATTCAGAGCCTACCATATGGCAAGTACTAGCCATACCTGGGCACTAGCAATACCTCAACAAAACTCACATGTCCCTGGTCCCACGGACTCCACTCCCAATGAAGGGAGATAGCCAATAAACAAACAGGTGATGTCAAGTACCATAAGCACTATAGAGAAAACCAAAGCAGTGTAAGAATATTAGAGTATACCAGGGTGAAGAATGGGGGATTGAGAATGGGGCCTAGAGAATGAAAAGGAAGATTTCTTTCATATGCTTTCGTTCGAATAGAGATTAGAAATAAGTGAGGGAGGAAGCTCTGAAGATCGTTCAGGAAGATCATTCCAATCATAGGGAACAGTGAGAGAAAACCACGAGGCAGGAGCGTGCCTGGTGTGTTGAAGGCATCGCAAGGAGACGGCGCGGCTGAAATGGCATGAGAAAGGGATCAAGGGTTGAGGATGGGGTCAGAGGTAGAGGAATGAGATCAGAGGGGCTTGCCGGTCATGATAAGAACTGGCTTTTAGTTTGAGATGGGAACCATCTGGAGCGATACAGGGATAATCAGATATTCAAACTTCCTGATGAAATGACTTGCAGAAGAAGGAAAAAAGAATCCTTCAAGAACTAACAAATGAGAAAATTGTCTCCAGGAGAATGGAATCCAAGTAACTACATGGGACTGGGTGTACATATTTTTTTCTAAATATGGTTATAAATCTGATACTTTATCTTTGAAAGAGATGCTCTCTGTAGGAAAAAAAATTGACAGATACAGAATAAATTAAAGAATGGGGAAATGGGAAAAGGGGGTAAGTAAAAGGGATTATTAACTGCTTTTGTACGACGAACAATAAAAAGTTGTTGTTTGTTTTTGCTTTGTGGCAAGTTCAATACAAATGTAAGAATGCTTTCAAAAGCTTTGCGATAACCACTTCTAGAATTAAGAGCACAATGTCTGTCTTTCAAATCACTACAGAAAATAATAAACAAAAATTGTCTCTAAAAAGTCTAAGTGGTGATAAAAACAAGCAGAGACCGTTTTTAAAAGCCAGAGAACTTTAGAAGATGGTGGGGGAAGTAAAATCAAACATATTAGTGATGATAAGTGAAAATTAATTAAATTTCTTATCAAAACAAAATGCTCTCAGGCTCTGTTGTTTCTTTCCTGTGATGAGCTGCTTACAAGAGGCATAGTGACAGTAAGATATAGGAAGGTGCCACACACACACACAGACGCGCACGCACAACCGTAGGCAGCAATATATCGGGCAATCAACACAAGCACGAAAAACCAATGAAAATCAGGTACAGTGCTAATAGGAATAAAACAATAATTTCTATCGTTAAAATATGTTATCTATAATGAAAAATGAGCAATCAAGGGGCTCTCTGTGCTGCTATCACAACATAAAAGTATACAAAAGCTAGAAGTTCTGTAAGTTGAATTTAAAAACAGGAAACATGGAAGGAAGGAACAAACGAGGGGAAAAAAGTTACCAGACGCAAGTGAAGTGCAGGGGAGATCGTACGTTCCATTATCAGAATATGACAGATGGCAGGAAAAGTCTAAATACATAAGTCGAGGTCATCGAGATGGCAACATAGGTTGCTCTCAACCTGAGCCTCCCTCACAAGACCAACTAACACCGATCCACAGACAAGACACCCAGCACTCTTCATCACAGAGACAAGGGCAGGATTAGCAAAGAGGGACAGCTCTACTGTGACCACAGAACCCCACCCCCAGGCTCACACAGTGAAGCCCCCAGAGGGCCCCTAGGGGCCTCCAGTTACTCCAAAGGGAAAAAGCCCACAGTGGACATCCAGCTACCCCAGGATTGTACCACACTTCCCAGGAGGCCCACTTGGGTCTCACCGGAGGGAGATCACGGAGGGGGGATCTGTGGGGCTCAGACACTGGAAATTAGATAAGTGAGCGAGGTGGGGCAGAACGTCCAGCACGCAGCCTCGGATCCGTGCAGACCATGTTCCTGCTGGCGGTGGTGCCCCGGCAGAAACCCCAGGCAGTGGCCCTACCCCCCTGCGAAGCGCAGCCGGGCCTTCCATTCACACGGTAGACTGGCAATTGCCAGGGGTGGGGGGATGGGGGAGAAAGGGCTAAGGCGGTCAAAGGGTATAAACTTCCAGTTATGACATAAATAAGTTCCGGGGGTGTAATGTACAGCATGGTGATCATAATTAACAAAACTGTATTGTGTACTTGAAAGTTGCTAGAAGGGTAGATCTTAAAAGTTATCACCATAAAAAAAATTGGTGACTATGTAAGGTGATGGATGTGTTCACTAACCTTATTGTACTAAGCATTTGGCAACATACGTATGTATTAAATAGCACGTTGTTCACCTCAAGATTAACACGATTTTAGGGGTGCCTGGGTGGCTCAATCAGCTGAGCATCCGACTCTTGATTGTGGCTCAGGTCGTGAATCTCACAGTTGTGAGATCGAGCCCCACGTTGGGCTCCTCGCTGAGTGTGGAGACTGCTTGGGATTCTCTCTCTATGTCTCTGCCTCTGTCTCTCTTTCTCTCCTGCCCCTATTCCCTCCTCAGGCCATCTCTCTACAAATAAAATAAAGTAAAATAAAATAAAATAAAATAAAATAACAATTTTATGTGTCAGTTATATGCCACAAGAGCTGGAAAAATAAGTAAGTACATACAAGCTGTTATAACTTGAGTTATAAATTTGGAAATACATGTATGTATATAATCCGTCAGGAAGCCCTTTGCACTTAAAAGTATGTGCAGAATCCCACCGTATGTAATCACCTGCCGGGCTACCGTCCTCATCAAAGCCAGAGACAACTTTCCCCTGTAGTCAGAACAGAAGCCCCGGCTGACAAGGATTTACAAGCTGTAGAGTTCCACTAAGTCTCCGGTCCCAGCTGCTGCTACCGCACATTCCCCGTGAAACATTCGACAGCAGTTGTCCTGCTGTTGTCACCTTTCTGCCAATAGGGCATTTGTACGGGCTCTCCCCGCTACTCAGACGCTCTTTTCCAAGACAGCTGCGGGATCCCGTTCTCACCTCTTTCAAGCATTTAATCAAACACGACCCCTTCCCGTTCCCACGGCTGCTTTACTCCCTTTACTCTTCTGTATTTTGTTCCAAAGCATTTATTACCTTCTAACATGTTACATAATTCACCCGTTCACTAGGCTAATAGTCTATTCACACCACACACACACACACACACACACACACACACACACGACGCCCCCCATGCAATGCACTCACTAGAATGTAAGCTTCATGAGGACAGGGCCTTTGCCTGCTTTATTCACTCACATATTCCAATGGGTAAGACGCCGACACCTAGTAGATGCTCAACGTATATTTGTTGTACAGATGAAAAAACTACAATATATACATACACGCATATATCCCTGTATCTTACTGAGTAATACGCACACATTACACATGATGTAGAAATATATTAGCCTGAAGGGTAATTCTAACAACGTTAAGACTTAAAAAGGCAATTACCATAAAAATATACATAATACGTTGTTACCTTCTATGTAAGAAAAAATATCTGTATGTATGTATGTGTATGAGCAATAAAAAGTGTGAAAGGTTTACATACAATTCCTTGTGGTTCTTATCTATAGTTGCTGATTATGGGTGATTCTTATTCTATCCCTTGTTTGTGTATCTCCGTGTTTTCTAAAAGGCACACCCGTTAATTTTTAATCAGAGAAAAGGGTAAATGTTATTTTTAAAGAGTGACAGGGCTCTCTGGAGACGGATCAATGGACAGAAATACTCCTCAAAGGGGCGCCTGGGTGGCTCGGTTGGTTGAGTGTCTGTCTCTTGATTTCGGTTCAGGTCATGATCCCAGGGTCTTGGGAATGTGCCCCGTGTCAGGCTCGTGCTGGGCATGGAGTGGGGTGGGGAAGGATTCTCAGATCACATACAGGTTCAGTGGGAAGCATGCTTGCAGGTTTAGGAATGTCCCCCACGACTACAGGAAAGAGTGGCAACATGCCCAACATCCTGAATCTAGTGTTTGCATAATGGTCTTAAGTCAGTGGGGCAGCATTAAATTACGCAATAAATTTTATTTGGAACGATTACTAGTTTGAACAAAGTCAATTTCAAGTTTCATCTCACACATCGTACAGCAAAAGCAAGGGTGGGGGGCTGGCTTTATTAAAGAGTTGTATGATTTTAAAAGCCTAGGAAAAAACTAGAGAATTAATTATGATCTGGGATCAGAAGACTATGTTTTAATCATAAGTAAAATAAAAGAAAAACAGAGGAAGAATTCAAAACTGACCATGTTACCGGTAAAAATTGGATACCTAGATATGCATAATAAGAATGAAAGGAAATGTCCTAAACTTAACAATAGCTACTGTTGGGTAAATGGACACATTTAATTTCTTCTTTATACTTTTTATTTCCCCCCGATTTTCCACAGCGAATGTGCACTGTCATTTAAATGAGAAGAATCCAATGCAGTAGAAAATGAAATATTTGCCCTCTAGATAGCTGGAAATGGAGAACTGGAGTTCAGCAGAGGTGAAGGCTGATGAGGACGAGACGTAAAGACAAAGCGCTTAGGAGGTACCGAGTCAGAGTAGAGGCAGGAAGAAAAAAACGTCCCGTTTTCTTACACCCCCAGCCGAAGAGGGCCAAGGACTGTCGTGTTCTTTTTTATGCTTTGGTTTGTTGATCGGTTTGCTTTTTCACCAGTCCTCCCTCTTGTAGAGCCAGGAAGGAAGGGAATGAACTTGCACCCTCCCCGTGAACTGATGCGCTCTCCCTCTACCGGCCTCACACGCACCTGTGCCCCCATCTCTGTCTCTGTCACAGTGTTTGCTCACCACGTGGGACTGGGATCGCCTGTCACCATTCCTGACCCTCCGCCAGACTCTCAATGCCTGGAGGACGAAGCCCTCATCCTTTCTCTCTCTCTCTTTTTTTTGACTTATTAAAATTTCTTGGTCATCTTTATTGAGGAATAATTGACATAAAAATTCTATATATTAAAGTGTACAGCTTGATATCTAGATATCTGTACATGTTGTGAAATAACTGCCACGGCCAAGCTAATTCAAGTAGCCACGATCTCACAGTTACCATTGTCTTCTCTATTTTTTCTTCTTTGGGTGGTGAGAACACTTAGAAAATTTCAACGATGCCATACAGTGTTGTCAACCATACTCGTATGGCTGCACATTCGCTCTCCAGGATTTATTCTTGCACCTTGGTATTTTGTACCCTTTGACCAACACCTTCCAATTTCCCCTCTCGTCACCCCTGGCAACCACCACCCTACTCTGTAGGGTGCTTCCATGAGCTTGACTATTTTACATTCCACACAAAAGTGAGACATGCGATATTTGTCGTCTGTGTCTGGCTTATTTCATTTAGGATAATGTCCTCCAGGTTCACCCACGTTGTCACAAATGGCAGGTTTTCCCTCCTTGTTAAGTTTTTATTTTATTTGAATTCTCATACAGTGTTAAACTAGTTTCAGGCATACAGTATAGTGATTCAATGATTCCACATGTTACCCAGTGCTCATCGAGGTGAGTGTACTCTTAATCCCCATCACCTATTCCCCCACCCCTCCCCCACCTCCCTTCCGGTAACCATCAGTTTTTTCTCTATGGCTACGAGTCTGTTTTTTGGTTTTTTTCTTTTAATTTCTCTCTCTTTTTCTCCCCTTTGTTCATTTGTTTTGTTTCTTAGATTGCACATATGAGTGAAATCATATGGTATTTTTCTCACTCTGACTTATTTCGCTTAGCACCATATTCTCTAGATCTGTCCATATTGTTGCAAATGACAAGATTTCGTTCTTTTTACGGCTGCCTAATATTCCCTCACGTATATATACCACATCTTCTTTATCTATTCACCTATTGATGGACATTTGGGTTGCTTCCATAACTTGGCTATTATAATTAATACTGCGATAAACATAGGGGTACATATACCCTTTAAAATTCATGCTTCATATTCTTTGGGTAAATACCCAGTAGTGTGATTGCTGAATTGTAAGGTAGTTCTATTTTTAACTTTTTGAGGAAGTTCCACACTGTTTCCCAGGGTGGCTGCACCAGTTTGCATTCCTACCAACAGTAGGGTTCTTTTGAGAGGGTTCTTTTTTCTTCCCATCCTCACCAACACTTGTGTTTCTTATGTTGTTGATTTTAGCCATTGTGACAGGCGTCGGAGCCCTCGTCCTTTCTCCCCACTGTCCCCAGCACCTGGCGCACTACCTAACCATTAGTGAGCCCTTAACATTTTTGATGAATAAATGGTGAATGACATTGTGACAGAGGAAAGCCAAGTCTTAGTGGCATTTTTGCCCAATCAAGCCCATCTCACGAATGAAAGGAGCTCAAATTCATCATCCGAGCAAAGTAATAGAGTAAAAAGAGAATAGCCTTCATTAAAAGAGAGCCCAGACTTTGGAGTCAAAGACACCTGAGTTCAAGCCCACACTTTACTACTCTGTAGCTGTTCAGACTGGAAAATCGACAAACTGACCACCTGTTAATGAGATAATACCAACCCCCCCAAGACTGTCACTGGTATGAATGAAATAATGAATGTGAAATGTTTTGTAAATTATTGGGTGCTGCATAAAATAAAGGGTTATTGTTAACCCCCCCCTTTCTTTTTTTTACTGTTTGCTTATTTTGGGAGAGAGAGAGACAGAGTGTGAGAGGGGGAAGGGCAGAGAGAGAGGGAGACACAGAATCCGAAGCAGGTTCCAGGTTCTGAGCTGGCAGCACAGAGCCGGATGCAGGGGTAGAACCCCCGGACTGAGAGATCATGACCTGAGCCGAAGTCGGACACTCAACTGACTGAGCCAGCCAGGCACCCCTACTGTTAAACTCTTAAAGCAAGGTCTCAATTTTGCAGCTGTTACATGTATGAACGGGAAAAGTTTTCTTGGAATTTGGCAGGATGCCACAGAAAATAAGCTCTCCCCAAAGGCCACGGTGGGTTTGTCTGGGGATAAGGCAATACAGAGTGTGAGAAACTATGTCTAACCACCCTGATCTAGAACTACAATATTTTTAATTTTATCATCTCTTTCTTGTGCCTGGTACACAGTAGGGAGTTAATAGTTACCTATTTCACTTCATCTTATCTTGAACAGAGATACACACAGGACGCGCCAAGGCCTGATGATTCATCAGGTCACTTCACAACCTACTTCTCTCGTTAGCTTCTCTTTAGCATAAATGGGCTTGCGAGGCAGGTGGAAGGTAAATTTTGAAATGCCTGTTTGAGACATTTACCTCACGTCATCTTTGAATTTGATCCACATGGCAGACAGTTGAAATATATCACTTTATTTTCCTCCTGGAAACCCCTTCACACAATTCCAAAGATGAAACCAGCATCTAGCTGTTTTCAAGGTAATAAAATACCAGTGAGTGTCATGTGGGTAATTACTATGGACGAGGAATTGAACTCGGGTGACACCCCACATAGGACACCTCTAATCCTTACAGGAAACTCATAAAGTGGCCATGAATATCACCGCTTGATTCGGTGAGGAAACTGATGCTCAGAGGAGTTGAGTCACTTTTCTAAGATCGAGAACTGGTGAGGGAAAGAATCACACTCTTGTTTCAGTTTAAAAGCACCTAAAGCTGGGGGCGCCTGGGTGGCTCAGTCGGTTGAGCGTCGGACTTCAGCTCAGGTCACGATCTCACAGCTTGTGAGTTCGAGTCCCGCGTCGGGCTCTGTGCTGACAGCTCAGAGCCTGAGCCTGCTTCAGATTCTGGGTCTCATTCTCTCTCTCTGCCCTTCGCCTGCTCACACTCTGTCTCTGTCTCTGTCTCTCTCTCTCTCTCTCTCTCTCTCAAAAAATTAATAAACATTAAAAAAATTTTTTTTAATTAAAAAAAATACCTAAAGCTCAAGGCTAACTGAAGCCAGACGGCAATGCAAACATAGCAAGCTAAAAAATTAAAAAATTTAAAAAAATGGAAAATTGCAAAGAAAAGAATATAGCATGAAGAGTATGAAAATGGTGGCTACATTCGGAGATGAGGTGCTAAAAGGGGAAGCTGATGACTGCTGACTGACTAGGTGTGAGGTGAAGGTAGGTGAACAATAAGCTGGGTTTCATGACAATCTGACAAGAAGCAAACAGAAGATGAGAGCAGCTGGATACAGTGGCGTTATCTAGAATAGCCCACTGACAAATGCACAGCAGAAGGGAAGCTAAAGGCCCCTAGGCTCATTGGGAGAGAAAGGAAATGGTTAATAAAATGAGGAATGAGGTGTCCTAGGCTTTACAAATGGGGATATATACAGCTTTATGACGACAAACCGGGAAAACAATAAAAGAAAGGACTGGGATGGGGTAGCCTGTCTCGGTGCACCTGACTACCGGAGCCATTTAGCAAATTTGACCAATTATAAACACCCAGAGACATTCTTTTTAAAAAAATTTTTTTTTGTTAAGATTTATTCATTTTTGAAAGACAGAGACAGAGCGCGAATGGGGGAGGGGCAGAGAGAGAGGGAGCCACAGAATCGGAAGCAGGCTCCAGGCTCCCAGCCATCAGCCCAGAGCCCGACGCGGGGCTCGAACTCACGGACCGCGAGATCGTGACCTGAGCCGAGGTCGGCCGCCCAACCGACTGAGCCACCCAGGTGCCCCTAGAGACATTCTTTATGTCCAGATTTTAGGGTTGACTAACATTGAAGAATGCAGCTCTTAGCAATAGCCCAATCACTGAGAAGATAGTGCAATTAGATTAGGAAGGGTGGGCCATATTACGTCGGCTCTCAAACGACATAAACTCCCTGTGCCTCAGTTTTCTCATTGGTAAAATGGGAAGAATAGCAACTACCTCTTAAGATCCTTGTAAAAACTAAATGAACTGATCTATGTAAACCTCATAGAATGATATCTGGTATATAAGTGTTTGATAAATAAAATCCAATATGAAGGGGGAAAAAATACAGCTCCCAGTGATTTTCAACATGTGAGTAGCCCTGAAAGGGAAGTTCTTATTGCTGGATCTGAAATCAGGGGTGAATTTGTTCTCCTACAGCGTAATTCTAGCTAGGACTGTGGGACAAAGTCTGTGTCTTCACCAGGGATCCCCTTTTTCATGATGAAAACTTAAACTCTTGGTGGTTTTACTGCCTAGGATATTTATTAGAAGTAGATGTTAAAGACACAGCTACCTAGACAATTTTATTTGGAAAATGGGTGTGCCTGGGTGGCTCATTTGGTTAAGCATTCGGCTCACGTCATGATTTCACGGGTTGTGAGTTCGAGCCCCACGTTGGGTTCTGTGCTGACAGTGCGGAGTCTGCTTGGGATTCTCTCTCCCTCTCTCTCTGCCCTTCTCCGGCTTGCATTCTCTCTCTGTTTCTCTCTCAAAAATAAACATTTCAAGAAAGACATATTGAAATATAATCTTACTTCCTACCAAATGCTTGGGTTTTTTTTTTTTTTTTTTTGAGTTGAGAGTTACCCACTAGGGTTCATTTTTTTTTATCAGTGAATTGTTTTTGCTATATCTGAAATAAAGAAATATTATCCTTAGGTTAGCATTTTTTTTCCTTTAAGCAAGCCTTATTTTGGAAATTGAACACACTCTAAAACTTAGAAGTGTAGTAAATAGCATATGCATATTTTAATTCAATTTGAAAATGGTTCGATCTTTCAGAAAATATGCCAAGTATAAATGCTGGCTACATCTTTTGATTTTTCTTAGAAGTACATCAGTGTTACTAATCCTACGGGCAGAATAAGAAAGACCGATGAAGTCTTTATCACTGATACTACAAGTTTTTCAGACAGAGAAAACAACAACAACAACAAAAACACCCAAACACTTAGCCTTTGATGAGAAACAACCAGAGATGTTTTTTTTTACATTTGTATTTCCATTGATACATTTTATCATCACTGGATCATTCCGGAAAGAAATAACAACACTTGTATACTTATTTTCTAGAAAACTCACAAATATTTATGGACTAAGAGAAATAAATTTGATTCCACAAATTATTGAATAATATTCAGAAAGAGGTGGTAGTATCTAAAAAAGAAGTGTCAAGGGTACTACATTTAGCAGAAATTTCTCGAAACCTACAGCAAGTAAAAAATATTGCTATAACGTACACCTTTGATTATTTGCTTAGGTTATAGGAGAGAGTGAAAGATTTGATAGCATTTGTTATATATTTTATTATTATGTTTCCTATTTATGAATAAATTCCAAAAAAGAAGAATTTGTGTAAGTAGTATCCTGTGATTATAATGAAATAAGAAGTAGAAAGTAATAAAGTTTAACCAAAAAAAAAAAAACCCAACCCAAAATGGAAAATATTCTATTAAAAATATTGTAAAATATAGGAAATCAAGATTTAAATAATGGACCATTTAAAAAATAACAACATAGTACTTAATAAGACCATAATTATAAAGCCAAATTATAGAGTTAATTCTATAGGTTCAAATGCTTTTAATTGTTAAAAAATTCTAAGCATGAATCTCAACACATTAGAAAAGAATAATTTCAAAGAAAAATATGGAGAATAGAACCATAAAATCGTAATTTATTATGTAGAAAAGAGGAAACTAATGAAATTAATAAATAAGCCAAATAAATTATTTATTTAGAAAAAAGAAAAAATGTTTAAAATCCAACTAGTATAATGACAACAAAAGGAAAAAATAGGAATAGACAACAGTAGAATTATCAATGGCCTATGTATCAGGGAGAGCTTTATTTCTTTTTTTTAAAATTTTTTTAAATGTTTTTATTTATTTTTAAGACAGAGAGAGAGAGAGAGAGAGAGAGAGAGCGAGAGCGTGAGTGGGGATGGGGCAGAGAGAGAGGGAGACACAGAATCCGAAGCAGTCTCCAGGCTCTGAGCTGTCAGCACAGAGCCCGATGTGGGGCTCCAACTCACTGAGCCAAAGTTGGACGCTCAACTGACTGAGCCACCCGGGGCACCCCTAGAGATATATTTCTAAACTAATAAATTTAAACTTAAAATTTTGACAAGCCAAAGATGAACTAGGAAATCATAAATTAAACAACAGAAATGTCAATAAACTTAAGAGTGGGGGAAGCTGTTTAAGTAACGTAGTCAGGAAAAATTGCACAATTTTATGGGTTTTTTTTTCCTTCAAAAACTGAAGAAACATATTATACAAACGACTCCAAAATACAGCCAAAAATGGAAAGTTTCACAATTATTCTGTACTAACCCTGGCACCAAAATCTGATAGACATGGGGGGTGGGGTGGAGACCAATCTCATTTAAGAATAAAGAGGACTTTATTAATTTAATCCTAAATTAAATTTAGATATCTAACAAATTACATGACTATATTTTCTCTGGGAATGGTAAGACTGTTTAAAAATATGAAAACTTTTAATTTAAGTCACCTCATACAGAGGACATAGGAACAAAACTCTGTGATTATTTAAGTAGATGCCCAAAGCACGGCAAGTTTCTCATGGCAAATTTGTCCACGCTCATTTTTAAATATAATACTACACAATCAATATCTCAGGTCTGTGGAGAGAGGCTTAACAAATTTAATCTAAGGTTCATATGATTTACATGGAGTAATGTAAAAAGTAACAAAGGGAGACATATAATAGCCATTATTAGAATAGCCAAAGCAATCCTGAGAAAGAGCAAAGCTGAAGGCATCACACTTCCTGATTTCAACCTATATTACCAAGCCAAATAATCAAAACAGTATGGTATTGACATTAAAACAAACACAGAGGGGTGCCTGGGTGGCTCAGTTGGTTGTGCATCCGACTTCGGCTCAGGTCATGATCTCATGGTTTGTGAGTTCGAGCCCCGCGTCGGGCTCTGTGCTGACAGCTCAGAGCCTGGAGCCTGCTTCCGATTCTGTGTCTCCCTCTCTCTCTGGCCCTCCCCCATTCATGCTCTGTCTCTCTCTCTAAAAAATGGATAAATGTAAAAAAAATTTAAAAAAAAACCCAGACACAGAGATGATGGGGCAGAATGCAGAGCCCAGAAATAAATCCACGGATATGTGGTCAATTAATTTCAACAAAGGAGCCAAAAACATACAAGGGGGAAAGGTTATTCTCTTCAATAAAGAGCGCTGGGAAAACTGGACAGTCACTGGACAGATGCAAAAGAAAAAACTGTATCACATCTTACAGCGTACACAAAAATCAACTCAAAATGGGTTACAGAATTGAATTATCAGAGTTCTTGAATGAAGAGACCTTAAACCATAAACCTTGCAGAAGAAAACAAAGGATAAAGCTCCTCAACATCGGTCTTGACAATGAGTTTTTGGATTTGACACCAAGAACAAAGACAACAAAAAGCAAAAATAAATGAGTGGAACTATTTCAAACTAAAAAGCAAAGGAACTCAGCAACAAAATGAAAAGGCAACCTATGTAACGGGAGAAAATATTTGCAAACTACATCCAATAAGGAGTTAGTATTCAAAATACACAAGAAGTCATACAACTCAATAGCAAAAAAAAAAAAAAAAAAAATCCCCCAAATAACCCAATGTAAATATGGGCAAAGGATCTGAATAGACATTTTTCCAAAGAAAACATGCAAATGCCCAACAGGTAGATGAAAAGATGCTCAACATCACTTGTCATCGGGGAAATGGAAATCAAAACCACAATGTGATATCACTTCATACCTGTCAGGATATCTTTTATTAAAGGGATGAGATAACAAATGGTGGTGAGGATGCAGAGGAAAAGAAACCCTTGTACAATATTGGGTGGATGTAAACTGATAAAGCCACTTTGGAAAACAGCATGCAAGTTCCTGAAGAAATTAAAAGTAGAAGTACCATTTGACCCAGCCCTCTCATTTGTGGGTATATAACCAAAGGAAAGAAAATCACTACCTTGAAAAGATATCTGTACTCCTATGTTCACTGCAGCATTATTCATAATAGCCAAGGTGTGGGAACAGTCTAAGCTTCCACTGACAGATGAATGAAGACTATATACATACACACACACACACACACACACACACGTGTGTGTATGTTTCAGCCTTTAAAAAAGAAGGAAATCCTGACATTAGCAAAACATGGATGAAGCCTGAGGGCAATACACTAAGTGAAAAAGCCAGACAGACAAAGACAAATACTGTATGATCTCTCTTATAGGTGGAATCTAAAGGGAAAAACGTCAAACTCCAGGAAACAGAGAGTAAAATGGTGGTCGCTAGGGAACCACAGTTGGGGGTGAGGAATAGGGAGGCTGATAAAAGGTGCAAACTTTTAGCTACAAGATGAACGAGGTCTGAGGAACTGATGTATGACATAGTAACGATAGTTGATAATATTGCATTGTATAATTAAAATTTGCAAAGAGTAGATCTCAGGTTTTGTCATCAGAAGAAGATTAAATATGTGAGATGATGGAAGTATTAATGAACTCAGTGGTGGGAATCTTTTCACAATGGATACATATACCAAATCATCATGTTGTATACTTTCAATATATTACAATTTTATTTGTCAGTTATACCTCAATCAAAATCCTCAATCAAAAAAAAATCCATGTAAAGTTTAAAACAATAGAATACTCCATAAAAACATAAATGAGAGAAGACAATAAAGAGTCCCCAAATCTTAGTTTTTATAAGAATTAAGTATATAATAAAATATATTAAATATATAATAAAAATGATTTAAAATCACCAGAAAAGATGGGGTTTTTAATATGTTATGGTGCCAGTTGGTTAACTACTCTTAAAAGTCATGATCAGGGTGCCTGGGTGGTTCAGTCGGTTAAGCATGTGACTCTTGATTTGGCTCAGGTCATGAACTCATGAACCTGTGAGACCGAGCCCCACATTGGGCTCTGCACTGACAGTGCACAGCCTGTTTGGGATTTTCTCTCTCCCTCTCTCTCTGCCCTCCCCACTCAAAAGAAATAAATAAACATTAAAAAAAAAACAGGGCCATTATCTTAACATACATAAATAGATGTTTATAAATTAGCATACAACGTAAATTTGATAAATATCTCATATACCAAAATAAAATTTAAATTTATTAAAAATATATGCAAAAAATCACACCATAAATAAGAAGACCTAAATAAAAAAACAGATTAGTATTTACATGACCCCAGGTTGGAAAAAACATTTCTAAGCGTACTAGCCAAAACAGAAAGCACAAAGAAAAAGATTAAGTTGAGCTACATAAAATCCCAAATACCAATGTATGTGTTTTACTTATTCTGTTTATTCTTAGAAGTAGTAGCTGTTAGTAACGTTTAGTTCAAAACATCCCATAGAATCAATTAAAGGCAAATAATAAGCTTGGAAAATGTTGACAGCATGCATAGCAAAAAGCTACTGATCTAATATATAAAGAACTATTATAACTCTAATATATAAAGAACTGTTACAATTCTAACTTTTAAAGAACTGCCATAACTCAATAAGAAAATAGAAGCAGTCCAGAGGCGCCTGGGTGGCTCAGTTGGTTGAGCCTCCGACTTCAGCTCAGGTCATGATCTCGCGGTTTGTGAATTCGAGCCCCGCATCAGGATCTGTGCTGACAGCTCGGAGCCTGGAGCTGCTTCGGATTCTGTGTCTCCCTCTCTCTCTGCCCCTCCCCCGCTCCAGAGTCTGTCTGTCTCTCTCTCAAAAATAAACATTAAAAAATAATAATAAAAAAAAGAAAATAGAAGCAGTCCAATAGGAAAATGAGAAGACATGAGCAGACAATTCAAAGGAAACGAAAATTATGGCTCTTGTCCACTGCCGAGCACACAGAGGAGGGGAAGCATCCATTAGCAACTCAGCTGTTCCAATGCAGAACTGGCTCCCTAGACATCTGATCCTATTTATTTGATCTCCATCTCACTTGCTTGCTTCGTCTTCAAATTCCTTTAAACATCTGATCTCCTAATGGAACTCTTGTCTTCTAGCACTGTTGTATGGAATTGTTATTTGTTTGTATTGTTTTCTTATATCTTATTACATAAAATTTAGTATAGAAGAGTAAGCTCAGTCTGCCAACTTAATATAATCCATTATCCTTCAATATTTTATGACCCTCTCAATATGAGAGCTTTCAAATTTCTACTGGTGTGCTCACGGTTCAAAAAAAAAAAAAAAAAAAAAAAAACAAACGACCCAGTGCATAGGCTCTCAAGACAAAGCCATTGGAGGCCATGATTTTTACCCAGTTACCCATCACCCTCTGGCCACAGCTGATTGAAACGCAAATAGACCCTGGACACAATGGCTGCCAATCCATAGGCTGGGTGATGAATTAAGGCCTATCCTCCTATGAAAAGATGAGGTGGCTCAGGGAATTTCTTGCTCTGGAATTTAAACTTACAAATGAAATTTAAAAGGAAAATAATCCGAAAAGATAACTGAAGCAGCTACTGGTGAAAGCCGCAGTTTAAGACCAACCACATGAGTAAAGCTGAGGCTGAGTAGGTCAGAACTGCCTGCTTGCCTGTTGCAAGCTGAAGTTGTTATCAAAGCTATTCAGTGGATAGTGGAACAGAGGGTAAGCCCAGAGAGAAGGAGGGAACCCATGAGTGAGAGTTTTGAATTCCCAGAGAAACCTCAGTCCTTGCCAGCCTTTAAATTCCTGTCCTGGTCCGCACTGAACCACCATAATGTAGTAAATTAGACGACCGCACTTGTTTTCTACTGCTCTCTGTGTATGAGGCAGAGCCTTCCTAAATAGATATAATGACCCTCATATATTCTCTCTTGTAATTTCCTATCAAGAGCTACCCATCTTTAACAGAAAATAGAAGTCATTGTTTTCGCTAACATAATTTCTCTCCTACTGAAATGCTCGTTGGCAAACAACTCCAAGTCTGAAGCTCAGAAGGTTCAGTTAAGCTAGCTGACGAGGTACGCACTCTGTTTAACCATTATTCGTCGATTTTGTTCTTTTCCTTATCAGGCCTCAGGTACTGCATTGTTACTTAATAAGTTGAATTGATGCTCCTAGAATCACCGATGTAGCATCTCACCTTTATCCCTGACCTGATTTTATCAAACGTGTAAAAGAGAGGGGGAGATGCTTGAGCAAATACGAAGCTACTGAGAGATTCAATGGTTTCAGAATCTAAAATGCAAACAAGCAGCTGTTATGTAGAAACATTTTGTTGGTTTTTCTAAATGAAGCATTTCTTTTTACTAATTTGGATTAAATAAAAGATGTGGTAACTAATTGCAAGAGCCTTGATTTTACTTTCAGGAAAGCGACAACCATTCTATAGAGAATGAATACGAAGTCTAAATCATGTAAAATGGCTATTTTCGCATACTTCCTCAAAAGGCAGTGCTTTCATTATAGTTGAAAGTTTGACTTGAGTGCAACTTCTAAAGCTGAATCAATTAATAAAAAATATGCATTTTATATAAAATTGCAGTACTCTTAGGAAAAGGAGGCACATGACTTGTAAATATCAAATTAATGGAAACTACTTATTTGTATATTTATTTATAGAGAGGAAACGCATAAAACAAAACTTATAGCCACTCATTTGCTTAAAAAGATCAATTTTCTGGGGTTCTTGGTTGGCTCAGTTGGTTAAGTGTCCACCTCTTGATTTTGGCTCAGGTCATGATTGCGTGGTTTGTGGGATTGAGCCGTGCCTCAAGCCCCACGTTGGGGTCTCAGCTGAACGTGGAGCCTGCTTGGGATTCTATCTTCCTGCCCCTCCACCACTCTCTCTCTCTCTCTCTCTCTCTCGAAATAAATAAATAAGTGTTTTTTTAAAAAATATATCAATTTTCCTCATCCAAGCAAGCTCAGATAACATTACCTTAAAATGTTTTTCTGTAAGAAAATCTTCTGTGCGACCTTAAATGTGAGCACTTCTACATATTCACCATCCTAAAAGGCTACTGGTTACCTCCCTGAAATGATTAAATCAAAATTAGGTGGACATGATTTCTAATTCTTTTTTAAAAATGTTTTATTTATTGATTTTTGAGAGAGAGAGAGGGCGCAGGGGAGGGGCAGAGGGAGAATCCCAAGCAGGCTCCATGCTCCACACAGACTCTGACTTGGGGCTCGATCTTACAAACTGTGAGATCATGATCTCAGCTTAAATCAAGAGTCAGATGCCCAACCAACTGAACTACCCAGATGCCCCGCCACAATTTTTATCTAAAATGCACCCTACTTGTTGATACATCCTGAAAGAGGGGCACAAATGAGGAAGGATACAGTCCTTGCTCTGAAGTGGTTTACAATCAAGTTAAGAAGTCAAGTCACCAACAAAGAAAATGGAATTATCCAGACGAAGATGAAACAGTGACTTAAAAATACAAATACAGGAGAGGTGACAAGGCAGTTTGTGACTGGGAGGAATGGATAGTCCATGGACTAGAGCACCAGTCAGGTAGTTAGGGGGAACTTTCCATTTCTAGCTCTGTCCCTAGCCAGTTGAATGACCTACAAAAAGTCCATTTTACTTCCTTGGTTTCAACTGCTGTATTTATAAAATGCAAGCTATGGCTATCATGGATGCTGTGGAAGGTCTGTTCCAACTCTAAAAGTCTGTGGTCTCATCATGACTATGAAACGCTGAGTTAAGAACGATGATGGCGGGGGGCAGGTAGTGCCAGGGCAGCTCAGTTGGTTAAGTGTCAGACTTGGGCTCAGGTCACGATCTTGCAGTTCATGAGTTCAAAGCCCATATCGAGCTCTGCTGTCAGCACAGAGTCTGCTTGGGATCCTCTGCCCCCTCTCTCTCCTCCTCCCCCCACTCACTCACACACGTGTGTGCTCACGCACACACACGTGATCTCTCTCTCTCTCTCAAAAATGAATAAACATTAAAAAAAAAAAGAAAGATGATGGGAAGGTGGTTGAGCTGGGTCTTGCGGAATGTGATCTGACCAGACAAGAGACATCATGAGGATATCCCCTGCAAGGGGAACTGCCTAATCGAAGATATAAAGATAGGTACCACAAGGTGTAATTAATTAGAATTCATCATTACAGAATCCGCATTTTTCCTGTTTTTTTTTTTTTATTGTGAAGAAATGTTTTCGGTTATGTTTTTTCTTTGACTATAATCAATTCTTTATGAGATAGCTAGGCTTCGTTCCCCCAACAACAACCAACATTACGGTATTAGAAAGTGACTCTGAATAGAGTTCCAGCAACATCACTTTAAATGAACTGTGGATTCCTTAAAGAAAGACATGCACAAAAATCCCAGAACCTGTGTCTTCACAATGGATCTCGGGTCAGATCTATTCATTTGTGGTTTTTCTATTTGAAAGTTAAAATGAGAAAAGAAAAATGCAAGACCTAGACTGATCAGAATCTTTCTCTATTCAGGAGAGGTGCCAGGTCCTAGTCTTTATTAAATTTCTTGTCATTTGACGAATTAAATATAATTATAACGAACTCACTCGGGATCTGATTATAATCTGTGGAGTTTTTCTTTCCAATTATATAGCTTCGTATTAACTCTTAAATGTAAATGTGTAACCTTTCTCTAAAAGACTAGAAAGTCACATTCCTCTGAGCATTTTACAGAGTTGTTATTTAAAAAAGAGCTTGAAGACTGCACGAAGACTCTCACTGAATCTGACAAGAGCGCTCATGGTCAGGTCCAGACCCAGACCCATCCTAAAAGACTCAAGGTTCTGCCAAGGTGGTCTCTTGGCTTTTATCTTTTCCTCATGCTCTTACTGGTCACGTGAAAGCCCATATTCACTTCCCATTCACTAGAAGCTTGTTCTTAGCCATTAAATGATAAAAGTGGCCAAAGAAGACTGTGGAAAGAACCTGGTTCTGTCATCTTACCAAATGATTTGTTAATCTTAGGCCTCATGTCACATGAAAAGAAAGAGCTATCTTTCTGAATGGCTACCTGAAGAGTTCATATCCATCCTTCAATGTTATGTTACAACATATTTAGTGGAGACTTGTTTTATTTGTTTGTTCATTCATTAATTTATTCACTCATTTTAATTTGGGCTTATCATTTCAAGTGTTTGTGCAGTAGATCTATCATACAATCTGTGAAAACATTCTGTAATGTGATTTTCAGCAAGCTAATACATTGCATTTTATTTTCTTGAAATTTCTTTTTATGAAGGCCCATTAGAGGTCAAGCTTTCTTCACTGTCTGAATTTGAAGTTAAAGTTTCATTCTGTGTATTTATTCCTGCCATGACGCCACACCAATATGCCAAGTCTTGTGCTAGGCAGTATGAAGAATGCAAAGGGTGTAGGCCTCAGTCTGACACAGAAAGCTCAAGGTACTGTGTGAAACACCAATTTTTAAACACATAGTCATATAGTAGCATAAAAAAGATCTAAGTACAGTATGTACAAACTGCTATGGGAACCCAAAGGACAGAGTATTCCCATGTCAGCAGAGAAGGTAAGCAAGGCCACCTCTCTGTATCTGCCCTGGAGGTATGATTCATATTGTATTCTATGTGTTGTGGAGCATTACCAAGTGGCAGTATTTAAAGGAAATACCTAGAAAGGTTTCATGACAAGTTAGCACAGAAGTTGATCCTTGATGGAACGATAGAAATTTGTCACCCAGAGAACTAGAGAGAGGGCATTCCTGGCAAAGGATATAGTATGTTCAAGACTTGGGTGTGTGAAAAAACATGGCCCATGTGTTGAATGGCAACTCAAGTGTTTGGAAATGCCCCCAGAGATGAGAATGATGATGTTCCAGGAAGAAGAAATAGCACAGCAGCAGCATGATGAGAGAAGATGGCACATCAGAAAGTGGCAAGAAGTTGGCGTGCCTATAAAGTTATATGTGAGAGGTGTGACAAAGCAGTCTTTCAGTCCTCAAAGGGTTAATGAGAAGATGGAGGGCATTGTATGCTATACTAAGATCTTGGCTTTAAAATGCTTCTGTTGTGGCACCTGGGTGGCTCAGTCAGTTGAGCGTCCAACTCTTGATTCAGCTCAGGTCATGATCCCAGGGTCTTGGGATCAAGCCCCACACTGGGTTCTGCATTGAGCATGGAGCCTACTTGAGATTCTCTCTCTCTCTCTCTCTCTCTCTCTCTCTCTCTCTCTCTCCCCCTCTGCTCCTCTCCCCTCCATGCATGCTCTCTCTTTAAAATAAGTAAAATAAAACAAATTGAAATAAAATGCATCTATTGGCAAAGGGGGAATCATTCAAGGAATTTTTAGAAAGGAAAATGATCTGTTTAAATTTGTGTGTGAAATCACCCTATTGTTTGTTTAGAGAATGAACAGGTAGGCAACAAAGAGAAATGACTGGAGGACTATGTGGAAACAAGGGCTGTAAGTGAGTATCAGAGTCAAATTGACCTACACCAAAATCTCGGCCTCTCCCCATGTGTGACCTTATGCAAACTATTTATTTTGAAATCTCAGTTTCCTTGTGTATAAAATGGAACTTATATTAATAATGATCTTGCATGGCTAACGTGATAATTAAGTGAAATAACATTTACTATCATCAAGAACGAAGGAAAATGGATAGATTGAATGGCTGGTTATCAATTAGGAGGATGTATGTGTGTGTGTGTGTGTGTGTGTGTGTGTGCGCGCGCACATTATACAGATATTGTAAATTCAATAATGTTTGATAGCAACAGTGAGAAATGTCTATACAAAGTCAGCATGGGACATTATGGAGAAAATATATTACTCTAATGTAAGTACAGATATTGTCCCTCAAAATATTGTGGAAATTGACAATTATGTCAACTTTTGGTCTATTTAATTCTTAGCAGATCATGTTTTAATAACATTTTAACCATCGCTATTCGAATAGTATTAAGATATATGTCCATAAAACATTACTATCCAAAAGCGAAATTTATTGCAATGATGAATGTATCTTGGCTATACCATGGCCCAGGGGTTAATGAAGTGGCTCTCAAGCCAAATAAGGGAGGAATGCCTTTTCATACGTTTCACACACTCAACCACTTAATATTCATTTCTCTATGCTTTACTATTCACAGCGCTCAGCACAGTATGTATTAGATACCCATTATATATCTGTTGAATAGAAGACAGCATATGCCTCCTTCTGTAGGTAAATCTTTCATACATACTCTACAATTATACTCTCAATACTATAAATACTACTTCCTGGGTCAGCCGCATGGACCAGCCAATTTTGCCTCTCACAAAGACAATAAGACATATTGCAGAAAAGCCCATGGCTTCCATTAACTTGCTTAGACACATTGAAACTCTTCATATTTTTAGATAATGTTCCCTCCTGGGTCGAACTTCTCAAAGCTCTGTTTCCTGCTGTGTAAAAGAGAACTTCAGTATGAGTTTATTTTATTGATGCTAACACGACTTGCTTTAATGTTCTGGCCACTGTCAGCTCCAAAGCTTAACCAACACACATTGTTTTTCTCAAACAACCAGTGCCATTAATGTAGCTCTGGAAAAGAATCTACTTAAAGATGCAAAACTTGACTCTTCAGTGAGGAACCCCCATGTTCACTGATAACGAAGAGGATCTTGCATTTTGCAAAGTACCGAGTAACAGCGTGAATCAAGTCAAAACAGAGGCCATAAAGAAATCCCTTTCAACCCTCATTACTCTAGGCTGGGCTAATGAAAATAGCTGCTGTTAATATCTGCTCTCATTTAAACAGGAAACACATGAAACTAAACATAAACTTCTATATACTAGATACCCCTAATTCTTACGTGTATAGATGTTTGGCACGGGGCAGACAGATGATATACATCTGCTTTTTGTGGGAAAGCAAAACTGTAACACATTAGAATAGTAACAAACCTTGTATCAGTAGACCTAAAGCATATTTGAATATCATTGTCACTTGCAGAAACACTTGAGTGACTCTAGATAGTAGCAGCTCATTAGCCCTAGCAACCGGGTTGATTAACATTCTCTAGCGGCAACGTTTAATGGAAGTTAGCTCAGGTGTGAGAAAATAAAACACAATCAAGCTTCGGACACTTTGCCCAGACATTATAAAATAACTATACTGTCTAAATAGGTAAGAGATGATCTGCTGTATATAAAGGTGACAAAGGCAGTGATTACCAATAGAAACTCTACGTGAAGAGCAGATTATGATGTCAGCTTTCAAAATATCTTGGAAATGATCTGAAGAGATGTCAATGCTGGCAGAAACCAATGCATACCTCTCTTAATACACTTCATAAGAGTTGTAATGGAATGGTTTTAAAAGGATGTTATTTGGATTTTTTGTTTCCTTTGATAAAGGAAACAGATTCGCAATTAAAGACTTGAAAATGGGTATAAATTAAAATGTGTCCTTTGAATTTCTCTTTCTGAAGGAGTTCATGGTAAAGTCACATTTTAATCTTCAAAAGTATTTTAAAATCATAATTCAAGAGTCAAAATTTTTATCTAGTGCATAATATGTAAGCACTCAGAGTAAATGATACTCCTGCCCCAGGAAATGACCATGAAGATCATTTCAAAGGGAAGCAATCTGTGTTAAAAATCCCCCACCTTTACTGCCTGGCACTTTCTAGATCCTCACTATGTGGCTAGGCAATGATTCTTTCGATCTGGTGAAATTCTTCATACAGCAGATCATCTATAGTTTAAATGATGAGTGCATGAAGAAGCTTAAAATTCATGTCAGAGGCTGGACGCTTCAATGCCATTAGGAATTTGCGGAAGCCATTTGCCTAGGCTCTGAAGTCTGACTAATGCCACCAGCAGAGCTTGTATCTTGTGGAAAAGCTCTTATACAAGGCGATGGTAGCTCAGTGACCACTCTGTGAAAGAGCTAAGCCATATTGTTCTTTCTCATCCAATGAAATTGATCAAAGAGAACAACACAAAAGAAATAAAAAAATGTCTCGCCCAGTTGCAAGATTTTTCATCTTTTTCTTAGGGTTATTAGTCAGTGTGAACAGTGCCCAAGGAAGAGAAGCCAATTCCCACAAACCTCAAAACATTCTTCCTTACTTTTTCTTTAAATATATTTTTTAAGTTTATTTATTTATTTTGAGAGAGAGAGAGAGAGAGAGGGAGGAAGAGAGAGAGAGAGGGAGGGAGGGAGGGGGAGAGAGAGAGAGAGAATGAATGCAAATGGGGGAAGGGCAGAGAGAGAGGGGGGACAGAGGATCTGAAGCAGGCTCTGTGCTCACAGCAGAAAGCCTGACAAGGGGCTTGAACTCACAAACCATGAGATCATGACCCGAGCCAAAGTCAGATGCATAACCAACTGAGCCACCCAGGTTCCCCTTTTTCCTTGCTTTTAAATTCCTTTTCTCCCTTTTGGTATGTCCCTTTGATGTTCCAGAGCTTGAGTAGCTGCTGGGGGAGGAAATGGGGGTGCTATTTTGACTCAGAGAAATATAAAATATCACAAATGGGAATTCTATGAATGATTACACATGTTTATGTTAGCTTTGTGGGGGGGGGGGGGACTGGCGTGGAATGCTTCCTGCATTGGAAAACACTCTACCTAAGAACTGAAAATTCTAGGGATGCCTGGGTGGCTCAGTTGGTTAAGCATCCAACTCTTGATTTTGGCTCAGGTCATGATCTTGAGGTTCCTGGGACTGAGCCACAAAAATTTAGATTAAAACTCATTTCTAAGAAACAGGAAGTAGCATCTCTTGTCATGAAGCTGGAAATCAATTATAATATATAATTAAATAGACCACAGTTCATAAGGAAATATATATCTATTCATAGAATATATGTGTTTTTATACACATGTGTGTGAGTGTATCTTGAAGGGGAAATCTGATAGGTGCCCAACACTGATTAAATTACTAGTTTGGCAGAGGGATGCTTGATGAAGCTAATTGGTTGCTATACTATTGTCATTAAAATTAATTGACAGGACTTTTCAACGGATGTTCTCAGCATCATGCTTTGGCAGCTGTGGCCACATTTGATCTTCACTAAGCATAAGGCTTTCACAGTATCAGATGCTCGCTGCCTAGACTCATTCTGTCGTAGTAGGAGAGTTAATATTTCATACTACCTTGCTAGGTGTATTTCAAGGGCAACCCATCTGAGCAAAGGGTACTGCAAATCTTCATAGGATATGACACATGGGAAGTGGTCTAGTATTATTTATGTGAGTGACCATTGCAGATTTAAGATAGTCTTCTTAGCCATTTCCTCATGATTCACGTACCTTTTCACTAACCCCTAATTCCAGGCCCTTTAGATGGCATTTATTTCTTTTTAAGTTTATTTATTTTGAGAGAGAGAGAGAGAGAGAGAGAGAGAAAATGAGAATGAGAATGAGCAGGGGAGGGGCAGAGAAAGAGGAATAGAGAGAATCCCAAGCAGACTCCATGCCAGTGCGCGGCCCAAAGTGTGACTCAAACTCACGAACTGTGAGACCATGACCTGAGCCGAAACCAAGAGTCAGACGATTCACCGACTGAACCACCCAGGTGCTCCCTGTTAGATGTCACTTACTTATGTAATTTTATAGCCAAATCTTGCACTTGTGTGACGATAACCTACATGTATGCATTTTTCTGGATTGTTTTAGATTAATTGTACGCATTTCTCCTATGGAAAGTGCTTCACGTTACAAGGGAAATGAACCATTCAGGTCTATTTTGCAAAGAAAGTAATTTTTCAGAGATACCAGTCACTGGATATAGCTACCCCCTTGTCAATAATTTTCATTGAAAATTGGGTTTGACTGAAGAGAAGAAAAAAATAGAGGATGAATCAGATTAGAGAGCAAAGATGTGAATTCTCTTATGTCAGCAGCTGGCCTACTTGGTAACCCTTCTCTATTTTCTATTCTACCACGTCCTTTATCTCTTCTATAGAACTTATGCAGTAGCTTCCTTTTCAGTTGTCCAAACTCCACCCTTGACATCCCAACTGATAATACACGCCACCAAGTTCACCTTTATAAAGTGTAATTATTAACACATCTGTCCTCCTCAAAAGCCAGTGGGTCTCAACTAATTACAGAATGCCATCGAGACATCTTCATTTGGTAGTCAAGGCCACAACCCACATAGTCACAACCTATGCTTATTACCCCACATTCTCCATTGGCCAATCATCCAATTTATACTAAAAGACAAAATCCTAGTGAATATGTCGAATGTGCTGTCATCTTTCTCCACCCTCCTCAGGTATTTTTACTTGTGCAGATGAAAGTATAGCACAGTGGACAAAGTCGATTAGTTAAACTGTCTGTGTCTCAACTTCCTCAGCTCCAAAATGGAGACATCAATTCGAACCTTGAAGGGCTGCTGTAAAACCAGCTACAAGACAGAGAAACTATCACATATAGTCAATCTTCAATTAAGTTAGTATTTATACTATAAGCTCTGGAAGCACATGCACCTGGGTGAACACACTGGCTTTGTCACTTCTCAGCTGTGTAGCTGTGGGAGAGTCCATTGACCTCTCTGAGTCTCATTTTGTTCTCATCTGTAAAATAGTGATGTAGTAGCGTTTCTCATTAGAGTGCTGCAGTGGGTAATTCCTTTGACGCATTCCCTGCTTCTAACTCTTGCTCAAATGTTCTTCTCCAGGTCGCCATTTCTCATCTGCCTGTCCCAAAGTAACTTCCTTCTGCTCTGACATCTTGAAAAACTCTTCTTATCCCTTGACACAACAGATAGTCCACAGACTGGTCTCACGAAGTCCAACACAGCTGTTTACTTATTTTTGAGAGAGAGCACGAGTGGGGTACGGACAGAGAGGGGGGAGGACAGAGGATCCGGATCCGGAGCGGGCTCTGCTCTGACAGCAGAGACCCTGGCGTGGGGCTCAAACTCACGAACCGGGACGTCACGACCTGAGCCGATGTCAGACGCTCAACCGAATGAGCAGAGCTGTTTTCCCACCAGAATAGCCAACATTTATCAAAATAAAAGAGAAAGAAAAAGAAACAAGAACAAACTGAGAATACAAAGTGCTGGTAAAGATGTAGAGCAACAGTAATTCTCATATATTTCCAGTGGGAGTCTGAATTTTGGAAAATATTTTGACCTGGTCCACTGAAGTGGAACATAGGTGTACTATAGGATCTAGCAAATGGACACTCAACAGACATGCGAACAGATGTTCGACAGAAGATATGTAATATAATACTTATAACAACATCACTCGTAAAAGTCCCAAATGAGTAACACCCTCATGTCCAACGATAATAGCATCAATCAGTAAATTGTGGTACACTCATATAATAGAGGACTATATGAGAATTAAAAGGATGAATTTCACAAACATAGTATGAGGCAAGAAAATTCAGACACAAAGTGTATATTGTATGACTCGATCTGCGTGACGTTCAAAAGGAGGGAAAAATTAATCTACGGTTTTCAGGCAGGTTGGGGTGGGGAAGACATTTTAAAAATCGTGCATTGTGATAAAACACAGAATATTATTTGACTTTGGTGTGAGGAGGGGAGCTGTGGGTGTGAAAGAATATATGGGATGGTTCTGCTTTGCGAGCAATACCAGATTTCTTAAACCGAGTAGTGGCCAACTGAGTGTTTTCTTCATAACAATTCATTATGCTGTATATCTATGTTTTTATGGACTTTTCTATCTCAAAAGTAAAATTCATAGAATGAAGATAGACACAAGTTTTCAGATTGACAATCCCTAGCACGTATTTAGCTAGAGCCAAATGAATAACAGTAATTTTAAAAACAAGATCAACATCTAAAAACATTCTGAACAAACACTTTCAAAATGCTAAGGATATAGGGGAGCCTGGGTGGCTCAGTCGGTTGAGTCCGGCTCTTGACGTCAGCTCAGGTCATGATCTCACGGTTCCTGGGATCGAGTCTCACACTGGGCTCTGTGCTGTCAGCGTGGAGCTTGCTTGGGATTCCCTCTCTTCCTCCCTCCCTGCCCCTCCCTTGCTCTCTCTCTCTCTCTCTCTCTCAAAACAAATAAACTGGGGAAAAAAATGCTAAGGATAATACAAGTATCCGGAGTTAAAGAAAAAAAATCTCTGAAAATTACTTACAAAGAATGAACATCAAAATGACCTTCAACTTCTCAGCTATGGCACCAAATACCCGAAGGTAATGGAATAATGTCTTTGAAATTCAGAAGGTAAATTATTATGAACTTCAGCTTCTAAAATGAGGGCAAAGATTTCAATTAAGTGAGCAAAAATAAATGTACTTTCAATGTGTTTATCATTTATGTATTCTGTGTGTATATGAGTACATGTGTGTGTTACTTCGGGAGTTTCCAAAATAACGTAAAAGACGTACAGGAAAACAGGTTTGAAATATGGCCATCTAAGTATGATCTGGAGCTCAGTGACATAAGGTTCCTTCTTTATGTGAATAAATGTGACAATACTTGATTCGGCAGTATTTATACTTATATAATCATAATGTTGTTTTATTATTTTAACTTTTACAGAATAATCTAGAAACAAAGTATGCTCATTACAGTCACTGAATAAATGGCAGATGATTCCAACCTCAATAGAAATAAAAGAATAATGTAATGATGTTGAGAAGAGAGAAGATAGGAAGCAACAAAGCAGGAAAACCTTCCTTGTTTTAACATTAGAAAGTCAACATTTTTTTTACCCATTTAGCATTATGTAATCAACATGTTCCTAAATCAAGAAATAACACTATAAGAAAACGATTTAAAGTTATAATGATAAACACTCAAAAAACTAAAAGAAAGTGGCAAAAATCCTTAACATTTACTGAGTGGGACTTAGGAATGAGGGGGGAAAATTATTCATTTTAATTTTAGACCCTTCTGTGCAATTTCACTTCTGTTTTTTAAGTACACAGGTATTTAATTTTAAGAAATTTGGGTTTCAGAAAATGAACAGCACCCTCATCAATAAACAAATTGTACTATATTCAAGGAGTTGGCAAGCTATAATCCATAGGCCAAAATCTGCTCATAACCTGTTCTACACAAGCTGTGAACACAGCTTCAGTCATTTGTTTACCCATCGTATGTGGCTGCTTTTACACCACAAAAGCAGAATATGCTTCTGGTTTCTTGGTTTCTGCAAAGCCTAAAATATTTACTACCTGTCTCTTTTCAGACAAAGTTTGGCAGTCCCTGGTATAGTCTTACAGTGAAAGGCCACTGACAGAATAAGGTAGGTCAATATCAACACTGGCATAGAAACATGTCCAAGACGTAATGTTGAATTAAAGCTTCAGAGGATTATTACTAGCATAATCATAATTAATATAAGAAATGTGCTTATCTGTAGTTGCATTTGTATATCAATTAAAAGAGCCTTGGAAAACCCACACCAAAATTTTGGTAATGGAACATAGACTCAAGATTCTTTTATTTCCCTCCCCCCCCCCATATTTCTGCATTGTCTAATTTTTTTAATGAGCATATACTACATTAGCATTTTTAATTTTTTTAATTTTTATTCATTTTTGAGAGAGAGAGAGAGAGAGAGAGAGACAGAGTGTGAGCAGAGGAGGGGCAGAGGGAGGGAGACACAGAACCTGAAGCAGGTTCCAGGCTCTGAGCTGTCAGCACAGAGCATGAGGTGGGGCTTGAGATCATGGCCTGAGCCAAAGCCGGACGCTCAACTGACTGAGCCACCCAGGCACCCTGAATATTTTTAAAATTTTCTTTGAATGTTTATTTATTTTTGAGAGACACACACACACACACAGAGAGAGAGAGAGAGAGAGAGAGAATGAGAATGAGAATGAGAATGAGAATGAGTGGGGGAGGGGCAGAGAGAGAGGGAGCCACAGAATCCGAAGCAGGCTCCAGGCTCTGAGCTGCTGGTACAGAGCCCCCACAGAGGGCTTGAACTCACAAATCGTGAGATCATGACCTGAGTCGAAGTCAGATGCTTAACCGACTGAGCCACCCAAGCACCCCACTACTTTAGTAATTTTTAAAAACAAATATGTCATCTCTGAGCTTAAGGCCCTTCAGTGGTTTCTCACTGCACTTAGAGTAAAATTCAGGCTCCAGCTATGACCTACAGGGCCTCTTTTGACTGGGCTAAGGTCTGCCTTTCCTGCTTCATCTGTTAGTCCAACATTTTCTCCCTGCACACAGCCACACAATCTGTGTTTCATTTCCTCAAGTGTGTCAAATTCTCTCTTGCCTCAAAGCTTTTGCCCATGCTGGTATTTTCCTCTATCAACTCTTTGCCAGGTCAATTCCTACTCGTTCTTTAGATCATAACTTCAGTCTCATTTCTTCAGGGAAACTTCCCTGGCCCATCAATTAGAAATCTGTTTTACTCTGTCATAGTAATTAAAGGCTTCTTTTAGTGCATTGATCACTATTTTTTATTATCTAATTTATGTAATTAATTGTTTAATATCTGTCTCTCTCTCTCTCCCTGAATATTACCCATTAGTATACTGTTATGGTCCTTTGGATCTGATTTTTATTTTTGAGTTTCTTTTTTGAACAGTCTTAGTCATTTGTAATGATTGGTATTTCATGACTTCCATTCATTCTTAGAGATCTTCCAAAGAATAAAAAGAAACCTTACTTTTTTAAAGAAATAAAACTCATTCTACCTTGGAATTACCTTGTAGATCATTGGACCCTCTAATAAATCTAAGACAGCATTATGGGATCTTAGTTAACTTATTTTTTTGATATCTTGAAAGATTGATATTTCACCATCCCAGGAATTATTGCATCATTACTTATGCTTATCCATCAATAATTCCAAACTATATTTTAAAAGAGTAAAATAATATGAAAATAGAAAAATGATGGAATTGCGAAGAAAATGATGCAATAGTGAAATAAATGGTCAACCTCTAGGTTCCTTAATGCACTGTCCAAAGTACTGAATTGCCTTTCAATAAAGTATACCAGAAGATCAGATACAGTATAGTCTGTTTTTACCATTCATTGATCACAACCAGGAATTCAGGTTTTTTTTTCCATCTATTCAAGGCAAAGTAAAGAAAACTGATAGAGGAGAGCATCTCACAGAAGATGAATACAAAGAAACAGATTGCAGCACTCTAGACTCTAATGATGATGGTGAAATTGCTCATGCAAGAAGAGAAATTTCAGGGGCACCTGTGTGGCTCATTCCGTTAAGTGTCTGACTTTTGGTTTCTGCTCGGGTCATGACTTTAGATTCTGCTCAGGTTCATCAGATGGAGCCCTGTGTTGGGCTCTGTGCTGACAGTGCAGAGCCTGCTTAGGATTCTCTCTCTCTCTCTCTCTCTCTCTCACTCTCTGCCCCCCCCTCATATAAATAAATAAACATTAAAAAAATGAAGAGACATTTCAGATTATGTGAGTCTTCATATGGCATTATCCAAGTTGAATTTTCTGAAATTCAAGAATTCATAAGTAAATGATATATATCTAAGAGTTCATTGTACATAGTTGGTAAATGTCAAGGACCAGTTTCCCTGTTACACAGAGGGCCAGATTAAGCCTTATAAGCACATAGACCCTGTTTGCTTTATTTATTGCTGAATACCCATTACTTGATAGCTAGCATCTATTACATGCCTACTATACACCGAATAAAATTCCTTAATCCTCATACATGAATTAAATTCCTTAACCCTCATAATAATCCCCTGAATATGTCCTATAATTCCATTTTACAGAAATAGAGACTGAGGCACGACAAGGGTAAGTAGCTTGCCCAAGTTTACGCAGTATGTGGAAAGGTAGGATTCCAAGCACACAATCAGACGTCAGGGCTCAGTCTTACCCAACATAATGCCTCTCTAACATAGTGCCTGGGAGGGAGCACATGCCCAGCAAATATTTGTTGAATGAAAATGAGCATTCCATACTTGCCAGAGCAATCTGCAATAGCTCCGAGATGAGATGAGCACTATTGAAGAATAAACAAACAGTCAAAATTGATTTCGTTGAAGCATTAATGGATGGGGTTGAGCTTTGGACAGTTCCAGTAAAATCAAAGTTCTGGAATAACATTTTCACTTAAGTCTGTACTATCACTGGACATTTCCTGGCTACTTATTTCACAGTCTGCTCCACTTAAATAGTGCTTCTGATAATTCAGTTAATTTTGTTTTATCATTTATCCATTGAATGAATATTTATATAGTGCCTACTCTAGTCTACGTCTAATAAGCATTGTGTTAAATGTTGAGGATACTGCAGTAAGAAAAGAATCTTTAGAGGCCCTGTTAGTTTAGAAGATTTCCTATTAAAAGATATAAATTTAGTAATATTGAATCCAATCTTTCCTATTAAATATTAACTGAATAGCATGCATCCGTCTAAACACAGTAAAATGCACATCTTAATTGCCATGACCTATTTTTGATGAATGAGGAAGGTTTCCTATCTTCTGCAAACAAGGTTTTCCTATTCTAAAATCTGAGAGCAGCATTGATCACTACACAGCCATTAGTCACATGTGGCTATTAAATTCATATTCAAATTACTTCAAATTAAATAACATTAAAAATTCAGTCACTTAGTCACACTAGCCACATTTCAAGTACTTATAGCCATTTCTGCCTGGTGGTTAACGTATTGGACAGTGCAGATAAAGAAAATTTCCATCACTGAAAATGTTCTGTTGAATAGTGCTGATTTAGAGAATATTAATTGGCATAATCCATCCCCCGGTATCACAAATGGCTTTGAAATAGTCATCCTGTTTTTCAGAAGATAAAAAATGAAGCGTCGCTTGTAATTTTAAAGGCAAAGAAACGATCCCAAAATTCCACTATGAGGCTCTGTATAAAGAATTCTTGTAACATATAACATATGATTTAAAAAAACAGAATTTCAAATTTGGGAACCGTGTTAGGAAAGCACTTAATTCACAGGCCACCTGCACACTGAAAGGAGTTGTTGGTTCAAGATCCAAAAGCTCACTAACCTCAGGAACTCCTTTATCACAGGTTCTAATACACAACAATGTAAAGTTTATCAGGCTATTAACAAATTATATCATCTGCTAGTGTTACAATTTTATTCTGCTTAGATCTCTTCGAAAAATTGCTAGTGTTTTCACAGATGCATATACAGCATCATACAAATGAATGACACTATTGAGAGAGATTCAGAGTTCCTTCCTCACAAAAACACCACCACAGTTGAATCCAAACAGAATGTACATGACAGTGTGTTCATAATGCTCCTGGTTTTTCTTCTTTAAATTGTGTAACAATTCGGTTGCATTTTCCACTCATGTGAACTGTGCTATCATAGGCCTGACCATATATTTTATTCACATCAATTTTGATTTTCTAGGGCTCAATTTTTATAACCTTGAATAAATAGGTCCCAGTTGTCTCTTCACCGCTGATGAAACTCAAGACACTCTCTTTAATTAAGACAGCCGTTGACATTCTTTGTGGTTGTCTCGTCCAAATTGACAGCTGTTCTTTCCCTGTGCTATCACTTTTCTTACCACGTATTATGGAATATGCCCAGAAAACATTAATTTCATTCAAAATGCCTACGAAATTTCAGTTTTTATTATTCTGATCATTGAATTTTGAATTTGTACACATATCCAGAAATCAACTTCTGAGCTCCCCAGGGACTCTGTTTTTTTTAAACTCATTTTAACTTTCACTTTGGCTTCTCGACATGCAAGATACTTCCTCTGTACATGGGCGAAATACGTATTCTTAAGAATAAACACTGATTCCAATAAAGAACCATAATAAGTCTGAATATCAAGAAAAAATATTCAAAGCACCGCACGTATCAAGACTTGCTACCATTTTGCCTTAAACTTCAGTTTCTTCATCTGAAAATGGAGGCAACCACAGCGACCTCTCATATTGAAATAATCTAGAATATTAGTGTCAAGTGAGGAGCACCGTTGGCCTGATGGAAGATTCAGGTTTGAATCATCATGGTCTGCCTAGACACCCACCTGTGGGTGTCCAGGCATTCTTCCCGTCAGATGTGGGAGTTCCCCATTTCTCCCGATGGCTCTGATTGCCTAGGAAACTTTGCTACTTCTCCTATCCCAACACTTATGTTGAGAGTTTCCTAAGATAATATCCTGTCTTCAAAAAGCTATACTTTATATTTTTAATATTTATTTATTTATTTTTGAGAGAGAGAGAGAGAGAGAGAGAGAGAGAGAGAGAGAGAGAAAGCACAGGCAGGGAAGGGGCAAAGAGAGAGAGAAGGAGACATAGAATCCGAAGCAGGCTCCAGGCTCTGAGCTGTCAGCACAGAGCGCGATACGGGGCTTGAACCCACAAACTGTGAGATCATGACTTGAGCTGAAGTCAGATGCGCAACTGACTGACCACTCAGATGCCACAGAAAGCTATACTTTAAATCTGGAGCTTGGGGGTCAAGCATAAGAATCATCTAGGAAAATCAGCTCATCTTGATTTGCCTGGAATTTTCCCAATTTTGTCACTGATCATCCTAGGCACACTAAGAGAGCTGGTCACCCTAAAATCAGGCTTTCTCCTTTTCCTCTTCCCCCAACCCTTTAACTTGAAGGGATTGGAAGTACACAGGACTGGTCTCTGCTTCTCCCTCGCACTAGCAGTTACAATCAAAACCATTTCCAATTCAAGCCTTAATTTTGTTTTTACTGGGTACTCTCCCGGGGGCAAATGTCACTACCACTCAGAGTAAATGAACGAGAATATGGGACCAGATCTACACAGCTCTTCCATATATTGTTAATTAATGACTCAGATCATTGCTGCCTGATCTACATCTTTGGCTTATGATTGTTGACTCCAAATTTCTAGTGGTTTGTTGTGAAGAACGGCCATTGCCTAGTTGGGGACTGGGTGTGTGTGCACGTGTGTGTGTGCGTGTTTGCTCTAATTTTCCCACTGCTGTGCTCTCATCTACTTTCTTTTAATCTTTCCATGCAGATCTTTATTTTTGTCATGATGAAACTAATAATAACATGCTTACTGTAAAAGAAAACAAGGAAGAAAAGAAAACACAGAGATTACAAGGAAGAGAACAAAAATTTAGAATCCCTCCATACAAGACAACAAGATGTAAACATCTGCGGGCCCAGCGTCTCATGCACAAATACACACACATGGACACACACACCACACACAACACCAGCATATTAACATAACCGAGATTATATACATGATGTCTTTGTCACGGACATATTTTCATTTTATCTTTTTTCTTACCTCTTCCTTTTCCCTTCACCCCTCACCTAGCCCACTCCCCACCACACACAGAAGCACACAATGATCATTAATGGATGTATTTCCTTCAGCATTTTCTCCCTACTTATATAGACATCTTGATTTCAATTCAAATGGCTTACTTTTTTTAAGCTTATTTATTTTGAGAGAGGGAAAGAGAGAGAGAGAGAGAGAGAGAGAGAGAGCAAGCAGTGAAGGGTCAGAAAGAGGGAGAGACAGAATCTCAAGCAGGTTCCGTGCTATCAGCCCAGAGCCCAACACAGGGCTCAAACTCATGAACCGTGAGATCATGACCTGAGCTGAGATCAAGAGTCAGATTCTTAACTGACTGAGCCACCCAGGTGTCCCTCAAATGGCTTGATTCTTACATCATTTAGAGCCATTTTCTTCTGTTTTCCAAGATATAAGAACCCTTTCTTGTTTACACGTCCGAGGTAGGCTTGCCTCTATGAATGTGCATGTATGCTTTCAGTAATTTCTATGGAGCACTGAATGAGGGGACATGTGTCCCCCGTTGTTTACATTTAGACTTCCAGCCAAAATCCTCCTTTTATAATTGGTTTTATAAGATTCATATTCCAAATTATTTATAAAGAATATGAATGTAAAGCATTTGTCACTGGCTAGAAAACATATTTTTCATAGTAATGATCAAGTATTTAAAACATAAGAGGTGATACAAACATGAAAGTGAAAAATAGGTCTGTGAAAACAAAAATCAATTTAAAAACAGCAGGCAGCTTCAGGTACCCTTCTAGGGATATTTTCAATTCTGAAAATACTATATGCTAAATTATTGATGTTAATGTAAAGTTTGCCATTGCACTGTTACCCCAACTGGCCTTTTTATATTTTAAGAGAGAAATTGTAAAGCCTTGGATTTGAAATGAAATCGATCTGTTTCTCTCTTTCTCCTTCTCTTTCTCTGTGTCTCTCCACACACCCACCACCACCAACACATACAAAGTCATAAATATTTCCTTTATCTAATACATATTTTCCCTTGTCCTAACTTATTCGGTATACCCAATGTAGAGAAAACTCCATACTTTTTTCCCTGAGGACAAAGCATTCTTTTACCATTTGTATGGCTAATTTTTCGCTATTCGTATTGTGGTATACATCAAAAAACAGAAGATTGCAAACATGAAAAATGTAACTATAAATAAAAACATGAAATATAAAACAACAAAGAGGCCCCCAAATGGAAAATACATAATTGCTCATGAATAAATAAATAAATAGCCCTAAAGGTTGGTTGGCATCTGACAAGTTCAATTTATCAAAACATATCAATGTTTACATACAGTAACGATACATGTCTCAAGTATATTAGAATAAATATCTCTGTTACAAATTTTATGCATGAAGATATTTTTAAGGAACCTTGAGTTTCACGTGCATATTTGCAACATTATATCAATTCTCAAGTCTGACGTTTAAATTCTCAAGTTGTTCAAAATCCTAGAAACTACGGTCGGGCTCATCTTCCTAAATTACTTGTTTCATCAAGGCGATACCTTATTCAATAGCTTACAATGCCCACTTAACTAAGGTCAAATTCTCCTGCTTGACGTTCAAGGCCATCAATCTCAGTACCTTGTTGAATGTTTATTACACAATGTGCTTCTCAGATTTGACTCAAAATACAGCCTCTTACTTTGGCAACTCATTTTTTTTTCTTATCTCCCAAAGACAGAAGACTGCTTACATTCTTGAGTCTTGATGCACACACGCCGTCATGTAAACGACAACTTTCTTAGGTTTTGTTCGTGCAATCAGTTCCCCCAAATTTGAGCAATGACAGCAGCTACACCAGTACATCTTGCCATGACCTTGAAGACCTCTCCCACCTTCCAATTTCTTCTTTGCAAAATAGGGGTAATTCTACTTACACATCAGAACTGTTTAAGGATCGATTGAAGCAATAGTTATAAAATATCTAGCAAATGTCCCACAAATATTAAGTGGTCAATAAATGTCCATTTAAATATAAACTCCAAAGAACTACTTCGAAGGGCCAACTTACACTTAGCTATGTTCCAGTATATTTTTAGCAATATTATAGCTATAATTTGGACATGGATAAAATTGATAGTAAAGGGGTGGTTGTTACACTTTGTTTTTATCCATAGAATTTCTTAGAATTTACAGATGAAACTTTAATGAATAACATAATTCCTATATCTAATAATACATTTATACAGCATCTTAGCACTTAACAATTATCTTTCCCATACATTCTCTTATTTGAACCTAGGTGGAATATAAGGATGTATTATTGTTACCATTTTATAGATGTAAACACTGAGGCTTAATGAAAGTAAGTGACTAACCTAGATAGAAAAGATAGGATTCAAACCACGTCCCAAATCAATTGCTTTAGAAATCACTCTCTAAGGCATGTCTGACTGGTTCAATCAGTGGAACATACAGCTCTTGATTTCTGGGTTGTGAGTTCAAGCCCCAAGTTGGGTGTAGAGATTACTTAAAAAAAAAAAAAAAGAAAGAAACGAATCCCTCTCTAAGAATTACATTCAAAGGGTATATCGCAGAGGTTTCTGAGTTTAAGGTGTGGGGACCACTTTCTTACACCATTCACAAAAATAAACTCAAAATGGATAAAGGACCTGAATGTGAGACAGGAAACCATCAAAACCCTAGAGGAGAAAGCAGGGAAAAACCTCTCTGACCTCAGCCGCAGCAATTTCTTACTTGACACATCTCTAAAGGCAAGGGAATTAAAAGCAAAAATGAACTATTGGGACCTCATGAAGATAAAAAGCTTCTGCACAGCAAAGGAAACAATCAACAAAACTAAAAGGCAACCAATGGAATGGGAAAAGATATTTGCAAATGACATATCAGACAAAGGGCTAGTATCCAAAATCTATAAAGAGCTCACCAAACTCCACACCTGAAAAACAAATAATCCAGTGAAGAAATGGGCAGAAGACATGAATAGACTTCTCTAAAGAAGACATCCGGATGGCCAACAGGCACATGAAAAGATGCTCAACGTCGCTCCTCATCAGGGAAATACAAATCAAAACCACACTCAGATACCACCTCACGCCAGTCAGAGTGGCTAAAATGAACACATCAGGAGACTATAGATGCTGGCAAGGATGTGGAGAAACCAGAACCCTCTTGCCCTGTTGGTGGGAACGCAGACTGGTGCAGCCACTCTGGAAAACAGTGTGGAGTTTCCTCAAAAAATGAAAAACAGATCTACCCTATGACCCAGCAACAGCACTGCTAGGAATTTACCCAAGGGATACAGGAGTGCTGATGCAGAGAGGCACTTGTACCCCCATGTGTATAGCAGCACTTTCAACAATAGCCAAATTATGGAAAGAGACTAAATGTCCATCAACTGATGAATGGATAAAGAAATTGTGGTTTATATACACAATGGAATACTACGTGGCAATGAGAAAGAATGAAATATGGCCTTTTGTCGCAACATGGATGGAACCGGAGAGTGTTATGCTAAGTGAAATAAGTCATAGAGTTTAGAAAGACAGACACCCTATGTTTTCACTCTTAGGTGGATCCTGAGAAACTTAACAGAAGACCATGGGGGAGGGGAAGGAAAAAAAAAAGTTAGAGAGGGAGAGAGCCAAACCACAAGAGACTCTTAAAAACTGAGAATAAACTGAGGGTTGATGGGGGGTGGGTGATGGGCATTGAGGAGGGCACCTGTTGGGATGAGCACTGGGTGTTGTATGGAAATCAACTTGACAATAAATTTCATATTTAAAAAATAGGGTATATCGCAGAGGTTTCTGTGTTTGGTGTTGGGTTGGTGGGGGGGGGTGGGAAATGATGTGATCTTTTTGTTGCAAATACTGCACGCTGGTTATGTAAATGAGCATTTATGCAGCTTAATTGGAGTTCAATTATTAGAGCAATTATTATGTCGTTTTGTGCAATGTCTAACATCTGATGGTTTTATTTTATCCTGAAAGATAGTTTGGAGATTTGACATCTCATCACCTGTTACCTTGGGATGATGTGCTGTGAATAGTGATAGAAAAAATACCTCTAAGTAAACCTGTGCTTTCCCCAGTCTATTATTTCATAAAATCATGGGCCACAGTTTGACTCTCATTCACTCTGCTCTGCTGCTCATTGAATGTGGATTAGGTCACAATATGTCATGACTGTCAGGAAGGGTCCGAGTCGTCAATAAAGAATAACAGTGCCTCATTTTTGTGTATTACCTCTTTGCCCACTTGTCTGTACTCTGTACATAATTTGCCTTTACACTTAAATCTATCACGCTTTGCTTCTCAAGAGGATTATCTGGAAAAATTCTACATGAAAAGGAAAAGAGTGAAAAAATACTCGTGTAAACAGAAATTGATAGAAATAAATCTGAAAGCATTTGTATAAATGTTGAGATGGCAACACGTTACTTATTGCAGCATAAATGAGCAACATAAAATGTAGACATTATGAAAATCTGGAAAATGTGTCATTTTCATTTTCCTTAATGTGTATAAGCTCAAAATGAAACTTATTTCGCATCTTCCCTAATTAATGCTTATTAAAGCGTGTGAACATTCTTTGTACCAGTAGAAATTTGCAACTTCTTACTAAATAAGAAAATTAAATGCTCTTTGTTCACATTCAGAGCCAAGATCTTTATCAAGACCCATGAGGAAGAATGTCAGCTGGGAAAGCATGTGGTTAAAATGTGGCCCAGCCCTGGGGCAAGGGAAAGACAGGTATCACTCCGTTCCTCATCTCGGGATCTTTTACTGTTCTAAAACTGGCAGTTTGACCCTTCGTTGTTTTAAAATGTTTTTCATCTCGCTTGCAGCCAGATCACAATCCCTTTTAAAGCAACTGAATTTGCCTAGCAATTAAAATCTAACCTCCTATGTTTCTAATCCTCCTTCCTGTGCTCATTCAGTGGTGAATTGACCTTGATTATTCATGGCTCTTTTGTCTCCATAGGGCTCCTCCGTGGGCTACACCCTGGTCTATATCCAAGCTCTGATTAACCTTATAATAGGCTCTGCTGAAAAAGTACCTTAACATTTTCATCTGACAAAAAAAAAAAAAAAAAAAAAAGAATAATCAGAAACATATGATCATCTGTATAAGAGACCTATGCTCAAAATGGATCTTGAAAAAATAGGTTTTCTGACTCATTTTCAAACTAAATGCTGTTTAGTTTGTTGCGGAACTAACTCTTCATTTCTTTAGCCATTCATATTATCTATAGAGGTGAGGTTCTAAAATAGTATCTACATTGCGCTAAGATTTGGATTCAATCAAAGTTTATCGGGCATTTCCCGTGAGCCGGAAAATGCTCAAGATGGTTTTTCTATACATTATCTCTTTGAAACACCCATAAGCCTACAGGATAGACAAAGCTGGTTTTAGAATACAAAAGATAAAGAAAAAGATAAAGATAAAGATAAAGATAAAGAAACAGAGATTCAGAGATTAGTTAAGTTGCTCAAGGACATATAGCTAGTAAGTAACAGAACCATGATGAAAGTTCTCTTTCCAGATTCCCAGGCTATTGCTACTTTACCACAACAGCCTATATAGGCATGTGTTGAGAAGTAAATAACAATGAAATGGGTCCTTTCTGCATATGTAATTGCTCTGATTTGTAATTTGGCAAAGTTATAAGGTTAACCATACTCAGCCTCAAAGATCTGGAAGGATTTCTTCTTTTAACAGGAACAAATTTCTGTAGCCTATAGGAAAGCAAAGACTAAAATAGCATAATGGGAATATAATAATATAGTAGATTTGGGCCGTAGGTTGGAAGTAATGAGAATTGTTATCTCTACAGGGGAAGTACAGAGCTCTCTCTTAAGCATAATAGATCTACCTGAAAATCACTCTCAGGCACCATACTTTTATCCTAGTCTGTTCAGCTTTAGATCCATAAGAAAATATAGTTGAAATCATGCCAGAATCAAATGAAGTTAGAGGCATAACTGGAATAAAAAAGACGCACTAGATAGAGAACTCCTCACTCCCATACGTTTGTTTCTGATCCTGTGGAGGTGATGTTTATTGAGATTCTCCTATATGCTAGACATAGTGCTAGATATTTAAAATTGGTGTTTGAATCTAATTTTCATAATTTTGAAAGATAGCTATTTACATCATCATCATCCACGTGATTATTAATTTTGCATGTCAATTTAGCTAGGTAATATTACCCAGTTATTCAAATACCAATCTAGGTGTTGCTCTGAAAGTAGTTTTTAGATGTGGTTATTGTATACAATCATTTGACTTTAAGGAAAGGAGAGCACCTTGATAATGTGGATGGGCCTCATCCAATCAGTTGAAAGGCCTTCAAAGCAGAAACTGAGGTCTTCTGAGGGAGAAATCTCGTATTAAGACTGTGCCATCGGTTCCTGCCCAAGACTGGCTGGCCTGCCGTATGGATTTTAGACTTGTCAACCTCACAATTGCATAAGCCAATTCCTTGAAATAAATGTCTTAGGATTGCGTGTGTGTGTGTGTGTGTGTGTCTACATTACTGCTTTTGTTTCTCTGGAGAACCTGACTGATACAATCTCCATCTTAAAAATGGGAAATGGAACCTCTGGAAGCAAATTAGCTCCTCCTCTAGGGGTGGCTCTAAGGACAGGAGATGGGGAATGAGATCACACCTCTGTTCCCTGCTAGCTAACTTTCATTGAGGAAATCGCTGCATCTTGATGATTTTCAATTTATTCACCTGTGATTTGGGGGGTTATCACACCACCTACCTCAAGAGACTCTTGTAAAGATAAGACAGATATAAAAGGGCCTGTTTGCTAAAGCAGCATGCAAGCCGGAATCATACTTATCAATAGTTAAGCATATCTTCCCTCTTGTTGCGTTCACAGCACTGGACTGTAAGTTGCAGGTAATGCAAAGAATTTATGGTAGTTATCTTCTACCCCTGGAAAGCATTCCTGTTCCATGAACAAGGGATAAATGTGTGAAACGCTGAGAATTATAAGCCGGATGTATATTTGAGAATGATATAGAAGAGAGGAAAAGATAACATAGGAAAACAGTGACAATTGTTGGAGCTGACATACTTTAGGACATGACAAGGGGTGGGATCCCTCAAACGAGTGGAGAGGCTGTCCTCGGGAACATAGCTTATGCATAGAAATCACATGTGATGGGTACAAAGTAATAGGATGTGGACGAATAGATGTGGGGGAGCAAATACACAAGGGAAAACCAACACAAGTTAGTTGGAACTTGAGTCATGTAAGCTCTCTGTGGCGCTTAACGTCACGTGTCAACTTGGCTAGGCTCCAGGATGCCCAGACGGCTGGTATAGCGCACTGTCTGCGTGTGTCTGTGAGGGCGTTTCTCCAAAAGATCAGCATTGGAATAAGTAGACTGAGGAAAGATTACTCTCCTGTAGTCTTCAACTCTCATGGGCATCATTCAATCCACTGAAGGCCTGAACAGAACAGAAAGGTGGAAGAAAGGAGAATTCACTCTCTTTGCTTGGGCCACGGTAGCCATTTTGTCCAGCCCTCAGAGATCAGTGCTCCCGGTTTTTGGGCTTTTGACTCATTCATACCTGGACTTAGATCAGTCCTCTGATTCTCAGGCCTTCAGACTCAGACTGACAGCACACTGTGGTACTCCTCGGCTTTCTACATATATGCACGTATATATTCTATTGCTCTACAGAACTCTAATATACTCTCTATGTCAAATTTTCCTCCTCTATAAAATGGAGGGGAGAGTGGTATGTGCCTACTAAAATTTGTGTTATGACTAAATAAATAAACTAGTACATGTAAAATATTTAGTATGCTGCCTGGCACATAGTAAGCACTCTGTAAATGTTAGTTATTAATTTTTCACAGCATAGTTTCTGGAATCAGATAGCCTGGGATCAAATACCATTAGGTGCATTACCTGACCTCTCTTGGCCTTATTTTATTCATCTGTAAGATAGAAATAATAACTCTTGCCTCACGGGAACAGTGAGATAACGCATACGTAGGGCATGGCCCCGTACCTGTGTCGGCATTACTGAAGAGCTCCCTTTATGACTAGAACAACAAAATGCATGCTCTCGCAATAATGGTCTGGAGAGAGGAAAGGGGAGACATGGAGTAGGCAGCACAAAAGTTGGCTCCCTCTAATTTACTCTCTGAGGTTGGGCAAATCGATGAACTTTTGCAAGATGAGGTCACTATCATCCCGATTACCTGACTTTAATTGTAATTTTTAGAATCCCTCCAGATAATATCGTGAAACACAAAACCCAACCAAATGCCGTATGATAATACGAGTGTCATCTGAATTATAACAACGCCTATGTGTGGACAGGGCTAAAGTTAAAACTCATGTACACTGTCCCAGGATAATGAAATAATGTAAACGTAATCAGTTTGCATGAGGATGGGGGAAAGTGAACTATGTTAAATTCTGGGTGAGGAAGGAACTCCATCGCTCACTGTCATGAGTGATATCATGTAACCCCCCTCCCAAATGTTGCAAGCTATCGACGCTGACAATTTCAATGAGGTCTAGACATTCAGCTGGGTACATATTCTGTGCCGGGTCCTGTTTTAGGTTCTAGAAAACAGACTACCAGGTAAAGGAGATTGAAAAAAAAATCAAATTCCAGTTCGATAAATAATAATTGTGACACTAAAGGCATGAACAAAGCCAGGGGATAGAGAACACAAGCAGTAGCCTCAAGTATATTCATTTTTCTACAATTCTATTTCTGAGAACAATATTGTTTCTCAAGCGAACTCTTTTGATCCTAGAATTTGAGCTGCTCTTGGAACTGTTACTTTTTGTTCTTTGTCTCTCTGGTGCTTGGCACAGAATAGATTCTCGGGGTCTATTTCAAGAAAGGAGGAAGGGACGGAGGGAAGGAGGGCAAAAGGGAGGAAAAGTTGATTGTAGATAAAAGGTGTGGGACTGTTCAGAGATAAATCAAAGAGCCTGCATATTTTACCCAGCTTCTTCTCAATAAGAGGCCACAAATGGGCTATTTTCAGAGCTGCTTTGTGAATTTGGGGCTGCAGTTTTGCAAAATGGCTTGGTTTGGCTAAACAACTGTGGCTTCCGTACATATGCAAATAGCAACAAATATGAACAGGAACTTTTTATTGTAATAACAATTCAAAGTGACACACCAGCATCTGGATGAAAATTTCTCCAGCTGCACAGCTCACTCTTTATTATAAGCAAAATAATCACTTCAGCCATAGAACTGGGCCTGAGGAGCGGCTAGAGATTATGTGGTGGATCAGCTAATGACCATCCTTCCGAATCTAGGAGCAGGGATGAGAAAATTCTTATGTGCAGGCAGCATAGTGGAAAAAGCGTGCTCTTGACATCACATGGACCTGGTATTGAGCCCTGGATTTGCCACGTAGGATCTGGGTCACCTTGTGCAAATGATGTAGTCAGTTTCTTCATCTCCAAGGCTGAGGAGAATAAGGATATTTATCTCCAAGGATTGTTGAGTACCAAACAAAATAATTTAAGAAGTGAGATTAGCCACGGGCCTAATCCAAATGCAGCCAGGGCAGTGTAAGGGGTCGCCGCTCTTCCTAGTGGGGCTTAAAAAGGAAGATACTCAAACAGGGTGAACTGTAAGTTATATGAAGGTAAAACGGTGCTTGGCTCACTACAACATCACAACACAGCAGAGCAAGTTGGTAAGGCCAAGTCGAAGGCCTGGAAGTTAAAACTGGCTGTCTTAGCTGCAGGCCACCGTGCTTGCGATAACTCTTTCTGATATGGTCTATCATCGAATTCTCTTTGAAAGGTACCACTGCACCATGGCCAAGGTCCATGCCTTTGGAATTGCCTGCTAGCATCTGAACTAGCCGAGAACTCGATCTTGGCTCTGGCATTTACTAGTAGAGTGCCTTTGAGCAGTGAACTTAATCTCCCTATTCCCTCAGTGTTTTCGTCTCATCAGCTTAAAGATGCGAACTTGCTCTCTTCGCAGTCCAACGTAGTCAAATGCCTGCAATCTCATGTGATTCTGCTTAATACAAAGTGGGGATAATAATAGTGCTTTCCTCGTAACGTTGTGACGGTTACAGGAGTATATATACAGGAGATATATATATATATATATATATATATATATATATATATATCAACTCCTGTTTTTGAGAAACACAAAGTTTTGAGAAACACACCTGGCACGTAGAAAAAATATATTATGCGTGTTATATTTTTGCTATCGTTCTCGTTATTGTTTTGACAAAAACTGAGCAACACCCGAGTAGTGGGCTGGGGCCCTTCCAAGTGCGCAGAGATACCGATCCCCTCAGCCTGGATCCCCACCTGAGCCATTTCTGGCCACAACTGGTCCCCTCGGTTTACCCCAGCCTTAACATGCCTTCTAACTACCATTTTCTCTATTTGGCACGAGGTGAAAAGGTTGGAAACCTCCACCTTGGAGCATAAGCCTCGGAGTCTGAAAGGGCTGGCTGTGAACGGGTTGTCTGTCCAGGGTTGTGGGACCTGATGCCAAATGAAAATGAGGGGAGTCCAGGAAAAAAGTGTTATCAAAGGTGCTAAAATGTACAGCTTTTTCCCTTTTCTCCGTAATCTGTTCTCGATTTGTCAAGGTATTTTTTTGTGTGTTGTCTAAAACCGGTCTAAGTAAAGAAAACTTAAAAATTGTAATTATTAGTATGAAGTTTACTGTTTGTGTTGTACAATGCCCATTTTAAATAAAAATATGAGAGCATTTAACTTGTACGTGGAGTCATCAGAAACACGCAATTCATACTGCAGAGCGTTGTATATGCATATGTATCGTTCCTGCCAGAACACTGGGAACAGGTCACAAAGTTAACTTGATATATTAAATTCTTAATACACACGCATCATACCAACACTCTGGCATAGTGGTGAGTGAACAGTGACTGAAAGAAAAAGGACCTATGGGTCGCCTTAACTTTCCTTCCATGTCATCACTTTTGGTATAAATCGTGGCTAATACCAGGAACTAAGGGTAAGAGAAGGATATGATAGGGTTAATTAGTTGTTCTGTATTTCTTAGAGCACCAATGCTTTCTTCCTGCACTGAGAACAAGTAAAGGAGAGTGCGGCCTCTCAGGGATGTCCGGCCTCTCAGGGATGTCCGTCCGTGGCTTACTCATGGACGTAACATGCTTATCTTGTACTCACTTTGACTTTTATTCAACCCCCCTGCATCGTGGGTCCACCAGAATTCTGAACTCAAGGGGCATCACAGATGCCATATGTAAGCAGGGGGACAAGGAATAGCCATCGATAAACATATTGGGAAATACTGTGTGTATTTCCTCTGGTCACATACATGTTCCATCACCCCTTCAGACTCCATTTACAAAACACAAGTTCACGATAAAATTATTAAGAATTTCAAGATGGCGACAGCAGGGTATTAAACCAAACATGGGTCCTGAGAACTAGGTCAGCTGCTATGGAAGATGCATGGTGGACACTAGAAATGCTAAATGTAAAGACGAAAACAAGGAACAACAGTGGATCCACATAGTGCATATCTCCTCTGCTCACATTCACGCTCCATTGCCCAGTTGAGATTTATTTACAAAATACGAGTTCAGAGAGCCGAGAATTTCAGGATGTTGGCAGTTAGGCATTAAATCAAGTGTCAGACCCTTCTGAGGGCCGGGCTTGTTGTGAATGCACTGTCACGTGACCAGGAAGCCAGCTCCGGCCCGGCCCTGAGACAGCCATAAAATCTCAGGAAGGCAACTTTGCTAGGCTGTGCCTTAGCTCTCTAATTCTCAATACAGGGGTAATTTCTACCTCATGATCTTCTTGTGAAGATTAAAAAAGATAGTACACTTGACATGGTGTCTGCTACGTAATAACAATGCTGACATAATAACGACATTTACTGAACGTTTACTATGTTTTCTTTATTGTGAACATCACTAAAAAGCGTTTATGAGGAGGTCAAACCCAAACGACGTTGAGAACAATGTTAACAACTTCAAAGGAAACATCAAGTTCAATGTTGGCCTTCTCTTAGCCCTCTTACCCCCTCTTCAGTGCCAAATGATAAAAGTTAGGTCAAAATCAGACAAAGTAGAGGACAAGTATTTGAGTAGGTAGAGCATGGGAAATTTGTAGGGCAGTGAAACTACTCTGCTTAACACTGTAATGGTAGATACATGACATTTACCAAAACCTATAGTACTGTAGAACAGAAAGACTGAACCCTAAATAAACTGTGCTTTTTAGTTAACCATGATGTATCAACATTGGTTCATTAAGTTTGACAAATGTACCGTACTAACGCAAGATGTTAACATTAGGGGAAACTGTGGACGGAGGCGGTATATGGGAACTCTCTGTACTTTCTGTTCAATTTCTCTATAAAGCTAAAAACTGCTCAAAAAAATAAAATCTATTAATAAAAACCCAGAAATACTGTAAATCAATTCTGACTGTAAATCGTTCCTGGGGAGACAGCAAGATGCCCACCCCAATGCTGAAAATAAGCTTGCCCTCCGAGAATGATGTAAAGGCCAGAACAGGTCTTGACTGACATCATTAACAATCTGCTCTGAAGGTTGGGCTAGACCTAGTCCTTAAGTGGTATTTTGAGCAGTGATCTCTACAAGTGTTTTTGAAAATAAAGGATTAGAATCTAGGATTATTCTCCCTTTTTTTGTTCGTTGAGTTTTGTTTTTATTCCATGCTCTAATTAATGCAGCATGAATAGAATTATTCTCTAAGATGACAAACCCTGAGGGGGCATAGATTATGTCTACTCTTGGCTTTTATGGTTTTACATAAAACACGGTGGTAATGATAGCCTTGTCATATAGCTTCCCAGAGTTTAGGCAGCACTTTCATATATATTATCTGCTCAGTCCCTCATTCTACACTCAGACTAAAGCACCAAGTCAGGTTGGTTTTTTTGCTCTTTTGTTTTTTTGCATTTTTTTTTTTATAAAAACACCATGTATTAAGTAAGACAGTCTCCCAGAAACTGCTGGTTACCTAGCCAACATCCATTTTCCACTTCTTTCTTAGTAACAGAATCCCAATTTTGTTCAGGGCACCAAATATTGTGTTTGTAGTGTCTTCCTCTTATACCCACAGTGACCACGTGACCAATTGTTTTCCGATGAGACACAGGCAAAAGTTGTTGCGGAGACATTCAGGAAGAATCCTTAAAAGGGGAACTGTTGGCCAAGACCAACGCTTTTGCCTTCATTCTGCACTCTGTTTGCAACACAGATGCGATGACTGATGCTCCAGTAGCCATATAATATCATTTTGAAACACAGAAAAATATCTTTGACTTTATTCTTGGAGATGCAGTGAGGTTACACTTAATGGTAATCAGTTTATCTTTCTCATTCTCTTATGAAAAATGTATTCTTTAGTGTGAGATTATTTTCTAATTCTTTAACTAGAGAAGAAATAATAAATGCAATTCTGATTAGAATGCCTCAATAAATATTTCAAGTGGTATTCATTATTTTTCAAATATTTTGGCTGTAACAGATTCCTGAAGACAAATGCATTTGCTCTCCAAGAGTTTGCATTCACCACCGTTGCTTACGCTCTTTGGTTCAGATTATTCCACATGGTGGTAATCTCTAATTTACTCCTTCAAAGGGTTATCCAGATCACACACATACACACACACCTAGTGGGGACAAGAATTCATACTCTACTCTCAGAAGTCTATGGCTAATCAACCCTGCTCAAAAGCTCTCACAATAGTACTACTGTCCGTGATGGCAGATGGTCATTTTATTGTATTTTAATTTTTAGAGAGAGAAAATGAGTGGGGAGAGGGGCAGAAGGCAAGAGAGAGAGAGAGAGAGAGAGAGAGAGAGAGAGAGAGAGAGAGACAGAGAGAGAGAGAATATTAAGCAGGTGCCATGCTCAGCAAGGAGCCTGACTCAGGGCTTGATCCCATGACCCTGGGATCCTAACCTGAGCCAAAATCAAGCGTCAGACACTCAGATGACTGAGACACCCAGGTGCCCTGCAAATGGTCTTCTTAATTTGCCAAGTGATGGTGTCTCAACATCCAGGAGTTTGAACAGTCTCTTTGGGGAAATAGTCAATTCAAAATTCAACCCCCTGAAGGGCTCCTCTCTTTCTCCTCCCGCCTAAATGGTATCTAGGTAAAAGGGAAGGAACTTGTGTGCTCCCTCACTCAGGCATGTGGAAACACATAGCTCCCCTGAACACCCAAAGCAGGCCATGGTGACACAGGACTGCTGACACATATTCATCTATACAGCCACCTGTCTCTACTAATGCTATGTTGTGATCCCTCGTACACCATATTGGACGTGGTATAGAACAGAATCTGGATTTTCCAAGGACTTAAGCCACCTCCATCAAGCTGCTAACTTTGGTATTATCAAGTTCTATCATTCCTATCCCAGTATTTCTACAGTGATGCCCAATCTACCTCACTTTGAGCTTCCATATTGAGAAGGGGACACGAGAATACACGCTTTCCACATCTTTCCACTACCCGATCCTTTGTTCTGTTTCCTTGATTCTACCAAAACCAGAAGGAAAGGGATTTCTTGACTTTTCACTATGCTTGGCTTATAATGTCAAGCTTCATGTTCAGATCAGCCAGCTTTGGCACCTGTTCCGGGAGTCAGAGATAGTGGGAAATCAAAATCAGAAATTACTGGGACGTCTGGGCGGCTCAACTGGTTAAACATCCGACTTTGGCTCAGGTCATGATCTCACAGTCTGTGAGTTTGAGCCCCACATAGGGCTCTCTGCTGTCAGCACAGAGTCTGCTTCGGATCCTCTGCCTCTCTCTGCTCCTCCCCACGTTCTCAAAAATAAACAGACATTAAAAAAAAGAGAGAGAGAAATTACTAAAGATGCAAATATAGCTTCATATACCGATATATTATCTTAAGGTAATGTATTTAAAAACCTACTAAGAGATCTCATATATACATACAATCTCATGAAACCTATTGAAGTTTCAAAATCTTCAGATAGTTACAATCATAGGCATGGTATTTTGTCAAGCTGTTTAAATAGAGGGGCACAGGGCAGAAAGAACCAAGTCCGACACGTGATAGGTGACAAGCGTGCACGAAGGTATATCGAAGAGAGACAAAGCAAGAGAATTGGAGTTCGAGCCAGCTACAGAAGCAGAAAAGAGTTGGAATAAAAATAAGAAAAGCAAGTAATGCATGTAGTTTTCAGAATATATAAAATACCACATTTCGGTTCAAATGCCCTGATATGAGCGGTACTGAATGAAAATGTTTAAAGATATGGTCTGTACTTCCTGAACTGTGTAATTAAAAATGTTTAAGGACATGTGCTTCTAATGGGGAAAAGATGTTATACCATGGTTCAAATGCATGGAGTGCGTTTCAGAAATCAGAATGGATTTAATCTGACAGTACCTAATTACTCATTTAATTCGCTGATATGGCATTCACTTTGAGAGAGAAATTCACATTATTACTTCAATTTTACAGAATTGCTAATATACGGGTATAACATGAATGGTATACTGGTTGGATGGCCTGCTTCCAAAATTAAGTGTAACTTTTCAAATAAATGATATCCCAGACCACAAACTATTTCTGCACTTATTGAACTGAATATTAGCGTTGGGCAGTCTTTCTCAAAAACAGATGTTCCCAGTTCTTAATAGCACATTAATAGATCTTTCTCATTTTCTCCTAAAAGTGCATTCTTATTATGTACAATTTCAGACATTATCTAGTTATAGCATTACAGTTGTAAATGACACAGCGGCCAGGTTCATCAGGCGCTTGTACCATGGAATAAGTCTGAAGTCTGAACACCTCACTTAATGGGGGGTCAGCTCTACAGCAATCTCCACTGCTGAGAAAACAGACAAACGAGCAAAGCCCCTTGGAAAGTCAAGATGTCAGGATGTGGTAAGGGTTGCAGTTTGGTAAGGACAGCTTGATGTCCTTAGTGGCAGGGTATGGAGCGTTATGCATCTTTGTGCACGTCTCTATTTCCTAAGAATGAAATCGTTTTAGGGGCACCTGGGTGACTCAGCCAGTTAAGCATCAGACTCCGGCTCCTGTCATGATCTCATGGTCCGTGAGTTCGAGCCCCGAATCCAGCTCTGTGCTGAGAGCTCAGCGCCTGGAACCTGCTTTAGATTCTCTCTCTCTCTCTCTCTCTCTCTCTCTTTCTTTCTCTCTCTCTCTCTCTCTCCCTCTCTCTGCCCCTCCCCTGCTCACGCTCTGTCTCTCTGTCTCTGTCTCTGGGGCTGCTGGAGTCTGCGCAGGAGCAAACCGGGGTGCCTTCAGTGGCGGTGACAGCTGTGGGGCACCTGCAGCGCTCGCGGTGGCCGTCGGGTTCCTGGGCGGGACCCGCGGCGGCGAAAGGTGCAGGGAGTGTGACAAGGCTGTGAGGGCTGTCGGGCCTTCCGCAGGGGAGGCTGGCCCTGCAGAGAAGGACACTGGCCGCCTGGCACCTGCTGCAGGGCCGGGGCCAACGCCCCTGCCCTTCTTTGTCCACCCGCAGGCGTGTCAGCTAGGCCGGCGTCCCCAGCCGTCTGTGGTCGGGGGAAACCCAAGCGGATCCTTCCAGCAGCATCCTGTGAGGCTGGGGAGGTGGTCCCTCACCCTGATCTCCAGTTCCCTGGAGAGAACTTGCCCGGGGAGGAGCTCCCTCTGGGGGCCGAGCTGTGCTGCCTGAGGCAGGGGACGATGCAGTGGACAAAAGAAAACTTCTTCCCGCCCTTTATCTGTGGTTATTCTCTTTTTATTCTTTTTGGCTCCACCGTGTGCTGCAGCTTCCTAAGTGGACTCCAGAACTCTCTCCCTGCGTTGTTTGGTCCATGGAGAGCTGCCCAATTGGTATTTTTTCCAGCGGAAAATGCCATTCTGCTGACATCACTCCTGTGCCCCTGTCTTCCGGTGGTCTTAGTTCTTTCTCCACTTAAGGGACACCTACTTACGACCCTCGCACTGAATCTCATTTCTTTGTCTGCCATACTTAGGATACATCTCTTTTTATTTCCGTTACTTGGTACTTTTCCCATAATGTTTGGGAGAGGGTCCTCAAGCTTGATTTTGCTGGCATAGATTTTTCTCCAGCTTGACCCTTCCCTTCTGGGGCTTCTGAAGGACGTTCGGATGGCACCGGAAAGAACTAAGCTTTTTCCAGTACCTAAGACTTCTAATAAGCTCATCCTTTAGAAAGTTTTGACATTTCTTCGAGTGGAAGAGGACAGGCTCCAAGCAAATAGATCTAGTAATTTCTGTGACACTATTATAGTTTCCCTAAAAATATATCCACTGGTAGTGAAGTGAATGTTTCTATTAACACTGAATGAAAATACCGTTTGCTTATGGAGGGGAGTGTTGTATAGCAAGATAATTTTACATATATGTTTATTCTATAATAGCCAAACATTCCTTTCAAATGCTCAAAAAAAAAAAAAGCAATTTGCTACTCTTTCTCAAAATGTGGGCTCCACAACACGGATCAGATTACCATTTGTGCTTCTTAAAAATGCATATTCCTGGGTCCCACCCTGTGTCTACTTATTCTGATTTTCTGAGAGTGACATCCAGGAATCGATCTGCATTCTATTATTTTATTTTCATTTTTTTTTTGTAGTTTCAAATCTTTATTGAAATTCCAGTTAGTAACATTAGTGTGATCTATCTGCTTTTTACTTTTTGTAAGTTTATTTATTTTGAGACAGAAAGAGAGAGAGCAAGCAAGTGAAGGAAGGGCAGGGAGAGAAGGAGAAATACCATCATAGCAGGTTCTGCACCATCAGCGCAGAGCCCGACTCGGGACTCGAACCCACGAACTGTGACATCATGACCTGAGCCGAAATCGAGAGTTGGACGCTTAACCAACTGAACCACCCAAGTGCTTCATCTGCATTTTAAATAAGCTTTGAAATTGATTTCAATGCACAATAAAACATTACAACCCCTCTAGAACCTCTAACTCTAGATCTCCGCTCCCATAGCCTCTTTCTCCGCACAACTCGAGACGTTTGATGCCCCATCTATGTTTGGTTCCATCTCTGACCCTGGGACCAATCTGGTTCTTAGTTGTGGGGAATTGAAAGAGCTCTCGTTCCATATTCAGGTGACAAAGTATCAGGACACCTTGTTCTGACCTTGAATAATTACGTAAGCAACTCCATGAGAGAGCCTTCATTCTGTGGCTTGGTAGAAAGCTTGCTCACTGCCGCCGCAGACCATAAAATCTCAGTGGTGTATTCATTTAAAATCAACCACCTTTTGGGAGACGGAGGAAAACAAAATTGGGGGGATGTAATTATGCATTTGTTGCCAGGCACAAGGTAAAATCAGAAAGGCAAGAAGGAGTACGAGCAAGAGATTGACCTTTCCTCTTCCCGGGAGAAGACAAGGACATACAATCAGGATATTGGACTGAGATGCTCCTCACAAGTCAGCAGTGCTCTGGAAACCCAGGGAAACAGAAGCCTCAATTATGCCACCATCAGTTCGTGCATAGTCCCCAAAGTGCAATTTACCAATGAAGGAATGGAAGGAGAATGCCTATGATGATTCCTGATCTGTAGTGACCTTATCACCCAGAAAACTCTAGCCTCACTACTCATCATAGGGTCTCCAAACCAGCAGATGGACATCACTCGAAAGCTTGTTAGAAATGCAGAACCTGTTCCAGACTTCCTGAATTTAAATTTTAGCAAGATCCCCAAAGGATTTAAATGGTTTTTAAATTTGAGGAGCACAGTTCTAGAAAACTGCCTCTCTAGAAAAGCCAGGGTTTCCAAAATGTATTCCATAGTCTGGCATACGGTCTTTAAGGCAGAAGATTAAGGTTTTACAGCTTCACTACCCACCCAGAAGTCTCTCCGCCTGGGCTGTGAGACAGATTATGAGGTGGTCTCACTGCAGGCCTGTATTGCAGTGTTGAAAAAGCAATTGGGATGGACTCAAGTCCAGGTTCTGCCATTTATTGGCTTTGTGATGTTCGGAGGGCCGTTTAAACTCTACGATTCTCAGTTGCTTCACCGACAGAATAGGACTTACCGAACGTCCAGTGAGAAAACATACATGGTAGTGCATTATAAATTCTTAGATAAAATTTTTGTATTATGTGGATGGTTCTCAAAGCTGTTTTCCTGATCTGAACTCTTATCTCAAGATCAAATCCTAAATTTATACTACAGTGGTAAACTTAATGGGAGTCAATTTAGAGGATGAGGGAAAACCGATCAAGCTGTCAAAACAAGGTGGGAATTGAGAACCAGGTTCAGATTAACATGCTGGAATCAGAAAGAACCGGAGAAAGGGGACAGGAACACAGGGGTTCAGAGTCATATTTCCATAGAAGAGTAAACAAAAGTTGTTCAATCGAAATTAAGAACAGCAAAGCGAATCGCACTCAAAAGTGACCTGCACACCATCACAGTGTTCAGTAGTTGATGTATGAAAGAGTATCACTCCCACAGCTGATAGATTTCAACAAGGTTGAATCAGAGATGCAAATCATTAAATATGTGTTTGGGAAGCCATAAATGTCTTACTACACTTAATGAGAGATCTCTTCCCTAAGCTTACTTAACTATAAGCCTGGTTAACAGGTTAATCTAAGAGTTACAAATGTTGCCGAAGCATAAAAATCACCTGCCGAGCATTGAAAACCACAGAGGCATTTATCATTTCAACAAAGAAAAATGGGCACAGGAGGGCAGGATCCACAAAAGAGCGATCGATAGAGAGACAGAGGCAGAGGAGAGGGAGAGAGGCTTTCTTGAGAACAGGTGCCAGACTGACCAATATGTGAGTGAAAAACATTAATATTTAAAGAGGAAATGCAAGGATGATGTTAGGTTCTGTAGATGGAAAGATAATTTCCAACAATCTTCACGCAAGCAGAACTGAATAAGAAGTCAAAGTTGACTCAAGTAATTTCCCACTGGAACATAATGAATGTGATAGCAAGCAATTTTAAAAAGCTGTACTCGATACTCATGGCATCTACAGGATGTATGGAAACTGACAATCACGACAGTGAATTTCAGGCACTAGGGCAAAGTATACAATTAACTAAATAAAAACGAGAAATGGCAAACTATAAAATGTGATGTTTCCCTCCACAGATATCAATTTATTTGAAATGTGACTACACAAGTATTTAATTTTTTTTTTTTTTTGCCAAATAGTCAAGCAATCAGTCCCATGCTATCGCATGATTTCAAGTATTGGCACCAGAACCTTCCATCATTTTTTTAACAATAAAAACTGAATTCATGTGAAGACCATGCATTAACCTCCTGTCTCTCATTTCTTTTGAATCAGCAGAAGTTCCAAGGAGCAGAAATTGGTGGAGAGGAGCCAAGATGGTTAAAGAGAATTTTAAAATGACATTTATATGTTTGTTGTCATGCACTTTCAGTAGGGAATTGCAATTGTTTGATGACAGTGTAAACCATTTCTGACATATGTATGTGAGCGGGCTGTCGGGAAGTAGAAAGTGTTGAAAATCTGAACTCATATTCTCCAATTGAATCTTGATAGTCACCTCAAGTCATTGCTGCTCTCAGACTAACATCAGAACCCATAAAAGGTAGAATCAGCTCACTCAGCCTCTTCCTAGAGGAAACTGGAGAACCTTCAGAATAAATAAATGACTACAACTCTAGAATAATAATCTATCCACTGAACACAGAGTCATTCAGACCTGGGTTTCACAAAGCTAGCAAAGTAGCTAGCGTTATTCAGTTCCAGGGGGGTCCTCTCCTCCATATAACTTATCCATAACAGCATGAACTAAAGTGTGATCTCAAGGGTATAACATGACATGACATAAATGAGTATAAAAGATTTCAGGATAAATAATAAAGCCAAGGATAAGAGGCACGAACACAGTACACCAGACGCCATCTAAATCTTCTATAAGCCCACTCCAGGTCAGTTAAGTCACTCCTGGTTAGTTCCAGACCACATCAGACTGTCTTCTGAATCCTCACAACTAATTCATGATCACGGCCTCCCCAACTCCCAAGAACAAGTCCCGCTTTTGAGATTCGTGAAGATTGAACCCCTTTGGCTTAATGATGCAAAGACAGAATCCTCAGAGGTCACCATGATCCTGGATTCAGCAAGGCATCTGACAAAGCCCATCATGAGCTCTCTGAGGGCAAGATGAAAACGTATGAATTAAGAGCTAGAAGAATCCGGTAAATCAGTAGCTGTATGAACAAGTGTCCTTAACATATGCCATTTAATCGCAGGTATCATCTAGAGAAAGGTCTATGGTGCTATGATGCAAAGTTCTGTTGGGAAACTTTTCTTATTCAATTTTTTTTCTTATTAAACGAAAATGTGGAAGACATAGTTAACAAATCTGGATGATTTGAAAATAGAAAAATATTGACTACTAGAATACTAAAAAAAAATAACAGAACGGAACAATGAGCTAAATTTCATATGATGAAATCTACGAGTCAAATGCCATGGGGCCTAGATATATTAGATGTGCTGAGCCTTGGTACTTGGAATCAAAAATCTCAACTTCATAACTGAAGAATGAAGGAGAAATTAAGTAGTAGCGACATCTATTGAAAAAACTCTCAGGAATTATGTAAACGGAGAGCTCAGCAGAACCCAATAATGTAGTAAGAATCCCCCACCAAAACAAACAAAACAAAAACAACAATAAAAAAACCCCCGCAATGTGTTAACTGAAATACAGTGTCTTGTAAAAGAGATGAATCCTCTTATTATATACGAGATCAAACAATTCTATGAATGTAACAATAACCTATTTGAGAAAGAGACAGAAAGACAGAAAAACAGAGAGAGACTAATGGGGTGCGTGGGTGGCTCAGTCAGTTAAGCATCTGACTTTGGCTCATGTCATGATGTCACAGTTCGTGGGTTCGAGCCCTGCATCAGGACCTGTGCTGACAGCTCAGAGCCTGGAGCTAGCTTGCTTCAGATTCTGTGTCTCCCTCTTTCTCTGCCCCTCCCCCACTCGTTCAGTCTCTCTCTCTCTCTCTCTCTCTCTCTCGAAAATAAACAAACATTTAAAAAAAGAAAGACTACCACAGAATGTTATACAAAGCACGCAGGAATCCTGCCCTTTTGCAGGTTTCACTCATGGGAAAACTGTGCAGAGATCAGATTAGAGGATGTGGGGCATTATCAAGGTCACTGTATGAGCAGGACAGGGCCCAGTACTATCCTGCTCCAAGTAACTAAAACACTTACCCATGGTACCCTCAGGGAAAACTTTAACCACTCAACCACCATGCACCTAACTCCAGAGCCTGCTTCCTGTCTGCCCCTAGTGCTTTAAATGCTTTTACTCGAGAAGCACACCTTCCTTTTCGTTTAGGTTGAATCCTTCATTAAGCCTGGGCGATAGCCTTGGGCAGCTGGAGCGCACGACCCTCTGCAGAGCTCCAGTCTCGGGAGAGAGCACCGGCTGCTGGGGTGATAGCAGAGAAGTCGGCCCCCCTAAAGATGCACTCAGCTCCGATGTGGAGCCCTGGATTCTCCTGCATCTTCTACCTCAATCTCCAGGACATATGTTCTGGGTCAAAAAAACCGGGATTCTGCAACAGAGATAAAAATAGCTGGTGGCATTGAGGAGCTGACTCTGGACTAGACAACCTTCCAGAGGCCCTTTTAAAATGGAAATTCTGTCGCTTTTTCGCATTGATCGTCAGGAAGCAAAAGATCACGTGAAAAGAATCATTGCTTTTGGGTGAGACAGATTTGTATTTGAGTCCTATTGCTACCTTTTACTAGCTGTGTGAGTGTGGACAGGTTATTTAACTTCTCTGAGCCTTAGTTTCCTCAAATTAAAAAAAAACGGGGAAAGGTGTCAGTAATAAAAATAAGTACCTCTATACTTTGCTACAACACATTACAAAGTGTCATAACTTCATGCTTACTACAAATTACACGTGAACGTGCATAGATTTTTCCTTCAAACGAAACAAGTTCACACCAGAAATCAGATGATTAAACCCCTCTACCTGTATCTTTAACTATACTGCCTATGTTTCAGATTGTATGTCTCACTGTGCTACTGTCTCCCCAAGATCGTGTAGTTCCAAGGTGACTTTTCAGAAGCAGAATTAAAAGCCAGTATCCTGTTAAATTACATTGTGCCTATCAAAAACTCTTCTGTTGCTAATCCCTATGGTGCTCTATCCTTCCCAGTTTCTCTGTGAAAATGCTGTTTTATGTTGTTGGTATGGCTTGATAACACTTGTATTTATGTGTTTGCAGAGAACGTTATAATCTCGGGGTGCGTATGTATGTGCGTATGTGTGCAAATACACACATTTTCAGGTTACTTAATAAACCCTTCAGAGCGAGTTGAACCAGATAGCCAAGCACACTAATATAGCATATTGTATCTCCGAAAATAAGGTCTGAATCCCATTTAGTTTGACAGGAAAGCATTTTGTCTGTAAGTCTTTTGGCTAATCTTTCCTTTGCTCAGAGAGGTCAGGACGATGGAATGCGTCTATCTCTTCTCTATCTTATCACACTCGCCTTCTAACTCAGAGCTCACAAGTCAAACATTGTGTTAATGCCTCCCACCTTCTCCCCTATAGCAAGGTGCTTCCTGGAGCAAATTAAATCCAGGTGACATTAGCGTCCTTGCCGGTTCTTGAGGTAATATGTTTCAGAGTTCTTTGGCAACTTAGAAATAACCAGGATTAAAACCTTTGGCGGCCACCTTCTTTCAAGGAAGTGCTTTTAGGCATTAGACATTCCTCAAACACGACTGCAAAATTTCATCTACAGTTGACATTTAAGCAAAATTTGTTTCTTGATGGCTTTGTAATGATATTTTATGCTTCAAAGATGAGGAGCTTGACATAAGTATTTTTTTCATCATTATCTATTCATCGAGAAAGCTGGCATTGCCTTGGATGAGCTATTGCACCTCATATTAGGATACACGGATAGCAGCATACCTGCATAAGACATCCAGAATAGCACCATCAACACAAATGGAAGGAACATCAGCAATGCAAATTTATGGAGATATGTGAAACGATGATGGATTCATACAAAGCAATCCTAACGTGATTCCGATGCAGGTAGGTTTCAAAGAAAACATTAGGGTCTCCGCTTCTACCACAACCATCCAAGACACACGCTGATGCAGATGGCTGTATTTTATGACATATAATTGTTTCATACTCATCAGAGGTGGTTGCAGTGTTTACCACAGCAGCCAAATGGGCAGAGAGGATACAAATTAGAGGCATCAAAGGAGAGGCAGTTCGGACTCACTTTTTGCATGTGGGCCTTAGAACTAGGAACCGAGCTTCAGTCAGCGTGTACCTGCCGTATGTAGTAGGCGCTAGTTTTAGCTAGCTGCTCTACAAAAGACACGGGTCTTTGTAAAGTGACTTGGGGACAGGTATTCAGGGTACTCGGTTTATGACAAACCAGTTGGTATTATCTGGGGTGCAGGTACAGCCGTGACGGTTTCGTTAGTGGGTAACCACAAGTATCCTCGCTGAAGGCTATCCAAGAAGCAGCGACTCATATGATTCCACTTTCTACCTCTGAAGTTGAGGAATCTCCTGAAGGCAGAAAGAAGGTTTCGCCTAGTACGCTACAGTCCTGGTTACAAGATGTAGAATGAGTTACAGTAGCATAAAAACCCAATCAGGGGGCAGATTTACCCCAATTCACAGAAGATCGAGCGCATGAGGTGGCTTAGATGCTCGCCGATGAACGAGGAGCGTGAGGAGGTGAGAGTGGGTTGGTAATTCTGAGTCATTAACCCGCCTTTCTATGGCTGATTGTTGACAGCATTCAATTAAGATCATGTAAGCAATGCGTTATAAACCTTCATAAATTATTACACTGATATGTTTAGTAGCTATTACTTTTGATCACTAGTGCTCTTTGTATTTTCTATATTGTTAATGGTTTTGTCTATTTTTGTCAATTACTGACAGACAGATGTAAAAGTGCCCAGTTATAATTGTGATTATCTGTTGGCATGTATAGTTCTATCATTTTTTTTAATGCTCATTTACTTATTTTGAGAGACTGAGAGAGCAGGGGAGGGGCAGAGAGAGAGGGAGAGAAAGAATCCCAAGCAGGCTCTGCACCGATAGCGGGGCTTGATCTCACCAACTGTGAGATCGTGACCTGAGCCGAAATCAAGAGCCCTAGACGCTTAACTGACTGAGCCACCTGGGTGTCCCATATCAACTTTTGATTTATGAAGTTGGGTGCTCTGGTATTAAGTGTATGCATATTCAGGGCTTTTTTGACTTCTTGATAAACTTCCCATTTTATCATTATGGTCTGTGTCTCTTCACCTCTTATAATACTCAGTCTTGAAGTTTAATTTGTCTAATACTAATGTCAACTCTCCAGTGTAGTTTCATAGTGTGTAGTCTTCTTTCCTTTTACTTACAACCTATTTGTGTCTTGAAAGTCTCCCGTGTTTCCTATAAACAATTCCCATTTTGGTTTTGATTCTTTTTATCTAATCTGATGGTCTCTAATTGATGTGTTTATTTCTATTTAATGCAATTATTGAAACGCCTGGGTTTCACTGTGATTATAGCGTATGTTTCCACTCGCCTCTTATCTTTTTATGTTCTTTAATTGCTCCCTTCTTCTCATCTTTTGGTCAAATTGCTTATTTTTGAATCTTCCGTTTTGTTGTCTATACTGGCTTCTTCGATATACTTCCTTTAATGATTTTTTAATGGGTGTGTCAGGGCTAATGATATGGTACCTTATCAAAAGCTAATGAATACCATAAAAGCACACTTCTCACCTTACACACCGCCTTTCATATTTCCTACTTCTCATTTTTTTTTTGGTTTAATAACAGATATTTCATATTTCCCTCTTTCAAACTTTCCACTCAACACTGCCAAGTATTCATAGAGCACTCGTGCACAGACTTTAGGGGCCTCCCTTGGGATATCTCCCTCCTTTCTTGTTTCCTGACCTGCAGAATGAACAACTACAGTTGCCAAAGTCTGATCCTGTATCCTCAGCCGAGTGGGACTCTCATGCTTTCTTACACTCCAGCTCATTGTCCTGTGTTTCAACAACTGTCTCGGTCGAGGGGCTGAGATGTGGTTGTGGAGCTCAGTTATGTTTTTGTTTTTGTTTTTGTTTTTGAGAGGGGGGGGTTCAAGTGAGCAAGGGGCAGAGGGAGAGAGAGAGAGAGAGAGAGAGAGAGAGAGAGAAGCGGGGCTCACCTGAAGCGGGGTTCGAGCTCAGGAACGGCGAGATCATGACCTGAGCCCAAGTAAGATGCTTGACGACTGAGCCACCCAGGCGCCCCTGTTTTTCTTTGCCTACAGTTCTAGTTCTCTAGCTGTCAGGGTGTGGAAAACATCTAACTTTTTTTATTTTTTATCAAAAAAATTTTTAACGTTTATTTTTGACAGAGAATGACAGAGTGCGAGCGGGGGGAGGGGCAGAGAGAGGGAGACACAGAATCTGAAGCAGGCTCCAGGCTCTGAGCTGTCAGCACAGAGCCAGGCGGGGGACTCGACCTCACGAACCGGGAGATCATGACCTGAGCCGAAGTTTGACGCTTAACTGACTCAGCCACCCAGGCGCCCCGGAAAACATTTCTTCGTATAATCTGTCCCGTTTTTTGGGGGGAGGGTTGGTTTTGATTTTGTTATTGTCGTTGTTTGCACCACAGCCAAAAACAGAAGTCTATTTCAGCCAAAGGGTTTTGAAGACCTTTTCTTTCAGAAACTTCCTTTGTCTACCCCTTTTCTGCAAGAGACGTGACAAAAATAGAAGACTCTGAAATTCGGTAGCAGGGGAAAAATAGAATTTTGCTTTTCAGCCAGTAGTATTTACTATTTATTGGGGGGAAAAAAGTAAAATATACTTAAGTGACTTCATAGCTAAGAAATCTTAATGTTTTCCTCTTATGTCTGATGTTCAGATTTTCCTATACTTTTTCTGGCTAGGAGTTGTAAAAATTGAGATCTCTTCCAGGTAATCTCTAGAATTAAGCAAAAATAACTTCCATAATTGTCCTCAGAGAGATAATATAAAGAACATGTTTTACGTTGCTACTAAGCTCTCCTATTCATATTAGAGATATATTCACTTCTGGGCTTAGAGACACTGTTAAAAATGAAATTGTTCTCACCTTCTATCAAACCATAAAGTTCCTTGGTGCACATCTCCACTAGGTAGTTATGCAAGTCGACCATATAATACTACCGTAGAAACCAACTAGAAATTCAGATGCTGATCAATATAGCTTAACTTCTAAAAAGCACACAAAGAGTGAGAAAAGCCTTGTTAACTTCCTGTCTTCCTTTGTCAAATACTGAATTTCAATAACAACAGTTGAAGCTGATCTTACAATACACAAAATTAGAAAGAATCGGAACATCAACTTCAGATGTAGCATTAAGAATAGTATTCTGGGGGCGCCTGGGCGGCTCAGTGGGTTAAGCATCTGGCTCTTGATTTCAGCTCACGTTGTGATCTCACAATGTGTGGGATCGAGCCCAGCATCAGGCTCCTCGCTGACAGCAGGGAGCCTGCTTGAGATTCTCTTTCTCTCTGTCCCTTCCTTGCTCCTGCTCTGTCTCACTCTCAACATAAATAAACTTAAAAAAAAAAAAAGTCTTTTGAGTCATAATTGAGTTTTACAAACACCGACTTGACCAGAAACGATCACCTCTTCATTATTACATTAGAAAAAGCTTTGCCTGTGTCCCACCATGCTGGTCTCAGCCCAGTGGTTATTTATGCTGGCATTTGACCATGTTTTCATAGCACATAGCATAATCGTGTGTTCCCTGTATTGCAATACATTAAATTAGAAACATGCTGTGCGTTCTGAATGGCATTTCAGAGCATGATACGGCCAAATTATATGAAGAGAAGTGGCGATATAAAACTTGGACAATTTCCCCTGACAATTGGGAAATGATTGCATTTTGGTAACAGTTTCTATGTCGGTATATCTCTGCACGGACGTGATTTGGTGCTCTGCTTACTTTGCATTTGGTTATGTCATTTGCATTCATTTTATTCTTTAATCACAGCCTACCATCTTGGAATGTATGTACCATTCAGTGCTCATATTATATATGAGGAAACTGAGGCTTCCACAAGTTCATATGACTTAACAAAATTCACACAAGTTAGAAGAGCTATAAAACCAAAACCCCAAACTGTCTGACTCCAAGTACCACACCTCTAATAATTTTATTATATCGTCTCACTTATTTTTGTAGTAGGATTTAGTCTTTTGTGTAAGATTTTCACACATTTTGCCTTATATTCCCTTTTTAATTTTTTTAATGTTTATTTATTTTTGAGAGAGAGACAGCACATGTATGCTGACACGACAGGGCAGGGTAGGGGCAGAAAGAAAGGGAGACAAAGGATCTGAAGCGGGCTCTGCACTGACAGCAGAGAGTCTGATGTGGGACTTGAACTCACAAACCAGGAGATCGTGACCCGGGTGGAAGGTGGGCACTTACCCAACGGAGCCACCCAGGCACCCCTCTCCTTTTGATTTTTACATCAGATCTCTGAGGCTTGCAGCAGAGCCAAAAGATCAACCCACGTTTATCAAATGACAGGCCACATCCTCTTTCCGGTAATTCACATCATCTCCTTAACATAAACCAGTCCAGGCCTCTTACTCTTACCCATAAACTTCCGTCATAGTTCATCCTAACCTATTTGCCCTAGAGCAAATCGAGTGAATTGAGCTCCCAGAGTTCAGGGTTAAGGGGGTGCACTGTCTTCACATTATGTTCAGACAGAATTTGAACTTAAATACAGAATTGTTGAAACCCACAATGAATTGTAGAGCCAACGCTAAGACATGTTGCCCTCATCCATCAAGTGTTTGATTCATTCACACATTCTTTCAGAGAGACTTTTATTCTGCGTATACCTTCTAATCACCCAGTCTGTCCCTAATGTTCTGGTAAATACTAGAGCAAAGCTGGTCTAGTTGCCAAGACCAAGAAGAAAGCAGCAAGATGCAATCTGAGATCTAATAAAAGTATATACAAACAGCATCAGGAGTTTAAAGGAAGCGGTAATTAAATCTGCTGGCAGATAAGAATGTAAAGAATCAAAGACAGTTTCACAAAAGAGGTAATATTTGAAATCAACTTAACTTGAAGGGCATACTTTACAGGTAAAGAAAATAGATTTATCAAAGACTTAAACATGTAAAGATCCGCAGTACATTGGAGGCAGGGAGAAAAATGAGCAGACTATTTCAGGTACCCAAATGGGAGATAATGAAAGCTGAAACGGCCAGTGTGTTAGTAAAAGATTTGAGAGATGCTGAGTGAAATCGGCAGTGATCACGCTACCCTGAATGAGGGAGACAAGGAGGGTTCCAGGGTGGTCGGCAGTTTTCTACTTTTGGTGAGTCGGCAGGTTTGATTCTATTCCATGAAGTGATAAATGCCAGCCCTGGCTTGTGACCCGTTAGGGAAATTAAGGTACCCCTGCTAGACTTTGTGTGATGAGGGTTGGTGGTCTACAGTTTTACAAGTTGGTCAATCACCCAACCATGCAGAATCACATCTGAATCTGATAGAGCAAAATTCATAGCATCTAAAGACTCTAGACTTGGAGGAAGTACAACAACCGATGAGCCGTTTTTGTCTTCCTGGGTTGACCAGAGGATGTGAGCGCTGTTTCCATGAAAGGTACTGTTTCATCCCGGGTAGAAGGGTTAAGATGTTCTATGTCGCTAGATATGTGGCAATGAACGTCAAAGGGCAAAAATACTGCGTCAATCCCAGGCCTCTTTTACTTCATATCCGTTCCTTTCCATTTTCCTGCTCCATTCTGTAAGGCAACGTGGAGGGGCATGACCTCTGCGGTTTGCGTCCGGGTCTCCATTGATGGGTGACTTTCAGGTGGGCTCAGCCAGTTCGAGGCACTGACAGAAAATTGAAGGGCAAGAAGAGGGGGAAAACCAGAGTATTTGTTCGTCTTGCTTTGCTTCAAACAGCATCTTAAGTAGGAATTGCCTCCACTCTGTGGCTTTAGTGCCCTCTGTAATTCTCCTTTTAGCCAGGTAACTTCATCTCCTGGGCTTTGGGGACCCTGCCTCTTCCTTTTGTTCTCCGGCTGAGGGCTGTTGAGGTTTCTGATGTTGTTAACCTTGGGTGCCCTCACCGTCCCCTTTGACTTCTCATTTCTTCTGTGACCCACGTAAACAATTCCTCGCCTTCAAGTGTCTGTTTGGAATATTCATGTGTTTTCTGTTTTTCTGGGTTAGAAGCATACAAATGCGGCCAATGCTACAAAGCGATTAGAGAGAAAAATAATTGAGAAGAAATCAAGGAGTTTTACAATTAGGTCCTGGGTGACCTGTGGGAAAGCAGTTTGAGGGAAAAGCCAGATTTCTTTGAGACGAGAATTTGATAGGCGAGGAACTAAAGGTAGTAAATACAAGCAGCTCTTCCAAGAAGTTTCACAGGAAAGAAAGAGTTGTTGTAGGGGCGCCTGGGTGGCTCAGTCGGTTAAGTGTTTTGACTCTTGATTTCAGCTCAGATCATGATCTCGCAGCTCATGAGGTGGAGCCCTGCGTCGGGCTCTGTGCTGACAGCTCAGAGCCTGCTTGGGATTCTCCCTCCCTCTCTGCCCCCCCACCCCCAGAATAAATAAATAAATAAACATTAAAAAAAAAGAGTCTAGTAAACTGACTGGTGGGCAGACTCACAGGACTATTTTATATTGTGTTATGTTTTACCATATTTAGAAAGTCAATTAAATATCTGGAACATTACATTGCTCATTCGGGATTGCTTGGCTGGTGAGAATCACAGATCCATTGGGCTCCAAACAGCCACGTGCGAGCATTTGCTCCAATGTATTACTTTCAGGCAAAACCAGACTTAGAATATCTCCGAGGAAAACCCAGGCTCTCCAAATTCCTCAGGATTTGTGTCAAAAGTAGAATGTGCCTGTCAAAAAAGCAATATGATTTTAGGACATGTTAACAGAAATATAGTTTCTGTTACTAATGTCCTTCATAATAAGGATGTAATACTCTGTAGCGATGGGATAATGTTTGTGTGTTCCATTTCCTAAGGAAAGTATTAATATATACATTTTTAATTTTAATGTTTATTTATTTTTGAGAGAGGGACAGACAGAGCACAAGGAAGGGAGGAGTCGAGAGAGAGGGAGACAGAATCCAAAGCAGGCTCCAGGCTCCGAGCTGTCAGCACAGAGCCTGACGTGAGGCTCGAACCCCCAAACCTTGAGAACATGAGCTGAGCCCAAGTTGGACGCTTAACTGACTAAGCCACCCAGGCACCCCTATATTTGAGAATATCTTAAGGGGCACAACCCAGATGCCTTACCACATGAAGAGTTAAGGTCACCGAATGAAGTTTAGACTGAGAGAGGATATGAAATGATGTCATTTCATAAACGAAGGTTTGTTACGTGGCCAAAGTGAAGGGAATTAACATGGGATGAGTACCTACGAGACGCTAGATACTTTGCTAAGCATTTTAATTCTCACAGAAACCCCCTTTTTAAAAAAATGTTTTATCACAGAAACTCCTTGAGGTAATCGCTATCTCCACTTTACAGATGGGAAAATTGAAAGCTTGGGGTGATTTAGAAATAGATTAACTATCTCACAGCCGTTAAGGGGACAGGATATAAACTCAGAAGAACACATATTCCTTCTATTGTAGCATACGATGGATTAATGAGATGAGTTACACTTATAGGGAATGAATTGAGCCGGTATCAGACAGAAACTCAGGACCCCTCTTATTCAGCTAAATCCTTTCTTAATCCAACTGCTGTCAAAAATTGTCTCAGATGGGGCGCCTGGGTGGCTCAGTCGGTTAAGCGTCCGACCTCAGCTCAGGTCACGATCTCACGGTCCGTGAGTTCGAGCCCCGCGTCGGGCTCTGGGCTGATGATGGCCCAGAACCTGGAGCCTGCTTCCGATTCTGTGTCTCCCTCTCTCTCTGACCCTCCCCCGTTCATGCTCTGCCTCTCTCTCTGTCTCAAAAATAAATAAACGTTAAAAAAAAATTTAAAAAAAAAAAAAAAAATTGTCTCAGAAAACAATTGTGCCAAACCTCATTGCACCCCCAAGAGGAAGAAACTTGCAGCGAGAGAAGTAAAGATCATGGTTAGAAATTAAAGTGGAGGGGCGCCTGGGTGGCTCAGTTGGTTAAGCATCTGCCTCTTGATTTTGGCTCAGGTCATGAGCTCACAGTTGGTCGTGGGATGGAGCTCTGTCCTGGGTGTGGCGTTTAAGATTCTCTTTCTCTTGCTCTCTGTCTCTGTCTCTCTCTCTCTCTCTCTGCCCATCCCTGGCTTGTGCTTTCTCTCTTTCAAAAAAATAAAAAAGAAATTAAACTGGACTAGGACTAGAGTTTTCTTGTATCCCTGTCTTTCTCAATTGCTTCGCATTTCTCCCCCATCACGGCTCCACTCTACTCCAATAAAGCCAGAGGCAAGAAGAATGGTCACACTGCTGTTTCCCCTGAGCAAAATGAGTCTTCATGACTCAATCTCATCCAGCCACCTCCCAAAGTCTACCTGTACCCCCTCTGTCAGGTCCACACGCCCACTCTGCACCTCTCCTTCCCCCTCTACTATATTACCAATGCCTGCATATCAAAGTTAACTGGTCTTATGTCATGCCACTTTAGGGTTAGGCTTTCTGATATCTGAATTTATAACTAGTTATATCAGCCAAATTATACTCCTTTTCCTTCTAAGTCAATAAGTGAATTGCAATGATGGCTTTCCGTAGAAAATATCTAAGCCTACGGTACCTTGCATACAGTGAGCTCTCAGGAAATAAATATGGAATTGACATTAATGGATCAAATGCTTGGAATCCCAGGCACACCATCAGGATGCAGGGTCAGATGAGCCCTGGGCTGGCATCCTATTTCAATGTTTAACAATACTCCCTGTTAGAAAATTCTTCCTAGTATTTTGCCTAAATCCCTCACGATGCAATTTATACTCCATTCTCCTTGTTCTGTCCTAAGAGAAGATTGAGACCAGCTGGTGAGCATTCTCTGTGTAATAGCTCTTTATACACTTAAAGGCCATTATTAAATCCCTTCTTGGGCTTCTATTTTCCAAGCTGAACAATCCTGTTCCATTAACCTTTTTTTGTAGCCCTTATTTTCCAATGATTAAATCATCTTGGTAACAGTCCTCTGAACCCTCTCCCTGTTCCACCAATCTTTTCATCCATGGAGCTCCACAGTGGATACATTTTTACAAAGGATCAAGAAAATTCTGAATGTCAGAACACAATTGTCTCAAAGTCTTGGGTCATATAGATACTTGTCATTCGGGGATTTCCCAATATTTAGCTATTCATGGGCAACCCTGAACAATTTGCTACTTTACTGAGTCAATAATTCAAAATCACTGGCCCTGCAAAGCTTCTTGTCTATAGGATCCCAGGCAGTGAATGACTCTACCTGGCCCCAAAGCATCCACAGCTCAGCTAGGCTAGACTGTTCTTCACTTATTTCTGTATATGCAGTCATTCTGGTGCATTGTCAAAAAAAAATGTTGGCAGAAAATTTCCATAAAAAATGTATGCTATACTAATAAGATTCATGTCCAACAACAACAAAGGCAACAGTATCCTATCATTCTCCTATTACCTCTTTCACCTCATGTCTTATAATCTAAATTTCTTCTTCCCTTGCTTCACTGTGGCCACCCTGATCTTCTTGCAGTTATTAAAACCTGCTAGAGGGAGAGCCTGGTGGCTCAGACATTTGAGCCTCTGACTTCAGCTCAGGTCACGATCTCACGCTTTGTGAGTTCGAGCCCCACACTGGGTTCTCTGCTGTCAGCACAGATCTGGCTTTGGATCCTCTGTCCCCGTCTCTCTCTGCCCCTCCTCCGCTCATGCTCCTTCTCTCTCAAAAATAAACATTAAAAAAAAATATGCTACACACACGTAGGCCATAGAGCTTTTGCCCCTTCTCCCTCTACCTGAAACACACTTTTCCCAGTTACCCACCATACTTCACTCCCTCATCTCACTTAAGTGTTCATTCAAATGACACCTGTTCTGTCCACACTCCCTACCACCTTGTAACAATATTCCATAAACCATGTTTCATGTTTGTTGTCCTTTTCCCCTGGACTAGAGTTGAAGCTCTGCTATTATGCCACCAGTGTCTGGAAAGGAATCTAGAACTTCTTACATTTTTTTTTGAATAAATGAATGAACAAATATTTGCCAGCTGCTGACTAATGGCTACACACACGCACGCACACACATTTTTTTTTTTTTAACCCAGGAGGTGATGTGAATTATCAGAGCATAAATTTAATTGTAAAATATGCATTTCATGTTTATGGCCTAAAACATTCGCTAAGACCTGTCTTCTGGGAATCTGGGTCTACAGAAAACAAATCTACAATGGCAGGTGACAGGCTTGAGGATTGCTTAAGAGACACTCAATTTTCTGAAGTTGATGCTACAAAGGATAAATTTATCTATCAAACATTGGCCTTTGATATGCCTGGCAGAAAGATAATACTCAACTTGATGACCTATCCACAAGATTCTACACATAATGCTGTATTGTTTTCTCTATAAATAGGAACAATTTCCACCTCTAAGAGTATATCAGCGTATTATTTTCAATGCAACTTAACTCTTCGTGGATCTTAGCTTTCTTTTTATTTGTTGTAGCTCATTTGATAAGTGAAAACAAAACTCTGTGGTCATTTTCATCTCCCTTTGTTCTTTGATTTGCAAGGATGGCGTTTCTCTGTATTTGTTCATTATTTGTATTTTCTCCTATGTGCAATTCTAAGAGACTTACCATACTACTACACCTTGGAATCTCTTGCCTAGTGTAAACAAGGCCTGAGGACAAGTCTTTTAAATCCCTGTGTATCCTAAGAAACCTGGTCTAATAATCAGAGGTCAGCAGTACAGACATGTCAACCTGAAAATCACCAAGTCACGGCTCTTTTCCTTTTTAATAATTCAACTCACATTAGTTCTTCGATCAAATTTACAATCCATGCTGCAAATCAAACTTTTTCGATTCAGGGGATGTCCAATAGCAAAGCGAGCAGTACCTCTACCCTCTGCAGGTATGGAAAGCAACACTCATGTCGGGATTCTGGAGGTGACTGCTTTTGGCCTTGCAGGTCAACAATCAGCAGATAATTAAGGCTGAACACTATATCAAATCACCTCTTCCAAAGGCTCGACCAGTGATCAAATCATGCTAGGAGGAGCCAGACTGTTAGCACTTAATGGCCAACTATGTTTTGTTTAGATCAAAATTCAGGATTTTTCAAAAATAAAGGACATTTGTGAATAAAGTGCTTCAAAGGAGACAGAACGAGAAAAGATGTTTACAATATCTGAAATGCACAAGGGGTTGATCTCGAGCCTTGCAGGTTTCACTAGAAAGATAGCCCCTTATGTAATTTTAATGTTCTACATAAAAGCATAAAAATAAATGAATTTGATACTCTATTTAACCTGATATATCTAGAATATCCTTTCAAAATGTAACTAATATAAAAATTTGGGGCGCCTGGGTGGCGCAGTCGGTTAAGCGTCCGACTTCAGCCAGGTCACGATCTCGCGGTCCGTGAGTTCGAGCCCCGCGTCAGGCTCTGGGCTGATGGCTCAGAGCCTGGAGCCTGTTTCCGATTCTGTGTCTCCCTCTCTCTCTGCCCCTCCCCCGTTCATGCTCTGTCTCTCTCTGTCCCAAAAATAAATACACGTTGAAAAAAAAATTAAAAAAAAAAAAAAGAAACTCACAAGGAATATTTAAAGTATACGTGGATTGAGGCGCCTGGGTGGCTCAGAGGGCTAAGTGTCCAACTCTCGCTCTCCGCTCAGGTCATGATCTCATGGTTTGTGAGATCGAGCCCCACGTCAGGCTTGTTTCTTAGGGTGTAAGTGAGGAGAATTAACATGGGACTAACTGCTCCATAAAATATTGAGAAGTCGCGGTCCCTGAGTTGGAGCCCCGCATCTGGCTCTGTGCTGACCGCTCAGAGCCTGGAGCCTGCTTCTGATTCTGTGTCTCCCTCTCTCTCTGCCCCTTCCCCATTCATGCTCTGTCTCTCTCTGTCCCAAAAATAAATAAACGTTGAAAAAAAAAACCTTTAAAAAAAATTATGGGGAATTTTGCTTTGTCTTTGTCATACTGTGTCGTCAAAACTCCAAGTGCATTTTCTACGAATGACCAACTATTTTTAAACCTACAGGGAAATCTTTAACAGTAACTGTGCTCCTAAAATAATTCAAATAAATAATATAATAATGTACTTAAGACTAAACCACTTAGATTGGTTTTTTTTTTTTTTATTTTTTAATGTTTATTTTTGAGAGAGAGAGAGAAAGAGACAGAGTGTGACTGGGGCAGGGGTAGAGAGACAAGGAGACAGAATCCAAAGAAGACTCCAGGCTCTGAACTGTCAGCACACAGCACAACAAGGGGCTGGAACTCACGAAGCGTGAGATCATGACCTGAGCTGAAGTCGGACGCTTAACAAATTGAGTCACCCAGGTGCCCCCAGATTGTTCTTTTAAAAACATTTTTTAATGTTTATTTATTTTGAGAGAGAAAGAGAGAGTCGGGGGAGGGGGTGGACAAAGGATCCAAAGTGGGCTCTGTGCTGACAGCAGAGAACCCGATGTGGGGCTCGAACTCATGAACTGTGAGATCATGACCTGAGCCGAAGTCAGATGCTCAACCAACTGAGCCACCCAGGTGCCCCATAGATTGTTTTTAATGTGGCAGAATTTCAAGACTAATCTCTACTGAAATACTTTTGCGTTTTAAAGAACTATTTTTCATTCTTCATGGTGTAATTAGAATTTAAATGATCCTCTTGTACCAATTTAACTATGGCTACACATAGGTCAAGACCTAGCTAGAGAGATGGGATTTGTCTTTCTAGCCACTGCAGCTTAACTAGTAGTAAGTTCTCAGTCTGCTGAGACTGAGGCCATTTTGTTAGCCAACGCTTTTTAATGAAAGGCTAAAAGTGGTGAGGGACACAAGAGTAGTATACATATCCACCAACTTGCCGTAGCTAGCTTGTCTTAGCTCCTTGAGGGCCATGACTTTACAACTTTCACCTCGTCCCATCTGCTGTCAGTCAACAAAAATAGTGAATAAAAAACCACATGCTCACAAAACTAAATTCCATCTCACAGACTTAGAGTTTGCCTCCTCTTTCTCCCCTTTGGACAAAAGCTGCATTTAGTCAAAAAAGAAAAATAAAAGAGAGAAGGAAAAACAAACCATAAGAAACTCTTAAGGGTAGACAACAAACTGAGGGTTGACGGAGGAATGTGGGTGGGGGATGGGCTAGATGGGTGATGGGCACTAAGGAGGGCACTTGTTATGATGAGCACTGGGTGTTGTGTGTAAGGGATGAGTCACTGAATTCTACTCCTGAAACCAATATTGCACTGCATGTTAAATAACTGGAATTTAGATAAACATTTGAAAAGAAAAAACATAAAGTTATATTTACTCTTGTCCCTGCTTCCATCTTTGGAAAGCACTTGGGAACATACAACGCATTTACCAATTCAATGCGTGACTCATTTTTCTGTCAGTCTGCCATAATCCTATATAGTATTAGGAGGTTTGGTCTCACCCTCTCATCTCTTTTCCCATGTGTAGGCTCCAGCTATTCTACCAACTGGGGCAAAGACCCCCTTCTCTTCGTGTCACCTCATGACACGGTTACCACCCAGACTTGCTTACACCATGTGGGGGGAGGTCATAAAAAAAATGACCACCAGTTGACCTGTGAGCTGGACTCCAGCACTCGGAAGATCCTTATCCCCTCCCCTGTCCTTGAAATGTGGGTCCCACTTGCCTTTCCTTCTTCCGGGGGCTGCTCCAAGGACATGGCCTTCAGGTAGTGATGCAGTGTTGAGAACGCCTACATGGTATACATGCCTGAACCCAGTTAAGGCCTTTTTAAAACCTTTTAAGATTTGGTGGGCAGGTGCATGGATCCACTCGTCTTGTTGCCACCCAAGGCAAGCCTCATATGGAAGTTCCCTTTGCTCATTAAAACTGCCACTTACCAACCTGGAGTGACCTGCCTCTTTCTTTGGTCTCTCCCTGCCCTCGGCCTATGGGAGCCAACTTCAGATTACACTAGGGAAGCTCCTGAGAGGTTGTGAACCAACACACCATGCTTCTTCCTTCCCCTAAAACAACCTCTGATAAAATAGTATCGCCCCCTCCTGACTCTGTGTGCCTTCCAAGGTACTAATATATAACCACAGTAACTGTGCTAATGAAGGATACGTATTTTATATGTAGATGCATATTGTGACAAGTACTTTTGAGAAGATGGCAATGGTTCTCATACTTCACCCGCTCTCGTGTCACTCAAAGGACTAAGTCTACTGATGACACTCCCAAGTCATGTAGGGCAGCGGGGGCCACCACAGGGAGGGAAGCCATCCGAGCGGAGTTAGATAGGAGGGTCCCTGAAAAAATAACTGGGTGCAGCACAGGTACTGCCTCTATTGGAGAAAAATGTCCCGGTTTCATTTTACCTAGGATCAAACCAAGTACCTAATGCCCAGCTGAATATATTTGTCTTTTAGTCATGAAATGTGATGGTCAGTCCCCTTCTGGTGTCCCTGGTTAAGCCTGTAGTTGTGAGGCACTGTCGTATGCAGCATTCATCTGTGATCTACCTGATGGTTTCTTTCTGCAGAAATCAGGATCTCTGTGCAGCGCGCTGGGAAATAGGCTTGGCACCTCTCCAGGCTATTCGCTATTCAAAGCAGGTGCTGGGTGCTTGGCTGTGCTCACGAGGGAGGATTAGAATGCCAGGAGAGGCTTTCCCAGAGAATCGGCCTTCCGGTTCTGCTTGGGTGCAGGAGCCCTGCCAGGGACAACATGGCTCCAGAAAAGAGGGTCAACCAGCAGGAACACACAGGAATTTTACCAATATCCCCAACTCCCAAGGCAAAGAAATGTATGATGTAGGGGGGTGGGGCTAGGAAAATAACAGATGTCAATGAAATCAATCCCCATTCCAAATGATTCGGGGGGAGGCATTCAACAAATTATACTCTTTACAATATACACTTTGCTGGGACTTGAGAACAGGAATCAGGGCACAGAAACACACAGTGTTTACTCCTTATGGCTAACATTTTGCTGTGGGAATGATGCCCTATAACGTGTAATTAGGGCCTGGATTCTTAATATACTACATGACACCCTTTCTTGAAAGTTCCTCCGTGGTGGGTAAGATTTTTGGGGGTTGTATGTATGTGGGAGAAAGAGACAGGGACGGGACACAAACACAGGAAACATGGGGCTGACTTCTTTTTTTTTTCTTTTTACTTTATTTTCTGAACCCTCAGAAAGTTCTTTAAGAGTAGGATGGGGGGCGCCTTGGTGGCTCAGTCTGTTGAGCGTCTGACTTCGGCTCAGGTCATGATCTCACGGTCCGTGAGTTCGAGCCTCGCGTCGGGCTCTGTGCTGACAGCTCAGAGCCTGGAGCCTGCTTTGGATTCTGTGTCTCCCTCTCTCTCTGGCCCTCCCCTGTTCATGCTCTGTCTCTCTCTGTCTCAAAAATAAATTTAAAAAATTAAAAAAAAAATTTAAAAAAAAAAGAGTAGGATGGGGCTATGTATCTTTATTCTATATTGAATACTTACTCATTCTAAAGTTTTTATTTTTTTATTTATTTTGAGAGAGAGAGGTGGGGGGGGGCGGGTCACAGAGAGGGAGACAAAATCCCAAGCAGGCTCCACACTGGCTGTGCAGAGTGTGGTGCGGGGCTCAAACTCATGAGCTGTGAGATCATGACCTGAGTCAAAAATCAAGAGTTGGACATTTAATCGGCTGAGCCACCCAGGGACCCCAAATACTTAATCTAGAAAAGAAGTAGATACCTGTCTTGGATGACATCAAACACAGAGAATATTTATTGAGGACCGAGAAAACAGAGAGAGAGAAAACCATGGCCAAATATACCGTCAACTCGTCCTCCCATTAAATTTTTGCTCTAGGGTAATATGGACCAGAGCAAACTTTTAGAACTTTTGAATGGTTGGAATCTTGAGGGATGGGGGCAGTTAGGCTCGTACAGACATATTAAATAGAAAAAAATAACAGGATGTAAAAGCATATGGTTATAATTCGAGATACATTACACCACACCTTTGACAAGAGGCTAGAGATGTAGGGAGAATACCAACAAATGTTAACAGAGTTGAAGGTAAAATCCTCAGGTGCATTTTTTTTTCTTTTCTCAAATATACAAATTCTCTAACACATACTGGAGATGGGAAAATACCAAGCGTACAAGGAGAAAAAAAGGAAAGGTGAGCGAGCAGTGGGGCGGGGAGCATGAGGACAAAAAGCTGGCGGCTTTCTAGTCTCTGTCCCCACAAAACCTACCCCAGGGATCCGGGGGCTCCATGAGTTTTGCCCCCTCGAGTCCCCCTCACTTCCTCCAGGCACGCCTAGGGCAGCCTGCTTCTGTACGTGCTGACCCCACAGCTCAAGAGGTAGACGGGCAGCACGTGGTGGAGGACCGTGTCCTACGTGTACAGGTAAACTTCTTCCCTAGCATCTAGCTTATTTGAAAACAGCCCTCCTATGCCTGGGTGGCTCAGTCTGTTGAGGGACCGACTCTTAGCTTTGGCTGAGGTCACGGTCTTAAGGTCCCGGGATTGAGCCCCGTGTTGGGCTCTGTGCTGAGTGTGAGGGCCCGCTTGGGATTCTCTGTCTTGCTCCCTCTGCCCCTCTCCCCGACTTGTGCGCGGGCTCTCTCTCTCTCTCTCTCTCTCGATAAAAAAAAAAGGAAGAAGAAAATAGCCCTTCTATATCATCTGAGAAAAGCTGGGCGCTTGGGTTTACAATAGGAGCTGATAATTTGGCAACGCGTGTCAACAGCCCGACAGTGAGGTTTCCTGGTGCCCTGCTGTAACGTATACAGCAAACGAACGTATCTCTGTTTGGAGAAAAGGTTAAGAGCCTTGTTTTTTAAAGTGGTGTTTCCTCTAGGTCAATGATCCTTTTGATGAGTCTCGATATTCTTTTTTGGTATTGCCTGTGAACTCTGGCATGCATTAAACGAATGGCCCTATGTATTTTCCCCCCTAAACTGATGATGAGAAATTTCTTACGTATTGAAATGTCCTTAATTGTTAAATACTACATCCTTCTATTTGAAGGAGAAGGATGATTCCACTTCCTGGAGTCAGGGCCATGACTCAACTCCAAGGAGGGCAATGACCCTGGGCTTCATGTTTTCTTTCTCTCATCCTGGTTTAAGGGATAATGAAGGAGGAAGGTGTTACCCCCAGGGCAAGTAGCAACATGGCTGCCGCTGATCCAATAGATTCAAAGGATCTAGCTGGTTTGGAAAACTAAGAAAATGAGGGCTGCAAATTAAGTTTGAGCACTAAATCAATCTTTTGATTACTGGATTCAAGTTAAAGGGCAGGAGGAAAGGCTTTATAATCTCGGCATGGCTGGCTGTTTCTAGTCAGGCGTGCTGCCCACAGCATAATGCCACACTTCCTTTTATTAAAATGTCAAATTCTATTCAGCTGGAAATTTTCTTAAACGCTGGAGAACGTTTATACTGAGTACACCTGACCGACTCTGGGGTTTATATCAATTAAATGAAATTTGGGCAGGTTGGATCACATTTCCCACGAAAGAAACATGGTTCCCCTTCATATTCTCCCACGTGGTACCTGCATATGACACGAAAAAACCCAGCAGTTGTTCTGACTAGAACTCTACTTCATGTTGAGACTTTGGATTCAAATAAGGTGAGTCGGGCACAAGCAGCGAATACTGATTCAATGAAAGCAGCCACAACGTGACGGTAGCCAAGCCTACCACAGAAGAGAGGCTAAGGGCTCAAAGTCGTTTTGCAAGTATGCAAGTGACCACGACGGCCAACGCCCTAGAACCAGTTGGTTTGTGTTTGCTTGTTTATTCTTGTGAGATAAAACAATTCTGGAGAAGAACCGGCCACGACCTGTCTCAGAACGTGAGTCCAAATTTTAACAAACGGGAGCCTTGGCTACTTCCACATCTGCATCTTAATCAGACGCCAGTATATGAAATAAGAAGAGTCCTACATGGCCTCAAGAAGCAGCAAGATCATGGAGAGCCGGTTCCCATGATGCTTACCCATCAGTCTTTCAGAAAGGAAATTAAGAATAAGTGATCACTCTTTCAGGGGATCTCTTTTGTGCTGCTGGTGGGAATGCAAACTGGTGCAGCCACTCTGGAAAACAGGGTGGAGGTTCCTCAAAAAATTGAAAATAGAACTACCCTACCACCCAGCCATTGCACTACTAGGTATTTATCCAAGGGATACAGGAGTACTGATGCATAGGGGCACACGCACCCCCATGTTCATAGCAGCACTATCAACAATAGCCAAAGTCTGGAAAGAGCCCAAATGTCCATCAATGGATGAATGGATAAAGAAGATGTGGTATATATGTGTGTATATATATATATATATATATATACACACACACACACATACACACATACACACAGTGGAGTATTATGTGGCAATCAAAAAGAATGAAATCTTGCCATTTGCAACTACGTGGATGGAATTAGAGGGTATTATGCTAAGTGAAATTAGAGAAAGACAAGTATCATATGACTTCACTCATATGAGGACTTTAAGAGATAAAACAGATGAACACTAGAGAAGCAAAAATAATATAAAAACAGGGAGGGGAGGGGCGCCTGGGTGGCGCAGTCGGTTAAGCGTCCGACTTCAGCCAGGTCACGATCTCGCGGTCTGTGAGTTCGAGCCCTGCATCAGGCTCTGGGCTGATGGCTCAGAGCCTGGAGCCTGTTTCTGATTCTGTGTCTCCCTCTCTCTCTGCCCCTATCCAGGGATCGGCAACTATACTGCTCACACTTAGTTTCACTGAGAACCAAACATTGATGTTCTTATTCATCTCTTTTCTGGGGGGTCTACAGACTTACAACTGCATTCATAGTAATTTTTCATTCACTTTTACTTAATACTAGCTTTACTGAGCCACAATTCAGAAATCATAAAATTCACCTTTTTACAGTGTGTAACCTAGTGGGTGTGAGTATATTCAGAGTTATGCAACCACCACCACTATGTAATTCTGAAACAGGCTCATCACCCCAAGAGAAACCCTATACCCATTAGCAGCCACACCCTATTTCCTTCTCCCGCAGTCCCCAACAACCACTAATCAACTTTCTGACTCAATGTATTTGCCTCTTCTGGATATTTCATATACATTACATCATAAAATATATGTGATTTTTGGCTGGGTTTTTTTTGTTGTTGGTTTCTTTAAATTGGCATAAGATTTTTAGTGTTAATCCATGTTATATTAGTACTTCATTTTTATGAGCAAATACTATTCCATTTTACGGGGATTTACAAACATATGGCTCTCCCTTAATCAATGGATGGTCACTTGAGTGGTTTCCACTTTGGGGCTACTATGAATAATGCTTCTGTGAATATTTGTGTATAATTTTTTCCTGCGGACATATGGTTTTAATTATCGTGGATATAGATCTAAATACGAATTGCCTGGATCGTTTGGAAATTCTCTAGTTAACTTTTTGGGAAATGTTTGCCATAGCATTTCCCTCGTTCTACTTTCACACCACTGATGTAGGGTTGTTCCAGTTTCTCTGAATCCTCACCAACGCTTATTATTGTCACTCTTTTTTTTTTTTTTAATTTTAGCCATCCTAATGGGTCTGACGTGGTATCTCATCGTGAGATACCACAATTCAACTTGGAATTGAATTTCAGTAATGGCTTATGATTTGAGCATCTTTTCATGTACTTATCGATCATTTTTTGGTGATAAAAAGACTGCAAGACTTTTGTTTATGAAAAGACTCCATCTTGGAAGCTCTCTCTCACTCTTTTATTACCTATCTTGAGGGAAGCCAGCTGCTATGCCTTGAGGCTATCTTTGAGGAGGCTTATATTCAAGGGACCAATGACTGCCAAAAACCACACGAGTGAGGTTGGAAGTGAATTCTCCCTCTCCCACCAAGCCTTCTCATGAGACTGTATCCCAGTATACAACTTGATTGCAATGTCATGACAGACCTTGAACCAGAGGCACTGAAATAAGCCACTTTCAGATTCCTAATTCATAGAAGGGATGATATAATAGCTTGTTGCTTTAAGCCACTAAATTTTGAACTCATTTGCTTCACAGATATATATAGCACACAATGACTGTTGCAGATAAGTGTCTTTCTGATATTCTGTGACAAGAGAATTGTTTTTCATGAAAGCATTGAATAAAAAGCTAGCCAACAACTAATTTATAAAATCACGTTCTGTTCATTAAAAGTAAGAAAGGAAAATAAGTCATAATTTCTATATCCATTGTCTGCCCACAACCATATTTTAGTGATCTTTTGGACATAACTTCAGTTTAATCCATGAAATAAAATCAGGAAGGTAGAGAAGTCTAGTTTGGGTCCCTGGTGGATGAACACTGCACACTGCAAAATTGGATTTGTTCTCCCGGCCAGCAGATATTTTGCTTAGGAATTGCTTGGAGTGAATTGTGTCTCCCCCCGCCCCAGATTCATATGTTGAAGCCTTGGGAGATACTTAGGTTTAGACACAGTCATGAAGGTGCTCTCATGATGGGAGTAGCACTTTAGAAGAAGAACAGGAAAGACATCAGAAGCAAGATGTGTCTGTGTGCACACCAGGAACCTTCGCTACTCTGAGAAATAAATGTCTGATGTTTAAGACACACAATTCATGGTATTTTGTTATAGCAGCTGAGCAGAAAGACAGAAACCTTTAGTAAATGGAATGGGGTAATCAATTTCAGCTAATTTTTGACTTGTCTCTGTTACAGCCATATATGGAGTAATCAATGGTTTCTTTCTACATAGGGGAGCCCAAGTTCTGCTATATGAAAAAGTCTAGGGAAAGATGCCTGACTCAATACCTTTCTCAGGAGATGGGGATATGAAATCCAAGAAGTGTTGAACAACAAAATAGACAAATGGGACTACATCAAATTAAAAAGTTTCTGCACCACAAAGGAAGCAATCAACAAACAGAATGAAAATGCAACTTACAGACTGGGAGAAAATATTTGCAAACCAAAATATATATGTAATAAGGGATTAATTTCCAAAATATATAAGGAATTCATACAACTCTTAATAGCAAAAAAACCAAATAACCCAATTTAAAAATGGGCAAAGGAACTGAATAGACATTTCTCCAAGAAGACAGAAAGATGGCCATGAAGTACCTGAGAAGGTGCTCAAAGTCCCCAATCATCAGGAAAATGCAAATGAAAACCACAATAGGTCATTACCTCACACCTGATAACACGCGTTGGTGAGGCTGTGAATTGGAAACCTGTGTAACACTGTCGGTGGGTGTGTAAAATGGTGTGGTCGCTATGGAAAAACAATATGGAAGTTCCTTAAAAATTAAAAATAAAACTATCATGTGACCCAGCAATCCCACTCCTTGGTATATGTCCAAAAGAATTTAAATCAGTATCTCGTGGAGACATCTGCACTCCTATGTTCATTGCAGCGTTACTCACAATAGCCAAGATACAGAAACAGCCTGATTATCCATCTACAGATGAATGGATACAAAGAAGTGATATATACAGTGGGCTACTATTCAGCCTTAAAATAGAAGGCTGCCATGTGCACATGGGTGAACCTGGAGGACATTAGGCTAAGAGAAATAAGCAAGTCACACAAGCACAAACACTGCCTGATTTCACTTATAAGAGGTATCTAAAATAGTCAAACTCATAGAAACAGAGAGTAGAATGGTCGTTGCCAGGGGCTGATGGGGAGGGAATGGGGATTCGTTGTTCAACGTGTATAAATTTTAGTTATGGGACGCCTGGGTGGCTCAGTTGGTTAAGTGCCCAACTCTTGATTTAAGCTCAGGTCACGAACTCACAGTTTGTGGGTTTGAGCCCCACACCAGGCTCTATGCTAGCTGTGCAGAGCCTGCCTGGGATTCTCTCTCCCTTTCCCTCTGCCCCACTTACTCACGCTCTCTCTCAAAATAAATAAATAAACATTAAAAAAAATTAGTTATGCAGGATGATGAGTTCTAGCGATCTGCTGGACAATGGAATGTCTGTAATTAATAATACTATATTATACATTTTAAATTGTTAAGAGGATAGAACTTATGTTAACTGTTCTTAACTGTGTATATATATATATATATATATATATATATATATATATATTTGTGAGTAACTAGAAATCTATTCAATAAAAAACATTTGAGGAAATGTAGTGCTATCAATACTCCTGCCAATAGACTTAAATAAGTGGATTAAATATTTAAATATAAAAATCAATAAGGCATATTGAATGCTTTTCTTATATTTTTATCTCTGTAGCAGGAAGGATTCAAAAAATTAGAAATCATTAGTCTGCACTGAAAATTATATATATTATTACATTGCCTAAAATAAGATATTAGATGATTTTCTCTATTTAATTTACTGTCCAACATTATTGAAGGTAAAAGCAAAGTACCATTTTAAAGAAAATTTACCATATCCGATAGAGAATACCCATCACATGCTTGTAATATCACTACTTGGCTAATCATGACTGCCTTTTCCATTTAGTTAAAAAGAAAACAGGAAGACACACAGTGTAATAACCCTTCTAAAAAACAAGATGTCATTTTTAGTCCCCATATTGAATCACCCGGACTCTCACTAGAACAAGCCAGTCTGGCCCTGCTATGCGCCGTAAGTTCCTCTGGAAAGATGTCTCGCAGAACCTTCCAGGTGCTTCTGCTTCCTGCGTCAGCATGCAGCTTTACAACTAAGGGCAAGGAGGGACCCAGGGAGAAAGGCCCACGTGAAGAAGGACATCAGCAGTCATTTGTCCCAGATCCCTCCTTCTGATTGCTACTCCTCCCTCCTGTTGGCATAAGCATGTTTTATTGTTGTTTTTCTTCTCTCTGGGCCCGACACCCAAGATTTCTATGTAAAGATCTCATGAGATGGAAACTGGACAAAATACCCAGCAAACTCTAAGATTCTATATAAAGGCGAGAAGATGGTACTTTTATATGTCTTCGATTCTAAGTATATATCTTTTTTTTTTTTTTTACAATTTAATGTTTCTAAATTGAGATGTGCTATAAACTTAATGTGAACATGTAATGTGGCATTGTTTCTAGTTTTGCCCCCAAATCTTTGACTAAATTGGTGTTACTCCTCATGACTCACAGCATTTTGCAATCAAAGAAATAAATGTCATTCCTCACACTGCCCTTCAGGGAGGTATCACAAAGATCAGAAAAATGCTAACCAACCCTAGGATTATAGTTTCCAATATGCAGTGAATGATTAGAGTCAGACGCCCTTTAAGAGAATGTATTGCCCCAGCAATAGGACTAGTCTTAAATGATGAGAAGGGAAATTTATTAGAATACCTGAGCAATTTATATCTTACTACCATATTCCAATGTGTAGAGAGGGCATAAATCAGATAGGAATGGATCTCAGTGGCGCACAGATCCAATTTCATTTTATAGATCAGTTCTCCTTTTTCACAGGCAGTGAGAGAAGGGGCAATGTGTGCTCTCTGTTGAAACAAAGAGGTCTTATAATATTTTTATTGGCTGGCAAATTCTTACCTATGGCCAAGACCTCCCCAGGCTCGGGTGGTTTCATCTGCTTCGTCAGTATCACCAAACCCACTTTAATGGGAGTTGTGAAGACATGTAATAGCACTTCCAGTTCTCAGCCTTTCTGGGGAGTGAGAGCCAAATCTCTTGCAACCGGCAACTACATGACATTAATTTGCAAAAGATGCTTCGCTGCAGATCCTCGAGTCAACTTTGCCCGAGGTCACCGACGAATGCACTTATTTCCATTTGCTGGGTGGTGAAAAGACTGTGGATGAAACAGCTCTCTGGAGAAACAGTTATGGTACCCAAACACGTGCATCCATTTACCCCCGCACTCAGGACCGTGGCACTGTGCCTAGTTGACCAGAAGCACCGTGGCACCCGCCCTGCTGAGCCCTCTGACATTCTAATAAGCCTTCACGGCTCAGCTCTCCAAGCGGTCGCTGAGCTGAAACTCACTTCGAGTCCCTGGGTTCAACACAATGTTTTGTACCCATGACCAAACCAGATGGATCACCAGGAATCATCACTACACGTTCAAGCTCAACTCTATTGCTACAGGCGTCTGCTGCTATGGCTAGCTTATCTACCAAATGGCACCTACTTGGTATATATGCGATGATAAAACATATCTTGTATGTAAAATGCATGTGAGAGTATGTAAAATGCACATACAGTATGAAAAGTGCTCAATGGAAGGAAATATTCTCAAGAGGCAATAGTTCTTTTTTTTTTTAAGGTTATGTATTTATTTTGAGAGAGAGAGACACACACAGAGAGAGAGAATGAGCAGGAGAGGGACAGAGAGAGAGGGAGGGAGAGAATCCCAAGTAGGCTCTACACTGTCAGCACAGAGCCCCACGCAGGGCTTGAACTCATGAACCAACCTGATCGTGACCTGAGCCGAAACCAATGGTCGGACGCTTAACCTACTGAGCCCCCCAGGCGCCCCAAGAAGTGATAATTGTAATCATTCTCAGTGAAAGACAAGTAGAGACTTGCCATTGGTCCCACTGTCAATTCTATTGTACCACTGAGTTTTGACCTGGCTGCATATTTCGGTATTCTGGGGGAGCTTTCAAAAAATGCTGATATCCTGGCCCCACCCCAGGCCGACTGAAATCTAATCTTTGGCTCATGGGACTGAAGCGTCTGCATTTTTAAAGGACTTCTGTGTTATTCTGCTGCATCACCTAAAGCAATAAAACAATCAAGGAACAGGTGGAATTATGAAAAAATGATCAAACCATGTTGGCTGACTTATCAAACATTAATTATCCTACGATTATTTTTAACAGTGGAGAAATAAACGTCTAAATGTATGGTCGTCATCAGGGCTGGAAGGAAATGTGTTAGAAATCTATCTTAACGAGCACAAAGTCACCAATTTGTTTATGTTCCATCTGGAAGGGGGAAGGGCAGAAATGAGAGTTTACCACCTTTTTTTTTTTTTTTTTTTTTTTTTTTTTACTGTGAATCCAGCAGCATAGATAAAACACATTTCCTCACATTGGGACTAGTGGGGGAAAGAAAGACAGATAAACAGATGAAGTGCACTACCATTAAGATCTGGTGAATGCAGTGAGCAGATTAATTAACACGGTCATGGGGGAAGGGATATGTACTCCGAGTCTTGCAGAATGCATTTTGCGTGGCAGAGGAGGAGATGGCCATCCTAGCACATTAAATAGCGAGTGAAAAAGAAAGGAATTAAGAGGCAGGCCCGACAGTTGACACTTTAGATGATAGACTAGGGGAGCAGGTGAGGGGGAGAGGAAGTCAGACTGGGAAAAATCTTGTTTGCCAAAAGGAAAACGCACCTAATCTTATAAGCGATTGAGTAGCAAGAAAGAGCAAACAGAGGTTTGTAAGCTGGAGGGTAAACTGATCAGATTTCATTAGGGTGATCACTTCAGTGGAACTCTATAAAATGTGACAAGAGAGGAAGCGTCAGCCTACACAGGTCTCTGCCGCAATGGTTATTTCCACCCTGGAGCAAAGTCAGAGGGTTTTTCTGCCTGGGGTGGGGAAAGAATGTGAATATAAATGTTAAGACCGATCACATCTCTACTTCATGCTTTGATCACAAAGGTGAAAAACTAATGATTGGAAAGGCAGGTGTACTGGCTTTCAGGGTTTTACCGAGAGGATATCTCCAGTCCCTGGGGTGCTTCCCAGCACTGGCCCGTCTCCGCTACATAGCCTCAGCTCCCTCTCCTGGCTTCTTTCTCCCTCCATGGATTGGCAAGAAGCCTGTTGAACCCGGAGGTTCCGTTCCAGGCCAGCGCATGCAAGGGCCTAACTTCCCAGCGCTGTAGGAAACTGTTCCATCTGCCCCCTGGTCAGTCGGGTGGTAATGCTACATTGTTGATTTCCACGTCAAGGAGAAGCTTTTGCAAAGCTTTTCTACAACATCAACAGGTCGCATAATGGATTTCAGAACACACACACTTTGCTGCATTTCTGGGAAGTAATTTGGATAAACACGGCAGTTACGTAACTAAGTATGTCATCTAAAAAGTACACTCATTTTATAATTGTCAAGCCAACCACTGAAGGCTTAGACAATGCAACCATTTCCAATTACCTTTATACAATGGTGGCAGGAATGATGCTCTGAGAAAGAAAGTTCTCTCCTAATGCCAGTATCCGTGGCGGATTCTGTGCCTAGCAGCGAGGGTATAAACAATTATACCTTATAATTAGGATCGATGTGAAGGCCTGAACTTGTGTGTTTTTTTTTTTCAATAACACAAGTTCCTATTACAGACATTGTCTTTTTTTAATGTTTATTTATTTTTGAGAGAGAGAGAGAGAGAGAGAGAGAGCGAGCCCAAATGGGGGAGGGGCAGAGAGAGAGGGAGACACAGAATCCGAAGCAGGCTCCAGGCTCCGAGCTGTCAGCACAGAGCCCGACGTGTGGCTCAAACTCACGGGAGATCATGACCTGAGCCGAAGTCGGATGCTCAACCGATGGAACCATCCAGGCGCCCCCGGACATTGTCTTTTTATATCTGGAAATTATCTGTAATATATACCTAAACACTTATGAATAAAAAGTAGTCTCACTGCTTCACGGTGAAAGCACGACCTACTGTGTATATGCTTACGTAGTATTTTACTCATCTGTCGTCTTCTGAGGAAAAAGACAAGACTGCCATGGATCGGTTAAGTGGAAAGAATAGCCTAAACGCTACAAATGAAGGGCAAGGTGTGGGGCTTTTAGAAGTCTGCCCCCACCTCTCTGCTTAGGTGTATCCTCCTAAGGTGTAAAAAGTGCCAGAGCTGGAATAGGTAACTTAGAAGGCAGCACCCACCTTACCTATACTCACCCATTCTGCAAATGACAACAAGTAAAATGATCTCATCGTGAGTTCGTGTGGCTCTAAGAACCCCTGGATACGTTACATGCAATTTTGTGAGCAGACCCATTTTCACGTGCAGAAAGCTTTTCTGACACTCAGAGAGATCCTTAACCCCTAAGCGATTAGGAACCACTGATCCAAGGTCCCTTCTGGCTCTAAATGTCTTTGGTCTAATATCTGGAAAATCCGAAAAAAATCTGCAGGTAGCTCCGTGTGAAAAGCTCATAAGTTGGTTCTATCATTACACATACACTTATTCAAGAAACGTAGCCATCAAACACACACACACACACACACACACACACACACGTCAACCATTTTCCAGGTCCACAACATGAAGAGTAGCCACCTCATAAAGAGTTCCTTCAGAGTAAACCCCCGACGAGCTCTCACACTAGCCCATTTTATACTGAATTTGAAAAGACAAGTAGCTTTGGAAATGATAGCCTGAGTTCTAGCCTCAGTTCTGTTACTACCTAGCTGCGTGACCTTGAGCAATATACTTGACATCTCCTGGCCTTGGCTTCCCTTTCAGTAAAACGAGACCTATATGATAGTGGCAAAAAGTTCCAGGTCTATTCTTGCCTCAAACTTGTATGGTGCAGTTGTACAGAGTAGCAGCAAAGATTCTCCAGTAACCTGGAACTATAATGTTATAATATCTGGTAACCTAGACTCTGTTCTACCTTTTTAAAAAAATGTTTATTTATTTTTGAGAGAGAGAGAGAGAGAGCGAGTGAGCACAAGTGGGGGAGGGGTGGAAAGAGAGGGAGACACAGAATCTGAAGCAGGCTCCAAGCTGTCAGCACAGAGCCCAATGTGGGGCTCGAACCCACGAACCGTGAGATCATGACTTGTGCGGAAGTCGGATGCTTAACTGACTAAGCCACCCAGGTGCCCCTCTTCTACCTTTCTTTACAGTCTTCCTTGTACACCCAGGAGGGATTACAGCTAAAATATCAAATAAATATCATGGGTCAAGATTGAGACATTTTGACATATTGTGTAAGGAAGCGGGTTTAACGTGTTTCTGAACTCAAATGCTAACACCTTCAAAAACAGTTTCTAGGGCAATTGTTTGACTGCTGCCATCAGACATTTGAATAAAAGTAGTGCATCAGACTCATTTAAAAAATACACTAAAAACAACGCGGTGTTTAATTACATGTTGTGTCGATGAAGTTGTCTATGAATTGAAGCACTGTATAGCAATGATTAAAATGGTCGACATGCCAATAAGATATAGCAGGAAGAATGCATCCTGGGAGCCTATTTTCACCTAGGGAAAAACATACAGTGCTCGTGAATAGGTGTTTGCATCTGCAGGTAGTTGTGCTAATTCTGCACGAGACAAGTCAGATGCAATGCAAACTTTGACAGGTGGTGATTAGTCATGCAAACTCTGTTGACCCTTAGTTGATAATGAATGTTTCACAGCCAATCTGGATGGTCTGGCTATCTGCAGACTGCTTTGGCACACTAAAAATGGGCTGATTTCTACATGTGCTGTAGCATAGATATTCTCTACCCTGAAGCCTTTGGTATTGGTGTGCCGATCTCTGAGATGGCATCTTAGAACAGGTGTACCTTCCCTCTTCCCCGCACACACATAGCAATGTGATCTTCTGAAAAATTTATTTTTGGACACTCTTAGTACAGGTCTCCTTTCATGTGTGCTTCTCCAGTATGTCCTTCCCAACTACTCAGAACGTATTTTTGACATCAAGCCATGGATGAAGAAATCATTTTCTGTAAGCTATTTTAATTACCTATTAGATTGTATACTTCTTATGAGTGGGGCAGCGTTTTATTCATATCTCCACTATCCCACAAAGTAACATAATTTGATATCAGTATAACACTTATGAGTTCATTCTCAGAAATTGTAGAGAAAGAGGAAAATCTTGGGCTTTGCCTGAGATTCATTTGCTAAGGAGAATAAGAATTGATCTTGAAGCAATTAGGCCAACAATAAAGCTGGGCTAGACAGTCCAAGAATCTGAGCCCTGTGTTAAAGTCACTCCTTTCTCTTGGACCATCGCACCATAGCATTGGGTAATGGTGAGGGTGGGGGCATGTGAAGATACACTAGTACCCGGAGCGACGAAAGTATCAAGAGTCTACCTCTGGAGGCACTGATCCCACATTCAGGGAGGATTTATGCTCACTTGACTTTATCCCACCAAACTGGTAAGAAGGCTACTGTTACGTATCAGTCACGTTGACACAGACACTGGTTTTAGACTAAGCTGACAAATGGGAGGGTCATTGTTATCCAACTATGAAGAGCTAATGAAGGCAAGTATGTGGTCCCTAGTACCGTACCTTGTGATGAAACCTTTTGTATTTGCATATTGCCTTACACTTTACAAGGTGTCTTCATACTGATCTGAGTAGTAAAGAAAATGTTAAATAATTGTCTCAGGAATTGAACTGAATTGTATGTTTTGATAAATTAAAATGTTGCATATTTTTATTATTTTTTAAATTTAATTTATTTTGTTAATTTACATCGAAGTTAGTTAGTATATAGTACAATAATGATTTCAGGAATAGATTCCTGAATGCCCCTGACCCATTTAGCCCCCCTCCCACAACCCCTCCAGTAACGCTCTGTTTGTTCTCCATATTTGAGAGTCTCTTCTGTGTTGTCCCCCTCCCTGTTTTTATATATTTGCTGTTCATCTGTTTTGTATCTTAAAGTCCTCATATGAGTGAAGTCATATGATACTTGTCTTTCTCTAATTTCGCTTAGCATAATACCCTCTAGTTCCATCCACGTAGCTGCAAATGGCAAGATTTCATTCTTTTTGATTGCCGAGTAATACTCCACTGTATATGTGTGTATATATGTATGTATGTGTATGTATACACACACACACACACACACACACACACACATCTTCTTTATCCATTCATCCATCGATGGACATTTGGGCTCTTTCCAGACTTTGGCTATTGTCGATAGTGCTGCTATAAACATGGGGGTGCATGTGTCCCTTCGAAACAGCACACCTGTATCCCTTGGATAAATACCTAGTAGTGCAATTGCTGGGTCATAGGGTTTGTTATTTTTGAGAGAGAGGAGAGAGAAGGAGGGAGGGAGGGGGAGAGAGAGAGAGAGAGAGAGAGTGAGAGAGAGAGCAAGGGAGCGTGCGAGCAAATGCTTGAGAGCAGGGGAGAGGAAGAGAGAAAGGGAGACAGAGGATCTGAAGTGGTCTCTGCACGGACAGCTGAGAGCCTGATGTGGGGCTCAAGCTCACCAAGCGTGAGATCATGACCTGAGCTGAAGTCAGACGCTTAGCATACTAAGCCACCCAGGTGCCCCAGTATGTTGCATATTTTTTAAATGTTACAATGCCAGTTGATTCAGAAGCTTATTTATTTGATGGGGAACCATGTATGGACCACACTGGAGGCAGAGGGGAGGCAGTTTACAGACATCTTATAAACATCTTTCATTTCATATAAACAACCTTTACTGAGCTAATGTTTGTAAGGGACTGTGATTGGGGATTCAGAAATGAAAACAGCCTGGGCCTTGCCCTCAGATAGCTTATAGACCAATGAGGGAAGCAATTTTTTTTTTAAAACAGAACCATTATATCACATAATCAGCAAACTAAAAACATTTCCATTTCCCCATAGTACCTACACACATGCTGAACACAGTGGACATTTGAAAAACCACGGTGACTACATCGCCTTTCCGAGAAAACTCTTTGTTAAAGGGAACGCCATGTGAAATGGCACGTATGCGACAGTGATGATATAGCATCATGACTAAGAATACAGGCTTTGGCGTCATATTCCCTGATTAAACTCTTACTCTGCCACTTCCTCCTGATATAACCTTGGGCAGGAAACTTCATGGCCTTGTGCCTCACTTACCCCATTTGCAAAACGGGATAATAGTATACCCCCTATACCACAGGGGTGTTATGAAGCTTACATGAGTCAAAACCTGGAAAGTACACATGGTAAAGACCCAATAAATGTCAGCTATTATCATTAAATGGGTAACATTATACGTGGATGCTTACAACAACTAAATGGGGATTAGGACCAATGTCAAATTGGGGCTTACTGGGGAGAACCACGCATGAATTTATTCTTTGATTTCAACTCCATTAATAGTGCTATTATGTTTAAATTATTTTAAAATTATTTTTAAAAACGTTTAGAACAGCTTGGATGATGTATCTTACCTGCTCCATTGGAAATAACAAAACTCCATCAAACCCATATATATGTATACATCCATTAATTCCTGTTCTGAGCCTAACATAACTCTTCCAATGGCAACACTCACGGTCACTCAACCTCCAGTCCTCCACTCTTTCAACTCTCAAATGCATATATAAAATTGATGTAGCACATAGGAAGATGATCACAGGAATATATAAATTAAGTTGCTGCCTATATAGGATGCTTTTAAGAATGATGTATTTTGGAAATGTTCTGGGGGTGCTGATTAAAATTGATTGAAAATCACTTTAAACATACACACCTTCTCAACCTGCCTTTGATATGCTAACGTGTGGGCCTCAGCTATTTTCTCTGGATTACACAAAAGACTAATTTGAATTCTGACACTGCAGGCTGGCAAATTATGTTTCTCCCTTGGCAAATATATTTCCTTAGAGCCCAGTTTTCTATCTACAGAGAATGACACCTGATATGGACCACAGTCCTTTGCAAATAAGCGTGTTCTTGGTATTGTGGCGAAGTTTCGTGAGCTCAAACGTTCAATTTTATAGAGTAATATTCTGTATAATATATAATACTTATGTAAGCTTAATAGCATTTAAGAAGTTTACCCCTTAAGGGGAAGAAAGAAACACGAAGAGAAAAAAAGGACCTACACGATAAAAAGAAAAACAAGCTGTCTTACAAACTTCCGGTTATAAAATAAATAAGTCATGGGGATGTAATGTAAAGCATGGTAACTATAGTTAATAATACTGTATAGTATATTTGAAAGTTGCTAAGAGAATAAATCTTAAAAGTGCTCATAAGAAAAAAATTGCAACAAAGTATAGTGATGTAACTAGACTTCCTGCGGTGATCATCTCACAAATATACACAAATATCAAATCATTATGTTGTACACTTCAAACTAATATAATATATGCTAATTATATGTCAATTTAAAAACTGGCAAAATATTATTTTAAAGATTTATTTTGGGGAGAGCGCCAGCAAGGGAGGGGCAGAGAGAGAGGGGGACAGAGGATCCAAAGCGGGCTCTGTGCTGACAGCAGCGAGCCCGATGTGGGGCTCGAACTCATGAACCATGAGAGTATGACCTGAACCGAAGTCAGCTGCTCAACCGACTGAGCCACTCAGGTGCCCCGGCAAAAAAAAATTATTTAAAAAACATTAGCTGTCTGTACATGACGCAAATACATATAAGGGTCAAAATGTGATCCATAAAATAATGTAATCCTTTGTTTGGAACTGTTAACACAATTTACTTATTTCTAACCCATCGCCCTGTAATCTCTATTTCCAGCTTATTCTTCTACAAGAGACTGTGACTTTCTGCCCCCAAGCTTAGTAACTCCTGGCATGATCCCAAACTCTGATTCTGAGACCTTAAGTCCAGTTGGCTGTTACCAATCAGCAAACAAAAAATATGAGATCTTGGTGAGCCCTGGTCAATTAAGGGACCCGCGGAAAGTTCCAGTCGTCGCCACCTGATACCTGAGGAGTCCCGCACCACGCGTCTCAGGACAATGAGTTTCTATGAGAAGAGCCCATTTACCTCCATTTGTGCCTTCCTCTAGCAGCAGGAGAGCCTTTTGATGACTTAACCCCGGGTAGTCACAGATATTTCTGCTGCCAACGGCAAGAAAAGTAATTGCAGCTACATCGGCTTCACTCATGAACTGGCAAGCACTGCTGAAGTTTATTGACGAGTGTTTGGAAGTGGACACTGCAATAACATCTGTTGCAGTCTTCTCAAAAGAGCTTAGGATGTTAATGAAGGATATCATTTGTACTTAGGAGATTCTGCTGGCCACAATTTCCTCTTCAGATGAAACCAAGCGTAAGTACTGCCTTAGTATTCAAATTCAACTGCATCATTTGTGGCGTTTTATGAGCTTTATTTACAACATGCTCACATTCCCTGTAGCACACGCAGAGATGGAGACAGAGAGGAAAAGCCAGCAAACTCACTCCTTTTCTGAAAGACAAAACTGAAATTCCACAAGGATAACTTCTAATCTCTTGGCATAGGGGAATAAAAGTCACATTTCATCTCTGAATTTTGTGTGTGCACAAGCATTAAATTTCAGCTGCGTGAGGAAATTGCTCGGGCTAGTTTTGTAATCCAGCTTTACGAGATGCCAATGCACTTCCTATACGAGATATAGGACAACGAAGAAAAAAGAAAAATCAGGCTGCATTATATATGCTATCTTTGGATGGTATCTTTAAGAGAAATAAATGAATCTTTAACAGGCAGTAGATAATGTCCTTAGAAAATCTGAATGCCATTAGATTTCATTGAAACTTAAACAGTCCACCACTGCAGAGGCCTGTGATGGTAGGAACTTGGCAAAGGGTATGGAAGAGAATTCCCGGTTTTCGTTATTACCACCCTTCATTTTAATTATTAGAATGATTTGCTTTGAAAAGAAAATGCCTTCCTGGTGACTTGAACGCAGACTCTTAGGCAGCTAAATGACACATCGTGACTCTTTCCCATTTCCTCCTCAAAGCGCTCAACGACCACCTCCCCGTCCAAAAGAAAAATGTTACATTTGTTTCACAGTCACAATAAAACAAAAAGAAACCATCCTTACTCAGAAATGCTTCAAAGTTGAATAGTAGGGCCAAAATGACAACCTTCTCATCTGGGCTCTGTCTACAATCAAATCTCCCAGGCAACTGAGTTGAGTCTAGTGGTGTTCAAATCATAAAAGCAGGAACCACTGATTGATCCACTGATTCCTTTTACTTGGATAAAAGTTAACTGGAAATGGTTGTAAGAATTTAACCATAAGAATGGTTATAATTTACTTAATGTGGGGCAAGCTATGGTTCTATAGCCAAATTTACTACTTCTGTGCTTCTAAATCATCTGGTTTGAAGCCCGACCGGTCTAATTTTCCATACACTTAATGTAGATTTACTGTTGTGAAAAGTGGAGGCTTGTCCATAGTTGAGTGTCCCAGATGTGTATAAGGAACATTTTTCATCTCTACATTTCCACACTGAGAAGGTCAAATTGCTTAAGGTTCTGCTGAAACCCAACAAGGTACAAATGTCATGTACCAAGCGTTTTTATTTTTTAAATGCCTTTCCTGTCATGGAAGTGAAACAAGTTTAAATCATTGGCAACCAGGGTTATTTGTCACAAACTTCTAATTAGAGGCTAGTATATGACTCTATAATGTGACATTATGTTATCATAAATGCCTTCAATGTGGGCTCAAATGTCATGTTGAAGCACATCATGAAAAGCACTGTTCATCATGCCTTTAAGGGCTTTCCTAAAAGATTGTTCTAGAGGGTAAACAAATTGAATTAGACAGCTTTAGTTGGAAATTAATGGCTCAAAATTGACCCCATTGTAGAGTTCGTTGCAAGCCATGGGAAAATAAAATTTTCTAAAAGTTAATTTCAGTACTGTGTCTCTAGACATTCTACTTGAATTTGGAGGTTTCCAAGATCCTAAGACTGGTCCCACATATTGTATTCAGTCTGTCATAGTTCAAGAGAGAGGGATTAAACTCCAGTGATAAGCCATATGAATGTATTTTGCATATTTCTTACTTTGCTGCATCCCTAAAACCTCATTTCAACAAACAGACCAAAGACAAATAATTTGAGGACAGGTTTATGTAAGAATGTGTGAGAGGGCAGGATTTGGTGCAGAAGATTCTGGGTTCAAAACAGAATTCTGGCTCTGACATTTACAGACTGTGAAACCATGAGTGATTAACTTCTGAGTCTTTCCCAACAGTCTTAATTGGGATAAAAATAATTACTTTGTAGGGATGCTTTTAACATCAAAATGATACAAAAGTCCCATAAAAATCTGAGGCAGATAATACATTATCATTTTCATGTTACTTTCACATTTGTGACTTTATTTTGAGCTACATAATAAGCAAGTCTGGTGGAGAACTAGAATTACAACCATTTACAGAAGAAGGCACCGAAGCTCGGAAAGTGTAAGTGATTTATGGATACACGTAATGAATGCTGTTGAGACTTGAACTGAAATTCTGGCTCTGAACCCTGTGTTTTTTTCACTGTATCCGATCAATGATTTAATGAAATTTCAGGTATTCCTGATCCTATCACATGGCATCATCATTTTAATAAAACATTGCAATTAGTACCAGCCAAATATCATAGTTCAGTTTGATTCAGCCATACCTGGACGGACAGAACCACAGATCTAAAACACTAACTTGAATCTTTGATAGCACCTTTTTCCAAACTTTAGTCAAGCATCTATATCTTCCACATCTAGCAAGAGTTATCCATTTTATACTGTAATCCTTTCCAAAATTGAAAAGTTCTTTTCAACATTTACCCTAAGTCTCATTCATTGCAACTGAATCCTATTCGTTTTTGTTCAGGCAAAACTGGGGGGAAAAATCTACCTACAGTATTTTAGCTGCAGAAGAGAAATTTGAAAAGTAAGACCAGAAGCTTACAGAAGCTTATAGATGAATCACCTGAGGGGTGCTCATCGATGAGGAAAGAGAAAATCCAGGAGAAGATGCATTCCTTCAGGTTCTTGGTCACAAAGTTAGATTTTGAAATGTTGATTTACTGTTTGAATCACACTTTGCCCAACTAAATATTTTAGCTAACGCAATTATTACATTTGGACACAGGGCATTAGTAGGCAAATAGCAGTAGAATCCTGACCTTATTAATATCAAAAAGTAATCAATAATAAAAGTACACTCAAATGGCTATTATTAAAGTTTTCCTAGCATTTGAATGTTTAACTTTTATTTCCAGAGATTTATAAAATCTTTTTCTGAGTTGCATACCAAAATCTCAAGACAGCCTCATTCAAGAATGCTTCATTGGAGGAGCACCTGGGTGGCTCAGTGGGTTAAGCATCCGACTTCGGCTCCAGTCATGATCTCACGGTTTGTGAGTTCGAGCCCCGTTTTGGGCTCTGTGCTGACAGTGAGGAGCTTGCTTGGGATTCTCTCTCCCTCTCTCTCTGCCCCTCCCCTGGTTGCACTCTGTCTCTCTCTCTCTCGCTCTCTCAAAAATAAATATACTATTTTTAAAAATCTAAAAAAAAACCAACTATATTCCCTGAATGCTTAAATAAATATTAAAGAAATTTTAAAAAAAGAATGCTTCATTGGGCGAGAAAAGAGACACTTTACTCTTTCCAGTCTATTCTCTTTTCCTCTTCCTTATCAAATTATGATTTGTGGCTAACTGGTTCCCTTCTTGAAAGACTTCCACCTTTAACAACAAATTTTGGACATCCGTTTGCTAGCAGTGTTTTAATCCATTCAACAAATACTTCAGACAGGTGGCACAGATACAGTTTTTCCCTGGGTCTATCCATGGTCATAGGATCTACAGGTGGGTATGTGTGTGGTTGGGTTAGTTTTGTATTGCTGCCGTAATCAATCACCACAGTGGTTTATGAGTGCAAATTTAGCATCTTACGATTCTGCCGGTCAGAAGTTCAACATCGGTCTCACTGGACTAAAATAAAAATGTTGGCAGAATGTCTAGAGACTGTCCACGTTCCTTAACTGTGGGGAATAAACGTAGGAATTCCCCGAGCTTGCACCGATGGGCTAACAAGGCATAAAGAATTAGAAAGCCACAGAATGCACACACCCAAGTTTGGGTAGACAAGGTTGGGTAAAGAGGGGAAAGGTCCCCAGTGTAGGACAAAGATACAGGAATAGAAAAGCGTCAGGATGTAAACATCAAAAATGAGGTAAACAAGATTAGGTATTCAGGGTGGAAAGGCCCCCCAACTTAGTACAATAGCAGAAAGCTGCTTTCACAGGAAGGACCAAAACAGGTAAACAGGACTTTAGACCACTGCGGGGCCAAGGGGCCCAGAGTGGAGCTAATTAGCAAAAGAAAGGTGCCTTTTTAACCCTGAGGGAGCAGGCTCTGTCTTTCCTGCCCCTAGGCCAGTTTAGGTAAACTGAGGTGGTGCCTCATGTCTGCTGTGAACAACCTTCTGCCCAGTGCCAGGATTTTGTATTGTACTGACCCAAACCCTTAATACCACATATCTTCAAAACCCCCTTTTCCCCACGCCCGTGAGTTAATGTTCACGGTTTCATTGTCTCTTTGTGCAAGCCCATCATGCTTGTAAGCCTTCTGATCCTAACAAAAACGGAGCAAGGACCCTTACTTCGGGGCTCTGGTCTCCTCTCAGACATTAGCCTCTCTTGCATTTTAATTCTGCATCCGCTCTCTTGCTGCACAAGAGAGAACTCCAGACCCAGAGCCTATGACGCGTAACTCAAGGAGCCTTTCATCTATCATCAAAACCAGCAACACTGCCTTTCTCTGACCATTATTCGGTAGTCACATCTCCCTCTGACTGCAGATAGAAAAGTTTCTCTCCTTTTGAGGATTCATGTAACTAGACTAGGCCCACGTGGATAAACCAAGATACTCTCCCCGTGTCAAGTTCCTAACTTAATCTCCTATGCAAAATCTTTTTTCCCCATGTTAGGCAATATACTCACATGTTCTGGGGATTGGGATGTAGGTAAATCGGGAGCCCTTTTATTATTTCTATCACAGTGGTAAGGATGAAATTAGAAGTTAGAACCTTTGATGTTGATCAGAGTGCTTGTGTCATAGGAGACATTCAATAAATAGGAGATAAATAAATGCAACCAGTGAATGAAAGAAACGTAGTCCTAGGAATCCAAGTGACATGACAGGGTTGGGGTGGATGTAACACGGTGAGTGGCCTGAAGGAGGGCATGATTTTTAATTATTTTATATTTAATCATCCTTCAGCTTTTTAATATATTCACTTGATTCTTCTTTCCTTGAGATCAAAGAAAAATATTTAATGTCTTACCTAAGAGTAGGCAATTAACAGAAATTAAGCCCAAAGCAATGTGTATTTTACCTGAAAGACAAACCACTTTATGGCCAGAGAATAATTTCTCTTTTTCAAGGAAAGGAGGTCAGAGAGGCAAAAACAGCAGCAGGAATTTTTTAAGCCTGATCAACAAAACCAGGGAGAATTTAGAAGAAGACTTCAAAAAGTTTAGGGCAAATTGCTACATTTTCTTAAGTTTCTGTTTATTCTTCTTCACCAACATACTGATTAGAATGATATTTTAAAAGGTTCCTGAGAATCATTCTGTGTAAGGGGCACTAATTACATTCCTTGTTGACTTTTCATAACAGCCTTATTGAAAATTCATTGACATACAATAAAATGAATACACTTAAAACGCGCAATTTGATACGTTTCGCGACATGCACGCACCTGTGAAACCATTGCTACAATCAAGATACCAAACACATCCACCAGGACTAGATTCTCTCCTGCCCCTTTCTGACTCCTCCCTCCCACCTTTCCGAACCTCTGCTCTTGTCAACCACAGCTATTTTTAGACACCATATATTAGTTTGCACTTCCTTGAACTCTATATACAAGGACTCACATCGTATTTACTCTTTATTATCTGGCTTCTTTCAATCAACATAATTATTTTGAGATTCCTCCACGGTGTTGCTGCTATCAACAGAAACAGAAAACTAAGGGGGAGCTACACAGACGTTGGGGAAAGGAAGTAGGATGAGAAAGTGACCAGGTGGTAGTCACGAAGTGCAAGTCGCATAAGGGAATTTGTTGGAGGGAAGTCAGTCGAGTCATATCTTTCCTGCAACTTACATCTGACCATATTAGCTTGAAGGATACCTGAAATATTAGATAATGGTGGATGGTGAGAGAGAACAGAATGAACTGCCGTGTATACCACTAGAATTGAATCTGGGGAAATAAGAGGTGGCCAGTTGGGGAAAGGTCTTCAGGTGGCGCTGAGTAAAAGCCCCTTCTCCAATCACAGAGTCTTGGCCTCCCAGCACCACCCCCTCCCCTCTGACGTTGTCAGAAGTGGTACTTCCCCATGTCTGAGTCACCTCAGGGCTATCATCGGCTGGGGAAGAACCATGGTGACCAAACAAAGCTGACGAGTACAGATCCTCGTTGTCCCAAGGAGGGGACGGATATATATTATATAGACTAAAACCTTGGTTTGCGAGCATAATTCATTCCAGAAACGTGCTTGTCATCCAAAGCACTTGTGTATCAAAGCAAATTTCCCCATAAGAAATAATGGAAACTCAGATGATTTGTTCCATGACCCAAAAGTATTCATATCAAAATGATTACAATACTGTAATACAAAATGGTTAAGAAAATACAAAAGATAAGGAAAACTAAACCAATTGACCTGCACTTACCTTTGAAAACCTTCGTGAATGGTGTGAGGGAGACAAGAGAGAGGAGGGTGATTGTGTAGGACAACTTGCACTACCACGAATGGAATCACTTATCTATTGGCTCAATGGAACCTTTTTCTGCATGGGGGCCATTGTAATACACTCGCACGGATGTTGACTATAGTACAGCACTAAACTCTTGTCATACCCTGTATTTCACGTAAATGGCAATAACACAGCAGAGGAAAGGGTCTCTATCTGCAGGCAGCCTGGCCTAGAATGAAGCAAAGCATTCCTAAGCTTCCTCTTGTCTCGAAAAGCAAAGGACTATGTGTCCATAGGTGCTGTGAAGTGACAAAAAATGCATCAGTGCCAGTTGTGGGCACCTTCTAACATTCTGGAAAATCAATAATTTCTGCCAAACACCGCAGCCTACACACACACACACACACATATATATTTATACACACAGACACACACACACACACACACACACACGGAGAATAGGCCTGGGGTAAACCACTGTTGCCTTCAACAAAGCTAAGGTGATTGGGAAACCACCAGAGCCTACAATAATTAAGGAACAACCAATGCCAAGTACCACTGTGACCTCCAGTCTAGAGTTGGTGGCGATGTGAGATGACTTCAGCCAGGCTCTTCCTGTTTTTTCATATAGAACCCACGCACAGCTCCTGCTTGTCCTTCCCTGGCACAAATCCTCTCCTCAGCTAGCACTCCTCATGGATCCCTCCCCTTCCCGCTCAGTCCCCACCCTCTTTCCCCACCCTTCTGGGCTTACCCTTTTTCCCTACCAGGTGTAGAAGATACTGATGCTAAGAAGACTTCAAGAAAAAAAACGAGACTCAAACAACTAGCACCCCTTCAAGAAAACCTGAGAGCAATAAGGCCAATCATATTTATCTGTTGGATGGCTGAATTAGACACGGAAAAGAAGACGCGGCAATAAGAATTGGCAGACCAGATACAAGGGACACTGGAGAATTAATTCTACCGTTCCAAGTAATGTCCTGTGCACAGAAAGGCCCAGAAGCCTAGAACTATCTGCTGTGTCTACAGAGGCTGTGGAGAAATGGTCAAGTGCATAGAGCACAAACCTTGCACCAACAGGGGGCATTTGTGGTGATGACGACAATAAACTGTGAAAAGGAGAGGTGCGTGTATGTATGCGTGCACATCTGCAAGTTCTCTGACGGTGGGGAGGGCGAGAAGGAAGGGAAAAGGCAGGTATGTGACAAGGGAGGGAGGTGAGGTAGTGCAGGGCTGGGGGTCAGACCTGTAGGTTTATGGATGAGCAGACGTTAGGGATCAGGGTGGGGTGAGGGCTGAGAACTGAAGACAAGTTTGCCTGCTTAACACTTTAACCCACAGGAAAGCGGGGAAAGGGCTTGACATTTCTACGTGTGGGGAGGAGAGGACCCGGACACGGAGAGGTGTGATATGAATAGGCTGACGGTGCCATCTACAAAAAAATTCAGAAAAACGAATTGCCTCCAGGCCACATACCTCACAGTGGTATTTGTCGCGTTGTCATCCTTTGTCGGAAGCAAATGAATCCCTGGGAAGGACCAAACATCTCTGCCCCTACTCCACGTCCCGGACAGCGTGCCCAAGTGCTGAGATCTTGGTGCTTGAAGACCACAAACCCAACACTAATCAGATCACTTTCTTAGCTTGTAACCGCTTGATTCGATCTAAGAACGCTGGGGGCGGAGCAGACGGGGCAGGGGGCGTGGTCTGCTCCAGGTGCGGGCCATAAAGGGGAACACGGTTCACAGAGAAATGTAACCAAAGAATACACCTGAGTGGTTGCTGCCCTTCTTGCTATTCTCATTCCCACACACCAGTGTTTCTAAATAATGCCACTGATAAAAATACTATCCCCCAGCCCCCAAAAAACCTTGAAGTTTTTTCGTAGTTGTTTTTGTATCATCTGCATGAAATATCATTTAAAAAATAACTTTAAAAATATTCAGGTCAAATCGACATACAGTAAACTGCGCAAAGTATAAAGTACGTTTAGTTTTGACATATGTATACACCCATGAAGCCATCGCGATAATCAAAAAGTGAACATAATGGGGGACCCAGGTGGCTCCGTCGGTTGAGCGACGATTCTTGATTTCAGCTCAGGTCGTAATCTCGTGGTTGTGGGATCGGGTCCTGCGTCAGGCTCCCTGATGATCATGGAACCTGCTTAAGATTCTCTCTCTCCCTCTACCCCTCCCCCATGTGTGAGTACTCTCTCTCTCAAAAAAAAAAAAAAAAGTGAACATACTCATTACCCACAGAAATTTCTCCCTACTCCTTTATAAACTCTCCTTCATCCCTCTTGAAGCATCCTTATTGCCAAGCAGCTACCTACCAATCTGCCTTCTGGCAACTTACATTAGCTTGCACTTTTGAAAGTCTTACATAAATGGAATCACAGAGCGTGTACTTTTTTGCATGATTTTTTTGCTCAATGTAATGATTTGATGATTAACTCATGTCCGATGTGTATAAAAAGTTCCTTGTTTTTTGTTTTGTTTTTTTTTTTTTTTTTGTCAAAACTACGTATTTATCCATACACCTTTGGATGGGAATCTGAGTTGTTTCCAGTTTTTGGCATTTGTGTACAATTCTGTGTATGGATGTATGATTTATTTCCTTTCGGAAAAATACCTGGGTATAGGATGGCTGATTCACAACCAAGTTGTACGCTTAACTTTTTAAAAAGAAACTGCTAAATTGTTTTCCAAAATTGTTGTGAGATTTTGCACTCTCACCAGCAACGTGTGGCATTTCCAGTTGCAAATCCTCGACAGCACTTGGGATGATCGGTCATCAGTGGTAGGCATTTCAGGAGGTGTGAAGTGATATCTCATTGTGGCTTTGATTTGCATTTCCTTAATGACTAGTAATGTTGAGATTATAGCCCATCTTTTGTGGGGTAGTGTCTGTTCAAATCTTTTGCCCATTTGTATTTGGTTGTTTGATTAGTGATTATTGGAAAGTTATTTATTATAAGGATTTTACACATAAAGGTGTAAATGCTTTGTCACATGTGTAATTTGGAAAGATTTTACCCTGGTCTGTAGCTTGTCTTTTCTCTCTCAAGTGTCTTCCTTTCTTTTCCTTTTGATTTTTTATTGATTGTTTTTTCTAAATGTTTCTTTATTTTGAGAGAGAGAGAGTGAGCAGGCGAGAGGCAGAAAGGGGGGGGGGGGGAGAGAGAATCCCAAGTAGACTCTGCACTATCAGCATAGAGCCCGACCCAGGGCTTGATCCCATGAACCATGAGATCATGACCTGAGGCGAAATCAAGAGTCTGAGGCTTAGCTGACTGAGCCACCCAGACACCCCATGAGCCAACCAGATGCTCCTCAGGTGTCTTTGAAAGAGAAGATTTTAACTGAATGAAGTACAGTTTAGCGTTTTCTTAAATTAATGAATTGTGCTTTTTGTTGTATCTAAGAATTTGTTGATTGATCCAGGTAGCAAAGATTTTTCTCCTATATTCTCTTCCAGAAATTTACAGTTTCGGCGTTTCCATTGAGGCCTATGATCCATTTTTAATTATTTCTTTGGGTATGGTATGAGCTATGTATCGGATTTCCCCGTTTGATTCCTTCTTTGACCCCTGCATTAATTAGAAGTATGTAGTTTGCAGGTATTTAAGGACTGGCCAGAGACCTTTTGGTCGATTTTGGATTTAATTCTACTGTGATCTAAATTCTAGCTGAATCATTTAAAATTTACTAAGATCTATTTTACAATTTGGGGAGGGACATGTTCTGTGTGCACTTGAAAAAGCTGTGTATTATGCTGTTGTTGACCGAAGTGTTCTACAAGTGTCCATCGGGGCAATTTGTACAATTTGTACTTGCCGTGATTCTAATAAGAAATCTGCTACCTTCCTTATGTGTGTTCCTTTGCGTGTAACACGTGTTTCCTTTTTTCTGCCAGCTTCTAAAGTTTTGGGGTTTTTTTTTGTTTTTTGTTTTTTTTAAATTTTTTTTTCAACGTTTATTTTTGGGACAGAGAGAGACAGAGCATGAACGGGGGAGGGGCAGAGAGAGAGGGAGACACAGAATCGGAAACAGGCTCCAGGCTCTGAGCCATCAGCCCAGAGCCTGACGCGGGGCTCAAACTCCTGGACCGCGAGATCATGACCTGGCTGAAGTCGGACGCTTAACCGACTGTGCCACTCAGGCGCCCCTAAAGTTTTGGTTTTATGACCAGGCTGGCGCAATTTCATTGTCATTTGCCATGTGATAGTTTTCTTCTTTGGAAAATCTTCAGCCATTATATCTTCAGCTGTTTTTTTCTGCTGCCGCTCCCCTCCCCAGTCCTTCAGGGACTTCAATTATACATATATTAGGCTGCTTAGACACACTCCACTGTTCACTGCTTCTCTGGTCAGTTTCTTCATCTTTTCATCTCTTGTGTCATTTTAAATAGTTTCCCTTGCTATGAGTTCCAGTCCATTAATCTTTTCTTCTGCAACATCTAATCTTATATTAATCCTATCCAATATATTCTCATCTCACACATTGTAATTTTTATCTGGGTAAGTTTGATTTGAGTATAGTTTTATTCATCCCTGTCTCCGTTGAACTTTTGGAACATATGGAATACAGTTACAATAAATGTCTTAATGTCCTTATCTGTGAATTCTAACATCTGTATCCATCCGAGGTTGATTTTGATTGATAAACTTTCTCCTCATAACGGTTCCTATTATCCTGCTTTTTGCATGACTGGTAATTTTATATTGGGTGCCACATGTTGTGAGTTTTATCTTCTTGGGTGATGATATTTTTATATTCCTATAAATATTATTAAGCTTTGCTCTGGGATGTAGTAAAGTTCCTTGGAAACAGCTTAATCCTTTCATGTCTTGCTTTTAGGATTTGCTGGGTGGGACTAACGGTGTTTAGTTTATGACTGATTAGTCCCCGCTACTGAGGCAAAGTCCTCTTGTGTCACCAACAAAAAGTGCCATGCATTTTGAGGTTGTTCAGTTTGGCTGACTGGAAGAGGCACTACTTCTGGCCTCGTATTAGCATCAGGTAATGATACCTCTTATTTTTTTCGCCTGGTTGTTTTTTAGTCCCCTGAGCCTAGGTTAGTTTCCTCACATGCATGCTCTAATAATCTCCTGAATACTCAGGGGAGATTGTCTGCAGATCTCTTGAGTGCTTTCTGTGCACAGCTCTTTCCTCTCTGGTACTTTGTTCCGCGAGCACTGGCTGCTTGATTCTGCCAGACTCTCCATTCAATCTCCTCAACTTTGCGATTAAAATCTGGCTCTGCCTGAGCTCTCCCGTGCTGCACTGCAGGCGGGGAATTTTTACAAAGCAAGCAGGTGAGGTAACAGTAGGGCTCACCTTGTTTATTTCTCATCTCTCAGGGATCCTTACCTTTCGTTACCTGATGTCCAGTGTCTTGAAAAACACGGTAGGGCATTACTGTTATTCCCCCTGTTCGTATGAGGTTAATGTAGTTCAGTGAGGTCAAGTAGCTTGGTCAAAGTCACACATCCAGTCAGTAGAAGAAGTTGACCTAAGACAATGCAGACCTGCCTGAAAGCAAAGGCCCTGACCTTAACAACATTGCTATTCTTTCGCGACTGTCAACCTACCCATAATTTCTGTGTTATTAGTGCAAAACAACCACGATCATTTTGAAGGCATTGAGAAGTACTGTTCGTTTTTCTCTAGTGCAGACTTTAAAAGTGCTTATTAAGCCAAGAATAATTATCATGCCAGAGATATTGTATGCCTTGGGTTTAGATAAATAAATCTAAATGTCATCTTGACAAGCCCAAATACCAACAGTTGTGTGTGCAGCTTCCAACAACACAACCTTTGAAAATTTGTTTTTCTTTCATTGTAAAAGATACAAGATCCGTGGGAGTAACAGAATGCTTAATGTTGAATGGTGCCACATGCAGGTAAAACAGCTCGGGAAGAAAAAGTACCATTTGCAAGCTGCGCCTAAGGCTTAGCAGGAATGTCATTTTTTTTTTTTCCTTCACCGCAAGTTACCCAGAGTCACTAGAAAATTTTATTCCCCCAAATAAAGTGGTTTGGATGGCGCCTACAACTGTCACTGAATAGACCGGTTCCAACATTCCAGCAATGTGAATGGGACGGACGGCACGTGGGGCCAGGGTGTTGGAAAAGTAGGTTGCCCAAGAGCTCGGCACAGACTGGAGAGTTAGCATGGAAAGCAAGACCTAGCAGACAAGTCTGGAGGGTTTGGGCTCAATGCCCTGATCTGACTACCCTTTGTGTCCGAACAGCTCACTGACCACAGGAATGAAGACAAACCTCTCGGGTGCACCTACTCTCATCCTTTCGTGGCTGAAAGGAAAATGAACAGGAAGAAGGGATCCAATCTTTCACCTTCTGGGTTATCCTCAACGCTGCTGCCAGCATGATCTTTCTTAAACGTGAGTCTGACCGTGTAGTTCTCCTGACGAAAAACCATCACGGCTCCTTTATCATGTCCTGCAAAGGCTTCTACGGTCTGGCATCTGTTCCTGTTTCATCTTGTGTCATAAACCCATGTCTCAGACATATTAACCTTCCTGCTGTGCTGTAAATGTGCCATCCTATTCAGTGCTAACATGCTTTATTTCTCTGCTCTATCTCTGCTTGGAATGGCCTGTCCCCACTTTACCTACTTAGAAGATTCTTCCTTATCCTTCAAATGACAGCTTAAAAGTCTCCTAATTGGTAAGGGCACCTGGGGAGCTCCACTCGGTTAAGCATCTGACTTCAGCTCAGACCATGTTCTCGTGGTTCGTGGGTTGGAGCCCTGCGTCGAGCTCCGTACTGATGGCTCGGAGCCTGGAGCCTGCGTCGGATTCTGTGTCTCCCTCTCTCTGTCTCTCTGCCCCTCCCCCACTCATGCTCGCTCGCTCTCTCTCTCTCTCTCAGAAATAAGTAAACATTAAACAATTTAAAAAAAAAGTCTCCTAATTGGCCAAAGTGTCTTTGACTTGCCCAGGTAGATGCCATAACTTATTAGCCCTTACTACAATGGTTGCATTTGTCATACTACATCACGTATGTTTACGTACATGTCCATCTCAGCTACTGAACTCTTAGCTCCTGGAGGCATATTGGACAGGACTAGTCATAGATAAGTAGGTAAGCTGGTGAGAAGGAAAAATGGAAGGAAGATAGAAAGAATGGACACACTGGAAAAGGGTATTCTTGAAAATCTTAAAAAACAAGTTTTGATAAATATTATAATAATATGTTTAAAAACAGAGGGGTATTAAGCTAGCCATCAAGCGAAAAAAATGCTAGAGTTTATCCAGAGAATTAAGAAGACACATCTGTACTGTTAGGTTGATGGAAATACTGCATAAGTTATTTTAACTTATTCTTCATTGACTCCGATCGTTTTTTTAAAACAAGAGGAGGGGCGCCTGGGTGGCGCAGTCGGTTAAGCGTCCGACTTCAGCCAGGTCACGATCTCGCGGTCCGGGAGTTCGAACCCCGCGTCAGGCTCTGGGCTGATGGCTCAGAGCCTGGAGCCAGTTTCCGATTCTGTGTCTCCCTCTCTCTCTGCCCCTCCCCCGTTCATGCTCTGTCTCTCTCTGTCCCAAAAATAAATAAACGTTGAAAAAAAATTAAAAATAAATAAATAAATAAATAAATAAAACAAGAGGAAATCAAATTTAATAGCATACGTATGGGGAATCCACACAGACATGGAAATTCCAAAGATGGTCAGGCAACATGATCCTTACATGAGCTAAGGAGACTGTGACCATTTCAACTTATTTATTCTCTGTTGGTCAACCACAATTTTACTTGAATTGGCAGTATGGAGAAAGAAATTATGGGGAAAATTTAACCAAGTAATGGCATATACAGAGTCATTCTTAAATAAAGCCCAAATATGTTTGTATTCTAATACAATATAGCCAATAAGAAATTTCTGACTTGATGTATCGTTTGGTAAAGTTTTTATGAAGTTGGTATCACTGTTGTCTCGACTTCCAAGAAGACACAATAAACTGTTATTATGAGTGTTAGTGTGTGTTTACTAACATTCAATACCAAGAAAAAACATGGCAGTACATGTGTTACGATTCTAGGGCAGTTGTAAAGTCAAGAAGTAAAAACAGATATGCGGAAGGGCCCTTAAAAAGCAACTAGTTGCCAGCCAAACTTTTCACTTAACAGATGGGAAAACTACTAACCTGCCCCAAATCACACAGTGAATTGGCAGGGAAACAGACACAGGAACTCAGGCCTCCTGACTCCCAGTCAAGGAAACCAAGGAAATCTCTTATCATACACAGGATGGTATCCTTGGTACACATAAAAATACTTTTTACATCACACTGTTTCTATAATCCAATACCTGCAAGCATCTTGCAGTTAATGTAAATGAATGAATTGAGCCAGATGCAGAGAAATGAGGAGTGGTTGGCATGGGAGTAAAGTGCAGAGTAAATGCCCCATATAAAAGGGGCGGCCGTCAACGGGTGGTTTCCAGATGCATTCCCATCCCCACGGGCCCCGTGTTTCCCGATCCTCGAATTATCCACAAAGAGCCAGAAATCCAGATACTTATGTGATATCACTTGATGGCAACTAATCATTTTTTTCTTCATTTGATTAACGAGCAGACCATGTTTTGCTCATGGGAAGCCTATACTATCAGTGAGCCTGTGTGTAAAATGTAACACCAGAGAAATATGTTTGAGGAGGAGTACCGTTAACATATAAACATTCTAACCCCTTAGAAGTCCCCAAAGTGCAACAGTTATCAAAGTGACCGCTATATTTATTATGATACAGGAGTGTATCTTATATATAATGTTATTATATAAATTATTTCACTACACAAAATAGTTCACTTTGGTTTCCCTCTAGTGCATTCAAAATAGGATTCTATTTGGTGAAACAATCGATTTAAAAGCACACAGCTTTTAAATAGCACATCTACCATCTAAATAGACACATATGTGCAGTTTTCAATAACCATTTAGATTTGTCATTAGATTTATACAGCAGATCCTAAGTTTATTTTCCTTCTCTTCTTATCAATAATAAAAAGATCTGTATTTCAGCTTTTGTGCTTAATTATGAAACACCTGATATCTTTGAAATTTATATTATCCTAATATGCCTTTCTTCAAATGTTAGCTCGAAGTGTGAACTGCACACAAATATGTGGAAATTTAATATCAGTATAAACATCATTGAGTTATGGAGATCAGTGGTTCTCCAAGTGGGAGTTCCCACGACCCTTCCAAGGAGTCCATGAGGTGAAAGTTATTTTCATACTTATACAAAGACGTTATTTTCCATTTTCACTCTATTGATATTTTTTTGTAAGGATTCAAAAGCAAATGGTGGGGAAAACTTTTAGATCTTGAGCACGAGCCGAGGCAGTGACATCAAACTGTACTGGGCTTCGCGTTCTTCACCGCCACATTCGTGGAAGAAAAAGAAAACTGCCGGTTTCACTTAACGAGTGCCCTGACGAAGCACTAAAGATGATTACATGTATTAAGTCTCAACCCTTCAGAACAACCTTTTTAACATTCTATACCACAAAATGGGAAGTGTGTGTAAAGCACTTCTGTTGACTAATGAAGTCTGGCCGTTGGCTCAGGAAAGACACTTGTGGGACTATACCTGCATTTTTGCATGGAACACCATTTTTACTGGACCGCTGGGGGACGGACTATTGTTAGAATTCAGACATTTTTTTCAAAAGTGAAAAAAGAAGCCTATCACTTCAAGGAAAACAATTGACAGTATTTGTAACCAATGATAAAATTTGAACTTTCAAGCAATAAGGACTAGAATTTTGGATGCTTTGTAACTGCCCCTATAAGCTTGACAATTTCCTAATTCTTAAAGACACTTCTAATGAGATTGGTGGTGATATTAACAAATGTGATTTTTTTATTGTATCATGAAATTTATTAACATACGAATCTGTGTAACACGGTAAACCAGATTTCCCAGATGGTCAACTGCTGATGTTATAATATCATGCACGATTAAAAGATCCATTTAAATTGCAAGATAAAGCAATAGAGTTTAATATAACAGAATATAAAATGTTTATTGATAGGGTTTCAGACTTCACATTCACTAGCCTATAGGAAACTACTCCTTGTAGAGTTTGGAAAATCCGATATCACCATCCACAATTTTATTAAAAGGCTATTAAAATACTCTTCGCTTTTCCAACTCCATATCTATATGATGCCAGATTATCTTCATACACTTCAATAAAAATAGCATATTGCAAATGCTTGAATGCACTTGCTTCGGTGAGAATTTCACTTTTCTTAAGAAATACTTTTTATTTTGCAAAATAGTTATTTTTCATAAAATGTGTTTTTATGTCATGGACTTATTGTTATTTTTAAATGAACTATTAAGTAAATATTTATCAAACCTCACTTTTAACCTCAAATACGATAAAGGTCGACTGAGATTAGCCACATAAACAAAAGATATGGTCACAGCTTACTGGGGGAAAAAATTACTCAGATTGCAACAATAAGATCACATTTTCTTTAAAAATATCGTATTACAACATACACAGAGAACAACATCTGAAATGATAGGGACTAAATTAATAAAAGGTTGTTATTTCAATGAAGGGGGATATTTATTTTCTTCCCTGCCCCTCTTATTTGTATTTCCTTCCTCATTACTCAAAATATTCTCCTAGGCAATTGTTGAAATAATTCCATTAATCTCAGCTTCCTTATCATAACCCTAAAGGGTGGATGTATTACTTAATATTTAATGAACTTCATTGGAGGAGTCAGCATAGTAAAAAGAACATTTGCTTTGAGGCCATACAGACTCTAGTTCAAATTTTGCTCCCAGTATTTTCTCATCATGTGTTCATGTACTGTCTCTCAGTGTTAGTTTCTGCATCTGTAAAATTGGCAGGAGTCATGAAACTGCTATGTGGAATACATTAGTGTATGTGAAGCAGATAGCACAGGGCCTGGCACATTCAAAAGTAGTGAAGCACGGTAGTGACAGGTATTAATGATATACAGTATTCAAAGAAGACTGCACAGCGCCCTGGGAAGAGAACGCGATGCTATGGAAAACAATGCATCTCACAGAAAGGACATGCAACGTACCATAGGAGAGCCGTCATGTCAGAATTGGGTACAATAGAGAGACCATCTTAAATCATGTTTCCAACAAAATCATTCCTACGGTGAAGTAGAATGACAGTTTTGTCAGAGATTTTCTTCTTGGGAGTATATTCCCAGAAGACGTGTTGTGCAAACGTACACATCCATGTGTGTGTGTGTGTGTGTGTGCACGCACATATGTGTGCTTGAATTTAATTTGGCTTGTTGTGTCGCTCCATAATAAAATAACAGTTTGATTTGAAGAGAATGGTGACAATTTATGATATTGAATCACTGTGTGAAGTCAAATAACTTTGGGCTAGCTTTCAGGAAATAGGACACTAAAAAGGTCATGTTTTACAGCTAAAATTTACTCTGCTATAATTTTGAATAATAAATCATTGTGGAACTTACCAAAAGTTCAAAGCCAGATTTTTCTACGGTTACCACCGTGAATAGCAAAGATCTTGAAGATTAATTGTAATCCATTTTAAAATAAAGCTATGTCATAAATTGTATAATTATTACTATACACAACATTTTGCATTTTTATCAATATCCAAGGAAAGCAGTGTGTTAATGCATATACATATGGACATAAATAAAAGATGACAACCAAATTCCCCTTGTGTGAGTATTAATATAAAGAGCCTTGCAAAGTTATAAAAACAACAACAACAACCCAGAAACAGAATTTACCTGGCTTTGAATTTTATGCAGGGAGCAGTGAGAAAAATGGATGCCTTTCAAAGCACTGAAAGCATTTCTTTAACAAGAAGTTGTGTTTCAACTCTAAGGAAATGGATCTAGCATTGCTCTTGTCTGTAGAAGACTTCAGTAGAATCTTGACCTGGTCACCCATACCCTCATTCTTTGGTTTACAATTACTCTACATCCTCAACTTCTTGTTTAGACATCCTCTCTTGTCTTTAGTAATACTGAATATTCATCACTTTTCTTAAAGCGAGCTCTCTCAAAATAGATGCTCATGTCTTCCATTCTCCGATGACTTCAAGGTCAAGAAGTGGTACCTTCATCCTACTTCTAGATCATTAGTCCACCATGGAAATTTCTTTGCTTTTTGGAGGCTTATGGCATTCAACTATACCACCTTCTAAATTCCCTTGCTATTCTACCTACTAAATTATCAGTTAATCCTCTAATTCAGGGGTCAGCAAACTGTAGCTCACGGACCAAATTTATTCTGCTTAATTTGGAAATAAAGTTTTATTGGGACACAGTCATGCTTGTTAATTTAATGTAGTGTCTACAATTGCTCTTGCACTACAATGACAGTTTAAGAATTGCAAAAGAGACCGTATGATCTGCAAAGCCTAAAGTATTTACTATCTCTCCCCTTATAGAAGAAGTTTGCTGACTTGGAAGTCCTTGGCACATTCTTACAATTCTCCCCTTCTCAAGCCCTGTTGTCTTCTTCCATGACTTTAGAATGACCCAAACAGCACTTCCCAGTGCATTGCCTTCTTCATCGTCAAAGGCCATCACTTCTACCCTCCTCCAGTGACCTTCTCCCATGATAATCCCCCATGGCTTTTCAACACCCGAAACTGCTTCATTTCTCTAATCTTAAATGACCACATCGCACTCTCTGTCCACAACTACACTTGTTCTTCTTTGTTATGGAAAATACTATAAAAGTGGGTGTGAGGGATAGCCACATAAAAGCTATACTTATCTGTATGTGAGAAAGGAGTACATGCCAATAGGGAATAAGGAGAATGCAAAGACAGAGCTTTGAGGAACGTTCTGGTTTTGAGAACTAGAGACGTCACGAATGGATCTTCAGAAGGAACTATCAGAGAGGTAAGGTGGGAGGAGTGCTAGAAAGCAGTATTGTGGAATCCATGGGAAGGTAGTTGACAAGGAAAAGATTGTCAATGTCAAATGTGGCAGAGAAGCCAAATGTATAAGGATTGAAGCAAAGTAGTGCATGTATCACATGACACTGGAAAGAATGCTGCCTGAATACAAGGATCTCGGCTCATGTCTTTCTTCTCAAAAGACCCTCATTGATCAAGGACATTCATTAAATCATGCAAACCTATTTTTCAGGGGATATATAGTCCTAAAAATGATAACATTACAACTTAAAATTTAGCAGTAGTTCTGAGGCCACACATTAATTTTTTTTAATGTTTATTTTTGAGAGAGAGAGAGAGAGAGAGCATGAGAAGGGGAGGGACAGAGAGAGAGGGAGACACAGAAAACAAAGCAGGCTCCAGGCTCTGAGCTGTCAGCACAGAACCCGACGTGGGGCTCGAACCCACAAACAGTGAGATCATGACCTGAGCTGAAGTCGGACGCTTAACTGACTGAGCTGCTCAGGTACTCCTGAAGCCACACATTTAAATAAATACATTTTTTGATAAAATATTAATAACATTGAAACAAAGGCACAGATGTCAATGCTAAGCACTAAGGGTTATCTTTATATTTGACATCCTTGTTACCAAAATTAAATGCAAAATGGTGATGGTGAAATAGAACAGAACTGGTTGGACTGAAACATCCTATGTGACCCCTCCCCTCTATCCCTCCCCCAATGCAAGCTTTTTCTCCAAGGGTCTACAAAAATACAATTGTGCAGGGTCCTTTGGAATAAAGAAAGAGAGGAAGAAATATAGAGACATGGTAGAAGCAGCATTCATTCCTTCAGGAGGCACTTGCTGAGGGACTACAATCGTGCTAGGCACTAGGCTTTGGGAGAAAAGGAGGTAACCATCTCAATGCAAAGAACAAGTGAGAGAAAAACAGAATATGCAAGTTTTGGAAAATGCCAGGTGAACCTGAATTTTGCCTTCACTCACACCGTTGCTTTAAGGACAATTTGCTGTCAACGTTTAACATGAGCTGAGAAATATTCATGAAAATAATACTAGAAGAAAGTATTCATAAGACCATTGGATTATGAAATATTCAGCCCCTTGTGAGTAATCAAATTTCACCTCGGAACGTCCTGGCCTTTCCAAACTAGAAGGATAGAAAGAGTTGCAGGGAGTGCCTAAAAGAGGTTAGACCGAAAGCAAAATGTCTTAAATCCATATCAAATCTGTTCTGAACTTAATGCTATGATTGAGGGTAGACAAAGAACTACAGCTCTATCATGAAATGGATCACAAGTAAACGGCTGTGCTTTGGTAGAGAGACAGCACCTTTGGAAGGTCCAAAAAGAGAGATCTTGCTTTCAATAAAGGATCAAGTAGAGGAAATCTAAAAAGAGGCAGGGCCAAGATGGGGTCAGAGGAAGGTGTTAATACTTTGGAAAATGTTTTTCACCTCTTTATCTACACAAGCAATACAATAAAACTGGCTTAAGGGAGAGCTGGCTAGAATAAGTAAATGTTTGTGTAAAGATTGGGGGTGCCCGTACAAAGCAGAGACAAGTAGTTGTCACTAGGGTCAAACTCTGAATCTTCTCAAGAGCATGTCAAGGAATCAAATAAACCTCAATGTACTGATGACACTCAGTCATCATTTATTGACTGACACCCAGTTTGGCAGAATGGACCAAGGGGCTGACCATTTCATATTAGCCATCACGGAGGTAAGGCTGATTTTAGTTAATTCTATGTTTCTTTCTTCTCTTGTTAATTGGCTTTCCTCTTTTAATGTTTCATTGAAATATAATTTATATACAGAAAAGTTCACATACAGTAAATGGAAACCTCAATTATTTTTCACAAAATAAATCTACCCATACAACCAACGAACAGATCAGAACACAGAATATTACCAGCTCCCCAGCAGCCCTCTCATGGCCCATCCCAAGTGTATAATTAAATTGCTTTAGCTGTGTTTGAGAACCTGTCTTCGATCTCAGAAGTTCATCAGAACTCTGAGGAGAAGGAAAGAACGTCAACACACCAACATTGCAGGAGCAGAATCACCTGGGGGAAACCTCTGTGCCATTCATCTGTAAGTGCTAAAACAGAAACCAAATGTACTTGGGGGGTTGGCGGTAAAGTGGGCTCAGATGCTTGTATCTTTCCACAATGTCTTCATATGTGTCGTACAAAGCAACGCCTAACACAAAGTCACCCAAAGCCACACAACAGACAAGATACAACTAGGGGTAAGAAGTTAATGAACCAAACGAGAAGTCGGTCCATGAGTGTGCAGTTGAGATGAGGCCTCAGTCCTCTCAGCATGTGTTGCTTATTAAGTTCAAGCAGTGGCAGATCTTTGTTTGTTCAGAGATCAATTGGGCAGAGGCTTTGGCCGCAGTTGACTTTCTGGTACAGTCAGAGGTGAAAGGTTAGCATCCGGAGAGTCTGACAGCTTTCTGCAAAAGTGCTTCCTTTTTAAAGAAGTTTAAGCAGCGCTGGGCCTCTGCAGGCCTTTTCTGGCTCTGCTGGTTATTAATTCTGGGTGTCGTCAGCCAGTGCTGCTTTCGACGATATCTGGTCTTAGCTGCGATGCCCTTGGATACTTATGTCACTGCTTGACATGAGTCACTCCATCTTGTTCTCTACAGCCTACTCAGTATTTCTAGAGAAACCTAGGAGGGAGTTAAAGGGCAATTTCCAACATCAACTTGTTAGAAAAAATGACTCCAAAGAGAAAGAAGTTTGTTGAGAGCACCTGAGACTGCTGGACCTTGCTAAACAGATGGACCTTGCTAGACAGACATAAAATGTTGCTTAACAGCAAGTACCATGCCTCCCTTTCATAAAGGTTTTCCTCTGTTCTTGTGGGTAATGTTGTGCTCTTTTCTGTTTGGACCACACACTGTCCCCTATACGTTCATCCTGACATGCACCATATTCTGCCACTTGTGGTATTGTCATTTCGATATTTGTCTCACCTTCTGCACAAGAGGGTAAAGGACTTGAAGGCAGGCACGGTACCTCAATTACACTTGTTCCTGCTCCCTTTGGTGGCTAGCTCGGTGGCCCTGCTCCACTACCCCACATATATGTACAAAAAGTATGTACACATGGGTGCATACTACGAGTAGCTTGGTATCTCAAGTAGTAATTATTAGCTTCATTAAACTCACCTCTTCTGTCAGTCAGCATCCATATTTATTATTTGTTTCCCCACCCCCAACCAATATCTTAGAGTGTAAATGATTTGTGTAAATTTCAGTAAGGACACAGATTCCAGAGCCACATACACTATGAATTGACACAAGCGATACAATAAAGTTGGGCTTAAGGAAGAATTTCCTGACCCCCCCCCAAAAAAAAAAAAAGACTAGCTTTTTATCTGTTGTTTTAGAGTCCGAAATTCCCATTTAAAGTTTCAGAATGAATTAAGTGCAAAAGACGTTTTAAAACTGCACACCATTCAATATGACACAGCTAAGAGAGATCGAATACGTTTCCTGTACTCAGGATGTCTTAATATGATTTCCTATTCATTATCTTTTCCAGATTTTTAAGACACTTCATCGATAGGTAAACCATTGAAATTTTAACTAATTCTGACACTTAAGATTTAACTGTTAATAAAGAATGTTTGAAAGATATCAACAAATTTAAAATTATGAATAATTCAATAGCTATTAAAATTAAAGTAAAGGGGTGATAGCAATTTTGGCTCTCCTCCCATTTCCATTACCCCTAAATTTGGAATCCTTTTTCTTTCTCTCTCTCTCTCTCTCTTTCTTATTCATCAACATAAAAAACTGTTTTTGTTTCAAATTAGACTATCAGTTATGTTTTTTTTATATGTGTTTTATTTATTTCCACTGCATTTGCAGGGGCCAAGGGCAGGCTGCACCTGGGCAACTTTGACATGAAGATTATTTTGAGTTAAAAGCAATCCAAACTCAGCAGGTGTAGGACAAACTCTTTACCTCCCACCCAACTGTCTGCCAATATCAGGAAAAGAGCTATTAACAGAGATTTCTCTTTACCTAAGAAACTTACCTGCATAACAGGGCAACCTTTATTTCTCAAACATCGCCTCTGTTTTCCCGCTAATGGTCTTCTTCCCCTTTGTATCCCCAGAAACCCTCTCTCTAGTAGCTCAAGATGCCTCATAAGCCTCTTGTTGCCTGACTGTCTTTGGAATTTCATGTCTAAAACTAAATTTGATTTTCTATTAATCTATCTCACATCAATTTGATTCTGATTCCAGCTAAAAGGATCTTGAAGGGTAGAGAAAATTTCTTCCTTCTCAACACTGTGCATCGAATTACAACACTCTGAATTTTGCAATTTTTAAAATAATGGCAAGAAGGAACAGAAATTGCCAATCCGATATATATTTTAATTGGCTTTCATTTCTAAAAGCCAGATGAGGCATATTGTGTCAATAGCATGCCAAAGTCCTAGTCATATCTTTCATAAATCCATTCTTTAGGTTGGTCCATTAATGAAGGAGCAACTCATCAGTCATTTACTGACTTCACACTATATGCCAAACATTGCCATTGGCAAATATGAACAAATACAACCACAGCTCCAGAGAATTTTACAATGTAGTGAGGAATGCTGAAAAGTAAACAGATAATTTAAAAATGGTAGCAAGAGGGGTGCCTGGGTGGCGCAGTCGGTTAAGCGTCCGACTTCAGCCAGGTCATGATCTCGCGGTCCGTGAGTTCGAGCCCGGCGTCAGGCTCTGGGCTGATGGCTCAGAGCCTGGAGCCTGTTTCCGATTCTGTGTCTCCCTCTCTCTCTGCCCCTCCCCCGTTCATGCTCTGTCTCTCTCTGTCCCCAAAATAAATAAAAAACGTTGAAAAAAAATTAAAAAAAAATAAATAAAATAAAAATGGTAGCAAGAGGTAGACTATAACCAGGTACAATGCAAGCATGGCTTAGAAAGGTGACAGTGAGCGAAATCTGGCGGTATTAGGAGAGTTTCCCAGACAAAGCAACCACAGCTTGTTCAAACTCTAGGAACACATCTGCCCCCAACCCCTTAACACAAACAAAAGCCCAGAAGCAACAAAAGGAAGTAAGAATATTTTGAATCTGTCATGGGCTTAGTCTTAGATCTCACAGAACAAAGACCTTCAAATTGAGGAGAAAAAGTTCTTAGAGCTGTGAAAGGTGGTTAATCTGCTAATTACCATTTCAAAGGACAGTGATAGAAAGGAGAACACACTCGGATCTGTGAATGCCAGGGCTTCAAATACTGCTTAGCTGGGTCTTCTCTATTCTTTTTGTGGCTGCTCAGAGGTCCAACTTTCCTCCTCTATCTTACTTTGCATCTATTCCTTAATTTTTGTCTTTGCTGCTTTTCTTTTTATATAGGTCTTAAGAGATAATTTACATTTATTTTTGGTTATTGGTTGAATTTTCTGACTCTAATTGTCAGCTATGCTTAAAAACCAATTGAGTTGATGAGAACTTTCCTTGAGAGGAAACTTATCACAAGAGAAGAGAGATTCTGGGATAGGGATTGAAATTGAATGTTGTTAAGGAAAATACTCATGACACTTGTTAAAATAGTAAAGCAAACTTTATTCAGGACTATCACAATACGAGTAGGAACTACTCCAGTGGGGTTTTGTAGTAAGAGAGAGAGATTCGACTCAACTCCAAACACAACAAATAAAAGAAGGAATTGTAGACAAGGAACAGGTGAGGGGGTGTGGAGAGATATCATTAGATGGAAAACTATTAAGAGGAAACATTAGGGGTAAGGGCAGGGGGTTCTGGCTTACTGACCGAACAGAATTCTTGTTGAAGGTGGACCAGGGTAATCAGATATCACCGGGGGGATGGTGGATAAACTGATTTAGGCAGGATTCTTGTTAACATTGGGCTCTTGATGACATGCCTAAACATGGGGCCTAGTTGAAAAATAGCTCAGAGGAACTTGACTGGAGTTTGGTCAAGAACAGAATCTTTGTCAATCTATCCTCTGGTTCATAAAACGAAGAGACATTTTTCTTTTCTTTGAACAATGTAAGTCCATTTCTCATTTGGGTGAGTTTTGTTCATTAAGTACTAGATGAACCATCTGCTGGGATTTGGTAGTAGAAGATATTTGCTGGATGGTGTTAGCAGTCAGGCATTTATAGAATGGAATCTTTATGAAAATAAAGAAAAACAAAGATTAATAGTTGGAAACCCAGTTTCTGAGTCCAGAGGGCAGCTTAGTTTATTTTTTTTATTAAAATTTTTTTTCAATGTTTATTTATTTTTGAGAGACGGAGCATGAGTGGGGGAGGGGCAGAGAGAGAAGGAGACACAGAATCTGAAGCAGGCTCCATGCTCTGAGCTGTCAGCTCAGAGCTTGATGCAGGGTTCAAACCCACAAACTGGGAGATGACCTGAGCCAAAGTCCGACGCTCAACCAACTGAGCCACCCAGGCGCCCCACCCCAGTTGAGGTTTCTAAATGTTGGGTTGAAAGACAGCAGTGGCAATCTGATGAACTTTCTGGTTTGCGAGTTGAATGTCTTGGTGATGAGGGCCTCTGGCGTCCGAGTGAACTTTCTGAGCGGCCCACAGAGCAGAAGGCTTGAAGGATGTTCATACTTGATCTGTTATGGTTATTTCTTTGAAGTTTATATTAAGTTCAGTTCTAGCTTGCAGTGCTTTGGGGAATAAGGGCAGTATTAATTCTCAGTGATGACCAGACAAGACTGGGAGAAAAATTGAAAATGTCCATTTGGAGAGTTGTAGCCAGATATTGGAGGAAACTAGAATTGAGACTCCACAGGATATGCTATAGTTTTTCACCATAACATAAATTTCCAGGGGCGCCTGGGTGGCGCAGTCGGTTAAGCGTCCGACTTCAGCCAGGTCACGATCTCACAGTCCGTGAGTTCGAGCCCCGCGTCGGGCTCTGGGCTGATGGCTCAGAGCCTGGAGCCTGTTTCCGATTCTGTGTCTCCTTCTCTCTCTGCCCCTCCCCCGTTCATGCTCTGTCTCTCTCTGTCCCAAAAATAAATAAACGTTGAAAAAAAAAAAATAAATTTCCAAAATCACCTTCACCCTCATGTTGATTCCTGTTTATAAAACAAGTCTCCTCTCATTAGATTTGGCCTTATTATTTACATAAGTGAAGCAAGAATAGTGATTGACCATGTAGGCCTTTTTGAGTTTGATTCACTGGAAACTGACATAAGGAATCTCAGATGAGACTTTCAAAAGCCTCTTGAGGCTAGGAAAGCAAACCAAGAACTTGTCATCAGACCTCACTAGTGGCCCCTATAGATTTGGTTGAATTCTTCTCTTCTTCAGATACCCAAGATATCCTGAGTTTCCTGGGCCTACCAGCAAGTGACCTTCCTTATCTATAAGGCTGGGAACTTTGTAATCCAGGTCCTGGTTTTCCCAGAAAGGCTTTGTAGACATTGGCTTCATAAAGTCAACCTTAGTTCCTTAAACCAGACTTTACGTACATCATTTTCAAATATGCCATATAAATATGACATTACATAACCAAGTATAAGCAGTTTCCGACCAGTATGAGCTGTTACAAGAATAGATTCTTTTTGAACTTATGCAAATAATTATATTGCCATGAAAATAAGAATATTCAATAAGACTTTTTGAATTCAAGCTATCAAGCAGGGAGAAAAAAATGTCTCATATCTGGTTACAAAATATAGTCTGTTACATAGTTGTGAGTTATAGATAGCTAAAGAAAAAAGAAAAGGGGTTCCTTATATCTGGAAAATGAAGCATTAAAGAACTAGCAATGTTCCAAACAAAAACCATAGCCATCCTTTTTAGGTCATTTAGTCTCATGTAACTAACTCTTGTTCTGATTGATCTTGGGTTAGCAGCTTCATGAACCTAGAAGCTTCTCCATTAGAATTTTGTAAATCCACTCTAAGTCCAGTGGTATAGTCTTAAAGTTAAAGCGATGCCATCATAGGGCATTCTGGTCTGTAGCTGATTGCAAATATTTTCAGAGAAAACACCGGGTAAAACAACTGTGAATGACCAAAGACTTAAGCTGGTCATGGTTAAAGCTCTGATGAGAGTTCATTTAACAAGGGAATTTGGTTATTTCTGTGGCATACAACCTTTAAAAAGGTAATGAGAATTATGACTGACAATGTTGCACCAAGACCTATCGTGAGCAGCAAGAAAACTGACAAATATCTACGAGGTTCATACAATTTCTGAAACATTTATGTTAATCACATTTACCCACACAAATACAACCTGGGGAAGATTACACATCGCTTTTTATTCGACGGCAACTTTTTTTGCAATTCAGCATATCAAGTAAAAAGAAATTTTTTTCAAACAAAGGTTCTCACATATTTATTAACTAACCAACCAACGGATGCAGAAGCACTTATTTTTCCAACAGAATGTGTCTGTTGCTCAGGTAATAGGGATGTTTACCGAGTGATGTGGCCTGGATACAGCATAAATATGCGTGCCATCTCACGTGATCCCCATAGAACCAGCTTGGCTGTTGTCTAATGCTCCTCTTGGAATTGTACCTGACTTTGTTACCAGTTTTCACCGGAATCCACTAAGGAATGGGATGATTCTGCTTTAGTTTCTTCTGTAAGAATTGCTTGATCCTGAGAGTCTTGTGAGAAGACGAGGCGAGGTACGGTCAACTGCATGGACCACAATGATGGAGGAAAGGGGAGAGCTAAAATTATGTTTAACACTTTTCTTTTTAAGGTGAGAGAACAAATCCTTTGAGGTTTTTCAGGACCCTCTGAGAAATCTCAAGGTCTGTTACAGAACAGAAAGATTTCATTTAAGATTTAATTTGGGGGAGGTAAAATTGCCACAAATGTAAAAAAACATTGGCTCATTTAAAAGTGAGAAGTCTTGGAGCACCTGGGTGGCTCAGTCAGTTAAGCGTCCGACTTGGGCTCAGGTCATGATCTCACAGCTTGTGAGTTTGAGCCCTGCATCGGGTGTTGTGCTAACAGCTCAGAGCCTGGAGCCTGCTTCGGATTCTGTGTCTCCTCTCTGCCCCTCCCCAGGTCACACTCTGTCTCTCTCTCTCTCTCTCTCTCTCTCTCAAAAATAAATAAACATTAAAAAAAATGTTTTTAAGTGAGTAAGATTAACTTAAATAATCAAGAATATGATAAAGGTCTACATAAGCCACAAGACATTATTCAAATAAGATAGAAAAGCTTTATTTCATAGGCAGGTTACTTAAAAGATAAAAACCTTTTAGAATGTTGTATTAAGAACAGATGAATAATCCAAGAAAGTATTGTGGTTTTAACAAATAGATAGCTGAGTTCTAGATCTGTACTAGAATACTTTTGATATTAAGATTTAGTTCTTAAATCCTTATAAATAAATCCATTCAATCTTACCAACTTGACCACACATAAAATTCTTTTTATACAAAACTTCTATAATTTTTTTTTTTATAGAGAGAGAGACAGCATGCACGAGTGGGGGAGAGGGTCGGAGGGAGAGAGTATCTTTAAAAAAAATTTTTTTTTTAATCTTTATTTATTTTTGAGAGAGAGAGACAAAGTGTGAGCAGGGGAGGAGCAGAGAGAGAGGGAGACACAGAATCCGAAACAGGCTCCAGGCTCTGAGCTATCAGCACAGAGCCCCACGTGGGGCCGAACTCACGAACCATGAGATTGACCTGAGCCGAAGTCGGACACTCAACTCACGGAGCCACCCAGGCGCCAAGAGACAGAGAGAGAGAGAGAGAGAGAGAGAGAGAGAGAGAGAGAGAGAATCTTAAGCAAGCTCTGTGCTCAGCGTGGAGCCTGATGTGGGGTTCAACCCAACAACCCTGGGATCATGACTTGAGCTGAAATCAAGAGTTGGACACACAACCAACTAAGCCACCCAGGCTCCACTACAACTTTGTATATCCATTTGGATTTGTCCTATATTTTTCATCTTTCTCCATCTGAAACAACCAAACCATTTAGGCTAAAACTGCTCTCTTTTTTCCCTTAATAAAAATACATCCTTCACACCCTGGGTACTTTTCCTTGTTAAAAATACATCTTACTTTCCTTGCAAAGTTTTTTTCATCATCCTTATTATTTTTAGCAGTTTTAATGACATCTATCCTTATGGATTTAACCATTAGCAACCTCTCTTCTATAGAGAAAACTAGAAAGGTAACAATTGTGAACTGTCTCACATGCAAGCATTCTGTAGCAACCTAGCAAATTTTGTGAATATAATATCTCACAGTTTTTATAGGTACAGTTGACCTATGAACACCATGGGTTTGAACTGTGTGAGTCTACTTATATGCAGATTTTTTTTCAATAAATACAGCACAGTACTGTAAATGTGTTTTCTCTTTTGACTCCTTAACATTTTCTTTTTTTTTGATTACTTTAGTGTAAGACTACAGCATATAATATACATAACACACCAAATATGTGTTAATTTGACTATGTTATTGGAAAGGCTGCCATTCAAGAGTAGGCTATTAGTCAAGTTTTGAGGGAAAGGTCAAAAGTTACCCACAGATTTTTGACTGTATCGGGGTAGGAACCACTTAACCCCTGTATTGTTCAAGGGTCAACTGTATACTCTTCCTCATGATACAAATGCTCAGTGTGGCAAAGAGAACATATTTATTAATAGACCCAAATATATTTGACTTCTATATGCCATTTAAAAAGAAATGCCAAAAGTATATACGCTTTTGTTTCCATACTTTGTCTTACTTAGAAATAATCTAGATATTCAATGACTATCTGTTACTTGTCTTAGCATAGTTCTAAGATTTCAAGTTACCAAAAAGATTTGGGAACAATTGTCAGGCAGACATACTATAACACCAAACAAGGCTAACTATCATTTCAAGTTATTTCCCCATTGACTACTTTTATAGTACATGTGTGTTAGGTGAGTATCACAAAAAGCAAAAACCTATAAAGTCAAATGAATTTTTTTGTTTTTGTTTTACTGGTGTTTTTGTTATACATGAAGTAATGGATATCAAATAATTCATTGTTTTTAAGCAATTGATTTTTATTGCATTTTACATGTACATTGTTTCCTTGGGTTGAATTTACTATTTCATAATCTTAAATATACAGTAAACGAGATATTAGCTTATTTGGCTAGTAAGCCCAAATAGAATAAAAAAGGTTGATGATTCATAAGACATAGCTTTTAAAAAAATTAAATCAGCAATATTAAACAAGTCTTCGTTGCCAAAGATTTATCTAAATTACATGAACTTGAAAAGTATTTGAGTTAGTTTCTGTATTCCTGGAAGTGTTAGGAACATGTAACTTATACAAGTGCTCATTTATCTCTAAATCAATTTGAATAGAACTCCTTTAAGGGTTTTTATGTATTAATTCATTAACACTGTCCAGAGGTAAGAAAACATCACATATGCATAACACATATTTATGGAGATGCATAGTCATATGAACACACAGAGAGTACAACTTTCTATACTAAAATTTTAGTACACTTTTGCTTTATATTTTTAATTTAAGGGAATATTGAAAGTGGTAAAAGATAAAAGAAAAGCACAGGTCATGATGGGAAAAGAGAGACTTTAGAAGAGCCAGATTGGACAGATCTTTTTCCCAAAGAGTTCATTGACGTTCCATATATTTTCCTTGGTAAAATCATACCAACAAGAAGTAGGTGAACAAAATTTGTGGGTTGCATACTCAGTAGGAGTTCAACAAAGGGGTTTCAGTCAAGTGAAAAGTTCTTTTTTTTTTTTTAATTTTTTTTTTCAACGTTTATTTATTTTTGGGACAGAGAGAGACAGAGCATGAACGGGGGAGGGGCAGAGAGAGAGGGAGACACAGAATCGGAAACAGGCTCCAGGCTCTGAGCCATCAGCCCAGAGCCTGACGCGGGGCTCGAACTCACAGACCGCGAGATCGTGACCTGGCTGAAGTTGGACTCTTAACCGACTGCGCCACCCAGGCGCCCCATCAAGTGAAAAGTTCTTATGGGAGTAGCAGGACCAGAGAGAATGATGAGGTCTCACAAAGAACCAGGGCCAATTTTCCAGTCCAGAAATTGCAAAGTGAAACCACACTCAAGACAAAGAACCAGGAAAAATCACTAAGTCCAGGAAGTTAAGGAGTAATCCCCACTCAAGACAGAAAGTCAGGAAGAGAAGGATTTCAAACCAGCAGATACCTTTCAAGAAAGAAGCCTGAGCCTCCAACCCAGGTTCTGCTTGCCTGGAAATGTATTCAATAATGTTAACCATAAAATATTTTTTTTAATGAAATTCATTATTATTATTATTTTTAAGGTTTATTTATTTTTGAGACAGAGCATGAACGGGGGAGGGTCAGAGAGAGGGAGACACAGAATCTGGAACAGGCTCCAGGCTCTGAGCGGTCAGCACAGAGCCCGACGCGGGGCTCGAACTCACGGACCGCGAGATCATGACCTGAGCCGAAGTCGGCCGCTTAACCGACTGAGCCACCCAGGCGCCCCAAGAAATTCATTCTTAAAGGACAAATATTTTATCTTAATAGAAATATTATTGTGAATGTGGTGCAAAATTTGAAGGGAATCCCAAATGTAGAATTCAAAATGAGTTCTAAATCCCACCTTTGTAACACAAGATCTTTTCATAACATAAATCTCTCTAGTTCACTTTCCTTTTCAAGGGTCTCTGGGGGCTTCTTATCACAACTGCAGTAGGATGCAAAGTCCTCCCATGTTCTACAAATGCCTGTGCTTGCCTCCTGAATCCTCTCTTCCCACTCCCTCCCTATTGCTTGCTCTTCTAGTGGTACAAGAATTTTTATAGCTCCTTGAACTTGTCAAGCTTGTTCTTGCCTCAGGGCTTTTATCCTTGTTTTCTCTGCCTAAAGTGCTCTTTCCCCCAGACTTTCCATGGCACTTTTCCCCATTATTCAAGTCTCTGCTCAGTGTTACCCTCAGGCCCCACCTTCACCCTCTGTTTACTTACCTACCTTGGTTTTCTTCATAATATTTACAACTCTGAAATTACCCGGCTAGTGAATTAATTGTATCACTTTGCATTATAATGTATAGTCCAAAAGTGTTGGGGTGTTTTCACTTCTGTGTCCTGAGCACTTAGAACAGAATCCGGCACGTAGCATGTGCTTAGTATATGTATTTTGAAAAGAAATAAATGGTTAATGAATGATTTTGCACTTAGTGACTCCTGCATTAATTTAGAAGAATTAATTCTAGTAAGAGTATTAATTTTCCATTTTGAGTTATAGTTACATTTCATGCATTCATATATTTAAGTTTTCTCAAGGAAACTTATATTATAGCCTGGATATTTTCTGGTAATATTACTTAATAGAGAAAAAAGAACAATAGCATTGAAGTCCATTGTCATCAGAAAATATCAAAATGTATGAAGCTTTTTTCCTGTAAGATTAAGGAATTCATATTTACAATTCAGATGGATTATTTAATGTTCCTTAAGTAAAGGAAGGCTCAAGTTTGTCTTAGGTCGAAAAATATTAGTTAATATCAGTCCAGAGAACAACTGTTTGCTCAAATTCACACAGGATTATAATTAAAGGTCACAGGAAACCTCGTTTACTTTTACTCCTACTTGAAATGAAGGAAATGTCTTAAATTAGGTGGTCTTCTCATATAATTAACAATCTCTAAAACCCCATTTCTTGCAATCAACCTATTATATATATTTTTTATATTTTATACTGTTATTGTATTTATATATATAAATGCATGTTTACATAAATGCATTAGCTGAGGTCATACTCACATGTACTGTATACAGTCATTTTCTTCTTTATATTATTTTGCTTGTCTTTCCCCCTGTTCAAACAGTTCCTTCTTCGTAACTGATGTTAATAAATGTGGCTGTGTGTGTATTTATGTTACACCCATTCACACGCACACACACATGCACACATATACACACATCCCTGTGCATATCATATTCAAATAGGAGAAAAACAAAGTGAGAAAGAAGTAGCCTGCAAAAAAAAAAATTACCTATAAATAAACAGGGATAACATTTACAGTGAATATTTTGTCAGCAGCCATGAAAGTAAAAAAAGAATAGGATGAAATATGTAAAGTGTTGAAAGGAAAAAAAAAAAAAAAAGCACCATCCTAGAATCCAGCAAAGTTCTCTTTCGAACGTGAAGTAGAAATAAACATTTTCTCAAACAAAATTCCCGGAAGAAATAAGCCACCATAGCTTGGCCCCAGGATACAAGGTCAATCTACAAAAAAGTCAATTATTTTCTTACATATCAGCAATAAACATTTGGATTTAAACTGACACACACACACACACACACACACACACACACAGTCCAGACCTTGGAAACAGCATTACAAGTGAAACAATTCTACTGGATCAGTATGTGTGAAACTACAAAACTTCTTTGTTGAAGAATTTTAGAGATGATTTATTTTTTTTATTTAAAAAAAATTTTTTTTAACGTTTATTTATTTTTGAGACAGAGAGAGACAGAGCATGAATGGGGGAGGGGCAGAGAGGGAGACACAGAATCGGAAGCAGGCTCCAGGCTCTGAGCCATCAGCCCAGAGCCTGACGTGGGGCTCGAACTCACGGACCGCGAGATCGTGACCTGAGTTGAAGTCAGACGCTTAACTGATTGAGCCACCCAGGCGCCCCTAGAAATGATTTAAATAAATAAATGGAGAGATAGTCCATGTTCATGGACTGGAAGACCCAATATTGCTAGTATGTCATTTCTTCCAAATCTATCAATAAATTCAACACAATTCCAATAAAGATCCTGGCAAGCTATTTCCTAGATATTGACAAACTGATTCTGGAGTTTACATGGAAAGACAAACAATTAGAATAGCCAACACAATATTGAAGGAAAAAAAAACAGAGCTAGAAGTTTATATTACCCAATTTTAAGACTTACTACAAAGCTGCCATAATACAGATAACTTGGTATTGGTGAAAGAAAAGACACACAGATCTATGGAACAAAATAGAGTCATGAAATTTATCACAAAAATATGACCAACTGCTTTTCAACAAATGTGCAATGGAGAAAGTATGGTCTTTTCAACAAATGGTAACTGAGCAATTAGACATCCGTAAGGAAAAGGATAAACTTACACAGAACCTTACACTATTTGCAAAAATTAACTCAAAATAAATTATATAAATTATACATAATGTAAATTGCAAGACTACAAAATTTCTAGAAGAAAACATAGGAAGAAGAAATCTACATTACCTGTGTCTGGTGTTGAATTTTAGATACAATATGAAACCCACAAGCCATGAGAAAAATACTGATGTCGGGCTTTATTAAACAGAAAAACTGCCTCTCCGGAAAAGATAATGTTAAGAAAAGGAGAAGACAAGCCACTAATTTGGAGAAAATACTGATAAAACACAGGTGATCAAGGATGTTTATCTAAAATATACGCAGAATTCCTAAATTCAACAAACAAGAAAACAACCTAATTAAAAATGGGTAAAAGTTCTGAACGGACACCACAACAAAGACAAACAAGCATGTGAAAAGATGGTTCATATCATTTTCATTAGGGAAGTTTAAAATAATATAATGAAAAGATGCCACTACATACCTACTAGAGTGGCTAATATTCGAAACACTGACAAAACCAATTGCTTGCAAGGATTCAGAGTAACTAGAACTTTCATTCCTTGCTTGTGAGAATGCAGAATGGTACAGCCATTTTGGAAGATAGTCTGTGTTTCTCACAAAGCTGAACATAGTCTTATCCCACAATCAAGCCTTCATGTTCCTAGGTATTTACCCAATTGAGTTGAAAATTTATTGTCCACAAAAAAACCTGCACATGAATTTTTATAGCAGCTCTATTCATAGTCACCCAAAAGTGGATGCAACCAAGATGCCCTTCAATAGGTGAATGGTTAAACAAACTGTCCTATATTCACACAATGGACTACTATTAATCAATAAAAAGGAATGAGATATCAACTTAGGCAAAGACATGCATAAATCCTAAGTGCCTAGTACAGAGTAAAGAAGCCAGTCTGAAAGGTTAGACAAGGTACGATTCCATTTATATAATATTTTTGAAAAGACAACACTATAGAGACAGTAAAATAATAGATGATTGCTAGGTGCTTGAGGAGGGAGGTTGAATAGGTTAAATAAAATGCATTTATTGGGCTGGTACAACTATTCTGTACGATGTTATAATGGTGGATACGTGACACCTTTCATTATTTTCAAAAGCCATAGACTTTTCAGCATAAAGATAATGCTTACCAATAAAAAGATAAATAAATGGGCGGTTGGGGGATGTCAGGACAGAAGGAAAATTATGAAAACAACTCATACATATTACGAAGTATGAAACAACTTCACTCAAGGGCAGGGGGTTGAAAGGTGTTAACCTAAGTAAATTTGAACACGAGTAGAGTTTCTAAGACCCAAACCAAAGGACCTGCACAAAAGCACTGCACTCTAGTTGTTAATAAAGTTGTTTCCCACATGAATTTATTTACATGTATTTATTAACAATTTATTTATTATATGTATTTATTGACAATTCTGAAACCATTATACATGTATACCATAATTTAAAAAATTAATGAAATGTATGGTGAATGTTGAGAGTCAGATTTCTCACTGTTGGAATAGAATGTCACTGACAAAAAAGGTTGAGAGACTAGAACTGATCTTTACAGCCATGGATTCAAGCTGCAGAAATCAACATGAACTCATGTTTAGCTTAATATATATGTATATAAATATTTATAGATATGTGTATATACACAGGTTGACATACACACCTATGTTTTTAGCCCTATCAGCTGAGAGGGCCTGGAAGCAATGGTAGTGACAAGTATACCTAATGCCCAGATTTAGGTTTCTGATATCAAACTCCAAAAAAAGGAACCTGTGCTCTGTGAAGAAATTGGTGACTCCAAGACTGAGTCAAGAAATATACAAGGTGAGCCTGGCGTATCTTGTAGTGACAGAAAGTAATGGATGGAGTTCACAAACAAACATCTGAGGAATGCATGTCAAAGGGACACGGGGACCAACCGAAAGAGCTCCCAGTGGCCAAAGCCGAAACGATTTGAGCAATTAAACATTAGATTATAACCCAATGCATAAAATACATATCCGTGAATCCATCCTGACATAAACAAACAATTTTATATATACATAATGGGAGAGAATAGGCACATCTGGGCAGAAGAATTCCAAATTACTTTACATATATCCTTCCTCAAGGAGGTGGAACATAATTCTCTACTCAAGTACAGGTTGTGCATAGATAGTTTCTTCCAAAGAATACAGTATTAAGGTGGGAAAGAAGAGTAACTTTACAACAGAAACTCTTAACAAATGGTGTCTCTGTCAGGACATCATCATCAACATCAACAAGGATAAGTTATGTTGATAGAGCTATTTAAAAAAATCACTTTTACAAAAATAGCAAAAATACAATCTACAAATTGAGAGAAAATATTTGTAAATCCCCTACATAGAAAAGGATTCATATCTCACTATAGTTACATATAGTATTTATTTACTAGAGTAAAATTTAGAGTATGCATTTGCTTATACTCTTAAAATAAAACATATGAAACAGAAAGACAATAAAATATGCAAACAGAACACACACTATATCAGACAGGATATACAGATCACAAAAATGCATGTGAAGGATGCTCAACACCACCGGTTATCAGGGAAATGCAAATTAAAACCTCAAAAAGATGCCATGACACATTTTACAGAATGGCTAAAATCCAAAAATGTGAAAATATCCAGTGTAGGAGAGGGTGTGGAGCAACAGGAACTTTCATTCATTGTTGACTGTAATGAAAAAAAGGTATAGCCCCTCCAGAGGACAGTGTTGGATGGCTTTGTTTGTATGACTTTCTGGAAAAGGTACAATCACAGGCACAGCAAAGAAAGACCATAGTTGGGGGCGCCTCGGTGGCGCAGTCGGTTAAGCGTCCGATTTCGGCCAGGTCACGATCTCGCGGTCCATGAGTTCGAGCCCCGCGTCGGGCTCTGGGCTGATGGCTCAGAGCCTGGAGCCTGTTTCCGATTCTGTGTCTCCCTCTCTCTCTGCCCCTCCCCCGTTCATGCTCTGTCTCTCTCTGTCCCCAAAAAATAAATAAACGTTGAAAAAAAAAAGAAAGACCATAGTTGGTAGGGAGTTGTAAAGGTGTTGCAGTTGACTACAAAGGAGACACACAGGAATATTTTAGGCTGATAGAACTGTTTTGTATGATCCTTGGACGGGAGATATATGACTATATTTATTTGTTAAAATATATATAACTTTCTGTGATCGTAATCAACCAGGGAGATCACTGGCTGCCGAGAAGAGACAGGACTTTACAGGGAAGGGTGGAGGCAGAGGCAGCAGACCGGCAGCCTTCCTGGCCCGGAGGTGCCAGATGATGCTAGCTCCACCCACAGCAGTAGCCATGGAGACCGGCCACAGGGAAGGGGTTTGGAGTGGATTTTGGAGTTTGATGGGACAGAAACCGGTGGGGGGTTGCGCGGGGCTTAAGGGCAAGAGAGGCATCAGTCGTGCCGGTAAAAAGTTTGCAACCTCTGGTATTGACGAAAACGCGGAGCCCTGATTTAGTTTAGTTTAGTTTTACTTGTTACCAGAATGTCAACTCTTGAACCGCCGAGTGGGTCCTGGGGAGAGTGGTTCTGGAGATGACTCAACTGTCAGTGGAATCAATGGCAAGCCAGAGCATCTCTCTGGAATCTCAGGGTTCTGGAATTTTGCTGAGGGTCCCGTCAAGAGTGAGAGCAGCTGGAAGAAAGTATGTGGAGCAGAATTGGGGAAGTTCTTGTACAAGCAAGTACCCATGTGGTGGTGACATGCCCAAGATGGCACACTTCCTCTTGTGCGACACCTCAGTTTGACCATATGCGACCCCATTTATGAGTGAGCGACATCCATTGTCATTCAAGAACCAACTGCCAGATTCACACCTTTCCAAGTATGAGTCCTAAATTCCATTTTGTTGCTTGAGCGACTTCATTAAGGCAATTCTGGGACAGATACGTGGTGGTTCATGCGCTGGAAGAGACATTCCCACTATAATCGCTGGAAGCTCCTTACCTGTTGTGGAATTAGCTCAGGATTATGTCCAGCTTTCTGTCCTCTTTCTACTCAGAGCACCCCTGACCTCAGCAAGGAAAGAGTCATATCTCTTGCTCCATTAAATGTCCCAAGCCTAGTACACGGGGGTCTCAGGAGGGTCTTTCTGATAAATAATAGGATCTGACAGACACCATCACTTGAGCAATTAGGGGGAGAGGTCAAGATACCCAACGTCTTCCCTCCAGCAGAAGCTCGCATCCGTGTGGGGAGAGGGAGGCCTTTGCTCCCATCACATGTGGACAATGTGGCACTGGCCCCAAGTCAGTAAAGGACCCCTGGGTTGGTTCATGGTGTCTGTAGTCAACCCAACACCACCTGGTCCTGATTTTCTGGAATAGTTCTGTCTAGATTATATTTCTTGGATATGCAGTGCTCCAGAAGTTAGCAGGGAGTCTGATCACAGTAGGAGGTGGAATGAAGAAATCATTGGCCCCAGTAGCATCCTCCCAAGCCACTACTAAGTTCTGGATCTTGCTCTTCAAAAGTGAAGGCCCATGAAAGTAGCAAGGCCATCTATGGCTGATACAAGGGGACAGAGGGAGCAGCCATTTCTTCTCCTTTTCCCTTTCTTCGTTACTGACTTCACCTCATCTCTAGCCTCCTCCAATCCTTACCCTTAAGCCTTACCTTTGCTCTAATTGACCCATACTGCTATCTCTAAATGACAGACTATACAAAGGTTCAGTTTGTTCTCCTGTATACTCTTACATATGTTTAAAAATGTTCATAAGAAGCTTCAAAGTAGGCCTTTAATCTTTGTGTCACTGCTTTTTGTGTCTAGTGTGAAGGGGGGGTCCAGTTGTATTTGATTTTCTCTATCTACACTCAGTTGTTTCAATGCAATTTATTAAAATTAAGACTATTAACAGAGTGTCCTCCAGCTCTACACTTGCAACTTTTTCATAAATGAAGGGGACGTGTGTGTGTGTGTGTGTGTGTTTCCAGGACTCATGATTCAATGTCACTAGTCTCCTTGTCAGTCCCTGCACCCAAAGTACAAACTTGGTTACTGGAGCTGTCTTGTACTTCTTTCCATCTGGCAGAGTAATAGCTCTTGTCTTCTCGTTTTCTCGAGAATATCTTGACTCTGTTTGACTATTTGTATGCCTTTATATTTCAGAATCATCCATGGTATCATGTACACAAATATTCACACACGAAGCCCTTTCCTATTTTTAAATATGGGGTTGCAGTTAAGCTGCATTTTCTTCTTTGTGAGAACCAAAATGTTCACAGATTTGAATCTTTACATCCACGAATGCATTTTATTCAATATGTACAGAGGGATTTGTGAATTTATCTAAATAACATTTGTATATTTTTAAATGTTTTTTCTGTGAAAGTCAATTTTTCTTGTTAAATGTATTCTAAGATACTCAACGATTTAGCATTATAGGTTACAAGTTATATTTTGTTCACTTTCATTTTCACACATTTGTTGCTGGCAGAAAGCAAAGTTCATTTTTTTGTGCATTGATCTTATAATTAGCAAACTTATGTACATGTTCATGGGTTGAATAGCTTAGCTTTCTTTTTTTTTTTCCTTTTTGGATTTTCCTCGTACACAGTCTAATCATCTGTTTATCGTGAAAGCATTATTTCTTACTTTCCGATCCCTTTCCTTTTTGTTACTTCTGCTTCGTGTTACTGCACTGGCTGCCACTTCTACTACAGCATTGAATGGAAATGGCGACGGGGGCGCCTGGGTGGCTCAGTCCGGTGAGCGTCTGACTTTGGCTCAGGTCATGATCTCACGGTTCGTGAATTCGAGCCCCACATGGGGCCCTCTGCTACTGTCAGCACGGCGCCCGCTTTGGATCCTCTGTCTCCCCTCTCTCTGCCTCTGTCCCACTCGTGGTCTCGCTCTCTTACAAAAATAAGTAAAACATTAAAAAAAAAAAAAAGAAATGGTGATAGCGGGAACCCTAGCTTAGTTCCCAAGTTCAAAGTAAAAGCTTTTCACTTTGCCTCGAAAGTTTGATATTTGCTATAGGTTTTTTGTACATATACTTTACCTAGTTTGTTAACATATTTTTAGGTTTGTAGGAGTTCATTTTAGAACAGTTTTAGATTTACAGGAAAATTGCAGAAATAGTGAAGAAATTTCAATGTGTCCCAATCTCGGTCCCTCATATTACTGACATCTCGCATTAGTAAGGTACCTGTGTTATATCTGATGAACAACTGTTGATACAGAATTATTTGCAAAAGTCCACACTTTATTCGGATTTCCTTGTGTTTCGCCACGTGTCTTTGTTCCTGTTCAGCGTCCCCTCCAGGACAACTTATTACTTTTGATGACCGCATCTCTTTAGACTCCTCTTGGCTGTGCCAGTGTCCGAATGTCCTTGTTTTGATAACCTCAACAGTTTTTAGGAATACGGGTCAAGGATTCTGTAAAATGTCTCAGTTAGGATTTGTCTGATAGTTTCCTCAATATTAGACATGGATTAGGTGTTTTGGGGAGGAAGACCAGAGAGGTGAAGCTCCATTCTTGTCACACCATATCCATGGTGCACGCTGTCAACATGATTTATCAGTAACGATGTTAGCTTGATGACAGAGTGTCAGATTTCTCCATAGTAAACTTATCCCTTTTTCCCTGTGCCACACTGTAATCTTTGGAAGAATTGTGGAGCCCCATGATGTGCCAGTCATCAAGATTAGGACTCTGAAGGGTGACTGTGGAAAACCCCACCCCACATAGAGGAGGCCTCACAGAATCCAGCTCCCCACACACTGGCAGCATTGGGCAGCCTTCAGCCATGGTGGTGAACGTTGGGCCTTCTTTTACTTGGGGTGAGGGATTTGTTCAGAGGGGCCTGGCTTGAGGTCAGCAAGGTGAGGGACCCAAGCCCTGCCAGAAGTCACTGGGAAGACTCTGTGCAAGGACTGAGTGGACTTCCCACCTTAGACAGAGGAGGGCCCCCAAACACCTGCTCATGCTTTCAGCCCTGGGAGGCCCTGGGCAGGGCTGATGGGCAGAAACTCTTGACTCCTACTCTTATTCTTTGGGAGTCTCAGAAAAATGGCAACTTTGGCCTGAGGGAGACATCTTCAGGCCAGCAGAGAAAGAAGGTTCAGGCCCTGTCTGGAGTAAACAGAAAAACCTTGAGGATGACTCAGGGTATTTACCAACCTAGAACACAGAGCAGTCCACAAAATCCACACCTGTCTGTACTGTCAGCTCTAGGATGTTTGGGTAGAGGTAACTAGCTGTGGTGCATCCTGGCTTCCATCTTGGTTCCTGACCTTCATCTCAGGAGTCTAAGAGAAGAATATCCTCAAGGGGGAGAGGGATGGTGCAGAGTCAGGTCAGCAAAGGTAAGGATTCTGAGGAATAGGTGAAGGGACCTCTCACCACATAGAGTGTAACACAGTCCTGTCTCCCTCCTACAGTCAGTCTTGGAGGCCCCAGGGAGGGTCCCTGAATACATTTTCTGTCTTCCACTTTGGGAGTCGGAGAGATGTGAGACACTCTTTGAATGGGGCCTCATTGGATTAAGCAGACTAAGGGGTTGCAGCTGCACATAGATGAAGACCTAAGTGAAGGACAAAGGAGACATTTCACCTCACAGAAACTCGCTCTGAGGTCATCTCTGAGAAGACTTGTGCATGGATTCCAGGCAGAAGACACCTCTGTCATAATTCTGACCCTGATTTCTTGTGAAAGCAGGAGCACAGAAGTCCTGGATCTCCCTCATACAGGGTAGGAGATCCCCTAATTCCTCCCTTGTAGTCCTCACCTTGACAAAGGAGATGAGTGCCTTGGCCTGAGAGACACATCCTTACCTCAGCAGAGGGAGGAGTGCAGACCTTGCCAGGAGGAAATACGGTGACCTTGAAGATGCGTAATGGGACTTCCCACTATGAACAGATGGGGTCCCACAGAAACTTTGCCCTGAACCTACTGTCTGCAATGTTTGGACCTGTGGTAGCCAGATGTACTGTTCTCTCACTTCTATCAGTGATGAGTAGTATTTTAGAAAGGTGAGGCCTTGGCTGAGATGGCCACATTAAAGTTAGTAGAGAGTAGTGTGGCTGAGGCCTTGCCAGGTTTGAATATTAGTATTTTGAGGGAGAGTGGAGGGTACTCTACCATAGAACAAAGGAGGGCCTCACACAATTCAGTACTCCCTCCCAATGTTGGCTCCAATAGGCCCTGGGACATGGTGGCTATAAGCAGCAGCAACCGATTTGTCCAAGAGTATCCAGGAGAGGTGAGAACCTTGGTCAGAGGGGGCAAAATCAGGTCAGTAGAGGGAGGAAGCTCAAGCTCCACCAGGAGTCAAGGTATGGGCTTTGAGTGAGGACTGGTGGAACCCACCACCCAGGAGTGATGAGCTTCAGTCTCACCTTGCCCAGGCTGACAGCTCTCAGAGGCCCTGAGACAAGGTGTATGCATGTGATGGACCCTCACTGCTGCCTGATCATCTCAAGAAAGCGAGTGCCTTGGTCTGAGGAGGACACACTCAAGCAAGCAGGGAAAGGGGGCCCAAGCAGTGCCAAGATTCAAGGTGAGGACTCTTGAGAGAGGACTCAGGGGAACTTTCAACATAGGGGGCTGCGAGGCACTGCCATGCCCCTGCTCTTAGCCCTGGCACGCTCCAGGCAGGAGTATCAAGCAGACTCATTCCTTACCTCTTCATGCATCATATGGACATGGAAATCTTGGCCTGAGGGACTCATCATTGGTTCTGTGAAAGAGAGTTCAGGCCCAGACAGGGCAAAAATATACATCTTGAAGGGGACTAAGGGCACCTGCTATCCTAGAACACAATGGGCCCCACAGAACTCAGTCCTAACATGCTCTCAGCCTGGGAAGTTGAGCCAGTCTTAGCCATGTGTGATGGGGGTGAGTTTTCCAGTTGTCCATCTGAGTGGGTGGGGGAGGGGACTTGTCAGAGAAGTGTGAATCTTATTGTGCAGGGGCCTGGCTCAGTACACAAGAGAAAAGAGTCCCAGGCCCTGCAAAGCATCAAGCTGATGATTAAGAGGGAAGATTTAGGGGACCTTCCACTCCACGTAGAGGGAGACCCAAGACTGCTTTGTCCCTTTTAGCCTTGTGAGGCCCCAAGCAGAGAAGCTGGATGTGCTGTATCTGTACCTCCATCTTGGGAGGCTGAAAGTGGTGAGGTTCTCTCTGAGGCGTGTAGCCTCAGATTAGCAGAGGGAGAAGTAACAGGCCCGACCAAGCATCAGGAAGAGGACTCTGAGGGAAGGCGGAGGGGATCTCCCACTCCAGAGAAGATTCTCAGAAACCCATTCTTACTTTCAGTCCTAAGAAGTCCCAGGCAGGGCCTTCAGGTAGATAATCCCACTTCTTTATATCCTCTTTGGGGTCTCAGGAAATGGGGATCTTGGCTTGAAGGTACCTCCCGTCCTAGAACACAGGAGGCTCTGGTTGCCATCTGTATCCAGAGGTGCCCCTCAATTCCTTTTACAGGGGCTCCAGGAACTGGGAGGTGAAGGCCTTGTTCTAAAGCATGTGTCCTCCAGTCAGCAGAACAGAGGGCTCCCAGGCAGTGCCAGGATTCAAGGTGTAGACACTGAATGTCTACTAAGGGATCTACTCATGCCAGAACAGAGGGGAGCCCACAGTTTCCGATCCCATCGGCCTACCATCAACCCGTAAATCCCTAGGCTTTCTTGGTTGCTTATAACCTGGGGAGATTTTTCACTTCCTATGATAAGTCCAGAAGCCCTTTGGGGCCCTAGAGCACCCCCTAAAGAGGAGACTTGTAAGTCATCCTTTGTCCAGAGCTGCCAAAAGTATCTTTTTCTGCTGAGGCCGCTGCCCCTCTCCCTCTCTCTCCAGGCTTGTGGTACCTGATCTCCCACCATCACACTCACACTTCTACCTTCTACTTGCTGTTGCCAAGTAGAGTCATCATGTTTCACTCTCCAAAATGTCTGCGCCTCACATTTGAGCCAGACTTTCAGGCCCAAACTGAGATACAGGGCCTGGCGGTGGCCCGTGTTCTCACAGCTGAGGAGGAGGAGGAGGAGATTTCCTCCTCTTGATCTTTCAATTTCTCCTATCCCTCCACCTCCTCCTCCCTGCCTTCCTCTCTTGTGACCCTGGTTTCCAAAGAGGAGAAGGAGGTGGAGGAGGAGGAGCCTGTGAAGGAGCCCGCCACAACACTGAGTCCTCCCCAGAACCCTCAGAGCCCCTGCTTCTTCTCCGTAACACGGAGCACATCAGAAGGAGGCTCCAATAGCCAAGAAGAAGAAGATACAAGTTTCCCGCAGACCTCAACAGACACCGAATCTTTGCCCACAGACCCACTAGATGAGAATGTAGCTGATTTAGTGAATTTCATGATCCTTAAGTACCGATTGCAGGAGCCCGTCACACAGGCAGAAATGCTGATGGTTATCATGAAAAGGTATAGGAAACATTTCTCTATGATCTTTAATAAAGCTTCTAAGTGTTTACAGGTGATCTTTGGCATTTATGTGAAGGAAATGGACCCCACCATCTACTCCTATGTCCCTGTCAACTCACTGGACCTCCTTACCCATCATAAGATGCTTAGTGACAACCAGAACATGCCTGAAAACAATCTCCTGATAATCATCCTGGGTGTGATCTTCATGGGGGGAACAGTGTCCCTGAGGAAGACATATGGGATTTCCTGAATATGATAGGAATGTATGCTGAGAGGGAGCATTTCATTTATGGGGAGCCCAGGAAGCTCATCACCAAATATTGGGTTCAGGAGAATTACCTGGAGTATCAGCAGATGCCTAATCATGATCCTCCATGTTATTAATTCCTGTGGGGTCCCAGGGCCCATGCTGAAACCAGCAAGATGAAAGTTCTGGAATTTTTGGCCAAGGTCAAAGAGACTAACCCCACTTCCTTTTCATGCTGGTATTAGCATTTGAGAGATGAGGAAGAGAGGGCCCAGGCCAGAATTGGCTCTATGGATAATACTACTGCCATGTTCATTGCATAGCATTGGTCAGCAGCTTCTCTTACGCCAAATGAAGAGTGAGCCTGAATTATCACTTTGTATTTGAAGAGGGCAGTCTTGGTTTTGAGTAAATGAGTCAGGATCAGGCTGGGGAGAACACAGTGTACAATAACTTTGTGTTCCTGTTTTGTATGGGTGACTTAGAAGTTCATCTTTTTTTCTTTTGATATTTTTCAAGTGTCCCTTTAAAATTTTTTAATCTTTATTTATTTTTGAGAGAGAGAGAGAGAGAGAGAGAGAGAGAGAGAGAGAGAATGAATGGGGCAGAGGTACAGAGAGAGAGAGAGTGAGACACAGAATCCAAAGCAGGCTCCAAGCTCCGAGCTATCAGCACAAAGCCTGGTGCAGGGCTCAAACCCATGAACTGCGAGATCATGACTTGAGCTGAAGTCGCATGCTCAACCAACTGAGCCACCAAGGCACCCCCAAATGTCCCTTTTAATGGACAGTTTAATTCCCTAAAGACTCTAAGTTTTGAATGACATCAGTAACACATTTATTGGTTTTTCAGGTTTAAGAATAAGAGTTTTAATATTTTGCAAAAATTTGGGAAATTTCCCATCTTTTAGGGAATCTGGTACAAGGTAACATTGGAATAGAAATTTCCTTGGAAATGTGAAAGAGCCAAGTAGTGAAGTATAAGGGTTCAATAAGCAGAGGGAAAAATACAAAGATGGTTTATCTTTGAGTTTGCTTATACCTTTCAGTCCACCATTCTGGAAAATTAAAAAGATACACTTGGATTTGCTTGGCCTATTCAAGAAAGTAGATGAAATCTTAATAGATGAAAGTCCCTGCTCACTGACTTTTTTATTCACCAAACATCAATTTTTTACTTGCTCCTTGGAAGGTCCTATGTTCGTAGTGGGGATCTTAGGATTAGCAGGATACACTCCCTAACCAAAGAATGGTAGAGGCTAGGAACAGCAATCATATCAGGAACATGGTGGGATGTCCTCTAAGAGCTACAGAGCAAGAAAAAAGAGTGAGGAGGTGAGACTCCAAATGGAAGCAGTTGAGTAAAAAGGCCCTGAGCCAAGGCACTTTGGAGCTCTGAGAAATGGCAATTCCTTCTGTCAGAGTTGGTTAGGAATCTGGGTGTTGAGTGGGGAGTGAAGGTTGTATGGGACATCTTACATGAATAGGTTTGGGAGATCTCAGAATCATCATCACTGGCTGGACGTCTCAATGAGGTCTGAGTAAATAGGTCAACTGGAGGAGTGGCCCCGCAGCATGCCAGACACCAGCCCCTACCTTAGGGCCACCCTAAGTCCTGTCAGGAAGAGCACAGCTGCTCCCTGTGTCCTTTGGGTGAGCAGCACTCTTGGGTACTCTAGTGGTCCAGTGCACCCTTGCTGGTGTCCCAGGGCTGAGAGCTGCCTTGGTGCCGGCTGGACACCAGAATGTGTTTCCCCTGTGCACGGTGGACCCCTCTGTGGAGGCTGGGGCTATGTGGGTGCGCAGGGGTGGTGACCGACGTGTGACAGTTGAGACAGACCAGAAATACTAATGAGCAGGGGAAGGGAGTGTGCGGCTGCAAGGAGGTGCGAATTGGAGGGACAATGCCCTGGGACTAATCACCTCGGTGACTCTGCAGGTAAAGGGCTGGGTGTGGACATGCCTTGAAACAGGTCCCTGTGTTGTCCCTGGCTCAGGCTGCCTCCCACAGATTCTGAGCTCTTGGCACACTAGAGGGTAGGTGTCCCATGGCTAGGACTTTGGTCTCCATTGCCACCAGATAGAGGATTGGCCCAAGGGTGCAGACAGTTGCAGGGTGGATGGAAATCCATGGAGACGGTACTCTTCCTTGTTAAACTGATGGATGGATGTGGAATCCAAAGCAAGAAGTATCATGTGTCATGACATTGAGAGCATCCTCAAGTCCAAGACAGTGCTTGGGCCTGGATGCAAGAAGTCCACAATGACAAACTCAGTAATAGTTTCCTAGGGGAATTCTGAAGCCATTTGTACCATTTTCAATTTCTTCCATGGAGTTCAAAGGCCCAGGTAAGTCTCACATTCCACGTTTGGAATCAAAACATGTGATCCTTCATTCATTCACTTATTAATTCACCCCATCCATCATTCTCTCATTTGTCCTTTCAGTCAGGAAGCTTTTACCGAACATATGCTAGGGAGAAACACCAAGGAAATAAACCAAAAAGAAATGAACACACGTAACTCAAGCTGTGATGTGAGAAAATGAACAGGAGGCAGATTGTAGAAAATATTAGGAAATTAGCAACTGTGAAATGATGGAGTAATATATAATGATTCTGAGGTTGTATAATTACTGATTAGGCAGAAGTCTTCCAGATGAGACTGAGGAGAAGGGAAGAAGAGTTGGTTGCAATTCGAGTTATGGTAGTCATGAAGAAAGTTGTGGCAGAAGATACCAGCATGAGCCATGTAGATGGTGAAGCTGAGAGGGATGTCTGGGTCAATAGGTCTGGTAGGAACCATGGGTCTGACTCTCAGGAGAGGGTACTGGGCTAGAGACTAGACTAAGCTGCATCAATAGACAGAGATCTACATGCTGTGGAATGTCCTCTCTTTCCTGTGAATACACTTGGCAGCGACAATGAAAAAGAAAAGCATAATACCATAATACATCCAGGTAATACTTTAAAGGGGGAAAATACTTATATAGTAATAAGTGAGAATAAAAAGTTTTCCTAAATTTATATATACACATACATATATGTACACACACACACACACACATACACACACACATCCATGCCTGTGTATTTGTGGCTCGTATTATATATACAGTGATCATGGCCTTTCAATCTCACATCTAATATCTTAGATCACTTTTAAAGTTTGGCTATTGACACCCTTTGTTCAGGTCTGAGCTTATACCTATCAATACCCAGACATTTACTCTTCTAATCCAGTGTGGCTGTTTTACAAAGCTGACAGTTGTGCGGGAACTAAAGATTTTCATAGCAAACAGAGCAAGACTGTAAGCCAGCTTGGGCCAGAGTACCTGGAGGCCGGGTCTCTGTGATGCTTACTGTATCTGACTGGTAGACATTGTCAAAATTAGACATTCCTTTCCTCATTCCAGAGGAAGCCTTCAAACGAAATCTAATCCATGAACATGAGGAAGGCAAAACTGATCAAAGTGAGGACTGTTAAGCTCAAAGTCCCTACCGACTCGTTATGTTTCCTGTCCTCCACCCCCAAGGTGGTGGGTGCTCACACCCAAGCACAGAACTCTAGGCTCTCCCTAAACACAGGTGATGGAGGGCCCTTCCTCAGACACGGATTTCATCATGCGTCTGCACAGGCATCTATCTGTGTGGACCCTAATAGGCCCAGTTCCACCAAATCCCAGTTTTTCCTCCTGGTTTTCTGGCACTCCCAAGAGTTTGATTATATATATCCTGTCATTTTTGCACTTTCTGAAAGCTCTCCTGTGATGTGGCCCTTTCTCTCTATACAGTTCCCTATACTTTTAGCTATGTCCCACACCATCGCCTCTCAATGATCTCCTTTTATTTTAATTTCTCAGGCCAACAGCGGATGTTTTAGCTCCTCTGATCTTTTCAAAGAGCCAGTTTTGTTTCTATTGATAGTTAATGTTTTTCTAAATTCGATTTCATTGGTTTCTGCTCTTATCTATATTATTTTCATTCTTTTGCATTACTTGGGTTGAATTTTTCTTTTTATAATTTAGGTGGAATATTAAGATATTGATTTGGGTCATTTTTATGCCAAATGAAAACATTTAATGAAATAAATTTACCTCTACGTACAGCGTTAGCTGAATCCCTTGAACTCTGATGTGTCTGTCCGGTTTTCATTTTCATTTAGTTGGAAATATTTTCTAACTTCCTTTAATAATTTCTTTGAAGTAGGGTTGGTAAAAATATGTTGTCTATTTTCCAAAAATTAGTGACTTTTTACATCTCTTTAGTTCTTTTCTTTGGTTTAATTTAATTATGGGGAGAGAAATATGTAATTCAATATTTTAAAATTTGTCAAGTGCTGTTTTATCATCTGTGTGAATGTTCTGAGTGCACTTGAAAAAATGTACATTTTGCTGTTGGAGTGTTTTCTAAATGCCAAGTAAATCAGTTTGGCTGATATTCTTTTTCAGGTTTTATTTTTGAATTATTTGATTATTTATGTAGAGAGGGGTGTTGATGTCTCTCAATGTAATTGTAGCTTCAACTATTTCTCTTTTCCCATTCTCTTGGTTTTTGTTTTGTTTTTTATTTTTGTTTTTAGTTAATGTGTTTTGAAGATCTGCTTTTAGATTTATACACATTAAGGACTGTTATGTCATCTTGGTAATTTGATTCTTTTATCGTTATGTAATATCCTCTATTTATTCTTGGTAACCTCCCTTCCTATGAAGTTATTTTTTTTCCTGATATTGTTATAATAATCTAGCTACTTTCTTTTTCCATGATTTTTTTATTTTTAAAAACAGCAACCAATAACACTTTTTTTTGGTGTACAAAGCCAATGATTTTTACCCCTGTCTGTATCTGTGTACCCACCACCATAATCAGGATACTGTATGGTTCCATAACTGCTCCTTACAAAAAAAAAAAAAGCCCTTCCCATGTGTTATGTACGTTTATATACTCTTCCCACACCTGACCTGGACAACCACTCATCTGTTTTCCACATCCATAGTTACATATTTCAAAGACAGTCAATATAATTAAGTAATAGAATATATAACTTATTGATACCTGGTTTACTCAGTAAACAGTCTTTAAGATTCTTCCAAATCACTGTGTGTGTCAATAGTCTATCCCTTTTGTTGTTTAGGAGTGTCCCATTATAAGTTTGTTAACCTAGTTTGTTAATCCATTCGCCCAATGTGAGGACATCGGATTGTTTTCCGCTTTTGTCATATATGAATAGAGCTATCATAGAAAATCATGCACAGATCTTTGTGTGAACATAAGTTTTTATTTCTCCCAGGCATGGGATTGTTGAGTCAAATGGTGAGTGTATATGCATATAAGAAATCACCAAGTCATTCCTCACAATGACTGTTCAACTTTATATTCACTGGGGCAATGCATGAGAGTTCAAGTTGTTCTATATCCTTGCTGGCACTTACTAATGTTAGTGTTATTTTTTTAATCTGTTCTCAAAAGTAAGTTGCATCTTCCTGTGCTTTTAATTTGCTTTTCTCTAATGGCTAATAATGTTGAAAAGTTTTTCATAGGTTTATTTAACATGCATACATGTTATTTAACATGCATACATGTTTCAGTGAAGTATAGTCTGCCCACTAAAAATTTTTTTCCCTATTTTTTTTTTTTCAATTTTGAGGGCCCTTTATGTATTCCGGATAGAGATCCTAATTTGATTTGCAAATATTTTTTTTTTCTAGTCTGTTGCTTGGCTTTGTCTGCTCTTAAGCATTCCTTTCTCAGAGAAATAAAATTTTTAAATATGTTCAATTTATTATCTTTCTTTTTGAATCATTTTTTGGTGTCATTTTTTAGAGCTCTTTGCCTACTTCCAGTTCATTAGATTTTCCCGTATCTTTTGGTATTTGAGATTTATACTTTTCAATTTGCCATTTTTTCTCTGATCCTGGCAAGTCATCAAAGGGGGGAGGACAGTGAGGAGGCACTGAGGGGACCTCCAACTTGAGACGAAGGAGCCCCAGTCCCACCTGACCCAGAGAAACTTCGGGCAGGGTCCCCATTTGTAGCGTTTCTTGACCTCATCAAGGGAATCTGAGGGAAGCCCGGGATCATCCGAGGGGGCCTGACTCAGAACAGGAGAGGGAAGAGTCCCAGGTCCTCCTGGGTTTCTAGGTGGCTCTTCTGAGGAAGACCAGAAGGGATCTCCCGCCACAGATACAGGGAACCTCAGTCCCACCTTGCCCCTGATGTCAACTTCCAAAAGCTCAAGGCAAGGTCTTGGGGGCTGAAGGGACTGGGTGTGAGGCTCCCTCTGCAGGGTGGTGCTTCAGGCCAGCCGCTAAGAGTTATCACCAGTTCAGGCTTCAGGTTTACGCCTCTGAGGAAGGACTTAGGGAGATATTTCACTGCTGATACAGGGGGCCCCAGCCTTGCTGTCTGCCCTCAGAAGCTCCAAGCAATTTCCCTGGTGTGGAGTAGCTGGACTTCCATCTTGGGAAGCTGAGGGAGATGAAGCTTTTTCTGAGGGGTACGATCTTGGTTCAGCAGAGGGAGGAACTCTAGACTTTGCCATGAATCAAGGTGAGGACCCAGAGGGAGAATAGAGGGGACCTCTCATCACAGAGATGGAATCTTGCAGAAATCCACCCTCATTGTCAGCCCTGAGAGGCCTCATGCATGAACATCAGATAAAGACAGCTCTGCATCTCCTTGACTTCTTTTTCTGGCATCTCAGGAGATGGTGACCTTGACCTGAGGGACCATCCTCAAGTCAGTAGGTCGAGAGGGCATGCAGGCCCTGTCAAGAGTAAATATGATGATCTTGAGGAGGACTCAGGAGATATCACACCATAGTACACATAAACCTCACAGAATCCAGCCTTACTCTATTGTCAGGCCTGGGAAACAAATATTTTTTAATATGGAAGAAGTCCAATATATCATTTTTTCCAATTTGAATCATGAATTTAATTTCCACTTCTATAATGGTTAATGATGTAGAGAAATTTTTCATGTGCTTATTTGACATCCATATGTCAACTTTACTGAAGTATGGATTGATGTATGTTGCCCATTTAAAAATTAGAGTGTTTGTTTTCTAGTTTTTCAATTTTGAGGATTCTTTTTGTATTCTGGATACAGGTCTTTTGTTGGATATTTGCATTGGAAATATTTTCTTCCATTATGTGGCTTTGGTACATATTTGTGAACATGCTGAACATGCCATTAGGGAATTGCAAATTAAAACAGCATTGAGGTACCACTACTCGCCTATTCAAATGGCTAAAGTCCAAAACACTGAAAGCACCAAATACTGATGAAGATGTAAAGCAAAGGGAACTCTCAGTAATTGCTGGTGGGAAGGCAAATTAGTAGAGCTATTTTGGAAGTTAGTTCAGCAGTTTTTTACAAAACTAAGCATAATCAAAAATTGGTTTGTGATGTTCTTAATAATTATGAAAAACAGAATAAGTGTGACTTTACCAATGAGATGAGAATCTTTAAACAATAGCTTGAATACATAAATGTCCATTATCTGCACATTGTATGTTACTTTGAAGGCAAAAAAAAAAAAAAAAAAAAAAAAGGAGTGGAAGGCTTATTTTAAAGGTTGTGTGGAAATAAGATTTCGCATAAGTTTTATGGCTCCCAAATCACTTCTCAAAATATTAAGAATGCTGTTGCTTATCTGACTTTATATGATATAGGAAAAACAGCTGGTGATTTACATGGATTTCTCTAAACCAATAAAGTCATAACAAGAACCTCAAAGCCCTTGGCAGTCATTCTTATGAGCAACATCTCTCTGAATAAACAAAACGTACATCACGCTAGACCTACAGGTACATTTTGGGTGAATTCAACGTTCGAAAACAGTAAAGAACTTCCTGACTTTCGGCATTGAGGATTCAAGAAAGGCAAGAAGTAAGATTTTCAATAAAGTGCAGGTTCAGCAAAAATAAACTTGATAAAATGAGGCATGGTCATGTCTGCAGCAGAAACAACTAATAGAGTTGAGATTGCACATTAAACATATTTCAAATGAAAATACATGCAAATCAGTTTTGTGCAGTTTAGAACTATGATTAAATGTATAATTTTAGATACTTAATTGAGCTTTTCATTGCAGTTTTCACAATCATTCTGTCCAATGTATATGTGCAATTAACTTATTGAAGCCATCTCTCCAAAATAAATGTATATATTTTATAAAGATTGTTCATGTTCATGTTTCTAACAGTGTACTGCACGTAGTGATAATCAAATGGCATTTAGTTAGGCTTTTCAAATGGAAGTTTCACGAGAGCGGAGTCTTCTAGTATTTTCATTTAAAATGTGTATGTTTAGTTCTGGTTCTGATAATGGCAGAGTAGTGTCTTTCAGAATAATCCTCCCACCGCTACTTATAAACTTGGTATAAATTTTTAAAAATATAACTATCTAAAGGCACTAGAATAAGACTGAAATCAGACAGAAATTGGAGGGGATTCAATCTTTGAAAAAAAGGAGAGTGCACTGGGTGAGATTAGTTATTCTAGGACTTTCCCCCTCCGTTACTCCTCAGTTTTCATGAAAGAGGGATGTAAGCCCTGCAGCAGAAAATCACCATCCTCTTGGCTTAAAGTGTCAAAAAAGCAAGCCTGTAATTGCCAGAGTTATTAGAAATTGAAGAGGCATATCCCAGGAAGGAGGAAGGCAAAGTGAGAGTTGCCCCAAAATATGCCTTTCAACTTTCTTCATAGTTTGAATCATGAACTGTGTTTGTGTAAGGAAAAGTCCAATGGAAAACTAGAGTCGGAAGGCTAAAAAACAAGGGCAGATTTCAGTGGTTGCTTGGTGACAGAGTTTGGAGTTCAAGTTGAAAAAGGTAAGAGTGGCTTGGTAAGACCTTTGATTTTCACAGACCAACCCTAAGAAAGTATAAACATGAAGTTTCGACAAGGTGAACATGATCAGTCGGGAATTTAACTGTCTGAAAGAACGAATTTCAACAATCTTCAAAAGAAGACAAGAGAATTCATAGTGTCTATACTGTGTACAGTAACAATTAATAGGCATGCAGAGAAGCATAAATATGTGACCCATGGTGATGCTGCAGATTGTGGAATTAGTGCATACATTGTTTTGAGGTGTAGGTAAAATGCTTACACAGTCCATATAAGACTCCATAAAATATTAAAAATTGCAAAAGACAGAATTCTTATGGAATATGCTCTCTAACCAAAATATAATTATATTTAAAAAATAATAATAAAAAGAAATCCTGAAAAAAATTAGATAAAATATTTGAACTGCAAGAAAACAATATACCATGTCAATGGGGAGGGTGGGGGCATCTACAGGTAAAGTAATTTGTAAAGAAAACTTCTAAATTTAAATTCTTGTATTACAGAAGAAAGTTCACAAATCAATAATTTACATTTTAACCTCAAGAAACTAGAAAAACAAACACAAATTAAATGGAAGGAAGGAAATAATAAAGGTAAGAGAACACAAACAGTGGAGGAAATTAACACAACTAAACAGTTGGTTCTTTGAAAATATTAACACACTTGATGTAACGAGGAAGACAAGAAGAGAGAGAGAGAGGTAGAGACAGAGAGAGATGAGAGAGAGAGAGAGAGAGAGAGAGAGACAGAGAGAGAATGCATATAAGTGAGCAAAGAAATGCCAATATCAGAAATGAAAGCAGGATATCATTACGGACCCTGCAGATGTTAAAAATACAGTCAAGAAACATTATGAAAATTTTATCAATAAATTTGACACTTCAGATAACATTGAAAATTACTGGGAAAAGATAACTTACAATTGCCTCCAAAAATAGAAAAAATAAAATAATTGTATCTATTAAGGAAATGAAGTTTATCATCAAAACCCTTCACCTCACCATCACACAAAAAAACCTGGGGCCAGATGATTTAACTGGTGATTTTTATCAAATATTTAATGAAGAAGAGATAATATTATATCACACAATCTTCCAGACAATTGAAGAGAGAACAATTCCCAATTAATTTTGTAAAGCAAGTATAAACTTATGCCAAAAGTTGACAAATACTTTACAAGAAAAAAAAAAAACTACTGACCAATATCTCTGATAAATGTAGAGACATAAAGCCTTAATAAAATATTAGCAAATCAAAACCAGCAATCTGTAAAAAGGATAAAACATCATAAGCAAGTGGGAATGCAAGAATGCCAAACAGGTTTAAAATTCAAAAATCTTTTAATATAATTAATATAATTCACCACATTTAATTGAAAAAAATGGGTAAAATCATCTTAATAAATTAGGTAAAATATTTGACACATGCCATTATACATTTAGAGCTTAAAAAATACTCTCAGATAGTAAATGGAATAAATGCTTCAATCAAAAGACAGGTTGTCAGAATGGATAAAAAAGTAAGACCTATCTATATGATGCTACAAGAGACTCATTTTAGAGCTAAAGACACCTACTGATTGAAAGTGAGGGGATGGAGAAACATTTATCATGCAAATGGGTGTCAAAAGAAAGCTGGGAGTAGACTTGGGCAAACTAGACTTTAAAACAAAGACTGTAACAAGAGATAAAGAAGGGCAGGTGTGCCTGGGTGGCTCGGTTGGTTGAGGGTCTGGCTCTTGATTTCAGCTCAGGTCATGATCCCAAGTTCGTGAGATTGAGCCCTGAGTCAGGCTCCATGACTGCTTAAGATTCTCTCTCTGTCTGCCTCTGCCCCTCTCCCCAACTTGCTCTCTCTCTAAAGTAATAAAAAAAAAGGGCATTATATCATAATAAAGGGGACAATCCAACAAGAAGATCTAATAATTATAAATATTTATGCACCCAATATGAAAGCACCCAAATATATAAACAAATAAACATGAAGGAACACACAGATAATAATACACTAATAGTAGGGGACTTTACCACCCCACTTACATCAATGGACAGATGATCTAAGCAGAAAATCAACAAAGAAACAATGGCTTCGAATGATTCACTGGACCGGATGGACTTGACAGATATATTCAGAACATTTTCATCTTAAAGCAGCAGAATACACATTTTTTTCAAGTGCACATGGGACAGTCTCCAGAATAAATCACATATTAAGTCACAAATCAGGCCTCGACAAATACAAAAAGATTGAAAACATACCATGCACCCTTTGTGACCACAATGCTATGAAACTAGAAGTCAACCACAAGAAAAAATTGGGAAAGGCCACAAAGGTTAAACAACATTCTATGAAACAATGAATGGTCAACCAGGAAATCAAAGAAGAAATAAAAAAAAAATACATGGAAACAAATGAAAATGAAAACAGCAATCCAAAACCTTTAGAATGCAGCAAAAGTGGTCCTAAGAGGGAAGTATATAGCTATAGAGGCCTACCTCAAGAAGCAGAGAACTCACAAATGAACAGCTTAACCTTACACCTAAAGGAGCTAAGAAAAGAACAACAAATGAAGCCTAAAGCCAGCAGGAGGAAGGAATTAATAAGATTAGAGCAGAAAGGAATGATAGAGAAAAGTAAAAAAAAAAAAAAACAATAGAACAGATCAATGGAATGAGGAGCTGGTTCTTTCAAAAAATTAATAAAGTTGATAAACCTCCAGCCAGACTTATAAAAGAGGAAAGATAAAGGCCCCAAATAAATAAAATGATAAATGAGAGAGAAGAAATAACAACCAACACCACAGACATACAAACAATTATAAGAGACTATTATGAAAAACTACATGCTAACAAATTGGACAACCTGGAAGAAATGGATAAATTCCTGGAAACATATAAACTATTCAAACTGAAACAGGAAGAAAAAGAAAACTTGAACATACAAATAACCAGGAAAGAAATGGATTCACTAATTTAAAAACTCCCAACAAACAAAAGTCCAGGGCCAGATGTCCTCCCCGGTAAATTCTACCAAACATTTAAAGAAGAGTTGGGGTGCCTGGGTGGCTCAGTCAGTTAAGCATCCAAATTCAGCTCAGGTCATGATCATGTGGTTTGTGAGTTCAGGCCCTGTGTTGGGTTCTGTGCTGACAGCTCAGAGCCTGGAGCCTGCTTCAGATTCTGTATCTCCCTCTTTCTCTGCCCCTCTCCCATTTGTGCTCTTTCTCTCTCTGTCTCTTAAAAATAAATAAACATTAAAATTTTTTAAAAATAAAGAAGAGTTAATACCTCTTCTCAAACTATTCCAAAAAATAGAAAAGGAAGGAGAACTTCCAAAGACGTTCTATGAGGCCAACATTACCTTGATACCAAAACCAGACAAAGACTCAAGTGAAAAAGAGAACTACAGGCCAATATCCCTGATGGACAGGCATATAGAAATTCTCGGTAAAATACTAGCACACTGAATCCAATGATACATTAAAAGAATCATTCACTATGATCAAGTGGGATTTATTCCTGGGTTTCAAGTGTGGTTCAGTATTTGTAAATTGGTCAACATGGCACAACCACATTAATAAAAGAAAAGATCATCTCAATAGATCTAGCAAAAGCACTTGACAAAGTATAACATCCATTCATGATAAAAACCCTCAACAAAGTGTGTTTAGAGGGAAAATACCTGAACATAATAAAGGCCATCTATGAAAAACCCACAGCTAATATCATCATAAATGAGGAACAACACAGAGCTTTTTCTCTACAGTCAGGAACAAGACAAGGATGTCCACTCTCACCACGTTTTTAACATAGTACCGGAAGTCCGAGCCAACAAAAATCAGACAACAGGAACAATAAAAAGTATCGAAGATGGCAAGGAAGAGGTCAAACTTTCACTATTTGCAGATGCCATGATACTGTATATAGAAAACCCAAAAGACTCCACCAAAAAAACTGTTAGAACTGGTAAATGAATCCAGTAAAGTTGCAGAATACAAAATCAGTGTATAGAAATCGGTTCCATCTCTATATACCAATAAAAAATATATACCAAAATATATACCAAAGAAAAATTAAGGAATCAATCCTGTTTAAAATTGCACCGAAAACAAAAAAATACCTAGGAATACACCTAACCAGAGAGGTGAAAGATCTGTAGTCTGAAAACTGTGATACACTGTGCTCGCTTCGGCAGCACGTATACTAAAATCGGAACGATACGGTGAAAACTGTGATACGCTGATGAAAGAAACTGAAGCTAACACAAAGAAATGGAAAGACATTCCATGCTCATGGATTAGAAGAAAAAATATTTTTATTTTGTAATGTTTATTAATTTCTGAGAAAGAGAGAGAGAGAGAGGGTTGGGGAGGGGCAGAGAGAGAGGGAGACACAGAATCTGAAGCAGGCTCCAGGCTCTGAGCTGTCAGCACAGAGCCCGATGCGGGGCCCAAACCCACAAACCGTGAGGTCATGACCTGAGCTGGAGCTGGATGCTTAACCGACTGAGCCACCCAGGTGCCCCAAAGAACAAATATTTTTATTTTTTATTATTTTTTATTTTTTTCTTTTAGAATGAACCAGATGTTCTTTTATTTTATCTTTTTAATATGAAATTTGTCAAATTGGTTTCCATACAACACCCAGTGCTCATCCCAACAGATGCCCTCCTCAATGCCCATCACCCACTTTCCCCTCCCTCCCACCACCCCCCCCATCAACCCTCAGTTTATTCTCAGTCTTTAAGAGTCTCTTATGGTTTGCCTCCCTCCCTCTCTAACTTTTTTTTCTCCTTCCCCTCCCCCATGGTCTTCTGTTAAGTTTCTCAGGATCCACATAAGAGTGAAAACATATGGTATCTCTCTTTCTCTCTATGACTTATTTCACTTAGCATAACACCTTCCGGTTCTATCCACGCTGCTACAAAAGGCCAGATTTCATTCTTTCTCATTGTCACGTAGTGTTCCATTGTGTATATAAACCACAATTTCTTTATCCATTCATCAGTTGATGGACATTTAGGCTCTTTCCATAATTTGGCTATTGTTGAAAGTACTGCTATAAACATGGGGCTACAAGTGCCCCTCTGCATCAGCACTCCTGTATCCCTTGGGTAAATTCCTAGCAGTGCTATTGCTGGGTCATAGGGTAGATCTACTTTTAATTTTTTGAGGAACCTTCACACTGTTTTCCAGAGTGGCTGCACCAGGTTACATTCCCACCAACAGTGCAAGAGGGTTCCCGTTTCTCCACATCCTTGCCAGCATCTATAGTCTCCTGATGTGTTCATTTTAGCCACTCTGACTGGCGTGAGGTGGTATCTCAGTGTGGTTTTGATTTGTATTTCCCTGGTGAGGAGTGATGTTGAGCCTCTTTTCATGTGCCTGTTGGCCATCTGGATGTCTTCTTTAGAGAAGTGTCTATTTATGTCTTCTGCCCATTTCTTCACTGGATTATTTGTTTTTTGGGTGTGGAGTTTGGTGAGTTCTTTATAGATTTTGGATACTAGCCCTTTGTCCGATATGTCATTTGCAAATATCTTTCTCCATTCAGTCGGTTGCCTTTTAGTTTTAAGAACAAATATTTTTTAAATGTCTATATTACCAAAGGTGATCTATACATTTATTGCAATACCTATCAGAATACCAACAGCATTTTTCACAGAGCTAGAACAAACAATCCTAAAATTTGTATGGAACTACAAAGACCCTGAATACCCAAAGCAACCTTGAAAAAGAAAAGCAACACTGAAGGCATCAAAATTCAGGACTTCAAGTTGTACTGCAAAGTTGTAGCAACCAAAACAGTATGGTACTGTGACAAAAATAGACACATAGACCAACAGAACAGAAAAGAAAACCCAGAAATGAATCATAGCATATGGTCAATTAATCTTCAACAAAGCAGAAAAGACTATCCAATGGGAAAAAGGCAATCTTTTCAACAAATGGTGTGGGGGAAACTGGACAGCAACATGCAAAAAATGAAATTGGACCACTTTCTTACATCATACACAAAATAAATTAAATGGATTAAAGACCTAAATGTGAGACTAGAAACCATAAAAATCATACAGGAGAACATGGGCAGTAACCTCTTTGATATCAGCTGTAGCAACTTCTTTCTAGATATGTCTTATGAGGGAAGGGAAACAAAAGCAAAAGCAAAAATAGACTATTGGAACTGTATCAAAATAAAAAGCTTCTGCACAGTGAAGGAAACAATCAACAAAACTAAAAGGCAACCTATGGAATGGGAGAAGACATTTGCAAATGACCTATCTGATAAAGCGTTAGTATCCAAAATCTGTAAAGTACTTATAAAACTCAACACCCAAAAGCAAATAATCCAATTTAAAAATGGGCAGAGACATGAGTAGACTTTTTCCAAAGAAGACACCCAGATGGCCAACAGATGCATGAAAAGATGCTCGACATCACTATTTATGAAGGAAATGCAAATCAAAACTGCAATGAGATATCAACTCACACCTGTCAGAATGGCTAAAACCAACAACACAAGAAACGACTGGTGTTGGCAAGGGTGTGGAGATGAAGGAACCTTCCTGCACTGTTGGCAAGAATGCAGACTGGTGCAGCCACTGTGGAGAACACTATGGAGATTCCTCAAAAAGTGAAAAATGGAACTACTCTATGATCCAACATTCACATTACCAGGTATTTACCCAAAGAATACAAAAATACTAATTCAAAAAGATACATGCACTCTGATGTTTGTAACAGCATTATCTACAATAGCCCAATTATTATCGTTATTATTTATTTAAGAGAGAGAGTGTGAGCAGGGAAGAGGGGCAGAGGGAGAGAGAGATAGAGAATCGTAAGCAGCCTGCATGCTCAGTACCAAGCTGACATGGGCTTTGATCTCAGGATGCTGGGATCGTGACCTAAGCTGAGATCAAGAGTTAGACGCTCAACTGACTGAGCCACCCAGGTGCTCCTACAATAGCCAAATTATTGAAACAGCCCAAGTGTCCATTGATAGTGGAATGGATAAGTTAGAGGTGGTATATACATACAATGGAATATTACTCAGCCATATAAAAGAACAAAATCTTGCCACTGGCAACAACATGGATGGAGCTAGAAAGTATTATGTTAAATAAGTCAGTCAGAAAAAGACAAATACCATATGATTTCACTCATATGTGGAATTTAAGAAACAAAACAAACGAACATAAGGGGGAAAAAGAGAGTAAAACTAAGAAACAGACTTGGAAGTATACAGAACAAACTGACGGTTACCAGAAGGGAGGGGGTGTGAGTTAGATATGGTATGGGGATTAAGGAGTGCACTCGTGATTAGCATTGGGTATTGTATGGAAGTGTTGAATCACTATGTTGTACACCTGAAACTAATGTTACACTGTATGTTAACTAACTAGAATTTGCTTAAAAACATGCTCTCAGATAAATGGGAACGAAGGGATATTTCCTCAGTTTGCAAAATGGGCATCTATTTAAAAACCTGCATCTAACATAGTCAACTATGTCAACTTTGCCCCCTAAGTCCAGAAACAAGGAAATATGCCTTCTCTCACTTTTATTCAATAGCCAATGGATCAGAAAAGAAATCATAAGAACAACTAGAAAATAATTTGAGACGAAAGAAAATAAAGCAGCATACAAAAAAAGTTACCAGATACAGCAAAAACCATGATCAAAGAAAAACGTATGGCTACAAATACCTATATTAAGAAGGAAGACAGATCTAAGAAGAAACCAAGCTGACCATTTTATGGATAAGAAAAGAAAAGTGAGCTAATCGCAAAACTAGTAAAAGGAAGGAAATAACAAAGATTTGACTGGGGATAAGTGAACTAGGGAATAGAAAAAGAGAGAATCAACAAAACCAAAAATTGGTTATTTGAAAAGAACAGCAAGATCTATGAACCTTTAGACTGACCAGGAAAAAATAAATATAGCAGACTCAATAAAATCAAAGTTAGAAACAAAGAACTCCCTACGGATCTTACAGAATTAAAAAGGACTGTAAGAACATACTATGCATAGTTGTACATCAACGTATTAGATAATTGAGATGAGATGGAAAAATTCCTAGAGACACACAGATTGTTAAAACTTTCCAAAGAACAAAAAGGAAAATGTGACTAACCTTAAAACAGTGTAAAGAGTTGAAATCAGGAATCTAAAATCTCTCGAAAAAATAAGCCCAAGACCAGGCAGTTTCAATGATGATTTCCATCAAATATGTAAGAAAGAATTAACACAAATCCTCAAACTGTTACAAAACACAAAGAAAAGTGAACTATCATGCTAGCATGCCCTGACACCAAAGACAGATGAAGACTTCACAATAAAACAAAGTTACATACCTATTATCTCTTATGAATATAAATGCAAAATATCTTCAACAAAATCCTAGAAGACAATATCTGGAGGCATATTAAAAGGGATTATACACCGTGGCCCAATGGGATTTATCCCAGATGTGAAAGTAGACCAGCATAAAATAATGAGTGAATATAGTACCTAACATTCATAAAAAGGAACAATCCACATAACCATCTTGATTGATTCCTGGCTAAAACTAAATAAGAAAAAATACTTAACAAAACAAAACTCTCAGAATAAATGAGGACTTTTTTTTAAGTTTATTTATTTATTTGGAGAGAGAGAGCACGCACAAAAGTGCAAGTGGGGGAGAGGCAGAGAGAGAATCCCAAACAGGCTCAGTGCTGTCAGCACAGAGCCTGATGTGAGGCTCGAACCCACAAACTGTGAGATCATGACCTGAGCTGAAATCAAGAGTCAGATGCTTAACCCACTGAGCCACCCAGGCACCCCAGAGAGGACTTCTTAAACATGGTAAAAGGTAGACTTAGTCACTTTGACTGCTGTAACAAAAAGTACCATAGACTAGGTGGCTTAAACAACAAACATTTATTTCTCACAGTTCTGGAGGCTAAGAAGTTCAAGATCAAGGTGCTGGCGATACAGTGTCTGTGAGAGTCAGTTTCCTTGTCCATAGACAGCCAGAGACAGTCTTCTTACTGTGTCTTCGTGTAATGAAAAGAAGGCTAGCGGGCTCTCTAGGGGCTTTTTTATAACGGCCCTTAATCCCATGCATGAGGGCTCACCATCATGACCTAATTACCTCACAAAGGCCTCACTTCCTAACACTATAACACTGGAGGTTAGGATTTCAACATATGAATTTGGGAGGGCAGAAAACATTTAGTCCATAACAAGGTATTTATGAAAAAATACATAGGTAATATCATAGTCAACTGTGAAAGACTAAAAATTTTCCTGCTAAAATCAAGAACTAGACAAGAATGCCTGCTGTTGCCAGTTCTATTCCATACCTTACTGGAAGTTCTGGCCAGAGCATTCAGGAAAGAAAAATAAATAGGCATCCAAACTAGAAAGTAAGAAGTAAAAGTATAGCTACTCACAGAAGACAATGTCTTATGTACATTATAATATAAGTATATACATGTAGGTCTGTATATGTATGTATACATTTATGTATATATATGCATAAAAATACAGCTAATAAACAAGTCGAGCAAATTTGAAGTATACGAGGTCAACTTGTCTATACACTAAAAAGGAGCAATCTCAAAAGGAAATTTGAAACACAATTTTTTATTTACAATAACATCAAAAAGAATAAAGCATTTAGGAATAAATTTACTGAGGGGTAAAGACTTGTACACTAAAAACTACAAACATTACTTAAAGAAATTAAAGAAGATATAAATAAGTGGAAAGATACCCCAAGTTTGTGGGTTATTATACTTAATGTTGTTAGTATTGAAATACTCCCCAAAGTGGTCTACAGAATCAATACAATCTTTATCAAAATTGCAACTGCCAAAGTTCACAGAACTAGAAAAATTCACGTGCAATTGCAAGGAATCCCATGTAGCCAAAATACTCTTGAGAAAGAAGAACAAAAGTGGAGGACACACAATTTTCTGACTACAATGCTGTAATAATCAAAGCAGTGTGGTACTGGCATAAGGTGAGGCATATAAATCAATGGAATAGAGTTAAAAGTCCAAAAATAAATTCATAGAGCTTTGGCCACATAATTTTTATCAAGGAGGAAATAACAGTCTGTTCAAGAAATGGTGCTGAGACAACTGTATATATCTAAATGCAAAAGAATAAAATTAGACCCTTACGTCACACCATGTAAAAATTCATCCGAAATGGAGCAAAGACCCAAATATAGGAAGAAAGCTCTAAGACCCTTAGAAGAAAACAGGAGTAGATCTTCATGACTTTGGATTTGGCAATGGACTTTTAGGTACATGACAACAAAAGCATGAGCAACAACAACAACAAAACAGATTATTTGGACTTCAGTGAAATTAAAAACTGGGGCATCAAGTGAAAAAAGAACCATGACATGGGCAAAAATATTTGCAAGTTGCATATAAGGCAAAGTTCTAGTGTTCAGAATATATAATGAGCTCTTACAACGCAACAACAAAAGACAAACAAACCCAAATAAAAAGTGGGCAGAGGATTTAAATAGACATTTTGCCAAGAATGTATACAAATGGCCAATAAGCACATGAAAAGATGCTCAACACCATCAGTCATTAGGGAAATGCAAATCAAAACCACAATGAGACACCACTTCACAATAGACAATAACAAGTGTTAACAACGATGTGGAGTAATTAGAAGTTTCATATAATGTCGGTGTGAATGTAAAATGCTGCACCTGCTTTGGAAAATAGTCTAGCTGGTGCCCAAAAGATTGAACATGACCTAGCAATATTTCTAGGTATATATCCAAGAGGAATAAAACCTGTTCACACTAAAGCTTGGACACAAATGTCCAAATATAATTCATAATAGTCATATAGCGGAAACTGATGAATAGATAAAATGTGGTATATACATATGATGGAATATTTTTCAGCCATAAAAAGAAATAAAGCACTGATACATTCTACAACATGGATGAACTTTGAAAATACTGCACGAAGCAAGCAAAGCCACACAAAGGACATATATCGTGTGATTCAGTTTATATGCATTATCCAGAATAGGCAAAACCATAGAGACTGAAAATACATTACTGTTTACCAAGGTGGGATGGAGGGCAGGGGCCATGGAAATGGTGAATGACAGATAATGTTTGAACATTTCTTTTTAGGGTCTTGAGAATGTTAAAAAATGAGTTGCAGTAATGGTTGCATAATTCAATGAATATACTAGATACTACTGAACTGTATTCTTTAACTGGGTTGGTGAATGTAATGGCCTGTAAAATATATCTCAATAAAGCCATAAAACATTCAGAATCTCTTAAAATTAATACAGTATTATATTACGATTAAGAAAAAAAAGGAGAAATAAGAAAGCTTGTTAGCCATCTATGTAAACAAATGTAATTAAAAATCTTTCCACAATGAACTTCCCAGAATTTGTTGGTGAATTGTATGAAACATTTAAGGAACAATTAACATCACTCATAAAAAACTTATTCAGAAAGCAGAAGAGGAGGCAATACTTCCCAAATTATTCTATGACGATAATCCCAGTAAAAAAGGCAGAAAAGAGATCATAAGAACAACAAATACAACAACAAACTACAGACCAAGAATTCATTAATATAGGTGTAAAATCTTTAACAATATATTACCGAATCATTTATTAGCATATAAAAACATCATGATTAATTAAGGTTTATCCAATAAATACAAGTTGGGTTTAACTTTTGAAAATCGATCAGTATGATTCTTTTCATTAACAAAATAAAGGAGGAAAATCACATAATCAGCTCCCTACTTTCAGAAAATGTATTCAAAAAAACCTCAATACCCACATATGATTTTTAAAAACACACATGACACTGAACTAACTGGAAACAGATGAGAGCTACCTCAATTAGTAAAAGAACATATATGAGCAACTTACAGCTAGTATAATCAATGGCAATTCATACATTCCTCCTAAAATCAAGAGCAAGGTTGATATGGCCACTGTTAGCACTTCTATTTCTTTTTAAATTAAGTTTAAAATTTTAATTCCAACGTAGTTAACATACAGTGTTATATTAATTTCAGTTTTACAATACAGTGAGTCAACAATTCTACACATTACTCAGGGCTCATCAGGATATGTGTACTCTAATTTCTGTCACCTCTTCCACTCATCCCCTCACTGACCTCCCCTCTGGTAACTTCTCTTTCTTTTTAATTTTTCTTAAATTGAAAATCTCATTCTAAAATTCATATTGAAATTCAGGGGACTTAAAGTATTTAAAATATATTTTCAAAGAAAAATATCAAAATGGAAGGCTTACACTAATGAAATATATTTTACTTTAAATCTACAGTAATCAAAACAATGTGAAATGGCATAAGTGCAACACAACTGGAGGAAGAGCCTAGAAATAGACTCAATACTTATGTAGCCAATTGATTTTTGCCAGAGGCACCAAAGCAATTTGATATAGAAAGGAAAGTATTTTTAGCAAATGGCTCTGAAATAACAGTATATCCATATTTTAAAAAATGGACATTGACCCTTATATCTTACCACACACAAAAATTAATTTTAGATGGCTCATATATCTAAATGCAAAAGCTAAAATTATAAAGATTTTAGAGCAGAGATAGAAAAACGTATTTATGACCTAGGGTTGACAAAGACTTATTAGACAAGATAAGAAAATCAATAAGCATGGGAAACAAAAAGATCAATTAGTCTTTTTCAAACTCAAAATCTTCTTTTCATCAAAAAATACCATTAAAAAATGAAAGGGCAGGCCATTGACTGGAATAAAATATTCACAAATCGTGTTTGACCAAGGATTTGTATTCAGGATATATTAAAAGAAGTGTTACCTCTCAAAAAAAAAATTAAAAATAGGCAAAATCCTTCACAAAAGATAATATTACGCAGATAAAAGCAGATGTATCAATAAAATTGAAAACAAAAACAAAAAAGGTTTTATGAAACCAAAGCCTGGTTATATGAAAACATCAATCAAATTCAGAACTCTCTAGAAAAAACAAGGGAAAAAAAGACATGAATTACTAATATGAAGAATAAAAGCCTAAGTACAAATATAGACCCTGCAGACATTAATAAGACTAGAAGGGAATACTAGAAACAACTCCACACACATAAATTCTACACATTTGATGAAATAAATGGATGAAATCCTTGAAAACCACGAACTACCAAAACTCCCTCAATTTGAAATAGATAAACTGAATAGTTCTACAACTATTAAATAAATTCAGCTTTAAAACCTTTTCAAAAAAGAAATCTCACAGAACCAACTGTCTCACTCCCTAGTGAGTGGAAAACACTTAAGAAATGTGTAACACCAATTCTGCAGTATCTATGTCCAAAAATAGAAGAGAACACTTCCCAGCTTATATGAAGCCAGCATTACTTTGATACCAAAACCAGACGGATACAGTACAAGAAAAGAAAACGGAAGCTCATTACTGCACACCAACTAAGATGCAACAGAGTCAAAAATAGTAACAAATCAAGACAGCAATTTATATAAAGAATGAAAACACCACAACAAGGTATTTTATTCCAAGAAAGCAAAACTGGCACAACACGTGAATGTCAACCAATGCATTCCATCATAACTAGAGTTTAAAAAAGAAGAGATATATTGTAAAATTGATATAGCAAACTTATTTGACAAATCCAAATTTCATTCATGATAAAAAGCATTCAACAAATGACGAATACAGGGAAACCTTTTCCACTTGATAAAAAATATATAAAAATTCTATAGAAAACATAAAGACTGAATTCTTTTCTTCTAAAATTGAAAACAAGGCAAAGATGCCCATTTTCATACCTCTTATTCAGTATCGTAGTGGAAATCCTATCCAGTGCAACAGAGTCAGACAACAAATACAAGAAATACGTATTGCAGGGAAAAAAAGAAAGAAAACTGTCCCTCTTTGCGGATTGCATATTTGCCTATGTAAAATTCCCAAGGGACCCACAAAAATAACATCTTAAAACTAATAAGTATGTTTACCAATGCCATAGAACATAAAATAAAAACACAAACACAAAATCATTCTTAAATATATATATACTAACCATGAACACTGGAAACCAAGTATTAAAAACAAAACCACATCAATTCATAATAGCTTTAGAAGAATAAAGTACTTACAGACTAACAAAATATCTACAGTATTTCAGTGCATAAGACTACCAAAAGCTGTTTGTAAGATAGTAAAGAAAATCTAAATAAATGGAAATATAGACCATGGTCCATGGATCAGAAGACTCAATGTAGTAAAAATATCAATTCTAAGACTCAATGTAGTAAAAATATCAATCCTAAAAAAAATGATCTATAAAGTTATAATTCAAATATCTTTGCCCAATGCTTTTTGTATATAGGAACAAGATGATTCTAAAATTTATATTGAAATGTAAAAAAACACCTAAATAATTTTGGAAGAGAAGAATAAAGTTGTAGATATCACTAACTGATTTTAAGACTTACTATAAAGCTGCAGTAATCACATTATTGTATTGGTGGGGATCACATAGATCAAGTTTTGAAACAGAATAGAGAGTTCAGAAACGGAGCCATGCAAGCAGGAATAAATGATTTTTAACAAAGATGCAAAGATAATTTGGTGGAAAAGAACAGTCCTTTTAGTAAATACTGTTGCACCAATTAGACAACTCTAGGCTAAATAAGTAAATAAATGCAGCAACAATAAATAATCTAAGCCTTATGGCTAATGCAAAAATTACCTCCAAGTGGAAAATAAATCTAAAGGCTAAATATAAAACTATAAAAATTTTACAGAAAAACAGGTTTTCATGACCTGGGTTTAGGAAAAACTTATTAAATATGACACCAAAAGACAATACATAAAAGAAAATTATGGTAAAATGGATTTAACCCCAATTTTAAAATTTGTTATTTGAAAGACACTGTTAGGTGAAAGAAAAGTGAGACACAGCCTGGGAGAAAATATTTGCAAATCACATAGCCAACAAAAAACTTGTATCCAGAATTATAAAGAAGAATTTTCAATTGTAAGAACATGGAAAGGAATAAAAACTAAAGAATTCTGCCACAAGAAAGAGCAAGAAATGTGGAGCCAGTATATTCATACAAGGTTGAATAAAGCCCTAGATATAACAGGACCAATGAACAGCGTACCCCATCCGAAAGCAACCAGTAAAAAGTTGAGAAGGTGTCTGATACTCCAAACATGAGAGCAGCAATGCAAAACTAAAAGGAATGTGAAGAATCAAGGAAACATACTATCACCAAAAGATTAACAATAGTTTTTCAAGTACTGAATTCAAAAGCATGGAATTTTGCCATCTAGTTAATAAATAATTTAAATTAGCTGTTTGTGCTAATGTTTAAGCATCTAGCTTAAAATTCAGAAAGCCAAATCAGGAAAACAATAGATGAACAAAATGAGAAATTTAACAAAAAAGCAGTAATCATAAAAGAGAACCAAACAAAATCTGGGGCTGAGGAATTCAATGAATGAAATGAAAAATGCAATGGAGATCATTTATGGCAGAGTAGAATAAATAGAAGATAGAATAAGTGAGCTAAGGGATAGGAACTTTGAAATAAGCAAACCCAGGAGAATAAAGTAAAAAGAATGAAAGAAGTGAAGAAAACCTATGTGATCTGTGGGGCTCCATCAAATGTGTAAATATTAGAATAATTTGGGTTTCCAAAGGAGAAGAGAGGAAGAAGGGGAAAGAAGGTTTAAAGAAATAATAATTTCAAAAAATTTTTTAAATGTTTATTTTTGAGACAGAGAGAGAGAGAGAGGGAGGGAGGGGCAGAGAGGGAAACACAGAATCTGAAGCAGGCTCCAGACTCTGAGCTGTCAGCACAGAGCCCGACACAGGGCTCAAACTCACGAACTACAAGATCACGACCTAAGCCGAAGTGGAACACTTAACCAACTGAGCCACCCAAGTGCCCCAGAAATAATAACTTTTAAAAAAGGAATAATTGCTGAGAAATTCCAAAATTTGGGGAGATGTTTGGATATACAAGATCATGAAGCTAATAGATCATTCTATTATCTCAATGCAAAAAGATCTTCTCCAAGACACATTATAATGAAACTGTCAAAAATGAAAGATAAAGAGAAAATCCTAAAAGAAACTGGAGGAAAAAAGTTAGTAACCGACAAAGGAACCCCCATTAACTTATCAGTGGATTTCTCAATAGAAACTATACAGCCCAGGAGAGAGTGAAATGACATATTCAAAGTGTTGAAAAAAACCTGCCAGCCAAGAATACTCTATCTGGAAAAGTTATCCTTCTGTTATAAAAGAGAAATAAAGACTCTCTCAGGCAAACAAAAGGTGAGGGAGTGATGGACTCCCTCTACACCTGCCTTGCAAGAAATGCTGAAAGAAGTTCTTCAAGCTGAAATGAAAAGAGGCTAATTATAACATGAAACACACAAAAGCATAGAGCACACTGATAAAGGTAAGTATATAGTCAGATTTAGAAGACTCTAACTCTGTAATAGGATGGTATGTTAGCCATTTAACTATAATATAAATATTAAAGGAAAAAACTATAGGCAATGTAATTTGTTAATGAGTATGCAGCATACAAAGAGGTAAATCTGACATAAAAATATAAAATAGGGAGGAGTGCTTGGGTAGCTCAGTTGGTTAAGCGTCGGGACTCTTGATGTCGGTTCAGGTATCGATCTTGCAGTTATAAGATCGAGCCCTGGGCCGGGCTCTCTGCTAAGCGTGAAGCCTGCTTGGGACTCTCTCTCTCCCTCTGCTCCTTTCCTGCTCATTCTCTCTCTCTCTCTCTGTCTCTCAAGATAAATAGACATTTAAAAAAATAAAAATCCAATGCTATTCAAAAATATATATGTATGTTATATATGTTATATATAATATATATAGAGAGTTATATATAATATGTACGTATATATATATAGAGAGAGAGAAGAGAGTAAAAGGGTGGAGTTTTTGTATGTGATCAAAGTTAAGTTGCTATCAAACTTAAAATGGACTATTTTATTTGTAAGATGTTGTATGTAAGCCTCATGGTAACCAGAAAGCAAAAATCTAGAGTAGATTCACAAAATGATAAAGAAAGGAGAAACAGAGCATACCACCATATAAAATCGTCAAATTTACAAAGGTAAGCAGAAACAGAGGGGGAAAACAAAGAATGAAACTACAAAACGGGCAGAAAGCAAATAATAAGATGACACTGGTAAGTCCGTACATATCAATAATTATTCTAAATGTAAATGTATTTTATTTACCAATCAAAAGGCTCAGAGTGGCTGCATGCATAAAGAAACAAGACCTAACTATACGCTGCCTATGGGAGACTCACTTCAGATTTAAGGATATACATAGGATCAAAGTGAAGGGATGGAAAAAGTTATTTCATGTGAGCAGACACTAAAAGATAGTGCCAGTAGCTATATTTAAATCAGATAAAATAGACTTTTAGCTGAAAACAGTAACAAGAGACAAAGAAGGTCATTGTATAATGATGAAGGGGTCAATTCATCGGGAAGATACAACAATCATATATACATACACACACCCAACATCAGAGCACCTACATATATTTAAAAACACAGATCTGAAGGGAGAAACTGACAATTCACTAATAATAATGGTTCAAGCCCAAGGTTTCCCTGTTGATTTTTTGTCTAGGTGATCTATTCATTGTTAAAAGTGGAGTAGCTAAGTTTTCCTACTATTATTGTGTTGTGGTCTTCTAATAATTGAAAATTTGCACCCTTGACCTAGATCACCCCATTTCCCCTACCCCCAGCGTCTGGAAACCACAATCATATAAAAATAAAGAACTCTCAAAACTTACCAGTAAAAAAGCAAACAGCCAATTTTTTTTTCTTTTCTTTTTTTTTTTTTTTTTGTGAGACAGAGCGAGAGCGCATGCAAGCTGGGAAGGGGCAGTGGGAGAGGGAGAGAGAGAATCTTAAGCAGGTTTTATGCCCAGCATGGAGCCCGATGCAGGGCTCAATCCCACAACTGTGAGATCATGACCTGAACCAAAATCAAGAGTTGGACACTTAACTGACTGAGCCACCTGGGCACCTCTAAACAATTTTTTAAATGGACATAATAGTTAATAGATACTTTACAAAAGAAGATATATGAATGAGCGATAAGCACATGAAAATATTTCAACATAATTATTCATTAGATAAATGGAAATTAACACCATGACGGAATATCCTTACGCTCATCAGCTAAAACTCATACGTTGCTGTTGATATGTGGTAATGCAATATGGCACACCCCCTGTGGAAAATGTATCTGGAAGTTTTTCATAATGGTAAGCATACACTTACAATCATGACGCCGTAATCTCACTCCCGGATATTTATCCTGAAGAAATAAAAACGTATGTGCACACACACAAACCACACAAATGTTTATAGCAGGGGTATTCATAATTGCCAAAAACTAGAAACAACATAAATGTCCTTTGACACATGCATGAATAAACAAACTATTGAACATCCACTCCATGGTTTACTTCCAAGCGATTAAAAGGAGAGAATAATTGACAGAAGCAACTTGGATTAATCTCAAAGGCATTACTGTGAGTGAAATAAGTTAGTTCACAAATGTTATGTAATATATGATCACATTTAGATCACATTTTTAGAAAGAAAAACCATGGTGACAGAGAAAAGGTCAGTGGTTGCCAATGTCTATGGTTGTGAGGAGAGAGTGACTATTAAGGGATAACATGAGGGGCTTTGTGGGGGTGATGGAACTGTTCTGTATCCAGATTGTGGTCATGGTTACACTAATCTACACATGTATTAAAATTCATAGAACTGTACAAAAAAAGTAAATTTCAGTGCATACCAGTTAAAAAATACACATACTCACATGCACATACATACATATACACACCCAAATATTGTACCCTGGAGTCAGAGGATATAGCAGTGCTTGTCCCAATCATATCATTGCTTAATTCACCATTTGGGCCCTGAAAAACCCAGATGATAATGGCCTATGACAGTGGACTAATGCAAACGTAAGCAAACAGTAGGCCCAATTACAACTGTGGTGCCACAGATGGTGTTTTCACTATATCAGATTAACAGGATTGTATATATAGGTATTGACATGGAGAAGACATTATTTTCCAAATCCATTAGGAAGCAGAATCTGAAACCCCAGAGATGTGTTTAATTCTCTTGCTCTTTCACATAATATGGTCCACAGAAATCTGGAGGCATCTTGGCAATTCCACAGTACATCACATTGGTTCATTATATTAGAGTACTTGAGCATGGCAAGTCAAGTCACCCTATGGCTAAGACTATTAGTCATAGGCTGGCTTCTATATCATAAGGTCTAGCATGTCCAGCAACAATGCTTTATAAGAGGAAGTGGGATTGTGCATAAGCAGAGCACGGAATACGAATAAACTGAACAAACATCTGGCTAACTAATACAGCCCCTACCGCTGAAATATTGTTACCTTTCACTCAGATCATGACTATTGTCTCATGGGAGTTTCTTTACGTCCAGGTGAAAGAAAAGATCACAGATAGAGAGCCTAATACACTGGTGCAAACTACAAATGGACTACTACTGAATTGCAGTACCACTCAGGTTTGCCTTGAAATGCATCGGCGATGGGAAATCCTCCCAGCGAGCAGAGCTCTGTTCATTCACTTTCTGTGGAGAGAGAAGTGGCCAAATAATAGGAATGGGTGCCCATGGACCTACTGGATCCATCAAGTAGCTTGTCCATAGTCCAGAAGGAGCAAGGTGGAAGACCAAAGATGTGGATGGACTTATGGGAGTGGATACAGTGGATACAAGTGTAAAAATCTCTTTTATTCACATGTTAAGATACCTTCGGTGAGCATCTGTTCCGTTAGAGGAACTAAACATTCAAGTAGACAGATGACTTAGCAAATTGGTAACAGTCAGCTTCTGTCTTCAGCTACCATAGTGCTGGCAGAGATGGAAACTATATATAGTCCCAACAACATGGACCCCTTTTACCAATCCCCATTTAGCTACTACCAATGCTGAACGTCTGAATTGTCAATGGTAGAGAGATATTGAGCCACTGATATGACAACAAGCCTTGAGGACATGTACAGTCACTTGGAAGCAGGTTGATCACATTGAAGCACTTTCAACTTGAAACGTAAAGCAATTCTTCCTAAGATTAATATATATTCTGGGTATGAGTTTAAATTTTATGTCCACAAAGTCTCGACCCAAACCATTATCTGAGAGCTCACAGTGTGTCTAATTTCCCAGCAAGGCAATACATAGTATTGCCTTGGATCAAGGGGCCCTAATTAAGGCAAAGGACGTGTGGTAGTAGGCACATGAGTCACTTGTTCTTTTCCATAATGCACCACCTAAAAAATGACAGAATAAAAAGATGGACCATGTTTAAAGATGCTGCTGAGGGGTGTGACATCCGCAAGTTGGCAGAATTGGAGCTCTTAGGCCTCCTTTCCCCAACAGGAACATGAATTTAGACAACCATCCAAATACAGGGAAATTAAACAACACACTCCTGAACAATGATTGGATCAAAGAATACATCAAAAGAGAAATTAGAAAATATCCCCAGATAAACGAAGAGGAAAACACAACATGCCAAAACTTATGGGATACAGTGAAGACAGTTTTAAGAGTGAAATTTATAGATAAATGCCTAAATTAGAAGAAAACTCTCAGTAAAACTAAATTTCTGGGCTCCTGGGTGGCTCAGTTGGTTAAGTGTCCAACTTTGGCTCAGGTCATGATCTCACGGTTCGTGAGTTCAAGTCCCACATTGGGCCTTGTGTTGACAGCTCAGAGCCTGGAGCCTCCTTCGGATTCTGTCTCTCTCTCTCTCTCTCTCTCTCTCTGCCCCTCCCCCACTCACACTCCATGTCTCTCTCAAAAATAAATAAACATTAAAAAAATTATAAAATAAAAAAACAAAATTTCCACTTCAAAGAACTAGAAAAAAAAACCAATAGGCCCAAAATCAGAACAAGAAAGGAAATAATGATTAGAGCAAGAATAAATGAAATAAAGAATAAGAAAATATTAGGAAAAATAGACAAAAATTGAGTTGATATTTTTGTAAAGATAAACAAAATAAACAAACTCTTAGACGAACCAAGAAAGCAAGCAGAAGACACAAATACATAGCGTCAGAAATGAAAGAGGAGACTTTACAATTGATGCCAAAGGAATAAAAAAGTTTAGAAGGGACTATTGTGAATAATTACACACCAACATACTGGAGAAACTAGAAGAGACAGATAAATTCCTAGGAACAACTTACCAAGACTGAATCAAGAAGAAATAGAAAGCCTGAGAAGACCAATAACAAAGAGATTAAATTAGCAAACTCAGTTAAGTGTGTGACTCTTGATTTTGGATCCGGTCATGATATGGTTCCTGAGATCGAACATCACATCAGGCTCTGTGCTGAGAGCATGGAGCCTGCTTGGGATTCTCCCTCACTCTCTCTCTCTGCCCCTCCCCTGCTGCCTTGCATGTGTGGTCTCTCTCTCACAAAATAAAGTAATAAACATGAAAAAGATAATACATAAATTAGGAAACAAAAACCTTCAACAAAGTAAAGCTCAGGAGCAAATGGCTTTACAGGTGAATTCTACCAAACATTTACAGGAGATTCAATATCAAACTCTTAAACTCTTGCAAAAACTAGAAAAAGTGGGAACAGTTCCAAAAACATTTTATGGGCCAGTATCACCTTGATGCCAAAGTCAAAGACACCACAAGAAAAGAAAACCAGAGACGAACATCCTTGATGAATATGATGCAAAATTCCTCAACCACATATTGATAAATTGAATTCAACACTACACTGAAAGGTTCACGCACATGATCAAGTGGGATTTATACCTGGATGCAACAATGTTTCAACGTATGCAAATCAATCAATATAACGCACCACATTAAGAGAAAGAATAAAAATTACATGATCATCAAATCCAGAAAAAGCATTTGACACAGTTCAATCACCTTTTATGATGGAAAGTGTCAACAAATTAGGTATCTAAGGAATTTACCTCAATGCAATAAAGGCTATATGATAAGCCCACAGCTAACATCATACTCAGTTTGGAAAAAGTGAAAGCTTTTCCTCTAAGATCAGGAACAAGGCAAGGATTTCCACTTTTACCATTTCCATTCGACATAGTACTGGAAATGGCAGGCAGAGCAATAGGTAAAATAATTTATGTTGGCATGCAGATGACATGATCCTTTATGTAGAAAACCTGATAGATTCCACCAAAAAACTTTTGAACTAGAAAAAGAATTCAGGCAAGTTGGAGGATGCAAAATCAGTATACAAAACTCAGTTGCATCTCTCTGTACAACAATAAACTATCTTAAAAGGATATTAAGAAAAAATCTCACAATAGCATCAAAAAGAATAAAATACGTAAGGAATAAACTTGACCAAGGGGTGAAAGACTTGTACATTGAAAACTATAAAACACTGATGGAAGAAATTAAAGCAGACACAAATAAATGGAAAAATATTCCATGTTCATGGATTGGAAGACTTAGTATTATTAAGATGTCCATACTCTCTCAGTCTAGAGTCCATGTAATCTCTGTCAAAAGTTCAATGGCATTTTTTGTAGAAATAGAAAAAAAAATCCTACAATTCATATGGAACCACAAATGATCCCAAATAGTGAAAAAACAATTTGATCAAGAAGAACAAAGCTGGAAGCATCACATTTCCTGTTCAAAACTTATTACAAAACTACAATAATCAAAATAGTATGGCACTGACACAAAAAACAGATATATAAACCAATGGAACAGCATAGAGAGCCCCCAAATGAACCCATGCCTATCCAGTCAACTGTTCTCTGAGAAGGGAGCAAAGAATTCAGAATGGGAATGGATACGTCATCTCTCCAATGAATAGTGTTGGGTAAACAAGACATCCACATGCAGAAAAATGAAATTGCACCCTTACCTCACCCTTACCTTACCGTATATCAAAATCTACTCAAAATAAATGAAAGACTTCAATATAAGATCTTAAACTGTAAAACTCCTAGGAGAAATATAGGGGGAATACTTGACATTGGCAGTGATTTTTTGGATATGGCACCAAAAGCACTGGCAACAAGAGCAAAAGTAGACAAGTTGGGAGTACAGGAAACTAAAAAGCTTCTGTCCAAGAAAAGAAACAAAATGAAAAGGCATCCTAGGGAATGGGAGAAAATATTTGCAAACCATATACAAGATAAGGGGCTAATGTGCAGAGTATATAAGGAACTCCTACAACTCAAGAGGAAAACAAACAAACAAACAAACAAAAACCCCAAATAGCCTGACTAAAAAAAATTGACAAATTAAGTGAATATTTCTTTCTCCAAAGGAGACACACAAATGGCCAACAGGTGTATGAAAAGGTTCTCTACATGACCAATCATCAGGGAAATGCAAATCAAAACCACAATGAGAGATCGCCTCATACCTGTTAGGATGACTACTATCAAAAAAGAAAAGATAGCAAGTGGTGGTAAAGATGTGGAGGAAAGGAAAATCTGTACAGTGGTCCTCCCTTATGAGAAGTGGATATTTTTCAAGACCCCCAGAGAATGCCTGAAACCACAAATAGTACCGGACCCTATAGATATTATGTTTTTTTCCTATACATACATACCTCGGATAAAGTTTAATTTATAAATTAGGCACAGTAAGACATTAACAGCAATAGCTAATCATGAAATGGAACAATTATAACAATATACCGTAACAAACGTTCTGTGAATGAGGTCTCTTTCTATTTCTCTTGTCATGTTGTACCGTATTTACCCTGGTGATGTGAGATGACAAATCCCTGCACGATGACGTGCAGGGAAGGGGATGGCGTACGCATGTGATGTAGTGTTAGTCCACTCCTGACCCTCTGATAATTCATCAGGAGGAGGATCGTCTGCTTCCAGGCCGTGGTGGACCTCAGGTAACTGAAACCACGGAAAGTGAACCCACGGGGAAGGGGAGACTTCTGTATACTTCTGGAGGGAATGTGAATTAGTACAGTCACTATGGAAAACAGTGACCATATATGGATGAATGGATGAAGAAGAGGCCGTACATGCATGCAACGGAATATTTATTTAGGCTCAAAAAAGAATGAAATCCTGCCATTTTCCAAAACATGGATGAGCCTGGAGGGCATTATACAAAGTGAAATAAGCCAGATACAGAAGCAAAAATACTATATGATACCACTTGCATGAGGAAACTAAAATAGTCAAGTTCATACAAGCAGAGAGCAAAATGGTGGTTGCCAGAGGCTAGAGGAAAGGAATATGGGGAGGTTTTAGGCAAAGGGCATAAAATTTCAGCTGTGCAAGGTGAATAAGTCCCAGAGATCTATTGTACAACACGGTGCCTATAGTTAACAACACTCTATTGTACACTTTAAAGTTTACTGGGTGTAGATCTTATGTGAAGCGTTCTCATCACAAAATAACAATAACAATAACAATAACAATAATAAGAGGGCAGGAGGAAACTTTTGGAGTTGACATATATGTTTATAGCATACATCACAGTGATCGTTCCACAGATGTATACTTAACTTACAACTCATCAAATTGTATACATTAAAACGTTATAGCTTTCTGTATGTAAATCGTACCTCTATAAATCGTTTTTTTAAGAGACATACTGGTGAGGCAGACAAGATACTGTAATGTGTTCTCAGTAGGTAGTCTACATGGGTCCAGGAACGGAGGGGTGGAAATTAGGAGTTGACCACATGCTCCATCACTCCCATGCGCCATCGCTCCCAATCAGGAATTTTGGGAATTTGTGCTTTCCATCGCCTCAACTTCAGGCTCCGTGGATGTGGAGGTCCTGTTTCCCGGCACGGGGACATTACCACCAGGAGAAACAGCAAGATTCCTGCTACGTTTAAAGCTTACGGCTACTGCCTGCTCACTTTGGATTCCTTCTCCTAGTGGACCAGCAGGCACAGAAAAGAGTTACCATGTCGGCACTAATAACTGATCGCCATCATCATGAGGAAGTAGGGTTGCTGCCACATAATGGGAGCAGCGTGCAGTCCGGCATTCAGGTGCCCTACTGGGGCATCTCTTGGTACTCTCGGGCCACGTCTTAGCATCTCGGAGATGAGGGTCTGGGTCACCTGACCAAGCAAAAGCGACAGCTTAAGGAAATTACAGAATGTGTGGTAGACCAGGAGAGGATCTATATCAGTCGCCCCCTCAAAATTTGTCTCAGTCTTCTTTGAAACCGCCCTGGGACTTTTGCTTGAGAAGCTGTGTCCGCATACAGGGAATGCAGTGTGAGAAGCACGGAGATCTCAGTGACGCAAGGACTGGATTGTCGTAGATACTGCGGTACCATGCTCAAGTCGCCTCTTCAGCTGGCTGCCGTAAGTGCGGGGAGCCCTCTGGCCTAGACAGTTACATCTTCTGAGTATGGCCTACAACTAATGACTGAAAGACAGAAGGTACAAAAGGCTGGCTCATGTATTTCAAGAGAAAATAACCACGAGGCAATGTTTTATCCTCCAGTTCCCCCCCCCGGGGGGTGCTGGACTACCGTTTTTATTAGAACACAACCCTGCATTCTCTTTCTGCTTCTTGATCCTGCCTCATGCTCTCCCTTACAGGTCTTTACAAAGGAGCATCCCTCTAACAAATCACTTTTACAAACATCTCTCTTTTAGTATATGCTTGTAGAAACCACAGGTAAGTAATTTTAAAATGTGGGTTAAGATCCAGCGGAAAAGGAAAAGTGAATATATTCATGCCGACTGAGGGGAATAAGGCCCAGAAAGCACAAAGGCAGAGAGGGGATCTCCGACACGGAATGACACCCCAATTACCATACCATAAAGGGAAAATGCATGCCACTAAGTTCTGAATGTGGAGAGCCACAGAAACCGATGCAGTGCAGAAAACTCCACAAGGAACAGTTGTTGGGACTGAGTCAAGAGAAGCCTTGTTTGCGGCGCTCCATTCACGGGGCTCACTCTCTGTGCATGACTAGTGAAATGATCACAAGCCACCGACGGAAAAGTGGCATCCCAGGGTCCAGGGGCATCTGCAGGACGGCTGTGTTAAGCTGATCTGTTATTTGTCTCAAAAGGCAAAGTGCTCATTTACGCATACCAGTGTTATATAGCACATCCCATGCTAGAATCGAAGAAAAGCTCTATTCCATTTACACTGTGGTTTAGCAAGCACTTGTAATTAGAATTTGCCTCTGATGCTTGCTAGTGAAATTCCTTCATGGTGAATCTTCTATCTTTAAACTTAGGGGGAGAAAAAGAGTTGCTAATAACATTGAATGAAGTGTGTGTGTGTGTGTGTATTTATAATGTAAATTTATATATATGATAAATTGTATCATATTCAAGGCTCAGAATTCCACATTCACTTGCTGCCTAAAGACAGGAATAACAAACACTGCCCCCTTGTTGTATATCCAACCTATTGATCTAAGAAACAAGAAACCCAGGTATGAGTTCAGGATCTGGCAACATCTAGCACCGTGAACCTTTGAGACAGAGTTTACACGTTGGCAAAATGATGAGTCTGGTTAGTTTCATTGGTTTCCCACCTATTCTTTTTTTATTCTTTCCTATTTATCAGGCTCTGCAATAAGTGCTGACCACTGAAACCTCTCTGAGCACCAGTGCGGCTCCCAGTGTAACTGACTATCCACACTCACATCCCGTAAGCCTCATCCTGAGCTTGTCAAGTGACTTTCACTATCCTCTTACAGATGTGGGTAAAAGGTGTTAAGTGACGTTCGCGTAGCAGCCGGGATTCAAAGCCAGGCTGGAACTATAGCCATATTGTCTTCACATCCAACTTGAGGCATGCTTCTCCATCTTAAACGTTATGAAAGAGTTTTTAAATGTTTATTTATTTATTTTTGAGAGAGAGAGAGAGAGCAAGCAGGGCAGGGGCAGAGAGAGAGAAAGAATCTCAAGCAGGCCCTGCGCTGTCAGCGTGGAGCCCTTGCAGGGCTCGAACCCACGAACTGCGAGATCATGACCTGAGCTGAAATCGAGAGTCAGACGCATAACTGACTGAGACACACAGGGGCCCCACATTATGAAGGTTTACCATGGCTTTGTTTTTATGTCATATTTTAGCTTTACTACCATGCCTTCCTTTTTTCAGTGTCATCTGTGAGACATTACTCTCTCCTATGGTCTCTAGGAATACACGGTGTTAAAATGGCTGCATATATGCAGATATTACAACTTATTAAAAATTCAGAAACAAAACAAAACTTATCAAATTCCAATCCACCACAGGATTCCACAGTACCTTGGGGACAGGAAACAAACAAACTCCCAAACTATGATTTGTCAAGTGCTGTGTGTATCTTTCCCTAATTGTGTTCTTTTCAGCTACATGCTGAGCATTGTGAACACAAGATCTGTGACTCTTTCTAAGAGTTAGAGTCGTAGGTTAAAAAAATAAGTGGTTTTAGTAAAACAATGTTTGGGGGAAATTTTGAGGGAGATTATATTTCATAATATTCCTGATAATGCTGTATCAAGTAGTCCGTCAGTTTCACGAAAAACAAGAGGAAACAAGATGTTTCCCAATTCCCACAAGTATCCATGATATTATAAAATGGCTCAATACAATATTGTTTGGAAACACACTTTCCAACTATATGAAAACAAAAATTGAACCACAATCACACTACATTCTCGAAACATGATGTGTTATTATGTGTAAATTTTCTGCGTCGATCTCCTTAAAGTTGCACTTGTCTATTTTCCCTATATGGACCACTACTTTTAAAAAAATAATTGTGCTTAATTAATAATGATATAGATTGAACCTGATTTTACATATTAATGCTACCATGTAGTTAATTGCCCACAACTGTATAAAATAATCACAAATCTATATTTAATAACCTATTACACAAATGCAAATCATGTGCTAGAAAATTGCAAGCTTTCTAACATATATAGCAGCCAATAAAATAAGGAAAAAATTAGTGGCAGAGACATGAAGTATTCATTATACACGCTTTTTTTTTTGTCTTCCTCATTTCTGCCTTCTGTAAACAACACACTTGAAAGTGAAGACATGACTTTCCTGAAATCATGGGATCCAGAAGGTTTTCTTTACAATAGTTTTTGACAGATATTTTTGAGGCAGTTTCAGAAGAAAAGTAAGCACAAGCAATGACTTTTTGAAAACCAGGTCAGAAATATCTACATTAGGGGTCCCTTTCTCTCCTTACAATTTTTTTGTCTAGAAGCAGTTGGAGGCATTTATGTTAAAAGTGGCAACAATTCTTTCACTCTTAAGTGATACTTCTTTCCTGGGAATTCTTCCTTCAGAATTCCTTGAACAAAAATTAGTTTGGTAGAACGGATGGTATAATATTTGGCGCTAAGGTGGGAGCATGTCGCCAAAGAAGGTGTGAAGAGTTGGCAAGGTTTAGATGATGAAGGTGTTAGAATTTATTCCTTAGGCAATCGGGGACTATTGAAGGCTTAAACCAGAAAAATCGTGGCTTAAGCCAGAAAAATCAATAGTTGCTATGAAGACTCATATTTCATGGTTCATGGGATATTTAGGAAGTAAAATCAGTGGCAGCTCATTTTTGGGGTAAAACAAAAGTTGAACTGAAACCCGGACAAAACTAATAAGGAGGGCAGGGGAATAAAATTCAGTGAATGGTCAAAGCGTGTTATTTGTCTTATTCTTTATTGTGTGTCTTATATAATCACAACAGACTTTACAGGAAAAGATATAATCAAATACATATCTTTATAAATAGATGATAAATAGATAATACTTATCTAGTAAAAGTATTTACAAAGGATCTTCATGGCTATGTTTGCTTTTGGAAAGTGAGAGAAAGAAATTATAATACTGAAGGGAGCATTTAGTTTTATCTATAATATCTCACTTCTCTAAGAACAAAGAAAGATTTGAAGCTGACATAAAAACAAAGAAACAAAAGAAAACACAAGAGAAAAGACAGGAATGGAAAAGAAAATTAAAGCAAAGACCCGGAAACATCACAAGAAGTTACCAATCACCAAAATGCCAACAAAATTCCTCTAGACAATCACAAGTGCATGTGAAACACAGAATCCACCATTTTGTTCCATTACAACAGCAGCCTTACCATATGGCACGACGGTAATGCAATGTGATCACTTCTGAGTAAGAGTGGTGAACTCTGGGCGATACAGTCATGACCCAATCAACCTAAGCCATGGGGAAGATAATAGATCACAAACCAATGTCTGGAGAAAGGCATCAAGAGACTCCTGTGATGAGCTAAAAGTAAGGAATATCTGAGAGGGGCTTTGAACATTTAAGGAGAGCATTATATTTGACAGTGTGCAGTTTTGGAAATATCTTTTAATTACCCACAGCAAAGAGACAGTGGCAGACCAAGGGTATTGAGCATTTAGAGCAGATCACTTTTTAACACTTCTCCCATCTATATGACAAAATCATTTTTAATAATAATTATGCACAAATCAGTAATACTCATTTATTTTCTTGGTTTGTCCTTTAGAATTAAAACATAGGAACAACTTCTAAAAGAAGAAATTTGAATCTTAAAGATGCTATTCAAATCCAGTAAAATATTTCATATATAACCTAAAATTCAAACTATCCAACAACAAAAATTACACCTCTCAGTTCACTCTGTGCTTTACTACTTGAAAACTTCAATACAAATAAAAACTCCAAGTAGTCAAATAAAATAACTGTACTGAAATATCTCCAGGTCATTTCTTGTCTCCACAATCACTGTGCTGTCATTACTTACGATCTGTACTTTAAACCTAAGAATATGCAGTACCATAGAAGTTGGGAACAGAAACTGTACCTCAAAGTGCTTGAACCATCCTAAATTATTATTCACAACTCTTGGATATAAGGAAGGCAGAAAATCCACTTAAAAATCCCCAGGCAAAAAAAAAAAAAAAAGTGATTTCGTGATTGCTAGAACTCAAATGTGCAGGAGTGCTTCTGGGTGAATATGCAGACATGGCTAAATCTTGGGTCTCAGTAATGTCATCAGGACCAGTTCATCCCTCTCAATTCTTTCTCTCTCTATCTTTCTCTCTCACTCTTTCTCTCTCTCCCTTACCTTCCTTCCCTCCCCAAGCTGCTAGCTTGACTTTCCTCTGCATTGCCCGTATCTCATGCAGATTTCGCTCATCTGCGGGTTGTCCAGCAGATCCATTCTTGCAAATGTATAGCTCTATGTGTATTTGAAAAGTGGAAAACTTACCTAGTTTCCTTCATCAAATGCCCTGATATTAGCACTTATTAGTTAACAAGACCACACTTGAATTAGTCATTATAGTTGAGTTATATAATGATCTGAATGTCTAGGTTTAGTAGCCACCCCATCCCTTGGGATTCCTCATCCAAGTCACATGGACTACGCATAGATTAGTTCTAAAAGAGAAATTGGAGACATTTATGAGAAGAAGGGTAGCAGATAATGGATTGATAACCATGGCCCAGTGTGCTAATATTAATGTAGATGGACTGTGACACATACTTTTGAATAACTACATAGTTTAGCAGAGGATGGTTTGAAGCCCATGATGGACACTATTCCATACTTTTCATGATATGAGGAATAGAAGGTTAAATAATTGAGAAAGACTGTGTAGTCAAAGTCACGAAAATAAGTTAAAATTGATGAGAATCCACTTTTGTTTTCAGTTTCCATGGGCTCCATGTAATGTAGTTTAAGAATACTTGGCTAAGGGGCACCTGGGTGGCTCAGTTGGTTGAACGCCCGACTTCAGCTCAGGGCATGATCTCATAGTTCGCAAGTTCGAGCCCCACATAGGGCTCGCTGCTGTCAGTACAGAGCCTGCTTTGGATTCTTTGTCTCCCTCTCTCTGCCCTTGCTCCTCTTGCCCTCTCTCTCTCTCAAAAATAAGTAAACATTAAAAAAAAATACTTGGCTAAAAGCATTTGGCACAAAGAAAGATATTTAACATCACAATTAGATAAAAACATCGATTTGATCAGAATTAGGGTTCCTAGATGCTACCATTAGATTATTATAAATCTTAGTAAACAGCAGAGTGTTTCTCTAAATTTCTGTGACTACAACAATTTTGTCTGGCTTTGAGAATTTTAGATTGTTTAAGTGTTTATTTTTAAAATTCTAATCCATATTCATTCAATTATCCCTGTTTGTTTTAGTCGTGACATTGCAAAGCGAAACTACCTAAATATCTAATGGGAAGGCATTAGTTGGAACTAATTAAATTCTCCTCACCAAAATGCATACATAGATAAATATCTTTCAAAATATATGCCAAAGCCAGTGGGATTGTAGAAATTTTTAATGATATTTTGCTTTTCATATTTTTTATATTGGACATGGATTTTTTGGTCATGAAAAAGAAATACAACATGAAAACATGTAATAGGTATAAATCTAAAAAATATGTACAAGGTCTGTATGAGAACGACAAAACTGATGAAAGAAATCAGAGATCTAAATAAATGGGGAAATATATCATGTACACAGACAGGAAGATTTAGTATTGTCAAGATGCCATTTCTTCCCAACTTGATCTATGGGATCAAAGCAATCCAATCAAAATCAAAAAATTATTTAGTGTATATAGACAAACTGATTTTAAAGTTTATATGGAAGGGTATAAGCTCCAGAATAGCCAACACAATATTGAAATTAGAATAAAGTCAAAGGACTGACATTACCTAACTTTGAGATTTAACTATAAAGCTACAGATTAACAGACTAGGTTCATGAGCCCAGAGATAGACCCACACACAATCGGTCAACTGATCTTTGACAAAGGAGCAAGGGCGATTCAGCAGAGAAAGCAGACCTTGTACTTATCACAAAAGTTAACTCAAAATAGCTCATAGACCTAAGTGTAAAACAACAACAACAAAACCCTACAACACTCCTAGAAGATAACGTAGGAGAAAACCTAGGTGACATTGGGTCTGGTGATGACTATTTAGATATAACACCAAAATCACCAGGCAAAAGGAAAAATTTGATAAATTGGACTTACTTAAAATTAAAACTTTTGCTCTGTGGAAGACACTATTAAGAGAAAGAAAAGACAAGTCATAGACTGGGACTTTGCAAAACAAATATCTGATAAAGAACCAGTGTCCAAAATGTACCAAGGACTTATAAAATTCAACAATGAGAAAACATCCTGACTGAAAAATGGGCAAAAGATTTGAACAGACACCTTACCAAAGATACACAGGTGGCAAAACGTTATGTAAAAATATTCAACATTATATGCCATTAGGGAAATGCAAATTAAAACAACAATGAGACCATAACACATCTACTAGAATGGCAAAAACCCAACACTCTGACCACACCAAATGCTGGTGAGGATATAGAACAAGAAGAACTCTCATTCTTTGCTGATGCAATGCAAAATGGTACGGCCACTTTGGAAGACAGTTTGGCAATTTCTTACAAAAGCAAATATACTCCTACCATATGCTCCAGTAATCACTCTCTTAAGTATTTACTCAAATGAGTTGAAAATTTAGGTCCACACAAAAATCTGCAAATGAATGTTTTAGCATCTTTAGTCACAATTGTTCAAACTTGGAAGCAACCGAGTTGTCCTTCAGTAGGTGAATAAACAAACTGTGAGATATCCATGCAATTGCATGTTATTCAGCAGTAAGAGAAATGAAAGTTCAAAATACAAAAGGTACATAAGAGCTTTAAAGCCTATTACTCAGTGAAAGAAACCAATCTGACAAGGCTATGTATTGTATGATTCCAACTATATGACATTCTGGAACAGGTAAGACTTTGGAGACAGTTAAAAGATGAACAGTTTTCAGGGGTTCAGGTGGGAGGGGTGGGGGAAAAGGGATGAATAGGTGTAGCACTATTTTTAAGGTGGTGAAACTCCTGCGTATGATACTGTAATTGTGGATTCATGTAATTATGCCCTTGTCAAAACCCACTGAATGTAGTATACAAAGAGTGAACTCCAATGTAAACTATGGGCTTTCATTACAAACAATGTATCAATATTGGTTAGTCAATCGTAACATATGTAGCACAACATTAATGATAGGGGAAACTGTGGGACAGCAATGGGGGATACAGAGGAACTCTCTGTACTTTTCACTCAATTATTCTGTAAACCTAAAACTGCTCAAAAAATATGGCCTATTAATTTAAATAAATCAAATAGTTCCAACACTAACTTACCCACACATTAATTCATTGAATAAATATTTTTGAGCAAATACTATATCCCAGACACTATACCTAGCTTTGGGGGATGTCCAAGAAAACAAAACATGGTACCTGGCTTCAAGCAGCTTATATTGTAGTGTCAGATACTGTCAAGGAGTAAGTACTCTATAGGGGTGAGTACAGAGTGCTATTGGACCACAGAGAAGAGGCAGCTATTTTACTGTTGGAGAATAAGGGAAGGTTTCCTGGCAGGAGTAGCTTCAGAAACCTATTATATCTAAATTAAATCAAGAAATTTCCCTATCCCGAAATAGCTACCGTGTTTCTTTTGGGTTCCTGGATTTGGTCTAATTCAATGTACTAGGTACATGTGAATGCCTCTCATCTGCAAGAGAATAGGTCTAGAAGCTTTCTATATTGTATCCAACAACAATGCTAGGAACCAAAGCTTGTTCAGATGGAGTCTCAAAACAGGTACAGGGAGAATGACTGGAAGTCAGGTACAAGACAGAGATCAGAGATCAAAGGAAGACAAAAGTGAAGGAGAATGAATCATAACAGGACAGCGGACAAATGGAGCCAATACCACTAACATAATGTTACAACTGCCTGTGGCTGATCTTTATGGAATTCCTAAATGAAGGACTTGGTGGTGGGGGTCCGAAGCATTTAAAGGGTCTGGTAGAGAACAGACAGTGTCACAAAATATCAGAACTAGCCCTAAAGATCTTTCAGTTCATCCACAATACATGCCATTTTTATGGCAGTGATATCTTACTGTGCAGGACTCAGTGCAAAATGAAAATGTGGGGAAAATGTTAAAATTATGAATTAAAAAATGGCCGCAACAGAGCATTAAGCCAAGTGCAGGGCCCTTCTGACCACGGAGCTAGGTGCAACTGTACCAGTCACGCACCCATGAAAGCCAGCCCTGACCCCACCTCTTCTTGCACAATCATCTTACAAATGCTCGATCTATGCTAATGAACACGTTGAAATTTATAATGTCTCTGGGACTTTAACAAAACCAGAGGGGACTCAAAATTCATTCAATTCAGATTGCAAATATTCACCCCCATATTCTCCTCATTGAGGTGGGACATGACCACCGGGGCCAACTGTTATTGCTGGTCCTTGACATTGTTATCACCTGTATCCTGAAGCCCCATCTAGTCTGGCTACCCAGGGGTATTCATGGGAAGCCAAATTTCTTCTTTAGCTTAGAAATAAATAATAACGACTGGTATCAATTAAAGCTTTGTTGAATGAATGAACAGATTCTTCTTTTCTAAAAAAATAAACTCCATACCTTACAGTCTAGTACTTCCACTTCTACACACGTTTCTCAAAGAAAGTATCTGACTTCAGCTCAGGTCATGATGTCACAGTCTGTGGGGTCAAGTCCCGCGTTGGGCTCTGTGCTGACAGCTCAGAGCCCGGAGCCTGCTTCGGATTCTGTGTCTCCCTCTCTCTCTGTTCCTCTCTCCATTCATGCTCTCTCTCTCTCTCTCAAAAATAAAATAAACATTAAAAAAATTTTTAAAAAAGAAAATAGGTGAAAATGCAGAAGAATGACTTTGTATGACTGTACCTGTCGCAACACTGGTCACTATACAAATTTGGATATAATTTAAACTTTTACTAGTTGTAAGCAACATGGGAAGTAATTTTTATATAATGCTAACTGAAAACAAAGAAAATCAATGTAAGAATAGAGTATAAATTGAATCAGGAAGATATAGAAATTTTGAATAAACTAATTGCCAGCAATGAAATTGAATCAGTAATCCAAAAAAATCTCCCAACAAACAAAGTCCAGGTCCAGACAGCATTGCAGGTAAATTCTACCATACATCTAAAGAAGAGCTACTACTTATTCCTCTCAAACTATTAAAAAAAAAAAAACAAAAAAACTGCAGTCCAATATCTCTGATGAACACAGATGCAAAAATCCTCAATGAAATATTGGAAAACCAAATCCAACAACACATTAAAAAAGTCCTTCAACATGATCAGATAGGATTTATTCCTGGGATGCAAGCGTGCTTCGATATTTGCAAATCAATCAACATGATACATCACATTAACAAGAGAAACAATAAAACCCATATGATCACTTCAATAGATGCAGAAAAAGCATTTGACAAAGTACAAATGCATCCATGAAAAGGCATCAACAAAGTAGGTTTAGAGGGAACATACCTCAACATAATAAAGACCATATATGAAAAAAACCCAGCTAATATCATACTCAATGGTGAAAAACTGAGAATTTTTTTCCCCTAAGATCAGGAACAACACAAGGATGTCCACTCTCTCCACTTTTATTCACTACAGTACTGGGAGTTCTAGCCATAGCAATCAGACAACAAAAAGAAATAAAAGGCATCCAAACTGGTAAGGAAGAAGTAAAACTTTCACTATTTGCAGATGACATGATACTCCCTACAGAAAACCCTAAAGACTCCACCAAAAACTACTAAAACTGATACAAGAATTTAGTAGGGACTCAGCATAGCAGAAAGATAAATTAAGAAAAAAATCCCATTTACAATTGCACCAAAAAGAATGAAACACCTAGAAATAAACTTAACCAGTGAGGTAAAAGACCTGTATTCTGAAAACTATAAAACATTGATGAAAGAAATTGAAGATGACACAAACAAATAGAAAGATATTCCATGCATGTGGATTGCAAGAACAAATATTGCTAAAATGTCCATACTACCCAAGGCAATCTACAGATTTAATGCAACCTCTATCAAAATACCACAGCATTTTTCACATAACTAGAACAAATAATCCTAAAATTTGTATGGAACCACAAAAGACCCTGAATATGCAAAGCAATGTTAAAAAAGAAGAACAAAACTAGAGGTATCACAATCCCAGTTTTCAAGATACACTACACAATAATTAAAATGGTATGATACTGGCAGAAAAGTAGACACATAAATGAATCAAACAGAATACAGAGCCAAGAAATAAACTCATGATTATATGGTCAATTAATCTTTGACAAAGAAGGCAAGAATAGGCAATGGGAAAAAGACAGTCTCTTCAACAAATGGTGTTGGGAAAACTGGATAGCTACATGCAAAAGAATAAAACTGGACCACTTTCTTACACTGTACAAAAAAATAAACTCAAAATGGATCAAAGACCTAAATGTGAGACCTGAAACAACAAAAATCCTAAAGGAAAGTACAGGCAGTATTTTCTCTGACATCAGCCATACCAACATTTTTCCAGATATGTTTCCTGAGGCAAGGGAAATAAAAGCAAAAATAAACTGTTGAGATCACATTAAAATAAAAAGTTTCTGTACACAAAGGAAACAATCAACAAAACTAAAAGACAACCAACTGAATGGGAGAGGATACTTACAAATGATATATACAATAAAAGGTCAGCATTAAAAATCTATAAAGAAATTATGCAACTCAATACCAAAAAACCAAACAATCCAATTAAAAAATGGGCAGAGGACATGAACAGACATTTTTCCACAGAAGACATGATGTTCAGATGGCCAACAAACGCATGAAAAGATGCTCAACATCCCTGATCATCAGGGAAATGCAAATGCCAACCACAAGGAGATGTCACTTCACACTGCTCAGAATGGCTAAAATCAAAAACACAAGAAACAGCAAGTGTTGGCAAGAATGTAGAGAAAAAAAAGAACCCTCATGGAACCCTCATGCACTGTTGGTGGGAATGCAAACTGGTATAGCAACTGTGGAAAACGGTATGGAGGCTCCTCAAAAAGTTAAAAATGGAACTACCGTATGATCCAGCAATTGCACTACTGGATATTTACCCAAAGAATAGGAAAGCACTCATTTGAAAAGATATATGCACCCCTATGTTTATTGCACTATATTTACAATAATGTAATTCCAAATTATGTAATTCCAAAGTATCGAAACAGCCCAAGCATCCATTGACTGATGAATAGATAAAGAAAAGGTGATTTAGGGGCTCCTGGGTGACTCCGTAAGTTAAGCGTCTGACTCTTGATTTTGGCTCAGGTCATGATCTCAATGGTTCGTGAGTTCAAGCCCTACGTCGGTCTCAGTGCTGATGGTGCAGAGTCTGCTCGGGATTCTCTCTCTCTCTCTCTCTCTCTCTGCCTCTCCCTTGCTCTCTCTCTCAAAATAAATAAACTCAAAAAAAAAAAGAAGAGGTGGTATGTATGTATGTATGTATGTGTGTGTGTGTGTACACACAATGGAATATTAGTCATAAAAAGAATGAAATCTTGCAATATGGACGGATCTAGTGAGTATAAATACTAAGTGAAATAAGTCAGTCAGAGAAAGACTAATACCATATGATTTCACTCATATGTGTAATTTAAGAAACAAAACTAATAAACAGAGAAAAGAGACAAATCAGAAAACAGACTCTAACTATAGAGAACAAACAGATGGTTACCAGAGGGAAGGTGGGTGGGATGATGGGTGAAATAGATGAAGGGGCTTAACAGTACATTTATCATGATGAGCATTGAGTAAGGTATAGAATTGTTGAATCACCATATTGTACACCTGAAACTAACACTGTGGAATTAGCTATAGTGGATTAAAAAAAAAAAAAAAAAAGAATAGAGTTTAAATGTCAAATGCAAGGAAATATGCCAAAATGACAAAAAAAAAAAATACAAGGAAACATGCCAAAATGACAATAGTGGTTTCTCTACAATGATGGACTATAAGTGTCTTTTCTCCCAAAATGTTTATATGCTGCTACATGTGGTAGGCTTTTTTTATGTATGAACATGGGCTTTTCTCTATATATATTTGTTTTCCTTTTTGCTATAAACTAAGCAGGTAGCTAGGTCCTTTGTTGTTTTTTGCCTCAAGTATTTTTTGTAGAGCCAAATACCAAATTCAGCTTAATAGATATGGGCATGTTCTATTGTTCATAAAAGCCTAAACCCACTGAAGAGCTATGGCTAAGTTTACGTAAGTGGAATCAGAGAAAGAGAGAAAGAAAAGTGCCTGTGAGAGTAGTGGAAAGAGGAGGGAGATTTCTTTAGTCTGGGAAAGACATAGATCTACAGGGCTAAGGTAACAAGGATCTGCACACCCGTTAGAAAAGGAAGATGGCAAGATCCTACATGTCGACCAGCAACCTCCGTTGCCACGATGGCCAGAGGAGATGTTAGAGGTTAATCCTTGATTTCTTTTTTTGACAGCTCCTTATATCCTGGTCCTATCCTGGGAGGGGAAATTGAGCCCATAAATGATAGAATTTTCTGTCAACACAGAAGGAACAAGACTTGGAGATAAAATTATGTTAATTGAAGAGACATACATGATATTTCAATTCATTCTTACTTCTATATTTTCTAACATTTCTGCAATGATTATGCATTCATTTATCACCAGAAACAAGCAAGCAACAATATGAAACCAAATAAAATACTTCCATGCTCATCTCAGATTTCAAATTAGGGTTGGACCTCTTGATGACCAACCAAGACCCAGGGACATATTTTATGAAAACAGGTGCAGAACTCACATCTGTGATCACATCCATGATCATCTGTGATTGTCACAGTAATTCCACCATGTTGACAGAGCTTCTATTATTATCCTTATTTTTCAGATAAGAAAATTGAGACTCAAAATTAAGCACCTCGTGCAGAATTACAAAAATGGTTATAGAGCGAAGATTCAAACCCAGGGTAAGGGCTTACACCATGTGGTGGTGAGAAGAGCATAAGTTACAGCATCGGGGAAACTTAGGAGCATATCTTGGCTCCACTGTTCCCAGCTATGTGATCTAGTTTCCAATCTATAATATGGGGATAACAGCTCTCCCATAAAATGAAGATGTAAAAATAAAATGTGATCATGTTCTTAGTACACCTAACAGATACTAAATACTAGTTCATTCATATTGCTTCTTGCATTTCCCAGGTGCTTTGATTCGATACTCTGACTTGATTGAGTTTCCACATTTCTCAAAGCATGGTTGCATTTGCAAGCATTCTACTAGAGACCTTGATATAATCTTCTGGGCCCTATTTGAGTCTTCTTGAATCAGAACTTCTAGGAGTGAGGCCCTGGAATATGGATTTTTTTATGCTCCTTAAAAGGTTCATATTCAGAATAAAGCTTCAGAAGCATTGCAATTCTCAATAATATCTAATGATAAAGAATACAGCTAGGTTTTTAAAAGCTTATCTCACTGACAAATAATTTTTGTCAAATTCATCTCCTATACCTATCTTTCTTGCCATATACAGACATTTATATGCTAGAGCCTATCTTTGGTAAATATTCATTTGTGTTTATCGAATACTCAGTATCAGAAAAGACTTTAATAGATGAAATCCCTATCCAAACACTGAAATCCAAGTCCATTATGCTAGTTTGAGGAAGAATTCTCCTCTAGTGGTTTCTCTTTTAAACTTGACATTACACTAACATGTCATGTGTGTTTCTTTTCTTCTTTTTAAAGTTTATTTATTTACTTTGAAAGAGAGGGAGAGAGTGTGTGTGCACATGAGTGGGGAAGGGGCAGAGAGAGAGGGAGAGAGAGAATCCCAACCAGGCTCTGAACTGTCAGCATGGAGCCCAATGTGGGGCTTGAACTCATGAAACTGTGAGATCCACCTGAGCTGTTTCAGATGCTTAACCTACTGAGCCACCCAGCCGCCCCTGTAATGCCTGTTTCTTTCACACCCACAGTTCAAAGTTCACTTACTGGTTTTACAAGGAGACTTATCTGGTCCTTAGCTGCATCCAGGCAAGTAAGCTAATTTGGGATTTTAATTTCCATGCAAGGTGAAATGAACAAAGTGAAATCAACACTAAGCGCAGTTCTAAAAAGCTCACAAAAACTTAAGTGGGCCCTTAGAACTATAAGAAAAAATGGGCCCAAGCATGCATCCAGCATTAATCATTTTGTAAGGAATGTTAGGACAGGAGTTCTTTTCTCTGTATAAAAGTGCTTCTCAAGTTTTAATGTTCAAAATATTGACCTAGAGATCTGATAAAATGTAGATTCTGACTGAGAAGTTCGGAGGTGGGTCTCATGATCCTGCACAAGCTCACAAGTGATACCAAAAATGGCCCATGCATCACACTTTGAGTAACAAGGGACTGTAAGGCTCTAGCGACCTTAAACAGGTACTATTATCTCCATTCTGCAGCTAAAGAAACTGAGTCTCAGACATTAAATATTTGTCCAAGTTCACACAGGTATTAAAAGGAAAACACACACTAAAAACGAATGATTTGGCTTCACTTTCAATCATAGCGATGCTTAATTATCATTGTATAACCAATAGCTTTCACGTCCTCTACAACAAGATCTAGAGACAGGAGAAAAGTAGACACTTGGTGAATCTGTTGGAAAGATGTCAAGTAAAAGGAAGACCCTATCATTTTGTTGTTTGGCTGAATTCTATATTAAAGTGAAAATATGTTTGTGGTGCAAGTGTTAAAACTTTAACAGAAACACGTTTTGTTGAGATTGTTCATTTTTTCCCAAGCTTGTCTTGTTGCGTGTATTCACGTTGATGACTGCATCCGTTCAAACAGCATTTATTGAATACCTAGTCTATGCAGAGTTTCTGCCCTCAAGAAGCTCATCATCTTGGGAAGAGAGAGATTAAAGTGGCAAGGGGTCTGAAAGGCACCAGAGAAAGCATGACATGTGAGTACTCAAGACACTTTTAGGGGATCTGCAAGGCCAGAACTATTTTCACAATAATATGCAGACATTATTTGCCTTTCTCCTTGTGTTGACATTTGCATTGAGGGTACAAGAGCAATGGAGATAAAACTCTTGTCATCTTAGCACAAATCAAAACTAGCACTAGAGTGCACTGCCAAATGCAATAGTCATCTTATAGTCTTCACTGTCAGGTACTCAGTAGAAAAGAAAAGGAAGAAAGGCAAGACAAGGCAAGGGAAGAGGAGAGGAGGTGAGCGGAGGGGAGGAGAGGAGAGGAGGAGAGAAGAGAGGAGAGGACAGGAGAGGAGAGAAGAAAAGAAAAAAGAAAAAGAAAAGAGAAAAGAAAAGAAGGAAGAGCCATTTGCTCTTAGGAATGCCTTTACTTAAGTAGTAGAAATAATTGATTTTATTAAATCTCAATGTTGAGCACACATATTGTTAACATTCTATGTGACGAGCTGGGACATATGCATCAATCACTTCTGCTGCAAACTGAAGTATGATGGTTGTTTCCAGGAAAAGAACTTGTGTGATTGTTTGGGCTGTTAGTTGAGCCATCTGACTTTTCCAGAAAGCATTGTTTTTACTTGAAGGGATGACTGACAAACTGGTTATTCGCATAGGGTGTTTGGCAGATATTTTCTCAAAAATGAATAAAAGAAGCCTATTGCTCAAGGAAAACAACCGATAGTGTTTGTTGCCAATAATAAAATTCGAAAATTCAAAGGTCTTGGTGAAATGTTGAAAATTCAAACCTCTTGGTGAAGCTTAAAATTTTGGAAAACTTCTATTCATCACAGTAAGCTTGACAGCTTTCCAATGCCTAAATACTTTTCTAATCAGATCGGTGATGATATTAACAAATGTGAATTTTTAAAATTTTTTTTCATGTTTATTTATTTTTGAGAGAGTGAGAGAGAGAGATAGAGCGGGGTCCGGGGAGGGGTAGAGAGAGAGGGAGACACAGAATCCAAAGCAAGCTCCAGGCTCTGAGCTGTCAGCACAGAGCCCGATGCGGGGCTCGAAATTACGAACTGTGAGATCATGACCTGAGCCAAGTCAGACACTTAAGCAACTGAGCTGCTCAGGCGTCCAACAAATGTGAATTTTTGATGTTTATAATGAAATGTGCCAACATTTAAAAATCTTCATAACTTAGTGAAACCAAATCTATGCCAGTGCGGAGCCTGACACATGGCTGTATCTCACTAACCGTGAGATCATGACCTGAGCCAAAATAGTCGGGACACTTAACTGATTAAGCCACCCAGGCGCCCCAAAACCAAAATGTTTTAAGTGACCAGTGCTTGGTGTGACAAAACCATGCATGGATAAAACATATACTTAAAGTGTAAGACAGACCAAGGACTTTTAATGTAACAGAATTAATGTAACAGAATACAAAAAGTTCACAGATTTGCCATAAGAGTCCACACTGCAACTAGAATTTCAGAAACTACCCCATGTTTAGTTTTGGTACCAAAGAATAACCAAAGGTATCTGAATAAGCCAATAAAATAATCCTCCCTTTTCCAACTACATATCTGTGCGAGGCTAGATGTGTTTTATTTACTTCAACCGAAACAGAATACTGCATCAGAATGACCACAAGAGCAGATAGGAAAATCCAGCTGTCTTCTATTAAAGCCAGACATTAAAGAAAATTGTAAAAAAGTAAATAAATAAAACAATTTATTGCTTCATGCCCACTTTTTGTATGTCTTGAAAAATAGTTAATTTCATAAAATATTTCCTTTGACTTCTAATGGGATTTTTAGTTACAGTCACTTTGATTTTGATTTCTAATATGGCAAATATCAATAGATACAGTGCACATAAGGACTCTTTTTGGTCCTCAGTAATTATTAAGAGTGTAAAGGGGTCCTAAAACAAAAAAGTTTGAAAGCTGCTGTCACAAATGATAGAAAGCAACTGATGGGTTTAAAGCAAAGGAGGGCCATGGTCAAATGTGAGGATTAGGTATGCTGCTGTGCTTTGCCTTTCGTGACTATTTACAAAGACTGCGTGTGCCGGGTATCTTCCCGTTAGGTCATTATACTTGGAAGAACACCCTTTCATGTACTACACACATTAAACATGTCCAGGTCATGGCAAGATTTGTAGTGGGCAGGCCATCTTTCTGCTAGGAAGCGATGTGACTTTGATCTACAAAGGTTAAATAGCTTGCCTTTGGTCACTCAAGACATTCATGCCTGGCTACAGGAACTCAGATGTGTCTGATGTCAAACTTTAAATTTTTTTCTAGTACACTGGACAGGTTTATCCTTCAACTCATTACAAAACATAAGTACTTCCCTCACTCTGAGTCTAGAGAAGTCACTCTTGATGAAAAGATCTGCAAACATTACTCTTCACGTCCTTGCTCCATATTTGCATACTTGGAAAGTAACATTTTTCTATAGCACAGACCATCATGAGAAAAAAAAGTAAAACTGGATCCACGTGCTCCCTCACACACGGGCAGGCATAGCACACACACAGCTACAAAGGTGTAATTGTATTAGCTTCCTATTGTGGCTGTAAAAACTGACTGCAGACTTAGTAACTTAAAACAACACAAATTCATTACTTTACGGTTCTGTAGGTCAGAAGTCCTACACTGTTCTCACTGGGCTAAATTACGTGTCAGTGGGCCAGTGTTCCTTCTAGGAGCTGAGAGAATCTGCTTCCTGGCTTCGTCCAGCTTTTAGAGGTTATGCACATTCCTTGGCTCAAGGGCCCCTTTCATCTCGAAAGCCAACAATCATATCACTCAAATCTCTGCTCCCATCATCACCACATCTTCTCAGACTCTGACTCTCCTGTCTCCCTCTTTACAAAGATTCTTGTAATAACATCCTGGGTAATCCAGGATAATCTCGCCAGTTCAAGGTCAGCTAATTAGCCACCTTAATTCTATCCGCAACCTTAATTGTTCTTTGCTATGTAAACATAGCATATTTCAGGTTCCAGCTATTAATGTGAGGACCTGTTTGGGTCATTATTCTGTCCACAAGCATATTTTGTTTTTTTGCACTGCCTATGTTCAATTTAAGAACACAAGAAGGTATAATACCAACTTCACTGTACTTCACACACACACACAGACACACACACAGAGAGACGTACACACTATAAGTAGTTTTCAGTTTGGGCATCTTTACTTTCCAATACTATACAGATGTCACTCCAAATTATGTTGCTCTTTTTCCCCCCTTTCTGACCTAGTACTACCTAGAATGCAGACTCGGATGACAAGAAATTGATTGTCCTAAATCCTGCTGAGGATGAGTTACTGCTAATTGGTTCTTTGAGCAGCCTGAATGAGGTGAGCTTCTTTCATTTTACAATTGATGGGGATAAATTTCATGTCAGCAAAATCCATAAAGATTCTTGGGGTGTTTTCCTTGATTCAGTGCATTGTCTCCTCAATCAGCAATTTTTCCAGACCAGACATATTAGCAGGAGAGAAGACAATGCATTTGCCCTGAATAGACATGTCTGATCCCCTCGGGACAGTTTATGATGTTATCTGAATAAGAGACTGATTCTTACTCAGCAAATCTAAAATATGACAATGAGTTTCCCTTACTAAATAATCTGCTCATATTCCTCTGATTGCTAGATTTTTTGGTTCCACTTTTGTTACAATAAAAACTTAAAAAAAAACTTATTTTTTTTTTCCAAGTTTCTTACTGAAAGCCTCCTAACATTATGGGACACCTGGCTGGCTCCGCTGGTTAAGCCTCCGGTTCTTGGTTTCGGCTCAGGTCTTGATCTCACAGTACATGAGTTCGAGCCTTGCATCAGGCTCTGTGCTGACAGTGTGGAGCCTGCTTGGGATTCTCTCTCTCTCTCTCTCTCTGGTTCTACCCCACGTGTGTGCTCTCTCTCTCTCTCAAAAAATATATATATAAACTTAAAAAAAATCCTCAAAACACCCTAATATTTTAAGTGTCTACACGATACTCTAAAAAATGGAGGGGCGCCTGGGTGGCGCAGTCGGTTAAGCGTCCGACTTCAGCCAGGTCACGATCTCGCGGTCCGTGAGTTCGAGCCCCGCGTCAGGCTCTGGGCTGATGGCTCGGAGCCTGGAGCCTGTTTCCGATTCTGTGTCTCCCTCTCTCTCTGCCCCTCCCCCGTTCATGCTCTGTCTCTCTCTGTCCCAAAAATAAATAAATAAACATTGAAAAAAAAATGGATACACGCACCTTGCCACCCTAAACTTCCATGTCTTTGTGGGGGGAAGGGCATCAAAGTTGTTTCCAGTGTGTCAATAATTACACATCATTCTGCAAAGAGCACCTTAGAGTGAGGTTTCCAACTTATTGCCTGTGGTTGAGAACACTGTCGGAATACTTTTGTGCCTTCAGTTAGATTATTTCTTTGTGACAGATATCCAGGATCAGAATTTATGGGCCAAATAAAAGTATTTGTATGGTTCTTGACGTATTGCTAAATTACTTTCCAAAAGGGTGAACCCTTGTTCCCTTCGCACCAGTAAAATCTGAGTGACCCAATTCTGTGTTAACCGCAGGAGTCTTAGTTAATATCACTTTGTTTTTGTGAACTTGTTGATACAAACTGTACTTTACTATTATTATTATTATTATTATTATTATTATTATTATTTTATGTGGTTTTTTTCTTTAATACCAGTAAGAAGAAAATGCTGGGTATGTTTATTATTTGCTTTGTTTGGTGAAATATCATTTCAAATCCTTAGCCCATTCACGTTATAGGGCTTCTGGGAGTAACAAAAGGAGTAACACATATAGTAGAAGAGTGCTTTAACAGAATTAGGGCAATGCTTTTGAAATGAAGGCTAATTCAATAATTTTTAAAGAATGTTTGTGGGCTACATTTTTTTCAAGATTTTGCTTTTATTTAGAAAAAGGAAATATGTGAGGTGACAAGTCTTATTTTATGATTCCCTACTCACTGATGGGCTTCATTTGTCGGGATGGTATGTCTAAATTTTTAGAAATTGCATATCTAGCATGCAGCTCAATATCTGGTTGATAATTCTGCAAGTTTAAACCGAGTTTTGTAAATTTATACTCTTTTGAGGTTCTGCAGTTCATGTCGCTGTTCCTTGACTGACCTTGTAAGTTACTCACTTGCAAAATATTTTTTTAATTTTTTTTTAATGTTTATTTATTTTTGAGACAGAGAGAGACAGAGCATGAATGGGGGAGGGTCAGAGAGAGGGAGACACAGAATCTGAAATGGGCTCCAGGCTCTGAGCTGTCAGCACAGAGCCCGACGCGGGGCTCGAACTCACGGACCGCGAGATCGTGACCTGAGCCGAAGTCGGCCGCTCAACCGACTGAGCCACCCAGGCGCCCCGCAAAATATTTTTTAAAAATAATGTCTCTTACGGGGTGGCTCAGTGGGTTAAGCGTCGGACTTCGGCTCAGGTCATGTTGTCTCGGTTCGTGAGTTCCAGCTCCACGTCAGACTCTGAGCTGACAGCTCGGGGCCTGGAGCCTGCTTCAGATTCTGTGTCTCCCTCTCTCTCTCTCTGCCCCTCCCCTGCTAGCTCTTTCTCTCTCTCTCTCTCTCTCTGAAAAATAAAAACATTAATTTTTTTTAAATAAAAATGTCTCTTAGTATTGCATTCATGAAAATAAGATATTTTCCCATTATTCATATGATAATCAGCGGTATCGTTAAAAGAAAGGATGGACTACCTTGCCCACTTATGTTTGAAAATGCTCCCCTTCCCCACCCTCGTCCTGCCCCGTCACATCACTACCAGCTCTTTCTCCTTTCTGCGTCATAGATCAAGCTGGACACTAGTAAAAACCACCTGCTAGGCAAATACCATTGATCAATTCTCTTCTGGCTCACAGACCTGACCAAGACTGAGGTATTCAGTCTATACAGGGGTAGCGATAGACAGAGGCACCGAATTTCTCCTTGTGTGGATCTTAATTTCCCCATCTATAGGTCGAGGGATGGAGACCTTCGATCGCAGACTTCATAATAGACTCAATTAGTTCAGTGAGGCAACCATAACCTTTGAACCTCTCACTGCTCTAGCCTGTCTGTTGTTGGAGAGCGAGAAAGTTACTATGAGGAAGCCAAGTCCGACTTCAACAGCACTAGAAATGCCATGTGTCTTCAAGAACAAACTCACACACTTGAACCATGCAGAGACTCATCCTCACATTAGCTGTCCACCATGCCAGGAAGCATTTACAAGGTTCTATGGGGCGTAAATTCTGTCTTGGATAATGACAGGAATTAACAGTATATAGAATAGTTACATAACCTTCTCATACTTTCCCTTTCAGTAGCTGTTTTCATTAGCCAATACTCTGATGCTGTAGTACAGCAAATTTTGTGACCTTTCAGGTGAAATTCAGTCCCTGAAGACGGATTTGACTTAAATAGCAATGTTTCCTTAATGCAACTCCAAATTGCAGCTAAGTAGTCTCTTAAACTATAGTATTCCATTCTTAGAAGGAAAAGCACAATGTCGTAACCAGGCGGTCTTGTTGAATCTTTTGCTGTGATGTTATTTCTGCCCCGAAATGATCACTTGTCTTCATTTTGCCAAGTTTATTGCCCCAAAAGGATACCAAAAAAGCACAAATTGCTACCTGCAACGAATGTTCTGGTAGATTTAATATCTCCACTAAGGCAGCTTCTAACTCTAGTTTGGGGGTTGTTCCTTTAAGGAAAAGTATCCTTTCATTTCACTTGTCTTTTACTTTTCCATAGCTGAGTCAAGCAGCTGACTCAGACAACCTGTAGTCTTTTACTAACAAACAAATGAGAAGCTGAAACGCGGGGCCAATGACCCATACGTCTGTCCATTAACAATCTATGGAATGCTCTCGCTCTAGGCTATGTCTTGCATCACACCAGTGCACAGCAGAGCAGAAAGTAATTACAGGGCACAGGCATTTATGCAAGTGGAAATGTGCATGACGGGCAAAGGGCCATATTAGCCAAGGAAGTCTCTGCCTCTGGATGATGGCAGGAGAAAAGGAAGACAGATTGTTTTCTGGGGTCATTTGAATGCTGCCCTGGAGATAGAGGGAAGCACGAGGTCATACCTGAATAGCTTTGATCATCTCCTCATTTTAGGCAGCACCAGGCTCTGGTAGATAGCAGCAGCACTTTCCTTTGTCTTCTAAAAGCTGGAATAATATGGTGAAGGAGAAAGAGATATGTGATATAAGCTAGGAGAGCTCTGCCGGAGGAGTGTCTGGGCCACCTAAAAGTGCTACACCTCAGTTTCTGCTCTGTAAATAAAGCTCAACTTGGTTCATTGAACATTTCCACACTCTCTCAAATTCCATATCAAAGTCTACACAAAGGGAAACCTCTGTCTTGAGAAGGATATAATCCCCATTGTTAGCATCGTTTAAGTCTGGGGCTTTTGGCACTTCTCACATTTCAAAAATCCATTTTCTTAATATTTGTATACTATCTTGACAATGCAATAGGCAGTGGGTGCATTGCGTTTGCTCATTTTAGGCATTCCGCCTTTCCCAGCAAAACTGCTAGTGGGATCCCATCTGCTTAATAACATTCAGTTTAAAATTAAACTGGGAAAAATAAAAAAAAAAATGTCGAAAATCCTGGGCAAACTTTAACAGAATGTCTTTCTCCTATTCCAACTCCTAGAAGGAGCTCCGGGGGATTAAAAGGGCAACTCTGGGCTTGTGGCTTTCTATAACGGTTGAGAGTTTTACTTCCTGTTCAGATTCCCAATTATAGCATTACGGGTCCTTAAGATAGAGTCAGGTCTCCAAGGTTCAGTCCGCCATCACATTTTTGGGTAGCGCTTACCAAGAAAGAGCATGAGCTCTGAGGCAAACAGACATGGATTTAAGTCCTGCATTTGCCACTTACTTGCCACGTGATATCAAACCTTCACAATCTTGTACATGAGTTCCTTGTGTGTAGAATAGAAATATTGCCTTTTAACAACCTTCTAGAACACTTGTGGGGGGCCAAGTTACGATAAAATGATGTTCGTGACTTCTCTTTATTCCCTCAATCCTCCTCCCTCTCCATATCTAATCCATTACCAAGTTCTACCCTAAAGTTTTCTGAAAGTTTATTTATTTTCGAGAGAGAGAAAGAAAGCACACACACATATGCACATGGCGGGGGAGAGGGGTAGAGATAGAGAATTCCAAGCAGCCCTCCACGGGGCTCCATCCCACATGACCTGAGACGAAGTTGGATGCACAACCAACTGAGCCACCCAGGCGCCCCTCCCCTAAAATTTGATCTGCAATCCTATTTGTCATCATCTCCATCCATCATAACCACCTCAGTCCATGTCTCTCACTTTACCACTCACTGGGTTTAGTTCAACAGCCTCTTAACTGGTTCCCCAACGTCACCTCTCACCTGCCCTATCATCTGTTCTCAATACGATCGACAGGATAAACCATAAATGAGACCGTGCCGCTTCCCTGTTTGACTCGTCAGTGGCCCCCACCTGCACTTAGATTCCAACCCCAAACCCCTAGCAGAGCCTTCAGGACTCTGTATTCTCAGATCTCTGCACCTCGAATTTAGTCTCTTCCTACTCTTCCCCCGCTCACTGTTTCAATCACAGAGGCCTCATTGCAGCTCCTCGTGCAGCCACAATTCTTTGCTGCCTCTGAGCTTTTCCACTCGTCACTCCTGTGCCCGGAAGATGCTCCCACTAGGTCCTCACGAAGTTTCTCCTTTATCATCACTCAGGTCACCGATCCAATGTCATCTCCTCAACAGGCTGACCACCTTATGTAAAATAGCATCGCAGCACCATCCAATTATTGACTCTTCACCTGCCTTATTTCTTCCGAGTCCTTATACTACTATCTAAACTAACTGCAGTATTTACCTAATTTTTTGACTTGTTTATTTTCAGTCCCATCCTACTCCCCAAAAGGTCATGCCTTTTTGATATAGAAAATGAAACCAAACCGAAGCAAAAATAGAAACTAAAGAAAAAAAAACCCCAACCAACCACCCCAAAACATAGATATTTAAGTGGAAGGGGGGAATCTGTTAAACCCATATTATCTTTTAAACTGAACTGGCAAATGCATTTGATCCCAGCCAACTGATTAGTTTTCCAGTGTAGATACAGTGTAAGGCAGGCATTTTTATAAAGCATTCAAACCCTCAGGACACTATTTAGCAAAGAGGAAATCAGCCAGCCTTCTGCTCACTCGGGAATCAGGAATAGGAATAGCATGGATGATTTCCACTCATTTTGGCCATTAGCTGGAAGCCCTCCTGCAAGTCTTTTGCCAGAGTTACGAATAAGAAGCCAGATCGGCTGACTTGATTTCCACCTCTCTCTCCGTCCATGAGCGGTGCATATTGGAGGTGCTCCTTAGCAACAAAGTGGCTCAATGCACAATCACGGGAGGCCAGAGGAGGAGGAAAAGCACAGGTTCCTGAACTTGTTGGATAATAAGGTTTGCATTTCTCATGCACTTTCTTTGCTGGGACCGTGAGTACGTGAAGCCTGGTATACTTACTCTTGAATAAGTACTGACGCGGGGAGGCGAGCAGCCGGATGGGAGGTCCGTACACTGTTGTCATTGCTGTATAATATAAGCTGCTTAGTAAATGCTGTAACTCACTTTATAACGGTTTTGTTTAATCAACTCCGAACAAGATGTATCTAACCAGTGGCTGAAGCCACTCCCCAGACTGGATATATGGCATTGGTAGAATGGTTGCGGGGTAGAAGCTGTCCGGATGGACCACCTTCACTTCTTACTCCATATGCCCTCGTGATCAAAGCCCTACAAAAGCTCACCGGCGCTGAGAAGAGCTGGCTTTAGCTTATGAGCCTGCAGTTGGAATTCCTGTATCAGCCAGAAGATTCTGAAATGCTATTTGACACAAACCCAAACATGCTGGAAAACTGTCCAAGGGACCGTTTTCACCAATAAGGGTGTCGTCCCAGATATAAAGAAAAAATCGGTGGGGCTCCTTTATTTATGAATCACATAGTGCTTGCCTCTACCTGCGCAGCGGTTCTGGAAAGTGAGAAAAACAGTTGGTGATCATCTAATTCATTTGGAGCTCGGAGTTCTCCAATTTGGTCACGTACAATGAGGAAAGAAATTAATAGTAGGTCAGACTCTTGTGCTGTGTTGGCAAGACAGCCTCAGAGTCCCGATTTCTACCCATGTAAGATTTCCACTGCTCAGCAGACACTGCAATGCACCTCTTTTTGCATTTCTATTTAAACAAACGTTTGGATAAATGCTCTGATGTCACTGCTCAAAATAAAGACCCAACTGCAAGGATTTGTTTAACATTTTGTGCACACATCCCTGCAAAGCCAGCACATTTCCAAAGTTATTTCATAACACAAACCTTCACCACGGGAGAATAGTTAGGTGGCCCCCACAAACTGGCTGACGTTGGAGCATCTCCAGTTGGCGGCTAACTTGTCATGTTACACAGTCGGGGTACTATGTCTTCACTTTCCGTCCGTCTGCTCATCCGCTGCAGATCCGTCTTTTAGTAATTAGTGCTTTCGTTTTATGACAGGATTTCCTTGACCTCTCCCAAAGAAGCCATAGCTCCTTCACCAAGGATTGGGTTTAGCTTCTCATTAATCGACACTTATTCATACGTCATAATGCATAGTAATAAGAATAGCTATTCATTTTGGGCTCCCAGGCTGTGTCAGGACTCACAGGCCCCAATGCAAAATGGAAATACAGAACCTGCTCAAAATTATGAAGAATCTCGAGATGATGATAACAGAGCATTAGACTAAACGGAGGGCCCTTGCAGGGCCATCACACAGATCACGTGCCCATGAACCCAATCCCGTGAAAGCAAATTTATTCTTTTAATAGCCTTTTGAAGAAACCACAATGATTTCTAGTTGGGAAGGGCAGAACCCCAAACTGGGAGTGGTAAAGTAACATCAAAAGTTAGACAGCCAGAAAGGGGTAGAGTCGGGTCTATCTATCTCAAAAACCTATCTTTCTCCTAGGCGAGAGGCTGTCAAACTAGGCCAAATCTGGTCCATAAGCTAAACATGTTTTTGACACTTTTAGGTAGTTGAATAAAATCAAAAGAAGAGTAATATTTCATGAGAGATGAAAGTTACATACAATCCTGATTCCATGTCCATAAAGAAAGTTTTGTTGGAACACAGCCACCCCCATTTGCCACTGATTGTTACTAATGCTACACTCTCACTGCAGACTTAAGTCATTTGCAACTGACACCATGTGGTCCACAAACCTGAAATATTAAGTCTCTATAGCAAATTTCCTACCCCCTCACCCTACACCGTCCAGTGAGCACAGACTTGTTCAAAAGAAAAATACACGTATGTGCGTATATTTAATTGGCCATTTCCTCATCCTGCACTGTTTCCTAGGGCTGCCATAACAAAGTACCACACACTGGGTGGCTTATAACAACAGAATTGTATCCTCTCACAGGTTTGGAGGTCAGAAGCCTGAAAGCAGGGTTGGTTCCTCCTGAGAATTCCGAGGAAGAATCTGTTCCATCCTCTCTCCTCGTCTCTGGTGGTTTGTGACCAATCTTTGGCACTCGCTCCTTGCCTTGCAGCTGCATAACTCTAATCTCAGCTTTTGTTGTCACATGGCCTTCTCCTGTGTGATTCTGTCTTCACACGGCCCATTTGTAACAGGATACCAGTCATCTGGTCATGTCGAATGAAGGGCCCACCCTACTCCAGGATGATCTCATCTTAACTAATTACATCAGCGAAGAATGTATTTCCAAATAAGGTCGCATTCACAGGTACTGGGGGTTAAGACTTCAACATATCTCTTTTTCTGGGGGCAGGGAGAGAATTCAACCCATAAAACTTAATACAATAAATAAATATATAGTAAGCAAGCAAATGAGTGAGCAAACAGTGTATACTCTTGAATCTTTACTCAGTCTGTTTCCCCTCTCCTTGATGAGACCCCAAGGCACGTAGGAAGTATTTATAGGACTTCTTCAAATCAATGTTCTCAGCCCTCCTTTCAGCCTTCCTCTTACCTAATTTCTCACATCCTGATGTAGGGGAGCAAATTTTCCAACCCCAAGATATGCCTCTGGCACACCGATTATTTTAAGCTGCTTCTTAATAAGAAAGGGCAGACACATGAGAAGTTCTGTAAACCGAGTAGAAGTTACCTTTTTCTGAGACATTTGCATTTATAATGTAAGTCTATACCAGGAAGAGAAGGGATGACTCTAAATCTCTAAAAAGTCTTATCAATGAAGAAGGCAATGACTTCACTCTGCATAACAGTCATACCCCTGTTTACTATGCTTTGCCCGGCAACTTCCCATAACTGGCCTCCAACACACCCAGCATAGTCCATCTTTAGAGATGGTATTTAAGGTCATGGCTTGGGCCATTTTGTGGAGTTACTCAGTTTTCCTGGGTCTCTCCCATGTATACAGGAGGTATGTATGTTATTAAACTTCTGATTGATTTTTTTCCTGTTGCTCTGTCTCACGTCAATTTAATCACAGACCAGCAAGAAGAATCCTGAAGGGTAGAGAAACATGTGTCCTCCCAACACCAGGAACATTTTTCATGTCCCCTGGACTCTGCCTACAAACTCCTTTATTCTAGTATTTATAACTCAAGATCAAGCAATGCAGGAGGAGACTTTCACCTCACATATTCTGAACTCGGGGATGTGCACTGTGATGGGGTTCCTTATTTCATTCTGTCCACTTAAATCCCGCTTTTATCTTGAACATGTGTCCTTGTATTTTCTATATATACTTGATACTAGAGTAATACTTTATTGGAAATCCAAGGCTATTAAGGACATCATTGTGTCACTTGAGTTTTCAACAAAGGCCTTTTGTCATTCAAAAGCATTATGGGGGACCTTCTATTCATGGTACCAGCATTGCCAACTGCATTGTACCCACAATGGCTGAATACTTCTTTGGCACTTTGATGCTCAGCAACCACTTTCATCTTCAAAGCCTTGCTTCCTGACTTAATTAGTCTGTCTAATTTCCTAGGAAGTAAGTGTGCTATCCTCCTTTGTAATTTGCATTAAAGGAAAGTGAAGTAACAGGAAGAAATCACTTCTAGAGTATTGCAGATCCTTCTTGATGAGTTAGGAGCTAGCTAAAGCGGCCTGAATTGTGAGACAGCAAGTAGAATATCATTGGTGTCATGGGCAACCTGATAGAATTCCAGGTTTTTCTTACTAGGACCCTTTGGTCATTATATACCACTATCTAGCAGAGAGGGGCTACTTAATAATTATTGGGTGAGTGAATGACAGAAAGGAACTAAAACACACTTTAATATCTAGGATGCATCAAGCACTAACTAAAGTCATGTATGTTCTCAGTTTGGTTTTCTTTTGTTCTACCGAAATGACAGTATGGCTATACTAGTAACTTGTAAAATGACTTCCTCATACTGCCTGCATCTTCTGTGCTGTCTCCCTACTTCAATCTCTGACACGGCCCTACAGAGATTACAGCAATTGTGTGCCATGTCCGAAGTGCCTTCAAGGCTTCAGCATACAAGAGAAACCACCCAACCCAATTTCTGCTGAAGTTACGTTCCTAGGTGGCCATGATCCCTTTATCCCTGCAACTGTCATTCCTTGTACGCCCTCTGGCTACAGTTAACCAGATCAGAGGCAGGAACATGACCCAAGGGTAAACTATGATGTGGCCTGCCACATGCAGAAAAAAAAAAAAAATGACTACTCAAACAAGAATGGGCTAAGCCAATCTGTTTCTTATTCATAGGAATCTAAGTTGAAAAACAATGCAGGGAATAAGATTATTCACAGGAGCTAAATTTGAAAGGATATACAGAGAACCCATGAACAGGTGAGAGTTAGGAACTTTATGAGAAAGCTGAAATTGTAAGTAGAGAAGAGTTATAAAGTGAGTGGAGATACATGGGACCAAAGACTTCCCCCTCATTCATTTCATGTTTCAGATTTTACCACCTGAATGCCTATGTTGCTTTCTAGCCATATGTTTATCATTAATTTGGCAATTTCAAAGTTCACATGGATGGTCCTCATATATCCTGGCCCCTTAGTTCCTTGACCTCTCACTTCCACTGATCTTGGCTTCCATTCCACCTTGGCCACCCACTGAACAACACTACCTTAAAGTTGTCATCCCCATAACTGCGCCACTGCAAAGTAACACAAATTGCCCAGTGTGGGCTATTGCAAGAGTTATGGAAAAAAAAGAAAAAGAAAAAAAAAAGATGACCGCTCCAACTAGTAGAAGAAATGGTTATAGTAGTGATAAATTTTGGATGAGTTTATAATCTTGGGTCATGTAGTAATACCTTTGGGATGTGGTTTGATAGTAGAGCCAACATGATTCACTGATGCACTGGATGGTGGCAAGGGTGAGGAGGGTAAGATGACAGCACGTTTGTCCTGAGCAACTGGGTGAACACATTTGCTTACGTGAAGAAGCATTTCTTGGGGAGACTTTCAGAGTTCAGTTTTGGAAAAGAGGAAACATCAAGTAGGCAGTAGCATCCATGTGTGAAGTTCAAAAGTGGTGTCAAAGCCACAGATGTAAGTTTTGAAAACAATAGCATAGAGAGAATAGTTAAATCTATAGATTTGAAACCACCAAGGTTGTGAGTGTAGACAGCAAAGGGAAGAGAACCAAGCGCTAAGCTCTGGAGTACTCCAATTTTTATCATTTAGGAAGAGGAGGAAGAACCAGAGAGGGATATGTATGAGTGTCTAGTGGGTTAAGGAGAAATGCAAAGCATGGGAAAAGGACATAGTCATAAAAAACACAAGCAGTAAAAGGAAAATAGTATTAGTGTGAAAAAACAAGTCATTATTTGCTTTCTGGGTCAGCTCACCAATCAGAATATGAATCAGTATATATTAGTCTATTAATAAAATCATCATAACTGGATAATTGAATAGGTTTGGGTCAATAGTGCTCCCCAAAAAAAACACACACCAACTAATACACACACACACACACACACACACACACACCCCCAAACAATAACAACACACTTGTCACCCCTGTTTGGTTTCACAAAGATAATATTTAGAGATAAACTAAGAGCAACAGTAATATAACTGACATCCTCAGTTTTATTTTATCTTATTTTTGACCTTTACCAAAAGAAAGTTTATTTACAATTTGTGCTTTTCAAGAAGGTGCAAACTTCTAATACACTTTAATGACCTCACCTACTTTAATTTCCCTAGAAACCCCCCCTTCTCCTTCCAAATCAAGATTAAGTGCTCCTCTTCCTTGCTGCGGAAACATTCTATGTCTGTCTCGTGGCATTATGAATTTCATTACGCTTATAGGCTTACACGTTTCTCTCTCTACCTTAATGTGTACCGAAAAATAGGAACTATGCTATAAGCATCTCCATACTTCGAATTTTCATCCTAGTGCCTAGACCATCCATTTATCAAACAAACATGTATCAAACACTTACAAACTCCACTTTCAGGAAATTCCACTGCTCGTAAGTTTTCCTTTGTAATAAGCTTAGTTAGGGGAAAGCCAATTCTTTCTCAAATGGAATGTTGTCGTAGCCCTTCCAAACAAAATGAGGGCAAATTTAAAAGACAGCTGCATCATATACCAAAAAGGAGGTTAGGATTTCTGACTTCTATTTCTCCAAGTGTCTAGAAGTTGTTATGACTCAGGGCTAAATACTTCTCCAAATCGAAGAGTTTAGGATTACCTTAGCAGTTAACGTATCCTGCGTGCTAATTGTGACATCTACTACTTCATGACCCTGTTTGAAAACTGAGAAGGATTTCCATTCTCCACCAGCATTGAAATCTGAGAAAATTCTTATGGAGGAACTGATTTACAATGACATGCAGGACACATATGGAAGCAGTGAACTTCCCTGTGCCAGACTATAGGAGGCAAAGTGCTCCACAACAGTCCCTCTGATGTTACAACTCCTCATTGATGGGTTCATTTTTCAGGGAGTCAGCCTCTTTCATCTCAGCTTTGCAAGCTGCAATTTATTCCATCACCATAGTAAGATAAAAGACCAGAGCAGCAAGCCATTAATATTAGGGGACCCTCTTGATATCTCCTGCTTTTATGTTCACATGGAAATTTTGTATATCGGCTTTCCTCCGTACATTTTGCTTTTATTTCATAGAGTTAATCAGATTAAAATGTTTCACATTGACACATATGTTAATAAGTCATTTAAAAGATCATCTTAATTAAAGAAAACAATTCTTAGGTATAAGAGATAGTAGGCTATTTTGCAAAGATTTTTTTCTTTATGTAAGGTAAAACAATGGTTAACTAAAATCTACATACCTGATTTTAACTAAATTGTTTCCATTTCTTCTATCTGGGTTAATAAAAGCATCAACAATGACTGCTTTGAATTTTACTCCATCTTTTTGTAGAAGTGATCAAGGAAGGGATGGAAAGAGGTGAAGGAGAATTTTAGTGTAGTATTGTCAATTCCAAAAACACTGAAAAAAAAAAAACAAGCGAAGGGCTAGGTGGACACCGTATCTTTTTCATCATTAAAGAAAAAAAAATTCCAAAAACAAAACTAAAAAAATCATTTACTTGTTGGGCCTTTTCCCCATAGACTTTATAATGGGAACCAATGAGAAAATCAGATTTGTTTTATAGATCCTGATTTTGAAAGTGTATTTTTAACATGCAGATATTCCACAGCCAGTTCTCACTGCCAGATAGGTTTCCTCCTTGTTTCCGTGCCTAGGTACTCAATTAAATCATTTTTGGATCTGAGATCTTACAGACTTTAAGCCCTATAATAAAGGCAGAAAAGGAGGCCCAGGGTGCCTTCTCTGGACAGTTTGATTAATTTCTATTTACAATTGTTCAGCCATTAAAACTGCTAACAAGTACGTAGTACTGTATCCCTCTGAAGTTACATACTGGTAGTCATTGCTATGCTACTTGTGTAACCACGTAAATACATGAATTACATGTACACTAACTTCTTCTGAGTTTGTTCTTAATTGAGTTCTTGTAAAAGTCACTTTAAATTTATAATGATGACTGACCTCCAGGGAACGCAACTGTCGAGACACAAAGAGGGCTGCCCAGGGACTGAGAGAAAGACAAGCCTTCAGTATGCAAATATTGTGTTTTTTAGATATGGATGTTCAGTTTTTCTTTTATTGCCCTAAAAATACATAAATATTCTAATTGCAGCTTTTATGGAGAAGACACCCAAGAGCTTGTATCCTGGTTGGTAAAAGGACCCTGAAGAATATTAAGTAGAGAGAAACATGTGAAGAATAATACATATTTTAGAAACATACTGCAATAAGCAAGGACTTTTCAGGCTTCTGTTCTTTGCTTCAGTACTCTCACAGGGCTAGGAGGGTAGAGGAAAGGAAGCTGAGACTCTTATCAGAGAGTTTCAGGAAACCCAAAGCCAGAGCCTGTGATCTGTTTTTTTTCTAGGGCCTCTTAGATCGTTGTGCAGTTGGGAACCTATTCTGAGTCCCCCGAACAGGTCTTTCGTGTCTGTCTAGACCTCCTTGCAATTGGAAATGTTCCTCAGGAACCACTCTGAGCTCACCCAAATCCTTGAGGTCACACATGCTAGAATGGAATTCACGATAAGCTGTAATGGTAGAGTACAAAAAAATACACAAATTAGAAAACTAAAAGAGTTGGGGCACCTGGGTGAATCAGTCGGTTAATGGTCCGATTTTGGCTCAGGTCATGATCTCACGTTTCGTGGGTTCAAGCCCTGCGTTGGGCTCTGTGCTGACAGCTCAGAGCCTGGAGCCTGCTTTGGGCTCCGTGTCTCCCTCTCTGCCCCTCCGCTGCTCACACCGTGTCTCTCTCTGTCTTTCAAAAATAAATAAATGTCAAAAAAAAAAAAAAAGAAAACTAAAAGAGTTGGAAAACTGAAATAACTCCTCACAGTGACAAGAGTCGGGAACAGGGAAGAATGAGACTAGGTGGGAATATTCAGACTGGAAACAATTTTGTGAACACACAATGAGCAACTGCTATGTGCCAGATACAGTGCTGTCTCCTGGAGGGAATCCCAACAGGTGGGTAACACTGAGAAAGAAGGCCTATAGAGCAAGAGTGTGCTTAAATCCCATCCTCAGTATTTACCAGTTTGGGTAAGTTACTAAACTTCCTCAAGCCCCAGTTTTTCATCTATATAATACTATGCATGTGTGCAATGTAGAATGATATCCCTCAAAATATGTCATGCCCTAAACTCCACAGCCAGTGAATATGTTACTTTACAAGAGGACATTGCAGATATGATTAAGTTGGTGACTTTTAAGAGATGAGATCATCCTGGATTATCTGGGTGTGCTCCACATAATTCCATAGGTCCTTAAAAGTGGATAATCTTTCCCTGCTGTGCTCAGAGAGAGAAAGAGAACCAGAGGTGGCTTTCAAGACGAAGAGGCCCACAAGCAAGGAATGTGTGTGATCTCTAGAACCCGGAAAAGGCAAAGAAACTAATTATCCCGTAGAGTCTCTAGAAAGGAATGTAGCCTTGTCAACACCTTGATTTAAGACCAGTGGCCCATTTAAGACTTCTGACCTCCAGAACTACAAATTGGTGTTCTTTACTTTTGTGGCAATTCATTCTGTGGTAATTTGTTACAGCAGCCGTAGGAAATGGTACTTCGTGGGGTCGTTGTAAGGATGAAGTAAGTAATCATATGTAAAGCACTTAGAGTGATATCTGGAACATAGTATGTATCATTTAAGCACCAATTACATTATTATTATAATTATTAATATCCTACAAAGAATAAGACATTAACTACTAAGGAAGCAGGGGAAATGGATATGAGCACAACTAATAAAAATACATCAAACAGGATTAACACTTGTATTAAAAAATGCTGTGAAAGGTCAGAAGTAGGAATGGCTACGTTACGGAGACAACAATGGAAGAAAACCTAAGATAAAGAGTGGAAGTTGGTCAGATGAAAGGGAAGAAAGCTCACACAGAGGGAGGAGAAATCAACACATGTCAAAGTAAAATAGCTGAGAAATTTCACACCCCACAACTTCTTCCTCCAATTTTATATCTCATCCTGTGCAGAACTATGTGGAAAAGACAATACACTACATAGGCAGCATTATACTGCTGAAATTCAGCACTATTCCAGAAACAACTAAAAGCTTGTGTCTAGTGTCTCCTGGATTTTGCCACTGACACATTTTCTCTTTCCTACTTTGATCTATATCCTTTCACTGTAATAAACTGTAACCGTGAGCATAACAGCTTCTGAGTTCTAGGAGTTGTTCTAGTGATGGAATCATCACACCCGAGTGTAGTTTGGGGGACCTCCAACAGAATTTCTTCAACACTTAAAATTATAAGCGTGCAAGAAAAAGTTGCACATATACATGTAAAAATAGGTACATGCTGAGATGAACCTTACACGCTGAGATGAATGCTGGTCTTCTTTAGGCTAGTCTAAGGGTGTTCCACAAAGTCTGTTGCCCACTGATGAAAAGACTCGATTCGGCAGATTAGGCTCAGGAGGTCTATATCCTTTGCCTCCCTTGCCACCCATGTATATTTCGGTTTCCACGGGATAACTTTCTAGAGAGTGAGAAGTCATTCTTCAGTCCCTGGGATACAAGAAGCTGATAATTTTCTTGTTACCTTAAAGGGAAAGTGATGTTTAGAAGTAGACTGATTCCATGGAGCCTGGAACAATAAAATAGGTACTAACAGCAACTTTGCTTTTATTATATCTATACTGCATTTAGGCATATAATATATATTGCCAATCTTAGCAGCAATGAACTTGGCTCCTCAGGCTTGATTATAGAGCTGAATTATCATGACAAGTAGTACTATATAACTTTAAGTAAACCTCTAGCCTCTAACTTTTACACTCTGCCTAGGTCATCCTTCTATGTGTTACTGAAAGGCACATAAATGATTTCAACTATAGCTTTATGCATTTTAAACTACAACCTGAGGACTACTTACAAGCTTCATATTAAAGAAACAAAAGAAAAGAGTAAATATGTATATGTCACTACCGAGCATGTCATTGGAAATAATTTTGTGAGACCTTTGAGAATCTCTTCTGGGATACAGTCAGCACTAACCTGACACTCCTCACTCTCCAAGCCAAGTATTTTTTGTCACATCCTCCTGGTTTGAAATCCTTAATGGCACTGTATTGGCCCATCTGTCCATTTCACCTGCCCAAGAGTAAGGATTAGGGTACTCCAGGGACTTTCCCAACGTCACACAGCTTGGAGCTGGGTGAGTCTTGGAGCTGGGATTTGCATGGACTCCTGGGTGCAGGCTCTAAACCCCTCTGTGTTGTGCTCACTGAAGCTCCAAGTTACCTGTGGGTAAAATGAGGCAATGGGACTAGACATTCCTTAGTGTCCCATCTACCTCCATAGGGTCATAATTCTGGTCAAAAGACAAAGCCTCTGGGAAGAGCTGCTTTGCTGCTCATCTCTAGCTTGCTTTTAAACAACTCAAATTACTTGCAGGTGGTTTATTTGTATAAAGTAGAAAAGGTGACCTTTCTTGGGTATGTGAGGTTTTAATCCTGCCATCTGAAATGCAGACATCAGTTTTGTTTGTTTGTATACCCACCAACTCTATACTTTTCCCCTCTCTACATAAAACCCAGAAATATATTGAACTGTCAAAACAAATGCTCACATTTTCTCAAGCCTGCTTACTGTCATTGGCTGTCACTCATGCTTCCTTGGCTGTACATGTCTGTACCTAGCTGCTGGAAGTCCACCTTCTGGAAAGAAGTCTGGAGTTGGCTGCTTTGTAATTTATCTACCAACAGCTCTCACAGCAGCAGCCCTTATAAAGAACAGAATTGGAATATTCCTTCCAAGTTAATAGATCTGCCTACCACCTAAGGACGAATGCATTCCTGTTAATATAACAAGCATTGACTGTCAGGCAGCCTCTCCAAGCCCTATACGTTACTAGACATTTCAAATGCAACTTTCTGCACCAGGTAGAAGCCTGGGGTTGGCTACTTGGTTCTTGGTTTACACTGTAAACAGCACACATAGCAGCAACCTCATACTAAGTACATGTTTGAAACAGCTCATTCCAGTGTATCCAATACTTTACTCACAGGATGTTTTACCACAGAAGCATCCATCGACTGCTTTTCCATCAGACATGCACCTATGTGCTCATGCCTATACCCAACTTCTACCCAATCATCCTGTGGATATTAGTTTAGTTCCTCTTATGTACTCTGTATAGTGATGCAGCTAAGGGCCTGGCTTTCAACTTTCTCCTGTCCTGATCTTGATGTCAGTCACCCTCTCCCCAATTCCTATTACTAGGCAATTAGAAGTCAATTTCCCAAAGGAACCAGTGGCCTTATGTTGCCTAAGACAACGATTTACATGGCCCTCACAGAAGTCTCAACATGGCTTCCACAGAAGTCTCAACAGAGATGTACAAACCCAGACTCAAATCTTTGGGGCCGGGCTTAGTCTCCTCTCACATTCTGCCCTCCAGTGGCTCCATCAGCTCTACCTCTAAGACTCATGATGCTTTATATTTTTCTCACAACACTAAAATACCTTATACTGCGAATGTATCAGATTAGCAGCATTCACAGCATATATCTGCTAAATGAGATATTAGATCCATTTAATGACACATCCTGTATTGGAATCCACCCTCCCCTTTCTTTCCATATCCCCCCCACATTACTTAAGCCTTAAGCCAGTGATCTCCAAACATTAGATAATAATTAATAGTAATCTCTCAATAAATGTCAGATATTATCATTATTAGTAAGTCATGTAATGGGTTCAATAACTTCACCATTGTTGACTATAATACGCAGTATGTAGATACTTTAAAGATTGTTGTTTAGTGGCACTCCAACTGCAGAGCTGAAATTTGAGTCCAAGTCTGAGTGACTATAAAATTCATGTTCTCTACCAATATGCCATTTTCTCTTCATAAATGTCTGAATACAGAGCAACTGATCACGTATCAACCTGAGATATGACCACATTTGAGATTACAAAACTAGTCAATATAAGAAAACTAGTCAATATAAGTTGTGTGTCATATATATACAACTGACTTTGAAATGGCTGTTTTCAGAAGCAGTTTGCATTATTTTACCAAACACATTCTAAAAATAAAAATCAGCATGCTTTAGTTATAGGGAAAAAAATGAAAAAAAAAAAAAAAGAAACACTGATGGATGAAATAAAAGTCATAGTTCATGTTACTGAACTAAATACTGCCTTACTTCCCCCCGCCCCCCAATTCTACAATTGGAAAATGAAGGGAAATATACAGATAGCTCCCGAAGCAACTCGCCTCTGATGTGGGGACTTCTTTCATTGTTGGAAAGAAAGCCTCTAAGAGAATAACCAAGAACTAATGTATCTTGAACTTTCACCAGCCACAAAGGAAGATGGGAAGCTGAGCTATGGGAGTAAATTAATATTAACACAACCTTCTTGGTTTATTAATATTCCACTCGAATGTATCAGATTAAAATTTTGTAGAGTCTTCTATGAGACTCCTTGAGAACTGTACTTCTATTTCTTTTTTTAATTAAATTAAATTAAATTAAATTAAATTAAATTAAATTAAATTAAAATTCCAGTACAGTTAACACACAGTGTTATATACTAGTTTCAGGTATACAAGATAGCAATTCAACAATTCCATACATCACCCAGTGCTCATCATGATAGGTGCATTCCTTAATCCCCATCACCTATTTCTATTTCTCTTTATGGTGTTTATCACTGTATTTTTGTTTTTGTGTGTCTGGTACACGAGAATTCACTAAAAGTTTGCTGAAAGGATATATCCATGGGAATGGGAATGAATGCATCTTGGGAAATATAAGGAAAATGTCTTTAAACTAAAAAGGTAGGGGCGCCTGGGTGGCTCAGTCAGTTAAACGTCCGACTTCAGCTCAGGTCATGATCTCATGGTTTGTGAGCTCCAGCCCCACATTGGGGTCTGGGCTGACGGCTCAGAGCCTGGAGCCTGCTTCGGTGTCTGTGTCTCCCTCTCTCTCTGCCCCTCCCCTGCTTGCTTGCTCTCTCTCTTTCAAAAATAAGTAAAAACATTTTAAAACTTTTAAAAAGGGTTAAACAGGTAGGTAATGAATCAGATATTTTGGTCAAATTGTTTTTGAAGAGTTTCGTTATATCCCATGTTGATATAATTTGCAGTAGGTCATATAGTTAGTAAGCAGAAACCTCTGAATGCAGACCCTACTCCATTTCCATTATACTGTGTAAGAAAAAAGTGACAGGTGATGTACAAACACACAAGAAGAAAGGTCTCATTTCGCCTGAAGAGGTTAGAGCAATCCCAAAGAGAAAGTATCATTTGAGTTAACTCTTGAAGGATGAAGAGGCATTTTCCAAGAGGACAGAACAGGGAAGGATATTTAAAATAGGTATATTTTAAATACACATGTGTATGCCTTTACATGTGTAAAGGCAAGTAAGACTGATAATCTGGTGTGTACATTCAAGGATATGCAAGTAATTAGTATGGCCAAAGTTCATGTTGCCCATGGGACAGTGGTGCCTCACAGGGCTACCAATCTTGACAAAGACTAGACCACAAAAGGTCTTATGTGCTAGGGTAATGAGTTTCAATTCCCTAGGCAATGGGATTCACTAAAGGGTTCTGGTCAGGGAAATGAAAAGCTAGGAATTGTATTTTTTTTTTTTTTTTTTGAGAGAGAGAGAGAGAGAGAGAAGGGGGCAGAAAGAGAGGGAAAGAAAGAATACCAAGCAGCTCCATGCCCAGTGTCAAGTCCCACGCGGGGCTCGATTTTATGGCTATGAGAGCATGATCTGAGCAGAAATCAAGAGTTGGACACTTAACCGACTGAGTCACGCAGGTGCCCCTAAGAATTGTATTTTAGGGATGTCTGGCCTCAGTGTAGAGAACGAAGAGGAGAGGAGCAAAACTTAGAAAGACAAGAACAAAGAAAGGATTTATTCCTCTTAGTAGCAGAAGTAATGGAGAGAAGTAAACAGAAAAGGGATTTGGAAAATCTCAATAGAATTAACAAGACCCAGTGACTGGATTTGGGGCCCGGATGGAGAGAGTTGGAGGCATTCAGGGTGAATGATGTTCAAACTCATTTGGTTTTCAGATTCAGTGTTGGCATCAGTTGTCCAGAGAGAGAATACCTGAACAGGAGCAGGGGCAGGGGCAGTATTGAGAGCAGAATGGAATCAGACTGAGAACCCAGTTGGGCTTGAATCTCAGTTTTGCCACAGAAACTTAGTTGAGTTATTTAACCACCTTGAACTTGTTTGTTTTTCATTCATAACATGTCTAATTAGAGCACTTACTTTAGCATTACACAGCACTGTTGAAAAATTCAAATGAGAAAATGTCTACCACATGGTTTGTTTGCAAAATGGTAAATGGTTCATTTAGTAGATGCTAAATAAAACATACATTGGACTTCCTGAGAGTTTGAGGTTCCAGTAACACATGTAGACACAGAAGTCTGTTAACATCAGGATCACACTGCTCCAGGCATATGTGGCCTTCCTAGGGACCCCAGAATCGCATACAAATAAAGACTTTTAGATTTGCTCCTCAATGTCTTTCTTTGAGATAAAATATGTTTTCCTCACTAAAAAGAATACAGAATATTTACAGAAAATTTAAAACAGAAAAGTAAAAAGAAAAATTATTGAAATTACACAAATCCTTACCACGTATTACCACCGCTAACATTTTGGTGTATTTCTTCCCATTTTGTTCTATTCTACAATATTCTATTCTATGCATATGCCTCTGCATTCTTGTGAAAGCATCATACTGTTACAATAAAATTTAGGTATTAATATCTTATGGTACAAGTTCCTCATTTATTATTGCAACTTCAAACATTTTCTGGCTAGTCTAATATGTTCAGTCTTTCAGATAAGCCTTAAAATCTTTGTCAAGTTACAGAAATTCTACTTAGATGTTTCTCTGGAATCATGTTAAGTTTATAAATTAATTTTTGGAAAATGGACATTTTTACACTATTGAGCCCTCTAATCTAGGGGTGTGATATATCTCTCTATCAGTACAAAACATTTTATAACTATGTGGCTTTGGTATGGTGTTTAACTTCTGTGTGACTGCATTTCCTCTAACTATAAAATTGTGCATACCTCATAGTATTGTTGCCAGGGTTAGTGAGTTCATACAGGTAGTTTGAACATGCAATTTGAAGTAGTTGGAACAGCATCTAGCACACAATGAGTGCTCAAAAACTCTTACGTTGGTTTTGTTATTTGCTCTAGTAAAGCTTATAGTTTTCTTCATTTAGTCTCTACATACTTATTATGTTTACTCCTAGAATTTTGTTTTTTGCTTTCATTGGTAAGATTGCAAGATGAAATAGAGGCTACCCAGTTAAGCTTAAATTTCACAATAATGAATAATTTATGTTCCACGCAATACTTGGGACATACACTAAAAAAAATTATTCATGGGGCGCCTGGGTGGCGCAGTCAGTTAAGCGTCCGACTTCAGCCAGGTCACGATCTCGCAGTCCGTGAGTTCGAGCCCCGCGTCAGGCTCTGGGCTGATGGCTCAGAGCCTGGAGCCTGTTTCCGATTCTGTGTCTCCCTCTCTCTCTGCCCCTCCCCCGTTCAGGCTCTGTCTCTCTCTATCCCAAAAATAAATAAACGTTGAAAAAAACAAAATTTAAAAAAAAATTATTCATTGTTCATCTCAAATTCAAATTTAACGGGGCCACCTAAATGATTTTTTCCTTTTGGTTAAACCTGACAATGCTATGTTATTGGGAATGTTATTGGGCACTGGTTTCCGCTAGTTTTAACTAATTATTGTGAGGAAATAGAGAAGGCTTTCCTTAACTTTTATTCTATTTCCTTCTACCAATGGTTCTCCAAACATTAACGTGAACCAGATTATCTGGAGGTCTTCTTAAGACACAGATTTCTGGGCCCCAACCCCAGAGTCTCTGATGCAGTAAGTTTGAGACGGAGGCTGAGAATTTCCCCTCTAACAACTCTCACGTGATGCTGAAGCTACTGGTCCAGGGACCACACTTCGTGAATTGCTGCCCTCTAATGGAGCTCTTAGTTCTTATTTCTTATACTTTACCAATGGATTCTCTTGGTTTAGTTTCATTTTGTTTTGGTAAGGAGTAAAATCATCTGCAATTAATAATAATACTGCTTCCAGAGGCTGATAATTAAAATTTTCTTTTCCTTATGTCTTATGTTTGCTTTAACTTTTGAGGTGATGCCGAATTTTAGCCATAATGTGTTTTCTTGCCTTATTCCTATCTCAGATGGAGATGTCTCTAGTGTTTCAACATTACATGTACTATGGTTATTGTTTAAAAGATATATTTTAGTCATTTCAAGGAATAATTAATTTTTAAATCACCTTATTCCTGGTTTCATAAAAAATTTAATGTCTTTTCATGTTTACCAATATAATCGTATTTTTCCATTATCTTAGATATGTATGATATCGTGTAAGAAAATTTCCAATACAAAACCAACTTTACATTTCCAGATTATATAAATATAACCAGGCATATAATTAATTATGTTAATATACTGCTGAATTTTGTTGCATTTTAGAGTGTTCTTATTCCATATTGGAAGGGTTTTTTTTTCTTAATGGTTATTAAGGTATAACTCTGGGTAAGTTACTCCAACTTTCAAAGGTTTGGTTTCAGTGCCTGTCAAGTGGGCAAAATAACAGCTCCTCCCTAAGAGACTTGCTATGTGATTAAATGAAGTAGTGCAGTGATTTTTTTTTTTAATGTTTATTTATTTCTGAGAGAGACAGAGACAGAGACAGAGCTGAGCGGGGGAAGGGCAGAGGGAGAGGGAGACACAGAATCGGAAGCAGGCTCCAGACTCCGAGCTGTCAGCACAGAGCCCAACCCGGGGCTCGAACTCATGAAAGGTGAGATCGTCATCAGAGCCTAAGTCGGACGCTTAACCAACTGAGCCACCCAGGCACCCCTACAGTAATGTTTTTAACAAACACTTACACGTGCTTACTATGCACCAGAAACAGCTATAATCTTTTCATGTGGGTTAACTGTTATGTCATTTTAGCTGTTATGTTACGTCTGTTATGTCATTATAACTGTTATGTCATTTAGTTAACTGTGTAATGTCGTGACACAGAAGTTATAAAATTATTTGGGCTCAATAAAAAGTTATTATTGTCATTAACATATGACTAAAAAGAAATTTGGGGATGGGGTTTATCGTCTATTACAAGAGGCAAGTCTCAATCAAACCATCACACACACACCACCACCACCCCACACACATAATCTTCAAATTAGAGCGGACACAACTGCATTAATGCCAGGAGGGCCTATAACGGGGTGATCGGGGAAACTATCCTCCAGAGAGGAAGTAATGCCAGAACTGAGCGCTGAAGTAGGAGCCCAGTGACATATGCAAAGGGGTGTGGTGAGAGAATTTCAGGCAGAAGGGAGAGCAGGTGCAAAGTGCTGTTGAAGAAGGGGTCCTGTGATTATGGCTGAGTGAAAGAATGTCAGAGTGACTCAAAGAGAAAGAACAAGGTGGGATGATATATGAGGACTCTGCTGAAATAGGCAGGGTCCAAATAGTCCACGACCTTGAAGACCATAAAGAGGGCTTTTTTTCGGGGCGCCTGGATGGCGCAGTCGGTTAAGCGTCCGACTTCAGCCAGGTCACGATCTCGCGGTCTGTGAGTTCGAGCCCCGCGTCGGGCTCTGGGCTGATGGCTCAGAGCCTGGAGCCTGTTTCCGATTCTGTGTCTCCCTCTCTCTGCCCCTCCCCCGTTCATGCTCTGTCTCTCTCTGTCCCAAAAATAAATAAACGTTGAAAAAAAAAATTTAAAAAAAAAAAAGAGGGCTTTTTTTTTTTTTTTTTTTTTTTTATCTCTCAAGCACCAGCTTCTAGGAAAGATGGTCATGATCAGATCTGGGTCCCAAAAAGATCCTTCTAGCTGCTGCAGTGAGAACAGATTGGCTTTCTATATTGTATAATCAGAGTCATTTTCATTCCACCACTTATTAGCTGACCACCAGAGATACATTTATTTGACTGCCAAAAGCCTCAGTGTTTTCATCTGTAAATTTGGGATAATACTGGCTTCATTCATTCAACAAATACATACTGATCACTCACTATTTTCCAGACATTGACATTTCATGAATTTTTGATGAGGATTAAATGAGACAACCCATGTCAATTCTCAGTGTCTGGCCGAGAGTAAGTGCTCGATACATGTTTGTCATTGTTATGGTATTTCATACCTTTATAATAATGAATTGGAAAACTTTCCTCCATTTTTCATACTCTGGAAGAATCTGCATATTACCGAGTAGTATAGAGTCATGGGTAAAGGTGAACACTCTCCCGCCAGACAACATGATCTCTATTCCTCCCTCTATTACTTACTAGATGAGGATGAGAATAAAAGTACTTATTTCACATGACTGTTATGAAAATTAAATAAATAACTGCACATAAAACACTTAGAACAGTGGCTGGTGCAAGACCATACTCCTTTAAAACTATTTTTATAAATTGCCTATTGACTTATGTAAATGACATGTTTTATTTGTGGGGTTTTTTCCCACTAAAATGTCTTATGCCATAGAGAAGTTAAGAAAATCTAACTCAAAGTGAATATATATGTTTCACATATTATATACACTTATATATATTCATTATATACATATATTTCAAAGGTAAATATATTTCAATTGTGATTTGATAAACATAAAAATTCAAACTTACTAAGGACGATTTTATTCAATAACATGTATTTATACAGAATTCTTTCGATGCAAACAAACCTTTCCATAATATTCCCAGAAATAGGCACACAGACTACAGCTGTTTGTGCATATGTATTAATCCTGTGCATTTTGCAGATAAATCAGTGGGCCTCCTTTCCCTTACTTGATTTCTGCATTTAGTCTCTGCATCGTTTGTGCTGTTGCTAGCTTCAGAAATTCCTTTGGCTTTGTTCTTACCACTCCAGATGTCTTTTGCTTTGCAATCAGACATCCTTGGTTAACCCGAAAGCCCCCTCTTTATTTTTCTGCTTAGGGCAAATTGCTAATCGTCCTAGTAGGCTGATAGAAATGAGCCTGGAGCTCAAGGAAGAGGTCTGGTCATTAGAGAAAGACCTTGGAGGCACCCCGTGTGAACGGTGGCTGATGTTGCAGACGTGAATGAGAGTAAAAAAGAGCAGGAGAGAATAGGGTGAGAGACAGAATTCTGAAGAACTTCAACATGTAAATTTCTCACAGAGGACAAGGGATAAATAAACTTTTTTAGAGGGCGTTATTCAAGACAATCAGAGAGGTAGGGAAGGGCTTGGCGATGCCGGAAGACAGAATTTTTGGTGCTATTTGCTGTGTTTGTTTTTTACCATTATACACGGGCTTTTTATTTCCACCTAAAATCCAAACCAGTGGAAATTTTGTTAGAGAAGAGTTTCTCTTTGGATGAGTTAAATAAAAGAATAAGATTTTTTTTTTTAAGCTTGAGCTATTTTCTTGAGACTGACTTTACATTCCCATATTTTGCAGCATACCTTTGTGATTCAATTTACTCAGAAATACATCATAATTACAATGTTGTTTTTGTGCATACACTGATAGCAGGTGTTAAATAAAGAATCTTCACCATATGAAAAAAAAAGCCCAGTAAAACATGAACTTCATTGTTTTTGACAGCTCATGGTTAAAGCAACTGTGATACTTAGTGGACATAAATCATCTATCATCAGAAAGTGTAATGTATTTAGTCTTTTCACACCGAGAAATATCTTCTGTGGTTGACTGCCTCGCTGAATTTAAGTTTACAAATATTAAGAGTGTTCAGAAGGAATTAGGCGATAGCCTATAAGGATATGCTGATTCCAACCAACGTAAAAAAGATTCAAAAGATGGGAGAAGACCTGATTTGCAAAATGAATATACTTCTGATAAGGCAGGAATTTTGGTCTTTTGGTTATTGTTGCCAATGCTATTGATATGCTTTGTCATTCTGGTTTTTGTAATGCAGACATGCTTTGATGAAATTGAAAAGAAAAGTCTGCTCTACTCTCACACAATCATTCAGAGAATGTGCCTGAAATATAGGAGCATTTTTGACTCCTGTTGTCAGTGAGGAACAAAATATATATTAATAAAAACATATCAGACTTCCATACTGGATTAGAAAATGCAAAACATATTCCAGAGGGTTTGATTAAAGGACAATGAACCTAATGTGTCAAAGAAGCATAATTACTTTCACAGAAGGCCAGCCAAGATCATATCTTCCCTATTTAAAAGTGGTTTCTCTATCACCTTATACTTCTGCCTACTCAGGCCGTCCAATTAGCTCCGTTTTGAATTACCTCCACCTTTCTTCTTTCTCTATTTGACAACTTTTCTTCTTTTAATTACCCAGAGAAGCTGCATTTTCTCCTAGGAGACTTTTGAATTGTAATAATATAGCGTTAGCTATCTTTGGAAAAAAAGGAAGTACTGATGGAAAATCAATCTTATTTCTGTTCTGCCAAGTTGCCTGTTTCTTCCTTTACTTCCATTTAAGAGTTGAAGATACAGCTTTGACGCGCATAATTTTTTTAAAGAAAGCGGCCCATGGGCTGGTAATCAGAAGCGGAATATTCTACTCTCAGAACATTCTTAGAGAAGAGCAATAAACACCTTTAGAACAATCACAGTCAGCCTTTACAGGTGTATAATTCTTTACCATCCACCTGGCGGGATCCTTGACTACAAAATTTTCAGGCTTGAGATTGTCATTAGAAGAAACCAAATTACATCAGAAGACGGGGGTGATCACTTTGATCACACACCCAGAACGTGACTGAGCCGGGACTGGAATCTGGGGCTCCCGACTCCCACCCAGGTGCTCTCCTTGCCTAACTTGGAAACTGATTTTTTTTTTTTTCTGTTTCTTAAATGACGCAGATTACCTGTATTTAGCTGGGTGTCTTATCGGCCTCTTTACATAACTTATTCACTGTGCATTTTAGAAACACAACCACTCTGCAGTTGTGGGTACAGTCATGAAGAGACAAGAGACTCTGGTTACTGAGACAGATGACATTTGAACATATGAAAATAACATCATCAGGGGCGCCTGGGTGGCGCAGTCGGTTAAGCGTCCGACTTCAGCCAGGTCACGATCTCGCGGTCCGGGAGTTTGAGCCCCGCGTCGGGCTCTGGGCTGATGGCTCAGAGCCTGGAGCCTGTTTCCGATTCTGTGTCTCCCTCTCTCTCTGCCCCTCCCCCGTTCATGCTCTGTCTCTCTCTGTCCCAAAAAAATAAATAAACGTTGAAAAAAAAATTAAAAAAAAAAAAAAAAAGAAAATAACATCATCAACGGGACAATGCTTTGGTTTTAGCTGCTGCCGCTGCTGCTGCCACTAGACAGACAATAACATCACTTGTGACACTGATGATCGCAGTAAGCAGGATTCAGTGTCAGCTCTACATGTAAGTCAACACCCCAGGGAGGAAAGGCATATCTGGGGGGCATCCCACAACTAAAGGACAACTGCTAACAGCCACAGTGAAATGAGGAGAGACATTCCAAGTATGTTAGCAATTAGAGGGCTGGGAGTGAGTAGTGGTAGGGGAAGAGGAGAAGGCTGAAAATAGACTTCCACTAATCTCCAGTACGTTTCTTTTCTCTCTGGGTATCTATCACTTACCAGCGTTACTCCCATCAGGAGAAGGGATGGCTTTAGGAGTCCTCAGGCTCCCGTGAACTGAGAGGGTCAAGAAAGGCAGAAAGCATGACCGTGTGTGTAGAACTTGAGTTTGGGTTATAGTTTCTGAAACTTCTTCTGCTATTTTCCAGCTGTGTGACTGTGTGCAAATCACTTACATCCCTGAACCTTTGCTTTTTTAGCGGTCAGACGGATAGAGTAATAACTGGGTCAGTGGTAAGCTTACTTGCGCATATTTTCATGTCACTCCCCCTAACCTCCAATATTTATGAATAATATATAAGGAAATGCTCAAGAGACCAAGGATACGTGAGTGGTGGTGCATGTGTGAGGGATGGGGGGGGGGTGTTGGAATTATTTATAGATCATTTGAGACATATTAACTCATTGATCCCTTGTAAAGTCTCCACTTCACTGGTTTACAGATGAGAAATCTGAGATAAGAAGTCATGACTTATCACGGGTCACAGAGCTATTATTAAATAATAGAGGCAGAATTTGAACCCAGAAGTCTCACTCTCAACCTCAATGCTAACTGCATCGCCTTCTCCCAAATCTTAATAAAATAAAGCTTATTCATGGCTAGATACCCCATCCCGGAAATTTATAGTTTACTTGAAACAACAAGGCTATGGTTCTTATTGTTTTAACATTTCTTTAAGAGATCACGGTTTAAAATGAGTTTAAGTTCCACATTATTATTGTTTTATATGGATCTAGTTCCTGAAGTCTCCCCTGACTTTCGGTAAGTTCTCTCCTTAGATATCTAACCTGGCTGTTTTTACAATAAACTCAAAATCCTCATTTCTCAAAGAGGCTTTATTTCTCTAATGCACTGTATCCACCTCCTTTCCATCCCTGCCCTCCCACCACAGGAAGAAAGCCCAATGCCCTCTTTAGAACGCATTTCTGTTCTTCCTTACTGGCAACAGCAGGCAACAATCCTATGTCTTGTTTGGTCCTTGTTTCAAAACAGAAAAATAGAAAACCTGATTTCTGTACATGAAATAAGTACTTGGAAAATAGTATTTAAAGTAAATATTTTTTTGCAGGATATAAAATCAATGCACAGAAATTGGTTGCATTCCTATACACCAACAAGGAAGCAACAGAAAGAGAAATCAAGGAATCGATCCCATTTACAATTGCACCAAAAAGCATAAAATACCTAGGAATAAATCTATCCAAAGAGGTGAAAAATCTATACACTGAGAACTATAGAAAGCTTATGAAAGAAATTGAAGAAGACACACACAAAAAATGGAAATATTCCATGCTCCTGGATAGGAAGAACAAATAGTGTTAAAATGTCAATACTACCCAAAGCAGTCTACATATTCAATGAGATACCTATCAAAATAACACCAGCATTCTTCACAGAGCTAGAACAAACAATCCTAAAATTTGTATGGAACCACAAAAGACCCCAAATAGCCAAAGCAATCTTGAAAAGGAAAACCAAAGCAGTAGGCATCATAATCCCGGACTTCAAGCTATACTACAAAGCTGTAATCATCAAGACAGTATGGTGATGGCACAAGAACAGACACTCAGATCAATGGAACAGAATAGAGAACCCAGAAATGGATCCACAAACATATGGCCAACTCATCTTTGACAAAGCAGGAAAGAATATCCAATGAAATAAAGACAGTTTCTTCAGCAAGTGATGCTGGGAAAACTGGACAGCGACATACAGAAGAATGAACCTGGACCACTTTCTTACACCATACACAAACATAAACTCAAAATGGATGAAAGACTTCAATGTAAGACGGGAAGCCATCAAAATCCTCGAGAAGAAAGCAGGCAAAAACCTCTTTGATCTTGCCTGCAGCAACTTCTTACTCAACATGTCTCTGGAGGCAAGGAAAACAAAAGCAAAAATGAACTACTGAGACCTCATCAAAATAAAAAGCTTCTGCACAGCAAAGGAAACAATCAGCAAAACTAAAAGGCAACCAACAGAATGGGAGAAGATTTTTGCAAATGACATATCAGATAAAGGGTTAGTATCCAAAATCTATAAAGAACTTATCAAACTCAACACCCAAAAAACAAATAATCCAGTGAAGAAATGGGCAAAAGACATCAATAGACACTTCTCCAAAGAAGACATCCAGATGGCCAACTGACACATGAAAAAATGCTAAACACATTCATCATCAGGGAAATACAAATCAAAACCACAATGAGATACCACCTGACACCTGTCAGAATGGCTAACATTCACAACTCAGGCAACAACAGATGTTGGTGAGGATGCGGAGAAAGAGGATCTCTTTTGCATTGTTGGTGGGAATGCAAGCTGGTGTGGCCACTCTGGAAAACAGCATGGAGGTTCCTCAAAAAACTAAAAACAGAACTACCCTATGACCCAGCAATTGCACTACTAGGCATTTCTCCACGGGATACAGGTGTGCTGTTTTGAAGGGGCACAGGCACCCCCATGTTTATGGCAGCACTATCAACAATAGCCAAAGTATTGAAAGAGCCTAAAAGTCCATCGATGGATGAATGGATAAAGAAGATGTGTATATACATACAATGGAGTATTACTTGGCAGTCAAAAAGAATGAAATCTTGCCATTTGCAACTATGTGGATGGAATTGGAGGGTATTATGCTAAGCGAACTTAGAGAAAGACAAATATATGACTTCACTCATATGAGGACCTTAAGAGACAAAACAGATGAAAATAAGGGAAGGGAAACCAAAATAATATAAAAACAGGGAGGGGGACAAAACAGAAAAGACTCGTAAATATAGAGAACAAACTGAGAGTTGTTGGAGGGGTTGTGGGAGGGGGGATGGGCTAAATGGGGAAGGGGCACTAAGGAATCGACTCCTGAAATCCTTGTTTTACTATATGCTAACTAATTTGGATGTCAATTTTAAAGAATAAAAAATAAAATTAAAAATAATAATAATAAAAAACATCAATGGTACCCCTTGCTTGTGTTGGTGAATTCATTTTAAATCCCTATTACCCTGAATGTAGAATTACTTTTTGTATTATAAGGGGCCTCTGGAGTATTTTTTGTGAATATAAGTACATATATCCATTCAACATTTAGTGAGCATATTGTGTCATGCAGTGAGCAAGGTACAGTATGCTAGTCTTCTTAATATATAATCCAGCAATAATTATAATTAGTATATTTTAAGAGATGTTATTCTCATGCTTGGTTAACTCTAATTCAGGAATGAAAAGTACATAACTCTAACATTTATCTCTCTCTCTCTCTCTCTCTCTCTCTTTCTCCCTCTCTCTCACACACACACACCTAACCATGATTGACACTGCTAAATCAATTATGACTACCTTTTCCAATGAGACTTGACAAAGTCTCAGAATCCTTCTCAGTTCTGCAAAGTAGGCAGCTAATGTCAATTGGTTATAGTTCACACAATAGATGAAATCTGTTTGCCATCCCTACTATTAATTACTAAAAATGATCTTCTATATCTGTTTTTAAAAGATCAGTCTTTTGTAGACTATTAATAAAAGACCACAATGAGCAGAATCATACAAGTACCAACTAGCCTTGCTGGTGACAATGGTTATCCTATTTAAACATTAGCAAGGTTTATTATATAGTATTTTTTTAATTTAATGTTTATTTGTTTTTGAGAGACAGAGAGAAAGAGAGAGACAGAGTGAGAGTGGGAGAGGGTCAGGCAGAGGTAGACACAGAATCAAAGCAGGCTTTAGGCTCTGAGCTGTCAGCACAGAGCCTGAAGCAGGGTTCGAACTCACAAACCATGAGATCATGACCTGAGCTGAAGTTGGATGCTTAACTGACTGAGCCACCCAGGTCCTCCTATTACATAACAGTTTTAAACCATAAAGCAACATAAATGGAATCCAAGAGAGTAAGACAGCTTTGATTTACATAAATTCTTCTGTATGTTTTCCAGAAGCTCAATAAAGAATTGTTACAGGGGTGCCTGAGTGGCGCAGTCGGTTAAGCGTCCGACTCTTGATCTGAGCTCAGGTCATGATCTCACAGTTCATAAGTTTGAGCCCCACATCAGGCTCTGCACTGATGGCACGGGGCCTGCTTGGGATTCTGTTTCTCCTTCTCTCTGCCCCTTCCCCACTTGTGTGCTCTCTCTATATATATAAATAAACTTAAAAAATTTTTTTAAAGAATTATATACAAAGATTAGTGGCCCCCAAATTTCAACGGAAGTCTGTGCAAATACCCCAAGTAGACTATACCTGGAAAGGGCAAGAAAGTATTTTCACCAATTCTTTGAAATTTAGGAAAGCTTTCTGATGGAAACATTAAGAATTTGAAAGTTGTGAATAAATGGTCAAATGAAACAACAGTATCGGATCTCTTTGGAAATATACCAATACATAGGAAAATAAGGTTAAGAAAAATGATCAACTAGAGCATAAGTAATGGGTCCCTTCAGTGATCTTTGGACTATGAGGATACTTCAGGAACTGACCCCAGGGAGAACCCACAGGTGTAGGCTGAGATTTGATAATTAAACAAAAAAATGTATATTTTTATACATTTACATATGCTTATAATAAAGCAATTCAAATGAAAAAAAAATTAATATAATTTTTAATAGTAACCATTGGAAGGATCATTTTGAGAATGATAGTAAGCCTGGTGAACATACAGGCTTTGTAACAGGTGAGACTATAAATTGGGAAAATGTTCATTGGAAACAATATGACACTCTTTATTAAGAATATTAAAAAATTCATACCATTTAAGATAGTTTTGCCACATTTGAGGAATGTATTCAAGACAAATAGAGATGAGGCTTATAGGCAAAGTTGGTTACAACAGTATTATTTATGAAATAAAGACATCAGAAAAAATGGAATATGAAAAACATAGGAAAATGGTTACATACATTAACTCACATCAGACAGTAGAATACTACTAAACATTAACATCGTACTTTGAAAAAGATGGTAATGGGGTGAAAAAATGCTTGTTATTGTATATTTTTTAAAATATACCAGATGCGAAGGTTTGCACGGTATGATCTTGACTCTGATATAATATAGAAAGCATGAAAAAATATTGCCAGGATATTAATAGTAGTTACCTCTGGGTAATGAGTTTCTAGAACTTTTTTCAATATGGCAGAATAAGTGCCCATAGAAAAATTTTAAAGCTACCAGAACATCAAAAGAGATTAGTTTTGAAATATCACCTGGATTGATAGCAGACTTCTCATCAGCAATATTAAATGTCAGAAGACAATCACATAATGTCTTCAAACTGCTGAGGTAAAATATCTCACAAAATAGAATTCTATATTCAGCTAAACTGTCATTCAAGTGTGAGAGAGTAATGAAAATTTCAGTGCATATACAGAAACTAAAAGACTCTCACTAGAAAAATACAAAACCAAAACCAAAACACCCCACAGTTTTACTCCAACATAAAGAAAAATGAACTCCTAAAAAAGAAATAGGATATAAAAAATGAAAAGGGAAAAAATCATAAACAACAAAAAATCCATTAGTATTAAAAAATATATTGACATGGGGCACCTGGGTGGCTCAGTCAGTTAAGCGTCCGACTTTGGCGCAGGTCATGATCTCACGGTTCGTGGGTTCGAGCCCCACGTCAGGCTCTGTGCTGCCAGCTCGGAGCCTGGAGCCTGCTTTGGATTTTTGGATTCTGTGTCTCCCTCTCTCTCTGCCCCTCCCCCGCTCACACTCTGTGTGTGTGTGTGTGTGTGTGTGTGTGTGTGTATGTCTCAAAAAATAAACATTACAAATAATTTAAGAAAAAAATATTGACAATAAAAGTATAAAAATTAATACAATATAAATGTTCTCTTTTACTAATTCAAGTTTTTACTTGAACTGATTTTCTTCATCCCTGCCATAAAATCTTCCAATTCTTGCTTCATGCTCACGGCACACACACACTGGTGTTTCCTATTGTTCAGCTGACTGCTGCCAAGACTCAGTTGTGTTTGATCTTAAAACCTGTGTGAGTTGTTTTTATTATCATCATTACCTAAATTAATAGACTATTACATTAGCTTTATGAAAAAAGGGGGTCGCTTCTACAGAAACTGAGTAGAATGTTTTAGAAAAACCTAATAGAAGGGAGTTTTTTAAGAAAAAAACCTGCCAAATTAGATATGGTTTAGACAAGTGTAAAATTTTGATAAAAATAATGTCAAACATCCAGAAGGATTCCACATTCACATTGCCTAAATTCTCACCCCACTCAAAAGGAACAGGTGGACCACACTCAAAGGAACCTCACAAAGAAAATATTGGATTTCTCAAAATTTTTTCTTTCTTCCTGCATGTATAGTGATGATTTTAAGTTTCTTTTTCTTTTAATTTATTAACATGATAAGTTACATTGACTGACTTTTGAATATTAAACCAACCTTGTATTCCCGGGATAAACTCCACTTCCTTGTATTCCTGGGATAAACTCCACTTGATGGTGATTTTTGTTTGTTCTGTTTAAAAATGTTTTTTAATGTGTATTCATTTTTTGAGAGAGAGAGAGACACGGAGCACAAGTGGGGGAGGGGCAGAGAGAGAGGGAGACACAGAATCCGAAGCAGGCTCCAGGCTCTGAGCTGTCAGCCCAGAGCCTGACAAGGGGATGGAACTCACAAGCCATGAGATCATGATCTGAGCCGAAGTCAGATGCTTAACCGACTGAGCCACCCAGGTGATTTATTATCCTTTTCATAAATATTGTCATTTGATTTGCTAAAATTATATGAATAATTACATTGGATTGTACTTTACTTTCCTTGTAATGCCTTTGACTGGTTTGATACGAGGGTGATGAACTGGGAAATGTTCTCTTCCTTTTTCTGGAAGACAATCCTATCTGAGTCTGGAAATTTCTTCTTTGGAAGGTTTCTAACCATAAACTGTATTTAATAGATACAGAGTTTATATCACTTACCTGATTCTCCTGAGGTAAGTTTTCATAGGTTGTGTCTTTCAAGGAATTTTCCCTTTCCAATCTAAGTTGTCAACTCTATGAACATACAGTTCTTAAAAATTTCCTTATTATCTTTTAATGTCTACTGGGTCTGTAGCTAAGCCACTTTTCTTATTCCTGACATTGGTAATTTGTGTCTACTCCTTTTGTTTGCTATTCGATCTGCCTATTGGTTCAGCAACTTTTTGATCTTCAGATTCAGCTTTTGAAATGGTCTACGTTTTGCTGTTTTTTATTTCATTGATTTTTTGCTCTGATTTTTATTAATTACTTTCCTCTGCTTACTTTAAATGTCATCTGCTCCTCTTTTGTAGTTTATCAAGGTGGAAGTTGAGGTAATTTATGACTTTTATTCCTTTCTGTTACAGGCATTTAGTGCTGTCTATTTCTACGTCCTGATTTAGTGGCATCCTTCAAATTTTGCTATCTTATGTTTTAATTTTCATTCATTCAAAATATTTTCTAATTTTCTTCTGAATTGTTTTTGAACCATCAATTAATAAGAAGTCTTTTATTTTTCAAGTATTAGTGGATTTTTCGATAAGTGGAATTCATTATTCATTATTGATTTCTAATTTAATTCTATTTTTCAGGAAGCCTGCATTGTAGGTCTTTAATTCTTTCAAATTTGATAAAACTTTTTTTTTTTATGGCACAGAATATAGTCTATCTTGGTAATTGCCCTGTGTATCTTTGAAAAGAACATTTCTCACAAGTGTTAGGTATGGTGCTTTGTAAATGTCAATGAGGTCAAATTCTTTGATAGTGCTGTTCAAGTAATCTATAGTCTTAATGACTTTCTGCCTGCTTTATCAATTACTGAGTGAGGGGTACTGAAATTTCTGATTTATAATTGTGAATTTGTAAATTCAGGAATTCAGGTTGTGCTGTATGTATTTTTAAGCTCTATTTTTAGGTGCATAAATATTTAAGGTTTTTGTTCTTCTGACGAATTGATCCCTGAATTACTATGAAAGATCTTTGTCCTTAATAATACTTTTTACTCTGAAATCTACTTTAACTTATATTTGTAGATACTGCAGCCTTCTTTTGATCACATTTGGTATATATTTTTCTTTTTATATTATTTTCTTTTCTTTATATTTTCTTTTTCTTTTTCTGTTATTATCGTTATATTTAATGTTCATTTCTTACAGGCAGCATAAAATCAGGTCTTGCTTTTTCATCCAATAATCTCTGTTTTTAACTGGGAAGTTTAGGCCATTTGTACTTAATATGATTATTAGTATGTTTATGTGCTTCTCTTCTCTGTTCCCTTCCCATGGATATACGGAGTCTCCAACAATGTCCTAATGAAAGCAGTGTTTACTGCCCTTCCCCACAGATAAAGGCTTTTGTTCTATATAATAGGAGAAAAGTATCTTAGAGGTCTTTCCCCCTCTCTGGCGGCACTTTTCCTTTCCAGCCTTTAGGTCTCCACTACAGCAGCTATTTCTTAGGTCTCTTTCTAATCGTTTCTGTATGTACTCAGTGTGGTTGCTAGGGAAAGAAGCTGTTAAGAAGCTTTGAAGTCTACCAATTTCTCTGCCCCTTTTAGAGGTTTCATATTATCCCACAAGCCTTCTATTGGACTTCACTAATTTGACAGATATTCTAGCTGAAGTCTTACCAGTGTCTGGTTGTGACCACCTACCCCAGTTGTGAAGGAGTTCATGACTCTAGACTCTGACGCCCCCTTCTCTCCTTAGATTTGAAGTCATATGGCTGCTCTGAAACCTCATCTTTTGATGTGTTTGATGTGTTTGAAATTGATCATGAATTTAAAGTTAGCTTGTCTCTTTTCCATTGTGAAATCGGGAGTGATGCTCCTTCCAGCTGTCAGCGTCTCACGGCAGAAGCTGGAAATCCTCTGGTATACATCCGTAACTTGTCACAAACTACTTTCACGTGATACTATACCGTTCCGCATACAGTTTAATGACCTTATACTAGCATACTACCACTTCGCTCCTCCTAGTTTTTGTGACATTATCGTCATATATTTTACTTCTACATATATTATAAACTACACACGACACTATATTAGAGTTTGATACATGCTATGTTGGGGAAATAGAAGGAGCTATGGGAGAGACGATAAGGGGCATTTCCCCCAGATACGAGAGGGGGAATATCAGAAAGGCATTCTTAGGAAGTGATATCCCGGCTGAGCATTGAAAGATGAGTACGATTTGTCTTTGGAAGGTAAAGTGGTCTGGGCAGAGGTAGTGCTAGGCTATGAAGAGGGTGGCTTGGGATGAGGCTGGAAAGATAGGCAGGAGTCAGAATGTGCTTTACACGATAGGTCACCATAAGGTGTTTCAACTTTATTCTAATAAATAAATAATTTGCAGGGGTGGCGGAGGGGCTGAAGTAGATAGAAGCAGCCATGAGAAGAACAGGAACGAGAACAGTCTAGTAAAAGGGAATAGCAAAGACAAAGACCCCAAGGCAGGAAGGAGCTTGATTATTCGAGGAACAGACATGTGTCAATGTGATTTGAGGGTAGTGAGTGAAAGGGGATGTGGCATAATAAGATACAGCTGGACAGAGCATCAGGGAGCAGATTAAACAGGACCCAATAGAACAAGTTTATATCTTTTGTTTTTATTTTAAAAGCAATGGGAAATTCCTGTAATGTATTAATGCAATCAATTATCATAATGTGACTTACACTTTTAAATTTCATAAATACAGAGTTCTTGTACATACTTTGCCCAGTTCCCTCTAAAGTTAGCATCATGCAAAATTATAGCACAGCCATCAAAACCAGGGAACTAAACTTGATAACAACACTACTAACTACGAGGCAGAGGATAGTCAAATTTCACCAATTATACCACTAATGCTATTTTTCTGGTCCAGGATCTCCCACTGCTTGTGGTTTGGATGTCTACTTTAGTCCTCTGCATTCTGTGAAAGTTCCTCAGTGTTTCTCAGTCTTTTGTGACCTTGATAGTTTTCAAGAATACTGGCCAATTATTTTTTAGAATATTTTTCATTTTGCATTTGTCTGATGTTTTCTTATGATCAGATTGAGGTTATGAATTTTTAACAAGAATACCTTAGAATCATGTTGTATTCATCTCAGTGCATCCTATCAGGAGGTTCATGATGTTGATCTGGCTTAGCACCGGTGATATTAATCTTGCCCATGTGGTTACGGTGATGACTGCCAGGTTTTTCCATTGTAGAGTCCTTTTTTTCTCTCTGTAATTTGATTTACACTTAACACAGAGTGTTCTGGACATTACCAGGAAATGGATTGATGAAGATCAAGACAGGAATAGGCAGAACAGAGAAGAGACTATTATATTACACCACTCAAGAGATGATGTGACTCAGACTAGGGGAATAATGATAGAAAACAAAAAAAAGTGACAAATTTGCTCTATATTTTGGAGTAAAAATCACTAATACCTGGTGATGAATTGAAAATGAGTAGGTGAAGAAACATGAAGCATAAAGAGAGACACCAAGGTTTCTGACTTGCACACCTTGGTGAACAGTAGTGACATTTGTTTCAGATTAGAAATTGGATGAGTTAGGGGTGCCTGGGTGGCTAAGTTCAGTTCAGCGTCTGACTTTGGCTCATGTCATGATCTCACGGTTTGTGAGTTCGAGCCCCACGTCGGGCTCTGGGCTGACAGCTCAGAGCCTGGAGCCTGCTTCGGATTCTGTGTCTCCCTCTCTCTCTCTGTCCCTCCCCGACTGGTGCTCTGTCTCCTTCTGTCTCTCAAACATAAATAAATGTAAAAAAATAAATAAATAAAAATAAAAAAGAAATCGGATGAGTTATATCTGCTATTAGAAGATGAAATATAGGGGCGCCTGGGTGGCTCAGTCGGTTAAGCGGCCGACTTCAGCTCAGGTCATGATCTCGCGGTCCGTGAGTTCGAGCCCCGCGTCGGGCTCTGTGCTGACAGCTCAGAGCCTGGAGCCCGTTTTGGATTCTGTGTCTCCCTCTCTCTGACCCTCCCCCATTCATGCTCTGTTTCTGTCTCAAAACTAAACATTAAAAAAAATTAAAAAAAAAAAGAAGATGAAATATAGATGAAGAACTGAAGAAGTACCAGGGTGCAAGGAAAGAGACTAGTTAGCAGGCTACTGCATTAGGTTCTGGTAAACAATGAGAATTGCTTCGATTAGTGGAGATGATGGAAATGGAAACAAGTTCCTGACTTTGAAGACAGTTAGGAATGACAGTTGGTAGGTATTATTTCTTAATGAGAATTGGTGAAGGAGAGAGAGATGACCATCTCTTGCTTGAGCAATTGGATGAATTGTAGTTCTACTTACTGGGCAGAAAACAATGGCAGAGAACTAGGTTTAGGATAATAGACTACTTTCCCTTTTACCAAGAATACTATGGGGGTGGGAGGCTGGGGGCTTTCTCCTGACACAGCCAGCTTAGACATATCCTCGTCCAATGTAACTTTCGGCAGCATGTTGTAGAGTCTGGTAGAAGAACATTTTCTGTCTGATTTTTAAAAGTGAGGGTCAAAGAGTCTTGCCAAGAGATATTGTTCCTGCTCAAATATGTCATCGATTCTTTTATCTTTCAATAGGATTTGTGATGTTGCTTTGGCTACAGCCACTGAATCCCTGCTGCCTCTCTTGCCTTTGGAACAAGAAGCTCTCAAAAGAAAGCCACGATCCCATATGGCAAAATTTTAAAAATCAATCAGTGTAACAAATATCGTGCCATCTGCACATTAACCAGAGGCAAAATTAGGCAAAGCAAAACTCCCTAGTGGACAGAACACAGTGTGTAACCACCCAAAACTTCAACACCAGGAAAAGAATGCAAAAAGTAGTAGGGGAAAGACTTGAATGCATTTATTACCAGAAGTAGAGAAATTTTTACCCTTTTCTGACTATTTGGTGATCAACAAAATCTACACCTTCAGAAAGGAAAGGTGGTAATCATTTTTCAGAAGATGAACCCAGGGATAAAGGACTCAAAGCTCAGAGAAATGCAAGTTATAGAAGGCATCAAACCACATCAAGAGCAAGCTAATTAATACTTTCTGACTCCTGGTTACAGAGAATACTATTCACTTCTTGTTTTCCTCCCCCCTTTTTAAAATTTTGTTAATTCAGCAAATATATAGAGTTCTTAATATGTGTGCTTTGTTTTCACTATCTCTGGCTTGACAGATGGCAAATTGCATGATTTGTCTAAAATTATAGTATATGAGTCAGTGAAAAGATCTAGGACTCTCTGTTATCAATGAGAGATAATGTAAAAGACATTGGCAAATAAGAATAGAGAGACAGTCCAAGAATGTACATTTTATTTAGCTAATCTAGTAGTTCTTTACGATGTGAAGTACATCTGGCATTACATCATTATAAAAAAATGAAATAAGGTAGTAACTATTAGTGGCATATCATATAATTCCAAGTGGGGAAACATTTTGTTTCTATCCTATTACACACAGAGTGCAAAACGTTTTAGGAATCACAGATTCCACCAATTAAAGCTACCTAAAGCCAAAATGACTATTCACTTCGATAAGATTTACCACAACTAATCGTTCCATCAATTATTTGATAGATTGGATTATTTATTCATGGTAGTTGACCTTTTAGGATTCATTGAAATGTATAGATTGAATGGAAGCTAAAACACAATTAATTCTGGCTAAGCAATTGTTTTTGTTTCGAAAGCCTGGATATTGCAAATGTGTGTGGCCTGAATTACCTAGATCGACATTTCTTTAATTTCTCATATGTAAATACAAGTTATCTAACTGTTCCAAATAGTCTTGAATCAATATCCCCTAACTTGTAATGTCTACAACTTAGATATCTACAGGATAAAATTAAAAATAAATCTGACAGATTTTTTTCTCAAATTTTACTAAGAAAGCCTTAAATTTTCTATTTCTTTTCGTTTCCAGATAGCTACTATTTTCCTGAGATAAAATAGAGTTATTTTCCAGAGAAGCTAATCAGTACCCGATTCCTCTACCAAAGAATAATAAATAGGAGAGACAAGAATGTCTTCGAAATGACAAGTGAAGTGGGTTTCTGCCCACCTGTCATGCTAGTAAAACCCAAATAATCAAGATTATTTCCCCAGGTAGAGTCACTTGGTCTTTCTTTGGTAGCCAATAAGATAAGACTGACAAAGTAACTGATTATCTATTGGATTCTCAATTCCACGAGCCTTGCAAGGTCTTACAGTAGACTGCTTCTCCAATAAAAGACTTGTCACATTTGCAAAAGCCAAGGTAATTCTTGAAAAGCCCCACAGGATCTAGAAAAACGATTGATATAAAATACATGTACATTGGAGAATGACTTAAAAATACTGGATGCTGAATGAGGGAATAAACTAAAGATTGGCTTTCTGATATTTCCTAATTCTGGTTCACTAAGAAATACATTTCAAAATGGTAAATATTCACCCTTAAAAATAGTGAACGTTTTTCTTTTAGCAACCAACCGGCGTGTTCATTTTTCTTTTCTCCACATGAGGCCAGCTGCAGGAAAATCACTCTAGGCTATGGCTGTTTTTAAGTGACCTGCTTTCAAATATGCGCCGCTCTCGGTGCTTTTGAACCACACGGAAAGAAAAGAAAAGGATGGCCCTTTCTGGAACACTTGTTAAGAAGCAGACAAGTTATTAGCAGATCTGCCTAAGTGCTTTGGCAGAGGCGGAAGGGGAGCATGCGCGGCCTGAAAGTCAGCACAGCCCCGCAAAAGGCCTGACTCCTGCCTGAGAGTGTGTGGACTCAGGAACTGGAGGTCCCGCCTCCGTTGTTTCCTCTGCATTTTAATTCGGGCGAAATGGAATCCTCAGAAGGGGTAATGGTGAGATTTTTTGCGCCTTAGATTGGGAATGAGTGTAGCTCATTAGGGTCGGAAGTGCAGAATCAGTGATAGAAATGAAGAGAGAATTCGCGCAACAAGAGGCAAGGATCGTTACGGATGACAAAAATGGTCAGTCCTCAATAATCATCAAAGGGATGTAAATTGACATCACGGTCATATAGCACTTTTAATATTAAAAACTAGCCAAAAATAAAACATGCCAACACCATTTGAGAAGGGCACTTTCATAGATCGCTAACGGGAATGTCGACTAACACCGAGTTTCTGGAGGAAAAAAAAAAACACAAAATGCATCAAAAGCCTTTAAAGTGCTCATATTCTTTGATTCTGGTACTTAGGATTGATAAAAATTTGAAAAGAGGTGATTTATTAGATATGCTATTCACCTTATACAAGAACCTACTCCGACAACCCCAACAGTAAAGCCACAAGTCTTTCGGGACATCTGGATCACATTGCTGCTAGGTGTTTGAAAGAGTTCAATGCTATTTGTGATTGCACTTGAATCCAAAGGCATTTTTAGCTTTGAAATATTATTTTATAATCTAGAAATGAAATAGATAAAGCAATGCACAGATGAACAGCTTTTTAAGTCAAAGTCCATTGAAAATGCTTAGATCTGCTGTTTTATCTCATGGAAAGCACATTCATTTAATTGAAGAAAATCTCCAAAGATCAGATCTGTAAGGGGTGCTTGATAAGAAGTCAAAAACCATTTTCCTCACAAGTAGCATAGAACATATTAGAATAAATTGAGTTCATTTTAATCAAGCGAGCAGCCTTGAGAGAAAGGATTCTTACATGCAGCCTTAGAAATGTCAATAATGTAAATGCTTGGCAAGAAACGCACCCACACGTTCCCCGACCTGGCGTCTGAGGTTGTCGTGAATGCTCTTGTCTCTGCCTCACTGCACACCTACAATTGAATTACACTTTTGAGTCCTGTATGGGTTATCATTTGGCTCCCTACAGGAGCTGGATTCGAGAGGAGAGACCATAAACACGGCTAGAATGCCCATGATCGAAATGACAATAATCTTTTAAAAATACACAAAACACCTCACAGGTCTTAGGAAGCGATGAGTCACTTACGTTTAACTGATTGGAAACAAACTGAAAAGCATCCTCACTTCTGACTGAACACTAAATACTGGCGCGAGGATAAAAGTGTCGCGAGGAATTGCTACCAGGAAGGATCAAGTAGCCCTGGTAGTTCAGAGTCTGTCACTTTGACATGAAGAAGAAACTCACAGGAGGTGCCAGATATCCGGGGAAGACGTGTGCCCGTCATTTCGATGCAGAGGCGAAGGAAAATCAGCTTGATTAGAATAAGAGCACTTTGCGGTTCTGGATAGCTTGTATTCTCGCAAACATTTCTTTGTAAAGGAAACAAGCAGAAGCTGCCCATTAACAGTTCCTTTATGGGTATTTTAAATGGGCCTTTGGTAACAGCTGCAGCTCAGGTCAGGCCACACATTTGTGGTACGGGGCAGTGTCCTGCATCCACGATAACTGACAGATGCAACACGTCACTTTGACTTGAACGTAACGTGGCTCCTAAGAGACGCAGTTGCTTTTGATGTCCGATTATTGGATCCGGAGGCTTCCTAAGATAAGGTGACCAGAGCATTGCAGCCTGTCTGAGAGTTACATGGCCACCTTATCCTGCACTTCCTTAAAGATTTTTTTAAGTTTATTTGAGAGACAGAGAGAGAGAGAGAGAGAGAGAGAGAGAGAGAGATAGCACACACACCAGTGAGGGAGGGGCAGAGAGGGAGGGAGAGAGAATCCCAAGCAGGCTCTGCGCTGTCAACACAGAGCCTGACGCAGGGCTTGAACCCACAAACCATGAGATCATGACCTGAGCCGAAAAGAAGAGTGGGACCCTCCACTGACTGAGCCACCCAGGCGTCCCTTCCTTTAAAGATTTTTAAAACTCTTGGGAATGCAAGCTGGTGCAGCCACTCTGGAAAACAGGATGGAGGTTCCTCAAAAAACTAAAAATAGAACTACCCTACCACCCAGCAATTGCACTACTAGGCATTTATCCAAGGGATACAGGTGTGTTGTTTCGAAGGGACACAGGCACCCCCATATTTATGGCAGCACTACCAACAATAGCCAAAGTATCAAAAGAGCCCAAATGTCCATCGATGGATGAACGGATAAAGAAGAAGTGATATATATATACAATGGAGTATTACTCGGCAATCAAAAAAAAAATGAAATCTTGCCATTTGCAACTACGTGGATGGAACAGGAGGGTATTATGCTAAGCGAACTCAGTCAGAGAAAGACAAATATCATATGACTTCACTCATATGAGGACCTTAAGAGACAAAACGGATAAACATAAGGGGAGGGAAACAAAAATAACATAAACACAGGGAGGGGAACAAAACAGAAGAGACTCATAAATATGAAGAACAAACTGAGGGTTACTGGAGGGGTTGTGGGAGGGGGTAAGGGCTAAATGGGTAAGGGGCACTAAGGAATCTACTCCTGAAATCATTGTTGCACTATATGTTAACTAATTCGGATGTCAATTAAAAAAAATTAAATAAAAAAAAAAGATTTTTAAAAATCTTTTCATCCAGATAAAATCTTCATCATCCAATGTCTAATTCAATAGTATCCATTTTTTTGGATATGGAAACTAACCATCAGGGAGATCAAGTAATTCACCCGAGACCACACAGCCCAGAAGGAGAACAGGAATTTGCCCTAAGGTTTGCCAGACATTTGCAAAGCCTGTATCATCTTCCCTAGAGTGTGATGGCCATCTGCTTCTCTTCTTGCTCACTCATCAGTTTATAGGCCAGTTCCTTTTCACCACAGCTCACAATGTTCATTGGCTTGTGTTTCTCTCATTTTACCAACATGATCCTTTCATAAAGACTTTTAGAATCCAAAGGAAAGGGAGGTGGCATTTGTTCCCATAAGCTTCTAGGACAATTACACAAAGGAAGTCCCCCAGAGAGTTATATCGAGCTGGGCAAGAAGAAAAAATTAGAATTCACAGCTGGTCCCTCCTTCTTAGCATCTTTGGTTTGATTCCCTGAGTCTCATTGTTAGTGAGGCCTTTGGAACGTAGGCAGTAGAGTAGAAATGCAGAAAGTTCCAAACAGGTTAATTAGTTAATTGTGCTGTATCTACTAATATTCCCTCACATTAACTAGAATAATTGAAAGTTGACAATAACTGTGAGGTTACTGCTGAAAATTGGTGGGGTCAGTCTCACAAAGCAGAAAGGGCAAAGTTACCAAAGATAGCAAATCAGTCTTCATCTGCTTCTTCCCATGGAAAAGGACAAAGAATTCAGACTACCTTATAGAATACTAAGAAAACATTGTTTTTCTCTCTAAACATAATTTGGATAATATTCAAAGATGCTTATGTTTAGAGAGAAAAACAACCATATAAATAATAATGATGATGAAAAATCCAAGATGGATTCTTGATAGAATGGCAGATAATATTAAATGTGGGTGAGAGGAGAAAGATAAATTTGTTGAGAACCATTAAATGCCAGGGGCGCCCGGGTGGCTTGGTCGGTTAAGCGGTCTGACTCTTGATTTCGGCTTAGGATATGATCTCCAGGTTTGTGGGTTCAAGCCCTGCATCAGACTCTGGACTGACTGCGTGGAGGCTGCTTGGGATACTCTGTCTCCCTTTCTCTCTGCCCCTCCTCTGCATGCTTTCTCTCTCTCTCTTTCTCTCAAAAATAAATAAACACTAAAAAAAAAAAAAAAAAAGAATCCTCAAATTCCAGAGGAACCTCCATAAGGTTCTTCACAGAATTTACCTCATTTTAATACAGAAAAAAAATCCAAGCACCACGGCTATTTTTGTCTTCATTTTGCAGATAAAATAACTGAAGAACACAGAGGTTAGCAACTTGCCCAGGGTTCCACAGCTCATCAGGACAGAGCTGTCATCACTTCAGAAGCCTTTCCTCGTTCCGCTACACCACGCTGAAGCATCTGGGCTCTCTCGGCTGGTCCTCCTTAGCCTTTGTGATTGAAGACGAGCATTTAACAGATGGGGAGGGCACATTGTGGCTTTATAGCCCAGTGCCGTATTCCCCTATGCGCAGACAACTTGTCATGTCCCTCGTTATCGTTAGCATCCAGCCAACTGAATGAACTGGCCCAGATTTAGCATCAGGAAAAACAAAAGCGCTGCCTTGCTGGCACAAGCTGGATCAACATCTAATTAACTCCATTAACAGCCCTTTCAAGGAAAAAGCTGGGATTATCAGCCTCTTGACAGATGAGGAAACTGAGCTAAAGAAAGTTGAAAATGACTTTTCTAGCATCGCTCAGAAAATAGTTACAGAGCTGGAGAACCATGGCCTTTGGGCTCTTCTTTGAGTTCATTGACGAGTACATTCCACATCAAGCAGGAAACACTATAATATATAGCACCAGCAGCATAGGCAAATTATTCCTTGAAAATAAAATACTATAGAAACATATTTTGAAAAAAAATGAAAAACTGTGGCTTAATTTTGATGACAGCCATCTAGGTAGGGGAAGGAACTAACTAGTGAATAGAGGCCTGAACTTTAATTTAACAAATCAATTCTATTTTCTGCAAATGATTTCATTAATATGTTCCTAAGTGTTGAGTTCTGCAGTTTGGAACAGGCACATCTCTAATAAATATTTGGTGTCTGTCAGGCCCCAAATGTGCATAATAAATAAAGTTTCACTGTAGAAACCCAACCATGAGACTAAATCCCATTATTTCCATGTCATTCAAAATAAGCATTTGAAAACAGATCATAACTCGGATTTCCTGCAGTTCAGTTTTGTCCCCTCACTCTTTGGCTTTGATTTTTCTGGCTTTACTTATCAAAATGCCAATAGCATTTTTCACAGAGCTAGAACAAACAATCCTAAAATTTGTATGGAACCACAAAAGACCCCAAATAGCCAAAGCAACCTTGAAAAACAAAAGCAAAGCTGGAGGCATCACAATTCCCGACTTCAAGTTATATTACAAAGCTGTGGTCATCAAAACAGTATGGTACAGCATGTAACAAAAGTAGACACATGGATCAATGGAGCAGGGTAGGAAACCTGGAAGTGAACCCACAACTATATGGCCAATTAATCTTTGACAAAGCAGGAAAGAATATCCAGTGAGAAAAAGACAGTCTCGTCAACAAATGGTGTTGGGAAAATGGGACAGCAACACACAGAAGAATGAAACTGGACCACTTCTTTCCACCGTACACAAATAAATCCAAAATGGATTAAAGACCTAAATGTGAGACTAGAAACCATAAAAATCCTAGAAGAGAGTACAGACAATAACTTCTCCGACATTGGTTGTAGGAATTTCTTTCTAGATATGTCTCTTGAGGCAAGAGAAACAAAAGCAAAAATAGACTATTGGGACTCCATCAAAATAAAAAGCTTCTGCACAGTGAGGGAAACAACAAAACGAAAAGGCAACATGTGGAATGGGAGAAGATATTTGCAAATGACATATCTGATAAAAGGTTAGTACACAAAATCTATAAAGAACTTATAAAACTCAACACTCAAGGGGTACCTGGGTGGCTCAGTCAGTTAAGCACCCGACTTTGGCTCAGGTCATGATCTTGCAGTCCCTGAGTTCAAGCCCTGCATTGGGCTCTGTGCTGAAAGCTCTGAGCTTTCAGCACAGAGCCTGGAGCCTGCTTCAGATTCTGTGTCTCCCTCTCTCTCTCTGCCTCTCCCCTGCTTGCACTCTGTCTCTCTCTCTCTCTCTCTCTCTCTCAAAAATAAATCAACGTTAGAAAAAACCCTCACCACTCAAAAAACAAATAATCCAATTAAAAAATGGGCAGAAGACATGAATAGACATTTTTCCAAAAAAGACATCCAGGTGGCCCACAGGCACATGAAAATATGGTCAACATCACTCATCATCAGCAAATGCAAATCAAAACTACAATGAGATATCACCTGACAACTGTAAGAATGGCTAAAATCAATAACACAAGAAACAACAGGTATTGGCAAGGATGTGGAGAAAGGGGAACCCTCTTGAACTGTTGGTGGGAATGCAAACTGGTGCAGCCACTCCAGAAAATGGTAACTCAAAAAGTTAAAAAGGAACTACCCTACAATTCAGCAATTGCACTACTAGGTATTTACAAAAAGAACACAAAAAACACTCATTCAAAGGGATACATGCACCCCGATATCTATAGCAGTGTTATCTACAATAGACAAATTGTAGAAAAAGCCCAAGTGTCCATCGACTGAGGAATGAATAAAGATGTGGTGTATATATACAATACAATATTACTCAGCCATTAAAAAGAATGAAATCTTGCCATTTGCAATGACATGGATGGGGCCACAGAGTATTATGGTAAGCAAAATAAGTCAGTCAGAGAAAGCATAGAAACAGCATATGATTTCACTCATCTGTGGAATTTAGGAAACAAAACAAACGAGCAAAGTTTCAAAAGGGAGAGAGGGGGCAAAGCAAGAAACAGACTCTTTACTCAAGAGAGCAAATTGATGGCCACCAGAAGGGAGGTGGGTGCGGGGTGTGGGGAAAACAGGCGGTGGGGATTAAGGAGTGCACTTATTTTAATGAGCACTGGGTGTTGTATGGAAGTGTTGAATCACATTTGACACCTGAAACTAATATTACACTGTGTGTTAACCGACTGGAATTTAAAAAAATTTTCAAAGAAATAAAATAAAATAAACAATTTTAAAAGAAAAAAAATAAATGTAATCAGAAAGAATTCTTGTGCTGACCATTTACTGACAGCAGTCAATAACTACTAGCTGACTCATGGAAATAAAGACAGTTTTGATTTGAGATATAATAATAATACTATAGCTACTGTTATTAAGCTCTTATTATGCATTCGGTACTGCAATAAATTATGCTTGATATGTCTTACGTCCTTTAATCCTTACAGGAAACCTCAGAGATAGTTGCTATCATTTATTATAATTCATATTTTAAAGATATGGAAACTGAGGCACAGGATGTTGACATATTTCACCCAGCTATAAGAGTCAGAGCAGGCATTCAAACTCGAGACTCTGATTCTAGTGCCTGAGATCTTAACTAATGCTCAAGGTAATTCTTCTTCCAAGAAGACTCTGCAGAGTTACAGAGCCAGCGTGTCTGCTGAATAAAGCAGTCCAAACTCCCAAGGGATGATCAGACTGGGCTGTTAGCCAGTATACTGTGTTATCCCTTATACTTTGTAATAAAGACCATGAATCATCGACTATCAGTCAACAGGCATTTATGCAGAATATACTGTGTGTAGAGCTCTAGACAAGGGTAGCAAGGAAAACGGACAGAAAGCAACAAGCTCACAGAGACCTACAATTTGACTTGCAGAAAGGAAGAAGTGGCCACAAAAAGTATCACTGAAGTGGAATGGAGAGCACCTATGCAAAGGGTCGTTTGGAAAATAGAAATTCAGCCATTCACGTATTCGGAAGGCAGCAATTGAATTCAAAAACCAGTAGGAACTGTACAGCAAGTTTATGGTAAGAAGTGATTACTTGACCAAATTCATCACTTATCCCCAAACCAGTATATAAATGTTTGTCTGGGGTGGCGGGAGGGTGTAGGAAACTATCAAAACTACACAAAACTGGTTGATGACTAATTAGTGTTTATGTTTGTTGTTTAATGTGTTCCATGTGTTATAATTGGACTGCCCGCACAGTATTTAGGACATAATATATGAACAGTTCAACTTCCCCTTTGGTCTCTTGGTTCATAGACCAGGACTTATCCCGTCAGCCCCCAGCCTCCTAGATTCACAGGCCCTCGGCTTCAGGCTGAATTACACCAGTGGCTTCCCCGGTTCTCCAGCTTGCAGACAGCAGACTGTGGGACTTCTCAGCCTCCATAATCACATGAGCCAATTCCTTTAGTAGCATTCCCATATCCATATCCACACTGATCCATCTATAGATATATATCCTATTGGTTCTGTTTCTTTGGTGAACTCGAATACACCGTGTAACAAAGCACCTCAAATCCATGATTTACGCCTGTACTCATTTCCTGCTGGTCACACATCTGCGTGATTGAGTTTGGTCTCAACTAGATGAATCCGCCCTCGACAGCAGGTCTGGGGGGTGGCTAGGGCAGCTTTGGTTTGGGCTGTGGCAAGTTACTGGCTCCACTTCACAAGTTTCTCATTCTTTGCCTGAGACCTGCAGGATTGCCGGGGCATCTTCTTCTGGGGTCAGCAGAGGAGCCGACGGGTGAGCAGAAGCGCGTAAGGACCCTGAAAGGTGAGTGTTCGGAATGGCACGCTAACACTTCCACCTACATGCCAGTGGATAAAACAAGTCACAGGTCCGAGCTTAAAATCCAGAAATAGGAAAATAACCTCCTCCCGCAATGAGACCACGGAAAGGATGTGGATGCGGGTAGAGGTGAAGAATACACTGTGTCTACCTCAACTTGGTAAGGAATGAGGAGTTTATTCTGTTGTGATGGTATTGGGAGGTTTTAGCAGAGGAGTGACATGATCCCACTGACATTTTAGGGAGAACTCACATATAGCTGTACAAGAGAATATACAGCAGAAAACAAAGGTGAAGGCAAGACCAGTCAGGAGACCATTGCAGTAGGCGAGGCAGGAGTTGGTGTAAGTTTGATTGGATTGTGACCATGTGGAATGCATGGGGGAGTGGTTTCACCAAGATATAATATGAAAATAAATCCAATGGATTGCTTATGAATTGCATGTGGGACATTAAGCTAAAAGGAAGGAAATCAATAACACCCAGGTGACTGTTGGTGCCATTTTATGAAGATGGGGAAAGCTGGCCAAGGACCAAGTTTCAAAGAGCCTGTCAGCTTTGGACTTCTTAAATTGCAAATGTTTATTAGACATCCGAGTAGGGATATCAAGTAGGCAACTAGATGTATGAATGTGGATTATAGCAGGAAAGTCTGGGCCAGAGGTATATGTTTGTAAATCTATCAATTAGTGTGACTTCAGTTTCATTAACAGAAGAGCCAACCTAAAGTATTTCTAACAATCAAGACAAGTTGTTCTCTCATACATCAGGAAGTTCATAGATAAGCAATTTCAGATTTAATATATTTAGCAACTCAGCTACATCATAAAGCCTGGAGTTCTTTTTTCTTTTCTGCTCTATCATATTCAATGTGGTAGTTAATAGTATCATGGTTAAAAGATGGCTGCTATAGGTCTAAGTATCACAGGCGGATGAAAATATGAAAGGCAGAGGAAAAGAATATTTCAAGGAGGAGGGAGTGATAAACTGAACTAAATATTACTCATTGTTCAAGTATAATGGACTCTGAGAACCGACTATTGGGTTTAAAGAAGTCATTGGCGACCATGAACAGAATAATTTCCATGTATTGTGAAGAATAAAAACCTAATAGGAGTGGGATCAAGAAAAGTTGTGAAGGGGAAGACAACTCTTTTGAGGTCTTCTAGGTAACATAAGCGGAGTTGCAAAGTAGTCTGAACCTCAGAGGAGAAGGTTGGGCAGTATATATATATACTACTGGAAGAAGGCCACCAGAGAAGCCTCGAAAGTGGACGTGAGAGTGAATGCTTCAAAAATCATAGAGACTATTGGACCTAAAAGAGAACTCTAAATCCTCATCTGGAAAATAAGAGGACTCCATGAGGTGACCTCTAGGCCTTCCGTCAGTAGTACTATTGATGAATCCTATATTCTGGTATGAATGGCCTTGTGAGCATTTGGAATCTTTTCCAACCATGTTGTGGTTTCGTAATTCTCGATAGGGCCTGAGAGAGGCTTAGAAGAAGAAGGAGAGCAAAGTACCATGGAGACTACCCTCCTTTTTAACATCCTGGCTAATTTCAAATTAAAATATTCTTACCCTCGAGTTAAACTATTCATAGTTACATAAAGAGAAAAACCCAGTCCCAGTCCCTTTCACTGTAAACACTGTCTCCACGATTATATACAGATAAAGATACCTCTCTGTCTTTCCTTCTATCCTTCCGTCTGTCCATCTATTGACCCACCCATCTATCTGTGTACGTGTGTACAGGAAGGGACTCCTCCCTTTTTCTTTACACAAAGTTTGTAATCTCAATTATACTTCAAGGGCATTCTTCCAATTAATAGTTATGTATTTAATTCATTTTTTAATGCCCGCGTAATAGCCCATAAACTTTCCCTAATTTTATGTACTTGGAAGCCAATTTTGTTCATTTTCTTGTCTGTGTGTGTGTAAGAAGACACACGGATGTAGGCATATGTACTATTTCTTTATTTCACTGTGATACATTCCCAGTAGTGGAAATGGCAAAAATTATGTGCATTTTTACATTTTAATAGATCCTAATAGATTATTTCTGAAAATATTTGTAGAAGTGTATATTCCCTTTAGCAATCCAAGAGAAGACCTGTTTCCTTGGGATTTCCTAATAAGTATACCATCCCCCCTCCATTCAGATAAGTCACCTGTGGGGGAGATGCGGTCATCATTGCCCCCCCAGCACTGTCATTACAAATCAGTGCCCTAGTGAGCCATCAATATGGATAGGTATGTACCATGTATGTTGGATGATCTGAGACTTTCTAAGGCTGTAGAATCATTGCTCTATCAGCTCTGGGTAAAAGGAGAGTCTTAGGCCATGGCTGTGTGGTCAAATTTAGCAAGCATCCTCAAATTTACACTATAAGGATTAAATAATTTAATTATTTGAAGACATCTAGGGAGCCATGTAATACCACTCCATCCAAGTGAGAATCTGACTGAGAGCCAAATGAGAGCACTTCCGCCTTCAGAAAATAACATCCGATGGGAAAGCAGCAACTGTACTTACTGAGCAATTTCAGGAAAAGGCATTTACTTGCTATTGTGTAGACACAGTCTAACGTAGAAATTTCAGCCTTCCCCAGATTGCCCATATCTTGAAATGAAGATATTTGGTAAACTGTAAATTCAGCTCCCCTCCCCCATGTTTTGTCAATACCATAATAACAATGTTGCCAATAACACATGTAAAAGGAAAGTTTATAGATGGTCAATGACAAAGCCCATTGAGATGATATCTCCATTATTTATATGCCTCACAAATAGAAACTTAAATGCACAGGGAAATCAATAGAATAAAAAGAAATCAATGCTCAGTTTACTCTTAAAGCTACCAGAGTAAAGAATAATTTCAAAAATATAGATGTGCAATATGATAGGAGAGCTAAAAATTCTGAACATCTTGTATTCATTCATGCATACTGAAAATGCAACATTGATTTTTTTAAAAGGCTTAAAGCGTTCTAAGGCTTAGAGTGTGTGTGTGTGTGTGTGTGTGTGTGTGTGTGACACACATTGTAAAAATTAAAAATAATTTCCCTACAGTCCAAGTTTGTGTTTCAGGCTTAAGTCAGCCCCAGTTGCTCTGTTGGTAGAGAACCTCCGAAAAGATTTTCATAAGGAAGTCCGCTATGCAGATGAAAATCACTTGTTCCTCTCACACAAACCTATCCCTCAAAGGTAGGCACTAGTTAGGAAAATAAAAACTTTTGGTAGCAAAGAATTCACCAGCTGAATTTAAAGCCATTCCTGATATGTGGCTTCGTATATGCACTCGAGTCTTGAAGCGCTCTTGAATTACTCCATCCCCAGCTGTACCTGCCCCTGAACATCACAGTTTCAGAGCAACTTGGAGGAAGAGTTCAGCCTACATGAACAGGCACCTCAACTCTGGATTTTCCCTGAAATTATGTATCGAGCACATGCCAAACACGTACAGAAGCTCAGGGGCTAGGGAATTATTGTGGCAAAGCAAGGGATTATGTATTGAAATTTCTCTGGTGGTTTTACACGTACTATCTTCCCTTTTGTGAATGTCCTGGGTTTTGTTTTGGCCATTTTCGCTTTATTTCTTTCTCTTTATTCACGTGATTTTAGATGCACTATGGAAAAATGCACAAAGTTGAAACTTCATAGGCACACGGACAGTCCTGGGTTGAATCTCGGACTTGTCATTTTCTGGTTGTGAACTTAGGAAGAAGTTCACCGTTTATTCATCTGTAAAATAGGAATGATCATATAAGATGCCTCAAAGTTATTACAAGGAGTAATTGAGACAACACGTGTAAAGACCATTATTACTGTTTGAGTTCGCTTGGGCTGCTGTAACAAAATACTACAGACCGTGTAGCTTGGAAACAACAGCAATTTATTTAATACAGTTCTGGAGGCTATGATGTCCAAGATCAAGGCACCAGCACGGGACAGGTAAGGGTCCTCTTTGTTGTTCATTGCCGGTAACGTTTCACTATGCCCTCAATGATGGAAGGGGCTCGGGATCTCTCTGGAGCCTTTCTTTGTAAGACATTAGTCCCATTCATGTGGACTCTAGCGTCATGACTTAAGTACCTCCTGAATTACCCACATGCTAATATCAACTTTGGAGGTTAGGATTTCAATATATGAATTTTGAGGGTACATAAATATTTGGACCATAGAGACTATGTACTTGATTACCTTTGAAGGAAAATGTGGTGGGTAGGGGAAGAAAAGAATTCTCTCTACTTCTTGAATTGGAAAGAGAGCCTTACCAAATGAAGGAAATAGTCTTTGTTCACAGAAGCAGACTCAATGAAATATGTATAAAATCTGTTATTATCTTTCAAATTATTATGCTTCCAATGGAGCTAGTTTTCCAAACAGCTTATTTGGCATCAGAAACAAAACAATTGGTTAACTAACACGATTATTCTTCCAGTTGGTATCATGCAGATAAAGCCAGTTGGTGGGATAGAATTATTTGTTTTTCCTCTGAGCAAGGGTAAATTTGCTGGATGATATCTGTGATGCGTTGCAAAGCTCATAAAATCCTGTGTTCTTTGCCCAGGACTAGGGGGCTCCTTTGTATTGCTGTATCGAAGGGATGTTTGTTTCTTGGAAATTACTAACATAGGTGCTTTAAAACAGAATTTTTGATAACAGTAGAGCACATCATGCATGAGATGAAACCTTGGGCTGGTGAGCTTTTTGTTTATCTTGATGAGGGGCTTGAAAAATGTAGGAGGGGCACAATAAGAGAGCTAGAATTCGCAAAATTGTATTCTGTGTCACTGTTTATTACAGTCGGAGAAACAAACGTACAAAAATAAGGTCAAGAAAGTGGGACAAGTTGTAGACTCACTACTGGAGCCAAAACACAAGCCCATTTTCCTGAGTTAAAGTCAAAATTTTAATGCATAATTTAACAGTACACAAGTAAGTCAGCTGAACACAACTCTCATTTGACGGTAGTTTGTATATTTTTCTTTATAGATAAAGAGGAGAGGGAAGAAGGGAGAGGGAATAAGTACAGTAGAAACACATATTTTAATAAACTTAATAGAAAAAAAATAAAAGGAACCTAGATTATATATAATGGAATAGAGTCTATTAAACTATTATTCACTGAAAACTATAGTATCAAAAATTAAACCATCATTCACCTCCAAATAATCTGTGAAAAACTTTCGTTCAATAGGTGCTCTAGGTCGAAGGAAGCCCTTCTGGAATGGCAGAGTAAAAACCTTTGGATAATCTACTTTTTTATGAAAGCACTGAGAACACTAACAAAATATTCAAAATCAACATTTTAGAAATTGAAGTAATTAACCGACAGCTTGCAAAAGTCCAAGGAATGTTTATTCAAGAAAAAGAGCCAAATCTCTGTATACAGCAATTGTGACGTGCTTAATCTTGACCTTTTCCATTCCCCTCTCCTCAGTTTGCAGTAACCTTGAAATTCAACAGCCTCACAATTATGTTAGCCATGAAAAACAACAACTAAGCAGTCACTGAAGGAAGAAAGAGTTTGGGGCTGGCCCCAAATCCCCTTATATAAAGAATTGTCACTGTTTGACCTGTTCTGGCAGCTCCTGGAAAAGTCCCCACTTAAATGACTCATCTTCATTTGATCGGACTCATAGCATGACCAGTGCAGGTTGTCCTATTCTTAGGACACTTGCTAAAAACCATCAGCCACACTTGTATAACATTTCAGCTGCCTGAGGTGATGATAGCAGTTAGAACAAGTAAGAGATTGACCAAAAAACATAAATCTGGGGAATGAGATATTTGTAGCAGGCTCTGAAAAGCTCCAACACATTTCTGGGAATATAGAAAGCACGTGCAGGGTTATGTATATATACCCATGAAATACATGAGAAACACTAATCTCTCATTTCTGGCTGACCTTAAAGCTCGGCACAAGCAGGAAGTGAAGGTGAGCACAGATTTGTAAAGTGACTGCTAGAACATAGAAGTCATGCTCCAACATATACACAGAGCCCCCTTAGCAAAGGCTGAGAATTTATTGATGCAAAGCATTGAAGGAAACCCCTGTTAAATCACTAGCTAAGTAAATAGAGTCTTCATGACCACACACAACTAAGAATACAGACTTTGCAGTTTTAGTTTACGAAAGTCACTGAAACAAGCAACAAAAGCAAGAAAAACTGAGAGTACCAACAACAAATCCTTTTGGAGAATGGTATCTGATTTCCAAAATTCCATATTATACTATTTTAAATGTCAAGGTTTTTTTTTAATTTTTTAAATGTTTCTTTTGAGGGAGAGAGAGACAGAGTGCAAGCAGGAGAGGGGCAGAGAGAGAGAGAGGGAGACACAAAATCCAAAGCAGGCTCCGGGTTCTGAACTGTCAGCACAGAGCCCAACGCAGGGCTCGAACCCACAAACCGTGAGATCATGACCTGAGCTGAGGTCGGACGCTGAACTGACTGAGCCACCCAGGCACCCTAACTGTCAAGTTTTAAACAAAAATCATGAGACACATAAAGGAATAAAAAAGCACGTACCATATTCCAGAATATAAGCAAGAAATAGAAACTTTATCTTCGAGAAGCCTAGATGTTGAACTTACTGGACAGACTCAGAATCAGATAGAACAAATATGTTCAATGAACTAAAGAAATTCACATCTAAAGAATTAAAGGAAAGTAGGACAGTGATGTTAGACCAAACAGAAAATATCAATAAAGAGATATAAATGATAAAAAAGAACCAAATTGTGGACCTGAAAAGCTCAATGACTGAAATGAAAAATTCACCAGATGGGCTCAACAGCAGACAGGAGACTTAAGCCAGCCGAAGAAAATAACACACTTAAACACGGTCACTTGAGAGTATCCAGTTTGAGGAACAGAAAGCAAATGAATGAAGAAGAATGAAACAGAGCTCCAGAAACCTGTGGGATGCAATTAAAGACACCAAAAAACATGTAATGGGAATACCAAAAGAAGAATAAAAGAAAGGAGCAGAAAGAATATTTGAAAAACAAAAAGTAATGGCTGAAAACTTTCCCAATTTAATGAAAACTATTAATCTACATCCGGGAAGCTCAAAGAACTCCAAGTAGAAAAACTGGACCACATGCTCACATAGTTAAACTTTCGAATGACAAAAACAAAACTAGAGAATCATGAAAGCAGCAAGGGAAAGTTGATCCATCAAGTACAAGGGATACTCAATAACATTGACAGCTAACTTCTCATCAGTAAATATGGAAGCTGAAAGAAATAGACTAGGAACAAAGATATCCTTCAAAAACCAAAGGAGAAATTATGACATTTGTAGATAAACAAAAGCTGAGAGTTTGTTGCTAGCTGACCCGACCTGTAAGAACTCCTTAAACCCTAAACCCTAAAAAGAATCCTTCAGGCGTAAATGAAAGACACTTGAGAGTGATTTGAATTCACATGAAGAAATAAAAGCACTGGTAAATGTAACAACATAAGTAAATAAAAAAGAGTATAAATATTTTTATTTGTAAAGCATTTTTACCTCCTATATGATTTAAATGACAACTGCATAAAGTAATAATCTTATATCTCTGTTACAGGCACAGAATATATAAAGATGTAATTTGCATGATAACAGCACAAAGAAAAGGGGAAAGGAAAGGGAGCAATATAGGGACAAAAGTTTTTATTCTATTGAAATTAATGTGATATTAATCCTACCTAGACTGTGAGAAATTAAGATGTTATTTTATTTTTTAATATATTTTTAAGTTTATTTATTTTGAGAGAGAGAGAGCATGCGAGCAGAGGAGAGGCAGAGAGAGAGGAGAGAGGGAATCCCAGGCAGGTACCGTTCTGTCCACCCAGACCCCCATGTGGGGATCAATCCCATGAACAGTAAGATCATGACCTGAACCAAGATCAAGAGTTGGATGCTTAACTGACTGAGCCACCTAGGCACCTCTAAGATGTTAATTTTAATCTCTAGGATAGCTACTAAGAAAATAAGAGAAACGTTAAGATAAAAAAAAAAAAAGAAGAAAAAGAAGACAAGAAGAAAAAAAAAAGGGTATACTTGAAAGTAACTAACATCAAAGAACATAGTGAAGGAGGAATAGAGGCACAAAAAGACATAAGGCATACAGAAAACAAATAGAAAATGACAGACACAAATCTTAATTTATCATTAATTACATTAAATATAATAGGTTAAACAAACCAATCAAAAAGTAGACAGAGATTAATATTATATTTCAAAGATGGACAAAAAAACTAGGTAGAGACTCAACAAAGAAATAGGAAACTTGAATACTATAAACCAACTAGACTTAACAGACATTTATAGAACACGTTGCCCAACAACAGCAGAATACATATTCTTCTTAAGTGCACACAGAATGTTCTCGAGGATATGCTATAAGTTAGAACATAAAAATGTTTCAATATTAATAGATATGTGGAAATTTAATAAGACTCCTAAATAACAAATGAATCATAAAGAAATCACAAGAGAAATTAAAAAGTACTTTGAGAAGAATGAAAATGGAAACACAACTCAAAACTTATGGGATTCAGTAAAAGCAAAGTTTATAGGGACATTTATAGTTCTAAATGCCTACATTTAAAAAAGAGGAAAGATTCGCAGTAACCTAACTTTTCACTTTGAGGAACTAGAAAAGGAACTGCAAGATTGTCTCAAAGCTAGCAGAAAGAAGGAAATGTTAATTAGAAGTCCAGTTTATCTATTTTTCCTTTGGTCACCCATGTATTTTTTGGTGTCATATCTAAAAAGACTGTGTTTAACCTGAATTCATAAATATTGACTTCCATGCTTTCTTCTGAGTCTTAAGATTTTAACTTCTATATTTGGGTCTATGATCCATTTTGAGTTCATATTTGTGTATGGTGTAAGTAGGTGCCTAAGTTCCTTCTTTTGTATATGGATATCCCGTGGTCCCAGCATCACTTGTTTAAAAAAAAAAATTCTCCATTTTATTATCTTGGCATCCGTCTTAAAAAGCAATTGGCCATAAATATAAGGGCTTATATCTGGATTCTAAAATTCCATTCCATTCTTCTATATGTTTATCTTTATGTCAGTACCATACTACTTTTTCTCATGGTTGCTACAATTGTTGTAAATTTTTAAATTGGGAAATATGAATCTGTCAGTTTGGTTCTTATATTTCAGAATTGTTTGTGGCTATTTTGGGTTCTTTTGAATTTCCATATGAATTGTGACATGAGCTGCCAACTTGCGGGGTAAATGTAGCTGGGACATTGACTGGGGTTATTATGAACCTGTAGATCAATTTGGAAAGTACTGCCATCTTAATAATATGCCTTTCGGTCCATAAAAATGGAATGGCCTGGGGGTGCCTGGGTGGCTCACTGGTTGAGTATCCGGCTTCATCTCAGGTCAAGATCTCATGGTTTGTGAGTTCGAGCCCCGCATGGGACTCTCTGTTGCTGGTGCAGAGCCTGCTTCTGATCCTCTGTCTCCCTCGTTCTCTGCCCTTCCCCCCTGTGTCAAAAGTAAACATTAAAAAAAAAAATGGAATGGCCTTCCATTTACAGTGATATTCCTTAATTTGTTTCAACAATATATTGTATTTTTCAATGTGCATGTCTGGCACTCCTTTTCTTAAATTTATTCCTGTAAGGTTTCAGTCAGTAGTGATGTCTCTCCTTTATCCCTACTTTTAGTAACTTGACTTTTGTCTGTTTTTCTCTGGGTCAGTCTAGCTCAAGATTTCTCAATTGTATTGATCTTTTTCCAAAAACCAAGTGTGACTTGTTGATTATCTCTATTATATTTTCATTAATTTTAATGTATGCCATCAGAAAGTGAAAAGACAGTCTATGAAATGGGTGAAAATATCTGCAAAGCATATATGTAATGAAATCCATTATCCAGAAAATATAAAGAATTTTTACAACTCATGATTAAAAAGATGAATAACCCAATTTAAAATGGGCAAAATATTTAAACAGACCAGTCTTTAAAGAAAATATACAAATGGCCAGTAAGCATGTGAAAAGATACTCACCATCATTAGCCACTAGAGAGATGCAAATCAAAACTACAATGAATTACCACTTCACATCCACTAGTGATGTGGATGGAATATAATGGAAAATAACAAGTATTATAGAGAAGTTTGAACTTCTTTATGTTGCTTATGAGAATGGAAAATGGTATAGCCACTGTGAGAAACAATTTGAGAGATCCTCAAAGAGTTAAATACTGGGTTACCATATGACTCTGGAATTCCACTGCTCCACTTCTCTGGTATATAAAGAGAATTGAAAACATATTCACCCAAACGTTGTTCAAGAAATGTCCATAGTAGCATCTTTCATAATTGATCCAAGTGGAAACAACCCAACTGCTCATCAACTGATGAATGGATACACAAAAATGTAGTATATCCATACAATGTAATATAAATCAGCTATAAAAAGGAGGTACTAATTCATGCCACAACATGAAGGTTGAGAACATTATGCTAAGGCAAAGGAGGCAAAGAAAGCCACATATTGTAGGATTCCATTTATATAAAATGTCCCCAATAGGTAATTCCACAGAAGAGAAAGCAGATTAGTCATTGTCAGCTGTTTGAGGCAGTAGACAAACTGTCGTTGGTAATGAATTTCTTTTTGAGGGTAATGGAAATGTCCCCAAATTAGACAGTGGTGATGCTTGCAGAATTCTGTGAACGTGGTAAGAAAACATTGAATTATACGCTTTAAATGGATGGATTGCGTGGTAAATGGAGTTCTTTGAACGGGCAGCATTGATTAAAATTAGCTACTTCTCTTTATTTGTCTTGATATGTATTTTTAAAAAATTTATTCTACAACATTCCATATGTGAAACTCAGTATGACCTAGTGGAAAGGAGACAGGATTTATAGATATAGATAAATGATCCCAAACCAACTTGCCATCATGTGAGGAAACACAATGTGAGTATAGAGAAGGAAGAACTCAGTAAAAACTAGCTCCACTTGAATAACGGAAATTACTAAATATTTATTTAGGTTTAGTGCTCCCCACAGCAGGATTTGGCAAACTATGGCTAAAGATCCAGCTGCTAGTTTGTGCAAATAAAGTTTTATTGTGAGAGAGTCCTGATGGTCTGGAAGCCTAAAATACTTACTATCTGGCCCTTGAAGGAAAAGTTTGCTGACCTTTGTCCTAGAGGATGAGGATGTGGTGGTGGGGGTGGGGGTAGGAGGTGACAGAATATGTAAAACAGGTTAATTTTCACAATTCACATAGAGTGTTCTAGCTCTCTAAAGCACCTTAACTACAGAGAAGTCAGGGACAGAGACTCATATGGTCTTTTGTGCAGTAAATTTTAGATCCACATCTAGGACTACAGACTCAACATATGGTGATAATGGGTGTATATTATTTTGCTGCCCCAAATAAACATCAGCATGTTTAAAGGAAGTGGGATAAAGTGGCACAATGACTAAGGGCTATTGGGAAGAGACAAAAACAAACGAGGCAATTACGGATTGTGAGAAAACGTTATGAAAGACATAAACAGGTGATGAGATATTGAATAGTGGCAAGAAATGGGGTACTGAATGGGGTGTTCAACTGAATTTCAAGATATTGAAATGGGGTAACTGGAGAAAGACCTCTAAGAGGTAATATTTGATATGAAAATGAAAGCTACCAAAGAGCTTGGGGTGTTTGCTAGAGTGCAGTGAAAGAGAAGCATTCTTTTATTGTTTTTTTAAGTTTTTTTTTTAATATTTATTTTTGAGAGAGACAGAGTGTGAACAGGGGAAGGGCAAGGAGAGGAAGACACAGAATCTGAAGCCGGCTCCAGACTCTTGAGCTGTCAGCACAGAGCCCGACGCAGGGCTCAAACTCACCAAACCGTGAGATCATGACCTGGGCTGAAGTCTGACTCTCAACCGACTAAGCCGCCCAGGTGCCCCGAGAAGCAAACCTATCAAACTGACCTTTATAGGCATGATAAAGATTTTTTAAAATTTCATTGATGGGAAACATTAGGAGTATTTGAGATTAACATAATTTGGTACATGTTTTTAAAAATATCACTTTAGGGGTTCCTAGGTGGCTCAGTCAGTTGAGCGTCCAACTCTTGATTTCGGCTCAGGTCACGATCCCTGGGTCTGGCTCCAATGCATGGAGCCTGCTTAGGATTCTCTCTCTTTCTCCCTCTGCCCCCTTCCCCACTCACTCGTGCTCTCTCTCTCTCTCTCTCTAAAATAAAAAAAAGAAAGAAAGAAAAACAAAAGAAAAACAAAACAATACAAAAAACCTCTCTAGCTGCCCCTTTTTCTAATAATGTGTGTCTGTTCCTCATTTTTTTTCTTCTAGATTGTTGAAGTCTTTGCTTATTTTATAGTTTATATTTGCTTTCTTAAAGGGCCAGTTCCTAGGCTGCTCAATGCTACTTTTTTTCCCCAAGATATGAGCAGAGCTCTAACAATCCTTGGACATTGTAGAGGAGGGCAAATGTTTGCATAATTTAGGTAACGATCTCTTCCATGCATCTCTCAGATAACTTAAAAGAAAAGGAGACCCGTGGCCTGTAAATTTCTTGTACAAAGTACCAGTTACTTTTCACTTTAAAAACAAGGTAGCATTCATTTTGCACTACGTGCTAAATATTGTGTATTTCAGTTATTTTTCCCATATGCTAAAAATTCTCTCATGTTGAAACTTTGCAGTCAGAACCTTCTCTATCCTCATCTCTGTCAATCACTAATCTGTTCTGTTCCCTATAGTTTTACCTTTTCCAGAATGTTATATAAACTGAATCTCACTGTATGTATCACTTTAAGGCTGGCTTTTTTCACTTAGCGCAAGGTTTTGAAGTTCATCCAAGTTGTATGTATCAATAATCTGTTCCTTTTTATTGCTGAATCGTTAGCATTCTACAATATGGATGTGCTAGCTTGTTTATTCACTCAACAGTTCATGGACATATGAGTTCTTTCCAGTTTTGGTAGTTATGAATAGTGCTACTATAAAACACTTTCATGTGAGCACAGGTTTTGTTTTTTTTCCCCTTTTTGGCTAAATTCCTAAATATGGGATTGTTGAGTTGTTCAGTAATTCTATGTTGATCTTTGTACGAAACTGACCATTTTCCAGAGTGCTATACCATTTTGCATTCCCATCAACAATGTATGAATGACCCAATTTCTGCCCATACCACTAACCCTCTATGTTTTCTGAATAGACATACTATGGCCAAAAATTATAAAACTTAACACAGGATGTTAATCTCCTCAAATTGATAGTTTAGCACAATCTCAAACAAAATCCCAACATGATTCTTTGTAGACATAGGCAAGTTGGTTCTGAAAGACACATGGAAAGGTAAACATACTACAATAGTCCAAACCCTTTACAAAAAAAGTGATATTGTAAAAAGCTTAACTACGACACCATTAACAGACCAAGAAAGAAAGAATAATTTGTTAATATCATCAAATATGTAGAAGTGTTCAATTTCCCCACTTGTCTCAAAAATGTTTACTTTGCATTGTGTTTGTGTCAGTAACTAAACAAGTTCTATAGAATGCAATTAGCTATTAGAGAAAAGAAATTAAAGGTCATTGAATTCCATAAAGATAGGTAGAAACATCCTTTAAGAATGTGGGAAAATTGAATGGAGACTTGTACTATAAGGAAAATACATCATGACCAAGTGAGGTAATTCCAGGAATGCAAAGGTTGTTTAACATTTGAAAGTAAGTTAATATAATTCACCAAAGAGATAGAATAAAGGAGAAAAACGATATGATCATTTCAATAGATGCAGAAAAAACATGTAGTAAATTGAACACTTGTTCATTACAAACTTCTCAGCACACTAAGAATAAAAGGTAACTTTCTAAAGCTTTTTTTTTATTTTTTTAATTTTTTTTTTAATTTTTTTTTTTAATTTTTTTTTTCAACGTTTATTTATTTTGGGGACAGAGAGAGACAGAGCATGAACGGGGGAGGGGCAGAGAGAGAGGGAGACACAGAATCGGAAACAGGCTCCAGGCTCTGAGCCATCAGCCCAGAGCCCGACGCGGGGCTCAAACTCCCGGACCGCGAGATCGTGACCTGGCTGAAGTTGGACGCTTAACCGACTGCGCCACCCAGGCGCCCCGAGCTTTTTTTTTTTTTTAATGGTTATTTATTTTTGAGAGGGAGACAGAATGCGAGTGGGTTAGAGGCAGAGAGAGAGGGAGACACAGAAGCAGAAGCAGGCTCCAGGCTCTGAGCTGTCTGCACAGAGCCCAATGCAGGGCTCGAACTCACGAGCTGTGAGATTGTGACCTGAGCTGAAGTTGGAAACTCAACCGACTGAGCCACCCAGGCGCCCCAAAAGGTAACTTTCTAAATTTGATAAATAGTATTTATGAAAATTTTCAGTTTAATTCACAATTCATGAGAAATTATTGTATGTTCACCCCCTAATATCAGGACTAGGACAAGAATGTCTACTCCCCCTGCCTGTTTTCAACATATCATTGAATGGCCTGGACAACAAGAAAAAATACACTTATCACAATATCAATACATAAATTAGAAATAATTAAGAAAAATGTTGCAGAACTCTACAAGTAATACTATAAGATACTGCCCAGAGAAATTGGAGCTATAAAAATTATTTATGGATTGGAAAACATAATCTTATTAAGATGTCAATCCTGAAGCGGGCTTTTTAAAATTAGAAATTGACAAGCTGACTCTAAAATTCATCTGGAAACTCAAGGCTCCAGAGCAGCCAAAACAATTTTGACAAGGAAGAACAAAATTGGATGACTCAAACTGCCTGTCTTCGATATGTATTGTAAAGCTACATTAATCAAGACAGTGTGGTACTGGCATAAAGATAAACAAATGAATTAAAGAACAGGATAGACAATCTATATCTAGACCCACACATACACAATCAATTTCCAACAAAGGTGATAATGAAATTCAATGGAAAGAAGAAAATCTTTTCAACAAATGGTGCTGGAGCAACTTACTATCTATATTGAAACGAATGTGAACTACCTTATGCTATACATAAAAAGTAATTTAGAATGGATCACAGTTCTAAATAAAGAAGCTGAAACTTCAAGGCTTCTAGAAGAAAATATCTCTATTTAGCAAAACTTTCTTAGAACACAAATGACATTACTCTTAAAACAATACAAAATAAATAAATTAGGCTTCGTATTAAAAAAACTCTCTCCTCATCACATGGAAAACATATTTGCAATGCACATATATGACAAAGGACTGGTATCTGAATGATTAAGAAACTCTTACTAACCAATAACAAGCAACTAAAATTGGAAAAGTATTTGAACAATATGAAACAAGATACAGAAATCGCCAATTAGTTCATGAACAGATACTTAAGATTATTATAATTTAGGAGTATCTAAATTGATTCCAAATGAAATATCAGTATCTACCCAGTGGAATTGCTTACATTAATGAAAATACAAGGTCTTGGCAAGGATACAGAAGTACGGAAACTTTCATACATTGGCTGATGGAGGATAACATGGTATTTTCACTCTGGAAAAAATTGCTAGCATTTCTAATAAAATTAAACCTCTAATTGAACACTATGACACAGCAATTTTCCTCCTAGATATTTACCAAGGAGAAATAGATCTATTCTCCTGGGTAATAGAAGTTCACAAGACTTGTACAAAAATATGCATGGCAGTATTATTCATAATAGCCCAAACTGAAAACAACCCAAGTGTCCATCTGGTATATTCATGCAATTATATTCTACTCAGCAATAAAATAACACAGTAGTGATACATGGATGAATCACAAAAGTTTATTCTAAGCAAATGAAGCTGGAAATAAAGGAGTATATACTCTAAGATTCTGTTAATATGAATTTTCAGAATAGGCACAACTAACTTATGGCAATGGTAGTAAAACTCATAGTGACTCCCTTTGGAGACAGGGGTTAACTGGAAAGAGACACAAAGCTTTCCAGAGCATTGGAAAGATTCTATATATTGATGTGGGTATCGATGTGGGTACATTCCCCAAATTCATCAAACTGCACACTTAAGAAACTGTGCATTTGGCCATTGGTGGGAATGCAAACTGGTGCAGCCACTCTGAAGAACAGTATGGAAGTTCCTCAAAAAATTAAAAATAGAGCTACCCTACACCCTAGCAATTGTACTACTAGGTATTTATCCAAAGGATACAAAAATGCTGATTGAAAGGGGCACATGCACCCCAATGTTTATAGCAATGCTATCAACAATAGCCAGAGTATGGAAAGAACCCAAATGTCCATCGACTGATGAGTGGATAAAGAAGAGGTGGTGTTTACATATACAATGGAATACTACTCGGTGATCAGAAAGAATGAAATCTTGCCATTTGCAACAACGTGGCCGGAACTAGAGTGTATTATGCTAAGCAAAATAAGTCAGTCAGAAAAAGACAAATATCATGATTTCACTCATCTGTAGAATTTAAGAAACACAACAGATGACCATAGGGGAAGGGAAGGAAAAAGAAGATAAAAAGAGAGAGGGAGGCAAACCATAAGAGGCTCTTAAATACAGAGAACAAACTGAGGGTTGCTGGAGGGGAGGTTCATGGGGGGATGGGCTAAATGGATGATGGGTACTGAGTAGGGCACTTGTTGGGATGAGCACTGGGTGTTACATGGAAGCGATGAATCACTAAATCCTACTCCTAAAACCATTATTACACTATATGTTAACTAACTTGAATTTAAATAAAATAAAAAAAGAATCTGCATTTGGAAGTATATAAATCACACCTCTATAAAAAAAAAGAACTGGCTTTTTAAATTTAATTGTTAAGTAGTTACGTAAACTATTTACATAGGTTCAACTTCAAATTACTTGTCTTCATACCGATACTCCTCCATTTATTTTATTTTCTGGAGTTTTTTCTCTAATAGATTCCTCATGAAAGGCTCATGGGAAGAATACTCTGATTTCTTCCATATCCATAAGAGGTTTTTTGGTGGCCTTTTCCCTTGAAGAACAGTTTGGCTGGATACAAAATGCTTAGGTCATATTTCTTTCCTCCAGGATATTAAATACATGTTTTCCCTGGGGTGCCTGGGTGGCTCAGTTGGTTGAGTGCCCGACTTCAGCTCAGGTCATGATCTCACCATTCCTGAGTTGGAGCCCCCCATCAGGTTCTGTGCTGACAGCTCAGAGCCTGAAGCTTGTTTCGGATACTCTGTTTCCTACTCTCTCTTTGCCCCTCCCCCATTCACTCTCTTTCTCTCTCTCAAAAACAAACATTAAAAATTTTTTTTAAAAATTAATACAGTTTTTTCCTTTGCTTTTTGGTAAGGAATTGCTGTGAAGTCTGATGACAATCTGTTTTTCCTTTCGCTAACACACACCTTGCTGCCTGGATGTTAGAAGCTTTTATTTCCCCTAAAAGTCAAATTTGTTTTTAACTTGAATGTCTCATGCTCTTGACCACTTTCAATTGATTTTCCCATATATACCTTTTGGTATATTTTAAATCTTAATTTATTATAGAAAAGCTTTGTTGATTTAAATTTTTGTTGGTTAATTTGTTTGGTTTTACGTATATTTGATCCATTGTTTTTTTTCTTCCTGGGGAAGAAAGAAACTCATATATAAAATATGCTTTAATATCTTCTATCTCTATCACTTTCTTTTGAAACCTCTTTTATCCCTTTCTTCTTTTCTTTCAAAATTGAAAAAAAAGTTTCCTATTTTCTGTATTTTATCATTCTCAAGGCATTTTCCATGGCTTTAGTTTGCTGTCATGTTTTTCTAGTTCATTTTTCAATTCTACCATATTTGTTTTTTCTTTTTTCATATTCAATTCCTTCCTGAGTTTTGATATGTTTTCACATTGTCCTTTTCTCAAATAATCTTACTTTTTAGTCTTTATAATTCCATCTGATGCTGTTCTTTTATACCTTCTCTAGGTTTGGGGGATGATTTTTTACACTATCTGTTTTGTGAGCATACCTTTCCCATGTGCTCTCATTGTCTACAGGGACATTATTCTGTTCATTATTCTCTTTTCTTAAAATAATATTGTATGGGATTTTGCCACAATTGAAAACTCAAGTGAAAACTCTAAGAATCACTTTGGTCACAACACTGGAAAATAGTCAAAGGTTCACAACAATCAAGCCCATGCTGAATTCAGAAAAAGGGCAACTGTAACACAAGAGGAAAGATGTGTAGCATTTTTATTTGCCCTTACCTTAACCCCTTTCCCCAGGTCAGTGGTAGCCTTGGAGCTAGCAGTCTACACTCCTAGTATGAAACTCTGCTGTCTGGTTCTAGTGGAGCAGAGCAGGTATTATTTACAAAGATTTTGTTTGTCTGTTCTAACCAGTGTCTGACTTTGTTTCACCTAATTGGGAACTGACTCACTCAGGACAAAAAAAATGGTAAGCATTCGTATTCCTCAAAAACATGTGAGGCAAATTATTGCAGTTATCTGGGGCAAAACTTATGCTTAAGCACCAGAAGTCTGGAAGGAAAACCTGGAGAGACAGTTTCTTTGAGATATTGGGTATTGACATATAGCCACGTAGAACAGGAAATTTAGAAAACCGTACCTATGCCCAGGGCAGATGCATGCTCAGAATAGACCTGGGAAGATTGCATTTTCACCTCTGGCTGGTCTCTAGCCTCAGCGCAAAGGTTATTTTTCTTTGTTCTTTCTCTCCCTCTCTTGTTCTCTCTCTCTCTCTCTCTCTCTCTCTCTCTCAACCTCTCCCTTCCTTTCTCCCTTCCTTTGTCCCTTCCTCCATCCTTCCCTTTCTCTCTCATCTTTTTCTCCTAGCACTCAAAAAAAATCTGTCAAAACATTAGCTAAACACAAGCCAAAGGAGGAGACTTTAGACACCACATACAAAAAAGAATATAGACTTTATAAAATCATCTAGAAATATCCCTAAACAAACAGCTACACCCTGCAACAAGCAACAAAATAAATCTATAAGGCAGGATAGGCTCTGATATTCAGACATGCAACAAAATGATTAGTTTTCAACAAAAAAAGTATTATGAATGCTAAGGTACAGGGATTTATGGTCCATTTGCAAAAGAACTGAATAGTAACGGTACTCAAGGAAGCACACACCTTTGATTTACTTGATGAAGACTTTAAATAATCTATCTTAAACATGCTCAGTAGGCTAAAGGAAACCATAGTAAAAGAGGTAAAGGAAACCAGAATGAACGAACAGAAAATATCAATAAATATATAGAAACTTAAAAAAAAAAACTAACATATTCTGGAGCTGAAAAGTACAATACCTGAAGTAAAAATTCACTAGAGGGTTTCAACACCAGATTTGATTAAGCAGAATAAAGAATCAGTGAACTTGAACATTAGACAAACTGTCTAGTCTGAAGAGCAGAGGAAAAAAAAAGAATGAAAACAAAAAAGAACTAAGGTCAAGAGACACGTGGGATACGAGTAAGCATGTATGTGTAATGGGAATCCAAGAAGGAGAGAAAGCAAGGGGAAGAGTGTTTGAAAAGATATTGACCAGAAATTTCACAAATTTGAAAAAAAAAAAAGGCATGAAACTGCACATGCAAGAAGGTCAATTAACTCCAAGAAAGGTAAACAAAAGAGGCCACATCAAGACATATTATAATCAAAATGTCAAAAGAAACAGAGAAAACAAAACTGTTGACAGCTGCAAAAGATAGGCAACTTGTTGCACATAAGAGGTTAGCAACAGATTTCCAATATCCACAGATTTCTTATCAGAAACTGTGGAGGCAGTGGAACATTTTTTAAGTGCTGAAAAAAATCCCAACCCAAATTCCATATTCAGCAAAACTATCCTTCAAAAACTGAAGGAGAAATCAAAACATCCCCAGATAAACAAAAGCTGAGGGAGGTCACTGCTAACAGACTTACAAGAAATGCTGAAAGGAGTTCTTTTTTTATTATATACATTTTTAAATTTTATCTAAATCCAAGTTAGTCAACATATAGTGTAATATATGTTGGTATTAGGAGTAGGATTTAGTGATTCATCACTTCCATATAACACCCAGTGCTCATCCCAACAAGTGCCCTACTCAGTACCCATCACCCATTTAGCCCATCCCCCCACGAACCTCCCCTCCAGCAACCCTCAGTTTGTTCTCTGTATTTAAGAGCCTCTTATGGTTTGCCTCCCTCTCTCTTTTTATCTTATTTTTCCTTCCCTTCCCCTATGGTCATCTGTTGTGTTTCTTAAATTCTACAGATGAGTGAAATCATGATATTTGTCTTTTTCTGACTGACTTATTTTGCTTAGCATAATACACTCTAGTTCCGGCCACGTTGTTGCAAATGGCAAGATTTCATTCTTTCTGATCACCGAGTAGTATTCCATTGTATATGTAAACACCACCTCTTCTTTATCCACTCATCAGTCGATGGACATTTGGGCTCTTTCCATACTCTATTGTTGATATAAAAGGAGTTCTTTAGGCTGAAATGAAAGGACACTAGACAGGAACCTGAAGTCAATATGAAGACATTAAAAAAAAAAAAAAACAACTGTAGTAAAGATAACTAACTAACAGGTAAATAAAAAAGTCAGTACTGGGGGCACCTGGGTGGCTCAGTCGGTTAAGCATCCGACTTCAGCTCAGATCATGATCTCACTGCTCGTGAGTTCGAGCCCCGCGTCGGGCTCTGTGCTGACAGCTCAGAGCCTGGAGCCTGCTAGGGATTCTGTGACTCCCTCTCTCTCTGCCCCTCCCCCACTCACATTCTGTCTCTGTCTCTCTCTCAAAAATAAATAAAACAAAAAAAAATAAGTCAGGACTGCATTTTTGATTTGTAATTTTTTATTTCCTAAGTGTTTTAAAATTCTATGTATGAAGTAATGACTACAAATCTATGTTAATGGGGACAGAATGTATAAAGATGTAATTTGTGACAACCACAACATGAAGGGAGAAGAGGGACAGAGCTCTATAGGAACAGATTCAGTAGTTACTGAATTTAAGTTGATATTAATGCAACCTACATTTTTATAAATTCAAAATAGTAATTGCAATCCCCATGGTAACCACAAATTAAAGATCCAAAAATACATAGAATGGCAATGAGAAGGAAATCAAAATGGTACACTACAAAAATTTAAATACAAAATGAAGCCATAATGGAGGAAATGAGAACGAAAAAGTATTAGACATACAGTAAATGTTAGAAATAAGCCTTTCTTCTTTGGTACTCTGTTCCTCTCTCCCTCTTTGATCGAATTTATTGTTTCATCTATCACTATAATCTCTTCCCTGTTGAATTTGCAATCTATTTCCAGAAGTTTCTCCCAGTTATTGTTGTTGTTGGTGCAAGATTTGGTTGCTTAGTTTTGACACTTCACAGAACCTATGTCACTCCAGCACCATAAGATCTTCTTGTGGTCCCTTCACACTCTCATCTATAAAGTAAAGCTCACAAAGCTCCTACTCTATTTTAGCGGCTCTTCTTACATCAGCCCATTGAACATTTTAATTACTACTTTTGGGCGATTGGGACAACTACAATACTTTGGCTTCCCTCCACTTACTCTGGCATAGTTGCTCTTATCAGACAATTTTTTTTTTTTTTGCCATCAAGTGGTTCTCCCCATCGATTCTTTTGTGTTACATGATAATTCCTGTCACCTAATCTTGCTGCAGATACTGTTTGTCCGTTTAACAGTTTTCGGTCCACATTGCTCTGCCTTGTGGGAGAATTTATTGAACACACACGCACACACGCACACACGTTCCATTATGACCCCCATCTTCCCAGAATCCTCTTCCCTCAAATTTCCTCTTGCCATGGTCTATCTAGGTCCTCTAGCTAAAGAAGGAAACATATTATTAGGTAGACAACCACTAGAGTGCAAATTCAGTGGCTAGGGACACGAATTTTCAAAGGAAAACAATCGACCATCCACGTGCACCTGCTAGAAACTAAGGGGTCTCAGAATTGGGAACTAGATTTTTCACAATTGGATATGCAGTCTCAGTCACCTCTACTTTTTCCTTGCCTTAGTTTGGTGTAGATTTGCATAAAGGACTTTTAAGCGATGGCTAAACTTGGGATGATGATTTGCAGCTCCCTGAGATTTCCCATTGGTAGCTTAATTCATGCCCCAATAGTTTATTTAACATTTGTTTGTTCTTGAAACACAGTGTCATCTGTTTGAAACTATTGTTTTAGTTGTTCAGTGAGTTTCTTGCCTGAATAATTGGTTTAAGGTCTTTTCTTCTTTCGAGGCAAAATGTGTGTCAGAGGGGAATTAGGAAGGAATTACCTTTGTTTAATGAATACTAAAGTAAAAAAAAAGGATTAAACATCTCTACAAATAGCCAGATCCCATGGGCCTCTTGGCTTTAAAGATTGTGGAAGGTAATTATATAGTGTCATTAAATTATTTTAATTCAATTTCAAACTTTGTTTCATGAATAGAAAATATTTCCTGCTCTGAATAGGGAATACCTTTCTTTCAGCTAAATCCTCCTTCGAGATAGAAGAGAATTTGTCATTTAAATGTAAGCAACAGGGACAGAGTAAATTTAAGAAAAGAAAAACAACAAAGATGTTCCCTCTTTTCATCTCTCCCATTCTATAAATTTTTGGATTGAATTTAGCAATTGTAAGTAATGTTACTGGCATGAAACTCAATTAAGCCTTTTAAAACTTGGCTTGGTATAAACATTCAACCATAGTAGACTACAGAATAGACTTGTTGCTTTGTGATTTTCTTACCAGTTATCAAGAGGCACTTCCATATCAATTTTAAGGTATCAGTTTATAAAGTAACCGAAGACATTTTTATTGCCACTTGAATTGTTGGTAGAGCCCGGAAAGTCATAGGGATATGGTGGAATGAACTGTGTAACAGAATCCTGAACTCATTAGCTGTACTCCCAGGATAAATTTGTTTAACCTCTCTAAATTTCAGTTTCCTCATGTGCAGAATGAGGAGGAAGACTAGATGATTTCTAAGGCCCTTCTCCACTCAAACGTTCTGTAGACCCTCAATAACAACAAGCAAGCATGAGAGTAATAGGGCACATATTCGACTTGTATTTTACAGATAAGGAAGTTGTGACTCAGAGTTTAAGTGACTTGCTCACAATGACACATCCCGGAAGTGGAGGAGCTAGAATTCTGACTCAGAACCCTGTGATGCTTCTCTATTGTCATGTACTGAAAAAACATAATTATCGCTCCCTTCTGTGATTGACTTTGCACTCCATAGCTTTCTGTGTGCAAGTCTATAGGCAATGGTGGTAAAGGCTTGGAAGGGAGCCCTTGGAAGACTAATAACTTGTAAGACTAGTTAAACACTGAAAGCAGTGTGAGGGCAACACAAGGCCTTCAATGAGTAGAATTGAAATTTATCAATCCCGTTTGTGAACATCTCAAAATAAAATAGAGGATGGAATCAAGAGTGTGGGAAAGGAACCACTCTCGTTTTGAAAGATCCTCAAAGGTTAATATACCACCACCCTACCCTGGACAGACTTTTCTCGTGGAACAGACACCTCTTTGGTTTGCTTATATGCTTGTCACCCTCTGCTAGAAATAAACCGTTTGTGAAGAGAGACAATATCTTATTTATTGCTGTATCTCCAGCACCTAGTTCAGTGCCTGGCACTAAGTGGACTCGATGAATATATGCGATTATTTAGAAAAGGTATCGTGGGAGACAATTCATCTTTTACCAACAGCTGTCATATACTCAATGAGTATTTATCAAATACCTACTATGTGCCAGGCATTCCTCTAGGTTATAAAAGGAACAAAACAGACATATGTCTCTGCCATTAGGGAGATTATATTCTAGCAGAGGAAGACAAGGCAAGAAACAAAAGAGAAGTAAAACAGATTGTACTTAGATGTTGGTAAGTGCAGTGAAGAAAAATAAAGGAGGGAAGGAGGACAGGGAATGTCAAAGTTTGGGATTATATTTCTAAACAGGGAGGACAGGAAAAACTTCACTGAAAAGGTCACAATTTTAAACCAATTGGACACATTTGCCAGCAGTGGGCCAGAGCTTCGTATGCATGTATTAATTCGTTAGGGCTGTTGTAACAGGGTACTACAAACTGGGTGGCTGAAACAACAGAGATTTATTGTCTTACAATCTGGAGGCTAGAAGTCCCAGATCCTGGTGTGGGCAGATTAGTTCTTTCTCAGGGCTGTGAGGGAAGGATCTATTCTATGCCTCTCTCCTTGGTTTGTAGACAGTCGTCTTCTCCCTGTGTCTCTTCACATCATCTTCCTTCTGTGTCTGTCTCTATGTCCAAATTTCTCCCTTTTATAACAACATCAGCCATACTGGATTAGGGACTACTTTAATGGCCTCATTGTAGCTTGATTATTTCTATGAAGACCCTATCTCCAAATAAAGTCACATTCTGAGGTACTGGGGTAAGACCTCACCATATGAATTTTGGGGTGCCAAGATTCAACTCATACAGTGCACTATTTCATTTAATCCTAACAATGACTCTATGAGGTAAATATTGATAAGTATGCTGGATACAAGGATGAATCGTATTTCATGCTTTTCATTCATCCGTGGATGACACACAGATAAATCTAGTATGGATGACATGAAGAGAGAGAAACACATGTTTTTCTGGTTAGACAGCTAACCACCACTCAGGTAGAATGTACTTATTGCAATTGAAGTGTAATTGAAGGCTAAATGGGAAAGGGTGTATCTCACCTTAGCCTTGGGAACCAAGAGAATTTAACTACATAAAAGGTAGAGGAGTGGTGGTAGAAAGGAAGGGAACTATTTGAGCTAGAGAGAGACATAGAATATGGAGTATTCTGGGAACCATGGATACAAATAAAACCGTTTTTATGGGGTGTGGTAAATAGGTAAAAAAAAAAAAAAAAAACTGTGGTGCATTGTATCGTGCCAAGATGATTTTCAGCTTGCCTTTAGGTTTTGCAAATGTGACTACATTCAAGAAGCACCATGACAAGGACACAACCTGCCAGCTTAATTAAGTTTCTGAAATGCTTCTGGGCAAAATTAATATGTGTGGGATACCAGCCCAAATTGTTTGGACTGAACACACTTCAGCTTACACAAAACTCCATGACATGCAGGAGTATTAAAAAATTTGAATATAGCAATATTGATAATGGTGGTTAGAGAATTATTCATCCTTTCCCTGGATACCTTCTCTCATTGGTTATTTCAACGTCAATATGGTTATCAGAATCTTTCAGAGCAAAATTAAAACCTCGGGGCTAGGTGGCCATTTGGCATAGCCTCCTATGTATATTCTAGTAAACCCAAGTGGATAGAAACAAAATAAACTTAATTCCCGTGTAAAGTTTACTTATCCTTTGAAGAAGGTGATGCTAAATATTAGTACTGAGTAAACACACATTCTCTTGCTGATCATCTCAGATGTGGGCCAACTGGCAAAATCAAGACTGAACTTCCTCCCTTTTTTATGTTTCTAGGATGTATTTTATCAATAAGTAAAGGGTATAGGAAATAATGAGGCCCACGTGCACAAAGTCTGCCATGATTTGCAAAGCCTTTTCATATCTATCATGTCAAATGGCTCCTGCATCTACTCTGCGAGGACAAAAAGATGGAGATTTTGATTTTCATTTCATAGAAGAGAAAAACTGAGGCTCTGGGAGTTGATGTTTTCAATGCTACAATCACGAATGGGGCTAGCACTCCAACATTTGGGCTATGATTCTAGCGCTTGAACATATCAAAGAATGTATCAGTCTTAGAATGCTATATTGTTAAGCAACTCTACCCCAACACTCTGATTTCCTAAAAAGTCTCAGACCTGAGATTCTATGAAATCCTACAAGGCAAAAATAAAATAACTTTATGCCTCATAGGCACAATTGTCAACCAGTATAAGATCAGTATTTGTACCCTCTAATTACATTTTCAAGATCTTTGAAATTCCCCATGATATTGTGTGCGTGCGTGTTCATTCTTATGCTAATCTACAAATAAATAAATAAGCAAGCTTTTAGGCTCATCCCTTATCACCTGTATGATCACCTTAGACACAGGCACTGTATGTGATTTGACGGTCTCTACATGGGTTTGTGGTCATGCCTCTGGCACCATGGCTAATTTGAAGACCAGACCAGACCAGAGGTTTAAGGCACAACTGACCTTTGTTTTGATGTCTTCCTGACAAGTGGGAGCCAAGTGATGTCATTGTGTGTTATCTGAACAAATGTTTCACAGTATGGATCCAGAGAATGGTGGGAGAATTGAGTCATCATCCAACACACCTTAACATAGGCACGCAGAACTCCCCCAAACCTGTAACATAGCAATCGCCGTTGTGTTCACATGGTGAGCGACAATTTAGTTTCAGTGAGATGTCTTCCATCACATTAAATAAATGCAGCTACTTTAAATATTATTGTTGTTTTAGTTTTGCTTTGTGTTTAATTTTCCAATGTTTTTATGTGATAGCCATATAAGAATCATAGGCATAAGAAGTGAACACCTAGTGTTATGTTGGCATACGCTTAAGTAACATGTGTTAAATTAACATACTTTGGTCAACACTATAGGTAAGAGATGATTGCTTTTCTCTTTATAAGGGCTCTACACGTGATACAACCTGGAGAAACACTGAACTGTGTGACTTCTAAGAGTCCAGCATTCTAAAATTTGAAAAAGAGTCTGTTTTGCCTATTCTTATTTTATGGCTCTGAGTGTTCATAGAATAACCAAAGAATCACTCCGATACATGTCTGAGCTTCTATTACATGGTTTGCAATAGTTGTGTATTAAGGGTAAATAGAGACAAAGCAAATACAGCGCTGGCCCTTAAAAAAGTTAACTGTCTAGAAAACAGCTTGAGTCTACCACTGCCTGACTCTGCCTAGGATGATTCTGATTCCCACCTTTAAGATTGACAAGCACTTTGGGCCTGTAGTAGAGAAGCAACCAACTGTAGTCCTACTTCTTGAGGAGTGCCATATAGCATTCACTGAAGTCTGCCTTCCTGTGGTTCTCTAAATGTGTTAAGACTTGAGCATGGTCTGAGTGGAACCGTCTTCTAGCGAGAAAACAACTTCAGGGATGTTCACAGAAACACGAAAGTGAAGTAAACAAGAGCAGGTCGACATAGATGTCCCTGAGTTGCCTTTGAACACAAATAATAAGGACAATGAATTGACATAAGCAAGGGAATGGGGCAGGGAGTGGTCAGGTGGTTGGAGTTGTGTTTATGCTAGCAGATTTGTTTTTGGCTCTTTTTTCCATTTTGCCTTTATTGACCTCAATTAGGTGTTGATATATTTGAAACTAGGTTGCAAGGATGTGATTAGCCTAAGAAACAGCCTCGCTGGAGGGCCTCAGGTTTAAAAAGGGTAGCTTATCAGTATAATAGCCATAGTCATTCAAGAGATATGGAGGCAGTAGTTTCAAGGTATGTAGGAAGAATAGTACAAAGGGAGTGAGGGTGGTCACATCATCACCTGACTGCTTGGGCCACAACAATAGCCTCCTCCTTGGTCTACATGCTTCTATCCTGGCCCCTTACCTCCACTTTCATAAAGTCTATTCTCCATATAGTATGCAAAGTAACCTCTTTTTTGGCTTAAAAAGCATAAATTTATTATCTTACAGTTTTGGACATCAGAAGTCCAAAATCAATGTCAGTGGGCTAAAATCAAGGTTGTCACAGGCCTTGTTCCTTCTGAAGGTTTTAGGGGAAAACCCATTTCCTTGCCTTTTCTATTTAAAAAGAATAATTAATTCATGACACTCCCATGTCCAAAACCCTCCAATGGCTCCTGGGTACACTTAGATTAAAATCCAATGGATTTAAAGACCCTGTAAGACCCAATGTTATTTATATTTTCAAAAAATCAATTCTTAGCTTCACTGATCTATTATTTTTCTAGTCTCTAATTCATTTATTTGTTTAGGGGTGTGTTTAACTTCCACATATTTGTGAATTTTCCAGTTTTCCTCCTGTTACTGATTTCTAGTTTCGTACCATTGTGGTAAGAAACACTACTTGGTATGATCTCAATCTTCTTAAATTTGCTAAGACTTGTTTTGTGGCCTAATATATGATCCATTCTGGAGAACGTTCTGTGAGTGCTTGAGAAGAATGTATATTCTGCTGCTGTTAGGTGAAAGGTTCGGTAAATGTCTGTTAGGTCCATTTGGTCTAAAGTATAGTTCAAGTATAATATTTCTTTAATGATGCTCTACCTGGATGATCTAACCATTGTTGAAAGTGGGGTATTACTATTATTGCATCACTATTTACTTCTGCTTTCAAAGTTGTTAACATTTGCTTAATATATTTATGTGCTTCAATGTTGGATGCATATATATTAACAATTGTTAGATCTTCCTGGTGAATTGGCTTTTATCCTTATATAATGACCATCTTTGTCACTTGGTATACTTTTTGACATAAAGCCTATTTTGTCTGATGGAAATATAGCTACCCCAGCTCTCTTTTGGTTTCTGTTTTCATAGAATATCTATTTCCATCCCTTTACTTTGAGTGTATATGTGTCCTTAAAGCTAAAGTGAGCTTCTTGTAGTCAAACATACAGTTGAGGTTGCTGCTGTTGTTGTTGCTTTTAATCCATTGAGGCACTCTATACCTTTTGAATGGAGAATTCAGTCCATTTACACTTAGAGTAATTATTGACAGGTAAAGGCTTGCTATCATCATTTTGTCAGTTTGTCATTATCAGTATTTTCTGTGTTTTGTAATTTTTCATTATTTTCTTCCTTTTTTGCTGTCTTCTTTTGTGATTTGGTGATTTTCCAGAGTGGTATGCTTAGATAACCAAGAAGACATGCATACATTCTTAGAAACATACAACCTTAGAAACATACATGACAAGACTGAATCATAAAGAAATAGAAAATCTGAATATAGGGGCGCCTGGGTGGCGCAGTCGGTTAAGCGTCCGACTTCAGCCAGGTCACGATCTCGCGGTCTGTGAGTTCGAGCCCCGCGTCAGGCTCTGGGCTGATGGCTCAGAGCCTGGAGCCTGTTTCCGATTCTGTGTCTCCCTCTCTCTCTGCCCCTCCCCCGTTCATGCTCTGTCTCTCTCTGTCCCAAAAATAAATAAACTTTGAAAAACAAAAATATTAAAAAAAAAAAAAAAAGAAAATCTGAATATATGTATAACTAGTAAAGAGATTGAATCAGTAATTAAAAACCTCCTAGCAAAGAAAAGTCCAGGATTAGATGGCTGCACTAGTGAATTGTAATAAACATTTTTTAAAAATTAATGCCAATACTTTTCAAAGTCTTCTGAAAAACTGAAGAGGAGGCAACACTTTCAAATTCATTTACAAGGCCAGCATTACCCTGATACCAAAATCAGACAAGGACACTACAAGAAATGAAAATTTTAGGTCAATATCCCTGATAAGCATAGATGCAAAAATCCCTAAAAAAATACTAGCAAACTGAACTGATAGCACGTTAAGAGGATCATACATCATGATTAAGTGGGACTCATCCTTACGATGCAAAGATAATTCACCATAAGCAAATCAATAAATGCAATACACCACATTAATGGAAGGAAGGAAAAAAAACATCTCATTAGATGCACAAAAACATTTGAGAAAGTTCAATATCCTTTCATAATAAAAGCTCTAAAAAATTAGGTATAGAAGGAATACGCCTTAACATAATAAAGGCCATTTATGACAAGCCTAGAGCTAACGTCATAGTCAATGGTGAAAAGCTAAAAAGCTTTTCATCAGGAACATGGCAAGAATGCCCATTCTCACCACTTCTGTTCAATATAGTACTAGAAGTCCTAGCCAAAGCAATCAGGCAAGACAAAGAAATAAAAGGCTTTCAAATCAGGAAAGAAACAAAGCCTAATCTTTCATGGTGTCACTTATATGTGAAACCTAAAAACAAACCAAACCAAAAATGCTGAATTCAGAAACATAGAGTAGTGGCCCAGTGATTGCCAGGACCTGAGATATGCAGAAAATGGGAGATGCTAGTCAAATGGCACAAACTTTCAATTATAAGATGAATAAGTTCTATGGATCTAATGTATAGCATGGTGACTATAGTTAATAATACTATGTTGTATACTTGAAAGTTCCTAAGAGAGTAAATCTTGACTATTCACACCACAAAAATAATTTTAAAAGGTAACTATGTGAGGTGGTAGATGTGCTAAATAACTAGATTCTGAAAATAATGTCACAATGCATACACATATCAAATCGTCACATCGTGCACTTTAAATACACAGTGAAACCTTGGATTGCAAGTAACATGTTCTGCGAGTGCTCCACAAGATGAGTAGTATGTGACACCAAACATCACGTGATCACAACTGAGCCAATGGTTCTTGAAATTTGCTTTGATATACAAGTGCTTCGGATGACAAGCGTTTCCAGAATAAAATATGCTTGCAAGCCACGGTTTTACTGTATACAATTTTGTCTATAAAACTGGATACAATTTTATTTGTCTCAATAAAACTGGGCAAGATCTAGTCTGCTGTTACTGTGCTGGTCTCATATACTACCCCTCTCTAACTTGGTCACTCTGTTCCAGCCACATCGGTCTCCTTGCTCTTCCTGAAACATGCCATGCTATTCCCATCCTAGAAGCTGGGAATGCGTAGTGGTGCCTCTGCCTGGGGGGATCCCCCCCTCAGTGAGCTGACTCTTATTTAGGTCTCACCTCTAAGGTCATTTCCTTCCTTGACTGTCTAATCTAAGGTGCCTCAGTCAACTTAGTCCCTCTCCAGAGGACTTGATGAGAGGATCTGGGCATTGGTGAAGAAAATATCACAAAATGCAGAGATTTAGCAAAAGGCCAGAGCCTTTGCATATTTTTGTTATGCCTTCATCTACCTCTAATAAAAACAGAATTCAATTGCTCCTCTTTAAATGAATTTTTATGCTTCCCAAGTTTCGTTCCCTTCATCTTCCTGCTTTTATTCCAAAGAGTCTTGGGAACTGCTAAAAGACAGCACCTGGGTGGCTCAGTCGGTTAAGCGTCTGATTCTCGATTTTGGCACAGGTCATGATCTCACGGTTGTGCGATGGGGTTCTGGGCTAAGCATAGAACCTGCTTAAGATTGTCTCCCTCCCTCTCTCTCTGCCCCCACCCTTATCTCCCTAAAAAACCAAAACCAAAACCAAATCTGTATGTGCCTTAACCCATTTAATACTCTTTAATACTCACAATAATCCTATGAGGTTATTCATTTTACTATACCTGTCTTATAAATGAGAAAATTGGGGAACAAGGATTATTACAAACTACCATAGTAGAGCTGTTAAGTCTACAGTCTAGTTGTTATCTCAGAATACAATGTGTCTGGTTGTTATCTCAGAATACAATGTCCGTGTGTCAATTAAAGTGCCAATTTAGGGGCGCTTCAGCCAGGTCACGATCTCGCGGTCCGTGAGTTCGAGCCCCGCATCGGGCTCTGGGCTGATGGCTCAGAGCCTGGAGCCTGTTTCCGATTCTGTGTCTCCCTCTCTCTCTGCCCCTCCCCCGTTCATGCTCTGTCTCTCTCTGTCCCAAAAATAAAATAAACGTTAAAAAAAAATAATAATAAAAATAAAAAAATAAAGTGCCAATTTATGTCAGAAATAGCAAGATGATCATGGCAACGATAAAAAAATATGGCAGTCCCATTTAATCCTTTTTCAGTGCCATGCAGTGCACTTGATACTTTGCATATATGGCACCTGATTGTAATCAGAGCCTGAGAAGTCTGTTTCAATTATATCAATTTCACAGAGAAGGAAACAGAATAATCTTGCAGAAGGTCGCACAGCTAGTACATAATACCCATAGCAATGGCAGCAGGAGCATAAGTGGTTTCCAATGGGGATGGACACAGACTTGTTGGATCCAAGCAGGACGTTCAGTCTAATTTCAAACACAACCTCTCTGGCACATTTGGCTGAGTTAGAAATCTTGGCTCTTCCTTCTTAAATACCATGATAACACTCTAAATACTCAGTAAGCAATCAATTTTGTTATTCTGTGGATCATATCACATCCCTTTATCTATCAGGGCTACCCAGCTAACTAAGTGCGTCTTTGCCTCTAAAAGGCTGTCAACCAGAGCCCTAGCACTGCCCTCCTCTTCTGATGCAGGCCCTGCCTGGAATGGATTCCTCCAATGCTATGGTGATATTTAGTTAGCATTGGCTCTTCCTCTGAAACAATTTATGCCTCCTGACTAAAAATAGGAAGGGGCTGAACAGACATGGATTTATAATTCTTGTAGGTTACCAACCTATGGTCTATTACACTAATGGAGTGAATATTTCCATTTATGTTATCAAAAAGATGTACTGATTGAACACGGTTCATTCCATTCTAACTTACTCATCATGCCATTTGTGTTCTTTGATATCCTATTAACAATATCTCATTTTGAAAAGTTTAAACTATACAGAAACTGTGGGGAATTATATGGAAATGTCCACAGAATACTAGAGATATTGAGAAAACGGAGTCTGGAACTAGACTGTGTAGGTTGGGATCCAAGCTGCATCCTTTCCTAGACTGTGTAACTTAGACATGTCATTAAATTTCAGTTCCTATATTTACCCACCTCAAAGACACATGAAGCATTTTGAACAGTGAATGGCACAAAGTGAGTGCTCAATAAATATTAGCCTTTTGACTATTCTTATTCATAACCAAAGTATTATTCTGAAAATAAAGATATAATAGTCCAATAACCAAAGTATTGTTCTGAAAATAAAGACATAATAGTCCACAGATCTACCTTTTGTTAATTCAAAGTCATAAATATTCATTCAACCCCCTGTAAATATCCCATTCCAAGTGCAAGGTATGTCTAAAACTTTAAAATTTTTATATGGCCAATGAATAATATGTACTGCCAGTCCTCAAAGTGCTTTTGATATAGAAATAGACAAAGGCAAAATGATTAAGTACATAAAGAGGCATAATGCAAGGTGAAATATGTACTTAAGTATCTGAAAAGTGATTCTAGGTACCTTGCAATTACAAATGGACAATGAATCAAATATACCAAATACATACAAATCTAAATACACTGGGGATGACGGAGTTTGCATACTGAAAGGTTTCACGTGTTATGTGTCATTTGCCTTGATCCTTGAACAAGCAACAGAGTTCGAGAAGTTAGATAGTTTTAACAGAGATACGGGAGTCGGGTCTGATGAAGGAAAATAAAACAAGTTGGCAGAGCAAGGAGGCAGGCCATTAAAAATTGTGAAAAATGTCAGGAATAGTGAACTTTCTACTCCGGCAAAATTCTCAGACACATCAAGGCCGGGGGATGGTGAGATAGAAAGCTGAGAAGTGTGCCTGGGTGGCTCAGTCGGGTGAGTGTCCGACTTCGGCTCAGGTCATGATCTCACGGTCCGTGAGTTCGAGCCCCGCGTCAGGCTCTGTGCTGACAGCTCGGAGCCTGGAGCCTGCTTTGGATTTTAGATTTCCCTGTCTCTCTGCCCCTCCCTTGCTCACGCTCTGTCTCTGTCTCTAGAAAATGAATAAATGTTAAAAAACTAAAAAAAAAAAAAAAAAAAAAAAAGAAAGAAAGAAAGCTAAGAGAATAGATTGGGGTCTTGTGGTTGAGGGCCTTAGATGCCAGGAAAGTCTATACTTAGCTCAGTGAGCAAATGCAAAGATCATGGCAGGGTTTGGGGTAGAATCTCAAATAGAAAGGAAGTCCCTCGAGAGCACAGTGTCCAGCTTAACACTGTTTTCTCAGCACCTACACTAACGCCTGGCTCACAGTAGGTCAATATTTGTTCAGGAAGCATTTGTCAAACGGATAATCAATGTAGGTCTTTAAACTATAACTATCGTTGATACTGTTGTTGTTATTCGTCAAGGTACAAAGTTTCCACTGAGTGACCTCAGGGAGTCCAATTTTAGCTGTTTATGATGCAAGAAGTCATTATTTTGAAGAGATGCCACTCTCAAATAATGATTTGAAAATCACTCTTCTAGTTTAATTATGTGTCTCCTTTTCCAGATGAGAAGACGGAGGACAAGTGAAGTGAAGGAACTCATCAGGCAGAGAACTCAATTGTCTGCCTTCCTAATGTTGAGGTCTCCACAGCCCCCAACTGCAGCATGTCCCAAAGAGTCTGCTGCATGCAACTCCCACCAGATGTGGCTATGAAGACATTGCGACCTCTATACACTGTTGGTGGAGTGTTAATTGGTACACCCACTGCGGCAAACAGGATGGAGTTTCCTCACAAAATTAATAGAACTACCATAAAATCCAGCAATCCCATCACTGGGTGTATATCCAATGGCAAGGAGATCACTGTCTTGAGGAGATAGCTGCACTCACATGTCCATTGCAGCATTATTCACAATAGCCCAGATGAGACGAATGGCTGATACAATGTGGCATGCATGTGTGCGTGCACACACACACACACGCACACACACACACACACACTGGAATATTATTCAGAGATAAAAAGAAGGAAATCCTGCCATTTGTGACAATATGGATGAACCTAGAAGGCATTATGCCAAGTGAAATAAGCCAGACAGAGAAAGACAAATACTCTACAGTATCACATACATGTGGAAACTTAAAGTTTTTAAAAAGTCAAACTTTTAGAGAGTAGAATGGTGCTTGCCAAGGACTGGCATGTGGGGAAAACGAGGGGATGTTAGTCACACAACACACACTTTTAGTTAAAAGAGATGAATAAATTCTGGGGGTGTAACATACAGCATTGTGACTATAGATATTATAACACTGTGTTGTGTACTTGACATTTGCTAGGGAGTAGGTCTTAAGTGTTCTCACCACACCAAAGAAAAAGGTAACTAAAGAGATGGATATTTGTGGTAATCATTTCACAATGTGCATGTATATACCAAACTATCACATTGTACACTTTAAATATATATAATTTTTGTCAATCGTCCCTCAGTAAAACTGAAAAAAATAAAGACCTTGCAAGTCCTCAGTGAAATAGTTACGGTTTTGTTCTGTTTTGCTTTGTTTTGTACTTAGGAAATGGAAAGGCAATGGCACGGTTATAATACATGGGTTAAAAAATAAGTTTCAGGGGCACCTGGGTTGGCTCAGTTGATTAAGTGTCCGACTTCGGCTCAGGTCATGGTCTCACGGTCTGTGAGTTTGAGCCCCGTGTCGGGCTCTGTGCGGACAGCTCAGAGCCTGGAGCCTGCTTCCGACTCTGTGTCTCCCTCTCTCTCTGCCCCTCCCCTGCTTGTGCTCTGTCTCTCTCAGTCTCTCAAAAATAAACGTTAAATAAATAAATAAATAAATAAATAAGTAAGTTTCAGTGTGCTATCCACATTTGTCCTGAATTATCCAATATTTTCAAGGGCAGAAAAGAGTATGTAGTTGTTGTGTGTTAAATATAGTTCATTCCTCAATAAATCTTTGAACACTCATTCGCTTTCTTCTAATTTGCCATGATTTCATTAGTACCGCAATAGAATATTTAGAGAACGGAAGCACATACTGGCAAATTTGGGGGGGGTGGTATTCTTCATCATGAGCTGTTACTCAAAAGTTGTATGCATTTAAAAACTGTTAAAGCTGTTTCGAGGATTTTTTTTTTTTTTTTGCTTTTAAAAAATACCCTGCAAAGACTTCAAAATGTATACATTTGCCTTGTCAAAAGATTAATTCTTAGCACAGAAAGAACACCCCCCCTTTGCCTGGGCACAAGCTCAACACAGAGCATAAATTACAGTATCAGTGAAATAATCCTAATTCCAAGCAGGGCACAGCAAACTGCAACAGAGAAATGAAGAAAAAAATTCCAAACATGGAACGATCCGTACAAAGAGAAGATATCACTCATCCTAAAGCCTTCCGACAGTACTCAATGGAAAAGAGTTTCCTATTAGTTCTGGAAACCATTAGATGATTACTGCGAAATGTATAAACAAAGAATTGAAAATCTGAGCTCCACAGTAAGCAAAAGGCACCCGGTGAAAAATCAAGAAAGGAATAGAAGCATGAGCACAGGACTAATTTTACTTTACTTTATTTTAAGTTTACTTATTTTGAGAGAGAGAGAGGGTGTGCAAGAGAACAGGGGAGGCGCAGAGAGAGAAAGGCAGAAGATCCCACGTAAGCACCATGCCACGAGCAGAGTCCAACACAGGTCTTGAAATCATGAACCGTGAGATCATCACCTGAACTAAAACCAAGAGTGGGAGGACGCTGAACTGGCGCCGAGCACAGGGCTACTTTTAATGTTAAGACAAGGATTCGTTGCTTACAGGGTCTGGGATCTCCGCACGAGTTTGTGTTAATGGATAGCCCTTTCTTTTTTTTTTTTTTTTTTTTAACGTTTATTTATTTTTGGGACAGAGAGAGACAGAGCATGAACGGGGGAGGGGCAGAGACAGAGGGAGACACAGAATCGGAAACAGGCTCCAGGCTCTGAGCCATCAGCCCAGAGCCTGACGCGGGGCTCGAACTCACGGACCGCGAGATCGTGACCTGGCTGAAGTCGGACGCTTAACCGACTGCGCCACCCAGGCGCCCCAATGGATAGCCCTTTCAAGAAGAGAGCACATCCCAGGCCAGAAGGCACAAAGATAATCCAAAGACAGCATGACAACGACGAACAAGCTGGCCGCCATAATCACAACCATCTTCCATCTTTTAAAGCTTATCCATGATTGTCGTGATACTCACAGCTTGTCGCTAATGTGGACATTATGGGATAAGAGCGGGGCACTGGGCACAGAACATGGGCTCCAAATCACGCTAGCCTGATGATGGAAGGGATTCAACCTCTCTTTGCCTTAGTTTCTTTATCTGATAAGGAGGAGCAGTGACTTCCACAAGAAGTTGTTAAGGTGATTCATCTAGTTTTTATATGTAAGTTGCTTAGAATTGTGGTTAGCACATGGCTAACCTGTCAGTTGTTACCACAGTTTTACATAGTGACTACCCAGATATTGCCTCAAGAGTGACCATCACTTCTCTTCTGAACAAATGCAATTAACTTTATAACTGGTTTCCGAGCTTCCGTTCGGGTCACCTCAACAGCGTTCTTTTTCCAGCAGTGTTGTCTATGCACCACACTGCCTTATGGGCCTTACCTACACTAACTCACTTAATTTTGACAATATTCCTAAGAGATAGGCCCTATCATTCTTCCCATTTACAGGGAAGGGAATCAGTTCTTTAAAACGTGGGGGAACTTGACCAAGGAGGAACTGTACAACAATCTTAGTCATGCTGTTTCCATAGTGCTTTAATGCTTCAGCAATCCAGTAATTAATTCTTAGGGCTTTATGCAAGAAAATAAAGCAACAGAAAATAGATGTCTAAAGGCATTCATTAAAATGTTAACTATAATTGGGAAATGTCAGCAAACAATGTAAATGTCTCCAAAGCGGTGAATAGTTAAATAAATCAGACTATATTAATACAGTAAAATATTAAGCTATCGTTAAATACATGTATTAAGATTATAGAGCATCATAGACAAGTACTTGAAGTGCGTATGTGGGATAGGAATGGTTTCAAGCCAAATTGCCCACTGTAGGAATTCAGAAATGTCTGAGGGTAGGGCAGGCAGTGTCTAAAGTCTGTTCGAATGAGTCCATTGAATTGCGTGGACTCGAGAGGTCTTTTTTCTTGAGTTCGCACAGACACTGAGTGTGCCGCCATGGGCATTTGGGAGAGGAACCATTTCTCAGGGTGGATAGTACAGGAACCTACAGCGGGCCCTTAGCGTGGCCCCACGAACTCAGGCCTGAGCCCTGCTGAGAGGCTGCAGGCAGAAAGTTAAATAAGTGCTCCACGAAGAGCTCCCCTGTGCCACGTCCAAACATTTCCACTGAGCTCCACCCTGCTCCCTGCACCCTTTGCCTCCAGAGCTCCGACACCCATGACTGCTTCAGGCTCACCTGCCAGGTCCCCTTGGAAGTCTCGCCTACTGGCCCGTCTGGGTTAGGACTCCTTCCTCTGTATTTCCCCATATCATAGTACCCACAACACATCACTATTACTTCATGCAATTTTTTTAAATTTATTTTTTAAATTCAAGTTTAATTGACGTACAGTATTACATTACTTTCAGGTTTACAATATAATGACTCGACAATTCTATACATGTCTCAGTGGTTATCAAGATTAAGTGTATATAATTATTTAATTTCTATCACATTCTACACCGGCAAGTCCTACAGGGCAAGGACGTGTCTGTTCCTGTTCTGTAAGCAAGGACAATATCTGTCTTGTTCAGTGTTGACTCCAGCTCCTAGCACAGTGTCTGGATCAAAGTGGGTCATCAGTAAGACATTTTTAGTGTAGGTAAATTCTTCACCGATTCAAAAGCCATACTGGAACGCATCGAAAATATTTACCGAAGCATGCCACCCAAAACTACATTCTAAAAATCTTCACACACCGAACTTCCCTATGTTTCGCTAATCACCAATTAGCGGTCACAATTACCTTTTAGATTTGCACAGGAAAAGCAAATAATTCTAAATAAACCAAAACCAAGCAAACTCCACCCCATTTTTCACTCTTGTCTTCTCTGTCCTCTTTCCTATCTGAGGCCTTCAGCTTTGAAGAGAATAACTCCAGGTACTTTCTAATGTAAAGCATGGTAGCTTTTATTGCTGGCCACAATTTAGCAGCTCAAACCTACTACCCCAATCAGTTACAAGCGGTTAGGCAATTTTACTGCTAGAGTAACAAAGAATCCTTCCTCCTTTCAAGATTGGAATGGGGGGGTGGGCAGGTAAGGGGTGTGGGGGTGGTGTTAATCAAGATAAGATGACAGATGTTGCTGTAACAAATACGACTTACTCTTGGACCAGTCAATCACCAGCTAGGACGTTTTCTGCTAAGTGGTGACACAGGGGCTCAGGCTGCTTGCATTCTGGGGCTTATTGTTGCCCTGGCATCAAATAGCAAGTGGGAGGTTGAGAGCAGTGTGTGGAGAAGGCACGCCCCCAACCAGAACCTTCAACTTTGGGCTGTATGTGACACTCAAGACTCCCACTCACGTTCTAATGGCCAAAACTAGTCACATTGACAACCTAATTGCAAAGGAGGCTGGGAAATGTTAAAGTAAAGATGATCATCAGTGAGCATTAACAGTCTCTTCCAAATGGGGAAAGGGAGAAGCCCAGCATATGTTTAATAAATAGGTTTGCCCTTGTCATGGTAATAAGGTAGACAAGAGTGACATTTTGTTTCCATCAATATTATCTTACTAATATTTTCTTATTAGAACCTGATTTTTAAAACATATTAACAATATAAGAAAGGGTTTTGAGGACTATTGGGTTTCCTTGATAACCAAATCTGAGTACAAACCAGTCAGACTCACTCTCACTGCAGAGAAAATGGCAGTTTTAGGAAATGAACAGTAAAACATAATTGACGGCCATGTTAATTAAGGATAGAGGCCAGTGTATGGTTATCTATTGGTGCGTAAGAAATTAATTCAAAACGTGAAGGCTGAGACAACAAATATCTCAAAGTATCTGTGTCCCGGGAATTTGGGCCCAACTTACCTTCTGCCTCTTGTTCAACGCCTCTCGTGAGGTTGCAGTCCAGCGGTCAGTTGGGGGTCACATCTGAAAGTTCAACTGGAGAAGAAAGGAGTTCGTTTCCAAGCTCCCTCACACGGTTGGTGGCAGACGTCGGTTGTTTGGAACAATGGGCCTCTCCAGACGGCTACATCACAACATGGCAGCTATCTTCCCCCAGGGTGACTGATCCAAGAGAGAGTGAGAGAAATCACCAAAGTCAGAAGTCACTATCTTTTACAACTTAATCTCAAAAGTGACAGACCATAACTTCTGTGCGTTTTATTTGTTAGAAATGAATCAATAAGTCCAGGCCACACTCAAGGGGAGAGTATTACACATGAAAGTGAATGCTAGCAGGGTAGGATCACTGGGGACCCATTTTAGAGACTGTGTGTCACAGTAATTTTTAGTAAAAACAAAAAAAAAATTTAATAAATCCTTTTTTCAAACTTATATTTGAAACTACAGTTTTAATACTGTCTCTTCTGGGACTAGAAGCAAATAATTTAGTTAAATATTGCAGCCTGGAAGTTAAAATAAGCATTGTTGAAGTAGCAATAAAAGCATATATTACAAACTTTATCTGAAATAAAACTCATGTTTTGAGAGTTTTTCAATATGTAATTTATAGCTCTTATCCTAACTTATAATTGTGCTCTTTGCTTTCTAGATAGAGACCTTGAAAAGAAAATCTTTCCAATATTGCTGCCTCGGGAATATGAAGATAAGAAACCATTTTTTGACTTGACATTTAGCTGTGAAAAAACATTCCCCTTTTGAGAGGCATTTCAAATTTCCTGTTCAAACAGGTTTCCTTCAGGGCACTATGAGGTGAAAGCCCACCATGCTATAAAAATCCCATAAGGATTTTCCTGACACTTTGTTTGATTCTTGGATCAGACAACAGAACAAAAAGCAACTCTGGCCAAAAAGAAGTGTGCTCTCCTTTGCTAAAGAACCTTCCTCTGAAGGGTCACTAGAGTAGCTCACATTTAAAAAAATTTTTTCAAAAGTCACAAAAGCACCATTCTCAGAAGAGAGAATTATAATTCCATGGGCAAAAACAGGAAAACAGTGCCCAAAGTCACTTAATGACTAGATAAGCAAAAGATTTCAGTTTCTTCATAAGCCTTTACTGAAAGGGGTGCCCGGGTGGCTCAGTCTGGGGAGCATCCGACTCTTGATTTCAGCTCAGGTCAGGATTGCACGGTTTGTGGGATCGAGCCCCATATTGGGTGTGGGGCCTGCTTGGGATTCTCTGTCTCCCTCTCTCTCTGCCTTCCCCTGTTCGTGCTCTCTCATTCAAAAATAAATAAACATTTAAAAACAGACTTTACTGAAAACAAAGATGTACACATGGAATTTTTACCCTGCAGCGTTTTCATTATTCAGCCAATCTCGATCCTCTTCCCAAAACAGAGTTCTGACTGTGTCCCCCACCTCCCTGCTGTTCTCCACTCAGCAGCACTTTTAACACAGGCCTTCTGACTCCTGTCAAATGCAACATAGAACACCAAGAAGTCATAAAGGGAAATATAGATGCATGTAGTTACATAATTCAAGATGATAAAACTCACCATATAAAAACTATAGATTTTATCCCTTAATATAGCCTCATTTACCTGTCATCCATAAAAATGATCAATATTATTTCTGTATCTTCCTTCAGGTCATTAATAACATCACTAACCAGGGCTAGGCCAAGGCCAATGTCCTACATCATGCCACCAGCTTCCTGCCCCACGGTGCCATTGTTTCTTTAATCAGAACCATCTGAGCACAGCGGTTCACCAGCAATTAATCTACCCAATTGTACAGACATCTAGTTTGCATAGTTCCATCTTAGCAGTGAGATCCTGAGAGATCTACTTAAATGACATGATGAAGCGCAGATAGTTTTCTATATTTCTTTCAAATGCCAGTTTTGCAATTTGACCAAAGATGGAAAATAAATCAGTTTTATACAGATTGTTCCTAATCAATGCATGCTGCCTCCTTTCCTGTGTGTTCAAAAAACCTAAAACAAACAAACAGGAAGCCCTTTCAGCTCTACCTCCAAGTTCATTCCTAATATTGCCTCTTTCTACTGCCCGAATCACTACTACCCTGGTCCAAGTCACCTTCATCTTCAGTTTCAGTTGTTTTTTATTTTTAAGTTTATGTATTAATTTTGAGAGAGAGAGGTGGGGGGAGGGTCAGAGAGAGAGAATTCGCTGTGTATGCAGCGCCCTACGGGGGGCTGGATCCCACGAACCATGAGATCATGGCCTGGGCTAAAATCAAGAGTTGGACGCTTAACTGATTGAGCCACCTAGGTGACCCTTCACTTTCAGTTTTGCTCCCACAATACAGAAACCAAAATTAGCATTATAAAAGTCCTACCAATCCATTTCACTGGTCAAAGTCAGCTGCCATCAATCATGTTTGAATAAAGTTTCAAGTTCTGACTATGACCTACAAGTCCCCATATAATCTGACTCCCTGTTTGACTTCATCTCCCACTCTCCCTCTCTTAACTCCATTCCAGTCACCAGGGCCCTGCGATTCTCCAAATATACAAAACGTATTCCTGCTTCAGTGCCCTTTACGTGCTCTTCCTCCGTAGATAGTTCTACTCCAAGAGCTTATTCCTATTGTGTTTCAAGGGCATAATATTCCCTACCTTCCGCACCTCTATTCTATTTGCCTAGAAAGCCCTGAGTAGCAAGTAGCCCATTATGCAAATCATAGGCAGAGCTTATCACCTCATCTTCTATTTTAGAATCATAAGTAGAATCATATGATGTAATTAAATAATAGTGCTCAAATGACATGAATTACCAGAAGAAAATATAGTGAAAAAATAGACCAAAAAAAAGATACTTAAATGGCAAATCTTTAATTCATTTGATACAAATAGCTCCTATTGGAGCCACTAAATATTGTATGATTTGGGCCACAATTTATACATGTGATATATGTGCATGATATAATTGATCATGTAATATATATTTAGTCAAATGCATACATCTATACATATATAGCTAACTAAATAAATACATTGAATAATGTGGCAATTGGGCTCCAACATATATAGCATCCTTTTAAAGAAGGATGCATTTTAATATTAATTATAATAGAAATAGATGCAGCAGTGTGCAAGGCGTAATAGCAAACATATTAATATTTTAATAAAGAATTGTAATAGTCAATTTGGGTTAGATAAAACTCAAAAATTATTATAATTTTTTCAAATTAATAAAATTGTCTCCAATTTTTCCACCACTCTGGCTTATTAATTCATTGCTCATTGTTTTTGGGAAATGCTAAACATCATGCGAATAAACTCACTGCAGCCACATCGGGTCTTCAGAGAGCGTGCAGGGTGCAATGGAGGAAAGAAAACGTCTAAGAGTCAGAATATTTGGTTTCCATTTCTTGACATACCATTAGCTTGACATGAAACATTTAACAGATTGATCTAATTCTTGGATTCTGTTTCCTTGTTTCTAAAATGAGGTCACTAATATCTGCCTTCCTTCCCCCAGAAGGTTTTTATTTGCATAAAAATTAGGTGTAGTAAATATCTTTCATTAACCTCGACGGAGAGGCAAATGTGTATGTGACTAACAGCTCATCTGCAGGAAAAACTTAGATACCTACACATGATGTTCCCCTGATATCATGCCAAGTTTTAGTATCTATCAGTCTTAGAATGTTTAAGGGCTAAAAACTTAAAATATATAAAAAGCATCATGAATCATGGTCAGCAAACAGCTCTGTATGTTCATCATATTTAATCATTCCACCATTTCTTGATTTTGTATTTGTTAATTCATCAAATATTTAATCAGCAACTTTCAGTAAATCATTAGGAGACTGGACTCGTGTTTATTTCTACTCTTTGAAACTTCACTACAATTATGGTACAAAGAATGAAAATGGTGTCACACACTTTTCCAAGAAATGTCTACAGATGAGCAGCAGCAAGACGTCAATCAATTTGCTCTGTGGATTCCCGAAAAGCTCAGATTCGGAGGCAACACCTATAGCAGAAGGTCGTAGAAGAAGCAGGATTGAAATCAGAATTGTCTGAAATTCTGTACACAGAAGACTCAAGACTTGAACTCACCCATACCTTTCCTCTCTTCAACTCCATACACCCTTCCCTTGGACAGTGCACTATAGGTATTGATTTGGGGGTAACCTTTAAACAAACATCAGGCTTCCCACACAATCACCCTAGAAGGAAGCACACCATCTGACAAGGCTTGCTCATGCCCACAGAGCTCCCAGTTCACGTGCAAGCAATTACCCTTCAACATGAAAATAAATGGAATCCTCTCACGTCAAAGAGAAGAAAAGAGAACAATTCAGAACAGAAAAACATTTCAAAGCTTAAACAAAACGATCTATTATTGCTACCCTCAGAGAAACAAAGGAAGATTTTGTAATCACTCATTCATGAAGATAGAACAGGGAGCTATAAAAAAAATAACCAGACGACAAAAAAGAACTCTTAAGAATGTATGCCTTAAGATGCACGTGTGTCCATGTGTATATCTCTAATTTGAAAGTTTATTAAAAAGATAAGACAATAATAAAGCTTAAATTTATTGCCCAAAAGGAGAATAAAAAGACAAGCACAGATAAAGGAGAAGAAAAAAGGAATAGCAGCGCCTGGGTGGCTCAGTCGGTTGAGCATCTCACTCTTGATTTCGGCTCAGGACATGATTTCATGGTTCGTGAGATTGAGCCCCACATCAGGTTCTACACTGTCAGATCTCCTGCTTGGGATTCTCTTCCTCTCTCTCTGCCCCTCTCCCACCTCCCCGCCCCCCACCCCACGTGAGTGCTTTCTCTCTCTCAAAATAAATAAACTTAAAAATATAAAAAAATAATAAAAGGTACAATATCTTCCTAGTAAGATTCTAGACAGGACATAAAATGGGGAAGAAATTATCGGATAATTTTCGGGAATATTTCCTACAACCGAGGACTTCTGTTTCCACTCTGAACACGGCTGACACAACGTCTTCATTTCCGACTGCAGTTGTGATAAAGTATCACAAACCTGATGACTCAAAACAACACAAACATACCCGCTTATATTTCTGGAGGCCAGAAATCTGAAATCTGTTTCACCGAGCTAAATTCAAGATACTGGCAAGGTTAGCTCCTTCTGGAGTCTAGGTTCCTTGCCTCGTGACTCCTTCCTCATGTCACTACCTGTTCCTCCTACAGTCAAACCTCCTATTTCTGTAGTCAAGAAAGTAAGACGGGGTGTGATTAAACTTTATTTTCTTGTCTTTCCAATAAACATTCAACTTAGATATACACAACTGACACGTGTGTATCTGTACACACACACACACACACACACACACACACTCCTAAGGGTTGTTTTTTGTCCTCTGATGATTTTTTCTAGTTCCCCCCACCCCTCCCCCACCCTGTTCTTTTACTCCATGGTCATGTTTGTGACACTTTGTTACAACCGCAACAGCAGTTGTACAATGGATCTAGACAGCAACCAGCATAGACTGAAGCACAAGGGACAAGAGCTTTGCTGGGTGGGAGGATTCCTAGAAAATAAAAAGAACTGAGAGAGTGACTGAAACTATATTCTAGAAATGGGGGGAAAATATTAAGAGGAATGTTACAGAAATGTGTGAGAGTTCGGAAAACTAAAGGTACACGGAAAACTAAGCTAGTGGGAAAAGTCAGGTGTATTCCATGCCCAGCAGCACAAAATGCTTTAAGAAAAGGACTTAGATGATTGTACACTACATAGTTCAGCAGCGAATATTTACATAGTGATAATAGAAACATGAACTACAATTTTAACCAAAAACTGCGATATAAATATATCAGGATGGGGCTTCTGTGGGGCTCGGTCGGTTAAGCGTCCAACTCTTGATTACGGCTCAGGTCATGATCCCGCGGTGTGTGAGTTCAAGCCCTGCGTGGAGCTCTGTGCTGATTGCACGGAGCCTGGTTGGGATTCTCTCTCTCTGTCCCTCCCTCACTTGCACTCTCTCTCTCTTTCCAAAATAGATAAATAAACTTAAAAAAAAATAAAAAATATATTTGGATAAGGGTAAAGAAATGAGGGTTGTAACATGTAGGAAAATGCACAAATTATGCCAATACTTGATAATCCAGCAAGTAGCAATACAAGCTAATTATTTTAAAAAATGGAGGTAAATTCCAGAAGAATGAAAAGACTTTTAAAGCACTTGTCTCTGACGTGTGGGGCTGGAATTGGAGGGGAGTGTGACAAGGGACTGCTCTCTTTTGTTGTAAGTCCTTTAGGACCATTTTATGATTGGTAACAATGTGCATGGATTCTTTTAGGAAATGAAAGTAAACCCCACCAGCAAACATTAGTGGAGTACTTACTCTGAGTCAGGAACCAGGCATTGTGACTCCACGTTTACATCCCACTGCATGGGCCTGTCGCCAGTGCTGTTGAAATCCTGGGCTCCAAAGAGCTCAGTTTCATAATACAATATGTGAACAAATATGACCTAATATTCAGGAGGCATGTCTTACTCCAAAACGCAGCTTGTAGCTTATATTATAGTAATCTGCCAGATTGTATACAAATTATTCAAATCCCAAAATAATCTATAAATTGCACCGAAAGCAAAGCTTTGCGTCTATTCTCTCTACTAAAGCACATTTACCAGAGCTTCTGAGAATCAATAAGCTTAACTGATTTCACATTTATAAGATTTTATTGCACATTAAAACAGTTTGGCTTGCTACGCTAATCTTAGAAGCGGTTTCGCATCTTCTAGTTACACTGCTGAGGTTCTTCTAACTTCTAGCCTCGTGTCAGTAACAACAGCTGCTGAGTATTGAGCATTGGTTCCATGCCAGGCAGCGAGCTTAAAGATATAATGAATGCATCATCTCCATAGACCCTCACACGGTCCAGTGAGGGAAGGACTATAATATTCCCATTCTAAAGACAAAACTGATGTTTAGAGGAATTAGATAGTTGCAGAGTCAAATAGCTAGTGAAGGGGCGCCTGGGTGGCGCAGTCGGTTAAGCGTCCGACTTCAGCCAGGTCACGATCTCGCGGTCCGGGAGTTCAAGCCCCGCGTCGGGCTCTGGGCTGATGGCTCAGAGCCTGGAGCCTGTTTCCGATTCTGTGTCTTCCTCTCTCTCTGCCCCTCCCCCGTTCATGCTCTGTCTCTCTCTGTCCCAAAAATAAATAAAAAACGTTGAAAAAAAAAATTAAAAAAAAAAATAGCTAGTGAAAGGCAGAGTTGGGATTGGTACCCAGGTTGCAGGACTCAGGGGGAGACATGTGGAACTATACTTCCTACTATGCTTTCCCAACAGTTCCGTGCCTTTCCATCCACCGCCTACAACATCAAGTTTGAACCCTGAGTGGCTGGGTTGGTTCACAAACGTGGGAGCTTCCCGGGTGAAATCTGAACCTGGCCCCCGTATGTAAAGGGCGAGGAGAGCGCAAAGAAGGGGCAGCCACTCCACATGGGTACGTGGCAGGTTTAATAAGCGAGGGGACTTACATACAAGGCTTGTACGGGGCCAGGTTCAGATTTCACCAGGAAGCTCCCACGTTTGTGTACATCTTGGCACCACACACCAGAATTTTGAAACTTTATGCGGCTGCCTAATAGGGTCCAGTTACGCACCCCGTCTAGATGGTCTCAACAACGCATCACTATCTCAAGTCTTTGTCCTTGCGACAGCTTATGAGGGCAGGAAAAGCAAGTGAGACACACATTCCAAGGACAGGCGAGAGAGTGAGGAGCCTCCGAGTGCCCTGGGCCAGCTCATGGGTTACTGGAAGTCACATCCTCTCCAGTGACTTCCTCCAACAGGCCCAATTGCTCTGGTCTGACCTACATGCTCAACTTCTATGTAATGCATCTCACCATCCCAGTGTCCCATTACATGTCATTCTCATATCCATCTGTATAGTTTCTAAAAATTCTTCTCAATGAGAAACCACATTCTTTCTCTATTCAAGTATTGCCCTTCCTACAAATTTCACCTATTGCGGGAATACTTAGTGAGCTATTCCATTCCACCATGATGTCTTCGGTTTTTAAAACACATAATGTTAGTCACTCAACTACTGTCTCACATGGTATTTATCTAAAAATATGTATTACACGTTAACTAAAATGTAGACTCTCATAGGTGTTCAATTGTATGTCCCCTACAGAATTCAGGGGAAACTACAGCATATAATATGTATCCAATCAGTATTCATTCATTTGAACTGGTCAAAGGGTAATATTGACAGAGTATTTTAGTATTTTATGTACTTTGTTCGTTTTGGTTAACATATGGAGATAGAGATAGAGATAGAGATAGAGATAGAGATAGAGATAGATAGATAGAGGGATAGATAGAGGGATAGATATACATATGAGGGAAAATAGAATGATTTGGTGTTTTTTTCAATATAACAATGCCTCCCAAATTATTATAGACAACATATTCTAAAATTTAGAGCTGCCAAGAATTCATTTCTCCAGCCAGGTTTCCAATATCTAGAACTCACTAGCATTCTCAAAATAAAAACCACATACCTGAGAAATGAAAGAGGCCTCAGAGTGTACCCAGCCTACCTTCCTATCTTGAGCTGAAATTCCATTTCCAACATCTTGCCTCTGCTGGAGTGACGAGGTCATTTCTACTTGCTTGGTCCATTGTCACATGGTTCTAATTGCTGGTTTTAATTATTAGAAAATGGTCATTGTACTTCGTCGTCAGTGACCTTGCCGCCACCGCTTTCACATAGAGTATTTCTTGAAAGTCAAATGCTCTTCCATATCACCCCACTTACTGCAAAACACTGGCAGCACTGGCCGCGTGGTGATTTTGCAGGAGACACTGAACATCACCGGCATTTCTTTTGCTCTTTGGTTGACATATTTATTTTAGGAAATGCTTCAGACAATATGATAAAGGTTCCAGACAGGAGGCCCATTGGCTTCCCTTATTGGAAAACAAAGCATATGTGAGGTCAAAAAAGCAGTCGAGATTTCTCTGCAACTGTACTAATGAGAAATGACAAAGGCTGAAATACACGATGGAAAATAAATAGCACTGGGGGACGGGTTCAACATCTGATTAAATAGAGTATTTGCTTTTCTTTTGGCTGTATATTTCCAGGCTACAGATAAAAATATAGTAATTTTATGTAATTGTGAAAAGGTCATCTGGCTAATTTTATTTCAAGCATAAGGAAGTGGAAAGAATACTTAACCTTCATTTGTTGCTAATCATATTGCTTCATAATATTGCTGGAAGGAAAACCTTATCAACCAGGGGCAATAACTAAAAAAATGTGTCCCTGAAATGTCTCGGTATCTTTTGTCCTTCATCTACTTTATGTCCCAACATATACCTTTATATTAATGAAAAGGTCATGTTACAGTAATTAGCAGTAACATTTATTTAAAGCATATATTAATGTCCTATAAGACTTATACAACTTTTGATAAGTGCAGCAGTGAACATTTTAATTGTACCATAAATACCATATGGAGCAATAGATTGCCCAAATGATCAGTTTTATCTTTCAGCTGGAATTTGTACAATGCTAGAAAATGTAAAACCTAAAATTGGCATCATAATTGTTACAGCATTATGTAGTCACCTTAATTATACTCACCATGCAACTGGCAAACTATATAATTACTATTATTTGGGAGACTGTTTGGCCAAACAGTCTGTTTAAAAGGTAACTTCCCTTTTCTATCATATTTCATCTCAAAGCACAATTGTCTGCGGCTTCTTTGTGAATGTGAAGGGTTCAAAACAATTGACTTAGGAACGAAAAGATGGGAAACCAGAGGGTCTTTTAGAACTTACTGGAACTCTGTGCTGTTTGTGTAGCAGGGGAGTTGTAGGAGTATCTGCATGGACTGAACAGTTCTTTTCTAGTGAGACAGTGTGTGACACATAGCTTGTCAGAAATCATCTAGGAACAAACTGTGTCACAACAGCTCTCCACTACATCATTGTGCCACTGTTTCAAAAAAGATAGTGCAATACCATTCTCTGATAAAAGGCACCAAGGATCCTTGGAGAGATAGCTGATTCCAGGAATGCCCAGGAAATATACAAGATGAAGCTGGAATATCTTGTAGTGCCAGAAAGTAAAAAGTACTAAAATAACACACACACACACACACACACACACACACACACACACACACAAAGAGGAAGTGGGTATGCCATAGGGACACTGCAGTCAACTAAAAGAGCTCCCAATGGCTAAATGTGGATACTACACTGTCATGGAGGGGGGAGCATAATGCATCATTCTTATTGGGGTGCCCATAGTGATTTCCTTCCAAAGAGTCTAGTATAGAAAGGGAAAAAGAAGAGTGACTTTACAGTAGAGAACTCTTCCAACCACTAGCTCAGCTAGGTGGTGAAGTCCAAGACTTACAACAATAAGTCATGTTGATATGCTGTAATAAAAATGGCCCTCTCTATTGTCTTCCTCTCTAAAACCCATAACCCTAGTCGAATCATGGGGAAGACACCAAATACTAACTGAGGAACATTCTAGAAAACACCTGATTAATGTTTTTCAAAACAGCCAAAGGTCATCAAAAACAAAGACTATCTGAGAAACTTTCACAGACAGAGGAGCCTAAGGATAGGATTCTTTATGGACTTAAAAAAAAAAAAAAAAGGTAGCCTTTGTCCAATAGTTTTCCCAAGGATAGGATTAGGCCCCTGCTGATCTGGTAAAAATTCTGAGAGGAAATCTTTCTTCTGCCTAAGAAAATTAAAACCAACCTCAAACCCTTTGGAGATACAAACTCTGTACTCTTCCTTATAGGATTGATTAATAAACAGATTCTTTTATCAGAATTTTAAGCTCTTGCTTCTTACAGGATCTTGATGGATAAAAATTATCATTCAATGAAAACATATTAAGCACTGTGTTACGCACCAAGTATCCAAAGCAGAATAAGACAATCCCTACTCTTCAAAAGTCTTAGAGTCTGACATGGGAGGCATATAGATAACTATATATAAAATAGGTGCTTTAATTAGAACACACTCAAATTTATACATGAGTGCAAACAAAAGAAGAAGATTCTACTGGTTCTAATGGCAGGGGAAGTTTTATACCAGAAATGACATTTGCAATGTGCCTTAATGAATGAGGATGAATTTTCCAGGAGATAAGGAATATTGTGCAAGGATCTATTGGTTGTTAATAATTAGGGGGGGAGGCGCTTGGAGGTTTGGAATGAGAAAAAGGTACGTAGATAAGCAGGAGCAGATGCTCTGATGATGCAGACTTGAAATAGAAAGGATGTGAATTTCTGACTTGTAGGTAGTAAAAGAGCTGAGACATGCATGAGCGATCGGAGCTCGCATTCTGCCTCTGTATTTTAAAACACCCATTTTATTAGACAGCATCCTGACACAGTGGAGAAGTTATTTAGCACTTTTTAGAATATGTAACTCAGTTTGAAAAAATTATCACACAAAACTATTTAAAATGTTGCTCTAATCAAGACATTTAATACATATTTTGACATTCCCATTCCTTGGTGGATAATTCGACTTAACCACTCTCATTGTTAGGATATTATTTATTCTTCATTAATTCTTAATACCTATGCACTTATTAGGAACATTATGCTATAAATTATTGAAAAGCCATAGTGTGCAAAATAAAACTTGAAAAGCCACTGCAGCGTCCCAGCTGGCTACTAAAGTATTAATAATAAGTAAAGGGGGCAGGGAGAGAAACCCTAGCGTATGATAAAGGAAATCCAAAAAGATCAATCCAATTTTATGAAAATGGGTCTCTCTCCCCAGGCTTGGGGCTGCACACAAAAGAAGAGGGAGCCACGTTGGTCATTCCTTGAATATGACCCAACGTAGCATTTTTCTCACCTGGACCAGCAAGACACAGCAGAAAGCACCTGGGACTGAGTTGAGTCCTGATCTGAAAGCCTGGCGTTAAGGACCCATCGTGTCCCTGCTCCCGTCCCCAAGTCTCCAATTTCTTTAACTGTCAAGGAATCAAGGAAACCAGTTGGAAATGATCAATAGTTCCAACTTTTTTTTTTTTTTTTTTTTTGCAGAACTCTTTTCTTTTTCCTAATAGACTTTTGCATAGCTCCGTGACATAAAAATAAAACACAGATCAGCATTCCGGGTATTAATTTATTTTACAAGTTGAAATGGATGATAATTATAGATCATAACATGGGCCAAAAAGGGCAGTGAGGATCTTTTAATCATACAAAAAATTGAAATCATAGGTGACAGAAAATTGTAATCGAATGTCACTTCCACAGGAGCTGAGGTTGTGTGGGGCACAGTTTGGAAACGCCTGCGTTAGACGTGCCCCCCAAAGGGGGCTTGAGTATTCAGTTGGTGATGGCCGCTGCCCTACTCTGCTCTAACTCACAGGGGAGGAGTTAGACAAAATAAAACTTCCACTTACCCCAATGACTTGCTAAGCATCTTAAATGTAAATCTAATTTTTGAATTGTATCATCTGTGTGCCTCAGTGTCCTTGCGTATAACATAAGGATGATGAAACATATGCCTTGGAGGGATGTTTTAAACATTTAATGATAGTGCAGGTAAAATACCTGTCACATAGAAGCCCCATATAAATGTCAGTCGTTGATATCAGTTCCTTGGCCCCCCAACATGCTAAGACACTTTAGTTGCTAACTTTGTCAGTCTCAGTACCATCTGCATGTAAGTCTCAAGTCACTGCTATTGACAGCATCCTCCAGAACCTCCGTAGATCAAATTACATTTAGTAGAGCAGGTATGGGTGAGGACCTACTGAAGGCAAAGTCCTCATCTAGGCACAAACCTAGCTGGTCAGGCATTTGTTTGTGTATGAACACTGTTTGGTTGTAGGTTTGTTTCTAGTATTTGTTCCCCTGACTGCGAGATGATTATACGATGCTCCCCTCACCATCTAACCAAGCCATGTGATGTGAACACAGAATGGTGCAAATAAGGGCTGCTCTTTAGCCTGGGCCCCCAAAACAAAGAAGACACAGAGGAGAGTCATAGCCGATCCATGGATCACATGGACCGTTACTAAGAAATGGCCTTGAGCTATCATAAGCCACCAGGATTTTGGAGTTGTTTGTTACAAGATCATAAAACCTAGCAAAAACAAAAACAACAACAAAACCCTAGCTGATACCACCACTATCAACCATATATTGAACTGCATTATACTTCAATAGGTCAATGGCATTATTCTGAATGGTTAGGCAAGATTCTTTTTAAAAAAAATTTTTTTTAACATTTATTTATTTTTGAGACAGAGAGAGACAGAGCATGAACAGGGGAGGGGCAGAGAGAGAGGGAGACACAGAATCTGAAACAGGCTCCAGGCTCTGAGCTGTCAGCACAGAGCCCAACGCGGGGCTCGAACTCACAGACCGTGAGATCATGACCTGAGCCGAAGTCAGACGCTTAACCGACCGAGCCACCCAGGCGCCCCTAGGCCAGATTCTAAAATTGAGTAATCTCATGCCTGGGCTTAAAAGCTTTTGAGGCTTTTTTTTTTTTTTTTTTTTTTTTTTAACATCCGTGCAAGTCTAAACTCTTCATCGTGGTATTCAAGGCTTTCTATAACCTGGTCCCAACTTTTCTTTTTGGAGCCCTGTCTCCTTTTCACTTGCCACATTTCCTTTTCTTTTTGCCGTTTCCCCCCCCCATCCCCCCCCCTTTGCCACCCTCCAACATCATACATTGAACAGTATAGTCACTAAGCACCCTGGCCATTTTTAGGTTCTTTCACATTTCCATGGTATTTGAAATCCCCTCACTCTCTCATTTCCTGATAAAGCTCCTTGAATACCCTATGGCCCAGATCCAGTGACATCCCCAGGGCAGATGTCATTGTTCCCTCTTCTCCATCTCAGGAAGCTGAATTTAGAAGTTTACCATGGGATTAACTCATGGAAGATAAAAGTCCGTCCCCTCTCTGGACTGTGAGCTCCTCGAGAACAGGGAGGGTATATTTATTCATCCCAATATTCTGAAGACCCCTGAGCTTGCCAATTAATAGATGAGACAGTGCTTGCAGGCATGCAGATGTGAAAAATAAAATAATCCAGGGAGCTCTATGACTCACAATTTGTAAATTAATTTGGTTCAGTCACAAATGTCAGTTAATATCCATCTGTTAGCGGCGTTGCCTAAAGAAGAATGGAGACATCAGTAACATCGGTAGGTAGAGAAGACGCTCTACATACAGCTGAACAGTGGAAAAAGGAAACTTAAATATGTACAATTCCATAGCATCCCAATCTGCCATGAGCACCGAGGTCACTGGTGGTTACATATACTCCCTCTCAACTCTGTCGAGGAACATTAAAGGGCTCCTAGCTGTGGGTAGCAAAGGGAGTTGCATGGGCAATAACTCGTCTGGGGCCATGGCTGCCCAAATTTAAATACAACCAGAACAGGGCTTACACTGAAGACGCTGTGAGGTCTTGCAGGTGCTTAGGACCTTCCTGCTGCCAAATGTTTCATGCCCTCCTTTACCTGAGTGAAGGGAGGTGGGTGGGCAAAAAAGGGTACCTGTTTTCGTTTCCCCCTCTACCAGAGATGAGCAAACTTTTTCTGTAAAGGACCAGACAGTGAATGTTTTAGGCCCTTCTGGCCATACCGCGTCTGATACCACAACACAAGTCTGCCACCCTAGCGCGACACAGGCAATAGGTAAGAGAATGGGGGATGGGTGCGTTACAAAAAAAACCTTCCTTGATGGACAGCGACATTTGAATTTCATAAAATTTTCATGTGCCACAAAGTATTATTTTTTATGTTTATTTACTTTGAGAGAGAGAGAGAGAGAGAGAGAGAGAGCGAGCATGGGGGAGGGGCAGAGAGAGAGACAGAAGGAGAGAGAGAATTCCCGGCTCCATGCTGTCAGTGCAGAACCTGTTGCGGGGCTTGAACCCATGAACCGAGATCACCACCCGAGAAGAAATTAAGAGACGCTTAACTGACTGAGCCACCCAGGCGCCCCACACAAAATACTACTTTTGATTTCGCGACTATTAAAAACATAAAAACAATTCTTTGCTTGCAGACCATACAAACACAGGTAGTGGGCTGTATTTGGCCCCTGGGCTACAGTTCACTGACCGTTGCCCTAAGGCGAGCACACACGGTAGTGTCAGGTGGAGAACTAACTTAGTACTGATGAACTTGACTGGAGTGCTGCTGTTGAAGGACCGCTCTTCTCAGGTCTGCTAATTTCAAAACAGAATTACATAAGCTTTACTGATTTTCAGCTCTCTCAAAAGTCTTGACATTTAGTACCAAATCTGTATTGGATTAGAGTCTGTTTAGCATCCCTCGATGGTGACAAAATGGAATTTTAATGAGGTTTTCCTCTTTTCCCAAGAACAGACAATAGGGTTAGAGAAGCTCTTCTTTATATCCCGGATGTTACCTTAGGCGCTTGTAAAATCTCTTCCTCCTGTGTGTCGAAAAACAAGATGGATTTACATGCGTCAGGAATGATTTCTCGTTTGTCCCGCCTGGAGGCAGAGGATGAATTCAAGGACTTCCATAATCCTGTGGTCATGTAACAGCAGAATAAATTTAGCGTCATTACGGCAAACCCGTGCCAGTTGGCTGGTTACTTTTTCAAGGTTTCAGGTTGATGTGTTCTAGAGGAAAGAACAGTGGATGTGAAGTCAGATCTGAGTTCAGGTTGCAGATCCATCACTACCTGGCTTGGGCAAATATCTCCCACGTTTCGTCGTGGGCAAAGTGTGCTAATAGTGGGAGTTTGCCTCAGAAGGATGTCATGAGTTTAATGTGTTTAAAATAGTACCAATTTCATTATAGGCACTAAAGAATAAAGAATGTTTGACTGTAGTATTGTATTATTATTGTAGTATTGTATTATTCCCACTTGCTTTTTAAAAAATGTTTATTTGAGAGAGACAGAGAGAGAGAGAGAGAGAGAGAGAGAGAGAGAATGAGTGGGGGAGGGGTAGAGAGAGAGAGGGACAGAGGATCTGAGGAGGGATCTTGCTGATAGCCAGCGAGCTAGATGCAGGGCTCAAACTCATAAACTTGAGATCATGACCTGAGTGGAAGTCAGACGCTTAAGGGACTGAGCCACCTAGGTGCCCCTGTTCTCTTTCAATAAGGGTGGTGATCTCCCAGTGACCAGAAGGGTGAATATGCTCTGTAAATTACAATCGGCACACCATATATTGTCATTAACGGGACATGCGAAGACTGAAAATGTCGATGGTTCTCCCAATTAGTTCTTCATTGCCGCTTTCTTATCACTGTTCTCCACCCCACTCATTTTCCCTCGGAATTTGATGAGTATTCAATTAGAGATTTACCTTTTCACCTTTCCAAACGCTTTTTGTTTTAAGTCATCACCAATTATTTTTAGAGTTCCCTGATACCCTGAACTTCGGAACTTGAGTCACTCACACAGAAATTTTAACTGGAGATTTTTCCAGTGAAAGAATGCAATATTTTGTTGATTTCCTTACAAAGAATGATCTAGACCAAGAACCCCTTTTTATGTCTGGGTCAGGGAAGCAGAATCCTAAAAAACATACCCTCCTGGATGATCCTCCCCCACCCCCAGCCACAACACAGTTTTTACAAGACATCAGTGGATGATACACACTATCACTTTTGACAGTCTTACCCTACATCCCCTCAAATATATTAAAAGAACTTATATTCTGCATTAAGTCCATTTTTGCTATATTGCTTTTTAAATTATTTTATTTTATTTTATTTTTTATAAATTTTTTTTTTCAACGTTTATTTATTTTTGGGACAGAGAGAGCCAGAGCATGAACGGGGGAGGGGCAGAGAGAGAGGGAGACACAGAATCGGAAACAGGCTCCAGGCTCTGAGCCATCAGCCCAGAGCCTGACGCGGGGCTCAAACTCACGGACCGTGAGATCGTGACCTGGCTGAAGTCGGACGCTTAACCGACTGCGCCACCCAGGCGCCCCCTTTTTAAATTATTTTAATAAACAGTCCTTTAAGAGTGGCTATGATGATTGTACACTCATCATCCATAAACAAGAATCCTTGTAAAGGTTTTTTCCAATGATGAAAGTTTTTTCTCTTTTTAAAAGTGGTTTTCCAATGATGCACATTTGATATACTAGTAGAACCCATCGTCCTATAAGGTTACATTTTGTAGATGTTAATTTTGGCTTGTTAGTAGGCATTTTATATTTTATTACTTTTTTAATGTTTCAGATCTCAAACATTTTTGTAGGCACCTGAAAAGCTCTTGAGGCCTAGATGTCCACACCCGTGGCGCCTTTTGAACAGCAGTAGTTAGGGACGCCAGGGTGGCTCAGTCGGTTAAGCATCTGGCTTTGGCTCGGATCATGATCTCACGGTCCGTGGGTTGGAGCCCCGCAACAGGCTCTGTGCTGACTCCTCAGAGCCTGGAGCCTGCTTCGGATTCTGTGTCTTCCTCTCTCTCTACCCCTCCCCTGCTTGTGCTGTTTCTCTCTCTCTCAAAAATAAATACAAATATTTTTTAAAAATTAGAAAAGAAAAGAAAAGAAAAGAAAAGAAAAGAAAAGAAAAGAAAGAAAAGAAAGAAAAGAAAAACAGTAGTTATATCAGCACCATGGACTCCTGCTGGACACCGGAGAAGAAGAGCCTCCCACAGAAGCTCAAGGAGTGTTTTGGCAAAAGACTAGGGCACGTGAACACTGGAGCTGCTGTGCATGAAAGCTCACTTCTGAGAGGGACGGCGCTTCCATTTCTCATGAATGACAGCATGGCTCCAATGCAGTAGAAGCTGCAGGAATCCAGCAGAGCCAATCTGGAAGGTACCCAGGGATCTCTCCTCGACACAAATAACTACATTTTCATGGAGGTGCACATAGCAGCAGCCAGGTTGAGATGTTGTTCTCACATAGGGTTCTTGAATATCGAATATCAATCAGAGCGACTTGACGGGGAGACCCTGAGAGGATCATCCATAAGAACATACGAAGTTTCTGTTGGGAAAGTCCAAAACATACCTTGGAGGGACTCTGAGACCTTGCATAATTCAGGCAAACATGAGTCAGTTAACATTATGTGTTTATACTTTTTTTTTTTTTTTGAGAGAGAGAGAAAGAGAGAGAGAGAGAGAGACAGCGAGCAGGGGAGGGGCAGAAGGAGAGAGAAAGAATCCCAAGTAGGCTCCACACTCAGCGAGGAGGCCAATGTGGGGCTTGATTCCATGACCCTGGGATCATGACCTGAGCTGAAATCAAGAGTCAGACATTCAACCCACTGAGTCACCCATGTGCTCCTACATTATGTGTTCATTCTGTGAATTTGTTTATATTCAAACAGCAGTTAAGACTTGGAGAACATTTCTGGTGAGTAGAGGACGAAATTTTGAGAAATTCATCAAAAGCTAAGTACAATTCATAAAATTATTTTACTTTAAAGTTTTTTGGGTGAACCCTCCTGCAAATAATAAGTATTTGTGCATTTATCTCTTGTGTTAAGCAAGAGACACTTGTATTTGCGTCCAACCAAGATAGCAGGCAGACAAATTGCTGACTTGAGCAATGTCCTATCTGGAGCCTGTCTGGCAAAGGAGAACTGCTAACATCTATCATAAAGAATAGCATCCTTAGGAAGGAACAGGGGCTTTTTTCCTCCAAATATTCAGTGGTGTTCAGATCTGACAATTCTTTTCCTTTACCATCAGATTATTTGTAAAACATATTTTACCCCCAATAGTAGTTGTTCAATAAGGCTTATTTAATGAATGGATTTGCTCTATAAGTGTTATCAGCATTCTTTAAGCACAGGTCTATGCGAATCTTGGTGATTTATGCGGTAAATATGGATTACACATCTCGAATGTGCAGGGTACTAGGAAAAAAGACCAAGAAGGGTGCTGCATCTTAAGGAGTTTACAGTGCCACGATTTTCAAAGGTGCAGGGAATTTATTCCAGCCACCTCTGCCTCTCTACTTCCCAGTGCCGCCAGGGATATAGATCACAGACAAGAGGGAGAGGTTCAACTGTATCCCCCTACACAGATAACTGGTTGAGAATCGTTTCTTTGGTAATTCCAGTTATCAGCTATAGTGACGCACACCTTGGTTAGGGCGGGATGGGACAAATGGTTGTACGCTCCGTGAAGTCTTTCCTCTTCCCTTTGGTTTAGTGGGAGAGATGAAATGTATGCACTGAAAAAAATCCATTTCAAATTGTGAGCTAAAACACACACAATCACACCAACATATTTGAACCAAATATTTTATGGAACCATACTCACTCTTTGTGTGATGCACTCTAGTGTATTCTATTCTACAGCAACTGAAAATCAATACCGGTCACACTCCACACAGTTGATTTTATACTCACAGAGTCACCACCTAGAGTTTGAAAACTACTTCTCTGGGGTTTGGTAATGGTTGGAAGACAGGTGAGGAAAAGAAGGTCTCATAGGATCTATTCCTGCATTGTTTTCATAAACATAATGCACTTATATACTACTTACCAGGTTGCAGGCAGTGATAAGTACTTCTCATGTATTAAGTCATTTCGTCCTTAGTGCCACCCTATGAGGTATGCACACATAGTGTAGCTATTTTATTTTATTAGTTTTTTAAGTAGGCTCCATGCTCAGCATGGATCTCAAGGTGGGGCTTGAACTCAAGACCCTGAGATCAAGATCTGAGCTGAGATCAAGACTCAGATGCTTAACCAACTGAGCCAGCCACGTGTCCCTGTATTATAGCTATTTTACAAATAAGGCAATGGTTGCACGGAGAGGTGAAGTGGTCCTACCAAAGCCACCCAGGATTTGACCCCAGGCTACCTGACTCCAAAGTCCATGGTCTTAAGCCCCGTTTAGCAAGTTCCCGGCCACTCATCCTACATAGCATGCCTTAGTCCACTGCGAGCTGAGGAAACAAGAAGAATAGGTCTGCTCCACAGACAGGGAAAAAATAACTGTAGCACATGCTTCAGCAGTGGGAATGAGCAATGCCGAAAGCAATGATAGAAGCCAATTTTGGACCCCAGCAGTTGACTCTTTCCTAGGGACTTTAGAAGGGCAGAAACGACACAGCAGAGCAGACGTGGCCAGGGCCAACCATTTCCTTCCCCTGTGTTTCTTGAGGCCAAATGAATCAAAGCACTGAAGCAAACAAATCCAAATCCCTTTTCCTGAATCTCTTCATGTCAGATTCTAAGAGTCAGGACATAGAGCAAAGCATGGCCCGACAATGAAAATGACAGTGAAACACATCTCGGACCCACTAATAATTAAGTCATGGCATTTTATTAACATCTATGAATAGTGTCCTTAAATACTTTTCATTTTTGTTCTTCATTGATTTTAATTTAGATTGTCTCTGGCTCATAAGCCAGGTACATAGGAAACCTTTAACAAATCACACTATAAAACCTGGCCGTCATCCCGGGTTCCCCTGTGCGTCCATCCCTAATGAGCAGATTTAATGGTGTACAAGACAATAACATCAATTACCTAGTACTTTCAAAGATGTGCAGCATACGGGAAAAAAGAAAGAAAGAGGGAAACCACTAAAAGTGCTTTATTGAATAAATCTGGCTTGGTTCTGAAGGTCGTCACTGCGGTTTCTGAAAACTTGTGTTCGTGAGAATAACCTTATTGCTATTGTGTACATATTATCTAAATAAACTCCAAAAAAATTAACAATGTACAGCCTTGTTTTCATTACATCCAATTGGTTTTTTTTTTTTCATTCAATCTGTAAATTTGGCCCAGGAGCTGATTCTATAGCTAATCTTGTGCTGTCAAGAAATTTCAAGGAGGCTTATTATTTTGAGTGGTCTTCTCTACCAAGACCAAAATACACATAAAGTATGATATTTATTCATAGGCATATTCGGGTACCTGAAAACTGATTAAGGTATAGGATACACAGGATTGGTTGGAATACAGCAAAAACCATTTTAATGTAGAATATAAATTGAAAATCTTTCTGCTAGACTTACAGGCATTGACTGCTAGTATTCCCTATAGTTGTCATAACTTTTGAGGAAAACCAATCAGCTGTCAACATGTATTTATTGAACATCTACTAGGTGCTCTGTACTATGGGGATTATAAAAGTACGAGATTCAATTTTTTCCCTCAAATTTAATATATGATATGAAATGCTATGACAATATAGAGAAAGCTTCCCATTTAGAGATAGGAGTGCCTATGTGAGAACAGCCTGATGGACTCAAACCTCAGAAGGATAAAGTCCATTCAAAATTATTAGGATTTATTAGTTCTGACTTTCATAACCAGAATACGCAACTCTAGCTCAAACAAGAACCTTCACTTTTTATAATCAAAGCAAAATTATTAGTGTCTTGAATACATTCTAGTTGATTCGCTGTCAGTATTTTCTGTTTATAAAAAGGCTGCAAAAGTTTTCTGGCTTTTGTTTATGAAAAAGCCCTAAACGCTGCATAATTCATGTATTTCCCTAGTGGCTGTGTAAGGTACTGCATTGCACCATCATACTGGCAAATTAGTCAGGTAATACAGAATACGAGCGACACGAAATAAGACAAACTTTGAAAGTATAACTTATTAAGATCGATGTAAACTACCACAGACTCACAAAGAGCACGTGTAAGTTGAAACAGCACAACAGTATTAAGGGAACTTAGGGATACTAAATGTACATACACTCCTTACCTTCTGAGGTCGATGGGATAGAGGAGTGGGTTACAACTCTGGCTAAATATTACAATCCTCTGATGGAATTAAAAAAAAAAAATACTTGTGCCTTGGCTCCAATCCCAGATCAATTGATCCAGCATATCTGGGAGGTGGATCCCAGATATCAGCTTTTCTCAAACTCTGCAATTTATTTTATTTTATTTTATTTTTATTTTAAGTTTGTTTATTTATTTTGAGAGGGAGGGGGGGAGAGAGAGGGCTAGAGAGAGAGAGAGAGAATTCCAGGCAGGCTGCTCATTGCCAGCTGCGGAGCCCGAAGGGGCCCACCAACTGTGAGATCATGACCTGCGCAGAAACCAAGAGTAGGCTGCTTAACTGACTGAGCCACCCAGGCGCTCCTCAAGCTCTGCAATTGAATTTAGAGAGCGGCTGGGTTGAGGTTCCACAAAGGAGAGAAGGGAAGACTAATATCTTTCAATGCCACTGCCAGACACATAATAGAGCCATGAATGGCCCAAGTAGTTTGTTGTTGGTTCCTTTGCAAATCCTAGGCAACAGGCACAAGGGATTTGCATTGCTAACTATACTCTTTTTCAGTTTGTGGATACCCCCAGGGGTTTCAAATTAACCCACAAGATTCTCAAAACATCTTTGGGAACTCCGTCCAGTACTCTCTGGGTATAGAAATAGTCCAATTTTATGAATTGAAACCAGTTTCTTGGGGCGCCTGGGTGGCTCAGTCGGTTAAGCATCCGACTTCGGCTCAGGTCATGATCTCTCAGTCCGTGAGTTCTAGCCCCGTGTCGGGCTCTGTGCTGACAGCTCAGTGCCTGAAGCCTGCTTCAGATTCTGTGTCTCCCTCTCTCTGACCCTCCCCCATTCATGCTCTGTCTCTCTCCGCCTCAAAAATAAATAAACATTTAAAAAAAAAATTTCTTCTTCTGGTCCCCTTACCCTTAATAAGTATGTGAATGACAAGAAATCTATATGAGGAGCAATACAGAGTAGTGATTAAAAGTATGGGTTCCTTAGTCTAGCTCCCTCACTTTTCTGATCCCTGTCCTTCAATTTGTCAATGCTGTAACCCAAACAAGATATTGTCTCTATGTTTCAATTTCCTCACCTGTAGAAATCTCATTAGATGATTACCTGTGGGAGTACCCGGGTGGCTCAGTAGGTTAAGAGTCTGACTTCGGCTTAGGTCATCATCTCACGGTTCGTGGGTTCGAGCCCCACATCGGGCTCCATGCTGACAGCTCAGAGCCTGGAGCCTGCTTCAGATTCTGTGTCTCCCTCTGTCTCTGCCTCTCCCCTGCTCACACTCTCTGTCTCTCTCTCTCTCTCTGTCTCTCAAAAATAAATAAATATTAAAAAAAAAAATAAATTTCACATTTCAATTGGAAACAGTGAGCAGACAATGATCATATCATAGTCCAAAATTCCAACTAACTGAATAGACTTTGCAAATAAGCATTAGTTCAGAAATTTTAGTTTTAGAAACCTAACTTTAAAGGCTGTCTTTGATAACTGCTAGCTTTGTGACCTTGGACAATTAGTCAACTTTCCTGAGTTTCACTGTGTCATGTGTGAAGCAATGATAGTGACCATAGAGTTGTTAGGAGACCTAAATGGGATTATGCATGCAACAGGTTTATTGCAGTGGCTGACACAGAATATGTACACAAAAAATATTGTTGGTATTCGCTAATCATTACCATTATTTTTTTTTAAAAAATTTAACGTTTATTTATTTCTGAGAAACAGAAAGAGACAGAGTATGAGTGGGGTAAGGGCAGACAGAGAAAGAGACAGAATCCGAGGCAGGCTCTAAGCTCTGAGCTGTCAGCACAGAGCCTGACGCGGGGCTCGAACCCACGAACCGCAGGATCATGACCCGAGCCGAAGTCTGATGCTTAACTGACTGAGCCACCCAGATGCCCCTATTGCTACCAGTATTTGGATTCTATAAGGAAGAATAAGATATAGTCTTGGTTCTTAGAAGGTTTCGAATCTACCTTGGGAGAAAAACATGTTAAAGTGAAATAATAATTTAAAGTTGACATTTCAAATTGCTAAAATAGTGAACTTGAGGGAGTGCTATTGTCATGCAAACTATACTGTGTCTTTAAGCAAAGCACACTGCTGCTCCAGACCTCATTTTCCTCACCCGTAAAACAAAGTGGCTGGACTTTTCTAGAAATAACATTTTAGAAGTTCGTTAGAAATCTGAACAAACTGTCATCAGACCACAAAGTTAGAGGAAAATTGATAAACATGGAAAGTACCAGACAGATCAAGGCAAGAATGAGTAAATCTAGCTGGTTGGAGCACACTGTCCAAGTGGGGGAAATACTAGGAACAAAGGCAGACTGAATGCAGCTTCTGGAGGAATTCAGATGCCTTGCCAAGAGGTTTCAACGGTATTCTCTATGCAGTGGGCAGAGTTTTAGGAAGATTAATCTGCACTGGTAAGTCCGAAGGATTTGGGGCAAGAAATAGGCAGAGAGACCCATTATAAAGCTGTTATCATAGTCTAAGCTTAAACTGAACCAAGGGAGTAACAGAGAAATATAAGAACAGATAATCAAGGTATTATGAAGCCATTTGCACTTGACTGTCAATTGGATAGGACAGGCAAAGTCAAGTTGGCAGCAGATGATTGAAGATTGGAGGCCAGGAAACTGCTGATGAGTTAGGAAGGAGAACTAGTTTGGAGTAAGGGGCAGGGAATGAGGAATAGGCCTTAGAAATGTTTGATTTGTGTCATCAAAAACATAATTCAGGTAGACACAGCCAAAGGACAGGCAGCGAATGGGAAAAAGGAGGTGTGACAGAACTATAAATTTGGAAGTTATCTGCACAGAAGTGATAGCTGAAATAAAATTAATAGGCGAAATCTCAAAAAGACATTAGCAAACGGCTATACCCAGTGCCATCAGCTTTACTGTTTTCTTTTTAATATTTCAAATGGAGGGAGCATAGTATAGCTAACCTTAGTGAACGCAGTAAAATTAAAATCTTTCGTTTGGAGGATATAGTATAAGAGTTTCTTCTTTACTGTTTGCCTTCTTTATTTTAGTTACTAAAGTCCACATCTTAATTTGGGTTTCTCCAAAAGCCGATTCTCGGGTGGGGATTTGGCTTTAAGTACAGTGGTTTATTTAGGAGGCTATCACAGGAAACACTATGAGGCAGTAGGGAAACAGGAAAGTAAGAGGCTCAAGTCAGTAAAAAGGGCACTGATGAGGGGGTTACCACCGTGGGCAAGTGGAACTCAAGCTTGTTGGTGACCCCCTGATGGACAATATGGAACGTGTCTCAGAATGATCCTACTCAGGAGCGAGGAAGCTGGAATATTTATTCAACAACTCATTTGCTGAGGGTATTTCTTGGGGTGTTAATTCCATAGCACTTCCAGTCTGCAAGGGGGATGTAGTCAGAGAACAGCCTCAAGCAGGGACAAGAAGGAAATCATTGCCTTGCATTGGCACTGTCTTCAGGAGACTCCAATGTAAATGAAGGTGAAACGAAGGGCCAACAAAATCTGTTAGAATCATTTTGGTTTGCTTGTATGTCCTACACATATGGAATGAGGTGTAGTGGCATTTTCTAGGCAATAAGAAATCTCACGGTTAGGTCACTTTCATAAAGGGTAACGTCATTGTGACTTCTTAGGTTTCTAATGGACTTATATGTTATCTCCATATAGGAAATCAAATGATTACATAAATGTAAATGTTTTAAAGCAAAAGTCTGTGACAGGAGTTCATTTTTCCTTTGAAAATAAACAAAAGCATGTGTGTGCGCAGACAGATAAAAGCACCACAGTGTTTTATGTAGTCACACGTTCGAACCTTTTCTAGACAAGAACCTTCTATTGATATCAAAAGAAGCTGTACTCACAGGATATATAGATGTGTGGAGAATGACAACCCTGATTTTGTCTTGACATGACCTTATTGGATGTGTGGATAGAGAACAATTTTCCCAGCCAAAGGAATGTAATGGTTTCTTTCTTGGCATCCGGCCATGATATTCTGATTCTAGCATGCACATAAATATTAGTCACAAGGCATAAAACGACCCAGAGATGATGATTCTGACAAACCATCTATTTCTATTAGTGTGGCCACAGACGTAAATAACCTATCGTTTCTTCAATTGTTAGGTTCGCAATCTGCTTCGTCATTCCTGACAAAGTAAAAATAGTTTTCTCGGAAGTGTGCAGAAAATGCTTTCATGTGAAAATGCGGCTTCAAACAGTATAATCACTGTGCATATAAGTGTGATATCAGTTAGCTGAGAAGGAACCACAGCCATAGATCATAAGCAGTTTGTTTTTCATTAATGTGGACCAGCTGGCAGAATATCCTGCCAGGCCCCTTAGAAGACTGGATGTGGAAATAATTATTTACCAAGGTACAAACTGACAAGATTGCTATAGTGATGGATTGGCACACACGGAGCTCATAGATGATGAATTGAAATAAGTCTTCTTCCACTAAGAGATGCCTAATATCCACATAATTTGATTTATGAATTCTTTTGCATTATGGTTGACCTGATATATTTTGCAGAACTCCATTCAAGAAAAATAAAGTAAAAAGCAGAGTCAAAATTATACGGCATAATTCAATCCAAGAGATTCCCCAAGATAGTACATGGAACTCAGACTCTCTGAATGTTCAGAATGTTGAGTGTTTCTTCATAAGGCAACGATGACCACTAATCTACCAAAACATCATTGACAAATTGTCACAGAAGGCAGATGGAGAAAGACTTTGTGAGGCTGTTCTCTAGATTCTAGAGCCGTCCCAGTATATCCTATTGATACAACAGACATTTATGAACAGGTTGCTGTCAAAAAGCTACATTCTCTGAAGACAAAGTCAGCATTTATATATAAAAACACACCCACAGCAGAACGAGTTCTTCTTACTGTGCAAGATGATCTGTGGATGTAAATAAGGCATGCTAAAATACATATGTACTCGGGTTAGCGATGAGCTTTTTCATTTATAAAACTTGCATGATCAGTTCTTCTTTCCGGGTTCTAGGACCCAATTCTAATGTGTATATATGGTGGAGAGTGGGGGCGGGGGGTGTGCACAAAACCAAGCAATTCTCAAACACAAGCAGGGTGTCTGAGAATTTAACTCAATTCTCACATTATCCTCCGGGAGACAGCATCAGATTCCACAGACTAAGGACTCAGTCCTACCAGACCACCCTCCATTCCCCACCTCAGATGCTAGCCACAAGCCCCGGGCTGTTACCTGTGCCTGTGCTTCCAACCCACTGGCTACAGGTTGGAGGTTCCAAAGACCTCCTACTTAGGTTATTTGAATTTGCTAGAGTGGCTCACAGGTTTCAGAAAAAAACGCTTATTGATGTTTGCCAGTAAAGGATATGACAAAGGGGATGAGGAAATATATAGGGAGAGGTCTGGGGAAAGGGGCGGGGCTTCCATGCCCTCTGGAGGCCACCACTTACCCCAGTCTCCTGGTGTTCACCAACCCTGAAGCTCTCCACATTCAGTCCTTTTGGGTTTTTATGGAGGGTTCAAATCAGGATCTACTAAGTCATTGGCCAGACTGATTCAATCGCTAGCCCTCTCCCCTCCAGCAAGGTCAGGGGATGGAACAGAAAGTTCTTACCCTCTAATCACAGGGCTGGTCCTCCAGCCAATCAGCCTCTACCCTGGGGTGGGGTCCAAAAGCCACCTTCATTAACATAACAAAAGAGGATGCTCAGCCTAACATTTAAGAAATTCCAATGCCATGGGGAACTGTGAGCCACAAACTTCGGACCCAGACCAAATAAATACACTTGAGAAATATATTTTGGTCATTCAGATGACCAAATATAAATCACAATATCACAGTGCAACTGGGTAAAAACACCATACTTATCTTGATAGTAACCACATAGGAGTTTGGGCATTTTTATTTAATTCAAACCAGTCCCATGGGGCACCTGGATGGCTCAATCGATTAAGCGTCCGACTTCGCCTCAGGTCATGATCTCAGGTTCGTGGGTTCCAGCCCGCATGGGGCTCTATGCTGACAGCTCAGAGCCGGGAGCCTGCTTCCAATTCTGTGTCTCCCTCTCTCTGCCCCTCCCCCACCCGCACTCTGTCTCCCTCTGTCTCAAAAATAAATAAACATTAAAAAGAAATTAATTCAAACCAGTCCCTATATCCGCTTCTTGTAGATGGTAAGCGCGGTGCTGCCAGGGGGTCTGGCCTGGCTTTCTACTACTTAGAACACCTTTCAAGATTGAAGAAAAGTAACTGTTCCTTGAATGGCTGGAAGTCAATCAACCCTAATTATAGTTGACGAGGGAAAAAGTAAGGCCTCCGAAAAGAAGTTTTTAAAGCTTAGGTTGTATAGACGGTATTGTAAAGAGACTAAATAGCCGAGCAAGTTAATTTTCCAACCCTGGATCGTGTTTTCCAGGTAGGGGCCCTATCTCCTAGGGTCACCAGCTAGATCCCAAGACCTGACCTTTACTGCCCACCTGCTTGTATTCATTAACCTTTGTCTTACATGTTTTTCTTAAGCTCTTCTTTCCGGCTTATCTCTTAACTCACACATATGGAAAATGAAACCGCCCCTTGAGACCTCTGGCCAGCCCAGACCACCCAGACCCTTTTCAACTTAACCGCCCCCCCTGCCCCCCCACCACCACTCGAAGCTGCACAATGGACCGTGGAGTGACCTCTGAAATGACTGACAACTACCTTTACTTCATTATCATACTAAGATCTCCACCCAGGGAGGAGCACAGGCCTCATGACACAACATACAATGTATGTATAAGCATGTTTTTGGCACGACCTCATGCCCACCTCTGCATACAGTGACGAGGCTTCTCTCTCTAAACATTCATCCTAATCTTAAATAAAAGGAATGCATTCACCCTTGCTCCGGGAGTCACAGCTTTGAAAGTTATTCCCCGTGATCTCCTTATTTGCTGCAAATGAAGTTTTCTTTGTGTGACATCAGTTTCTGACTCACCAAGGAACGAACTCACGTTGGTTCGGTTATAATAGGAGCCTGAAACATCTCAAATACTGGTTGCAGCGCATTTTCTTTGGAATAAAATGAGTCAAGGAGATGGTTTCTCATATTCAAGAAGTACAGTAATCAAATACATTTAAAAAACCAGGATGTTTTTAAAGAAAAATTTGTTTGGAAAACTTTTTGATGGGATTGTCGAAGCACCTTCCTTCTCTCAGCTGTGAAAGTTTCATCTCCGATTTTATTACCTCAAAGCACATCCACAGAAAGAGTCTGTTCCTGTTTTCAAATATATTTTTGGAAGGAATCTTCCAAGATTCTATTGTCACATGAAAAAAATTAAAGGGTGTAATGATTGATAAGAGGATGTGGCTTAGGGAAAAGCCCACGAAGAATAAAAAATAATACAAATGTAAGAAAACTAAAATAAAGATAAAAGCGAGAGGGAGAGGGACTCAACAAGGCTTCTAATTATAAAGTAAAGAGGGTGGAAGAGAGAGGGAAGTTGATTTAGTAAAGCAATGATAGGTAACAAAAAGATGAAGGCCTTCAAAGTGCGCTGCACTGGGAATTGGCAGAATTGGGGTCTAATCTAAGCTGTGCGTTTAAGCAAATGTAGACATTCACACCACCCTTCTGTCAAATGAGGGAATATACAAAGTTAGATTTCCCTTTCAACTCAGACATACAAACTCTACAAGACTGTTCGAACATTCGGAGTTTAGTTCTCCAAGTTTTCAAATTCAGAAACAATGGTGCTCAGTCTATGGGACTGTACCGCAAATTAGGAAAAATTATTTTCCAATAAAAAATGCATATAGCTACCACTTTCTTGGGCTGTATTTCAAATGCAAACTATTTTGAGTGAATTCCATTTTAAAACGTTTAAACATCTAGAGGGTTTACACTTCTGTGATGACACACGAAAAAAACTTTTTTTACTTTTGAATAATCCTTCTTATGACACATAGACCTTATTTTTATCAGTTTTAAAGAGAAAGCCTGCTACATTTCCTACAGAGGCAAGGCTTCACCCAGTAGATATCATAGCCCCAAGGCCTGTACCACATTATGCAGGGCTGAGGCCTCCTGCCCTACTCTGCTCTAACTCACAGGGGAGGAGTTAGACAAAATAAAACTTCCACTTACCCCAGTGACTTGCTAAGCATCTTAAATGTAAATCTAATTTTGAATTGTATGCAAAATTGACTCCGAAATAAGTCTTTCATGTGGGCAAACTGAACAAATTTTGATCCGATCATATCGCCCTTCTTCTTCCACATACTTCCTTCCAGTTGCTCTCACTCTTGACGGGACCCTCAGCAAAATTCCAGAACCCTGAGATTCCAGAGAGATGCTCTGGCTTGCCATTGATTCTACTGACAGTTGAGTCATCTCCAGAACCACTCTCCCCAGGACCCACTCGGCGGTTCAAGAGTTGACATTCTGGTAACAAGTAAAACTAAACTAAACTAAATCAGGGCTCCGCGTTTTCGTCAATACCAGAGGTTGCAAACTTTTTACCGGCACGACTGATGCCTCTCTTGCCCTTAAGCCCCGCGCAACCCCCCGCCGGTTTCTGTCCCATCAAACTCCAAAATCCACTCCAAACCCCTTCCCTGTGGCCGGTCTCCATGGCTACTGCTGTGGGTGGAGCTAGCATCATCTGGCACCTCCGAGCCGGGAAGGCTGCCGGTCTGCTGCCTCTGCCTCCACCCTTCCCTGTAAAGTCCTGTCTCTTCTCGGCTGCCAGTGATCCTTTCAAAAATCCCATCTCTGTTTGTTTTTTTTTTTAATTATGTATCAGAATTCATTGTGATGTAAAGTTGTATGTATTTTAACTAACTCAGAGAGTCCCATCTTTACCACCCAAGGATCATACAAAACCCTTCTGTTGGCCTAGAATTCCCCTGTGCATCCCCTTTGTTGTCAATCACCACTTCCTCAGCAAGCTTGTAGCCACAATGATCTGTTTTCTGTATTTATCGTTTTGCCTTTTCCAGAACACCATATGAATAGCATCATGCAATGATGTCTTCTAAAATGGCTGTACCATTTTTTCACTAAAACAAGCAAAGAATGAGAGTTCATGTTGGTCCACATCCTTGTCAGCATTTGGTGTTTTCAGTGGCTTTGATTTTAGCCATTCTAATGAGTGTGGTGGTATTTCATTGTTGTTTTACTTTTAAAGTCCCTGATGACATATTACTTTGAGCATCTTTTCATACGCTTATTTGCAATCCGTACATATTCTTTGGTGGGTCATCTCTTTGGATCTTTGGCCCATTTTTAAATTGGGTTGTTTGTTTTCTTATTGTTGAGTTTTGAGGGTTCTGTGTATATTTTGTATACATATCCTTAATCAGATCTATATTTGGCAAAGCTTTAATCCTGTTTCTGCTTTGTCCTTTCATTTTCTCGACAGCGCATTTGACAGAGCAGAAGCTTTACATTTTAATGATGTTCAACTTCTCAGTCTTTCCTTTCATGGATGTATCTAAAAAGTCATCACCAAAACCAAGGTCACTTATGTTTTCTGTCATGTTATCTTCTATGGGTTTAAAGTTTTGCATTTTGCATGTAGGTCTGTCTATTTTTCACTAATTTTTGTGAACTGTGTAAGGTCTGTGTCTTTTTTGGGGGCAGAGGGGACATGGATGTCCAGTTCTTTCAGCACCATTTGTTCATGTGTTGAAAAGGCTATTCTTTCTTTTTCTTTTTCAAGTGTTTTGCTTATTTGTTTGTTTGTCTGAGAAACAAAACAGAGTGCAAGCGGGGAAGGTGCAGAGGGGGACAGAGAGAGAATCCCAAGCAGGCTCCATACTCAGTGCAGAGCTCAATGCCTGGGTTCACCTTACCGCCGCGAGATCATGACCTGAGCCGAAATCAAGAACTGGACGGTTGACCAACTGAGGAAAGGGCTATTTTTTCTTAATTGAAATGCTTTTGCTCCTTTGTCAAAGGTCAGTTGACTATATTTGTGCAGGTCTGTTTCTGGGTTCTCAATTGTGTTTCTTCGATTTGTCTGTTCTTTCATCAAAATCACACTGTCTTGATACTGTAATTTTAGAATATCTCTTCAAGTTGAGTAGTGTCAGCTTGCTGACTTTCTTCTTCTCCTTCAAATGTGCTGGCAATTCTGAATCCTTTGGCTCTCCACATAAACTTTACAATCAGTTGGTTGCTATCCACAAAATAACTTGGGATTTTGGTTGAGATGGCATAGAATTTATAGATCAAGTTGGGAAGGAGTAATATTTTAAGAATATTGAGTCTTCCTTCCATGAACATGAAACATTGTTCCATTTATTTAGATTTCCTTTGATTTCGTCGATCACAGTTTTATGGTTTTCCTTATACAGATATTGTACTTATTTTGTTGGGTTTCTAAAAAAAAATTTAAAACTAAAATAAATTTGAAAAGATCACACTGCCAAATTTTAAGATTCACTGTAATGGTATAGTGACCAATACAGACTGGTATTGGTTAAGGATAGACATGTATGTTAATGGAAAAGAGCAGAGAGTCCAGAAGAAGACCCCAATATGGCTCATGGAGTTTTTACAAAGGTTTAAAGACAATTAAATTGAGAAATGTTAGAGTTTTGAGTAAATGATATCAGAGTAATGGAACATCTATATGCCAAAAAATCTACCTAAACCTCACCCTTTATATAAAAACAAATGCAAAATGGATCATCAAACCAAATGGTAAATTAAAAGTTATAAAATCTTTAAAAGAAAACACAGGGGGAAATTTTATGACCTGGAGTTAGGCAAACACGTATTAAACATGACATTAAGGATTTTTCATAAAGATAAAAAAAAAGATATGTTAGGCTTCCTCAATATTAATTTTTTTAATGTTCATTTATTTTTGAGAGCGACTGAGTGTGAGTGGCAGAGGGGCAGAGAGAGAGGGAGACATAGAATCTGAAGCAGGCTCCAGGCTCTGAGCTGTCAGCACAGAGCCTGACGCAGAGCTCCAAGCAGGGCTCAAACTCACAGAGTGGGAGATCACAACCTGAGCCGAAGTCAGACGCTTAACTGACTGACTGAGTCACCCAGGTGCCCCAGGCTTCCTCAATATTAAAAAATATTCCTTTTCCAGGCCTGACAGCAAAGAAGGGTCCCTTCCTTTCTGCTGACCTGAGTACGGTCCCTCCGGCCAAGGCCACCATCTCTGGGAGACACCAGAGAAGGAAGTCAAGGGGATAAAGAAAGGTGTCCCTGCCTGATATCCAAGAACGGGGCCTCTCAGGGCTGACAGTAGGGGCAAATTTCTTTGAGGTACTGTCTGTCTGTGGTGAGAGGTTCCCTCTGTCCTTCCTCTAGGTCCTCCCCTTAATGCATGGCAGAGTCTAGGACTTCTAGCTCTGTGGAACTGAGGCCTTTTCCCTTACGAAAAATAAAAATAAAAAAGAAAAAAGCTGCACCTCCCTCAGGCTCCCCAGATGAAAGTCCATAAGCACCACTCCCAGGGGACACTGCCTGGGACTTCCCACAGCTGACAGCAGGAACAAGGTAGGGCTGGAGCGCCCTCTATCTGTGGTGAAAGGTCCCCTCAGTCCTTCCTGTGTAACCACCCCTTGATGATTGCCCAGAATCAGAGGAAAAAGAAAAATGGCATTTTTTTTAAGCTGTAAAATTCCTTAAAAAAAAATCAAGGGGGAAATCTTATCACTTAGAATTAGGCAAAAGTATCTCAAAAATGACACCCAAAACTTAATTCGAAAAGAAACAATGATGCATCAGGCATCCTCAATATTAAAAAAACCAAATCACTCTGAGAAAGACACTCTTAACAGCAGAAAAAGACAAGCTACAGACTGAAAAAAAAATGCAAATCATACACACATCAAAAGACCTATATCCAATATGTAAAGGGTTCTCAAAATTCAAAAATTAGAAAACAACCCAATTTTAAAAATGGGCAAAATACATCATTGGACACTTCACTAAAACTGACATACAGTTTCAGATTAGCACATGAAAAATTCTCCTCCGTGATCAGCCAATAGAGAGAAGCAAATTACAAAGACAGTAGGACGCAAAGTAGGACGCAACATACTTTTGAGAATTGCCAAAAACTCACTGACAATAAGTGTGAGCACGGCTGAAGAACAACTTGATTGCTCGTGCACCACCCTTGTGAGTTCAAGCTTGTGCGGTCACTGTAGGCAATGACTTGGTAACTTCTTATAAATGTACACTTCACTATTTGATTCAGCAATCCCACCTGCGAGAAATAAAAATGTACGTTCACACAAAAACACACGAATGTTTATAGCATCTCTATTCACATTTGCCAAAAGCTGGAAACAACTCAAATGTCCTTCCACGGATGAGTGGATTAACAAACTGAGGTGCATCCTTATAATGGAACACTACAGACCAACGAAAAGGAATGAACTATTGAAAAATCTAGCAATTTGGTAAATTCCTTGGGCCTCACCTTGTAGTCAACCACCCACACAGACCCAAGTTCCTGGAACTATGATTTGTTTTCTGTGTCTATCTTCTTACTTTTTCCAGAATGTCATGTAAATACTGTCTTCTAAACTTTAGACGGAATGTATTTTAAACAACTTATCTCATAGCTTGTTAAAATCCGACCTAAACAGAATAGTTCTTCTCTTATGTATGTCACTTTTATAATACAATGTCTCCACTTTATTTACCTGCATGAATATAAAATGTAAAGTCAAGCAATGTGAAGAGACCCATATCGTACTTGTCTGGCACTACATGTAGGTCATACAATCTTATTATCCAAGTTAATTTAATAAAATAATAAGACTTTATATCTGTATTTACCTGTTGGTTGTATACTCTTAAAATTCTAGCAAGTCAAATCTGGCTTTGATAAAGATTTTTCCCAATTGTGTAGTGTTCTCTTACATATTCTGTTATTTATTTCATGCAATATTGAATTGTTACATAAATTTCATTGCTAGAATAATGTAATATGCACCAGCTTTTAATATTATTAAAAATATATCTTACATTAAAAAAATTGGCTGTGTATTTTTCATTCCAACCAGCAATGAATGAGAATTCTGTTAGCTCCATAGCCTCTCCTGTATTTGATATTTTCAGATTTTTGTATTTTACTTATTGCAATTAGTATACAGTTGAATCTCATTGAAATTTCATTTGCATTTCCCTAATGACAAACGATGTTGAGAATCATTTCAAATGTTTTTGTGATCCCTATATCCTCTGTGGTGAAGTGTCTTTTTAAATCATCTACATATTTTTAAATTAATAGATCTTATTTTTCAGAGTTTTGTTAGGTTTGCAAAAACTTGATCAGAAAACAGGGAGGGTTCCCACATACCCACTCCCACCCCCGACAGTTTCCCCTATTATTAACATCTAGTAATATTGTAATACATGCGGTTAAATTCGATAAACCCATATGGATACATTACTATCAATTGAAGCCCACAGTTTACATCAGGGTTGACTCTGTGTGTCATATGTTCTACAGGACTTGACAAATGCATAATGTTATGCATCTACCACTATGTATCATACGGAATAGTTTCACCACCCTAAAACTCTTGTGTGCTCCACATTTCTGTCTCTCCAGCCCTCCCTCCCCTGAATTCTTGGTAACCACTGATCATTCTTTACTGTCTCCATATAGCTGCGCCTCTTCCAGAATATCATACAGTTGAGACGATACACTATATAGTCTTTTTTTTCATATTAAAGAAAAACTTTTGGTTCATTTATTTATTTATTTAGAAAGAGGGTGATTGAGAGGGAGAGAGAGAAACCAAGCAGGTTCCACGCTCAGCATGGAGCCCGATGTGGGGCTCGATCCCACGACCATGAGATCATGACCTGAGCCAAAATCAAGAGTCAGACGCCTAACCTTACTGAGCCACCCAGTCGCCCCTAAAAACTTTTCATTTTTGAAAACAGACAGGATACAGTAGTAGTGAACCCCCATATACCCATTACTTAGATTCTACAATTTCAAGATTTTGATAGCACCTTATAATTGAATAAGTTCAAGACTATTTCAATTCAGCATATGTGGAAATCCTGGATGGCCTTAAAAATACTAAGATGTATAGATATCTTCGCTCACCATGTCTGTCCTAGACATCCAATCAACATGGCCAGATCCCTTCTATACATCCCTCCCTCAAATATAAGTTTCAAAGATATTTTGCGCCTTTATAAATAAAAAAAAAATTAATTATGCTAAAGTATTTATAACCAAATTTACCATTTTTACTATTTTTAAGGGTATAGTTCCGGGGCATTAAGTGCAGTCACATTGTTGTGCAACTATCATTACAACCCATCACCAGAAGTTTTTCATCTTCTCAAACTGAAACTCTTGTACCCATTAAACAATATCTCCTCATTGCCCGCAACCCTTAACCCTCGCAATCACCCTTTTACTCTCTATCTTATGAATTTGACTAAGACAGGTATCTCATAGGAGGTAACATACAGTATTTATCCTATTGTGATTGGCTTATTTCCCTTAGCATAAGGTTTTCAAGGTTCATCTATGTTGTAGCATGTATTAAGATTTCCTTCTTTTTAAATTTTTTTTTTTCAACGTTTATTTATTTTGGGGACAGAGAGAGACAGAGCATGAACAGGGGAGGGGCAGAGAGAGAGGGAGACACAGAATCGGAAACAGGCTCCAGGCTCTGGGCCATCAGCCCAGAGCCTGACGCGGGGCTCGAACTCACGGACCGCGAGATCGTGACCTGGCCGAAGTCGGACGCTTAACCGACTGCGCCACCCAGGCGCCCCAAGATTTCCTTCTTTTTAAAGGCCGAATAACTATTCTGTGGTGTACATTTATCTGTTGATGGGCATTTGAGCTGTTTCTGCCTGTTAGCTTTTGGGAATAATGCTTTTATGTATGCAAGTGTACAAATATCTTCATGACTCACTGTTTTCACCTCTTTGGGGGTATGTACCCAGAAGTGGAATTATTGGATCATTTGATTATTTTATGTTTAATTTTTTTCTGAAACCACCATACTGTGTTCTACAGAGGCTACAGTCTTTTCTATTAATGAACACAGCATTTTTTTTTTTTTTTTCGTTTATTTGGAGTGAGGGGCAGCAGAGTACCAACTGGTTGGTCTTGCTTTGGACCACCTAGTTCAGTGTCATTATTATGGTGGAAGAGGCCCAGCTTACTAATGGACCCTGGTAATACTACTCTTGGGGAAGAATCAAAGAACCACAGGTTGGGGGTCGGAAGGTCAGCTCTCTGCTTGGACCATCTATTCCTTCCTGCAGGGGAATCATTGCCTGATTCTGCCGGGAAGGTGATGGAAGCCCAATTCCCTGCTAAGATTTGACAACATCACCCACAACAGAGAATCAGAGCACCACCAACTTCAGCCAGGCAGGGATGAATATGACTGCAGATGATGCATTTATGAAAAATTATATATGCAAATAAATTAAAATAAATTTATAAAAAAGAAAATATAAAATGAATTGCTTGTAAAAAAAAAAAAAAGCCCCAAGGTTTTAAAGAGTCTTGATCATAGGAGAAGGCCACCTACTGAACACATTTTCCTCATTTTAATCGGAAATGAAACAAAATGAGCTTTTCTGTGACCTTTAGGGATAATTGTGTGGATTTCCGCAAATGATTGATTGCTGAAAGCACATAAGCTCATGTTTTTTGGCCTTAGAGGAGCCCGAGACTTCCTTTGTGCATATGGGTTCTTTAATCTTACAGAAAAAACAGCTGCATGCCCTTTGACATTTTCTGATGACAGCAGACTTCAGTGCTATTGTTCCTTTTTCTCTATTAAGTAATATTACCAAGAAATATCGAGAATGGCGTATATGTTTCCCTGAAAAACCTTAAGTGTTTGAATGCATGAAGTGTAATAGTCATTCAAAATGGTAGTTAATATTCCTGCTACAATTATTCTAAATGTATTCTGCCCCCTGACAGTAGTCACTGAGTGTATAATCATTCATTAATCACGCTTTTTTTTTTTTTTCAAGATACACAGTCTAAGAATCTACTATGTGCTCAGGACACATCAGTGAAAATCCCCTACCCTTTGGGACTACATATTATAATGGAGAGTAATACAATTAACACACAAGCCAGATACTTTCATAGAGTCATAAGGATTATGGGGGAAAAAAGGTAAGTAAATAAAAAAAGATGGGGTGAGACTGGGGCCTCTTTCAGGCAGGGTGTCGAGAAAGTCTCTGAGTGGGTGACACTGAGCAGAGACTTGAATAGTGGGGAAAAGAGCCATCTGAAATCTGGGGGAAGAGCATTTCAGGCAGAGAGAAACCAAGGATAAGAGCCCTGAGGCCGGAACAATCTCGACGTGTTAAAGGAGCTGGGAAAGTTCTTGTATGACTGCAGAAGCAGGCGATAGGGAGAGAGTGGGAGGAGGGGAGTCCAGGGGGCAGCAAGAACCAGAACAGACCTTTGAAAAGGGAAATGGACTAGAATTCTATTTTGAATTCCTTATATGGGATTCTCTGCAGATCTTGCATCATATTCACGATATTTCCAATGATAAAAAATAGTCATGCTTTGAGGATGGCTTTTGTGTTTGAAAAACTATTTTATGCCTAAGGCTACTGCTACTAGCTAGCCCCCAAATATTGCCATTTCGTGGATAAATGTGTTTTGCTTTTAAAACAAGGAGAAGATTTTTCTAGTGTCACTATTAGAGTCAACTCTAGCAGACACGGCCAATTAAAGTCACTTTGACAGATAGTTACTGGATGTTTTCTAAGTGGCGGTGTGCTATTATACATTACAGGAAAGAAGATACACGAGGCACAAAAGTACACAGATACTGAAAACAGAGGTCAGAACCCAAATGCTATAGGACAGGTACCAGTGGCTAGACATTTTCTGAAGAGAAAGAAGTTCGAGCTTCTGGAGAGCAAGAGGGATCAGGAAAGGGTCTATGATAAGACAGACGGGTGTTTGGCCTAAGTCTTTAAGCTGGGGTAGGACCTTGAGAAGAGAAAATGGTAATTGCGTGAAGATGTGCATAGAAGGCAAAGAAAAGCTCCAGGGGCTGGAGTATAACGTTAGGGGGAAAGACGGGAAATATTCCATTGGTAAGGTAGTTGTGAGACGTACTCTGAAGGACCTTGAGTATCGTGTCAAACGATCCGTTTTTAGTTTCCCAGGCAATAAGAAATCATGGAATGTTTTTGAGTGGGGGGGGGGGGCATCAATGCAATACTCCTTGAAAAGATAAACATGGCAGTAGTATAAAATGGATTAAGGCAAGGAGCCCAGAGAGCAGGCTGATGTTGTAGATGAGGCAAGTGGAAGCATGAGTCTGGACTAGTGTGGTGTTCACCAGAAAAGGGAAGGAGGCAGAAGTAGCAAAAGATTATCACGACTGCTGACAATCAGATCAGAAGATGGGAAAGGAAGCTCTCAGATTACTTTAAAATTTTCACTCAGATAAGATTCCAATTTATCATAACCAAGAGAGCCCAGCATAAGTCGGGCTGTAGTGAAGGTCTGTGTTATTCAGGGAGAAGTTGGCTTCAGTTTGGGACTCAGTGTCTCCAACAAGATGACAGAACATCTAACATCTTTGCTATGTTCTCTCTCTAGAAACTGAAACTGCCGAACGTCCAGCGTACAATAGAATAGTTACGAGCCTGGACCCTTTGCGCAGAATGCACCAGTTCAAATCCTAGCTCAGGCACTTGCCGGATCTGTGATTTGGGCAAATGAGGTGACCTCTCTGTCCCTCAATTTCTGTGTCTGTAAAATAGAGAAAATAATTTTATATATCTCAATGCTTGTTGTGAGGATTGTGTACACACATATACAAACATACATATGCATGCATATGTGCAAATCATATATTGTAGAGGATATACAGTTATATGTAATATATATTAACTTTATATATAATATGTGCCAAATATTAATTAAATTTTTTTAAATGTTTAGTTTTGAGAGAGAGAGTGAGACAGAGCGTGAGCAGGGGAGGACCAGAGAGAGGGAGACACAAAATCGGAAGCAGGCTCCAGGCTCCGAGCTGCCAGCACATAGCCCAACGCGGGGCTCGAACTACAAACCGCAAAAACATGACCTGAGCCTAAGTTGGATGCCAAACCGACTGAGCCACCCGGGCGCCCCCAAATATTAATTATACATACACATTGTATCCTTACAAGAAACCTAGGAGGTATATATCTTATAAGATATGGCATAGTGTTGACAGACTATATATATATATATATATGTACATTATAATATATATGTTACATAACTACTCACACACTGTTTCTTATTAGAAGACTCATAAATAGGAGAGGAAGAAGGAAATATTGTCATTAAAGGGTAGAGGAAGAACAGTGAGAAAGAGATACAGAAATAGCTGAGGAGAGGAATGCAAAATTCCTCTGACAATTCCAGTCAAATGAGGAAAGAGTGAAGGATGCTGGGTTTGGAAATCAGAAGGTCCGTGGTGACTTTAGTAGATTGCTGGAAGCCGAGCTGTCCCAGCCTGAGTGGCAGGGCCCAGGCTGTGGACGGATTGGTGACTGCAGGGCGGCCGGCCGACAGGGAAGCTTCTGGTCCTCCCGCTTTTAGGTAATTTGGCCTTAAAACTACCTGGGGTATTGCCTGTTGGGGAATTGCGCTCGGCAGGCCCCCTGGGAAAAGAACCGTTAGAGAAGAAAATAAGGTTCCGTAAGAAACTGTGCGGCCTTACGTTTAGCCCTTGCCATTCCCTATGGAGACTCCTCTACTTGCAGGAAGGAGAGCCTCATACAGTTGCCAGCAAAGGCGGCCAACGAAGGAGAGACATATGGATCCGAAAGCCGCACTCCGGCAACTAAGGAGTGTATCTCTGGGCACAGGTGACTTCAGCCCCTAGGCCCACCCGGCCCCCCAGAGGCATTCCAGATGATGACTGAACCTAGTCTGTTAAGGTACAGAATGGTTCATTGGTTCCTAGGTGCATTGTCTCTCTGAGAATGTGTGAGGCGTAGGTTTCTAAGGCTTTTTCGGCCCCTTTCTGGCACCGCGGACCGAGGCAAACACATTGTTCTTCTGGCCTCAAGAGGTTAGGAGGTCATGTCCCTGTCACTGTTCCACTTGAGGTGTTGAGAAGTGGAGGGCCTTTCACGAGAACAGCGAAGCAAATGCTTTGTAGATTATAGATAAATGCAGATGCATAATGGAATAATGTAAGAAATTAATCTATAATCAAAGGGTATGTGGGAGTGTTAGGGGAAAATCACCATGTCATTTCTTAAAGGTTGTGTACACATAGGAACATTTTCAAAATTAGGGAATGTTAGAAAAACATAGATGACGTATGTTACAAGGAAATCACTAGCATACATAATGCCACGTTTCCTGCAATAAAGGGGCCAGTTCAACACACTGCTGTTGTCTGTGGCCATTTTTTATTTTTTGTTTTTATTTTGGTTTTTTATTTTAGCTTTTTATTTTAGTTTTTTATTTTAGTTTTGTTTTATTTTCACTTTTTCGCCAACACCGTTCATCCTTCGGGAACCCCTGGACCTGCTGGAGCTGGACTCCGGCAGTAGATCAGTTAGTTTCAGTAGAGTGGCGTGGATAGAAGTCAGATTTCCAAAGGATAATGAGGTACGTGCTGAGAAAGGACAGAAAATAAATTGACCTTTTTGTGAGGTTGATCCTGGAAGTGTGGATCAATCAGAAAATATTCTGTGTTTCTTTGAAAAAGAGATAGTTGATTGAAGAAGACATAAAAAAAATGGAAAAATATTCCATACTCATGGATTGAAAGAACAAGTATTGTCAAAATGTCGATACTAGCCAAAGCAATCTACATATTCAATGCAATGTCTATCAAAATAACACCAGGATTCTTCACAGAGCTAGAACAAACAATCCTAAAATTTGTATGGAACCACAAAAGACCCTGAATAGCCAAAGCAATCTTGAAAAAGAAAACCGAAGCTGTAGGCATCACAATCCTAACCTTCAAGATGTATTACAAAGCTTAATCATCAAGACAGTGTGGTACTGTCACAAAAACAGACACTTGGATCAATGGAACAGAATACAGAACCCAGAAATGAACCCACAACTAATTGTATGGGCAACTAATCTTTGACAAAGCAGGAAAGAATATCCAATGGAATAAAGACAGTCTCTTCAGCAAGTGGTACTGGGAAAACTGGACGGCCACATGCAGAAGAATGAACCTGGACCACTTTCTTACACCATACACAAAAATAAACTCAAAATGAATGAAAGTCCTAAACGTGAGACAGGAAGCCATCATAATCCTCAAGGATAAAGCAGGTAAAAACCTCTTTGACCTCGGCCACAGCAACTTCTTACTCAACACGTCTTTGGAGGCAAGGGAAACAAAAGCAAAAATGAACTACTGGGACCTCATCAAGATAAAAAGCTTTTGCACAGTGAAGGAAACAATCAGCAAAACTAAAAGGCAACTGATGGAATGGGAGAAGATATTCGCAAATGACATGCCAGACAAAGGGTTAGTATCCAAAATCTACAAAGAACTTATCAAACTCAACACCTAAAAAACAAATAATCCAGTGAAGAAATGGGCAAAAGACATGAATAGACACTTTTCCAAAGAAGACATGAAAAACATGATGCTCAACATCACTCATCATCACAGAAATACAAATTAAAACCACAATGAGATACCACCTTATGCCAGTCAGAATGGCTAACATTAACAACTCAGGCAACAACTCACAAAAAACCCAACTCAGGCATTCTCTGTTGGCGAGAATGCAGAGAAAGGGGATGTCTTTTGCACTATTGGTAGGAATGCAAACTGGTGCAGCCACTCTGGAAAACAGTATGGAGATTCCTCAAAAAGTTAAAAGTAGAACTACCCTATGACCCAGCAATTGCACTACTAGGTATATATCCAAGGGATAAAGGTGTGCTGTTTCGAAGGAACACATGCACCCCCATGTTTATAGCAGCACTGTCAACAATAGTCAAAGTATGGAAAGAGCCCAAATGTCCATCGATGGATGAATGGATAAAGAAGATGTGGTATATATATACAATGGAGTATTAGTCACCAATCAAAAAGAATGAAATCTTGCCATTGGCAACTACGTGGATGGAACTAGAGTATATATGCTAAGTGAAATAAGCCAAAGAAAGACAAATATCATATGATTTCACTCATGTGTGGAATTTAAGATACACAACAGATGAACAGAAGGGAAGGGAAGCAAAAATAATATAAAAACAGGGAGGGGGACAAAACAGAAGAGACTCTTAAATACAGAGAACAAACTGAAGGTTGCTGGAGGGGCTGTAGGTGGGGGGGTGGGCTAAATGGGTAAGGGACATTAAGGAGGACACTTGTTGGGATGAGCACTGGGTGTTATATGTAGGGGATGAATCACTGGAATCTACTCCTGAAATCATTATAGCACTATATGCTAGCTAACTTGGATGTAAATTAAAAATAAATAAATAAATATGTATATATATGAAAAAGAGCTAATTGAGCATTTTTTTTAACGTTTATTTATTTTTGAGACAGAGAGAGACAGAGCATGAAAGGGGGAGGGTCAGAGAGAGGGAGACACAGAATCTGAAACAGGCTCCAGGCTCCGAGCTGTCAGCACAGAGCCCGACGCGGGGCTCGAACTCACAGACCGCGAGATCGTGACCTGAGCCCAAGTCGGCCGCTCAACCGACGGAGCCACCCAGGCGCCCAAGCATTATTTTTTAAATGTTTATTTATTTTGAGAGAGAGAAAGAGAGCACGCATGAGTGGCGGACAGGCAGAGAGAGGAAAGAGAGAGAATCCCAAGCAGGCTCCGTGCTGTCAACGAAGAACCCAATTTGGGGCTCCATCTCACAAACCATGAGATCATGACCTGAACCAGAATCAAGAGTCAGATGCTAAACTTACTGAGTCACCCAAGTGCCCACAGAATATGATTTTCATGTAATTACTCACTCATATGTAAAGCCATGAGGGTGACTAGACTTTCTCTCTTTTATGATATAATGGGGAACATTGGCCAAAAACCATTGCCACTGGAACTGTGGGCCCATTTTCCACATCCAAAGAGGGACTCTCAGGTATGTGGACCTGCTTCCCTTGGAGTTACAAGTATTTACTGATCTCCCAGTGTAAGCCAAGGAGGGAAAAAAGTATGGAGTGATGGGAAGTTGTGGTGGATATATGGAAGCTGGACAGAAGTGTGGAGAGCTGGATTGGCCCAGTTGTTCTGGAAGCTGGGATGAAACTCTAAAGATAATCTACAATAAAAGGCACTTTTACTCATCTCACAAACACTCACCTATAGGCCTATACCTTGTGGACTCACACCATTGATTACAGATAAGCAGACAGTGATTCTTCTGGCGGATTTTAATTGTGGAACCTAGCTTCCTTATCGATGCCCAAACCTCCTGACTTTTTCACAACTACAGTATAATGTTTTATTATTTGGCCTAAGAGTTCGTGGGAGCTTTGGCTTGATTTAAGCACATATCAAGGTTCTGTGATCCCCTGAAATTGTATGAAAAATTCAGTGCATGAACTACTGGTTGTCTGGATGATTTTCATGAAATTCTCCAAGGGACTCCTGACTCAAAATGTTTGGAACGACTGGGCAGATCCACTGAAGTTTTTTTTATTTATTTATTTTTAAATTTATTATTATTATTTTTTTTAATCAGGGCCAGAGTCTTTATACTTGCATTAACTTCTCTTGGCTCTTCCTGGCATAGACATAACAGTAATGAGAGCCAAATTATAATATAATTTTATTTCAAAACTCCTCCCTCAGTTGGTGATATTCAGTGGATCCAAAATTAAGGTACAGGGAAGGACTCCACCCTCTTTTTGAAATATATTAAAATTTCCACTCTGGAAAGTTTCTGAAACTTTAGTGGAAACATGCTGAAACGTTGTAGAAAGATCTTCTATAAGCCCTAAAATTAACTATTTTCAATTTAGCTACTAAATTTGCCTCATCTCTGGTCACGATCAGCTTTCTTCCGGCTCTGCAACTCCCTCACAAAGGTATGATGCTCCATTGTCTAACATCATCAATATTTGGGCTTATTTTTCCCCTCTCACATTTCTGAACAACCAAAGCCAACTAACAAAAATGGATTTATCCAGCCACAAGATCACAAGGTCATGGGTGCATCTCTCATAAATGCTGGGCCAAGGGCCAGGCCTGATGTGCATCTAAAACATCTGGGACCCACTAGAGCACTCTCCACAGTGCTGTACTGAGCACTGATCAATACTGTTATTGGTCCAGATAGTCTTGTTTGGAAAACATCCACTGATATTCTAGCAGCTAACTTGGATGCACACTGTCTGCTTTTTCTTTCAACGTCTCCCATAGTTCTATTTCAAATATGCTTATAGAAAACATTCAACCCATAAATGGGAGAATAGAAAGAAAGATACAGTTCCAAAGCTTTCTCTTCCTTGTGCATGGATTTTAGAGGATAACATAAGCCCTAAAATTAACTATTTTCAATTTAGCTACTCGTTTTATACATGGTTCATGAAATGGATATGAGACTTTAAAAGCATCAGCTTCGTGTTGCTTGTTACACTTTGTACCTGTGTATGATTGAAAAGTGAATTCCCTTGAGATTATAAGTTGCAGACTATATTAGGAACCAGGCATTTTGCTAGATGAGGGATTGATTTTTCAAACTTTAACCAAAATGAAACTTACTATTCATTTAGTCTTATTCCACATATGTTGGCGATATTAACACCAACGACAGTGTCATGCACACATTATAAGCCTAACAAAAAGCTGGTAAATGAACAGAAGGACTACATTGAATCCACTAGGCATAGATCTTATACTAAGGCCTCCCACCAAATTAAAGAATACTTCCCTCAGGGATTTTTAAAGATTTCATTCTAGATAGGTAGTTTGACTTGTATAGTTAATATTTTATCATTTTTTAAAGCATGCTAGGGCTTTGGTATGGCTCTGAAGGATCTAGAAAATGTTCGCTTGTTCTTGAAATATAGTCTCAGTTCCCCACTGTTTTTCATTAACTAAATATTTAGGGAACAAATAAATAGCTCAATGGATGAATACTTATTAATTATCAATATCTGATTGACAGGATGTTCTAGAAACAAGAGCTCTCAACTGAGAGGTATTAAATCAACTCTCCCATCAACTGTGAAAAGGTCATTCCATCTTCATGTCCTCAGCTTCTACATCGTTAACCTTGAGAGCATTGTGCCTAATTAAAGAAAAGAAAAGTGCACAGGGCATAGTAGTAGATAACATACATCTCCCCCAAGAAAACCTGTTTTATGGTCACAGACCACTCATTTTGTCTTGTAGTTTCTATTGTACATTGTTGGATTAGGGGACAGGTGATTACAGAATGTTACTTACCTTATCACCTAGCAAAATTGTACATATGTCCCTGAGAGTGAGATCACTCAAACTCTAGATGTTCCTTAACTCTGGTTTTCTGGAATGCTGGTACTTGCTTCTTGAATGCTTAAAGAGTTCGACTGTTTCCTCCTACAGGGGAGGAAACAGACACCAAAAAACCATAAGATACCTAGGAATAAACCTAACCAAACAGGTAAAAGATCTGTACTCTGAAAACTATAGAATATTTATGAAAGAAGTTGAAGAAGACACAAAGAAATGGAAAAGCATTCCATGCTTATGGATTGGAAGAACAAACGTTAAAAAGCTTATACTACCCAAAGCAATCTACACATTTAATGCAATTCCTATCAAAAGTCTACCAGTATTTTTGGCAAGGCTAGACAAAACCCAAAATTTGTATGCAACCACAAAAGACCCTGAATAGCTAAAACAAACTGGAGGCATCATGATTCTGAATTTCAAGTTATATTATAAAGCTGTAGTCATCAAGACAGTATGGTACTGGCACATATGCAGACACATAGATCAATGGAACACAACAGAAAACCCAGAAATGGACCCCCAGTTATATGGCCAACTCAACTTCAACAAAACAGGAAAGAAGATCTAATGGAAAAAAAAGACAGTCTCTTCAACAAATGGTGTTGAGAAAACTGGATGGCGAACATGCAGAAGAATGAAAGTGGGCCACTTTCTTACACCATACACAAAAATAAATTCAAAATGGGTGAAAGATCTAAATGTGAGACAGGAAACCGTCAAAGTCCTAGAGAAGAACATAGACAACAACCTCTTTGACCTTGGTCACAGCAACTTCTTACTAGGCAAGTCTCCAGAGGCAAGGGAAACAAAAGCAAAAATGAACTGCTCGTACTTCATCAAGATAAAAAGCTTCTGCACAGCAAAGGAAACAAACAAAACTGAAAGTCAGCCTATGGAATGGGAGAAGGTATTTGAAAGTAACAGATCTGATAAAGGGTTAGTATACAAAATCTATGAAGAACCTACCAACTCAACACCCAAAAAACAAGTAACCCAATTAAGAAATGGGTAGAAGGCATGAATAGACACTTTTCCAAAGAAGACATTCAGATGGGTAACAGACACGTGAAAAGAGGTTCAACATCATGCAACATCAAGGAGATACAAATCAAAACCACAATGAGATAGCACCTCACACCTGTCAGAATGGCTAACATTAATAACATAAGAAACAACAGGTGTTGACGAGGATGTGGAGAAAGGGGAACCTTCTTGCACTGTTGGTAGGAATGCACACTGGTGCAGCCACTCTGGAAAACAGTATGGATAGTCCTCAAAAAATTAAAAATAGAACTATTCTGTAACCCAGGAATTGCACTATTAGGCATTTATCCAAAGGATAGCAAATGCTGATTTGAAGGCGCACATGTAGCCCAGTGCTTATAGCAGCACTATCAACAACAGCCAATGTACAGAAAGAGTCCAAATGTCCATCGACAGATGAATGGATAAAGAATTATATATATCAGTGATGCATTACTGAATTCTACTCCTAAAACCAATATTTCACTATATGTTAACTAAAATTTAAATTACAAAAAAACAACAAAAAAGACAAGGGCATCTGGGTGGCTCAGTCAGTTTAGTGCCTGCCTTCAGCACAGGTCATGATCTCACATTTTGTGAGTTGGAGTCCCACTCAGGCTGGCTGCTGTCAGCCCTGATCCTGCTTCAGATCCTCTGTCAACCCCTCCCCCCACTCCTTCTCCACTTCTGCTCTCTCAAAAATAAATAAACATTTAAAACAAAACAAAGCAAAAATAAAACAAAAAAGGGGTCCAATTCACAATGACCACTTTTACTCATGAATTTATCTCTCCTCATTTCTTCTCAAACTCTTACCTCAAAACAATCACAAAGCCCTAGCCTGCATGACACTTTTCTTTTACTTCCTTTCTCTTTCTTCTCTCATCCCACAACACACATAAAAGAGCCCAGAAATCTTTCTTACCAAAACAAGAAAGGAAAGAGAGAAATTTAGCACAGAAGACAATTTTCTTTAAGGGGAGTAACCCAGATGTTGTCCCTACCATATAAAATCAAAAGTAAATCAGTAGATAAGAGGCAACATCAAAAATATTACCAAAATCTAATACACATACACACACATACACACACACACAGAAATATTACTCAGCCATTACAAAGGATGAGATCATGCCATTCACAACAACATGGACAGAACTAGAGGGTATAATGTTAGATGAATAAGTCTGACTGAGAAAGACAAATACCATATGACTTCACTCATGTGAAACCTAAAACAACAACAACAACCCACAAGTGAGTTAACAAAAAAAAAGCAGAAATCAGACCTGTAAATACGGAGAATAAAGGGATGGTTACCAGAGAGGAGCGGGTAGGGGGATGCGTAAAATGGGTGAAAGCAAGTGGGAGATACAGGCTTCTACTTACGGGATGAACAAATCACAAGAATAAAGATCACAGCATAGGTAATATAGCCAGTGACACTGCAGTAGTGTTGTATGGTGACGGAAGGTACTTACACTTGTGGTGAGTACAGCATAACATGTAGAGAAGCTGATTTGTTATGTTGTACACTTGAAACTGATGTAGCAGTGTGTGTCAACTATACTCAAATAAAATTTATTTTAAAAACCACATTACCAAAATCTGAATTACAGATGAAAGACAGATAACTAAAAATGGGTGTATTTAATCTTTTCACAAGATGTTCATAAGCTGCACAAAAAAATATTGATTGAAACTTGGTTTGCCAATAGATGTTTGCTTCAAGGTGCTAGCATTTGTCTAATGACTTTAGTGTCTTATGACATTGTATTCACACCTAAGACAAAGGGAGTATATAATCTTAATCAGTGTTCATTGAAGGCCGTGTGATGCAAGGGAAATTGACATGGTTTCTGCAGCCAGAACGATCAGAATTTTAGCTTTGCCACTCATTAACTTGGCATTCGTAACAAAAAAAATTAACGTCTGTTTCTTCCTTTTTATAACTGTCACCATGCCACCTATTTCAGGAATTGCCTTTAAAGTTACAAATAATATGTGAAAATCAGAACAGATTTATGATAAGTAAAGAGATGGGTTTAGTAATTTAAAAAATTGCACAAAGAAAAGCCCAGGTCAAGATGGCTTCATTACTGAATTCTACCAAAGGTTTAAAGAATTAAGTCCAATCTTTCAGAAAATATTCCAAAAAAACAATGATGAAATACTGCCTCGTTCTATGAAGGCAGTATTATCCTGGTAACAAAACCAGATAAAAACATCATATGAAAAGAAAACCGCAGGCCAATACCTCATGTAAATATAGATTCAAAAATACTAGCAAATAAACTCCAGCAATATATATGAAACATAATACACCATAATTAAGCGGGATTTATTTCAGGAAATCAAGGTTGGCCTGACATCAAAAACAAATTAATGTAGTGTATCATATGAATAGAATAAAAAACACGAAACACATCATTATCTCAAGAGATGCAGAAAAAGCATTTGAACAAATCACAAGAATAAAGATCACAGCATAGGTAATATAGCCAGTGACACTGCAGTAGTGTTGTATGGTGACGGAAGGTACTTACACTTGTGGTGAGTACAGCATAACATGTAGAGAAGCTGATTTGTTATGTTGTACACTTTGCCTTTGAGGTGATGAAAGTGGTGTAGAATTAGATAGTGGTGATGGTTGCACAATCTTGTGAATATACCAACAACTACCAAATTGTATACTTCCAATTGTGAATTTTATGGTACATAAGTAATGTCTCAATAAAAACATCAACCTCATTTAAAAACATGAAGTTTGGGGTGCCTGGGTGCCCTGAGTGTCTGACGTCAGCTCAGGTCATGATCTCACGGTTCATGAGTTCGAGCCCCTCGGTCTCTGCGCTGACAGCTCAGAGCTTGGAGCCTGCTTCAGATTCTATGTCTCCCTCTCTCTCTGCCGCTCCCCTATTCACGCTCTGTCTCTCTCTGTCTCAAAAATAAACACTAAAAAATTTTAAAAACATTAAGTGCAATCTACATAATACAAAGCAAAATTATAGTTCAGTGTTGGCATTAAAGAAACAAATTCAATAGTCTGGGTGGAGGGATGGGTGAAATAGGTGAAGAAGATTAAGAGGCACAAACTTGCAGTTATGAAATAAATCACAGAGAAGAAAAGTACAGCACAGGAAATATAGTCAATACTATTGTAATAACCTATGGTGATAGATGGTACTACATTTACATTGGTGACCACTGAGTAATGTATGGAGCTGTTGAACCACTATGTTGCACCCTTGAAATGAATACTGCTTGCATGTCAACTATGCTTTGATAATAAAAATTAAAGGGGCGCCTGGGTGGCCCAGTCAGTCAAGCATCTTACTCTTGGTTTCAGCTCAGGGCACGATTTTACGCTTTGTAAGATTGAGCCAGGCATTGGACTCAGCACTGACAGCGCAGAGCCTGCTTGGGATTCTCTCCCTCTCTCTCTGCCCCTCACCTGCTTGTGCGCACACTCTCTCTTTGTCTCTCTTTCAAAAATAAAAATAAAAATAAAAATACCCAACAATCTGATGCAATTAATAGAAATTAAAAAAATAATACATGGGAAGTGGCAAACAACGCACGGCACACAGTGAGTGTTCAAGTTCTAATGACAATTCTTCTTATCTCTTTTTTAAGTGTTTATTTATTTTTTTGGAGGGGAAGGGCAGAGAGAGAGAGGGAGAGAGAGAATCCCAAGCAGGCTCCGCACTGTAAGCACAGAGCCTGATGTGGGGCTCCATCTCATGAAACATGAGATCATGACCTGAGCCTAAATCAAAAGTCGGATGCCTAACCGACTGAGACATTCAGGCACCCCACTTTTTGTTTCCTCTTGATACACCGCTATGACAAATACTCTTCAATGATTTAGATAAAAACTCATCCCAATATCCAACAGTCCAACTGTCTGTCACAGAGGGTTCCAATGGGTAATTGGAAGTGATGAAGAAATGAAAAGTGAAGCACCTCATAAGTTGGAATCATGATTAACCCCTTTTTACCAAGTATGTCAAGCCTCAGTTTATCATAATTAATCCTACTTACCTCTTCTAATTTTTGGATGAGTGTGCAGAATATTAATTTTTCTTTACATATTTCGCAAAATTCACCATGGAAGTTATCTGGGCCTGGTCTTTTCTTTGTAGGTGGTTTATTGATTAGTAATTAAATCCCATGTTTTAGGTTTATTCAATTGATTAGTAATTAAACCCCATGTTTTAGGTTTATTCAGATTTTGTGTTTCTTCTCGAGTCAGGTTCAACAGTTCATGTCTTTCTAGGCATTTGTCAATTACATCTAAATGTTCTAATTTGTGGCACACCTGGGTGGTTCAGTCGGTTAAGCATCCAACTTCAGCTCAGGTCATGATCTTGTGGTTCGTGAGTTCGAGTTCCATGTCAGGCTCTGTGCTGAGAGCTCGGAGCCTGGGCCCTGCTTCCTATTCTGTGTCTCTGTCTGTCTTTGCCCTTGCCCCACTCACGCTCTGTTTCTCTCTCTCTCTCTCTCTCTCAAAAATAAAAATAAACATTAAAAAATTTTTAAAAAATGTTCTAATTTGTTAGCCATAATATTTTTCCTAGTATTCTCTTATAATCCTTTTAATTTCTGTAAGGTCCGTAGTTATGCCCAGTCTTTCAGCACTGATTTTGGTAATCGGTGTCTGTTATAGTTAATTGTATATATTTGGTTGGGCTATAGTGCTCAGATATTTGGTCAAACGTTATTTTGAATGTTGCAGAAAAAAATGTTTTTGAGGAAATTAACATTTAAATTGGTGAATTTTGAGTAAAGCAGATTACCCTCTATAACGCATGTGGCCTTCACCCAACGAGTTGAAGGCCTTAATAGCAAAAAGTTTGATCTTCCCCAAGCAAAGACTTCTGCCAGCAGACTACCTTTCAACTTGGACTCCAGTTCTTTTCTGAGTTTCCACAGTCATGTGAGCTAAACCCTGAAAAGAAATAAATGTGTGTGTGTGTGTGTGTGTGTGTGTACATATATATTTTTTTCCCTCAAATATTGGTTTTCAAAGAACCGATTTCAAGTTTTGGTTTCTAAAGGGCCAAACTTTGGTATTATCAATCTTCTCTATTGATTTTCTCTTTTTTCTTATATTAACTTCTACGTGATCTTTATTTCTTTTTTTCCTGTTTGTTTTGTGTTTAGTTCTTTTTCTAATTTCTTGAGGAATATGCTTAGGTTAATTAATGTGAGATCTTTCTTCTTTTCTAATAAAGGCATTATAGCTATAAATTTCCCTGTAAGTACTACTTAAGCTGGACCCCACAAATTCCGATTTTTAAAAAATTTTTATTCAGCTTACAACATTTTCCTAATGCCTCTTGTGATTTATTCTTTGGCCAAAAGCATCTGTTTTGTTTATCTTCCAATTAGTAGTGTATTTCATAAGTTTCCTTCTGTTGTTGATTTCTAATTTAATTCATTGTGTTAGGAGAACATACTCCTCAATATTGTCCATTCTTCTTATTAGAATAATCAGTCTCCTGTGAAGTATTTGCTATCCGTTACAAGGTCTACACTGTGGCAGTGAATAAGAAAGTCCATCCAGAGACACATATGCACATCTTCAGAATGTGTCACATTGGGATAATTCCTTATTTCAGATTACGTGGCTTATCAAGACTTGAGTAAGGTTGCTGAATGAAATGTTCTGTAAGTTAATGAAATTATTTGAATGCAACTTAGAAAATTCAGCTACATTGCTTTGGATTGAAATAGGTGAAGGAGGGTAAGAAAGTCTGTTTCCTTCTAATGCTATAGCCTCAGAATCCCAAGAGTGTCTTAGAACACAGTTGGACATCACTAGAATAGAGGATATCCGATGTAAGGCCTTTTGCCTAAATCCTATGATTCTAAAATTCATCCGGCATATGATATAAGTGGGATTTTATTCAGGTATTCTCATATGGTAAACTGCCATTTATTGATCATATATTATATAATGCAGTGTGGTAATCTTTTTATTATTTTTCATTCTACATAATCCCATAAACCCAATGAGTCAGATAGTATTATCACTGTCTTATGAATGAGGAAAATGAGACTCGGATTTGTCCAAAGGAAATGAACTCCAGCTTTCTGTGAAATGAGGGTATATGATCGACTTCAGAGGAACAACTAAAGATAGCAACAACAGAAGTTGTCCATAATTTAACAATGGAGCTGATGGGAAGAAAAACTGTCATATCCTATATAAAGTCAATGGCAAAACTTAAGTACAGAAACCTAGATTCCTGGTGTTCCAGGTCACGCTAACACTCATTTGTACGGTAAGATGTTTTTGAACCAGGGTAGGACTAAGATACTGTAAAAGTATATTATGAGGTTTAGTCAGTGTTGTTGTGGTTTTGGAGTAGAACAGTACCAGAGAAGCTAAAATAAATCAGTAAAGCAGGGGCTATGGGTTAAGTGAGGTGCTGCAAGTCTGAGAATTCAGGCAGCTTGAGTGGATATACTATTAACTATTTTCATTTCGCTTTCCTGTCAGGATCCCATAACAAGGCAAGACTGCTAAAAATGAGGGTGGGGGAGGTCTTACTACCCAGAGAGTTTTTGCAAAGCATTGAGACTTGCATATAGTAGAAACTCACTTACTGTTGGTCCCCATCACCCAGTCCCCATCTTAGGTCAGAGAATTAGATATGCAATGAAGCATGCAAGAAAGCCATTGTAGCTTTTTGAATCGAAGGGTACATTATCTCATCAGTTGGAAAACGAGCGGAAAGTAACCAGAACACATTCATGAAAGCACGGGAGTGACAGGGACTTAGAAATACCTGGCAGGGAGGTGCCCGGATGGCCCAGTCGATTGGCCTGACTCTTCATTTTGGCTCAGGTCATGATCTCACAGTCTGTGAGTTCGAGCCTGTATCGGGCTCTGTGCTGACAATGTGGAGCCTGCTTGGAATCGTCTCTCTCTCTGCCCCTCCTGCCCCTCTCTCAAAATAAAGAAATAAACTTAACAAAAAAATACCTGGGAGCTGGCAATTGATTAAGCAGTGTCAATCTGAATCTGGGATGGAATAAGGGGCAAGAGCCATCAAAAAGGTGGAAATGGACTTGCCTATTAGGTGCTAGGAGCTATCTGTCTGCTCTGTACCTCGGCATCTAGTGTGAAAGTTGAAACACACGAAGTTTTCCATACATCCTGTCAGGCACTGTTGTTAAATTTGTCACCTAATTTCGTTTTTCGCTACGTCCCTATCACAAATGCTGTACCACAACCACTTTACAGATGAGGAAACTCAAGTGTGGAAAGGATTCTTGGTCACACAGCTGGTTACCAGTAGTGCCAGGATTCGATCATGACGAGGATTGACCATAAATGCTTTTCCAACTAAACAATTCTGTCTCCCAAAGCCTTCCCTTTCCCTCTAAATGCTTAATACCACAAAGGCGACAGCAAAATAAGTGACTCTGACACCTTACCACTTCCATCAGTTTCACAAAAGTAATACAACATAACAACACGGCACCAACTTCATGGAGTCACGTGTCTAACCCGCAAGTTTGTTAGTTTTTAAAGGTCAGCTCATAGAAAGTGAGTGCCAACAGAGATATATTCACTTGGCTACCATTTTCCCTGAAGCACAACTTGTTTTGTCAACATATAAATTCCCTTATTGGAAATATGACTGGAGCTGAAATGATGGTATTTGCAAACCTGCATTCAGCAAAACTAAAAGTCTAATATTGGCATATAAGACTTCATAGATGAGTTATCATGTATTTCACACGAAAGCTTTCTGAAAAGTTTTGCTTTTATTTTTGAGATTTTTTTTGGTCTATCTATCATAAAAACTATTCTCATTTATCACTATAAACATAGCTGTACAGAACGAGAATCTGTATGCAAATTTTGTGCTCAAAGGAAAGCAAACTTTTCAGTTTCAGTTTAATTTAGTTCTTTATTTGTGTCTAAATCAAATTATAAGTACATTTACAAAATATCCTTAGCACTAAATGTGAAATTTGGGAAAATTATTTTCAAGATTTCCTACAAATCATCACTTTACATTATTCATAACTAAATTAAACTAAGTATGAAAAAACACCTCAAACTACCTTTTTATATTACTCAAAATGCTGATGCAGAGAGACTGCAGCAGAAATATCAACGAAGAAAATATTGCAGCAGTGAATATATACTATGACCTAGAATGAGTGGAAATGTTCCCACTTAAAAAAAAAGGTTCAATTATTCTAGAAGAATATTCCTAAAACTTTCTTGGAAGGCTAAATCTTAATGCTTGGTCATGCTGGCATTTGTTTATATTGCTTCTAAATAAGTTTCTCATTAATGCAAATATGACGCAGCTCTTTAATTAGAAGGGACATAATCTGAAGAAAGTTTTTGAGAGGTTGTGCAATAAAATGGAGATTGAAATATGAAAGAAAATTAAAAGGTAGGGTGTACTTAATGAGAAGGCCTAATATATGTGAATTAAAAATCTCAAAATAGATAGTAGAAAACGGCGTCAAGGAAACAAAGAGATAACGACTGATGTCCCTCCCTAATTTTTGAAGATACCAAAATTAAAATCCAGAAAGACTAACAAATACCAAGTATAATAAATGAAAAGAAATCCATGACTAGACACATGATAGTGAAAGAGAATACCAAAGACACAGAAGATCTTAAAAGCATCCAGAGAGAAAAGATAATTCACTTGTAGTAATTAGACTGCGACCTGACTTTTCAACATCAGTGAAGGGAACAGGAAGGCAGTGGAACTAACCTAAAATCGTATACCAAGTTTAATATTTTCCAAGAATGAGAGTGAAATGATGACATATTTATTTATTTAAGAGCTTTTAAGTTTATTTATTTATGTTGAGAGAGAGTGTGTGCATGTGAGCAGGGCAGGGCAGAGAGAGAGGGGAGAGGGAGAATCCCAAGTAGGCTACGCACTGTCAGCACAGAGCCTGATGCGGGGCTTGGTCTCACAAACCATGAGATCACGATCTGAGCCAAAATCAAGAGTTGGACGCTTAACCGACTGAGCCACCTAGGTGCCCCAAAACGATGACACATTTAGGTGAACAGAAAGTGAGATCATTTGATGCCAAATAACCTGAACACCCACGGGAAAAAATATTGATAAATAGACTTGGTATATTCATAAAAGTGAATACTCTGTGGCAGTGAAAATGAATGAACTACAGTTGCATGTATATATGTGGCTGAGTTTCAACATGCTTCTGGGTTGGAAAGAAAGTCAAAACAATACATACGGCATAGCTCAATATGTACAGTGTTCAAAGCCAGGGACCACCAAGCAATATATTGTTGCAAGATACTAACATTGTAGGAGCCAGAGAGGAGAGTACAGCGATCACAGCTACAAAGTTGAAGAAGGTAGACCACTGGATAAGGGGGTGTGATTGAGTAGAGCGCACAGAGGGCTTCTAATGTATTGGTAATGCCGTCTTTCTTAAGACTTCTTAAGATGTCTGTTTACATTGTACTTCTAAGTTACATATACTCTTTTGTATGTATATTTAAAATTAAAACAATCTAGAACAACGACAAAAAGCTCCTGGGGGAACTTGTAGGCGGGCAACGCTTACTAATCATTGGGGTTTGTGTTTGACTGATTGGGCAGCAAACGTGCTGGGGGCCTTTTAAATGGTATTCAAGTTTTTGCTCTTGACCATTCAGTTTTCTGAGAGAACTTTAATTTTTCTTCTGGAGGAGTTTGTCTTTTTAAGGAGCGTTCTGTGACTGCGGTGAAGTGGAGTTGAGGGAAGCTTCTTTTTCCCTATACTTTCAATTAATTATCCTGGTTCTATTTCAAAATCACCCTCTTGCCCTCTGTTGTTAATCTGGCATGTCTGGTTTCTGGGCTTCGCAGGCGTTCTTCAGGGAAGATGAGGTTTTTCTTTGGCTCACTGTTGCTATAATTGGACAGTATATGTGCAATATATGTATATGTGCATTGTTTCAAACATGAAACAATGCAAAAAGCATGTAGAAGCCAGGGTGATGGTCTGACCCCCGCGGCATGGCAGACCGCACGCAGGGGCAGTGAATACAGCAGACTCGGAGAGCTCCTCCAACCATGTTCCTCTAATCGTGTAGCTCTTAAAAACCATGGCGTGTGGGGCGCCCGGGTGGCTCAGTCGGTTGAGCGCCCGACTTGGGCTCAGGTCGTGATCTCACTGTTTGTGGGTCTGAGTCCCGCGTCGGGCTCTGTGCTGACAGCTCGGAGCCTGGAGCCTGCTTCGGATTCTGTGTCTCTATCTCGCTCTCCCCCTTCCCTGCTCATGCTCTATCTCTCTCTCTGTCTCCCTCTCCAAATTAAAAAAAAAATAAAATTAAGAAAATTAAAAAAAACCCTGTGGTATGTGCAAAGCTGAAACTTGTGTGTTTACCGTCACTCTAACCACCTCGTGAGCTAGACACTTGCCATCATTCATTTACATGATGAAGCCTATTCATGAATCAATTGCTGCATTTTCCTATGCCTCTACAAATGCAGGTGCAATAAATTTCATGAACATGAATTTACTTTCAAAATTATAAATGAGAGAGAAGAGGCAATAATTTAATAAACTCTACAATGCGTGTGTCAAACCAATCTGGCTCTTACAAGTGAAGTCAGAGTGACTTTCGTTGCCACCCGGAGCAATAGCAGTCAAAGGGAAAATTTAAGACTTTTAGTCTAATAAATTTAGAACACTTCATTATAAAGCTACCACTCTAGAATGGAATAAGTGTTTCAGAGATGTTTATGAAGTCTAAGAGTGTAAATTGAGGGGTTTCATTTCCAGATCTGCCAGTGATTCATGGTATGAACTGGAAGAAGTCACTTTCATGGGAGTAATTTAAGTCTTTATGTATATTTCCAGGGCACGATACCTTGAAGGGAAACTCTAGATGTGGAATACATCACACACAAAGGGAAATCTCAACGGCCATGAGTAACAGGAAATGTATTTCCTCGTTGAGAAAAGATGATGCAAGTGCCAATTGCCCTTCTGGCATTTCCACCACAAGGGCATCCCCACCAGGGGTACAGCTTGTTTAGTGTTTTCAGCTTTGGACTGCTGTTTCTAAAAACTATACAAGTGAGAGTGTCACAGTGTGCCTGGAAAAGCAAGAACAAAACATGTTCATAAAACGACCCGACTACTATTACAGGATGTTTATCCTTTGCTAGTTTCCATTGTCATATGTACTTCATAAAGCTCTATTCGCACGGTATGCACAACACGGTGCCATGCACTGTTCACTAATAACAAATATTTTAAGTTTCTTATGTTCATAATTATGATTTATAAATTTAATGGCTGCATAATATTCAATTAAGACATTGTACCATACACGAACGATTCCCCTATATACGGACACTTATATTACCCATTAAAAATAATTTTTTTAAATGTTTACTTTTGGGAGAGAGAGAGAGACAGAGTACGAGTGGGAGAGGGACAGAGAGAGAGAGAGAGAGAGAGAGGGAGACGCAGAATCCGAAGCAGGCTCCAGGCTCCGACTTGTCAGCACAGAGCCCGACATGGGGCTCAAACCCACAAACTGCGAGATCATGACCTGAGCCGAAGTCGGACGATTATCCAACTGAGCCACCCAGACGGCCCTGTATTACCCACTTTTGACCCATTTTGAGATCACTGTGTTTCTGTTGAAATAGCAGAGCAAGCACCAAAATGACACCAGAGTCCATAGTACTAAGCAATACATACATTCATACAATTCCAAGTTTCTATTCAATACCTAATAATTACACTAGGCACATTTAGGTTCATTACCAGCCCCAAATGCCAGCTTCAATAGTTTTTCAGTTATGATAAACACAGGATTCAGCTAAGATCTTTTATACTGAAATCCAAACATAAGGATCTCTTGTGTGTTTCTCTGGACCTTCATTTGCCAGCAAATGTGCTAAGAGAAGTTACTGTCCTCAAAGAGATCACATCCAATTGAGAAATTAGCAAAGGATACTGAACAGGAATGGTGCTATCTCAAGGGCCAGGAAGGGAGCATCAAGAAGAGAATGTTCGTCAGTGTCAAATGCTCCAAAACAGGTCACGTAAGAGGAAAGCCAGTCAGTCCCAGTCAGTGAACAGATAGTTAATGAATGCTTACTATGTGTGAGGCATACTTTGGGGTCTGAGTATACTATAGTGAACGACGCTGAGTCCCTACCCACAAGGAACTTACGTTCTAATGGGGGCCAAAAGAAGACAAACATATAAACAAAGACATGAAGATGACTAAAGGTACTAAGAGCTATAAAGGAAACAGAGAATGTCTTGAGATTTAGCTCAGGTACTCAGGAGAGGTCTCCGTAAGAATATGCAATTTCTTTTGAGACCTGAAAGATCTCAAAGGAAACTTTGGATTCGACAATTAGCAGCTTCCTGGTGATTTCTCAAAGTCCAGCTGATTCAGTTGAATGGTAAGGATGGAAGTCAGATAGCATTAGGAGGGTCGTTGTTCGATGGGTACAGGGAGTTTCGGGGAGGCTAGATTAAGTTCTGGAACTTTGCTCTGTAGCAGTGCTCACAGTTAACAATATAGGATTGTGTAGTTAAAACTTTGTTAAGAGGGTACATTGCATGTTCAATGTTCTCACTACAAAGAAAGAAAAGCAAAAGAACCACGGATACTTGAGGAGGTAATGGATAGGTCTATTATTTTGACCGTGGTGGTGGTGGTATCGGGGATGTTTGCATATGGTCCAAACAAACCAAGCCATACATACTAAGTATGTGCAGTTCTTGTATATCAATGATACCTCGGTAAAGCTTTTTAAAAAGAGAGCGGCTGGCAAGTAAGCAGAAAAAAAATAAATAAAAAGAGAGGAGGCTTCACCCTTGAAGTTTCACTTGGAAAGGAAGGAGAAAGATGGAAAGAAGCTAGGGGGCAAGACAGTCAAAGGATGTTTATTGTTGCTGATGCTTCTTTTAAAACATTTTATTTGGGTTTGACTGATTTGCAAACTATGGTGACGTGGCTGATAGAAAGACAGATGCTGAACATAAAAAAGAAAAGTAACCAATGAAGCAAGGTCCACTCTCCAGCCCTTTGAATAGATTTGCTTATTCATTAAACATTTACGGAGCGTTTTTGTTTGTTTTGGTGTTGTTCTTTCACGTGTGTGTGTGTGTTTTACTGAAGTATAGTTGATGCACGCTATTGCCATTAGTTTCAGGTGTACGACACAGTGATTTGACAAATTTATACATTATGCTATGCTCACCACTTCTTCTATTGTTTTTAATGCGAACAGCCCACTAATGAGGCATGACTGCCCACTGTTTCACTTTGCAAGAGGATTCCGGCTCATATAGTAGGCTAAAATTACAGCCAGCACGGGTGAAAAGGAAAAATATTGAACTTGCCACTTCACTATGGTAATTTGGTGTGGAAAGGCATCCCTTCCAAACTGGAGACATAAGAAAATATTACTTCTGTGAAATTCTTAAAATGGAAATGCCAAATTTATGAAATGTTCTTAAGAAAGCTGAACTAAATTTGCTACATAAAACAAATTCCAAGTACAATGTAACTCTCTTCTCTTTAAATCACTTTTTATGCTGATAGTTTTAGGAAAATACTTTCTTGGACATTAAATAAGACTATGACCTGATGGTCACTCTTTACTTAGCTTATCATTTGCTGGTTCACAAACTAAAAGCTAATTAGGAAAGACTATGCTTTAGCTATTAATTTTCTAAGGGGTTAGAGATCATTTTCCTGTAGCTCATTCATGATACTATGAATGGATACTTTCCAGGTAGTCTAGTTCCTGGCTGTTAAACATCAGTGGCATTTTGGCCAACTTCACCTCAATCTCAGCCTCCCTACCAATCATTTAACAGCTGGGGAATAGGTTTCCCCACACAAATGCTTTAGTAGGAATTTTCACGATGCACATTCTGACCAGGTGAGTACACGCATCAAACTTTTGAAAAAGTAAAATAATTTTTATAGTGCTGAGCACATTAGATTAAATCAGCGTTTCTCAATTTTGGCATTATTGACATTGGGGCAGGATGATTCGTTGTTATGGGAGGCAGTCTTTTGTACTATAGGACGGTTAGCAGCGTTCCTGGCCTCTACTCATTAGAAGCCAGTAGCATTCCCTACTTCCCCTCTTCCCCTCAATTATGACAACTAACGGTATCTCTAGACATTGCCAAATGTCCCCTAGATGGCAAAATCTTCCCGAGATAAGAACCCCTGGGTCAAAGGCAGGCGTTAATGCTATGGGGGAGATAGTTCTAAAGACATTAAAAAGCTAGTACAGTACTTAATGTGTTAGGAATACACATAAACAATAAAATGAACAGAATAAATAAACACTGGTTTTTCTTGGATAATGGACCTGTTTAATCAACCCCACAGGAGAAAACAAAAAACACCTAACTCTTACCCTATAATGATGGAAACGATTCATGAAATTCTCTTCAAAATGGAAATTTTTAATATAGAATGCATTTACAAAATATTAGCTTAAGAGTCATACCTACTAGAGGAACTCACATCAGAGCTGTAGCTTAATTTCCACCTGCATTAACTTATCCAATGATTTCATCAAGCCCTGTGCGTGGTTGCCCTACAAGGCCCGTAGATTTGTAAACTCAGATTCACACTGTAAGCATCGGATCATTTCTCCATCAATATGTAGTAAAGTCAATAAGCTAGGTAGCACCGAAGAATTTATAGGCAGCAAGTCACTGGGCTCTACAGGACTCAGGTAAGAGGTAATAAATATAGTTGCCCAATTGTCTGAGAGCGACTAACCTTTTACTAATTGTCAAGGGCCAGAGAGTATGTATGGTCTTGCCAGATAAACAAAGAAATCGAGAAATAACGTAATTGGCATATCCTTGGCTACTCATCACACATTCTACCCAAAGAGAAGATCTCATTAACCTGACAACACGAGGGTGTTCAGAAGGCTGCTTTATTTTTTTTTTTAATTTTTTTTTCAACGTTTTTATTTATTTTTGGGACAGAGAGAGACAGAGCATGAATGGGGGAGGGGCAGAGAGAGAGGGAGACACAGAATCGGAAACAGGCTCCAGGCTCCGAGCCATCAGCCCAGAGCCTGACGCGGGGCTCGAACTCAAGGACCGCGAGATCGTGACCTGGCTGAAGTCGGACGCTTAACCGACTGCGCCACCCAGGCGCCCCAGAAGGCTGCTTTAAAGAAGGAACCAGACCTGCTGGGACTCAGAACAATGAAGACCATGTAGCCTACGGAGGGATTTATAATCTCATATTCTGTGAGCAATTCCTACCAGATAGTCACTGTGCCTGGATTCAGCCCTTGAACCTAATAGTGTCCCCACAAGATCTGCCAGCTTTACAAGAAACGGGCAAATCTAGAACACCAAGCCCACTGAGCCTCAGGGGACTGTCCTACACACGCAGAAAACTGGGGAGCTGTGTGCATGTCAAAATTAATGCTCCTAAAATAGCTTTGCTACTAACATCCACACCCAAACCAACCATAAACCAGGCATTCGACCCTCAAACTGTGTGCTAATGCACTTCAAATGCTTGCCCAGATACACTAGAATCAAAGTGCCAAGTCTGTATAAATTATAAGCCTAGGTCTCCAGAGCCTTTCAAACGCAATAACACTCGGCCTCTGGGGTGAGTCCAGCAAATGAGCCGTTGTTATGCTTTGGTGCGTAAAACAGATACAATGCTCACTGTTTAAGCTTCACCTCAGTCAACAGGGATACTTGCTTGTCCCCTTCTTTCATGCTGCTCGGCTGTCCCTCTTCTGGGCTCTCATATCACCCTAAATGCCCTCTCCTCTCAAAACCCCTAACCCCTGGAATTGTAATTGTTTATACATCCACGTGGCAATGGGCTCTGTGAGGGCAGAGGTGGCGTCTGCTTTTTTTTGGCACCTGACACAGGGCCTGATGCCTCGTAGGCAGCCGTTAAGTAATGGTTGAACTATCTAATTGAATCGCTTTTATGTCTGAGCCCTCTGGCACATGCAAGCCTTTCTACTTTACACACCCTATTTCATATCTCGCTTCCAGACTCGGGGACAAGAAATGTAACACTTATTGTTTTTGACAAGCTACCTTTTAAGTATCGTTCTACTAAGGTGGCAGAAACCAATTCAGAGATTTCTACCACTTTCCCAAGGGTGAGGGTCAAGGTTTCTGTGTTTGTGTATGTGTGTTTGTGTGTGAGGGGATATTACTAATCATTTTTCTGGCATCTTTTGAGACAGTCAACATCCTACCTGTCTTTCAGATGCAACACAGACATGCGTAGTCCCCATATCATGGCTCTTTCATTCCAAGGAGCTCTTTTTTCAACTTCTGGGGCATACTGAGATCACGTCGCCACTCTATGCTATTCGTTTTTAGGCACTGGAAATTTCCTGAGATGTCTAGGTATGGGTTTTCTGGAGTTTTGCCATCTCCACAAGCTCTACTAGGATAATGGAAGACGGCCATGACTGCTCCACCCCTCTTGACTTGCATCTGCCCACAGACTGAAAAATTTGTTTCTGGTCTCGGGAACGTAAAAGTTTTACAACTCATGAGAGATTTTTCTGAGATCTTTTGACTATGCTCTGGGTTTTTCAATTCCCCCCATTATAAAGAAAACCCTCGTTCTGTCTCCTGCTTTCTGCTCTGACATTCCTTCATTAAGACATAGACATAGAGTGGCCTAGCTCACGGAATGGATGGGAAGGGATTAGGTAGACCTGTACCAAGCTACAAAAAAATACTTTGAGGTTTAAGTCCCTACCCAATTCCAAAAAAAAAAATTAATAAATAAAAATGTTCTTTCTATAGCTCAGTAGTTCTCAAGTGGGGGCAATTTTGCATCCCTTTCCCAGGGAACATTTTACAATATCTGGAGACATTTTGGGTTGTGGCAACGGGGTGGATGAAGGAAGTAGTTGGTTATTATTGACATCCAATGGGTACAGACCAGAAATGCTGCCGAAGATCCAAAGTCGCACAAGAGGGCCCCCCACAACAGTTTTCTGCCATAAAATGTCAGTAGTGACAAAAGTAAAACGCCCTGTAGATCATTCCTTAATATGCCACCCAAAGAGATTTGGGTTGTTTTCAGATATAAAATTACATATCTTTTGGCAAATCAACAGCTGTTTCTCACCATTAATTGATACCCAAGAGAAAGGAGATGAAAACTGATATTGCAAAGACCCATTGTGTGCCAGGCACTATGTTCAATAGTTGGCATTTACATGGCTCCATCTAATCCTTGCAGAAAAATAATATCAGGTAGTTACAATGGCTATCTACATTTTACAGAGTTAAAAAAAGAAGACTGACTTGCAGAAAAAGGAAACCATTGATCCAGATTGCAGCATCTAACAGTGGCAGAACTAACACTTACTATCAAACTGTATGACTCCAGAGCTGATGTCCTTCCAGCCTTAACAAGGACATTGCCTGATCCATGGGTCTTTTTTCCCCAAGTTTATTGAAATATGATTTATATACAGCGTTGTGTCAGTTTAAGGTGGAAAACGTGTTGATTTGATATATAGTGCAAAATGATTATCACCATAATGTTAGCAAACATTTCTATTACTTCACATAATTACCATTTCTCTTTTGTAGTGAGACCATTTAAGACCCATTCTCTTAGCAAATCTCAAGTGTGTCATATAGTATTATTAACTATAATCACTGTGCTGTACATTGGATGCTCAGAACTTGTTCATTTTATAACCGGGAATTTGTACCCTTTGACCAACATCTCCTCATTTCCCCTGCCCACCAGCCCCTGGTAACCACCAGCCTACTCTCTATTTTTACGAGTTTGGCTTTTTCAGATTCCACAAATAAATGCTATCATACAATATTTATCTTGCTCTGTCTGACTTATGTCACTTAGCATAATGCTCTCAAGGTCCATCCATGTTGTTGCAAATGGCAGGATTCCTTTCTTTCTCATGGCAGAATTATTCATATATATACATATATATACATATGATATATATATATGATATATATATATATATATATATATAATATATATATCTATCAGAGGACACTTACATTGTTTCCATATCTTGGCTATTGTGAATAATGTTGCAGTGAACATGGGAGCACAGATGTCTTTCCTAGATCCTATTTTCATTTCCTTTGGGTATACACCCAGATGTACAATTGCTGGATCATATAGTAGTTCTATTTCTATTTTCAATTTTGTGAGGAACCTACATACTGCTTTCCATAGTGGCTGTGCCAATTTACATTCCCACCTACAGTGCACAAGGGTTCTTTACCCTCAGGCATTTTCTTTTGTAGAGATTTTTGCTTTTTTTCTAATGGAGTGTCAAGCATGGAAGTTTGGCATTCAACAAGGAATACTGCATAACTTTCTTGTTCTGAAAAAAACTTCAATAATGAATAATAATGAATAGGCTGTGAGGCTTTCTAGGAAAGTGAACGGAAATAGTACAGGCTTAAAGAACTTCTCACAGCATAACTGACCAAAATGAACAGAAAGAATCAGTGCTTAAACTTGGAAGAAAAAAACCCCTCGTCTCACTAAGTATGTCTCTACAGGTATGATTCAGATACAAACTAATTTGGCTTAGGTTGAAAGAAGACTCAAGAAATCAATATATGACCCTTATCGCCACCTCAGCCCACACCTTCCAGTTTGGGGAGGAAAGGGAATTAGATTTGAGCGGACCTGAAAAAATGTAGAATGTATTGTGTGGAGCCCATTTCTCCACTGCAGATCACCAGCCTTGCAAATTTAAATGCTGGAAGATGTACAAAGCCATACAACCTATATGACTGCCTACCTACCTACCTACCCAACTCTCTAGTTCCTCTTCCTTCTAGCCAGGCAAAACGTCAGAGAGAAACAGAACTACAAAACTAGAGCCACAAACAGCTTTGGGGACAGGAGACATACAAAGGTTTCCACGAAACAAAAACCCCATCAACTCTGGGCTTTTTTTTTTTTTTGTGACTCTGGGCTTTTTGTCATGAAAATGGATTCCTTACCCTGCAAAGGAATACAATGTAAAACGAAGGGCAGTCTCCACCAACAGATACAGGTATGCCCCCTCAGCATGGAGCAGCTTACCCCGGTACAGGGATGCCAACAAAATCAGTGAAAACAGCAACTGAGAGAAAAAAAATAATTGCACCTGCACACAGCCCTAGATACCTCTTCGTTGTCCCTCAGCACTGCCCCCCTCCCTGACAAAGAGCTGAATGGCTGAACAAAGAGTAGAAACAATAAACCCAAAGCTGTTCCATGCAGGTTCCAAGACATTGGTCCACAAATGTAAATCCACACAGACCAGTTTTAGAAGGTGGGCTAAAAGGACAGATTCAAAAGCTCTAAACTTAAGATTGATTCAGTAGGTCTGGAATTGGGATTGACGCTCTTATTTTGCACATCCGTGTTTGAGAAACACCCTTCAAAGTGGAGAGAGTAGGTGAGGCCAAAAATTGCTATGTCAACCAGCACAGATACCAAGAATACTGTAGCACACCCTTTGGGGGATGGGGACAAGAAATGATCCCAGTGCAAAATAAATGAGTACAGCAAATAGTAACAACATGGTACTTATGTATAAAATGCTCTAGATGTTGGGGGAGGCGCCAAGATGGCAGAACAGCACGGAAGCTTTGTGTGTGTCTCGTGTCCATGAAATACAGCCAGACCAACACTAAACCATCCTACACACCTAGAAAACTGATTGGAAGATTAACACAACAATCTGCACAACGTGAACCACAGAATCCAGCAGGTACGCGACACGAAGAGCTGAACTTGGGGAGCAAGAAGCCCCGAAAGGTAGGGAACTCCTCCTTCTGCAGGCGGAGAGAGGACGGAGACTGGGGAGGGGGGAGCATACGGGAAAAGCACCCCTCCCCAAAAGCAGCTGGAGAGAAAGTGGAAAATTGGAAACAGCTGCAGGGACTAAACTAAAAAGGGAGAAAAGAGAAAGGAGAAAGGAGAGGGTTTCAATTCCATTACGACTGTAAACAAGGGGAGCGCAAAGGCTGCAACTCTGCAGCTCGATACCTGGCGGTGCTCTGGTGGGAAGGGCGAATCCCCAGAACAGAGTGGGGTCTGGGAGGTTCTCGGGCCACACAAGGAGAAGCGGTCCACTGCTGGAAGGACATTTGGTAGAGACTGTTGAAGCCACCTGGTCCCGGCAGACCCCGGAAGGCGGCCACATTCGCTGGTGCTGGGGCAAGGTCATTAAGGGTGAAGCCTGGTGCCAGATGTGTGTCGTGATTTTCCACGGTCCCTGAAATGCCAAGGCTACACTGTCTTGCGATTTGGGTGGCGGGGGGGTGGGGGGCGCTGTCTGGCACCTGGCTGCAGTCTCGGGGCACCGGCAGCAGCAGGGTCCAGCGGGCGTTTCTGGGTGCAGCCGACATTCAGCCGTTGCTCATTCGGCCATCGCTCGGTGAGACCCTCCCGCAGAGGGGCGGAGCGGGTCAAAGCCACAGTCCTTCGGAAGTAAGGGGCCGGGGAAAACAGCCACATTTGAGACAGGACTCGGGAGAGAGGTGCTGCCCGGGGCCTGGTCACGGAGAGTGCAAAAGCGGGGAGTGGACAAGAGCTGAAGACGGAGCCGGTGCGTGATTGCTGATCTGGGAGAACACACTGGGTGGCTGGGGGGGCGCCATTTTTCACCGCTCCCGCGCATGCGCACGTGCACCGACGAGCACCGCAACAATCCACCCCAGTAGGCTAGCAGCGCCATCTAGGGGAAGACGGAGCTGTTACACCGAGCCCTGCCCAACTGGGCCAACTTCACTCTTCAAGAACACAAACCTCACCACTGGCTTAATTTATGGACTATAAAGAGCCACATGGACTGACCTCCAGGGGAAAACGAAGCAATTTCAGTCCTACTTCAATCTGTTAGGTTCATCTATTCAATTTTTTTTCTTTCTCTTTTCCTTTTTCTCTTTTACAATTCTTTTTCTTGAATACAGAAGGAGAAAAAAACTTTTTATTTTCAATTTTTATTAAAAATATCTCTTTAATTTTTATTACTATATTTTTTACTTTTGTGTAGAGTTTTTCAAATTCTACTTTACCTCAATCATTTTATTTTAGTCTACTTCAGTGCACTTACCTTTTAAAATTTTCAAACAATTTCCTTTTTCTTTCTTTCTTTTACTTTTTTCTATTTTCATTTCTTTTCTTCTTCCTGAATGTAGAAAGAGAAAAACTTCATTTTTACTTTCAATTTCTTTTAAAAATATTTTTATTTAATTTTTATTACTATATTTTTTGCTTTTATGTAAACTTTTTCAAATTCTATCTTACTCCCATCATTTTATTTCAGTCTACTACAGTGTATTCAGTTTTTCAGATTTTCAAACGATTTCTTTTTTTGTCTTTTCTTTTTTCTCTTTTTATCTTTTTTCCCTTTTTTGTTTCTTTTCCTTTTTCTTAAATACAGAAAACAAAAGAATTCATATTTCTTTTTAATTTTTATTAAAAATATTTTTCTATAATTTTTTTCTACTATACTCTACTTTTGTGTATTTTAGTCTACATTAGTGTATTCATTTTTTCAAATTCTCAAACGATTTCCTTTTCTTTTTTTCTCCCCATCCCCCCTTTTTTTGTTTGTTTCTCTAATCTGTCAAACCACTTTCTACACCCAGAACAAAACACACCTAGGATCTAGCATCATCTATTCGATTTTTGTGTGTGTGTGTGTTTAATTTTTAATTTTAATTTTTTTTAATTTCAATTTTTCTACCTCATTAATTCCTTTTCTCTATTCAAAATGACAAAACAAAGGAATTCACCCCAAAAGAAAGAGCATGAAGAAACGATAGCCAGGGATTTAACCAACACAGACACAGCAAGATGTCTGAACCAGAATTTAGCATCACGATAATAAGAGTACTAGCTGGAGTCAAAAATAGATTAGAATTCCTTTCTGCAGAGATAAAAGAAGTAAAAAATAGCCAGAATGAAATTAAAAATGGTATAAATGAGCTGCAATCATGAATGTATGCCACGGCGGCAAGGATGGATGAGGCAGAACAGAGAATCAGTGATATAGAGGGCAAACTTATAGAGAATAATGAAGGAGAAGGAAAGAGGGAGATGAAGGCAAAAGAGCACGATTTAAGAATTAGAGAAATCAGTGACTCATTAAAAAGGAACAACATGAGAATCATAGGGGTCCCAGAGGAGGAAGAGAGAGAAATAGGGGTTGAAGGGTTATGTGAGCAAATCATAGCAGAAAACTTTCCTAACCTGGGGAAAGACACAGACATCAAAATCCAGGAAGCACAGAGGACCCCCATTAGATTCAACCAAAACCGACCATCAACAAGGCATATCATAGTCAAATTCACAAAATACTCAGGCAAGGAGAGAATCATGAAAGCAGCAAGGGGAAAAAAAGTCCCTAACCTACAAGGGAAGACAGATCAGGTTTGCAGCAGACCTATCCACAAAAACTTGGCAGGCCAGAAAGGAGTGGCAGGATATATTCAATGTGCTGAATCAGAAAAATATGCAGCCAAGAATTCTTTATCCAGCAAGGCTGTCATTCAAAATAGGAGAGATAAAACGTTTCCCAGACAAACAAAAATTAAAGGAGTTTGTGACCACTAAACCAGCCCTGCAAGAAATTTTAAGGGGGACTCTCTGATGGGAGAAAAGATGAAAATGTGTGTGTGTGTGTGTGTGTGTGTGTGTGTGTATCAAAAGCAACAAAGATTAGAAAGGACCAGAGAACACCACCAGAAACTCCAACTCTACAAGCATAATAATTGCAATAAATTCCTATCTTTCAGTACTCACTCTGAATGTCAATGGACTCAATTCTCCAATCAAAAGACATAGGGTAACAGAATGGATAAGAAAACAAGACCCATCTATATGCTCTTTACAAGAGACCCACTTTAGACCTAAAGACACCTATAGATTGAAAATAAGGGGATGGAGAACCATTTGTCATGCTAATGGTCAACAAAAGAGCCAGAGTAGCCATACTTATATCAGACAATCTGGACTTTAAAATAAAGACTATATCAAGAGATGCAGAAGGGCATTATATCATAATCAAGGGATCTATCCACCAAGAAGACCTAACAATTGTAAACATTTATGCACCAAATGTGAGAGCACCCAAATATATAAATCAAGTAATCACAAACATAAAGAAACTCATCGATAGTAATACCATGATAGTAGGAGACTTCAACACCCCACTCACAGCAATGGACAGATCATCTAATCAAAAAATCAACAAGGAAACAATGGCTTTGAATGACACTGGACCAGATGGACTTAACAGATATATTCAGAACATTTCATCCTAAAGCAGCAGAATATACATTCTTCTTCAGTGCACATGGAACATTCTCCAGAATAGACCATATACTAGGACACAAATCAGCCCTAAGTATGTACAAAAAGATCGAGATCATACTGTACATATTTTCAGACCACAACACTATGAAATTCGAAATCAACCACACGAAAAAATTTGGAAAGGTAAGAAGGAAGAAAGATCTCAGATACACAACCTAACCTTACGCCTTAAGGAGCTGGAAAAAGAATAGCAAATAAAACCCCAAACCAGCAGAAGACAGGAAATAATACAGATTAGAGCAGAAATAAATTCTATCAGAACCAAAAAAACTGTAGACAGATCAATGAAACCAGAAGCTGGTTCTTTGAAACAATTAACAAAATTGATAAACCACTAGCCACTTTGATCAAAAAGAAAAAGGAAAGGACCCAAATAAATAAAATCAAGAATTAAAGAGGAAAGATCACAACCAACACAGCAGAAATAAAAACAATAATAAGAGAATATTATGAGCAATTATATGCCAATAAAATGGGCAATCTGGAAGAAACGGACAAATTCCTAGAAACATATACACTACCAAAACTGACACAGAAAGAAATAGAAAATTTGAACAGACCCATAACCAGTAAGGAAATCTAATTAGTCATCAAAAATCTCCCAAATAAACAAGAGTCCAGGGCCAGATGGCTTTCCAGGGGAATTCCACCAAACATTTAAGGAAGAGTTAACACCTATTCTCTTGAATGTGTTCCAAAAATTGAAATGGAAGGAAAAATTCCAAACTCTTTCTATGAAAGCTCTATGAAGCTTTCTATGAAAACTTCCAGAACTCGTTCTATGAATCATTACCTTGATTCCAAAACCAGAGACCCCACTAAAAAGGAGAACTATACACCAATTTCCCTGATGAACATGGGTGCAAAAATCCTCAACAAGATACTAGCCAACCAGATCCAGCAATACATTAAAAAAATTATTCACTACGACCAAGTGGGATTTATACCTGGGATGCAGGGCTGGTTCAATATCTGCCAAACAATTAACGTGATTCATCACATCAATAAAAGAAAGGACAAGAAGCATGTGATCCTCTCAATAGATGCAGAGAAAGCATTTGACAAAATATAGCATCCTTTCTGGATAAAAACCCTCAAGAAAGTAGGGTTAGAAGGAGCATACCTCAAGATGATAGAAACCATATATGAGCGACCCAACACTAATATCATCCTCAATGGGGAAAAACTGAGAGCTTCCCCCTAAGGTCAGGAACAAGACAGGGATGTCCACTCTCGCCACTGTTATTCAACATAGTATTGGAAGTCTTAGCCTCTGCAATCAGACAACACAAAGAAATAAAAGGCATCCAAATCGGCCAGGAGGAGGTCAAACTTTCACTCTTCGCAGATGACATGATACTCTATATGGAAAACACAAAAGATGCCACCAAAAAACTGCTAGAACTGATTCATGAATTCAGCAAAGTTGCAGGATATACAATCAATGCACAGAAATCGGTTGCATTCCTATACACCAACAATGAAGCAACAGAGAGAGAAATCAAGGAATTGATCCCATTTACAGTTGCACCAAAAACCATAAAATACCTAGGAATAAATCTAACCAAAGATGTGAAAAACTATACACTGAAAACTATAGAAAATTTTTGAAAGAATTGAAGAAGACACAAAGAAATGGAAAAAGATTCCATGCTCCTGGATAGGATGAACAAATATTGTTAAAATGTCGATATTACCCAAAGCAATCTACATATTCAACACGATCCCTATCAAAGTAACACCAGCATTCTTCACAGAGCTAGAACAAACAATCCTAAAATTTGTATGGAACCAGAAAAGACCCCGAATAGCCAAAGCAACCTTGAGAAAGAAAACTAAAGCAGGAGGCATCACAATCCCAGACTTCAAGCTACACTACAAAGCTGTAATCATCAAGACAGTATGGTACTGGCACAAGAACAGACACTCAGATCAATGGAACAGAATAGAGAACCCAGAAATGGACCCACAACTAATCGTATGGGCAACTAATCTTTGACAAAGCAGGAAAGAATATCCAATGGAATAAAGACAGTCTCTTCAGCAAGTGGTGCTAGGAAAACTGGACAGCGAAATGGAGAAGAATGAACATGGACCACTTTCTTACACCATACACAAAAATAAACTCAAAGTGGGAGTTGCGGCAAGATGGCGGCTTAGGAGGACGCTGGGCTCACCGCACGTCCTGCTGATCACTTAGATTCCATCTACACCTGCCTAAATAACCCAGAAAACCGCCAGAGGATTAGCAGAACAGAGTCGCCGGAGCCAAACGCAGACGAGAGGCCCACGGAAGAGGGTAGGAAGGGCGGCGAGGCGGTGCGCGCTCCACGGACTGGCGGGAGGGAGCCGGGGCGGAGGGGCGGCTCGCCGGCCAAGCAGAGCCCCCGAGTCGGGCTTGCAAAAGCGGAGGGGCCGGGCGGACTGTGTTCCGACAGCAAGCGCGACTTAGCGTCTGGGAGGACATAAGTTAGCAGCTCTGCTCGGAAAGCGGGAAGGCTGGAGGACAAAGGGAGGGAGAGCTGCTGAGCCCCCTGACGACAGAGCTCAGTTTGGTGGGGAACAAAGGCGCTCGCCAGCGCCATTTCCCCCGCCCATCCCCCAGCCAAAATCCCAAAGGGAACCGGTTCCTGCCAGGGAACTTGCTCGCTCCGCGCAAACACCCAACTCTGCGCTTCTGCGGAGCCAAACCTCCGGCAGCGGATCTGACTCCCTCCCGCTGCCACAGGGCCCCTCCTGAAGTGGATCACCTAAGGAGAAGCGATCTAAGCCTGCCCCTCCTGCCCCCGAGCACCTTGCCTACCCACCCCAGCTAATACGCCAGATCCCCAGCATCACAAGCCTGGCAGGGTGCAAGTAGCCCAGACGAGCCACACCACCCCACAGTGAATCCCGCCCCTAGGAGAGGGGAAGAGAAGGCACACACCAGTCTGACTGTGGCCCCAGCGGTGGGCTGGGGGCAGACATCAGGTCTGACTGCGGCCCCGCCCACCAACTCCAGGTATACACCACAGCACAGGGGAAGTGCCCTGCAGGTCCTCACCACGCCAGGGACTATCCAAAATGACCAAGCGGAAGAACTCCCCTCAGAAGAATCTCCAGGAAATAACAACAGCTAATGAGCTGATCAAAAAGGATTTAAATAATATAACAGAAAGTGAATTTAGAATAATAGTCATAAAATTAATCGCTGGGCTTGAAAACAGTATACAGGACAGCAGAGAATCTCTTGCTACAGAGATCAAGGGACTAAGGAACAGTCACGAGGAGCTGAAAAACGCTTTAAACGAAATGCATAACAAAATGGAAACCACCACAGCTCGGCTTGAAGAGGCAGAGGAGAGAATAGGTGAACTAGAAGATAAAGTTATGGAAAAAGAGGAAGCTGAGAAAAAGAGAGATAAAAAAATCCAGGAGTATGAGGGGAAAATTAGAGAACTAAGTGATACACTAAAAAGAAATAATATACGCATAATTGGTATCCCAGAGGAGGAAGAGAGAGGGAAAGGTGCTGAAGGGGTACTTGAAGAAATCATAGCTGAGAACTTCCCTGAACTGGGGAAGGAAAAAGGCATTGAAATCCAAGAGGCACAGAGAACTCCCTTCAGACGTAACTTGAATCGATCTTCTGCACGACATATCATAGTGAAACTGGCAAAATACAAGGATAAAGAGAAAATTCTGAAAGCAGCAAGGGGTAAACGTGCCCTCACATATAAAGGGAGACCTATAAGACTCGTGACTGATCTCTCTTTTGAAACTTGGCAGGCCAGAAAGAATTGGCAAGAGATTTTCAGGGTGCTAGACAGAAAAAATATGCAGCCAAGAATCCTTTATCCAGCAAGTCTGTCATTTAGAATAGAAGGAGAGATAAAGGTCTTCCCAAACAAACAAAAACTGAAGGAATTTGTCACCACTAAACCAGCCCTACAAGAGATCCTAAGGGGGACCCTGTGAGACAAAGTCCCAGAGACATCACTATAAGCATAAAACATACAGACATCACAATGACTCTAAACCCGTATCTTTCTATAATAACACTGAATGTAAATGGATTAAATGCGCCAACCAAAAGACATAGGGTATCAGAATGGATAAAAAAACAAGACCCATCTATTTGCTGTCTACAAGAGACTCATTTTAGACCTGAGGACACCTTTAGATTGAGAGTGAGGGGATGGAGAACTATTTATCATGCGACTGGAAGCCAAAAGAAAGCTGGAGTAGCCATACTTATATCAGACAAACTAGACTTTAAATTAAAGGCTGTAACAAGAGATGAAGAAGGACATTATATAATAGTTACAGGGTCTATCCATCAGGAAGAGCTAACAATTATAAATGTCTATGCACCGAATACCGGAGCCCCCAAATATATAAAACAATTACTCATAAACATAAGCAACCTTATTGATAAGAATGTGGTAATTGCAGGGGACTTTAATACACCACTTACAGAAATGGATAGATCATCTAGACACACGGTCAATAAAGAAACAAGGGCCCTGAATGAGACATTGGATGAGATGGACTTGACAGATATATTTAGAACTCTGCATCCCAAAGCAACAGAATATACTTTCTTCTCGAGTGCACATGGAACATTCTCCAAGATAGATCATATACTGGGTCACAAAACAGCCCTTCATAAGTTTACAAGAATTGAAATTATACCATGCTTACTTTCAGACCACAATGCCATGAAGCTTGAAATCAACCACAGGAAAAAGTCTGGAAAACCTCCAAAAGCATGGAGGTTAAAGAACACCCTACTAACGAATGAGTGGGTCAACCAGGCAATTAGAGAAGAAATTAAAAAATATATGGAAAAAAACGAAAATGAAAATACAACAATCCAAACGCTTTGGGACGCAGCAAAGGCAGTCCTGAGAGGAAAATACATTGCAATCCAGGCCTATCTCAAGAAACAAGAAAAATCCCAAATACAAAATCTAACAGCACACCTAAAGGAACTAGAAGCAGAACAGCAAAGGCAGCCTAAGCCCAGCAGAAGAAGAGAAATAATAAAGATCAGAGCAGAAATAAACAATATAGAAACTAAAAAAACTGTAGAGCAGATCAACGAAACCAAGAGTTGGTTTTTTGAAAAAATAAACAAAATTGACAAACCTCTAGCCAGGCTTCTCAAAAAGAAAAGGGAGATGACCCAAATAGATAAAATCATGAATGAAAATGGAATTATTACAACCAATCCCTCAGAGATACAAACAATTATCAGGGAATACTATGAAAACTTATATGCCAACAAATTGGACAACCTGGAAGAAATGGACGAATTCCTGAACACCCACACGCTTCCAAAACTCAATCAGGAGGAAATAGAAAGCTTGAACAGACCCATAACCAGCGAAGAAATTGAATCGGTTATCAAAAATCTCCCAACAAATAAGAGTCCAGGACCAGATGGCTTCCCAGGGGAGTTTTACCAGACGTTTAAAGCAGAGATAATACCTATCCTTCTCAAGCTATTCCAAGAAATAGAAAGGGAAGGAAAACTGCCAGACTCATTCTATGAAGCCAGTATTACTTTGATTCCTAAACCAGACAGAGACCCAGTAAAAAAAGAGAACTACAGGCCAATATCCCTGATGAATATGGATGCAAAAATTCTCAATAAGATACTAGCAAATCGAATTCAACGGCATATAAAAAGAATTATTCACCATGATCAAGTGGGATTCATTCCTGGGATGCAGGGCTGGTTCAACATTCGCAAATCAATCAACGTGATACATCACATTAACAAAAAAAGAGAGAAGAACCATATGATCCTGTCAATCGATGCAGAAAAGGCCTTCGACAAAATCCAGCACCCTTTCTTAATAAAAACCCTTGAGAAAGTCGGGATAGAAGGAACATACTTAAAGATCATAAAAGCCATTTATGAAAAGCCCACAGCTAACATCATCCTCAACGGGGAAAAACTGAAAGCTTTTTCCCTGAGATCAGGAACACGACAAGGATGCCCACTCTCACCGCTGCTGTTTAACATAGTGCTGGAAGTTCTAGCATCAGCAATCAGACAACAAAAGGAAATCAAAGGCATCAAAATTGGCAAAGATGAAGTCAAGCTTTCGCTTTTTGCAGATGACATGATATTATACATGGAAAATCCGATAGACTCCACCAAAAGTCTGCTAGAACTGATACAGGAATTCAGCAAAGTTGCAGGATACAAAATCAATGTACAGAAATCAGTTGCATTCTTATACACTAACAATGAAGCGACAGAAAGACAAATAAAGAAACTGATCCCATTCACAATTGCACCAAGAAGCATAAAATACCTAGGAATAAATCTAACCAAAGATGTAAAGGATCTGTATGCTGAAAACTATAGAAAGCTTCTGAAGGAAATTGAAGAAGATTTAAAGAAATGGAAAGACATTCCCTGCTCATGGATTGGAAAAATAAATATTGTCAAAATGTCAATACTACCCAAAGCTATCTACACATTCAATGCAATCCCAATCAAAATTGCACCAGCATTCTTCTCGAAACTAGAACAAGCAATCCTAAAATTCATATGGAACCACAAAAGGCCCCGAATAGCCAAAGGAATTTTGAAGAAGAAGACCAAAGCAGGAGGCATCACAATCCCAGACTTTAGCCTCTACTACAAAGCTGTCATCATCAAGACAGCATGGTATTGGCACCAAAACAGACACATAGACCAATGGAATAGAATAGAAACCCCAGAACTAGACCCACAAACGTATGGCCAACTCATCTTTGACAAAGCAGGAAAGAACATCCAATGGAAAAAAGACAGCCTCTTTAACAAATGGTGCTGGGAGAACTGGACAGCAACATGCAGAAGGTTGAAACTAGACCACTTTCTCACACCATTCACAAAAATAAACTCAAAATGGATAAAGGACCTAAATGTGAGACAGGAAACCATCAAAACCTTAGAGGAGAAAGCAGGAAAAGACCTCTCTGACCTCAGCCGTAGCAATCTCTTACTCGACACATCCCCAAAGGCAAGGGAATTAAAAGAAAAAGTGAATTACTGGGACCTTATGAAGATAAAAAGCTTCTGCACAGCAAAGGAAACAACCAACAAAACTAAAAGGCAACCAACGGAATGGGAAAAGATATTCGCAAATGACATATCGGACAAAGGGCTAGTATCCAAAATCTATAAAGAGCTCACCAAACTCCACACCCGAAAAACAAATAACCCAGTGAAGAAATGGGCAGAAAACATGAATAGACACTTCTCTAAAGAAGACATCCGGATGGCCAACAGGCACATGAAAAGATGTTCAGCGTCGCTCCTTATCAGGGAAATACAAATCAAAACCACACTCAGGTATCACCTCACGCCAGTCAGAGTGGCCAAAATGAACAAATCAGGAGACTATAGATGCTGGAGAGGATGTGGAGAAACGGGAACCCTCTTGCACTGTTGGTGGGAATGCAAATTGGTGCAGCCGCTCTGGAAAGCAGTGTGGAGGTTCCTCAGAAAATTAAAAATAGACCTACCCTATGACCCAGCAATAGCACTGCTAGGAATTTATCCAAGGGATACAGGAGCACTGATGCATAGGGCCACTTGTACACCAATGTTCATAGCAGCACTCTCAACAATAGCCAAATTATGGAAAGAGCCTAAATGTCCATCAACTGATGAATGGATAAAGAAATTGTGGTTTATATACACAATGGAATATTACATGGCAATGAGAAAAAATGAAATATGGCCTTTTGTAGCAACGTGGATGGAACTGGAGAGTGTGATGCTAAGTGAAATAAGCCATACAGAGAAAGACAGATACCATATGGTCTCACTCTTATGTGGATCCTGAGAAACTTAACAGGAACCCATGGGGGAGGGGAAGGAAAAAAAAAAAAAAAGAGGTTAGAATGGGAGAGAGCCAAAGCATAAGAGACTGTTAAAAACTGAGAACAGACTGAGGGTTGATGGGGGGTGGGAGGGAGGAGAGGGTGGGTGATGGGTATTGAGGAGGGCACCTTTTGGGATGAGCACTGGGTGTTGTATGGAAACCAATTTGTCAATAAATTTCAGAAAAAAAAAATAAATAAAAAAAAAAAAAAAAAAAAAACTCAAAGTGGATGAAAGACCTCAATGTAAGACAGGAAGCCATCAAAATCCTTGAGGAGAAAGCAGGCAAAAACCGATTTGATCTTGCCCGCAGCAATTTCTTACTCAACACGTCTCTGGAGGCAAGGGCAACAAAAGCAAAAATGAACTACTGGGACTTCATCAAAATAAAAAGATTCTGCACAGTGAAGGAAACAATCAGCAAAACTAAAAGGCAACTGACAGAATGGGAGAAGATATTTGCAAATGACATATCAGATAAAGGGCTAGTATCCAAAATCTACAAAGAACTTACCAAACTCAACACCCAAAAGACAAATAACCCAGTGAAGAAATGGGCAAAAGACATGAACAGACACTTCTTCAAAGAAGACATCCAGGTGGCCAACAGGCACATGAAAAGATGCTCAACATCACTCCTCATCAGGGATATACAAATCAAAACCACAGTGAGATATCACCTCACACCTGTCAGAATGGCTGACATTAACAACTCAGGCAACAACTGATGTTGGTGAGGATGCGGAGAAAGAGGATCTCTTTTGCAACGTTGATGGGAATGCAAGCTGGTGCAGCCACTCTGGAAAACAGAATGGAGGTTTCCCAAAAAACTAAAAATAGAACTACCCTACAACCCAGCAGTTGCACTACTAGGCATTTATCCACTGGATACAGGTGTGCTGTTTTGAAGGGACACAGGCACCCCCATGTTTATAGCAGCACTATCAACAGTAGCCAAAGTATGGGAAGAGCCCAATTGTCCATCAATAGATGAATGGATAAAGAAGATGTGGTATATATATACAATGGAGTATTACTCAGCAATCAAAAAGAATGAAACCTTGCCATTTGCAACTACGTGGATGGAACTGGAGGGTATGATGCTAATTGAAATTAGTCAGTCAGAGAAAGACAAAAATCATATGACTTCACTCATATGAGGACTTAAGAGACAACACAGATGAATATAAGGGAAGGGAAACAAAAATAATATAAAAACAGGAAGGGGGACAAAACAGAAGAGACTCATAAATATGGAGAACAAACTGAGGGTTGCTGGAGGGGTTGTAGGAGGGGGGATGGGCTAAAGGGGTAAGGGGCATTAAGGAACCTACTGAAATCATTGCTTCACTATATACGAACAAATTTGGATGTAAATTTAAAAAAATAAAAAATAAAGTAAAAAAATCTACAGCTATAAAGGTAATAAAATGACTTTTAAAACTTAAAAAAAAGAACTCATGTTAATTGTACCAATCATCAAAAATATTCATGAAATAAAAAGATATGCAAATGTCAAAAAAATAAATAAAATGCTCTAAAATAGAAGAGGGAGGAGAACAGGAATATAGGAAGCAAAGAGAGCTCAGTAGCTTTTTGGCCAGCTTCTTTAACAGTGGCTGAAGAATTAAAGAAATCATAGATGATATGTAACAAATGGATAAACTAAAAAGATAACTCTAAAATCAGTCAGAAGCGGTAAGAAACATTATTAATCTATAAAAAATTTGAGTCGCTGGGTAGCTCAGTTGGTTAAGTGTCTGACTTCTTCTCAGGTCATGATCCCACGGTTCGCGAGTTCAAGCCCTGCTTTGGGCTCTGTGCTGACAGCTCAGAGCCTGGAGCCTGCTTTGAATTCTGTGTCTCCCTCTGTCTCCTCCCCTCCCTTGCTCCTACTCTGTCTCTCTCAAAAATAAATAAAAACGTTTTTAAAAAATTTAAAAAATTTCAGTCAGTAACCTCAAGTGTAGGCTTGGGAAACACAGGGAATAAAGGGCAGACAGATGAGCATGATATATGGCATGATATCAAAAGAAAACAAACCTAACATTAGTATCACCCTTTTAAAAATAGGCTTACTACCTGTGGAAATAGACTGAGATTGGGAAAAAAGTAGCTGTTCAATAATTTCTTCACTTTAAGCAACATATTATGACTTTGGCCCTTAAAATCAATCAAAACATACTTTGAAGGTAGCTTTAACAAGAAATAGTTATGTGACCCTGGCCCAATGATTGACTCCCCTCACCCTCTGCCTTTCATTGGCAAATAGAAGACGAACAGTGTGCCTGTCTCACAAGGTTATTGTGAGGGCTAAATGAGATGATGCCTGCGAATTCCCAAGCAATTACAAAGAAAAGTCTCAATAGGCATCAGCTACAGCTATTAATATTTCATACAGGAGAATTCAAAGAAACCCTGTGTATCTAAAAGTGATACTTGAAAAATTTAACTTGAATGTACTATTTTAAACGTTTAAAACTAAAACCTAGCAGAATTAAAAATTAGTTGACATATTTGAGATTGCTCAGATGGGAAGCAAATGTAACATAAAGGACTAAATAAAATCAGACAAAAATGAAGTGAGATGAGGACAACAAGTATGTAGACCCAATCATACCCCCCCTTTTACTGAAAAGACTCATAGTTAGGCAGATTAATTATAATAACAATAGTATCATATTTATTCAACTCAACACAAAACTCCTAAAGGACAGTAACTCAGAAAGGCTGAAAATAAAAATCTTTGGCAAAAGGTTACCAGATAAGGCAAACAAAAATGGGAACAGACATTCATTTCTTTAAAGGGTAAGATCTGGAAAAGGCACATTTCTACTCACGGCCCATTAGAACTCAGTCATATGGCACTGTCCAGTTACCAAGGGGCTGTGAACGTAGTCTGGGAATCCATTCACCCAGATCAACTGCAAGAGATATAGTAGTCAAGAAAGAAGGGATAATTGGGTATCTAGGAATCTCTGACACAAGAATATGTCTCTTAGATCAGGGGCAAAGCAAGGGTGTTTGTCAGAACAATGACTTCACATTTCTTTGGAAGTGCCAGGCAATGCAATACAATCAGAGGACGGAATAAGAGGCACAGGTATCAGAAACTAAAGGCAAAATCATCATTTTCTGAAGATAATATGATGTTACATTATGTACATTACCGGAGAACTTTAATAGAACCAGCTGAAGATACATTAGAAGCAATAGGAGAGGAGAATAAAATGGAAAATATATTTTTAATAATTCCCTCTAATTACATAATAGCTACTTAGGGACTATAATGAAAAAAATAGTCACATTTACACGAGAAACAACAGCAGTAATATCAATAGCAACACAACAATGACACTAAATACAATTCTTACAAATTAACCTAATATGTTGTACATTACCTCCCATAACTTATTTATAACTGGAAATTTGTACCTTTTGACCATTTCGTCCACCCCAAATCCTGCACCTCTGACAAGAGCCAATTTGTTCTTTGTGGCTATAGTTAACCATAGTGTACTGCATTATTTGAAAGTTACTAAGACAGTAGATCCTAAAAGTTATTATCACAAGAAAAAAAATTTGAAATTATGTGTGGGGATGGATGTTAACCAGACTACTGGTGATCACAATATAAACAAATACTGAATCATCACATTGTATACCTGAAACTAATAGGAATTGAATAAGAATGAAGAGCCCAAATGCCCATGACTGATGAATGGATAAAGAAGACACACACACACACACACACACACACACACACACACACACTGGAGTATTACTCAGTGATCAAAAAGAACGAAAATCTTGCCATTTGCAATGATGTGGGTGGAACTAGAGTGTGTTATGGTAAGTGAAATAAGTCAATCAGAGAAAGACAAATATGATATGATTTCACTCATATGTGGAGTTTAAGAAACAAAACAGATAAACATAGGGGAAGGGAAGGAAAAATAAAATAAGATAAAAACAGAGAGGGAGGCAAACCATAAGAGACTCTTAAATACAGAGAACCAACTGAGGGTTGCTGGAGGGGAGGTGGGTGGGGGGATGGATTAAATGGGCGATGGGCATTAAGGAGGGCTCTTGTTGGGATGAGCACTGCGTGTTATATGTAAGTGATGAATCACTGGGTTCTACTCCTGAAACCAATACTACACTATATGTTAACTAACTTGAATTTAAATAAATTATTGGAAATAAAAAAAAGAACAATGTGAAGTAGTTACTCTGGAAGTCTCCATAGTAAAGTGGAAGTGATATTTTGAAAGTGCAAAGCAATTCCATCACCGTTCTTGCTTAAAACTCTCTGTCCACTGCAGTTTAAAAGAAGTCCAAGTTTCTTTCAATGGCCTGGGCCTCTCTGACCTCATGTCTAATAACTTCTTCCTTTGTTTCAACTTGCACCTTCTAGGTGAGAAATTCAGCCACATCAGCCTCCTGTCTGTCCCTGAACACATCAAGCTAATTCTTGCTTTAGGGCAATTGTACTAGCTATTTCCTCTTCTGGAAAGCTCTTCCCTCAGATTTTTCTCATGGTAGCTCCTTTTTATCAATTCATGTTCTAGCTTAAAACTCATAAGTCCCAAAGAATTTCTCTCTCTTTCCTTTCCTTTCCTCTTTCTTTCCTTTTTTCTTTCTTTCTTTCTTTCTTTCTTTCTTTCTTTCTTTCTTTCTTTCTTTCTTTCTTTCTTTCTTTTTTTCTTTCTTCTTTTTCTTTCAAGAGTACGAGCAGGAGGCAGAGGGAGAGAGAGTGAGAGAATCCCTAGCAGGCTCCATGCTCAGCTTGGCTCCCAACGTGGGGCTCAATCCCACGACCCTGGGATCATGACCTGAGCCAAAATCAAGAGTCGGACACTCAACAAACTGAGCCACCCAGGCACCCCTAGAGGCATTTCTGACCAACCTTTGTTTACAGAGCCACTCTCTCACCAAGTCATTGTCTATTAAACTGTTACATGAAAATGCCAAATACAAAAGCTAAGTGATACCACATCACATATAATATAGATAGATTATTCCCAAGAGTATATTTAATACATTTTAATACATATTAGATAATTGTTAGTGGTAGGCGTTGTAAAGTGAGAGAAATGAGTTAAGGAGGTCAAAGGTACAGGTTTCTAGTTCTAAAATAAGTCATGAGGATGTAATGTCTAGCATATTAGGGTAATTTCTATATATTTTGTAATTATATGTGTATAATATTTTATGCTTATATTATCATACATAAAATGCATTATTTTAATAGTATAGTATATTATATTGAAGTAGTTATATCAATATATTAGATAATTTTATGTTAGATATATTACATATATTAGATAATTCTAATAATACTATATATTATATATACATAGTATATTAAAGAAAACAGTTACCTGGTGAGATTTTCAGGTAATTGTTACTTTATCCTTTATATTTTGTTCTGTTGTCTGATTTTTATTTTTTAATTTTAATTTTTTTTGAGATAGAGAAAGTGAGAGCAGGAGAGGGTCAGAGGGAGAGAGAGAGAGAGGGTGAAAGAGAGAGAGAGAGAGAGAGAGAGAGAGAGAGAGAGAGACTCTTAAGCAGGCTCCTCACCCAGTGCAGAGCCCAACATGGGGCTCCATCTCACAACTGCAAGATCATGAACTAAGCCAAAAATCAACAGTCAGATGTTCAACTTACTGAGCCACCCAGGTGCCCCTGTTGTGTGATCTTTTTAAATCATAGATGGAGAGATGAATAGACACATTCAGGGAAAAGAAAGTTGAATCGGTGAGGATACAAATGTAGAAAACCCTTTCTCAAAGTGGCATGAACAAAAGAGAACTTTATTAACTCACTTCCTCAAAATATGTGAAAGAAATATTGTTTTTGGAAAAAATTTCCAATATAATTAACACACAACTTTATATTAGTTTCAGGTGTACAATATAGTGAATCAACAATTCCATATATTACTCAGTGCTCATGAAGATAAATGTACTCTTGATCCCCTACCTGTTTCACCCATCCCCCCACCCCCACCTCCCCTCTGGTAACCGTCAGTTGGTTCTCTATAGTTAATAGTCTGTTTCTTGGATTCTCTCTTTCTCTCTCTTTTGTTTGATTTTGTTTGTTATGTTTCTTAAATTTCACATATGACTGAAATAATATGGTATTTGTCTTTCTCTGACTTATTCTACCTAGCATTATACTCTCTTGATCAATCCACATCATTGCAAATTACAAGATTTCATTCTTTTTGATGGCTGAGTAATGTTCTGTTATATATATATATATATATATATATATATATATATATATATACACATACATACCACATCTTCTTTATCCGTTCATCTATTGATGGACACTTGGTTTCCTTCTGGAAGAATTGTCTTCATTCATGTGGTCAGTCAGTCAAAAGAAATTTATTAAGTACATAATTATGTGCCTTTTAGTTTCTGAGCATATAGCAGTGAGAAAGACAGTAAACCTGCCCTCAATTATCTTATATCCTGGAGAAGTTAGAAAGAAAATAAACACATGTGTTAAATATATTTGGATGCATTTCAGGTACTAATAAGCACTACAAAGAAGCTAAATTAAGGAAATGTGGTAGAGGGTGGCAGTGGAGATTTGCTCTGGTTTGAGTATTCTGGAAAGACCTTTCAGAAAAAGGTATCATTTCAGTTGAGGTTTGAATGACAGTACAGTTCTGCAATGATATAGGAGAGTTCCAGAGGGAATAAACAACAGGGAAAAAAAACCTCGGATAGAAAATGTGGTGGGAGTGAAGTGAGTCAGCCAGGGAGCATGCAGAGTTAAAGTAGGAGAAAAAAGCAGGGCCAGGTTCTGGAAGTCTTTGGAGGGGGAGATGAAGAAGGAGAGGAAACTCAGATCTAGTTCCCCTAGCCTAACTACCTCCAAAACCTTACGGAGGTCTGGGGTGGGAAGAGTGGGTTCTGTCCCACAGGAATCCTCTCTAGTTCTCATAGAATATCACACATGGTAGTTCTTCATTCTTTATTCTTCTTTATTCTCTTGTATGCATTCAATGTACTCATTTTTTTCTCTTTAACTCCCTACCCAATTTTATGAGGTCATTCTTATACTTATTTTGTATATAAAGAAACTGTATTAGTTTCCTATTGCCGCTATAACAAGTCACCACAAACTCAGTGGTATGAAATAACATAATGCATTCTCTTACAGTTCTGGAGGTCAGAAATTGGAAATGGGTCTCACCGGGGTAAAATCAAGGTTCCAGCAGGGCTGTGTTCCTTCTGGAGGTTCTAGGAGAGAATCCATTTCTTTGTATCTAGAGTCTCCTTGCCTTTCTCAGTTCACATTTCTGCGCCTCCATAGTCACATCTCTGATGCTGAATCCTCTGCCTCCGTCTTCTAAAGACTCACAACACTGCCTACCCGGATAGTCCAGAATAACCTCTCATCTCAAGGTCTTTAATTTAATCACTTGTACAAGGCTTTTTTGTTTGTTTGTTGGCTTTTTAACCATACAAGGTAACCTAGTCATAGGTTCCAGGGAATAGGGCCTTGACACATTTGGGGAAGAGGACATTATATTGCCTACTATGAAAATTGACATTTAGTAGAGTGACTCGGCACATGTCACACTACTCTAAAGAGGCAGAATCTTTTTCAGACCCTGGCCTAGGTGTTAATTAATGTTCTTAGTGAGAAACTATAGTAAAGCACATTCTCAAGGCAGAGACACAAGGCTTTGGAGGTAATTCTGATTTATTAAGACACTAATACATGGCAGCGATCTGGCCAGTACATCAATCTAAATGTCTTTAGGAGGAGTGGCAGCATAGCTTAGCAGTTTAAGAAGTACAAAACTCAGGAGTCATATAAATCTTGTTATGATGCCCAGTTCTACCATCTACTACCTTTGGGAACTTGGTCAAGTACTTTACCCCTGTGGGTCTCAGTTTCCTCATCTGTAAAATATCTCACAAGATAATCAGACAGATTTAATGAAATAATGCCTAGACAACATAAAGTAGCATATACGTATTCAAACACGGTCATTATTACTGAGATATTCTTTCCCTTAGTTTCATAGTGACAAATTTTAAGTCAGTGTTCATTTTTCATTAACGTTGTTAAATTTAGTGTTTTGCTTTCAAGATAAGGAATCAAAGCGAACATACACAATAAGAATGATCACATTCTTCTAGTCTAATTTAGAAATAGGCTTTTCATTTTTGTAGCCTAAAAAATCACTTCATTTGCAAAGGAGTTCTTTATCAGTCCTATAAGTCATGTCAAAAAGATACTATCACAAAGTTGTTTTGTGCAACAAAAATATAATAAATTGTTCCCCATTCCTCGATCTCACATTACTTACATTACTTCAGATCTGTGAGAAAAATGACCCAGACTGTGCAACAATTCACTTATTAACTCTATGCAATGCTAATTAGGAAATTTTAGAAAGTATTCTTAGAGGTCAGGATCCTTTTCTGACTTTAGTGGTCTCCGTTTTTAAATCTCTGTGCATACTTGTCTTTGCCAAGAGCTAGAAGAACAATGATTGAAGCCTCTTTGTTCTCCTTACCATTGCCTTATCAGAAAAGAAAGTTATATTCAAAGAAATATTTAAACACGTTTTATGCTTAAAATAGCCAAGAGTAGGAAGACAAACTCTGTATTGTGTAAACTGCATTAAAACTCCATCTATCTTTACTAGTCTGCCGGTCTCAAGAGGCATATGTGGGCATGATATCAACATAGTCACGATCAGCCACTTGCCTCAAGGTAATTCAGGACACATATACAGAGCAACAAGCCGGGCTGCCTTTGGATGCTCTCTTAGTTTTTACTCTTTTTTTTATTAGTTGTAGTCACTTTCTGTATCTCCTTTACTACACTGGTGTTGACTACGTTCTGAGATTGGTTCTACTATAGTAGAAACTGTAAAGAAATCTCCTGGATTGCTTTAGTCTTTTAGTCTACTCATTCCAGACTACTGATTACTTATGCCATATTGCCTTTCAGAATGCACATCTTCTTGACTCTCAAAAACCTATACATTTAACTTTTGACTCCAGAGCACCTTTAACCGTGGAACTGATGCAGTCTTTCACTCGGCATGTCTTCTAGATTCCTGAGTCATGACGCATTTTTGACATTTGTTTCTTACATAATCCTGTTTTCCTGCCCTCCTGACCTGGTTGATTGCTGAATTCTCTTTAATATAAGAATTCATATTTTTCTTTCACATCTGTCTTCCCCTAGAATTTGGCTACCCCAGAATCACCAGTGGTCCTAGTTCTTGTGTTCAGGCACACAGTAGTCCACCAATCACAGATGAGTAGCCTGAGAACAGAGTAGCTTAGTTTTAAGTAGGTCAAGCAAGGCTATATGGACATCCAGACTCCTTACGATCGCTTGCAAAGCCCTGCACAATGTTCCCACATCCCCTTATCTCTCGGACGTCATCTCCTGTATCGTTCCCACTTGCTTACTATGCTATAGTGCACTGGTCTTCCACTCTGTTGAGGATGCCAATCTGGTTGCTGCCCTTGGACTCCTGTACATGTTTCTCTCTTGGTCTGGAAGAAAGGCTTTTCCCCCAGAATTTTCACAGCCAGTTTCGTCTTATCATTCCAGTTTCTGCTCCAATGTCATCTCCTGAGATGTCTTCTTTGACCATCCTATTTAAAGTACCCCTTCTCCCCTCTCGTTCATTTGTCCTCTGTTTCACTGTAATAATCACTATTAAAATTATTTATTTCCATGTTTATTGTTTCACTCCGGCTCCTATTGGAAAACAAGATCCTAGGGAAGGTATTTTGTATCTGTTTCTCTCACTTCTGTATTCAGGGTTGCTAGGTATTTAATAAGTATTTGTTGAATGAATAAATTGATGAATGAATTAATTAAATGGTAGTTTATGACTCAGGCTAAATTTTATACAACTATTTTCTGTCTTATTTGGTTTTTAAATTAAATCTACTTAAAGTCTTTCAGTTAATTTTGAATCCTCCAGATATTGCCTTACCTGATATTTTCTTTGATTCTACTCAAGAATGAATAAGAGTAGTAAAATGGAAATAGTGTCCCTATAAAACATTTACTTACCATGAAAGACAAAGAGATAGAAAGGAAGTTTATTTTATTTGATTAAAAATTTTTAATGTTTATTTATTTTTGAGAGAGAGAGAGAGAGAGAGAAGGAGTAGGAGAGGGGCAGAGGGAGAGGGAGACACAGAATCCGAAGCAGGCTCCAGGCTCTGAGCTGTCAGCACAGAGCCCGATGCGGGGCTCGAACTCACCGACCATGAGATCATGACCTGAGCTGAAGTCAGACGCTTAACTGACTGAGCCACCCAGGTGCCCCCAGACAGGAAGTTTAAAATAAAAACAAAATAAGTGGGCATGAATCAATTGTAACCGTCAAAGAAAGAACAAAATCAGTATAATTTATTTGAAAATATAACTAAAACTTAATTCAAAATATACATGTATTAGTTTCCTAGAGGTGCTATAACAAAATACTACAAACTGGGTGCCTTAAAACAACAGAAATTGTTCTCTCACATTTCTGGAGGCCAGAAGTCCAAGCTCCAGATGATAACAGAGTTGGTTCCTTCTGAGAGCTTTGAAGGACGATCCGTTCCGTGCCGTTCTCACAGCTTCTGCGTTGCTGGCAAACCTATACGTTCATTCTTAGCACCACATTCGCCTCCTCATCTCCCTCAACTAGCAAGTCTTTGCAAAGAGCTCATCCCCTTAACGAGATCTACCAGAATACTGTCTTTAATACTTCAATCTTCTGGCCTCTTTCATAGCACTGCCAATCCTCTCACGCTGCTCGAGTTTTCTTTTCTTTCCTTTTTGATGGCACTGATCTCTCTCCAACAGTTTGATCTCTAATAGCACATACATTATTATTTATTACTGTTGACTTTTATCTGTCGTCTCCCATTAGAATGTTGTTCCAAAATTCCAATAGAGCAAGTAGTCCTGTCTATTTTGTTCATTCAGTAAATACGTGGATTAAATGAATGAATGAATTTGCTTTTCAAATTGATGCAACCTTTGGGAAATCATTATATGGCTGTATGAAATAAAAACCTTACACATGTCCATATCCTTTGAGAATTTCTACTTCTTAGGAATAATCCTAAAGAGGTAAAATGAAATGCAGAGTAGGGTCTGTAGAGAAAGATTTATAGCACAGTTGATTATACTTGTGAAAACTTGAAAACAAATCCTAATATTCGGCAAATGCTATGTAAATTATACTTGAAATAATACACAGGCACAAAAACTATTTTGTGTTTGGAATGACATAATGACATGGATATCATTAGATTAAATATCTTCTTACCTACAATGTGAAAAATAACATAACAAGATAAGCAATTGAATATTCCAGTGGCTCCCAAATGCATTTATTCACTAAAAAGTTATTTACTTGACACTTTTCTATATGTACTGGCAATGTGGCAGTGGATGAAACAGACAAAATATCCTATCACGGGTCCATATTCTAGTATGATAAGGCAGTCATAAACAAATCAATATGGTATAGCATCAGATGTGATAAGTGCTGCTATGAAGAACTAAGAACTCTTAAGGGTAGAGAGTGATAGGAAGTGCTATTTCAGATAGGATGGACAGAGAAGGCCTCTGAGGAGGTGATATTTGAGATTTGAGCAGCAACCAAAATAAACTTGGGGAGGGTGATACAAACATCTAGAAGAAGAGCAATCCAGGCTGAGGGACCAGCAAGTGCAAAAACTAGGATGAAAACAAGCTTGGCAAGTTGAAGGAGACACTGGGTTAGGAAGGAAAGAAGAAAGTTTCTGTAGCTGGAGCAGAGAGATCAAGGTAGAAAGTGGTAGGAAGTAAGTTTGGAAAGATAAACAGGGTCAGATCAAGAACAATTTTGTAGGCCATGGAGAAGAGTTTTTGCATTTCATTGTACTTGTAATGAGCATTCAAGAGACGGCTTTATTTAAAAGAGTAAAATGAACCAGCTTATGATTTAAAAGAGTAACTTTGAGGGGCACCTGGAGGGCTCAGTTGGTTAAGTGTCTGGCTCCTGGTTTCTGCTCAGGTCATGATCTCATGGCTTCATGGTTCGAGCCTCGCATCGGGCTCTGCCCTGGCAGTGTGGAGCCTGCTTGGGATGATCTCTCTCCCTCTCTCTCTGCCCCTCCACCACTTGTGCTGTCTCTTTCAAAATAAATAAATAAACCTAAAAAAATAAAATAGGGGCGCCTGGGTGGCTCAATCGGTTGAGTGACCGACTTCGGCTCAGGTCATGATCTCACGGTTTGTGAGTTCGAGCCCCGTGTCGGGCTCTGTGCTGACAGCTCAGAGCCTGGAGCCTGCTTCGGATTACTGGGCTTCCTCTCTCTCTGCCCCTCCCCCACTCATGCTCTCTCTCAGGTGTCTCAGAAATAAACATTTAAAAAATTTAAAAAATAAAAAAAATAAAAAATAAAATAGAAACTTCAACATCTAGGTTGAAAATGGACAAATTCACAGCAAAAGAACCAGAATGACTAATTTATGATGTTGCCTAATATAGTCAAGAAGTGATGCTGGCTTGGATAGGGGTAGTATTAGTGAAAGATTATGGTAAATAACAAGATTTGGAGATAATAACAACACGAATTGGTGATGTATTGGATGTAGGAATTGAGTTGAAAAAGGTAATCAAAGTTCAATTTCTCTTTGGGTCTGAGCATCAGAGTAAATAATTGTTCCATTTCCAACTAATAGAAGCAATAAGAAAGGAGAAAGGCAGGTTTACTGTTGGGGGGGAGGCAATAATGGTGTTCTATTTCAGAGAATTGTAAGAAATCTCTTAGTCATCCAAGTGTATATGTCAAATAGGTAATTCAATATAGATAATCTAGATTTAAGGGGCTGCATCTGGGCTAGATTTATAAATTTGGAAGTCATCAGTATAGAGGTGGCACTTCAAGCTGAGAGACTGGATGAGATAGATCATCACTATAGATGGAAAAATGCCTGATGACTAAGCCCTGGTTTCCCTAACATTTGGAGGGTAACCCCAAAAAGACATAGAAGAATCCCGAGTAGGGTCTGAAGAAAATCAAGAGGATAGGGTATCTTGGAAACAAAGTGAAAAAAAAAGCAATTTAGTTCTAGCTAATGCAATAAAACAAGTAAAGGAAATACAAGATATACAGTTCGGAAAGGAACAAACTGTTCACAGAAGACAGGGCCATTTATGTAGGAAATTCAAAAGAATCAACAAAGACCTCCTAGAACTAAAAATTGATTATGGTAAGGTTACAGGATATAGATGTCAATGACTTACTTTCCTATATACCACCAATATACAAGTGTAATTTGAAACTAAAAACATAATACTATTTTCATTATGAGCACTTAAGTGTAAATCTAACAAAATATGTATAAGATCTATGAGAAAACTAAAATAATTAAATCAAAGAAGAACTAAATAAATGGAGAGCTATTGCATGTTCACAAATAAGAAGTCTCAAAATTGTCAAGATGTCAGTTCTTTCCAACGTGATCTATAGATTCAGGGCAATCCTAATCAAAACCCCAGAAATGTATTTTGTGAATAGGGACAAACTGATTCTAAAGTTTATAAGAAGAAGCAAAAGACACAGAATAGTCAGCACAATATTGAAGGAGAAGAACAAAGTTGGAGGACTGACATGATCTGAGTTCAAGACTTACTATAAAGTTGCTGTAATAAAGATGAAGTGGTATTGCTGAAAAAATAGACAAATAGGTAAGTGGAACAGAATAGAGAACCCAGAAATAAACCCACATGAATACAGCCAACTGATCTTTGACAAAGGAGCAAAGGCAAGCCAATGGTGCAAAGAGAGTCTTTTCAAAAAGTGGCACTGAAACAATGGAACGTTCACATGTTAAAAAAACAAATGAAACTGGACACATACCTTATACCTTTAACAAAAATAAATTCAGAACGGATCATAGACCTAAATGTAAAAAAAAAAAAAAAATCCAAACAAAAAACCTAAGTAATTCCTAGAAGATAACAGGAGAAAACCTAGATGACCTTAGGGATAGCAATGACTTTTTTGGATACAATACCAGGCACCCGGTCTATGAAAGAAATAATTTGATAAGCTGAACTTCATTAAAATTATAAACTTCTCTGCAAAAGACACTGTCAAGAGAATGAGAAGACAAGATGTATAATTACAAGTATATGACATTCTGCAAAAGGCAAAACTATGGAGACAGTAAAAAGTTTATGGTTGCCAAGGGGTTGTCTCTGTCTCTCCCTCTCTGTCTCTGTCTCTCTGTCTCTCAAAAATAAATAAACACTAAAAATGTACAAGTTTTTGTGTGAACATATGTTTTAAATATTCTGGAGTACTTACCTAGAAGTAAAATTGCTGGGTCTCAGGGCAACCTTGTGCTCAGTTTTTCTAAGGAACTTCTAAACTGTTTTTACAAAGGGGCTGTGCAATTTTACAACCCCACCAGCAGTATATATCAGCATTCCAATTTTATCACATCTTCCCCAACCCTTGTTTTTATAATAGCCAGCCTAGAGGTTGTGAGCGGTATCTCATTGGGAGCAGTTCTCTTTTGATTGATCATATTTTCCCAGTGAAATTAGGAAGCAGTGTCATCAGCTGAGAGAGAAGGGGGAGGAGTTATTTGAGGGGTGAGGACAGATGAGAAGGCATGAAATGGAATTATCTGGCAGCGAGAGAGAAACTGATTAGGGATAAGCAATGTCAAGGGCTCAGTTGAAGCATGTGGCCATGTATTTTAAAAAAGACTGGTCAATATTTTTCCTATTTTTTTCTCCTTTCCTAGTCAATTCACTGCTTGTAGACAGCCATGGTGATAATGACTGTCAAGATAAAATTTTCACAAGTCTATAACAAACTAAGAAAAATAAGAACAATATTGATAGTTCCTTATAAGGCTTTATTCAACTGGAATGGCTATTTTATTCTGAGATTATATCATTTCTACACTATAGTGTTAAAATATCCTTTTACAATATGATGGTGATGGGAGATAATAGATTTTTTTATCACTGTTGATGGCCTAATGTTTTGTTTCGGTTTTGGCATTACCCTGCACATGAAAAGTTGGTAATTTTATGCTGTGCCTCTACTTTTTTAAATTGTCTGGGAAGTCCTAAGTCATAAATCACAAATATATCTAATATTACACTGGCTATGTTTAAAAAAGAACAGAATAACAACTGGATAAAAATACAGTAAAATTTAACAGGGGTTATCGCTGAGTGCTGGTTTATGGGCGATTTTTATTTTCTTCTCCATACTTTAATGTGCAATCATAATGTTTCTATAAATACCATGTTTTATAAACAACCACAAGTTTTTTTTTTTAAGAATCAAGAGAAGTTCAAAAACTTTAAAGGTATAACACATTATGAAAAAAAGAATACATATTTTTAATGTTTTAATGTTTATTTATTTTCGAGAGAGAGAGAGAGAGAGAGAGAGAGAGAGAGACAGAGACCGAGCACAGGCGGGGGAGGGGCAGAGAGAGAGGGAGACACAGAATCCGCAGCAGGCTCCAGGCTCTGAGCTGTCAGCACAGAGCCCGACGCAGGGCTCAAACTCATGAACCCTGAGATCGTGACCTGAGCTGAAGTCAGATGCTTAACCTAACTGAGCCACCCAGGCACCCCAAAATGAATAAAGATTTTAACTGAAAAGTTTGCTTTAAAGTCCCATCTCCTTCTCTAAAATTTAATATATAATAGCATCTGATTTTTCTCTCGTACTCCTACTATAGCCAAAAATTGAGTCTGCTTTATACACCACTTAATTCTCTAGTGTCTTAAGGTTCATTTAGATTTAATGGTTATCCTGCTGCTAGAATAGTGCGTGCTGACTCGAGAATACACTAGTGATGGTGACCTTCAAAAGGTTTTCTGCAAAAAAACCACAATCCCCCCACTGTATATAAGCACCGTTGCAAACATTTTAACAAAGACACGTTGCTGCCAAAACCAAAGAAAGGTTATCAGCAGCTAGCAAATGGTATTCTGAGAGAGCTGCCATAATTAAAATAATCTTTCAAGACTCTAAAGTCTCGAGTAAAATAAGGTTGAACCGCGGGAAAGGAAAATTCAAGAATTAGACATGCCAGCTGAAACAACAGCCACTTTATTCAGTTAGTCTTGATCTTCTAGAGACGTATCCTCATCCTTACTCACTGGGGTGACCAATTAAAAAATTCCTGTTGGATAGCCCATAGGGAGGCATATAGTTCTTTAAGTTACTATGGCCAATGAAGACACAATCTAAGAGTTTGGGAGGCAAGGGTCAGCGAAATATTCTACAAATGAAAAGGTACTCTAGTCAATGGTTTTCTAATCCCAAGGTGGAAAATACCTACAGAGAGATGACAATCACCATCCTCAACAAAATAAATGAGATATGACCTGAGAAGAAAGTTGAGGTCGATAAACTTAATTTTCAATCTCAATTAGAACGACCCTATCATTGTCTCATTCAATGCTTTATTAAGTGTTTAAAATAATCACCCAGCTCAATGGTCTTGGACAATTAATGCTTAAAAATTATGTGCTGACTTCTAACTCGCCATCCTGCATATAGTGTAAGTATTTTCCTCTATGCTCTTTCCCTCAGTCCTCATGCCCAGTTGGTTGCCAGGTTCTGATGATTAAATCTATGTGATGTGGCTCATGAATCCATCCCTTCCATTTTATTACATCTGCTTCAGTTCAAATGCTTATCATACTTCTATAAGAATGTATCAACCAGATGATTCTCTATTTCTTCTATCTTTCCAAAACAGTCTATCCGACATATTATTAATCCTCCTTCTACAGAAGGGACTTTATTCTCATGGAAAGCCAAATCTGCATATGCTCTGGAAGCCATTTCCTCTCAATTCCCCAGTGAGTCAGTTTCTGTAAGTTACCGCATCTTCCTGTTGAACATCTTCTCTACAGGGTTATTGATGTCAGCCTGTTAACATGCTCAAGTAACCACTGCTTAAACAGAAGCTCTCCCTTGACCTAACAATCACCTTTAGATACTATTCCATTTCTTTACTTCCCTCCATAGCAATATTTTTCTAAGGAGTCATCTGAACTTTCTATCACAACTTTCTCACTTCCTATTTGCTCTTTCACAACTGCAACTATGTTTCCAGTATAGTCACTCCGCTAGCAGTGTTTTCTGTAAATTTTACAAACAACCTCCATTCTTTTGGAGTAGGCAACAGAAGAAAGTCACCATGGCTCCCACTCACCCTGTTTTCCTCCTACCTTACTGCCCATTGTTTCCCCATGTCCATTCATAGTTTCTTGCACCTCACTTGGAAATTTGGAATTCCTTCTGATTCAATCCTGACTCTCTTCTTTTTTCTGCACATTGATCACTGATCTCATCGATTGCCATGCCTTTCAATGCTACCTACTTAACAATTATTTTCAGATTTATTTCTGGAGTGCTGACCTCTCATTTGAGCTTGAGACTCATCCAAAAGTTTACCTGACATCTATTCTTGGATATCTCATAGGTATTTCAAACCTAATATTTACAAAATTGAAATCTTGGTCTTCATCTTAAAACCTTCCATTACTTTCCTAGTAGATGATGCAACCATCCATTCTCAGTTATTCCATTTTCTCTATCATATACAATTAAATCTATCATCCCCAAATAAATCTATCATCCAGTTATATATACCATTTTGTATAGCTCTTGCTCTGCACCAAGCGATCAATGTTTCTTATCTGGATCACTGAAGTAGCCCGTGTATATATCTTCAGCCTTGACTTCTCTTCTGAGAGCAAGTACCAAATATCACAGGAAACTTGGGCTGCTCATTGCCATTTTAAGGTGGAACCATAGACTTTAAATAACAACATATCCCGGCACCTGCAAAAATTGATCATCTTACACAAATTAGATTTATATGCCTTTAAGGAACATAGCAAAAGTATTTACCAAATTACCCCTACTAGGTACATATTTGCGAGCAACTTGTAATTTTGTCTGGCAAGAGAAAACAGTGAATAGCCACAATCCTCAGAAGACAAGTAGTATTCTTAGTGCTTTAAGAACTGCTACTTATGAGCTAATACTTGTATGAGAACTGAGACTAAGTCTACACCACGACGTGTGTGCTCACTGTAAGATAATTAATTTTCAAACTGACTGGATTTTTATTTAGACTTCTTATGCTGGATCACAGAAATCTTCATCTTTTAATCTGTAATTTTTTAAATTTTTTTTTCAACGTTTATTTATTTTTGGGACAGAGAGAGACAGAGCATGAATGGGGGAGGGGCAGAGAGAGAGGGAGACACAGAATCGGAAACAGGCTCCAGGCTCCGAGCCATCAGCCCAGAGCCCGGCGCGGGGCTCGAACTCAAGGACCGCGAGATCGTGACCTGGCTGAAGTCGGATGCTTAACCGACTGCGCCACCCAGGCGCCCCTAATCTGTAATTTTTTAAATAAAAATTTAATTTTGAGATAGTTGTAGATTCACATAGAGCTATAAGAAATAATGCAGACAGATAATGGGTACCCTCCAAAAGTAACATCTTCCAAAACTGTGGTACAATATCACGGCCAGGATACTGACATTAATGCAGTCAAGATTAACAGAACATTTTCATTACCATAAAGATCTCTCATTCTGTCCTTTTATAGTCAAACCCACTTCCCTCCTGCCCTCATCCCTCCTTAATCCATGACAATAATGAATCTGATCTCCATTTCTATAATTTTGACATTTCAAGAATGCCATATAAATTAAATTATATAGTAAGTAGCCTTTGTCATTGGCTTTATTTCATTCAGTATTATTTTCTGGAGATACATCGAGTTTCCTGCACGTATCAGTAGTTCCCTCTTTTTTTATTGCTGAAGAATACTCTAACATATGGACTCACCATAGTTTGTTTGACCATTTACCCACTGAGGGACATTTCATTGCTTCCCGTTTCTGGCTATTGTAAAGAAAACTTCTATGAACATCCATGTACAAGTTTTTTTGTGTGTGTGGAAACATAATTCTTTATTTTTCTAGAATAAATGCTTAAGGGTACAATTGCTGGGTCAAATAGTAGTTGCCTGTTTAGTTTTTGTTATGTTTTGTTTTGTTTGAAAAGCTGCCAAACTGTTTTCCAAATACCATCTCACTTTCCCACCAGGAATGTATGAATGGTGAGGTTTTTTTCCACATTCTCTCCAGCTTTTGGTGTTGTCATTCTTCTTAATTTGAACCATTCTGATAGATGTGTGATGATATCTTATGTGGTTTTGTCTTTCCCTAATGGCGAATGATGTTGAACATGTTTTTACGTGCCTATTTGCCATCTGTACTTTTCTCTGTAATTTTGCATTTTCAACCGTCCTATGAACAAACTGAGCTTTGGCATATGTCTAGACCTTGAATTTTGATTATGATTTTGGAGGAATTCGTAAGGTGTCTGAAAGGCATGGCTGGTTTGTATTTAGATCTTTCACTGCTGAGCTGTAATGACATTCTCTTAAGTCCTTCAGTAGATACTACCTCAGTCAATTAAGCTTAGAAAACCTTCATATAGGAAAAGTCAGCCCCAAACATTATGTATGTAGAAAGTAATTCAAATATTCTTTGCAAAAATTTTTCTGCCTGGAAAATAACCTAATTGGATTGTCATGAGGCTAAACTAATAGCAGATTTTGAGGCTGTTCAATGGAAATGGTTTCAAATAACAGGAAACCAGTGACAGTTCAAAATAGACACAGAAAATAGGGGGGAAATTGTATCTATGAATATGGTAGCTCAACGATAGCTCGTAGGAAAGTTACTAGCAAATGCAAGATAGCTGAGAAATTGATCTTTTGTTTGTGGGTGGTTAATGCTTTTGCCTTCATAGGGGAGGCTGAATGAATAGTATGCTTTCAGTAAATGCAGACTCATCAGATCGCATCCTCACTACGCTGCTGCTGTTGATCTACTATAAAATAGTGATAGAAGAGAGAAGACAAAGTAAAAGACTTCATCTACTTCAAAATTCAAAAAGGAGCCTTATGGATCCTCTCTTTTCTAATCTGCTGCCCAATTTATATTTTCTAAATCTCATTCCAATTTGTCTATACAGGAATTCTCCCTTAATTTTCCCTCCAGAACACCACAGCACTACAGAATTCCTGAAAGTGAATGAATTCAGCAGTAGTAAGGATTGTAGTCCATTATTTACAATCAAGTTTCTTTTAAAAATTTTTTTAATGTTTATTTTTGAGAGAGAGAGGGAGATAGACAGAGTGCAAATGGGGGAGAGGCAGAGAGAGAGAGGGAGACACAGAATCTGAAGCAGGCTCCAGGCTCTGAGCTGTCAGCACAGAGCTCACCACGGGGCTCGAGCCCACAAACTGTGAGATCATGGCCTAAGCTGAAGTCAGACTCTTAACCAACTCTGACACCCAGGAACCCCCCTCAAGTCTCTTTTTTAAACAAAAGTGTGCAAAAAAAGTGCATATTAGCCCCAGAATTAAGTAAAACTTTTTTCTTTTCTTTCTTCTCTTCTTCTTCTTCTTCTTCTTCTTTCTTCTTTCTTCTTTCTTCTTTCTTCTTTCTTCTTCTTCTTCTTTTTTAACCAAGCCTTGACTACTGTGTTCTATGCAGTTAAATAGGATTTGTGGGAGTTGTGTCTAAAAACCTCACTGTTGGAACACTAGATGCTAGGTGAACAGTTCAGGGTTAGACTTCTTTTTATCATGTGCATTCAGTTACATGTAACAGTAAGGTCAGCTACCGTTCAATGAATGATCTACTCCGTGACAGCACTGTGGTAAGGAGTTTTCAGACCACTCATTTAATGCTCACCTCCATCTTGTGAGATAGATATTTTTACTGCAGTTTTACATATGAGAAAAACAGTGCTCTAAGAGAGAAGTCATGTGTCTGGGGTGACACAGTTAGGAAGTGATACAACTGGGCTTCTCTGTCTCCAAGTCCATACTTTACACAACTGCTCTGATTTATGACGAGTAGCCATCACAACAAATTCTCTGAGTGCTAGAAATGGGGGTGTGACTCGGGGTGCAGATTGAAACATAAAAGGAACTTTGAAGTCACTGAGCAGTCAATTCCCAGTGGCTATCCCACAGAAAATTACAAACTAAATCTCTTATCTCCCTGACAACCATCCCTATGATATTTCCTCCTGGATTTGTTGATATGTGTCTTGGGGGAAAAAAAAAAACCCTTTTTTTTCTAAGACTGGAGAAATCCAAATATATGTAGGATGGTTAATACTCCATCAAGACACAAACACATACACACACACACACACACACACACATTTGCACAAACAATACAAACATACCTCGTATTTTCCTCACAGAAGTTGTCTCCCCCCCACCACCCACTTAAACAATGATCGTCTATTTTGAAAACAAGGTGTGGGTGTGGTGTCGGATAAACACATGCTCAGGGGACACGACATCTTCCTGGAGAGCCATCATCTGAAAATACCAGCAAGAAAGTCTGTGGGTCTGTCTTAGAATGAGAAAAAGGGTATAGAAAATGGACTCCGCCTACCTTTTCAAAGAAACAATAATAATAATAATAATAGATTCTTATTGAAGGTCTACTATGTATCAGGCACTGATCTAATATCTATATATGGATTAAGTCATTTAATCCTCACAACTCCATGGAGCGGGTTCTTATGATGTCTTCAGAGGTCCACAAGATATCAGGTATTGATACTGGTTGTTCATGTAAAGAACAAAATTATATTTGCTTCTAAAACAAAGTGGGGCTAGAGAGGAAACACATAACCTGTTATATGCAAATATTGGAGTATGTTTAAAGGAAAAAGAAATAGTTTTTAGATGACCTGCTTTTGCTCTAGTGTTTCAACAGATGAAATACAGGGTTATTACATTTTCTTTAAACCACTTACAGTAAATTAAGATAACAAGAGCCGGCCTTTTGAACTGAACTGTATATATTCCTCTTTGTCCTAAGTATGGTGAATTTACTTTTGGAAGTGAAAATTGGGACGTGTGGTCTAACAAATCCAAGCTTATTTGTACAAACATAAAGAAAAAAATCTACTTGAATTTAACGTCTTGGAACATTTAAGCAGTGTAAAAAAAAAATTTTTTTAACCAGTGTAGTTCTGGTGCCTATGTAGTGGAGAAACTTACGAAGCAGATTTTCAGGGTTTTGACAATTCATCTAGATTTATGATTTTTCCGTAATGAGGCCTCTGAAAGGACCCTCCGCCATAATGAAGATGATGATAAACCCATCACAGAAGGAAGAGGGAATGGAAGATTTAGATGAGTTAATATGTTCCAAGAATTGAATGTCCTAAATGCCTATATATTTTCACAAGTGTGCTAACATGTTGCTGAGCTATGTTACTGAATATGGAAAGTCACAAGAATCTAATATCATCTGACACCATACTATACAGTTTACATGAGTTATCTCATTGAATCCTCTTAGGGCCAATGTAATCCCTTCTTAGAGGAATGTAATCATCTTTATTTTCCACATAAGGGGAACCGAGGCTCTAAATATGAGTCAGGTCCCGCTGTAACAAAGGGGGGAGATTCAGGGTTTTGGCAAAAAGGAACTTACTGTCTCAGAGTACAACTAGGTACCACTGGTAAGTATGTGCATAGATTGACTTCAGAGAAGTCCATCATATTCCTGGGTTGGATTAGATCATCTTCTCAAATGCTTTTCTAAGTTCCTGTGTGCTTAGTTCTTATCAAAACTGTAATTAATCACATATTTTAATACTCACCCTCCCCCGCTAGACTAGCCTATCAGTTCTACACAAGTGGGACTTTTTCTGTCTCGCTCATTTCTGCACCTCTAGCACTCAGGACAGTTCTGGGCATGTCGTTGAAACTCAATAAATATTTGCTGAATGAATGAATGGGAACAGTAGATGGAGTCTCAGATGGAGGTGAAAGGAGAAGCAATTATGTAGACATTGCCCGTCATTTTTGCCTTAAAAAACAGAATGGGTGATGGGTATTAAGGAGGGCACTTGTGATAAGCGCTGGGTGTTGTGTGTGAGTGATGAATCACAAAATTCTACTACTGAAACTATTATTACACTATATGTTAACTAACTGGAATTTAAATAAAAACTTGAAAAAGAAAAACCAACCAAACAACAACAACAACAATAAAACAAAAACAGAACTCATCAGGTCCCCGCTAACTGCCCCAACCATCATCACTACTCACCCAAACAGCTGCAACTCCTGGGTTCCTATCTCATTAAATGACACTGCTATCCAACCAGTCACTTGAACCAGTAACTCCAAAAACATACATGACTTTTCCTTTAAATCTCATAATGAATCATTTGCCAACTTGTCTCAGATCTACCCATCCTTCAACATCAAATCCCAATACCATCTCGTCTATGAAGCTTTCTTTATATATGAACACAGAAAAATAAATGCTTCTTAGTTTTCAATTCCCATGATCTATGGTACCTCTTCCACAACATGTATTGCTTGTACCTGATATTACTAATTTTATAGGTGTGTGACAGTGTATCTATGTATCTAATCTATCTATGTATCTATGAATCTGTGTAACTAACTAATATACTTAGTTCTGCATCCCCTGCAGAGAAACCTTATCCTTGAAGTCAGGAAAAATAGGTAATTTATCATTTAAATCTCCCACTGCAACTAACAGGATGATTAGCACATAATTAGTTGATAAATAAATATTTGTTGAAAATGTGATTTGTTAAATTACCCAACAAATATTAGTGCTATTCCCAGCATGAATTGTCTTTAACGTCCAGGTATAACACTGCCAGTTAAATTGTTATTTTTTCATTAAAAAGAGACATTTTTTTTCACTAGCAGTATGGTGAGATTAGAGACGCAGAAATAATGAGTGGCTGCTTGAGTCAACTAGAGAAATCTTTATCTAAGCCAGGCCTTAAGCTCTCAGTAGACCCCTAAGTTGATACCCTCAGAAAAAGTGCCACCAATGACTCAGTCTTCTCACCATATTTAGACACATTTAGATGAAACTGAGCACCTGTGGAGACATGGTATGTTCCTGACATTCCCTAAAAAGAGGGAGAACTTTCCAGATGCAACAGTCTGCCTGTTTTACTGGGTATGTGATCTGGTACTCTCATTTACAGAATTCATCAATAATGTGCTTTTCTATAGAAAAAAAAGCCAACTGCATTGTGTGATGGTTGCTATTTTGTTTAAATGTGCATCTCTTGTTGTGATGAGTACTAGGTGTTGTATGGAAGTGTTGAATGACTACATTGTACACTTGAAACTGATATTACCCTGTATGCGAACTAATAGGAATTTAAATAAAAACTTAAACAAATAAAAAAATAAAAATAATGATGCATCACATTCAATATAAAACATTTACTGAACACCATTAGAGATTGTTAGGGTACTAACTCGTTATTCTGAAATTTGGCAATTAAAAGGAAGAGCTAAATATATATACTGTCTTCCCTGTATGAACTATATTAGAGACTAACTTAATCATTCAAACTGATGAAGATAAGCTACCCCTTATAGAGCAATTCTAACTAGTGAATATGGAAGAAACAATAAAATTAGAAAACCATTATTTTGTAATCCTAAGTAACAACTGACCAGGCAACAATGCTAAAACTGTTATATGGCAGCTCGATGGGGAGATTAACAACTGAGAAATCAGACTATACAACCAGAACCCCCTGATCAGTGGGCTCTTCAGTAAAAGTGCACAGTCAACCATTGTATGGCTCCTGTTATGATGCGATATGAGGACCAAAGTACCATCTATGAAATATTCTTACCAAAAAATTCAAACCCAAATCTAATCTTTTAGAGATCACTTCCATATATAGTCAATGTGGAGGATAAAGATACAAGTTCAATGACATATCTTCTTTGTCTGGCACAAGGTAGGTACCCAATACATATTTTAAATTGTTGTTAGTACAGGCGAACATAGCATGGAAATTACCAATTGGAGCGAAATAGAAACTAAGGAAAAGAGGTAGTGAGACATGAAGAAGAGTTTGATGAAATGAGAGTGAAGACTTGCCACTCGCTTTCCTGTGGAAGAAGCAATTGCTCTAGTCTCATGAGTGAATACACACACTTTGGGGCTAGCCAGATTTGGTTCTGACTTACAGCTCAGCTTCACAGCTTAGGTGGTTAAATCTTTCAGAGCATTAGAGCTTGAGATTCTTCACTTTTTTTGAAGTTTCCCTAATTCTATTTGCTCTTTCCCATTTTCCTCCAATTGATATTCTCTATAATTTTATCAGCTGTATTATTCATTAATTAAAAAAAATATTTACTGATTTCCTATCTTGTTATTTGGGCTGGTTTGGGGGATTAAATAAATGTACCTAAGTGTATACACATGCACACGCACATAGACACATATATTTAGATCACACATGGTAAATGCTTAATAATTGGTGCCTTCCATCCTCCTCCTCCTCATCTTTACAGAAATATTCAAGAATATAATAGAAAGATATGCTGATGATGGGCAGTGATGATGAAAAGAAGCAGAGAAAGGGCACAGTATCCACAAAGAAAGAACTGGAAAGACAATAAAAAGACATTATAAATTAACGTCACTTTGTTTAGAGAAGCATCTCCTTACATGCAGTTATCACTATAAGCATTATGCATCCCGCACAGTTCATCTTTACAAGACACATGAGGGATTCTGAAACATCATCAATTGAGATCCGTAATTTACTATTAGAAGCACTTGGCAATCTATAAACAGTTGTGTGTGATGACCACACAATTGTAAGCAACACCAAATGTTTATGATTTGAATCACTCATAAACTATACATTGTAACGATGGTTGACATAAATTACACTCTTACTTTTTCTGAGTTGGTAATAACAATAATTGTCTTGATAAATTACTTATGGCATTATTCAAGTTTATGTACTTCCATTTGCTTCTATGTTTCTAGCAAAATTACGACACCTGAAGCAGATTATTCTAATTGCTTCTTCAAGCCCAGATGACATGTGTTTTTCTGTACACTATGACTAATAACCCAATTCTCTTGTTTGCTTAGTCACCAAGGCCTTTTACATACATATATACACATATTTACATGTATATATAGTGAAACATGGGAGGCATTGAGAGGTAAACATTTATTTCTGGAAGTCCTTTTAGAATTATGCTAGCAATTGAGCAGGCATACATTTATCCCCCATGCACCAAATAATGCTTCAGGTTTATTGCTTGTGGATGTTTGTGAAAGAGACAAAAGTAGTGAGAAAGTCTGAGTCAGCAAGAGAAGACTGTAAACATTGGAGGGTGGGAACGGTGAGAAATTAAATAACCAAGAAAGAAGAAGCATACATTAAAGAATTAGGGAAGGTGGAGTGGACAGATTATTAGGATAGTAAGAAGCCAACCCCCAAGGCTCACTAACTCATTAATGTATCCATCCATCCATTCATCCATCAAATACTAAATCACCCTCTATATACAGGGCAATATACGTGCTACAGTGATGCTTTATTCTTGTAAGAAAGATCAAATGCCTGCGCAGTTAGGATACAATGAAGAACATGAGAAACTCATGAGAGGCTTAGGATACTTCTTGGTGTACAAAGAAGGGATAGATTACAAAAGGGATAGATTACAAAATAGATCCAAAAGTAATGGATCAAAGTTTTAGGAAAGAAGTGGCATTGGAATTAAACTTTGAATGATGGTTAAAATTTGACCTTGGGCATACTAAATGAATATGGGAGAGACTTATATGTAGAGGATACAGTAAAACCATTGGTAGAGAAGTAAAATATACAGGGAACAGTACACTTAGAGAAGAGGGTGAATAAAAACTTACACTGGTAGGTAAGACTGAAAAAGTGCATTGGGGAATAATGTCAGGATTTTCAAATACTAAAGACGTTGACCTTTAACCAAGAACCAAGAGTAATTACAGTCACTGTTCCTGAAAGACAATCTGGGTTGAGATGAAGATGAAAGATAAAACTATTTGCATTCGTTTTGCATTGCTGCAAAACAAACTAACAGAAACTTATCAGCTTCAAGTAACATAAATTTATTATCTCACAGTTTTTCTGGATCGGGAATCTGAAGCTAGGTCCTCTGCTCAGAGTCTCACTAAGGCTGAAATCAAGGTGTGGACTGTAATTTTATTTGCGGCTTGGGATTCTCTTCCAAATTCATTCAGGTTTTGGCAAAATTCAGTGGTGGTATGGTTGAGGTTTCCGTTGTTCTTGCTGACAGTCAACCAGGAGCCACTCACAGCTCCTAGAAGCCTCAAGTCTCTTGTTTGCTTAGACAATTCTTTGCCTCATTCTTTGTCTCTCTCTTCAAGCCTACAATATGGACCTCTTTCATGCTGAATCCACCTGTTGAATCTCTGACTTCCTCCATCTCTGGTCTCTAGACTAAGATTTAGTTTCACCTGATTAGCTGAGGCCCACACTAAAGTTTTTCTAATCTTAAGGTCAATTGATTAGGGGCTTTAATTACAACGCTAAAATCCCTTCATAACAACACCTCAGTTGGTATTTGATTGAGTAAATTAAAATGTATATAGATAGATAGATGATAGAGATATAAAGATAGATTACATATAGATATAGAGACAGATATAGTCACAGATATAGATATAAATATAGATGTATCAAGGGCCAGGAATCTTGGGGGGGCATCTCAGAATTCTGCCTACTACAATCCCCAGATCAGCCATTTATTTTTGCTTATTTTTAACCTGTAAAACAGATCATGCCAGTTTATTACATAAACACACACACACACACACACACACACACACACACACACATATACCTTAAAAGTATTCATTGTAATTGCAAGTTTTTCTGATATATAGACATACCAATAGTAGAAAATGAATGGCATCATCCAGGTTATAATTTATATCAGGTTTAAATTAGGTATGAACTATATTTTGAACATCTAAAATGAGGGTATTCATAATTGCTATTTCAAATTAATCAGGATGTGTTGAGCAACATCTTATTGGAAACATTGAAAATGTGACATGTTGAAATTGTATTGGCTTGGAAACAAAATACTGTACAACACACAGATAATTAAATTGTATGAGGTAATTCTTGGGCTCGTCAGAGCTGCAAAAAATGTGATATGCTTCAATAATAAGTATAAAGTAGTATCACAAATGGGCAATTGCACAAAAGGAATTTGCAAATTTGTTTCCTTTGAAGCAATGCACCACTTTCCATTCTGCATATTTGTGGTGCTGTTTTGATTCATATTTATGATATCAATGATAGTTATTTCTTATAAAATCTATTGGTGTGTGATGTTCATTTTTCTGAAAGAAAAACTGAGTCAGAAAAAACATACAGAGATGTGAACTGAATCTCCATACACACATGAATGGAGAATGAGTGGCAATGTGTACCTTTAGGCAGTACTCTATTGTTGCTTAGACAGTTTCTCCTCACTGCTCATTCCTGATTCATTAATGAACAGCTGATTTGAAACACACATTTCATTTATAACACTGAATTTTATGTGCAATCCCTGCAAAACATTACTTGCCTCATGACCAGCAAAATAGTCAATGTACATGAAGCCATCAGTCTCAGGTAATCTCTCTAACGTGGTCCACTGGTCACTGGCGTCCTGTCTTCCTAGCAAAGATTAACCACTGCAGTCTGGCCAATCAGAAAAATTGACATCATCCATGAAAATCAACAATCAGATAAACGGGGCTATTTTTCACCGCTTTTACATGTGAACACAGTTTGTATATGATCAGTTATATTTCAATATCAATTGTAAAAAAAACCCACTGGTGCTTAGGCTAATGTACATCTTTGTTTTGTGGATAAATTACCAAAATTGTGATGTTATTATTTAATACTTAACAAAAATAGTTTTCTAATTATACCTTAAACAGAGAAAAGAAATGATCTTCACACAGTTTTCAAACTTCTTCTTTTTTATATATTTACTTTTGCTTGAATTTTATTTTTAAGATTTTTGTTTTCCCATTTTTTTTTGGAAATAATACATGATTCCAAAAGTCAGAATCTTAAAGACACTTAAAGAAGTGTCACATCCCCTGTCCTTTCCATGGCATTTCCATACAAGGCCCTGTAGATAGTGAAACAATTCATGCATCACCCGGAGCTCATCACTACAGGTATACTCCTTAATCCCCATCACTTATTTAACCCAACCCCCCACCCACCTTCCTTCTGGTAAACATCAGTTTGCTCTCTATAATTAAGAGTCTTTTTCTTGATTTGCCTCTCTCTCTTTTTTCCCATTTGCCTGTTTCTTTTGTTTCTTAAATTCCACATATGAGTGAAATTATATGGCATTTGATTTTTGCTAACTTATTTCAATTAGCATTATACTCTCTAGCTCCATTCATGTCATTGCAAATGGCAAGATTTCATTTTTATGGCTAAATAATATTCCCCTGTATATATATACACCACATGTTCTTTTCCCATTTATCTATTGGCGGGGGCTTGGTTTGCTTCCATAATTTGACTAATATAAATAATGCTTCTATAAACATAGGGGTGTATGTATCCCTTTGAATTAGCGTTTTTGTATTCTTTGGGTAAATACCCACTAGTGCAATTGCCAGATCGCAGGGTAGTTCTTTTTTTAACGTTTTGAGGAATCTCCATACTGTTTTCCACACTGGCTGCACCAGTTTGCATTCCCGACAGTGGTGCATGAGGGTTCTTTTTTTCTCCACATCTTCAATAACACCTATTGTTTCTTGTGTTGTTGATTTTAGCCAGTTTGACAGGTGTCAGGTGGTGTCTCATTGGAGTTTCGATTTGCATTTCCCCGATGATCGATGTTGAGCATCTTTTCATGTGCCTGATGGCCATCTAGATGTTTTCTTTGGAGAAATGTCTATTCGTGTTTTCTACCTCTTTTTTTCAATTGGATCATTTGATTTTTGGTACTGGTTATCAGCTATGTCATTTGCAAATATCTCCTCTCATTCCATAGGTTGCCTTTTAGTTCTGTCGATTATTTCCTTTGCTGTGCAGAAGCTTTTTATTTTGAGGTAGTCCCAACAGTCTATTTTTGCTTTTGTTTCTCTTGACTCAGGAGACATATCTAAAAATACGTTGCTATGGCCAATGTCAAAAAGTTACTGCTAGGGTGCCTGGGTGGCTCAGTCAGTTAAGCATCTGACTCTTGATTTTGGCTCAGGTCAGGATCTCACAGTTTGTGAGATCGAGTCCCGCATCAGGCTCTGTGCTGAGTGTGAAGCCTGGTTAGGATTCTCCCGTCTCCCTCTCTCTCTGCCCCTCTCTTCCTCTCTTTCTCTCTCTTTCTCAATAAATAAGTAAAATAAAATAAAAACACCTTTAAAAAAACAAAAAAAGTGACTGCTTGTGTTCTCTTCTAGGATTTTTATGGTTTCATGTCTCACATTTAGGTATTTGTTTTACTATTGGATATTCTTTCCTACTTTGTTGAATATTTTTGGCAATATAATTATGGGTCTATTTCTGGGTTTTCTATTCTGTTCCATTGGACTATGTGTCTATTTTTGTGCCAGTACCATACTGTTTTAATCACTACAGCTTTGTAGTATAACTTGAAGTCTGGAATTGTGATGCCTCCAGCTTTGGTTTTCTTTTTCAAGGTTGCTTTGGCTATTCAGGGTATTTTGTGGTTCCATACCAATTTTAGGATTTTTTGTTCTAGTTCTGTCAAAAATGTTATTGGTGTCTTAAAAAATGTATTCATTGTTTAATTTACCTTCCAGTTAGTTGGCCTAGAGTGCAACAGTGATTTCAGGAGTAAATTCCTTAATGCCCCTTACCCATTTAGCTCATCCCCCCTCCCACAATCCCTCCAGAAACCTCCCTTTGTTCTCTATATTTAATACTGTCTTATGTTTTGTCCCCCTCCCTGTCTTTATATTCTTTTTGTCTCCCTTCCCTTATGTTAATCTGTTTAGTATCTTAAATTCCTCATGTGACTGAAGTCATATATTTGTCTTTTTCTGACTAATTTTGCTTAGCATAACACCCTCCAGTTCCATCCACGTAATTGCAAATGGCAAGATTTCATTCTTTTTGATTGTCGAGTAATACTCCATTGTATGTATATATCACATATTCTTTATCCATTCATCTGTTGAAGGATGTTTGGGATTTTTCCATACTTTGGCTATTATTGATAATGCTATTGGTAGTTTGATAAGGAATGGTTTAAATATGTATATTACTTTGAGTAGTATAGACATTTTAACAATATTTGTTCTTCCAATCCTTGAGAATGGAATGTCTTTTCATTTCTTTGTGTCATCTCCAGTTTCCTTTTTTTAAATGTTTATTTATTAAATGCAATAAATAAATAAGTTTTGGGGAGACAGAGAGAGAGAGAGAAAGGGAGAGAGAAAGAATACATGAGCAGCTAAAGGGCAACGAGAGGAACAGAGGGAATTCCAAGCAGGTGCCATGCCACCAGTGCAGAGCCCAACAGAGGGCCTGATCTGACAAATCATGAGATTATGACCTGAGCTTGAAATCAAGAGTCAGATTCTTAACTTACAGTCACCCAGGTGCTTTATCAGTGCTTTATAGTTTTTATTTTAAAAAATTTTTAATGTTTACCTTTGACATAGAGGGAGAGAGAGAGAGAGAGACAGAGTGCAAGCAGGGGAGGGACAGAGAGAGGGAGACACAGAATCCCAAGCAGGCTCCAGGCTCTGAGCTGTCAGCACGGATCATGACCTGATCCGAAGTCGGATCATGAGATCATGACCTGAGCCGAAGTCGGACACTCAACCAACTGAGCCACCCAGGCGCCCCAGTGCTTTATAGTTTTTAGAGTACTGGTCTTTCACCTCTTTCATTAGGTTTATTTCTAGGTATCTTATTATTTTTGGTGCAATTTTAAATGAAATTGTTTTCTTCATTTTTTTTTTGCTACTTCATTATCAGTGTATAGAAATGGAACAGGTTTCTGTCTATTAATGTTGTATTCTGCACCTTTACTGAATTTGTTTATCAGTTCTAGTAGTTTTTTGGTCACATCTTTAGAGATTTCTATATATAGTAACGCTTTTTCCTATATGTCGTTTGCAAATATCTTCTCCCTTTCTGTCAGTTGCCATTTAGTTTTGTTGATTGTTTCCTTTGCCGTGCAGAAGCTTTTTATCTTGATGAGGTCCCTACACTTCATTTTTGCTTTTGTTTTCCTGGCTTACTAGAAATTTTAGTAAGAAGTTGCTACAGCCAAGGTCTGAGAGTTGCTGCCTGTTTTTGACTCTAGGATTATGATGGTTTCCTCACAAAAGGCATAGTTACGATTTATGGACAATGGCCCACAACCTCTCCAAGAAGATTCTTTATCTTCAGTCCTGAGCTGTATGCAAAGACTTGAAAAAACAAATGGGAAAGAGATGATGAGCCAGAAGTCTAGAGACTAATCTATAAGGGGCAAATGGGTTCACAATAAAGAATATAAGGAATGAGGAGCACCATCAGTTCTGTAAGATTCTCTGTCCAGTCGCTGGCTACTTCTACTCTACAGACATCTAGCATATCTTCCTCTAGACTGATGTCTAAATGAAAGTGCTCTCGGTCTAGTCTAGTTAATTAAACTCCACTGACTGAAGAGCTAACTTTTTAACCTTGAACTTTAGGAGTATTTTCCTAACTATTAAAATACAAGAGGGCATTGCTGGGCCTAAATAGAGTCTTACTATATCAGATTTACCCTTATGTATATTTTAGTTTAGAGAACTTTATTTCTTATTATTAATAATTTCTCCATCACATTTTATTTTTCTTATAGTTTTTTTTTTTAAATTGAGATCTGACATTCACAGTGTTAAAAGGACAGTCCTAAAGACACTTTGGATCTCTCCTTCCTATTTAGTAACTAGCTCTCTAGAAGCTCTTTAAGTCCCTGTAACTACTCTTTCTTTCAAAACAAAGAAAATCTAAGAACAAGTGGTTAAAAACTTAGGTAGTCAGAACAACAACAATTGCTTCTCCTATGAAGCCAATAAAGCTGTAGGCCAGTATCACTCTTCTTGCCTCTAAGACTGCCTCAAGAGGAGTAAAGTAGGTTTGCTGTAGATGTGTCTTTTTTGTTTTAGGACTAGTCGATATCTTTGGGTTTCCAAACCACTCTCTATTAAGCAGTAATGAAATTGTGGATTGGATGCCATACCCAAGAAAGAATTTCCCAATGAAACGCAAAGGATTGGAGAGTATTTTTTGAGCATATGCTATGTTGATGGCACTGATCAAAATGTGGTCCCCTGTTCAGAGTTAAAAGGATGTTGGAGGCTTAAATAGAAGAGTTGGGTTCAACATTAGCATTTTTATTTTCCTATAATGCCTTATAGAATGTCTCTACTATATCTTATTATCTGGAATACACTTGGATGAGAATATTGCGCAAAATAAAAAATGTGATTTTTGAATACCTTTCTCTTTTAAAAGAGAAAGATGGCAATATATACTGAATTTTATGGGAAGCTCACAGAAATAAATGCCCAAAGTAAACTAAGTTGCTAATTTTGTAGGTATTTTTCAAAGTTTTCAAGGAGAAAGTCATCTGAGAATTTATTTGCTCACCAATCTCTCTCTTTAGGCATGAACACTTCTGACATATCTGTGAGAGTGAAATTTAGTGGGAGAAAAATCAATCACAGGAAACAGAGTGAGTTTATCTTTGATTTCTAACACTTTTCTAATGTATGTGCTTTAATTTTCACAAATATTTAAATTTGAAGCAAACCCTTTGGCTTACTTTGGATGTAATCAGCTTTAGTTTAAGTAATGTAATGAATTACATACTGAACTTAATTTATTTTCATTAAGAACATCAAAGGACCAAATATAATCTTATTTTATAGGTAATTAATTGAGATGATATTTCTGTTCTTCATTATGGTTTATAAAAGGAAAAAGACCCAAGGCAAGAATTGACAGTAATAATAACAATTCAAACAAAAACAAAAATATTTCTATGAATAGACAATAACACCCCAGAGGGAAGAGCACTAGATAGTCATCGTTAGCTGTACTATCATGTTGCTATCTTTATTTTAATGACAATTAGTACCATTTCTTAGGGAGGGTAGGAAAAGTTTTAAATGGGGCCTTTAATGGAAGAAGACTACAGGCAGAAAAGCAAGACAGTAAGGCTTAAAGGTTAAAAATGTGATTCTGGAGCCAGGCTGCCCAGAGTCAAATCACAGTTCTGCTACTCACTACCTGTGTGACTGTGAATATGACACTTAATTCTCTGTACCTCAGTTTCACTTCTGTGAAGTGAAGAATACCAACTGGAAAAGGCAGATGGGATTGGATTGAAAAGGAAACCACAGCCAAAAATGGGTATAGAAAAAACCGTGTTTCACAAAATAGAAAAAGAAGAAAGACCACAGAGGTACTCTACATTTTAAAGTAGTGTATGTAACAGAGAATATAAAAAAAAAAAAACCACTTAAGACATAGAGTTTAGATCAAGAATTTCTAAATTCACTACATGATTCCAAGGAAAAGAAATTGGAGTACATTGGAAGACATAAGGAATAAAGAGAAACAGCTATTCTAAATAATACTAGAACAAAACTTCTCAAGACATGAGAAATGAAAGATCCACATAGTGCCAAGCAAATGAATGAAAATATGCCATAAATCTTATCATAGTAGTGATAGTTTAGAACCCAAAGGTCAAGAGAAAACCATAAAATTTTTCAGAGTAAAAAATAATTATCTACAAATAATAAAACTGTGTTTTTCCTTTATACTTCCCATTGGTAACCTGGCAAGAACATAGTGCAGAAAACATTTAGTTTTTTAAAGAAATAAAACTGAAAAAAGTTTCTGTATAGGCAGCCAATCAACCATGCAAAAGTTAGAGCAAAATAATGATATTTGCAGACATGCAAAAGTCTCAGTTTAACAACTCATGAGTCCTCCCTAAAATAAATGCTAGAAAAAAAAAAGATTAATCTGGAAGAAGTAGTAATGAAAAAGCAATGGTGGGAAAAGAAACCATAAAATAAAGGATCTGTGTAACATTTAAATAAGTACTGATTTTCAAATAATAATAAAAATCTAGGACCAAACTATCAAATAGTATCAATATAAGATGTAGCAGGGACAGGCAAAGGAATGAAAAGGAGTAAATGTGTTAAGCTTCTTAGCATTGTAAGAGAGAGAAAATATTAGTTTAATAAAGATGTGGAAAAATAAGTTAGATTTGTGTGTTAAAGTTTAAGTGCAACCACTATAAGAATATAAACACACAGAGAGCAATTAAGACATTCCCAAATAAACAAATGCCAAAGAAGTTCATTAGCACTAGACTTGCCTTAAATCAATGCTCGAAAGATTCCTACAGGGTGACATGAAAGGACACCAGACAGTAACATGAAACCATATGAAGAAATAAAGATCAGTAGAGGTAAATACATTGGCAATTATAAAATCTAGCATTATTGCAACAGTGGTTCGTACTGCCCTTTTTGTTTTCTACATGATTTAAGAGATTAATATATTTTTAAAAATTATAAGTGTTATAATTTTAGGATGTTGAAAGTAATTCCCACTGTAATCTTAAAAAATAGCTATAGAATATACACAAAAGTAAATGAAAAAAAATTTAAACACTTTACTGTAAAAAATCAAATAAAAAATAAGATTGCAGTGCAGGAAATGAGGGGCAAGAAAGCTAGAAGACATAGAAAACAAATAGAAAAATGATAGAAGTTAAGATCCATATTATCAATCATTACTGTAAATGTTATTTGGATTTAACTCTCCAATCAGAAGACAGAGAATGCCAAAATGAATAGTAACACATGATCCAATTATATGCTGTCTACAAAAGACTCATTTTAGATTTAAAGTCACAAATAGATGGAAGTGAAAGGATAGAAAAAAATATTCTATGCAACTAGTAACCAAAAGAGAGTAGGTATGGCTATACTATTATCAAACAAACCAGACTGGGGGCGCCTGGGTGGCTTGGTCGGTTGAGCATCCGACTTCGGCTCAGGTCATGATCTCACGGTCCGTGAGTTCGAGCCCCGCGTCGGGCTCTGTGCTGACAGCTCAGAGCCTGGAGCCTGTTTCAGATTCTGTGTCTCCCTCTCTCTCTGACCCTCCCCTGTTCATACTCTGTGCTCTCTGTCTCAAAAATAAATAAACGTTAAAAAAAAAAATTAAAAAAAAAAAAAACCAGACTGTAAATCAAAATGCTTACAAGGGTCAAAGAAGGACATTATATATTAAAACAAGGCTCAATGCAGCAAGAAGGAATAACAATAACATACACTTTTTTCATAGATCAGGAAAGTATATGAAGCAAAAACTGATATAAACAAAGGGAAAAATAGTTATAAAACAATAGTTGGAGACTTCAATACCACTCAGTAATGGATAGAAAAACCAGACAGGAAATAAGTAAGGAAATAGAGGACTTAACACAATAAACCCACTAAATATAATGGACATACGTAGAACACTGTACCTAATAACAACAACATACACATTCTACTCAGGTGCACATGGAACATTTTCCAGCATAGACCATATGTTAGGCTACAAATTAAATGTCAATAATTTTGAAAGATCAATATAACACAAAGTATCTTCTTTGACTACAACATGATACAGTTACAAATAAACAGCAGAAATAAAACTGGAAAGTTAACAAATGTGTGGAAATTGAAAAACATACTCTTAAATAACCCAAGTATCAAAGAAATCACAAGGGAAATTAGAAAATACTTAGATACTGATGAAAATGAAATCATGGCATACAAAAATATATGAAATGCAGTGAAAGCAGTATTGGGGAAATTTATAGTCATAAATGCTTACACTAAAAAATAAGAAAGATCTTGAGTTTTGGTTCAAGATGGAAATTTAGGAAGACTGTGAATTCATCTTCTCCATGAAACACACCAAATTACACTTATTAATATAACAATTGCTCCTCAAAAAGGACTTAAGCCTGACTGAATAGCTACTGATCAGCCAAAGGTTGCGAATAGCAAAACCACAGCAAGAGAGGCCATGGTTTTAAAAAGTAATTGACATATACAGCCAGAGCTCCAGCCAGCAAGTGAAAGTCACCAACCACACACATTTTGCCTGGCAGATGCCATACACAGGAACACTTTTCAACTTTAGGAGAAGTTACCATTTTGACTAATCCACAGAAACAAACACAGAAAGTCAAGCAAAATGGGGGGACAGAGGAATTTGCTCCAAAAGAAAGAACAAGAAAAAAAAAACCTCAGAAAAATAACTAAATGAAACAGAGGTAAGCAACATGCTTGATAAAGAATTTAAAGAATATTAAAGATATGATCATAAAGATACTCATTAGGCTGGAGAAAAGAATAGAAGAGCTCAGTGAGACCTTCAATAAAGAGATAGGAAATATTAAAAACAACCAATCAAAGTTGAAGAATACAGCAATTGAAAAAAAAAACAAACTAGAGGGAATCAACAGTATGTTAGAATATGCAGAAACACATATTAGCAATCCGGAAGACATAGTAATGGAAAGCACACAAACTGAACAGCAAAGAGAGAAAAGAATTTTTAAAAATGAGGATAGATTAAGAGATTTCTTAGATAACATCAAGCAAACAAACATTCACATTGGAGAGGTCCCAGAAGAAAAGAAAGAGAAAGGTGTAGAAAATTTATTTAAAGAAATAATAACTGGGGCGCCTGGGTGGCGCAGTTGGTTAAGCGTCCAACTTCAGCCAGGTCACGATCTCACGGTCCGTGAGTTCGAGCCCCGCGTTGGGCTCTGGGCTGATGGCTCAGAGCCTGGAGCCTGTTTCCGATTCTGTGTCTCCCTCTCTCTCTGCCCCTCCCCCGTTCATGCTCTGTTTCTCTCTGTCGCAAAAATAAATAAAAGTTGAAAAAAAAATTTAAGAAATAATAACTGAAAACTTCTCTAATCTAAGGAAGGAAATAGATAAATACCCAAGTCCAAGAAACATAGAGAATTCCAAATAAGATGAACCCAGTAGGTCCACACCATAATACATAATGATTAAAATGTCAAAGTTTGAAGATAAAGAGAGAATCTTAAAAGCAGCAAGAGAGAAACAAAAGTTACTTACAAGGAGAAGCCTATAAGGCTATGAGCTGATTTTTCAGCAGAAACATTGCAAGCCATATGGGACTGGCATGATATACTCAAAGTGCTGAAAGTAAAAAAAAAAAAAATCTACAACCAAGAATACTCTACCCAACAAAGTTATCATTCAGATTTAAGGAGAGATAAAGTTTCCAGACAAAAGATAAAGGAATTTATCACCACTAAAGCAGCCTTACAAGAAATGTTAAAGGGATTTCTTTAAGTGGAAAAGAAATGGCTATAATTAGACAAAAGAAAACTATGAATAAAATATGTAAAATGTGACAACATATACATAAAATGTAAAGGAGTAAAAATGGAAGAGAAGGGGAAAAATTAAAAAAATGTCATTTAGTTTTAAAGAATGTGAACTTAATTGACCATCAAATTAGTATGGACTGCTATCTACTTAGGATGTTATATATGAACCTCATGGTAACCACAAACCTAAAATCTATGATAAATACACAAATAAAAAGAAAGAAAACCAAACAAAATACTAAAGATACTTATCAATCACAAAGGAAGAGAGCAAGAGAAGAAGAAAGGAACAAAGAAGAACCACCAAAACAAGCAGAAAACATTTTTAAAAATGGGAATAAGTACATATCTATCAATAATTACTTAAAATAGAAATGGCTTAAATGCTCCAATCAAAAGACATGGAGTGGCAGAATGGATAAAAAAACAAGGCCCATCTATATTCTGCCTATAGGAGATTCACTTCAGACCTAAAGATGCATACAGACTGAAAGTGAAGGGATGGAAAAACATTCATCATGTAAATGGAAGTGAAAAAAAATCTGGAGTAGCAATACTTATATCAGAAAAAATAGACTTTAAAACAAAGACTGTAACAGGAGTCAAAGAAAGGCATTACATACTGATAAAGGGAGAAATCCAAGAAGAGGATATAACAATTGTAAATATCTATGCACCCAACCCTGAGGCACTTAAATATATAATGAAAATATTAATGGACATAAAAAGAGAAATTGATGGTAACGCAATAATAGGAGGGAACTTTAACACTCCACCTACATAAGTTGATGGATCATCCTAAGAGAAAATCAATAAGGCAACAATGTCTTTGAATGATACATTGGGCCAGATAAACATAACAGATATATGTAGAACATTCCATCCAAAAACAACAGAATGCACATTCTTTTCAAGTGCACATGGAACGTTCTCCAAAATAAACCACATATTAGGCTGTAGAACAAGCCTCAATAAATTTAAGAAGATTGCAATCATACCATGCATTTTTTCTGACCACAGCAGTATGAAACTAGAAATAAATAACAAGTATAAAACTGGAAAAAATACAAACATGTGGAGACATGATACTAAACAATCAATGGGTTAATGAAGCAATCAAAGAATAAATAAAAAAATACATGGAGACAAATGAAAATGAAAACACAATGACTCGAAATCTCTGGGACAGAGCAAAAGTAGTTCTAAGAGAGAAGTATGTAGCAATACAGGTCTACCTCAAGAAACAAGAAAAAACTCAAATAAATAATCCAACCTTATGCCTAAAGGAACTGAAAAAGAAGAACAATGCCCAAAGTAAGTAGTAGAAGAAAGTAAATAATATAAAGATCAGAGAAGAAATGATTGAGGTAGAGACAAAAAAAAGAAAGAAAAAGAAAAGAAAAAAGAAAAAAAATCAATGAAACCAAGAACTTGGTTCTTTGAAAAGATAAATAAAATTGACAAACCCTGTGACTCACCCAGAAAAAAAGAGAAAATACCCAAATAAATAGAATCAGAAATGACAAAAGAGGAGTAACAAATGACACCACAAAAATACAGTGGATTATAAGAGAATACTATGAAAAATTATATGCTAACAAACTGGAAGACAACATAGAAGAGCTGGATTAATTTCTAGTAACATACAGTGTTCCAAAACTGAACCAGGAAGGAATCGAAAATCTTAACAGATTGATTACAAGTAATGAAATTGAACTGGCAATCAAAAAGCTACCAAAAAGTATAAGTTCAGGACCAGATGGATTAATAAGTGAATTCTACCAGACATTTAAAGAATACTTAATACCTATTCTCCTCAAGGTATTCCAAAAAATAGAAGAAGGAAAGCTTCCAAATACATTCTATAAGGCCATAATTACCCTGATACCAAAACCAAAGACCCCACAAAAAAGAAAACTATAAGCCAAAATCCCTGATGAACATAGAGGCAAACTCTCCAACAAAATATTAGCAAGTTTCATACAACAATATGTTAAAAAAAAATCATTCACCAAGATCAGGTGGGATTTATTCCCAGGATGCAAAGATGGTCCAATACCCACAAGTCAATCAAGATCATAGATCTGATCAACAAAATGAAGAATAAAAATAATATAATCATCTCCATAGATGCAGAAAAAGCATCTGACAAAGTACAACATCCATTCATGATAAAATCTCAACAAAATGAGGTTAGAGGGAATATAACTCAACATAATAAAGGTCATATATGAAAAACCCACAGCTAACATCATCCTCAATAGTGAAAAACTGAGAACTTTCCCTCTAAGGCCAGAAACAAGACAGGGAAGTCCACTCTCACCACTTTTATTCAACATAGTACTAGAAGTTCTGGCCACAACACTCAGAGAATAAAAAGATGTAACAAGTATCACATTGGTAAAAAAAAAAAAAAAAAAAAAAAAAGAAGCTAAATTGTCACTCTTCTCTTTCTAGACATCATGGTGCTATACATAGAAAGTCCTAAGGACTCCACAAAAAAACTACTAGAAGTAATAAACAAATTCAGTAAAGTGGCAGGATACAAAATTAATACCCAGAAATTGGTAGTTTTTCTGAACACTAACAATGAAGTTGCAGAAAGAGAAATTAAAAAAAAAAAACAAAAAAAAACAACGCCATTTACAATTGCACCAAGAAGAATAAAATACCTAGGAATAAACTTAAAGAGGTGAAAAACCTGTACTCTGTATACTATAAAGCACTGACAAAAGAAATCGAAGATGACACCAACAAATGAAAAAATATTCCATGATCATGGATTGGAAGAATTAATCTTGTCAAAAAGGCCATATTACCCAAAGCAATCTAAAGATTCAGTGTAATCCATATCAAAAAACCAACAGCATTTTTCACAGAAGTATAACAAAATAACCCGAAAATTTGTATGGAACCAGAAAAGATAGCCAAAGCAATCTTGAGAAAGAAGAACAAAGCTGGAGGTATCACAATTCCAGATTTCAAGATATACTAAACAGCTGTAGAAATCAAAACAGCATAACATTGGTACAAAAATTGATACATAGACCAATGGAAAAGAATAAAGACCCCAGAAATACACCTACAACTATGTGATCAATGAATCTATAACAAAAGAGGCAAGAGTATACAATGCAAATAAGACAGTCTTTTAAAAAAAATGGTGCTGGGAAAACTTGACAGCTACACATAAAAGTATAAAACTGGACTGCTTTCTAATACCATACACAAAAATAAACTCAAAATGGTTAAAGACTTAAACCTGATACCTGAAACCATTAAAATTCTAGAAGAGAACACGGGCAGTAATTTGACATCAGCCATACCAGCATTTTTCTAGATATGTCTCCTAAGGCAGCAGAAACAAAAGCAAAAATAAACTATTGGAACTACATAAAAATAAAAAGCTTTTCGCAGCAAAGGAAATCATCAACAAAGCAAAAAGGCAAGTCTACCAAATGGAAGAAGATATTTACAAATGATATATCTGATGAAGGGATAAATATTCAAAATACATAAAGAACTTATGCAACTCAACACCATCAAAACAATCAGATTCAAAAATGGGCAGAGGAACTGAATAGACATTTTTCCAAATAAGATATACACATAAAAAGATGCTCAATGTCACTAATCATCAGGGAAATTCCAATCAAAACCACAATGAGATGTTACCTCAAACCTGTTAGAATGGCTAAAATCAAGAAGAAAAGAAACAACAACTGTTGGTGAGGATGTGGAGAAAAGGAACTCTCATGCACTGTTGGTGGGGATGCAAAGTGGTAAAATCACTGTGGAAAACAGTATGAAGATTACTCAAAAATTAAAAACAGAAATACCATATGATCCAATAATTCCACTATTGGGAATTTACCCAGGGAAAACCAAAACATTAACTTTAAAAGATATATGTTTTAATGCAGCATTATTTACAATAGCTAAGACATGGAAGCATTCTACATGTCCATAAATAGATGAATGGATAAGAAAAATGTGGTATATATTCACAATGGAATATTACACAGCCATGAAAGGGGATAACACTGAGCCATTTGAGACATGGATAGACCTAGAGGGTATTATGCTAAGTGAAATAAGTCATACTGAAGACAAATACCATGATTCCACTCATAAATGAAATCTAAAAAAATGAATAAATCAAAAGCAGAATCAGAACTATAAATACAGAAAACAAACTGATGGTTGCCAGAGGGGAGGGAGTGGGGGGATGGGCAAATTGAGTGAGGGGGGGAAAGGGAGATACAGGCCTCCAGTTATGGAATGAGTAAATCACAGGAATAAAAAACAGAGCATTAGGAATATAGTCAATGATATTAAAATAGCAATGTAATGGGACAGATGGTGCTATACTTGTGAATACAGCATAATGTATAAATGTGTCAAATTACTTAGTTGAATACCTGAAACTAACATTTTGTGTCAAGTAAACTCCAAAAAAAAAGTAAGAAAGATCTGAAATCAACAACCTAACTTTACAAGTTAAGGAAGTAGAAATAGAAGAAAAAAAATGAAACCCCAAGCTAGCAGAAGGCAGGAAATAATAAAGATTATAGCAGACATAAATGAAATAGAGAATAGAAAGAATAACAAAAAATCAATGAAACCAAAATTTGCTTCTTTGAAAACATCAACAACATGGACAAACCTTTAGCTTAGATGGACTAAGAAAAAAAGAGAAAATAGTCAAATTACTAAAATTAGAAATGAAAGTGAGGACATCACCATTGATTCCATAGGTAATACCACCTCAACCCATTAGGATGGCCACTATTCAGAAAAAATATATATCAAATGAGGATATGGAGACATGGGAACACTTGTGCACTGTTGTTGGGGATATAAAATGGTACAGCCTCTGTGGAAACAGTATGTCAGTTCCCCAAAAAATTAAAAATAGAATTACCATATGATCCATCCATTTCAGTTCTTAGCCGTGTTATTCATAATAGGTAAGTAAAACATGAAGAAGCCTAAGTGACCATCAAGAGATAAATGGATAAGCAAAATGCGGTATATGCATGCAATGGAACATTATTCAGCTTTAAAAAGAAACAACAGATACCATATGTTTTCACTCTTATGTGGATCCTGAGAAACTTAACAGAAGACCATGCGGGAGGGGAAGGGAAAAAAAAGTTAGAGAGAGAGGGAGCCAAACCATAAGAGGCTCTTAAAAACTGAGAATAAACTGAGGGTTGAAGGTGGGGGGGGGGGGAGGGAGGGGAAAGTGGGTGATGGACATTGAGGAGGGCACCTGTTGGGATGAGCACTGGGTGTTGTATGGAAAACAATTTGACAGTAAATTTCATATTAAAAGAAAGGAAAGAAAATCCTGGCATATGCTACAACATAGGTGAAACTTGAGGTTATTTTGCTCAATGGAATAAGCTAGTCACAAAAAGACAAATACTGTATGATTTCACTTATAAGAAGTACTTAGAACAACCAGAATTACAGAGTCAGAAAATAAAATGGTGGTTGCCAGAGGCTGGGAAGAGTGAGGAGTGGTGGCTATTGTTTAATGGCTACAGAGTTTCAGTTTTACCAGATGAAAAGAGTTTTGGACACAGATAGTGGTGATGCTTCTACAGCATTATGAATATGTTTAATGCCAATGAACTGTGCACATAAACATGGTTAAGATGGTACATTTTACATTATGTGCGTTTTACCAAAATAAAAAATTAAAATAAATCTGAAGAAAGTAGAAGAGATTAATAAACAGAATACAGAAAGAAAACACTAGAGTTGGTTAATACAATTAAAGGGTGTTTCTTAAAAGTAACCAATACAATAGCCACACCCAGAACTAGAAAACAGAGAAGCCATAAATGAATAGCATTAGGGATATACAAAGAATATTGTTTTTTTAAGTTTATTTACTTTTGAGAGAGAGAGAGAGTATGTGTGTGGGTGAGAGAGGGGCAGGGGCAGAGAGAGAGCGAGAGAGAGAGAGAATCCCAAGCAGGCCCCATGCTGTCAGCTCAGAGCTAGCCAATGTGGGACTCGAACTCACGAACTGTGAGATCATGGCATGAGCCAAAATTAAGTCAGACACTTAACTGATGAAGACACCCAGGTGTCCCAAAAAGAGTATCATTTTAATAAATCTTTAGAAACTAATGATACAAGGGTGCCTGGGTGGCTCAGTCGGTTGGGCCTCTGACTTCAGCTCAGGTCATGATCTCGCTGATCCTGAGTTTGAGCCCTGAGTTGGGCTCTGCGCTGATGGCTCAGAGCCTGGAGCCCGTTTCAGATTCTGTATCTCCTCTCTCTCTCTCTCTGCCCCTCCCTTGCTTGCGCTCTGTCTCTCTCTCTGTCTCAAAAATAAATAAACATTAAAAAAAATTTTTTTAACTAATGATACAAAAGAAATGCAAAAAATTTTAAGTCATTAAAAATGCCATTTATATCTTTTTAAAGCAACAAAATAAATGATCATCTAGAATACATATATACTAAAAATATAAATATAACATATAATATTATAATATAATAATATATACACTAACATTTTCTCAAAAACCGGTTTGACTTGGTATTAGATCCTGACTTGATCATGAATGACCTTGAGGAAATCACTACAACTCTCCAAACTTTTGGTTTTAATTAGTAAGTGAAAATAATACAGGGCCTAATGATATTAGTTTTCTATTGCTGTCATAACAAATTACCACACACTTAGCAGATTGGAGCAACACAAATTTATTAGCTCACGGTTCTGGAAGTCAGAAGTCTAAGTGACTTGGCTGGTTTCTCTGCTCTAGGTCTCACAAGGCCAAAATCAAGGTATCTGCCAGCCTGGACTCTTATTTGGAGGCTCTGGACAAGACTCTACTCCTCACAGGATTCAGTTCTTTGTGATTGTGGGACTGGGGTCCCTGCTTCCTTGTTGGCTGTCAGCTGGAGTCCTCTCTTAGCTTTCTTATCACCACTTGCGTTCCTTGTCACTTTGTCCCTTCCATCCTCATAGCCAGTGAGAAGGCATTGAGACCTCACACGTCAGATCCCTCTGGCTTTTGTTTGCCATACCTCTTACTCTGGCCAGAGAAAGTTCTCTGCTTTTAAGGGCTAATGTTGATCAACATGGGTCCACAATGATTCTCCAGAACAACCTCCCTATTTTAAGGTCTCTCACCTTAATTACATCTGTAAAATCCCTTTTTTCCATGAATGATAACATATTCACAGGTTCTAGGGGTTAGGTTAGGGTGTCATTCGCCTACCACACTACCTCTTAAAATTACTGTAAGAGTTAAATGAGATAAGATGTATCAAGCACTCGATACAACATATTAAACGAAGGGAAGCTATTTCTGTACACTTTTGTTTTTGTTTTTGGTATTTTGCAGATTTAGGAGCCTGTATGTTATGCTATAATATTGCTTCTCTTAGATGCATACATTCTTATAAGACTTTCCCTGAAAAAAACACAGTCCTTGTTTTGCATTCATCATACATCAGATTCCCTCTCATATTCAGACTACAAACTCTATGATCAGCTGACACTAAGGTTTCCACTTCTCAAAAATGTTATACCGCAAAATGTTCACTGTTGTGTTATGATAGTAAAAAATTGGAAGTTGGAAACAACCACAAAATATCTAAAAAGTATAGTCGTAGTTAAATAACTGATATACAATATAGCATTTGCAGCCTGCATAATTAGACTCATGAAGACTAATGACACAAGAAATAATTTATTTTAATATGTTATTTGAAAAACTACAAAACTGTTTATATACACATACATAGGAAAAAGTCAAATGATGTGTGTGTGTATGTGCATGTGTGTGTGTAATGATACATACATAAAGAAAAACTTAGAAGTAAATGTTTCAAAAGCAATGAATATGTTGGTTATTTTAATGGTAGGATTATTGGTGTTTTTCTTCATTTTTTTTCCTGTATTTTACAACTCACAAGGTATGTATATTATTTCATCCTAAAAACCAATTGTTGCATGCAATAGCAATGAATGTAAAAGGCATTATGCTAAATTTAAAAATCCAGATACAAAAGACTCTACATTTGCATGATTCCACTCATATGGCATTTTGGAAGAGGTGAACTTATTGAATTATAGAGCAGTGATCAATGACTGCCAAGGACTGGGTGTAGAAAGGGAGGATTGACAAGGAAGAGACACGAAGGAACTTTTTCATGTAATGGGAATGTTATAAAAGCTGATTGAATGATTCATAAAATTCATAGAACAGTACACCTTAAAAAGGTGAAGTTTACTGGATGTAAATGGTACCTTAATAAATTTGACTTTAAAAATATTGCTTGGGGCACCTGGATGGCTCAGTTGGTTAAGCACCTGACTCTTGGTTTCAGCTCAGGTCATGATCTCCCAGTTTGTGAGATCAAGCCCTACGACCCAGAAATTGCACTGCTACCCACAGTGCAGAGCCTGGCTGGGATTCTGTTTCTACTTCTCTCTCTGCTCTTCCCCAACTCACTCACATGTGCGTGAGCTCTCTCTCTCTCAAAATAAATAAATAAACTTTAAAAAAGTATATGTTGTTTTGAAGCCTAAAGCCAGCAGAAGAAGGGAAATAATAACGATTACAGCAGAAATAAATGGTATGAAAAAAAAAGGCTGGTAGAACAGACCAATGAAACTAAGAGATGGTTCTTTGAAAGAATTAATAAAATTGGCAAACCCCTAGCCAGACTTATCAAAAAGAAAAAAGAAAGGACCAAAACAAATAAAATCACAAATGAAAGAGGAGAGATCATCAACACCACAGAAATACAAATAATCATAAGAGAATATTATGAAAAATTATATGCCAACAAACTGGAAGACACTGGCAATCTGGAAGAAATGGACAAAGACCCCAAAACTCACAAACTACCAAAACTGAAAGAGGAAGAAATAGAAAAGTTGACACCCCAAAAACAAATAATGCGGTGAAGAAATGGGCAAAAGACATGAATAGACGCGCTTCCAAAGAAGACATCCAGATGGCTAACACACACATGAAAAAACTCTCAACATCACTCATCATCAGGGAAATACAAATCAAAACCACAATGAGATACCACCTCACCCCTGTCAGAATGGCTAACATTAATGGGAATGTTATAAAAGCTGATTGAATGACTCATAAAATTCATAGAACATATGTTCTATGTTGGCGATAACAGATGTTGGCGAGCATGCGGAGAAAGAGGATCTCTTTTGCATTGCTGGTGGGAATGCAAACTGGTGCAGCCACTCTGGAAAACAGTATGGAGGTTCCTCAAAAAGCTAAACATAGAACTACCCAACGACCCAGAAATTGCACTACTAGGTATTTATCCAAGGGATGCAGGTGTGCTGTTTCAAAGGGGCACATGTACCCCAATGTTTATAGCAGCACTATCAACAATAGCCAAAGTATGGAAAGAGCCCAAATGTCCATCGATGGATGAATGGATAAAGAAGATGCTGTGTGTGTGTGTGTGTGTGTGTGTGTGTGTGTATAATGGAGTATTACTTGGCAATCAAAAAGAATGAAACCTTGCCATTTGCAACAACGTGGATGGAACTAGAAGGTATTATGTTAAGCGAAATTAGTCACAGAAAGACAAATATCATATGAATTCACTCATATGTGGAATTTAAGAGACAAAACAGATGAACATAAGGGAAGGGAAGCAAAAATAATATGAAAACAGGGAGTGGGACAAAACATAAGAGACTCTTAAATACAGAGAACAAACTGAGGGTTGCTAGAGGGGTATTGGGTGGGGAGATGGGCATTAAGGAGGGCACTTGTTGGGATGAGCACTGGTATACATAGGGGATGAATCACTGGAATCTACTCCTGAAATCATTATTGCACTATATGATAACTAACTTGGATGTAAATTAAAAAATAAAAATAAATAAAACAAAATTAAAAAATAATAGAAAATTTGAACAGATCCATAACCAGTGAAAAATTTGAATCAGTAATCAAAAATCTCCCGACAAACTAAAGTCCAGCGTCAGATGGATTTCCAGTGGAATTCTACCAGAGATTTAAAGAAGACTTTCTACCTATTTTTTTCAAATTGTTCCAAAAAATAGAAATGGACGGAAAAATTGTAAAGTCCTTCTACAAAGCTAGTATTACCTTGATTCCAAAGCTAGACAAAGACCCCACTAAAAAGAAGAATTACAGGCCAATATCCCTGATGAACATGGATGCAAAAATTCTCAAAAAGATACTAGCAAATCAAATCCAACAATACACTAAAAGAATTTTTCCCCAGGATCAAATGGGGTTTATTCCTGGGCTATGGGGGTGGTTCAATATTTGCAAATCAATCAATGTGATATATCATATTAATAAAAGAAAGGATAAGAATCTTATGATCCTCTCAATAGATGCAGAAAAAGCATTTGAGAAAATATAGCATCCATTCCTGATTTAAAAAAACCCTCAAAAAAGTAGGTCTAGCTGGAACATATCTCAACATCATAAAGACCATGTATGGAAGACCCACAGCTAATATCATCCTCAATGGGGAAAAATTGAGAGCTTTTCCTCTATGGTCAGGAAAAAGACAGGGATGTCCACTCTCACCAAGACTATTTAACATGGCTAAGTAGTGGAAATCATGGAAGTCTGAGCCTCTGCAATCAGACAACAAATAGAAATAAAAGGCATCCAAATTGGCATGGAAGAAATAAAACTTTCACTATTTGCAGATGACATGATACTCTGTAGAAAACCTGAAAGACTCAACTGAAAAACTGCTAGAACTAATACATGAATTCAGCAAAGTCACAGGATATAAAATCAATGTACAGAAAACTGTTGCATTTCTAAACACCAATAATGAAGCAGCAGAAAAAGAAATCAAGGAATCTATACCACTTACAATTGCACCAAAAACCATAAGATACCTAAGAATAAATCTAACCAAAAAGGTAAAAGATCTATACTCTGCAAACTCTAGAAAACTTATGAAAGAAATTGAAGAGAATGCAAAGAAATGGAAAACCTTCCATACTCACAGAAGACCAAACATTGTTAAAATGTCTGTACTATCTAAAAAAAAAAATCTACATTTTGAATGCAATCCCTATCAAAAAACTACCAGCATTTTTCACAGAGGTAGAACAAACAAACCTAAAATTTGTATGGAACCACAAAAACCAAAGCAACCTTGAAAAAGAAAAGCAAAGTTGGAGGCATCATGATTTCAGACAAGCTATACTACAAAGCTGTAGTCATCAAGACAGTATGGTACTGGCACAAAAACAGAACATAGATCAATGGAACAGAACAGAAAATCCAGAAACAGACCCACAACTATATGGTCAACTCATCTTTGACAAAGCAGGAAAGAATATCCAATGGAAGAAAGAGTCTCATCAACAAATGGTGTTGGGAAAACTGGACAGCAACATGTAAAAGAATGAAACTGGATGACTTTCTTACACCATACACAAAATAAATTCAAAATGGACGAAAGACCTAAATGTGAGACAGGAAATCATCAAAATCCTAGAAAAGAACACGGGTAGCAATGTCTTTGACCTTGGCCAGAGAAACTTCTTACTAGACACATTGCTGAAGGCAAGGGACATGAAAGCAAAAATGAACTATTGGGGCTTCATCAAGATAAAAAGCTTCTGCACAGCAATGGAAACAATCAACAAAAATAAAAGGTGACTGACAGAATGGGAGAAGATATTTGCAAATGGCATATTGGATAAAGGGTTAGTATCCAAAATACATAAAGAACTTATCCAACTCAACACCCAAGAATATAATCCAGTTAAGAAATGGGCAGACGAGGGGCACCTGAGTGGCTCCATCAGTTAAGCGTCTGACTTAGGCTCAGGTCATGATCTTACAGTTTGTGAGTTCAAGCTCCGCATCAGGCTCTGTGCTGACAGCTCGGAGCCTGGAGCCTGCTTCAGATTCTGTCTCCCTCTCTCTCTGCCCTTCCCTGCTCTCTCTCTCTCTCTCTCTCAAAAATAAATAAACATTAAAAAAAAAGAAGAAATGGGCAATTGACATGCATAGACATTTTTCCAAAGAAGACATCCACATGGCTAACAGACACATGAAAAGATGCTCAACATCACTCATCATCAGGGAAATACAATTCAAAACCATTAATGAGATAGCACCTCACACCTGTCAAAATGGTTAAAATTAACAACACAGGAAACAACAGGTGTTGGCAAGGATATGGAGAAAGAGGAACCCCCTTGCACTGTTGCTGGGAATACAAACTGGTGCAGCCACTCTGAAAATCTGTGTGGAGAGTCTTCAAAAAGTTAAAAGTAGAACTACTCTATGACTCAGCAATTGCATTACTACGTATTTATCCAAAAGATATACAAATACTGATTTGAAGGAGCACGTGTACCCCGATGTTCATAGTAGCATTATCAACAATAGCCAAACTATGGAAGGGGCCCAAATGCCCATCAACTGATGAATGGATAAAGAAGATGTCGTTTTTCAATACAATGGAATATTACTCAGCCACCAAAAAGAATGAAATCTTGCCATTTGCAATGATGTGGATGGAGCTAGAGTGTATTATGCTAAGCGAAGTAAGTCAGTCAGAGAAAGATACCATCTGATTTCACTCATATGTGGAATTTAAGAAAAAAACAGATGCATATAGGGGAAGGGGAAGAAAGAGTGAGGGAAATGAATTATAAGAGACTCTTTTTAAAAAAACATTTTTAATGTTTATTTTTGAGAGAGGGACAGAATGTGAATAGGGGAGGGGAAGAAAGAGAGGGAGACACAGAATCTGAAGTAGGCTCCAGGCTCTGAGTTGTTAGCACACGGGGCTCGAACTCATGGACTGCAAGATCATGACCTGAGCTGAAGTCGGACACTTAACTGACTGAGCCACCCAGGTGTCCCATAAGAGAGTCTTAAGTACTGAGAACAAACTGAGGGTTGATGGAGGGAGGTGGACGGGATATGGGCTAGATGGGTGATGGGTACTAAGAAGGGCAGTTGTGATGGTCACTGGGTGTTATAGGTAAGTGATGAATCACTAAATTCTACACCTGAAGCCCATTTTATCATACCTGTTAACTAGAATTGAAAATTTTTTTTTTACATTTATTTATTTTTGATAGAGAGAGACAGAGCACAAGTGGGGGAGGGGCAGACAGAGAGAGAGAGACAGAGACACAGAATCTGAAACAGGCTCCAGGCTCTGAGCTGTCAGCACAGAGCCTGATGCGGGGATCGAACTCACAAACCACGAGATCGTGACCTGAGCCGAAGTCGGACGCTTAACTGACTGAGCCACCCAGGCGCCCCTTTACTAACTAGAATTTAAATAAAAACTTGAAATAAAGACAAGAAAGTTATTATATTCATATGACACTCAATACACAATTGGAGTCCCTGGAGTCGATTCAACTGCCAACATTTTATCCACCTGCATAAGCAACAAAACTACAAAGACAGAAACTCAGAATGCATGGTCTTGGAGTTTTAATCTCATTGAATTAAGAATCAATACTGAGTCTGCTAGGAGGAAGTCAAGAATTGTGTCCACTAGCATCGTATTGCTCGTCACCCTGTAATTCCAATGAACGCATCCAATTCCTCCTCGCTGCTGTCTTACGTGTGTAGCGCCTGCGAGGTATTCATTTTCTCACCATCTGGAGCTAGCAGTGTTTATTGTTCACTAGTAGACTAGAAAGCACCCAAAGGATGATATTCTAATAAAGAAAAGTAGAAAATCAATGTGTCCTCAATTTATTATACAACAATCCAGAGCTCTGAATAAGGGGTAAACTGTTCATATGTTTCCAATATGATTTGTTAATTAAGGAAATGGTAGGGGAAGAGATAAATGACCCTCATATTACACAGCAAATTAAAATTCCAACCTAATGCTAGCATTCATTATCTAGTGTCTTAATTTACCATCGCTTTCCAAAAAATGGAGGCTTTACATATATTCTTAATGTTTTCAATTTCTTTTGATGATAAATTGCATATTTAGGCCTAAAATCTATATATAAAACTTATTTTTTTTAGCACAAAACTGGATTTTAGTGCCTCACTGAGAATATAAAGTTTGAAAAGGGTGTTTAACAAAGCCAGAGTGTTTTTTTCAAGTCAGGATGAATGCATCCATTTGTATTCCCCTGTGCACAATTCACTGAACTTCATTTGGAAAATGTCAAGGATAAATATTCTTCAAATGCTTCCATTAAACAGACGATAACCATAGTAACAGTGTATAGTTTGATTTTACCTATATTTCTAAAATTCCCTCTTAAAAAGAAAATGGTATTCAGATTGAAGGTGCAAATGGAAACACTTACATGGTTTTTACACACTGTTCATATCGGGATATTAAAACAAAGATACAATATACCTCCTAATGCATTATATTTGAGTGGTGCCTATTGTCAAAAAGGCTTTTACATAGCCTTTTTTATTCTAACATGTTCTAGCTTGAAATCAACTATATCCTCAATTGAGAATGCAGAGACGCAGCTCCTTTCTAAACTCACAAAGTTATTAGCTATCTCCCTTTTACAAATACATACCCAAAAAAAAATGACAGACAAGATAGATAAAATGTGCCCTAGGTCTAATCACACGATGCTAAAGTGGAAAGAGAACTTATAGATCGTTGCACCCTGCGTAGTTATTTTTACAGACAGGAAAAGGGCAAATATCTATGACTGAGCCTACAGGCAAGTGGTTACCTTACTTCAAAAAAGAGAGTAGCGTAAAGAGAGTAACGATCATGTCGTGCACACTTGGTGATTATCTCACATTTAAATCATGTTAACGATACAAAAGAGGAAACTGAGAAAAAGCCCATAATAATAAAGAGGCCCTGAGAGATGCGCAGGTAGGACATCCAAGATGATATGGTGGGTCCTCATCTGCCTGAAAAGGACGTGTTGCTTAGAAACCCTACAAAATACTGGCTCCGTTAATCAATATTTTTAATGGTAACCAAAGGCCCTTCTCAACTACGGGCCAAGATGATCAGCACACGTAGGGAATATTTTATCTGAGGTGAAGTGTTTTTTCTTCCTCCTCTCCAATCCTGGTAAGAAGCTAAAACACTGCCAGGGGTGAAGTCTGAGAATTCAAAATACAGAAGCTTAATTTGCAGAGGTACCAGGCAAGACTTCCCGAATCCCTGAGAAATCTCTTGGCTCTGTGAAAGCACTTTATCACCTCAAGTGAGATGAACAACACATGGAAGGGACTACAAGCAGGCTGACAGTTCTCAGATTCAAAGCCTTTGTCATCTTAAAGGGGGAAAGAAAAAGGTCTTGGTGTAACTGAATCTACCTGGCAGGGAACTGTTATTCTGTAGGGCCACTTTCTTAAAAATTAAACAATTCTACCCATGAGTTGCTTTGTTTTGTTTTGTTTTGTTTTTAATAAAACTACACTGCATGTCGGCCTGAATAAAAGCTCCAATATTTCAGTAGCCAAAGCCCACGTTTGGTTTCAGAATTTTCCACAACTGGGCCTTGCCTCTCATAAAGTCTCAGTAGCGAGTGCAGAGAGCCTGTTATTCTGGGTCACAAAAAGATGCCCCATTTCACCTGATAGCTGTAACTTAAGCCACGCCGCTTCAAATGAAATGTTTTTTAAATTGATTTTCAAAGTAATTAAACGGACTTCTGGAGTCATTCCTTGTGGGCGGGGTCCAGAATGTTCTCATTTTGGCCAACACGACAGTAGCGGAAAAGAATAAAGGCACCAGCCTCAGTGACTCTGTGAACGAGAACCTACAAAGTAGGTAGAGGCTTCAGTCACCAGTGTGGGCTAGTCAGCCTGCGGTGTTTAGTTTCTGAGCACCATGTCCTGTAATTCCATCCTGCCTGTACAAAGTTTTGGCACAAATCTAAAGCCTATATTGAGACTACATGACAAACTTGCCAATTATCTTTGCTTATTGTTTTCTGTATGCAAAGATTCCATGTTGAGACTACATTCTCAATTAAACAGTTCTCTGGAACATGAAAGCATTGCCACAAGTATATTCTAAACAATTACATTAAGATATATCATTATGAGTCAAAAAGAGTTTGAGTATTGATAGTAGCTGATCACTAAAAACTCTTCCTCCACGGAATTTTGCACAACAGGCCTATGACTGGGCGGGCAGGGAATATAAACATTGCAGGGTGATATAAAGAACCTTGAACTCAGATCTCAGAAGCCTGGGAAAGGGTATTCCTGGTGGGTATTCCTTTGTTAACCCTGGACAAGTCACTTTCCCTTTCTGAATTGCAGCTTACTGATTTGAGAAAGGATGGAGTCAGACTATCTTTGAAGGTACTAATTGGCAAACTTTAATTTACATGAGATCACCCAGGAAGCTCGTTAAACATGCAGGTGCGTGCGCCCCATCCCTAGAGACTGACCCAGTTGGACTTGACTGTGATTCCAGAACCTGGATCGTGAAAAGAGGACATGTGAGACAGGTGTTCTCGGAGTGCGCTTTGAAAAAAACGCTGTACTAAAATATCTTCTTGATTAAAACTCCATAACTCTATGAGGACTAGACAAGAAGTAATGACTCCTGAAGAATATAGGGAAGAAAGTTATTTAAATTTATTTGTACTGTCATAAGTAGCTGGGGAGAAGCAAGCTCGTACTTGTGCATTTATCTGCAAACCAAATCCTAATGACAATAGACAATACAGTTACACAACGATCCCCTGGTGAATTGAACTGCCACTGCCTTATTTTCATTACAGAAGGCTAAATGTAAAGAAGCTGACCTACGGACAGCCAATTCATTGGCCTGTGTCACAACCTGGGATTGAGTGTCATGTCCTTTGCATGTAAGTATGGTAATGCACGCCACCCACACCGACCACGTGTTTGGGGGATTTGATTTACGTAGCAGGAGGTCTGATGATTCCTTCTCTTCATGGGCTCCTCTGTGACCAGAGGGATAATTTGGAGAGGCTCCTGGGTAGTGTTCCTGGTATTGCCCATGAGCCCAGAACAGCATAAAAATATCTAACCCAACCAGGGAGCTTGTCCTCAATAGCTCTGCACATCTGGGTGGTAATATTGACTCAGCATATGCAGATGACAGTCACTCTGGAAAGGATACTGTTTATCTATGAAAGAGACCCAGGTAATGCTTTATGGGAGGACTCACATCATGTTTTACAGCATAACCTTTAATTTAAAACAAATCTGATCGTCCCACCTCCATGCCTTTGTTATCCTTCTCTTCACTAAGAAGGCCTTCCCCACCTTTCCATTTGTGTAAAACCTTTGCCTCGTAGGAGGTCCAGCTTTTTGAGGTTCTGCTTCAACACTCAAGGTAGGACTAACCACTCCTTTGTATAAACTTCCATACCATTGAGGCTGCGTTTCCAGGGGGAACTTAAAACCTTGGTGGGCCTTAGTTTATTTATCTAACGCTGGCTATTTATGATCTAACACCAGCTATTTGTTGTTTTAAATTGTTTTCTTTAATGGCATTATAATTAAAACTTTGTGTGTTATGTTTCACTTCCTTCCCTGGATTCTGAGCTCACTGACAAGATTTATTTTGTATTCCTCGTCATATCTGCCATGTCTTGCTTAGAATCTAGATTATAATGATACTTAACAAACTTGTTTTGAAGAAAGGAATTAGTGAGTGCATGATGGATGAAGTGAATCCAACTATCGGAGGTAAAAAGCTCAGAATTTTTTTTGTGGTTAAATTTGCCGTTTGAACATAAGATTTTCCCATGTAGTCACATGGGATGAAAATATTGTTCGGACGTGAGGTTGCCCTGACATGAGCACGCCCTTAGTGAAAGCAGACCAGGGAATGACTCCCCCCTCGGGATTGAGTGCTGACAAAGACTTGTGATTCAAAACACAAATATGGGCATATTCTCCACAGTGAAAGGAGCAAGTTGAAGATAAGGCAATTTAACTTTTCCTTGGCTGATCTTCAAACCCACTCTGGAGTGACAGTTGTGTTGCATGTTGTGAAGCCTGCGGTGAAAATTCCCACGATTGTCCTGCTTCTGGAGGGGGTAAAAGGTAATGCATGTGAGACCCAGCTGACTGCCACACAGGTAAACATTTGCCAGCACAGTGCTGGCAAATCACTTCAATTTTACCACTCATTTTCCCCCAAACTTGGGACAGAACGATGTTGATGCCCAGGGGTACTTTTGCGGTTGATAAAGAAGAAGATGTTCAAGTATTGTTGTTTAATACATATTAAACACGAATCTCACCAGGAAGGGGACACTACTGGGTGTGTTTACTTTGCTTTGTCAAATGCTAAATAAAAACTATCATGAGGGAAATAAAATCATTCCAGTAAAGCATAATTTTCCTTTTACAAGGTTTGTTTAATAATGACAAAAAATGGATGATCTCAATTTCTCTCTTTTTCTTTCTTCCACACACACGCACACACACTCAAAAAGCAGTTTTAAAATAAAAAATAAATTTGGAGATATTGGCTTGCAATTTATAATCTATATTGTCAGGTCTGAAAGAGATTAAAAATGAAATGTCAATCATATAACATTTGGGATAAAGTTATGAGCATAAAACCTCGAAATTACTCAAGAGTATAGCCTTTAGGCATTACAGATTGGTATGCTATTTTTCATAATCCCATTATTTTTACCAAAATAGTTAAATCAGAGATGAAGTATAATTTGTTGATGTTCTAATTTAGAAGATGTGAGTAAATACCATATACATGTATGTATATATATTCACACACATACTTTTTACACAAACTTGACTGAATTATAGAATTTATTGTTAATGATCTCTTACTCCAAAGGGGAGGATCCATGATTTTTTCCTTTACCATTAAGTATGATAGGTAAATACACTGTAACTCAGAAGGTGTGGGCCCAGCACATGGCTGAAGCCTAAGCAAATTATTCCCTGAAGTTAGACATTAGCAGAAGGTAGCTTCAGACCTCCACTAAAATAAATTCAAAGCAACTACAATTTTATGATTAGTTTTATATTTCACATCGAGGGCTTGTTTGATTAACAAGACTGGGACATGTATTAGGCAAAATAACCAGGAGCCTCAGGGAGAATTACCAGCCGAAAGATGTGTACCAGGGCTAAGTAGGGAATTCCAATGAGCCTCCGTTCCTAGGTTAGACGGGGCTCCTCCAAAACTTTAATCACTGCCTTCCTATTCATCTCTGCACTGGGAGCTTTCAGTGAATGGAAAATAAAGTTTGGTGTATGTATTTGCAAATTATTGAGGACGGTATCCTATTTAGGCACAATACGGTATGCATTTGAATGTTAAGAAAAAGGATTAACGTTTGAGTTTAATGTAAAACAATAGGTTACTACATCCCAACTGTCTCGTCCTAAATATATGAAGACTAGACAGTCACCATTTACTGTGAACCTAAAAAAAGTATCTGATGCTATGGTAAGAGTTGAGAGGTAGATGGTGGGATTAATGAGTCTATAAGTCAACAGTTTTATGTACATACATATTATAAACACACACACAGTGTGTGTGTATATATATATATATATATATATAGTATATATACATACTATATATATAATAAAGATATATTGTACTCAATATAATAATTACTGAGGACTTGCTATGTATTAAGCACTGTAAATAGATACAACAGACTCAGTGGCGAGAAAAACTGACAAACTCACGTGTATTTTACCATCATGGAGTTTGCCATAGAAGGAGAGCAGTGTTAAACTATTAGGAGTAAGCCAGAGGAGAAGGAAAGCTTTCAGTCAGGAAATATTTGAAGTGTTTATGAATTATACCTATATTTCAACCTTATAAACATCAGCATGCTGTTCTTTATACAAAACCTTGCTCTTGGCCTCATAAACGCAGATAGGGTACATATAGGGATTGTTTTCCTACAGCTAAAATACATCAACACTGAACTACCACCTACCCTCAGCTAATCTCTTCCATAGACACACGTATTTATTGAGTGACTGGACTAAACTAGGCTATGACACAGTGTGAACACAATTTCTTTAACTAGAAATTAAATCAGCAACTTGTGCTCCTTTGGTTCACTTTAACCAGGCTAATAACCAAATAGCTGAGTGTGGGGCCAACTTGGGCGCGCAAGGTATTAGTAAAGGCATTATTGCTTTTCCAGTCTGTAGATAAATCTCTAAGGTAAGCAAGGCAGATGAGATTAGTCCCATTTTATAGATGAGGACAACAAGACTCCATCCAAGGTCAAAACACATAATAAGAGTTATTCCAAAGCTTAAAGTACAAATCTTCTGGCTAAGAACTCTGCTCTCTCAGCTGGCTCACATTACTATTCATACACTTGGCAACATGGCGTAAAAGTAAACTGCTTATTTCTGTTTACTTCAAGCCTTGTAGGTGTGTTCCACCGAAGACATTATAAGATGATATTGATTCAATTCAAACCAAAAATGCATTAATTTTCATAAATGAGATATTTACTTGGTAGTTAGTCATGACTCAGTGGGTAGTCATGCAATACAGGCTTGTCAGAAATATTATTCACTAGATAATCATGTAGTGATGATTTCTTGGATAAAATTCTACTTTTAGGGCTACGGAGTAAATGTCAGTTTGAATCTTCTTTTCTTCTGCTTGCTACTATAGGAAAAAACCCTGTATATTTAAATAACAAAAACAGTAGCCTTTTTATTGTGTAAGTTTATGCCCCAAGTGAGTGTAGTAGAAATTCAGTTTGCATATATCCCCACTGAAATTTGAGAATTGGTAACTTAAAATATCTGGTCTGCAAATATGTGCAATATCTATAGTATCAAATATCTATAATACAGAAGACCAAATTAGAAATAATAGATTTACAACAAAGAAAGAAGAACCACATGCATAGTAGCAGCTCACTGAAGAATGGTGTTTCATGACTATGGTCTTGGCAACGATTTCATGGATATGACAACAAAAGTACAAGCAACAAAAACCAAACTAATTGGACATCAAACTAAAAACTTCTGCACAGTAAAGGATATACTCGACAGAGTGAAAAGGCAACCTACGGAATGGGAGAAAATATTTGCAGATCATATATCTGATAAGGGGTTAATCTCAAAAATATGTAAGGAATGCACACAATGCAATAAAAAAGCTTGCCACTTTAATCTAAAAAATATGACCTAAGAACTTGGAGAGACATCCCTCCAAATAAGACTTGCCAAAGGCCAACAGTTATATTAAAGCATGCTTATTGCCACTAATCATCAGAGAAAGCAAGTCAAAACCACAATGAAGTATCATCTCACATTTGTTGGTACAGCCACTATTTTATTATTTTGTTTTACTCTATTATTTTATTATTAATTAATTTATTTATTTATCTTTCTCCAAATTTTTATTTAAATTCCAGTTGGTTAACATATGGTGTAATATTAGTTTCAGGTGTAGAATTTAGTGATCCACCACTTACATAGACAGCTAGAACTTATCACAGGTGCCCTCCTTAGTACCCATCACCTAGCTAACACATCCCCCTGCCCACCTCTCCTCCAATAACCCTCAGTTTGAGTCTGTTTCTTGGTTTGCTTATCTTTTTCCCCCCTATGTTCATTTGTTTCTTAAATCCACATATGAGTGAAATCATATGCTATTTGTCATTCTCTGACTTATTTTGCTTAGCATAATACTCTCCAGCTCCCTCCACATCATTGCAAATGGCAATATCTCATTCTTTTTATGGCTGAGCAATATTCCATTATATTGTATTCCATTATATGTATGTGTGTATGTGTGTGTATATATACATATGCATATATATGTATATATATACACATATATAGTGTATATGTATATATATTTATTTATATGTGTATATATATACACAGTGTGTGTATATATAAATGTATGTATATATATATAAATATATTTATTTATTTACATCTTCTTTATCCATTCATCAGTCAGTGGACATTTGGGCTCTTTCCACAATTTGGTTATTGTTGATAATGCTGCTATAAATATCTGGGTGCATGTGTCCCTTTGAATCAGTATTTTTATATCCTTTGGGTAAATACCTAGTAGTGCAATTACTGGGTCCTAGGGTAGTTCTATTTTTAACTTTTCGAGGACTCTCCATACCATTTTCCAGAGTGGCTGCACCAGTTTGCATTCCCACCAATGGCGTAAGAGGGTTGCCCTTTCTCCGCATCCTCGCCAATACCTGTCGTTTCCTGTGTTGTTAATTTTAGCCATCTGACTGGTGTGAAGTGATATCGCATTGTAGTTTTTATCTGTATTTCCTTGATGACGGCTGATGTTGAGCATCTTTTCATATGTCTGTTAGCCATGTGGATGTCTTTTTTTGGAATAGAAAACCCAGAAATGGACTCACAACTATATGATCAATTAATCTTTGACAAAGCAAGAAAGAATATCCAATGGAAAAAAGTTATCGTCAACAAATGGTGTTGGGAAAACTGAACAGCAACATGTAGAAGAATGAAACTGGACCACTTTCTTACACCATACACAAAAATAAATTCAAAATGGATGAAAGACCCAAATGTGACACAGGAAATCATCAAAATCCTAGAGAACACAGGCAATAACCTCTTTGACATTGGTTACAGCAACTTCTTACTAGATATGTCTCCTGAGGTTAAGGAAACAAAAGCAAGAATGAATGATTGGGACGTCATCAAAATAAAAAACTTCTGCACAGTGAAGGAAACAATCAACAAAACTAAAAGGCAACCTATGGAATGGGAGAAGATATTTGCAAATGACCTATCTGATAAAGGGTTAGTATACAAAATATATTAAAAAAAACCTATAAAAATCAATACCCCCAAAATAAATAATCCAGTTAAAAAATGGGCAGAAGACATGAAAGGACAGCTATGAATTAAAAAAAAAAACAAAGCAAAAAATTAAAAAAAACAAAGCAGAAAGTATAACATGTTGGCAAGGATGTGGAGAAATTGAAACGCTTGCCTCTGTTGGTAGGAAAGCAAAATGGTAAAACCACTATGGAAAACAATATGAAGAGTCTTCAGAAAATTAAAAATGGAGCTACCATATCATCCAGCAATTCCATTTCTGTGTATATATTCAAAAGAATTGAAATCAGGATCTTAAAATGCTATAAGCATTCCCATGTTCATTATAGCACTATGCTTGTGCTTATGACACAGCTAAGCTCTAGAAACAACCTAAACATCTAGTGATAAATGAATGGATAAAGAAAATGTAGTATAAACATACAGTGGAATACTATTCAGCCCTAAAATACAAGGACATTTTGGGGCACCTGGGTGGCTCAGTCAGTTAAGAGTCAGACTTCGTTTGGCTCAGGTCATGATCTCACAGTTCATGGGTTCAAGCCCCACGTTGGGCTCTGTGCTCACAGCTCAGAGCCTGGAGCCTGCTTCTGATTCTGTCTCCCTTTCTTTCTCTCTGCGAGCACTCTGTCTCTTTCTGTCTCTCAAAAATGAATAGACATTAAAACAAATTTAAAAAAGGACAAGGACATTCTGCAATATGCCACCATGTGGATAAACTTTGAGGAGATTATGTTAAGAGAAACAAGCCAGACAAAAAAAAAGACAAGTACTGTGTGATTCCACTTATATGAGGTATCTAAAACAGTCAAATTCGTAAAATCAAACACTGGAATGGTGGTTACCAAAGGGCTGAGGAAGGGAAAATGAGTGTTGATAAATCAACAGGCATAAAGTTTCAGTTCAGTAAGATGAATAAGGTCTAGATACCTGCTGTACGATATTGTACCTACGTCAACAATAATGTATTGTGCACTTGAAATTTATTAAGAGGCTAAATTTCATGTTAAGTGTTCATTACCATAATGAGGTAAATTTTTTTAAAAAGAATGTGGCTGTCATATGAGGCAGATTATACATTTAACATAACAGAAACAAGCAACTCTAGAAGATTTCTAAGTGTGCATAAGGGTACATGTGCATATGCACATATTTGTGTTTTTAATTTTTATGAATAATCACAGTAATATTCACGAGAGGAAATTTAGAAACTAAAAAATTGTAATACAATCATTCAGAAATGACTGCTATAAACTTTTCACTGCATTTCCTTCTGGATCATCGATCACGTTTGATATTTCTCATATATTTGTAGCGATTTTTTCTTCATTGCCTTCTGTTCTGTAGAACATATTTTAGTTCTACCATATTTCATTTAAGTTTTCCCACATTGTAGGGTGTTATGAGTTTGCCCAGTTACTTTTCCCAGTTACTTTTAAATGTTTTCCAGTTTGAGAGGTTGAAACACTATCTCGGTGATGTACATTTTCTTTGACTGTGAGAGTGAACATGCTTGCAAGTACTTATTGACTAGTTCCATTTCTTTCTTTGTGGGCTGCTGGAGAATGCTCTTTATTTTATTAAGGACAGTAGCTTCTCCCTCTAAAAAACAATGCCATCAGCAAAACCAAAAGCAAATTACTGAGAAAAAATATTTTTAACAGATGTGGCAGATACAATAATAGGACGGCTTCATGACAACCCTTGAGCTGGATGCCTTAGAAATGGAGATTTGTTTGCAGTGATCTTGAGTAACAAAAGCCACCTTTCTACAATCAGTCAGCTGCAGGGGTTAAATGGTAATAGGAATACACATGAGCTCAAAGGAAGCAAGGAGAGTCACTGAGTCCAGCTCCTATAGGCAGATGATATTGGCTACTACAGTCTGATCAATGCACAAAAACTGATTTCTCTTTCGCATCCGTGATTCAGCCTTCTGGCCTTTCATATCCATATTAACAGTTAAATGTCTCTAAGCCATACAGAAAGGATTTTTAAGTCTGAATGCCATCTTTATACCAGTGACTCATCTTAGAAGTTTATTTCTGACATTACAAGATTAATGCTTTGAAAAAGAATGAAAAAAAAATCCTCATGTGGCATAATATATAAAAATCTTTAAATGATACGAAAATTTTAAACTACCACTATTACTGCCAGTAATAATTATATTCTATGTTGACACCTAATTTTTCACTTATCTTATTTGATCCTCTAGCTCTCACGTGGAGAGCTAGAAAGGAGAGGCATTTTCATACTCTTTATAGGAAGTTGAGGTCCAAAAGACATTGAATAAAAACCCCAAGATCATACCATCAATTAATAGCAGGGAAGAGGCTCAAATCCTGTCCCTCTGATTCCAAATCCTTTACTCCTTTATCCTTAATACTACTGTCCCACTCTTCATGCCACAGTATCATTATCAGAGTTCTAGGCTTCTATTAATAACTATATTTGGCCTATAGGCAATGTCCATGAACACCTTTCTGTTTACCACCAATGTATTAAAGCCAGTGCACTTTATTAATGCATAGAAAACAGGAATTTTAATTTGTAAATTTTAAAAAATTTTTAATGTTTATTTAGTTTTGAGAGAGACAGACAGAAAGACAGAGTGTTGAGGGGGGAGGGAGACAGAGAGTGAGAGGGAGACACAGAATTCGAAGCAGGCTTCAGGCTCTGACTATCAGCTCAGAGCCCGATGCGGGGCTGGAACTCATGAACTGTGAGATCATAAGGTGAGCCAAAGTCGGAAGCTTAACCGACTGAGGCACCCAGTTGCCCCTAATTTGCAAGTTTCTTAAGGGAACTAAGAAGGTAGAAATACACTTTCAAAGAAAGTATGCAAAGTATAAATCTCAGCGTTATGCCTGGAATGAATACTTATATTCTCTATTCATCCTCTCTCTCTCTTTCTCTCCATCCTCCCTCCCTCTGTCCCCATCTCTCTCTCTCTCCTCTCTCTCTCTCCCCTCCTTCTTCCTTCCACTGCTCATTTTGCAAGGCCCACCTCATGTGCCATCAACCTTTCCCATTACTTCCTGCAAACTGAGTATGATAGTTCCTATCTCTAAACACATACAACAGTTAATGAACTTTATCTTATTTCAGACCTATGTGAGTTGTTTTATTCCCTTATCTGACTATGAAATGCTTTATGGTTATGCCTGGCATATACAAGTGTTCAATAGCATTAAGCAAAATAATGTATAGATATATGAGTAAGGATGTACTGGCATAGACCATTGAAATACATGTATGAACCTCTGAGGTGAGTTAAAGTTACGGCCCTAGAACTGTCCATAGTAGCATACATCTACATTCCTAATCCTGGTATGTGGCTGAGAATAATCCACAAAGACTTGAATAGTCTGCAGGGGAGCCCTTCAGAATCTGATTATATTTTCAAAGATTTTTGAAATAATGACATAATGACTTCATCTACTGTTATGTCTCTAAATTCAGTGATGACAATGCTTGCTATTGTCTTTTTCTAATTGGAGCTCTCTGCCTTTTTGACTATGTCCAACAGCATAAATTATGTAGGCAGCGGCAATAGAAGCAGAAAACACTTCTGTCCAAATGCTATTTGGGAGTGAGTATCTGCTCTAGGATTTACTCTAGGATACTGTGCTGCTTTTTCGACTTCCTTAACATAGATCTTTTACACTGAAAAGCTCCAAGCTGTACACATAGTACATGGTGCTGGAGTTGTAAATAACTGCTGAAAAGTCAAGTGTGATGGGGCTCTAGTCTCCAAGTAAGAAATTATGTACAAAGACAAGATTCCTTCTCCTTTGGAGACCTCGGTAAGTTCATGTGGAAAAGTGAGTTGTATTAGATCAGAAGTTTCCAAGTATTTCTGTGCAGGAGAGTCTCCTGGGAAATTTATGAAAATACAGTCTTTTATCTCAACCTTCTCCCCTAGAATGGAAACCCTCAAGGGTCATTCTAATGCAGCCAGTCCATAGATCCCTGTTAAGAGACACTAGACTACATGATGTGTAAGGTCTCAGACATTACTGGAGTTTTATAATCCCTAAATATATATGAAGCCCAAATGAGAATAGGAAAGTGCTTTTTTATCCACCTGGAATCATCTGAACAGGAAAAAGAATGTTCAACTGAGCATCAAGAGACCTGAAATGAATCATGAATTTTCCATATCTCTTTGTGATCTTGGGACACATTCTTCCCTCCTCTGCCTCAGTATTGTCATCTGTAAAGTGAAATGATTGCATTCCCTCATAATTAAATCTGTGGGGCCTTGCAAATTGTACCTGCAGAAGTCCAAACAAGACAAATGGGGATGAAGCCAACACAAAGACTTGTGTCACCAGGGGAAAGGTTGCTGACTGCCTCACAGCGATACATCATTACAGTGATGCCAAGGTCTGGGATCTAGTCTTCAGCTTTGTCGACCCAGAGATTTAAGTTGTCAGCATATCTACAGTGGACTTGTTCCTTAAGGGGTAGATTCACAATACCTTGGCTCACAAGATCAGAAAGGCAAATGATTAATTTACAGTGAGAAATTGGACTGTGATGGTAACTGGACACTGTAGTTGAGACATCTTTTCCCTATAGACTTTCCCTATAGCTTATATAAAGGATGTAATATGGAAAGCTACCTAGAAGGAGGATGCCAGGAACTTGATTATAACGAAAAATGTAACTGAGAAAGGAATGGGACATGAATTATTCTGGTGACAGCAGTCTCTTCTTGAAAGTAAGACCCACTTAGGGAACCCAGGAATTGTCAGTGTTCCTTCCCATGGTGAGAGCCTAGAACCTTCCCATGGTGAGAGCCTAGAGCAAAAAGTTCAAGCACTCTGGAAAACAGCATGGAGAGTCCTTAAAAAATTAAAAATAGAGGTACCCTACAACCCAGCAATTGCACTAGTAGGTATTTATCCAAAAGATACAAAAATGCTGATTCGAAGGGGCACATGCACCCCAATGTTTATAGCAGCACTATCAACAATAGCCAAATTATGGAAAGAGCCCAAATGTCCACCAATTGATGAATGGATAAACGTATACACATATATACACATTGGAATATTACTCGGTGATCAAAAAGAATGAAATCTTGCCATTTGCAACAATATGGATGGAAGTAGAATTTATTTTGCTGAGTGAAGTCAGTCAGTCAGAGAAAGATAAATATCATATGATTTTATTGATCTATGGAATTTAAGAAACAAAACAGGTGAACACAGGGGAAGGGAAGGAAAAATAAGATAAAAACAGAGAGGGAAGCAAACCACAAGAGACTCTTCAATACAGAGAACAAACTGAGGGCTGCTGGAGAGGTGGTGGGTGGGGGGATGGGCTAAATGGCTGATGGGCATTAAGGAGGTCACTTGTTGGGATGAGCACTGGGTGTTGTATGTAAGTGATGAATCACCAAATTCTATTCCTGAAACCAATATTACACTACATGTTAACTAACTTGGATTTAAATAAAATTAAAATAAAAACCCTGCCTGGAAAGCACGTGGTCACGTCCGAGTTTACCTCAATGTCACTCCAATTTGACCCGACAAGGAAGCCAGGAAGAGGGGTGAGGCAGTTAATATTATGGAAAAGTTCATCCAGATCGGGCGAGACTTAAGGAAGTTCTCTTTTCTAATATAGAATGCATCTTTCTAAGGAAAAGAATCAGGGTCTGCACAACGCAGTTCCGATTTCCTCTAGACCACAGCCCATGTGTCAAATTCCGTCTGTCACCTGTTTTTGTATGGCTTGTAAGCTCAGAAATTTTTTAATGGCTGACAAAATCAAAAGATTAATAATATTTTTGTGACATATGAAAATGATAAGTTTCAAATGTCATTGTCTATAAATAAAGTTTTATTGGAACATAGTGATGCCAATTCTCTCACATACTGTCTGTGGCTGCTTTTGTGCTAGGAGTTTAGTAGGTGTGAAAATAAAAACCCATAAAGCCTGCCAAGTGTATCTGGCCTTTTACATTACAAGTTTGTCATCCTGTGCTTAGATAGTACTTCTAAGTACTTCATTAAGTACTTAGATAGTACTTGATAATATTTGCTTTAAAAGGGATGGGGTTCTTGTAGTCAAATGCTTTACTTACTACTTATAGCTTTTCCACATATATTACCATTACAGCTCGGAAAACTCCTACACTGTTCACAAACTTATTTTGCTATGAAAGAATTTTCTTTTCTTCTATTTTCTTGTGTTTTTATTTTTTTAATTCTCTTTTTAAATGTTTATTCATTTTTGAGAGAGAGAGAGAGAGAGAGAGAGAGAGAGAGAGAGAGAGAGAGACAGACAGAGAGAGAGGGAGACACAGAATCCGAAGCAGGCTCCAGTCTCTGAGCTGTCAGCACAGAGCCTGATGTGGGGTTAGAACCCACGAACTACAAGATCATAACCTGAGCCAAAGTCAGATGCTTAACTGACTGAGCCACCCAGGCACCCCATATTTTCTCATCTTTTAAAAAAATATTAATACATCTTTGCTTCCCATAAAATAAAACCCGAGGAACATCATTTTGAGAAATGCTGAATTAGCCAATCACTGACAACTTCTTGCCCTTTGGTCTTTATTTTTATTTTTATTTTTTGTCCTATAAAGTCATTGCAGATCTTCTTCTGCTTTTATGGCATTATTTAAAATAAGATAATTACCTGAAAGCTTATTTTGCATTCATTTCATGTGTAACATATATGATTTTTTAAGCAAGAAAATAATCAAATAACATACCAATTCCTGAAGCCTAACTGGCCATTGAAATTGGAGGACTTTGGTCAGAAGACAGAACAACTAAATATGGTTTGCTAGCCACAAATGGGGAAACTACAATGAATTGAAAATTATTATGTCAACATTTTGCTGGGTTACTGATTATCAAATTCAAAATCAAATGTACCCTGCTTTTATTGTATCAGGAGTGTTCATTTTGATGAACTATGTGTAAGATTGGTTCTATGCAAGTTTTGATGAAGGAAGTGATAAAGAATGTTAATTTCCTTTTTTGCTTATTCCCTTAAGCAATGTAAGTTTATGAGGTAATTGAAATTAAAGAAAAATATGGAAATTTTATTTTCAGGAAGGCAAAAGCTGGCTAATGGAAACCTGTCGCAGAAATTAATTTAGTTCCCTCTTCACTTCAACTACTTTGGAATGAAGGACCTCAGTCACTTAAGTATTGTAAAAAGTTTACATTTTCTTTATATGCCAATTCCATAAAATTACCATAACTCATTTAACTTTAAGGAAAAATAACTGGCTACAAAATTATAGAATCCTGATCCACAGAAATGTTCAATAAGTTCATTCTACACAGTCATATATTGTCTAAGTATTTTCCTATAGACTGTTCTCTTATTTTGTGAATGAAAGGCCAAGAATTTCTTGGCAGATTTTACATGAAATATTTTCTATCTTGTGTGTATGTGTGTGTACATCTGTCTTCTTTTGTAAAGAAACATACTACATAGGTAAAGACGACTGTTGTATTTGACTTCGTTGGAGGGCTTTTTTTTTTCCCCTTGTTACCATATTTTTACAAATTTGTATAGAAACATTTCTCATGAGTGACTCAATCTGTAAATGGTACATTATCTTATAGAAATCACAACTGTTGAAGCTATTGGCTCTATTTCCAAATTCTCCCATATGTGGTATTCGAAGTCAACAAAGATAAGAATGAAGAAATGAAAAACTGAATATTATGTTCATTATGAAATTTGATTTGCATCAAATCCCTAAGAAATGCTTTTTAGAGGTCTCAGTAGATACTAACAAAAATATTGTAACTGCTCTTTTCCTCTTCAGAGCGTTTTAATAATCATTTGTATAAAGTGGCACAGATATTTATTATGCTAACCTGGATCATTCTCTCTCGAGTCTGTCTACACAAAGGAAAAATCATCCTTGGCTAGAACCAGTAGGACTCATAAGAGTGGGAGGCAGTGTCTTAATAAAGAAATATTTACCTAAGAAACTGATACGTCAAAATGTTTGAAAGGTGCTAAATTCAGAAGTCTGGAAAAAGTCAATCCAGACAACATGGTTAATTCATACCTTATGAAGACCAATGCAAATGTGGGTAGGGTATGATCAAGACTGGCAGATGCCTTACAAAAATGTTGCTTAACTTACAACTTTCAGTTATCTATTGGCCACGGGCCATGGGAATTAAATGAGAAGCTACAGAATTCTTAGCACAAATTCCTTTAGAGAGAGGAGTTTGAAAAAATTGTCATTCCTGAACACCAGCCATTGTCCAACACTAGGTCCCTCTGAAACCAATACTTGGCTGTATCCTACTCGGATCTTATGTCAAGCCTGTGGATTCATTTTCATTTGATTTGAGAGAAAAACAGTGACACGAATGATAAGTGGCATGGAAAGATACTACAAATGAATTGGAAAACAATTTGAAATCGGAGTCTGAACGTGTCAAGTCAGGATCGTGTGGGTATAGGTGTAGACGACAGGGCTTGGCCATGCTGTTCGCTCAGCAGCATTCCTGATGCTCACATGCAGGTGCCGTGTACTCTTGATAATGTCTTAAGGGAATAACTGACTTGCCCTGGCATGTAGAAAAAAAAAGGCAATGTCCTGTGGCTCAGGAGACTTGGCTTCTATTGCTAGTGCTGTGGTGGATAAGAGGTACAATCTAATGCAAGTCAGTTCCCCCGGCGCCCATTTTCTCCATCTGTGAAGTGGAGGGAGTTGAAAAGATGATCTTGAAGATCCCTTCTTTCAACCCTAACCTGGTGTGGTTCTGAGATGTTCCTATGTGAGCAGTTTTTAAGCTTAGAAGGTAATGACTAGTAAGGGAGATGAACTTAGAAACAAGCAGCAGTAATAATAGTAATGATAAACAGAAAGAAAATGTGCTGAGTGTAAAGACAAGCAAAAGTCCAGGGGGTCTTATAAGAGTGAACATTTGGATTTGAGTGGTATAGTACAGAAGTTCTCGGCATCTGAAAAGAGCCCTGAAGTAAAAAAAAAAAAAAAAAAAAAAAAAAAAAAAAAAATTGAAGGGGCACCTGGTGGCTCAGTCGGTTAAGTGTCCGACTCTTGTTATCAGCTCAGGTCATGCTCTCACGGTTGGTGGGATCGAGTCCCGGTTCGGGCTCTGCACTGACAGCAGGGAGCCTGCTTGGGATTTTCCCTCTTCCTCTCTCTCTGCCCGTCCCCGACTTGCATGCACTCTATCTCTCTCTCTCTCAAAGTAAATAAACGTTCAAAAAATTTTACAAAAATTGAGGAAGAGTTTGATCTGCAGATAGAGAGTGTTAGCGCATACAAGCAGACATATGGACTCTTGAAGTAAAGGTCTTTAAGTCATGGTATGTAGGCCAGTGTGGCCTAGTTACCAAAAACATGAGAGTTAATGCAGTGTCTGGGGAATCAGACAGACCGGCCACCAGACAAACTGCCTCTCTAAACTTGAGCAAGTTACCCATCCCTTTTGAGCCTCAAATTCCTCATCTTAAAAATGGAGCTCACAGGGGCATCTGGATGGCTCAGTCGGGAGGGCATCCGGCTTTGGCTCGAGTCACCATCTGGCAGTTTGTGGGTTCGGGCTCCGCGTGGGGCTCTGTGCTGCCAGCTCGGAGCCCAGAGCCCGCTTCGGACGCTGGGCCTCCCTCTTTCTCTGCTCCTCCCTCATTCATGCTCTGTCTCTCTCTGTCTCTCAAAAATAAACAGAAGTTAAAAAAAATGTTTAATGGAAGCTCACAGGAAGGTTGTTGTGAAGATTAAGTTAGACGATGTACATAATGGGCTTAAACGAATTCACCACACATTGTAAGCAAATATTAGCAAAATGAACTATCATTATTATTTTCACCATTATTATTATTTAGAACGACAGACAATATTAGGAAAATGGTTTGAGCCAAATTATAAATGATTGAATACTTTGATAAATAATTTGACTTCTTTTTATAGAAAAAGGACCTATTGGCTGTTTTGAGGAGTGAAGCAAGATAAATAAAAACTGGCAGAAGAAAGAGAAAGAAAATGATATACTTTTGCTGAAGAAATGCTCAGCAGTGAAGTAAAATTAGTTGTAGTCTGTTTCTTTAGAACAAAGTCAACCAGTCTAGACACGACTCCAAGGAGAAACTCAATTTAAATATTAATAGAATGCACCTCAGCTGTCGCTCGAGTCCCATTTCTTTGTTTCTCAGTTGCAGTCTGTGTTGATGCCAACTTTTGCAACATGCCAGTGAAATTTCATTCTTGGTGCACCCATGGTATTTCCTTTGAGGTATGAAAACAGAAATACGATGAGAGAAAAAATGTGATGATTGACAGTCAAATTCAAATCAAGAATCCATGGCAACTTTAAGAGATCTCAAGAAATATATTCCTATTTCACTGTGGCCATAGTAAACACCAAATTTGATCACGAGGACATCTGCACAAGGGGGACTATTAGCATTAATCAGTTTTCATTCTAGCAAAGAAGAACAAGTGGTTAAACCTGTAAATGCCCCCCAGTGCTTGGTCCTGTCTTGAAAATTTCTTTGCTTCTTGACCTGTTCCAGACACATGGGGATCATTTGCTAATCTCTTGTGTGTGTGTGTGTGTTTTTTTAAAGAAGAATCAGTATTACAAGAGGAAATCACAAAGAAGACTAACATATTTCATTAAATAACAACCAAATCACTTTGAACAGTAAAAACACTAGAATTAAATGGCAAAATAAAGGCAAAGTGAACCACATTTGCAGCTCATATGACCTGATAAGGGAAGAACCAAGTTGCAAACAGATGAATGAGGAAGAGGTTATACAAAGTCAATTCATTAAAATGAACTATAAGATGTTAGCAAAGATACAGGAAAATGTCCAGTTTCACTAGCAGTGACCATACCTAAACGACATCATTGCCACATGCACATTATTTCATAGTAACTATTTTATATTAGATGAATGCTAGCTCCATGTTCCTACCCTTGGATAGATTCCCAGGCAAGACAGATGACTGAACACATACCAAAACCTCCTCCTTCATTGAAAATATAGAAAAATGCTTCTCCTCCTCCTCCTCCTCCTCCCCCTCCTCCCACTCCTCCCCCTCCTCCTCCTCCTCCTCCTCCTCCTTCTTCTTCTTCTTCTTCTTCTCCTTCTCCTTCTCCTTCTTTTTTAAGAATACCTAACTGTATTAAATACGAGAGTGAACTATCCGTGCACCAGAACACTGGCTCAAGTTAAAAGATTACAGGAAGCCAGGATCAGAAATGAGCACTGGGGACCAGAGTTTTAATGTGCTGACATAATGACTGAATTTTGACCCCTCAAGTGGTTAGATAGCAAAACCAGCCTTCCTTCATGGAGCCAGAACATGGAGTTGAACTCTCTGCCCATATTCAGGGGCAGATATAACTGTAACACCCAACGTGGCCTGTGCTACAAAAAGATGCTGAAATGCCACCACGAGATTGAGAATTCAGCCTGTGTTGCACGAAGACATGGTGACTAGAATTGTGGCATCTAAATAAAGAGCCCCAAGCTGCTCACAGAGACTCTCTGGCATCTTAAAACCCAAAACTGTCTGACATGTATGCTTTAAAACAACCTCCCAGGCGGGAGACCTCTCCATTACAAATGATAAAGCACAAAAGGAAATCTTGACGCAAATAAGAAAATCTAACCCAACAATATAGGGACATCAGAACGAGTTGTCTTAGAAAGATAGACACGCTCATTAATTATAGATTTTTAATAAAAGCTTCATTGAAATATCATTAAAATGTCATAACATTTCCCCTTTTAAATTGTACAATTCAGGGGTGCCTGGGTGGCTCAGTTGGTTAAACACCCGACTTAAGCTCAGGTCATGATCTCACGGTTCATGGGTTTGAGCCCCATGTCGGGCTCTGTGCTGACGGCTCAGAGTCTGGAGCCTGCTTCAGATTCTGTGTGTCCCTCTCTGTCTGCCTTTCCCCTTATCACGCTCTGTCTCTCTCTCTCAAAAGTGAATTAACATTAAATTTTTTTTAAATTGTACAACTCAGTGTTTCTTAGTATATTTACAGAGTTATGCAACCATCAACATTACTTTTAGAACATTTTCATCACCCTAAAAGGCAACCTCATAGCCATTAGCAATCATTGTCCATTTACTCCATTCCCCTAGGCCTAGACAACCACTAATCTACTTACTGTTTCATTTCTGAAATCTGGTAGTTTCATAAAATGGAATCATATAATGTGTCTTTATGTGTCTGATTTTCACTTCTAATGTTTTTCCAGGATCATTCATGCTGTAGCATGCATCAGTACTTTATTTCTTATTATTGACAAATAATATCCCATTGTGTGGATTATTATGTGGTGGAATGCTATGTTCATCCATTTATCAAGTGATAGATATTTGGTTTGTTTACAGTTTGGGACTATTATGAATAATGATGTTATGAATATTTTTGTGTATTAAGTTTTTCTTTGTTTTTTATTTAAAAAAATTTGTTTAACATTTATTTAGTTTTGAGAGATAGGGAGACAGAGAGCGAGCAGGGGAGGGGCAGAGAGAGAGGGAGACAGAGAATCCGAAGCCGACTCCAGGCTCTGAGCTGTCAGCACAGAGCCCGACTCGAGAACCGAACTCCTGAACCCTGAGATCGTGATCTGAGCCGAAGTCGGACGCTTCACCGACTGAGCCACCCAGGCGCCCGTGTGCATTAAGTGCTTGTGTGGAGATTTGTTTTCATTTGTTTTGGGTGTATACCAAGGAGTGGAATTTCTGTATCGTGTGTTAACTCTGTGGTTAACATTTCTACAAACTGTCCAACTGTTTTCCAAAGTGGCTGCACAGCTTTACAATGACACCAGCAATATATGAGGGCTCCGGTTCCCCCATATCCTCGTCAACACTTGTGAATGTCTCTCTTTTATTCTAGCCATTCTAGTAGGGGTGAAGTGGTATTTCATTGTGTTTTTGCTCGGCATTTCCCTAATGACTAGTAATGTTGAGCATCTTTTCATATTGGCCATCTGAGGATCTTAATGGAGGAAATATTCAAGCCCGTTACCCATATTGTACTTCTTAGTCTTTTTGTTGTTGAGTTGTAAGAATTATTTATATACTCTGGATACAAGTGCCTTATCAGATATATGATTTGCAAATACTTTCTACCATTCTGCAGGTTGTCTTTTCACTTTCTTGAGAGTCTTTTGAAATATAAATGTTTTTACTTTTGATGAGGTCCAATTTCTTTACTTTTTGTTGCTTCTATTTTTGATATCATATTTAAGAAATTATTCCCCAATCTTGGGTGGCAAAGGTTGACACCTATGTTTTCTTCTGTAAGTTTTATAGTTTTAACTCTTATGTTTAAGCCTATGACTGATTTTGAGTTACTTTTTGTATATGGTTTGAGATAGGAGTCCAACTTCATTCTTTTGCAGGTAGATATCCAGTAATCCCTGTAATTTCAGACTTTTGTTTAAGTGATAAAAATGTGAAGAGAACCAATAAAAGAATGGAATGCGATAATGTGCTCTGATAGAACAGGAAAAGAAAAAAGCTCAATAATCCAATAGGAAACAGGAAAGGAGAACAGAAGAAGTAATGCAGGTGCATGGTAAATACACAAAATAGACCAATGATCTCAATAAATGGAAATAAATCAAGCATGCCTCGTAAAAGACATTTAAATCAGAACAAAAATAGTTCCTATTTACTATTCACAAGAATCATATCTAGGCAAAATGATAGACAGGTTTAGAATAAAATCTTCAAGTAAATTAGTAACAAAAAAATCAAAGCAATATTAATATTCAGCAAGACAGAATTGAAAGTGGAAAACATTAATGGGAACAAAGGCAGAGATTCCACTCTGATAAAGGAATAATCTACCAAGGAGACGACAATCATGAATGGTATGGACCAAACAGCACAACTTTGAACAATATGAAACAATAGAAAGAAACGCAGAGAAAAAGTAGCATTTCTTGCCATTTCTCATCTGCTTATAATTTACATCATTATTCCAAATTAGATATGACTGGGAAGTCTCCTTATTTTATTGTGGCATTGTGTCATAAAGGTGTGTATAAGTAAATACATATGAGATTCATTATGACACTAAGGTGTTATCTTCCACCTTTCAAGTTTGTCGATGTCTTCAGAAATGGTAATATTCAATTGATGCTGACAGCAGCATCGTGCTGAGCCATATTGGAGCCTGAGGCAAAAGCAAAACAAAATCTCATCCTGTTTTTATTTAAAATGTTATTTTGTTCACCATGGAGTTTTGCAATAATTTTGTTGTTTTCAAGATCTGCATTAAAATATTACGCAAATTTGTTATCCAAGGTTCATTTGCCTCATCCTCATACTTCTGCTGGCCTGTATGGCAGGGTTCATAGCATGTGGTCTAGTCATCCCACCTCTTGAAAGTGAACCTAACTAGGAAATACGAAATGCGGACAAAAAAAGGGGGGAAAACTGACAGAATAGATTTCAACTGCAGTGTTTGTTTTGTTTGTTTGTTTGTTTACGTTTTGAGAGAGAGAGAGAGAGAGAGAGCATGAGCAGGGCAGGGGCAAGAGAGAGAGAGGGAGAGAGAGAATCCCAAGCAGGTTCATGCTGTCAGCACAGAGAGCCTGACACGGAGCTTGATCTCACGAACCGTGAGATCACGACCTGTGTGGAAATTAAGAGTCCAACATTCAACCGACGGAGCCACCCAGATGCTCCCATTTGCTGTGTTTTATATAAGGGAACATAGAAGAATAATTAAATCAGCTCCAGGAAATGACATGTAATCAAAGGTATATTTTAAAATCTGACCAATATATGCCTGTGATAGATGAAATGATCTCAGGAGGTACTTAAAAAAGAGCTCCAAACTTTGGGATTTGAGGGGAGGATTACATGAGATTCACTTCACATACTTAAGAAAACATTTTACAAAACGGCAGATTTAAGATGTAGAGGTGAGGCCATGGTAGCTATAATTTTAAACAGCTCTACCCAGATACAGATGTAGTCAACTTGGCTTTGGACATTTGGAAACCATGTTTTAGAACAAAATTTGATTAAGTGTTAACCACTCCATAGAGGCTTGTACCTTAGAAGAATTTTTAAGAATTATCTTATTTTACAAATGAGAAAATGGAGTACCAGAGTGACAGCGCGAGTCATCCTATCTTATAAGGCAAAATCAGGGTAAGAATTCAAAATTGCTGTCTCTGTGCTAACAGATCCTGCTAGATTTTCTGAGAATGAACACTGCCTCTAGACAGAAAATATAACAAACCAATGGAGTTTTTAAATTCAGTTTCATAAATTGGGTCTTCGTAGATTGGGGCACACCTATATTAATTTAAATCTACATTCCTCTTTGGGGCGCCTGGGTGGCTCAGTCAGTTGGGCGTCTGACTTCGGCTCAGGTCATGATCTCACAGTTCGTGGGTTCGAGCCCCGTGTCCAGCTCTGTGCTGACAGCTCAGAGCCTGGGGCCTGCTTCGGATTCTGTGTCTCCCTCTCTCTCTGCCCCTCCCCCATTCACACTCTGTCTGTTTCTCTCAAAACTAAATAAACATTAGAAAAACATTTTTAAAAATCTACTTCCTCTTTGTGAAAGAATACACAATACTGCCCAGTTTTCCATGAGAATCGCAAGTCATTCAAAAATATTTTCCTCCAAAATGTATATATTCAATAGCCGTTAATAACACACAGCTTCCTTTAAATCTTTTTATAATAAAAAGCTTTTAAAATGATTAGAATGGTCTCTTGATTCAGATGCTAAAAATGAAACCGCAGGATGTTTTCCAGAACATCTGCAAATCAGTGAACACCCAAATGGAATATTTAAAATGGCTCTTCCGATATTGGTAATTGTATCCACCATGTGTTAACATTCCGTCTGCTACCTCACTTCATGCCAGCTAACCCTATCCAACTGCCTACTGACTCCTTATCACATCTGACTATACAGAAGACAGACATATATTTTATTGAACAAAGGACAAAGGATGATTCACCGTGAGAATACACCGTTAGACATGCAAGGCCATACTCACAAGTCGAGGGTCACTGCTTGATAAAAAAATAATCTACCCAGGGAGAAACATGGTAAGTAACGTGTACTGATGGCACTGGGAGAACTTGGTAGAAAGCATGAGGGTGATTCCGAATCACTGAGGGAACTTTTTCAAACTCTAATTCCTGCCACAGATACGTTCTAAGAGCAGCCAGGCCAGCTGTAGACTAAGTACTCCTGCTGTAGAGCAAGGTGTTCTGAGTCTCCCTTTTGCCCTGATAACATACAATTGATATGCACCCATCGGTGAGTGCTGAGAAAGAAATACTCAGTTGTGTACTCATTTGACAAACATTTAATGAGTACCTATTCTGTACCAGGTTCTGTCCACTGTATTTTCAAACATTTAAATTGCTATTCATGCAAATCTGAAATCATACTGAGTGGTCTATGACATGAAATAGAAAAATCAATAAGATTATGCCAGTCTTAGTAAGTTTAAATTGAAATCTATAATTACTCACTAAATCAATCAATTCTAGGCCTTAGGGTTAGATTAAAGTAGTCAAGATTGTAACCACCTTTATTTCATGACTCACATCTACAATTAAATTATATTACAGCTATTCTTATTGTCACATTAGAGGAATGTTTCTGAATAGTGGTATAAAGTGTCTTCATGTTCATTTAATCCTATTTCAGTGGAAGCTAGGAAGTGAAGCATATTTTTTTTTTAAAGTACCTATCTTTTTGTAATGAGCACCCATCTTGTTATTTAGGAAATCTCTTTGTTAGGAAAGCCTGAAGGTCACAGCACACATCCCTGTACACAAGAATTATGAAAATTAAGCTGCGTGAGCTGCACTCATTGGCTCATGTTTCCTTGGCGTCCAAAAGTACCTGCAGAGATAACACTTTGGCTAAAATAACTAGATAGTCAAGACAATCAATATGTCAAAAATGGATGTCCCTAATCATACATTTTATCATTAATTGATAATTTTCAGCATGTATTGGAGAAGTATGACACCATTTTTGATTCCTTAAATAGAATCTAAAAACGCATCTTAAGGGGCGCCTGGGTGACACAGTCGGTTGAGTGTCTGACTGTCAGTTTTGGCTCAGGTCATGATCCCCGGGTGTGGGATCGAGCCCCGTGTCGGGCTCCGGGCTGAGCATGGAGGCTGTTTGAGATTCTCTCCCTCTGCCCCTCTCCCCCACTCACTCTTGTGAGATCTCTCTCAAAAACATAAAAAAACAAAAACAAAAACAAAAAACATGTGTATTAAAAAAAATTGTCCCTGTTTTGCTGTCCGTCTCAAACTATAAGTTGCCCGAGTCCAAAGCCCACTTTTATCAGATACTAGCTGTGTGACCTTAACCAAGTAACATAAACTCAGAGTTTCAATTCCTAGTTCCAAAATGGCACTAATCATGGGGCCTACTTCAGAGCCATTGTGAAGACTAATGAAACAATTTACAGAAAGCACTTTGCACAATTAATGCCTTATATAGGTGATAAATAAACGTTAACTGTCATTATGAGCTATTTGGGTTTACCTCTAAACAGTTTTCAGTCAACCAAGCCTACTGTTGGTAATAGTGAACATTTGGAAACCAGCTGAATGTCCAACAAAAGTGATTTAGATTATGACTTTTCTAAATAAGTGACTATTATGTGGTAATTAAACTCACGTGAGGGAAAAATATTTAACAACAATATTTCGCTTCCTTTTCTACCAATGTGAATCCCTACACATTCACAGAAAATGAATTCTAAGTTTTCTGCATAGTTTGAGAATAGAAAAAGATAGCTGATTAATTTTAGCATTTGTTACATTACACATACATATTCAATTTTCTAGGTGAACTAGTAAGCCAATTAAAAGAGAGTGTACAACTTCTAAGCAGTGTTATGAAAAGTGGATCCAGGGAAAAGAATCACAGTTGCAACCAAAGCAATCAAGTAAGGAATTAAAAAAAATAACAAAGGAATCTTAGCAACAGGGGGACAAATTGAAAATGCTAAATAAGTTGATAGAAATAAATCAAAATAAGACAGCAATTGCAATCAATACAAACTATGCTTTCCAGTTAAAAGATCTGAATATTCTTAGATGCTTAAAAAATCCATTTTATGTATTGTTTACAAGAGTCACACAACTGTAAGGACACAAACCATATTTAAGTAAAAGAGCACAAAGCTACACAAAACAAATGTAAACAAAAATATGGCTTAGCTACGTTAATATCAGACAAAATAGATGCTAGGCAAAAATCACCACTATAGAAAAATAAGGTCAATTCATATTTATAGAAGAATCAATCTTCATCCTGGAAATAAGGCAATTCTCAGCCTGACAGAACCCACTAAAAGCGGCTTTTAAAATAGCTTGAAATTTTATTATGTAAAATGTGGCATAACCATAAGAAAAAAACAGATGACCAAATCCACATTATATGGAAAGCTTTTTACATACATACCTCTCTAAACAGTTGGTCAATTAAGCCGAAAAATATGAATAAGTATCTGGAAGCCTTGAAAAGCATCACTAGCACGGTCGGTCTAATGAAAGTGTGTAGAACATGGCATTCCGCAACGGGAGAACGTAAATTCTTAAACACATACAGAGCATTAATGTAAACTGACCACGTACTAGGCCTTAAATCAATTCTCAAAAAAAAAAAAAAAACCAAAATTGAGAGACATGCCTCACCAGATAATGCAGTATTTTTATACAGCTATCATAGTTAAGAGAATGTGTTCTGAGCTCAGGGATGGACAATGCGAACAATGGAACTAAATAGAGATTCAGGAAGGCAATCGAGCAACAAAGACTGACTTTAATTTGAAAAGATAAGCCTCAAATGGCAAGAGGCAGACAAAAGCGGCAATGGTTTAGTATCCAGAATATGTGAAGAAATCCCCCAAATCTTCAAAATGACACACAAGTCAATCGAAAAATTAAAAAAAAAAAAAAAAAAAAAGAGGCACAAATCATGAATGGGCACCTCGCCGAAAAAGAAATACAAATGGTCCCCAGGCATTTGAAGATGACACTGAAATTCATTAGTAATAAGGGAAATTCAAATTAAAACCACGGTGATATTTTTCACACTCACCAAATTGGCGAAGTTAAAAAGCCTGGCAATGTTATTATATGTTAGTGAAGATACGAGGTAATGAGAGTTCTCACACTACTTCAAGTGGATATGTAAATAAACACAACCAATTTGGGAATAAGTCGAACATGTTTATTTCCTGGAACATAACAATCATACTCTTAGGTATACATCCTAGGTAACTCGGAAATTTGGACCATAAGTAGAATTGCCAGGATTATCAAATAATAATACAGAGCATCCAATCACATTTGAATTTCAGATAAATAAAAAAAATAGCATATATCTGTATATATCTCTCATGTATTATTGGTGACATACTTATACTAAAAAAATCTGTTGTTTGTCTGAAATTCAAATCGAACTGGGTATTTTGCATGTTATCTGGCAGTCCTAACCATGAGATACGTACAAAATTACTCACAGCATTGTTTGTGCCAGTGAAAAGCTGGCACCAACCACAAGATTCAAGGACGGATAAGATCAAAACAGAGAGGGGGACGAACCTCAAGAGACTCTTAAATACAGAGAACAACCTGAGAGTTGCTGGAGGGGAGGTGGGGGTAATGGGCTAAATGGGAGGTGGGGGTGATGGGCATTAAGGAGGGCGTTTGTTGGGATGAGCACTGGGTATTACATGCAAGTGATGAATCACTGGGTTGTACTCCCGAAACCAATACTACACTGTATGTTAACTAACTTGAAATGAAATTTAAAACATTTTTAAAAGCAAGCAAACAAGCAAAAGATTCATGGACAAAACAACTGTGCTATAGCCCTACAACGGGATACTATACGTTGCGCAAAACACACAAAATATGGCTAGTTAAAAAATTTTAAATTCTATTTTCAAACAATATTTCTTTTATTTATTTGTTCGGCAATGTTCTCATGATTTTAAATGGGGACTGTTTTCCCTGAGTTTGGAAGCAGTCTTTCCTCCAAAAAGTGAGTCCTTTTTTTTTCCCTTTTTCTGTATGAGTGGTTGTTGAAATCTACACCTAACATTGAACAACTCAAGTGCAGTCATTTTATCCTTTTCTAGGTAACTTATGGCCTCTCTAACGATCACCAAACGGTTTTGGAGAAGCAGGATATACATTGTTTTACTATCATTTTTTTCCACCTGTTCATCCTCGATTCATTTACATTGAGAAAAACATTTTTCTTTCACCACAGTTTGAAAATGTGATTTCATGGTAGGCCAACGTTTTAACGTCTTTTCTATGGCCAATAGCAGTGATAGCCATCTTGTAGGCACAGTTCTAATGAGGTGACCTTCAATTTCTATAAAGTAAAATCTCATCGAGTGTTTCTGTGTGATGGACCATCCGAAGACATTCACTATGAAAGCCTCGATGCCTCAGGTAAGGGAAACACACCACTTTTTAGCAGGGTTGTGGACAAGGCATGCAGAACAATTGGCCAGAAAAGATCTTTTCATTTTCTTTGGTAAAAAGTTTATAAACTAAAAGGAATTTGCCATAATTTACCTTTGCGGGATCTGCCAAACATGCAGAGAGATGAACAGGGTCTAATTTGCATCATTTGATTTATGTTTCCTATAGTTAAAAAAAATTTTTTTTTAATGTTGATTTAGTTTTGAGAGAGAGAGAGATAAAGAGAGAGAGACAGACAGAGCATGAGCAGGGGAGAGGCACAGAGAGGGAGACACAGAATCCGAAGCAGCTCTAGGCTCTGAGCTGTCAGCACAGAGCCCGACGCGGGGCTTGAACCCATGGACCATGAGATCGTGACCTGAGCTGAAGTCCTGACACTCAACCGACTGAGCCACCCAAGCGCCCCATTGTTTCCTGTAGTGTTAATCAAAATCTTCTTAGAAACAAAAAAAATACAGTTTGAAGCTCCCTATTTCACATCAAAATACCTAAGAGTTAGAGAGGACCTATTGCCATGATTTAAGGCATTGACTGATGTACTAACAGAATGAGTTTAATGCTGTGCGCGACCCACACACCTTTTATCAAACCTCTTGTTCATTCATAAGACGCTTCGGCTGCAGCCTCTGCATCAGGAAATAAAACTTCATTCAGCTTCAAAGAGCAATCAAGGGACAGTATCAAAATGGGTGTTCTGTCCTGTGGTACTCCCTGGACTAATTTGGTGGCCAGAATTTTTGACTGAGCACTGGTGTCCTTTAGGGAGATGCAAAAATTTTATTGACTTAAAAGTATTTGCCTGTCTCACCCCAGACTTAGGAGATTCAGTCTCCCCATATGTTTCTACTCCCCCTTTTCCACCATGCCCGATTCCAAATTATTTTCCACAGATTGCACAGTATGCTGTTTCAGTTATTGACTTCCCCAATAGTGTTGTGCATGTCCTTTGACCGGTCATTGAATCCTGCAGTCATTTAGCCTTTGTTTTCAGGCATGTCCAGGTTCCGCCTGTGTTAGTATTGTAATCACCTTTTCCTCGTTATCTGAACTCTTAGAAAACATAGGAACACTATTCACAATGCTGAAAGTGTAACAATATGTGCTTTTTCCTCTTCCGGGTGAGTTTTTTAAAATTATTTTTTATTGAAGTATAGTTGACACACAATGTTACATCAGTTTCAGGTGTACGATATAGTGATTCACAAGTCTATACCTTGCGCTATGCTCTCCACAAATGTAGTTACCGTCTGTCACCATACAATGCTCTTGCAATACCACTGAATATATTCCTTATGCTGTGCCTTTCCATCTCCATGACTTATTCGTTCCGTAACTAACACTATCTTGATACAAAGCACAGCAGTTAATCTACAGGCAGAGTTCAAAGCAGACTACTAACACTCACAGAGTGCGGCAACAATGGACGATCCATTCCCATGAAGCATGGATCGTAGTTTCCACATCAGCAGTCAGAGGGAAAAAAGGAAGAGCAACTATAGAAGGCAGATAGTCTATGCTTTGTCCACCTTCCAGTGAAGCCAGTGTTACTTTCAGCCCCTGTTTTTTGGGCGCTTTCCTCCATCTGTTCCCACCAATAATGGAAAATCAGGACTTCTCACATCACAGGCTAGAGGCTCTTTGGTCACTCGAGTGACACATTGAAATACCATTGAGTTCAACCACACTTATCCTCCAGAGAAGAAAGTGAGGCTAAGAAAGGTGCCAAATGTAACACTCATCACAGTATATTACTGACCTCCAATTTAAACATCTTGCTAGTATAACATCTAGTTTTCACTGATCAGAATCTGACTGACCCACATTTATGAGTAGAGTTAAAAAAAATAATGGCAATATATAGGAAAGTAATTGAGATCTGAAGAAGATATTTTTGTTTATTTTCATAGATATAAAGTTAGAATAAACCATAAGAAGTAATTTCTTGTTCTGTAATTATTTGCAAATGTTTGAAACTTGTTCACCAGCATTTAGGGCAAAAGTTTATAATTTCCATATGTTATGGGCTGCATGATTATGTCCCCTCAAATTCATAGGCTGCAGCTCTAATCGTCAAAGTGATAATATTTGGAAGTGGGGCATTTGGGAGGTAACTAGATTTAGATGAGGTCATGAGGGTGGGCACCTCATGATGGGATTCGTTCCCTTAGAAGAGGAGACAGCAGAAGATACTTCTCACACACTCTCTCTCTTCCTCCCTCTCTCTCTCTCTCTCCCTCTCTCTCTCTCTCTCTCTGTTCAGTCACCAAAGAAGAGGTCTTATGAGCACACAAGAGAAACAGCAGCTGCCTATCAAGCCAAGACCAGAGGCCTCGAACGGAAACCAGACCTACTGGCCGCTTGATCTTGGACTTCCAGCCTCCAGCGCTGTGAGAAATAAAATCCTGTTGTGTAAGCCCCTCAGTTTATGGTTTTGTGAGAGCAGGCTGAGGTGACTAAGACATCCAATATTTGGAGCAAAAGATTTGCCTCAAACTATATATATATAACATTAGCTATTCACAAGTATTGTCAAAATGACTAACCTTTATAGAGGAAGAAATCACACATCATATTAGATGATAATTTACACTTTGAATAAAATATAAGAATCTACTTTAAAAAAAACACTCCTGGGGCGCCTGGGTGGCGCAGTCGGTTAAGCGTCCGACTTCAGCCAGGTCACGATCTCGCGGTCCGTGAGTTCGAGCCCCGCGTCGGGCTCTGGGCTGACGGCCCAGAGCCTGGAGCCTGCTTCCGATCCTGTGTCTCCCTCTCTCTCTGCCCCTCCCCCGTTCATGCTCTGTCTCTCTCTGTCCCAAAAATAAATAAACGTTGAAAAAAAAAATTTAAAAAAAAAACACTCCTAAGGAAAATGTAGAGTGGAAGTTATACATTACGGTGTATCTATGTGTATATGTGTGTATGTGTGTGGACTTGAGGTCCTTGCCACACGTAGCTGGTTTCTTTACCATGTTTTAGCAGCCTTCGCATTCCTTCAACTCTCACTCGTATGAACTCTTCCTTGTTACCTTAGGCCTCAAGAGTCCCTATTGATCCGGTTTCAGAAATGCAGTTAATTGAAACACGTGAGCTGAAAGCCCATTGGCCTCTGTTCGTGCAGTAGTGGTGTTCTCCCCACACCACAGCTGAACGCTGATGCGATCTCAGTCCCCCTCCCCAGCCTACGGGATTATGGCTGCACGACTTCCCTACCGTGGCACACGATGACTTTATCCGTGTTAGAGCACACCAGAACATTCCCGAATGTTCTTTCCTGGTCCCATTAGCCTCTCCACACCCTTCAGCCCCTTACAATGATAAGAAACAGGTACAATCTCCATGCTAAGGATTCCATTTCCCTCTGCCTTTTTACTCTCACTTAAAGCTGCTTTGCAAAAACTCCTACTCCTGCTCTGCCATCCATTCACATTGTTTTTGCTCTTCCAAACCCTCACTTCGCTCTTTTTCAAGTCTCTCTAACAGTCGAGTATGATGCTCTTGGCTACTACACTGTATTGCTTTGCACTTCAACTGAGCCATTCTTACTTACATATCATCCACAGAAGCTGTGCAGCCCGGAGGTTAAGAGTATAGACTCTACACTATAGCCATTCTGCTTGGGTTAAAATACTTTCTTCTCCCACTTCCTAGTTTCCTGACCTTGGACAAAGTTACCTAACCTCTTCTTGTGCTTTCTTTTTGCCTGTTCATAAAAATGATGATAATGAGAGTAGACTTCTTAAGATGTCGCGAGGATTAAATGAGATGATCCGTGTAAAACACTTATGTATCTAGTACAAAATAAGTGATGAATAAATTGTAGTTATTAATAATCTCTTCTTCCTACTATCTCCACGCTACAGTGCTAGGTGATATAGGTCAAATTTGTGATTTGAAGGTATTGCATGGCTAGGTTATAGCAATTTTGAAACACGCTCTAATCTATTTGTTCTCTAGAATATATTACCCAAACTATTTCCCAACATGAAATTAATAGGCCCAAGTCATATTGATTAAAACAATATCAGAAGAAGTGAACTAATACTGGACATTCAAATCTTCATCTTGAGAAATAATTCAGCTGAATCAGTAAGACATTGATTCTGGTAACACGACTATGATTACTATCTGTAACTTTGAGCATGTCACTAAAACAAATTGAATTGCAAGCTCCTCATGTGATAAAATGGGAAAATTCAATTCATTTTGAAAATATTTGTGGAGCCCCTACTATCTGCCGGTATCTTCAATAGATGATTTGCAAATATCATTCATCCATACAGCAGTGCTGTGTCATAAAATTATCCTTATTTTGTGGCCAAAGAACATTGAGGCTCTGCATATCTATCTCTCTGAGTTAAGAAGGTCAAATGCGTGGAAGTGTGAATATTTTATAAATGAGAACATTATAAACTTCCCAAACATTGTATTAATTTAAATTCAATACACTTGTTTTGACAAAGTACATCCTTTCAGTAATTAAATTCTTTCCTATCTTTTCTCCCAGTGTTTTGATGGGATATCTGAATCATGAGAACCACCGACCAGTGTTTCTAGATTTGGGTATGATGATTAAATTAGAATCTTTTCAAGATAATTAATGAAATATTAAAACAAGCTTTGAAAGAAAAATAAATTTTAGGTTGGATATATGTCCCTATTCCAGAAGTATTTATATTACACTGTATATAATATATAATGATTATATATTAGTGTGTTATTAATTAATGATTACTATTAATGATTATAATATATAATAATATATATCACTAAATAATTTGTGCCACAAACTAAAACAGCTAATGTTTGTACGTATATATTTCAAATTTTGAATCACAAATACTGAAAAGGATTTTGAGACCTAGGAATTAAATTTAACTAGTTTGGAAGAGAAGATACCAAAAAAAATTCACATAAAATTGTCTTCTCTGTGATATATTCACACTTGCCTTATTTATACCCTGGGAATTTCTTCTTAGGAGAAGTTGATGATGTAGATGGCCATCCAGAAGTGCCATGTGTTTGCAAAGGATGTCCAACTATTTTTATTGGACAAATGTCACTCTTAAAGTTGATGAATAGCAAATGTGAAGTAGTGATATCTAATGTTGAAAAATGAATCCACCTAAGGAGCAAGAAACGATGGATAACTTGGTGCTTTTTTGATACCATAAAGAGTTCAGGAGCGCCTGGGTGGCTCAGTCGGTTGGGCGGCCGACTACGGCTCAGGTCATGATCTCGCAGTCTGTGAGTTCGAGCCCCATGTCGGGCTCTGTGCTGACAGCTCAGAGCCTGGAGCCTGCTTCTGCTTCTGTGCCTCCCTCTCTCTCTGTCCCCTTCCCTGCTTGGTCTCTGTCTCTCTGTCTCTGTCTCTGTCTCTGTCTCTCTCAAAAATAATAAACATGAAAAAAATACCATAAAAAGTTCATAAATGAAGAATAGGTTTGGTGATGCCCCAGTTTTGATTTGTGGCTTGTACCACTTCAGATCAACCCGTCTTTATAGACAGAATAAAAATAAAATATCTCATTTCCTCCCCCAAACACTTACTATGATGATATAAGTATGTATTTGTGGGCAATTGAAACACATTCCCTGCTAGTACTCCATAAACTCAGTGAGGGTCCATTGGGACCTGGATTTTGGCCTGCAGAAATCTGTAATAGCAAGTTTAAGCACTTGTAGGATAATGAGAAAATTTAGGGATTCTCAATAATATCATTCAATGCAGTGTATCTTCATTTCTTTAATAAAAAAGGAAATTCCTGCTGATCAAGTGTTACATAGCTTAAGGCTCATTTGGGGGGATGTAATGGCCAATGCCTAATTTATGCTCTTAGGGTTCATCTCAATATTAACCTTTTATGATTCCAATGGGGTTGGAGGCTTAATAGAATGAGGTGAAGTTATTAAAACATATAACTTTATAATATACACATTTCTCACTGTTCCCTCCAGAGTCAAAATGTTTCTTCTCAATCTGAATGAAGCAGGGAATGATTTATCCATATGCTCCTCCCAGTTCACATTTATCTTTAATGAGAACTTTGCCAGTTAGTTTATTTTTGTAATTAATGACACTTTGCTCCAGAAAAAAAAAAACTGATGTCAATCAGTAAAAAAAAGAGAGAGAGAGAGAGAGAGAGAGAGAGAGAGCCTGTATATATATATTTTGGCAATCCAGAGTCCTTGTGTGAGTTTGTGTGTGTGTTTTGTACTTTCTATAGAATTTTAGAATCACAAATCATGACTTTATTTTCCAGTGTTCATTACTGAAGGAAGTTTGGTAGAAATGCTGCCTAATATTTTCTGAAGGTCAACTGAAAGTGAGTTTGTGGCATGGTCAGATAAGAGAACACGGCCTAGAGTCACGCTATTCACATCATTAATCAGAAAGTGAGGAACGTAGAAGGCAGTCTGGAAATATGAGTTATGTGGGTTGGAGAAGAATATATAATCCCGTTCAGTAGAGTGTGAAAGTTTCCATATATCCGCTACTCCTAAATCAGTAATAGCTGAGGATGAGCTTTATGAGCTTTTTGAATAAAATGGTATTCTTGGTAATATATGCTAAATCTCTCTGAATCAGGATCCAAGGCCATACGGTAAGTCACCACTCCAAATTGTCTTCATAAAGGTATTATTTTGAATTTTGAGAGAACTATATATGGGTTGCCATGTAAATTTGTTTTACACTGGATCATTCGTGAAACAAGCAGAACACCACCAAAGATTTCATGTTCCTCTGAACTTCAAGGCACCTTTAAATATTTAGGGCGCTGGGATGATCGGCTGAGGGGGGTGGCTAAGTACAAATATGCTGAAGTCATACAATACGCCAGATTGATGTGTATATTTTTTGATTTATTCAGCACGCATACATACGCACATACAAATATGCAACTACTGAGGTGGGAATGGAGACATGAAGTTAAATAACTTCTCCAGGATCGTGAAACCACAAAGTTGCAGACTTGAGTCCATATTACTACAAAAATCAATGTTCTTTTCCCTACAGGGAATGTGTGCCCTGCTATGCTTTATTTTAGTAATGTACACATATCTTTCCCCATGAAACCTTCAGCTACTGAAGGGATTAGAACCTTCGCGCAGTTGATTTTCACAGCTTCACGACACCTAGCTCCAGGCTTAGTGCAACTAGTTGGTACTCAGTAGAGGGGGGTTAGCAGATGGAGCTGATGATTACTGACCTTAAGTATTGGCAATAAAATATAAAAGTAGTGTGATGAGTGACTATATTTGGAAAACTATCCTTCAGGTATAAAAATGAGGATACAGATCCTGCCATCAGTAGTACACGTTTTTTGATGTATGTTTATCCTACAGTTGGAGGAAACCTGTAAGTATTCTCTCAGCCTAGCGCCACTGGCAAGATGGATACCCGGGTAGGCCTGCGGCATTTAGTCAGGAAGCAGTTAATGCTTACTGGCCCATTTAGGTGTCATACAAAACAGAAATGAAACAGACCTACCGGTGGGAGTAGATAAAATTATTACTTTCTTACTCTACCGTAATTGCTTTTTGAAATATTTTTTAAGTTTATTAATTTTGGTGGGGAGAGAGAGAGAGAGAGACAGAGTGTGAGTAGGGGAGGGGCAGAGAGAGAGGGAGACACAGAATCCAAAGCAAGCTCCAGGTTGAGCTGCCAGCACAGAGCCTGATGCGGGGCTTGACTTACAAACCTTGAGATCATGACCTGAGCCAAAGATGGACGCTTAACCCGGTGAGCCACCCAGGTGCCCCTATACCGTATACTTCTTGAGGACAGGAAAATTAGTATCTTAATTATCTCTATATTCCTAGCACCTGGCACAGTGTCCGGGTCTATTTTTCCCGAAGAATGAAGTGAGGGAGTTCTGTGATCTCTGAGGTCATTTTTGGTTCTCACCTAACATCATGACTTTGCACATGCTCTTCCTTCCACCTGCAGTGCCTTTCCTGATCTTGCTTTCTCTATCTCACCACCCCCTGCTTGTTTCCATATCTCAACTCAAGCGTCCTCTCCTCTGGATAACTTTCCTCACCTCCTCTGGTGACATTTCATTCTCCTTTCCCTATATTCCTATTGTACCTGGAATATACTTTTTAAAGATGTGAGACACAGTTTCTGCATGTCTAGGGAACAACTGAGCTGGTTTTGAATTCTGCTTCCACCATCACCATTCAGAAAGTTCTCCTTCCCTCTCTACTGCAGTACCCTCAACTGTAGAGTTTTGGTCCAGTTGATCTCTAAGATCCAACACCACCCAGCTGAGCAGAGACGAGGTAGAACAGTTCAAGTCCAAGATGAGAACCATTGATACTTCTGGTCAGGGTATGACTTTCTTTGGGTTCTGTTGGTACATCTTCTGCCTTATGATTTTACATAAATAGTTCTTTAGAATGGGTATCTAGCTAAAGCTCATCCTTCTTGCCCTCGGGTTCTATCTTCCTACTTGTAATCAAGTTGGACATGGCCTTGGGGGTCCAACATCCTACAAAGTAATCTACATAAGACATGGGCATTGTTTTAAAAAAATAAAAGGTTTCGTAAGAGTCAATCTGCAATCTAATACAAAAGAGGCTTTGTAACTATTTTATAGGCTAATCATCAAACAGAACGTTATTGTGTCTCGTGTATTTTACACATGATGAGAAAGAGAAAAAGGCATTATATAGATCCCAGACTGGGAGAAAGAAGCCCTATGCCTCTGCCCTTCATTTTTCATATGTTACACCATGATAGACACACTATTATAACTTCATAGGAAAAATATTTGTATGTTAGTGTGTGTGCTGGCCTGCATGACCTAAATAAAAAAAAAAAAGGAAAATGCATATTAATGGTGGGAATAGTTATTTTCAGTCCTAGGTAAGCATTGTAATCATTTTTAGTGCTATATAAAAATACCAATGCAGGGGCTCCACTCCTTACCAATAAATCAGAATTTCCAGAGATGATGAGTCTCTGGGGAATCCTTTCAAATCTGGACTCTTAAGTCACTCAGTTCTTGTATTATTATTCCTTTGATAATTCCTGACCCACCATTTTCTATGTTTTCTCTTTGAATGTGTTTCCTACACTGTCTCTGGATTTCTGAGACATCTGATGGTCTTTCGACTGTTTGCTCATAATTAAGAATAAAACCAAATACACACAGATGGAGAGCTCCCTTTGCAAAGGTGGAGGTACATGATGAGCAGGTGCTAACCTGGTCTTCTTACTGAAGAGCCGCTAAATGTCTGCCGTTCAAAGTTATTTTTATGAGGTCAGTCAGTTTCTCAAGAGAATTATCCACCAATATTATGCCCTGGTGACATGACCTTCTCTTTTTTTCAACTCTGGATCTCACCACTGGCCTTCTTTGTGTTAGGTGGCCCCAAGTCTGGAGCTTCCCAAGTTCAGCTTTCAGAAACAAAACCTTTGCTTTCTTATCTGGGAGGAACAGAGAGAGCTTATTGCTGTGGAGGGCGGGGGTGGAGACCTGGATGTCCATCAGCTCTAAACACAGACTTTCAAGTCCCCTCTGTTTTAATTCCAGCTCCCCACCATTGTCTTCTGCAGTATCTGATGCCTCAACATGAGCCATTCTGATTTTTGTGTGGAAAATCACGTTGCCTCTATTTATGTCTGCCCCATGTTGGCATTCTTACATTATAAGTTCCTTCACTTTGTTAAATCAATCACCACTTTGAAAATGCACTTCCTCCACTAGAATATGGGCTACATGATGGCAGGGATTTTTGTCTGTTCTGCTGATTTGTCGCCAGGGCCAGGAACAATGCCGGGCACATAGCGGGCACTCAATACGTATTTGTCAAATTAGTGCTGAAATCTTTTTTTTTTTTTTTTGCCGCTGTAACTTGCCTTATTTTCTTTGTCCTTAATTTTAATGCAATTTTTATTACTTTACCATCATTTCAGCAGGGTTTTCTGAAGAGAAAGATGGTAAACATTTAATCCACCATGTGAGTAAGTGTAACTTATTTTAAGATGTTCACACTGGATGGAGTGTCCTCTGAGAGATCATGTAAGGGCTTCACTTCCTAGACTTCTTATAAATTATATGCTTAGCCCAATCTAGCCTTCGCTGCTTTCTCAGCCATCCAGCTTCTATTCTTAATGAAATAATTCATTAAGTTAGTTATCCACTTATCCATCTATCCATTCACTCTTTACATTTACCCATTCATTCATTTATTTTAGATGTACTCATTGAGTATTCATTCTGTCAAATATCTCTGGGGGTGCCAGGAATACAATGATGCATCCAGCACAGGCCACGCCCTTGAGATGCTCGCACTTCCTGAAGAGAGGCCAGCAAAGCCATTGACAGGCACTCTGACTCCCTGTTTCTAGGTAGTAGGTGTCTCTAATGAAAAAATTGAGGTTTTATCCAGGTCCCCTCCACCAGAGGACTCTCTGGTTAAATGTGAAGGAGTCCTATCATATAAACGTGCCCACAGGCACACACACCCAGACATGCGAGTCAAAAGGAACCTACCCCACCATTATTCTAGATCTAAACTGTTGTTAGACCAAGAAAATATTTTTCTTTGAGTTACCAGGCTTCTGTCTCTACATCTTGAGATGTACATCTTGAGAGAACAAGGACCACATCAAAAAAGCAATTTGGTATGAAAGAATGGATTCAAATCCTTGCTGTTTACTTTAGAGAAAGCAGATAATGAGTGACACTTTCTAGTTGTACAATCTGATAATCTCCTTTCTGGCTCTCTGAGGACCCTGTAAAGTGCAGTTTCCAGCAAAGTGACAGAGTTGGCCAGAAAAAAAACAACAGACCCACTTTGAAATTTAGAAGTATCCTTGTTTTCTTTTTGTTTGTTTGTTTGTTTTTGTTTTTTAGAGAGAGACAGAGACAAAGACAGTGACCGAGAGAGACAGAGAACAGGATTGGGGGAGAGGGTCAGAGGGAGAGACAGAGAGACAGAGACAGAGACAGAGAGGGGGAGAGAGAGAGAGAAAGAGAGAGAATCATAAACAGGCTCCACTCTCATTGCAGAGCCTGACACGGGGCTCAATCCCATGGCCCTGGGATCATGACCTGAGCCAAAAATCAAGAGTTGGATGCTCAACCCACGGGGCCACCCAGGTGCCCCTAGAAGTATCCTTGTTGAAAGGGTTAGAGAACAATGTACAGAAAGTTGAAAAGGCAACCAGAGCAATGCTTTTACATTGGTAGCTTTTCGCAAGCTACCTATCTATCTGCGAGGTTGCTCCAAAGAGAGACCACAACAAACCACAAACTTGCTCGTCCCCGTGCTGAGCATAGTGCAGATGCAGGGGAAAGCTGACTTTTCGTACCAGGACAAAACCCGCTAGGGAAGCCCCAGCCCGAATCTCGCATCACGCAAACCAGAACACCAAACAAAAGTCACTAACACTGAAAGGAAACAGTCTTGAGTTTTCCTGTTAGCAAATATTCATTAAGTTACTCCTCAACAAACCTTCATGGGTTCTCTTTAGCGAGGCAGTGTGGGAAAAGGGAAAAAGAAGGAATCTGGAGTCAGACGAACATAAATGCAAATCCTATTCCACCACTTAACTGCGTCTGACCCGGAGCTAATTCTCCGAACTCTCTGAACCTTGGTTATTCCCTATGTTGAAATGGAGATGAAAATAGCTTTGCTGCTTCACCGGGTTGTTATGAAGTTTCAATGAGATAATGTATGTCGAAGCAGGCCTGCAGTAAATGTATTTGTAATTGATATTATATATATTCACGGCTGGCACACTCAATCTGCAGTTACAGTTTCCAGTGATAAACTTATCTGAAAATAAATTAAAAAGACATAGGCCCCATCTAAGCTTCAGGCTTAAACCTGAAAAGTGGAATTGCTGTCTTTACTGTGTTGGTGCTTTGTAGAACGTATTACTTTTGAGAAGACGATCATTTTAGTCTTATTGTACCATTTATCACACAAATGTTATCCTGCTTAGCATTCCCCTCATCTCTGAACTCTGCTCACTGTTCCTCGCAAGATTTCCTCATACTTCCTGGCACTGATGTCCTATTTCCTCCAGGCTTCCAAGCTTTGTCTCTCTATCAGTGTTTTATCCCAACCTTTTTTTCTCCAAAGCCTGGCGGGGTTCTTGAAGGAGATTGAGCCCAGCAGTCAGTGGAAATAAAACGCTAAGGAAAGCAGCCATGATCAAGGGCTGAGGCCAAACAGATGAAGGTCAAAAAAGACACTAGTTGCTATGGGGTAAAGAAAAGCAGCATAAAGGACCGAGAATCAGGAAAAGAAGATAAGTGGCCAGTAAACAAATGGTGAAGGAACTGCACTCCATTTGTGGAGTACTTGTTAGGTGTAAGGATTATGGGCAGCGTCTATAGTGATTACCTAATTTAAGACTCACAGCTCCGGATGAGGGAAGTGCTGGTGTAATGTATCTGTAATATCCCCACTTGGAACATAAACTTCTAGAACAGAGCGCTGATCCTTAGGTATAGGAAAAGGGAGGACATAGCAGAGGCAGTGTAATTAAATGTGAGGAACAATGAACTTTTCAGGAGAGCCGAGTTTCATTCCCAGCTTTGTCATTTTTGCTGTTATTTCACACAAGTCCCTCACCTCTCTGAACTTCAGGTTCCTCTTCTGGAGTATCTAGATAATAAGTTCTGCTTCCCTCACACTGATGCTGTGGATCACATAGGAGGTCACACACAGCCAGGATGGTTAAAGCCGTGAGTTCTAAAGCTATGGTGCTTGGCTTCCAAACCTGGATAAGTAAACATGTCACTTTGGGTAGTTGTCTACCTCTCATCCTTCTGTATCTTTTCTCTCTAAAATAGGGATAAATTCTGCATTTCTTCTGGTTATAATGTAGTAGCTGATGCTCTAGAGTGTGTTTTGAATCCTTTCCCCTTCCATCTTCTAAGGGAATTAACTTTTAAGTAACCACTTTGTGTTATGTCCAGTTACATCATTGACCTGTTGCATGTACTTTTAAACACAGAATCGTTTCCATCTTAACCTTTGCTCCCCTCCATATCCCAACAGTCACTACCCCATATCTGTCATCTGTCTTCGCTACACATCACTCAACAGCCAACTTTCCACTGTAATTAGCATTCTGTCCCTACCAGTCTTTTGAAATTGCTCTCATAAGCTCATCAATAATCTTTTCATATTTCTTTGTCTTCTGACCTATGGCCACTTCTCATTTTGCTCTGAGCAAACTCATCCACTCCAATTGATTCAATTACCATCAATAAAATCAATTAAGAGCCCCTAGGGGAACCATTGGAATATCCGGAAGTACATGGTTGGGGAGAATGTGTAATTTCAAAAATACCTATTACAAATGGCAGTCATTGTTAATACACACTATTGAATATAAACTCTAATTTTTTTTAATGTTTATTTGTTTTTGAGAGAGAGAGAGACACAGAGTGTGAGCAGGGAAGGGGCAGAGAGAGAGGGAGACACAGAATCTGAGTCAGACTCCAGGCTCTGAGCTGTCAGCACAGAGCCTGAATCAGGGCTTGAACTCACGAATGGTGAGATAGTGACCTGATCTAAAGTTGGATGCTTAACCAACTGAGCCACCCAGGCACCCCTTGAATATAAAATCTAAAGTATTGGATAGCAGGGAAATAGAAAAGGTAGCCAGAAAACATTTTATTCATGAATCATATGTAGACATATCCCAGGGAAACTTCATAACACCAAAGACAATGAAAACAAAGAAAAAATACAGTTACCCAAAATTTTACAGAGACTACTTAACAGCAAGTAAATTTACAATATACTACTTAACAGCAAGATTAAAGCCAGAATATAATAGAATAAAAATTACCAAATTTCAAGACGAAAAAAAACCTGTAAACCTAAAATTCTATACCTACGTAAATTATCACTCAAAAGAAGAGGCAAAATAAAGATGTTTGGTCAATAAAGCCCTAAGAGACATTACAACTAACAGATATTTACTAAAAAGAATAATAAAAGATGCAATTCGGAAAGAGGGAAAGTTAATTGAGATAGAAGGAACCAGAGGCCAGAAGGAATTGTGAACAAAGCCATTCAAATATACATAGGTAATCCAGTACAAGAATAAATTGCTTTAAATAACAGTGTCTGTATTAATAATGATTATTTGGGGGAATAAAGAAGTTTCAAAACAGAATTTAAAAAGTAGAAAAAAATGTAAAAATCTGAATAGGCCAAAATTCATGACGGCGTAGGAGCCAAGGGCAAGCTGCCCCAAGATGGGCCACTTTGGCATGAAGATTATGTTGAGTTAAAAAGCAATGAAGACTCAGGAAGTTCAGAAAAAGCTCTTTATATCCACCCTCAGTTGCCTAAAAATAATTTATATAGAGAACCTGCTCCAGAAAGAGAGCTATCACCATAGATAAGTACATTATGATATAAACATATATGGTAGACAAGGAGGAACCTAATAAGACCTGTTTGATCAAAGTCCTCTGTGTCTCATTGTTTCTTGGGGGCTCAGCCAACATTTGTTTACCAAACATTTACTCTTTTTCATCTTCTTGTGAAGTGCATTCCTTTCCTTTAAAGCCCCAGACCCCAAACCCCTTCTCCTTAGTTCAGAATGATATATGCTCCTCATTTTGTTTAATTGTGTTTGGAATTTCCATGTCTATGTGGGTTCCCCATATGTACTCTATTAAATTTTATTTTCTCATGTTAATCTGTCTTGTATCAGTTTAATTCTTAGTCCAGCTAGAAGGACCTTGAAGGGGACAGGACAATAGGAATTGAATAAGTAGTTAAAAAAAAACTATCTCCTCCCCCAAACCAAAGTATTTGTAACTTTAAAAGCATTCATTTCCAAATATTCAAGAATCATATAATCTCTGTCTTGCCATCCTTTATAAACTGGTCTAAAGAATCTTATGTGAAAGAATGTTCACCAAATCTTGGTGAAGATAAAACTAGTACAAGAAAATTAAAACTTTAGGTCAATTTCAGGCTCTTGGGTGGTTCAGGCAGTTAAGTGTCTGACTCTCTATTTCGGCTCAGGTCATGATCTCAGGGTCATGAGATAGAGCACCCTCAGGCTTCATGCTGGGTGTGGAGCCTGTTTGAGATTCTCTCTCTTCCTCTCCCTCTGTCCCTCCCCAACTTGCACATGCATGTGTGCGCTCTCTCTCTCTCTCAAAAAAAAAAAAAAAAAACCCAACCAAAATAGTTTCGGTCAATTTCATTTGATTATAGACAGAAAAACACTGAATATATTATAAGCCAATCAAATTCAGTAAAATATATGTGCATGCAAAAATGTGTATATATAATCATATAAATTTTATGTGAGTTTGTGTGCATGTCTGTGTGTTATATTATACCATTAGAAGGCTTTACTCAGGAATGTAGCCATGGTTTAAATTGAGTAAACTATTTAACATAACTCATCATGTTAATATGTTAAAGGAGAGTAATCACAGAATCATCTGATTAAGGAGAGATAACACATTTTGTAAATTTCCACACCAATTCTAGATTTTTAAAAATACTGAGAAAACTAGGAATAGAAGGCAATCTTCTTAATATGATGAAGCATAACTTCCAAAAACCTTCAGCAAACATCATCCTTAATGATGAAATGTTTAAAGCCAAGCATAAGGAAAGGGCATGTACTGTCACTTTATATACACCACTGCACAGGAAGTCATAACCAGAACTGTAAGATGACAAAAAGAACCAAAATATGTAAGAATCTGGAAAGAAAGAGAGGGAGACAGACAGAAGTTCAGTATTCCCAAATACTATGATTGTTTATAGGAAAAACCCAAGGAAACATGCTATAAAACCATTAGAACTAAGGAGGATGAGACACCACCTCACGCCTGTCAGAATGGCTAAAATTAAGAACTTGGGAAACAACAGATGTTGGCGAGGATGCGGAGAAAGGGAAACCCTTTTGCACTGTTGGTGGGAATGCAAGCTGGTGCAGCCGCTCTGGAAAACAGTGTGGAGGTTCCTCAAAAAGTTAGAGCTACCCTGGGACTCAGCAATTGCAATACTAGGTATTTACCCAAATTTACCCAAAGGATACACAAATATTGATTCGAAGGGGCACATGCACCCTAGTGTTTATAGCAGCATTATCCACAATAGCCAAATTATGGAAAGAGCCCAAATGTCCATTGACTGATGAACGGATAAAGAAGTTGACTGATGAATGTGTATACACACACACACACACACACACACATATATATATATATCAGCCGTCAAAAACAATAAAATCTTGCCATTTGCAACAATGTGGATGGAACTAGAATGTATTATATTAGCAAAATAAGTCAGTCAGAGAAAGACAAATATGATATGATTTCACTCATATGTAGAGTTTAAGAAACAAAACAGATGAACATAGGGGAAGGGAAGGAGAAATAAAATAAGATAAAAAGAGAGGGAGGCAAACCATAAGAGACTCTTAAATACAGAGAACAAACTGAGGGTTTCTGGAAGGGAGGTGGGTGGGGGGTGGGCTAAATGGGCAAGGAGCATTTAAAGAGGGCACTTGTTGGGATGAGCCCTGGGTGTTATATGTAAGAGATGAAGCACTGGGTTCTACTCCTGAAACCAAGACTACACTATATGTTAACTAACTTGAATTTAAATAAAATCTTGGAAGAAAAAAAATACTTTAAAAAAATAACTGATTTTTTTTAAATGCCTATTTTTGAGAGAGAGGCAGACTGCAAGCGGGGGAGGGGCAGAGAGAGAGGGAGAGATGGAATCAGAAGCACAGAGCCTGATGCGGGGCTCAAACCCACGAACTGTGAGATCATGACTTGAGTCAGAGTCAGCCACTCAACCGACTAAGCCACCCAGGCGTCCCCTAATGGAGACATTCTAATGAAAAATTTAGAGACAAGAAAAATACAAGAAAAAAATAAATCACATTCTTACACAACACTAATGATTAGACAACATATTTTTTTTAAGAATACTATTTGCATATGATTTAAAAGTAACTATAAGATACCTAGGAAAAATTAATAGAAAGTATTCAAGTTCTTTGTGGAGAAACCTATAAAATGTTACTTGAAATAATAAAGTAAATTAAAAAAAAAGAAATACATACCATGCATATGGCTGGAAAGACATAATAAATATTCAAGTTCTCCATTAATGTCTAAATTCAATGCAATCCTAATCAAAATTACAATAAGAAAATTTTCATGGAATTTGAGAAGTTTATCTTAAAAATTAAATGGAAAAATGGAACTGCAAAGTGCCCAGAATAAGTAAGACAATTTTAAAAAATATTGTAAAGGGCTTTCTGTATTAGAGAGCAAGAATTATTATGAAACTGAAGGTATAGCACCTGACAGTACGTTACACGGAACCACAGACAAATAGACCAAAGTATCACAGTATGGATACTAGAAACAAACACAAAATGTATGGAACCTTGATATGTAATAGATGTTGTACTATAAATCCAAGGGGAAATGATGGGGCATTTTAAATGGTGCCAGTACAATTGGCTGTTCACATGGAAAGAAAGAATACCCTACCTCAAATCATACACAAATATCAAGTCCGAACAGATTAAAGACCTACATGTAAAAATCACATTATATAATTGGATGAAGTAAACAAAAGTGACGGGCATTATGTGTTTATTGGGGAAGGGTCTCTTTAAAAAGGCATACAGAAGTTCAAACCATGCTACAACATGGATGGACCTTGAAAATATGCACACTGGAGGAAACCAGTCACAAAATATGACATATATGATTTCCTTCATATGTGATGTCCAGAACAGGGAAATCTATAGTGACAGAAAGTTGATTAGTAATTGCTTATGGCTGATCATCCAAATCCTCATCTCACCAGCCATGAGCAATTACTAATCAACTTTTCCATATATATGACATATACTTTTCAAGGCAATGAAAACGTTCCAAAATTGGCTGTAGTGATGGTGGCACATAAGTGTGAATATACTGGAAACCACTGAATTTTACACATTGAATGGGTGAATTGTATGGCATGTGAATTATATCTTAAAGCTGTGAAATATAAGGTCAAATGGTAAATGAATAGGTTGAGATGCAGTGCTCGAAAGCACCGAAGTTGAAAAAAGTTGCATAGAATAGGGGTGCCCTAGTGGCTCAGTCGGTTAAGCATCTGACTTCAGCTCAGGTCATGATCTCACCATTCCTGAGTTCGAGCCCCGTGTCAGGCTTTGTGCTGATAGCTCAGAGCCTGGAGTCTGCTTCAGATTCTGTGTCTCCCTCTCTCTCTAGCCCTCTAGGGTTTGTTCTCTCTCTCTCCCTTTAAAAATACTTTTTATTTATTATTATTTTTTTTTAATTTTTTTTTTAACGTTCATTTATTTTTGAGACAGAGAGAGACACAGCATGAACGGGGGAGGGGCAGAGAGAGAGGGAGACACAGAATCGGAAACAGGCTCCAGGCTCTGAGCCATCAGCCCAGAGCCCGACGCGGGGCTCGAACTCATGAACCGCGAGATCGTGACCTGGCTGAAGTCGGACGCTTAACCGACTGAGCCACCCAGGTGCCCCTAAAAATACTTTTTAAAAAGTTGTGTAGAACAAAACAAATTATAAACAAAGTGAAAGGACAAGCAACAGACTCAGAGAAGATACTTACAGTGCATATGACTAACAAAGGTACCCCCAAATTTCAGTTAAAACAACCCAAGGGAAAAAGGACAAAGTAGATGTATAGGTAAATGTCACTTGTGTATGAAAACTAAGCATACATAATGGTGCTTTATTACACTACAAATCAGGCACATGCAAATTAATACTATAAATAAGACTAACAAAAATGAGAGTCTGACGATACCAAGTGTTGGCAGGATGTAGAAATGGGAATTCTCATGTAGTGCTGGCAGGAGTATAAATTTCTATAATAGTAGAGGAGAGGTTTTGGACAAGATCTAATAATGTTAAAGATGCACGCACCCAATAACATAACAATCACATTCCTTTAAAATTTTCATAGCACCCAAAAATCTAATAATCACATTCATTTAAAATTTTCATAGTATTGAATGAGATGTGCAATAATCTGGTATTGTTATTTATTAACAATGTAAAACTGGAGAGAACACACATTTCTATTAATAGAAGAATGGTTAAATACATGGTGGTTCCCTCAGACAGTGGAACAGTAATTATGTTGAAAGAACTATAGATGCACATATCACTTGCATTAATCCCAAGAACATAACATTAGATGTAAAAGGCAATTGGGGCTCCTGGGTGGCTCAGTCGGTTGAGCATCCACCTCTTGGTTTCGGCTCAGGTCATGATCTCATGGCTTGTGAGTTCAAGCCCCACATCGGTCTCTGTGCTGATGGTGTGGAGCCTGCTTGGAATTCTCATTCTCTCTCTCTCTCTCTCTCTCTCTCTCTCTCTGCCCCATCCCCCCTCAAAATAAATAAATACACTTTAAAAAGCCTACTGTTTTAAAAAAAAAGAAAAAGGCAAGTAGTGAGAGGGCATAAAAAGTTTGACAGCATAGATGTGGAGGTTTAAACCATATAAAATATACTGTGTGTTGCTCATGGATGTATTAGGATGGGCTGAGTGGTGTTTGGTAAAAACAGCAAAGACAACAAAATAATCTCAGAAGTTTCAAGCACCAAAGGGTTATTTCTCACTCTTGCTGCATATCAGTTGAGGGTTGCCAAAGGGCTCTCCTCCACATCACCATTATTCTGGGGCTCAGGGAGATAAAACACCCACAATCTGGCAAACTGTAGTTTGCCATGAAAGATAAGGAGTGAGTGTCTGAGAGTCTCAGATGAACAATTAAATGATGTGGCCTCAAAATAATACGGCAGCTCAAATCATAGTTTATTGGCTAGAAGTAATCACGTGGCCCCATCCAACCACAAGGGGGCTGGGAAGCGTCATCCCGTTATTTGCTCAGAGTCCTAAGAGCTGCAGATGTTTGGTGAATAGAATTAACCACCAAGTGTGGGATGTGAAGACGCCAAACTCAGGACCCTACTAGGCAGTGTGGAACAAGAAGCAAATAAAGGACAGGTACAGAGATTCATTCCATCTTTAACGTTTCATTTTTTGAAAAAGGGAAGCCTGAGTGAAATATAGTTGTTTTCAAATATAGATTTTTCAAAGGTGAATGGTACATAAGTACGTAGGTACATGAGTGTTCACTTTATCATTTTATGTAATTAACTAGATGATGGAGCGACTAAATATGATTGAAGATATGAGAGGTGTCTCGGTGGCTCAGTCGGTCGCGTGTCCGACTCTTGATTTCAGCTCCGGTCATGACTTCCTGGTTCATGGGTTCGGGCCCCATGTCTGTCTCTGTGCTGGGGGTGCGGAGCCTGCTTGCAATTCTTTCTCTCCCCCTGCCCCACTCGTGCTCTCTCTCTCTCTCTCTCTCTCTCTCTCTAAATAAATACACTTTAAAAAATTTTTAAAAAGATTGAAGATATGAGAAGAAAAAAATCAATTAACAGCTAGTTGTCATATTTAAGAAGAAAAGAGAGAAAATATTAGGAAAGAAAACGCTAAACTAACTTCTGGTACGGACATCATTAAAATAATTGTAAGAGGATATACTGTACAGTTCTAATGTTTTCTGAAACCTGATTGGAATGGATATTTTCTCGAAACATGTAAATTCTCTAAATGATTCTAACAGACAACAAGTAGAAATGAACTAATGATCATTAATCCATTTCTGAGAGAAATTGGTAAAGATATCAAAGAACTACATGTCCTTCTTCCTCAAATGGTCAGAGCCAGATGGTTTCACAGGTAATATTTTCCATATTTTGAAAAGTTAAAAATACCACTTTCATTTATTCAGTGAAGGCAGCCTTTGGAAGGCATGTGCTGTTTTATTCAGCCTTTGGAAGGCATGTGCTGTTTTACCTTTATTATTTTATGATATCTTCTGAAGAGGCTTGTTTGATTAATCGTATTATTAGGCCCATTTTATAAATGGCAAAACAAAGAAAAAGTAGCAGGGCCAGATTTTAAATCCATTTCTCTCTCTGGCGACAGAGATCACTCTTTTAGAATGCATATCCCTTCTTGAAAAGAAAACCGCAGGCCCAAAATGGCATTGCTTAGTCTACGTCCCCACACCAGGGCTTACTAAATAATCTAATTGCAGTTTTAGCCTTCCTCAGAAATGTAGTCCCTGTAGTCAGGAATTTTCTGATGGGCACCAACGATTCTGCCACCTTGGTCCTCTTCATCCCCCAAAGGACGATGAAGTAATCTTCATGGTGAGACCCCCTGCTCTTCCCCCTAAAGGAAAGCAACCTCGCCTGAAACAATACTTCTCTTTTGCTAATAACTTTCTTGCTCCACCTTTCTATAAGAATCTCCCATTTTCTACTTGTTAGATGGGGTGCTGCCCGATTCATTGTTTCATAAAACCAATTAGATCTTCAAATTTACTTTGTTGAATTTCGATTTTTAACACCCTATAACATCTATGCATTTTATATATATGCATCTATATTATGCATCTATCTATCTATCTATCTAGAGAGGAAGGAGATAACATGTTACCCTCTGTGTACCTTAGTTATTTTATTTGGCCCCATTTCCCACCTATTGTTTAACTTTTTAATTATCTTGTTTTGTTTGTTTTTTCCTTATTGTCAAGTGTATATAACAGACTCGTGACAACATTTTTTCCTTCAAATTTTTATTTAAATTCTAGTTCGTTAGCATACAGGTTAATATTGGTTTCAGCAGTAGAATTCAATGATTTATCATTTAAATACAACATCCAGTGCTCATCACAACAAGTGTCCTCCTTAATACCCATCACCCACCTACCCATCTCCCTCCATCAACCCATAGTTTGTTCTCTATCATTAAGTCTCGGGTGGTTTGTTTTCCTCTCTTCTCTTTCCCCTCCCCTTCCCATATGTTCATGTTTTGTTTCTTAAACTCCACATGAGTGAAATCATATGGTATTTGTCTTTCTCTGACTGACTTATTTCATGTATCATAATACATTCTAGCTCCATCCATGTCATTGTAAATGGCAAGATTTCATTCTTTTTGATAGCTGAGTAATATTCCATTGTATACATACACCACACCTTCTTCATCCATTCATCCGTCGATGGACATTTGGGCTCTTTCCATACTTTGGCTATTGTTGATAGCTTTGCTATAAACATTGGGGTGCACATGCCCCTTTGAATCACCATTTTTTTATCCTTTCAGTAAATACCTAGTAGTGCAATTGCTGGGTCATAGGGTAGTTCTATGTTTAATTTTTTGAGGAACCTCCATACCATTTTCCAGAGTGGTTGAAACAGTCTGCATTCCCACCAACAGTGTAAGAGAGTTCCTCTTTCCCCACATCCTCCCCAACACCTGTTGTTTCTTGTGTTGTTAATTTTAGACATTCTGACAGGTGTGAGGTGGTATCTCATTGTGGTTTTGATTTGTATTTCCCTGGTGATGAGTAATGTTGAGCCTCTTTTTATGTGTCTGTGTAATACTAATACCCAACATGAACCTGATGAAGATAGCAAATGAGAAGAAAACTAATGAAAAATATCCATTTACAAGTATTGATGCAAACATCTCAAATGAAATATTTGCTAATATAAGACAACAGCAGATCAACAGAATAATACATAATGATGAAGTGGGAGGCATTCTAGGAATGCAGAGTTCAGTAACAGGAATCTCATAGGAATTGCATAAATATGATTTATCATATTAATAAGTCAAAAAGAGGAAAAAATATGGATATCCTGTAGATGCCAATAAGGGAATGCATAAAATTAAACCTTCATTAAAACATGAATGCTTCCATAAAAGTATAATGTATGACCCAAATTAAAAGCCTTGTATTTTATTGTAAAAAAAAATTGAGGGAGACTAAATTTAATTCCAGGAACAAAATTAAGATGCTGGTTTCACCACTATTATATAAAGTTGTTTTAAAAGTGCTAGATTATGCATTTAGATAAGAGAAAAAAGTCAAATTTCACATATCTGACATGAAGATAAATGCAAAATTAATATACACTGATTATATCTTCTATTTATACCAACCAAAACCAAATTAAAATGTAATGGGAAAGACCCATTTACATAAGTAGTCAAAAATAAAATGAAAATAAAATATCAAGGAATACATTTAACAAGCAATGCAAAAGGACTAAATGAGTAAAGCTACCATATAAGACTTTACTGAGGGAAATGAAAAGGAAAAGACCTGAATAAAAGTAGAGAAACATAGAAAAGGCAGTAATTTAAAGATATCAGTTCTCCCTGTATCATAAAATGCTGATTAAAATAAGATATTTTTCACCCTTCAGATGCCTAACAACAACAAAAACGTATTACCAAAGAGGGAAGACTATGAAGAGACTTGCTGTTAGGAAGGGTGTAGGAGTGGGCACATTCATGAATAATATTGCAAGCGCAAGTTGTTCTGGCTTTTTGGAAGGCATTTAGCATTCATTGTGCTCTCTTAACAAATTAAATATATGAGTCAAATTAACAGCTCCATGTTTAATCATAAAAAATTTAAAATGTCAAAATTAATGCCAGGAACAGGAGCAGAATGCTTACTATTATAAAATTATTTTGAAAGTATGAGGCACTTATGCAATGGAAATATATAGACAGAACGATGCAATAAAATAGAGCACTTAGACATATATATATATATATAATCATATACCATAATTAGGAATATAATACAAGCAGCATTTTAAATCTTTGGGGAAAAGATGGACTAATCAATAAATCATTTGGGGGAAATGGATTATCTCCTGAGAATAGCAATAGTAATTAGACTAAGTCCAGCTAATATTAATTATGTACTTACTATGTACCAAGTTTTGTTCTGAATTCTTTGAACGGATTCTTTCATTTTCTTTTTTTTTTATCTAAATTATTTTTTTATATATATATGAAATTTATTGACCAATTGGTTTCCATACAACACCCAGTGCTCATCCCAAAAGGTGCCCTCCTCAATACCCATCACCAACCCTCCCCTCCCTCCCTCCCACCCCCCATCAACCCTCAGTTTGTTCTCAGTTTTTAACAGTCTCTTATGCTTTGGCTCTCTCCCACTCTAACCTCTTTTTTTTTTTTTCCTTCCCCTCCCCCATGGATTCCTGTTAAGTTTCTCAGGATCCACATAAGAGTGAAACCATATGGTATCTGTCTTTCTCCGTATGGCTTATTTCACTTAGCATCACACTCTCCAGTTCCATCCACGTTGCTACAAAAGGCCAGATTTCATTTTTTCTCATTGCCACGTAATATTCCATTGTGTATATAAACCACAATTTCTTTATCCATTCATCAGTTGATGGACATTTAGGCTCTTTCCATAATTTGGCTATTGTTGAGAGTGCTGCTATGAACATTGGGGTACAAGTGCCCCTATGCATCAGTACTCCTGTATCCCTTGGATAAATTCCTAGCAGTGCTATTGCTGGGTCATAGGGTAGGTCTATTTTTAATTTTCTGAGGAACCTCCACACTGCTTTCCAGAGCGGCTGCACCAATTTGCATTCCCACCAACAGTGCAAGAGGGTTCCCGTTTCTCCACATCCTCTCCAGCATCTAGAGTCTCCTGATTTGTTCATTTTGGCCACTCTGACTGGCGTGAGGTGATACCTGAGTGTGGTTTGGATTTGTATTTCCCTGATAAGGAGCGACGCTGAACATCTTTTCATGTGCCTGTTGGCCATCTGAATGTCTTCTTTAGAGAAGTGTCTATTCAGGTTTTCTGCCCATTTCTTCACTGGGTTATTTGTTTTTTGGGTGTGGAGTTTGGTGAGCTCTTTATAGATTTTGGATACTAGCCCTTTGTCCGATATGTCATTTGCGAATATCTTTTCCCATTCCGTTGGTTGCCTTTTAGTTTTGTTGGTTGTTTCCTTTGCTGTGCAGAAGCTTTTGATCTTCATAAGGTCCCAGTAATTCACTTTTGCTTTTAATTCCCTTGCCTTTGGGGATGTGTCGAGTAAGAGATTGCTATGGCTGAGGTCAGAGAGGTCTTTTCCTGCTTTCTCCTCTAAGGTTTTGATGGTTTCCTGTCTCACATTTAAGTCCTTTATCCATTTTGAGTTTATTTTTGTGAATGGTGTGAGAAAGTGGTCTAGTTTCAACCTTCTGCATGTTGCTGTCCAGTTCTCCCAGCACCATTTGTTAAAGAGGCTGTGTTTTTTCCATTGGATGTTCTTTCCTGCTTTGTCAAAGATGAGTTGGCCATACGTTTGTGGGTCTAGTTCTGGGGTTTCTATTCTATTCCATTGGTCTATGTGTCTGTTTTTGTGCCAGGATTCTTTCATTTTCACCACACGCTTATGACTCAGGGAGTATGTTCCCTCCTTTTTTACAGATGAAGAAACAGACTTTAAGAGGTTAAGTGATTTTCTCAAGGTTACTCGGCTATTAGGTGGTAGAGGCCAGATATAAGTCTTTCTTTTCTATTTTTAATTTTTTTAATGTTTATTTTTTTTTGAGAGAGAGAGAGAGAGAGAGAGAGAGAGAGCAGGGGAGGGGCAGAGAGAGAGGAAGACATAGAATCTGAAGCAAGCTTCAGGCTCTGAACTGTCAGCACAGAGCCTGATGTGGGGCTCGAACCCATGAACCACGAACCCAACCGGGAGATCATGACCTGAGCTGAAGTCAGACGCTTAATCCACTGAGCCACCCAGGTGTCCCAGATACAAGTCTTTCTTATCATAGACCCTAAGCACTAGCTGCTAAGCTTGATTACTACCTCACTCCAAAGCCCTCAGATAAATTCCAGATAGATCCAATATTTAAATGTTAAAAATCAAACCACTGTAGAAAAAAGATATTTATAAATGCTTTTTGTGATCTTGATGTGGGAGACAACTTTCTAAGCCTCACTGGTACGTAGAAGCCACAAAAATTTGGTAAGTATGATCATATAAAAATGTATAGCTTTTTTTTAGCTAAAAATACCATAATGAAAGTTAAAAGACAATCTGGGAGGAAGTATTTGTAATACATTTAACAGACTAATTTCCTTAATATTCACAGAGCTTGTATAAATCAAAACTGAAGGGGCGCCTGGGTGGCGCAGTCGGTTAAGCGTCCGACTTCAGCCAGGTCACGATCTCGCGGTCCGTGAGTTCGAGCCCCGCGTCAGGCTCTGGGCTGATGGCTCGGAGCCTGGAGCCTGTTTCCGATTCTGTGTTTCCCTCTCTCTCTGCCCCTCCCCCATTCATGCTCTGTCTCTCTCTGTCCCAAAAATAAATAAAAACGTTGAAAAAAAAATTTTTTAAAAAAATGACAAGATGCTCACCTTCACTAGTTATCCAAAATGTAAATTAAAATATTTCCCTTCTTTAGGTTGATCATGAAGAAAAGTATTAACAAAGATGAGAGAACACAAGGAAACCCACAGTCAGGAAAGGATGTGGGCGTATCAGGGGCAGTGACGGTGAGAGAGCAATTTATTTCTGCCTTTTTGGAAGTACAATTAGTTATGTGCCTAAAATTTTTTTAAATTAAATATTCTCCGGCTCTGTAGATCTTCGATTAATACCTTCTAACATGACAGCAAAAAAGAAAATGCATAAAGGTATATTGCACAAGCATGATTCCTGCAGCACTGTTTTTAATAGGAGCCAATTTGTAAGAATCAACCTAAACGTTGACCAACTGAACATGGGCATGAATGAATCCCATTCATGGGATGGTCATGAAAAGGGATCCACAATACATTGATGAGTGGAAGAGTAAGAAACAAAATAGGACACATGGTATGACCTTATCTGTGTAAAAGTGTGTGCAGCTGTGTGTGCTTACACATGCACATACATAAATGTATGACTTAAGAAGTCTTGGCCTCATTAAAGGCTATTTCCACAGGATGTCTCATTCAAAAACACCAACGGTCTATCATCTGAAATATTCAAAAAGCAACTTTACTCTTTATTTCCTCTTCTTGAAAAGTGCCACGGTAGAGAATATATTCATAATGCGTGGCAAAATTCATTAAGCACTCTCTCCTTCTCTTTGTCTCTGTCTCCCTCTAGGCCTCCAATGCTTTTTCAATTCCTATCATCGGAAGTACAGCTATAGAAATCTCTGGTGCATGTTACCAGTTTAACGGCCACAGCCAGAGAGAGAGACAAAGAGACAAAGAGTGTGTGTAGATGCTCTCCCCAAATTTTCGGGAACCAGGCTCACCCTGAATTAAAATGGCAGCTCCTCTATTACTCGGATAGAGGAGATAAAGGGATAGGGCAGGGGAGGGGAGGGAAATTCATAGAAAAAAGGGCCCCAGGCAGATAAAACTATAAAGGTAACTACAAAGATAAATATATATTCTTAACCAAAGCTTCTGGGTCATTTTCCAAGATAAATAGGTTAATTTGTGTGCATTGCAAGATTTCCCGTTTTATAATGTTCTTAGTACAAGAATTCATTCTATATCGTTAGAAAAAAGTTTCTAGAGCTTTCCCGTGAGCCCTTCCTATATGCACCATAAAGATCCATGGTATGTCAAAGATCTGTGACTTCATATAGAATTGCTTGAATTGCATGCAGACATCTCTACATGCTTTTAAATAAGACCAGAATTTCTCAACCTTGGCATTATTGACAAATTGGGCGGGGTGATTCCCTTTCCTGGGTGCAGGTGGGAAAGCTGACCTGTGCACTGCAGAATTGTTGTAGCATCTCTGGCTTCTAGCCATTAAATGCCAGGAGGACTTTCCACTCTCCCTACCCATTCCCTCATCCCCCAGATTGCGACAATCAAAAATATGTTCAGACGTTGCCAATTGCGCCATAGGGACCAAAACCGCACTTCACTGAAAACCACAGGAATTGACACAGATCTACGGAAACAGAAGATTGAATACAGATATAAACACACACACACACACACAAACATATTTACACCTATGTGTACATCTTTTTGTATCATGATAAATTTTGTTTCTAATTTGCAAAATAACAGAAGTGGATCAGGTCAAAAGTAAGCACCTGAAAAAGCTAAAGCTTATACAATAAATACACATTTATTTCTAAAATTCGTGAAAGGCTGATCAGATCAAAAGAATCATGAGAAATGTCATTACAACCAAAATGACACTGATAAAAATGCAATATAGAATTGAAAAATGCTATCAGGGGTGAGGAACTGGCAGAGTTGAGCCAAAATCTAATTAGAAGTATTCTACCGGGAAAACGGAGGGATACTCAAATTTATTTTTTAATCATTTTGTTGTTTCTGTCTTTCTTCGAGGCAGAATATGCTTAAGCTTATACTGGGATTGTTTCTGTATAATTCTAGACTGATGGAATGAATCAGAGAATTGCAGCAACTCCCCGGTGAATTCACCATCTGCCCATGCCCTCTGAACATTTTCTATGACTGAAATCCCTGAACAAGTGAAGTTGAAGGCATTGCTGAGCAGAAAGAAATAATGAGAATATAAAATAAAGAGAACACACAAACATCAAACTTGCTGATTTAGAAGCCCACACTGCAAACTTGCTTTGGGGAAATTTATCAGTGTGCCCAAAGAACTTCCTCTTGCTTTCAGAAGAACTTCTTACTGTGATGAATAGCTTTGGTAACACACTGGTATCAGACTCATCTTAGGCACTAAGAATTAAACAACACCCCCACCCCACCCCCACCCCCCAAAAAGGAAAGAAAGGTCCATTGGCAGAGCTGGCCAGGTCATCCATATGGAAAGCTAACAGTGCACAGACACAATGTTAACTCTTAGTTCCAATGCTGAGCTTGACAGTGATTTCCAGGACACCTTCCAGTTTTCACTTCCTCTACTTTTCAGTTGTGGAATCTAATCAAATATATCTAACAGGCTGTCTGGCCATCTACTCTCTGCAGAAATCCATGAGAACCTTTCATACCCCTCTCCCTGCCATAGTTGGCAAAATATTGTCTTGTAGGCAATTAGTCTCATTGTGCATTTCAAAAAAGCAATGTTTTTTTAATGTTTATTTATTTATTTTGAGAGAGAGAGAGAGAGAGAGAGAGAGCGTGCGTGCAAGGGAGGGGCGGACAGAGAGGAAGACAAAGAATCCTAAGCAGGTTTCACAGGGCCAGTGCAGAGCCCAAGGTGAGGCTTGATCTCATGGACCATGAGATCATGACTTAAGCCAAGATCAAGATCAAGACTCTGACGCTTCACCAACTGAGCCACCCAGGCGCCCCCATAAAGCAATGTTTCGGGCAACTTAAAAAGGAATCCAAAGTACATTTTGATGCATGTCAATAAACTAGCTGCATTGGTATGAGTGCATATACAATTAATTCATATAAGATACATTAAAAGTGGAACAAAGAGACAAGAATAACATTTCATACCTATATTAATTGTTACGTAACTTTTATTCATTTAAGATTCTCGCTGTTTCTATCATGTTGATGTAAGTCAGTGCTGTTCTTAATAAACTGCAACCAAAACCTGGCCCATGTTTCTCTAAATTCTCAGCTTTATCCAGATTTTAGAAAAACTGAAGCACATAAATAAACTGCCTCACTAGAGACACGTCTTTAGGCATGTGTCAAATATAGTTCTTGATATATTGGTTCAAACAGGAAAGGGAAGAGTTGACACAAAATCCTTTATTGCTGCATAGACCAGGGGTCAGCAGACTAAGTCCCCTGGGCCAAAACCAAGCCGTCATCTGTTTTGTAAAAAGAGTTTTATTGGAATGCAGTCATGCCTGTTCATTTACATATTGTCTACAGCTGTTTTTGTGTTGTAAAGGCAGAATTGAATAGTCGTGACAGGGAAATCGTGCCCTGCAAAATCTAGTTGCTATCTGGCCCTTTGCAGAAAATGATTGCCAACTCCTGGCATAGATTAGCAAAGGGAAAGGATTGTAGAAATAATCCAATCTTCTTATTTTATGGAGGGGAAAAAACTGAGGCCTAGAGGGAGTACATGGTTTGCCCAGAGTCACACACTAGTTACTAGAAACCAGGTTTTTTGATGTCCTTTGGGAGAAATGGATACTGCCTCCAAGAATTATAACTAAGGTCCACAGTTATCCAGAGTTTATATTTCAGCCTATAAGATATCACGACGCTTTTGGCTTTTAGATAGAAGAGTGAAAAGACAAATCTGTGAGCTAAAATGCCTTTGCTTTTTCCTGGAGATTAGATGAGAGAGTGTATGTATGTGTGTAGCCAGCACCTGACTCAAATTAATTTCCTTTCTACTTTCATTTTTCTACACGAGCAAACTGAAATCCGCTGGGTATAGTAGCTTGTTTTGAGGCCATACCTGCAATGAGGATTAAAGATAGAATTCCCCCTTTGAATTTAGAATTCTAGTCTTCATTCTATAATGACAAATGAACAATTCAAATATAGAACACTAGAACCTAGGAGTCAGTTGGGGTAAATGTTTCTTTGCCTCTGCTTGTGTTTTGAAATAACAAGAGAATAATCATTGTTCCTTCATTGCACTTTCCCAACTAGTGTAAAACGCTTCCAAAGGCTATCAAATGCAGTTTTACTTCCAAGTAGGCACCAGCAGCTGCTTATTAATAGTTCCTTAACGGGGAGTATGAAAACTAATCTCCCACTTGCGCTGCCACGGCCTTGTGTCAAGAGAGAACAAGAACGAGAGACGTACCCACATGACTGCCAAATGGGATGACCATCCACCTTCCTGTGCTCTGTACCGCTGTGTTTCTAAACAAAATAAACTATCCGTCTGGAAACAATAATGAGGGGAAGTTCAAGAGAAACAAATGGCTTAAACAAGACAAACAAAACGAATCATACGCGGAAATAAGAAAGAAATGATTTCTTCCTCCATTTCCATGGCTCGATCCAAGGCTCGATCCCTTCTAATTGAATATGCTTCACGGTGTAATTTTGGGCATTTTAGAATGATGAGTTATGTTGCACAAATGTGGATGATGGCTTGTATGAGAAAGGCAAGAAAACCAGCAAAGATAATACTGCAAATATCCAGTTGAAAAATAATGATGTGCTGGATTAAATAAAAATGAAGATAGAAAGGAATACCCTGTCTGAAGATATTAACTGAGTGAGAAGCTTAAATCCTTTCTAGAATTGTATCGGTTTCCTATTGCTGCTGTAACAAATTACCACAAACCGAGTGTCTTAAAATAACAGAAATTTATTATCTTAAAATTCTGAAGTTCAGAAGTCCTAAACGGATGTCTAAAATCAAGGTATGCAAGGCTGCATTCCTTTTGGAGGCTCAAGGACAGAATCCATTTCTTTGGCTTTTCCACCTTCTAAAGGCCACCCACATTCCCTTGTCCTATGGCCCTATTTCTCCATTTTCAATGCCAGCAATTTTGGACCAAGGCCTCTCACACTAGTACCTCTCTGCATCTCTTTTATTCTTCCTCAGTTTTTTCACTTTTAAGGATCCTTTTGATTACATTGGGCTGACCCAGATAATCTCCCTATCTTCTGATTAGCAATCTTCATTCTATATGAACCTCAATTCCTCTTTGCCTTGTAATGTAACATATTTATGGATTACAGGGATTAAGACCTAGGCATCTGCAGGGGGTCATTGTTCTACCTGCCACTTCTTGAATTCTTCCTTGAACAACTGAGATGTATTGTGGTTTAAAATATACATCTCATGCTAAGGAAAATCCACAGTCTTTACAATGTCCCATAAGGCTCTCTATGTAGTTAAAAACTATGGCCCTGGAGATAGAGTTGGATTTGAATAATGGTTTTGCCATTTAATAGTTTTGTAAACTCATAAAAAATATATCTCCTAGCCTCAGTTTCCTCATCTTCAAAACGTGGAAAGCAGTTATAGCCAACAAATAGAGTTACGGTGAAGACCGAATAAGATGATGATGATAAAGGGTTTAGCACAGTGCCTGGCTCAGTAAATGTTAGTTACCACTTAGTAACGAATAGAAATACAGGTGAAGGGTAGTTGTATTTTAATTTGGGACATATTGATAGGAGTTGCTTGAAAAACATCTGTTATAGACTGAATGTGCCCTCCCCCATTCATATGTTGAAGTCCCGACTTTCAATGTGTTGGTATTTGGGGGGGTAGGACCTTAGAAAGTTATTAGGTTTCCATAGGGACCTGAAGGTGGGGTTTTCATGACGGGATGAATGTCTTTAAGATTTTTTTCAATGTTTATTTATTTTGAGAGAGAGAGAGAGCACACGTGCACGCACGTACATGAGCTGGGGAGGGGCAGAGAGAGGGAGACACAGAATCCAAAGCAGGCTCCAGGCTGTGAGCTGTCAGAACAGAGCCCGATGCGGGACTCGAACCCACAAACTGTGAGATCATGACCTGAGCCAAAGTCAGACGCTTAACCAACTGAGCCACCCGGCGCCCTGCATGAGTGTCTTTATGAGAAGAGACTGGAGAGCTAGCTCTCTCTTTCTCTGCCACGTGAAGATACAGCAAAAAGGTGACATCTGCAAGCCAGGGAAAGAGCTGTCAACAGAACATAACTGTGCTGGCACCCTGATCTCAGACTTCCCAGCCTCCAAAACTGTGAGAAATAAATGTTGGTTAAGCCAGAGGGCATTTGTTGGGATGAGCACTGGATGTTGTATGGAAACCAATTTGACAATAAATTATATTTTAAAAAATGTTGGTTAAACCACCTAGTCTATGGGATTTTGTTACAGCAGCCTGGGCATTCACCGTTGGAATTCAGAATTCACCACTGGAAATCAGCATCCATATTTATCCCCCTAGTTTTGTTTTTTCCCACTCTCCTAAAGGACCATTTCATACTTTCCCTTCTTCCCTCAAACTTGTAACACCTCCTAGCTTTTGCTCACACTCTGCAAAATATATAAGCAATTAGAATTTCCCAAAGCTCCCACTTCTCCATCTACACACCTACCTGTACCCGCGGTCATGTATTTCACTTTCTTTCTTGTTGCTATGGTTGACCGCCCATGCTCTTAAGTCCCAATCCTCCCCCACTTGTGCACTAGGTTCCAACTTTTTTTGCCCACTGGAGCAATTTCCCCTCTCTCCTCTGCATCTTCAAGCCCTCTCCGCCTCGTAGACCATTGCCTTCAGCATATAAACATTTCAATATTGCTCTCAGTATAAAAAAGCTCTCTTTACCCCATGTTACTCTTCAACTACTGCCCCATTTTATCTTTCCCTTCATAGCAAAGCTCCTTGAAACAGCTCTCTACATTCCTTATCTGAAATTTATCTCCTCTTCTTTTTTCTGGAACTATTCATATAAGCTTTTTACCCCAGCACTCCACTGAAGCTGCTCTTACCCTAGATTGCCAAATGACGTTCACATCGCTAAGTCCAGGGATCGCTTCTGACTTCGTCTTCTTTGACCCATCAGCAGGATTTGACACAGCTGATCACTTCTGATTCTGAAGTACTGTCCTTATTTGACTTCTAGGAAATCACACTCATTTTGTTTTCTCTATATGTTTAGCCAATTTTTGCCATTCTCCTTTGCTTGTTCTTCCTCATAGTTTGACCTCTAAATATTGGAATATACCAGATTTCAGTCCTTCTAGGATTTTGCTAGTCTGTCTACTTTCACTCACATGGTGACATGATCTTATTTTTTTAATTAAAAAAAAAATTTTCATGTTTATTTATTTTTGAGAGAGAGAGAGACAGAGTATGAGTGGGGGAGGGGCAGAGAGAGAGGGAGACACAGAATCAGAAGCAGGCTCCAGGCTCTGAGCTGTCAACAGAGCCCAATGTGGAGCTCGAACTCACGAACAGTGAGATCATGACCTGAGCCAAAGTCAGACGCTTAACCAGCTGACCCACCCAGGCGCCCCTCCAGTCACATGATTTTAGATATCTATATGCTGATGCCTCACAGATTTATATCCGAAAATGTGAATTGAGCTGCACACTTTTATATCCGAATACTTCACATCAGCACTTGGAGGTGGTGATCTTAAAATACAGGGATGCAAAACAGCTTCTGAAATCTCCTCCAAACTTCCTCCCATAGTCCGCCCTGTCTCAGCAAATGGCAACACCACTTATTTTGTTGCTCAGGCCCCAACCCTTAGAGTCATCCCTGATTTCGCTCCTAACTTCAAAACATACATTTAATCCAGCAGCCCTGTGGATTCTAACTTCAACACATACCCAGAATCTGACAATTTCTCACTATCTTCCCTCCTACCACCCTGGTCCCAACCATCAGCATCTATTTCTTGAATCATTGCCGGGGGCCTCCTAACTGGCCTGTATACCTCCATCCTATAGTCTCTTCTCAGTATGAAAGCTGCAGTGACCCTGTTAGATTCCACTAAATCACAAGTTACGTCCTGTTGTTTCCTCTTCTGAAAATCCCCTCAGTGCCCTCCCGCCTCACAATGGATACAATCCACACTGCAATGGCCCAAAGGTTCTTGGGCAGTGGTGTGCTGGCAGTGCGAGCAACTGGTTCTATATAAAAAGTATGTATGAAATCAAAACCACACTCAGATACCACCTCACGCCAGTCAGAGTGGCTAAAATGAACAAATCAGGAAAAAACAGATGCTGGCGAGGATGTGGAGAAACGGGAACCCTCTTGCACTGTTGGTGGGAATCCAGACTGGGGCGGCCACTCTGGAAAACAGTGTGGAGGTTCCTCAAAATATTAAAAATAGATCTACTCTATGACCCAGCAAAAGCACTGCTAGGAATTTACCCAGGGGATACAGGACTGCTGATGCATAGGGGCACTTGCACCCCAAAGTTTATGGCAGCGCTTTCAACAATAGCCAAATTATGGACAGAGCCTAAATGTCCATCAACTGTTGAATGGATAAAGAAATTGTGGTTTATATACACAATGGAATACGATGTGGCAATGAGAAAGAATGAAATATGGCCTTTTGTAGCAATGTGGATGGAACTGGAGAGTGTTATGCAAAGTGAAGTAAGTCATACAGAGAAAGACAGATACCATATGTTTTCACTCCTGTGTGGATCCTGAGAAACTTAACAGAAGACCATGGGAGAGGGGAAGGAAAAAAAAAAAAGGTTAGAGAGGGAGGGAGCCAAAACATAAGAGACTCTGAAAAACTGAAAACAAACTGAGGGTTTACGGCGGGGGTGGGAGGGCAGGGAGGGTTGGTGATGGGTATTGAGGAGGGCACCTGTGGGGATGAGCACTGGGTGTTGTGAGGAAACCAATTTGACAATAAATTTCATATTATAAATAAATAAATAAATAAATAAATAGTATGTATGTGTATACACAGACACACACACTACACATTGTGTATTTAAATTTCTGTTCACAAAAATATGCAATAAAAAAATAAAAGACAAACTACAAAACACCCATGCAACACATATGACAAATGGCCAATTTCCTTAATATATATAAAGAGCTCTTAAAAATAAAATAAGCAAATGAAAGGACCATAATAGAAAATATCTTAGGATGACATACAAAACATTTAATAAAGAGATTCTAATAGTTATAAACATATGAAATTAATTTCAATCTAATAAGATGTCATATTCTACCTATCAAATATCAAATATAAAAGTTTCAAACATCCAGTGTTGTCAAGGGTGTGAGAAATTAGGACTTCTGTTTCATTTTTGGTATAATAGATAATTTGGCAAGTTCCATCCAAACTTTAAGTGAATATAATCTTTTATCAAATGGTTCTACTTTTATTTGTTTTAAATGTTCAATTTTTTATTTTCAGAGAGAGATCAAGTGGGAGAGGAGCAGAGGGAGAGGGAGACAGAATCCCAAGCAGGTTCCATGCCATCAGTGCAGAGCCCGACATAGGGCTCAAACCCATGAACCGTGAGATCGTGACCTGAGCCTAAGCCAAGAGTCGGATGCCTAACCAACTGAGGCACCCAGGCACCCCAAAAATTATTCTTCTTTTAAAGCTATACTCAGATATATTCACAGATGTACAGAAAGATATACCTACAGTGATGTTCACAGTGGCATTGTTTATGACCTCAAATACACAGATATCACCCAAACATCCATCTATGGCAAATTGGCTAACTGATTTCCATTATACCTGCAAGATGAAGTAAAATGCCTCCATTTAAATTAATACAGTAGATCTTCGTGTGCTAAGATGGGTTGATCTCGAACTGAATTAAGTTTAAGAATCAAGATGCTATACTGTACATAGTATTTTCCCTTTGGTATGGGCTAAATTGTGTCCCCTCAAAGTTCATATGTTGAAGTTCTAACCCCCCAGTACCTGAGAATATGACTGTATTTGGAGACAGTATCTTTAAAGGGGCAATTAAAGTAAAATGAGGTCATTGGGGTGGGTCCTTCTAACAAGAGATTAGGTTACAGACAGCACACAGAGAGAAGGGCATGGGAACTTATAGTCAGAAGGTGGTAATCCACATGCCAAGGAGTGAGGCCTCAGAAGAAACCAACCCAGTTAGCACTTTGATCTGAACTTCTAGCTCCCATAAATGTGAGAAAATAAAGGTTTATATTTTATGCCACTCACTCTGTAGTATTTTGTTATGACAGCCCTAGAAAACTAATAGAGGTATAAAAAAAAAAGTGTGTGTGTGTGTGTGTGTGTGTGTGTGTGTGTGTGTGTGTGAAGTATGAGCATGGAAAGTTTCTGCAAGGGTACACAGTAAACTGTTGGTAATTGTAAAATTTAGATGGTCCATGTCAACCTAAAATCGTCAGGAGGCAATAACTAAGCAAGAGCATTTATTTGGGATCAAAGGACTGCAATGCGGGGTACAAAGATTTGGATAGAAACCCAAATAGCGTCCCACTGGGGAGCAAAAGTCAGGGGTTTTTCAGGCAAAAAGGGAATGCTTGTATATGTTGTTTACAAAGAATTTTTGATTGGTGTTGGAGGCAAAAAGCTAATCTGGACCGAATATAATTGGTTGCTAAGGCTGTCACTAAGCACAGTCTGTTACTGTAGCAGGTTGCAGGTGTTTGGGCTGAGACCTCGGAAGATTTGCTCTTTGGACCAGTTCAAAAGTTCATGGTCCCACCGGTAGGATGCGAATAAGGCCATCTCCTTAATGGCCTCCTGGCTCCATCTTAAAACCCCTTGACATTCGTGACCCCATTTCATTTCACGGTGAGGACAGAGTTCTGTTTGGGGATAGAGACTAATTTCGTACTGTTTGCCATTTTTACCATATGTATATGTCGTTCTTATACATTTTTAAAAATCACTGAAAAAAGATCGACAAGCCACTAGAAATTAAAGCTCATGACGAGGCTATTGACAAGAGAGGAAGTGAAAAGAATCACTGACCATTGAAAGAAAAAAGAAAGCCTACTAATAGTCAAAGGTACAAATAAAAACGTATTGCCGTATTTTGTCCACCAAAATGACAACTTTTAAAACACCAACACAAAGTGAATGTAGGGGTGTGGGAGTGAAAATCTTGCGCTCTGTAATGAAAAAGGCTGAAGGTCTGTTAACTGCTTGCTGAGAAAGTTGTTTGCTGAGCCTTCAGCCTCCACATCTGTAAATAAGGACAAGAGTCCCTGCCTCATTGACTTATTGTGAGTAATAAATGAGAAAAAAACATGTATAGTGACTGGCTCACAGTAAAGTGTTAATATCAACTCTATTAGCTTGCGATGATAATGATGCAGAGACAGTGGTACTTTTGACTACTGCCATTGAGAGTATAGGTTCACAGAATCTTTTTAGATAGCAACTGGTAATATTTTTCAAGAGCTTGATTTAGTAATTTCACTTATGGCAACTTATTATAAGGAGATAATCAGCTATGCACAAAGATTTATGCATGATATTGCTAATAATAGCATTATCTATAAGCCCCAAAACATGGCAACAATCTAAATGCCATGCGGATGAGACTGGTCAAATAAGATAAGTCATATTCATATAATCAAATTCTATGCAGTTATTATAAACCATATTTTCACAGAATATTTCATGGCATGGGGAAGTTATCAAAAAATAATGTAAATTACCCAAAGTAGATACAAAGTTCCACATATGGAACAAAGTAGTTCCAAAGTTCCACCATGACTGTCCTTTTGTTTAAAAACAAGATAACAAAATAATAAAATAAAATAAAATGTTAGCACTGGCTATATTTGGGTGGTAGAGCTATAGGTGATTTTTAGTTCTTTGTCTATATTTTTTCAAATGCTTCTAAAAAGAATGCATATTACTTTCTTGCCATAATCAGGTTTTTAACTTGATATTCAATATAACATACATACAGAAAAGTTAACACACGATGAGCATTATCTTGATTAATTTTCACAAACTGATTGCACCCTGTGTTACCGGCACCATAATCAAGAATTGAATATCACTCATTAACCTCCCCTCACCCTCCACCCAGGATTACCATTTTCCTGACTTCTAACAGCTTATATTCATTTTGCCTGTTTTTACATTTTACACGAATGGAATCATACAGAAGGTATGCTTTTGTGTTTGACTTCTTTTGCTCAACAATTTAAATTCGATGTTTTATTTATGTTCCACTACCCAAAAAAGAAAAATTCCAGTTGAATATAGCAATTTACTCTTCTTGTGTGATGCAATGACCTTTGTAAATCAGTAGCTCACCCCACAGCTATTCTTTCTGAAATGTCAGGATTGTGTAGTTTCTGGTCAACACTTCTCCAGAGAATTATGAGCTGATAAATTAAAATAATAAAAATGATAGTGAAATAATAATAGTAATACTAAGTAAGTCATGAAGTCTTAAAGAAGAAAAGGACAGTCTATGGAAATATATTTTAAACTTATGGATTAGAGTCTAAGTGAAGATAATTTGGTTGAGAATAAATTAATAAATTTTATTTTGTAGCTACAATGTGCATGCACTTATTATGTGCTAGGGATTTCACATATGGTGCATTATCTAATCTTTATAATAAGCCTAGGAAGTAGATTGTTATGGTAGTACAGATATGAAAACTGGGGCTCTCTGAGGTTTTCTGCTCCAGACTTCTCAGATAATTAATGGAGGTCCAGTATTGTAACCAAAGTTTGTCTGATTTCTTTTTTCTTTTTTACAATTTATTTATTTTTGAGAGAGAGACACAGAGAGACAGAGCATGAGTGAGGTAGGGGCAGAGACAGAGGGAGACACAGAATGCGAGGCAGGCTCCAGGCTCTGAGCTGTCAGCACAGAGTCGGATGCGGGGCTTGAACCCACGAACCATGAGATCATGACCTGAGCTAAAGTCGGATGCTTAACCGACTAAGCCACCCAGGCACCCCTGTTTTTATTGTTTTTAACGTTTATTTATTTTTGAGAGAGAGTGAGCAAGAGAGCATGTGCATGAGTGGCGGGAGGGGCAGAGAAAGAGGGAAGGAGAGAGGATCCCAAGCAGGGTCTTCACTGTCAGCACAGAGCCCAACGAAGGGCTCAAACTCACGAACTGTGAGATCATGAACTGAGCCCAAGTCGGACGCTCAACTGACTGTGAGCTACTCAGGGGCCCCTAGGTTTGTCTGATTTCAAAGCAGGTCTCTTTCTACTGTGATGCGTACTGGTAGGTATGTCAGGAAACTGTTTTTGTTTCACTTCCTTTTGATTCCCATGGCAGCATCTGATTTTAATTCAGGCTGGGTATAGCCCAGAGAACTCTTAGCAGTAAGAAAGGACAAATCGCCGTAAGGCCTGTTTACCCCTTGTCTTCCTTGCACCACAATTATATATCCATTAGCACTGAGAATGCAGTGTGAACTTCTTAAGCAGCCTGAATTTAATGGAAAATGAAAGCATAGGTTTTTCAGCTAGATGCGGGAAAAGACAAGGAGGGAGGGAGGGAGAGAGAGAGAAGAAACAATGAGTGAACAATGTTCAAAATTATTCAAGGACTCCTCATTTCATCAGAAACCCCCTGTAGTGCTCATCACTTTTAATGCTCAACAGATAACACACCATTTCCATTTTGTCATGATAGCTAACGATCTGTCCTTGACATATGGTCTCCTAAGTGCGAAACGATGCTTGCCTATCTAACGCTGGGAAACAGTATCAGCCTAGTGTATTCAAACACTATATTGTCACCGGTAAAAACACACCCATTGTCTTAGGAAGACAGCACAGCTTGTTTGCAATACCCTATTCATTACATTAATAGGTAATACAATTTTTTTTGAAAATGTGGGAGATTTCATCTCTTTCTGATGAGCTTTACAATATGCAATAAAATGAGTTGGGCAGTTACAGGCTAGATCATTACAGGATAGATCAGAGCTCTCTAAGCAGGGGAACCCACATATGTATCCTAGGCGAGCAAACATGAAAACTAGAAACCTAGCGCAGTGTTTCCCAAAGTTTGTTTCAGGGACCCCTGCATCAGAATCACTAGGCACGCCGGGTAAACATCCATAGTTCTGAACTGTGAAACTATAACGCTGTATAAGTGAGACGAAGGACCCTCCATGATTGAGAAGCTGTTCAAAGTCTACAGCAGAGTTTCTCAACCTTGGCACTACTGACATTCTGGCCTAATAATTCTTTGTTGTGGGGAGCTATCCTCTGCATTATAAGAAGTTCGGCATCATTCATGGCTTCTGTTCATTAGGTACCAGTGGCAAAGTCCCTTCCCCTGCCCCGTGCTGCGATCAAAAATGTCCTGGGGGCGGCAAATTTGTCCTCAGTTGATAACCACGTCTTAAGAGCAAGGATTCCTAGCATTAGGCAATGAAAACAGTCAGGGGAGGTGATTCATGAAATTATGAGCTTTCTCTGCATATTGAATACATATACCCAGGCAACTCTCAATGAAGTATAGTTGGAGAGGGAAAGTGTTCCAGATAAAATGAAGGCAAGTGTACTATCTATTCCAATATTCAGCAAATATTTATTGTGCTCCTCTTAGAAGCCCACCTTCTTTCCTAAATGGTTTTATAATTTCCAAGGTTTGGCCCTTGAAGGACCACCTGATGGGAGGGTAGAAAGTAAGGGCTACACTGCAGGTGACCCTTTGGTGCTGCTGTCTTAGACTCATGGCTCTCTAATGAACTGTCCCAATTTCAAGACAAGTTCATGCCTAGTCAGACAGAATTATTAACTGACCATTCTGCTGGCACATGCCCCAACTCCAGGCAGACCCAGGCACTAAGAGAGTTGGACTTTGGGTAGAGTGAGGATTAAATGCGCTCATACCTTTAAAGTGATGAGCACAGTGCCTGGCTCATAGTCAGTGCTCAGGAAACTCTGGCTATTGTTGAATTATTCAAGAGGTGGTGCCTGTGAGCTTTCTTCTGTTAATCACTGTAGTAGGCTATGGCCAGGGCAGGCACGCTGAACTGCTGAGTAGGCCTTCTGGCAACGAAAGTAACAAAACAAATGAGTCTGTAATGGACTCAATAAGAACTTCCATACATAGTTAATTGCATAGACCCCCTGAATGCTGAAGTGTTCCTCTCTCTATGCCTGCCAGCCAAAAGCTTAATCACTATAAAAAGCAGTTGACGTGACAGTCTAGATGGCATGGTGGTCTTGGCGGCCTGTAAGAAATGAAGAATCAAACTCTGTCTGATTCCTCACGTCATGGCTGCCATGACCACCACGCTCAAGTATGCTCTTGTGAGAAACAGGAATTCACCAGAGTTCCTAGGCCACTGACTTGCAGGCCTGGCTTTTTGTAAGTCTTATGCTTTGCGCCTTAACAGACTGCATAGTAAACCCATGTAAAGGTAGCATGAACCACATTTGAATTGTCATTATCACCAATCTTTGCAGCCTTTATGATTTGGTCTAGCACACCCTGTGTGCCCAGTACCCTCATTTTCTTAAAATAAGTGGCCATTCTGACAAAAAGCAGAATCAGTGTAATGGGGGAAATGTGCCAAAATCAGTCATTTGGAACTATCTGAATGGCACAAAGAGCTTAATACGTTAGCCTGCAAAGGGTCTTTCTTGTCTGCTATGTATTGCTTAGTTTGTTAGGCCCTTTATTTTTTTTTTTGTTTCTCTGTTTCTGGAGTGAAGGTGGGGTTGGAATTTTTATTTTAACAGATAAATTGTCTCATTGTCTTTAAAATGGTCCTTGGTTGCCATTTCTATAAGGGAGGAATGGAGACGACCTCAGGACTATAACATTATTTATTTTAGTCACATTATTTTTGCTTTTTTCCTGGAATAGTCAATTATCCTATGGCCAGACTGATTGTTCCACCTGGGTCAGGCCAGCAGAGACAGTAGGCACACGGCCCAGCAGGCCGTCTGCCTTTTGACTTCCTGATTCACCAGAAGCCAGAAGCCTAGCTTGTCCGACAATTCCATTTTGCTACCATAATTACAGTCTTAGACCTCTAAGTCATATGACCACTAGTTATCTTTCCTTGTCACCAACAGCTCTTAAATCAATTCTATCAAAACATGACTTTAGTGACAAAAAGCAAATCCAATGTGCTTTCCTGTTGAGCCGATAAAGCCAGTCATATGTAGGTATAGAAATGACTGGCAGGGTTTAATGTATTAGCCTTCCCAAGGATTTACCAAAAAAAGTATTTATGTCTAAGTCTCAGTGTTATTCTTGGTGAATCATTTAGCAGATGACTAACCCTGCCTCTTTTAGGTGATCATCCATTTAGAATACATTTTGTACATCATGGAGGACTCTGATTTCTTCACCAATAGTTAAGATTTGACACCAGTTTTCCCATGTAGCCAAGTGAGTTTGACCCTAGAGTTAGCGTGACTGTATCCTCCAGCTCAGGCCAGGGTCTAGTGGGCAGACTTCCCAGTTGGCTTCCTGCTTCATTCTAGGTCGGCCATGGCACTTGCCCACCACCACAAGAACATGGCTGGTCCCTCAGCTTCCAGGAGCCATGAGGGTAGATAAGTGATGAGGGACATTAACACTCACTTCACTTTGGAGGCCTAACATGGCTAGCACCAATTCTCTGTTCTTAGAGGGGGAGGAAGAAACAAACAGGCAAGAGTTAAAGAGAGAAGGGACAGGGAACTCTAAGGCAGATGCCATTAAGTTTTCTCTGGGGAGGAAGAGCTTAGAGAGCTTGAAGATGTCACAAGAGAAGAGAACTTGGTAACAGCTATATTTCTGGAGCTTCCTTTTGTTTTTAAGGTGTGCCCCTTATTATATACGTTACATTTTTTTCTCTAGAAGCAGCTTCTTATCGGCCACTATTGTAACAGGTTTTGGCGCACTCTCTTTCCCTGGCAGAAATATAAGAGAGAGGATTCTGCTTAATGCTCCTTAGGCAGGTTGCCTTCTGACTCTCTTGGCCTTTAACCTCAGACCAGTGTCCTCAGTTTCCCCACTCAGATTTCTGTGTGTCCCATAAGCCCCAGGGCCATCTGTCCTACCACCGTACTGCAGCGTAAGGTAAGTCCGGGAAGGTTCAGCCTCCACCAGGGTTTCCATTCTCAGCACTACTGACATTTAGGGCCAGATAATTCTTGGTTGTCGGGGGTTAAAGCATGCGATGTAACATAGTTAGCAACAACCCAGGCCTCTGTCTGTTAATATCAGCAGCCCCTCCCCCCCCCAGTTATAACAACACAAAAATGTCTCCAGATACTGACAGTGTCCCCAGGGGCAAAATCTTCCCCAGGTGGGAACTCTTGGGTCTTCTGACACCCTGCAGAGGGGAAAGAGCAAATGGGTTGGAGCAGACTTTTCCTTGTGCCTCTCAGCATCACTTCTGCTTTCTCAGTGGCCACAGGCAACTCAGACTGCTGAGCTTATGCAAATACCATCATCCTTTTTTCTCATGGATCCCAGACCATGGTCTAGCATCCCTTCAAAGCATGCAGCATTGCAATTATTTTTAAAGAAACAAAGGTCCAGGGTTGACATAGGGGAATTTCTTCAGGGAAGACCGATCATTACAAAACCTGGATTTGTCTTTCGTTTCTTTCTTTCTTTTTTTTTCCCAACTCTGTTACCTTGAACAAGGGTCTTGCTCCTCTCTGAGCTTTACTGTGCTCCTCCACAAAATGTGTATGATTATACCTGCACTATCTTTGTCACAGGGTTTCCATAAATAGCAAATGAATTCTTGTACGTGGCAAAGCACTAAGCAATTTGCAGGTATTATTATTCTGAGGCATTCTGACTGTTGTGAGGGGTGTACAGAAATAAAATGCATTCCTGAGAGAGGGCTTGCCCTTTCTGTGAGTACCTTTAAATACAGGAGGGGTTCTGGTTTAACCCCAAGATGCTAGGATCTTACCAGTCACATGAAAACTTAGCATTTTAGGCCATTGTAAAATTATAAAATATGGTAATTGAGAGATCATCTAATGAAATCTCTTCACTTTACAAAGGAGACAAATGAAACTCATAAAAGGCAAATACTATCTTTGAGATCACACGGTTAGTGGCAGATGCAGCATGGGAGCCCAGTCCAATATGTTTTCTACCAAGGTCAAGTTTGGTCTGGTCATCTTAAGTCACTTGCTGGCCCACTTGAAAAAACAAAGAAAGGAAAATAGTATTTCGCTCATATATGGAATTCAAGAAACAAAACAAATGAGCAAAACAAATGAAAAAAGACAGAGGCAAACCATAAAAGTGACTCTTAACTTTAGACAACAAACTGGGGGTTGCTGGAAGGGAAGTGGGTGGGGGATGGGCTAAATGGGTGGAGGATTAAGGAGGGCACTTGTTGGGATGAGCACTGGGTATTGCATGTAAGTGATGAATCACTCAATTCTACTCCTGAAACTAACGTTATACTGTATGTTAACCAACTGGAATTTATTTTTTTTAACGTTTATTTATTTTTGAGACAGAGAGAGACAGAGCATGAACAGGAGTGGGGCAGAGAGAGAGGGAGACACAGAATCTGAAGCTGGCTCCAGGCTCTGAGCTGTCAGCACAGATCCCGACGCGGGGCTCGAACTCATGGACTGTGAGATCATGACCTGAGCCGAAGTCGGACGCCTAACCAACCAAGCCACCCAGGCGCCACAACCAACTGGAATTTAAATAAAAACTTAACACTACAATCAATGAATCGATCAATCCTGAGCCAGTAGGAGGAAAAAAAAGGAAATACATGGCTTCTAAATATAATCATATACTGGAAGGATACAGAAGACTGAGCACTCGGTTCAGTCCCTTTGGCTTGGATTAGCTCCTGTGGTTTTTTTCTCAGGATTTTAGATAGCATGACTTCTATCCCAGTGAATAGCAATTGACCTTAGAGCCTTGTAAACATCCCTCCTAATTTTCTTCCTTGAGATTAATTGGGGTTTGGGTGGTGGTGGAGTCATATACCATGGTTTAGAGGGACTAAAGTTTCACTCAATCTTGGCTCGTCTTGTTTTCCAAGTGATCTTGAATGACTCATGCTTGGATGTAAGCTCTTTCTGAAGCATAAACAAAAGCCATTGCTACATTCAAACTGAGACTTTACTTGATAGCCTATCAGTTCTCTGGCTCCAAATTCCTCAACTCTAGAGTATATTAAATATTATTGTTGTCCCCACTTCAAAGCTGAACAAACTGAAGTTTAGAAAGGCTAAGTCACCTCCCAAGGTCACATAGCTAGGAAGTGACAGAGTCAGCATTCAAACCCAAATATCCCTGACTCTACAGCCCGAGAAATAGACAGATACAGAATATGTTGATATGGAGAAATACATATCCACATAATACAATTCTAAATGTTAAAAATAAAAGGACCTGGACAGGTACAGAAAAAAAGAAATGTAAGGGAATCCAAGCAAATGAAAGAGTATGTGCAAGGGCACAGAGGCATAAAAGTACTTTTTGAGTTCTGGGAACAGCAAAATCAGTGACATGGAGTATAATACTGGGTTCTGGAGTCAGACTGCCCGGACTCAATCCCAGGCTCTATCATTTACCAGTTGTGCCTTGGACAAGCTACCTAACCACTTCGAACTCTGGTTTTCCTATATGTATCATCATCACCACCACCACCCCCACCACCACCACGACAACAACAACAATATTATCTGTCTCTGATGTTTGTTGTGAGTTAGAGGATCTTGGCTGCATATTAGAATCTACCTTGGGACCATTAAAAAAATACCTATGCTATTGCCTCAGGCCCAGAGACCCTGATTTAATTGATCTAGGGTGGCTCTCCTTATTACTCTGAAACAAAATTCATAAACTACTTATACACATAATTTCAAAAAAATCAATATAATGCATTCAACATAAAATAAAGGATATCTTTTTAAATGGAATTTATTTTTTTTTTAATTTTTTTTTTCCAACATTTATTTATTTTTGGGACAGAGAGAGACAGAGCATGAACGGGGGAGGGGCAGAGAGAGAGGGAGACACAGAATCGGAAACAGGCTCCAGGCTCCGAGCCATCAGCCCAGAGCCTGACGCGGGGCTCGAACTCACGGACCGCGAGATCGTGACCTGGCTGAAGTCGGACGCTTAACCGACTGCGCCACCCAGGCGCCCCTAAATGGAATTTATTTTAAAAATGTATTTCAATATGTAAATGCTAAGGCATGACCATCTAGAAAGTAAAACATGACATCATAACATTTCCAAAATGGAAGCATGGAGAAGTACGGCTACTTATGAGAACCACAGTTCTAAGCAAGTTCTCTGTGCTTGCATACATTAGATCCCAGCCCCTCCGATATAGCCAGGGACTTGAGACTAAAAATTATCCTCATTGTCTACTACATCATCAACTTTATTCTGCTTTAATGGATCATTCCCATCAGCAAAGATGCATTTCTTCTGTCTTAAAGGGAAAAACAAACAGCCAAAAAACCCTCTATTGAAACCATTGTACCTTTTCTCTTGCATCTCTAACAGAAGGGTTCCTGGAAAGAGCTTTCTATACTCACTGTCTCCGATTCTTATCTTCCATTTCTCTTTTCGAACTCACTTCCCACTCGATGGAAACTGTTCTTTTCAAGGTTGCTAAATCTACTGTTCAATTCACAGATCTCAGCTTCCTTGATGTATCAGCATCATTTGACCTAGTTGATCACCCATGTGTCTTTGAAATATATTCTTCACTTGCCTTTCAGGGCACACTCTCTTGGTTTTTCTCCTACCTCTTGGGATTTTCCTCAGTAGTCTCTTGTTGATTCCTCCTTATCTCCCAGAACTGCCAATGGTGGAGGCTCCTGCTGTTCAGTCTTAGGCCTCTTATCTTCCCTATGTATACTCAGTCTTTAGGGGATTTCCTTCTGCCCCAGTACGTTATTGACTCCCACATTTGTATTTCCTGTCTTCCCCTCTTCCAGTTAGTCCAAACAAATGCTTTGGAACCATGCGGCCCTGGTGCAGTAGTTAAAATCATGGTCCTTGTAGCCACACTGTCTGTGTTTGAGTTCTGGGTCTACTACTTACTAGCTGCATAGCATTGGCAAGTTACTTGTCCTCTCTATGCCCCAGTCAGTAAATACTGAGTACTACATGTGCCAGAAACTGTTTCCTCATCTTTGCTGAGAACTAAATGAGTTAATATCTACAAAAAACTTCAGTAGTGTTGCATGCAGAATATGTGCAACATGCATTATCTATTACTATTACTATTATTATTATTATGCTTGACTCATTTCCTTTTATCATACCCCAAATCCAATTAATCAGCACATTCTGCAGGCTCTCCTTCAAAATACTTTCAGAACTCGGCTACTTCCCGCCATCTTTACTAGTACAACCTCTAGCCCAAACCGTCATCATCTCTCACTTGGGTTATTGGAGTAGACTCTTAATCGACGAATTTGCCACCACTCCTACCTGTCTACACTTTATTCTGCCCACAGGCTTCAGAATGATCTTTTAAAAATACTCCTAGGGGTGCCTGGGTGGCTCCGTTGGTTAAGCATTCAACTCTCGATTTCAGCTCAGGTCCTGATCTCATGGTTTGTGAGATCGAGTCTTGCGTCGGACTCTGTGTGGACAGCATGGGGCCTGCTTGGGATTCTCTCTCTCCTTCTCTGTCTACCCTTCCCCTGCTCTCTCTCTCTCTCTCTCTCAAAATAAATAAACTTAAAAAATACAATAAAATACATCATTCCTTCGCTCCAAACCAGCAATGGCTTTCTAGATCACTCAAAGCACTTTCTATATGATCTGCACTCTACTACCTCTACTGCTGTGTCTCCTACTCTACTATTGTGCCCCTTCTGTGCTCTTCTCTAAGTCCATGTAACCCCCTCCTAGTTCTCTCAGTACGGCGAGCACAGTCCTGCCTCAAGACCTCTGCACTTGTTTATTCATGTAGTGCCTCAAACGTCCACATGACTTTTTCCCTCACCTTTCTAGTTTTGTTTCCTCAAATATCACTTTTTCAGTAAGGTCTTGACTTCTTATTTAGAACAGCATCCCTTCAGCTCTCCTCAACCCCCAACTTTCTGCATTATCTCTTTCGTTGTATTTATTCCTATGCCATTACATCCATAATATATATTTACCTTGTTTATTTTTATTTTTGCTTATTGCTGGCCTCTCCTCAGTAGAATGTAAGCTACATGATAGCAGAGAGAGTTTAGTCTGTTGTATCCCTAATGTCCAGAACAGTGCCTGACCCAAAATAGGTGCTCAATAATGATTTGCAGAGTAAATAAACAAGGCATAAAATCACTTGAATTGTGCCTTAAACATAGTAAATAAATATGAGCTAATAGATTAGCAGCAGTTCTATTAGTGCATCTCGAGCAGGGGATATATGTATGGGAGGGGTAAATAATAATTTTAAGTAGAGAAAATATATGAAATTTGATTTTTAGAGATGGTAACTTTTATTGAATATGTATCCATTATCTAATTTAATTTTTGAAGCGACACTATGAGATAAACAATCTTATTACTAATTCACAGATGAGAAACACAAGATCTAGAAGGTTAGGGTAAGTGACAGAGATAGGATAAGGGAGGCCTCTCTCCCCTCTATCTTTCCTCCATAAATCTTTTGCACTTCTAATTCTTCCTTAACAGCTACTTCCCAGAGGACCATAAATAATTCATTATGCAATGGAGAGTCCTCTTCCTCAAACTATTTATAACTGGAATTTCATCAAAGCTTTAGATTGAACTACCAGTTTATAGAACATATAGGAACATGGTAAATGACACCATGATTAAATGATCAGGCAAATCCAGAAGGTGGGACATTTTTTCCAATGCCATGAAAAGAAAGATAGAGGCACTCCAGGGGCGCCTGGGTGGCGCAGTCGGTTAAGCGTCCGGCTTCAGCCAGGTCACGATCTCGCAGTCCGTGAGTTTGAGCCCCGCGTCGGGCTCTGGGCTGATGGCTCAGAGCCTGGAGCCTGTTTCCGATTCTGTGTCTCCCTCTCTCTCTGACCCTCCCCCGTTCATGCTCTGTCTCTCTCTGTCCCAAAAATAAATAAACGTTGAAAAAAAAATTAAAAAAAAAAAAAAGATAGAGGCACTCCAGATTCAGTCTGGAGAGACATAAGAATCAAATGCAATGTGTTGTCCTTGAAGAGATGTATTTTTCAACAAACCAGCTGTAAAAAAGATTTCAGATAAATTTAACTATGAACTGGATATTAGAAGACATTAAGGAATGACTATTACTTGTTAGCTGTCTTAATAATATTGTGGTATATAGAAAACTCTTACTTTTTAGAGATAGATATCAAAAAGTTAAAGTATAGGGGCACCTGGGTGGCTCAGTCAGTTGAGCATCCGACTCTTGGTTTCGGCTCAGGTCATGATCTCACGGTTCGTGAGTTCGAGCCTCACACTGGCTCAGAGTTCGAGCCTCACACTGACAGCTCAGAGCCTGAAGCCTGCTTCCGATTCTGTGTCTCCCTCTCTCTCTGCCCCTCCTCCACTTGCACTATGTCTCTGTCTCTCAAAAATAAATAAAAATTAAACAATTACTTAACGTATACAAAAAAGTATAAAATGGCAAAATGTCTACAATGTTCCTTAAAATACTTTATAATATAAAAATATAGAGGAATCAAATATGGAAAAAGTCTCCAGGGGGCATTATCCCTGATGTAAGAAAGAAAATAAAGATGGTAACTTACACTACCATTATTGAGCTTTTCTTTGGAAGTTGTAGCAAATAAAATACTAAGAATGGCAATGACAACCGCAAACCCTTTATACTGCTTACTGCGTGCCAGGCACTGTTCTAAGCATCTGTATAAACTAACTCATTCAACCTTCAAAACCACTTTACCAGGTAGGTAACTGTATCTCAATTTTACAGGGGCGGAGAGAAAGAGAGGTAAAGTAACTAGTCTAGTGAAGCACAGCATGTAAGTGAAGCCGCATTCAAATGCAGGCACTCTGGTTCCAGTAAACAAAATAAATACATACATATATGTGTTACATGGATGGATGATGATGATGATAGATAGAAATAATTATTTTATAGACTCCATTTTTATATACCTAGAAAAAGCTAGCAAGTTCACTGTATATATTTTTTTAGAAATAATTAGAGATTCAGTATGGGAAAAAGAGAGAGCACATTTACAGTACTAAATAACAGAATGTACTTAGGAATAACCTCAGTTAAAATGTATATGTCCTATGAGTGTAATGTAGAATTTTCAATTTGTCTCCATCAAAATGCCATCTGAAAATAAACTGGCAAATCGGTTCAAAGATATTCTTGGAACAATAGGTGATAATAACTAAGATAATTTCGATAAAGGATAGTGAGGAACACTAGCCTTAACATATAATAATGGCGTTATAAAGATTGAAAAAAGAAAACAGTTTTGTACTGGCATAGAGGAATAGCTCAAAGGAACACATCGCAGAGTGGATTCAACCTCAAGAATATGTAATTACATATGTGATAAGGTCACATTTAAAATCAACAGAAAAAATGTTAATTATTCAATTAAATGCATTGTGATTACTGTTTAGCCATTTTGAAAAAAAATTTTAAAATGGTTTCCTAAGTCAAATAAATGCAAAATGCATCGAATGCTTTAATCTAAAATCTTAAACCAAAGATGAAGTGCAAATAAACATTGCTGACTTAAGCACTACCTATCTTTAGGTAGAGAGAATATTTCTAAGCATGTAATGAAAGGAAAAGAAAACATTAAAAATGTTAACAGGGCTAAATACAAAATACAAACTCTGTAAGAAAAAAAAGTAAAATGAGTCAAGAGACAAATAACAAAATGGGAGAGCTTTTGCCACACCAGCAGCAAAGGGTTAATATTCTCAATGTATACAATACCTTTTCTTTTATTTATTTATTTATTTATTTTTTTAAATTTTTTTTTTCAACGTTTATTTATTTTTGGGACAGAGAGAGACAGAGCATGAACGGGGGAGGGGCAGAGAGAGAGGGAGACACAGAATCGGAAACAGGCTCCAGGCTCCAAGCCGTCAGCCCAGAGCCTGACGCGGGGCTCAAACTCACGGACCGCGAGATCGTGACCTGGCTGAAGTCGGACGCTTAACCGACTGCGCCACCCAGGCGCCCCTACAATACCTTTTCTAATGAAGTATGATGACCTTCATAGACAACTTGCAAAAAAAAAAAAAAAAAGAACGCATGGACAGATCATCAATATGAAAATAGTTTAAAATGATGATGTTATTAAAGATAATTCCTCACTTATTAAATGGTTGTTGAGCACCTTAGTGTTCACACTCGCTGTTTCTTCTCTCTGGGATGCTTTCCCCCCAGATCTTCACGTGGCTGCATCTTTCTCAAGATCAACTATGACCCAATAATCTCACTTCCGGGTGTATGTTCAAAGGAAATGGAATCAAAATCTTGAGGAGATACCTGCACTGTCATGTTCGTTGCACCATTATTCCACAATAGCCAAGATATAGAAAGAAGCTGAGTCCATCGACAGATAAATGGCTGAAGACGATGAAAGATTATTCAGCCATGAAAAAGAAGGAAATTGTGTTATTTGCGATGACATGGGTGAACCTGAAGGACATTATGCTTTGTGAAACAAGTCAGACAGAGAAAGACAGATCTCACTTATATGTGGAATCTAAAAAAGTCAAACTCATAGTAATAGAAAGGAGATTGGTGGTTCCCAGGGGTTGGGTGGGGAGAGAATGTGGAGATATTGGTCAAAGGGTGTGAACTTCCAATTATAAGATGAATAAGTTCTAGGGTTCTAATGTACAGTAGAGTGACTAGTTAATAAAACTACTGCATACTTGAAATTTGCTAAGAAAGTTAATCTTAAGGGTTCTTACCACACACACACACAACAGGTAACTGTGTATAGATATTAAATCATGTTGCAAACTTTAGAAAATCACACTGTAAAACTTAAATATATAGTAAGACCTTGGCTTACGAGCATAATCCGTTCCAGAAACATGCTTGTAATTTAAAGCACTTGTATATCAAAGTGACACTTCCCCATGAGAAATGATGGAAACTCAGATGATTTGTCCCATGACCCCAAAATATTCATATAAAAATGATTACAATACTAAATAATAAAATAATAAAGAAAATACAAGATATAAAATAAAAATAAATTGACCTGCACTTACCTTTGAAAACCTTCATGGCTGGTGTGAGGGAGACAAGAGAGAAGAGGGCTATTGTGTAGGACGACTTCCCCATCACGAATGGATGTCGACAACAGTACAGTATTAATAAACTCTGGTCATATGCTGTATTTAATGTAACTGGTGATAAGGCAGCAGAGGAAAGGGTCTCTATCTGCAGGCAGCCTGACCTAGAATGAAGCAAAGCATCTCTAAGCTTACTCTTGTCTGGAAAAGCAAAGGACTATGTGTCCATAGGTGCTGTGAAGTGACAAAAAATACATCAGTGCCAGTTGTAGGCACCTTCCAACATTCTGAAAAATCACTGATCTCTGCCAAACACTGTGACCTGAGAGCTAGCATCTGAGCATGGAAGATGATCACCCACAATCCCGCAGCGAGAGAGCCGGGGGTGGGGGGAGCCACTGGCTCAGTTGTGATCATGTGGCGTTCGGCGTCACGTACTACTCGTATTGCAAGACATCGCTCATCTATCAAGTTAAAATTCATTAGAAATGTTTGCTCGTCTTGCAGAACACTCACAGAACAAATTACTTGCAATCCAAGGTTTTAATATATATATATTTTTGGTCAATCATACCTCAATCAAGCTGGCAAAACATTAAATATCATCTTTGCATTGAATCATTCCATCATCAAAATCTCAATTTAAGCATCTCTCCCCACAAAATCCTACTTAATTTCCTTTAAGGCAAACATTAATATATTAGCTTATCTCCCACATTTAGTTGTTCATTTTTGCCCTCTAAAGTTTCCCTGGAGTAGATAAGATTGCTTCCAGCTTCAGGAGTTGGTGATGATAGTAAGTAGAAATATGAAACCTAGGGAACATGTGGTAAGACTTACCAAATGTCTCTTACATGGCACCTTAGCAGAGTACCCACACAACCAAAACCATTGGGAATCTCTTCGCAAGGAAAGCACTTTCCTAAAATGAGTACAATATTAGGGAAAGGCTATATTTTTAGATGCTATATGTCACTTTTGTTATACATCAGCCTGTCTCTTCTGTCGAATTTTGCCAAATATTCGTTATCTAAGCAACAATTCCATACGCTTGGTAGGGAACTTATAGCAATATCTACAAAGTTAGACCTACATATTAGGAAATATTAGGGAACAAAAGTTCCCGGGGTTGTATATGAGATCACGTGGCAGCATTTTGCATTTTAAATTAAAAAAAAAAAGTGTCCTAGTGATAAATAGACACGTAGAGCTTTTGTCTGATAGAACTAGAATAAAATATGAAAATTTTCTATGGAAACCTTGGGGGAACAGAGGTGGGGTGGGTGATTTCACTGTTAGCAAATGGAAATGCACTGGAGTGATGACTAATGCTATTTTCTGCGTTCCTGGGAGATAACACAATTGCATTCCAGCAGCTTTTAATGAGTTTTTGCTTGTGATACAGTGGGTACATTTGCATGTCAACTAACAGAGACCAAAAATATATTTCATGTCATCACTGTAGGAGGAGAAAACGTTTCTGTGCTGTACAAAGTAGAAGAAAAGTAGGTTCTTGGACTGCCTTCCACATTAAAGAGAAATAATTGAGTTCGGAGAGCATATTCTGACGCAATCTGAGAAGGAAGAAGTGAGTCTAGTAACTCCCTTTTTTATACTTTTTTTTTTTAGGTCGATCCAAAGAATGATGATAGAAGCATTTTTCACGAACATATAGTAAGAAAAAAAAGGGTAAACAATTAGAGTTTCATACATTTCTTGATATCTATATTCAAATGGATGAACATTGACCCATGTTTTGTTTCAAAGGATGGTTTTGAAAGTCACTGCATACCTTTCCTTTTGTATGGCTTTCCAGAATTTCATTGGTGATTAACAGAAATTTTGCCTTCAGCTATAAAAGCTTAAAAGGAAGAAGAGTATGGGTGTATTAGGAGTAAACACAAGTTACAACTGTAAAGCCAATAAGAAAATGTAAAAGATTTTTATGGCATTCTATAAGTCTTTGCAATCGCTTCAGAAATGCAAGTCTCTAAACTCCTTTCGAGTACTAATCTCTGTAAACTTTCTAAATAAAAAGCACAAGGTCATCATAATTTGAATGTAAACCTGGTATTTGTTAATACTCTGTCATGGCATAGAATTCACAATATGATGGGCTTTTGGACTTAATCTAAGAAGATTTAGTTGTTCAAGCATCACAAGGTCTTTTAGTTGCTGCTTTCTTCCACCTGTCTGATGATCAGCAATGATCCCAAGGTCCCTGCTAAAGTGAGATTCTGGTATATTATGAGAACACAGCTATGCCATCTTTGTTTTTCTTCAAATATTAGACATGGCCAGCAATGCATTTCAGCCACACAATTTGTGTCAAATTTACACAGTTGGCCCAAATAAGCAAGTAGTCCTTGGTTCAGATAATGGAGGTACTTCTGAAAAAAGATTATGATGATTTATTATAAACGGAACACATATTACATTGCACCAGGGAAGGTCTCAATTTCAAGGACCTATCTTTCCTTAAAGTGAAGCATTATTAATCTGTTTGTGTATTTAATTTTAGTTTGCATTGGGTTTATTAGGTTTTTCTTGAACAGGGTTTCTATAGAATATTACACATGGTTTTCTGTTCTCTAACTTAGCAATTATGTTTAGCAATTATCTCACTGCCCTGGTTGAATTTCTTCCATGCCTGTGCCTCTGCCTCACCCATGAGCCCCTGCATCACCATCATCTAGGAGATAAAGTCAAGTCTCCAAGATCTTTCCAGACTTGCTGCCTGCACATTCTGGCCTTATCTCTTGCCACTTTCTCCCTTGAAACTACATACACTCCAGGCATATCGGGTCACTGCCTGATTCTTAGGCACTCTCCACGTGGTTTCTTGGTGCCTCTCTCGTTCTTCCTTCCAGTGTTTCTCAAAAATGTCCTGAAGGTTTCTAGTACTTCATTTCGCACATTGTGCTTTTTAGAGTCTGCCTCCCCGAACAAAATGTATACACCTTACATTTTGGGCAAGAAACAGATCTTAGCCTCTTTTTATCCCTTAATGTGGCTGGTACACAGCAGACATCTCCGAGGAACTCACTGACTAATAGACTGAATAAATGAACGCTGTCACTTCATCCATTTTCATCATAAGAGTGGGTCCTGGGGATTTGGCGGGGAGGGGCGAGTGAAGAATCACCTCTGAAAATCTATCGACGCAATTATCTGATGGAATCAAGAGGCAGGAAAAAGAAAAGAGTGTTTCAGAAAAAAGGAAAGAATGCACTGATCAACGTGCAAATGGTATGCTCTCTCACTCCGGAATAACTTCCTTACCCTACATGCAGGTCTACTTTGGAGACCTTTTGGTACCTTAAACCAAAAGTTGCCTCGACTTGCCACCCAATTTCTATCCACATCTCTCTCATGTGTCGGTGTTTCAGTCCTGGCCCATTCAGGCGAAAATCACCCTGTGCATTTCCAGAGCCCTTTGGGATACGTCTGCTATCTTCCTGCCCCCCTTCACCCATGTGTTACAAAGAGCTGTCTCCTCTGTCACCTCATGAGTCTAGGACCTCTTTAAAGCAGCGACTCTTTAAATTTCCTTGACAGTTCCCAGTTCAGGCCATTATCACACAGTGTAGGGAGCCATCACATAAATGTTTAATTACAATGAAGAGTGTGATCTGGTGAGTATGTTAATTAGTAGTTCTGTGCGACGCAGTTGTGCTAAATCCCACTCTGCTGTGTTATGAAGCAGGAAAACGAGAGATTGTGTAGATGATGGTGAACAGTGGCTATGGGGACCACACTGGAACGGCCTAATTACATAAGGCAACAATGTAGAACTATCTCCTTGGAGAGCAAATGTATACAGACTGCTAATGATGTATTGGACATTTGGATGTCACTCAGGACTAGGTAAAGCGACACATCATATTCCTCTGGCCAGGATGCCGCTGGAAGCTAGCTTGAAATTACCTGATAATAGAGGCAACGCAGAAGAATGGGGTAGATTGGTGGGAGAGAATCTGAAGACATCATTTAATTTTCTGTACCTAGGCACACCAGAAGTGAGATGTACCCCTTGTTTAGTTAGTTGAGCCAATAAGTCCCCATACTTGCTTAAATTTGAGATACTTCACTTTCAGAAAACTGTCTTTAACATACAAAGGAAAATAGTTATAACATCAAGTATCATTGCATGTCTGCCTATGTAACACACACTATGCTAAATACTTTGCTTTTAATATCTCATTATAACTAATGATGACCCTGAGTCAAGTTCTAGTGTTCTTGTTTTAAAGATGAACAGATGATTTTCTGAGTGCTGTTCCTACTTATGATAGTAGCTATCAACTTATTCGGCTGTAGTGTTTTCTAGGAATGATTTTCTAGATTAGCTAGCTAGCTAGCATCTGTATCTATACGTACAAAATCGTGACTTATAAGAAATACACATTGGTCGTTCAGATGACCAAAATATATATTTCTTGTATATATTTGGACTTTATACATGGCTTCTGGCTCACAGATCCCCAAACTCTTGGAATTTCCAGAGCTATAAGAGAAATGGGACCATCTTTTGTTATAATATTTGGTCTCTTCTCAGTTCCTGAAATTGTGTCAGAGCCATAAAGGTGAAATGGATGTCTTGTTATTCATACAATCTATACACTTTTACACTGGAAAACTGGGGATCATGGATAATGAATAGAACACATAGAGATATCATTAGAAGAAAAATAACTATAATAACCATGAATATGCTTTGAAGAAACGAAAGCAATTGTAGGAATTCCACAGCAGATAGATCCATCCTGCCCAGAATCCTGGGTCTAACTGCTGTGGTTCTAATGGACAGGGCCAGAACACAGACAACTCTCAGTTTTCAGGAAAAAAGGGAACGAAGAATCTTGGGTAAAGATGAGGCAGTAACGAGGTCTTATGACAGGAATAGTCAGCTGGGCAGCTGCCTTCCACTGAGGACAAATCAGAAGGCTAAGCAGCTTTGTGGAGGGAGAGGAGAAAAGAGATTAGTCACTGCCTTAAGGTCATAGAGTAGTACAGAGGGAAAAGGCATCATCATACACATCCAAGTTTACCCAGTCCCTCCTAGCCAATCCCTTTCTCCTTGGTCGAGGTAGAAAAGCCTCAGGAAGGTCAAGAGGAAAACAGCAAAGAAGACGGGAAAGAGGGCATGAGTTCAATTGCCTATGGAGTAAGTCAAAAGTTACAGGAATCCAAGCTTACTATTACGATGATTCCTCTGGCAATGGACCATAATTCCCTCGGCTATTCACGTGACTCACTTCTTCACCTCCATAACAAGCCTTTGTTCAAGTGTCACCTTCTCAATGAGGCCTACCGTGACCATCCTACTTAAAACTACAACTTCCCTCTATACTACCTACACCACTCCTTATCCCTTTTCTCTCCATAGCATTTATCACATTTTAATATACTCTGTAATTTACTTACTAAGTTTGTTTGTTTCCTGTGCCCCTCTCCCAATGAGGGCAAATATACTGTCATCTGCTTTGTTCACTGATGTGTTTGTTCATTGATGCATCACAAATGTCTAGTCATGAGAAAGAGAAAAGCAGTTCCTGACATCCAGGAACTGGCCTCACAGTCACAGCAAGGACTTGGTATCTGTGGAACGCCATTTCACAGAATGTCAACATCCAACAAGGCCACTCTGGGGCCACGACGGATCAAGACAAAAACAAGAACACTCTGTAATCGTGTCTGAACACAGACAGAACATGAACATTGTCCAAATCACAAAAATAACCAGACACCCCCCTATCCTGGCTGGTATGTGTGATTGCTGCTTCTTCACCAATTACAGCTTTTCCCTTGCTTTAGTTTTCCTTCCTTCTCTGAGACTTACTGACAGACTTAATAATGATAAAAAAAAAAAGCAACCCTGCTTTCTGACAGCATCCAACCCAGAGTAAAGCCCCGCTTCCTTAAAACATTCCCCAAATCACCCAAGCCCAAATCCTATCAAAAGTCCTTTCAGACACTCACTGAGATGCCTTATGGTATGCATTTCTCTTCCTCGCTGCAATAAGTAATAAACCTATGTGGCTCAACTAAGGTATGTTTCTGGTGGCTTTTGACTGGAGGGTATTGATAATAAGTGCATAAAAAATATTCATTGAATGAATCTTCTGAGCTTCCTATTTAAACACTAGAGGTCTGAAGTCATGGCTATTCCAGATATAGGCAAAATGCCAGCCCCATGCTGCTCTACACAAAGTGATGCTGAACTCTCCTGCCTTGCAGATTGTGTTTCCTCATCTAGCAAGTGCAACAAATTAGTGACGACAACCTTTGTCACTGTCTTAGGAGGATTTTTCAACTTTCCTGCACTTCATATGTAAATCTGTAAGCCAAGATATGAACCAGTTGCCATACTGATGATGGATATAAATCAGGGACTCAAGCACTAAACTGTCTTGTAAGCCAGGATCCTTCAATGCATATGGGAAATTCTAGGAAAATGGGTGGAGCTGGGACGGGGAGGGGGAGGCATGTGTGGTTCAAAAGACAGAGGCAGACGACTGCAATGACAAAATCATTATTTTCATCTTTCTTAATTATGTTCTCCTCTATCCCATTTTCCAAACATGGATTATTGAAGTTTACAGTTGATGGGGGGGGGGGGGGCTGATATGAGAATATTGTGTAATATTGTGCTAAAAGACATACTTGTTATGGCATATAAAACTATGTCAAATATTTACAATCTGGAGTGAAGGAATGAATGGATGACTGAATGAATAACGGCTGTATACAGAGACCACGCTTTTCTAATACCAGCGGTTAGCTTCTGAAATAATAAAATATGGAACAGAATCTGGAGTCATGCATTCGGTGTCCAAATCTGAAAGTTCTTTAAGGACACACTGGATAGCAAAAACTAATATAATCACTGGGTCTCCATTACCTGCATACTCACAATTTTATGTTATTTTACATTTTTTTCTTGTATTAACTTAGAATTTTAGCTGGGTGAGGAATGGAAAATATATAAGTAGTGTGACAACTTCCTTCCAATAATAGATTGACTGCACAGGAAGGAGGATATTAGTTCTAGGAGGTCTCAAGAGGCAAAGCTAGGACATTAAGAGAACATATGGGAGCAGATTTTGGCTCACCCCAAAAAAAAACCTGTGAGAGTTTTCTCACAGGTATGTCTGTCTCAAGCTGGTCTAGGAAGCCTTGTGGATATTTTGGGTGCCTTTTCCCCAGAGGGTATCAAAAGCTAGATGACCAGTTGTTGAAGGTAATGCAGGAGTTCAAACACTAAAGCTGGAGTTGAGGAAGATGGCATATGCGGGCCCCTACTGGGCCTGAAAATCTATGAGACACTGAAAAGGAACAAAATGAAAAGCGGCACCAATTGAATAGAAGTGAAGTGATTACACTTCACCCTTGACCTCATGCAATTAAGAAGAATGACTTTGAGTGGAGCAGTGACTTTTTCAGTCTCTCTGGCAGCTCTCAGGTGTCTAATGGCCAGAAGGTAAGGGCTATTACAATGTCCACTTCACTGTGGAGTTAAATTTTTACAAAATGAGTCACTGCTCTAACGTTTTGTGTTTTTTTTGTTTTTTTTTTTTGCCTCAGAGCACAGCTGCTATTTGATAATTTTCCTCTTTATTTTTCTTTGATTTTTTTGGACTTCATTCAAAATCACCACTTTCAAGTTAGTTTTAAAATTACAGTATGGTTGTTCACTCACAAAAGCAAGAGTACATGAAGAAAAGCAGTCTTCGAATGGGACAAGGAAGTATGGAATGGGGTGGGAGGGTGAGTTGGTGGTAACGGGACTATAATCTTTTGAGTGCCTGTATTTTGCCAGGCCCTGTACTAGGTCTTCTGCAGACACAATCTAATTTTCACGATAGCTTTGTGAGGTCAATATGCTGAAGTTCATCTAACAGAAATTTATAGCGGAGTCCTAATAATATAGCTCATGTTTATTACATTCTTATTACCTGCTAGACACTATTCTGAGCATTTTGCATGCCTTTTCATTTTTCCTTCTCAAGGCGACCAGAGAGGTAGGTGCTTTTAATAATCCCACTTTACAGAGGAAAAAAGCTAAGATCCAGAGGGGGTTGCAACTTGCCCATGATCGCACAGCTCATAAGCAGTGGAACCAGGGCTCCAATCCATATATTTTGACTCTGAAAATTATTGGGCTCTTAAAACAGATGAAGGAAGAAGCTGAAATACTTCTATTTTAATGACCGATGTGTATGTGATAGAGGAGGTCAGAAGGTGACGGATGGGATAGAGTGTTGAAATGAGGACTAACCTACAAAGGCCAGTGCTTTAAGAAAAGACATTTTCAAATATAACAAGATCACCCCCAGGGCAAAGAGCAGAGACACGTCCACGTATGAAAATGAATACCTTACATCCGGGTCCGACATGGATTGGAGAAATCACTTGTGAAGAGCTCCTGAGAAATTGCAGTCTTTTTGATTCCAACTTGAGAACCGGAGGAAACTATTGAAGAATACAGAGCAAAGGGTAGATTGAAGATGAAAACTAGCCTGTAGTGAGGCCGGATTCATTGAGGTGGACATTAGGAAGGTCCCTGCTCCCCGGCTTTCAGAGTGTACAGACTATGAGTTGTAAGGAAAACCCGGTTCTGTACGTTTGAAAAGCACGTCACCCTGTTCTTACACTGTTCTTTTAAAAATGGTCATAAAAAAAAAAAATCCCTAATGATAACCTGGGTCAAAAAGCTGAAAGAATCGTTTGGTTTTATGAGTTATCTAGAAAATTCTGTGCAAAGGAACTGTGACAGCAATCACAGCTACAGATGACAGGGCAGGGTAGGTATGTTTAAGAAGCTGGGGTGCAGCATATGCTAGTTGGCCAGAAAGGTTCTCCCGCAAAGACACCACATCCTTTGGGGGTGCAAACTATCTTCGGTGAAACCACTGAAACCACGTGGAGTTCTTGCTCCGGCATCTTCTCCACTGAGAACAAGCGGGGCTTCAGGGTAGTTAAGGCTCCAAGGAGAGTGGTTAAAATGATAGAGGTTTCCATGGCTGAAGTGCCCTGGCCCGCAAACAGCACGAACAGCTGGAGAAGCAAACCAAAAAGCAAACTGAAATTGCAGGAGCCTTGTCACACTGCAAATAAGCAGGCTCCCAGGGACCAAGACAGAAAAGGCGCGATAAGGTAAGCCACAAAATTGAGTGAGCTACCTTGTCATTAGAATCAGAAATAGAAACAGATTGAACTAGGTGGAGTTTTGACCTCAGGCTACACATTTCTATCTCTGGGCTTTGGTTTCATTCTCAGTAAAATGATAATAAAACCTCTCCTATATTGGATTATTGTCAGGCACAAATGAAAATGTGTGGCGAAACCCTTTAAAAATTGTAAAGTATATTCACACGCTAATGAAAATACTCAATCCTTAGGTTTTCGGCCCATTTATTTCCTCTCATTGCTGTTAGCAGTCTTTTTTTCCCCTTCTTTAAGTGGTAATATTTACAAAAGTGTTAAAATTAATTGTTGGTATTATTTTATTAATGTTCGAGTCCCTCTAAATTCAGGAGGGGGGTGGTTAAATTTATAGTTGGAGAATCACTAGGTGAAAGTTCTGTCCTTGAGTGCCAAGAGAAGGTGAGGGAAGAGCTGAAGTATTGAGCAGGCAAGGAGGTACTCAGGTGGATAACCCTGTTGCTGACTGAACGACAGGGAAATGAGAAAGGTCAGTGGCAGAACCCAGCATGCCCATGAAGGGATCAATGCAATGGGGTAGAGAAGGGAGTTCTAATTAACCATAGTCTAGAATTTGTAGGCCACTATGTTTTACTTAACCCAGAAGGAAGAAAACTAAGCTCTGTGAGAAGCTACAGGTCAAAACAAAACACAAAACAAAAAACAACATGATATTTTCATGGAAAAGAGCCCAATAAATCTGGACTTATCAATTCATTCACAACTGAGCCCAGGGTTAGAATATCTGAAACAAATCTATATGAGTAATTCAATGTGCTAGGATCAGAAGCAAGTTGCACGATCCAATTAGCTTAAAAATCACTTCCCAAGAGAAATCTTTCCTGAATAATTGCTCCACACAATCAGGTCCCTTGTAATCTCTCGTTGCAGAGATTGCTTCATATCATCAATCAGGGTGTAATGTTTTCACATGATTATTCACTTAATATATGCCCTCTTCCCCCATTAACCTGTAAGCTTCTTGTGTTTGCTGAATGAATAAATAGACTAATTAAAAAATAAAAAAGCCATGACCAAGGGTTTATCTCTTTCGAATTGACACCTCATGGTTGGCAGGGACATTAGAAAATAGTGCAGAGCCTAACGATGCTTTTGCCGAAAGGGTGTACTGCCATCAAGTGCTAATTACTTGAATTGCAGGCACAGGTACTGGTCAAAGTGAGCATCCTATTCAGTTACCTAAAGTTTTCTGAATAAAATCGCTTGGCGGAGGTACTTATTAAGATTCAGATTGCTAGGCCTATAATTGACTAAATCAGAATCTACAGCTAAGGGCTGGAAAGCTATATATTTATCAATCACCCCAGAGTATTCTGAGCGACAAGGAAATTTGAGCAACTGTTATCTATACTGAAGTACTTTTACATTTGGTCCTTGGACATTCTGCTAGAGAATCACCTGGGGTCCCTGTGAAATATACAGAGACCTAAGACTCACTCTATACTGACTTTTTGTTTTTTATTATTAAATCAATGCAGCTCCAGCCACCAGTTACATAGAAACTGTTTCTTCCATTGTAAATCCAAACTGTCTGTGGTAATGTCTCATATTTTCCCATCTTAACCAACCAAGAGTGGCTGCTCATGATCTTCACGTGGGGGGGGACAAATTTCTCCAGAAAAAGAGAGGTGCTAGGCCAAAAAGAAAGGGAAATGAAATAGAAGTGTGTAAGGCCAAATAGTTGCTATATTCATAGATTTCTTGATTAATTCCAAAGGAGGCTTCTGTCAGAAATAAGCCAATTCAAGTAGCATGTTTTAAAAGCAGGATGGTAGGTTTCATAGAGGAGTTTGCTCAGGAAGATGACCACACCAGGAAAACTGCTCTTCTTCTAGAAGGGAGGAACCAAGATGGCAGAACAGCAGGGAATCTTTTTGTGTGTCTCGCGTCCATGAAATACAGCCAGGCCAACACTTAACGATCCTACACACCTAGAAAACTGATCGGAGGATTAACACAACAATCTGCACAACCTGAACCACAGAATTCAGCAGGTACGTGACATGAAGAGCTGAACTTGGGGGGCGAGAAGCCACAGGAAGGGAGGTGCTTTTGCGAGAGGAGAGAGGACAGAGACTGGGTGGGGGGAGAATACGGGAAAAGCACCCCTCCCCAAAAGCAGCTGGAGAGAATGTGGAAAATTGGAAACAGCCGCAGGGACTAAACTAAAGGGAGAAAGGAGAAAGGAGAGGGTTTCAATTCCATTAAGACTGTAAACGAGGGGAGCGCAAAGTCCGCAGCTCGATACCTGGTGGTGCTGGTGGGAAGGGCTCCCCAGGAGCAGAGTGGGGTCTGGGAGGTTCTTGGGCCACACGGAGAAAAGCGGCTCCACTGCCGGAAGGACATTTGGTAGAGACTGTTGAGGCCACCTGGTCCCGGCAGAACCCGGAAAACGGCCACATTCGCTGGTGCTGGAACAGGGTCGTTGAGGGGGAAGCCTGGTGCCAGGTGTGTGTTGTGATTTTCCATCATCCCCGAGACGCCGCTGCGACACTGCCTCGGGGACTTTTTCTGGGGCGGGCTGGCACCTGGCCGCAGTCTCGGGGCTCCGGCAGCGGCGGGGTCCCGCGGGCGTTCCTGGGTGCAGCCGGCATTCGGCCATTGCTCGGTGGGACCCTCCCGCAGAGGGGCGGGGCAGGTCAAAGCCGCAGTCCTTCGGAAGTAAGGGGCGGGGAAAACAGGCGCATCTGAGACAAAACTCGGGAGGGAGGTACTGCCTGGGGCTTGGTCACAGATAATGAAAAAGTGGGGAGTGGACGAAAGCTGAAGACAGAGGACGGGTGTGCGACTGCTGATCGGACAGAACAGAGTTCCGATACTAGAGACTGGGTAGGTGGGTAACGCCCTTTTCACCGTTCCTGAGCATGCGCATACGCATCTACAAGCGCTGCAACACCCCAGTCCAGTAGGCTAGCAGCGCCATCTAGTGGAGAACGGAACCGTTACACTGAGCCCGCTCAACTGGGATAACCTCACTCCTCAAGAACACAAGTCTCACCACCTACTTAGTTTCTGGACTATAAAGCGCTACATAGCCTGACTTCTAGGAGAAAACGAAATAATTTCTGTCCTATTTCAATCTGTTAGCAGGTCCATCTATTCAATTTTCTTTCTTTTTTTTTCTCTTTTACACTTTTCTTTTTCTTAAATACAGAAAGAGAAAAAATTCGTTTTTATTTTCAATTTTCATTAAGAATATTTTTATTTTTTTACTACATTTTTTACTTGTGTAAATTTTTTTCAAATTCTATTTTATTTTAGTCTACTTCAGTGTATTCATCTTGTCAAATTTTCAAACGATTCCTTTTTTTCCTTTTCATTTTTCTTTTTCCTTTGTCTTTTTCTTGAATGCAGAAAGAGAAACACTTCATTTTTACTTTCAATTTGTATTAAAAATATTTTTCTTTAATTTTTTTACTATAGTTTTTGCTTTTATGTAATTTTTTTCAAATTCTATTTTACTTGCATCATTTTATTTTAGTCTACCACAGTGTATTTACTTTTTCAAATTTTCAAACGATTTCTTTTTTCTTCTTTTTTCTCTTTGTCGATTCTTCTCTTTTTATTGAATACAGAAAGAGAAAAAAATCATTTTTATTTTTAATTTTTATTAAAAATATTCTTATTTTTTCTACTATATTCTTTACTTTTCTGTAAATTGTTTCAAATTCTATTTTACTCCCATCATCTCATTTTAGTCCACTTCAGTGTATTGATTTTTTCAAATTCTCAAATGATTTCCTTCCCCCCCTTTTTTCTCTAATCTGTCAAACCACTTTCAACACCCAGACCAAAACACACCTAGGATCTAGCATCATTTATTCGATTTGTGTGTGTGTGTGTTTAATTTTTTAATTTTAATATTTTTTTGAATTTAGTTTTTTTTAGTTTTAATTTTTCTACCTCATTAATTCCTTTTCTCCCTTCAAAATGACAAAATGAAGGAATTCACCCCAAAAGGAAGAGCACAAAGAAACAACAGCCAGAGATTTAACCAACACAGATACAAGCAAGATGTCTGAACCGGAATTGAGAATCACGATAATAAGAATACTAGCTGGAGTCGAAAATAGATTAGAATCCCTTTCTGCAGAGATAAAAGAAGTAAAAAATAGCCAGAATGAAATTAAAAATGCTATAACTGAGCTTCAATCACGGATGGATGCCATGGCGGCAAGGGCGGTTGAGGCAGAACAGAGAATCAGCGATATAGAGGACAAACTTACAGAGAATAATGAAGCAGAAAAAAAGAGGGAGATGAAGGCAAAAGAGCATGATTTAAGAATTAGAGAAATCAGTGACTCATTAAAAAGGAACAACATGAGAATCATAGGGGTCCCAGAGGAGGAAGAGAGAGAAATAGGGGTTGAAGGGTTATGTGAGCAAATCATAGCGGAAAACTTTCCTAACCTGGGGAAAGACACAGACATCAAAATCCAGGAAGCACAGAGGACTCCCATTAGAGTCAACAAAAACTGACCATCAACAAGGCATATCATAGTCAAATTCACAAAATACTCATGCAAGGGGAGAATCATGAAAGCAGCAAGAGGAAAAAAGTCCCTAACCTACAAGGGAAGACAGATCAGGTTTGCAGCAGACCTATCCATAGAACCTTGGCAGGCCAGGAAGGAGTGGCAGGATATATTCAATGTGCTGAATCAGAAAAATATGCAGCCAAGAATTCTTTATCCAGCAAGGCTGTCATTCAAAATAGAAGGAGAGATAAAAAGTTTCCCAGACAAACAAAAATTAAAGGAGTTTGTGACCACTAAACCAACCATGCAAGAAATTTTAAGGGGGACTCTCTGATGGGAGAAAAGATGAAAATGTGTGTGCGTGTGTGTGTGTGTGTGTGTGTGTGTGTGTGTATCAAAAGCAACAAAGATTAGAAAGGACCAGAGAACACCACCAGAAACTCCAACTCTACAAGCATCATAATGGCAATAAATTCATATCTTTCAGTACTCACTCTGAATGTCAACGGACTCAATTCTCCAATCAAAAAACATGGGGTAACAGAATGGATAAGAAAATAAGATCCATCTATATGCTTTTCACAAGAGACTCACTTTAGTACTAAAGACACCTTCAGATTGAAAATAAGGGGATGGAGAACCATCTATCATGCTAATGGTCAACAAAAGAAAGCCAGAGTAGCCATACTTATATCAGACAATCTGGACTTTAAAATAAAGACTATATCAAGAGATGCAGAAGGGCATTATATCATAATCAAGGGATCTATCTACCAAGAAGACCTAACAATTGTAAACATTTATGCACCAAATGTGAGAGCACCCAAATATATAAATCAAGTAATCACAAACATAAAGAAACTCCTCGATAGTAATACCATGATAGTAGGAGACTTCAACACCCCACTCACAGCAATGGACAGATCATCTAATCAAAAAATCAACAAGGAAACAATGGCTTTGAATGACACTGGACCAGATGGACTTAACAGATATATTCAGAACATTTCATCCTAAAGCAGCAGAATATACATTCTTCTTCAGTGCACATGGAACATTCTCCAGAATAGACCATATACTGGGACACAAATCAGCCCTAAGTATGTACAAAAAGATCGAGATCATACCGTACATATTTTCAGACCACAACACTATGAAATTCGAAATCAACCACACGAAAAAATTTGGAAAGGTAAGAAGGAAGAAAGATCTCAGATACACAACCTAACCTTATGCCTTAAGGAGCTGGAAAAAGAATAGCAAATAAAACCCCAAACCAGCAGAAGACAGGATATAATACAGATTAGAGCAGAAATTAATTCTATCAGAACCAAAAAAACAGTAGACAGATCAATGAAACCAGAAGCTGGTTCTTTGAAACAATTAACAAAATTGATAAACCACTAGCCACTTTGATCAAAAAGAAAAAGGAAAGGACCCAAATAAATAAAATCAAGAATTAAAGAGGAAAGATCACAACCAACACAGCAGAAATAAAAACAATAATAAGAGAATATTATGAGCAATTATATGCCAATAAAATGGGCAATCTGGAAGAAACGGACAAATTCCTAGAAACATATACACTACCAAAACTGACACAGGAAGAAATAGAAAATTTGAACAGACCCATAACCAGTAAGGAAATCTAATTAGTCATCAAAAATCTCCCAAATAAACAAGAGTCCAGGGCCAGATGGCTTTCCAGGGGAATTCCACCAAACATTTAAGAAAGAGTTAACACCTATTCTCTTGAACGTGTTCCAAAAATTGAAATGGAAGGAAAACCTCCAAACTCTTTCTATGAAAGCTCTATGAAGCTTTCTATGAAAACTTCCAGAACTCGTTCTATGAATCATTACCTTGATTCCAAAACCAGAGACCCCACTAAAAAGGAGAACTATACACCAATTTCCCTGATGAACACGGGTGCAAAAATCCTCAACAAGATACTAGCCAACCGGATCCAGCAATACAGTAAAAAAATTATTCACCACGACCAAGTGGGATTTATACCTGGGATGCAGGGCTGGTTCAATATCTGCCAAACAATTAACGTGATTCATCACATCAATAAAAGAAAGGACAAGAAGCATATGATCTTCTCAATAGATGCAGAGAAAGCATTTGACAAAATATAGCATCCTTTCTGGATAAAAACCCTCAAGAAAGTAGGGTTAGAAGGAGCATACCTCAAGATGATAGAAACCATATATGAGCGACCCAACACTAATATCATCCTCAATGGGGAAAAACTGAGAGCTTCCCCCTAAGGTCAGGAACAAGACAGGGATGTCCACTCTCGCCACTTATTCAACATACTATTGGAAGTCTTAGCCTCTGCAATCAGACAACACAAAGAAATAAAAGGCATCCAAATTGGCCAGGAGGAGGTCAAACTTTCACTCTTCGCAGATGACATGATACTCTATATGGAAAACACAAAAGATGCCACCAAAAAACTGCTAGAACTGATTCATGAATTCAGCAAAGTTGCAGGATATACAATCAATGCACAGAAATCGGTTGCATTCCTATACACCAACAATGAAGCAAAAGAGAGAGAAATCAAGGAATTGATCCCATTTACAGTTGCACCAAAAACCATAAAATACCAAGGAATAAATCTAACCAAAGATGTGAAAGTACTATACACTGAAAACTATAGAAAGATTTTGAAAGAAATTGAAGAAGACACAAAGAAATGGAAAAAGATTCCATGCTCCTGGATAGGAAGAACAAATATTGTTAAAATGTCGATATTACCCAAAGCAATCTACATATTCAACGTTATCCCTATCAAAGTAACACCAGCATTCTTCACAGAGCTAGAACAAACAATCCTAAAATTTGTATGGAACCAGAAAAGACCCTGAATAGCCAAAGCAATCTTGAAAAAGAAAACCAAAGTTGGAGGCATCACAATCCCAGACTTCAAGCTACACTACAAAGCTGTAATCATCAAGACAGTATGGTACTGGCACAAGAACAGACGCTCAGGTCAATGGAACAGAATAGAGAACCCAGAAATGGACCCACAACTAATCGTATGGGCAACTAATCTTTGACAAAGCAGGAAAGAATATCCAATGGAATAAAGACAGTCTCTTCAGCAAGTTGTGATGGGAAAACTGGACAGTGACACGCAGAAGAATGAACATGGACCACTTTCTTACACCATACACAAAAATAAACTCAAAGTGGATGAAAGACTTCAATGTAAGACAGGAAGCCATCAAAATCCTTGAGGAGAAAGCAGGCAAAAACCGATTTGATCTTGCCTGCAGCAATTTCTTACTCAACATGTCTCTGGAGGCAAGGGCAACAAAAGCAAAAATGAACTACTGGGACTTCATCAAAATAAAAAGCTTCTGCACAGTGAAGGAAACAATCAGCAAAACTAAAGGCAACTGACAGAATGGGAGAAGATATTTGCAAATGACCTATCAGATAAAGGGCTAGTATCCAAAATCTACAAAGAACTTATCAAACTCAACACCCAAAAAACAAATAACCCAGTGAAGAAATGGGCAAAAGACATGAATAGACACTTCTCCAAAGAAGACATCCAGATGGCCAACCGAGACATGAAAAACTGCTCCACATCACTCATCATCAGGGAAATACAAATCAAAACCACAGTGAGATACCACCTCACACCTGTCAGAATGGCTAACATTCTCAACTCAGGCAACAACAGATATTGGCGAGGAAAAGGATATGCGAAGAAAGAGGATCTCTTTTGCACTGCTGGTGGGAATGCAAGCTGGTGCAGCCACTCTGGAAAACAGGATGGAGGTTCCTCAAAAAACTAAAAATGGAACTACCCTATGACCCAGTAATTACACTACTAGGCATTTATCCAAGGAATACAGGTGTGCTGTTTCAAAGGGACACATGCACCCCCATGTTTATAGCAGCACTGTCAACAATAGCCAAAGTATGGGAAGAGCCCAAATGTCCATTGAAGGATGAATGCATAAAGAAGAAGTGATATATATATTCAATGGAGTATTACTCGGCAATCAAAAAGAATGAAATCTTGCCATTTGCAACTATGTTGATGAAACTGGGGAGTATTATGCTAAGTGAAATTAGTCAGAGAAAGACAAAAGTCATATGACTTCACTCATATGAGGACTTTAAGAGACAAAACAGATGAACAGAAGTGAAGGGAAACAAAAATAATATAAAAACAGAAGAGACTCATAAATATGGAGAACATACTGAGGGTTACTGGAGGGGTTGTGGGAGGTTGGATGGGCTAAATGGGTAAGGGGCGCTAAGGAATCTACTCCTGAAATCATTTGTGCACTATATGCTAACTAATTTGGATGTAAATTAAAAAAAAAAAACACTAAAAAAAAAGTATGGTAGCCCAGGTGAGATCTTAAATATATTTTTAGATTGTTTTAGCAGTAAGAATTTGGACAGAGTAAGACAAAATTGAAATCTAGCATTAATATCTCTATTTTTAAAATTCCTTCCTGCTTTTATTAAACATTGGCCTTGATTTCCAAAACTTGCCAGCATTCTACTGTTTACATGGGACATGTGGAAACAGCATTAAGCAACTACCATCTTGCTCTTAAAATTCTAATGTGCAACAGGATGGTTATTCTTTCAAGCATACCAAGTTGACCTAGTTAGCAAACCTTAAACACCTCTGATCACTAAAGGAAATCCACAGGCTCTAGTTTATGGAATAAAACATTGAGCGTTAAATGGCAGTTCTTGGAAATTCAGATTAGTTATAAAGCTGGTTAAACAAAATAACTAGTAAAAACATTTTGTGATTTTTAATTATTTTGTTTCTATCTTTAAATAAAATTACATGCCTATATTGTACAGACAGTAACAGTTACAAGGATCGAGTTTACACTAATCTTTCTCTGATGAAGACAAATGGATGTTAGACAATTTTAATCACATGGTCTTACCTTTATCGTAAGAATTTTTTGAGGGAGAGAGAGGGGCAGAGAGAGAGAGAGAGAATATCTTAAGCAGGCTCCATGCTCAATGCAGAGCCTGACACAAGGTTCGATCCCATGACCCTGGAATCATGACCTGAGCTGAAATCAAGAGTCAGACACTCAACCAAATTAGCCACCCAGGCACCTCTAATTTTTTTTTTTAATTAACAGGAAAGAAATGCATTTTATGTAAGCAGCAATTCTGTTTCCTGGCAAATATAATGTCTGATAAATAAAATTTATAAACTTTATAAGAATAAATCTGATGACTTCCACCACCACCGATATTCAAGTCTTCATCATTTCTTACCTGATTACTTACTGTAATAGTCTTCCAATTTTCTTCTTGCTGACACTAAAACCAGAGTTTTATTTATTTTATTTTTTTAAAAAGTGACATTAGGTTTTCCTCACGCTCAAAAACCATCAAATGATCAACAGGCTTCTTATCTTACCGAGAATAAGATTCAAAGTCCTCAATCTGATCTGTAAAGGCTTGTATGATCTGGTCCTTGGTTAAATCTCTACTCCTCATTTTCCACCACTTCCCTCCCTCACTCTGTCCCTATAGCACTGGGCTCCTTGCTATTCATTGAACAAGCTAAGCACATGCCAATTTCAGGGTCCAAGTACTTACTGTTCCATATGCCTAGAATTCTCTTCCCCCAAGTAATCACATGCTTTGTTCCTGATCCTGCTCCAATGTTATACTTTCAGAGAGATTTTTCTTAATTCCTCCATACTAAATAGCACCCCTCCTCACCTTCTCTCCCCTTAACTGCTTTAATTGACTTTGTAGCATTTAAAACCAACTGACATATTATTTACTTATTTGTTTGCTTAGCGTCTTTCGTTTATTTTTTATTTAAGTATTTTTTACAGTTTATTTATTTTGAGGAGAGAAAGCATGAATAGGGTAGGGGCAGAGAGCGAGAGCGAGAGAGAATCCCAAGAGGGATTCGTGCTGTCAGCCCAGAACTTGACGTAGGACTCAAACCCAAGAAGCAAACCCACGAACTGTGAGATCATGACCTGAGCCAAAGTTGGACACATATCCAACTGAGCCACCCAGGCGCCCCAATTGTCTTTCAATCCTGAAAGAATATAAGCTCCATGAAGAGCAATTTTTGCCTACCTGTTTACTGGTATGTCCCCAGTGTTTGACACATAGGCATTCAATAAATATTCACTAAATGAATGCATGGATAATTCTTAAAAGATCAAAGAAGATATCTTACAGTTGAAGAAATACAGTGTCGCAAAAGAATTTGAGCAAATAATAAAATTACAGGATATTACAGATTTAATTGATAAATTGGTTTAAACGCATCAAAAGTTTTAAAAGAATCCAAGGGTAAAACTGTGGAGCTATTAGCCAAAAATGTAAAGAGTCAGTAACAATTTTGAAAGGATGACATTTGGTACCCATAAAAAGAGTTTTAGTGGGGATTCTTACAGCTAAAGACTGACAAATTTCACCTGCATATCAGACAAATTAATGGAAGATAGATAGATGATAGATAGATAATAGATAAAATAACTGAGTTACTCTAGAAGATACATTCATTAAAGCAAATGTGGTTTCTATGAAGGGAATCACGTTCGGCTAATCAGTTTGAATTATTTGTCGGTAACTAATATGAACAAAATAGAACAAGCACATATGGTATATTCATTTTGAGAGTGCATTGCATGATCTCCGACCAGAGTTACCATAAAGTTGGTAGAAGACTATTTTTGTCATGAATATAGATAACGAAACGAAGAGTAGGGGAAAATTGTTCTGGACAAAAACTACAAATGGAGATACCCCCCAGAGGTCAGCCTAAGCCACCAATTTTTATAAGTGATTTGAAGGAAAGAAATGCAATGGACACTAACTCTTCTGGAAATAGTGAGAAGCCGAACTGGAAGGGACAAAATGCAAGAAAATTACGTGAGGCTGTATAAAAGGGGAGAAAAGTAGAGATAAGGGCAGGGGAAAAACACCCTACTTTATTTCAAGCTATGGAGTTATATTATTACTATAAGAAGAGTTGTGGGTCTTTGAGCCCTGTTCCCTAGAACCAAAATATGTCTAGGAAGTATTAGGCTTTATTAAAAATATATTGGAATAAAACAAAATCCAGCATTCAACTGACATACAGGACTGTGGTGCTTCACACCAGGAGCGTTGTGTTACCACATCTCAAATAAGACATAAAAGAACTGAAGAAAATCCAGAGGGAGGCAACAGAAATGATCAGTGAAAAGGAGGAAGTGCCATATGAGAAAAGAATCAAAAGAGTCTCTCGCTTCAATCTGAAAGATAAAAATCCTGCAAGCATATCATTGAAGTCTATAAGATCTTGAAGAGGGGCAGAGAGGGGGGATGTGGTCACGTTCATCACATGGTAGTGTATCAAAATCAGTTGGGTTCTCTTGAAGCATGAAAAAAATTAATTTTAGGGCAAAGAAGGAGGAATTCTACTATAGATAGCAGATGGCAAAACTATTCATCTACTTGAAGATTTGCTGAGTGTCTGTCATGCCCCAGATACCCCAGGTTATGAAAAAAAAATTCTTTTCATTAGATATTACCAGCTGGGAGGGGAAATACAGACAGGAACAAGACATAGTTCCTCCCTTTAAAGGGCCTGAGGCTGTAAGAGGAGAAAAGACAAGTAAACATATAATTATGCCACCCTATCAGATATACCTGCAGATAGCTCTTTAATCCATTCATTCCTACTTCCATAGCGAGTATTCTAGTCTAAGCCACGTCCCATTCTTTGCTTCAACTCTTTCCTCCCTCTAATCTATTCTCCTTATAATATCCAGAACAATTTTAAGAATGAAATCATATCAGGATACACTTCTGCATAAAAGACTTCAATATCATCCCACCTCTACATGCTGGCCTATAGGGACCTGCATGATCTGGGCTCTCGCCCTTCTGTCCGGTCTCATCTCTGTTACTTTCCCATTTTTTTGAACATTGGCCTTTTCTCTCTGTTCTTATATCAATCTCTTTACCACCTTGGGATATTTGCATACATTGTTTCCTCTGATGGGAATATTCTTCCTTTTGCTTTTTGAGAGGCTAGCCCCTCATCTTTCTGAGCTCAGCTTAAATGTCATCTCTTCAAAGAGCACTTCTCTGTCCACTAATCTAAACTAGTCCGCCCCTGTTGGCCTCTGTCACAGTACTATGTTTCCTTCTTTCATCACTCTTAATAAAGTCCATCTATTTGTTGTTTTTTAAAAATGTTTTATTGTGTATTATTTTAGAGAGAGAGAGAGACAGAGAGACAGAGAGCAAGCAGGGAAGGGGCAGAGAGAGAGGGAGACACAGAATCGGAAGCAACTCCAGGCTCCGAGCTGTCAGCACAGAGCCCGACCCGGGGCTCGAACTCACAAACTGCGAGATCATGACCTGAGCCGAAGTCATAAGTAAGTGTAACCGACTGAGCCACCCAGGCGCCCCAAGTCCATCTATTTCTGACTGGACCATAAGTTCCATTGGGAAAGATATTATATCTGTCTTGTTTGTCTTTGGGTAGCTCTAGTACCTGGCACATAGTAAGTACGTTATAAATTGGAATAAAAAGAAATGAGTAAATGAATATGATAACTTCTATAAAAATGATGAAAGGCGTTTCAGCTACTTAGAAAAGAGTATAATTCATGGTATATCCTTTATGTATTCATACGTTTTGAACAGAGTTTCACATAAATTAACCTTAAAGATGGGAATATGGAAGAAAGAGGAAATTGACCATCTTATGAAATTTCATTAACTTAAGAGGTGATGGGGCCTGAAAAAGGGCTTGGCTAACTCCATGAATAGTAACTACAATGAGTTGTTAATAGAAACCGCCATGTTTGGGATGACATTCTACCTGTGACATCGGTATTAGGAAAACTGATACTCTTAGATATCATTCTCTTACTTCCCCATGGGTCTGACCCAGGCAGGAAGATAGTCTTTTTATGATCTTACGCTCTTATTATATTTCCTACATTTCCTTTAACTTTTCAATAATTGCTGACATATCATCAACTATCCACAACAAAGAACAAGTGTTTTTTCAATATAACTGTCAAAAGTCTAAGATATAAAAGACTTCTACTTCACACTGTTGTTTTTAATGCCTCGAGTCATATGAAAATCTTAAAAATGTTGTTTCAGTATTACACTAAAACAGATAAGCCTTCCTCAAAATTCAAGCCACAGTCTCTCTTAGCTAGAAGAAAGCTCTCATGTCTGTGACCTCTCAGAGCATTTATTTGCACGCTCCTATATTATGGAATACATTTGTTCCTCCATTCAGGAAATGTGCATTGCTTAGTCAATGGATTGACTTAGTGGGTCTACTGTGTCCAGGTGACCTGACTAGATCCAGTGCCCGGCACCCCTGAGAGTTGACGTAGACAGTCTGCCTTTGTGGCCCTTCTCCCTCGGAGCAGAGCCTGCGGCTGATTCTTCCCCACATCTCTGTCTGAGAGAGCTCCTCCGTATTTGACACGCAGAAAGTGACTGCTAAAGGAGAACGGATTGAATCAAAGGAGTCCCTCTAAGAAACCTCCCATTGACTCCGGTTTTGGCAGCACTGGCTCTATACTCAAACTCTAAAAATCACGGGAAAAACATGGAAAGCCACTACTGGTGAGCATCCAGCCTCACATTCGCCTCTCAGCGAAACGAATCTAGAAGCAGGTTTCATGAATACGGGATGGTCACGTTGCCACTACAGCTGGGGATTTTGCCAAGAGAACCTTTATGAAGCCTTATAAAACTGTTACCCTAGCACAGCAAAATGGTTACTGTTCTTCTAAATAGCTCTCTCTTAACCAAGGAAATGGGCTGGACCTAATTAGACTATGTTGTGGCATATTAACATGGCAAGAAAAAACAGTTTTTAAAGGTTTCTAATACATATTTGTATGATAGTAGCTAATAGCTCCTAAGATACTGCTAGAGGCCTTCAAACACACATTTAATACTTAAAATGACCTAAAATTTGGATTTACATTATAAAATTTAAATGGATCATGTGGGAAAAATCAAAATCCTGTAGGTAAACTATCGGCAATTCTAAAAGTCTCTCATTACATGTTCAGTAAAAGGCCAGGCAGGAATTTTAACTACTGACATGGTGGTTGGGACAACTGTGCACTTTTTAATAAGTACATCTTAGTTGTTCACTCGCTGCTATAATTTTTTAAAATATTAATTTCTTATAAAATAAAAGATGATTCTCAAAGTATTCTAAAACTATGGAGTGCTCCCAGTATTGCTAAATCAGATGAACGATTTCCAACCAATCACAGAAACAATATGTTATAAAAGGAAACACATGTGTTTTTTCCCTTTACCATTAAAAAATTATGTATATTTGCCTTTTTTCAGAAACAATTTTGCCTTAATTAAGGTGACCACATAATTAGGTATGCACAGATTCAATGCATTATATAGAGAAAGCTGGTTTTTATTTAGGCTATCTATTATTCTCCAAATAATCTTGCTTATTTTCATTATCTTGAATGCTTTATCACAGCTGTAAAGTGTAGTCTTCATACTTTTCTCCCACAAGAGCTATTAGTTTTCTTTAAAAAAAAATTATAACCACAGGGGTGCCTGGGTGGCTCAGTCACTTAAGCATCCGACTTCAGCTTAGGTCATGATCTCACAGTTCGTGGGTTAGAGCCCCACGTTGGGCTCTGTGCTGACAGCTTGGAGCCTGGAGCCTGCTTCGGATTCTGTGTGTCCCTCTCTCTCTACCTCTCCCCCGCTTGTGCTCTGTCTCTCTGTCTCTCAAAAACAAATAAAAATGTTTAAAAAAATTATAACCACAAAAAAATCCAGCTGTGTAGAAAAGACAGCATGCTTCATCTTTTATTTTCTGTCTTATGGGTTATTATTCAAAATTCATGTACCTTTTTTGACTAGAATTTACCATCAATTAACCAGGGTAATGAGTTGAAACTTCTTTCTGTTTTAATTACACAACCCCTGATTACTAATTTTAAACCACTCTTCCAATCACTCTACCTACAAGCATCCTGTTTAGAAATATTAAATATCCAAGAGCTTTAACACATGTCATTCACTTGAAAACATTCTACTAGATCAATTCAGAGAAGTCTGCTCTTAATTCACAGAAGGATGTTTTTTATTGTGGTAAGAACACTTAACGTGAGGCCTTCCATCTTAACAAAATTTTAAGTGTATAATACACAATTGTCAACTCTAGGCACGGTGTTGTACAGATTTCTAGAACTCATTCATCTGTATAACTGAAACTTTATACCTGTTGAACAGCAACCTTCTCATTTTTCCCTCCATCCCCCCAGCCCCTGGCAACCACCAGAGAAGTATATTCTCTGCTTCTGAGTTTGAATATTTTATTTTTTATTTTATTTTATTTTGTGTGTGTGTGTGAGAGAGAGAGAGCATGTGCACAAGAGAGGGGCACGGGGGAAAGATAGAGAATCTCAAGCAGGCTTCATGCTCAGCACGGAGCCCAGTGAGGGGCTCCATCCCATGACCCTGGGATCATGGCCTGAGCTGAAATCAAGAGTCGAACACTCAATTGACCGAACCACGCCGCTGTCCCATCACTTTGATTATTTTAAATACCCCATATAAGTGGAATCATGCGGTACGTGCCCTCTGCAACTGGGTAATTTCACTTAGCAAAATGATTTTGCTCCATTATTTAAAATACAAGTTGTACTACATATAGCATTACTTTTCAGAGTCCATCGACTGAACAATAAGCTGGCCGAGAATTATAATTGTAGACTAGGAAAGATATCTTCTTGTAAGATTCATGCCGAGGCTGGTTAAAAATAACTTCCCTATATAGAAGCTTTGCAAATCAAACTCTCTCAAAAGCTCAAGGAACAGCTCTTTGGTAGAAAGAAAATTCCCCTGAAGATAGTTCGCTGATGACAATGATGACTGGGTCAGAATATCCTGAGACCACATTCCTAAACAGTCCTGATTAGTTCCCCCAAAGAAACTATTAACAAGGAAATCGGTCATCGCCTCATGAGAATTTATTTTCATGTCTTCTCTTACCTTTTCACACCCTACGTGATGAACTGTGCGGCACGTGGAAGCTCATCTCCAGGCAACTTCCGGTTTTTGTTTTTGGTGACTGTAATTTGAAAATGATGCCTAAACAAATGCCTCTGTTTTGCCTTGGCAGTTTTTCGGTGGTCTTTTCCCTGGTACTACTGCGATCCATTTGTCTCTTCCTCTTCTCCCTGCCCTCTCCTCCAGCTACTGCCTCTGTTCTCAGGTGGATCAAAATCCCGTGGATATTGGAAGGAAATTAGCAGTGTTCCAGGTGTAGATGAAGTGATCACGCTCTGAAGTGAAATGAGGGACAGGAGGACATGTGGTCCGACCACATGCTCTGCTAACAGGCCACGCAATGAAGGCCACACCCACATGCTCCACTTAGGTGGCTCACCTCTTGCTACAACTGTGAAGGCGAGAGACAAATTGAGTGATCTGCAAGTAAGGGACACAGAAGACACAGAGTCTTTCACAAATACGAGAAGCAAGATAAATCAAATCATTCAATAATTCACAAATATTCCACAGAAATTGGACCGTTTATGAACAGCCTGAAAAGAAAAGAACGCCAGAGAATTAGAATGAGTTAAAATGAGATATGACTTTGACTATATTGCATTCACAGTTACTTTAGAATAATATGATGTGAAAGATTGGGCTGAATGAATGCTGAGTTCTCGTTCCCTTTTTTCATTCTGTGGGTAAGGTCCTGAGGTGATTTCACCAACGTGTAAGCCGTGTGATCAAATGACTTAGTCTCTCCAGACCTTTGGTTCTACGTCCATAAATGAAGAGAACTGTTGGGAGAAATGAATGTGATAAATTCCAGTGCTTGACAGGTCATGTCATGGTGTTGGTGACTGAATGGTCAGTTCATAAATAGGAAAAGCTTTAATGCTGTACTAAATTATTGTTTAGCGCATTCAAGGGCAATAGTAATCAATAAATAATTTTTTAATGCATTTAAATTTTGCATGCGAGTTGTTTTCTAAATGCTAGTCACTTTGTAGGGTTATTGAAATATAATTATGGATAAAATATAATCCCAGACCTCACCTGGCTCACTCATAGCTCTGTTTTGTGTCCTGATTCAATTATTTCCTACTTTTCTCTCACCTATTTCTTCTTTGGTTTTCCTTTTGTACAACCTTTTAGTTGTCTTAAATCCTTGCCTAAATAGGTTGTAATATAAATAAATAAGGGGATTATTTAGTTTGTATGTACGTGCACACACATACAAACTAGCCCTTTCTGTTGCAGGGAAGCCACACCATAAACAATCAATCCAGCGTGATCCAGAGAAGGGGATTAGCTCATTTCGCAATCGGGGGTTGTCCGTTAGAGGCTTCCCCAAAGAGGTAACATTTGAATGAAGCCTTGATGAATGTGTAAGTGTTTATCAGGAGGGGCAAGGTTTGCAACCCTCAGAAAACAAAAGCAAAGAGGCAGGAAACTGTCCAGGGAATGAAGAATTGTGCAACGCGGTAAACAGGGGCAGGGCACTGAAGTGTGCTAGTCTTCGGGCTAGGGTCTGGTGAGTGCTTGGAGGGAGAAAACACAGAGGAAGTTCATTAATCAAAGTAAAGCACAACACACTTTCCAGACAATAGACTTAGAGCCATTTATCTTCAGTCGTCATTAGGTACATTCCAGTGGCCTTCCGTGTCCACCTGGCATTGTGCACTGAGCAAGTACATTCTTTATCAAAGTAATTATTTAAAATGCCAGGTCCTTGTGCTGTTTAGGCACGAAACACCCAGATTTCCAGCAAGAGCTTAGAGATTTCCAACCGAAATATATTCTCACAGTAAAAGAGATAAAAGTTGTGCTTTATTGACCCTAAATGAGGTCATTTTAAAGAGCTCCGAGCATAGTTAGAAGTATTTATGCTCTAACGCCTTTCAGTCAAAGTACAAGTTTCCTCTCACTACACAGAGCTGAGCAAAAGGCTGTCGTAGATGCCGTAGTGAAAAAGCTTGCTTAGTTGTGTGCTGCTCAGATGTTTATTTTTCTTTTAAATCAGCATGATCTTTCAGTCCCTCAAATGTCCATGTCCAAGGAAATCACAGAAGCACAGCAAATTTCTCCTTTTTTAGTGCATTTGTGAATAATCCTCTAGCCCCAATTCTTCCTACAAAAGGCGTTACAGTTGATAAGGTGGTGCTTACTGCCTGCTGCACAGCCTTAGGGCATCAGTGGCTCACACTCTGACTTCACAAGCAAGAGGATGGCTCATTTCTAGCGGTTTGCATGTAAAGTGAAATTCAAACTAACATCAGGAGAATTTCTGGTTCACCTGCAAGACCATAGCAAGTGTCTATCAGTACCGAATCTGGCAAAACTTCTGGGCTCTGAATGGTTAGTAAGAGTGTCTTGGAATCCAAATGGACTCCTCTTATGTTAAGCCAATCTATGTAGGAACAAACGTGTTTCTTCAGTGAAGAATTACATATGAATACATATCATGGAGTTATGTAACCAGGTAATTAATAATGATTCGATTCCTAACTGTATGCACTTTTAAGTAAGTCACTTAACCTATCTGTGTCTCAGTTTTCTCATCTTTAAGATGGATGCAATGAAAGGTTTGAGGAGGATTTTATAAGGTAACCAAGAAAAGCACTTAGCACTATGCCTGGCACTTAGCATGTGTCATAATCACTATTACTGTTATTACTTATCTAGAGTGACTCTACAGAATTCCCAAAAAACAGGGCCACTAGAATTACTTAAGAAATTGTTGAGCCATAATAAACTAAGAGATTTTGAACACTACTGAATTTAATAAGCATTTACTGTGGGTTTACAAATGCTGGGATCTATGGTAAAGACAAATGACATAGATTGTAGATGATCTCTAGTCCCAAAGAACTTACAATCTAACACATACATAAACAATGTGATACAACGTGTCTGTGAAGGCTGTTATAGAAGATATGGAGGGGAGATCATGGGAACTTAGAAGCCACATATCTTGACTCTGATGACATATAAGGCATGACCTTGAATGAAACATTTATTGAAAACCTTTTAAGGGCTATATTCTGTACTAAGCACTAGTTTATACACAGAAAACAAGATAGGCGTGATCAATGCCATCATAGAATTTCTATTAAAAGAAATATCGCAGGAGGGTTTGGTTTGGTGGGAAAAGATGAACTCAGTTTTTTAAATGTTTATTTATTTTGAGAGACAGAGAGACAGAGACAGAGACAGAGAGATAGAGAGAGGGAGAAGGAATCCTAAGCAGGCTCCATGCTGGTGCAGGGCTCGATCTTAGGTCCATGAGATCATGACCTGAGCTGAAATCAAGAGTTGGACACTTAACCAACTGAGCCACCCAGGGGCCCTGAGGTGAACTCAGTTTTAAACATTTTGAGTTTGGGCTTACAGTAGCACATTTAGGCTCAGATACTTATTTTCCACTTAAAATGATGGAGGTGGAGCTCAAAAGGAAGATAAAGACTTGAATCTTCTTAAGAGCAAGATCTTTATCATATTGACTATTGTATCACAGCACCAAAAAAAGATGGGCACATAGTAGGTATTTTGTCAACATTTGTTGAATGAATTAATGTCAGAAGACAAAGATATTATTATTATCATTCTTATTCTTATTCTTATCAGTATTATTTCTCTATAGTGACCTGATCAGAAAACCAGAAACAGAACCACTAGAATTGGCCCTGGTGAAATCCTGAGATTTAATGAGATCACTGTGGGCATTCAATGCTTTGTGTATGTAACTGTGTATAGATAGCTATGTTGAATTTGCATGTTTCTGCATTAATGCTTGTCATTCTTGGCAAATCGTTCCAATATTTATTTATTTATTTATTTATTTATTTATTTATTTATTTATATAACATGTTATGTTTCACTCATATGTAAAATTTAAGAAACAAAGCAAATGAGGAAAGGGGAAAAAAAGAGAGCGAGAGAGAGAGGCAAACCAAGAAACAAACTCTTAACTATAGAGAACTGATGGTTACCAGAGGGGAGGCAGATGGGGGGTTGGGTTAAATAGGTGATGAGAGTTAAGGAATTCACTTGTGATGAGCACTGGGTGTTGTATGGAAGTGCTGAATTCCTAGAGTGTATGCCTGAAACTAATATTACATTGTATATTAACTAAGTGTAATTAAAACAAAAATGAAAAAAATACTTAAAAAAAAACATGTCATGAATACCACGTTTTGCCAAGCACCATGATAAGTGCTGAGGATATAATCACAAACAAGTTATCTGTCTATCTGCAAGAAGTCTGCAGTACTCAAATGACATTGCTGACATCAAGGTCAGGGCGGCAGGAGAGTGTAACCAAAATATACAAAGAGGTAACAACAACAGACAGTAATATTTCTTACTAAAATTATTATACCTCTGCTTATCTCCATGCACTGTGATACATACCTTTTTAATTACCAAATATAAAATCACTCCATCTATAAAATCCCTCGATCTAATTCCCACACCTTGTCATCTGGATGTAATGGAAGAAAATACACAAATATGTCTTGGTAGACCTAGAGATAGGGCTGTTTTTCACATAACAGAACACAGATTCATTCTTCTGGGGAGACTCAAGATTTCATCACAGTGAGCTTAAGTTAATGGACCAAGTCTTTAAATAAAGGTAACAGCATTGATTAATGAAAATGATGAAGTGGTCTCACGTTTTTGCACCAGCCTGTTACAGATATGCGAATAATGAAAATGAGGAAAAGTGCCCAGCCTCCAAAGTGACCATGTATATGCAAGCTTTCCCATTATCTGTCAGATGGCATAAATAAAGAATCGTTTCTATTCTTCAGCAAATTCCTGCTCGGTTATTCAGGGACAGGGATAGAGGGTAAGGAAAATGAACACTTTCTATGAGCCCCATGAATGTCATTAAAATTTTGGCTGCTTAAGATTTTTTAGTAGTTGGCCTTGAGAAACGAGCTCCCAAAAATATGATGATACGATATGGTTCAAAAGAAATTAAAATAGCACCTCATGATTACTTTTGTTTTCTAGAAAGTTTTCTGAAATAGATGTTATTTACGGAGACTTGGGGATATAAACATTTATGCCTATCATAGGATCTAACACACCTGAATCTCAATCTAAATATGGCACCTATATTGAAATATGCATATATATATGTAAATACATACACACATACACACCCTCATGGATAGCATGACCAATTTTACCCAATTTTCTGGGACTGCCCTGGTTTTAAAATTGGAGGTTCCATGTCCCAGAAACTTCTTTATTCCTGGGAAAATTGGGACAGTTAGTCACTCTACCCATGGAATATGACAATTATGGAAATCACAGTGCTACACTAAGCTGAAAGTCCATCATGCTTTTATTTTTTATTTTTTTTCAATATATGAAGTTTATTGTCAAATTGGTTTCCATACAACACCCAGTGCTCATCCCAAAAGGTGCCCTCCTCAATACCCCTCACCCACCATCCCCTCCCTCCCACCCCCCATCAACCCTCAGTTTGTTCTCAGTTTTTTTTCAATATATGAAATTTATTGTCAAATTGGTTTCCATACAACACCAAGTGCTCATCCCAAAAGATGCCCTCTTCAATGCCCATCACCTACCCTCCCCTCCCTCCCACCCCCCATCAACCCTCAGTTTGTTCTTAGTTTTTAAGAGTCTCTTATGCTTTGGCTCTCTCCCACTCTAACCTCTTTTTTTTTTCCTTCCCCTCCCCCATGGGTTCCTGTTAAGTTTCTCAGGATCCACATAAGAGTGAAACCATATGGTATCTGTCTTTCTCTGTATGGCTTATTTCACTTAGCATCACACTCTCCAGTTCCATCCATCATGCTTTTAAAGTATAAGCTGAACAAAGAGTACTATAGAAACTTCACAAAACTGCACATGTGTTCATCCTCATTCTCTCCTCAAATGCCCAACACTTCAGGACTCCTCCCCTGCCATGCTGGTTCACCTTTGTTTGGAAACATCCAAAGAGGTTGCAAAAAAATGTTTACAGAAAATCATTGACATAAATTTGCTCAACAGTGTCTGACACAGAGTAGGCCCTCGATGAATATTTGTTAAATACAATATCTTAATATTTCTACGTCAAAGGGTTCAATCTGTGGCAATAATAATTTGCATGATCACTGCATTGGCTGATCCACATAATTTGATTCATAGGAAAATGTATTTTTGCCATAGCTAGCAAGATTACTACGTTCTGGTTTTCCAGTGACTCCTGCCACATTATGTGATATCCATAATGATAACAATTGCCTTCTTTAATCACTTACCATGCTAATTAATGTGTTTGAACTTTTGCAAACATTCTCTAATCTGCACAGTGACTCTTGGAGGATAGCTATTGTTACCATTTCTATTTTACAAATGAGAAGACTGAGGCGCAGAAAGATAAAGTAACTTGTTCAAGTTCACTTGGAAGAAGTTAAAATTTCAGTTATATTCACCTAACCATTTAAATATACTGTCTCTCTAATGTATTTCTTCTATCGACCAATTCATTCATTCAGTAAATGTTAACCGGGCACCTACTATGTTTCTAGCACTATTACAGACAGTGGTAATGGAACATTGACTCATCTAGATTAAGTGACTATTCTCACGAAGAAGGGGTGGAGGAAATCAGGAGAGGTTGGTAAAAGGGTACAAACTTTCAGTTACAAGATGAAGTTCTAAAGATCTAATGTCTAGCATGGTGACTGTATTTGATAACATCACATTGTGTAACTGAAACTTCCCAAGAGAACAGAACTAAACGTTTTCACACACATGCACACACACACACACACACACACACACACACACGGTAAATATGTGAGGTAATGGATGTGCGAATTAACTGGATGGGGGCTATCTATTCATGATGTATACATATATCAAATTGTCGTGTTGTCCTCATCATTTTTTACTTTTTAAAATATTTTTAATGTTTATTTTTGAGAGAGAGAGAGAGAGAGACAGAGCGCAAGTGGGGGAGGAGCAGAGAGACAGAGAGACACAGAATCCGAAGCAGGCTCCAGGCTCTGAGCTGTCAGCACAGAATTCCATGTGGGGCTTGAACCCACACACCATGAGATCATGACCTGATCCAAAGTCAGACACTTAACCACCTGAGCCACCCAGGCACCCTCATGTTGCTCTCTTTAAATATCTTACAATTTTAGTTTTCAGTTATACCTCATTAAAGCTTGGGCGGGAGGACTAAAATAGACAGAACATTTGAACAGAGGAATAGAAATTTGAATAGAGGGATAAACAAATAAAGTGAGGTATATCCATAATATGGAAAAATATTCAGAAGTTGTTAAAAAATGAAGTTATATATACTAGCATGGTTTGTTATTGAAAATATATAATATATATTTTAAATTATATTTTTAAATAAAAAACCCACAGAAAACACTATGTATTTTCTACATTTTGTGTGTGTGTATGCGTGTGTGTTGTGTGTGTGCGCACGCACGCGTGCATATCCACACTGGTCTACATTTTATTCCTTGAACAAAGCAGTAACACTGTTTTCGTTAGTCTTGTGGTTCTTCCTTCCTAGAATAGCTTTACCCCACTCACTCATCCTTCAGTTTTTAGCTCAAAACCCACCTCATCAGAAGGCCTTCCCTGGCAACATAAAATAAAGTAGGATCCAACTTACATACTATTATCATTATCTAGCCTTTTTGGATTTGGTCTTCATAGCACTCACACTTAAGAATTTTAATAATTATGTCTTCCTTTTTATGTGTTTCTCCTAAGTGGAGAGTAACAGAAAGGCAGGACTATATTCTTAATTGGAAACATCTAGCAATCTTGCACATGACAGGCGCCACTTTCAGCCTTCCCCCTCCAGGTTAGACAGCTCCAATTCCCTTGACCATTTCTGAAAATAATTCCACTCTGACTAATCTTCATTTTTCATTATTCTTCTTAAACATTTGCACCCCCACTCCAAAATGAGTAGATTGCTAATTACTGTTGAGCAGAGTGAAGTTACTATCGCTCCCATTTTAGACAAAATACTCTTCATTATGCAGCCTAAGATGGCATTTGTTCCTTGGGAAAATGACATGAATTACACTGTGACTCATACTGAGTCTCCCACTGACATTAAAACCAGATGTCTTCCACAAGTGCCTCTATAAAATTGTGCCTCCCAACATGGATGTGTGCACTGGGTTTTGATCCCAAGGGCATAGATTTACATCAGTTTTTATTAAATTTAATTTTGATATATCTAGTCCACCATCCCAGTCTTTCAATCTATTTTTCGATTCTGATTCACTGATCTAAACTACTTGTTGCCCCTTACAACTTTGTATTATCTGTTGATTTGATGACTACATACTCAACTTCCTTATCTAGATCACTGATAATAATGATAATCAGGACAGGGCTCAGGCTAGAGTCCTGTGACATACCATTAGAAACCTCTCTCCAGCAAAACTACAATCTAATCAAGTATATTCAGCCAGCGAGAAACCTGGTCATGTTTATATTTCCTCATATTGTCTACAAAGATAGAATGAGGAATCTTTTCCAAATGAGTTGTTGAGATTCATATGTATTTTGTTTGCTGCATGAATCTCATATAAGAGGCTATTAAACTATCTTATAATAATAGCAAATATAATAAAAGTAATAATAACAGCTTACATTTATTACTTATTATATGCGATGCAGTATGCTAAGAATTTTATATGCAATATTTCTTTTAATTGTCCCCCAAATCTGAAAGATAAGCATTTTTTATATATTTTGAAGATGGAAAAACTGAATTTCAGAGAAAGTAAGTCAGAAGAAATGATAATTACTCTGAAATTATCTGAAAGCATATTCTCAAGCTAATTTGAAAATTGAAATAATACTTTTTAAGATAACAGTGTTATTTACATTTAAGTATCAATTGCTAAGGAATAGGAACATGAAACATATTGACCCTGGTTTTTTTTTAATTTTTTAACACTTTTATTTTTTGAGAGAGAGATAGAGTGCAAGTGGGGGAGGGGCAGAGAGAGAGGGAGACACAGAATCCGAAGCAGGTTCCAGGCTCTGAGCTGTCAGCGCAGAGCTCGACGCAGGGCTCGAACTCACAAGCTGTGAGATCATAACCTGAGCCAAAGTTGGAGGCTTAACCAACTGAGCCACCCTGGCACCCCCATATTGACCCTGTTAAAGGAGATATGGTGCCGTCCCATCCTAGAGGAAATTCCTTGGCATTTGTGAAACCAGATGAGACTTCCTATGAGACTTTGGTTCAAATCTTTTCTCCTCCTCCTATTTACTGTCACCAGATCAGGAGTTGTTTTGTTTTGTTTTGTTTTGTTTTGTTTTTTTTATAGGGCAGCTTCCTTCTCCTTGGCTATCAGAGAGCCCTGTCCATGGTTTAATGGCCCATGTAAAGCAGAGAAAAGGGACAGGCTCCAGTTGGAATGTGAGAAAAGTTCAGGGACTGAGCCATGGGGCACTAACAAGAATTGTCCTTTAAGAACATAACAAATGTAGAAACACTGCTTTCCCCAAATCCTGTTTTATTAACCTTTATCAACTGCTGAGAAACTGGGACATGATGGGATTTTTAAACCTTCCTGTCAGCAGCAAAAGGGTAATGCTTGTTATGATTGCTATTTGGCAAAACCCCAGCCTCTCATTCCAAAATGTCTCAAATTAACTTTGTTCGGAACTGATTAGAGAGCACAAAGACTACAGGGGTATTTTTGCCACCTCTGTGTCATATGTAGGTGAGAAATATTTGTCGCTCTCCATATAAAAACCATCTACGTATGCTGTTCAATGGCTGGCACGGTATTTACTAACACTGAGCTAATGCAGAAAGTTGCAGGGAGGTCATTGAGAATGCACTGCAGTCTAAATGAAAATTATGAAATTTCACTTTCCCCTCCTTTACTCATTGGAAAAGAAAATCAGTTTCCCATTATTAACAACTTTTGACATTTCCCTACAGTTTTAATCCTGTCCATGAGAACCATTGTTTTTCCTCCAATGATAACGCATCCTAAGGTGTGACAGTGCAAACTAACATGGCTGACCGTGGATACATCTGAAAGAAATACAGTTTGTTAAAAGGGTCAAAGGCAGGGGCGCCTGGGTGGCTCAGTCGGTTAAGCATCCGACTTTGACTCAGATCGTGACCTTGCAGTTCTTGGGTTCGAGTCCCACGTCATGCTCTGTGCTGACAGCTCAGAGCCTGGAGCCTGCTTCCGATTCTGTGTGGCCCTCTCTCTGCCCTCTGCCCCTCCCCCACTCGTGCCCTCTCTCTCTCTCAAAAATAAATAAACATAAAAAAAATTAGAAGGTCAAAGGCAAATTTCTATTTCAGACTCTAAACCTTCCTAAGCAGTGTGTTAGCTTTTTAGCATTAGAGCCTAGAGTCTAGGGCGAGGGTGTCAGAGTCAGCCTTCAGGGTTTGAATTCTGACTCCACTGATTGTTAGTCATTTACTCTCTCTGCCTCTATTTTCTCATCTGAAAAGTGGAGATAATAATCATATAATAGCTACCTTATTAAGATATTATAAAATTAAATAAATGCTACCTAGTAAGAGTGTTTGCTGTTACTGTCATTGATGAGGTGACACAGAAATGAGGGATCTAGATCTAGGTTCTGGCCCAGTTTTACCGTTAGTAAAATTGTGACCTTGAACAAAGTATCTGACCTCACCTCACTGGGTCTTAAGTTCCCCATCCACAGCTTGGATGCATATCTCCATGTTTGATGATGACATAAAAAAATTCTGGTAAAGTGCTTAGCATAGCATCTGGCACCAAGCAAACCAAGGGAATCACTTACCATTAATATCATTTTGTGAGTGTGTGTAAGAATAACTTATATATTTGTCAATATGAATGAGAAGAATTTGCATTTTCTAGAATATAAATGAGATTAAGTGACTTTTTAATGTGTTTACTAGTCATTTGCATGTTTTTTTCCATGAATTATCCCTTTACAACCTTTGCCTGATTATTCATTAGCTTGTTTCTGGTTTCATAGTGATTTGTAGAAAAATACATATGTGTTTTAATATTCACTGAATGTTTGTTTCCCTCCCAAATTCATATGTTGTAGCCCTAACTCCAAGTGTGGCTGTGTTTGGAGATAGGGTCTTTAAAGAAATAATTAAGGTTAAATGTGGTTATAAGGGTAGGACCACGATCCATTAGGATTGGTGTTGTTATAAGAAGAGACACTGGAGAGCTTACCGTCTCTCTGCCATATGAGGCCACAGTGAGAAAGTGGCCATCTACAAGTTAGGAAGAAAGCTCTCACCAGAGTTCAACCATGCTGGAACCCTGATCTCAGACTTCCAGGCTCCAGAATTGTGAGAAAATGAATTATGTTGCTTAAGGCATCTGGTCTGTGGTATTGTGTTATGGCAGCCCAAGCAGATGAATATATTCATTGAATATATTCCATTGAATATTATTGAAAATAATTTTTATTTGCACTAAATGTATAACCTATCTTTGTTTATCAGACTTTATTTATGGTAGTTGGCAATCTACAGGTGTGTGTGTGTGTGTGTGTGTGTGTGCGCGCGCACGTGCGTGCTTTATGAAGATAAACCTATCAGACCTTTTCTTTATGACTCCTGAGTTGTTTGTCATTCTCAGGGGTGTCAAAAGTTATAATGCTCATATCCTAGATCTTCTTCCAGTACTTTCATGGTTTTGAATTTTCATGTTTTGATATTTAATCCACCTGGAATGTTTTCTACATGTTGTGAGATTATTATCAGATGTTTACCATCATATAGAAAACCAATTATACCACCACAGTTTACTAAACAGATCATTGTTTCACCACTGATTTGAAAATTTGACTTTAATATAAAATAAACATACTAAAGTCTATCTGAATTCTTAGGTATATCAGATAGATCTATCTCCTCTAGTAGTAAATCATCTTTTACTGCTACAAGTGGGTAGAGCACAATCCCATTCAAATGTCTTAGCATATCCTAGTCTGATATATATTTTATTCATTTTATTTTATTATTTTATATTTATTTTATTTTATCAATTTTTCAGTGGTTATTTTTAAATATTCAAAGACTTTAAAAACTATTAAAACTCCTGGTCTAAATTAACAAGTAAGGAAACAGTTAAAATACTGCCTTCATCTATTTAGCCTACAGAAGGTAATTATGGTGACTGCTTAGTTTCTAAGAGAGTATTATACAATAACCACCATAGAGTAGTAATTAAGAACACGGACTCTGGAGCCATATTGCCTAGGTTCAAATTCCAGATCTGCCATTTATCAGCTGTACAACTGTGGAAAAGTTATTTAACTTCTTGGCACCTTAATTTCCTCATCTATCAAATAGTATTAATAATACTTTTGTCTCAAGCTATAGTGTAGATTAAACAAATTGATATATGGAAATCCCTTAGGCAAAGTTACTGGCATAGACTGTGATCAGTGGCAAATGTTGGTCAGCTAAAGTAACTGCTTTGGAAAGTTATTTCTCCTTCCTGAGAAATAAGAAATGATCTCTCAGGGCACTTAGCATTGACTACAAATCCCAATTCTGTCAGTGATGGAATTTGGAGCATGAGTGGAACCCAAGTTGGCATCCTTTGGGTTAATTCCTCTAGGCCATATACAGCAAAGCATTTCCCTCAAATACTCTGGAGATTCAGAGTCTCAAACATGTTTGCTCCCCAAGTCATCACATTTATTAATATCTTTGTCATATTTTCCAGAAGCAGGAACTTCTAGCAGATCTTGCTCTACAAAAGGCAGTATTTCTGTAAGAAGTGGATCTAGGCCACTTTAGTCTGTCCTCTGATGTTCACCTCAGTATCATTCTATCTACTTGATAATATCTTTGAGGTCAAATTCCTAAAATAGTATTTTTCTTTAACTTTAGGAGCATTGTAGAGTAAAAAGACTGCTAAAGATACAAGATCAAAGTGAGCCATGATGCACAACATGGTTGGGCTTATCAGCATTCCTAAATGTGCTCAAGGCAAAAGCATTCCAGAGAAACATAAATAATAGCCATCATCGCTATCATTTGTTGACCTCTGACTATATGCTGGTCCATGTGTTCGATACACATTATCTTACTTAATTCTAACAAAACTCTTGTGATGCTGACATTATTATCTCTTTTTTATAAAGGTGGAAAGAGAAGTTCATATAAATTAAGTGACTTTCTCAAGGCAACAGCTAGTAAGTTGGAGCTGGATTTGAACCCAAAATAAGGGGGCGGTTTACTCTATTTTTTATTTTCTTAGTAATATAGTATACATTTACTAATTACATTTATCAGAAAGGATAAAATAGAGGAAGATTGCAATGGAGTAGGAGGACCCTAGGCTCACCTTGTCCCACAAACACAACAGATGACTACCAAATCATCCTAAATACCCCAGAAATAGATCTGAAGACCAACAGAACAAACTCCACAACTAAAGGAAGAGCAGGAACCACTATAAAGAAGGTAGGAAGTCTGGAGACATGGTTTAGGGGAGAAACGGATCCCAGTTGCTATGGAGTGAGGGAGCCATGGTCATGGAGAAGGAAAAGAGAGAGGAGCACACAGGAGAATGCACTAGGAAGACAGTTCCCTAAATCCACTGGCTTGGAAAACAAGGGGGCTGAATTTTATGAGTTCTTGCAACCAGCAGGGCTTAAAGCTTGGAGTTTTATACATCAGTGGGCATGGCTTAGATAGAGCCCAGAGAGGACTGAGCTGCTCCTGGAGAGAAGGCAGTCAAAGAAGCAAGGTGCATACAGTGTGAAGACAATATCTGTAGAGTGCCTGGGGCACTCAATGGGGCAGATTATTCACTATTTTCAGAGTGTGCCTCTGAAACATTCATGGAGCACCTCTTTGGGAACAAAGGAGCTGGCCAGCATCATTTCCCTCCCCCACCTCTCAGCATAAATACAGAGCCACCTGTGGGAAGCAGCACGGCATTGAAACTGGCAGCCTAACTTACTAACACCAAAGTACCACTCCCTGTGCTCTGGAAGAACTGCCCTTCTTGGTCACACTTGCCTCAGTCCCAGCACAGCAGGCCCCTCTCCCAGAAGACCAGTGCAAACTCCTGCCCACAACACCTCTCCCAGCCAGAATTTTGCAGTGCCTCATTTCTAGTGGAGGTGGGGACAAGTTTCATTTCACAAGCAGACCAGAGCACACCTAATTAAAACTTGCTACATTCAGGTCAGTGACCAAACACTGCCTACAGCAAGCAAGGAGAGCCTCTGCTTATGACTGGCCAGGACACAATAGCAAAGGGCATGCAGCACACACCTGAGACACTTCCTGAAGCTCCAGGCCCTGGGCACTACATGACCTTTTCTTCATAAGGCCCTTACTTTCAAGAGCAGGAGACATAACTGGCTTTCCTAACACAAAGAAGAAGGCAGAGACTTAGACAAAATGCTAAAACAGAAGAATTTATCCCAAGTGAAAGAACAGGGTAAGGCCATGGCAGAGATCTAAGTGAAACAGATATAAGTAACATGCCTGATGGAGAATTTAAACCAATGATCACAAGGCTTGAGAAAACCATAGACGCTATCAGTGAGACCCTTACCAGAGAGATAAAAGAGTTAAAAAAAAGAAACTATCAGAAACGAAGAGTGCAATAAATGGGACTAGAAACACACTTGATACAATAAATGGTAGGTTGGAAGAAGCAGAGGAATGAATTAATGCCTAGAAGACAAAGTAATGGAAAGTGATGAAGCTGAACAAAATAGAGATAGAAGAATTATGCAAAACCAGATTAGACTTAGGGAACTCAGTGACTCCATCTAATATAATAACAGTTGTATTATAGGAGTCATAGAAGAAGGAGAGAGAGAAAAGAGGGCAGAAAATTTATTTGAAGAAATAACAGCTGAAAACTTCCATAATCTGGGGAAGGAAACAGACATCCAGATCCAGGAGGCACAGAGAACTCCTGTCAAAATCAACAAAAGCAGACCAACAGCAAGACATACTGTAATTAAATGTGTAAAATATAATGATAAAGAAAAAAATTTTTAAAGCAGAAAGATAAAATAAGTCATTAATTTACCAGGGAAAACCCATAAGGCTAGCTACAGATCTCTCCACAGAAACTTGGCAAGCCAGAAGGGAGTGGCATGATATATTCAACGTGCTGAATGAGAAAAATCTGAAGCCAAGAATACTCTATCCAGTAAAGCTATAAATCAGAATAGAAGAAGAAATAAAGAGTTGTCCAGACCAACAAAACCTCAAGGAATTCACGACCACTAAACCAGCCCTGCAAGAAATATTAAAGCGGCTCTTTGAGTGAGAAGGAGAAACCAAAACTGATAGTGTAAAGGCAGGAAACAAAAAAGCAGTAAAAAAATAAATATTTCTGTAAAAATCAGTCAAGGAACTCACTCACAAAACAGGATATAAAATGTGTTAACATATATCTAAAAAGTGAGGAAGAGAGGAGAAAAGAATGAATTCAAACTTGAACAATCATCAACTTAATATAGACTGCTATTTGCAGAAGAGGTTACATATAAACCAAAAGGTAACCATATATAGAAAACCACTGATAGGGGCGCCTGGGTGGCGCAGTCGGTTAAGCGTCCGACTTCAGCCAGGTCACGATCTCGCAGTCCGTGAGTTCGAGCCCCGCGTCAGGCTCTGGGCTGATGGCTCGGAGCCTGGAGCCTGTTTCCGATTCTGTGTCTCCCTCTCTCTCTGCCCCTCCCCCGTTCATGCCCTGTCTCTCTCTGTCCCAAAAATAAATAAACGTTGAAAAAAAAAAAAAAAAGAAAACCACTGATAAATATGCAAATAAAGAGAAGGAATTCCAAATATAGCACTAAAGAAAATAGGAAAGCATAAAAGAAAGACAAGAAAGGATCAGAAAAAATCTCCAGAAACAACCACAAAACAAGTAATAAGTTGGCAATAAATACATATCTATCAATAATTACTTTGAATGTAAAAAGACTTAATGCTTTCATCAAAAGACATAGGGTGTCAGAATGTATAAAAAACAGGACCCATCTATATACTGCCTATCAGAGACTCATTTTAGACCTAAAGACACCTGCAAATTGAAAGTGAGGAGAATGGAGAAACATTTATCATGCAAGTGGATATCAAAAGAAAGCCTGGGTAGCAATACTCTATTGGACAAACTAGACGTTAAAACAAACACTGTAACAAGAGGCAAAGAAGGGCACTATATAATAATAAAGGGGACAATCCAACAGAAAGATACAACAATTGTAAATATGTATGTACCCAATAAGATAGTACCCCGAATATATAAATATTTAATAACGGGCACCTGGGTGGCTCAGTCAGTTAAGTGTCCAGCTTTGGCTCAGGTCATGATCTCATGGTTCCTGGGTTTGAGCCCTGTGTGAGTCTCTGTGCTGACAGCTCAGAGCCTGGAGCTTGCTTCAGATTCAGTGTTTCCTTCTCTCTGCCCCTCCCCCAATCATGTTCTGTCTCTGTCTCTCAAAATAAATAAATATTTTTTTTAATTTTAAATAATTAATAAACATAAAGGAGCTCAATGACAATAATACAATAATAGTGGGAAACTTTAACACTCCACTTACAACAATAAACAAATCATCTAAAAAGAAAATAAATAAGGAAACAATGGACTTGTTGAGTTTGGATTGTTTATTTCCTTTTTTGAGAGAGAGAGAGAGAAAGAGAGAGAGAGAGAAAGCACTTGCTGGGTTGGGGAAAAGGGAGAAGGAGAGAGAGAATCTTAAGCAGGCTCCATACCCAGTGCTGAGCCCAACTTGGGTCTCGATCTTATGACCATGAGATCATGACCTGAGCCAAGATCAAGAGTCAGACACTTAACCAACTGAGCCACCCAGGTGCTCCAGGAAACAATGGCTTTGAATGATACACTGGACCAGGTGGACTTAACAGATATATTCATAATATTCCATCCTAAAACAGCAGAATACACATTCTTTTCAAGTGAACATGAAACATTCTCCAGAATAGATCACATATTGTGTCACAAAAATGAATATAAAAAGATTTAAGTCATAGCATGCACCTTTTCTGACCACAACACTATGAAACTAGAATTCAACCACAAGGAAAAAATCTGGAAGACCACAAATATATGTAGGTTAAATGACATGCTACTAAACAATGACTGGGTCAACCAGAAAATCAAAAAAGAACTAAAAAATACATGGAGACAAATGAGAATGTAAACACGATAGTCCAACAACTTTGGGATACAGAAAAAGCAGTCCTAAGAGGGAATAGGTAGCAACACAGGATGACCTGAAGAAGCAAGAAAAATGTCAAATAAACATCTTAGCCTTACACCTAAAGGAGCTAGAAAGAGAACAACAATTGAAGCCTAAAGCCAGAAGAAGGAAAATAATATTAGAGCAGAAATAAATGATATAGAAATGAAAAAACCAATAGAATAAATCAACATACCAGCAGCTTGTTATTTCAAAAAAATTAGTAAAATTGTTAAACCTCTAGCCAGACATAATAAAAAGAAAAGAGAAAGGACTCAAATAAATAAAATCACAAAAGAGAGAGGAGAAATAACAACCAACACCACAGAAATACAAAGGATTATAAGAGAATATTGTGAAAAGCAATATGCCAACAAATTGAACAACCTTGAAGACATGGATAAATTCCTAGAAACATATAAAGTACCAAAACAGAAATAGGAACAAATAGAAAGTTTCAATAGACTGATAACCAGCAAGGAGATTGAATCAACATCCACCAAATAAAAGTCCAGGGCCAGATGGATTCACAGGCAAACTCTACCAAACATTTAAAGAAGAGTTAATACCTATTCTTCTCAAACTATTCCAAAAAATAGAAAAGGAAGGAAAACTTCCAAATTCTTCTATGAGCCCAGAATTACCCTGAGAGCAAAACCAGGTAAAGACACCACTAAAAAAGAGGACGACAGGCCAATATCTCTGATGAACATGGATGCAAACATTCTCAATAAAATACTAGCAAACCAAATCCAACAATACATTAAAAAAATCATTCATCGCTATCAAGTGCAACTTACTCCTGGGTTGCAGGAATGGTTCAATATTTGCAAATCAATCAACATGATACATCACATCAATAAGAGAAAGGATAGGAGCCATCTGACCATTGACAAATCACAACATCCATTTCATGATAAATCCCTCAACAAAGCAGGTTCGAGGGAACATACCTCAACATAATAAAAGTCATATATGAAAAAACCACACCTCATATCATCCTAAATGGGGGAAAAGTGAGAGCTTTTCCTCTTTGGTCAGAACCAAGACAGGGATGTCCACTCTCATCACTGTTACTCAACATAGTACTGGAAAGCATAGCCACAGCATTCAGAAAAGAAAAAGAAATAAAGGGCATCCAAATTGTCAAGGAAGAAGTCAAACTTTTACTATTTGCAGGTGGCATGATACTTTATGTAGAAAATCCAAAAGAATTCATCAAAAAACTGCTAGAAAGAATAAACAAATTCAGTAAAATCATAAGATAAAAAAATCAATGTACAGAAATCTGTTGTATTTTTGTATATCAATAATGAAGCAGCAGAAAGAGAAATTAAGGAAACAATTAAATTTATAATTACACCAAAACCCATAAGATACCTAGGAATAAACCTAACCAAAGATAAAAGAGGTGAAAGACCTGTACTATGAAAACTATAATACACTGATGAAAGAGATTGAAGATGAGACAAAGAAATGGAAAGGCATTCCATGCTCATGGACTGGAAGGAGAAATATTATTAAAATGTCTACTCTACCTAAAGTAATCTACACATTTAATGCAATCCCTATCAAAACTTAGACAACAGTTTTCACCGAGCTAGAACAAATAATCCTAAAATACGGATGGAACCACAAAAGACCCCAAATAGCCAAAGAAACCTTGGAAATTAAAAACAAAGCTGGAGGCATCACAATTCTGGACTTCAAGTTATATTACAAAGCTGTACTAATCAAAACTGTATGGTAGTGGCACAAAAATAGACACATAGATCAATGGAACAGAATAAAAAGCCAGAAATGAACCCATAATTATATGGTCAATTTATCTTTGACAAATTGGGAAAGAATATTAAATGGGAAAAAGAACTTCTTCTCAACAAATGATGTTGGGAAAACTGGACAGCAACATGAAAAAGAATGAAAACGGACCACTTTGTTACACCATACACAAAAATAAATTCAAAATGGATTAAAACTGGGGTGCCTGGGTGGCTCAGTCAGTTAAGTGTCTGACTTTGGCTTAGGTCATGATCATACAGGCTCTATGCTGACAGATCGGAGAGCCCAGAGACTGCTTCGGATTCTGTGTCTCTCTTTCTCTCTGCCCCTGGAGACAGCTCGTGCTGTCTCTCTCTGTATCTCGAAAGTGAATAAACGTTAAAAAAAATTTATGTTATAAAAATGGATCAAAAACCTAAATATGAGACCTGAAACCATAAAAATTCTAGAAAAGAACACAGACAGTAACTTCTTTGACATCAACCATAGGAACTTCTTTGTAGATATGTCTCCTGAGGAAAGGGACACAAAAGCAAAAATAAACTATTGGGACTACCTCAAAATAAAAGTCTTCTGCACAGCAAAGGAAGCAATCAACAAAACTAAAAGGCAACCCATGGAATGGGAAAAGATATCTGACGTATCTTATAAAGGGTTAGTCTCCAAAATATATAATGAATTTATACAACTCAACACCCAAAACACAAACCATCCAAATAAAAAATGGGCAGAACACATGAATAGACACTTTTTCAACAAAGACATCTGGATGGCCAACAGACACACGAAAAGATGCTCAACATCACTCATCATCAGGGAAATACAAATCAAAACCATGAGATACCACCTCACACCGTCAGAATGGCTAAAATCAATAACATAAGGAACAACAGGTGTTGGTGAGGATGCAGAGAAAGGGGAACCCCCTTGCACTATTGGTGGGAATGCAAACTGGTGCCGCCACTGTGGAGAACAGTATGGAGTTTCCTCAAATAGTTAAAAGTAGAACTACCCTACGATCCAGCAATCGTACTACTAGGTACTTACCCACAGAATACAAAAAGACTAATTCCTAAAGGGATACGTGCAGGGGCGCCAGTCAGTTGAGCATCCAACTCTTGATTTTGGCTCGGGTCATGATCCTAGTGGAATTGAGCCCTACATTGGGCTCCGTGCTGTGCATGGAGCCTGCTTGAGATTTTCTCTCTCCCTCTTCCCCCTCCCCTGCTCATGCTCTTTCTCTCAAAACTCAAAATAAATAAATAATTTAAAAAATTGGGGCACCTGGGTGGCTCAGCTTATTAAGCGTCCAACTCTTAATTTCAGCTTAGTTCATGATCCCAGGGTGGTGAGATTGAACCCCACGTCAGACTCTACTCTGACAGGTTGGAGCTTGGATTCTCTCTTCTCTCTCTCCCTGTCCCTCCTCCATTCATGGCCTTTTTCTCTCTCTCAAAATAAATAAACTTAAAAAAAATAAAAATTAACAATTAAAAAATTAAAAAAGGGATACATGCACCTCAATGTTTATAGCATCATTGTCTACAATAGTCAAATTATGGAAACAGCTCAAGTGTCAATCAGCTGATGAATGGATAAAGAATATTATATATATATATATATGTATATAGATTCATATATGATGGAATATACTCAGCCATCAAAAAGAATGAAATCTTGCCATTTGCAATGACATAGATGGAGCTAGAATGTATTTTGCTAAGCAAAATAAGTCAGTAAAAGTATTTTGCTAAACGAAATAAGTCAGTAAAAGAAAGACAAATACCATATAACTTTACTCATATGTGGAATTTATTTATCAAACGTAACAAATGATCAAAGAGAAAAAAAAGAGGCAAACCAAGAAACAAACACTAACTATGGAGAGCAAAGTGATGGTTATCAGAAGGGAGGTGGGTTGAGGATGTGTGAAATAGGTGATGGGGATTAAGGAGGGCACTTGTGATGAGCACCAGGTGATTTATGGAAGTGAGGGATCACTATATTGTACACCTGAAATTAATATTATACTGTATGTTAATTAACTGGAATTTTAATAAAAAATAAGAAAAAGAAAGGATAAAATAAGTTTGTACTCTTCTATCACACAAAAATAAATAATATTCTGCATGGTTTAAAGATGAAGATGTTAAAATAAAATTAATATAGATATTTTGAAAACTTACGTATAATCCAAGAGTCAAGAAAACTTTCTATTCAAACTGGAAACCCAGACACTATAGAGGAAGGATTGGCATACTTGAGTACTTAAAATAAAATCATATGGCCTAAGTAAAGGTAAAATCAGAAGACAAATAATAGAGAAAAATGTATTTGTAGTACCTATCACAGATAAAAGGTTCATATCTAACATATGTATGTTATTAATGTAAAACAAAAATTTCCTATACATCAATAAAAAAACCCAAACACCTGACTAGAAAATGGTTCAAAAGTATAAGAAAGGTTCACAGAGGAAGAAATTCACTTTGCCAACGAACAGGTGCAGTTACTCACTAACCTCACTAACAGGGATACTGAAATTAAAATAACAAAGGAATGTCACTTTAGGACCATTAAATGCTATCACATATTGGTGGGGGGTGGTAGAGGGTAATATGTTATCTCATACATTTGCTGAGGGATATGCGAAGTAGTAAAGGCATTTGGAATTCAGTCTGGTAGCATCTGCTAAAATTAAGAGTTCACACAAAATTTAATTAATCAATTCCACTTCTCATGCCCTATTCCATAGAAATAGAAGCGCAAATATATAATGATGAATATAAACAAAATAAATTACACACACACACACACACACACACACACACACTCAGATTAATTGTAACATTGTTTGTAGTGGCCAAAAAACTGGAATCAACTTGAATGTCCTCAGTAAAAGAATGGTTTAACAAGTTGTCTTTCGTTCAAACCATCACATTTTACATATCTACTTTAAAAAGTGTGTCAGGTCCATACCAGATGATGTGGAAAAGTTTCTGTGAAGTGTTTCTAAGCGAGAAAAACCAGATGTGGTAAAGAGTAAAATAGTGCTCCTATACGTTTGTATACATATGTATATATGTTACATTATTGTATGAATATAGAGAAAGAGACAGAAAGGTTCACACCAAGCTTTTAACCAGTTTCTAGGGGGAAACGAAATGCAAAAACTCTATAGAGTTAAAGGTTTTCTCAACATTAAAAATATATGTAAAATCACTTTAATTGTGTAAATGTACATTTAAGTGTTTATGTCAGCGTAGAGCCACGTACAGAAAGATAGTTGCCAAAATTGTGCATATTGCAGGGTGTTTTAGGTTTTAGGGTTTATGGGTGTTTTATCTTTCTTCCTGATATTTTGAATTTTTAACAAGAAGACTTTTAAATGGTTTTACCATTTTCTAAAGCAAATATTACAGAGAAGATTAAGGAAATGATCCAGTATGTAATACAATGACTTGATTGTCTACTCCTTCCTGTCGTTCATCAATGCACTGGACAGCCACCATGACATTGTGTTAGGTGTGTTAGGGTGGTTGGGGTTGCAAAGATGGATGAAACATGCTCCTTGCTGTTGAATACTGTATTTTGGGAGGGGGGATAAATATGTAAATGAATAATTCTCATGCAGTGTGACAATTGCTTTAAAGTATTTGTAGGACAATAAGAGCAACAGACTCTGCTGGAATTGGTGGCAAAGAGGCTTCAGAGGACTCACCTTTTGAGTTTAGCCTTGAAGAATGAGTAAGCTCTAATCACTTACGAGACAAAAGTGGAGAGGGGAAAACAATCCCTTCAAAGAAGGAAACAACATCTCATTCCATTTCATTTGCCATCAAGGATGTCGAGGAAGCTGTAAACAGCTTATGAATTTTAGTCTTAAATGATGATAATGCACAAAGATGGACAAATATCAGAGACCAAAGAGAGAAAATAAAACCATCATGGGAATAAGGGACTTGGGAAGAGTTCTTCTAATCAGGAAGTAATAAAATGAGAACTTTCTTTGAAAAATGCAAGCAGATTTTTCTGAAGGAAGAAAAACTCAGAGATGCATTTCATGGAAAGAAGCAATTATCAAAGCAATCTGACTATGCTCAGCAGGTTATGTTTGCAGTTAGGAAAGAGTATAGGTTGCTGTTCATTTAGGGCCTTGTGGAAGGAGGTCAGAGAAAAAAAGATATGCAAGCGATGATTCATCAGGTAGAAAGAGAGAATGTTAGAGATCAACCATTACTGCCACTTCATTATATAAATTAATCATAAGCCAGACACAGACATCTACTGTGAAGTATCTAAAGGTAATGGAATGCCTCACCTTTGAGGGAGAGTGCCCCCAAATACTTGTGTCTTCAAGAAAACCAAACAAGGGCTCAGTAGTCATGGGTTAACAGCAGCTCACACAAGCCACATTAGGTCTTGGGGAGTGGAGGAGAAAGAAGGAAGAAGAAGCACTATTATTTATTTATTTATTTATTTATTTATGTATTTATTTATTTATGTATTTATTTATAGTATTGATGATAGTAACAGACGCCGTTTAACCAAATGCTTCTTATGGGTCTCATATAGGGTCAGGTGTTTCATATAAATTACCTCACTCAATCCCAAAGTGACTCTAAGACACAGACACATATCATTTCCATTTCACAGATAAGGAAACTAAATCTTCGAGAAGTGAAGAGGTTTAGGTGGTGAAGCTGCAAATGGAGATCGGACTTCAAACCATATGCTCCAAACTGCTCTGTTCGACACTCAGTTGTATTCCCTCTGCCACAATCCCAGTCCCAGCCACCATCATCTCAACCTTGTATTGTTGTAACAGGCTGTCGCCTCTCTAGTACTACACAGCCCATAACATCCGTGAACGTTCAAAACGTAATTCAGACTACATCACTTTCCCGTATCAAACCATCCAGGGGCTCTCCACTGCACACAAAATAAAATGCAAGTTCTCACCCTGTTAAGTTCCTGTTCCCTGTGCAGCCTCGTCTCTGCTAGCCTCTCTGGTTTCAGTCATTATCTCTACTCTGCCCCTGTCTCCGTACTCCAGTTATACTCACCCTTTTCTATTCTTCAGCACATTATTCTTGTTCTTACCTCATAGCATTGCTACTTGCTGTTTTTTCTACCGAAAATGTTCTCCTTTAAAGTCTTCACCATCACATTGTTCTCATTATTCAGTTCTCAATTATCTCATTATTCAATTATCTCAACTATCTCATTATTCAGTTCTCAATTCAAATATTAACTCCTCAGAAAAGGTTTCCCCACACCCCCTACCTAAAGCAGCTGTCCTCTGCCCCACACCAACACTCTTAACTACCTCTTCTCCCATAAAAAATGTAATTACTTGATGGCAGGGAATCAGACTTTATGTTCTTCACTGTAAGTTCAGGACCTAGAACAATGTCTGATACATAGTAGGCACTCAAGACATATTTGTTTCCTGAAATACCGGTATCCTTCTTAAAGTGCCATACCCACATGCCTAATATCTATCTATCTATCTATCTCTCTCTCTCTCTCTCTCTATATATATATATCAAATCTATATATCATCTACATATCATCTATCTCTCCATCTTTGTATCTACCTATATCTATCTATCTATCATCTATCTATCTATAACATTGATTTTATGTGGAGTATGTGAGCTTGCAGAAGTGGGATGTATACTCCCCCAATCAAAATTTGGTTTGAATTTCAAGACTAATGATGCCACACATAGACCAAGAAGGTACAAAAAGGATTATTATTCACACAATGAGTTATGCATCAAAAATAGAGTCAAACAAATAATAGTAACTATGTGAAGTGATGAATAATTAGGTGGTTGTCGTTATTTCACTATATGTATGTATATCAAAACTTTAAATTGAACACCTTAAATGCATACAGTATTTGTCTGTTTTACTTCAGTAAACCTGAAAAAAATGGAGTCAGGCTCTACTACAATTCATCCCTGATGTTTGATAACTAAAATATCTCATGGTATATTTAACGTAATTTGGACTTGTTTATGTAAGCCATTGTGGAACCTGCAGCCTGAGATCAGTAAGAGAGGTTATATTCCACTGAATATTTTGTTCATGAGCCCAGCATTGTATATTCTGAGGACTGAAATGAATGCCTTGGTCGTTATCAATGTGTGGAACTCCAAAGATGATAAGCAGTGCCATGGTGAGACTTTGTATTGTGTCTTTAATATGTGCATAGAAATGTGTGACCTTAATTTGTATTTTAGGTATTTGTGCAGCAAGAGATTCTAAGGGTTCTTTACCCCAAATGAGACAACTTTAGATAAGACATTGTTTGCATTGGCCAGACCAGATGGTCAGACCATTGGCACTGATCCAAAGTTCTGTGCAGATGATGCCAATTGTTGGCCAAGACATCCAGTGCTAAGAGGACTGCCTAAAGTTAGGCCAATTGAACTAACCCTTGGGTCCTGTCCTTTGTCAGGTACATCCTGATTGAGGGAGGAAAAGCAGCAGCTCTCAAGCAAGCTGCATTAAGTGTGACAGTGATAATATCATTGGTTAAGTGAATGAACTCCCTTTGGTATTCACTCTGTTGATCTTAAGGGGCTCCCGGGTATTCAAAGTTTTTAAGAGAGAGATAATCTCTTCTAGCACTACGGCATCTGGCAAAAGATTGAGGACAGGGGAAGTTAACCCTCTCCTATAGGTGGGTTATGCAGAAAGCCCAGTTTTGGTTCCATCCTGTCGCAAGGGGATGTTATTAGCCATGTCGAGCTTGCAGAGTGCTGATCTCATGATCAAAGGCATCATGGACAGCTAGAAATGGAGAGTCATAGGTTCAGGACCTGAGAATGTCTATTTTTCCAGGAAAGTATATGCCATACTAATGGCATACAGCATTGGGCCAAGGAGGGCAATTCCTTGTATCAGAAGTGCATGGGCATCTAATGGTCATTATGGATGTTCCATAAAGGGACTCCAAGAAGTGTGAGAGAAGGTTGTTAAAGCTTCTGTAGTAAAAGAATCTCTAGGGGGCCTAATAGGAGTACGTGTTCTATGTGAATTTAGACAGATTCTAGAGCCTTTTGTTGCAGGGCATCTCATTCAAGATGAGCCTATTTTCTTACACAATTCACAAAAATAAACTCAAAATGCATAAAGGACCTGAATATGAGACAGGAAACCATCAAAACCCTAGAGGAGAAAGTAGGGAAAAACCTCTCTGACCTCAGCTGCAGCAATTTCTTACTTGACACATCTCCAAAGGCAAGGGAATTAAAAGCAAAAATGAACTATTGGGATCTCATCAAGATCAAAGGCTTCTGCACTGCAAAGGAAAAAATCAACAAAACTAAAAGGCAACCGACGGAATGGGAAAAGATATTTGCAAATGACATATCGGATAAGGGGCTAGTATCCAAAATCTATAAAGAACTCACCAAACTCCACACCCAAAAAACAAATAATCCAGTGAAGAGTTGGGCAGAAAACATGAATAGACACTTCTCTAAAGAAGACATCCAGATGGCCAACAGGCACATGAAAAGATGCTCAACGTCGCTCCTCATCAGGGAAATACAAATCAAAACCACACTGAGATACCACCTCACGCCAGTCAGAGTGGCTAAAATGAACAAATCAGGAGCCTATAGATGCTGGCGAGGATGTAGAGAAACGGGAACCCTCTTGCCCTGTTGGTGGGAATGCAAACTGGCGCAGTCACTCCGGAAAACAGTGTGGAGGTTCCTCAAAAATTAAAAATAGATCTACCCTACGACCCAGCAATAGCACTGCTAGGAATTTACCCAGGGGATACAGGAGTGCTGATGCCTAGAGGCACTTGTACCCCAATGTTTATAGCAGCACTTTCAACAATAGCCAAATTATGGAAAGAGCCTAAGTGTCCATCAACTGACGAATGGATAAAGAAATTGTGGTTTATATACACAATGGAATACTACTTGGCAATGAGAAAGAATGAAATATGGCTTTTGTAGCAACGTGGATGGAACTGGAGAGTGTTATGCTAAGTGAAATAAGTCATACAGAGAAAGACAGATACCATATGTTTTCACTCTTGTGTGGATTCTGAGAAACTTACCAGAAGACCATGGGGGAGGGGAAGGAAAAAAAAAAGAGGTTAGAGAGGGAGGGGGCCAAACCATAAGAGACTCTGAAAAACTGAGAATAAACTGAGGGTTGATGGGGGGTGGGAGGGAGGGGAGGGTGGGTGATGGGCATGGAGGAGGGCACCTGTGGGGATGAGCACTGGGTGTTGGATGGAAACCAATTTGACAATACATTTCATATTTAAAAAAAGGTGAGCCTATTTTCAAGTAACAGAACAAAGGGACTTCGATACAATTTTTATTATGAGGAATGTTGCCTCCACAATCCAAAAAAATTGTCTAAAAGATTTTAGACTCCTTTTAACAATGAGGGTACTAAGAAGGCTACCAATTGTTTCTCGACACTGCCAGGACTGGAACAGCCCTTGGCTTACCAAACAATTGTCAAGAATTTAACCGAGGTGGTAGAGCCTTGTACTATATGTGGAGGTAATGGGGCGTCCTCGCTCGTGAGTTCCTTTGTGGATATTTTGTGTCCTGAACAAGTGTGCCATATGAATCTCCCCAAAGGATGTCACCAGTGTGATGTCAAATCTCTTCGAAGGATGTCATCGTTGTGTCATCGTCATACCTGTACATCTGGGAAAAGCTAGATGTGGTTAAGATATTGCCTGCAAAGATTATGTGAGATGACAGGAGTGGGACAGGTACCCCACTGAGTACCCAGGGAAAGGTGTATTGTGTCCCCTTAAAGGTGAAGGTTAGGGATGCCTGGGTGGCTCAGTCAGTTAAGCATCTGACTTCAGCTCAGGTTATGATCACACGGCACGTGAATTCGAGCCGTGCGTCAGGCTCTGGGCTGACAGCTCAGAGCCTGGAGCCTGCTTGGGATTCTGTGTCTCCCTCTTTCCCTGCCCCTCCCTTGCTCATGCTCTGTCTCTCAAAAATAAATAAACATTAAAAAAATTTTTTAAAGGTGAAGGTTAACTACAGCTGAGAGACTGCTGAAATAGGCATTGAATAAAATATACTAGCCAAATACCTTGCTATGATGGCAAAGTATTTATGACTGATGGAATCAATAATTTCAATAATATTGCATATGGAATTCTAATGGGTGGGACCATGACATTAAAGGCATAAAAATTCACACTGAGATTCCATTCATGTACTCCAAGTTCAAGAACACAGTCAAATTTGACTGTTAAATGTAAAAGCAGTAGGAATAATCACACCTTGTCTAAATAGGTCTTATATAATGGGTTTCAATCCTTGAAGTCCCTGTTTTCACTTAGATTGGACCTTTTTAAAGAAAAAAATGGGGTAAAGGTGTTATTTTTAACTAGGGAGGAAGGTCCATAGGGTCGTATATTTTTCAAATTGGTAAGTGTCAGGGACTTCATTTTATTACTCATTGGGTCAGACTGTCCACGTGCACTAGAGGATGTTTTAGGGCAATGAATGCTTTTGTGATGGACAATTTGGGCAACGCAACAGTTCTGATGGTTAAGTCCACTCATATCTATTTGTTTTTATTTTATGCTCAGTTAACTTCCTGGCTGCTTTTATCAGCTTGCCCAGTTGTGGACCAGAAGGTAAAGAGGAAGGAATAAGGCTTAAAAGCTGTCAAGAGTAAAACATCACAAATGGGATCAGATTCATTATTACACACTTCCACCCCCCCCATACATCACCCCTCTCCCCATCTGGACCCACTGATGTTGTAGCAAGTCCTTTCTTATTCTCCAGTGGGATAAAGTGTTATAGAGGAAATTTGTCTTCAGTCCCCAGTCCTCATCTAGTTCTTATTCCCAATGTCCAGCTAACTATGGACTGGCTCTTCTGGGCCCCAAACTTGCAGGATTCCACCTCCCTCCCTTCTCATACATTTGCCTCCTCCCTTATTAATCACTTGCTTCTGCATTTCTTTCCTCCCTGCTCATCATCAGAGAACACACAGAAATACACACACATGTCCTTTGTGCAACTTGTTGGTGTTTTAACCAGCAACATCAGCATACTTTATTTGGTCCTCTCACAGACAACCATTAACACAAAATTTTGATCCCAGAGATTTTTATGGAGACAGAACAGATGCTTCAAGATCTCTGACTCCTGGTACGCACAGGGAAGTGGGAGACAGGCTTTCTTAATCCTTCTTTGGCTGATTTTCATTCTTCTTTTTACCATGTCTGTGGTAACAGACTAGCATTATTGACTTTCTCCCTTTATTTCGTCTTTCCATACTCAGTTTCCGGGCTAATTTAACCTTCCTGAGTATCTTCCTTATCTGGTAGGAAAACAAAGTGAGCACATAAAGACATTGGTTTGGGGGAAGAGAATGGAAAATACATGGGAAGGGAGGCTTTAAAAGAATGTGTGCATACTGAGGGGAGGGTTTGTGCCAGACAAGGGCATGATAGGGGTCTTGGGTGGGGAATCGATGGGGAAGAAGAGGAGGTACAAGAGTAGGATAATCTGACCTTCTCCATCTCTTTGTCCTTGAGTTGACATGGGGTCTGCTCCCTCCCTTCGATGCTCAGAGTTTGTTCTTTTGGGTCTGAAGTTTCTGCTTCGGGATATGAGCTAGACTCCTCCAGAGCTTCAGTAATCTCTGCCATGTTGTAGCAACAGTGGCCCACTCCAGGGTTCCTGACCTCTCTCTATATAGCCTTTTAGGACAATAAGGAGCCACACCCTTTGGCTTTGATTGGTCAGCAGGAAATTACTCCAGCCAATGGTAGCGTTGGAGTGACATGCCATCACAAAGCACCACAGAGCACTGACAAATCCATGGGAGGAGGGGAAGAAAGCAGAGTCTAGATGCTCTGGTTAGAGAAAGGGGGAGCTTTCTCAACAACTCCTAAAGAGCCCTCTCAAACTGATCTGTTATTCTTTCTCATATCCTCTGGTTTAATTCTTATGGAACACGTGGCAGGGAGAAGGTGATTCCTCCAAGTCATTCCTCATGGCCACTCCCATTCAGTGTTCCACTCTGTCGTCTCCCAGAACTCACTACCTGGTATTTTGTGTCTTCTTAATAAACTTAATTTTAGAACAGTTTTAAAATTTTTTTTTCTTTTTTTTTCAACGTTTTTATTTATTTTTGGGACAGAGAGAGACAGAGCATGAACGGGGGAGGGGCAGAGAGAGAGGGAGACACACAATCGGAAACAGGCTCCAGGCTCCGAGCCATCAGCCCAGAGCCTGACGCAGGGCTCGAACTCCCGGACCGCGAGATCATGACCTGGCTGAAGTCGGACGCTTAACCGACTGCGCCACCCAGGCGCCCCTAGAACAGTTTTAAATATACAGAGTAAGTGTGAAAATAACAGAAAAGCCACATACCCCATGCCCAATTTTCCTTATTATTAATGTCTTACATTAGTATGATACATTTGTTACACTTAGTGAACCAACAGTGAAACTATTATTTTAAAAAAATTTTTTTCGTGTTTGTTGATTTTTGAGAGAGAGAGAGAGAGAGAGAGAGAGAGAGAGAGAGAGCGCAGGCGTGTGGGTGTGAGTGGGAGAGGGGCAGAGAAAGGGGGACAGAGGAACCCAGGTGGGCTCTTCTCTGACAGCAGAGAGCCCAATGCAGGGCTCAGACTCACCAACCATGAGATCATGACTGGAGCCAGTCAGACACTTAACCGACGGAGCCAGCCACGTGCCCCAACAACGAAAGTCTTATCAACTAAAGTCTGTACCTTATTCAGATTTCCTTAGTTTTTACCTTATGTCCTTATTCTACCATCTAGGATACCGCATTAAATTTAGTCAACATTGGGGCGCCTGGGTGGCGCAGTCGGTTAAGCGTCCGACTTCAGCCAGGTCACGATCTCGCGGTCTGGGAGTTCGAGCCCCGCGTCAGGCTCTGGGCTGATGGCTCGGAGCCTGGAGCCTGTGTCCAATTCTGTGTCTCCCTCTCTCTCTGCCCCTCCCCCGTTCATGCTCTGTCTCTCTCTGTCCCCAAAATAAATAAACGTTGAAAAAAAAAATTTAGTCAACATGTCATGCCTCTTTAGGCTCCTCTTGGCTGTGACAGTTTTTAGATGATTTGTTTTTGAGGACCTTGACAATTTGGGGGTACTTTATTTGGTTTTTGGGTTTTGTTTTTTACATTAGATCCCCAGATATTATTAATCTTATAGCTGAAAGTTTGTACCTTTTTCCCAACCTTTCCCTATTTCCTTCACTCTTCAGCCCCTGGCAATCTTTTCCATTCTCTGTTTCTATGAGTTTGATTTTATTTCTTTTCTTTTTAGATTCCACAAATAAGTGATGCCATGAAGTATTTGTCCTCTGTCTGGTTTATTTCACTTAATATAATACTGCCTCAAGGTCCATCCATGTTGTCGCAAAAAGCAGGATTTCCTTCTTTCTCGTGGCTGAATAATACTCCATTGTATACATATGTATACAGCTGGCTTCTGTGGATAATGTAACACATTGCCTAATATTTTGGATGCCTTACCTAAAATCCCTCTGAGCTACTGTGCTCAAATTTAAGTATCATTAGAAACATGAATTATCACACTTCTCTCCAACACTTGGTTCTACCAGGCAACTTTCCCGTGTGTGTGTGTGTGTGTGTGTGTGTGTGTGTGTGTGTGGTTACTGGATATACTTCAGTGAGGTTCTTCTCTGCCCTGCTCGTACTTAGAAGTTTCTTCTTCCTGAGGACCCCTAATCAAGTCAGTACCACCAGGGCTATGGACTTCCCATGGCAATGGTTGAATTAATCCTTTGGCTTTTGTCACAGGAGTGCCATCGATATTTCTCTCTAAAACCCTGAGGATTAGTATGTCTTGAGTGTATCTGTGTGTGTATGTGTGTGTATGTGTATGTGTGTGTGTGTGAGAGAGAGAGAGAGACAGAGAGACAGACAGAGAGAAAGAGAGAGAGAGGTATAAACAGCAGCAGAAACATTGTGTAAGGCCCTAGTGAGTCCTCTGCTTTTAGAAGTGTGACTTCAGCATTCCGCATAGTAACTGTTCTTCCTCCACATGAGTGACCACCCAATGAGCCTATATATTAAACAGACTATCAGCCTTTCCTCTTAGCTCTATACAGAAAGGGGGCCAACACCTGGTTGAAATACAACCAATATTTACAAGGTAAGAGTTATTCTCTCGACCTTAGTGTCAGTCACGTAGTACTTTGCAATTGAGACACGTGATTTAATCTGAGACTCACAGATAGGTCCAGGATTAGACACATGATCCATGACTGCTTTAAGGAGGGCTCCAATCCAATAATCTTGTCCCTTATGCCAATTTGCTAAACTGACTTATGTTGGTCAAATCTTTAGCAGACTCTCCATAGAATTCACAAATGTAGCACAAAGGATCACTGTTCGAAGTACAAGCTAGCCAGTGGGCAGTAGCTCAAAGTGCATGATCACCAGCATGCAGTGGGGCCAGTTAAGAAGTCAAAACAAGAGAAGAAAAGACCCTTGGTAGCAATGGAAAGTACCTTGATGTCTTGCTCCAAGGGCCAATTACTGTGATCACTCCACAGGGACAGAATGAATCCTTCACCCAAAATTTGATTTGGATGTCAAGACTAATGACACATTGACCAAGAGAGTATGAGAGTATGAGAAAGCTTGTTAGTCACATAATGAGGCCTTTTGGCGAGAGCAGGGCAGCCTCTCAAACAGGTTCAAGAATGGTTTGAGAGAGCAGAGAAAGGAGGCTGACTTGGTTTTTGTGGTGGCAAGGGAATGAAGCTGGAGTGAGTGTTCTCGCACAGAGGTCAGGGCTTACATGGTCTGAACTTGCTACTGGTCCCATAGAAGAGAGTACCAGGGCTTTCTTATCAGATACAGGTACGTAAGGGAAGAGAAGTGGTGGGGCTATCTTAGAAAATCATCCTGTGTATATGCAAGATGTTCTAAGCACAATTTAGAATTCTCATAACCATTATAACCAAGCTTCTCGTGTTGTTTTTAGTTTAAGCTGCTTTTCACTAGATTAGTATTTCCCAAATTATGGTTCTTTAAATATTGTTTAAGGTAGCTTAGAATTATCCTGGTTCATCAACAGAACAACTGTGTAAGAGAAAAGACCGCTAGCGTCAGCAAGCCTGACACTCGATAGGAGAGCAGACCTAATTGCACTATCTGCTGAATTATGTAGGGTTTCTTATATTTTCCCCAGCCCAGCTGATTACTGTAGCATCCAAAGCCTATAATAATTATAGAAACTAACATTTATTGACCATTAACTCTATGTAGGAATTACGCTAAATATTCATATCCATATTTAAAACTTGTCACAACCCCATTGAGGTAAGTGGCAAAATAGCACTTATTGCCAGCTCTGCTGGGACTTCTGAGGCCATCTCTATTCCAACTGCAGAGGCAGAAAAGAACATGGAGGAAGGCACATGGGCCAGGCTCAGAAAGGAGCATGCATTACTCCTATTCACATTTCATTGGCAACAATTCACATAGCCACACCTAACAGCAAAAAGAAGAGGAGAACTTGAATGTTGGAGATCAGCTAGCAATCTGTCTCCACTATCCTGTTCCTCACAATCTCCAGTATTTAGACTAGGGCCTAGCACATAGTAAGTGGTCACATATATGTCTGTTGAATGAACGTGTTTGAGCTCTTTTGGTCAGTTATGGAGATTAGAACCATATAGAAGTCGGTTAAGCAGTGGTTTCTTAGATATGACACCAAACGCACAAGCAACAAAGAAAGAGTAAATTGGACTATATAAAAATTTTAGAAATGTTTTCTACTGCAAAAAAAAAATACTATTAAGAAGGTGAAAAGAGGGGCGCCTGGGTGGCACAGTCGGTTAGGCGTCCGACTTCAGCCAGGTCACGATCTCGCGGTCCGTGAGTTCGAGCCCCGCGTCAGGCTCTGGGCTGATGGCTCAGAGCCTGGAGCCTGTTTCCGATTCTGTGTCTCCCTCTCTCTCTGCCCCTCCCCCGTTCATGCTCTGTCTCTCTCTGTCCCAAAAATAAATAAAAACGTTGAAAAAAAAATTAAAAAAAAAAAAGAAGGTGAAAAGGCACACCAGAGGAAAAGAGAAAGATATTTGAAAATCATATATTTGATAAAGGTCTGGTATCAGAACATAGAAAGAACTCTTACAACAAAAATACAAATAACCCAATTAAAAATTAGATAAAGAATTTGAATAGACATTTTGCCAATAAAGACATACAAATAGCTAATAAACACATCATTAGTAATTAGGGAAATGCAAATCAAAACCACGATGAGATACCATTTCACACACACTAGGAAGGTTATAATATTTAAAAATTGGGAGGGAGGTCCAAGATGGCAGTATAAGACAATCATGAACTTACCTCCATCCATGGACACACCGAATTTAGAGCTACATATGGATCATTTCCCTCTAAAAAGATATGAAAACTAGATGAACGGCTCTCCACAATGAAGGATAAAAGGACCACACTGAGACAGGTAGGAGAGGCAGAGACACAGACACACACACACACACACACACACACACACCCCACCTGCCCCTGTATGGTGACACAGAATAGGGGAAGATCTCATCAGACAGGTGCTTCTCCTCAAGGAATGAAGGGCTAATGTCCCACATAGGGAACCCTGGTTCCTGGGATCTTCACCAGAGACATGAGTTTCCAGAATATCTGGCTTGAAAAACCAATGGGGTTGACACCAGGGGGCCAAAGTGCTATAGGAAATTGATTCTCCTCTTGGAAGGCTCACATGCAGTTTCACTTACTCTGAGACCCAGCAAAAAAACAAAAAACAAAAAACAAAAAACAGCAGTTTGAAAAATTCCAAGACTATATGTGAGGGAGATTCATTTGCTGATCTGGGGGCATCTGCTGGAGGGACAGAGGACAGTTAAGATGCTCCCTGGAGGCAGGGTGATGGTAGATGCCGTTGTTACAGCCTCCACACAGCCTGCTAGCACAGGCAGGTAGGCTTGAACATGGTACCCTCCCATCATTTTGTTGGGACTGGGAGGGGCGACAAGTCACAGCACTTGTGGAGGCTGGAAAGTGTGGGTGAGTGCAATGTTTCCCTACTCCTTCACTGGGGCAGGGTAGCACAAACAGTCATGGAATTCTCCCACTCCCTAGCTAAAGTCTGAGGGTAGGTTGTTGTGACACTCCCCCACTCCCTAGCTGGGACTAGCAAGCATGAGTGGTCATGGCATTCTCCTGCTCCCAGCCTAAAGCTGGTACATGTGAATAGACAAGGCACTCTCCCAGTGCATGTGCATAGACAAGGCACTCTCCCAGTGCACTGCTGAAGCCTGTGGGCAAGTAGAATCAAGACATTTTCCCAGTACCTTTCTGAAGCCGGTGAGCATTCCCTACCCCAAACACTCTACAGCTGCCATGCTCAAGCTAGCATGTGCACACGATCCACACAGAGGAAACCCCTTGATTGTTTGGCCCTGTGGCCAAGAGAACTGGTGATCCAGAGCTATATGAGACTGTAGCAATTGGAGAGATAGCTCTTGGCAGGCTGCCACACCCAGGGCACTGCACAGACAGCAGACTGAAAAATAATCGCAGTCTCCTATGAAAAAGGCCTATTTACTTAGCCTGGAGCTGAATTCTCCAGTCAAAAGACAAAGAGTGACCGAATGGATTAAAAGAAAAATAAGACACATCTATATACTACCTACAAAAAATCTCACTTCAGAAGTAAGGACACATGCTGACTGACAGTGAAGGGATGGAAAAATATGTTCAATGGGAATGGGAATGAAAAGAAAGATGGCGCAGCTATACTTATACCAGGCAGAAGAGACTTTAAAACAAAAATTGTCTAAAGAAGACAAAGGGGCACTAACATAACAATAAAGGGGTCAATCCAACCAGAAGACGTAACATTTGTAAATATATATGTACTCAACCAAAATATATAAAGTAAATATTAACAGACTTAAAGGAGAAATGGATAGCAATACAATAATGGTAGTCGATTTTACATCCCACTTACATCAGTGGATAGATCATCCAGACAGAAAATCAAGAAAACATCAGCCTTAAACAACACATTAGACCAGAAAGATTTAATAGATATATATACAAAACATTCTATCCAAAAGCAATAGGATACCCATTCTTCTCAAGTGCACATGGAACATTCTCCAGGATAGATCGCATGCTAGGCAACAAAACAATCTCAATGAATTCAAGAAGATTGAAATCATGTCAAAAAGATTGAAATCTTTTCCTACCACAATGGTAAAAAGCTAGAAATAAATTACAGGAAGGAAACTGAAAAAGTACAAATACGTAGATATTAAACAACATGTTACTGAACAACTACTGACTGGGTCGTAGAAAAAATCAAAGGAAAAATAAAAGCAATCTACAGACTCCATGCAATCCCAATCAAAATTCCAGTGGTATTATTTTTATAGAACTAGGGCAAATAACTCTAAAATCTGTATGGAACACAGAAGAAGCCAAATAGCCAAGACAATCTTGAGAAAGAACAAAGTCAGAGGTATGCTCCCTGATTTCAAATACACTACAAAGCTATAGTAATTGAAACCATACAATATTGACAAAAACATACATATTGATCAATGGAACAGAATAAAGAGCTTAAAAATAAACCTATGCATGTATGGTCAACTAATTTATAACAAGGAGGCAAGAATATACAATGGAAAAAGTCACTTCAATAAATGATGTTGGAAAAACTGGACAGCTACATGCAAAAGAACAAGACTGGACCACTATCGTACAGCATTTATAAAAATTAATACAAAATGGAATAAAGACTTGAATGTAAGACCCCAAACCATAAAACCCCTAGAAGAAAACATAGAAGGTAAGCTACTTGGCATCAGTCTTAGCCATGTTTTCTTGGATCTGACTCCAAAGGCAAGGGAAAGAAAAGCAAAAATAAACAAGTGGACTACTACTGCTGTTAAGGCACAGCAAAGGAAACCATCAACTAAACAAAAAGGCAACTTACTGAATTGGAGAAGATATCTGCAAATCATACATCCAACAAGGGGTTAATATCCAAAATATATAATTAACTCCAACAACTCAATAACATAAAAACAAACAATCAGATTAAAAAATGGCAGAGGATCTGAATAGACATTTTTCTAAAGAAGACATCCAGTTGGCCAACAGGCACATGAAAAGATGCTCAACATCACCAATCATGAGGGAAATGCAAATCAAAATCACAATGAGGTACCACCTTATGTCTGTTAGAATGGCCATTACGAAAAAGACAAGAAACAATAAATGTTGGTGAGGATGTGGAGAAAAAAAGAACTTTTGTGTGTTGTTGGTGTAAATGTAAACTGGTGCAGCCACAAATGAAAACAGAATGGAGTTTCCTCAAAAAATTAAAAATAGAAGTATTATATGATCCAGTAATTCCCCTACTATTTATCTATCCAAGGAATACAAAAACATGAATTTGAAAAGATATATGCATCCTTATGTCCAGTGCAGCATTATTTACAATAGCCAAGATATGGAAACAACATAAATATCCACTGAGAGATGAATGGATAAGGAAAGACATGGTGTATATACACCACACACACACACACACACACACACACACACGCACAATGGAATACTAGTTGGCCATAAAAAAGTCTTACTATTTGCAACAACATGGATCAACATTGAGGGTATTATGCTAAGTGAAATAAGTCATATAGAGAATGACAAACACCAAATATTTTCACGTATATGTGGAATCAAAAAACAAAACAAACAAACCAAAACAAAACCTAGACTCATAGATACAGAGAACAGATTGGTTTGTTGCAAGAGAAGGGAGGGGAGTTGCGGGGGGAGGAAGAATGGGTTAAGAAGTACAAACTTTCAGTTATAAATAAGTCATGGGGATGTAATGAATGGTGTGGAGAAGATAGTTAATAATACTGTATTGACTTTTTAAGGTGACAGATGGTAACTAGACTTATTATATTGACCATTCTGCAATGTATACAAATGTTGAATCAGTGTATTGTATATCTAAAACTAATATAATGCTGTATGTCAATTATACCTCAATAAAAAAATAAATAAACAGAAAATAACAAGTATTGACAAGGAGGTGAAGAAATCATAAATTTATGGTGGGAAAATAAAATGGTGTAGCCTCTGGAAAATAGTTTGGCAATTCCTCAACAAGTTAAACATAGATTTACCATATCACCCAGGAATTCCACTCTTGGATATATAACCTAAAGAATTAACAACGTGAGGGGAGAACAGGTAAATTGAGCATTATGAAAGCAAAGGGAAGATCATGTTTCAAGAAGGAAAAATGGTCAACTCTATTAAATATTTTTCATTGGTAAGACAGGGACAGACAAATGACTATTGAACTTAGTATTATGGAGGTAATTGGTAACCTTTTAAAAAGGATATCAAAGGAGTGGAAAATATTTAATATTAACTCCAATAGGGTGTATTAAGGAGATAATGTGAGGTGAGGAAGTGGGTGGTAGATAGGCAGTTTCTTTTGCAAGGTTTTGTGCCAAGGAGAGAAAATGGCACTATAGTTAGAGGGGGATTTGGTACCATGAGGATATATTTTTAAAAGGATACATTTTGGAGTGCATCTGTATTCTGGTGTGAATGATTCAATAAAATTGATAATATAAAACATCAAAGGGATAACTGCAGAAAAAAATGTTGAGAAAGCAAGTGGAGTATTCAGAGCACTACTGCATGGAATCCATAGTAAAAGTAGAAGGGTTGGCTTTACATGAGAACAGGTGATGTTTACACACTATCTAGAAAAGACGGAAATGATTATGGTATGGTTACCAATGCAGGTAAGACGGTAGATTTGGTGGGAAAGATTTAAGGGAATTCCCTCTTGATTCTTCAGTTTTCTCAGTGAAGGATGAGGTAAGGTCATAAAATGACAGGAGTTCGTGTGGGGTTTTTAGGCATTGAGGAGAGGACAAGGTATTGGATATTCATCTTGAATAATGGAAATGGGCACATAATATGGAAGGATTGCTGATGTGAGATATGTGGACAAGAATTTAAGGTGATATGAGTCAGTTCAGCCTTGCAAATTTGTACAGGAACATCCATCACTTGTGTACAGGAAGAAAGTAGGTAGATAGCTAGATTTAATAAGCGTTGTGTTTTTTCCAGGAATGTATAGAGTAGTATAGGCGGCATGAAGATGAGAGTTTATGGACATAAGTGATAATAATGATGGAATGTGAACTCTATATTGGTAAAGAACGAGGAAACGAGGAATGAGAAGGGTGGTTGATGGTGAAAAGTAGTAGAGTTCACAGATTGAAGTTCAAAGTTGAAGAACTTCTGGAGTTGCATGTGTGTGTGCATGTATGTGTGTGTGTGTGTGTGTGTGTACATACAGGCATATGAAGGAGGTAATTTTGGCACAAAGAACAACCAGTTGTAGCTCAAGAGATGTATGTTTTAAAATCAAGATTTCAGGGGGTGCCTGAGTGGCTCAGTTGGTTAAGTGACTGACTGTTGATTTTGGCTCAGGTCACGATCTCATGGTCCTGAGATGGAGCCCCACATCAGGGTCCATGCTGAGCATGGAGCCTGTTTGAGGTTCTGTCTCTCCTTCTGCCCCTCCCCCCTCACACATTTGCATGCACTGTCTCTCTCTCTTTTTCTCTCTCAATGAAATCAAAATAAAATAAGTAAAACAAAATCAAGATTTCAGAATTGATACAACTTTTGAGAATGGCAATGTCTACAGCATAAGCATTAAAGTGAGTGGCTTAAGTATGATGGAAGAAAAATGTCACTGGACATGAGGGCATGAAAGATTTGCAAGGCCAAAAACGTTGGATGAATATCCACATAGATGTTACATGTTGAGGTTGGTAAAATGGTGGCAGTAATAAACGTGGAGAGGGAAAAGGGACTCAGGAACTACAGTGTCTAATGAATGAAGGGAAAAGAATAAGGAGAGGCAGCACATGATATTGTCTAATAGGGTGAACCACAAATGAGCTCTGGATTTCAAAAGAGAAAGGAACAGAAATGGTCAGAAGTGACAATGAGGAGCAAAGCAGCCGGCTACTCCACCTCTACTCCCCGGGGTATGTGAGGAAAACTAATGTTTGCCTAAGAGCACTGCAGGGGAAGTGATTTCCTTAAGGCACAACCAGATATAAAACAGAGTTGCACACTGAGAAAAAACAATTGAAGCTACTGGAGAGTTTCTTAACAATAGACTATCAGTTACGGAGGGCAGAAAAGAAGGACTTTCTGAAGACGGAGAGAGAACTGAGTCCAATTCTGTCATGTGTAGAACAGTATGTGGATAAAAATATAGGTAATGATGGTAATATGCAGGGTAGTGGCTTACGTATAAGTGATGAGAGACGATAAATCTTGTGATTGTATGGCAGTCTGGGAGCTAAATAAAGCTCTCCTGACTGGAGATTGCTTAATTAAGATCGACCTAGAACCCAGAAGAATCCAGAAACACCAATAGGAACATGTTTCCTCTAAATACCATGTATCCTGCATGATGATCCAACCTTCCAAAGATAGACTTGTAAGGACATCTAAAAGGATAGATTTGAAAGGAGAGGAATATGTGTGTTCAGGAGTGTGGGTGTATATGAAAATTAGCAGCATATTCTAATGTCAGCAGGTTGCTATTATAGGCATATGGAGCTGTGCACTATTTTTGGACAACCCAAGATGCCCGCACACACGTGGCCCAGATGTACGTACCAACACTGGGCACCTGCAAAGCTAAAACTGAGAAAGCTGAGAGGCCAAGGGCAAGTGGTATCCCAATACAGGAATGCATTTACCTATGCTTCCTAAATGGCAGGTGGAAAAAAATGAAAGAAAGGAAAGTAAACTTTTCTTCCCCCTAACATCGCTCTTTAGAAAGAAGTACTTGGAGTTGTATTTCCTACATAAATTCACCTGCTAAAACTCTAGGGAGCTCATCAGTGGGCAGATGTTCCCACCTCAGCATGGTTATCAGCAAACATTTAATCAAAATCATGGCTGCATCTGGCTCACATTAAAAGGTTTCTTTGTGTCATTGTCTTTTAAAAGAACAATTCCCTATGCTTATAAATCCAGACTCAGAACATCAATTCGACCTGCCTCAGGAGCTTTGTGGCTACCCCTTCCTTTTGGGAATCAGCATGATCCCCAGATAATGAACCTGAGAAGTATTGCCAAAGTGTTTTTATTCTTAGTGTTTATCCACTGGAATGTCTAGGAGCAAAGCATAGACAGGGCAATGCGATCCTAAGATTTAATTTCTTTCATCAAATACGTACAGTGTATACGAGCATCAAATCAAGAGAGTGGAGAGCTTTAATTGAACTTCCAATAAAGATTGGGGCTCAAATCCTGGAATCATCCCATATTAGCCTTGTGAGTTAGTCTAGGTTCATCACCACTCTGAGTGTTTTCTGATCTCTAGAAAAAGGGAGGATAATATCTCATAAGTCTGTTATAAAGATCAAATTAAATAATTCACATGCAGAATATAGCACAACAACCCACAGAATGGAAGAAAATATTTGCATATCATATATCTACCATGAAATTTTTATCCAGAATATATAAAGAACTCTTAAAAGTCAAGAACAAAAAGATAAATAATGTAATTAAAACTGGGCAAAGGGTCTGAATAATTTCTCCAAGGAAGATATACAAATGGCCAACAAGCTCATTAAAGACGCTTAATATCATTAGTCAAGCAAATCAAAACCATAAAGAGATACTACTTCATACCCACTAGGATTGCTAGAATAAAAATGTCAGATAATCATAAGTGTTGGTGAGGATCTAGAGAAATCAGAACCTTCACAGACTATTAGTGAGAATGTAAAATGGTGCAGATGCTTGGGAAAAGTTTGGCAATTTCTCAAAAAGTGAAACAGAGTGACCGTATGATCCAGCAATTCTACTTATAGGTATATTCCCAAGGTACTGAAAATATATGTCCACACAAAACAATTGTACATGAATGTTCACAGCAGCGATACTCATAATACTCAAAGGCGGAAACAACCCAAATGCCCAACAACTGATGAATGGATAAACAAAATGTGGCATATCCATACAATGAAATACTATTCAGCCATCAAAAGGAATGAAGTCCTAATCCATACTACAACATGGATGAACCTTGAAAACACAATGCTAAGTGAAAGAAATCAGTCACAAAAGACCACATACTATATCATTCTATTCATCTGAAATGCTGAAAACAGGCAAATCTATACAGACAAAGCAGATTAATAGTTGCTTATGGCTGGGGGCAAACGTTGTTGGGGAATGATAGCTAAAGAATACAGGGTTTCTTTTTGAGGTGTTGAAAATGTTCTAAAATAGGCTGGTGATAATTGCACAACTATGTGACTATATTTACAAAAATGCAGACTGTATACTTCAAATGGATGAATTGTATGGTATGTGAATTACATCTCAATAAAGCTGATTAAAAATCCTGTGTAGTAGGCAGGAAAAAAAGAAAAAAAGAGTAAAGCATATTACCTGGAACATGTAAATGCTCATTATTCTATCATCGTTTAGTATATTCCTCTGACAAATTTCATTTGTTAGGTTCGAAATCAACCCAGGGCAAATGATGAATTACTAGGAAGGAATTAAATGTGATCAATAAATACTAATGATTGATAGACTGATCTTTGGAGCCAGACAACTGTGGATCTTTCATTACTAACATATGACCCTGAACATATTAACTTCTCAGTTTCCTCATCTGTAACATGGAGGTAATAAAAGCACCTGCCTCATATAAATATTGTTGGGAATAAATGAAATAAAGTATGTGCTAAGGCCAGCACAGTGACTGGAACATAATAGTTCTCAGCAAAAATTAGATCTCCCTAACTCAAGCAAATTTTCCAGATGTTCTCATCACTCCAAAAGATCTTTTAAATATTTATATGCTACCAATTTTTATTTTAAATGTCAAACTTTTCCAGGAATTTGCTTCCAATAATGGTTCACTGCTTGAATATTGTCAGCTGCCAAAATGTCAATTATTCCAAAAGGCTACATTCTTATTCTCAGTGTTCTCTATTGGTAACTTGTTGATGGATACAAATCACTAATGTTGGCTGAGTTAATAGGTATTCTTCATTTTAATCAGCCACTGGTGCATCTTTGCCATTCTCTTAGCTACCAGTAAGAAAATCATTCATTGAAAACTCAGTGGAGGGGCACCTGGGTGGCTCAGTCAGTTGACTGTCCAATTCCTGATTTTGGCTTGGGTCATGATCCTATGGTCATGGGATTGAGCCCTGCATAGGGCTCTATGCTGAGCATGGAGCCTGCTTGGGATTCTCTCTCTCTCTCTCTCTCTCTCTCTCTCTCTCTCTCCCTTTGCCCCTCTCCCCAACCCAAAATTAAAAAATTTTTTTAAAAAGACTTAAAAAAAAGTCAATGGAATAAATGTGATTCAATGAATATGGCTGCCAATGTTAGAAATGAAAAGTACTACCAGCTAATTCAAGATTGTGTCACTGTGAAGTCTTCCACTCCCAAGGTTTTTTTATTTTCAGATTTACTCAAATCGGTGACCTTAAATAACTAAAGAAAACATAGAACAAGATGTTAACATGTCAAGATGTGCTTGGAAATCAATACACGGTGGCTTTTAATATAAAGAAAGGAAGACGAAGCCTCCACAAAATCCCTGCTGGAACAAATCATGTTCTTCGCTCCAGGGATTAAAGAGAAGAACAATCTTGTCACCACTATATATCATCTATCCAGATGTGTGACTTTTTTCAAATCTATGAAACCTGCGAATTTCATTCTATAAACTTGAAACGCATACACTGAATTTAAAGATAACCATATGTACTTTTGTAATCAAGCTTAAATTATACTACAGTGGAATAAAATATATTTTTATGCCTTACAACTTTATTCAGAAACTCGGCATAGGAATTGGCTATAAAAGTCTCAGACCTCATATATAGCTTCTAAAGTTATGCCTTTGTTCTGGAATTGTAGCTGCTTTAAACTAACTTAGCAGAAACATTAAGAAAAGCAAAACATGCATTACAGGCAATTTCAGGGAAAGGTGTGCCCTGAAGCAAGTCTCTACACAGGGAATGGCACGTGCCAAGTTCATTGCATTTTTGCCAAGGTGTGAGCATGTGACAGGTCAGTGTGAGAATGTAAATCCTTGGAAGAAATATCATGAGGCCGCTTCTGAGAACATGTTGACCTGAAGTTCATAGAGATTGTTCCTGGGAGGAAAACCTCTTCAGCGTTTCACTCTGCACAAGTCAGTACTAGTAGTATTTCTTCCCACTCTTCCCATCCCCAGTTTGAATTCACTGGGCCACATTCATGGCCTTAGATTCACCCTACTCTCTCTTTGGTTTCATCTTCTCTGAAATGCCTTTGTATGTTCTCTTGCTGGGCCATGCCAAGGTCACTGCCATGCAGACAGCTTCTCTCTCGGAGTCCTCGGAGTTATCCTGCCCCACTACGAGGTCATTACCTTGAACACTTTCTTCATGTTAATAGGTAATGTCATCAGACCTAACATTTATTGAGATTTTACCACGTGCCAGATGCTGCTCTCAGCACTTCACATGCACTACCTTAACTGGTCCTCCCAACAATTCTAAACAGTATGTTTTATTATAAACTCCACTTTGCCACTTACTGAATGTATGGAAAAACACATTCAGAAAAATACATTCGGAAACATGAATGTTTCTCTTTTCATTAGTGTCAAATGCAACAAGGAAAAAATATATCAAGCAATGTGTCAGTAATTAATCCAACTGATGCCAGTAAAATAGAACATCTTTTTTAAATTAGTTAACCATATGTGTTTTTATTTTAGGAGTTACCTAACTGAGGCTCAGAAAAGATATCTGTTTATCAGATATAGGATATACGTTGTTTGCCAAAGGACACAGAAGGCGGAGGTAGCAAAGTTAGTATTTGCAGTCAGAATTTATGATTAAAAATGTTATACAATACTGCCTCATTCATTTTCCATCTTTTGCTAAATTTTAGATGAAAAACATAGTATCTTATTTTAATTTGCATTTCTTGATTTCTACTGCGGTCAAGAAATATGGGATCGAAGAAATGCTCCATATGTTTTCTTTGATTTATTCCTTTTTAAAAATAGAATCAAATCTAGAATTTTAGAAATTATAGTATAGGACAAATAAAGGTGATATTAGTGGATAATGTGGCTGATCTGGATACATTGGTAGCGTGCCTCTTCTTGCCCCCACAGCGGCACTGTTGAATTGGGGTCCTTCATAATTTTTCAGGGACTGTTGCTACAGGAAGCTTTGGAGAGCTCCTTGCCGGTGATGACTCTCGGATGTCAGTAGTGGGGCTGTCCCACAACTGCTCGCCCAACTACGGTATCAACTATCCCACCTCTTCCGAATCATTGGTATCCATGGTTCTGCCAGCTCGAGGCACAGCCTTTGAGGTCAGTACAAGTCTGTGACCTCAGTAGAACCCATTAGTCCTTGTCTTAGCTCCTAGTCTGAAAAAGTCAACCTTCTCTTCCTGTGTTCTCCAAACCGCAGCCCCCCCACCCCCGCAAGCCCCGCGGGTTGTTCAGACTAATCTTAATCCTTTCTCAGGCTTAGACTACACGTGGCAAACTTCAGTTCTACAAGCCAAATATAGAACCGCCAGTCAGACTTTAGTTCTACAAGCCAAATGAAAATTCCTCTTTGAAAGCCCTCACATTTCTTTCTTCTCCTTTTGACATTAGTTTCCAACAATAATTGGGAGCTATAATGTAAAAACCCAGACTGAGTTCCTCTTCCTGCCCCCAAGGATCTGGCAACACTGGTCCACATTCTTCACAAGGCAAAAGAGAGGTTCAATAGTAACTGCTATATTTAGACAGGCTACGCACCCTCCAGTTCACCACCTGGCTGCTTCATTTTCTTAGATAAACTGCCTGACCTCTACAGGTATTTGAGTTTGTTACTTTGAATCTAAGATTTCCATACCGAAGTCAGTTTACGGTTGACTTCAAGGCACCTGGAACTTCTGATATTTTGGGGTTTTTTTGTAGGGTTGGGGGTTATGGAAACTTTTAAAAGAGCTGTTAATATTTCCCTACCCAAGGATAAGCCTATATATGAGGAACAAAGTCCTGGCTAACATTGCTGGGGCATATGTACAATGACTAGCACATAGTAGGTGCTCAATAAATATTTGCTGAATGTATGGAAATGTTTTTATTAGTGTCAAATGCAATGAGGAAAAAAATGTATCAAGTAATGTGTCAGTTATTAATCTAATTGACACCAGTAAAGTTAGAACATCTTAAATTAATTGACCAGGAAACCATCAAAACCTTAGAGGAGAAAGCAGGAAAAGACCTCTCTGACCTCAGCCGTAGCAATCTCTTACTCGACACATCCCCAAAGGCAAGGGAATTAAAAGCAAAAGTGAATTACTGGGACCTTATGAAGATCAAAAGCTTCTGCACAGCAAAGGAAACAACCAACAAAACTAAAAGGCAACCAACGGAATGGGAAAAGATATTTGCAAATGACATATCGGACAAAGGGCTAGTATCTAAAATCTATAAAGAGCTCACCAAACTCCACACCCGAAAAACAAATAACCCAGTGAAGAAATGGGCAGAAAACATGAATAGACACTTCTCTAAAGAAGACATCCGGATGGCCAACAGGCACATGAAAAGATGTTCAGCGTCGCTCCTTATCAGGGAAATACAAATCCAAACCACACTCAGGTATCACCTCACGCCAGTCAGAGTGGCCAAAATGAACAAATCAGGAGACTCTAGATGCTGGAGAGGATGTGGAGAAACGGGAACCCTCTTGCACTGTTGGTGGGAATGCAAATTGGTGCAGCCACTCTGGAAAGCAGTGTGGAGGTGCCTCAGAAAATTAAAAATAGACCTACCCTATGACCCAGCAATAGCACTGCTAGGAATTTATCCAAGGGATACAGGAGTACTGATGCATAGGGGCACTTGTACCCCAATGTTCATAGCAGCACTCTCAACAATAGCCAAATTATGGAAAGAGCCTAAATGTCCATCAACTGATGAATGGATAAAGAAATTGTGGTTTATATACACAATGGAATACTACGTGCAATGAGAAAAAATGAAATCTGGCCTTTTGTAGCAACGTGGATGGAACTGGAGAGTGTGATGCTAAGTGAAATAAGCCATACAGAGAAAGACAGATACCATATGGTTTCACTCTTATGTGGATCCTGAGAAACTTCACAGGAACCCATGGGGGAGGGGAAGGAAAAAAAAAAAAAGAGGTTAGAGTGGGAGAGAGCCAAAGCATAAGAGACTGTTAAAAACTGAGAACAAACTGAGGGTTGATGGGGGGTGGGAGGGAGGGGAGGGTGGGTGAAGGGTACTGAGGAGAGCACCTTTTGGGATGAGCACTGGGTGTTGTATGGAAACCAATTTGTCAATAAATTTCATATATAAAAAAAAATTAATTGACCATATGTATTTTTATTTTAAGAGTTACCTAGCCAAATCTCTGCCCATTTTCCTATTGGGACATTTAAATTTTCCTTATTGTTTCATGAAAAATATTTATATATTAATCAATTATTTTATGATACGTGCATCCCTTTTTTTCTACTTATTTACCTTTTTATTTTATATATGTTTTTATTAAAATTTTTTTTTAATGTTTATTTATTCTTGAGACAGAGACAGAGCATGGACAGGGGAGGGGCAGAGAGAAAGGGAGACACAGAATCCAAAACAGGCTCCAGGCTCTGAGCTGTCAGCACAGAGCCCGACATGGGGCTCGATCCCATGAACTATGAGATCATGACCTGAGCCAAAGTCAGATGCTCAACCAACTGAGCCACCCAGGTGCCCCTATATATGCTTTTATGTAAAGAAGTTTTAATTATTTTTATGCAGGAAGAGTCTTGCATTTAAAAAAATTTGGGGGAGGGGAGTGATGGACCTCCCGGGTGGCTCAGTCAGTTAAGTGTCCAACTTCAGCTCAGGTCATGATCTCATGGTTCGTGGGTTCAAGCCCCAAGTCAGGCTCTGTGCTGACAGCTCAGAGCTTGGAGCCCGTGTCTCCTTCTCTCTCTCTGCCCCTCCTCCACTCATGCTTTGTCTCTCTCTGTCTCTCAAAAATAAATAAACATTAAAATTTTTTATTAAAAAAATTTGGCGGGGGGGGTGCCTGGGTGGCTCAGTCAGTTGAGTGTCCAACTTAGGCTCAGGTCATGATCTCATGGTTCATTGGTTTGAGCCCTGTGCTGGGCTCTGTACTGACAGCTCAGATCCTGGAGCCTGCTTCGAATTCTGTGTCTCCCTCTCTCTCTCTGCCCCTCCCCCACTCACACTCTGCCTCTCTCTCTCTCTCAAAAACAAACATTAAAATTTTTTTAATTGTTTTAAGTTTATTATTTATTTTGAGAAAGAGAGGATGTGACAAAGTGGGAGAGGGGCAGAGAGAAGAGGGAGAGAGAGGGAGAGAGAGAGGGAGAGAGAGAATCCCAAGCAGGCTCCACACTGTCAGTACAGAGCCTGACACAGGGCTTGATCTCATGAACCGTGAGATCGTGACCTGGACTAAAATCAAGAGTCAGATGCTTAACTGACTGAGCCACCCAGGTGCTCTGAGCCTTGCATTTTTGAAGCATACTTCGTCCACAACAAGAATAATAATAGTGAAAATAAAGTATCGATAATATCAATAATAATAATATAAGTAGAATTCTCCATTCCTGTTTTACCTTCACAGCCCTTTTGGACAATGGTAATGGCAGAAACGAATGATCTAATTAGCAGGCTACTGGGATGACACTGTTTACAGGTCAGTTTCCATAGATTAACTAAGAGAGGGAATTTCTGCCTTTTCCCAGTTCCAGCTCCCTTACAGAGATTTATGTCAAGAGATAGAACAGGTGAGACAATATATATTTCTAACCATATAATTCCTATACTAGCTCAAACCAAGTCAATGGATGAAGAAGTAGGTCAACAGTACCCAGAATCTCCCTCTGGAGTCAGCAGACTTCAATTCATTCTTGTATATGGAATGCCAATTGTGTTCCTGATAGCATCGTTGCTTTGCCAATGGCATAAATCCTACCACAATTTCTCCCAGTATCTTTCCTCGAAATGGAATTGACTTGACCAAGTGCTGCTCTGCTTCTTACTATTCTGAACTTCCAGGAAGAGCAAGTTTTTGTGTAAAGGAGCAGATAGTAAGTAGTTACTTCTCAACTTCTCCTCCTCCTCTTCCAGCTCCCCCTTCTACTCTTGTCCTTCTTTTTTTAATGTTTGTTTATTTTTGAGAAAGAGAGACAGAGTGTGAACAGGGGAGGGGCAGAGAGAGCGAGACACAGAATCCAAAACAGGCTCCAGGCTCTGAGCTGTCAGCACAGCTGGCTGATGTGGGGCTCGAACCCACAAGTGGTGAGATCATGACCTGAGCCGAAGTCGGATGCTTAACCGACTGAGCCACACCCAGGCACCCCATCTACTCTTGTTCTTCTTTTTCAAATTACATTTTTCTTTATGTAATGCCATGAGGTTGGAGAGTGTAACATGAATAAGAATAGAAACATTATTTTTTAGTGGGCCATTTTTGTTTACCCCAGGATCATGTGTTCCCTGCTTTTGTAGGCATCCCAGATTAAACGTGATCTGCTGACTCACAGGCAGTGGTGTGCTAGTGCTGGCACAGATCAGTTGGAGAGAGTTGATTGTATGTGTCCCCTCCTAACTTTGTGTTTGATGACAGTGTGTTGACAGGCTGAAATTAGCCATAGTGTGAGTATTAGCTCCATGGAATTAGGCTACTGCCATAAATCAAGTGTATTAGCTTGCTATAGCTGCTCTAACAATGAGCACAAACTGGGTGGCTTAATCAACAGAAATTGATTTTCTCACAGTTCTGTAGGCTACAAGTCTGAAATCGAGACTGGCAGGGTTGGTTCCTTCTGAAGGCTCTGAAAAGGATCTGTTCCAGTCATCTCTCCTTGGCTTATAGATGAATATCTTCTCCCTGTGTTTCTTCACATTATCGTCCCTCAATGTGTGTCTCTTTCTCTACATATGGCATTCTTTTTAAGACATCACCCTGTTGGATGAGGGACACAATGTATTCCAGTATAACATCATCTTCACTTATTCCATCTGTAATGTAACTGTTTGGAAATTAGGTCACGTTCTGAGGCACTTATGGTTAGAACTTCAGCATATGAATTTTGGGAGTATACAATTCAACCCTTAACATTTGACCTTTATGTTTTTCAGAGAACCAGTTGTTAAACATTTATCAGCATACCACTGCCTACAGGCCTAAGATTGCTCTCTTCCTCCATTAGGACTGAACAGACGACTGAGGCAAGCAATTTCAAATGGAAAAGCAAACACCTGATGATTGTAACTCTTTAGAACTAGTGGTATTATAAGCCCAGTGTTCCCCTTTCTTCGAATAAGGTACTAAAGAAAATGTAGAAACCTGAAACCATGAAACTTCTAGAAGAAAATATAGGAGAAAAGGTCCTTGACATGTGTCTTGGCAATGATTTTCTTGATATGGTACCAAAAGCATAGGTAACAGAAGCAAAAATAAACAAATGGGACTACATCAAGGTAAAAAGCTTCAACACAGCAAAAACAAAAACAAAAACAAAAAACAATCAAGAAATGAAAAGGCTACCTATGGAATGGAAGAAAATATATCTAAACTATATATACAATAACAGGTTGATATCCAAAATATATAAGGAACTTACACAACTCAATAGCAATAGCAATAATAATAATAACTTATTGAAAAATGGGCAAAGGACCTGAATAGACATTCCTCCAAAGAAGACATCCAAATGGCCAACAGATACATAAAAAGGTGCTCAACATCACCAATCATCAGGGACATGCAAATCCAAACCACCATGAGTGACCACTTCAAACCTGTTAGAATAGCTACTATCAAGAAGTAAGAATGGGGCACCTGGATGGCTAAGTTGGTTGAGGGTCCAACTCTTGATTTTGGCTCAGGTCATGATCTCACAGTTGTGAGACTGAGCCCTGGATCAGGCTCCGCACTGAGGACAGAGCCTGCTTGGGACTCTCTCTCTCTCTCTCTCTCTCTCTCCCCCTCCCCTGCTCACACACACACTCTCTCTCAAAATAAATAAATAAATAAACAAACAAACAAACATTTTTTTTTAAAAAAGTCAGAAGATAAGTGTTGGCAAGGATGTGGAGAAAAGCAAACCCTTGTACACTATTGGTGGGAATGTAAATTGGTGCAGCCACTATAGAAAACATTATGAGGTTCCTCAAAAAATTAAAAATAGAAATACCATATGAGCTACCACTCCCACTCCCGAGTATATATTAAAGGGAAATGAAATCAGTATCTTGGAGAGATATCTGTTCTCCCATGTAGACTGCAACATTATTTACAACAGCCAAGATACAAAAACAACCCAAGTGCCCATTAACAGATGAATAAAGAAAATTATATATATATACATATATATATGTATATATATATATATATCTTAAAATATACATATATAATTAAAATATATATAATGGAATACTATTCAGCCCTGAAAAAGAAGGAAATCCTTCCTTTGCAACAGCATGAATGAACCTGAAGGACTTTAAGTAAAAAAGCCAGACCGAGAAAGCTGAATACTTCACAATCTCACATGTGGGATCTAAGAGTCAAACTCATAGCAACAAAGAGTAGAAGGGTGGTTACCAGGGGTTGGGGGATGGGGGATATGGAGAGATGTTGGTCAAAGCGTAAAAACTTTCAGCTACAAGATGAGTAGGTTCTAGAGATCTAACATATAGCATGGTGACTATCGTATTGTATGCTTAAAATTTGCTACAAGAATAGATCTCAAGTGATCTTTATCAAACACCGAAAAATGGTAACTATGTGAGGTGATGGATATGTTAATTAGCTTGATTCTGGTAATCATTTCACAATGTGTATATACATCAAAACATCATATTATGCACCTCACATGTCTAAAACTTTCACTTGCCAGTTATGCTTCAATAAAGCTGGGGAAAGAGTACATTTTTTCCAGTATAAATAAAGTATCTTTAAAAATAGAAAATGTAAAACTAGTACATAAAATTCCCCCACAAGGTTAGAAAGGACTACCCAGGAATACATTGCATTTGTCTCATCAAAAGGCATCAGAAAATATGACTAAAGTGTCTGTGAGAGCTAAGTAGTGGGTGACCCTTCATACATACTTGACTTCAGTTTAGAAAGTATACAAATTTATTCAGCATTATTCAGTTATCATTAAAATTAATTTTATTAAGTGTGAATAGCAATAATGACTCTACAGGAGCATAGCCACCTGAATCCAAAGTAGATCAGTCTATCTATCCTATCTATCCTATGAACCTAAATGAATTCACTAAAAGTAAGTCAGCGAAACTGGCAAATTAATGCCTATCAATGGACTTTTCCACCGTTTAGCCTATTCCTTTGATATCACACTGGTCACAAGGTAAGACTCTAACATATGCTAACTGAGTAGACTGAAATAGGGTGGAATTGGCAAGGGATGGACATGGGCAGACCTCATTCACAAATAAATTGATCTTTTTCAGAACTGGTGACTGAGCAAAGTCATGTAAGTTTGCTATGGCAACCAAGAGCCTAAAATAACTTTGCCTGAATAAAATGAAGGCTTCACTTTGCCCCTTCAGAGTCATAGGGCATTTAATTTCTGAAAACAGCCTCTAAGGTATAAGGTAGACACTGTGAAAGTTCTGGAGTCATATTCAGATACCCAGCAGTATTTTACCTTTTTTCTTGTGTTGTTTACAAACACTTGACGACTCATATTTCTCCTGCAATGCCATTTGTTCTGTCCACCAATCCATTGGCATATTTTAGGAATATTCTTTTTCTTGTATAAAAAGCTAGGACAAAAACTCCCATAGCCAGATAGATGGGACTAGGACTGGCTTGTTATAAAATCTAGTCAGTCAAATATGGTTTGGTAATGTTCATTAACAAAACAAGCATGAGTAAGCTCAATGCGATTTCTTTTCTTTCTTTCTTTTTTTTTTTTTTCTTTTTGGAATGGGCACTTGGTGAACGGGCCAAAACCCTTTACCAACTCTGCTCATTTTGGTCATTAAGAATGATCACCAAAGAAATTTCTAGGATCTCTTTCTCTGAAGACTGTAAGCCTCACAAAGAAACAAATAGAAATTAGGTCTGTTTTCCCTATCATCCTCCCTTCCTTAACAGTTCTTGGCAGTTATTAATAAGTGACAACCAATTGTAACTGATAACCAATGTAAATTTTGAATGAATGAATCAATCAGTTAAGCAAGCATTCAATAATCACTGAATGAATGCTTGCTTTACTGCTACCATCATGGGAAAGTTTTCTGTCATGTTTGGAGCCATCTTTAAGCTCTAGGTTTCTTTTTTAAATTAAAAGATGTTCAGCTTTATTCAGGCATAATTGATATATGAAAAATAACCACACATATTTAATGTGTAAAGTTTGATAAGTTTGGACAATACATACACCTGTGATAGCATCACCACAATCAACGTAAGATTCCTTTGATTACACAGAGGAAATGAAAAACAAAAGCAAAGAGGTAGGTATTTTCCCTATCTTAGAGGCATTAAGTCTAACAAAATAAATTGCAATGTAAACTCAGAAATTGTCTGTCATAATATATTTGGGGAACCAAAATACATAATTAGTTAGTCAAAAGGAAGTTAAATTATAAAGCATTTACAGATAAGGTTAAATGCAATTTCTCTTTTTAATAGAATGTATTAATAGGGTAGTGTTTTGTTCAAAATTTTTTGTTCATTCAGGCCTTGCTGATAAGCAATTCCAACTTCCATCTCCAAAGAGATTAATCACATTTAATGTGTTCATTGGCACAGTGACATGCCTAAAGCAAGTAGGTGGAAAGTGATTTTGCCAATGTCATTGAGATGTGTTTTTGCCAAGCTCTGAATGATATTACTTAATGGCAATTCTAAGACAGATGATATATGTGTTTCAGCCGAAGGAATTTCTTTCTCTCAGCTTAAAATAATTAAATGTGTAGTCAAGTCTGTTTCCATATGTATATAGTAAATAGACTTCTTGAATTCCTACATCTATTCTGAACCCAGGTATATTCTGCAACTTTTTTTTTCAATGTTGGAAAAACAGACACGTGACTTCATAGGTGTGCTATCATAACCCCCTATTAGTGACTATGGTAGATAGAATAATGGTTGCCCAAAGATTTCCGTGTCTTAATTCTCAGAAACTATATGTATTTTACTTTACATCGTAAAAGGGACTTTGAAGGTATAATTAAGTTAAGGATTTTGAGATGGGGAGATTATCCTGAACTGTTCAGGTGGGACTGAAAAAATAAGAAGAAGGCAGAAAAGTTAGGACCAGAGAGATGGCATCATAACAAAGACTCCACCAGCCATTGCTAGCTTTGTGAAAGAGGGTCACAAGTCAAGGAATGTGGGAAGCCTCTCGAAGCTGGAAAATCAAGAAAACAGATTCTTCTTGAGAAGGAAATCTTCCAGAAAGGAATATAGCGTGCTGACAGCTTGATTTTAGCCCAGGTGAAACTCCACAACTGTAAGATAATAAATTTGTGGAGAATGTAGATGGAAAAGAAGAAAGATGGTATTGTATGTGTTTTCTGTAACAAGTTCTAGGCAATATGATTATTAACCAACTAGGGATGTTATTTTGAGGAATCAGAAGAGACAATAAAGCTATGAGAAGATGTTAACTCTTCTAATTAGGTAAGAAAAACGTCTAAACCATTATTTCTGACTAGATTTGGGGAAGTAATAGTTTCAAGTGCAGTAGCATAAGCCTTTTTATTCATCAGCACGAAAATAATACCTAATGGAGAATTTCCCAGCAAGAGAAAAAGAAACTTTGTGGAAAGGAGCTTCTCTAGAGGCAGTAGTATTTTCCAGGGAACGTGACAGCTCAGGTAGCTGAATTCTCAAACTGCATAAACAATTGCACAAAAATCAAGCATGATGTAACTTGAAATCAATATATTCCTTTTTTCACTATGAAGAAAGGGTAGATATGAAAACAGGAATTTGTATGCCCAATCTGAGCTATAGATGAAATTAACTAGATGTATCTAGGAAGTCTTCATGGAGGAGAGAAGAAGTGTAAAACAGCAGCCTAAAAGGAGGGTGTCACATGCATCACGGGTGTGACCTGACAGTCACAGAGGCAGGAATGAGATGATAACCATCAAAAAGGAGAACGAGCAAAGAAACTCAAAGTTTTGAGATATGAATGCATTCAAATTTTGTGGATCTATGAAAAGAAGCCGTTATACCTTAGGGCTCAGATAGCAATGAGGCAATCTACATGACAATCCTAAGAGAGATATTAACCTGAAAACACATGCACACTAAATCCCATCACCTGAATGAGACGCTGCTTCTCAATCCCCCCCAAATATAGTTCTTCTTAACTTATTCTTAAATTGACACAGATATCCAATATTGTAGTTGAAGAAATAAAGGTTAACTATACCTCTAAAGAATTTCTCTAAGAATTCCTCTAAGCTATCCCCTAAAGAAAACTTTAATGAATTTGGGGAGCTCATTGGTAGTAAACTCATTGAAAATGTCAAAGAGATAACCTAATATGCTTGATTTATTTTCAAAGTAGGAAAATGTCTGACTAGACAAAGGATAGTGAAGTGGAAAGAACATCAGGCCAAGATGCGGGAGACCTGGGTTTTAGTTCTGACACTGCCACCAGCGGACTAGAGAATCTTCTGTAGATCACTTCTCCCCGTTGGGTCTCAGTCTATGTATCTTGAAATTAAGGGGGATTTAAACAAATTGAGAAAAGGCATGTTTATAGAAAACATGCTTCCACTAGTTTATGTCTCAGTCATGGCGGATACACACGATGGATCATGGCCCCCTTTTTCCTGAACCTAGACAAAACCTCGCAGTCCCAACTCAGCAATCTAGGCAGCTGCTACCGGACCATCAGAGTCAACATGCAAGGTGAAATGTGTTCCCTTCCTTGGAAATGATCTCCGAAATGCCTTCCAGGTCCAAGCGCTTCTGTTTCTGTGCTTTTGTGATTTCATGTTGCCTCTCCTAACTATTTAAAAATAGGCTTGACATACAGAGAAAGACAGATACCATATGGTTTCACTCTTATGTGGATCCTGAGAAACTTAACAGGAACCCATGGGGGAGGGGAAGGAAAAAAAAAAAGAGGTTAGAATGGGAGAGAGCCAAAGCATAAGAGACTGTTAAAAACTGAGAACAAACTGAGGGTTGATGGGGGGTGGGAGGGAGGAGAGGATGGGTGATGGGTATTGAGGAGGGCACCTTTTGGGATGAGCACTGGGTGTTGTATGGAAATCAATTTGTCAATAAATTTCATAAAAAAATAAATAAATAAAAATAAAAATAGGCTTGATAAGAATGGATATTCTTCTGCAAGTTCATTGACTCACTTCTCCTAAGAGTTTCGTTACAAGTTCTTATGAGATTCCGGGGCAGATAAAGATTTTGTATTATAATGAACATGGCTTATAGGGTTGTTTCTTGTGCTAACAAAAAAGAAGCTACTGAGAATCGTGGGTTAGGTGACTGTTTGATGTTGGTCTCTCTGGCCCTCATCTGCCTCCCTCTACTTACTGAAAGTAGATAGTGGTCGAACAGTAAGCACAATGATGACCTGTGAAAGAAACAAAAGGTGTATGGAAGGCTAAAATTTAGTTAAACTGTAAAGTTAACTAGAAGCAGGAAGATAAGATGCCTAAGAAATAAAGAGGCAAGCCTATGTGTTGGAAAGGGCACAGGCTCTAAACTCCGGTGGACCCAGATTAAATAAAACAGTTCTGTCAGTTAAGGTCTGTGCAACCTTAGGCAAGTGACTGAACTTCTTTGAGTCTATGCCTTCACATGTAAAAGTGGAAATAATAACTTCCTCAGGGAGTTGCTATGAAATTTAAATGAGATGAGTTTATTTCAGCCAGTGAAAATATCCCGCATATTGCCTCATACGTAGTAAGTGCTCAGTAAATGTCAATTTCCTTCCTCCTAAAGAGAAAACGTGAGTTAAAGAACCTTTCCTTATGCAAAAGCCTATCTACAAAGACTATTGCATTCTTACTTCCTGAGGGGAGTTTTTAAAATTTAGAAATAATTTTTAGAAACTAATTTTTGATGTAAAGAAATGACTGTCAGATTAACTGCTGCCTATAGAGCATTTCTGCCTACTTATCTCAAGGTGGAGATTAAAAATTGGAATAGGAGGACATTTTGTAGTTCAGCTCTGAGAAAGTCTGATTGAACTGGGATTTTCTGATTAGGTTGGTAACATAAAAATGTTATTTGGTAGAATATACAATCACTAGTAGTAATTCTATATCAAGCTGAATTTAAAAGGCAAATAATAGTGTATATTAACCGACTCAGCTGGGGCAGAGGTTTGAAAAATGTGGCTTGCAGGCCTTCTGGGTCAGATGGCCGGAGGGGGACGGGGGCAGAGCAGCTCTCCTGAGAAAAGTAGCATGCTCACGGGCCACACTGCAGCGTTGGCGGGCAAGACCGCTGGGAGCTTCCGGGATACACCTTACTGTCTTAAAGGTCCCTTTACACATGCAGGAACCTAAGTAAAGAATATAAATAATGCAAAAGAGTGAAATCCTTCATCTCTTGAAAGGAATAGGAATGAAAATATACAAGACTGGAACCTCTGAACTACACAGGCATGCAGTCCCTGGTGTGGAAGGGCCTATACTAAATAACAATCTCATCAGGATGCCTAGAGAAGCATGATGGGTGTTTCTACTCCAGCTCTCACCTGAACCCACTTTGTCCTTGGCATCTGTATTTTCAGAGTCAAATGTTGTAGTGCATTTTGAATAACTGAGTATATTTTCTGGAAAGTTCATAGGATTTTAATCTCTTAGAAGATGGATAGTTCTGTCACAAAAATTATTTCTGTCTATGGAAAAATAACAGAATTGTCATTTAAAGTGTTTCCTATGGGGGCACCTGGGTGGCTCAGTCGGTTAAGTGTCCAATTTCGGCTCAGGTCATGATCTCAGGTTTGTGGGTTTGAGCCCCTCGTCGGACTCTGTGCTGACAGCTCGGAGCCTGGAGCCTGCTTTGGATTCTGTGTCTCCTTCTGTCTCTGCCCCACCCCTGGTCATGCTCTGTCTCTCTGTCTCTCTGAAAAATAAATAAACGTTAAATAATAATAAAAATAGAGGATCTCCTATGCATAAATATAAAGTTCGATGAGGTGCCTTTAAATCTCTATAATCCATCAAGTGATACATTATACAACTTATGAAGTGCTGCAAATAAAAAGTGGCAGATGAGGGGTTCCTGGGTGGCTCACTGGGTTAAGCGTCCGACTTCGGCTCAGGTCATGATCTCACTGCTCGTGAGTTCGAGCCCCTCATCAGACTCTGTGCTGCCAGCTCGGAGCCTGGAGCCTGCTTGGGATTCTGTGTCTCCCTCTCTCTCTCTGCCCCTCCCCCGTTCACACTCTGCCTCTATCTCAAAAATAAACATTAACAAAAATCTAATAAAAAGTGGCAGATGAGCAACACAGAGGAGTAAGTGCTCTTATGGTTGATACTTATTTTTCTTACCCTTCATCTGATGGAAGATATTTTCCCGGTACCATTATATTCCCTTCAAACTCCTACAAGGAGAACAGTGTTACTGGAGTAGAGAAATGTTCTGGGCAACCAAAGGGGTATACAGCATAAAGTGTACAAAATATCTCTCCTAAAGTCACTGTGATTTCACCTCACCTTGGGGCATAAACTGTATAACCTATATTAGGGCCAGTTGCTAGTCTCCAGGTCCGGTCCCACAGAGGATTGCACTCAAAGGTATAAATAATATATTATAGTGGGAGATTACAGGAAACTCCCTTATTTATTTATTTATTTATTTATTTATTTATTTATTTATTATAGTTTATTTATTTAGTTTGAGAGAGAGAGAGTACATAGAGAGAGGGAGAGAATCCCAAGCAGGCTCCCCACTGTCAGCACAGAGCCTGACACAGAGCTCAGTCTCACTGCCTGTGAGATCGTGACCGGAGCCAAAATCAAGAGTCAGACACTTAACCCCCTGAGCCACCCAGGCGCCCTATAGTTGCATTTTTAACCTAAAGTCGAAGACTCAGATTTTATATTTTAGTTAACTTCCCCTACAATTATAAAAGAATAGTAACATCACTATTGCACTTGGTGACAATTTCTCTTTATGAAAAAGTACAGAAACATTAGAGCTGTATTACAACGTTGTGATGAAACCAAATTAATATGCTCTACATCTTGATCTCATTATCAAGTCACCTTTAATTTCAATAATGAAATGTCTCCAAGAAGCCAAGGCTTTTTTTTTTTTTTTCCTGTGTTCAAATGTCTGCGGATGGGAGAATGTTGCAAGGATCTATTCAAATGATACAAAGAATTAGGTGAGATTATGGGTTATGTCAAGAAATTGGTGCACTGATCTATTTTGATACAAAACGCCCTCAGAGATTGTTTTTACACTTAAAAGCACTGGGTCAGTCTTAGCGACAACAAAGCACCTTAACTGCTGTTATTTAAAAATTGTGATCTCTCTCGGGCTCCTCTTGGCTGAAACAACAACAACAAGGAAAATGTTTTGTATTTAACCATGCATACCATACCTTGTTCTTATTCTTTTTTTCCTTTCTTATTCTTAAATGATAGGAAACATGAGGGCTCGTTCAGGATGGTAAGTAAAAGGTGCTGAATGATTATAGTCTGGGGCTAAGCCAAAAAAGAGCCAAAGCAACTGAAACTACAATGCAGGACATAAAATTATTTGGCGTACAGTAATCACAAGAAAAAAATAATTTAGGGGAACATTTTGGTCTCTTCATATTAAAACAAAAGTGTCAAAAATGAGTAAAAGAAGAAATAAGAATGTCCGTTTTTTGTTGTTTTTTTTTTTTTAATAAATGTGGATTCTGCCATCCCTATAGTTCTTATTTGGGTACAGAAGATTTCAAACTTTCATTCACTTGATTTTGGAATGATTTTTTTTTTTTAATCTTGAAAGACTGTAATACTTTCCTATTCAAAACCTTTCAAGGATTTCTCATAACCTTCTGGGTAAATTCAAAAACTTTTAGGAGGACATTCAAGTTTCTTTAGCATAATTTTCAAAGCATTCAAGGACCTGGCCCTAGCTCAGCTCTTGCCACTTCAACATGCAAATCCATATAAAAAGCGAGCCCTTAAAGGTTTCAAAATAGATCTTTTTCTCTCTTATTTCTCTCTGCCTCCATGCATGTGCTGGGAATATCTTTTCTCCTGAAGTTAATTCCTCCTAGTCCCAAAAGGACCAGTTTAAGCAATAATCTTTTACTGTCTCTGAAAAGTCTTTCCTGCTGCTCCCATCTTGGGTGACTTCTCACCCATGTGCTCCCAGGGCAAACATGGGAATAGATAAGCTTTATTCCTTTAAGTACAAGGAAAAATTAATGCCACTAAGGATAAAAATGTTAACTGTATGTATAATTAAATAATACGACTTCATAGTGGAACTGAGAAGGCGATGTGTGTCACCTACCCAGCAAGGTTTTACCAAAGACAAGTGACTCCCACAGTATAAGATGGCACGTCGGCAGGGCTGATATGTTTTGGAAGACCACTTCGCTGAGTAATTTACAGTTCATCTCTGCATAGTAACAGCAGGAACTGGTCATTCCATTACCACAAACAGTGATAGTGATGGCGGTTAGTGCTTCCACTCTGAACATCATTGTTTATGTGTGTTTCATATACTGGCATTCTGGAATTAACTGATAGTGAAACCCTAATGTCCTTTCTCCAAGGACCTAACATCTGACTTGCAATATCCGCTTACCCCAGCGGCGATCTCACTCCTATCACTTGGGACGTGGAAATGGCATGTCCATCACCCTACGATTATGACATCGCTTCCCTACCATAAGAAGGCATCACTAACATGTCCAGTCAATTTTTCAAAATCCTAGGTGACCCATAAAATGTGAAAATTCTATAAATGATTAACTCATGAAATTCGATTGAAAGCTCTGCTCCATGCACATTAGTGACATTGAAAGAGATAGTTACAGTTCTAGAATTTTTATATTGGTGGAGTTTGCTGTCAGCAATTGGTTGAGTGAAGCAGGGAAAAAGCTGAAGGACTTGTCCTGGGCTGAATTTGCATAGCAATTTCACCGTTTCTTACCTGCATGTGTCTCTTTGGGGAAGCATTTATAGGGGACTCTAATGAATATTCTGGTGTCCTAAACCTTGTACCCCAGATGTCTTGACATCACCACTGATTGCAAAAGCTACGCCAACAGCTTCATGAAGGAACAGTTGCGTATGTGTGAGTGTTGGGACCTGGATTCTTGCTTTAAATTTGCTACAAAGTATGTGGGTGATGCCAAGTTATGTTTCCCTCTTTGGATTCCAGTTTTTTCTTCTAATTGGGTTCCATGATCCTAAGATCTCTTCTAGTGTTAATATTCTATGCTACAAATGTATTAGCTTCGATAAGGTCCAGTGCTTTCTCTTTTGTGAAGATCTTGGTCCTAGATGTTCAATGCCATGAATCTCCACATCCTAATATGTTCGCTAGTAGTAGTTAGCAATACTAAACACACTGTATGTACCAGGCCCTATACTAAGATTTTTACTTTTATGTATATTAACTCACTTGTTTCCCACAACAACCCAGGGGAGTAAATACTAGTATTATTCTTGTTTTTTAAAGGAAGAAATTAACATGCATAGAGGCTAAGAAACTTGCCCTAGGTCACCCGATTAGGAAGTAGCTGAATCCAGGTGTGAACCAGGCCCACGTCCTTACCTTTGTGCCATATTGCCTCCAGTGAGGAGTAATACTAAGGAGCATAACATCAATATAAGTTTAGTTGCATTGCATTTGGCAATTTGATAACCCTTACCACTACTGTGTGAATAAGTAGCATGGATAGTATTATCATTTTATAAACAAAGGAATTAATCAGTTTTCAAATGTTACTCCCCAGAAGTTCAGCATTCTTTCTTCTACATGTCAGTGCTTTCTAATATTGAACGCTGCAATACTAAGTTTAGATTAGTATTCATTCACTAAATATTTCTTGAAAGCTTACACGTTCCAGGAACCATGCTAAGATGAAACTGATAAAAAGGATCACATTTTTTTTTCACAGAAATACAGGTACCACTTAATGCTTTCACCATTAAATTGGGAATGGTCTTTCTAGTAGAGGGGCTTCTAAGTAAGGACCTAGAGAAAATGATGATGAAGATCATGAAATGAAATGATGAAAAAGAAGAACCTTTTAGACAGAAGAATACAAAGGCCTTGAGATGGACTTATGCAGGTGGGTCACAGGAATTACAGATTGGTCACTGTGACTGGAGAAGAGCGATTCAGCAAAATAATAAGCATTTAAGTCAGAGAGGTAATAGGTGACCAAATCATGTACAGCCTTATTAGGACTTTGGATTTCACTCTAATCAAGATGAAAACCCATTGGAGATATCATCAAAGGAAAGGCATGACTTTGGATTTCACTCTAATCAAGATGAAAACCCATTGGAGATTTCATCAAAGAAAGGCATGATCTGGCTGAAAATATATGTGATTAAGGCTTAAAATATCTGGCTTAAAATATAGGTGATTAAGGATATAAGAAACAATTATTACTACTACTTTACTGAGTATTTTCCAGAAGTATTGTCCAGTTGCCCAGATGTTTTTCAGAAACATTTTTTTTGCTACTTGACTTTCTAGTAATTTTATTTTTAAATAGCTGTCAATACTCAGATTTCTGAAACCTTCTACAAACTCAGGTTTAGGAATAGTTTTCTTTTGTTCTTTTTCCCCCCTTCTCTTTCTTTTTTCATTTCTGTGCTCTTTTAGATTTAGCGTGAAGCATAAGTTAACATAGGACCAGAACTGATGTCTGAAATTTCACGTCCCCTGTTACAACAAGAGTCCAAAAGCATGATAACCTACAGGATGATCTACGAATAGAAGTTGTCTAAAGCTGAAGTCAGCATTATTGTACCATGGGTTATGGGGGCCAGCCTGCACAGTCTATATTTTAGTCAATACCCAGGTATTTATATACACTGGTTCTCAAATGGAACAATGGCCTTGATCAGTGATTCTCAGTTTCTACCGCCCATGAGGAAACTGATGTTCTCACAGACAATATACTACACAAGGGCCCTTTTGCAGAATAGAGAAGAGAGAACTCAAGATATGCTCATTTCTCAGAGCCTTAGTTATAACTCTAACACCTTCCTCTTGCACTCAAAAAAAAAAAAAGCATACTGAAATGCAGGTGAGTTTGTGACAGAGTGACATTTTAACGGCACGGTTGGTATATGAATATCCCTGGTCCAAATGCTCAGCTGAGCAAGAAATACGATGCCATTGTTCCCTAATTGTGCCTAATTTTCATGTGGCAAAAAGTTAATTGAGGATTTCTGTCATATTCCCTAGGGTTGTGCCCATCCGACATTTCCTGAGATGGGCATCGTCCATTTGGATCTTTGTGGCTGATCCATGCAAAATACTTCTTTGTCATCCCTCAATCCCAACCACAGAGCTTCTCTAATTCCAACTCTCTGTGAGACATTTCCTTGTCCCTGTTAGGGGCATGGGAAACATTTAACTGCTTCCTCCCACTATTCTAATTCTTCTAGAACCAAAGTAGGCCTGTTAGTGGGCCTTTATTGCCTGAGTGCTACTCTCAGGTAGCACTCTTACTTCTGATCCAAAACCCAGCGCATGGTAACTATGTAAGGCAGTCTTAGGCCCATCTTCCCAGATAGATCACTGGACATTTCTTTCAATCTCTTACTACTGTGGCCAAGAGGCAATGTTTCCTCTTTTCTCCTCTCACGAATATGGGCATACTCTCCTCTCTGGTTCTCACATCTACCGTTGGTTTCTTACATTCAGTTATTCTCCACCCACCGAGGACTTAGTATGGGCATGGGTTGAGAGCTCAGGCTACAGTACTCCACCTCAAGCACCAACAATATCTATTTATTCCTGGTAAATTATGGTACCTATCCCTTCACTCCAAATTTCAAGGATGGATCTTCATATGGTCTAAGCAAATCATGACTATCCACCAGGATATACTAGTATTTGCTAGAAAAACAAACAAATCCAAAATCTCAGTGGCTTTATATGACAAAGATTTAATCATTACACATACTACATATCAAGGGTGGGCTAAAAAGCCCTATCCACAGGGCAGGGACTACCTAGATTACATCACCAGGAAGTGTGACAGAAGGAAAACAGACTCATGGTGCATTTCACATCAGCAATAAGTATTCTGGCCCAGAAATGATGCATGTCATTTCTGCTACAATTCATAGATCTGAATAAGTCGTGCCCCTCGTTGCCTTTCCCAACCCTAACTGTCAGTCTTGGCCATATGATTGCTTTGGCTAATAAAAAGTAAGTGGGAATAACTTGGCCAAAGTTGTAAAACCACAGCATTAATCTTCACGCAGGTTCTGTTTCCACTGCTACAAACTGGCAATGCCCTGCTTCCTCATTCAGCCCACATCCTGGAACTAAGATGATACTAACTAGAGCTGTAGCCAACATGCAGTCAACTTGTAGCATGAACAAGAAATAAACTTTTGTTATTATAATCCACGGACGTTAAGGGTTGTTTGTTACTGGAATGTAACTGTTTCTAAACTAATTTATATAGTCTTGAAGGGAGGAGAACTGAAATATTTGATGAACAGCACTAATAACTTATCATACACTTTACATGTTCTAAACACCTGGGTAAATAATTTTGGACTTGGAAAAAAACTTGAAGTTATGGTAAAAGCAATTGGGGAAGTAAGAAAAGGTGAATCTATTTGAACCCATTACTAGAAATATGCTCCTTAGAGTGGCACTAATGTTCTGATATTGTGCCCATGAAGGAAGAAATTTAATTAGGCATACTATTGTCTCACAATAAAAATGGTATTTATATAATCGAAATAATATCAATATTTATGGCTTTCTACCTATACAATCAACTAGATGTAAATTAAAGAATACTTAACACAATCAGTTGTAAACATAGTGATCGGCCTTGACAATATAAAATAAACATAGTGCTTCTAAGGCCTGGGTGCTAGAAAGAGGTAAGAATGGGTATAGGAGGGATACAGGGAAAGAAGAAGGAGGGAATGACCAATATTTCATTCTACAAAATAGGGAGTTAGGAGAAACTGTTTCTGGTTGGTAAAATAAGAAATGGAGATTTACATACTCAGTTTGAAGTAGAAGAGTTTCCCAGTGGAGAAACTAGAATGATTATATATTAGTCAGAATAGGCTAAGTTAGAGTCAACATCTGACCAGCTGCCTATTTTTGTAAATAAAGTTTTATTGGAACATAGGCACCCCATTTGTTTATGTCTTGGCTGTGGTGCCTTTCACACCACAACAGCAGAACTGAGTAGTTGCAAGAGTCCTAAAACAGAGTCTTAGCCTAAAATATTTGCTATCTGACATATTACATAATTTTTTTCTTTATAACACCTGCACTAGACTATGGTGTAGTGAAAATTCAGTCTCACAAAGTGACCTAGGGGCGCCTGGGTGGCTCAGTTGGTTAAGCGAACAACTTCGGCTCCGGTCATGATCTCACGGTTCATGGGTTCGAGCCCCACCTTGGGCTCTGTGCTGACCGCTCAGAGCCTGGAGCCTGCTTCGGATTCCGTGTCTCCCCGTCTCTGCCCCTCCCCCACTCAGGCGTGCGCGTGCACGCTCTCTCTCTCTCTCTCTCTCTCATCTCAAAAGTAAAATAAAACATTAAAAAATTTATTTAAAGAAACAAAGTGGCCTAACATAGCAAGAGACCTTTTGCTTGCTCACTACGTGTCTGGCATAGGTCAGTACAGACCCTGCTCCGTGTAGCCACTCAGAAGGACTAAGCTGCCTGAGTGTGTACCATCTTATGATGGCTCCATATCAACACAAGTTTTCAGAGTTGGCCACGGTACAAGGGGAGGTCACGTGAAAATTCCATGCCTCTTCTTCAATGCTTTGGGGCCAGAAGCGACACATATTACTTTTCTTCATACCCCATTAGCCAGCACTAATCACATGGCCCTAACTAACTGCAAGGTGGCTTGAAAGCATGATCTTCCATGCAGTTTTCTGTGTGCCTAAAAGCAGAGGAAACACAGATAGTGGTGAAGCACTAGAAATATCTAGCACAGATGACATAACAATATTGAGAGGAAGATGGAGGGACAGAAGTGGGAGGTTGCAAAAGATCTAAAAACACATCAACCATTACAGGGGATCAACGGATAACATCTAAAGTTGATGAATAGTGTTGCAACTACATTATGTAGAGATAAGAAATTAACAACCAGAAGAACTAAAACTGGGAAGTCAACAAAATGGTTTCTTCTGGGGCACAGAACTGGGCGAGGAGTAGTGTGGGCATGGGACTATTGTGCTTCATTACAAACTCTTCTATAGTCTTTTAGAGTACTGCTCATTTCTTAATGCATGTATTACTTGGATGCTTTATTTAAACTGGATCATTCTGGGCATGAATAGATAACCTCTCTCTACTAGCTTTTTACCCAGTTAATATCTGTTTGTTAAGATCTAGTTCACTGACATACTAACAGATTTCCCTCTTTTTCCATCTAGTCCTCCCCCAACCTATTATCCATACTTTTGCTAGAATGATCCTTCTAAAGTACAATTAAATTATTTTACTTATTTTCTCTAATTTTTCAATGTCTAGAGATTCTGGAAAAACAAGGTATAAACTCAGTGATGTGGCTGGTAAATGTTTATCAACTGGCTCTCAAAAAAGCCCTGATTTGTAGCATTTGTAACTATTGTGTAAATACTACCATCATGATTGACTCCAACTGCCAACGTGACTTCACTAAACATAGAGTTGAAAAGAAATGTACAGTAGCACACCATGATATAATATGTCCACCGTGCAGATGTAATAGAAGTAAACATCCTCAATAGCATAGATAATAGTTAAATAGAGTAAAATAATTAGGAAATGATTAGTCTCGAGTAGATACTATCTTGGCTTTTAATATATTCTTTTTAATTGCATATCTTACATAATTTAATTTTAGTTATTAAATTATCTCAAATAAATACTTTTCAATAATTAACTGGGTCACGAATTCTAACACACCACTATAAATCTTCTCAGCAACATCTACAAAGCCCTTCATAATCACACCCTATGCTTGGCTTTGCAGCCAATTCCATTCAGCATTCAGATCATAAAGAATGATTAATGGTTCCCTAAGGATGCTGCTCTATGTCCTTTTTCTGTGCATTTCTTCTAAACTTCCTTTGCCTGGAGGGCCACCCTTTTTATCAGGATAATGGAAAACCCCTAATAGTGACACCAGATCCAGATAAGTAGTGATGACAGTGAAAATAGTGGAGTAAGTACTTCTAGAAATTTTCTCCTTAATAAAAGCCATGAGAAAACTAGCAAAAATTCTAAGAATCATCTGTCTCAAAACTCTGGACATTAGCAAAAAGACTAGTAACAATACAAGCATTATTTAATCAAGAAAAATGGTTGACTGCAGGTAAGAACAGTGAGCTTTGTAGTGTTGCAACTTGCCCTAGTCTAATACCCAGTTCTCTAGCTCCACAGGAGCCATGAAAACTAATGGCCTGCATTCACAGTGAAACCAGCAGTCCGGCAGCCACTGGAGGGACAGAACAGTGTCAGAGCTTTTTCAAAGCTACATTCCCAGATGAATGTCATTATTTGATGTGTCTGATGTCTCCCTGGAAGATCTCACTTGCAAGGCTGTCTGTATTTGACCTCCTTCAGAGATCACCTACCCAGAAGAGCCCTTTCCCTGAAGTTGGAAGAAAACCATTAAAGGCAATTGTTTAAATTCAAGACTGTCTGAGGAAGTGGATAATGGTGAAAGTGAATGATAGACTAACCACAAAGCTTAGAATGAAGAGCTAAGGAATGAGATGTCTATAAAGACTTCAAATCTAGAGGGCCAAGTACGTACATGTGCAGACTGTACTGCCAGCCCCAACACGCACACAGAGCCCCTTGGCAAAGACCAGAAGACCTGTTGGTTCCAACCATTTAAGAAAACGTTTGTCCAGGGGCGCCTGGGTGGCGCAGTCGGTTAAGCGGCCGACTTCAGCCAGGTCACGATCTCGCAGTCTGTGAGTTCGAGCCCCGCGTCGGGCTCTGGGCTGATGGCTCAGAGCCTGGAGCCTGTTTCCGATTCTGTGTCTCCCTCTCTCTCTCTGCCCCTCCCCCATTCATGCTCTGTCTCTCTCTGTCCCAAAAATAAATAAAAAACGTTGAAAAAAAAATTAAAAAAAAAAAAAAAAAAGAAAACGTTTGTCCAATCATTAGTTGACGACTAATCTGAGTGGAAACTTTAATGGTGGCACACGACTCAGCATAGAGATTACAGAATTAGTTCTAATTCTGAACTGATACAGAATTAGTTCAGAACAGTCACTAAACAAACAAACGAAGGAGAACAACAATAAACAGCGACAACGATCCCTGAGGTACAGAATTTCATTTCCAAAGTTCCTACGTTATATTATTTTAAATACCTAGTTTTGGACAAAAAAATTGTAAGACAGGCCAAGAAACAAGAAAAAAAATACAAACAAAAATTAAAAAGCAATCAAGAAAAACTGTCCCTGAGGAGCCGACATTGGACTATTAGAAAAAGAGTTTTAATTAGCTATTCTAAATATGTTCAAAGAACAAAAGCAAATCATTTACAAAGACATAAAGGAAATTATGGAAAGCATGTCTCACAAAAGAGAGTATATCAAAAAGAAGATAGAAATTATAAAAAAGTACGAAATAGTAATTCTGGAGTTGAAAAATATAATAACTGAAATGAAAAATTCACTAGAAGTCTCAATGGCAGATTTAAGAAGGCAAAACAAAGAATGAGTGAATGTGAGATGGGTTAATTGAGATGATCTAATCTGAAGAACAGAAAGAAAGGAGAAAAATGAGCAGTACACAGAGAGTAACATTAGTCATCCCAAAATAAGCATAAAGAGAGCCTCAGGCAAAGAGAATGAGAAATGGATACAAAAAAATTGAGGAAATAATTGCCAGCACTTCCAAATTTAGGGAAAACATTAATCTAAACATCCAAGGAGCTAAGTGAACTCCCAATACTATAAACTCAGAGATCCGCACCTAGCCATGCCATAATCAAACTGACCAAAACAACATCAAAAAGAATCATAAAAGCAGTTAGAAGCAACTCATCTCCCATGAGCAATCTTTAATAAATAAACTGTTTTCTCATCAGAAACCATGGAGATCAGAAGGCAGGAGGATGGCATATATAAAGTGCTGGAAGATGAAAGCAGTGAACCCAAAATTTATATCCAGCAAAGCTATCCTTCAAAATGAAGGAGAAATTAAGACATCCTCGTACAAACAAAAACTGAGAGAAGTCATCACCAGCAGATATGCTCTACAATAAATTCCAAAGGAAGTTCTCTGGCTTGAAATGAAAGGAGGCTAGACAGTAACTCAAATCCACTTAAAGAAATAAAAAGCATCAGTAATGATTACTACAGAGATAAAAATGAAAAACAGCATAAATACATTTTGTTTGTGACCCTTCTTATCTTTTCGTGATCTAGAAGACAATTGCTTAAAGGAACAATTATGAATCCACTTTGATAGGCATGCATTGTACAAAGATGTAATTTGTATGACCGTAAGAGCCAAAAGAGGAAGGAGAAAACAGAGCTAACTAGAAGCAAAGATTCTGTATACTATTAAAAATAAATTGGTATCTATCCAAACTAGATTGCTATTAATTAAGATGATAATTGCAATCCCAAGGTAACCACTAAAAAATTAACTTAAAAATATATCATAAAATAAATGAAGGGCGCCTGCATAGCTCAGTCCATTAAGAGTCCGACTGTTGGTTTCTGCTCAGGTCATGATCTCACGGTTTGTGAGTTCATGCCCCAAGTCAGGCTCCATACTGACAGTGCAGAGTCTGCTTGGGATTCATTCTCTCTCTCTCTCTCTCTCTCTCTCTCTCTCTCTCTCTCTCTCTGTCCTTCCCCTCTTTCTCAAAAATAAACTTGAAAAAAATAATAAATAAATAAATAAAATGAAATGAAATAGGAATTAAAATGGTACACTACAAAATGTATACTTAACACAAAATAAGGCAGTAGATTAATAGAAAAACAAAAATAACATAATACAAATAAAAAACAATTAGCAAAATGGCAGACACAAATCCTACCTTATCAGTGATTATGTAAGTATAAATAGATTAAACACTCCGATTAAAAGGAAGATACTAGCAGAACGGATTTAAAAAATCCAACTCTATGCTATTATTTAATAGATGCACTTCAAATGCAAATACACAAATAAGTTGAAAGTAAAAGGATGAAAAAGATATTCCATGTAAACAGTAACCAAAGAACAACGGAGTGGCTATCCACAAAATAGACTTCAGACAAAAACTATTAATAGAGGAAAATAAGGCCATTTTTGTGACGGTGAATATGTTAGGCCATCAAGTATATATAAAAATTACAAAAATAATTGAACCTAAAAACAGGGTCCCAAAGACATGAAGCAAAATCTGACAAAACTGAAAACAGCTATAGACGACTCAACTGTATAACTGGAGACCTCAATGCCCCACTCAATAATGGACGAAAAACTAGGCAGAAGACCAAAAAAGAAACAGAAGATTTAGGCAACACTATAAACCAATGAAACCTGACAAAATCTACTGAACACTCTATCCAACAATAGTAGAATACACATTTTTCTCAGGTATACATTGAACATTCTCTAGGCCAAACCATATTTTTAGGCTAGAAAGTCTCAATGAATTTACATACAGAGTATGTTCTCTGACCACAAAAGGATGAAATCAGAAACCAGTAATAGAACAAAATTTGGAGTATATGTGTAAATTAAACAACATACTCCCAAATAACCAATAGGTCAAATAATAAATCATAGGTAAACTTAGGAAGCACTTTGAGGTGAATGGAAATAAAAATAACAACCAACTAAAAGTAAAATGAGGGGCACCTGGGTGGTTCAGTCAGTTGAGCGACGGATTCTTGATTTTGGCTCAGCTCGTGATCCTAGGGTAATGGGACAGAGCCATGCATCGGGCTCCATGCTGAGCGTGGAGCCTGCTTGAGATTCTCTCTCTTCCTCTCTGCCCCTCTCCCCCACTCATGCACTCTCTCTCCAAAATAAAATTTAAAAAATCAATAAAGAAAAGTGATAGGATGCAGCTAGAGCAATGCTTGGGAAGAAATTTATAGCTGTGAACCTCTATATTTTTAAAAACTCAAATAGGCAAGAATATGGAGAAAAGGAAACCATTGTGTGCTGTTGGGTGGGAATGTAAATTGGCGCAGCCCCTATGGAAAACAGCATGTAGATTCCTCAAAATAATTAAAAATAGAACTATCATATGATCCAGTAATTTTACTTCTGGGTATCTATTTGAAGGAAACAAAAACACAAACTCAAAAAGATATCTGCGCCCCCATGTTCATTGCAGCATTGTTTACAATAGCCGAAACATGGAAACAACCTAAGTGTCCATCAGTGGATGAATGGAGAAAGAAAATGTGGTGGGTATATACAATGGAATATTATTCAGCCATAAAAAGAAGGAAATCCTGCCACTGGTGACAACATGAATACACCTAAAGGACATTATACTAAGTGAGAAAAGTCAGGCAGAGAAAGACAAATCTCACTTACGTGTGGAATCTAAAGAAAAAAATGAAATAAAACAAACATAAAATGAATTCATAAATACAAAGAATGGTGGTTGCCAAGGCGGGAGCTAGGTGGGTGCATGAAATGAGTGAAGGTGGTCAAAAGGTAAAAACTTCCAGTTGTTATAAGATAAATTAAAAAAAATCAAAAAAGCAAAAAATTCAAATCAATAATCTAACCTAATACATTACGGACCTATAAGAGCAAAGTAAAGCCAAATCAACTAGAATGAAGACAATAATAAAAATTAGAGCAAAACAATCAATGAAATAAAGGTCAGAAAAACAACAGAGAAAAACAACAAAACCAAAAGTTGGTTTGTTGAAAAGATCACCCAAACCAACAAGCCTTTAGCTGGACTTGAACTAAAATAGAGAAGATTCAAACGACTAAAATTAGGAACAAAAGAGGGGAACTGAAAACATTTTGTCACACAAAAACTAATACACAAGTGTTCACAGCAGCATTATTCATAATAATGAAAATATTCCATATATTTTCAGTCGTAAAAAGGAAAGAAGTTCTGATACACGTTACCACATGGATAAACGTTGAAAAGATTATGTGCTAAGTCAAAGAAGCTAGACACAAAAGGCCACATGTTATATGATCATATTTATATGAAATGTCAAAATAGGCAAATCCATAGATACAGAAAGTAAATGAGCAGTTGGCAAGTGCTAAGGAGAGGAAGGGGTTTCTTTGGGGCAGATGAAAATATTCTGGAATTAGTGGTGTCGATAGCGCATCTTTGTGAATATAGTAAACATCACTAAATTGTACAGTTTAAAAGGGTGTTTGTTATGTGAAAAATAATAAATAGTAAATAAGGAAGTAAATAGTTATAAAACAGTGAGAAAATCTTATTTATTGTAATAAAAACGTATAAATTTTTATTGGATAAAAATTCAGCCCAAACATCACTATTTATGAGTGAATGTAAACTCTCTCCACAATGAGTTACAACGTATTTCCATGACACTTACTATATTCTATTATTACTTTGTCATGGTGTATACAATGCACATTACAATTGCCTGCTTTCTTGTCTCTCTCCCTACTATTTCTGTCAAACCATATTTCTTATCTTTGTCACCTGCACAGTATCTGACACATACCAGGTCCTCAAAAAATGTTTGTGGAACGCATGGGTAATTTTTATGACACAAATCTATTAGCATCACCAATCTGGGTACATCATTAGCCACAGAGATCCCACTTTACAAGTGCCAAAAGTATGATGGGTGAAAATCATGGGAAGCAAACAACATCTATGTCAAATTCCCAGAAAAGTAACAATTCTTAGGTAGAACTGAGTGCTATTATGATTGCTATTATTATTAATATTAACATTATTGCATTACATTGTTAATCATACATTTTTGCCTGGAGACTTTTCCAGGTGTTATTTCACATTTTTTTCAGCGATTACGTTCTCAGGTTCAGCCTTGTCATGACTTAAAAGAGTAACTGGAAGAACTTAAAGGTTCTTCTGTAGACGGCAGGAATGAATACAGAAGCCGAACATTTAGTCTGCTCTCATCTTGGATCTCCTATGTAGGAGTAACTGAAGCAGTCAAAGGCATGAACTTCCACAGACCCGCAGCACCACATCTACCCACCCACCTGCATTTGACCATATGCCACTCCCCGCAATCCTGGTTACTCTGGATGAGGCATTCTCACTCCAAGTTAAGACTACTTTCTCCACTGAAGCACCGGATCCCATCCTCTCTTGCCAGTTGAAGGGCACTACTGGGGCAATTATCCCTTTTATTTACAGGATCATCAGGTCTTCCTTCTCCATCGCATTATTTACATCAGGATACGAACACACTCAGTCCTCCCGTATTACCACCCAACAAACAGAAACCAAACGTTCCTTGACCCTACTTCCTTTTGCTCTCTACCCACTCTCCAATAAACTCATTCTAATCAGAATCTCACCCTTACTAGTCCATCTAAACTTTTTTTTTATCAGTGTCACTAATAAAAGCCACATTGCTACATCCAATTTCAACTCTCAGTCCTCATATGATTCAACCTCTGTACAGCATTTGGCACAATTGCTTCTTCCCTCCTCCTCAGAAAACTTTTTCTCCCCCCACCGGGGTTCTAGGACACTGCACTCTTCTTGTTTCCTCTTCTTTTCCTTGTCTCTCTCGCTGAGTCTTTGCTGGTCTTTTCTCTGACTTGTAAATAAATGATAAAGATCCTTAGGGCTCAAAACTAAAATTTCTACTTTATCAATACATCTCTCTAGGCGATTGCATTCATTTGCATGGCTTTAGATATCATCTTCACGCCCATGACTCCCATATTTGTGTCTCTGGCACAGACTTTTCCCCTGAACTCAACACTCATATGACTAACACAACTTGACACGAATGCCCCAAACTAAGATGGTGATTCCCCCTTCTCTGGCGAAACTTCCTCCGTTCAGTCTTTTCCATCTCAGTAAATGGCAACATCCTCCCAGTTGCTTGGGCCACAAAACTTGGAGTTACCTTTGAGTCCTCTTCTTTCTCTCACTCCTCACATCTAATCAGACAGAAATTCCTGCTGGCTCTACTTTCAGAATCTACAATTCATCCACTTACCACTATTCCCTTTGACAATATCTTTATCCAAGCCACCATCATCTCTTGTCTAGGTTATCGCAATAGCTTCCTATTGGGACTCCTGGTTCCAGCCATTTCCTTCCTTCAGTCTGCTCTCAACACAGTGATCCTGATAAATCTCAAGTCACATCAAGTCATTCCTTTTCTCAAAACACTCATCCTCAGAGTTAAAGTCATTGCCAAAAGGCTTTTTATAATCTTCCCACCAGGAGCCCTCCTTCTTCACTCCCGGTTACCTCTGTGAACTCATCTCCTACTACTTTGCTCAATCATTACTTTACTCCTTCACTGGCCACTTAAATTTCTTTAAATACTCTAGGCACATCCTCATTTCAGTCTTTGAAGTTGTTTTTCCCTTTTCTGGAGTTTTCTTCCTTTAGTTACCTGGATGTTTCTCTCCCTCAAGTCTACTTACTCATCTGTTTTCCAGTTCCATGCTGTAGGCCCCAGTACACATTTAGTGATACAGGTTTTTGGATTATTTTTTGACTAATAAAATATTTTAAATGGATGACAAGGTCACCAGCAATTAAGCAGTCCTGGTAAATATCAATTATCCCATTCATTTTCCAGGCGAAGTCTCCCATTATGCTTACAGGTACCATTATCCTCTATGTCTCTGTGCCCCAAATTTGGCTGTCATCTTTGATATCTCCTAGTTGACAGACTATTCTCTCCCCCTCTGTTCCATTATATATCTATCTACTGAAATTATGACTATCCTTCAAGTCCCAGTTGAAAGATTCCCTCTTCCATGAAGCATGGCCAAAACTTCTGATTAGAGATTGGCTTATTTCCTTTGAATTCTTAACATTGCATTGTCACTCTCTTACAACATTTCACATATGAAATATAGTGAGGAAGTTGTGGTAAAGTGGAGACATCATTTGGGCTTAGAACATGAAGGCAGGATTCACATTTCAGCTGTCGTTTACTAGTATGTATGTGTACACACACACACACACACACGCACACATAAATGTGCCTCATTCTAACCACTAATTGGGATTGTTTTGAAGATCCCATTAGCTAATATATGGAGAAACATGTAACATACAACTTGAAATATAGCAGATAAATAAATAATCAAAATGCAAGGCTTACACCTTTTACTAGACTGAAAGTCTATTGGTAACCAAGGTCATGTCCTGTCCAGCTCTATTTTACACAACCCCACCTCAGACATAGTTAGCATACTGCCTTGTTCACGGTAGGTAGTCAATGTTAAATGAATTAAATTTTACCCTGTTGCCCAATACTGAAGACATTTTATTCTGAGGCTTGTTCTCAAATCTTCACTTTGCCACGTTAGAACAAGGTGACTTTTCACATATACCCTCTTTGATTTGGGTTGTAAAAGATGTATGTTTCAGAAGTGGATTCTATTGATGTTTCCTGCAAGATCATGGCATGTGATGGTGCTATATCTTATGTGTTAAAAGACTCTAAGCAGGATCCCACACCCTTTGATCACACATTGTTTATTTTCCATTTACACCATTACTCTCAGAGCTAGTGCAAAGGGAGCAGTAAGATAGTTCTATAACAAACTAGAAATAAATAAATTTCATTCGGAATGTAAGTTGGTTAATTCCTCAATTCAACTTTTTTTCTTTCTGTGTGATTAACTGTATCGTCATTTATAATAAGAAAAACTTATAAATTATACTTTTCTACCTGAAAGAAGATTGAAATGAAGGAGTAATATGAAAGATGTAATTATAATGTGCCAAAATAGGATCATTGCAAATTGTTCTTTTTAAGAATTTATTTTGGATGACATTTAAATTAAACTGCATTTTAATTCAAATACAAAGAAGAAAACCCACATCACTAACTAACTTTGCCAATCAACCTGTCAATACACTAATTATCAAAAATTTAGCAAGGCAGAATTGCCCCCTTACAATTCTTATACTCTAGCCCCAGATACAAAGGCAATTACTTTGTTCAAGTTGTCAACTTTGTGAGTTAAGTTTAAAAGTGCATTCACCAACGGTGCTTAATAAGCCCTATCCACGAAAGAATTTTGGTAGCTATGGAAATGGCATTCATTAACTAGAACAGATACAGATCCACTAAGGGCACAATACTGTGCACCAGCCCTGTGCACGACTATAAACAAGAAAATAATCGTGTAAAACTAATCTTAACTGCTGTCATTTATTGAGCATCTATCAGTTTTAGATTTTTAAATGATACCTTTAATTTTCAAACTCTGAGAGATAGATATTGTGGTCCACTTAATAAACAAGAAAGTGACACTTGGCCAAGTTAAGCAACTCCAACAAGGTCGCATGCTTAGGAAGTTCATAGTTCAGTCAGCTTTTTCTGACTACAGCTCTTGGTTTTTTATCCTATGCCAAAACCAGGAGAAAAAATGCTAGCCTTCAAACAAGACTCCTGAAATCTGACTGCCCCAAAGTCAAGTGCCTCAAGGGCAAGTTTACACACATAACTTCCCTCCAGGAATTATTTTTCAGCACAGCTATTTCTTTTTAAGAGACTTGGACCAGGACAACTTATTCTCTTTTCATAATCTTGGTGAAGTAGGAAGAGTGGCTATGCTGAATATTTTGTATCATGGTTAAAATACTTAAAATATTTAAAATTTTTATTTATTATTTTTGAGAGAAAGAGAGACAGAGCATGAGCAGGGGAGAGGCAAAGAGCCGGAGACAAAGAATCTGAAGCAGGCTCCAGGCTCTGGGCTGTCAGCACAGAGACTGATGGTGGGGCTTGAACTCATAAACAGGGAGATCATGACCTGAGCCGAAGTTGGATGACTAACCAACTGAGCCACCCAGGCACCCCCTCCGCCGCTTTTTTATAACAAAATTTAATGGGAGATGTATGAAAAATTGAATTAATAGGATTTATGTAGTATAAACAGGAAAACAATGTCAGTACTATTTTTTTAATTTTAATTCCAGTGTAGTTAACATACGGTGTTATATTAGTTTGAGGCGTACAATATAGTGATTCAACACTTCTATACCTTACTCAGTGCTCATCATGATAAGCATACTACTAATGTATTATTTTTTTAAAAATTTTTTATGTTTATTTCTGAGACAGAGAGAGACAGAGCATGAGTGGGGGAGGGGCAGAGAGAGAGGGAGACACAGAATCAGAAGCAGGCTCCAGGCTCTGAGCTGTCAGCCCAGAGCCCCACGTGGGGCTCGAACTCATGAACCGTGAGATCATGGCCTGAGCTGAAGTCGGTTGCTCAACCGACTGAGCCACCCAGGCGCCCCATGTCAGTATTATTTTTTAAAAATAAATTATTCAGTGTTTTTAGTATATATGAATTGTATATTTATATGCAATCAATGTAGGCACACAATGCAGACCTATTACCATTCTCTATTATATTTAGGTATCATGTTTTTCAGTAATTGTCCATTTCATCTAAGTTGCTAATGCATGGTCATAAAGTTGTTTGAGGTGCATATTATTTTTTGAACGACTATAGGGTATACAGGGACATTCTCCCTTTCATTCCTGATGTTGGTAGGTTGTATCATCTTTTTCCCCAAATTAATGAAAAAAAACTTCAAAATTTACATACATACTCATTGTTTTAGGCCCTTTGCTTTGTACAGATCCAAGTTTCTATGTGCTATATGTTTTCCCCTTCAATCTGAAAGAATTCCTTTTACATTTCTTTTACCTCGCGACTTCTTCTGATCTCTGCTTTTGTTTTAATGTTGCTGAAAATTTCTGTATTTCTTCATCTCCAAAACAGATTTCCACTGGATGCAGAGATCTAGGCTGGTAGTTTTGTTGATTTTAGCACATTTATAAATTTTGTCAAAGTGTGCTCTGGCTTTCATAATTTCTGATAAGAAGTGTGTAATAATTCCTTTTATTCATCTACATGTAACGTGTCTTTTTTGTTCTCCTGCTTTTAATTTTTTTCCCTACACTTATTTTAGCAATTTGGTTATGATGCCTTAGGCTTGAGTTTCTTTGTCTTTATCCTCCTGTATCTGATTGAACTCCTTGGTTCTACAAATTCATAGTTTTAAAATCAAGTCTACAAAATTTTATCCATTTGTCCTCAAATAATTTTCTGCTTCCACCTTTCTCCCTTCTCTTTCTTGGACTCCTAATATATATATATATATTGGATCATGTAACATTATTCTACTTGTCATTACTGGTGTGTAAATTGCTTAATAAACATTTTCTTGGATAGTTTTACATTTACCGTAAAGATGTCAACATAGTACAGTAAGTTCACATATAAGAAAACCCCATACTCAGTTTTCCCTAATGTTAATATCTTCCATATAATGGTGTATATATGACAACACATGAGCCAATATAGATATATTATTATTAACTAAAGCCAATACTTTAGTCAGTATTCCTTAGGTTTTACTTGATGTCCTTTTCCCACTCCAGGATACCATGCAGGACACCCTATGACATTTAGTCCTCATGTCTCCTCAGGCTCCTCTTAATTGTTTCTCAGACTTGCCTTGTTTTTGATGACCTTGACACCTGTGAGAAGTACTGGTGAGGTATTTTGCATAATGTCCCCCAATTGGGATTTTTTTGTTCTGATGCTGTTGTCATTCTTAGACTGAGGCTATGAGTTCTGGGGAAGAATACCACGGGGTACCTGATAGCACATGACACATTGCTAATGCCATTAGCTTTCATCACCTAGCCAAAGTAGTGTAGGCCACATTTCTCCACAGTAAAGTTACCTCCACGGTGAAGTTTCAAAGCAAATCATTTAGTACAGACAACACTCAAAGGGGACGGGAATTGGGTTCCACCTTAGAGTAGGGAGTATCAACGTACGTGATTTGGAGTTCTCTATAGGAGATTTGTCTCTTTTCTTCCACTTATTTACCCAATAATTTATATCACTACGGATTTCTAGATATTTATTGCATAGTTTGCATTATAAGTCAATACTATTTATTATTTTTTCATATTGTTCCTGCTTTGGTCATTGGGGGCTATTTCTGTTGGTTTCAGTGTCCTTTTCACATGCCCCCATCCATTTGCTTTTGAGATTTTTAACAATTTTCTGGCATTACCAGTTGCTCTAGGCTCATATTGCATATTTCCTGCCCTAGCCCTCGAAACAGTCATTTTTTCAAGGAGCCCTGGTTTCTTTTATCGGAGAATGATACTAGAAACCAAGATTTGAGTCCCAGGTGTGTTGGTTGCTTCTCAGTTGTCATCAATTCTAGGCACTCTCAGTGGATACAGTGAGAAAGTATATACGTATGTAAACTCAACTGTGTATATATCTGTATCTACAAATATTTCTATATGCAGCCATCTATATCTACGTTAGCTAAACCTGAGTTTATACTGATGTCTTGAACTTGAACCCATTACCATATGTATCACTCTAGCCTTCTGCTTGTCTGCAATCTCCCGTTCCAACAGTGAGAAACTTGAGTCCCAACTCCATCATCTATTTGCTTCATTGTTCAGTTCCAGTATCCATGTCAAATGGCTTCAGAATTGTTGGTCTGTACCCCAGTGGGAAACGATGTTATCCAATAGAGTGCAGTATCTATATGAAACTTTTTGCGTTTAGTCTTATAGACTCGATTCATATCCACCTTTCCCCCCACCTTCTTCAGTGAAGTTATTTAAGACATTTGTAATGCAGTCAGATTCTGTTGTCACCAACTGAATTTTCTAATTTTACTTTGGTTTAGTTTTTTTTTTTTTTAATTTTTTTGTTTTGCAGTGCCTAATGTTCTGGAAATTTCATCCACGTAGTTTCTAATTTCAGACACTGTGTGTTTTAGCTCCAAACTCTCATGTTTTGTTTTCTATTTATCTCCTCATTATGTTCATGTTTTTCTTTAAAATTTAAAACAAAGCTACATTATTTTAAATAACTCTTATAAAGCCCTTGTCAGCTAACTCCATTATCTACAATTTCCTTCTTGTTATAGCTCACAATTTGCTGTTCCGTTTGTTTTGCTAGGCAGTTAAATGAAGAGTTTTGGATTTTGATTTAAAGGATTTTTTAATTTGATTTTTTACATCTTGATTTTAAGGTCTGTTTTTAAGCTTTGCTAGAGTGAGTCTCCAGTAGCCTAGTAGGTTTTAAAGACCTTTCAATCCTATGTGTAGAAAATTAAAAAAAAAAAAAAAACCAAAACCAAAAAAAAAAAAAAAACCCATTTTTTGACATCTGAGAATTGGCCTGACACTTACAGGCCTCAGTGCTATTAGAAGCTGGCCTGGCACTCACAGCTAAGCCATATTATTCTCTTGTGGGACATAAATGATCTCACAGAACACCAATTTCAGACGATGATAAAGTGAGATAAAGCCATTTTATAAGTTTGTCTAAGCACAGACAAAAATCGGATCTCTATATAACCCACAAAATATGGACGTCACCCTCCCTGTTAACATGAGTGCTACTGATTTGTCCAATTACAGCTTTAGATTTGTTCTCCCCTGCCTTTCTTCTACATAAGATTTATTTTGATACCCAGCCATGGCATTGTCCCTATCTTCTGGCAGCATTCTATCTAGAGCAAACCCCCACTCCTTAGACCCTCTTCCAAATCACCCCATCAAAGCCCAAACCCTGCATATCCTAACACTCTCTGTTGTCAGAATGAACCAGATGCCTCGGTGTTCATTCTCCTCCACTGCAATCAGTAATAAACCCAACCTCTGCATCTATAGGCATGTTCCTAGAAGGCCGTGACAGTGAGTTCTGGGAATTTTTCAACCGGTGACTCACAAGCGGTCACTCTTTCTCTGGTCTCATGGAACTCATCCTACAAATGTGCTGATTAGCAGTCGGCCAAAGATTCCGAAGGCCCTCATAAAGATTGCTGGAGCTCCTTTTCTGCATAGCTCCCTCCTCTCGATTTTTCTGCTATGCAAATTCCAGTTGTTGCAATTCACCCCAATTCCCATGTCTACTCTTCAATTTAGTGAAACAACAGTGGTTCACTTGGGTTCTTCTCTCCTGTGCTAGAGCGATTGCAGAGCTCACCTCATTTTTTTCTGTTTCTCTTAGTGATCACAGTCCTGCACTGCCCATTGTCCTGATATCTGGTACAAGATTATTTCAAATGTATGTTTTCTAGTTTTCTAGTTGTCCGTGTAGGTATGGAAAGGTCTGGATTGGTTATTTCTTCATGGGCAGAAGTGGAAGTTCAGTAGTCACTTTTTAAAATTGATTCATATTCTATATATTTCTCTGCTATTTGCTGTCCTCACGTCAACCCTTTGAAAACATCTCCAAGATATACTACAAATAAAATATAACATCTCTAAGAAATATTATAAATAAAACTCTACGTCACTTGATTTTGGCTAATATCTTATAGGATATAATCACTATTATGTATATAATCAATGCACTTTTATTTTTTCCTTCTTAAACTGAAGTGTAATTAACATGCAATATTATATTAGTTTCAGGTGTATAACACAGTGATTCAACAATTCCATACATTACTCAGTGCAGTACAGTGGGATGGGTGAAATAAAGGAGATCAAAAGGTACAAACTTCCAATTATAAAATAAATAAGTCACAAAGATGAAAAGTACAGCATAAGGAATATAGTCAATAATATTTCAATACACTTGGAATAAATATTTATTTTCAGTGTGAATGTCTGTGTATGTGGTACTTTTTTCACGCCTAGCCATAATGTTGCATTATTCTATTTATTCTAACATCCATATGCGCAACAAACTTGTATTGAGATGCTACTATGTACCAGGCCATATGCATTACAATGATCATGGCTCCTACTGCGAAAACTGTAAAAGGGAAAAAAAAATCAATCTCATTGGCTATTTATGAGAAATATATTTTACTTTTTCAGAGCTGACTTTATGCGACATCTACCAGAACTGTAGTTTATGTGTCTTGATAGATACACTTTAAATTTCTCAAAAAATATCTTTTCTAATCTCTCTCATTAATGAATTTTAAAACCGTAAGTTTATACATAAGTTGTGATTTTATGAATCTAATTTCAAATTGGGAGAGTCAGACCTACTTGTTCCATACATTTCATTTTCTTTTTTTTTCTTTTCTTTTTTTCAATGTTTATTTTTGAGAGAGAGACAGAGACAGACTTCGAGCGGGGGAACAGAGTTTGGGCAGAGAGAGGGAGACACAGAATCCGAATCAGGCTTCAGGCTCCGAGCTGTCAGCACAGAGCCCGACGCAGAGCTCGAACCCACGGAGTGCGAGATCGTGACCTGAGCCGAAGTCGGACGCTTAACCGACCGAGCCACCCAGGAGCCCCCATACATTTCATTTTCTAATACCCTATTTAGGGTATTGATGGGAGCAATGGTGGTAGGAAGGTTGGGGCAATAGGTAGTATGCGGTTAAAAAAACAAATGAGGAAAAACAAAAGCAAAAACCCTTGCAAGTTTTCACTGAAGAAACAAATCATGGAGTTTCACACTAGTCAAAAGCTTTGTGCTGTGGGTTGAGATTAGCATAAAAGGACCCAGAAATTACAGCCTTTTCTCCCCCCTGAGTAATTTCTTCTGTGTGCTACCTAAGTCAGGGAAAGGGCAGGCTTAGAAAAAGGAAAACTAGCACCTTTGGTTAGTGGGAAAGATAGTTCTTTCTCGCTAGAAAATGAAGAACAAAGGCAAAGGTGTTTAATGTGAAACAGGCTTTAAAACCTAAGCCATAACCGTAACTCACTGTTTATTTTATATACAATGCTATTCTTTAGAACTTCTCATGGTAATCATTACAGTTTATGTTTATTATAGTCATGAAAAACTAGAGCCTTTTTGAAAAAAATTGTAAAAGAGTATTTGAGTAAAACTGTACTAATGTCCTCTTCACTTCATTATTTCCCACCTAATTTCCTTTCTAGTTTACAAAATCCTGATTCTGTATCATTTATTATATATTGAGAGTGAATATAAGTTTGGAAAACTGAAGAGGGGTGGCAAGTAGAGAAGAATCCAATGAAATAAATCCCTGTCTCAGGCAATTTGAAATACTAAGTCACCAATATGAATAGGCTGTCATTTTTAGGCACATACTGTGTTCCAGGCAGACCACAGCTTTAAGTGATATCCTTTATGTGCAGCTTTGTTCAGGTGTAATTCGCACATGATACTGTCTAAGTTTAACGTGTGTAACATTTTGACTTGATATACATATATTCCAAAATGATTACCATCACAGCATAAGTGAACACCTTCATTACATCACATGATTACTATTTATTTTTTGTGTTGAAGACATTTATGCAACTCTCTTAGCAACTTTCAAGTATATTATACAGTATTGTTAACTATAATTACCATGCTGTATATTAGACCCCCATGTTATAATTGGAAGTTTGTACCCTTTGACCAACATCGCCCCATTTCCCCTACCCCCCAGCGCCTGGTGAGCACCAGTCTACTTTCTTTATGATTTATTTCAAGGTTCATTCATATTGTCACAAACATTTCCTTCTGTCCCGTGGCTGGATAACATTCCATTATATATTACATATATCATAATATATATAATATAACATTTTCTTTATCCATTTATCTGTTGACAGATACTTAGGTTGTTTCTTTGCTATAGACACTATACTTTTTAATCCTCAAACAAGCTCTATGAATTGGGTACTCTTATTATTTCCTGTTTCACAATGAGGTTATTGAGGCCTCAAGAAGTTAAGTAGCTTGTCTAAGGTCACACAGTTAGTGAAAGGTAAAGCTAAGTTTCAAACCTGGGTCTATGTGAATATTTCATCATAATCCTTTCTTCCCATGTTCTACTGCCTCTCTATGGAATCTATGTAAAGTTTGTAGTCTCATTAAAGGGAGTAATTGTTTCCTATGGCTAGCTTCCATAGAATATTCTCAGGAGAAATATTTTTACATTACACGTATAACTTCTGGTTCCCTGGTCCTGTGACTAGGGGTTTGACACCATGGCTTTGGAGGTCCATTTCTCTAATTCTATTGTTCTCTTTGGAGGTTAATGTGGGGAGATGAGGTAACTCCACTTAATGTCAGCTCTGCATCTAATTGCCCTGCTGCTCTTGGTTGATACTTGACTTTACTCTACCCAGGGGTAGGAAAGAAGCTTCCCATTAAACAAAGATCAATGATGAGACCTTCCCTAATGACCCATCATCTTCATGGGTTTCAATCTCCTCCATTCTAAAGGAGAGGGAACGTGTTTTAATATATTTTCTTTAAGTTGTGTCAAATGCTTCGTAAGCTCAAGAGATACCAAGACAAATATGACACTCTCCCTTTTCCTGAAGAGTAGTTCACAGTCCACTAGAAGAAACAGACACTAAAGCAAATAATTAAAATTGATGTGCCATGGTCTATTAAAGACAAAGTTTTAGTAGAATTCACAAGAGAGAATTTTGTTAGCAAGAAATCAGAGAAAGCTTCAGATAAAAGGTGATATTTGATCTAGATCTTAAAGGATACGAAAAATCATAAAAACAACATTTGCTGAGTATTATGTGTCAAACACTCTGATAAATGCTTTATATGCATTTTTTGTCTTTAATCCTCCCAGATAAACTATAAGCTGATTATTATGACTGCTATTTTACAGACTCAAAGTTACACAGATAGTAAGGGGGAAAATTGTGATTCAAACCTATGAGTCCTCATTTATTAATGAATAATTATTGTTTCAGGAGCTGTCCTAGATTGGTGGCTCCCAACCAGGGCTGGTTTTATCCCATAGGGGATGTTTGGCAAAGCCTTGGGACATTTTGGGTTATCTCAACAGGGGGAATGCTACTGGCGCCTCGTGGGTAAAGGCCAGGGATCCTGCTAAATATCCTACAAGGTACAGGACAGCCATCCACAATAAATAATTATGTGGCTCAAAATGTCAATAATTGGTTAACAAATCCTGTTGACATTGAAAAGCCCTGTTTTAAATGTTTAGGGTACAGCGGGGAAACCATGGCTCTGGGATCAACCATCTTACCCTCTTTTGGGTACAGAGAGAGGATGAAATTGGTGAAGTTATATACAATATAATGTCATGTTGTGACAAGTGCTATAAAGAAAAATAAAGCAGAGAACAAAAATGTGGCCAAGATACACTAATTCAGAAAAAGTGGTCAGAAAATACCTCTCTGTGGAAGTAACACTTGAGCAGAGTGAAATGAAGGAAAAGAGCCATGTGGATATCCAGAAAACAAAGTGCGAAGGCCCTGAGGCAAGAGGCATATTCTAGCAATAGAATGTTCTGGGAGACCAGTGTGTCTACAAAGGGGTGAGCATTGCAGAGAATGCTGGGAGATTATGAGGAGTCGTCAGTGGGAGGCCTGATCACATCAGACTCTGTAATTCATGATAAGGACATTGGATTTTATTTTAGGTGTGACAGAAGGCTACTGGGGGATTTTATCAGGGAAATAACATAATGAGGTTTACATTTTAGGAATAACACTGTAGCTTGTACAGGGAGAATAGACCATTTGAGAGACTCCTCTTTCCATTAGTGTATCTGGTTGAGAAGATCAACATCCTACTAAAATTAAGTAAAAATGTTGATTAAAAACAATCTTGGGGAACCTGGGTGGTTCAGTCCGTTAAGCATCTGACTTTGGTGCAGGTCATGATCTCACGGCTTGTGAGTTCGAGTCCCGTGTCGGGCTCTGTGCTGCCAGCTCAGAGCCTTGAGCCTGCTTCAGCTTCTGTGTCTCCCTCTCTGTCTCCGTCCCTCTCCCACTTGAGCTCTATCCCTCTCTCAAAAGTAAATAAACATTAAAAAGCCAATCTTCTTAAAAATACAGGAAAACTGGAAAGAGAGTAAGAATTTATCAAGCCAAAATATGAACGAAGACAGGATTTCCAAAAGCAATGAAACTACTTCTGTTGCCAAGCCTGTAGAAATTGAGCTTTGTTTGCATGTTCCCAGAGGCTGGGGGAAACAGAAGGCAATGCCTGGGACCTTCAGAAAATGGGCAATCTAATAGGAGACTGAACTTCCATAAATCTTAGGTCCCATAAATTTACAGCAAAGAAAATGGCCTTACAAATGCATATAGATGTTGGTGGGGCACCCATAGATTTTTCAATGAAAAGCTGGCCCTAATATGCATTAGAAACCCAAATTCATATTGCCTAAATAGCTTTCCAGAAAACATAAGCCATGAAATATGGGTAGTAGCCCTAGACATGTGACAGAAGCAAAAAAACAAAAATTATCTTTGGAGAAAGTTACCATACATTTGGGTCTCAAAGAATACCAAACAATAATTTTCTGAGGAAAATGAAAGGTTCATCATAAAAAAAAAAATATTTAGCAACTATAGTGTGTAAGTTTAAATTTTTTTTAACGTTTATTCATCTTTGAGAGACAGAGAGAGAGACAGAGCATGAGCGGGGAAGGGGTAGAGAGAGGGAGACACAGCATCGGAAGCAGGCTCCAGGCTCTGAGCTGTCAGCACAGAGCCCGACGCGGAGCTCGAACTCACCGACCGCGAGATCATGACCTGAGCTGAAGTCAGACACTCAACCGACTGAGCACCCAGCTGCCCCTATAGTGTGTAAGTTTAAAGAATTTAAGTGTAGCTGGTATTCTATGGTCCCTATATTGTCACAAGGAAGAGAAATATATTTATTATCTTTAGACTTTGAAAAGGGAAGCATTCATGTTGTCATTTATAGGGTAATCACTAAAAATAGAAAAATTGTGTATCACAAACTGGTAGAAAGAAAAAAGTGGAAATATGAAAAAACTTGATCCAAGACAAATCATGAAAGAAGGAAAGAAATATAAAATAGTTCCAGCGAATAAAAGAACAAAATTATCTGGTAAGATATAAATGCAAATATATCAGTAATTATATTAATTTTAATTGAATTAAGTTATCTAGTTAAAAGGCCAATATTTTCAGGCAGGATTAAAAATTCCAAGTACAACAACAAAAATTCCAAGTACATGCTGTTTACAAGAGACATCTAAAATATAAATGCTAAAAGCAAAAGGATGAAAAAACATTTACCAAAGCAATTCTAGCCAAAGGAAAAAGAATTAGAGCTAATGCTTTAAAAGAAAGCAGATTATAAGTCAAAATCTATTACTTGAGTGATAAAGTGTCTAAATGTGTCGGAGTTTTTTGTAAGTGTATCTAAATGTAAGGTCCATTAGGGCAGGTTTTTTTTTTTTTCTATTTGGTCACTGCACCTGAAATAGTGCCTGGTGCATAGTAAATGCTCAATAAATAATAAGTAGATTTTTAATAAGTTTATTTCTTTATTTTGAGAGAGAGGGAGAGAGAGAGAATCCCAAGCAGGCTTCGCACTGAGCCTCTCCGCACTAGACCCGAGGTGAAATCAGGAGTAGGAAGCTTAACCAACTGAGCCACCCAGGAGTCCAGAAGTAGATGTTAAATAAATGAATGGATGAACTTCCTAATGAGAAAAGGTTTAATTCATCAGGAAGATACGACAGTTTTAAAATATGGATTTACCTAATAACATACCTACCAAATAGGTAAAGCAAAATTTGACAGAATTATAGGAAGGAAAACATAAGTTCACAATTAAGAGTGAGAGACTTTAATATACCTAATAGAAATCTAAATAGAAAAATTAGCCAAAAATATCAGTAAGAATCTCATCCTTGAGGATAGAATATAATGAGCACGAACAGACACCGGGAGAACGGTTAAGATGCTTTATAAAAGTCCAGTGGAAAGATGGTACTGTCTTGGCCTTGGGTGGTAAGAGCAGAAAACATAAGAAATGTTAAAGTTCTGGGTATATCCTGAAGGTGGAGAAAACAGGCTTTGCCTCTAGAATGCATGGATTATCTGAGGGAAATAAAGAAGCCTAACTTCAGGAGCTTTTACCTGAGCAACCAGGTGAATGGTGTTTCATTTATTGAAATGAGGTAAATGGGGAATTAGCAGATTTGTACAAAAGATGATTGTGGTGGTAATTCAAGAGATCAGTTTGGGACATATTAAGGTGGAGATGCCTATTAGAGGTCCCAGTTGGAGATGTAAGGCAGTTAATTGGAAATAAAAACCTGGAATTTATGGAAGAAGCTGGGAATCCAGTACAAATATGGGAATCAACAGCATATAGATGGCAGTTGAAGCTGTACGACTAGATGAGATTATCTAAAGTGAGAGAAGATAGAGATCTAAGAACTGAGTCCTGGTGCACTTTTAGTGGCTTAGAAGAATGGGTGTCTGGGAAAATGGGGGTAGGGACAGCAAATGAGACAGGAAGGAAAAGTCACAAAAGTAGGAGGAAAACAAAGGAAGCGTTATATTCTGGTAGCCAAGTGAAAAAAAAATACTTCAAAAAGTGATCGACTATGTCAAATGATGTTCAGAGGTGGAGCAGGATGAGAACTGGCAATTGATCATTGGATTAAGCAAGATGGAGGTCACCGGCAGGCCTTGATGAGTGTGGCTTCAGTGCAGTAGTGAGGATAACATCCTGATGGAACCACTTTACTTTCAAGAGGTAACAGGAAGAGAGCAACTGGAGATGGTTAAGTATAGAGTTTTTTTCAGGCTTTTGTTTGAAATGGAAGCAAAGGAGGCAGAGAAAAGGCATGGTAAAGTCAGAGTGTTTTCCTGGCTCAAAAATGGAAAGAGTAACAGTATCTTTGTGTATTCGTTGGAATGATGAAATAAAAAAAAATTTTGAAAGGAAGAGACACGATAGTTGGATGAGAAAAGTCCTTGAGCTGGGGATACAGGATGTCATCTAATGCCTTGGATAGATGCTCATAAGTTTCCTGCACACTAACTGGGAGGGTATGCAGAGTGCATTGTTGCAAACACGGGAGGGTTCATGTGTTTGGTGGTAAGAACATATGGAAGGTCTCTTGTGATTGTTCCTACTTTTCTCAGTGAAAATGAGAAACAAAGTCACACGTACGAAGGCAGGGAGTATATGGGAGATCTCTATAACTCTCATTCCATTTTTCTGTGCATCTAAAACTGATCTGAAAAAATAAAGTGTACTTTAAAAATCAAACAAAGTCACCCGTTCTGTTAGATTTTTTTTTTCTTAAAAACATCGTCTGAGATAGCAAGTTACTACTGAATATTTATTGAGAAGTGCTCTCAGAAGATCCACCCATAAGAAAAAGAGAAGGGCAGGTTAAGGCAGAAGGAGATGATACGCAATGCTCTTAAAACCAAAGTCTCAGCCAATTCTGCTTGAACCCGTGGATCTGGTCAGTCAGGGTTGTTCCAAATTGGGGCAAGAGGGCTAGGGTTTCACATTCCTGTATTGGCCAGTTTTTGGCCATGGCTCATGACCTGGAAGGGGCCGTAATCCTGGGTAAGCCCATTTTCTATAGCAAACATTAATTACAACTATTTCTTACACCTTTGTGGTGATCCCTTTCTTTGCTGTTCTCTAGACACGAGAAGCCCAATGTAACAAGATGTCCACCACAGCTTAAAGCTCAGTGGGTCTCTTACTATGTACCTCTTGGAAGTATACCCCTCTGGGAACCAAAGCTTCTAGACCTGAAGAACTTAAGGTTCAAGGCATCTGGCCAACCAGCCAGACCATTCTACATTCCTCATGAATTGAAGTATATTCTAAATCCAGGACACTTCCCTTTCCACAAAAAATGTATGACTCACTCAAAACTCTGTCCATTGGGAATATTTCTCCTCATAGCTGTCTTTCAAAGCCATCTCTGAGTGAAATGCAGTGCAGCAAATGTCTATTTAGGCTTTATCTACATACTGGTTATATTAGTTTTCTAGGGCTGCCATAACAAAGTACCATAGACTGAGTGGCTTAAACAACAGAAATTTATTTCCTCACTATTCTGGAGTCTAGAAGTCTAAGAACCCAGCCCGAAGTGCTGGCAGGGTTGATTTGGTCTGAGGCCTCCTTGGTTTGCAGAGAGTGTCTTCTCTCTGTATCTTCACATAATCTTCTCCCTGTGTCTATGACCTAATTCCCTCTTTTCATAAGGACATCAGTCATATTGGATTAGAATCCAACCTAACGATCTCATTTTAACTTAATTATCTCTGTAAAGACTATCTCCAAATACAGTCACATTCTGAGGCACTGGGGTTTCGGATATCCCCAAATCCAACATATGAATTTAGCTCATGATACCCGGGACCAGGAAACCAGGCTCATCATTTTGTCATCTCTGTCAGCTCATCATAAAGGAACTCCCATGTGACTGTGAATCGAAGGGGAGGCACCAATGCAACAGTGGAGAATGACATGGAGATCTGGGCCACCCCCTTGTGCAGCTTTATCATTGCACTCTGGCCCTCTTCAATCCTGTTCTTGGGTGCATTACGGTCCCTGACTTATGATGTTTCAACTTAGGATTTTTTGCATTTACAATGGTGCAAAAGCAATACACATTCAATAGAAACTGTATTTTACATTTTGAATTGGATCCTTTCTGGGGCTAGTGATATAGACGATACTGTCTCCTGATGCTGGGTGGCAGCAGTGAGCCGCTGCTCCCAGTCAGTCACACAGTCATGAGGGTAAACAGCCTATACACGTACAGCTATTCTATACCTGAACAACCATTCTGCTTTTCACTTTCAACACAGTATTCAATAAAGTACATGAGATACTCAACATTTTATTACATAATGTGGTAGCTGATTTTGCCCAACTGTAGGCTAATGTGTTTTGAGCACATTTAAGGTAGGCTAGGCTAAGCTCTGATGTTCGGTAGGCGAGGTGTATTAAATGCATTTTTGACTTACAATATTTTCACTAACAGTGGGGTTTATTGGGATGTAACCCCATGGCAAGTCAAGAAAGAACTGTACTTCAATTTTACAATGGATTCCTGCTGGGTGTGCCGGTCCGTATGGATTGGGAGGTCTGATAGGATCCAGCTCATAATAAGTAGCTCTGGCTCCATTGGTCAGATGTTGTGACGCTAGCACACAGTAGAGTAGCACAACAGTAGTTGCTTTTGAAATGGTTTCTAATTCTCTGTTGCAGATGGCAGAGACTTGAGATTAGAATCTGAGTGAAGAGCCACAGTATTTTCTACAGCAGCCAACTTTGAGTTGGAGGGTCATACGAATTGAAGATAATGTCCATGGTTCTTGCCATGATGTTTGATATCTTTCAAATCTGCAGTGTTTCCATTAGAGGTCCCTCACAACTCTAAAATGATGTGACGAATTCCATTTCATCAACATTGTAATCTGTGATCCATCCAAACAGGAGTATTTGCTGTTCCATTAACTTGACTCCCACCTCTGCCTTTTTTACGTTATTCCTCCTGCCTTTAACCCTTTACCTCCCACCCCCCCATGTTTAATTGTTACTGATCCTTATAAGACCAGCATGAATATTCCAAAACCCTTCCTTAATGCCTCTAGCCTGTCTTCTCTAAATTCTAATGGCATTTCATTGTGTATGTTCCTTGTATCTATATATGACATCTACTCAACTGCTAGCTCTTTGGTAAAAGGATCTAAGTCTGACAAAGCCAAAGAATTATTTAGTATATAGAAAGAAGCAATCTATACTCCTTGAAGAGTTCTAAGTACAGCAGTGATTCTAGTCCCCTCCATTGTTAGGGGACATCGGTGGCAAAACAGGGAGGTGGGGAATGTGGATGGACCAACACAGATAGTAAGGCTTGAAGTATGAATAGAAAGTAACAAGTTGTGTTAAATAAGCTTCTCAAGAGACCCTTTTCTTTCTGGGTGCATACTGCTCAGTTTCATTCATTATCTCTCATTTGAAAGTATGGGTGCCAGAGCAGAACTTTCCTTCACATAGGTCAGCGGGATGCATAGGGTATTACCAAATGGATTCTACAGAGTAATAAACGAAGGCATCAGATGACTCTGGTAAGCTATCACTATGCCTCAAAGCCCTAATGTGCTCATCTGGGCTAAGCAGCTCTTCCTGTGACACATCAGACATATTCTAATGCAAAATCAAAGTTAAAATGCCAGCATGGCTAATAATTAAAATGTTGAACCTTGTAAAGGGACAAGAGAGAGATGGGGGGGGGGATATTTTACTTATCAGGTAAGGATCACAGAAGGGTTGTTCCTTGAAGGTTCCAGAACCTGACTGTGTTAACATATTCAAGAAAAAAGGAGGGGGCAGGGGGCAGACACATGCAAACTAAAATCATCTCGATTAGAGTAAAAACTTCTGTGCCATTTTAGAAATGGAAATTCTAACTGCCTTGTAGACTAGCAATATAGAGCCACACAATAGAACCACAGCATGTCTGAACTGAAAATTATTTAATCACCATATTAAATTCACTTATTTTAGGAAAAAGTGAAGGAAAGGAAAAAAACTGAGACAGGCAAAGGGGATGTGATTTGTGCAAGGTCACAGAGCTAGTTAGAGGCAGAGCTGAAGACAAAACTCAAAATTCCTGATTCATAAGCCAGTGAAATACAACTGCAAGTCATTATCAATTCAACACATATTCATGGAGCACCTGAGATGGGTCAAACACAATAAGGCACAAGCAGCAAAATGTGACATGAAGGCCTGACCACAGCACAACGACACTGTCATTTCCCTGATGAAGGACCAGCAGCTGACTAGCTTTTTTGGATAGCTCAAGAAGCAAAAGCTTCTTCTCCTTTAATCCATCTAAAAATCTCTCTTCTCTATGTAAGTGCTGACTCACAGAAATACAATGTAAGCAGGTATGTAATTTAAAATTTTCCAACAGCCATAATCAGAACATTTAAAAGCTACTGAAATTAATTCTAATTTGGTTTTACCTACTATACCTAAAATATTATCATTTCAACATATGATTTAAACAAAATGTAATGACATATCACACCTTATCTTATTTGTATTAAATCTCCAAAATCTAGCATGGATTTTATACTTATAGCAAATATCTATTTGAAATGAACACATGTCAAGTGTACAATAGCCACATATGCTAGTTTTTAGCTAGTTACTACTGTATTGAACAGCACAGCTCCATATTATATACTAGAAAAATCAGTCCCCACCCCATTTATTAAAATGCAACTCTAACATATCACATTTAATCATCCAATAAGTTACAAAAAGCAGAAAATGCTTTTTTTCAGATGAAGTTCTATGAACTTCAATTAACTGTCCTACTTCCCTTATTCTATACCATGCCTGAGCACACCAGGTCACGGGAAAGGTTAAATGAAAAGAAGCAAAAAGAACATTTAAATAAAATTTTATATTAAACCCAATAGGTTTTTAATGATTTCTGGCCTTCGTTTATTCCAAGTCTTTATAATTGGGATTAAACATTATTTTCACAGTGGCAAGTCAGAACAGATAACAACAGGAATAGAGACACTTTCTGGTAAGACATTAGGGACTAAACTGTCCATTCCAAATTAGTTTTTTCCCCCCAATATCACTGTCAAGACTAGTTTTTCATAAAAGGAAGATCATTTTACATGGAAGGAATTGCTAAACAGGCTAGAGGTTCCAAATCCATTACCTGCTCATCACCTAGCTAATAGATGCTCATCCTCTATAACCTTGGAGAAATTCTGCCACAAAATTCAAATGCAACATGCAACTCATATTTCTGAGCCTAGTGCTGCAAAATATGGCTCAACAATGTTACAGAATCTTTCAAAGGAGAACTTTCTAGAAAATTCAGAATTTATGGTCCCAGTAACTATAAATTAATGAAATGCCACAACCAACTTTGGATACCAAAAAGATGTAGCCTAACATTTTAGTAGCTGGTCAGGAAAAGGTAGTTTCTACAAAATCCTCTTTTTAAAAAAATTTCTTCAGAGGGAGAGGCCAAGATGGTAGAACAGCTTGGAAGTGTCTGTGCATCTCTCATCCCTGAAATGCAGCCATATCAACACTAAACCATCTCACACACCTAGAAAACTGATTTGAAGACTAACACAACAATCTGCACAACCTGAACGATATAACTCAGCAGGTATGTGGCGCAGAGAGGTGAACTGGGGGAGACAGAAGCCTCAGAGGGCAGGGAGCCACTATTGCGTGTGGAGACAGGACGGAGACAGGTGGGTGGGGGAGAATAGGGGAAAAGCACCCCTCCCCAAAAGCAGCTGGAGAGAAAGTGGAAAAGTGGAAACAGCCGCAGGGACTGAACAAAAAAGGGAGAAAGGACAAAGGAGAAAGGAGAAAAGAGAGGGTTTAAATTCCATTAAGATTCTATAAACAGAGAGAGCGCAGAGTCGGAAACTCTGCAGCTCAATACCTGGTGGTGCTCAGGTGGGAAGGGCTCCAGGTCCCCAGGAGCAGAGTGAAGTCCAGGAGTCTTCGGGCCACACGAGGAGAGGTGGTTCCCCTGCTGGGACAGCATTTCAGAGAACAGCCACATTCGCTGGTGCTGGAACAAGGAAGCCTGGTGCCAGATGTGTGTTGTGATTTTCTATAAACCCTGAAATGCTGCTGCTACAAGATCACGTGAACCTTTCCTGGGGCGGGCTGGCACCCAGCCACCTGCTCTGGGCATCAGCAGCAGCACGGTCCCACGAATGTTCCTGGGTGTGGCTGGCACCTGGCCATTGCTCCGTGAGACCCTCTTGCAGAAGGTCTGAGCAGGTCAAAGCTGAAGTCCCTCAGAAATGAGGGGTTGGGGGGCGCCTGGGTGGCTTAGTCGGTTGAGCATCCGACTTCGGCTCAGGTCACGATCTCACGGTTCGTTGGTTCGAGCCCCGTGTTGGGCTCTGTGCTGACAGTTTGGAGCCTGCAGCCTGCAGCCTGCTTCAGATTCTGTGTCTCCCCTCTCTCTGTGCCCCTCTCGTGCTCATGCTCTGTCTCTCTCTGTCTCTCAAAAATGAATAAAGATTAAAAAAAAATTTTAAAAAGAAATGAGGGGTTGGGAAACACAGATCCATTTGAGATAAAACTCAGGACAGAGGTGCTGTCTGGCAGCCTGATGACAGCTTGGTCAGAGACAGTGTAGAAGCAGGGAGTGGATGGAAGCTGGAGACAAAGGAGGAGTGCTTGATTGCCAGTCATGGAGAGCACAGAATTCCTATATTAGTGACTGGGTAGCTGGGTGATGCCATTTTCACCCTCCTGTGCATGCGCATACATCCCTACACGGACCACAGCAATCCACCACAGTAAGCTAAGCAGTGCCATCTGTGGAGAACGGAGCCATTACACTAAGCCCCACTCAACTGGGCCAACGTCAGTCTTCAGAACCACAAGTCTCTCTGCCTGCTTAGTTTATGGACTATAAAGTGCTTCATAGTTTGACTTCTAGGGGAAACTGATGTAATTTCAACCATATTTCAGTCTGTTTCCTGGTCCATCTACCCATTTTCTTTGTTTTTTTCTTCTTTTTCGTTTCTTTTCTTTTTCTTGAATACAGAAAGAGAAAAATTTATTTTCATTTTCAATTTCATTTAATTTCATTTTATTTTCATTTTCTTTAATTTTTTTCTACTATATTTTTCAGTTTTTTGTAAATTTTTCAAATTCTATTTTACTTCCATCATTTCATTTTATCCTATTCCATTGTATGCATTTTCTCACATTTTCAAACGTTTTCCTTGTTTTTCTTTTCCCTTCTTTCTCTAATTGATCATGCTCCTTTCAATAAACAGACAAAAATACACCTAGAATCTAGCATCACTTATTTCATTTGTGTGTGTGTTTTAATTTTTTAATTTTAATTTTTGTTTTACTTTATCAATTCCTTTTCTTCCTTCAAAATGACGAAAAGAAGGAATTCACCCCAAAAGAAAGAGCAGGAAGAGACGACAGCCAGGGACTCAATCAACACAGACACAAGCAAGATGTCTGAACCAGAATTTAGAATCATGATAATAAGAATACTAGCTGGGGTTGAAAATAGATTAGAATCCTTTTTTGCAGAGATAAAAGAAGTAAAAGCTAGTCAGGATGAAATCAAAAATGCTAACTGAGCTGCATTCTCAAATGGATGCCATGGCTGCAAGGATGGATGAGACAGAGCACAAATTAGTGATATAGAGGACAAAGTTATGGAGAATAATGAAGCAGAAAAAAATAGGGAGATTAATGCAAAAGAGCACAATTTAAGAATTAGAGAAATCAGTGACTCATTAAAAAGGAACAACATGAGAATCATAGGGGTCCCAGAAGATGAAGAGAGAGCAAAAGGGGTAGAGGGTTATGTGAGCATATCATAGCGGAAAACTTTCCTAACCTGGGGAAAGACACAGACATCAAAACCAGGAAGCACAGAGGACTCTCATTAGATTCAACAAAAACCATCAACAAAGCATATCATAGTCATATTCACAAAATACTCAGGCAAGGAAAGAATCATGAAAGCAGCAAGGGAAAAAAAAGTCCTTAATCTACAAGGGAAGACATATCAGGTTTGCAGCAGACCTATCCACAGAAACTTGGCAGGCCAGAAAGGAGTGGCAATGTGGTGAATTGGAAAAATATGCAGCCAAGAATTCTTTATCCAGCAAGGCTGTCATTCAAAATAGAAGGAGAGATTAAAAGTTTCTCAGACAAAAATTAAAGGAGTTTGTGACCCCTAAACCAGCCCTGCAAGAAATTTTAAGGGGGACTCTCTCAGGGGAGAAAAGACCAAAAAAAAAAACCCAAAAAACAAACAAAAAAAAAAGACCAAAAGCAACAAAGGCTAGAAAGGACCAGAGAATACCACCAGAAACTCCAATGCTACAAGAAACATACTGGCAATAAACTCATATCTTTCAGAACTCACTCTAAACATCAATGGACTAAATGTTCCAATCAAAAGACATAGGGTAACAGAATGGATAAGAAAAAAAGATCCATCTATATGCTGTTTACAAGAGACCCACTTAAGACCTAAAGACACCTTCAAGTTGAAAGTAAGGGGACAGAGAACCAACTATCATGCTAATGGTCAATGAAAGAAAGCTGGAGTAGCCATACTTATATCAGACAATCTAGACTTTAAAATCAAGACTGTAACAAGAGATGAAGAAGCGCATTATATCATCATTAAGGGGTCTATCCACCAAAAAGGCCTAACAATTTTAAACACTTATGCTCCAAATGTGGTGGCACCAAAATATGTAAATCAATTGATCGCAAACATAAACTCATTGATACCATAATGGTAGGGGACTTCAACACCCCACTTACAACAATGGACAGATCATCTAAACACAAAATCAACAAGGAAACAATGGCTTTGAATGACACACTGGACCAGATGAACCTAACAGATACATTCATAACATTTCATCCTAAAGTAGCAGAATATACATTCTTCTCCAGTGCACATGGAACATTCTCCAGAACAGATCACATACTGGGACACAAATAAGTACAACAAGTACAAGTTGTTCAACAAAGTACAAAAGATTGAGATCATACGATGCATATTTTCAGACCACAATGCTATGAAACTCAAATCAACCACAAGAAAAAATTTGGAAAGTCAGCAAATATTTGGAGACTAAAGAACATCCTACTAAAGAATGAATGGGCTAACCAAGAGGTTAAAGAGGAAATTTAAAAGTACACGGAAGCCAATGAAAATGATAACACCATAGCCCCAAACCTCTGGAACACAGCAAAGGTGATCATAGGAGGGAAATAGGTAGCAGTCCAGGCCTTCCTAAAGAAGGAAGAAAGGTCTCAGATACACAACCTAACTTTACATCTTAAAGAGCTGGAAAAAGGATAGCAAATAAAACCAAAACAAGCAGAAGACAGGAAATAATAAAGATTAGAGCAGAAATCAATGCTATCAAAACCAAAAAAACAGTAGAACAGATGAATAAAAACAGAAGCTGGTTCTTTGAAAGAACAAAATTGATAAACCCCTAGCCAGTTTCATCAAAAAGAAAAAGGAAAGGAGCCAAATAAATAAAATCAAGAATGAAAGAGGAGAGATCACAACTGACACAGCAGGAATGCAAATAATAATAAGAGAATATTAGGAGCAATTATATGCCAATAAAATGGGCCATTTGGAAGAAATGGACAAGTTCCTAGAAACATATAAACTACAAAAACTGAAACAGGAAGAAATACAAGATTTTAACAGACCCACCACCAGTAAAGAAATTGAATTAGTAATCAAAGATCTCCCAAAAAGCAAGAGTCCAGGGCCGGATGGATTTCCAGGGGAATTCTACCAAACATGTAAGGAAGAGTTAACACCTACTCTCTTGAAGCTGTTCCAAAAAATAGAAATGGAAGGAAAACTTCCAAACTCTTTCTATGAAGCCAGCATTACCTTGGTCTCAAAACCAGACAAAGACCCCACTAAAAAAGGGGTCAATTTCAATTTTATAGACCAATTTCCCTGATGAACATGGATGCAAAAATCCTCAACAAGGTATTAGACAACAGGATCCAACAATACATTAAAAAATTATTCATCACGACCAAGTGGGATTTATACCTGGAATGCAGGGCTGGTTCAATATCTGCAAAACAGTCATTGTGATTTGTCACATCAATAAAAGAAAGGACGAGAATCACATGATCCTTTCAATGGATGCAAAGAAAGCATTTGACAAAATACAGCATCCTTTCTTGATAAAAACCCTTAAGAAAGTAGGGATAGAAGGAGCATACCTCGAGATCATAAAAGCCATATATGAAAGACCCAATGCTAATATCATCCTCAATGGGGAAAAACTGTGAGCTTTCCCCCTAAGGTCAGGGACAAGACAGGGATGTCCACTCTCACCACTGTTATTCAACATAGTATTGGAAGTCTTAGTCTCAGCCATCAGACAACACAAAGAAATAAAAGGCATTTGAATTGGTCAGGAGGAGGTCAAACTTTCACTCTTCGCAGATGACATAATACTCTATATGGAAAACTGAAAAGATTCTGCCAAAAAACTGCTAGAACTTATCCACGAATTCAGCAAAGTGGCAGGATATAAAATCAATGCACAACAATCAGTTGCATTCCTATACACCAATAATGAAGCAACAGAAAGAGAAATCAAGGAATTGATCCCATTTACAATTGCACCAAAAAGTGTAAAATACCTAGGAATAAATCTCACCAAAGAGGTGAAAAATCTATACACTGAAAATTATAGAAAGCTTCTGAAAGAAATTGAATAAGACACAAAAAAATGGAAAAACATTTCGTGCTCCTGGATTATAAGAACAAACATTGTTAAAATGTCAATACTACCCACAGCAATCTACATATTCAATGCAATATCTGTCAAAATAACACCAGCATTCTTCACAGAACTAGAACAAACAATCCTAAAATTTGTATGGAACCACAAAAGACCTTGCATAGCCACAGTGATCTTGAAAAAGAAAACCAAAGCTGGAGACATCACAATCCCGGACTTCAAGAAGTACTAGAAAGCTTAATTATCAAGATGGTATAGCACTGGCACAAAAACAGACTCAGATCAATGGAACAGAATAAAGAACCCAGAAATGGACCCACAAACATATGGCCAACTAATCTTTGACAAAGCAGGAAAGAATATCCAATGGAATAAAGACAGTCTCTTCAGCAAATGGTGCTGGGAAAACTGGACAGCGACATGCAGAAAAATGAACTTGGACCACTTTCTTATACCATATAGAAATATACACTCAAAATGGATGAAACACCTAAATGTAAGACAGGAAGCCATCAAAATCCTCAAGGAGAAAGCAGGCAAAAACCTCTTTGACTTTGGACACAGCAACTTCTTACTCAACACATCTCCAGAGGCAAGGGAAACAAAAGCAAAAATGAACCATTGGGATGTCATCAAAATGAAAAGCTTCTGCACAGCAAAGGAAACAATCAACAAAACTAAAAGGCAACTGACAGAATGGGAGAAGATAATTCACAAATGACGTATCAGATAAACGGTTAGTATCCAAAATCTATAAATAACATATCAAACTCAACTCCCAAAAAACAGATAACCCAGTGAAGAAATGGGCAAAAGACATGAATAGACACTTCTCTAAAGAAGACATTCAGATGGTGAACAGACACATGAATAAATGCTCAACATCACTCATCATCAGGGAAATACAAATCAAAACCACAATGACATAACACCTCACACCTGTCAGAATGGCTATCATTAACAACTCAGGCAACAACAGATGTTGGTGAGGATGTGGAGAAAGAGGAACCCTTTTGCATTGCTGGTGGGAATCCAAACTGGTGCAGCCACTCTGGAAAACAGGATGGAGGTTCCTCAAAAAATTAAAAATAGAACTACCCTATGACTCAGCCATTGGACTACTAGGTATTTATCCAAGGGATATAGGTGTGCTGTTTCAAAGGGGTACATGCACCCCAATGTTTATAGCAGCACTGTCAACAATAGCCAAAGTATGGAAAGAGCCCAAATGTCCATTGATGGATGAATGGATAAAGAAGATATATATATATATATATATATATATATATATATACACATATATATATATATGTATACATATATATGTATATATATGACATATTCATATATATGTATATATATGACATATATATGTATACACACACACACACACACACACACACACACACAATGGAGTATTACTTGGCAATCAAAAAGAATGAAACCTTGCCATTCCCAACTACATGGATGGATCTAGAGGGTATTATGCTTAGTGAAATCAGTCAGTCAGAGAAAGATAAATATCATATGATTTCACTTATATGAGGACTTTAAGATACAAAACAGATGAACATAAGGGAAGGGAAGCAAAAGTAATATAAAACAGGGAGTGGGACAAAACATAAGAGACTCTTAAATATAGAGAAGAAACAGAGGGTTGCTGGGGGGGGGGTTGTGGGAGTGGGGGATGGTCTAAATGGATAAGGGGCATTAAGGAATCTACTCCTGAAATCATTGTTGCACCATATGCTAACTAACTTGGATGTAAATTAAATAATAGATAAATTGAAAACAAAACAAAAAAAGAACAAAAAAAATTTAATTTTATTTGAGAGAGAGAGAGAGGAGAGAGAGAGAGAGAGAGCCAGAGTGGGTGGGGCAGAGGAGGAGGAGGAGAGACAGAGAGAGAGAGAGAGAGAGAGAGAGAGAATCCCAAGCAGGTTCTATGCTCAGCATGAAGCCCAATGTGTGGCTCAATCCCATGACCCTGGGATCATGACCTGAGCCGAAATGAAGAGTTGGGATGCTCAAGTGACTGAGTCTCCCAGGTGCTCCTAAACACCATTCTCTTGGATGTACATTTTTCCTATCACTCTAAAGAATAAGTTTATGGGGAAAATGAGGTACAAATTGTGGGTGGTCCTCAACTTTTTTCATGGTTCTTGTTTCATGCATAGCAACTTAAAAGAAATACCACTTTTCATTTCCTGAAAAGTTATAAAACACAGTTATTTCATTTCCAGGTCTTTGTGGAAAAAACCTTACTTTATCTCTAGTTTGCCTGAAATTTCAAAATGTGCTACTCTAATTACTAACAGGATAAACAGTGCAAGTTTATATGCCATATGGTTTAAAATCATTAAAAGATTATATGTCTAAAGGAAATTCCAGAAATTTTATTTTCATATAAGTTTACTTTCAGATAGAGATAACTCCATTTTTTGAAACCTGAGTGTTTGGAATTATTTTGGGGTGGAAACCTACCAACATTTTTTTTTTTTTGCCCACTGTGCAAATTCTTCAATACTTACTACATTTATCGGGAGCATTTGCAAACTTGAGGGTGTTCTAAAGAATGTGGCCAGGATGTTATGTAAAGAGAATTAAATCATGCCATATGAGGAACGGTTGAGGGATATACAGAAAGACTGTGGGAAGAGGCCAATTTTAACATAAATACTAACAGATCTGATGGGAGAAATAGACAACAATACAATAATTGTAGGGGACTTTAATAACTCACCTTCAATAATGAGTACAACACCCAGACAGAAAATCAACAGGAAAGCATTGGACATGGACCATACTTGAGACCAAATGAAACTAACAGACAGATATAGAACATTCCATTGAACAGCAGAAGAATACACATTCTTCTCAAGAGCACATGGAACATTCTCCACGATAGATCATATGATAGGTCACAAAAGAGGTCTTAGTAAATTTTAAAAGATTGAAATTATACCAAAGCCAGGTAAGGACACTATAAGAAAGAAAGTTACAGGCCTATATCCCTTATGAACGTAGATGCAAAAATCTTCAGCAAAATACCAAACAAAATTCAACAGCATGTTAAAAAGATCATAAACCATGATCAAGTTGGATTTATCCCTGTGATGCAATGATTGTTCAACATACCCAAATCAATCAATGTGATATTCCATAGAAACAGAATGAAGGATAAAAATCACGTAGTCATCTCAATAGGTGCAGAAAAATCATTTGACAAAATTCAGCATTTTTTCATAAAAATTCTCAACAAATTAGTTGTAGAAGGACTTTACCTCAACATAATAAAGGCCCTATATGACCAGCCCACAGCTAACATCATACTCAACAGTGAAAAGCTGAAAGTTTTCCTCTAAGATCAGGAACAAGGCAAAGATGCCCATTCTCACTACTTCAATACAATGTAGTACCAGAAGTCCTAGTTAGAGCAATTAGGCAAGAAAAAGAAATAAAAGACATCCAAATCAGAAAGGAAGAAGTTCATTTATCTCTGTTTACAGATGACATGATCTTACATGTTGAAAACCCTAAAGAATCCACCACAAAACTGTCAACACTAATAAATGAATTCAGTGAAGTTTCAGGGTCCAAAACCAATATACAATAATCTGTTGCATTTTTATACACTAACAAGGAACTACTGAAAAAATAAATGAAGGAAATGATCATTTATTGAGTGGCTTTGGGAGAAAAATACCTTCTATCAGCTCTGCTAAGGATTTGGGGGTCTGTCAGACTTTTTATATAGGATATGTCTGTTCCACACTTTTTGTTTCTGCTTAAGGGGTGGGGATATTTATGATCATATGCCTTCTCTCACCCTGCAAAGTCAGGCCAAGGGCCAACAGTCTCCCATTTGCTTTCCTAAAGTGGTGCTGAACGGCTCCAGTTGGTGTGCTTTCTTCAAATCCTGCAGAGTTGGGCCAGCTTTCTGTACATGTTCCCCAGCCATCTGCAAAAGCTTGCATGCCAAGCCCTCGAGGGCATGCACAGGGAGACAGGCACAGTGTGGGTGTGCGTGAGGGTGAGGTTCACAAAGCACTGGGCGTGCCTGTGGGCCTCTTGGGCTATCCACAGGCTAGTCATCCCCAGTGGCTTGTGGGCAGGCTTCCTGATGAATTCTGCAAAGCGCTTAGTAGGATCTACATTCCTTTGATGCTCTTGGAGAAGCCTGTTTGCTGTTCTCTCAGCCCCTTCCTCCACTTACGCAGCAATGTCTTTATTCTTCACGTGATGAGAAAGAAGTGTGCTTTGTGGCTGTGCCCCACACAGGTGGGGCATCAGGGTGCTCACCTACACACTCACTACCCCCTGCAGCAGAGCAAACCACAAGCTGAGAATCTCTCTCTTGGCATTGAGCTGTGCTGCTGTCGGGGAGGGGAGATGCAGGTAAAGGAAAACTGGTCCTCTTATCCTCTTCTGGGTTTCCAATCTCAGATATTTTTGGCCCAACAGTGTGCTGGAAAGGCACCCTAGTATGACTGATTGTCGAAATTATTCTTTTTTCCAGTGGGAAAACAGTAGAAAACTTGATTCCACAATTTTGCTAATGTCACTCAAGGAACTGGAAGTTCAAAGTCTTGGTAATGGTCCTTGTTGAGTAGCAAAAATATTGTCCTTTAAGGTGTATACGATGTTTGGGGTACTGATGTGACCCTTCTGACAGAGAGCAGAATAAAAGCCTAGGAGCTCTTTTGCTCAGAGTTCCATGGGTCTAATATTATTCTTTGACCAGATCCTAAGGTGTTCTTACATGTAAATGATGGAGCTGTTGAGAACCATGTTTGAGGAATCTAACATTCTTATAGTGAAATTTTATGATATGTGATATCCAAAAAGAAATCACTACATAGCATCACAGAATGAGATCTTATTAAATCATAGCTATATATTTAGACACATGCATAGAAACAAGAAGAGAAAAATGTATGCCAGCTTGTTCACAGTTCACCTCTCCAGAAGTGCATTTGGGTTTATTTTCCTTCTTTTAGTCTTATGTATTGGCTACATTTGGAGTAATTAATATGTATTACTTTGGCAATCAGAAAAAAATTATGTTAGTTCACAAATATAATTAAATAATAAACAATAAATGCCATAAAGTTAATTTATTATGGTAGTTCTTAATTAGTCCACTTTTTTCACCAATATGCTGGAAAATTCCCACTGGGTCTAATAAGAATGACCAAGACCTATGGGGAATGGGAAGAACTGATTGATTTCTACTTTGAATAATGGTGTCATGGATAATTTCAAATTTCTGATTATAAAACTAACACACATTGAATTTATCCATGAATAAAATTCATACATATGAGTTTAAATACATAAAACTAAAACTCTCATTTTAAACACATAAATAATCCTGACTAAAATAATTCAGGACACTTTATTTAAATCCTTAAGATTAAATCTCTTAATTTAAATAAAGGAAATATTTTATTTCCATTAATAGAATAGAGAACCCAGAAATGGACATATGGCCCACTAATCTTCGACAAAGCAGGAAAGAATATCCAATGGAAAAAAAGCACTCTCTTTAGCAAATGGTACTGGGATAACTAGATATCAACATGCAGAAGAATGAATCTGGACCATTTTCTTACACCATACACGCAAATGGATGAAAGACCTAAATGTGAGATAGGAAACCATCAAAATTCTGCAGGAGAAAACAGGCAGCAACCTCTTTGACCTTGGCCAGAGCAACTTCCTACTTGACAGGTCTCCAGGGTACAAGGGAAACAAAAGCAAAAATGAACGATTGGGATGTCACCATGATAAAAAAGCTTCTGTACAGTAAAGGAAACAACCAACAAAACTAAAAGGCCACCTATATGGAATGGGAGAAGATATTTGCAAATGACATACCGGATAAAGGGTTAGTATCCAAAATCTATAAGGAACTTACCAAACTCAATACTCAAAAACCAAATAATCCAGTGAGCAAATGGGCAGAAGACATTAATAGAGCCTTTTCCAAAGAAGACATCCAGATGGCTAACAGACACATGAAAAGATGTTCAACATCACTCATCATCAGGGAAATACAAATCAAGCTCACAATGAGATGCTACCTCACACGGGTCAGATTGGCTAAAATGAACAACTCAGGAAACAACAGTTGTTGGCGAGGATGCAGAGAAAGGGGAACCCTTCTGCACTGCTGGTGGGAATGCAAACTGGTGCAGCCACTCTGGAAAACAGTGTGGAGGTTCCTCAAAAAATTAAAAATGGAACTACCCTACGACCCAGCCATTGCACTACTAGGAATTTATCCAAAGGGTACAAAAATGTTAATTTGAAGAGACAACCCCCCCAACGTTTATAGCAGTGCTGTCAACAATAGCCAACAATAGCCAAGTATGGAAAGAGCCCAAATATCCATCATGTCTACTCAACTGATGAGTAGACAAAGAAAATGTTCCATACATATACAAAACACTACTCAGCAATGAAAAAGAATGAAATCTTGTCATTTGCAACAACCTGGATGGAACTAGAGTATATTATGCTAAGAAAAATAAGTCAGAGAAAGACAGATATCATATGATTTCACTCATATGTGGAATTTAAGAAACAAAATAGATGAACATAGGGGAAGGGAAGGAAAAATAAGATAAAAACAGAGAGGGAAGCAAACCATAAGAGACTCTTAAATACAGAGAACAAACTGAGGGTTGCTGGAGGGGTGGTGGGTGGAGGGACGGGTTAAATGGGTGATAGGCATTAAGGAGGGCACTTTTCAGGGTGAGCATTGGGTGTCATATGTAAGAGATGAATCACTGGGTTCTACTCCTGAAGCCAAGACTACACTGTATGTTAACTAACTTGAATTTGAATTAAAAAATAAAACAAAATAGCATCTTCTTGGAAAATGCAACATAGTTCCTACAATGGGAATCATACTAGACTGGTGATCTGGATCTGCTAAATATGTTACTGTGAATTAGGCAAGTCAGGTTTACTGTATATCCTGTATCTGAAAATGATCAGGAATGTATATAGATAATACAGGTATTTCTACAGAACAGCCCTCTAAAATACATGACCACTTCAAAGTTTTTTTTCCTGAGCAAGACATATTTTCCTCAGGTATAAAATGACTGAGTTGGAATAAATGATCTACAATGACCCTTTAACAGGGCAATTGTCACCCCACAGACACACCGGCTCCAGGAAGGAGCCTGTGTTAATATAAAATCATCTCTGTCTTATACGGAGTTTCAAAGTACTAACTTAAGAACACATTTGTCCCCATGAAGGAATATCCTTTATCAATATGACCCAATGACCATACTGAAATGTCCCCGTGATTTTAAAGTATACCTGCCTCACCCACAGAAATACCTCCTGCTCCAGAGACTGTAATTCCCTTTAAAGAATCTCTGTAGAGAATGTCCTGCTATTTGCAATCTCACCAACCCTTAAAAGGGTTTCTCATGCACCATTTCCTTAAGGAGCTGATACATCTATACATCTAGATGTACTAATTCACATCATCCTTTTACACTTCAGTTTTATAGGAAAATTTGTACAGAGGCCTTATTTGCAAGTAAAGGATTACATTCTGTTTTTCAGAAGTATGCACCATTTACCACTTTCCATAATGTTATCAAAATATGCCGTGTTTGGTTTTGATCTGTGCAAAGCAAAAATAAAACTGAAATCCTGAAAAATACAGTGTAAGTAATTTAAATTGTATTAAAATTCCTTGTTACGTCTAAGTGAACACTATCATAATTAATCCTATAATATAATTGTGAGTCCAATAAAATTAACATCTTTGCATTTAAAATGTTCCCCAGAACAAGAGGCCAGTTCTTTGGCGTATATTTTATTATTATTTTAAAAATTAAATTAGAATTTCTAACACTGCATCTCATAGTCACATTATCATTTAGTGAATTCATTATGATTAATATCACCACTGTGACTATCAAGGGAACTAATAAATGACTGCTTCTTCAGCATTTTAGCAATGAAAGCTAAAATGTACAGTTTTATCCCTTCATCATGTGATTTTTCTCTTTAGTTCATTCCAATAAATGAAGTCTTTAATCTACCATTGTTTGACATATAATCTAATTTGGGCAATATATTTCTCTTTTCCTTTATCACATAACTCTTACTACCTCATTATTTCTTAAATTATATCATCAAATGTAATCAATTTATTAAAAGAGTTAAATGTTATTATAATGGTAGTTATTGCACTATTGAATGTTTTTCTAATGGTTACGTAAAACATGTCTCGATTGCTAAACATTAATTTTAGTAGGCATGTAAATTCTTTTATTCTAATAATTTCAAAGGTCCTATAACGAAGGGCCCCTGCCTGCCTAAATCTGAGGGGCACAACACTGACAGTAACTTTGCGGCCAGGGATACCACATCTAATTTGCCAGGGCCTTGGGGACTCTTCCGCAACTTTCCCCAGAACCCATTGTAAGTGGAGCCTAAACAGACTCCACAGAGAAGCCATAACATCCAGAAGGACTGGCCAGATAAGGCCAGGTTAGACAAAGAAGGGTTGATGCAGTTTTCACGGTACCAAACTGTGTCTTTGAAGTCAAGTCCTTGACACTGCTTTACAAACTTTATGAAAACGATGACAGGCTAAGGTGAGATGTCTTGTTCTGCTACCTAACTTTACCATTCGATGACAATCTTGTCTTGCTCTTTGCATTTAGTCCCTCACGATCCGGCCAGTGACAATGGAACGGTGTTATCTCGGTCATCCTCATTGGCCAGATAGTTCAAATTCAGCTGTAAGCAAGTCAGATGCCATTGCAATAGCCACCGTTACAATGAAAATCTCTTTAAGCCAAAATTCAAAGCTGTTTCTAAGGCCTGCTTATTTCAAACGGTCTGTGTAAGAGCAGTTCTGATATTTCTCAAATGCTAGATTATGCGGTAGACAGAAGATGTGCTGCCCAGATCCCCCTTCAAGGAAAGACATGTTGCCCACCTGCAGGGAGTGTGGTGGGCACGCAGCCTCCAGCTGTCAGCCCCTTCACCGTCTACCTCGCCCGCAGTAATGCTCACCACAGCCCACATCCGGTGCCGGAGCAGATACAAAGGCAACACTCTCTTCAGAGTATCCAGGAAGTTTGGATGAGATTTTGTTGAAACTTCATTGAAGTTCAATTTCTTCCTTTGCCCAATCGTGCCCTTTCTCTTTCTGTCTTACAGCTACTGATCCTCAATAAATATCTTGTACCCCAACCCCTCAATCTCAGAGTATGTTTTTGAAGATCCCAAAGTTCAGCAATGCATCAGGTGTGTGTGTGTGTGTGTATACATATATATACATATATATGTGTGTATGTATACACACACATGCATATACTATAAATCCCAAATTCTGCTTCCAGCATTAAGGCAGACTAAATTCCCCTCCATTGCAAAACAATTAAAAAGAGCGTAAGACCTATTTTTTCAAGCTTTCTAATGTATCACCAGTCCGGAAAATCCTTAGAGGCCAACAATGAAGATAAAGTCTAGGTCTTCCTATAGGCAGATAGTCCAATAGAAAATTTGGTACACACTCCTGAAATACCTAGTAAAGAATATCTGATTCAGCAAAGAAATACAGAACTAGACAAGTCCCTATGTGAAGATATTAGAAGGAAAGACAGTGTGATGGTTTGTATCACTGTTCACCAAATGTTCTTGGTGTTTCTCCTTTAGTCTTTCTCCAGTGAAAGGATTTATCCCTATCCTTTTGAATTCAGAAGAGGCCATGGGAACACTTTGGGTAGTGAAATATGGAAGTGATATGTGTCTTTTCTAGGCCAAAGGTTTATGAGAGTGGTTCGCTTTGCCTCCTTTCTCTCTGCAATGATGATTGGCAGTATTACAGAGAGAGGATGCTCCACCAGCCTATTTCCTAGCACAGAGAAGACAAAGCAGAAAGAGGTAGCTGACCGAAATTAGACATGTAGCTTGAGTGAGAAATGAACCTGTATAATTCTATGCACTGAGATTTTGGAGCCATTTGTTACTAAACTATCACTCTGTCAATTCTACAAAAAAGAAATTTGATTTTATTCAGCATTATTTTAGATATTATCTTATATGACCTTCAAATCAGCCATGTTATGCAGATAATTATTCCACGTGGGGATTTAGTTTGCGAACAATAGAAACCGAGGCTGCTAATGTAAGCAGAAAAAGCATTTTATTAAAGATATATCAGATGGCTCTTAGAATCCATGAGAAGAGGAAAGAAACAGATGCAAAGAATGGCCGGGAACACTCAAAGGGAGAAGAGGAATCATACTACTGAACGCTTCCTGCCACACCCAACTGGACTCTACTCCTGCCACAAACACTGCAAATAAGCTTTGAATTTCTCTACGCTTTAGTATTACACTCTGAAGAGTCAAAACTCCTGTGAAAAGCAGTCCAGATGGCTAAGATTAGGTCTCAGGTCTATGCCAACAAGTTGGCAATGAGAATATCTGTCCCCCACTTTCAGTTTCCAAATGGGAAGTGGGGCCTTGCCTCGTATTTCTCTTTGTATTACCCCCCTAAAGGGTACATAGATACTAGGAAGACAAAAGTGACAGATGCAATATTATTTCCAGAACACGCTGAAAAATACTGATGTTTGGAGAATTTAAGTGACCAATAAGGACTTGCATCGGTTAGAATGATTTCGGCAGCCAGCGACCAAAATCACCAACTCAAACAATAAGGCTCTTATTATCTCACGCAAAAGGCATTCCAAGTAAGGGTAAAGCTTCTGGGTTGGCTGGATCAGTTCCTTAATGATGTAATTAGTTCTTTTAATTTCTTAGCCCACGTGACCCTAAGATAAGCTCATATTACTACTCCTACCTCTTATAGTTATAAGATGGCTGCAGGAGCAATCAGGTGTCTACACGTTTTGTCGTTCATTGTCTATGGGAGAAATTCTATTGTCCCCTCATCCCGTTTCCTGACTGGGCTAACTTACATCATATGTTTATCCCTAGACTGGCAACCATCACCAGGAGATTGCCATGTGCTGATTAGCTTAAGCCTGGCTTCCTGAAGTAATTGCTGGCAAAAGGACAGTATTCCCGTGTTTGATTGGCTTATTGTCCACTCTGAAGCTGGAGATGAGGACACCTTTTTTTTCTGAATCATATACGCTTCATGTAGGAAGGCAAATACGTGAAGAAAATTTGGGTTCTGTTATGAGGAGAGCACGGGAAAATAGGTCCTCTGTAGGCAACAAATATCCATGCTGCACCTACTTCTAATATATATATATTTCCGTAAGTGCTCACACCTACATGAAATGACTTTGACCATCCTCAAAGAGAGGCTCCCTAGAGTCTCGTCTGGTTACTGCACTCAGATCCAAGCCCACGATCTCTAGATGATGCATCGGTGACTCAGGGTGAAGTAATACTATAGAAACACCCAGCCAAGCTGGCTGCCCCTGGATCTGTTCTCAGAGAAAATTTCCTTCATCAGTCCAATCTGTGACGAGCATTTGCCAGATCTTTTTTTTCTTCGTAGGGGATTGCACTGCCTTAGTAGTTTACTTTGTATCACTAGAAGCATGGAAACTTAGGAATTAAGGTTCTTGACTACAATTTCTGTTTCTTTGGCATGTACCATACTTATAAATTCAAAGAACTCTCAGCCTATTTACTTTTAATCACTTCTACCAGCTAGAAACCCAGGCCAGAGATCTTGTCAAGTCACAATCTTTGAGTCTGAGAATATTGTTTCCCTTGCTCGAGGTTTTAAGTGGCCGCACTCAGCTTTCACTATTACAGGACATTCACGAAGGCAGCAGGAATAGCTAAAACACTCTAACATCCTAAAATTTCCTCTAATAATACATTCCAAGTATGAACGTAGTTTGAGTCCTAAAGTAAAGGCTATGGTACTGTAACAAAACGCTGTGTAATCACACAATATGTCAACAACTTTCTACTAGTTCACTGATTTCATGATATTTATTGAACACATTTAGTGTCTAAATCAGCTATTGTTGCAATAATGCTGTATGACAAACAACCATAATATCTCAGAGGCAAACAAATATATTCATTTCCTCACTCGCAGGTCTGCATGTCAGCCGGGGCACAAACGATTTAGGCTGTAGAGTGAGTTGAAGTCGCTTTCACAATGTGTCTCATACTAGTAGGCGTGCTAAAGGGACAGCAGGTACTCAAGACATGTTCTTCTTAAGGCAATGGCAGTAGACAAAAAGATCGCCCAACTTTGAAAATACGTTTCAAGCCTACGTTCACATTGTATCTGCAGACATCACACTGAACGAGAAGAGTAAGTGGTCAAGACTAAAGCAATGGGGTGGATAAGTATAATTCCCCCGTCCATCATAAAGCCATGGTGAGGACATGGGTGTATGATGGTACTACACGTGACTGAATAATTAGGGCCACTAGTTTGATTTATCACCACATCTGCTACATATCAAGTGTTGGTGCAAACACTGAGGATACTGTGGTGCTCAAAACAGACAAACCCACTGCGCTTCTGGATTTGAAATTGCCATTGTCGGGGGGGTGGGTGGAGCATAGAAACCATGAACACAATCAAAAGAGAATTTAGAAAATGTTATACAGTGCTAAAAATGTTAATGGTGGAACCTCAGTGATGAATAGGTGGGCGTTTGCTCTAAAATCCTTTCAATTATGTTGTATGTTTGAAAATGATCCTAGTGAACGGTTGGAAAAAGTACAGCAGGCTAAGGAGTTTATAGAGTGGTTTGTAATTGTGGTTGCTTGGATAGTTGGATCGGGGAAGCATTTTTGAGGAGCTAACATTTGAACAGAGACCTGACTCCTGCGAGGGTAGATGCCAATGGAAATCTGAGAGAAAATCTTTGCAGGAAGATGGAACAGCGCATCGAAAGGGCTTTAAGATTACAAATGACTTGTGCTTAGAAGTGTGGTAGTGGGGGTCCTCAGCGTGACAAGGACTCTCCATCTTATTTTAAGCTTTGTGGAGAGTATTACAATGTTTTCATATAGAAAGATAGCGAGCACGTGTGAACATTTATTAACTTCATTAAGAAGGGAACCGATAGGCAAGAAAGAAGAGGAAAAAGAAATGCCGAAGTCAGACTACAAAGTTAGATATATGGTTCGTCTATCTTTCTACAGGAAAGCGAAATCATGACAGTTTGGGGGTTGATATTTCCACCCGGCTCTATACTTTATCACTTTCTACAGGTGAACCTTGAACCTGGCAAAGCTTTAAGTTGATCTCGACATTAACAGTTGTGGGTGATTATTAGTGAAATAAACTGTGACAACAAGGCTACACTCAGACAAAAATGTGTGTCAGAGGAGACTCAAGCAGGCTTCTTAGAATGATGCTTTAGTCTGATACCGAGATATCAAACAGTTAACACTTTGTGACTTTCCAATTTGGGGTAAAACTCTCACTCACAAAAGACACTGGAGGGAGAAGAACGCTGACATTATGACTTCGATTTTTTAAAAGATTTCTGTTTCTGTTATGTGGACAAGAGACTGTGGGACGCAACAAAGTCGGATTGCCACTGAGGAACCCATTACAGTAGTTCTGACGAGAGGAGATGGGGACTTGGATTAAGACAGGGTCAGTGTAGATGAAAACAAGCACAGGGATTTATAACCTAATGCTGATGTTTAGGTTCCAGGAATTGCTGATATGTGCCTATATCAACATACGCCCCTGTAAGACTACAACCATGACTGGTAGTTTACAAGGCTTATCAATGTGGGGGCAGAGGCCAGCTTCCAAGTACACCCCTGCCCTGATTTGTTCAAAAACTTTAGGGGCGCCTGGGTGGCTCAGTCGGTTGAGCGTCCAACTTCCGCCCAGGTCATGATCTCCTGGTCCATGGGTTCGAGCCCCGCATCGGGCTCTGTGCTGACAGCTCAGAGCTCGGAGCCTGTTTCAGATTCTGTGTCTCCCTCTCTCTCTGACCCTCCCCTGTTCATGCTCTGTCTCTCTCTGTCTCAAAAATAAATAAACATTGAAAAAAAATTTTAAAAAAACTTTACGGTAGCTTATCTCCCCCTTGATGTGGTATCACAGTCAGCACTCCATTTTATTTGTTAGATATTTAAAGTCCTCAGGGATAATGAAAAGTAATGTGTTCTTCCACCCAATGCTGTTGAGAAACACACTTTAATCATATCACTCCAGCAATTCCCCCTTGTCTCTCTGATAGCATTACACTTCCCACTCTCCCAGATCAGTATCATCAGATACAAATATGCTATTATTTCCACCACCTTAAGTAAAACTTTTGTCCCCATGTTCAGCTTCATGCCAATTTCTCTTCTCTGTACGGCAAAACTCCTAGAAAGGTTTGTCTATCCTATCTATTTCGTCTTGAACCCAAAGACATCTTGTGCTCCTACTACTCCAATAAGGAGTGTCACAAATGAATGAACTGAACTGCACTGAATGGAAATGAATTAGAGCCCACTATTTATTCCCGAGGCCTCATCTTAAACTTAGCAACATTTGATGCAGTTGATCCTATCTTCCTCCTCAATACATTTTCTTCAGGTAATACCACACGCTTAGATTTATTCCCCCCTCTCTGGCCACTCCTTCCCAGTCCCCTTTTCATATTCTTCATTATCTCTCAGGCTTGTTTTTTTTAATGTTTATTCATTTTTTGGTAGAGACAGAGAGACAGAGCGCGAGCAGGGGAGGGACAGAGAGAGAGGGAGACACAGAATCTGAAACAGGCTCCAGGCTCGGAGCTGTCAGCACAGAGCCTGACGCGGGGCTCGAACTCACGAATCACGACACCATGACTGGAGCCGAAGTTGGATGCTCAACAGACTGAGCCACCCAGGCACCCCAATCTCTTAGACCTCTGAATGGTAAAATGTGTCTCACTGCCTTTGAAGAATCCGTGTACACTCATATCTTTGGTATTCTGTTTGTCTCCTGTCTTAAATGCCATCTATATGCTGATGAGTCCAAAATTTATGTCTCAAATGTAGATCCCTCCCCTGACAGCTCAACTGAAATGCCTAACAGTAACAATAAATAATAGTAATGATGATAATAATAATAGTAAAAACTAATGCTTGTATGGTGTTTATCATCTAGACCTTACTCTAAACATGTTTTCATATATGAGCCCTCTTAATGAGCACAACAACCCCATCCTATCCAAAACAAACCTTTCCTCCATTCTAAGAGGAGGAAACAGGGACACACAGACAGATTAAGTAATCTGCTCAGGATCACACAGTTGCTGAGTGGTGGAGTGTGAATGCGAACTCAGGTAGTTTGGCTCTAGAATTTTGTGCTCTGAACTATATGCCATCACTGCCAGCAATTAATAGATGTGTCAGACTTAGCATATCCCAAGCTGAGTTCCTGTTCCCCATCACTACTACCACCACCACCAAACTTATTCTTTCAGAGTTTTCCCCCATGTCTGGAAATAGTAAGTCCAGTTGCTTAGGGAAAAAAAAAATATTGGAGTCATCCTTAACTCCCCACCACCTTACACAACCCACATCTGCTTCATCAACAAATCCTGTTGGCTCTAATGTCAAAATACATCGAGAACCTGACACCTTCTCCACAATCTCCATTGCTAAGATTCTGGCCCAAAACATCATTATCTTTCACCTGGAACACTGCCATCCTGTCATCACCTGGCTCCTTGCTTCTATATTTGCCTCCCTTGCTTCAAACTCTGCAGTGGATTCCGATCTCACTGATAGTAAGATCTAGAGTCCTTTTAACGGTCTATAATATTCTGCATGAACTTCCCTATATCTTTTGAACTCGTCGCCTACTACTCTTCTGTTCCCTCATTCTGGTCTAGCTATACTGGCCTCCTGCCTATTCCTGGAAAACATCAAGGCCTCTGAAATTGTTGTTCCGTCTGCCTAGGATGCTCTTCTTTGGATATCCACGTGGTTCATTCCTTCACTTCCTTCAGACCTTTACTCAAACATCACTTTCTTAGTGAGGCTTCCTTGGCCACCCTGTGTAATTTAAATCTTACCCAACCACTGTACAATATCTCCTACATGGTTTTATTTTTTCTAGATTTTACTTATCTTGTTTATTGTCTATATCCTCCTACTAGAATGTACATTCTATGAGTAGAGATTCGTTTGTTTTCTTTGCTGCTATAAGCTCAGCGTCTAGAATAGTTCTTAGCACGTAGTTGCCATTCAATAAATACGTGTTGAAAAAATACAGAATGAAGCCAAATAACTAATTTTTAACCGTGAGAATTTCTGGCACAAAAACAGGAAAGGTGGTGTTTCTCTCGGTTAAGGAGTAAGTGGTACCTGAGATCTCGTTCTCTTAGAGATTCCTCTCTCATTCCCAGAGACACTTGCTAACCTGGGACTAAACTCATGAGGCAGACTGATGTCTCCCACAGGCTACATGCGACATACATAGAGCTAACCAGAACATCAAACTGATATTCAAAAGCTTTGCAAAATTTGTTTACCAAGACTTTCCCAGCCAATATTCCTTCGCTCCTACACTGGAATATCAGAGGCCTCAAATACTCGTCAATGAGCTGCGTGTACTCTGCTGTCATCTTCTGAAACTCATAGGAGACTAGCAGCCAATGCACTCTTAAGGCAGAAGCTCCTTCCTTCCAAAGTTTCTAAACCTGTGAATTATAAATAAATTAACTGGAGGAAAAAAAAATCCTCGTTAAACCTTAATTATTGACACTGAGTACTGATTACAAAAGGAACTAAAAAATATCCATCCTTTTGATCCCTTAATTCGAAGAGGAGATTTCCAGTCGAACCCCTTTCTGGCACTGGAGCTGCGTGTATACGGGAATTTTAATTGAACTTCCTCAAAGACAGAGCCTCTGTGTAAGTACAAGCAGTCTTTGCACATATCTTCATAAGTCACTTGTTTGACAGTACTTACTTTAATGGGGCATTCAAGTATTACATATGCCACCAATATCAGTGGGATTCAGTTACACTTTCAAAATAAATACGTGTCAGAGAGCACCTAGTTTAGGCAGGATCTGGCATCATAGAAAATCCTCTACAATTTTAAGACCAGCGCCTCTGAGCAGTTTATAGAAAACTCTTTATTAAGGCACTCCATTGCCCTGTTGTTTGAGCCTGGCATTTTGGTCTTACCTTGAGGCCACATAATGGCTCAGAAACCACTTTGTGATTATCACACAGTGACTGCTATAAAACAGTAAGTGAGGTATTTTTTCTGCACTTCAAGGTTATTAGACTTACACAGCTCAAGTACACAGTAACTGCTGATCCAGGTAGTAAAGCAGGAAGGGAAATGAAGCCTGTGGTCTCTGGGAGATTCTGATTCTTCTATTACCTGCCATTAGCAAAAGTAAGTTTTATTAAGTCTAGATTTGTTTCATCAATTGGGGACTAATGGTGGGCTGCAGAGTTGCTTCTAAGGAGTGCTTAGACTGGTTATTGATTTCAAAGAAAGTGGGGAGAACCAAGGGGATAACTGTACTCCAGGAACTCTTATCTCCATCTGCATGACCTTGGATAAATTGGATATATTTTCAGGCATATACAGATTTGTATTATTCTAACTCAAGAGGATCTAACCCAGACCCACGTGGTACAGAAGAACAAAAATGAGGCCCGGAGAAGTTAACTCGCTTACCTAGTTAGTGAGATACACAGCTATGATAGAAGCCAGATCGCCAGATTCCCAGTTTAGTCTTCTTTCCATCAGCCAATTTACCAGAGATGTCTTGAAAACCAATGATATCAGGCGATGTGTTAGGCATGTGGGGGGATGCAAAAATGACCATGATGTTTCCTGTCTTCTAGATGTTTCTAAAAGTCCTGATCATACTACTTTACACAGATATTACTTTAAATATCCAATTTGAAAGCTATACAAAGAAGAGGGCCAAGATTCTATCAAAATGCTTCTGGGAGTTCAAGTTCAAAGCTATCTATCCTCACCCCCCTAAACACATAGAAACAGTCAGGTTTTTATTTTAAATAAGAATATATACCTGGATTTTAAAACTGAAACTGAAATAGAAATATGGAGTGAGTATATTCATTTGCTAGGGTTACCATCACAAAGTATGATAGACTGGGTGGCTTAAAAACCAGAAATGTATTTTCGTATAGTTCTGGAAGCTAGAAACTCAAGATCAAGGGATTGACAGCGTTAGTTTCTTCTGAAAGCATCTCATCTTGGCTTGTAAATGGCTATCATCCTCTTGTCTTCACACAGTCGTCCCTCGGTGCCTGTCTGTGCCCTCATCTCCTCTCCTTATGAGGATACCAGGCATATAGGATTAAGCCTCACCTATTTTACCTCATTTTACCTTGATCATCTCTTTTAAAGGTACCATCTCTACATATATTCATATTCTGAGATTTCAGGGCCTAGGACTTCACCATATGAATTTGTTAGTGGGAGGTGAGAAGAAACACAATCAAGCCCGATAACAATGAGTAAGTGGGGCTAAAGTCACAGGACAGGAAAAAAGAGACTCCTTTGATTCCTTTGAGGTGAAAGAAGCCAAAGCACCCTACATATGAGGGAGGATCAAAACTAGATCATTGGATGAAGCTGGAGCTGGGAGAGGTCCCTTGCCCTGAGAAAGGAGGATATAAAAAACTATACCTGGTACCCGATAAAGAACACAGATGCTGTTCGTATTGAAAAGAAGAATTAAGTTTTACACAATAACAAGGATAATGGGAATGGGGAATGAATGGTTTGTAGAACACTTTAAGACCTTTGTCTTGCATTTACGAGGCTGGAGATGTTGAATAACTTTAGAATTTAGTAGAAAAACTATATAAGTTACTGTGGATGTTGAAAATTTAAAAATAACCATCAGAAATATAGGCATATAAGCTATACTTTCTAATATAGAATAAAAATAAAAGTGAAGAAAAAAGCTTTATCCTCCAACATAAATAAGTAGAAAAAATCAAATAAAAAGTATGATAAACAGGAAACATAAAATAATATAAATGAGTCCAAATATACAAAAATAATGACAATAAATGTTGATTAAACTCACCATCTGGCAAGAAAGATAATGAATTAGATGGAAAAGTCCAGCTATTTACTGATTACAAGAAATATACTTAAAAACAAAACAGAAAACAACAGAATGGTTGAAATAGTGCTATAAGAAGATGTGCCAGGCAAATACTAACCAAATCAAACTGGTATACCAATGTTAATATCAGAATATATTGAGTTTAAAGTATAAAACACTGAAAGATATGGAGATGTACACTTTAGTATGGTAAAAACCATTATCCACCTAGATTAAACCTGTAAGAACTAGACAGCATAGACCTGAAAATACACGAAGCAAAATTTGATGAAACCACAGAGAGAAATCAATAGGATAGATTTTTAACACAAATTCTCTTCAAAAATGAAAAATACATATATAGAATGACAAATTATTTGGACAATTCCGTTAATATGCTTGATCGTGTGTGTGTGTGTGTGTGTGTGTGTGTGTGTGTGTATCTGTGTGTGTATGTGTAGAAAGAAATAGAGGGGGAAGAGCAAGAAAGAGAGGTGAGGTAGGGGAGAGAGATTTTTTTACATGCACACAATGAACATTTACAAAAATTGACTATGTGCTAGGTCAGGGGTTTACAAACTCTTTCTACAAAGAGCCAGCTCTTTAGTACTAAACATTTCAGGCTTTGTGGATTATAAGGTCTCCTTTACAAGTACTCAACTCTGCCATCATAGTACAAAATTAGGAACACCCAATACCTAAGTGAGTGAGTATGGTTGTGTGCCAAAATATCCTTACTTACAAAAATAAGCAGCCAGATAAATTTACCATACGGGCCTTAATTTGTCAACTTAACCCTTGTTTCAGGTTATGCAGAACATTTCAAAAAAATTTTAAGAACTGACGTCTTACAGATCTCATTGCCACAAAAAAAGTAACTAAAGTACAAGTCAAAAATTAAGAGTCTTTTTAAAGTTTGGAAGGTAGGAAGCTTTGGCTCAAATCACTCATGTATCAGAAAAAAAACCATGATATTGGAATTTATAAAACACTTAGAAGTGAATAACAAAAATCTACACATAAAAACATGTGGATCTCTGCTTTCAGTTATGATAGGGAAGGATTCAAAGAGGTTTTGAGAAGATTAATAAACTTGATACATCTTTCATAAAATTAAAATAAAAAGAAGAGAACACACAAATTTCCAATGTCAGGAAAAAGAGGAGAGCACTATAAATCCTCTTGGCAGTAAAATGATAATAAAGGAATATAGAACCAACTTTATGGCAATACATTTGAAAACAGATAAAATAAGACAAATTACTTGAAATATCCAACTTATGAAATTTTACACAAGAAAGAATTGAGAGATACATATAGCTTCAAATCTGTTAAAAATTGAATTTGTCAATAAACAATATATGTGTAATTAAGAAAATATCCCCTCCCACACACACCCAGGTTCTGATGTCTTCACTGGTGAATTTAATCAAACATTTAAAGAAGAAATAATGTCAAATTTACACAAATTGTTTCAAAACTTGAGGAGGAAAGAACACTTGCCAACTCATTTTAGAAGACCAGCATATCCCTGATACAAAAATCTGTCAAGAATATTACTAGAAAGTTATAGATCAATATCCCTCATGAACACATGCACAAACATAGGCATAGGATACAAAGCAATATCAGCAAAAGGAAAAGTCACATAGGGCAAAGTCCAGAGAAAACGAGGCACAAGCCTCCAAAAGTTCTCTGGGAATTAAATACAAGATATACTTAACTCCTGCAGACAGTTGTGACAAAGTATGTGAAATGCTGTCTATCAGAAAATCCCATTAGAGACTTAACACCATGGTTTTTTAATGGGGGCTGGTCATGGAGGCACCCTCTGCTTAGCACATATCAAAATCCCAGATTTCAAATAGGAAGGCAGACATTCAGCATAACCACATTGTTTGTACAAGCAATTTAAGCACACTGAGCCACTTTTATCAGTTATAGAGTCTTCCCAAAATCCAGGTTTCTGAACACCAGCCAGTAGCCACCCATGCAAGCAAGGCTTCCTAATGACAGTAGTCTACAGGCTGCAGTGTTAACTCTTTTCTGAGCAATAACCAAGTGGGATTTATCCAAGGAATTAAAAGGTGGTTTAACAATTAAAAACCAGCCAATGTAATGCACAGTGTTAACAAAATAAAAGAACATTAGATCATTTGGATAGATTCAGTGACAGAATTTGACAAAATTCAACAATCATCCATGATTTTAAAAATTCTGAACAAATTGGACATAGATAGGAATTTCCTCATCCCAATCAAAGGCATCTATACAAACTTACAGCTAATATCATACTTAATTGTGAAATATTGAACATTTTTCCATAAAGCTTTCAAAAAGGAAACAGTTTTACTGTAGGTCCAAGCCAGTGAAATAAAGCCAGAAAATTAAATAAGGGTTTATATTTGGGAATAGAAGCAGACAATATGGTGGTTTACATAACTAGTTCTAAGTCATCTACAAAGCAAGCAGTAAAATTAACAAGTGAATTAGCAAATTTACAGAACACAAGTCAATACAAGAATTGTAGTTGGTAATCTACTAGCAACCAAAATTTCAAAATAAAATTTTAAAATCCCATTTCCAGTAGCATTCAAAAGCAGAAAATACCAAGGAATAAATTTAATAAAAGATGTGTAGAACCTCTACACTGAAAACTACAAAACACTGAGAGAGGTGACATCAGTAGTATGGCAGAATAGAAGATTCCTTACTTATACCCACTCCTTCAGCAATGATAATTTGGCAGCCATCAATGGACAAAAGTGCCTTTGTGGGAGTTTTGGGATTCAGATAGACTGTGAAACTCTGGGGGAGCCCAAGACCAAGGAGGGCCATTTTGAGAAGGCGGGCCTATTACCAGATGGTAGGCTCACTGGTCAGGAAAACAGCCTTATAGCCCTGTGGACTTGGCTAGAGCTTCACTCGGCCTTGATCCAGCCACCAGCATCATCTGCCCAGGGACACCAGAGGAGTCACACCTGCCTATGCCTCGCTGATCTCAGCCCCAAAGCAGATCCTGAAATGGCCTTGTATCTCGGCTCTAGCCCCTCTCAGCCATGGTGCTGAAACACTCATGTCAAAGCAGGGTACTGGCAGGATACATGCTCCTCTGTGCCCCTGAACGTAGATCCACTACCCTTAGTCTGACCACAAATCCTGAAGCAGCCCTGTGATAGGGCTCCAGCCCGGCTCAGCTGAAGTCCAGCAGAAGTCCTATCTGCCCAGAAACCTGGCAGGTCACAAACCAGTCCAAGCCCCTAGAGGTAAGCTTGCAGACCTCGGTCTCTATTTTGAACTCAGAAGCATCACTGTGTCTGCAAGAGGCATCAAAATGATTTCAAAATATATTACAAAGCCATAGGGATCAAAAAAAAAAAAAATATGGCACGGGCCTAAAAACAGACACACAGACCAATGACCAGAATAGAGAGCTCAGATATAAACCCATGTATGTTTGGTCAAAGAATTGCCTTTGATAAGAGCACCGAGAATAAACAATAGGGAAAGGGTAGTTTTTCAATAAATGATACTGGGAAAACTGGATATTTATATGCGTAAGAACAAATTGGACTCATCTCACACCATCCACAAAAATCAGCTTAAAATGAGTTAAAGACTTAAATTTGAGACCTGAAACAACAGAACTCCTAGAAAAAAATCCAAGTATGAATAAAGCTCTATGATATTGGTCTTGGCAATAATTTTTGGATATGACATCAAAAGCACAAGCAACAAAAAGAAAAATAAACAAGTGGGACTACATCAAACTAAAAATTTTCCACACAGCAAAGGAAACAGCCAGTAAAATGAAAGGGCAACCTATAGGATGGGAAAAATACTTGCAACCCATGTGTCTGATAAGGAGTTGATAACCAAAAATATCAGAAGCTCATACAACCCAACAGCAAAATAATAAGCATCATCATCCAATTTTTAAAAAATGGCAAAGGACCTGAATAGATATTTTTCCAAAGACATACAAATGGGCGATGGGTACATGAGAAGGTACTCAGTATCAGGGAAATGCAAATCAAAGCCACTTCACGCCTGTAAGAATGAGATCTCACCTCACCTCTGGGTCTTTGACTCTGGCAATTTTATTTGCTCTGAAATCTACTTTATGAGTTATTAATATAGCCACTGCTGCTTTACTTGATTCCTGATTATATGCTATGTCTCTTCCATTCTTTTATTTTCAATCTATGCATGTTATTAAATGTAGTTGAGTTTCCTGTGAACAGCATACAGCTGGATTTTTTTTTTTGTTTGTTTAAAATTTTTTTTTCAACGTTTATTTATTTTTGGGACAGAGAGAGACAGAGCATGAACGGGGGAGGGGCAGAGAGAGGGAGACACAGAATTGGAAACAGGCTCCAGGCTCTGAGCCGTTAGCCCAGAGCCTGACGCGGGGCTCGAACTCACGGACCGCAAGATCGTAACCTGGCTGAGGTCGGACGCTTAACCGACTGCGCCACCCAGGCGCCCTGGATTTTATTTTTAAAATCTACTCTGCTAATCTCTGCCTTTTAGTTAGTGTGTATTTAAAGTATTTACATTTAAAACAATTATGAATATTACTGAACTTAAATCTGCCATTTTATTATTTGGTTTCCATTTGTTTCCTCTGTCTTGTTTTCTATTTGTTTTATCTTTATTTGTTTTTTTATGAAATTTATTGACAAATTGGTTTCCATACAACACCCAGTGCTCATCCCAAAAGGTGCCCGCCTCAATACCCATCACCCACCCTCTCCTCCCTCCCACCCCCCATCAACCCTCAGTTTGTTCTTAGTTTTTAACAGTCTCTTATGCTTTGGCTCTCTCCCACTCTAACCTCTTTTTTTTTTTCCTTCCCCTCCCCCATGGGTTCCTGTTAAGTTTCTCAGGATCCACATAAGAGTGAAACCATATGGTATCTATCTTTCTCTGTATGGCTTATTTCACTTAGCATCACACTCTCCAGTTCCATCCACGTTGCTACAAAAGGCCATATTTCATTTTTTCTCATTGCCATGTAATATTCCATTGTGTATATAAACCACAATTTCTTTATCCATTCATCAGTTGATGGACATTTAGGCTCTTTCCATAATTTGGCTATTGTTGAGAGTGCTGCTATGAACATTGGGGTACAAGTGGCCCTATGCATCAGTGCTCCTGTATCCCTTGGATAAATTCCTAGCAGTGCTATTGCTGGGTCATAGGGTAGGTCTATTTTTAATTTTCTGAGGAACCTCCACACTGCTTTCCAGAGCGGCTGCACCAATTTGCATTCCCACCAACAGTGCAAGAGGGTTCCCGCTTCTCCACATCCTCTCCAGCATCTATAGTCTCCTGATTTGTTCATTTTGGCCACTCTGACTGGCGTGAGGTGATACCTGAGTGTGGTTTTGATTTGTATTTCCCTGATAAGGAGCGACGCTGAACATCTTTTCATGTGCCTGTTGGCCATCCGGATGTCTTCTTGAGAGAAGTGTCTATTCATGTTTTCTGCCCATTTCTTCACTGGGTTATTTGTTTTTCGGGTGTGGAGTTTGGTGAGCTCTTTAGAGATTTTGGATACTAGCCCTTTGTCCGATATGTCATTTGCGAATATCTTTTCCCATTCCGTTGGTTGCCTTTTAGTTTTGTTGGTTGTTTCCTTTGCTGTGCAGAAGCTTTTTATCTTCATAAGGTCCCAGTAATTCACTTTTGCTTTTAATTCCCTTGCCTTTGGGGATGTGTCGAGTAAGAGATTGCTACGGCTGAGGTCAGAGAGGTCTTTTCCTGCTTTCTCCTCTAAGGTTTTGATGGTTTCCTGTCTCACATTTAGGTCCTTTATCCATTTTGAGTTTATTTTTGTGAATGGTGTGAGAAAGTGGTCTAGTTTCAACCTTCTGCATGTTGCTGTCCAGTTCTCCCAGCACCATTTGTTAAAGAGGCTGTCTTTTTTCCATTGGATGTTCTTTCCTGCTTTGTCAAAGATGAGTTGGCCATACGTTTGTGGGTCTAGTTCTGGGGTTTCTATTCTATTCCATTGGTCTATGTGTCTGTTTTGGTGCCAATACCATGCTGTCTTGATGATGACAGCTTTGTAGTAGAGGCTAAAGTCTGGGATTGTGATGCCTCCTGCTTTGGTCTTCTTCTTCAAAATTCCTTTGGCTATTCGGGGCCTTTTGTGGTTCCATATGAATTTTAGGATTGCTTGTTCTAGTTTCGAGAAGAATGCTGGTGCAATTTTGATTGGGATTGCATTGAATGTGTAGATAGCTTTGGGTAGTATTGACATTTTGACAATATTTTTTCTTCCAATCCATGAGCAGGGAATGTCTTTCCATTTCTTTAAATCTTCTTCAATTTCCTTCATAAGCTTTCTATAGTTTTCAGCATACAGATCCTTTACATCTTTGGTTAGATTTATTCCTAGGTATTTTATGCTTCTTGGTGCAATTGTGAATGGGATCAGTTTCTTTATTTGTCTTTCTGTTGCTTCATTGTTAGTGTATAAGAATGCAACTGATTTCTGTACATTGATTTTGTATCCTGCAACTTTGCTGAATTCCTGTATCAGTTCTAGCAGACTTTTGGTGGAGTCTATCGGATTTTCCATGTATAATATCATGTCATCTGCAAAAAGCGAAAGCTTGACTTCATCTTTGCCAATTTTGATGCCTTTGATTTCCTTTTGTTGTCTGATTGCTGATGCTAGAACTTCCAGCACTATGTTAAACAGCAGCGGTGAGAGTGGGCATCCTTGTCGTGTTCCTGATCTCAGGGAAAAAGCTCTCAGTTTTTCCCCGTTGAGGATGATGTTAGCTGTGGGCTTTTCATAAATGGCTTTGATGATCTTTAAGTATGTTCCTTCTATCCCGACTTTCTCAAGGGTTTTTATTAAGAAAGGGTGCTGGATTTTGTCGAAGGCCTTTTCTGCATCGATTGACAGGATCATATGGTTCTTCTCTTTTTTTTGTTAATGTGATGTATCACGTTGATTGATTTGCGAATGTTGAACCAGCCCTGCATCCCAGGAATGAATCCCACTTGATCATGGTGAATAATTCTTTTTATATGCCGTTGAATTCGATTTGCTAGTATCTTATTGAGAATTTTTGCATCCATATTCATCAGGGATATTGGCCCGTAGTTCTCTTTTTTTACTGGGTCTCTGTCTGGTTTAGGAATCAAAGTAATACTGGCTTCATAGAATGAGTCTGGAAGTTTTCCTTCCCTTTCTATTTCTTGGAATAGCTTGAGAAGGATAGGTATTATCTCTGCTTTAAACGTCTGGTAGAACTCCCCTGGGAAGCCATCTGGTCCTGGACTCTTATTTGTTGGGAGATTTTTGATAACCGATTCAATTTCTTCGCTGGTTATGGGTCTGTTCAAGCTTTCTATTTCCTCCTGATTGAGTTTTGGAAGCGTGTGGGTGTTCAGGAATTTGTCCATTTCTTCCAGGTTGTCCAATTTGTTGGCATATAAGTTTTCATAGTATTCCCTGATAATTGTTTGTATCTCTGAGGGATTGGTTGTAATAATTCCATTTTCATTCATGATTTTATCTATTTGGGTCATCTCCCTTTTCTTTTTGAGAAGCCTGGCTAGAGGTTTGTCAATTTTGTTTATTTTTTCAAAAAACCAACTCTTGGTTTCATTGATCTGCTCTACAGTTTTTTTAGATTGTATATTGTTTATTTCTGCTCTGATCTTTATTATTTCTCTTCTTCTGCTGGGTTTAGGCTGCCTTTGCTGTTCTGCTTCTAGTTCCTTTAGGTGTGCAGTTAGATTTTCTATTTGGGATTTTTCTTGTTTCTTGAGATAGGCCTGGATTGCAATGTATTTTCCTCTCAGGACTGCCTTTGCTGCGTCCCAAAGCGTTTGGATTGTTGTATTTTCATTTTCGTTTGTTTCCATATATTTTTTAATTTCTTCTCTAATTGCCTGGTTGACCCACTCATTCATTAGTAGGGTGTTCTTTAACCTCCATGCTTTTGGAGGTTTTCCAGACTTTTTTCTGTGGTTGATTTCAAGCTTCATAGCATTGTGGTCTGAAAGTAAGCATGGTATAATTTCAATTCTTGTAAACTTATGAAGGGCTGTTTTGTGACCCAGTATATGATCTATCTTGGAGAATGTTCCATGTGCACTCGAGAAGAAAGTATACTCTGTTGCTTTGGGATGCAGAGTTCTAAATATATCTGTCAAGTCCATCTGATCCAATGTCTCATTCAGGGCCCTTGTTTCTTTATTGACCGTGTGTCTAGATGATCTATCCATTTCTGTAAGTGGGGTGTTAAAGTCCCCTGCGATTACCACATTATTATCAATAAGGTTGCTTATGTTTATGAGTAATTGTTTTATATATTTGGGGGCTCCGGTATTCGGCGCATAGACATTTATAATTGTTAGCTCTTCCTGATGGATAGACCCTGTAACTATTATATAATGTCCTTCTTCATCTCTTGTTACAGCCTTTAATTTAAAGTCTAGTTTGTCTGATATAAGTATGGCTACTCCAGCTTTCTTTTGGCTTCCAGTCGCATGATAAATAGTTCTCCATCCCCTCACTCTCAATCTGAAGGTGTCCTCAGGTCTAAAATGAGTCTCTTGTAGACAGCAAATAGATGGGGCTTGTTTTTTTATCCATTCTGATACCCTATGTCTTTTGGTTGGAGCATTTAATCCATTTACATTCAGTGTTATTATAGAAAGATACAGGTTTAGAGTCATTGTGATGTCTGTATGTTTTATGCTTGTAGTGATGTCTCTGGGACTTTGTCTCACAGGGTCCCCCTTAGGATCTGTTGTAGGGCTGGTTTAGTGGTGACGAATTCCTTCAGTTTTTGTTTGTTTGGGAAGACCTTTATCTCTCCTTCTACTCTGAATGACAGACTTGCTGGATAAAGGATTCTCGGCTGCATATTTTTTCTGTCTAGCACACTGAAGATATCGTGCCAATTCTTTCTGGCCTGCCAAGTTTCAAAAGAGAGATCAGTCACGAGTCTTATAGGTCTCCCTTTATATGTGAGGGCACGTTTACCCCTTGCTGCTTTCAGAATTTTCTCTTTATCCTTGTATTTTGCCAGTTTCACTATGATATGTCGTGCAGAAGATCGATTCAAGTTACGTCTGAAGGGAGTTCTCTGTGCCTCTTGGATTTCAATGCCTTTTTCCTTCCCCAGTTCAGGGAAGTTCTCAGCTATTATTTCTTCAAGTACCCCTTCAGCACCTTTCCCTCTCTCTTCCTCCTCTGGGATACCAATTATGCATATATTATTTCTTTTTAGTGTATCACTTAGTTCTCTAATTTTCCCCTCATACTCCTGGATTTTTTTATCTCTCTTTTTCTCAGCTTCCTCTTTTTCCATAACTTTATCTTCTAGTTCACCTATTCACTCCTCTGCCTCTTCAAGCCGAGCCGTGGTGGTTTCCATTTGGTTATGCATTTCGTTTAAAGCGTTTTTCAGCTCCTCGTGACTGTTCCTTAGTCCCTTGATCTCTGTAGCAAGAGATTCTCTGCTGTCCTCTATACTGTTTTCAAGCCCAGCGATTAATTTTATGACTATTATTCTAAATTCACTTTCTGTTATATTATTTAAATCCTTTTTGATCAGCTCAATAGCTGTTTTTATTTCCTGGAGATTCTTCTGAGGGGAATTCTTCCGCTTGGTCATTTTGGATAGTCCCTGACGTGGTGAGGACCTGCAGGGCACTTCCCCTGTGCTGTGGTGTATAACTGGAGTGGTGGGCGGGGCCGCAGTCAGACCTGATGTCTGCCCCCAGCCCACCGCTGGGGCCACAGTCAGACTGGTGTGTGCCTTCTCTTCCCCTCTCCTAGGGGCGGGATTCACTGTGGGGTGGTGTGGCTCGTCTGGGCTACTTGCACCCTGCCAGGCTTGTGATGTTGGGGATCTGGCGTATTAGCTGGGGTGGGTAGGCAAGGTGCTTGGGGGCAGGAGGGACAGGCTTAGATCGCTTCTCCTTAGGTGATCCACTTCAGGAGGGGCCCTGTGGCAGCGGGAGGGAGTCAGATCCGCTGCCGGGGGTTTGGCTCCGCAGAAGCGCAGAGTTGGGTGTTTGCGTGGAGCGAGCAAGTTCCCTGGCAGGAACTGGTTCTCTTTGGGATTTTGGCTGGGGGATGGGCGGGGGAGATGGCGCTGGCAAGCGCCTTTGTTCCCCACCAAACTGAGCTCTGTCGTCGGGGGGCTCAGCAGCTCTCCCTCCCTTTGTCCTCCAGCCTTCCCGCTTTCCGAGCAGAGCTGCTAACTTATGTCCTCCCAGACGCTAAGTCGCGCTTGCTGTCGGAACACAGTCCGCCCGGCCCCTCCGCTTTTGCAAGCCAGACTCGGGGGCTCTGCTTGGCCGGCGAGCCGCCCCTCCGCCTCGGCTCCCTCCCGCCAGTCCGTGGAGCGCGCACCGCCTCGCCGCCCTTCCTACCCTCTTCCGTGGGCCTCTCGTCTGCGCTTGGCTGCGGAGACTCCGTTCTGCTAATCCTCTGGCGGTTTTCTGGGTTATTTAGGCAGGTGTAGGTGGAATCTAAGTGATAAGCAGGACGCGCGGTGAGCCCAGCGTCCTCCTATGCTGCCATCTTGTCTTAAACTGTTGTATCTTTATTTGTGGGATACTAGACCATTTTCTAGGATTCCAATGTGAATTATTTATAATGTCTTGGGATTTATGACGTTGTATAGTTTAATTAGTGGTGGCTTTGGGTAGTACAATATTCATTTGTGATTTATCACAGACTACTTGGTGTCAATGCTTTACCACTTCCAGTGAAACATGGAAATCTTGCTTCCATATTCCTTTACCTTTCATACTTATAAATATCATCATCACAAGTACCAAGTGGTGTTAAAATGCTTGTGTCAAGGGGCGCCTGGGTGGCGCAGTCGGTTAAGCGTCCGACTTCAGCCAGGTCACGATCTCGCGGTCCGTGAGTTCGAGCCCCGCGTCGGGCTCTGGGCTGATGGCTCAGAGCCTGGAGCCTGTTTCCGATTCTGTGTCTCCCTCTCTCTCTGCCCCTCCCCCATTCATGCTGTGTCTCTCTCTGTCCCAAAAATAAATAAACGTTGAAAAAGGAAATTAAAAAAAAAAATGCTTGTGTCAATCATCACATAGGATTTAGAAAACTCATGCGGACAGTCTATTGTATTTAGCCATATGTCTGCTTTTTCTGTTGTTCTTCCTTCCTGATGCTGTGATTCCTTATTTTATCACATTCTTTCTGTTTAAATAACTTTCTTTAGCCATTTTTAAGGTTAGTTCTGCTAGCAACAAATTACTCTAGTTTTCTTTTATCTGATAATGTCCACTTTCCCCTTTTATTTCTAAAGAATGGTTTCTCGAATGCAAAACGTGTGCTTGAGAGTTCTTTTTATATAGCACTTGAAAAATGTTGTATCTCTTTTGGCCTCCATAATTGCAAACGAGAAATCCATTGATTTTCCTCTATAGGCAATGTGTTAAATGTCTCTAGCTTCTTTCAAGATATTTTTATGTCTTTAGTTTTCTGAAGCTTAATTATGATGTGCCTTGGTTTTGGTTTCTTTTGGTTTATCCTATTTGTAGTTTGCTCATATTCTTGAATCCACAAGTTTATATCTTACCATTTTGGTAATTTTTCAGCCATTATTTCTTTGATTATTTTTTCCAATCCCAATTGATTTCTCTTTTACTTCTGGTACAAACGTTATCTGAATGTTGGATTTTTAGATTTTAGTCCCAAAGGCCCTGTTCATTTTGTAGTCTATTTTTTTTATTATTTAGATTGTATAAAGTTTATTGAGTTGTCCTCAAGTTCACTGATTTTTATCCTCTGTCTTTGCAGCTTTACTACTGAGACATTCCAGATAGGTTTTTCCCTTTGTGGGTTTTTGTTATTGTATTTTTCAGTTCCATAGTTTTCACTGGTTTTTAATAACATATTCTTTTTCTGAAAATGTTTATTCATTTCAAATGATTTTCTAGTTGCTTCTTGCATCATTTTCATGATGGTTTCTTTAACATCTTTAACAGATAGTTCCAACATTTGATTCACGTTGGTGTTGGCATCAGTCAATTGCTTTTTCTCATTCATGTTGTGATTTGCATGATACTAGGTATGATGGGTGTCTTCTTATTGTATCCTGGACATTTGACTAATATGTTAGAGGACTCTGGGTCTTATTTGCTTTTATCTTAGTTGGCAATCTTCTTGCTTAGATTTGGGACAAAGGTCCCAGACTACTTTGTTGGCTGTGGTTCCAAGAACAGTCTAATTTTCAGAGGACATGTAGTATCATTTTGGTTTATTTGGTGTATTTCATATTGCTGGCCCCTAAATTCAGTGGTCTCTGCTGGTGCTGCTTCAGGGGGAGGAAAAAAGTTCTTAGGACAGGTTGCCTAGTGCCTCTAAGTGGGGAAAGAGAATCCCTATCCCACAAAATGAAGAGTGATTCCCTGGTTGGGCACTTGTGATAGTTTTTCCCCTGCATGTGGGGAATAGAGAGGTTCCCTGGATCCTGTTGTCGCATGATTGACTTTGTTGGTGGCCCTCAGTTACACAGTGTCTCTGGCTATGGAAGAACAGTCTCGTGCCTGGTGGTGAAAAAGAGCACTTCCTGGGCCAGGTGCTTGTTGTGATGGCATTCCCCTTATCATGTCTCCTGGCCCGGGCATACAGTGTTTCTGGGTAAGGGAGGCACACTTGTTTTTCAAAACATATCATAATCTCATACACCAACAAGCTGGACAATCTAGAAGATATTAATAAATTTCTAGAAACATATAACCTCCCAAAACTGAATCAGGAAGAAATAAAAAAATTTGAACAGATGGATTACCAGCAACGGAATTGAATCAGTAATCAAAAAAACTCTCAACAAACAAAAGTCGAGGGCCAGATGGCTTCACAAAGTGAATTCAACCAAACATTTAAAGAAGAGTTAATAACTATTTTCCTCAAACTATTCTAAAAAACAGAAAAGGAAGGAAACTTCCAAATTCATTCTACAAGGTCAGCATTACCCTGATACCAAAACCAGATAAAGTCACCAAAAAAAAAAAAAAAAAAGAAAAGAAAAGAAGAAAAAGAAAACTACAGGCCAAGAGCTCTAATGAACATAGATATAAAAATCCTCAACAAAATATTAGCCAACCAAATCCAACATGAAATTAAAAAAAATCATTCACCATGATCAAGTGGGATTTAGTCTCAGATGGCAAGGGTGGTTCACGATTCACAAATCAATGTTATGCATCACATCAATAAAAGAAAGAATAAAAACCATATGATCATTTCAATGGATGCAAAAAAAAACCCATTTGATCAAATACAATATCCATTCATGATAAAAATCCTCAACAAAGTAGGTTTAGAGGGAACACACCTCAATATAATAAAGGCCACATATGAAAAATCCACAACTAACATCATACTCAATGGTGAAAACTTGAGAGCTTTCCCCCTAAGACGAGGGAAAAAACAAGGATGTCCACTCACCAGCTTCATTCAACACAGTACTGGAAGCCCTAGCCACAGCAATCAGACAAGAAAAAGGAATGAAATATATCCAAATAGGTAGGAAAGAAGTAAAACCTTCAGTATTTGAAGATATACAGGAAACTCTCAAGACTTCATCAAAAAACTACTAGAACTTATAATGAATTTAGTAACGTTTCAGGATACAAAATCAATGTACAGAAATACATTAAATTTCTGTACACCAATAATGAAGTAACAGAAAGAGAAGTTAAGGAAGCAATCCTCTTTACCATTGCACCCAAAATAATAAGATACCTAGGAGTAAAGGCAACATTCCTAGGAATAAATACCTAACCAAAGAGGTGAAAGGTCTTTACTGTGAAAACTACAAAACACCAATGAAAGAAATTCAAGACAACACAAATAAATGGAAAGATATTCCATGTTCACAGATTGAAAGAACAAATATTGTCAAAATGTCTGTACTACCAAAGCAATCTACAAATTTAATGTAATACCTATCAAAATACCAACAGAATTATTCACAGAGCTAGAACAAATAATCCTACAATTTGTATGGAACCACAAAAGACCCTGAATAGCCAAAACAATGTTGAAAAAGAAAATCAAAGTTGTAGGTATCACAGTTCCAGATTTCAAGTTAAACTATTAAGCTGTACTAATCAAAACAGTACTATTGGCACAAAAATAGACACACAAGTCAATGAAACAGGATAAAAAGCCCAGAAACAAACCTATAATTATATGGCCAATTCATCTTTGACAAAGCAGGAAAGAATATCCAATGGGAAAAAGACAGTCTCTTCAACAAATGGTGTTGGGAAAACTGGACAGCTACATGAAAAAGAAAGAAATTGGACCACTTTTTTACACCATACACAGAAATGAATTCAAAATGGATTAAAGAGCTAAAGGTGAGAACTGAAACCACAAGAATCATAGAAGAGAGCACAGGCAGCAATTTCTCTGACATTGGCCATAGCAACATCTTTCCAGATATGTCTCCTGAGGCAAGGGGTAAAAAATCAAAAATAAACTATTGAGACTACATCAAAATAAAAAGCTTCTGTACAGCAAAGGAACAATAAACAAAACTAAAAAACAATGTACTGAATGGGAGGAGATATTTGAGCTATCTGATAAAGGGTTTTAGTATCCAAAATATATAAAGAACTTATACAACTCAACATCCCCAAAATACAAATAATCCAATTTAAAAATGGGCAGAAGACATGAACAGACATTTCTCCAAAGACGACATTCAGATGGCCAACAGACACATGAAAAGATGCTCAACATCACTCATCATCAGAGAAATGCAAGTCAAAACTGCAATAATATATCACTTCACACCTGTCAGAAAGGCTAACATAAAAACTCAAGAAGGGGTGCCTGCGTGGCTCAGTCAATTAAGCATCAGGTCATGATCTCCAGGTTCATGAGTTTGAGCCCCACATCAGGCTCTGTAACTGGCAGCACAGAGCCTGCTTAGGACCTTCTCTCTCCCTCTCTCTGCTCCTCTCCTATTTTCACATGCTCTCTCTCTCTCTCTCTCAAAACAAACAAACAAACAAACAAACAAACAAACAAACAAACAGAAGTGCCATTCCATTAAAAAAAATTTCAAGAAACAACAAGTGTTGGTAAGGATGTAGAGAAAAGAGAACTCTTTTGCACTATTGGTGGAAATGCAAACTGGTGCAGCCACTATGGAAAACAGTATGTAGGTTCCTCAAAAAATTTTAAAAATCGAAATACTCTGTGACCCAGTAATCGTACTACTGGGCATTTACCCAAAGAATATGAAAACACTAATTCAAAAAGAATATGCACCACTATGTTTATTGCTGCATTATTTACAATAGCCAAATCATGGAAGCAGCCCAAGTGTCTATCAATGCATGAATGGCTAAAGATGATGTGGTATATATACAGAATGGAATATTATGTGGCCATAAAAAAGAATAAAATCTTGCCATTTGCAACAACATGGATGCAGCTGGAGAGTATAATGCTAAGCAAAATAAGTCAGTCAGATAAAGACAAATACCATACGATTTCATTCATACATGGAATTTAAGAAACAAAACAAACTGATGGTTACCAGAGGGAAGAGGAGTAGGAGAATGGGTGAAATAGGATATGGGGATTAAGAATACACTTACCATGGGGTGCATGGGTGGCTCAGTTGGTTAAGTGTCCAACTCTTGATTTCGGCTCAGGTCATGATCTAGTAGTTCATGAGTTCGAGCCCCACATTGGGTTCTGTGCTGACAGTACAGAGCCTGCCTGGGATTCTCTCTCTCTCCCTCTCTCTCTGCCTCTTCCCCACTCACACGCACTCTCTCTCAAAATAAATGAACTTCAAAAAAAAAAGTACACTTATCATGATGAGCACTGAGTAATGTATAGGATTGTTGAATCACTATATTGTACATCTGAAACTAAAATAGCACTGTATGTTAACTATTTTGGAATTAAAATAAAAGCTTAAGAAGTAAAAAAACACATAATAATCTCAATTTTAGAAAGGCTTTAATTCTGAAAATAGTCAAGAGAATCATACTTAATTTACCCCATAAACTCACATGTTGGAATGAAGAATCAGCAAAGCTCTAATTGTTATTGTGTTAATAGATGCTTAAGACATATGCAGAAAACCCTCAATGGAGGATACATTTCCTCAAAATCAAGGGTCTGTATCCTTACTGTTGAAGGTAAGCAAGTAATATAAATTTGGCATGCCTCATGGCAGTCTACAAATCAGACGATACTAGTGAATTTTCTGCCCATTTCATTCATAACATACTTTGGCAATGAATACTCCACATCTTAAGGCTGAGATATCTTTTCCATGGAACAAGAAAACCTCAAGAAAACTCTAGCTGACTTAAGGGGCTGTTGGTTCTTCATAATTAGACCTCAACTGAAGATATAACTTGTTGCAGCTAGACCTGTGAATTTTTATGCTTCCTGATTTGGGGGACCAGAGAAGCCAAAGAGCGCGGTTAGGAGTAATTAGATAGAGAGAAAAAAGGGAAAATTTCTCTCTCCCTTCCTCGCTCTCAGGCAAAGTTGACTGCCTGTTCAGTCCTCAATGGGGAATGATCAGGATTGGGGAAAACAAAAGAAAAAGAGGGGAAGAGAAATAAAGCAGTAAAAGTAAGGCTAAAGGGGAATTAGAACATAGCACATAAAAGAGGTAGAAAGGAGGCAATAAGCATATTGACAAGTAAAATTAGTTATAATACAATCTTTCAATTCCATCATTAAAATCCCTCTCCCTCAGATCTTGCTTCCTCACACTCTATGTAGAATTTGATAGAATAGGAATAGTCAATACATGAGATTAGTTTTGGAATCATTGTTAAGAATTGTTAAGCAAACCCAGTACTCTGGATGTTACCAAATACAAATGTGACAGGGTAGACTATATAGCCATAAGATTTATTTAATTTTTCACTTTGTGTGCATCATGTCAATTAGTCTAAATAAACAGATCTCAGGTACTTAGTCAAGAATAATTCTAACTTTGGTTATATCAGCAATTATCTTTCTAAATAAGCCTTCCTCTCAGGATCATCCTTATATCAGAGTCCCTTAAATGCGACAGGTTATGTGTTGGCCCCAGGGCCTTTGTACATACTACTGCCGCTGCCTTGACTATTATTTTGTCCCCAGCCTCATTGTCTGGAACCTATCTTTATTTTGATTATTATGCAAATACTTCAAATCTCTGCTTAACCATCCACCTCTCCATAAAGTCTTCCTCGACAATGTTACCCATGAGCTCTTATTGTACTTACACAGTACCTTGTTTTCCCTCATCATAGCACACACTTATCCATATCTCCCAGTAAGCGGTAAGACAGCACAGACCAATTCTATGCTACTCATTGTGGTATTCCTAATACCTTGCATAGCCCCTGGCATAGATATTCCCAATACATATTTGAAAATGAACAAATAACCCAACCTGAAGTAGATGGAGTACTGGTTAGTAGAGTGTGTCCTGAGGGATAAAAAGTGGCTATTAAATACTCCCAGTTTTTGTGGAGTGGTTTTGATCATTCTGCAGTATTCCAAACTTTCAAACAAAGCCCATAGCACAAACTGAGGCACAGTCATTTACATTCCTGAAACTGAGAATCACATCAAGGGCATAATTGCCCCTCAGGATTTCCATGAAGATCATCTCATCGCACACTAAGCTCATAAAAACCGTTCTTAACTCAGGTTGAAATGATCTAAGCCTAGGAGTCACAGAGACATTGGTTTAAACTTCAGTTCCAACACTTCCTAGTTGTGTGAGACTGAATAAGGCATTTAACTTCTCAAATCCCAGATTTACATGGGCTTTAATAACTATCTGCGATGGATGTAGGGGATCAAAAGATAAACTGTATTCAAAAGGAATACATAGTGCATAATCCAGTATATAATACACACTCAATAAAAGTTCCCATAATAATTGTTCAGGGAGAAAACATGAGTAAGACTTGGTCCCTTTCTCTGAGAAGCTCACAGGTCAGTGTAGATAAATCATTACAACTCAACAGGATGAGTAAATGATTATACAAAATGATAGAAGATCACAAATGACATTGATTTACTGTCAAGAACACACGAAAGAACAGATATTTGAGATGGATGATAAAAAATGAGAAGACATCAGCAGATAAATAAAAGAGCTGGAGGGAAGTTGGGGGAATAAGCATTTGAAGAAGTATATCCAGAAACAAAGATGTGTGCCAGAGCATGGCACATTTAAGGCAAGGTAAATTGTTCAATATGATTGAGTGTAGTAAGTGGTGAGGATGAGGAAGGGGAAGGGCAGATGTTGTGTCATAAAATTGTCTTGTATGATAGGCCAAAGTTCTTAAAATAGGAACAGCATGATTAGATTTGTGTTCTAGTATGTTAACTTACAACCATGTAGAAGATGAACAGGAGGAGACAGAGGTATAGTTTGGAATACACTGCATTAATAGGGGTGATAATTTGTAAAGTCTGAACTAATGTTGTAACAGGTAGAACAGAATAAATAAACAGATTCAGGAAGGGGCACCTGGGTGGCTCCATCAGTTAAGCATCTGACTCTTGATTTTGGCTTAGGTCATGATCTCACAGTCATGAGATCAAGCCCCATGTTGGACTCTGTGCTGAGCATGGGCCCTAGTTATGATTCTCTCCCTCACCCTCTGCCCCTCCCCCACTTGCGTGTGAGCTCACTCTCTCTTTCCCTCAAAAAGAAAATAAATAAATAATAAAAACAGATTTAGGAGATAACAGGACAAGTTTTGGTGATTGTGGTAGAACAGAACCATGGTCCCCAAAAGATGTGTATGTCCTAAGACCTGTGACAGTGTTTTAAATAGCGCAAGGGAAGTAAGGTTGCTGATGGAATGAAGGTTTCAAATCAGCTGAACTTAAAATATTGAGATTATCTTGGATAATCTTAGTGGGCCCAATATAATTAGAGGGGTCCTAAAAAGGAGAAGAGAAAGCCAAAGAATCAGAGTTAGAGGGACATGTGACAGTGGAAGAGTATTAGGGTTATGCAATATGAGAAAGACTATGCCAGCCATTGCTTGATTTGAAGACCAAAGGAGACCACAAACCAAGGAACATGAGCATTGTCTATAAGTTGGAAAAGGCAAGAAAATTGATTCTCCCTTAGAGCTTCAAGAAAGAAACATAGTCCTGCCAAAAGCTTGATTTTGACCCAGTCAGGGACTTTTCACCTCCAGAACTGTAAGATAACAAATTTGTATTGTTTTAAACCAGTAAGTTTGTGTTAATTTGTTACAGGAGCAATGAGAAACTAATAGAGTGACCAACTAATGGTGAGTGGGAAGAAAAGAAAGGGACTGAAGATCAATTCTGAGTTTCTGACCTCAGTGATAAGATGCTACCATTAATCAAGATAGAAAATACAGGAAGGCAATAAGGTTTGGCTATAGAGGGAATGAAGATACAATAGTGGAAATGAGAAAATATAATGAGTTTGGTTTAGGGTATGTTGATAAATATATAACATACAGAAAGACTTGTCTGGAGGGCAACTGATGCACGAATCAAGATCAGAAGAAACAGAAATTGCCGGAGATACATATTGGGTATTGTTATTATATGAAGGATAGGAGAAATCAGGGGAGGATATCACAGGGAGAGAGAAGATAAAGTGAGAAGACAGCCAATGATGGAACACTGACAACACAATATTTAAGGATGTGTGTGTGAAGGAGTTCAGTTAAAAGAAGCTGAAGAAATGAAAGAAGGTAGACAAGAATCAGGAGATAGTGTAATAGAAACAGATGGAAAAGAGTGCTTCAAAAGGAAGTGAGCAAAAATCCTAAGGACACAGAGAGATCCGGTAACATGAGACTGAAAATTGTCCATCTCCAGTACAAAATAATAACTGTAATCCCAAGGACCAAACTATGAGTACCAACAGTTTGAATCCCTCTGCTGGCTCAGTGTTCCCCCCAAATACTTCTACAGTTTAGGCCCAGCAAGAGAAGAGCTAGATTTTGGACCAGCATACACAGGACCTTATATAGCTGATTATTAAAAAGATCATATGTGATCTGTCCATTTTTCTATAAAACTTGAATCAAGTTTACTTGGAACAAAGCCCTAAGAAAATTTTATGAATTGTTCCTTCTTAAACAATATCATTTGTACACTTGCCCTTCACTTTGAAAACATATTAGATGAATATATAACAGATTAACCCACTATAATGGTTTATACTTATTATAATCAAACTAATTTCCCTCCTATTTTCTTTTTCTGACTCAAGCTGTATTTGGCCATTCTGTATTCACAGCTTACCTATCATGCTGAATCACTGTACTAAAATCTGAAATTCTTTCCTCTCAGGTAAAGAAAAAAGTTACTAGTTTAATTAACTAAGCCCAAGCCACCAACTGAACTTAATAAAGACATGCACAGAAGATGATTCTCCTGTTGCTCCTAGAACAGTGTAGCATACCAAATTGAAGAAAAGCAAAAATTAAAAGGACAGGGATTTACCTTGTTAACATGACGCTTACTTAGTAAAATCATCCCTGTATTCCCAGGATTGTAACTTGTAGTGAAAGGCTCTCATATATATATATATATATGAGATATATATATATATCTGATGCATGAATCAAGATTAATGCACAATGACTTAAATCTTAAAAATAAAACATTTAAGGCTTAATTTTTACTAATTCCAGGAGCAATGTATTTATATAGTGGCTGATTTCCATACATGGAGAAAAATCAAATAAAGCCAAAGAAAATACTTAAAACCTGTCCCATACAGTTTATATGGGAAGTCTATATGGGAAGAATAATCCATATAGTAACTACTCCTGTATAAAAAGATCCAGGTTAAAATTTACAGTAAAAATAATTAAAAGAAAATACGTTTGTGGTTATATCCACACACCAGAAGTACACATAAACAGAATAAATCGCCCATGTGAAGTATTCTTTATTTAGAAGTTTGGTCTAAAATAGCCACATATTTGGCTCATGTCTATATGATGCCAACCAAAACAATAAAGATAAAAAAAGAACTTTCATCTTTATTTTGGATACACCTGATGAAATCAGTCTAAGGAAGGTATACCTGAAGAAATTATTCAGAACCCTTCATAGAGTGACAGAGAGATGGAAAATAGTGGTTAAGAGATATGGAGAACAAAGTGAGCACTTCTAACATTGCCCTAATCATCCTTCCCAAAGGAGAAAATAAAAGAGTGGGGAAATAATCAAAAAGCTTTTAGAAAAGATAACGGTTCAGTGTTATCCATAAAGAATGAATAATATGAATCCTCACATTCAAAATACCAAACCTCAAGTAGCATAAAAATAAATCCACATCTATATATATTTCAGTGAAACTGAAGAACACATAAGTGAAAGAGAAGATCTTAAAAGCAACCAGAAAAAGAGACCATAATACACAAAAGAACAAAATTTAGCATGCCAGTTGACTTACAGCAACATCAGAAGTGGGAAGACAACTGGGTAAATTCTTCAAAGTGCAGAGTAAAATTATCTGTAATAGATTGACTCAAATAATGGTCACAACATTTATACCTCCTTATATCAACTTCCTTTGTGGCATCCTCCCATAATGACTGTCTGTATGACCGGCTTTGGAAAAAGGAGTAGCAGCAAACTTTATACAAGCAGAAAATTGATAAAGATTTTACATGTTTCCTCTCTCTCTCTCCCTCCCTCCCTCCCTCCCTCCTTCCATCACAATCTCCATCACAAGATACCTGGTCTGGACTGATATAGAATGACATGAAACAAAGCCTGTCATCCTAGCTAAAGCTGTCTTAGATCAGCCAACAACCATCCAGCAATAAGACATAAATGAACCCAAGTGGAAAAGAGAAAAATTGACCAGACAAGTCCATCCAAGATAATCCTAACCTTACAAGTGACATGTACAATAATAAATGGTTAATTTAGAGGTCACTGTGTCCTGGGGTAGCTTGTTATGCAGTATCATTGTGTCAATAGACAAATGACACAGAAATTAGTACCAGATTGATATAGTGGTACTGTTTCAAAGCCTTAAAATAAGGAACTATCCATGAAAACAGTGGAATTATGATCTCTGAAAGTGATCTCCTCCATAAAAACAACAAAAAATGCTGACAAAACTATCAAAATCAATGTGTTTAGAGGGGCGCCTGGGTGGCTCAGTTGGTAAAATGTCTGACTTCAGTTCAGGTCATGATCCCACGGTTCATGGGTTCATGCCCCACGTTGGGCTCTATGCTGACAGCTCAGAGCCTGGAGCCTGCTTTGGATTCTGTGTCTCTCTCTCTCTCCTTCTCTGCCCCTCCCCTGCTCATTCTCTGTCTCTCTTTCTTTCTCTCAAAAATAAATAAACATTAAAAAAATTTAAAAATCAATGTGTTTAGAACTATAGAAATTAACCAGTGGTTTGCAGAAATTGAGGAAACATTTATTGAGGAAAAAAACTAAAGCATGGAACTAACAGCATTGTTGCATTATAAATTTCTCTATTCTTATCATCTCTGTTCCGACTTCATAATATTCATTTAAAAAATCATAGTTCACAATCATAGTGAAAACAAGCATCCTAGCAGAAACTATAGAGGACAGAAAAGTTGGAGGTCTGTTAAAAACTGAAGGTTTGTGTGCCCCCAAAATTCATATGTTGAAGCCCAAATTCCTAGTTTGGCTATATTTAGAGATCAAGCCTTCAGGAAAGTAATTAATGTTAAACAAGTTTATAAGGATGGGGCCCTAATTCAATAGATCACTGCTCTTATAAGAAGAGACATCAGAGAGTTACTCACTTTCACTCTCTACATGCTCATAAAGCAAAAACCATGGAAAAGCCCAGCAAGGAAGCAGCCACCTACAAGCCAGAAAGAGAGTTCTCAACAGACACCAAATTTGCCAACACTTTCATCATACACTTCTGGCCTTCAGAACCATGAGAAAATAAATTTCTACTGTTTTTCAAATTTTTTAAATTTTATATTAGAGAGAGTGTGCGAGTAGGAGGGTAGAGAGTGAGGGGGAGAAAGAGTGAGAGAGTCTTAAGCAGGCTCCATGCTCAGCACAGAGCCCAATGTCGGGCTGGATCCCATGACCCGGGGATCATGACCTGAGCTGAAATAAAGTTGGACACTCAGTTGACTGAGCAATGCAGGCACCCCTAAAGTAAATTTCTACTGTTTAAGGCACCTACTCCACAGTATTTTGTTATGGCATCCCAAGTAGACTAATACAAGATCCTCCAAAGACTCTTCTCAGACAGTATTCTTATTTGACCTATCTGGTATTCCCATGGAAGACTACATTCCAAGGATGTCCTTCTTTGACCTGACTCAAAGATCACCATAAATAACAGCCTTTTCCCCAAGGGTGTCTTTAAAAAATACTTGGAGGTAAGTACTGCACATCACAGCTTCCCAAAGTGGCATATAACAGTTGGAACAAGCAAGAGGCTAACCAAAAATCTGGGAAATGAGATGTTCATAGAGGGTTTCGCTATGTTCCAACATATTCCAGAGACTCTAGAAACCATATACATGCATAAAGTTATGCACATGCCCATGTCTATATACCTTTTTGGGAAAGAGCTGAGAAGTCTATAGGCTCTCATCTCTGGCTAATCCTGAGATAATATACAAGCATAAAGAGAAGGAAAATCCTTAGTTGTAAACTACTTGTCTGAATGTTGGAAGAATGTTCCAAGACACAGATATAGCCCTTTAGCAAAGACAGAAACATTTATTGTTTTCAAGCATTTAAGGAAATAACTGTCAAGTCATTATTTGACAAATAAGCTAACAGAAATTTTCGAACAGAAACTTTAGTGATTACACATTATATATATATATATATATATATATATATATATATATATATATACACAATCACATGACAGTGATTATACATATATTTATTTGACTGAATTCATTCTAAAAAATCATTTAGTCATTAAATAAACCATGGCCAACAACAAAGAGGGAAAAACCACAGTATCTGATTTCCAGAGTTGCCACATTATTTGAAATGTTGAGTTCTCAACAAGAAAACTTATGAGACATGCAAAGGAATGGGAAAACATGGCCCATACACGTAGGAGAAAAGCAGTCAATATAAACTACTCCTGAGGATGGCCAGACATTGGACTTAGTGGACAAAACTTTAAATCAACTATTTTAAATACATTCAAATTACAAAAGTAAACCATGTCTAGAGAATTAAAAGAAATTATGAAAACAATGTCTTACCAAATAGAGAACATCAATAAAAATATATGCTATAAAAAAGAACCAAATGAAAATATGGAGTTGAAAGTACATACGTGTGATGAAAAGTTCACTAAAGGAGCTCAATAGCAGACTTAAGCAGGCAGAAAAAAGAATTCATGAACTTGAATATACATCAATTGAGATTATCCAGTCTGAGGAACATAAATGAAAGAGAATTTAAAAAAATAACAGATGGGCACCTGGGTGGTTGGGTCAGTTGAGCATCTGACTCTTGATTTTGGCTCAGGTCATGATCCCAGAGTCATGGGAACAAGCCCTGTGTCAGGCTCTGCATTGAGGGTAGAGCCTGCTTAACATTCTCTCTCTCCCTCTCTCTCTCTCCATTCCCCCTCCCCCTTCCCTATTTGTGATCTCTCTCTCTAAAGTAAAATAATAGTAATACTAATAATAAATAGAATAACAGAGCCTCAGAAATTTGTGGGACATCATCAAGCACATCAATATATGAATAATGGTAGTTCCAGAGAATTGAAAGGTGAGGCAGAATGAATACTTGAAGAAATAATGTCTCAAATCATCCTAAATTTGATGGAAAAAAACATTCATATATACATCAAAGCTTAGTGAATTTCAAATAGGATATAGTCAAAGGCATCAACACCAAGACACATTATAACCCAATTATCAAAAACCAAAGACAAGGATGAACCTTGAAACAGTAAGGAAAAAAAACCTCATCACATAAAAAGGACACTCAATAATATTAACATCCAATTTCACATCATAAAACATAGTGTACAGAAGACAATGGGATGTCATATTAAAAGCAGTCTTCTAATAAATATATTCTAAGTCAACCAATCCAGTAACTATCCTTCCAAATGTAGGAGAAATTAGGACAGTGTCTTATAAACAAAAACAGAGTATTCTTTTCTAGAAAAGACGTGCCCTAAAAGAAATCATAAAGTGAGTTCTTCAGTCTGAAGTGAAATGACACTAGACAGTAATCAATATCAATATGAAGAATAAAAAAAAACACTGGTAAAGATAACTACATAGGTAAATGTAAATATACTATAATGCATTTTTTGTAATTCTTTCTTCTATCTGATTTTAAAGACAATTGCATAAAGAAATGACTATAAATCTCTAATGATGGGCATACAATGTGTAAAGTTGTAATTTGAGGGACAATAATAACACAAAGGAAGGGGGAGTGATGAATCTATATAGGAGCAAAATTTTTGTTTACTACAGAAATAAGTTGGTATTAACGTGAACTAGATCGTTATAAATTGGCATGATAATTATTATCCTCAGTTCAACTACTAGCAAAAAACATTTTAAAATACTACCAAAATTATGAGGGATTTAAAAATTGCATACTAGAAAATATCTACATATAACAAAAGAAAGCAGTAATGGGAGAACAGAAAAAACAGAAAGGAAATTACGTATAGAAAACAAATAGCAATATGGAAGAGTAAATTCTACTTTATCAGTAATTGCATTAGATGTAAATGGCTTAAACACACCAATTAAAAAGCAGAAGTTGGAAGAATTTTTAAGATTGCATAACTGAATTATTTACTGTCTACAAAAGACATTCATTAGATCCAAAGACACAAATGAGTTGAATGTAAAATGAAATATATACAATGCAAAAAGCGACCAAAAGACAGTGTATATACCGATATCAGACAAAATACACATTAGGAAAAAAAAAGCATTACTGAAGAATTTCAAGCCATTAAAGATGGACATTTTATAATGACAAAAGGGTCAACCCATGAACAAGATATATGAATCATAGTTATATATGCACCTAAAAAAGAACCTCAAAATAGATGAAGCAAAAAATGACAAAATTGAAAGAAGAGACAACACAACAAATAGTAGAGACCACATTCCCTTATAAATATAGTCCCTTAAACCTTTAACAAAATGCTAGCAAACCAAATATTTAAAAGGATTATATACCATGACCAAGTAGGATTTATCCAAGGAATAAAAAGTTAGTTAAACATATGGAAATCCATGAATAAAGTTAAAAAGAAAAAAAGGCACAGTCATCTCAACAAGGCAAAAAAAAGCATTTGACAAAACCCAAGATCCTTTTGTGGCAAAAATATTCAACAAACTGGGGATAGAAGCGAGCTTCCTCAACCTGATAAAAGACATCTATGAAAATCCCACAGCTAACATCAATCATACTTACCAACAAAAGCTTGAATATTTCCCTCGTAAGATTAGAAACAAAGAAAGAATATTTGTTCTTTCCACTTCTATTCAGCATTGTAATAGAGGTTCTAGGCAGGGCAAATAGGCAAGAAAAAGAAATAAAAGGAATCCAGATCTGAAAATAATTCAAATTTTCTCTATTTGCAGATGGCATGATCTCATATATAAAAAATTCTAACAAGCCTACAGCTACTATACTACTTACTACTGTAGCTAGTAAGTTCAACAAGTTTTCAGGATACAAGCTTAATGTGTAAAACTCAGTTGTATTCCTATACATCAGCAGTGAGCAACTTAAAATGCAAATTAAAAAACAAGTCTATTTACAACAGCATCAAAAAGAATAAAAAACTTAGGAATAAATTTAACAAAACTGTAAGACTTGAACACTGAAAATTATAAAATAGGTTGAAACATATTAAAGAACACCTAAAAGAGTGGAAATAAATTCTGTGTTTATGGATTTGAAAAGTAATCAATAAGATGGCAACTCTTTGGGGTACCTGGGTGGCTCAGTTGGTTAAGCGTGTCACTTGATTTCGGCTCAGGTCATGATCTCATGGTTTGTGGGATTGAACCCCACATTGGGCTCCATGCTGGCAGTGTGGAGCCTGCTTGGGATTCAATCTCTCTCTCTCTCTCTCTCTCTCTCTCTCTCTCTCACACACACACACACACACACACACACACAAAATAAATAAATAAACATTTTTAAAAAATGAAATGGCAACTTCTCAAAAATTGATCTATAGATTCACAGCAATCCCTATCAAAATCTCAGCTGTCTTTTTACCAGAAATTGACAAGCTCATTCTAAAATTCTTATGGGAAGGCAAAAGAACAAGAAAAAAAGACCAAAGTTAGAAGAGACACTTTCTTATTTCAAAACTTATTATAAAGCTACAGTAATCAAGATTGTGTGTTATTGGCATAAGTATAGACATATAGATCAAAAGAACAGAATTTGAAGTCCAGAAATAAACCCATACATTTCTAGTTCATTGCTCTCTGAGTGGCAAGTCAATTTAATGGGGGAAAGAATAGTATCTTCAACAAATATTCTGAGATGACAGGATATACTGTGAAAAATTAATTATATTAATTTTAATTATAAATTAATTTAATTAATTATAAATTAATTTAATTAATTAATTATATTAATTAATATTCTGAGATGACAGGATATACTGTGAAAAATAAATTAATTTGGACCAGCTTATTAAAAAGCTTAGAAAACCCCTCATACACATACACACACCTGCACACATACACACAATCACACACACGCACGCACGCACACACACACAAACTCTGGATGTTAAGGAAAATCCTTACTACCCTTCAACTCCTCCCGTGCACCTTTCCCATCCAGACAGCCTGCAAATAGTTGGCCCAGGAAACACTTTCTTCATTCAAAGATGTGCTCAAAAAATAGAAGACCCAATCCTATTAAAAGTATACTACCAGGAAAAAAAAGAAGAATGGAACAGAAAAATGCAGTATATCACATGAAGAACACTAACTGTTAAAGGCTGTCACAGAGGAGATTAAAAAAAAATACCGACTTCTGTGTTCCATAATGGCAACTGAGGTTATTTGGGCCCACTCCTCCAATGAAATGCTTGTAGACAGAAGGAACTTTAATAGTATTGAAAACTGGCAGGCTGGGAAGGAACAATCAGCCTCATATATCAAGAGAGACTGTAACCAATGCCCAAGGCCTGCCTAAGAAAAAGGAGTTTAAATTTTTTTTAGCGTTTTATTTATTTGTGTCAGAGAGAGCACGAGTGGGAGGACAGAGACAGTGAGGGGAACAGAAGATCCGAAGTGGGCTCTACACTGGCAGCAGAGAGCCTGACGTGGGGCTCAAACCAAGGGACCACGTCTTCATGGTAAGTGCGAAACAGAGTAAACCTTTTCCCTTTTCCAATGTCAAGGAACTTCAGCCATGGTTGCCTTGGTGCTGAGCAGAGCAAGCGGAGAAACAGCAAAAATATGCATCCCTGACAAGTCATGGCCACGGGCTGGTTGTCACATTTATTTCCAGTCCAGTTCCATATTGCTCAAGTACTATAGGAAACCTCAAAATAGGAATTTTTGTTGGGTTATCCCAGAATAGTAGTGATCGTGGACCAATGGCAGAAGCAAGCTTCATCTTAAACCTCAAAGAATCCATGCGAATGCTTTCACATTTATTATTTTACTATTTGGGTCTCATGAATAGGAATGGAGTATAATTTTAATATCCTTTTTGGTACTTTGTGTGGTGTTGGTATCAAAGCTGTGCTAACCTCACAGAATAAGTTTAGAAGTTTACTTTTTTATTTTTTAGAATTTGTCATATAAATTGGAATCCTCTATTTGGAAAAAAATTCTAGATCTAGTGTTTCATCTGTTGGACTTTTATTAATCTTCATTTCCTTTAATATTTATGACTATTCAGATTATATTTCTTCTCGTGTCAATTTTACTAAGTCACATATTTATAAAACTTTCCACTTGATCTGTTTTCAAAGTTTTGGTATAAAGTGTTTAGTATATTCTCTTATTAGCCTCTTCATCTACACTGTATCTATAGTTATGTACCCATTTTAATTCTTAATTTTGTTTGTAGTCTGTCTCTTTTTTTCCTCAATTCATCTTGCCTGAGATTTGTCCATTTTATTATTTTTTCAAGGAACAAATTTGGGCTTTATTGATTCTATTTCATTTCATTTATTTCCACTTCGTCGTGTTGTCTTTTCACTGTAGGTTTTCAGAATTGATTCTATGTTTCTCTTCTAATTCTTGAGGTAGATACCTAGCACGTTAATTTTCAAGTTTTTCTTATTTTCTAGTATAAACACTTAAGTCTACAAATTTCTATCGAAAGACCACTTTAGCTGTCCCTCACAAGTTTACCCTAATACTTTCAAGATTATTAAATTCTAATTATTCCATTATGATAATCCATGAATTGTTGGGAAGTATGTATCTACATTATTGATTTTGTTAGCAAATTCCAACTTAATTGTGCCTTGATTTTTCACTTCTTCGATCACAAATTACCTCAATCTTTTCCCAAGACTTCTGTCTCATCAATTGTTCTACCAGTGCCATTCATCTTGAAGAACACTCTCCTGAATGCTACTGACCTACAACAACCTTGACTGGCTGCTCTATGTCAGGTTCAAAGTTGTATCCTATTTTCTGCATCCCACATCTCCCTCTTGGTTTACTTCTTCCTTTTTGTGGAGAAAAATCTCCAACAGCTTCCTGAAAAAAGGTGCACAGGGCGACAAAATTTATGAGAGCTCATATATCTGAAAACATCTGTTTTCTATGTATATATTTATTGGTTTACGTATGTCCAGAAAATTTTCCTTATGAATTTTTGAAGCATCACTCCACTGTCTTCTCGTTGATACTGATGGTATTGGAAATTCTTAAGCCATTCTGATTCTTGACCTATTTTTACCCTTCTAGAAACCTGTACAATTTTCTCTCTGTTCCCAGCGTTCTGAAATTTCCCAGTGATATATCTTGGCATGAGCCTATTTTCATCTGTTTTCCTGGGTGTGTGTCTTTTAATCTATGAATAAACATCTTTAAGTTCTGAGAATTTTTCTTGAGTTATGTTGCTGACAATTTCTTCCCCTCCTTTTTATGCATTTTTTAAATTAATTAAAATATCAAAGAAAATTTTCATATAATTATTTATAATTAATTAAGATATCATATAATTAAATATCAAATAATTAAAATTAATTAAAATATAATTGAATTATAATTAAATTATAATTTAATTAAAATATAATTAAAATATAATTTAATTAAAATATAATTAAAATATCATATAATTAAAATATAATTAATTATATTAAAATTAATTAATTAAATATCATATAATTAAAATATCATATAATTAAAATATCATATAATTAAAATTAATTATATAATTAAAATATCAAAGAAAATTTTCCTAGCGAAGCGACAGCCACACTGATTCTGTTATATATATACTTTATAAGACATGGTGTGTGTGTGTGTGTGTGTGTGCGTGTATAATGTATTATGTAATTAATATAATATATTATGTTAACTAATCATATTATTATGTATATTAATATTATATACTATATATCATTAACTGTATTAATGCTCTATATTTGTATTTTATTATATTTTATATATTAAATATGTATTTTGTATTTTATAATTATATATTATATAACTGTTATATATTATGAACATTATTATATTATATGCTATATAACATATATAACAGTGTATAACATGTTATATAGCATATTATATATTATATATATCAAACATACATATCCTGGAAGTCAATGTATTATAGCTCAAGATTTTCATATTTTATTTAGCAAAAATATTGTATTTCTTGGTGTTCATATCAAGTGTGACCTGAAAAAGGAAACGAGTGGTCAAAAATTGAACCATATGGGTAATAGTTAGAAGACACAAACACTGCCAACTCCAGAACTTCAGTGTACGAAAATTTTAAATTCCAGGCAAGTTGATCTGAACTTCAGCATTCTCTCCAGCTGTATACAGATGAACATGTTTGTACTAAGCTTTGGGATCAGACATGACTGTCATTGTCCCTGCCTTCAACAAGCTCCCAGTACAAAGGGAGACAAGTAAACATGACACAGAAAGAGGGACATTTAAAATACTGTGGGAACTCAGAAGAAGGACAGAGTAACTGTGGCAGGGAACTCAGCATGAGCAGTTGGAGACGAGGAGGTCTCGGAAAGTGCTTCCGCTGTGTCACATCTGAGCACAAGCAAGAGGAATGGATTTGAATCTTTACGAGGTCACAGACCATCTTGGGGACGTAATTAAATGTATGGTATTTCTTCCAGTCAAAATGCATATAAGACAAATACACAGACGTATACTTTGCTTACTAACTCAGAATGTACACCATGAAGAACTCTTGGTGTAGAAGGGTGAGTAGGAACTTTTAGGCAGACAAGAAGAGACAGTCCAAACAGAGGAAACAGCATGTGCAAAAGCCTGCACACACAAAAAGCGTGTCGGTTATTGGGGCGGAGGGGACTGTAACATAATTCAGTGTGATTGCAGCATAAGCTGGAAAGAGAATCAGGCACAGGAGAAGATGGAAACAGAAGATAAGAAGATAAACAGGGATGAAGCATGAAGTATCTCAACTGTCAGTCACGCGCTTTGTTTACTCAGGGCCTAGACCACGATTGATAGAGATTACACATGGCATGTCAACCCTCTCTTAACTCTTAAAAAATATCACTGGAACAGCTAGTGCCCAGTGGAATACGAATTGATATTCTATGTGTGGAGTTTCACTGGCATTCACTGGAGGTGTTGAGCCGTGCAGTACTCACATCTCAAGCTCGTAGCTTTATGAGAGAAAAACAGTGTTAGAACGAAACCAAAAGTCCCTGAGTATCAATTAGTTTACCCAGTAACCTACAGAACTTCAATCTTCAAGGAGTTAACAGTGGTTCTCAACACTGGCAGCAAATCAGGTTCACCTGGGCAACTTTCAAAAAGCCAACTGGGTCTGAGATTCACCCCCGACCAACTAAGTTAGAATATGCACGGCTGGGGCCGGGACACCCGAATTTTTGGAAGCTCTTCAGACAGCTTTAATGTGCAGCTAGAATTGAGAAATACCATGTTAAGGAAAATATCCCACAAACTAAATTCCTGCCTACTAATAATTTAGCCTTAATTCTATTACATTGTTTCCATACATCATTAAAGAACTCAAAACTAATTTTTTAATTTTTAATGTTTATTTTTGAGAGAGAGAGAGAGACAGAGACGGAGTGTGAGCAGGGGAAGGGCAGAGAGAGAGGGAGACACAGAATTGAGCTGTCAGCACAGAGCCCAAGGTGGGGCTCGAACTCAGGAGCTGTGAGATCATGACCTGAGCGGAAGTCGGATGCTCAACCGACTGAACCACCCAGGCGCCCCTCAAAAATAAATTTTAAAGAAAATTTAAAAATACACGTTCGGGGCGCCTGGGTGGCGCAGTCGGTTAAGCGTCCAACTTCAGCCAGGTCACGATCTCGCGGTCTGTGAGTTCGAGCCCCGCGTCAGGCTCTGGACTGATGGCTCAGAGCCTGGAGCCTGTTTCCGATTCTGTGTCTCCCTCTCTCTCTGCCCCTCCCCTGTTCATGCTGTGTCTCTCTCTGTCCCAAAAATAAATAAACGTTGAAAAAAAATTTTTAAAAAATACATGTTGGGCTATTTGAATTCCTTTGCCAAGCGGCTGAGAGGGTCACACAAGGGACTATGGGGGTGGTGAAGGTAGTCTAAACAGTATGCTTGGGGGGCAACCTCGGGACCTGCAGGCAGTCAATCTCTGTTGGGAATGGTCAGAGTGGACTTTTGCACATTTTACAGTCTCATCTCCTGGGTGTGCTGCCTGAGGCCGTTGTTCTTTTCATATCTTGCAGATCTGTCTGGCAAAAAGCCTACATGCATCAACAGTTTTTGCTAAGGGTCTTGTGATTAATTGGATGGCCTTTTAGTTGGACAGCTTCTGAGGACAAGGTTTTTTTTCCTATTTTGGCTCAGGAAGCCACAAGATTAGTCGTGTGAATATATTTAACATTACCACAGCTAATAAGTCATCCGTTGCCTTAAACAAAATATACAGTATTCATTCTAATTTTAGTTATGCCAAAACACTATATGGGTTTGCAATCGATTATTTCTTATATTCTGTAGCCTGTTTGATCCTGAACTTAGAACTGCAAGATGAGGCTCATGCAATGATTTATAAAAACAAATATTTATAGACCTTACCATGTATCAAGATACTTTGTATCAACTGTGCAAAGGGATGAGATTAGAAAATATAACATGTGTTGGCCCTCGAGGTGCTCTCGTTCTACTCAAATGGCGTAATAACTCCACACTGACTCATAAAAGTTCCATAAGAGACGTACAGTATTCCCTCCTTATCTGCAGGGGATATATTCCAAGATCCCTTGTGGATGCCTGAGACTGTGAATAGTACTGAACCACACATACACTGTGCATTTCCCTGTACGTACATACCTTTGAAAAAGCTTGACTTATAAATTAGGCACATGAAGTGATTAAGAACAATAATAAACTAGAACAATTATAACAATATACTGCAATAAAAGTTATATAAAGGTGGTCTGTCAAAATATCTTATTGCATTTTGTACTCTCCCTTCTTGTCATAATGTGAGATGATAAAATGCCTACGTGAGGAGACAAAGTGAGGTGAATGACGTAGGCATTGTGACATACTGTTAGGCTACTACTGACCTTCTGACAGGAGGTGTATATAGAAGGATCATCTGCTTCCAGACCAACGTGGATAGTGGGGAACCGAAACCGTGGAAAGAGAGACCACGGATAAGGGCAGACTCTGGTACACAAAGAAAAACATTAAGAAAGATGAACTCATGAGATGTCATGATCACTTACACCCGAGAAGCGGTAGAGCCAGATCATTGAGGGCCATAAATGCCAGGATACAAACTTTAGTAGAAACCCTCTAGACAAAGGGGAGGCTTTTTTTCTTTTGCATAGGAAAATGCTAGAGTCTGGGGTTCACGAAGGTTATAAGGTTAACCACAATATATAGGATCGGTTGAAGATTGTTAAGAGAAGAGGGAAGCTGAGTTATAGGTTTTATTAAATGGTTAACATAAGAGGTGATGGTGACTTGGGCAAGGGATGTAGAAGTCAGGACTGAAAGGAAGAGACAGATGCTAGAACCAGTGCAGAGAAAGTATAAAGGACTGAGCACGCATTTTCACGTGAGACCGCTAAACACATTGTGGGGCTATTAGCATTCTTCTATCCATCAAATCATTAAACAGGTCTTTACTAAATAACTATTATGCATTAAACATTGTGCTGGGTTCTGGAGGTACAGCAGCGAACATAGCAATGAATGGCCCCCGCCTTCATACAGGTTCAGTACTGGGAGAGACAGACAATAACTAAAAGACGCAAATAACTGGCAAACACTTATGAGTGTTATGAAGGAAGTTTTGGGCTGCTGAGAGAAAACACCAGGCAGCACTGATGGTTGGGATGGACTGAACTACTTTATACTGGGTATTAAGTGAAATCCTATTTCAGAGCAGATCTGAAGGATTCATCAGAAAGAGCAAGCATTGAAGAAGAGGGAAAATCAAGTGCAAAGGCTCTGAAATGTGACAGTCTTGGTGTATTTCTATGTTTGAGGAAGAGGGAGGTGCCAGTGTGTTAAATGACACCGAGAAGTGGAGTAAGATGAAAATGGTAAAATTGACCCTTGGTTTTAGTCGCACAGATGTTACTGTTGACCTTGATGAAAGCAGTTCCACTTGCATAAGGACAAAACCAAATTGGGGTGAATCGAAAAGTGAGTGGGAAGAAAGGGAGAAGAGAAGAGACTGTATTTAGTAGAGAAAGTGTAGAGATTCTGAGCACTGCAGAGGAAGAGAAGGGTGCAGGAAAGCTGAGATCCTGATCACCAAACCGAATGCTGCCCAATTTTGACTTTAGCTTCATGTGAGCCCTGCCCCAAATTCCAAAAGAGGAGAGATTACTTCATTGGATCTAGCCAAGTAATAAGTGGCCAGGTAGGGAGCATACTCTTGTGTCCTTTTTCTACCTTTAAAAGCCAGTGTAGTGGCCCCAGACTGTTATTTCTCCATTCGATAGTATTTATAAAATATATTGGGGGAAGCACCCATGTTTCCTTTTGTCAACCGAGGGCATTTTAAACATCCCATCATGCATACACATCATCTTATAGAAGAAATAATATGTTAGGAAGCAAAAGTTGGAAGAAGGTAATACCAGGATGAAAGACAAATAACAAATCTAGCTTCGTGGAAAAACCTCTCTACACTGTTTTCTTATTTTATTTCTAAGTCTGTCATGGATTGGTGAAAATACCATCCCAGTCTTGTGTCAGTATGGAAATTAGTGTTACGAAATCACTGGACCAGAATGGCTTATAAAATCTCTTCGCATTCAAATTCTATGATTCAGTTAATAGTAACAAAAAAGTATCATACTTGAAGCGAAATAGTTTTCTTTTCATGTTCTGCTCAATGATCTTATAAATAACTTTCCCCTGAGTCACCTTTGCAGTTCTCCACCCTTCCCAGCAGTTTTGAAGGCCTCTTCTCCCAAGTCTTCAGAGAGCCCAGGGCATTTACAATAAACACCTCTCTCAGCACAAAAGATAATAGCAGGTGCAACTCTTTCCTGCCGGCTTAAATGTTGATTAAGACTTCAGTAATCACTCCACTCTGTACGGATCCAAAATAAAAAATGGAGGTTATTTTTCAAAGAACTGAAAGGGGAAAAAAAACCATAAACCCGCTGAAGAAAAAAAAAAAAGGAAAGAAAGCTCACTGGTTAGCTTTTGTGAATAATTTTTATTTCTCGAGTATTCAAATATCTTAGCATTTTTAACCGCTCTTAAAAGAAGCGTATTAATTTTTTTAATGTTTATTTTTGATGGAGAGAGACGGAGTGTGAGCGGGGAGGGGCAGAGAGAGAGGGAGACACAGAGTCTGAAGCGGGCTCCAGGTTCCGAGCTGTCAGCACAGAGCCTGACACAGGGCTCAAACTCACAAACCATGAGCTCATGACCTGAGCCAAAGTCGGACGCTCAACCGACTGAGCCACCCAGGCGCCCCTCTGCATAGAGAGAGAGAGAGAGAGACAGAGCACGGGCAGGGGGACACAGAATCCGAAGCAGGCTCCAGGCTCCGAGCTGTCAGCACAGAGCCCGACGCGGGGCTCGAACCCACAAACCACAAGATCATGACCTGAGCCGAAGTCAAAACTTAACTGACTGAGCCACCCAGGCACCCCGAAAGAGGCATATTAAAATATTACATCAAATAGGATATTTTACATTTTTTTTAAGTTTATTTATTTATTTTTGAGAGAGAGAGCAAGCACGAGCAGGGGAGGAACAATGAGAGAGGGAGAGGATCCCAAGCAGGATTTGGGGCTCGATCTCACAAACCATGAGATCGTGACCTGAGTCTAAACCAAGAGTCAGATGCTTAACCTACTAAGCCACGCAGGTGCCCTTCAAATCGGATATTTTGAAAGATGACTTAGGTTACTAAAGGTGAACTTAAAATACCAGAATTGTTACTTAACGGGAGCTCTGATCTGTGGGCATGTGCCTGATGACATCTTTTCAATTCCACCAGCAAGGTCCTAGAGCAAACTTCCTTCCACTGCACTGTCTGCTTTATTGAATTCCCTACCTGTCCTAATTTTATATATTTCCAACGAGCTCCCTTCGAAGCTGACATCGGTGGAAGGGAATTGTTTTCTGACAAGCTAACATTTTAAGGCTAATGGTTTTTTAATAAGCAATTGAGTTTGCAGCTTTCAGCTCTTGTTATGTTTTATTGGTTTTTGTGCTTTAATTTGGTATGTGTGTTTTGGCACAATTCCATGGCAGGTGCAATTTTAAAAATGGAATCAATAAAATTCACTGTGATGTATGATGTGAGCATTCCAAGCTTAGCTTTCAAAACAAAATACTAGGCATGGCTCTTTCCAGAGCCCTGGAAAGAAAATGTGCTGATTCCTTAGGGCTTTCTTCACTGTAGCCTTTTGAAATCTTGTTCGCACTCCTCAAATGTCCAAATACGCCTTCCTGTAAACAGCTCTCACTCAGAGCTCATGACCTCATCTTCTCGTTCTTGAAGAGAGAACTGCATCTAGCAGGAAAGCCTAAGTGTGACTTGTTTTCCTGTTTAAAATCTCTCTTCTGTGCTTTCTGTAGTATTGTCAATCAATAGGGACTTAAGAAATCTTTGTTAAATAACTAGTTGAAAAAATTCATCCTCTCTTCCTTCCTCTCTGACCAAAAGGAAGAGAAATTCCTCCTTTCTAAGACTAACACCTCATAAAGATGCAGAATTTATCTGATTCTATCCTCCCCTGCCTTCTTTAAAACCCTGCTTCATCATGTATTCCTTCTTACTCTAAGTGTCTTTGATCTTGATTTCTCCATTGGTCACTTTGTGGCTCCCTATAAACACAGATAGATGTCTTAATTTTGTTAAACTCTGGTCTGGGGAGGGAGTGGTGGTTGGGACAGGGCACATGGGGGAGAATACCGTGTTGAGTGCCAATGTTCTAATGCTTGATAGCCGGGTGGTAGGGATAAAGGCATGTGCTCATTTTGTGCACCTTCTGTATCTTTGTTTTATTTAACAATAAAAAGCTCAAGGGGAAAAAAAGAAAACCACCTCAAGGGCAAGAGGATAATTAGAAATATTGATAATCGACTTGAGAAAGCAAACGGCTCTAATGATTCGGTAGCAAACCCTTTTTTGCAAGTCAGGTAATTTCCAATGTTTTCTTTTCAACAAAATTGAAGAATGACTTGTAGTTGTCATATAATTATATATAACATATAATATGTAAAATACATAATTTTGATTAACTCACAAAAAGTTTAAAGAATTGAGTGAAATGAGTATAAAAAGAAAACAACGCCATGTACTCACTTATGAAACAAAGTCCCTTTGGTATTTTCATCCAAAACAACAACAACAAAAAAATGAAGATAGAATTGGTAATGAACCCTGTCTCATTCTAGCAATTAGTGATAATCATCTATGTATTCAAGAATGAATGGGAAGGAGACAGAAAAAAATCCATGCATCTCATTAAGAAATGCATTTTCAACAAGTGTTAACACTTTACGTTTAATAATTGTTTTCAATTTTTATACTATTTTAATTTCAATCCATTGTATGCTGCTATTACTCGCAATGCTATGTCAAGTCAGAAGAAATTTAACACTTAGAGCTCATGGTCACTTGATTTAAAAAAAATCAATGTGTACACATTTTTCTTGAAATTAATAATACAGTGATCCATAAAAAGGCTTTTAAGCATTAGAAAACAATGGTCCGCTGTGGATGACTCCTACAAATATAATGCTGAAGGGGAGAACTCAAGTCACAAAGAATATATACTGTATGATCCTTTTTGTACCAAGCTCGAACACAGGCAAAACTAATCTATATCAGGGATTAGCAAACCTTGCCTATAAAGGGACAGATAATAAATGATTTAGATCTTGTGGGCCATAAGGTCTCTGTCTCAACAACTCAATTCAGACGCTGTGAGAGCAACAATGCCAGAGACATACATAATCAAAAGGGTGTGGCTCTGTTCCAATAAAACTATTTACAAAAAACAAGTGGCAGCCCAGATTTGGTTCATGAATATGAACAATCCCCGGTATGGCAATCGCCGGTCTATATTGTTCAGGGACTCATACATACATGTAACACTATCATAAAGCTAAGATTACCACTGGGGAAGAGGCAGAGTTACAACTGGCCACAGGTACAGGAGGAAAGTCTTGCGTGACACTTTGTTTCTCGATCTCAGGTTATTACAATGTTGTTCACTATACGAACAACATACATGTTGAACTTTACATACATGTTTCATGTCTTTTTCTTTGTATTACATTTTACCATACAATTTTAAGACAATTCTATTTTATTGCATATTATTAAATGATACTCTATAAAAATTATATTAATTCACTGGTATGCCGATTATGAATAAAAATACTCCTTTCTTTACACACTCAATAAAACATGTTGCTAGTCTTCTGACCTCAAAAATCTCAATTCTAGGAATTCATCCCAAGAAACTAATTGCACAAGGGGAAAACTATGTATGCACAAGGAAATTTCCCCCAGCGTTACTTGTGTTGGTAAAATCCTGGAAACATCCATAAGTAGCCACCGATAAAAGGTTTATGAAATGAATTATGGAACACTATATTGCTACTAAGAGTTATAATGTAAATCTATATTTATTGATGTGGAGATATCGTGAAAGGAAAATAAGATTATCAAATAATATACAGTATGATTCTACATGTATAATAATATATGCACATACATATATAAAAATATTCCTTAAAGTGCTCCTTGTGATTATCTAACCTCAAGAATTAGAATAAAACACTGATATGGTTTGCAGCCTGTACAGGAGCTTCTCCTTCTGCAGATGCATTTCTTCTCCTCCAGGCTCACACAGTCAATGGCAAGTGTTCAGAGAACAACGATTTGGCCCATTGTAATACCATGAATCAAAATATTGCACTGTACATGGTCAAGGGGAACCTGCCAGAAGAATGTTTTGATTTATTAAACCTGTCTCCCTAAGCATGATAAAGTAGCTAAATCATCAATAGATGAAGACACCACCTTCTCTGCCTAGATCTTAGGAGGAAATAAGCCAGTACGTACGGCCCCCACTTCTGATGCGGCAGCTTTGGGGAAGGGGACCAGTGAAAGGCTGGTTCTACTCTGAGTACGTGACTATGACTCAACATTCACACTGGAAGAACTGCTATAAATGATCTGAGTCCTGGTTACAGCCTGAAGTTTAGAACACACCCATGACCTCGGGGTGGTCCCCTGCAGGCAAATGCTACTTCTCTTGATCACCCTGAGACAGAAAAAACAAATGAAGATCCGTACACCTGAACCATGGACTAGAGTGAATACAGATGAGGTATACAGAACTTTCAAAAATCGGAGATATATGCATAGATAATTATCTGCACGTATGTATATCAAAACAATAATGGTGGTTATTTTTCCGTATTGTTGCTTTTCATATATATTTTTTTTTACTTTCTAATTTGCATTTTTTTGAAATTTTAATCTTTACAATAAGTGTGTATCACATTCCCACAAAATAAAACAATAACCTAATAAAGCTATTTTAAAACTGCTTTCACCTGGGGGGTGCCTGGGTGGCTCAGTCAGTTAAGTGTAAGTGTCTGACTTCAGCTCGAGTCACGATCTTGAGGTTCCAGAGTTCGAGCCTCTCATTGGGGTCACTGCTGTCAGCACAGAGCCCACTTTGGATCCTCTGTCTCCCTCTCTCCTTGCTCCTCCCCTGCTTACATGCAATCTCTCTCCCTCTCTCTCGCTCTCTCTCTCTCTCAAAAATACATAAACATTAAAAAAATTCTTTCACCTGGGGATGCCTGGGTGGCTTAGCTGGTTAAGTGTCCAATTCTTGATTTTGGCTCAGGTCATGGTCTCAGTGACGTGAGAACCAGCCCCGTGGGTGTAGAGCCTGCTTAAGATTCTCTTTCTGTCTCCCTCTCCATCTACCCCTGCCTCTGCTTGCATGCACACTTTCTCTCTTGAAAAAAAAAAAAAAACACGTTTTCTGCAGAAAATACCACTCCCTACAGCTATTTGTCTTCTTTCTTTTTTGAATCCTTTCCCTTATTATTGACTCATCTCTTCTTCAATAAGACTTCCACCCCTACCGTTTTATTGAAAATGTACTTTTCAGGGTCAACCTTATCACTGCAAAATCCTCAGTCTTTATTTTCTTTGATAGCTCTAGCCAGCATTCAGCATAGTTAACCCCTCCCTCCCTGCTTTCCAAAATGTCTTCTTGGCTATTCATTCTCCATTTGTATTTTCCCCTAACGTTCTGCCTTCATCGCATCTGTCTCTTGATTGGCTTAATTTCCTCTGCTGGTTGTGAAATGTAATCCCCAGCCTCAGTCCTTAGAACACTGCTCCTAGCTATGTCTCAGGGCCATTACACTCTGACGAATGACTGTCCAGACTGTCCTAAGCTCGAGCTCCAGCTTTGTAACTGCCATTTCCACCAGGATATCTTGACATCACCTTAAACCTAACATGTCAGAAACTACATCTGTTGGCCCAAATCAGTTTTCCCTCTAGACTTTCCTCTTTCTGCCCACAGAACTAGGTCATAATTTCATTGTCTTTGCAATAGCCTTTGGCCAACAACAAAGAAAAGGCACAAAGTGAATCTTTAGCTACAGTAGAAAGATCAAAACAGAACAGTGAGTCTGAATACAATAATTGTTTTAGAGCCGATGTCATAAAAGAATTCAGACCAATATATCATGTCAATTGAAGTGTAGCCATAAGAGTAAATTTAGCTCCAATCTTGGAGTCAGTCAGTCTCTGGAGAGAAATGTGTTCATTACCAAGTCATATGGATTAAGAATCACGAATAGGTACACTTCTCCATTCTTATGTAATCATTCACCAACTCTTGTCAAGTTTTCTTTACTGTCTTTCTCTGTCCATTACTTTATTACATAGTTCCACTCTCACAAAATACCTAATTCAGGTCCTGTTCACCTTTAACCAAGACATTATAATGCTCTGCCGCATAACTTTGTAACTCACATACTTTGTTTCTCATATTCTGTTCCTGTTTTCATAAATTGAACCTGCTGACAAAATGACCTTTGGCACATTGCTGACCACACCATAGAGTCCATAAAGCTGACTATATAAGGCCTATAAAATCTGGTCCAAAACTGCCTTTCCAGTCTTATCCACCAGTTCATTCCTTCACAAACGATTGCTGATCTTGATAACTGCTATATATGAAAGGAATTAAAAATAGTACACGGATAGGGGAAAAAAAATCCTGGAAAGCAGAGATGGGGTGGGATCTAAACAGCGTAGACAATGAATAGAAAACCCGGGACCCAGGCTCCGGGGTTGAATAAAGTAGGAGCCAGGAAACGAGCAAAAGAAAGAGAAGTCAGTGAGGCAGAAGAAAACTCAGGCTAAATATGAAGTTACAAAAGGGAAGAAGTTGTTCAAACAAAGATGGAGTGTCCAATTATGTAAGCAAGGACTGACTGATGGCTGATCATTAAATTAGGGACGCGGATGGCTGGAGTCCTTGAGAAAAGCAAGATCAGTGGGGTGGAGAGACTGAAGTCTGGAGTGGGGGAACGAGAATGGAAATGTTGGGAAGAAGGAACAATGAGTATTGACAGCTCTTGCATGACTTTGCAGTGACAAGAGCAGAGAAGTTGGATTATATGTGGAGAGATATGTAGTGTGAAGGAGTATTATAGTATATGTGTATGCTAACAGAAATAATCCAACAGACAAGGATAAACTGATGTTGCAAGGGAAAGAAGGTGTAAGCGAACAAGCAAAACACTTGGTTAGGTTAGGTGAGAATGGGATTCAGCGCAATCGTGGAAGGATGGCCCTGTGATAGGAACAGGGATGCTGCCTTGGTTGTAAGGGAAGAGAGGGGGTATACGAACATGAGGTGTAGAGAGTTAGCAGCACAAAGGTGGAGCAGGCTCCTCTCCGTGGCTTTTATGTTCTCAGTGAGCTGTAGGACTGGGAGTATGGAGATGGGGGTGGTATAAAAAGTGTATGAAGAGAGAAGGTATTCAAATGAGGTCTCAGAGGGTAGAAAAATGAGCTGGCTATAGAGAAACAGTTGAGATTACAGGCATTATTGCGACCCAATTTGAGTTTCGAGAGCATTACTTCTAAGTCAAAGTCACTTTAACTTAAAGGGAAGTCAGGGTGCCCGATGGGTTGATTTTCTCCAGGTATGAAGAAGGGGTAGTTAATTCACAGGGCAGAAATAGGATGCAGCCTCATGATCTCATGATTTCTGACCTCTAAGACCAATGTTCTTGCCATGAAATTATTTTTCTAGCGGTATGTGTTCATAATTTCCTCTCAAAAAACCATAGTTCGGGTTATAATTGAATAAAATATTTTCTTTAAATTTAAAATAATTATATCTAAGGGGATGGTGAGCAACAATACTTAAGGGAAAAAAACTGAAGAGGCTTCCAACATGAAAGCATTCGTAATCTCTGTGCCAATCAGCATACATTTCCCCCTGTAAATATTGCAAACTGTCCATATGCTCCTGCTGCAAAAGCCCTCTTGGAGCCTTGTAATCAGGCCAGTGTACCATATTGTTAGGCACAATCTAACCTCTTTCCTTCTTGGCCCCTAACAAAGGACAGCAGGCTGATAGGGCTAGAGCTAATTAGCACCCCGTTCATCTTGCCTTATGCTGTGAAAGCCTAAAGGAAGCTTCTTTTTCCTGGCTGATGATAAAACAGAATCAGTCCCTTTGCTCTCTGAGCTGAGTCATTTATCAATCATGATTCTGCAGACGCAATGAGAAGCAAAGAAGACAGAGACAGAGACAGAGACGTGGGGACATACATTCCTGTATTTAAAATGTCTTACGTTGCGGGGCGCCTGGGTGATTCGGTCGCTTAACACGTCCGACTTCGGCTCAGGTCATGATCTCGCAGTTCGTGGGTTCGAGCCCTGCATTGGGCTCTGTGCTGACACTGCAGAGCCTGGAGCCTGCTTCAGATTCTGTGTCTCCCTCTCTCTATGCCCCTTCTCTGCTCACACTCAGTCTCTCCGTCTCTCAAAAATAAGTAAACATTGAAAAAAAATTGTAATGTTTTATGTTGCATATGTATGTTTGTATTTGTGCATATGTATATTTAGTGCCACGGTATAATGGAAAACAAGTGGACATAAATGAGGAAAGGTTGAGACAAGAAAACTCGGGAGACTGTGACGGCAGCTCTTCTGGAGAGGCAGAATAGTGCAGGGGGAAAAGCATAGACTCTCAGCTCAAAACTCCAGGGTCAAATCCTGCCTCTGACGCTTATTAGCCCTGCGGCCCTGGGCAAGTAATGTAGCTTTTCTGGACCTCGGTTTCCTCAGTTGTAAAAAATGAATAAAAATAGTAGCTAAATGGGAGGATTAAATGAGTTGTTTGCATTTCTAGCATTTAGTAGCTTGTGATCCTGAAGACATCATTTCACCACTGGAAGTTCAATTTCCTTATCAGTAAACTTATTTGGTTTTGTGAAATTTTTCCTCTCACGGGAGCCTACGTTTTCTGGTATTTTGGCCATATAGCTTGCCAGAGTTGTGGGGGAGTCAATATTGAATCAGTTATGGAACTTTTTAAGAATTCTCTCTGTTACCTATGCCTGTGCTTCCGTCAGTGGCCAGATAAATCTATCATTTATATTTGATTCAGGGATGTCACATATGAATCTGGAAAGCAGGTATGTCTTCCTAAAAATGCACCCACATTAATATTCAAGTTGGCTTGCATTCCGTGAGGACTTATCAATGGATGGCCAAGAGGTGCACAACTAAGGAAGCTCAGTCTGCAAATATGCCCTGCATAGAAAATGCCTCACCTACAAAGCTGCTCCCTGGGGGCAAACTCATGTCTCATTAACTCTGCATTCCCAGGTTGAAAACAGGGACCAGCACAAAATAGGTCTCCAAAATGTGTGAAAAGTGAGTGAGGGAGTGAATAAGAAGGCTCATTTGATCATTTGTCTCATTTTTCATCTGCTTTGAAGTCACTTCCCATAATCTAAATCCCTTGGGGTACACTCATTCTAATATGATAGAAGCAGAGTAATAAATATGTTTATGTAATCAATTCGTAGGCAATGTCTAAGAGGTTCCCCCAAAATTCCCACACACCCACACACTGCAATCTCTTCCTACAATAGAGGCTCCATTTCAGCAGCAATTAAAAAGACACATACTCAAAATGCTAAGGGGGAAAGCAGAACAGCAAAATGCTGGTTCATGCTTAAGGCCCTGGGCTTTGGTGTTCCATATGGTTACTGAGCTTGCAACATACCAAATACAGATTCCAAAAGATCTTTTTATCCCCCTGTTTTGTGATTTGGGCAGTCAAGCATGTTAGAAAGAATCAGTAACCAGAACAAAGAGCTGACCAGCAAATAGATAGCAATTTGTAATCAGTGAAGAGAATGCTTTCCCCAGGTTCCAAGATTACTTTTTTTTTTTCTTTTTTAAGCCCTGTATTGCGAAGCAGGTCAAACACAGTTGTATAGCACCCAATTATAAGCAAGTGAAACCACCGTCAAGTAAGACCCTGAATCTTGGTTAGACAAAGAGAGTCAATGTATTTTTTTTTTTTGAAAGAGTGGGGGAGTAATTCCAAAAGAATCACTCAGAGGTGAAACGACTGGCAGTTATTTTTTAAATACACTTTTGTGGCTCAAACATAATCTCATAAATACCCTGAAGCCTTTAACATTGAAAACTGTTTGGGGGTTCAGAGGAGTTAATCTCAAAGAGAGTGTCATCTCAGAAATCATTAGATAGATTGATTTTTGTTATGGAGAAGCACGCTAAGAAATAATAAAAAAGAAGAAAACAGTTCTTACAACAGAAAGGATGCTAGCAGTGCCTGGGTGGCTCAGACAGTTAAGTGTAGGACTTTGGTTCAGGTCATGCTTTTACATGAGTGAAACGTCATGAGTTTGAGCCCCACATCAGGCTCTCTGTTGCCATCGCAGAGCCTGCTCGGGACGTCTCTTTCCCTCTCTCTGCCCCTCCCCCTTCTTTCAAAAATAAAACTTAAAAAAAAAGAAAGGATGCTAGACTAGAAGTCATAAGACCTAGAGTCTAAACTCCAGTCAACCCCCAAAGTCACTTTCTGATCTAAGATAAGCCAATTCTTTTCTGTGTTTTTTGTGCTCCATGAAAATACTGAAGTGCTGGAAGGGGATGTGCATTCAGTCAGTTCCCTTCCAGCTCTAACATTAAATGTGTTTAAAAGTCCTTCATATTTACAGGACTGTAACCTTGTAAGATAAGACTTATTATCTCCATGTGCAGATGAGGAAATCAGAGCTCAGACAGAGCAACCAATTTCCCCCAAACCATTCTGCTTGTATGTTGCCAATTCAGATCTCCTCGTGTCAAAATCACAGTGCTTTTTCAACCATCGTACACGGGCTCCCGGATGCTATTTGCCCTGACGTACATAGATGGTATCTCTGAGAGGTTAAATTATCATATGGCAGGAAATGACCTTTTCTATTAAAAAATAAAGCACTTTGACTATGGGCCACAACCTTTTCGTAATTATCCTTTCAGAGCCCTTTAGCCAAAGACCAACAGGAACACAGCACAGGGGAACCAGCTGGGTTGCTTTCTCACTGCAGCACAGAGGACACACCGTGGGGTGCTGTGGCACATCTGGGTAAGAAGACAACAGACTGTTACGGGATTTGGGCTTATGGAAGGTGCTTTGGGGGAAGTTTTAAGAAAGCAGTGATTTGGTAGGAATTGGCTGCTGTCAGGAAGTGGGGGTAATAGGGTGACCGGGCACCCTGATAAATCTTCTCTATTGGGAGGCCCGTCTAGGGCAAAGGTAAAACTGTAACTGCTAAACAAACAGCAGTCACTCATATGAGCCAGCAGAGGGTAAAGTGCACTCATTTGGGGGGAACGTTCATAGTGGTCATCTTTTCTCTAGGTGCAGTCAGGGTTTTAGAGTGGTCTTTGTTTGGTTGGTTGGTTTTGGTTTTTTGGAGGGGGGGGGCCTTGATCCACCATGGTCACAGAAGGGCCTCGTTTGATGTTGATGTTCATGGGTGTTCCATGAAAGCGTCCAACTTTGGCTCAGGTCATGATCTCATGGTTCGCGTGTTCGAGCCTCGAGTCGGGCTCTGAACTGGCAGCTTGGGGCCTGGAGCCTGCTTCGGATTCTGTGTCTCCCTCTCTCTCTGCTCCTCCCCCACTCATGCCCTATCTCTCTCTCTCTCTCAAAAATAAAATAAAAAACATTAAAATATTACCAAAAAAAGGAACGCCAAAGTCTAGCTGTGACAGAAAGGCCGCCTCATAGCAATACCCAGGCCTCGCTCCTCAGTGTCAGAGGCTGCTTTTCATTTTTCTCAACTCCAGTTAACCATTTTAGTGCTTTTCCCTGCAGCTGATGACACAGTGTCTGGTACAAAGTCAAAACATAAACAAGAGCCTGAGAGCAAATAATCACAATGTGTATAATAGAGAAATAAAAATATAAAATTCTCAGATAAGTCAAAAAGAAAAAGAAAATAACCCAACCGAAAAAGGCAGTGGATAGGAAGAGGCAATTCATCAATTCATAACTACAAATGAATGAGAACAGGTATTCAATGCCACTATTCATATAGTGAGTACAAATTAAAACAAAGGAACAATTTTTGGTTTTGCTCACATTGACAAAAAAAAAAAAAAAAAAGATGTGGGACTAGGAAATGCTCCTACGCAGTTGGTTAGGAATGTACCAAGTACAACTACTTTGTAGGATATTTTGGCAATTCCTACGAAACCTTAAAAAGTACATTACATTTTTAGGAGTCTTTTCTATACAAATGATAACACATATAGAAAGACGTATGGCTCAAAAATGTGCATTATAACATTTGTGATAGTGAAAATTAGGTGAAAATCCATATGTACGTCATTAAAGGAATAACTAAATTTTAAAAATGGTGCATCCAGGGGGCCCCTGGGTGGCTCAGTCAGGTCAATGTCGGATTCTTGTTTTCGGCTCAAGTCATGATGTCATAGTTTGTGAGTTCAAGCCCCTTGGCATTCTCTCTCTTCTCTCTCTCTGCCCTTCTTTCTGTCTCAAAATAAATAAGTAAACTTAAAAAAAGGTGCATGCATACTATAGAGGTCTATGCAGACAATTACAATAATTAGATGGATCTGTATAGCATATACCAAAAAAATGAAAGTAACAGAGCCAGAAATCCAATTTAGAAAATAATACGTACTATCTCATTTTTTTGTCAAAATATTTGTATATATATAATGTCTGCTTATATGGAAAAGGCTACACATATATATGATGTATGCATCATATTTTTATTTATTTATTATTTTTTTTTTTTTAATTTTTTTTTCAACATTTATTTATTTTTGGGACAGAGAGAGACAGAGCATGAACGGGGGAGGAGCAGAGAGAGAGGGAGACACAGAACCGGAAACAGGCTCCAGGCTCCGAGCCATCAGCCCAGAGCCCGACGCGGGGCTCGAACTCACGGACCGCGAGATCGTGACCTGGCTGAAGTCGGACGCTTAACCGACTGCGCCACCCAGGCGCCCCAGGAACCATATTTTTAAATGAATATAAAATTATCTGGAAGTGAACATACTAACTACAGACAGTTTATTCTGAAGAACATGAATGCCGTTGAGTTTGGGGAGAATACAGGGTGGGCAGAATGGTGGAAAGGCTCATTTTTTGTATACATGTCTGTTTTGCTAGAAAATTTTATAAGAAAATAATATTTTCATCATAAAAAGTTCAATAATAAAACAATCTCTTAGGAAACATATAACTGGGGTGGATTAACAGGGAACAGAGGCATCCTCCTGGCAGAAACAACTAAAACATGAAACTGTATACGAAACAATGGTTTTCACATATTGGCGTTGAGGTACAGCAAGACACAAAACAACAAAGTGAAGCCTTATTACTGTCCTAGTTTACCGCCTGGAAGGAGATTTTTGGCTGAATCACAGCAGCAGAACTCCAGCAGAAGCCAGCGGCCTCCCTAAGTAAAGCAGACAGAGCTGGGAGTCTAAGGAGGCAAATGCAGCTGGAGTTCCAAGGACAGAAGACAAGAGAGGAGAGACCAGCACAAAGAGACCACTACGGCAATTTTCCCCTCAGCTCCCCAGCCGAGCCCTCATCAGTGCTTGAATGTGAGGCAACCAACTGAGGCTGGGGAAAGAATCACATGCACAGAGGAGGAACAATTCCTGGAGCTCGACCAGCACAGGAAACCTTTCATGTTCCTGGAACCCAGAATGGAAAACCTTGTACTTCACATGGCATCAGGTAGGGTTCTCACAGGGCCTGTGTACTGAACAAAAACTAGTCCTACATTAATAGCTAGTCTGGTCCTGTCTAATGAAGCTTCAAAACAAGTCTCAAAAATATCAAACTGTTTCCAAATAAATTAAAAGCGTCTTAGATTTAAGTCTGAGAATAACTTTAAGAGAAAAAATCCAACACTGAAACACAACGCCAGAAAACAATCCAACGTTGCCTGGCATCAAATAAAAAATTACCAAAAATGCAAGAAATCAGGAGAATAAGACTAATAACGAACAGAAAATAATTTCAACAGAAACAGACCAGAAAATGGCACATGTGATCAAATGAGTACACAAGAACATTAAAACAGCTATTACGACTATATTCTAGATGTTAAACAAACAACAGAAAAGATCGAACATGTTAAGTTGGCACATGATACATATAAAAAACACCCAAATTAAACTTTTAGTACTGTAAATTATAGGTCTGAAATGAAAACTACACTGCATGGTATATATAACATATTAGACACTACAGAGGGAGAAACCAATGTTACAGGTTGAACTGTGTTCCCCCATAATTCATATGTTGAAGTCTTAACCACCATTATCTCAGAACGTGACCTTATTTGGAAATAAGAGTCACTACAGATACAATCTGCTAAGATGAAATTATTAGGATGGGTCTTAATCAATTTGACTGGTATCTTGATAAAAAGGGGAAATTTGGACAGAGCTGTACACATAGAGAGAACATCATGTGAATAGGAAGGCAGAGACGGAAATGATGCTTTCACAAGCCACGAATGCCAAAGATTGCCAGAAAATCACGAGAATTTTGTCGAGAGGCATGGAAAAATCACTCTCACACAGTTCTTGGGAGGATCCAACTCTGCTAACACCTTGATCTCATAATTACAGCCTCCAGAACAGTGAGACAATAAATTTCTGTTGTTTCAGCCGCCCAGTTTGTGGTACTTTGTTATGGCTACTGTAGTAAATGAAAACTACCAGCAGCCTGAAAGATATTAGAATAATAAATATCTAAATTTATGCAAAGAAGAAACATTAACCAAAAGAAAGCTAGAATACCTACATTAATATCAGATATAGATTTCAGAGGCAAAAAGATCACCAGGCAAAATGAGGGAAATTATAAACTTTCCAGTTTATAAACTTCCAATTTTCCAAGGCACAATTCACTAAAGGAACATAGAAATGTAAATATTGGGGCAACCCAAATAATAGACCTTCAATCCACAATGTAAGAAATGAACAAACCTGCAAGGGGAAATACACAAATCCCTAATTATCATCAGATATATCAATATCCTTCTTTCAATAATTGATAAAAGGAACAGAAAATCAATAAAATGCATCAACTTGAACAATAATAATCAAACTACCAGATTTATTTGACATTCATGTAATAGTCAACCCAAAACAGCAGAACACTGTCTTTTCAAGTCCACACAAAACACTAAGATAGAACGGTATACGAGGTCATAAAATGAGTCTGAATAAACATAAAATGATTCAAGTCATACACAGCATGTTCTCTGACCACGATGGATTTAATCAGGAAACAATATCAGAAAAATGTCTAGGAAATTCCCAATTAATTGAATATTAAATAATATACTTCTAAGGAGCATATGGATCAAGAAAGTAATGAAAGGAAGTTAGAAAGTATTTTGAACTGAATGAGAATGAAAACACAATCTTATCAAAATTTGGGGGATGCAGCTTTGGCAATTTTAAGAGGTAAATTTACAGTATTAAAATTCTTATGTTAGAAAAAAATGGTCTCAATGCAATGGCCTAAGCTTCTACATTTAGAAACTAAGACAAAGAGCAAATTAAATCCAAACTAAACAGAATCAAAAAAATAATAACACTGAAACAGAAATAAATAAAACAGAAAACAAAAAATAATGTGAAAAAAAATCAGTGAAACAAAGGTTCTTTTAAGAGATCAGTATAATTGATAAACCTCTAGCCAAACAAATCTGGAGAAAAATAGATATTAGGAATGATGGAGGTGGCATCGCTAAAGGTTCTATGGATTTAAATAGATAATAGTTGAATGTTATGAACAACTTTGTGAATAGATTCAACAATTTAAATGAAATGATAAATACCTTGAAAACATAAGCAACCTGAGCTCATACAAAAACAGATAACCTAAAAAGTACTATATTTAAAAGTTCCAATGAATATTCTAGGCTTTTTTATTTCCATGTAAATTTTAGAATTAGCTTGTGCATGTATTTTTTTAGAAGACTACTAAGATTTTCATTGAGGTTGCACTGGCCACAGAAAAATTGGAGGATTGATACAGAAACCAGGCAAAGATATTACATGAAAAAAACCTGCAGACCAATGCCCTCCATGAACAAAAATTCAAAAAGTCTTAACAATTTTAAAACAAACAATATACAAACTATAGAATATACCCTAACCAAGTGGATTTTAGGTAATAATCGGATTAGCATTTTAAAAATAACAAATGTGTTATAGCAGCCTGAACAGACGAGGACACCCTAAATGTATTTTTTGTAAACATTATCAAAGTCCATAATCAATTGGCTTTAAGGAAGGGAGGTTAATTCAGATAATCTAGATGGGTGTAATTCAATTAATTAAAAGGCCTTAAGAGCAGAACTCATGCTTTCTTGAAGAAAATCTGCCTGTGAATAGAACTGTCAACTCATGCCCCACAACTGCAAACTGCCCTTCCTGATTGCCTGCTTCATGGATTTCAGAGGTACTAGCCAGCCCCCAAAATCAAGGGAGCCAATTTCTTCTAATAAATTTTTTTTAAATTTTTAAAATTTGCTTAATGTTTATTTATTTTTGAGAGGGAGAGAGACAGAGCGTTAGCGGGAAAGGGGTAGAGAGAAGAGGGAGATAACAGAATCTGAAGCAGGATCCAGGCTCCATACCAGCACAGAGCCCGACGCAGGGCTGGAACTCACGAACTGCGAGATCTTGGCCTGGGCTGAAGTAGGACGCTCAACCGACTGAGACACCCAGGTGCCCCTCTAATACATTTCTTCAGATAGATAGAAAGATAGATAGACAGACAGACAGACACATAGATATAGATACATATAGATAGATTCTACTGGTTCCAAATTCTGGTTGACACTTGACTGATGCACTCAAAAACAGAGTATAGAAGTAGATTTCAAAGAAAAGCTAAATAGAAATTCTGGAGTTAATAAGTACAATAACTGAAATGAAAAAAAAAATACTAAAAGGACTCAAAAGCATATTCGAACTATTGATACTGATTACATAGAAATAGAGAATGTGAATAGAGTTATAAAAAAGAAAAGAGATTGAGTTAGTCATCAAAAACCAAAGAAGAAATAAAGCACAGATGGCTTCACTGATGAATTCTACCAAACCTTTAAGAGATATTAACACCAATCTTTTACCATCTTCTACCAAAAATATGAGAAAGAAATACAGCCCAACTCATTCAATGAGGTCAGTATTATTCTGATTCCAAAACCAGACAAAGATTCACAAGAAAATAAAACTACAGACCATTAATTCTTATTGATAAAGAAGCAAATTTCTTACAATATTTTCAAACTTATCCAGCATCATTTGGACATGATTATACACCATGACCATGTAAGATTTAGCTATGGAATGCACAGTATTTTGACATGTGAAAACTCATCAATGAAATACAGCATATTAACAGAATAAAGTCCCCAAATGACATTTCAATAGACACAAAAAAAGGCATTTGGCAAAATCTAACACCGCTTCATGTTGCAAACACTCAAAAATAAGTTTAGAAAGGACCAATCTGACCTATAAAGGTCATCTATAAAATTTCCATAGCTAACATTATACTTAATGATGAAAAATTTGATTCTTTTCCACTAACATCAGGAAAAAGACAAAGGATGTCTGTTCTTATCACTTTTATTCAACATTGTACTGATGTCTCTAGCCAGGGAAATTAGGCAGGAAAAAGAAAATAGAAGGACTGGAAAGGAACAAATAAACTATCCCCATCTGCTGATAATATGATCTCATATGTAGAAAATTTTAAGGAATCCACACAAAAAAAAAAAAACCTATTAGAAACGATAAACAAATTCAGCATGGGAGCATGAAAGAAACTGACAACAAAAAAACAGCTGTATTTCTACTACTGACAATGAAAACTCTGAAAATAAAATTAAGAAAAAATTTCAATTACAGTAATAAATTTTTTAATGTTAGGAATAAGTCTAATGAAAGATTTTCAAGATGTGTACACTGAAAAGTACAAAACATAATTGAAAGAAATTAAAGAAGACCTAAATATATAAAGACATCCCATGTTCATAGGTTGAACAACTTAATAAATGGCAATACTCTCAAAACTTATACATAGATTCAACACAACCCCTATCAAAATCAAAAAATGTTCCTTTTTTTCCTTAATCCTAAAGTTCATATGGAAATGCAAGAAATCTAGAATACGCAAAATAATCTTAAAATAGAACAAAGTTGGAGGACTTGTGTTTCCTGATTTCAAAACTTACTACAAATAAAAACTTACTACAAAGCTGCTGTTATTGAAATAGAGTGATACTGGCATAATTATAGAAATATAGATCAGAAGAACAGAATTGCAAGGACAGAAACTGACCTTTATAATTTTGGTCACGGCGGATCCTGGGAAGATGGCGGCGTAGGAGAACGCTGGGCTCACCAGGCGTCCTGCTGATCACTTAGATTCCACCTACACCTGCCTAAATAACCCAGAAAACCGCCAGAGGATTAGCAGAACGGAGTCTCCGCAGCCAAGCGCAGACGAGAGGCCCACGGAAGAGGGTAGGAAGGGCGGCGAGGCGGTGCGCGCTCCACGGACTGGCGGGAGGGAGCCGGGGCGGAGGGGCGGCCCGCCGGCCAAGCAGAGCCCCCGAGTCCGGCTTGCAAAAGCGGAGGGGCCTGACGGAGTGTGTTCTGACAGCCAGCGGGACTTGACATCTGGAAGGTTATAAGCTAACAGCTCTGCTCGGAGAACGGAAGGGCTGGAGGACAATGGGAAGGAGAGTTGTTGAGCCCCGGACGACAGAGCTCAGCTTGGCGGGGAACAAAGGCACTCGCCAGCGCCATCTCCCTCGCCCATCCCCCAGACAAAACCCCAAAGGGAACAGGTTCCTGCCAGGGAACTTGCTTGCACCGCGCAAACACCCAACACTGTGCTTCTTTGGATCCATCCCTCTGGCAGGGGGTCTGACTCCCTCCTGGTGCCGCAGGGCCCCTCCCAAAGCGGATCTCTGAAGGAAAAGCGAGCTGAGCCTGCCCCTCCTGCCCCTGTGCACCCTGCCGATCCACCCCAGCTAATACACCAGATCCCCAGCACCACAAGCCTGGCAGTGTGCAAGTAGCCCAGACGGGCCACGCCACCCCACGGTGAATCCCGCCCCTAGGAGAGGAGAAAAGAAGGCACACACCAGTCTGACTGTGACCCCAGCGGTGGGCTGGGGGCAGACATCAGGACTGACTGCGGCCCCGCCCAACAACTCCAGTTATACACCACAGCACAGGGGAAGTGCCCCACAGTCCTGCACCACTCCAAGGACTATCCAAAATGACCAAACGGAAGAATTCCCCTCAAAAGAATCTCTAGGAAATAACAACAGCTAATGAACTGATCAAAAAGGATTTAAACAATATAAAAGAAAGTGAATTTAGAATAATAGTCATAAAATTAATCGCTGGGCTTGAAAACAGTATACAGGACAGCAGAGAATCTCTTGCTACAGAGATCAAGGGACTAAGGAACATCCAGGAGCTAAAAAATGCTATCAGTGAGTGGCAAAATGAAATGGAGAAAACAACAGCTCGCATTGAAGAGGCAGAGGAGAGAATAGGTGAACTAGAAGATAAAATTATGGAAAAAGAAGAAGCTACTGAGAAAAAGATAAAAAAATCCAGGAGTATGAGGGGAAAATTAGAGAACTCAGTGATGCACTAAAGAGAAATAATATACGCATAATTGGTACTCCAGAGGAGGAAGAGAGAGGGAAAGGTGCTGAGGGGTACTTGAAGAAATCATAGCTGAGAACTTCCCTGAACTGGGGAAGGAAAAAGGCATTGAAATCCAAGAGGCACAGAGAACTCCCTTCAGATGTAACTTGAATCGATCTTCTGCATGACATATCATAGTGAAACTGGCAAAATACAAGGATAAAGAGAAAATTCTGAAAGCAGCTAGAGATAAACGTGCTCTAACATACAAAGGGAGACCTATAAGACTCGTGACCGATATCTCTACTGAAACGTGGCAGGCCAGAAAGGAATGGCAGGAGATCTTCAATGTGATGAACAGAAAAAATATGCAGCCAAGAATCCTTTATCCAGCAAGTCTGTCATTTAGAATAGAAGGAGAGATAAAGGTCTTCCCAAACAAACAAAAACTGAAGGAATTCGTCACCACTAAACCAGCCCTACAACAGATCCTAAGGGGGATCCTGTGAGACAAAGTACCAGAGACATCGCTACAAGCATGAAACCTACAGACATCACAATGACTCTAAACCCATATCTTTCTATAATAACATTGAATGTAAATGGATTAAATGCTCCAACCAAAAGACATAGGGTATCAGAATGGATAAAAAAACAAGACCCATCTATTTGCTGTCTACAAGAGACTCATTTTAGACCTGAGGACACCTTCAGATTGAGAGTGAGGGGATGGAGAACTATTTATCATGCCACTGGAAGTCAAAAGAAAGCTGGAGTAGCTATACTTATATCAGACAAACTAGACTTTAAATTAAAGGCTGTAACAAGAGATGAAGAAGGGCATCATATAATAATCACAGGGTCTATCCATCAGGAAGAGCTAACAATTATAAATGTCTATGTGCTGAATATGGGAGCCCCCAAATATATAAAACAATTACTCACAAACATAAGCAACCTTATTGATAAGAATGTGGTAATTGCAGGGGACTTTAACACTCCACTTACAGAAATGGATAGATCATCTAGACACAAGGTCAATAAAGAAACAAGGGCCCTGAATGATACATTGGTTCAGATGGACTTGACAAATATTTAGAACTCTGCATCCCAAAGCAACAGAATATACTTTCTTCTCGAGTGCACATGGAACATTCTCCAAGATAGATCACATACTGGGTCACAAAACAGCCCTTCATAAGTATACAAGAATTGAAGTCATACCATGCATACTTTCAGACCACAATGCTATGAAGCTTGAAATCAACCACAGGAAAAAGTCTGGAAAACCTCCAAAAGCATGGAGGTTAAAGAACATCCTATTAAACAATGAATGGGTCAACCAGGCAATTAGAGAAGAAATTAAAAAATATATGGAAACAAATGAAGATGAAAATACAACAATCCAAACGCTTTGGGACACAGCAAAGGCAGTCCTGAGAGGAAAATACATTGCAATCCGGGCCTATCTCAAGAAACAAGAAAAATACCAAATACAAAACCTAACAGCACACCTAAAGGAAATAGAAGCAGAACAGCAAAGACAGCCTAAATCCAGCAGAAGAAGAGAAATAATAAAGATCAGAGCAGAAATAAACAATCTAGAATCTAAAAAAAACTGTAGAGCAGATCAACGAAACCAAGAGTTGGTTTTTTGAAAAAATAAACAAAATTGACAAACCTCTAGCCAGGCTTCTCAAAAAGAAAAGGGGAGAGGACCCAAATAGATAAAATCATGAATGAAAATGGAATTATTACAACCAATCCCTCAGAAATATAAGCAATTATCAGGGAATACTATGAAAAATTATATGCCAACAAACTGGACAACCTGGAATAAATGGACAAATTCCTAAACACCCACACGCTTCCAAAACTCAATCAGGAGGAAATAGAAAGCTTGAACAGACCCATAACCAGCGAAGAAATTGAATCAGTCATCAAAAATCTCCCAACAGGAGAGTCCAGGACCAGATGGCTTCCCAGGGGAGTTCTACCAGACGTTTAAAGCAGAGATAATACCTATCCTTCTCAAGCTATTCCAAAAAATAGAAAGGGAAGGAAAACTTCCAGACTCATTCTGTGAAGCCAGTATTACTTTGATTCCTAAACCAGACAGAGACCCAGCAAAAAAAGAGAACTATGGGCCAATATCCCTGATGAATATGGATGCAAAAATTCTCAATAAGATACTAGCAAAGCGAATTCAACAGCATATAAAAAGAATTATTCACCATGATCAAGTGGGATTCATTCCTGGGATGCAGAGCTGGATCAACATTCGCAAATCAATCAATGTGATACATCACATTAATAAAAGAAAAGAAAAGAACCATATGATCCTGTCAATCGATGCAGAAAAGGCCTTTGACAAAATTCAGCAACCATTCTTAATAAAAACCCTCGAGAAAGTCGGGATAGAAGGAACATACTTAAAGATCATCAAAGCCATTTATGAAAAGCCCACAGCTAACATCATCCTCAATGGGGAAAAACTGAGAGATTTTTCCCTGAGATCAGGAACACGACAGGGATGTCCACTCTCACCGCTGTTGTTTAACATAGTGTTGGAAGTTCTAGCATCAGCAATCAGACAACAAAAGGAAATCAAAGGCATCAAAATTGGCAAAGATGAAGTCAAGCTTTCACTTTTTGCAGATGACATGACATTATACATGGAAAACCCCATAGACTCCACCAGAAGTCTGCTAGAACTGATACATGAATTTAGCAAAGTTGCAGGATACAAAATCAATGTACAGAAATCAGTTGCATTCTTATACACTAATAATGAAGCAACAGAAAGACAAATAAAGAAACTGATCCCATTCACAACTGCACCAAGAAGCATAAAATACCTAGGAATAAATCTAACCAAAGATGTAAAAGATCTGTATGCTGAAAACTATAGAAAGTTTATGAAGGAAATTGAAGAAGATATAAAGAAATGGAAAAACATTCCATGCTCATGGATTGGAAGAATAAATATTGTCAAAATGTCAATACTACCCAAAGCTATCTACACATTCAATGCAATCCCAATCAAAATTGCACCAGCATTCTTCTCAAAACTAGAACAAGCAATCCTAAAATTCATATGGAATCACAAAAGGCTCGAAATAGCCAAAGTAATTTTGAGGAAGAAGACCAAAGCAGGAGGCATCATAATCCCAGACTTTAGCCTCTACTACAAAGCTGTAATCATCAAAACAGCATGGTAGTGGCACAAAAATAGACACACAGACCAATGGAATAGAATAGAAACCCCAGAACTAGACCCACAAACGTATGGCCAACTAACTAATCTTTCACAAAGCAGGAAAGAATATCCAATGGAAAAAAGACAGTTTCTTTAACAAATGGTGCTGGGAGAACTGGACAGCAACATGCAGAAGATTGAAACTAGACCACTTTCTCACACCATTCACAAAAACAAACTCAAAATGGATAAAGAACCTGAATGTGAGACAGGAAACCATCAAAACCCTAGAGGAGAAAGCAGGAAAAGACCTCTCTGACCTCAGCTGTAGCAATTTCTTACTTGACACATCCCCAATGGCAAGGGAATTAAAAGCAAAAATGAACTACTGGGACCTTATGAAGATAAAAAGCTTCTGCACAGCAAAGGAAACAACCAACAAAACTAAAAGGCAACCAACGGAATGGGAAAAGATATTCGCAAATGACATATCGGACAAAGGGCTAGTATCCAAAATCTATAAAGAACTCACCAAACTCCACACCCGAAAACAAATAACCCAGTGAAGAAATGGGCAGAAAACATGAATAGACACTTCTCTAAAGAAGGCATCCGGATGGCCAACAGGCACATGAAAAGATGCTCAACGTCGCTCCTCATCAGGGAAATACAAATCAAAACCACACTGAGATATCACCTCACGCCAGTCAGAGTGGCCAAAATGAACAAATCAGGAGACTCTAGATGCTGGCGAGGATGTGAAGAAACGGGAACCCTCTTGCACTGTTGGTGGGAATGCAAATTGGTGCAGCCACTCTGGAAAACAATGTGGAGGTTCCACAAAAAATTAAAAATAGACCTACCCTATGACCCAGCAATAGCACTGCTAGGAATTTACCCAAGGGATACAGGAGTACTGATGCATAGGGCCACTTGTACCCCATGTTGACAGCAGCACTCTCAATAATAGCCAAATTATGGAAAGATCCTAAATGTCCATCAACCGATGAATGGATAAAAAAATTGTGGTTTATATACACAATGGAGTACTATGTGGCAATGAGAAAGAATGAAATATGGCCCTTTGTAGCAACATGGATGGAACTGGAGAGTGTGATGCTAAGTGAAATAAGCCATACAGAGAAAGACAGATACCATATGTTTTCACTCTTAGGTGGATCCTGAGAAACTTAACAGAAACCCATGGGGGAGGGGAAGGAAAAAAAAAGAGGTTAGAGTGGGAGAGAACCAAAGCATAAGAGACTCTTAAAAACTGAGAACAAACTGAGGGTTGATGGGGGGTGGGAGGGAGTGGAGAGTGGGTGATGGGTATTGAGGAGGGCACCTTTTGGGATGAGCACTGGGTGTTGTATGGAAACCAATTTGACAATAAACTTCATATACTGAAAAAATAATAATTTTGGTCAATTGATTTTCAGCAATGGTACTGAGATAATTCAATGGAGAAAACACAGTTTTATCAAGCAATAGCACTAGGGAACTGGATATCCACATGTAAAAGAATAAAAATGGACCCTTATCTCACATCACAGAAAAATTAACTCAGGCTGGATCACAGACCTAAACATAGCAGCTAAAGCTAGACAATTCTTAGAAGAAAATATGGAAGTAAATCTTTGTGGATCTGAATTAGGAAAAGCATTCTTACATGTGCTATCAGACATAAGCAATGGAAGAAAAAAAATAGATATATTAAATTTCAACAAAACCAAACCTAAAGCATAAGTGACAAAAGAAAAAAAATATATTAATTAAACCTTATCAAAATTTTAAAAACTTGGGCTTCAATGGATGCCATTAAGAAAGTGGGGCGCCTGGGTGGCGCAGTCGGTTAAGCGTCCGACTTCAGCCAGGTCACGATCTCGCAGTCCGGGAGTTCGAGCCCCGCGTCAGTCTCTGGGCTGATGGTTCAGAGCCTGGAGCCTGTTTCTGATTCTGTGTCTCCCTCTCTCTCTGCGCCTCCCCCATTCATGCTCTGTCTCTCTCTGTCCCAAAAATAAATAAACGTTGAAAAAAAAATTAAAAAAAAAAAAGAAAGAAAGTAAAACCACAACTCACTAAATGGAAGAAATATCTGTAAATCATACATCTGATAAGACTTGCAGTCAGAATATAAAAAAGAATTATTACAACAATAAAAAAAAAACAAATAACTGAATTAAAAATGGAGAATCTGGGTGTGCCTGGGTGGCCCAGTTGGTTAAGCATCCATCTTCGGCTCAGGTCATGATCTCATGGTTGGTGGGTTTGAGCCCTGGATCAGACTCTGTGCTGACAGCTCAGAGCCTGGAGCCTGCTTCAGATTCTGTGTCTCCCGCTCTCTGCCCCTCCCTTGCGCTCTCTCTCTCTCTCTCTCTCTCTCTCAAATAAGTAAACATTTAAAAAATGGAGAATTTGTGAAGATGTTTCTCTAAAAATATACACAAATAGTCAATATGTACATGAGGGGTGCAGAAGTCATTTAAGTCATTTAAGCATCCAACTCTCAATTTTGACTCAGGTCATGATCTCACTGAGATCAAGCCCCGAGTCGGGCTCTGTGCTGACAGCACAGAGGCTGCTTGGGATTCTCTCTCCCTCTCTCTCTTACCCTGTCCTGCTTGTACACATGCACATTCTCTCTCTCTCTCAAAATAAATAAATAAACTTAAACACTATGCACATGAAAAGTTGCTGAACATCATTAGTCACTGGGGAAATGGAAATCAAAAGCACAATGAAATACCACTTTACATCCACTAGGATGGCTATATTTTTCAAAAAAAGCAGAAAATAACAAATTTAATGAGAATGTGGAGAATCTGGAACCCTCAAACCTTGCTTATGAGAATGTAAAATGGTGCAGCTGCTGTGGAAGACATTTTGGCAGTCCTCAAAATGTTAAACATAGAGCTGCCATGTGACCTAGCAATTCTAGTTCAAATACATACCTCAGAGTATTCATAACATGTGTGCACACAAAAACCTGGACACGAACGTCCATTGCACCATTATTCACAAGATCCAAAAAGTGGAAACAATCCAATGTCCTCAGCCAATGAATGGATACACAAAACAGGGTAAATCTATGCAATGGAATAGTATTCAGCCATAAAAAGGAATAAACTGATGCTACAACTGGATGAACCTTGAAAACATTATGCTACATCAAAGTCCAAACACAAAAGCCACATATTACATGAGCCCATGTATAAAAGGGAATAGGACAGTCCATAGAGATAAAAAGTAGACAGGTGGTTGCCAGGGGCCGGGGAAAGAAGCAATGAGGAGTAACTTCTAATGGATATGGGGTTGCTTTTTAGGGTGGTGAAAATGTTCTGAATTAGATTGTGGTTATATTTACATAATTTTGTGAATATGCTAGGATAAAAATACTTCAGTACTTCAGCATACACTTCACAGTGTGAACTTCATGGTATTATATCTGAATAGAGCGGTTATCTTTAAAATATCCATCAATAGATGTGAACAAATTATGGTATATCCATATAATAGAATACTACTCATTAATAAAAAGGTATGCTACTGATAAACATAAAACATAAAAAATTCATAAAATGAATCTCAAAATAGAGTAATTATGCAAACTGAAAAACTCAGACAATAACACATACATATTGTATCATTGCATTTATGTAAAATTCTGGATACAAACTATTCTCTAGTGCTATAGTGACAGCAGATGTGTGTTTGCTTGGGGACAGGGTGAGGGGAAGAGTGGAAGGGAAGAATGACAAATCTTTTGAAGGTAGCAAATGTGCTCACTTTAGTGATTGTGATGATGCTTTCATGGCTATATACATTTTTCAAAATGTTTCAAATCATACAACTTAAAATATGAGCAGCTTACTGCATGTCAAATACACTTTAATCAAACTTTAAAAAGTATAACCACATATAAATCTGTATCTTGTGCTGAGTAGATAATCTGTACATTGTCACTCCCTGTTTCAAAACTCTTCAATGGCTTCCCTTTATCTTTAGCATCAAATCTAATTTTTTTGAGAGGGTGCATGTGTGTGCGCACAAGCAGCGGAGGGACAGAAGGAGAGAGGGAGAGAGAGAGAGAGAGAGAGAGAGAGAGAGAGAGAGAGAGAGAGAGAATCTTAAGCAGGCTCTATGCCCAGCACTGAGCCAGATGCAGGGCTCCGATCTCACTACCGTGAGATCATGATCTGAGCCAAAATCAAGAGTCAGACCCTTAACTGACTGACTGAACCACCAAGGCATCCCAAATCTAAATTTCTTAAGTGGTCTATGATGCCCTACATTATCCCATACTTTGTTAGCTCTCTGACATCCTCTACTACTCCCTCTCTAGTTTGCTCTGCTCCAGAAACACTCGTCTTCTTTGGCTGTTCCTTTGATATTTCAAGCTCTTTCATACCTCAGAGCTGTTGCCCTTGCTATGTCTTCTGTCCAGGACACATTCTCGCAAGTATTTACTTATGTCATTCCTCACATCACTCAAATACCACCTCATTGTAGAGGTATTATCTACACCAATTCCTTCTTTCAACTCTCTATTTCTTTTACTGTAGTCAAAGAACTACCTGAAATCATACATTTGTGTATGATCTGTAAGCTCTATCAGGGCAGAGATATTTGGTTGCTTTTATTCACCACTGAATTACTCAGTGCCTAGAAGCGTACTTCCGAAATGCGAATCTCTCATTAAACACTTGTTGAAATGACTCTATGCATAAACGTTGGTTGACTTAATATTCCAAAAAAAAGTAAAGAAATAAAATATTAGGTGTTAAGGCAAAAAGTCTTTCATATTAGTACTTCAGGCCAGAAATGCAGAGTGAGTCTGAGTACAGAGATACTCTAGACAACAAGAGAGGAGAAACTGGAAAGCTTGAAACTCAGATTGGTAAAATCCAAAGATCTGGAAGATTACAAATGAGTCTTTTGCCTCCAGCATCTTAGGGCTTGAAGGATGTATGGATATTTCCCTTAGGGAAGAATGGGGGGTAGGAAAGTGATGTAGTAATTAGATATGTCTCACACATATATTTATTATATATAATTATTGGTGTGTCTTAATTTACTCTGATATGCCTAGGTTCCCCATTGGTCTCCTTCTGAATTCCCAGTACATTGGATAGTTGAATAGTTCTGATCTGTTTATTTAATATTAATCTCTTCATTTAATGTAATATACTAGATGTGTTCCTACTGAATTTATGTTCAATTATAACAATAATTTATTTGTCCATCTTTTTATAATGTGATATATATTTTGAGAAAAATATAATGAAGATGTTTAGGTCAACTACTGAAATTAACTATTCTCAGTATTAAGTGGCTCACTTCATCTCTCCAAAAAGAGTTTGTTCCAGAAATCACAGGGCCAAATAAACACAAATGTCTTCACTTCTGCAATGTTGTATATTGTTGGCATTTATTGGATTATCTTACAAATAAATTATTGAGAGAAATTAGCATGAATTATTATATTAAAATATGTATGTTTTTATTTTTTAATTTTTTAATGCTTATTTATTTTTGAGAGAGAGAGCATGAACAAGAGAGGAGCAGAGAGAGAGAGAGAGAGAGACAGAATCCAAAGCAGGCTCCAGGCTCTAGGTGTCAGCACAGAGCCCAACGTGGGGCTTGAACCCACAAACCGTGAGATCATGACCTGAGCTGAATTCAGACGCTTAACCAACTGAGCCACCCAGGTGCCCCGAAAATATGTATGCTTTTAAACAGATAAATGTACCCATTGACTAAATGGAAAGAAACAAAAATCAAAAACACTTGAAAGCAGTAAATTCTCAAAAAAATAAAAATAAAAACAGTAAATTCTCCCCTATGTAAAGTATATTCTGAGCATAAATAAACAAACAATAAAAACCAAGTCCCCTCACCAAAAAACAAAACAAAACAAAACAAAAACCCAGGAAGGTGGTATTTTAAAAATTCATGTAAATAAATTTTATCTTCACTAATATCTTCATTTATAGCAGTAGGCTGTAACAAAGTCATTTCAAAATCTGCATTGCATTAAAGAAATGAAACAATATAGCCTGTGTTTTTTTAATCCCATAAATATATTTACAAATAGATTTGAAGATGCTTCCCAGATGTTTTTCATGTGATTTTTTTTTTCAGACACAGAAAGCAAATGAGGGTTTTTGCAGAAAACTTGTTTTTTAATAAGTTGGTGGTTGATTGTGCAGGTGTGTGAATGAATTTCAAGAGGCTCCCAACATTCCTTGGGGTTTGTCCTCCAGGGGATATATTGTGGAGCACAAGCACAGGGCTGGGGCCTCTGACTCCCTTCTCAATACCAAAAACTCAAAGTGTCTGATTTGCCTACAGCCAGCCGCACAAGCCTTAGGCTATAAAAAAAAAAATCTAAAATGATCCAACTGTGATTGCTATTTTTGTCAGAACCAGCACTAAAGTAACGCTCAGAATGTTTTGTCCTCTAAATTCTAATAGACAATGTTTCTCATACACAAAGCACCAGAACGTTTTGGGTTTTTTGTTGTTGTTGCTGTTCTGTTTTGTTTTTTTGTTGTTGTTGTTGTTGTTGTTGTTGTTGTTGTTTTAATGAAGCTTGAGTAGAGATTTACCAAGCACCCACACAAAGCTGTTTCAATATTTTGGAAGAATCTGAGTTATATTACTAAAACAATATATTGAATTCAAGGTAGTTTTTGAGTTAGGGAAGGGTCTCACCTCATTTGATTCCAGTTATCTCATTTTACAGATTTTACATAGCAGAGAAGGGAAATGATTTCTGGAGATTCATACTGCCAAACAGTGAGAAAACTAATAGCAGAAACCAGGTCTTCTGCCTACACTCCCACTCGATCTTTCTGCTATACCTGTCCATCTATGTTTGAATTCAAAGTTGAAAAAAATAGCTGAAATGCGCCCCCAATAGTTTCTCGATTTTTGAATTATTCAATTTAAGCCTACAAAGAGTGTAAGAAGGGGCATTTTGTTTTACAGCTAATACACGAAACATATATATTTTTCTTAAGTAGGAAGGCAGAAACCAAGTTGACAAGTCTGGTGCACAGTATCATTTTCAAGCATATCCCTGGTGAAAAAACATATTGAAAGGAACATAAACAGCACTGACTGTTACATCAAGCATTGACAAGTTGGTAAATGCTTTTGATCCTTCCAGTGGGAAGGAAAAATGGAGTAGATGACCTCCATCAAATTGTGGAAATATACCCACTGCCCTCCACCCTGGGAACCAGCTTTCTGCATGCAAACAGAAAAGGAAAGCAAAATAAAGTAAGCAGTTTACCCACGTAGAGCTAAGCTGAAAATACGTAGTATATGATGCTGTAGTTGAAGATGTCAACTGTGAAGTCAGTCACCACAAGAAGAGAGCCAGCTAACTGAATCAGGGAGAAAAGCAGAATGAGGGAGTTGTCTTGAAGAGCACTGTGGGCTACAAATTATAACAGACTAAGTAAGGTTATATGCAGGTTCACAGAGACAAAAACAAGGTCCTGGACTGGGCTCCAAAACTTTACTGTGCAAGATGCAAAGTAGGGCCTTCCTGGTAGTCCATTCATATAAGATTTAAGGAATTTAGTTGATAATTAATATGAATCAATTAGCAATTAAAAAAAATCTAATGTGGTCTTAGGTGCATACGTTGCAAAATGATATCAATAATAGAAATTCTAGTTCCACTCTGTTCAGTGCAGTCTTGTGTAAATTACTTAACTCCATGGGCCTCAGTTTCCTCATTAGTCAAATGAGGGGTAAAAAGGCCAACTCCCAGGATTGTTGTAAGGATTAGATTAGTTGATACATGTAAAATGCTTAGCACAGTAAGTGATGCTCAATAAACGTCCATTTCTATTATTAGAAGCATCGTTATTCATAAGGCATTGAATCCAGTGACACAACTTTTATGTGTGTTCCAGTAAAAACTTATTTCTAGAAATGAAAAATTTGAATGCCATATCATTTTTTAAGTTTATTTATTTATTTTGAGGGAGAGAGAGAGAGAGAGCACAAGTTGGGGAGGAACAGAGAGAAAGGGAGAGAGAGAGAGAGAGAGAGAGAGAGAGAGAGAGAGAATCCCAAGCAGGCTCTGCACTGACAGTGCAGAGCCCAACGAGGCTCAAACTCACGAACGGTAAAATCATGACCTGAGCCGAAATCAAGAGCTGGATGCTTAGCCAACTGAGCCACCCAAGCACCCCTATGCCATATCAATTTTATTTGTCACAAATGCATTCTTTTGATTTGTTTTCAACCATTTAAAAATGTAGAAAAACATTCTTAGCTTAGCCTGTGTGCCATACAGAAACAGGTCCAAGTTTGGTCTGCAGGTCGTAACGTCGTGCGACTCCCTGAATTAAGGAAGGATGTTTGGTTTTCAGAACTTCCTAGATTTTGGAGTTGTGGATGAGGAATTGTGGACCTAAAGTCTCCCCAAGTTAATACTGTCACTAGTGTAAAGTGGGAATGGCAGCCTGTTGTTATTTTGGTGGCTGTTTCCTAACAGCGGAAGGGCTTGAGACCCTTGGCCATGTGTCTGGGACTAAGCCTTGCATCCTGCCCTCAAAAGGAGCAGCAGCCACCCCCCTTGGCCTGATGAACCTAGAAATGTACCTGTCTCTCTCCCTGCTCTCAACCAGGCCAAGCCTGAGGCTCCCACCCACAGGGCTAGAGGTTATCATGTTGGAAGACAGTGCTCAGTCCAGGGATACATTAAAAAAAAAAAAAAAAAAGAGGGCATAAACAAACTAGGAATTGTTCAATAGAAAGTAGCCAAGAAGGTGGGGGGGACCCTTAAAAACCCATCAAATAAGGAACATATGGAAACCAGTGTGTTTGACGTGGAGGAAAGATAACTTGGAGTACTATAGAAACTGTCACCACATACCAAAAAGGCTGTCATGTAGAAGAGGAGACAGACTTGTTCTCTGAACTCAAGACTGTGGGTAGAAACTATGGGGACTCAATATCTGGATTAATACAAGGAAGACTGTTCCAATTAACAGAACTGTCCACTGATAGAATGGGTTGCCTCAAGAGGCAGGGTTCAAGCATTAGTTGTATGCTTGTTTGGCGAGGATTTTGAAGACAGAGTTTACACCAGATTAACCACTTAGCCAAATACTTAGAACTGCAGAAAGTGGCAATCCCCTGGGGTGGGGGGGGGGATCAGAAATATATGAAAAGCTGCTCAATATCCCCCAAATCACAGAAATGCACATTTAAAACAATAATTCAGGTGTTAACATTTATAAAGTTTAATGATTTTAAGGGCTGGCAAGGGATGTGGTAAAATAGGAACCCTCACGCACTCCTAAAAGGAATATAAATTGCAATTCCTTGGGATCTTAGGACACTCACACAAAGCAAATATAGACAGGGTTGTCCACAGTAGCCTCGTTTGTCATAATGACACATGGCAAACTATCCAACAATATGTTATAGATAAATAAAATATGATATAGTAGATCTATATGCACTAACTTGGTAAATCTACAAGACTCAGTAAAATGATAAAAGTAAGCTGCACAACAATGCATACAATAGGAGACGATTTAAGTTAAAAATACACATAAAGACACAATGCAAACCTACTAGTTCTACAGAAATATCCATATTTATGTTAAATGCATAGAAAAATTCCTAAAAGATAGACACTAAACTGATGGGAAAGGAAAAGGAATTAGCTCAGAGCTCAAAGGTACTTTAGTTTAATCTGTAATATTTGGAATGTTTACAATGGGAATTCTTCATGGTTTGCTTGTTTAATTAAAAATAAATATGTAAATTGGAATATAAGAGAAAACTAGGGCCGGGAAGGAAACTAGAGATTACTGATCCAGCTACTTCAATTTACAAATGAAGAAAACTGAGGCTTGAAATAGCTAAGCAATTTGTTCAAAGCTCTACAGGTATTTAAAGCCAGAGCCACAATGACAGAACATGTGTGTAATAAGAAAACATAGGCTTTGAGTCGAGAAGCCTGGATCTGGGTTCTAACTCTACATGATAGGTTTATGACCGTGGGAAGCACACTTACTATCAGATTCTAAGTTTCCTCTTCTGTACATTGGGGGTTGTTTATTCAGGATTCATTCAGTTGCAAGGAACAGTAGCCCAGCTAACTGAGATATAAAGGAAATACATCCTCTTAAAATAGACGAGTGGAGAAGACCTCAGGCACAACTGCATTCAGGGATGCAAAGAATGGCCTCAAGACTTCTTCCCCAAATATCACTACTTACGTGTTTGTTATTCTCTCCCACTCTAGTACCATGTGGTTCTTGTGGGATGGTCAGCCAGGACACCCTGCATCCCTCTAGGTATTGGGTTTGGGATATTTCCCCAAAGAAAAAGAGTTGCTGTAACAAAAAAATGGGGGAAATTTTTTATAGGTACAAAGAAACAAACAAACAAAACAAATTTTTTAGCCACTTCATAGCATTGATGGGAGAAGGAAACAAGAAAACTTAAGAGATGGTATTGCACACACTATATGATGTTATGCAAACAAAAAGAGTCATTAACTCATGTGCCTAAACTCCTCGCAGTCTGTAATTTCCACTCTTCGTTGTATCTTTTAGGACTATGATGTATCGTTTAGGACTATGATGTATCGTTGTATCTTTTAGGACTATGATGAATGATCATTACTGGTATGTTCACAGTGGGCCTCTTCTCCCCCAACGTTCGTGTCTTATGTAGCCTACTTTGTCAATATTTCATAATGGCCATTGTATTCCCATTGAAATAGTCAGAAAACATTCAGTATAAAATGTTTCTACTTCAGAGGAGGAGGGAAGACTGTGGAAATTTAGTAGCTGTTAGCAACATCATTGAAAGAAGTTGCCACACTGGAATTTTATTTCTAAAATAACAATGTTGAGGGGGCACCTGAGTGGCTCAGTTGGTTGAGCATCCAACTTCGGCTCAGGTCCCGGTCTCACAGTTGATGGGTTTGAGCCCCACAGAGAGCTTGCTGCTGTTGGCATGGAGCCCACTTCGGATCCTCTGTCTCCCTCTGTCTGCCCCGCCTCCACTTGCGGGCTCTCTGTCTATCTCTCTCAAAAATAAATAAACATTAAAAATAAAATAAAATAAAATAAAAATGCTGAGTGAAATACTCTTAAAGCTCTACCTTCTCCTGTCTTTGCTGCTCTTGTGACAAAGTTGGATGCTTAGCCGAATGAGCCACCCAAGCATCCCCAAGCTAGTAAAGTTTTGAAGCATTCATCTATATCATCTAAATCATCTCCTTCTTACCTGATCTTTCTCAGATCTTTGTGTCTTGGGGGAACATAAGGAAAGAGCCCTAAACTAAGTTCGCTCTATAACGTTGACAACTCTTAAAACTCTCAAAACTATCATTTTCTTCAGGCACGTTCCAGCATTTTAAAATGTTAGTACTGGTCACTATTGGGATAGCATGTTGAAAATATAACAGCAAATTGACGACAGCTCAAAAGAAAGCAACCAAAATGATAGCAGGTTCAAAGCTAACAGGTTAGCTTGAATTTTTCAGCCTTGTTTATCCCATTTTCTGTTACTTCTTCCCCTTCCAAGTTACAAATAACTTTCCAGCTCTTATCTGGTCAGTCAACGATGAGAAAAATCTGTAGTGTTGTACCTTAGCAAGCACTGACACCCCATCAGCTCATTTATTTTCGTGGTAAGATTCAATGAACTAGCGAGGCAGAGATTACTGTGCCTATTTTGAGAAGAGGAACTTGAGGCTCATACAGATGAGTTCCTCTTGTGTTAGGTCACAGGTAGTAAATACAAGGGCCAGAACTTGGATCCCACTCTAGTATTTTTTATGTGACATCACCAAGTCGTTCAACAAAAATTAGTATCCACTCTGCACAAAACACGGAGGAAAATTGATGGTATAGATATATGAGGAATTGCCTATATATTCCTCAGTGTCTAAGGGGACACAGTTTCAATAGCGGAAAGTTCTGAAAAATGAGCAGGAAACTTTGTTGATGTCATTTACCACAGTATGCCCAGTGTCTAGCATATGGCTGAAACACATTAGTTGCTCAATAAATATTTATAAAGTGTGTGAATAAACTAATGAATGCAAGACCACATAAAGGCCAAAGTCACAATAAGTATGAAATATTATGGTGCTGAGTATACAAGTGCTCAGGAGACTGCCATTCTTCAAAATCTTCCTTAAAACAGACTATGTAGTATGACACTTATGAAGTTTAGACTTGGGGTCTCACAGAAAGTCACTTAAGGTCTATGAGAGGGGCCTTGGGAAAGTTATTTTATCTCTTGGACGTTAATTAAGTCCTTCATTCAACAGACACGGTACACTTTCAGAAACTAATAATAGGCTCAAAGAGTTGTTATGATAAAATGAAAGAAGGCATATGAAATGACTAGCATAGAGGAAGACCACGATTCATGGTGGTCTTTTATTTTTTTTTTTAATTTTTTTTCAACGTGTATTTATTTTGGGGACAGAGAGAGACAGAGCATGAACGGGGAAGGGGCAGAGAGAGAGGGAGACACAGAATCGGAAATAGGCTCCAGGCTCTGAGCCATCAGCCCAGAGCCTGACGCGGGGCTCGAACTCACGGACCGCGAGATTGTGACCTGGCTGAAGTCGTAGGCTTAACCGACTGCGCCACCCAGGCGCCCCTATTTTTTTTATTTTTGATATCATGGGGATTTTATTTTTATTATTATACCTTCCAACGCTCCCTTTCTTGAAACACCCCTAGACAATTAAACAGGTGAGGTAACACGGGGGCAGAACACTGTGCCTTCTCAATTCCAGAACAAAATAAACAAAAGCCCACGATCAAAAACCCAACAGAGATTAGTGCTTGGATGTAACAAGCCAGCTCTACTAGTGTAGGATGGGGGTCATCTGACGTGACAGCAGCCACCCTTCCTGAAGGTGACAGAGTCATCACAGCAAAATATTTTAGGTAAAAGGAATCAAACATTTCTAGGAGGAAGAGTTTGGCAGTAAGTGAGGATATTTAGCTTAGGGAAGAGAAGAGAGAGACACTGGGGCAGACAGAACAGATAATATGTGAGCTGTTCTCAAGGGCTATTAAGGAGGAAAAAAAAACCCTAAAGCTGTTCATGATTATCCCCAAGGAAAGCAGAGCTGAGTGACAGCTTCATGGAGGAAAAGTTGGATTCACAAAATAGGACATGACTGAATTTTAAGCAGACATATTAGGGTCAGAAAAGGCTGGAAGGGAGGACAGAGTGGCCCACAAAGACAATATAAAAAAATGTTAGATGTCCTTTGAATAGTGCTGTGGTATCAGAGCGCAGGTGCATTAGGCTGAAATGAGCATTGTGACCTGGCCTGGGTCAGATTTATGGGTAACACAGACCCAGACACTAATAGGAACATGGGACCTGCCATAAACGAATTTAAGGAACCGAAGTTAGGTGTTCCTTAAATGAAGAAAAATTATAAAAACCCAATAAATAGAATTCAACCTCTACAGTCTGTGTTGTCTTCATTTGGGGGCAGGGGGTTGAGGTGCGGAGGAGGTGTGGTAAGTCCTCTGAAAGCAGCTTGAATAATAATGATGATAATTACGATGCCTCACATACCCCAGCACTTTTCTTCATAGCCACATATATCTCCTCATTCAGCCTACAGCAAAATGGTTACATTGTAAATATTATTTAACATTAAATGTAATTGCTTCACAAATCTGCTTTTATTAAGCAATCCATAACAACAATTCAGTTATTCTCTTTCACTGCTCCATTAATCCTTCACTTCCCTACCAGGAGAGCAGAGAGGTAAAAGTTTTTTGTATGAGTTGCCAAATCTTATCTGAGCATCTCTGTCCTTGGGAATAGGTGCATCATAAAAGGTTTACAAAACCGTAGGGGAAATAAAATCCAAAGGAGAGATAAGATAAAGTCTCCTAATGCTGAGGAACATGTCGTAAACAAGTCAGTTAAAATGCGGCAGGAAGAGTTGCTTTAAAAATGGCTTCAAATTTATTTACTTCATAAGGATGTTCATGATATCAAAAGAAACATGGGATACATATGACAATGAGAAGAGAAGAACTATTTATTTTTTTTAAGTTTATTTATTTTTTGAGAGAGAGAGAACATGAGTGAGTAGGGGAGGAGCAGTGTTGAGACAGGGAGGGTAAGAGAATCCCAGGCAGGCTCCGCACCTGCAGCGCAGAGCCCGATGTGGGGCTCGAACCCACAGACCATGAGAATCATGACCTGAGCCAAAACCAAGAGTCAGATGCTTAACCGACTGAGCTACCCAGGCACCCTGAAAAATTTGTTGTATAAAGCATTTTAGTGGAAAGAAAAATCTCAGGTGTCTCATGCTACAGAGGTATCTTTCTCAAAATGATTCTACAGATCCATAAAGAATTTGTTCTAGGGGCACCTGGGTGGCTCAGTCGGTTAAGTGGCCGACTTCGGCTCAGGTCATGATCTCACGGTCCATGAGTTCGAGCCCTGCGTCGGGCTCTGTGCTGACAGCTTGGAGCCTGGAGCCTGCTTCTGTTTCCGTGTCTCCCTCTCTCTCTGCCCCTCCCCCATTCGCGCTCTCTCTCTGCCTTTCAAAAATGCATACATGTTTAAAAAAAATTTTTAAAAAAGAATTTGTTTTATAACACTACATCTTAATGTGAAGTCCAAATCAGAGATCTACGAGTCCTCAAGATTCCAATTTGGAATCTTATGCTAGACATCACTGTATCACATGTATGTATCAGTCTTGAGTAAATTCTGAATAGGCAAAAGTCAGACGGAATATGAAAGCTTCCTGATGTAAATGAAATGTCTTGAGATTATGAGCAGAAAGACACGCTCTGACTTTATTACTCTCAACACATATCTGTTGAATTCAAAGGAGATATTAAGAACGTGGCCCATGCTTAGTACCAAATAGCACATAGACATGAATAATTTATGCGTCCATCCTTGGAGGAGTGCTAATAAAATGTGAAATAGGCACATATTGAGGACCGGTGTATGATGGCGAGTTTCATAACAAAGGTACAACAAATTCATATGTAATCAAATGCTACACGAAGGTAAAGTCAAATTATAAACCAATAATTGCAAAGCTGACGAAGACACCGACAAGAAATAGTGTGCTAAGAAATATATAGTGTCGAATTAGTAAAGATAAGCCATATGCAGAGATTTAAGTGAGGCGTGGATGCTTTTAAATGTTAACATTGACATCCAACTTACTTTGGGAAATTGAACGATTGACTTTCTTAAAAAATACATCAACTATACCAACCATACAGTCATTCATTTTAGAAAATTTAAAAGGACGAATGTCACACAATTACTAGAATCTCTGTTACACACATTTCCAAAATCTAAAATCGAATTATCTTGGCTTTCAGTCAGGGATCATTTGTCTAATGAGGATCATCATGAAAGGTGGGTAGCGGCCACACTCCACACATTACCAAGAGAACCCAAAGAATACTTGGACAGTCTAAGGACAGAGATTCTGAAACAGAAACCTAAGATATGGTAACTGACAATTACCCAGAAAAAAGATCTTGCCATCTGTAAGCCTTATGTGATTTTCTTGTATGTCACTTTATTAACACTCAGTACCTGTTATACCCATTGCACTTGAACCACGAAATACTGTTAAGCACAGTGCTTACGAGGACTGGCTTTGGAATCAGACAATCCTATGTTCTCCTAGGAGAACTTTAGTTCTCAGAGCCTCATTTTCCTTATCTTTAATTGTTTTCTGGATGTTTTATAGTTCCCTTATTCCTTTATTCCTCTCTGCCTGCCTTAGTTTGTGAACTGAATGGCTTCCACAGCAGTATGTTTTGATTCCCTATTGATTATCTTTTGTAAACCTACTGTTGGTTTTTGCTTTGTGGTTACCATGTGGCTCACCTAAAAGTTCTTACAGCTGGAACAGGCTATTTTTGCATTGATTGCAATTTACAGTTGACCCTTGAACAACACGGGTTTGAACTCATTTAATCTTCACAATTCTACTTCATAGACTTATTTTGCAAATGAGGAGACTAAAGCTCGTCGAAGTAAAGGGACTTGGAAAAAATCATATGCTATGTAGTGGGGTCAGAACTTGAAAAGACAGCTGTCTAAATTTCAAACCCAAGCTCTTAAATGTTATACCACTGTTTTTCAAAGTGTCATACAAGAAATAACCATGAATATCAGAATCTATGCTGAAGGATGAAAATGGGGTGGGAGGAAAGGTTTTTGTTTTGTTTTGTTTTGTTTTTTAATGAAAAGAAAGTGTAGGAGAAAATCCATGTTACCCTAGATGAGATGATGAGTTTCTAGAAACAAACCAAAAGCATCATCCATGGAAGAAAAGAAATGATAAGTTCAATTTTGTCAAAATTTAAAACTTATACTTGCAAAAGATCCCATTAAGGCCACAGAAAGATAAGCCATAGTCTGCAAAAAAAATATTTACAAAATACCTACCTCATAATACATGTCTGATAAAGGGCTTTTATCCAAAATATATAATGAGCTCTTAAAACTCAACAATAAGAAACAAGCTAATTAAATAACATACTCTGTATCACAACACATCACCAAAGAAGATCAGCACATGAAAATGCTCAACCTCATTTTGCATCAGGGAAATGTAAATTGTAATGAGACACTACTACACATCTACTAGAATGGATAAAACCTAAACACAATGCCGACTGCTGGGGAGGAATAACTATTCATTGGTATGAATGCAAAATGGTACTTTCACTTTGGAAGACAGCGTGGCAGTCTCTTACAAAGCTAAACATAGTTTTACCATATCACGTAGCAAATGTGCTCCTAGGTAGTTACTCAGTTGATTTGAAAACATATGTTCACCCAAAAGCCTGCATGTGAATGTTCCTGGTAGCTGTATTCATACTCACTCAAAACTGGAAGCAACCAAAATGCCCTTTAATGGGTGAATAGACTTTTTTTTAAAAAGTGTGGTATTTTTACAGAGTGAAATGTTATTCTGTAATAAAAACAAATGAGTTACCAAGCCATGAAAAGACATGGAGAAACCTTAAAAGCATACTGGTAAGTTAAAGAGGCCACTCAGAAAGGCTACATACTGCATGATTCAAATTACATGACATTCTAAAAAAAAAAAAAAAGCAAAACCACAAGAACGATAACAACAAACAGTGGCCAGAGGTGTAGGGCATGGGGGTCGAGGAGTAAGGTTTCATGTCTGAACCCTAACCGTAACCCTCACCTTCAGTGCAGAGCCTGGTTGGGATTTTCTCTCCCTCTCTCTCTGCCTCTCCCAGGCTCTCTCTCTCTCTCTCTTATAAAGTAAAATAAAATTTAAAAAAATGTAAAAAGCAACTTGACAGTATGCATCAAGAGCCTGCGAAAAACAGCTTTCTCTGCTGGGAATCTATCAAATTGGCTGGATATGTTTATCACAAAATTATTGGCTACTATTAAGAAAACAGAGAAGAAAAATAATTTCAACTCACTTAATAGGAGAGTATTTACAAAAACGGATAAATCCACTTGATGGAAACATAGGTACTCATCAAAATGTTTATAAAGTATTTACAAGCATTAGGTTTAAAAAGGCAAATACAGAATTATACATATCATTATAATTATGTAAAAGTTACACATAATAAACAGACTAGAAGGATATACACCAAGAATATTTATAAGAGTTGTCTTTTTAGTTTTGTGTACTTTCCAAAATGGTCTAGAGTCAGCATGTTATTATGGCTGAAGTTAAATAGACTGTGTGTCTAATTAGCTTCCTTCCCCCAGGGGTACCAGCACAATAATGGAAAGCCCAAGAGCTTACCAGAAGATATCACTGAGGAAGCATTTTAGCGATATTGCTGACGGCCTAAAACTGTCATGGACAAACCACCACTGAGCCCCTTCTGCATCATAGGGAACATGTTGAGAACAATGTGGCCTTGACTGTTTAGTTGCATTTTACTCTTATTGTTCCTGAATCTCAACTGGTTTAGCATTTTGTCAAATAGACTCCCAGACAGTATGGAGATAACGATTCCAGATAGATTCAGACACTTTATTCTCTACACAGACAGCAAGAGCAAGACCAACAATGTGCCAGGTTCATGCACCACTTGACTGACAGGATGGCACCCAATCAAAGTGGCCAGAGGAAAGACACCGTGAGCAACAGGTTGCTCGGTTGCCAAGGAGCCCATCTAGACTTCAGCTAAGTGGACCGACAGGATGCGGCTGTACTCTGAGGACAGGGGAATGAGGTGGCCTGGCCTATGCCTCATCCAAACCAGGGAGGCAGATGGGCAAGTGCCTCCTGGTAGCCTCGCACAAGATAAGGGGTCAAATAAGAAATGCCTTATGACAGCTCCCCGCAGGGCTGCCAATGCAGGCATGGTCCTGGGAGAATCACAGGGCATTCCACTAAGACTCAGGGCAGTCTGTGTTGGAGTCGTGCCTATGTGGCCTATGTGGAGATATGCCAGGTCGTCAAGAGTACTGGTGTGGACCTACTACCCTACACAGCTGTCCTACCTGCTTTCACTCTTAAAAGTGTCTTGGTATATGGGCATCCTCATACCTAAAGGCGATAATCATGTCCCCCTTCCCACAACACACAAAACACCGCACACATAGATCAACCTATTTATGGGTCGAGAGCGAGAACAAATGGAAGAGTGAATGCCCACCTCTGGTTTATTTAACGTGGTTTTTAGAACTTAATAAAAGTGATTCTGAGGTTTACATACAATAGATGGACAAGATTAACCAGCAAAAGGGACGCACATATTAATATGCATTATAAAGCCACCATAATTAAACAGTTTAATGATAAAGGATTAGGTAGACGAATACTTGGAAGAGAAAGAAGAAACAGAGCTATGTTTCTCTGTTTACATAATGAAACTGGCACAACCAATAGGTGGCAGAATGGATTCCTTAAATAAGTGGTATTGAAACAACTGGCTGAGGGTTTGAAAAGAGCGAGACGAGGTTCCCTGTCTCACACCAAATACCAAAATAAACTTCAAGAAGATCAGAGGGATAAATGTAAAAAGTCAAATGACAGACGAACTGGAAAAGATACGTTGGGTAAATCCTTATCTGATGAGGCATGGTCTTGCAGCATATGAAACACAGGCAACCTCAAAAGCAGAGAAAAACTAATAGGTTCAGCTATGCAACTATGAAAAAAAGTATGTCAAAATAATAATCATGCCTACTCCACAGCATCATTTTTCCCATTTTTCAGATGAGAGAACTGAGAAAGTTTAAGTGACTACAATCCAAGCACCACGGCACCAATCTGAGGTACAGCAATGTATCTCTTAGTAGATAGCATGCACCGATTTCCTCATGAGTGCAGAGGTCATATCTTCTCCGGGCTTCTCCTAGGACTCTGTATGTGAGCTTTGTTAATAACCGTAGGTGATTAAGGAATTGATTAAAATTCCAGGAAGGTCTGATGCAGCCAAATGTAGCCCACAGAGAATCTGCAGGAAAAATAAGCAATGAGCATATGTAGCCTCCGTTACTGTCTCAAAGATATGTTATGACTTAAACCCAAAGCAAGGGGATTATTTCTAGTCTTGATCTTACATCGCTCATCTCACTGCTACTAGCGCCAATCCTAATTACGAGGAGAAAATTTAGCAGCAAAGCAATTATCCAGGACATTCTGGAAGGAAAGTTTACCTTTGTGAAGTTTATGTATTGTCTGAGACTACTCCTTTGCAAAGACGAATAAGTGGATCTCGAGGCAAAAAATCATGGCCTTGAAGAAGTGACTAGGCTAACGTAACGTGACAGTCACAAAATACTTTCTTCTGAGTAATGAAACCTGAGCGACTTGGGAATAAATATGTAGACTATTATGATGCCGCCTAACAAGAAACCAGATTTGCAAATGCCAATTGTCTCTTTCATAAACTACAGTTTCAAAATGCTTTCACAAACTTTAGGGGTCCAGGTCCTTCTCATTGAAATGGCTCTGCCTTTAAGACACTTAGAAATATGAAGCATATATGCCTGAAAGGCCTTTAAAGGGCAGCTGATAAAAACTATTTTGCAGACAGGGAGACTAACCAACTAAGAAAAAGATGAACACAGCGTTACAACATTGACAAGGAATGTGAGTAGGAAATTCCTCCAAAAATAAATAATAATAATAGGAAATAAACACATAAAAAGATCTATAAACCCACTAGTACCCAAGGAAACAAAGTTATAATAATAGACAACATCTAACATTTACTGAGCATTTTCTATCTGCTAGGTACTAATTGCTTATTTAGTCTTCACATTGACATATGAAAGAGGCACTGTTCTTATCCACATTCATACATGATCCTTAACCTTTCACCTACTGGGCCTACGGGGAGACGTGCAAGGTTGTCAGGGCACAGGCACAGAGCTGCTTGCTCACAAACAAGTTCTGCTTCCTTTCATTCTCCAAAGTATTCTGGTTTGGATTCTCACCATCCTCCTCTTTCCACCCGCTACATGGAAAAGTGTCCTATGGCTTTAAATATCTTCATGTTTCAATTTCAGTCATTCTCCAGAGAGAACTTTTCTAACTACCCAATATAAAGTATATCATCATGTTATTATTTATCAGTGCACCCTATCTATTCCTCCATAGCATTAACCACATCCTATAATTATTCATTTAATTTTTTGTTATCTGTTCCCTGTTTCTCACTGAAGGGTGGGCTCTTTGACAGGACAAAATATCTTAGCTGTCTGTAATAACACATATCACACACAGTATGACAAACAGTAGCAGCTTAAAATAACTTTCTCAGAATTTCAGTGCTTCCCTACTATTCAGGATATCATGGCTGGACTATAGGAATAAGCTTTGGGTTTTTTTGTTTTTTGGTTTTCTTTAAGAAATAAGCATCCCAGTGATTCCGACGCAGGTGCTTTGCAAATTTCCCTTTTGAGAAACACAGGCAAAAGATATTGAATTTTTGAAAATAAATACCTCTTTATTCATTCAAAATGTATTGAGGGCCTACAATATGTCAGACATTATGCTAGGACGTAAGCCAAAGAATCATTCGGTAAGTCCTGATAAAGGTTGGAAAAGGAAATAGACCTCACTAATACAAAGGAAGAAAATCTCCTGAATCACTTAAGCAGCTAAGACAATGGGATAAACAGCCCAGAAGGACACAGAAAAGTTTTTAAGACTTTGGTCTTACTGCTAACATAATGTCTAGCCAAACGGTTTGAAAGGAGTTTTCATATTTATATTTCACAGCAGGTTTCGTGGACTTTCTTAAGTAATGATTCTGCTTTGGGAAGCTTCGTTTGGACACTGGGGCAATTATAATACCATGAGTAGTTCAGAATAAATGCTTTCGGACTCTACAGGATGTAGAAAAATCGTGTTTATGAAAAGCAGCTTGTACAATGTCCTGTGTCGGTGGGTGATACTCGAACATCTTATCCCTTTAGCACACCCCTCTTATTTCCTCACATGGGTAGTGCTAAGTGGCCTTTCTTGAGGTAAAAAAATAACCTCAAGAAACTATTAAATTTACACCCAAATTGAAGCCATTAAAACAAGTGGATTTTTTAATGTAAAAACTTTTAAGGCATCACTGTCAGAAAAAAGCAATTACGGGACTGGATTTCTATCCATGGTTCCCAACATCTTCTTCCTTTGAATTCTAAATAATCTTGAGAGTGTTTTTATTTCTCATAACTTACTCTTCTATGATAGAATCTGGAGCCATTAATATCATTTGGTAATTCATTCAACAAATACTCATGGGACTCGAAATATGTGCCAGGTCCTGTCTTAGGAGGTGGGCATACAATGGTGAACAAAACAGACAAAAATGCATGCCCCCGTGGAGTTTCTATTTGAGTGTGTGTGGTAAGTAGGTACAGTAAGTAACTCATAATTTATGTCACATGGTAATAAATGCTATGGGGAAAAGCAGAGAATGTGAGTAGTGATTGCTGCTAGTGGCATTAGAATTTTAAACGGGATGGTCAGGGAAGACCTCACTGAGAAGGTGACATTTGAGCAGAGTCCTGAAAGAAGTTCAGGACAGAGACACACAGCTATCTGGGCAAAGTCCATTTGTGACAAAATGAAGCAAACGGAAATACATTCTGGTGGAAGCATGTCTGTCATACTCACGGAGAAGCAGGGAGGCCAGTGTCGGCGAGAATAATAAGCAAAGGGGAGGGTCATCGGAGGAGTTAAGGAGGTAGGCTGGAGCAAGAGGACCTTATGGTAAGGCGTTCACCCGAGTGGAGAGAGGAATCGCTAGAAGGTTTTGAGTAGAGAAGTAATATGATACTTCAGAAATATCACCGTGGCTGCTATGGGGAGAACAGACTGCTAGTCCAATGTGGAAGTGGTGAGTCAAGTTAGAAAGATACAGCTGTACCCTGAGTGTTGTCTGTAAGTGATGAATCATGGGCATCTACTCCTGAAGCCAAGAGCACACTGTATACACTGTATGTTACCTAACTTGAAAATAAATTATATAATAAAAAAAAAGATATAGCTATAATCCAGGCCATAAATGATACATTGCACCAGAGTGGTAGTAATGGGAGTGATGAATAAGAAATGCCTAGAGGGTCCAAGAATCAATCCCAGAGCACTCCAAAGTTTAGAACTGAGGAAGTAGAGGAAGGGGTCCTCAAAGGCCACTGATAAGGAGAAACCAGTGAGGTAAGGGGGAAATCAAGAGAGGAAAATATCCTCGAAACAAAGTGAAGATATTGTGTCAAGGAGGAGGAAGTAATTAACTATATTAAATACTGCTGATAAGTCAAGTTTCGTGAAAACTGACAGTGGGCCTTAGGTTAACCACATGGATGTGACTGATAACTGTATTAGCTTGCTAGAGATTGATTGGCTCACTGTTCTGGAGGCTAGAAGTTCAAGATCAAGGTGCTGACAGGTTTAGTTTCTTCTGAGGCCCTTCTCCTTGGCTTTCCGCCACTCACTGTGCCCATACGCACCTGGTGTGCCTCTGTGTGTCCTAATTTTCTCTTCTTTTAAAGACACCAATCCTATTGGATTAGGGCCCACCCCAGTGACCTCATTTTAATGTAATGGCCTCTGTAAAGGCCCTACCCCCAAATAAGGCCACATTCCGAGGTACTGGGGCTCAGGACTTCTACATATGAATTTGGGGAGGGCACAATTCAGCCTACAACAGTTACTTTATAAAAATCGATTGTGCACAGAGTGGTAAAATTGAAAGCCTTTAAGAACAAATTGGAGAAGAATCAAAGACAAAACAACTCCAGACTACCCAAGGGCTTTTGCCACAAAAGGGAAAGCGAAAAGGGGCAGCAGCCAGAGGGGAAAATAAAACCGAGAGAGCTATTTTGTTGTGTTTTATTTATGAGGACAGGAGAAAGATTAGTAGGAAGATCCAGGGGAAAATTAATGGCACAGGTAAGGAAGAAGAGAATGGCGAGAGAGAGATTCTGCAGTTGGTGAGCAGGGATGGGATTAAGTGCAATGCTTTGAGCTGGGAATATAGATAGTTCATCCATAGTAACCGGAAAGAAGGCTGAATATATGGGCAAAGAAGTTGGTTGCTGGGAAGATGTGGTGATAGTAGCCTGAGGAAAATTTCTCCTGATTGTTTCTATTTTCTCAGTTGAATAGGAAGCAAGTGGAGGGAGTGAATATTTGAGTTTTGAAAAAGGAGAAGGCATGAAATTGTCATTGAGAGTGCTAATGGAATTGGCAAATACAGCATAATTGCCAGGCAGCATTAAGGACCCACTTGAGGCTGGTGATCTTGAATTTAAAGTGAGACCACTTAGCATGATTGTATGTGTTTCTCCAACCACATTTGATTTAACTGGGCTTGGGATTTTGTCAAACGAGTATGATTAACAAGAGAGAGGCAACGGGGTTTAACATAATAACAAGCAACGGGCTCTAAGCTGAATGCGGAGGGAAGTGAGGATATGTTTGGGGGGGGGGGGGAATGGGAAAGAATTTTGGAGGTCCCGGTGGGATAAAGTAATTTTTATCAGGTACCAGAGGGACTGAGTTGGTAGTCAAGTAGGATGCTTAACACTGAGGTTACGGAGGGGTTGCAGTTATGAATAATGACAAGATAAGTTATGGCCATGGGAACAAGTGCCCCACTTGGTGAGGAAAAAAATACTGAAAAAAAAAGTCATGAAGCTGAGAGGCCAGGGTGTCAAAAGGATCGTCTACATGGGTGTTAAAGTCACCAAGAATTAAAACAGGAGTTGTATCGACGAGAGTGGTAGTGTGCTATGAGGACAAACATCTTCAATGACTGAGGAGTAAACGAGGAGTCAGAAGACGACTGTAATAAAGAGAGGTGTATTAGTCATGGATTCTCCAGAGAAACAGAATCAAGACCTGCAGTCAGCAAACTGGAGACCCAGGAGAGTTGATGATGCAGTTCTAGTTCAAGTCCAAAGGCCTGAGGACCAAGAGAGGTGTTGGCGTACTTCCTGGCTCAAGGGCCAGGAAGAGCCAATGCTTCCGCGAGCTGACGTCCAAAGACAGAAAAAAACAACAGGGTCCCAGCGCCAAGACACTTAGGCAGGAGGAATTTAATCCTATTTAAGGGAGGTCGGCCTTTTTGTTCTATTCAGGCCTTCAACTGATTGGATGAGACACATCCACATTAGAGGGAGCAATATGCTTTACTCAGTCTATCAATTTTAATGTCACTTTCATCTAAAATCACCTTTACAGACACAGCCAGAAGAATGTCTGACCAAGTATCTGGACACCCTATGGCCCAGTCAAGTTGACACATAAAATTAACCATCATAAAGCATAACAGGAGATGTAAAGTCTAAGATTCAAAGCTGGGAGGAGGAGAAAGGGAGAACAGCCTGTCATCAGCAAGGAGGAGCAAGGAAAATACCTACCCTAACTCCAGGATCAACAGTAGTTTGGCTGTGTTAGAGAAAAAATAATAATCAACTCTTGAAAAAGCCTACAGTGACAGCCTTTAGGGGAGAGCCCGATTTCGGTTAGCCTTTAAGAAGGTGAAGGAAATATTAAGAGAAGTTATTGAAAACACAACTTTACTGAACAGTGACTGATTTCCAGAGGGCATAGGAGCTGAGAAATAGGGTTAAAATGAAGGTGTCCAAAGCAAATATGGAGATAAGGAAGGCTGGGGTGCCTGTGGGAGGAACACACCAAGGATAGAAGGGCAAGGTGACATTAGTCCTAACAGCTCCACAACAAACCAGTGGTGGAGGGACTGATTATTGCTGGCCAGAGATGAAGGGTGGGGATTTTGTCTGAGAGCATACCTGTTTAGCTTTATTCTGCTCTTCATGTTTTTCCCCTGGTATGGTGATTTCTCCCCTTAACACCTAATTTTTTTGCTGTGGATTTGTAGGAAAACAAATCCAGCATCTGATGAACTGTTATGATAGGCCCATGCCTTATTCGGTAAACCGCCATATTGCTTAGAATGTGAGCCCCTTGAAGACAGGGTCTACACAGTGAACATTCACTCTAAAACCAGTTGATCCTATAGAATCTTTCAGCTTTTCTATTAATGATTTCCTGATGGCTGATTCCAGTCCATAGGAATAACCCTGTCTGTTCAATTTTGTTCAATTATCTGACCTACCCATCTCCTCAGGCCATTGAGAGAGCTCCAACAATCTCATCTCCTCCAGGAAACCAAAACTGGAAGAAAGGGGGCAAAGACCCCGAGGCAATTCAGTCTGACCACAGAAACCCCTTACTCGCTGTGGTAAGCTGACTGGTACCCACCCCCTCCCCACTCCACCCCCCAAAAACATGCCTACATTCTCATTCCTGGTAACTGGGAAGGTTACTTTATTTGGAAAATGGGAATTTGCAGACGTAATCAAGTTAAGGATCTTGAGACGAGGAGACCATTTTGGCTTATCCTGATGATCCTTAAATCTAATGACAAATGTCCTCATAAGAGTGAGGCCGAGGGAGGTTTGACAGGGAGGAGGAGGCGGCCACGGGACTCCAGAGGCAGAGAGTCAAGTGATACGGCCACAAGCCACCAGAAGCTGGAAAAGAAACAAACAAACAAACACTCTCTCTCTCCTCGAGTCTCTAAGAGGCAGCCTTGCAGTTCCGCGTGCACCTTAATGTCAGACCTGTGGACTCAAAAACGGCAAGAGAACAAATTTATGGTATATTAAGTCACCAAGTTTGCAGTACTTTCTTACACTAGCCACTCACCCTTCAAATGTACACCCTCCCGTGTATACTCACTACTCTATTACATGATATATTCATTTGATGCCTACGATTATTCATAGAGAATCATGGTGTGGTGATGCCTTTGGGGGTCACGTAGACTTGACTTTGAATCCTGGCTCGGATGCTCACCAGTCTTAAAATGTGGGCAAGTGTTTATAACTCACTGGGCTTCATAAGAATACTACTACTTTCGAAAGAATGCGATAAAAGCTAGAGATAATGATGTGCTGTGCTTAGCAGAGTCCGGTACCCTGTACGCGTTCAGAGGCGTCATCAGGCTCAGTACTCCAAGGGGTCACATCAGCGATGCCTAATGTTAAAATGCCGAAGGGATCGATAACCACATCGACTTAAGCAAGCCACCCAAAACCCAGAGTACACCTCACTTCTTGCAAACTGCCACCATCTACACTTCTCTTTATCACTATTTCTTAACAACACCAAGAACCCAGGGATTCTAAATTCTAATCTCAATTCTGGGACAGGCTTATGAGTATAACCCTAGGTACTTCCAACAGTCCTTACCTCAATTTCGGTGTCTACAAAAATAGATTTTTTTTAATGTTTATTTATTTATTTTTGAGAAAGAGAGTGCGCCCACACGCGCACACACACACAAGGTAGGAAGGGTAAGAGAGAGACGGAGACACAGAACCCAAAGCAGGTTCCAGGCTCTGAGCGGTCGGCACAGAGCCTGACACGGGGCTCGAACTCACAAACTGTGAGATCATGACCTGAGCCGTTTCTGACACTTAACCATGTGAGCCACCCAGGCGACCCTACGAAAAATATTTAATATACCTCCTGAGAGACACAAAGATGGATAAACAAATAAAACAGCATAAACATTTTCAGCCTTGATGTGAACTGCGTCATCACGGAGCCATTAACTGCAGTGACACTGGACCTCTGTTCAAATGGTTACTTTTTGCAAAAGAGAATGATTTGTCCCAGGGATTAAAAGCTACTTCAGCAGCAGCTGAAGCATCGTGTCAGCAAAACTGAAGCCACACGTTGTATGCCTGCTTTCCAGAGACATCTCTGCAAGAGGCTCTCTCCCGTCATGGATAGCTAGATGTACAGCCAGAAACCAAAATGGGTTGTTGTGGTTTTCAAGGGCGTGTGCAGGTATTTTTAAAGTATTGAACAGATACGTAATTGACAATGACCTACCATTCAATGATTTGAAGGAGTTTATTTATACTCTATAGGCATTTTTCAAAATCTATCCAGCAATGCCTTGATGTAAGAGGATATCGAGACATCTTTCACTGAGATGAAAAGCAGGACATTTTCCAGTATCGTATTAACTTCCGGACTACACGTCCATGAAACTGTATCTCTCAGAGGCAGGGCTCTGTTATGAGCATTATTAGAGAAAGGGCAAAGTAAAGCTCAGTAAATACATACTCTCTTCCCGCTTCTATCTCTCACTCCTAAAAACGTGTTGACTGCCACGCCACTGATCAAAAAATTTCCCTCAGGTTTTCTGGAATAATCCAATTCAAGTGCTAAAGGAGTATGAGGAAAGGGCAAGATTGAATCTGATGTGCGTATATATGTGTTCAGGGGGAGGAGGCTGAGGCCCGGGAAGGTCTCACTGAGGAAGTAAACATTTGAACCAGACCACCAACAGCCATACAGCAGAATATCATGCAAATGCTAGATATCAAAGAAATATTTCTATCATAACTTCCAACTGAAAATTTAGAAATTACTATCCATGATGCTTAAGTTTTCCATGGGTACTTCTGACAAAAGGAATTTTAAAAATAACCAAAAAGCATTAAATATGCAATGCTTAACAGACAAGAACACATAAATAAAATATTCTCTCAAATTCTATTGTTCCATTCATATGTATGAGGGTAGCTGCCATCCCAGAGGCAATTATACCAAGCTCACTGCAGAATGGAATGTTGCATCCAGAATTCTTTTTACTGCACCTTTCGAAATTTTAGACCTAAAGGTGTATAGGCTAAGCATACTTATGAAAACTACTCCATTCCATGGTTGATTCATCAGTCAAGGGAAGAGGGAAGTACACAAAAAAGAAAAGGACATGGAAATTGGAAGGTATGAAAGAAGAAAAGTAACCTCAAAACAGGTAACTACTGTATGCATACAGACATATCTCTTGTATTGACATTTTTAAAAAAGCGTTATGTTTCCTTCCCCAAAAGTGTCCTTTAAGCCTAAAATTTAAATCAGTAGCATTTCCCAATTTCCCTAGGGTGGAAACATGAGTCCAGTGTTCTCAATGGTGATGCCTTGATTTTTTTTTTAATAGTAAAACCTTGGTTTGCGAGCATAATTCGTTCCAGAAACACGCTTGTCATCGGAAAGCGCTTGTATATCAAAGCAAATTTCAAGAACCACTGGCTCAGTTGTGATCATGTGGCACTCGGCGTCACGTACTACTCATATTGCAAGACATCACTCGTTTATCAAGTTAAAATTTATTAGAAATGTTTGCTCGTCTTGCGGAACACTCGTAGAGCAAGTTACTCGCAATCCAAGGTTTTATTGCACTTGCATCGCCAGCAGAGCGTAGGACAGTTTAATGTTATGATTGACAATCAAGTGATAGGGAAAGCAGAAGCTGTATACGTCATTGATAAACCACACAAAGATTTCCACTCCCAGCTCTCCTTGCTTACTACTTTTCATTGGCAAATTAAACAAGGAAATGATCATGACATACAAAGTGCTGAAACAGGGGCGCCTGGGTGGCGCAGTTGGTTAAGCGTCCGACTTCAGCCAGGTCACGATCTCGTGGTCCGTGAGTTCGAGCCCCGCGTCAGGCTCTGGGCTGATGGCTCAGAGCCTGGAGCCTGTTTCCGATTCTGTGTCTCCCTCTCTCTCTGCCCCTCCCCTGTTCATGCTCTGTCTCTCTCTGTCCCAAAAATAAATAAAAAACGTTGAAAAAAAAAATTAAAAAAAAAAAAAAAAACAAAGTGCTGAAACAATTTACCAAAAGAGCACCATGCCAACCTGCTTTCGCAGAAAGGCTTACTTCCTTCTAGGGCATGCTCCTGCCAGTCTCCTTCCTTTTGTATTTACTAAGGTAATGCTGCCTGAATTTTCTGATTTCCCCAGACCTGAGTATCTCGTGTTTAAAATCATTCATTCACTCATTCGTTCATTTATATAACAGATATATACTAGTGCCTACTAGATGACCTAGGTACTAGGGCTATAGTGGAGAATGAGACAGGCAAGGACACTGACCTCAAGGAAGAAGTATAGCATACTGAGAGTTTATAACAGGGTAAACTGGTGTCATTTGAGAAGCGGGTGGCACTGGCCAGGTAAGGCCAATCTGGAAAAATTATATTTGAAGTAAGATCAGAAGAATGTGGGAGTGAGCCAGGGAAAGAGAGGTGGGGAAAATTGTTCCAGGTGGGAAAACAGCAGGTGGACGTTCTTGTGGAAGGCAAAACTGTGGCAGTCCTGAAACTTCAAAAAGCTGGTGTAGCTGGAGCTCTGAGTGAAGAAGAGAAAGGGAAAGATGAATTCCAAGAGAAGTAGGAAGGGGGGGCACCTCGTGCATGGCCATGGCAGAAAGTCTACATTTGACAAAGCACTCCAGCTACTCCTAGAATTTGGTGGAATAAAGACAATCATGTTAACTAACTTGCTAGAACTCTTTGTACAAATCAGTGTCAAGATAAACATCCATCAAAATGCACACGCTTCATATCCGCAAAATGTGTACATTTTTACATTGATATACTATTGAGTTTATTGAATGCAATATATTTTCTCCCATTATTTATCATTTATATTTTCCCATTCCTCATTACCTTAAATACAAGTAGTCAAATTTAAGATATATGAGATTATGCACTATGCTTGTTTCTGAAATTTCAGTATGTTGTAGAAAGCATCTGTCATCACATTAAATCTGTTCTCACAGATACTTGGAATTTTTGTTTGCTTTGGTTTTTATTTTTAATAGGCCTGTCTTCAAAATGGCTGGTAACATAGAGCCAATCTTGTCTCTTGATTAAGCAGACGAGTAAACTGAGGACATATTATGAAATAAAAGTATGTTCTCTAAATAATAACAACTCTGTATGCCAAAAGCCTATTTGGATTTTATGAATCGATGGTTTAAGGCAATCTTCTCCCACGATATCCTTAAAGGATGTGTGTGTATGAGAGACAGACAGAGGTACAAACAGACGTACACATACTGCTGTCTTCCATCGCCAACGATACTACTTGTAGTGAGAACTGCTAGTGTCATACTACAACAAAAATAGAATCAAAACCAAAGATGTTTTTCTTTACTAAATGCACATGTAAACTGACTTATGGGTTAAAATGTTTGGCCAACTACTGCCATGAAGACAGTGAATTCCATTTCATGGAACCAGTATGGAATGAACAGAGTATAGGGGTTTAAGTTCTCCTAAGTTCTCCTAAGTTCACTAAGTGTGTGCCTTGCACAAACTACTTAATCTTTCGGAGCCTCAGTTTTCTTATCCATAAAATGAGTATAATGCATTCATAAAATCGAAGTGCAGATCAAACTATATAATATAAAGGTATTAAACATTTTATTAAGCTATTCACTATTATCAAAAATTAACTATAATTAATAATTATTAAAATGCTAGTAAACTATTTATTAAACAAAGTATTTTGTAATGTCACTTTTTTTTCCACTGGAGAATTCTGATGTACTAATCTTGCAATGATTATTTTGCTCATATAGATTTAAAATGAACCTAAATATGACAATCTCGCTGATACTTAAATTGTCCCAGAGCATAGTAAAAAGAAAACTTTCATTTTTTTGGATGAATGAAGCACAGTATTAATATAGAAACCTGGTAAAAACACAAACAGGAGAACTACAGACCAGTCTTCTGAATATTGATGGAAAACTTAGAATTATATGTGCAAAAAGATTCCAATTACATATCAAAAATAAAAAGATAAAAATATATGATGACCAAATCAGGGGTGCCTTGGTGGCTCAGTTGGTTAAGTGTCCAACTTCAGCTCGTGAAAGTCATGATTTAACAGTTTGTGGGTTTGAGCCGTGTGTTGGGCTCTCTGCTATCAGCATGGAGCCTGCTTTTGATCCTCTTTCTCACTCTCTGTCTGCCCCTTCCCTGCTTTATTTCTGTCTCTCTCTCTCTTTCTCTCTCTCTCTCTCAAAAATAAATAAAAATCAGGGGTGCCTGGATGGCTCATTCAGTTAAACATCTGACTTTGGCTCTGGTCATGATCTCATGGTTCAGGAGATTGAACCCCGCATCGGGCTCTGTGCTGACAGCTCAGAACCTGGAGCTGCTTCTGATTCTGTCTCTCCCTCTCTCTTTGCCCCTCCTCCTCTTGTACTCTGTCTCTCTCTCAAGATAAATAAACATTAAAAAGAGAGTTAAAAAGATATTATGACCAAATGGGATTTATTACAGAAATGCAGGGATGGTTTAATATTAGAAAATTCCTTATCCAGGGGCGCCTGGGTGGCGCAGTCGGTTAAGCGTCCGACTTCAACCAGGTCACGATCTCGCGGTCCGTGAGTTCGAGCCCCGCGTCAGGCTCTGGGCTGATGGCTCGGAGCCTGGAGCCTGTTTCCGATTCTGTGTCTCCCTCTCTCTCTGCCCCTCCCCCGTTCATGCTCTGTCTCTCTCTGTCCCAAAAATAAATAAACATTGAAAAAGAATTAAAAAAAAAAAGAAAATTCCTTATCCACCATTTTAATAAATCTAAGGAAAAAAAACTATAAAATTTTCTTCATAGATGCTGAAAACAGGCTATACAAAATTTAGCACTGTGACGTAACATGACCTCTCTCTCTCTCTCTCTCTCTCCCTCTCTCACACACACACACACACACTCACACACATACACACACTACACAAATGTATACCTATGTGTTTATAAATATGAAGGTAGGGAAGCAGGAGGTCTGTCATTAAGGAGTACAAAAAGGGAAGAATTCCCTCTACCTCCATTACAATTTCATGACAAAAGAAAAAAAACTGTAGGCATGAGAATTGGAAAAAAAAAAAGTTTTGCATATAATAGTCTATCTGGAGAAACAAAACAAAAAAACACAAAAGCTAAATTAAAGTTTTTGGCATGACATAAAATTAGCACAAAGAAATAGCATAGATATAGAGAAAATTAGCACAAAAAAATAATAGCACACATATATATAGAGAGAGAGAGAGGGAGAGAGAGAGAGAAATCAGTTAGAAACTACTTAGGAAATGCAGTATTCAAATCCTATATAGGAAAATATTAAAACATCCCTGAAAGGCCTGAAATGAAATCTGAACAATTGGAAATGCAGCTCTTACACTTGGATAGGATAACTCAACTTTGTAAAGACATCGCCCCAGTTTAACATATTAATTCACTGCTATCTCATCAAATATAATAAGTTATTTATGAAACTAGACATGTGGATTCTGAAATTCACATGGAAAAATTAACATGTAAGAACCCTGAGAAAAAAGAGCACTATAAGGAGAGCTACAGCGACCACATGCTAAAACATACCCTGAAGTTTCTATGATGAAGATTGTGTGTAATGGCAGATAAACAGGCCTACGGGCTCATTTTACTAAACAGAAAGTTCACACAAAGACACATGGAAATACAGTATATATAACTATATCACATAACAGAAAAATAAATGTTTTACCAAATGGCATGGGACACCTGCATAGCCACTTGGGGAAAACATTAAATTGGATACATCACACACTAGCATAAACACCAAACAGAACAGCAATGTAAATGTTAAAAAATTGAAACCACATAAATATTAAAAGAAAACACTGGGGGGAATTTCTATACAACCTAGACGTGAGGTAGGTCTTGTAACTATAACTCAAAGTCTAGAAGCAATAAAAGAATGATGAATGTATCTACATAAGAATGAAAAACGTCAGCACTGCAAAAAATAAATACAGAAAAATGGTAAAAGAGAAATGAAAAACTAGAAGAAAATCCATGCAAGTTATATCATAAACAAAGGGCTACTTCCCAAGGATATAAAGAGGTTTTCAATGATGAGAAAAATAAGAAAAATAGTCAAAAGACATGAACAGATAAGTCATAGAAAAAGAAATAAAAACAACCGTTATCATAGGAAATATACTTTGCTCACAATAAGAGAAGTGCAAGTTAAAATTAAACTGAGGTACCATTTTAAAAAACCTATCAGATAATCAGAATTCAAAAGAGCTTTTATCCTGGTAATGCTACAGGATAACAGGCAGTCTCAGCCATTTCTGACAGGTATGTAAAAGGGCAAAACCATGGTGAGAGGGAATTTAGAAATATCTGACACAATACACATGCACTTACCTTTTGATCTAGCAAGCCTTTTGCCAGGAATTTACTTTAAAGATATACCTCCACAAATATAAAAATAAAATATGCACAGTCTTTAATGGCGAAAGCTATTTTTTCATGACAAAATATTCCCTGTACATAGGACCATACATAAAAGAATTATGAATAAGTAGGGCAAATCCACAAAGTTAATTATGCTGCTGCACCAAAATGAGGATGGTTATCTATGAATTGAGAGTTACTTCCGGATTTACAATTAAGTGAAAAAAACAAGTACAAAGGAATGTATGTAGAAAACTCCCCAACTGATTCTATGAGGCCAATATTATGCTTATACCCAAACTATACCACGACATCACATTACATGACATTATTCCTTATGAATACAAACAAAAATTATCAAATTATTAGCAAACCAAATCTAGCAACATATAAAAAGGTTGTATTACATGAATAACTGTGATTTATTCCAGGAAGCCAAGGTTGATTCAACATATAAAAATCAGTCAGTGACATACCCCCATATTAGCAGAATAAAAAACAGAAAAGACACAATCATCTCGATACATACAGAAAGAGCATGTAACAAAATCCAACATCTTTACATGATAAAAACACTCAAAAAACTTGGAGTGGAAAGGGATTTCCTCAACTTGCTAAAGGACATCTATGAAAAACCCACAGCTAATCTTAGATTTAATGATGGAAGACTAAAAACTTTCTAAGATCAAGAGCAAGACAAGGATATCTGTTCATGTCACCTCTATTCAACATAGTACTAGCGGTTATAGCCAGAGAAATTAGGCAAAAAGAAAGAAAAAAAGAAAGAAAGAAAGAAAGAAAGAAAGAAAGAAAGAAAGAAAAGAATGAAAAGGCATCCACATTGGAAAAGAAGTAAAACTATCTCTATTTCCATACGACATAATCTTGTATATAGAGAATCCTATGTAATCTGCAAAATGAACTATTAAAGCTAATACACAAGTTCAGTAAAGTTGCAGGATACAAGACCAGTAAACAAAACTCAGGTGTATTTCTATACACTAACAACAATATGAAAATGAAATTTTATTTTTTTATTTTTTTTATTTTTTAAATATAATTTATTGTCTATTTTTTTTGAGAGAGAGAAAGAGAGCGCATAAGCGAGGAACAGGGGCAGAGGGAGGGAAAGAGGGAGGAAGGGAGGTGGAGAGGGACAGGGAGAGGGAGAGAGAGACAGAGAGAGAGAGAGAGAGAGAGAGAGAGAGAGAGAGAGAGAATCTTCAGCAGGCTCCATGCTCAGCACAGGGCCTGACACAGAGCTCAATCCTATAACCCTGGGATCATGGTCTAAGCTGAAATCAAGAGTCAGATGCTCAACCAATTGAGCCACCCAGGCACCCTTGAAAATGAAATTCTAAAAACTCAATTTAGAGTAATAGCAAGGAGAATAAGAAACTAAGGGATAAATTTAACAAAATAAGTGGAAGACATACAATAAAAACAGGAAAACATCACTGAAACAAAATAAAGAAGACCTAAGTAAATGGAAACATAATGTTTATTGATTGGAAGATTTAATGTTGCTAAAATGGCAATATTCCCCAAATCGTTCCAGATTCAATAGAGTCTCTATTAAATCCCAGTTGTCTTTTTGGAAGACACTGACAATCTGAGCCTAAGATTCATATTAAAATGCAAGGAATCCAGAATAGCCATAAAAATCTTGGAAGAAGAAAAAAGTTGGAACACTCATGCTCCCAAATTTCAAAACTTACTACAAAATTACTGGCATAAAGATAGACACACACAGCTCAATGAAGTAGAACAGAGATTCCAGAAATAAACCCACACATCTATGGTCAACTGATTTTCATTAAGAATGCCCAGATAATTCAAAGAGTGAAATAACAGTCTTTCCAAAAAATGGTGCTAGGACAATTGGATATCCACATGCAAAATGATAAATATATGCTACTACCTCACACTATGTATAAAACTTTGATTCAAAATGGGTCAAAGACCAAAATGAAAGAGCTAAACCTTAAAACTCAGAGAATTATGAACACATAGATGTAAAACATTAAAAGTATGAAAATGTAGGTGTTATTCTTGTGACCCTGGGTTAGGAAATGGTTTCTTAAATATGACAGCAAAAGCAGAAACAACCAAAAAGAAAATAGATAAATTGGACTTCATCAAAATTAAATATTTTTGTGCTCCAAAGGACACTATCAAAAAAGTGAAAACATAACCTGTGGAATAGGAGAAAATATTTGTAAATCATATATATGATAATAATTAGGATGAGTACACAGAATATGTGAGTATATCTAACAACTCAACAATAAAAAAGCAACCCAATTAAAAAATGGGAATTTCTGTAAAAAAGATATACAAATGGTCAATAAGCAGAAGACAAAATACTTGCCATTATTACTCATTAGGGAAACACAAATCAAAATCACAGAGATCTACCACTTCATGCCAACTAGGATGACTACAGTTGGAAACAGACAATAATAGGTGCTCCTAGAAATGTGGAGAAATTGTAAAACCCATATATAATGCTGGTGGGATTATAAAATGGTATAGCCGCTTTGGAGAAACAATCTGTCAGTTCCTCAAAATGTTAAACATAGAATTCCATGTGACCTAGCAATCCCACTCCTAGATATAATCCAAGAGAATTGAAAACAGGTGTTGAAACAAAGCTTGTACATGAATATTTATAGCAGCAGCATTTATAATAGCTAAAATTGGAGATAGCCTAAATGTCTATTAATTGATGAATGGAGAAACAAAATTTGGTACATTCTACAATGGAATATTATTCAGTCACAAAAAGGAATGAAGTGCCGATATATGCTACAACATGGATGAACCTTGAAGGTATTATACTAAGTGTAAGAAGTCAATCACAAGAGGGTATGTATTGTATATCATTCCATTTGTATGAAATGTCCTCAATAGGCAATCCATAGAGACAGAAATTAGTGGTTTCCAGGAATAGGGGGGAGGGGAGGGAGATGCGGTAATGGGGAGTAAGTACTAATGGGTACAGAATATCTTTTCGAGGTGATGAAAATGTTCTGGAATTAGACAGTGGCGATGGTCGCACAACTTTGTGAATAGTGTACAGATACTGAATCGCCCAAATGAAAGGGTGAGTTTTATATGATATGTTAATTGTAACTCAACAAAAAGGGAATTTTAAAAGAGCAACCCAGATATAAATGTTTTGTTAAGGAATTCCAAAATTTTCTGAATATGGGGATCACTGAAGGATTTTTGAATAAAAAAAAAGTGGTAAATGAGATTTAGGTTTCAAAAAGACAAACACTAACAGCAATGAGAACAGGTTAGAAGGAAGAGAGCCTGTAAGATGGATCATCTAGGAGTCCATTGAAATAAACATGGCAGGCAAGCAGGGCCTGAACTAAGGCAATAGTAGCTGAAAAAGAAACAATAATCTGGAGAGGTAGTGGAGGAATGTATCTTTTTCCAACTGTACTGACCTGAGTTACCACTAAGGTAAATGTTTCAGGATAGCCTGTTTTCACTGATAAACACAGTTTTCTTATCAACTGTCCATCAGAATTAAAGCAACATAACAGAATTTATAAATCCAATGATCTATATTTTACAACAGGATGTGAATGAGTTTACGGTTCTTACAGTATAAATTACTGTTTCCAAAAGAGCATGATTTTACAATAGTGTCAACAGTTGTTTTTCATTTTCACCGTAACTTTTCCAGAATAAATGCTAATTCTATTTGTTTTAAATTATGTTAGTACTCATTGTAATAGAGCTGAGCAATATTAAATGAAAGAGCAAAAAGATTCCTTAAAACTTGGCATTGAGCTTTCTGTTCTTTTCACCTTCTATACGTGTCTGTATACACACACACACACACACACATTCATATACACATAGGTTTTAAAGTATTTGTAAATGGCATCATACTCTACATGTATCTGTGAATTACTTTTACGCTTAATAAATCCTATCAGAACTTCCCTTCCTAAATATAAAGAAAATATTAGTTTTAACCCTGCATTGTAGCTCATATAGGGATATAATTTATTGTAATTTATCTAAGTCTATCTCCTTTGATAAACAGTTTGACATTGTTGCTCTTGTTGTTGCTGTTGCTATTAAAAACTAAAAGAGTAATCCCAGAATCTCTCTTTTTTTATTTTTCTAATGGTTATTTATTTTTTTTACATTTATTTTTTAAATATAATTTATTGTCAAATTGGCTAACATACAGCATATAAAGTCTGCTCTTGGTTTTTTGGGTAGATTCCCATGGTTCATCGCTTACATACAACACCCTGTGCTCATCCCAACAAGTGCCCTCCTCAATGCCCATCACCCATTTTGCCCTTCTCCCCCACCCCCCATCAACCCTGTTTGTTCTCTGTATTTAAGAGTCTCTTACAGTTTATTTTTGACAAAGAGAGAGAGAGTGTGTGAGCCGAGGAGAGGCAGAGACTATGAAGCAGGCTACAGGCCCTGAGCTATCAGCACAGAGCCTGACGTGAGGCTCAAACCCACGATCTGTGAAATCATGATCTCAGCTGAGCTGAAGTCAGATGCTTAACGACTGAGCCACCCAGGCAGCCCTCTCAGCGTCTTTTTCAAAGCTCATACTAGTTCCTGCAAGTACCCCAGTGTTTGTATAAAATGGGGATGGGATCACAGAAGTTCAGAGTTGGAGGGGACAGGGGGAGTTGTTCATTCTAAGAGCTATTTTTTTTTTTTAACGAAAGAAGAACCTGTAGAGGTACCTGATAATGAAAATACTTCAAACTACAAACAAGGAAGCAAAGATCTATGAGACGTGAGCAACCTGAACAAGGCACTACTTTCAGAGGCAGCATGAAATTTATCAAAAGAACACTGGACTTGGGGTGGGAATTCCTGGCCGAGATTCTGACATTTTCTAACATGGACAAGTCCTTGAGCATCCCTATCCCCAACTGTAAAAGGTAAATAAAAATCCTTGTCCACTGAGTTGGTGTGAATCTCAAAGAAGAAAATGAATACAAAAGTGACTTTTAAAGTGTTAAATTATGTTCACATGTTAATTAATATTTTAATGTGTTGAATACCTTTTATCCTGACACTCCAAATCCAGGATCAGTATCTTTCTACCAGAACATGCAAGTCTATAACAGTCAATCTTACATTCCTATTTTACTACATAGTATCTAATGAAGAAAAGGAGAATGAAGTTAACATTCACTGACTACAAGATAAGCTACTAGGCAGTTTTTTCTTATATTAGTCCAGAGATGTATTTATTCCCATGATATACGTACAGAAGTGTTGTGTTGTGTTGTGTTGTGTTTTGCTTTGCTTTGTTTTAGTAGGCTCCACATTCAATGTGGAGCCCGATGCAAGGCTTGAACTCATGTCCCTGAAATCAAGACCTAAACTTAGATCAAGAGTCAGATGCTTAACCAACTGAGCAACCCACGCACCCTAGTACAGAAGTTTAGAGTCAAGTGAGTTGTCTGGGGTTGGCGAAGCAAACCGGTAGCAAAGCCACAACAGGGATCCAAGTCTTCTGATCACCAACACATTCTCATTGAACTCAAACTTTAAGAGCAATCCATTCTCAACTCACAATAAACCCATCCTTCTATATATACTTGTCCACTTCTTCAAAGGTCCATTTTCTGATACTAACTTCTACGTCCCCAACTTTTATTCCAATGAATAACAGATTTGTTTCCCTTTTCTATATACATATTAATCAGATTTCTACACAAGCAGCCTCTCTACTCCACAGGTGTCTGTCTAAAACCCTTTCGTTTTTCTTCTTGCTACAAAAGGGGAAAAACAGTTGTTTCCAAAACTGATAGTACAATTGACTTTATTTTTGAAACACACATGTGTGCACACACACACCTACACACACACACACACACACACACACACACACACACCTGTAGTGAGAAAATACTCTAAGTCATTAATATTTTCATTTCCTTTCAGGTTCTCCCACCCCTAGAGTGGAGTCTTTTTTAATCCCTCTCAAAAGTTAGCTTGACACTTTGTGGGAACGCAGACTACCTCAGGTGACTGAGACATCAGAACTACTGAGCAGTGGGGTGAGAACAGAAAGTACAGAATATTGACTCTGAAAATAATATCAGAAATCATCTAGGTACATTCAGGTACAATGAAAACAAGAGAGCGCCACTGAAATGACCCGTGAAATGTTAAAGCAAAGGTGTAGGGGGTCAGATTTGTCTCATCTCCAGAAAATGGGAAGTACACAAGGTACGAGCCACCAATGTTGAATTATTTGTGCCAGAGAAAATGATTTTGGGACTGGACTGAAAATGACAAAAGAAGGCTGACTATGGTTACTGGGGAAGAGCAGCATTACTACAGAGTAGACAGGATCCTGAAGCATCCTTGGAACCCTGCCACCGGGGTGGGGGGGGCGGGTAGCAAATAACACTTCCTAGAAAAATATTGCCAGAAACAGATGTGACTTCATATCACTGACATGAAGTATCATACTATCTCATATCACCCTCAACTTTAAAAATAAAAAGCAATCATTGCTAAGCAACAAGAGAAGAAATCAGAGATATGAAATTCAGGAATATGCAGGAGTCAGTAGAAGCTAACACATGAGCTGCTAGTACCCAGCAGAGACATAGAAGAAAAACAAAACTATCACAGAAATGAAGCCAAATTGGAAGCAACACAAATAAACATGGATACTCCTGAAACCACTGTAAAAACATACAAAACAGGATTGAGAAAAGTAAGCAGAATGAAAGAAAAATGAAGAAAACATTTCTGAGAAAATTTAAAATATTAAGGGCAGGTACAAGGGGAGGGGTCAACATAAATATCAGTCTATATTATATGTATTCAAAGAAATAATTACGATAGTTTTGTATAAACAAATCAGGCCTTGAACATACATATTAAATGGTCAAACCAGGTTCCACAAATTATAACAAATAATAAATAACACTCAGATATACCATGTTCCAATGTAAAGAAAAAATATCTGACAACTCAATAAAAATATCAAATCACTTATGAGTGAAAAATATTAGGGTGATCTCAGACTTCTACAAAATAACATTCAATGCTAAATGTTGACAAATTAGTGAAAGAAAACTGTTTGCCTTCAAAAACTCAGGGAATATAGTTCTGGGAGGTTTTCAGGGTTTGTTTTGTTTTGTTTTGAAAAAGAAACAACTACAAAGTGGGGGGGGGGGAACCTGGCTAACCAAAAGGAGTTATGAAAATTGAACAAGATAATAATTATTTCTTTCATTTATCAGATATATTAAGATTATAACACATGTAGGGATCATGGTCACAGAAAAATATGTAAATATTTCAAACATGGACGACATAAAAACAATGTAACTTACAAAGTTGATAGGGAAATAGAATTAGTGCATATGTTCAGTTCCTCATCTTTCATGGCTGAGAGTCAAAACAGATCATTCGTATCTGAAAAATAATAGAGGTATATACACTATTTAAAGGTATAAACACTAAGAGAAAGAATGTAAGCATATAAACTGGGAAGCACAGAAATGGGAGGAGAGAGTGGAATAAATGGAAACATTTTAAACCTTTTCACAATGACCTGAAATATCATAAAGAAAATAAAAAGGTAAGTGACAAACTGGGCGTAAGTATTTACAACATGTATCACAGATCCCTCATAAATAAGGAGCTTCCAAAAAATTGAGAAACATCAAAAACCCAAGAGAAAATTGAGCAAGGATATGAAAAAAATAAAGCAAATCCAGAATATAAGAAATTCCATAGGACATGACCCAGTTTCCTCAACAAATAAGTTACAGGAAATAAAAAGGGCGGAGAGAAACGTACCAATTAAAAGGTTAAGAGATATATAAACTAAAGGCAACATGCTGACATTTTTCGAAAATGGATTCAAGCAAATAATTTAAAAGACCTTTTTATTTATAATTTAGAAGATATTTGATTATGGATTATTAAATGTTAGTGAGTCATTGTTAATTTTAGTACATGTGATCATAGTATTATGGACTGTTTTTAGAAACTTTATCTGTCAGAGGAGTATGCTGAAGTATTGATGTATCTGGGATTTGATTTAAAATATTCCATGAAAACTATAAGAAAAGGGATAAAGGAAGCAAAAATATTGGTAGGTTTTGAATCTGGAGATGGGTTTAGGGTACGCATTATACTATTCTCTCTACTTGTGTGTATGTTAAAAATTCAACATACATTTGAATGCACATTTCTAAAAGTCCCATATGGCAATGCAATTATCTGTGCCTAGGGAACAGATAAATCAGAAATATCACAATTATCTCAATTTCCACTGAAATATAATTGCCTTTGCTTTCCTTTACTGGTATTATTTTTTTTTTTAACTAAAGATTTAAAATGAGGCACGAAAACAGTCACGTGACAGTTTTTATCTTGCGCTGACGGGTTGACTCTGAATTGGCTGTTCGATTCAATTAAACTAACTATATAAAGAGTTTGGCTAAAATATAAGACTTGCAGTACTGCAATTTTGCTGATGAAATACTTCCATCATTTAGAGAGGGGAAGGGAGGAAGTATGTAAATGTGGTGAATGGTATCATGGGAAAAATAAATTTGTTATTGATCACACCTCAGATACCAGCCCAAGGGGAGAAAGGGAAGTACACATGTCTGGCTATTCTGAAATCCCCTTCGTAGTACCTCAGCCCCCCACCCCCTGCCGCTCCATGAACAAATCTCACCATGCTATTCATGATGGCTTCAAGCAAGCTATTGCCCATCCCAGGGTAATTGCATTGTTTTTTTGTTCGTTGTTTTTTGTTTGTAAGTCTCTGGAAACCAGAACATCTGAAGATTTAAAAAAATTCCTAAGAGGCATTTCAGACAGGAGAAAGAAAAATGCAAAGACAATGATCAGAGCTTCATTAAGGGAAGTAGGGTGGTTACCAGCACTATCAAAGGACAGCAACCAATTCATTGTATGTACCTTTAAAACTAAATGATCATCAGAGTGTAAGGAATATACTTGAACAACTCAGTAATGCAAACCACCAGACACGTTAAACACAACTTTAACAAAATTCGTATTTCAAAGCAAATAAGAAATATGCTTTATACAATTATCTCACCCTAATCACCCATCAAGGAAAACATTTTCAGGACCTTGAATTCCTGCTCCTTTATTAGCTTTAATTGCTTTAAGAACCTAGAATTTTTTCTTTGGAATTCATTTGTTAAAAAACAAGTGTTCCACTAATTTCAAGATGTCTCCTTCTCTTCTGCCTACTTCCAAATTGCTGAGGTTTTTACTACGTTGCAATAGCAGAAAATAACCAAATACAATGTGCATAATGTATCTCTAGCTTCATATACCATCCTGCAAAACACAGCAACACAAAATTATGAGATAGCAGTGTTTACCTATTCAAATGATTAAAGAAATCTAAAATACAACGGTAGATTTTTCATGATTAAATGATCATGACCTTTAATATGATTAATTTCATTTCCTTGGTCGCATAATGTCAGTGACCATTTTAAGGCCAGCATGACCAAGATGAGAATTCAGGAGTCTTAAGTTCCTATCTGCTATTTCAACATTTCTACCTCCTTTTAACAATTTACATCCAAGTGGTGCTTTGATCTTCAGACCTGTTTATTTATTTCCCCATTCTCTTCTGCTCTGCTTTATGCCACTGTCACGAACTTCATCCTAGGTGGTAGAGTCCTTGCAAACAACTGTGCTTTTCTTGCAGAATCTGCCTCCCAAGGCAGCCAGATTCTCACACTTCTCTACAGCTCACAGAACAACCTGCTGTTCCATCATACAGGAAGGACATCACCCCCCATACACACCCATACACTCAGAGCAAGCTCATGTGCATACCCGCATACACACACACGCGCGCGCGCCCAGGACATGTGCATTTCAGATCTCAGAAACTCCTTGGCCTAGCTTCCCTGGCTGCTACTCAGAGAGCCGTTCCTTCCCCACAGAGCATATGCTCACTTGGTTTGCTGCTAGGGAATAGATCTCATCTACTCATGTCTTCAACTTCCACACCAAAAAGTTTGCTCCCGGATCTAATCACTGTCCAGATTCTTTCTGGACCTTATCTGTAGCTAGATATCATCCCAGTTCTGGCCCAAGGCACCATAGAAACAATAACCTGGAATCCTAACAGGGCAACAAGCACCTTTCATTCACCACTGTAGCATTAACTCCTCTCAGTATATCTGGACCACTGATAATTACGAATGAGTGATTTGTGGTCTTCCTGGGTCCTTTTCGTAGCTTTCAGCTCTTGCCCACCACTTTCTCACATCTACTCCCAGTTTGGGCTTCAACCTCCTTTGCTAAGCCATATCCATGCATTCTTACCCTCCAGAAACAACATTCCTGGGCCAGAGAAATCACTCCTGCCCTCAACTTTACCTGTTTACTAAGTAAACTGGCTGGCCACCTCTTAGTCCCACAGAGTAAATGAGGTCTCAACCATTCTCTCATTTCTACTCTCCCTGAGCCTGTTCTGTACCTGTTCACCCCCTGACGTTTTCCTACTAAAGCCAAACTCACAGCAAAACACCTGCTCTGAAAGTTAGACTTCCGATCCCGAGTCTGGGAGTTAACAGCACATGTTTAGTGAGTGCTCACCATGTGGCAGGGACAGGTGTAAATACCTCACGGGTGTGATCTCAACAAATACAAACATGTGTGGAGACCAGTATGATGACCAGTATCTCATTTAACCCACACTGTGCGGTTTACCAGTACAAATAAAAGCATAACCAGCCTCAAAAGGTCTTATGCAATAGGCAAGTTTATTATGTAAATTAGAGATCTTAAGGTAGGGCTGGCTCCAGCCATGGTACAATGAGTACATTTGGGCAGATACAGAGGATTCTGAACCCTTCACATCCTCTTCAATGTTCCTGGTTGACAGAGGTAACCCCCAAAAACCGCACAACCAAACCTCTCTAACATTTCAATGAGTTTAATGAGCACCCGCCCCACTCCCTCAATGCCTCTGAGCCCTCCAGGTCCACAAAGAGGTCCCAGCATAGCCCAGAGAGCAGTACGAGGTCTCGTTCAGGAGACAGCCAGGCATCTTGCCAATTTCTATAGGTAGGAATCTGGGACACATGTATGGGTGGGGATTCTAAGAGTGTTCACCTGGGGTGATGAAATGTTACGATCATGCTCTATTTACTATGCGTACCCTCACCTAGGATTTAGGATTTAATGTTAGCTCAAGCACTTGAAAGGGGGCTTTAGAACAATGTGCTACCTTATTAATCATAGTCTGAACTCAATAGCACCCCACAGGCAATAAGGATTAAGGGGCAGAATTTCCCTGGTGGTGTTGAGAGAACTTAAAGGCTCTGGAAGATAGTAACATTGTATGTCTGGATTTATGCCTATTGTCCCATTCTAATTATTAATAGTGCCCCCTTTCACTCTCAAACGTGTTCCAGTTTGGGACAGTGTGCCACCTGCCAAACCACCCCTTACCCATGCCACCCTGGAGGCCCCAGAGGACACTCACTCCCTTTGCCAGGGCTTTAAGAAATGCCTTGGCGGGGAGAGTACCAGAAGCCCTATATACAAAACCCTGTGGGCGCTGTCCTCTGTAGCCTGGAGGTGACAGTGGTGAATACTGGGATTGAACTAGGTTTCCTGATCTCGGTGGTAGTAATGGGAGTCAGAGTGAAACTGGGAGAGGCCAATGATAGCACTTAACCATTAAAAGACACTCCTTTCTTTTTTCGTAGTGCTTGATATTTATTGAAAAGAACGTAAACGCTTTTTCCAGGTGGTATTGAGGAGCTGGGCTGAGTGCCTGTTTTTGTTTGTTTGTTTTGTTTTTGGCATTTTTGTCCAAATGCACACATCTGTGGGACTGCTGCAGTTTTGAAAGAAAAAGGACAGCTGTGCAAAACTGGTGCATAGGAGAAAAGAAATGTCAACAATTTGGCTGCCAGGCACGTTAGGCTCCTGCAGCAATCTGGTGGGGCAGGGGAGGACTCTGAGAGTAGGTAGGGAACTAACCAGGTTCAAAGACTGGCCCCTTCAGGGGTTGGTGAGTTGTCCGAATCAATGTCCGAGGACCAACTCAGGCATCTTCTAGGTCGGTCCTTGTTTTCAAGGCTGTGGTCTGTCGCTGGAATGTGGTGGATGGTGGTGAAGTGGCAGCGTAGGTCTCTGGGCAGATGGAGGCCTTGCAGTCGGCAGGGCTGTGCGTAGTCTCACCAGTTTGTAACAGGGGCCTGCCCTATAGCCGGGGCTCAGGACACAGTCCAAATTAGCAGGGCAGGGTCCTAGGGCTGGCCAGAGAGGGTGGCGGCACGCTTCAGAACGAGGCCCCAGCGGCAGGTTAACTGGGGTACAATTCCTGGAACAAAGGCAAGCACTACGGGGGGCGGTGAGGAGGAGAATCGGAGGGCAGGGGTAGGGAAGGGGATCGGAGGGCGAAACGGAGCTTGGCGGCTCCGGGCCGGGCGGGGGAGGGGGGGAGAGGATGGCGGCGTGCAGGGCCCTCCCCCCTGGGCCCGAGGGTCTCCCGGCCTAGTAATCATCTTCTTCGTCGTCGTCGTCGTCTTCTTCGTCGTCATCCCAGCCAAAACACTGTTTCATCTCATCGAGGAAGGCCCGGTAATCACCTAGGATGGGGCTATCCATCTCAATGTAGGGCACCACCCACTCCTCGGCTTCCCCGGTGAGCAGGCTGATTAGGAATGCCACCTTCATGGCGTCGTTGCAGAATCGGTTCTCGTTGACGAGCATGTAAGACGCCGTCTGCACGATAAACTCGGGGAGCCGGGAGCTCTCGCCGCTAAACGTTTCGGGGAAGGGCACCGGGCAGCTCGGCGGACGTACCTGGCGCAGCAGGGTGGCCCTCTCGCACACCAGCAGCCGTAGCTGTTCCATGAGCTGGCTGTTCTCGATGCTCAGCGCGCGGTGCCGCATCAGGAGCGCGTGCAGCAGTAGCACCAGCTCGTCCACCATGGCGAACGACTTGGAAGTGCAAGGTTGAGCTCGGCTCGGTTCGGCTAAGGTGCGCACTGAGGCCTCGCAGGAAGTGCGTGTCCGCGGAGGCGCACGGAGGCCAGGGGCGGAGGGCGGTGCGCGCAGGGGTCCGGCGGCTGCGCAAGCTCCGCCCGCAGAGCCACTGGGGCGGCCGGCGCGCCGGCGCGGCCCGGGTCGGGGGGCGTGGTCAGGGAAGCCACCGACTCCGCGTGGGGGCGTGGTCAGGGGGAGCGGGCCGAGCCTCTGGGACTCGGTCTGGGAAGGGGCGGCCGGGGTCGCCGAGCGGCGGGCCCGGGAGGATTCCAAGTCCGCCCGTGTAAAGGCAGGGGACCGCGGTGGCACCCCGGATATGGGCCCGGCTTTAGCCAGGAACGAGTGAGCGCCACAACCCATCTCTCAGAGAGAGCGAACCCGCTCAAGTTGAAAGGATTAATCACCGTGCAACTCAGCCGACTCACCCAATGCAGCGTTCCTTGTCGGGTCTGTGGCCGCTAGATTCCATTTGCGTGTTTTGTTAACACACTTCCTTGCTTATTTAAATCTCAGCCGCCCAGAGAGCTATTAGCACTAAGGGCCGCGCTGCGGGAGTCACATACCTTTCGGAGTTATGAAAGACCCTTAGGGCTCCTCTTTTAAAACAAACAGGGATTTTTCTTTAGTTAGGAAATAATGTATACCTACATCCTTCTTTTAAAAAAAAAAATTATTCTTTTAAACAGTGAACTGTAAAAAGTTCTGCAAAATCAACTTTCGAGAACCATTTGCAGGCTCTTGCCTATCTTTGACTATTTCATGTCCTAATGTTAGTCTCCCCAGGCCATCATTCATACATTATTCGTTGCTTAACAATGAAGACTTGTGTTTTTAAATGCTTTCGGTTTTCTGCTTTGAGTTTGATTATTTAAATAGCCGTTGACAACGAAGTTGGGTCCAGGACCTTAGAGCTGACATTATGTTGGCTGTGCTTTTAAAATATATCCCCAGTTCAGTCACCTCTTGTCACTGTTACCACTAGCACCCTGATCCAGCCTTCCTTTCTTCCAACCAATTACTTAGCTCTCACTCTTCTGTTCCTACAGCGTACACAGGAGTCCCCCCTTATCCATGGCTTCGCATTCCAGTGGTTTCAGTCACCTGTGTCAATGGTGGTTCCGTCTGGAAGCGGATGACCTTCCTTCCCACCTAGCCTCAGATCAAGACTAGCCAGATGCTGCATCACCATGCCTGTCATTCACCTCACTTCGTCTCATCACTAGGCATTTTAGCATCTCACATCATCACAACTAGGGTAAGTACAGTACAAGAAGATATTTTAAGAGATATTCTGAAACTTGTATTATAGTAAAGTGATATAAACATTCTGTTTTATTAGTTGTTAATGTCTTGCTCTGCCTAATTTATAAATTAAACGTTATCACAGGTATGTATGTATAGGAAAAAACCTGGTCTGTATAGGATTCAATACCGTCCTCAGTTTCAGGCATCTACTGGGGGGGAGGGGGTCTTGGAATCGATCCTCCGGGGATATGGATATGGATATGGATATGCCCGTATTTCTCAGTGCCCACGGAGAAAGGCAGAGGACTTCTCCACACAGTAGTCACAGGAATCCTTTGGAACAGAAGTTAGAACTTTTTATTCCCTTGCTCAAAATTCTCCAGCAGTTTTCCCCTCTCACTCAAAATAAAAAGCAAATTCTTGGTCATGGTCTACAAAGCCCTGCCTCACCCCCTCACCTATTCCCATCCGCTGCTCTAATCACATTGTCCTTCTTGCTGATCCTCAGTACACATCACGTAGCTCTGGCCTCAGGATCTTTGCATCTTCGATCTTTTCTGCCTTGCAAGGCTCTCTCCCCAGTTAGCTGCCTGACTCCTTCGCCCACTGTTTTCAGAGAAGACTTTTCCTGGCCGCGTCATCTATCAGAACACCCTACTCTCTTGTCAGTAATGTCTAACCTCTTACCCTGCTTCAGGTCTCTACGTAGCATTTATCATACTCGTGGCCATGGTACCATATAGCACTTTGTTCATCAGTCTGCCTCCACTTTACAATGTAAGTCTCTGTGAAAAAAAGACTTTGCTTTGTTAGCAGCTCTATCCCCAATGCCTAGAAAAGTGGCCCGGAGTAGATGATCCACAAATATTTGGTGGGTGAAAGAATCTCAGGGTGCAGATGTTGAGATAAAAATTAGAAGTGGTAGCTACACCAGGTGTTCAAAATACTCTTTAAATTGTCCAAAATGATCTATCTCTGGTCATGAGTCAGTGAAATGATGACTGATGTAATGCAAATGGCAAAGTGGGTTTTTAAACATCCTATTTTGTATTTTTACAATAGAATTGAATGGGCATCCGTGGAAGTGAGAGGCTGAGAGGAGACAAACAGGGCAAGTCCAAGTAGGAAGGGGGGGGGCACATAACACTACTGGGAGGGTGTGCAGGGGGGAGAGCATACAGGAGGCAATATGAGCCTTGGGCTCTCCTGTGGTATCGGCTCCCCCACTAGATGAGAAGCCCCCGGGGGCCGTGCAGAGACCCTCTGTCAGTCATTCTTGTGTTCAGCCTCTCACAGTGTTTACTGGGCACTGGAATGAAGGGAATGAAGGGGCAGGAAATATGAGGGGTAGGTATCTGGCCATTCTGCCAATTCCCAGCTGAGGGTAGAGGGTGGACCTGCTGGGCAGTTGTGTCCAGCTCCACTTTCCATGTCCAGACCCTAATACAAGAAGAGATGCCCGGGATTCTACTCCCACTAGCAAACATTGTGTGACAGGTACCATATCTGGTGATTGACATGAGCTGCCTCACTGACCCTGGAACAAGGGCCTTGCACAAGGATGGGCACTCTAGGAGCCTGAGACCCGGGAGAGCAATACATTGGTGGCGCAGCACCACAGTCTCGGCCTCTGTAACTCTGGTGCACACGCCCTCTCACTGCACAATTGTTACACACTGGGCCTCGGTGAATGAGGCAGGTCTGGTGGAGACCTAGAGATAATTAGGCCCCTGCTGCCCTAGTCCTCTTCCTTATGACCCTGTGGCAGAGGGAGTCTGGAAGGAAAACAGAAGAAGAAACCATTAGTAGCACCTCTGAGGGGGCTAGTGTTGCTAGGAAACAAGAAATGCCCTGACCAGAACTGATCACGGAGCTGAGCAGTGACTTTGGAAGGTGCTTTCCAGTTTGGATGGAGGGAGGAGAGACAGGCAGTTCATCAGTGACCCAAGGGGGAAGCAGCTGGGAAGAGGTGAGTAGGATCCATAGCCAAAATCATCATATAGACTCATAATGTTCATGATAACCAGTATGTGGGTACCCATGATGCTCTGCCACCAATGCTAAGGCGTGCTAGCCCTTCCTTCTCCATTCGTCTTGCTCAGGGCTGCACATCGCCTTCCTTGCTCCCTTTCTTCTCTCAAGTGACCCTTGGATGTTCCCTTTCACCCGTGCGAAGATGCCGGGGGCAGGGGCAAAGTACACTGTGTGTCTTTTCTCAGGCTCAGAAACTTTATCAGGACAGCTCTGGCTCGGAATGTTCTGAGGGTGGTTCACACCCCCACTATTTAGCAAGAGCATTGGCCCAAGGCCAAGGAAGTGATCTCTGGTGCTCCTCACTTCCACCACCTTCGAAGCTTTAAACCCTACCCTGGTATAAACTTGTAAAATTACAGCCAGACTTGTAAAATTGCCTTGAAACAAACATGAAAGTGTCCCTTGGTTCTTTAGCCTCCAGAAGGATATGTACAGATCGGACAAACCAGTGTGGTACTTGACTGTGAAGCCAGGTGCACAAAGCAGCTTTGGAGGGGATATTTGTAAGAGGGGCAAATGGATGCCACTAAGATCCAGGCTCCTGCCTATAGACCTGTCCCTTTCCTCCTTCTTAAGCAGGTACACTCTGGGCTACTTTTTACAGCACCCACATCAGGAGGGCTGTGGAGACCTCCAGCCTAGGGAGAGGAATGAGCAGGTACAGCTTACCAAAGTGTCCTAAAACATTTTTACATGTTTATTTACGTACTAAATTAATGTATTCTTATGGCTAAGAAAATTAAATAATACTGACATATTAAAATTAAAAGGAAACGTTCCTCGTACCTCACCTGCTACCTACAAAATCTCACTTGAAAATTCAAAATTCAGTTTGTCTCCTTCCAGATACATCCATGGGGTTTGCAGGATCCAAATACACATAGTTCTGCTAATAAACATATGTCAGTCCGTACATGTCCGTAGACACAGATAGGATACACAGAGCTGTCTTCTTAATGACTGCATAATACTCCACCCGAATTTCTAGGTACACTACTGCTTCGGAGCTAAAGACACCCAGCTCTGTTCATTTTCTCAGACGATGCAGGAGAAGGATTGTACCAAATACACTCACAGTCCCAAAGATAAGGAAGTGGAAGATCAGATTTCTTTTTTTTTATTTAAAATACCTTTTTTAACATTCATTTATTTTTGGAGAAAGAGACAGAGCACGAGCAGGGGAGGCATAGAGAGAGAGGGAGACACAGAATCGGAAGCAGGCTCCAGGCTCTGAGCTGTCAGCCCAGAGCTCGACGCGGGGCTCCGACCCACAAACCGTGAGATCATGGCCTGAGCCGATGTCAGACGCTTAACTGACTGAGCCCTCCAGGTGCCCTGGAAGATCAGTTTTCTATAACTGAATGATGATTTTTATAAATTAATGTCTTATTACTAAGTAATTTTCATTATCCATGTATATGTTTCTATTTTGCTATAACCTAGAGTTTATTTCCTTCAGTATATTGCACTAGGTTTTTGTTCTCATTTTTTTTCATTCCTAATTCTTTTAATGTAATGAGTCACCTGGAACAGACAAGAACTTACACTTTTGGTTTGTTTCTAGCATTTTGATACATTTGTTGTTATAGATATTGGCATGTGTCCTGTCAATTTGTGTTTACTTGCTTTGTTTAAAATGTAGAATAGGCCTCTCTTTCAAATTGGTTGGTTACTTAATTAAGAGAGATGTTTCATGAGGCAGAATACGTGAAGTGAATCGAAGATAATCACAGATTCTTTGCCACTTAGCATAATCAGGAGGTAGAAACAATTGTGGGTTTTTGCCCCTTTAATCTGGGCTGACTTTGTGACTTGATTTGACAAAAAAAAAAAATGGGATGGAAGTAACTTATAACTTAGGAGGCAAGGTCTTAAAGACCTGAAGATTCTGCCTTTGCCACTCAGAATGCTCCCTACTAGGAGCCAGCGGCCAGATAAGAAGTCTAACCACCCTGGGACGCCTGGGTGGCTCAGTTGATTGAGCAGCTCTCTTTGGCTCAGGTCATGATCTCACAGTCCGTGAGTTCGAGCCCTGAATCAGGCTTGCTGCTGTCAGCGCAGAGCCTGCTTCAGATCCTTTGTCTGCCTGTCTCTCTGCCCCTCCCTTGCTCATGCTCTCTCTCAAAAATAAATAAAAACACTTAAAATTTAAAAAGGAAGTCTAACTACCCTGAGAACACTGTGCTGTGAGGAAGCTCAAGCTAGCCCCATGGAGCAAGGCTGCAGACACACATGAGAATGAAGCACCCCCCACCCCCTGGATGTTTCAACCTGAATGCAGCTGAGTGAATGACTCCAGCGGACCGCTTAGAGCCAAAACACTATCCTGAATTCCAAAACTACATGAATTCCCAATCTACAGAACCATGAACAAATAAAAGGGCAGTGGCTTTCAACCACAAAGGTTTGGGGTAGTTTGTTGCATGACAGTAGAGACTGAACCTGGAGAAACGGGGAGATGCCACACATAAAAGCATGCACCCCCTGCAAAAGCACTGACATGATACAGTGAATCTACAGTCCTATTCTCTTTTTGTTACATTCTGTATACGTCCCCTTTGTATCAATCAATTACAGGGCCAGACTCGCAGCCAGAGTTGTTTACACCTTCCCTGAGATCCAGAGCCTTTACCCTGAAACGGTCTCCTTTTCTCAGTCTCACACACCAAGCAGTATTTCCACTGTCTTGAATCGACCCAGAGCCAGGCCCTACACAGCTAGAGACAGTCCCTCTGCCCCAAAGTCTTCTGGGATCATTTAAACTCGTGAATCCTAAACTCTTTACCCTGCATTGCCTAGCCTTTCTGGTGGGAACTCCAATAAGAGCTCTGTCCTGTATCTTCCCCTTACTCCCTTCTGCCTACTGACTAAAACCCGGTGTATCCCCGTGTGGCCTCGCATAGCGTGGTATGCCCTTTATTCTTGGCAAATATAAGGAATACAAATTTTATTCCGATGGCCTTGACCTGTCCATATAGTTAGGCATCTCCATAGTTTAAATTGCTGTGTGTACGATTGAGAGAAGTCCAAACTATTCCGCTCTAGTGGGGAGCTCTAAGGAGACCGCACATCTGTGTCATTGTGTGAGTGGCTGTGCCCACGTGGACATATGCCTGTTGCTGCCCTCTGCCACCAGCGATGCTACTTGTCATGAGAACTGGCAGGGTCACAGTATGACAAAAATAAAATCGAAACTGGCTATGTTTTCTCTAAGGCATATGCATGCTACGTAAATGCCGTGAAGCGCATTTCAGGGCAGCATCAGGGAAAGAAAAGAATTTGTGAAATTTGGGTTCAAATCGTCAAACTCCTGTTTACTGTGTGGCTTGAGTGAGTCACTGAATTCTTCCGAGCTCAGTCTCCTTTTTAACAAATGTGTATAATAATAGGATCTAAATCACAAGACTGCAGTGAAGATCAAATGCTAAAATATAAAAGTATTTGGCAAACTACAAAGTGCTATACATATATTGCATGTTATTTTTCCCTGGAGAATTGTGATTTATTAGTCTTACAGTGACTATATTACCTGTATTTTAAATTTAATATGTAGTTTGTTCACCTCTCTTACTTACTTCTAGGATATAAATTTCGCTATAAAATTTAAATTAAAAAATGTTTACTCTTGAAAAAAAAAGTAGTTGGAAGAATAAAATACGATTTCATGGTAGTCGTGCTTGCTGCCAGTTCAAAACATGCTGCTCTCATAATGAGAAGACATGCTTTTTTAGGGAAAAGAAGTGTCTAGCCTAGCATTCTGAAGGCCATTGTATAGCATTTTCTATTTTCTCTCGCAGTCTTGGGAGACTTCATGCTCCATCTGGGTTGTGGATATATAACGCTCTGTCAGAGTAAAGAGGCGACTGTACTTCCAGAAACCTTCCTTCATCACCTTGCCACCATATCGGTCCTCCTGGGAGAGACCAGCAGCCCCAGGGCATCTGAGAGAAGGAAACAGGGTTTTCCTTAGCCCTAGGAGCATCTCTGGTCGGCCCTCAGCTGAGTTCCAGCATCCTCTCCTCTCAGCTTCCCTAGGCTTTCCTGCTAGCTGCCATCAGCTCCCTTGGCTCCTGTACACCCAGTGTCTAGTTCTCTCGATTTGGAAACTGGATTCTTTCTGTAAAAACCCTCTCTAGTTAAGAGGAAGTGTGTGCTGTATAAGAGTGATCCCAGGGGCGCCTGGGTGGCTCAGTCGGTTAAGCATCTGACTCTTGATCTCTGCTCGGGTCATGATCTCAAGGTTCATGAGTTCGAGCCCTGTGTCAGCCTCTGTGCTGGCAGTGCGAGGCCTGCTTGGGATGCTTTCTCTCCCTGCATCTCTGCCCCTTCCCCATTCTCTCTCACACACACTCTCTCTCTTGCAAAAATAAATAAACTTTTTTTTAAAAAAGAGTAATCCCAGTACCTTTCTCAACTGTCATACTGTTTCCTGCAAGTGCCCCGGTGTTGGTGCAAAATGGAGATGGAATCCCAGAAGTTCAGAGTTGGAGAGGACAGTGCTAGTTGCTCATTCTAAGGGCTATTTTGTTGTTAAATGAGAGAAGGACCTACAGAGCGGCCCGCTGATGAAAACCAATTATAAATGAGGAGCTGAAGTTCTAGTTCTAAAGCAGTAACTTGCATAAGGCAAACCTAAGATCCTATCTTTAAAGGCAGCATGGAATTATAAAAATAAAGTAGATTAGGGGAGGGAATACCTGGTCCAGGTCCTACATCTGACATGTTCTATCACAGATAAGCCATTGAGCATCTCTGAAACCCAATTTCCTTATTTGTAAAAAGTGAATAAACATGTCCCCTCACAAAGTTGGTGTGAGTCTCAAATGAGAAAATAAATATGAAAGTAAGTTTTAAAGTGTAAAATGCTTTTCATACACTAATTCTTAATTTCCTTTCTTTTAAAACTTGCTTTGAAATCATTTCAAATGTATAAAAGACTTGTAAGATTTTTATTAATTCCTACATATGCTTCCCCTAGGTGAACCAATTGTTAACATTTTACCGTATTTGGCATATCTTTCTCTCATAGTCAGTATTTTTGTGTGTATGTGTGTGAGATCTTTTTTCCTAAACCATTTGAAACCTGCAAACAGGAAAACTCATTTCCACTTATTATTACAGCATGCATTTACTGTAAGCAAGTACACTGTCCTACAAAACCACAGTCTAACTATCGAAATCAAGGAGATTAATATTGATATACTTTTAAATTTTTTTTCAATTTTAATGTTTATTTATTTTGAGAGAGAGAGAGAACAGGGGAGGGGCAGAGAAAGGGAGAAAGAATTCCAAGTAGGTTCTGCACTGTCAGCACAGAGCCCAATGCAGGGATCGATCCCACAAAGCATGAGAGATTATCACCTGAGCTGAGATCAACAGCCAGACGCTTAACCTACTCAGCCACCTAGGAGCCCCAACATAATGCTACTTTTGAGTCCACTGACCCCATGAAGATTTTTCCCAATTGTCACCAAAAGGTCATTTTTAGGTCTACCATCCACTCCTGGATCACATATTACATTTAGCTATCATGCCTCTTCAATCTTCTTCAGTCTGGAAGAGTTCTTCTGTCCTTCTTTGACATGACCTTGATAGTTTTGAACAGTACAGGCTTTTTAGTAACTTTACAAAGTGTCCCTCAGTTGCTGATATCTCTCCATTATTAGATTTATATTATGCATTTTTGGCAGGAATACCCCAGACATGTCACTGGGTTTTTTTCAGTGCACCGGGTCAGAAAGCACATGATGTTCTTGTGTTCCATCACCAGTGGTAGTATTTTATCAGTGGGTTAAGGGAACTTCTACCAGGCTTCCCCACTCCAAAGTTAAGATAATTATTTTGTACTCATTAAGAAATATTTAATATTAGTTTACGTTCTACTCTAAAAGAGAGTTTTCTGTCTTCTTTTATTCATGTTTATTTTTATCAGCATTGACCCTTGAATTATTATTTTATACAATAGATTATAATCGGTTACTATCTTTATTCATGCTGATATTAAAATTTCCCAGATTTGAAGTGGGAATCCTTTTAGGCTGGCTCCTGTGTCCTCTGAATATGTTTACCGTATTCTTTAAGCACTTTCTTTCTGGGACAGTAAGATATTCTTGGCTCATCTTGTCCTTTTCCTGCCCCAGCTCTGGAATCAGCCATTTCTCTAAAGAACCCTCATTACCTTTAGTGGAGAATGTTTTTCAGAAATAAAGATATCACGGTTAGGAATGCAAATTGATATTATAGATTAAAGATTTTTTACTTCTAGAACAACTATATAGGCATGTGGAAAGAAAGGTGAGCTTCAAATCTTACCTCATTTCATGTATAACCATTAACTTGAGATAGACCAAATAAAAGTAGAAGCTAAAACTATAAATGAAGCTTCTATCAATAAAAAAAACTTAGAAATTGGTTTCATAAAAATGAAAAATATATTGCTCATCAAAAGATGCTGTTAAGAAAATGAGTAAGGTGTTAGAACTTAAGAGACTATCAACTTACAATGGGCTACTGTGTTCATCAGGTGTTGTATATGAACATCACAGTAACCACAAACCAAAAGCCTATAATAGATACACAAAAAATAAAGATAAATGAATCCAAACATAACACCAAGGGAAATCATCAAATCAAAAGGAAAGAGAGTGAGAAAAGATGAAAGAAACAGAGAAGAACTACAAAAATAATCAGAAAACAATGAAAAAAAAGGCGTCTTTTCTGACCACAACAGTTTGAAACTTGAAATCAATTACAAGGAAAAAGAAACTGGAAAAAAAAACACACATGTGAAGACTGAACAATATACTACTAAACAACCAGTGGGTCAATGAAGCCATTATAGAGGAAATTATAAAATACCTTGAGACAAATTAAAATGGAAACATAATATTCCAAAACCTTTGGGACACAGCAAAAGCAGTTCTGAGAGGGAATTTTATAGTGGTACAGGCCTACCTCAAGAAACAAGAAGAATCTCAAAGAATCTAACCTTATACCTACAGGAACTAGAGAAAAGCAAACAAAACCTAAAGTTAGTAGAGGAAAAGAAACAATAAAGATCAGAGCAGAAATAAATGAAATAGAGACTTTAAAAATGGAAAAAAATAATGAAACTAAGAGCTGATTCCTTGAAAAGATAAACAAAATTGATAGACGGCTAGCCAGACTCACCAGCAAAAGAGAGGGACCAAGTAAATAAAATCAGAAATGAAAGAGGAGAAATTACAAATGACACCACAGAAATACAAAAGATGGTGAGAAACTACTATGAAAAATTATATGCCAACAAATTGGGCAAGCTAGAAGAAATGGATAAATTCCTAGAAACATGTAAACTACCAAAACTGAAACTGGAAGAAATAGAAAACTTGAACAATAACCAGCAAAAAAATTGAATCAGTAATCCTAAAACTCCCAGCATAAAAAGCCCAGGACCAGACAGCTTCACAGGTGAATTCTACCAAACTTTTAAAGAAGAGTTAATACCTGTCCTTTTCAAACTATTCCAAAAATTGAAAAGGAAGGAATGCTTCCAAATTAATTCTATGAGGCTAGTGTTACCTTGACACCCAAACCAGACAAAGACACTACAAAACTTACAGGCCAATATCCATCATGAATATGGATGCAGAAACACTCAACAGAATATTAGAAAACTGAATTCAACAATACATTAAAATGATCATGCATCACAATCAAATGGGATTTATTCCAGGGATGTAAGGATGGTTCAATATCCACAATCAATGAATGTGATACCCCACATTAACAAAATGAGGGATAAAAATAATATCACCTCAATAGATGCAGAAAAAGCATTTGACAATATTCAAGATCCATTCATGATAAAAATTCTCAACAAAGTGGGTATAGAGGGTACATACTTCAACATAATAAAGGCTGTATATGACAAAACCCAGCTAACTTCATACTCAATGGTGAAAAGCTGAAAGCTTTTTTCTAAGATCAAGAACCAGACAAGGATGCCCACTTTCCATTTTTATTCAACATAGTACTGGAAGTCCTAATGATAGCAATCAAACAAGAATAATAAATAAATGACATCCAAAATGGTGAGGAAGAACTAAAACTGTCACTGTTTACAGATGATATACTATATATAGAAAACTGGGAGCATCTGCGTGGCTCAGTAAGTTACTCACCTGACTCTTGATTTCAGCTCAGGTCATGATTCCACGGTTCATGAGTTTGAGCCCAACATCAGGCTCTCTGCTGTCAGTGGGGAGCCCGCTTTGGATCCTCTGCCCCCCTTTTGCTGGCCCTCCCCAACTTGTGTGTGCACACTCTGCTCTCTCTCTCAAAAATAAATATTTAAATTTTTTTTTAAAAGGCAGAGGATGCCTCAGTAGCACAGTTGGTTAAGCATCTGACCATTGATTTCACCTCAGGTCATATTCCCATGGTTCATGGGTTTGAGCCCCATGTCAGGCTCTGTGCTGACAGTGCAGACTCTGCTTGGGTTTGTCTCTTTCCCTGACTCTGTGCCCCTCACGCCTCTCAAAAGAAAGAAGTAAAGAAAGAAGGAAAGAAAGAAAGAAAGAAAGAAAGAAAGAAAGAAAGAAAGAAAGAAAGAAAGAAAGAGAAAGAAAGAAAGAAAGAAGAAAGAAAGGAAAGAAAGAAAGAAAAGAAAGAGAAAGAAAGAAAGAAAGAAAGAAAGACAACTGAAGACACCACAAAATAACTATTAGAACTAATAAATGAATTCAGTAAAGTTGCAGGATACAAAATTAATAATCAGGTATATGTTGCATTTTTTAATTTGGAACATAGAGGAATTTTATTTTATTTATTTTTTAATATGAAATTTATTGTCAAATTGGTTTCCATACAACACCCAGTGCTCAGCCCAACAGGTGCCCTCCTCAATGCCCATCACCCACCCTCCTCTCGCTCCCACCCCCCATCAACCCTCAGTTTGTTCTCAGTTTTTAAGTGTCTCTTATGCTTTGGCTCCCTCTCACCCTAACCTCTTTTTTTGTTTTTTCTTCCCCCCCCCCCCCATGGACTTCTGTTAAGATTCTCAGGATCCACATAGGAATGAAAACATATGGTATCTGTCTTTCTCTGTATGACTTATTTCACTTAGCATCACACTCTCCAGTTCCATCCACGTTGCTACAAAAGCCATATTTCATTCTTTCTCATTGCCACGTAGTATTCCATTGTGTATATAAACCACAATTTCTTTATCCGTTTATCAGTTGATGGACATTTAGGCTCTTTCCATAATTTGGCTGTTGTTGAAAGTGCTGCTGTAAACATGGAGGTACAAGTGCCCCTCTGCATCAGCACTCCTGCATCCCTTGGGTAAATTCCTAGCAGTGCTATTGCTGGGTCATAGGGTAGATCTATTTTTAATTTATTGAGGAAATTCCACACTGTTTTCCGGAATGGCTGCACCAGTTTGCATTCCCACCAACAGTGCAAGAGGGTTCCCATTTCTCCACATCCTTGCCAGCATCTATAGTCTCCTGATTTGTTCATTTTAGCCACTCTGACCGGCGTGAGGTGGTATCTGAGTGTGGTTTTGATTTGTATTTCCCTGGTGAGGAGCGACGTAGAGCATCTTTTCATGTGCCTGTTGGCCATCTGGATGTCTTCTTTAGAGAAGTGCCCCTTCGCCTCTCAAAAGGCCTATTTCTTCACTGCATTATTTGTTTTTTAGGTGTGGAGTTTGGTGAGCTCTTTATAGATTTTGGATACTAGCCCTTTGTCTGATACATCATTTGCAAATATCTTTTCCCATTCTGTTGGTTGCCTTTTAGTTTTGTTGATTGTTTCCTTTGCAGTGCAGAAGCTTTTGATTTTGATGAGGTCCCAATAGTTCATTTTTGCTTTTAATTCCCTTGCCTTTGGAGATGTGTCAAGTAAGAAATTGCTGCAGCTGAGGTCAGAGAGATTTTTTCCTGCTTTCTCCTCTAGGGTTTTGATGGTTTCCTGTCTCATATTCAGGTCCCTCATCCACTTTGAGTTTATTTTTGTGAATGGTGTAGGAAAGTGGTCCAGTTTCATTCTTCTGCATGTTGCTGTCCAGTTCTCCCAGCACCATTTGTTAAAGAAATTGTGGTTTATATACACAATGGAGTACTACAGGGCAATGAGAAAGAACGAAATATGGCCCTTTGTAGCAACGTGGATGGAACTGGAGAGTGTGATGCTAAGTGAAATAAGCCATACAGAGAAAGGCAGATACCATATGTTTTCACTCTTATGTGGATCCTGATAAACTTAACAGAAACCCATGGGGGAGGGGAAGGAAAAAAAAAAGAGGTTAGAGTGGGAGAGAGCCAAAGCATAAGAGACTCTTAAAAACTGAGAAAAAACTGAGGGTTGATGGGGGGTGAGAGGGAGGGGAGGGTGGGTGATGGGTATTGAGGAGGGCACCTTTTGGATGAGCACTGGGTGTTGTATGGAAACCAATTTGACAATAAATTTCATATATTGAAAATAAAATAAAGAGACTGTCTTTTTTCCATTGGATATTCTTTCCTGCTTTGTCAAAGATTAGTTGGCCATATGTTTGTGGGTCTAGTTCTGGGGTTTTTATTCTATTCCATTGGTCTATGTGTCTGTGTTTGTGCCAATACCATGCTGTCTTGATGATTACAGCTTTGTAGTAGAGGCTAAAGTCTGGGATTGTGATGCCTCCTGCTTTGGTCTTCTTCTTCAAAATTCCTTTGGCTATTCGGGGTCTTTTGTGGTTCCATACAAATTTTAGGATTGCTTGTTCTAGCTTCAAGAAGAATGCCTGTGCAATTTTGATTGGGATTGCATTGAATGTGTAGATAGCTTTGGGTAGTATTGACATTTTAACAATATTTATTCTTCCAATCCATGAGCATGGAATGGTTTTTCCATTTCTTTATATCTTCTTCAATTTCCTTCATAAGCTTTCTATAGTTTTCAGCATATAGATCTTTTACATCTTTGGTTAGGTTTATTCCTAGGTATTTTATGCTTCTTAGTGCAATTGTGAATGGGATCAGTTTCTTTATTTGTCTTTCTGTTGCTTCATTGTTAGTGTATAAGAACGCAACTGATTTCTGTACATTGATTTTGTATCCTGCAACTTTGCTGAATTCCTGTATCAGTTCTAGCAGACTTTTGGTGGAGTCTGTCGGGTTTTCCACATATAATATCATGTCATCTGCAAAAAGGGAAAGCTTGACTTCATCTTTGCCTATTTTGATACCTCTGATTTCCTTTTGTTGTCTGATTGCTGATGCCAGAACTTCCAACACTATGTTAAACAACAGCGGTGAGAGTGGACATCCCTGTCGTGTTCCTGATCTCAGGGGGAAAGCTCTCAGTTTTTCCCCATTGAAGATGATATTAGCTGTGGGCTTTTCATAAATGGCTTTTATGATGTTTAAGTATGTTCCTTCCATCCCGATTTTCTCGAGGGTTTTTATTAAGAAAGGATGCTGAATTTTGTCAAATGCTTTTTCTGCATCGACTGACAGGATCATATGGTTCTTATCTTTTATTTTATTAATGTGATGTATCACACTGATTGATTTGCGAATGTTGAGCCAGCCCTGCAGCCCAGGAATGAATCCCACTTGATCATGGTGAATAGTTCTTTTTATATGCTGTTGAATTCGCTTTGCTAGTATCTTATTGAGAATTTTTGCATCCATATTCATCAGGGATATTGGTCTGTAGTTCTCTTTTTTTACTGGGTCTCTGTCTGGTTTAGGAATCAAAGTAATGCTGGATTCATAGAATGAGTCTGGAAGTTTTCCTTCCCTTTCAATTTTTTGGAAAAGCTTGAGAAGGATAGGTATTATCTCTGCTTTAAATGTCTGGTAGAATTCCCCTGGGAAGCCATCTGGTCCTGGGCTCTTATTTGTTGGGAGATTTTTGATAACTCATTCTATTTCTTTGCTGGTTATGGGTCTGTTCAAGTTTTCTATTTCTTCCTGTTTGAGTTTTGGAAGTGTGTGGGTGCTTAGGAATTTGTCCATTTCTTCCAGGTTGTCCAGTTTGTTGGCATATAATTTTTCATAGTATTCCCTGATAATTGCTTATATTTCTGAGGGATTGGTTGTAATAATTCCATTTTCATTCATGATTTTATCTATTTGGGTCATCTCCCTTTTCTTTTTGAGAAGCCTGGCTAGAGGTTTATCAATTTTGTTTATTCTTTCAAAAAACCAACTCTTGGTTTCATTGATCTGCTCTACAGTTTTTTAAAATTCTAGATTGTTTATTTCTGCTCTGATCTTTATTATTTCTCTTCTTCTGCTGGGTTTGGGGTGTCTTTGCTGTTCCGCTTCTATTTCCTTTAGGTGTGCTGTTAGATTTTGTATTTGGGATTTTTCTTGTTTCTTGAGATAGGCCTGGATTGCAATGTATTTTCCTCTCAGGACTGCCTTCGCTGCATCCCAAAGCATTTGGATTGTTGTATTTTCATCTTTGTTTGTTTCCATATATTTTTTAATTTCTTCTCTAATTGCCTGGTTGACCCATTCATTCTTTAATAGGATGTTCTTTAACCTCCATGCTTTTGGAAGTTTTCCACACTTTTTCCTGGGGTTGATTTTAAGTTTCATAGCATTGTGATCTGAAAGTGTGCATGGTATGAGCTCAGTTCTTTTATACTTAAGAAGGGCTGTTTTGTGACCCAGTATGTGATCTATCTTGGAGAATGTTCCATGTGCACTCAAGAAGAAAGTATATTCTGTTGCTTTGGGATGCAGAGTTCTAAATATATCTGTCAAGTCCATCTGATCCAATATATCATTCAGGGCCCTTGTTTCTTTATTGACCGTGTGTCTAAATGATCTATCCATGTTGTAAGTGGGGTATTAAAGTCCCCTGAAATTACCACATTCTTATCAATGAGGTTGCTTATGTTTGTGATTAATTGTTTTATATATTTGGGGGCTCCCGTATTCAGCGCATAGACATTTATAATTGTTAGCTCTTCCTGATGTGTAGATCCTGTGATTTTATATAATGCCCTTCTTCATCTCTTGTTACAGCCTTTAATTTAAAGTCTAGTTTGTCTGATATAAGTATAGCTACTCCAGCTTTCTTTTGACTTCCAGTGGCATGATAAATAGTTCTCCATCCCCTCACTCTCAATCTGAAGGTGTCCTCAGGTCTAAAATGAGTCTCTTGTAGACAGCAAATAGATGGGTCTTGTTTTTTTATCCATTCTGATACCCTATGTCTTTTGGTTGGAGCATTTAGTCCATTTACATTCAATGTTATTATAGAAAGATATGGGTTTAGAGTTATTGTGATGTCCATAGGTTTCATGCTTGTAGCGATGTCTCTGGTACTTTGTCTCACAGGATCCTTCTTAGGATCTCTTGTAGGACTGGTTTAGTGGTGATGAATTCCTTCAGTTTTTGTTTGTTTGGGAAGACCTTTATCTCTCCTTCTATTCTGAATGACAGACTTGCTGGATAAAGGATTCTGGGCTGCATATTTTTTCTGTTCATCACATTGAAGATTTCCTGCCATTCCTTTATGGCCTGCCAATTTTCAGCAGATAGGTCTGCCACTAGTCTAATGGGTATCCCTTTATAAGTTAGAGCGTGTTTATCCCTGGCTACTTTCAGAATTTTCTCTTTATCCTTGTATTTGCCAGTTTCACTATGATATGTCATGCAGAAGATCAATTCAGGTTACGTCTGAAGGGAGTTCTCTGTGCCTCTTGGATTTCAGTGCCTTTTTCCTTCCCCAGATCAGGGAAGGTCTCAGCTATGATTTGTTCAAGTCCACCTTCAGCCCCTTTCTCTCTCTCTTCCTCTTCTGAAATTCCTATTATATGGATATTGTTCCGCTTGATTGCATCACTTAGTTCTCTAATTCTCCCCTCATACTCCTGGATCTTTTTTATCTCTCTTTTTCTCAGCTTCCTCTTTTTCCATAATTTTATCTTCTAATTCACCTATTCTCTCCTCTGCTTCTTCAACCCGTGCTATGGCCGCCTCCATTTTATTTTGCACCTCATTTATAGCATTTTTTTTAGCTCCCCATGACTATTTCTTAGTCCCTTGATCTCTGTAACAATAGGTTCTCTACTATCCTCTATACTTTTTTCAAGCCCAGCGATTAAGTTTATGACTATTATTCTAAATTCTTGTTCCGTTATATTTCTTAAATCATTTTTGATCAATTCGTTAGCTGTTGCTACTTCCTGGAGTTTCTTTTGAGGAGAGTTCCTCTGTTTCATCATTTTGGGTAGTCCCTGGGGTGGCACCAAACCGCAGGGCACTTCCCCTGTGTCCTCTGGAGTAACTTGTGTGGGTGGGCGGGGCACAGTCAGACCTGATGTCTGCCCCCAGCCCACCGCTGGGGCCACAGTCAGACTGGTGTGTACCTTCTCTTCCCCTCTCCTAGGGGCAGGACTCACTGTGGAGTGGTGTGGCCCCTGTCTGGGCTACTTGCACGCTGCCAGGCTTGTGTTGCTGCTTCTATGGGATCTGGTGTATTAGCTGGGGTGGATCTGCAAGGTGCACAGGTGCAGGAGGGGCAGGCTTAGCTCCCTTTGCCATCGGTGGTTCCATGCGAGAGGGGCCCTGCAGCACTGGGAGAGAGGCAGACCCGTCAAAGGGATGGATCCACAGAAGCACAGCATTCGGTGTTTGCCTGGCACAAGTAAGTTCCATGACGGGAACTGGTTTCCTTTGGAATTTCGGCTGGGGGATGGAAGAGGGAGATTGCACTGGCCAGGGCCTTTGTTCCCTCCTCCCCCAGGCTGAGCTCTGTCTTCCGGGGCTCAACAACTCTCCCGGTGTCCTCTCACCTTCCCCGCTCTCCAAAGCAGAGCTGTTCACTTTTAACATTTGAGATGTTAAGTCCCGCTGGCTGTCAGAATTCATGCAGTCCTGCCCCTTCGCTTTTGCAGGCCAGGCTTGGGGGCTCTGCCTTGCCGGGCTGGCTGCCCCTCCACCGCCCCGGCTCCCTCCTGCCAGTCCGTGTAGTGTGCACCGCCTCTCCGCCCTTCCTGTCCTCTTCCATGGGCCTCCTGTCTACACTTGGCATTCTGCTAGTCTTCTGGCGGTTTTCTGGGTTATTTAGGCAGGTGTGGGTAGAATCTATGTGATCAGCAGGAGGAGGTGAGCCCAGTGCCCTCCTATGCTGCCATCTTCCTCAGCTGTCCTGTGTTGCATTTTTATATACAAATATCACACAATCAGAAAATGAAATTACGAAAATAATCCCATTTACAATTACATGCAAAATAAAATCCCCAGGAATAAATTTAGCCAATGATGTGAAATATCTGTACTCTGAAATTGTTAAGACAGTAATGAAAGAAATTGAAAATGACACAAATACATGGAAAAACATACCATGCTCATGGATTGGAAGAATATATAATGTTAAAATGTCCATACCACCCAAAGCAAATCTACAGATTCAATACAATCCCTATCAAAATTTGAATGACTTTTTACAAAACTTGAACAAATAATTCTAAAATTTATATGGAACCACAAAAGACTCCAAATAGCCACAGCAATCTTCAAATATAACACAGCTGGAGATATCAGACTTCCTGATTTCAAACTATGCTACAAAGCTATAGTAATCAAAACAGTATGGTACTGGTACAAACACAGACACATAGATTAAAGGGAGAAAGTAGCCCAGAAATCAACCCATGCTTATATGGTCAATTGATCTACAACAAAGGAGGCAAGAATATACAATGGGGAAAAGACAATATTTTCAATAAATTGTGTTGGTAAAACAGGACAGCTACATGCAAAGAGTTAAACTAGGCCATTTTCTTACACCATATAAAAATAAATAAATTCAGGGCTTATGGGTGGCTCTGTCTGTTGAGCATCTGACTCTCCATTTTGGCTCAGGTCATGAACCCAGGGTTGTGTGATCAAGCCCCATGTTTGGCTCTGCACTGAGCATGGAGCGTGGTTAAGATTCCCCCTCTCTGTCCCTCTGACCCTTTCCCCTGCTCACACACTCTCTCTCTCTAAAATAAAAAAATTAAAGAATAATAAATAAACTCAAAAAGGTTTAAAGACCTAAATTTAGCCCTGAAATCATAAAATTCCTAAAAGAAAATGTGGACAGTAAACTCTTGGACATTGGTCTTAGAATTTTTTTTTTTTTTTGGATCTGTGTCCTTGGGCAAAGGCAACAAAAACAAAAAGAAACAAAAAGACTATTTCAAACTGAAAAGCTTTTGCACCGCAAAAGAAACCATCAACAAAACAAAAGACAACCTACTGAATGGGAGAAGATATTTGCAAATGATGTATCTGGTTAATATACAAAATATATAAAGAACCCATACAACTCAACACCAAAAATAACCCAATTAAAAAATGGTCAGAGGACCTACGTAGACATTTTTTCAAAGAAGACTTACAGATGGCCAACAGACACACGAAAAGATGCTCGACATCATCAGGAAAATGCACATCAAAACCACAGTGAGACAAGAAATCTAAATTAACATGAATCGGTCAAAAAAAAAAACAAATGAAAAACCTATGATGAGATATTGTATCACACATGTCAGAATGTCTACTATCAAAAAGACAAGAAATACGTGTTGGTGAGGATATGGAGAAAGGGAAATTTTGTGTACTTCTGGTGGGAATGTAAATTAGTGCAGTGGAAAATAGTATGGAAGTTACTCAAAAAAATTAAAAACAGAAATACCATATAATCCAGCAATTCCACTTCTGGATATTTACCCAAAGAAAACAAAAACACTAATTTGAAAAGACATATGTACCCTCTATGTTCATTGAATTATTTGGTACAATATTCAATATATGAAAGCAACCTAAGTGTCCATAATAGATGAATGGATAAAGATGTGATATCTCTCTATCTCACACACACACACGCAGTGGAATATTACCACTCAACCATTAAAAAATAATGAAATCTTATCTTGTCATTTACAAAAACATGGATAGACCTACAGTGTATTATGCTAAGTGAGATAAGTCAGACAGAAAAAGACAAACACCATATGATTTCACCTATATGTGGAATCTGAAAAACAAAACAAACAAAACAGTAATAGAGTCATAAAGATGGAGAAAAAACTGGTGGTTGCCAGAGGGGAGGAGGATGAAGAGATAGATAAAGTAGGTAACAGGAATTAAGAGGTACAAACTTACATTTGTAAAATAAATAATTCACAGGGACATAAAACACAGCATAGGGAATATAGCCAATAATATAATAACTTTGTATGGTGACAGATGGTAACTAGACCTATTCTGGTGATTACTTCGTAATGTATGTACATGTTGAGTCACTGTGTTGTGTACCTGAAAGTAACATAATTTTGTATTTCAACTATACTTAAATAAAAAGTGTATTTTTACAAAGCTTGCTTTTAATTGGAAGCCAATATAAATAAATTTCAAATTATCAGGGAAAAATGAATAGACAAGCCACTGAATATATATATATATATATATATATATATATATATATATACACACACACACACACACATTGAGGACTAATATATATAAAAGGTAAATATATTTTAGAATATATAATAGGACATATGTATCAGGAATATATAAGTATGTAAATAATGCCTAAAAATCCACAATAAAAAGACAACCCTCAGGAGATATTCTGGCAGTTTCTTATGAAGCTAAACATATTCTTACCATACTATCCAGCAATTGCATTGCTTGGTGTTTACTGAAATGAGTTGTAAACTTATATGCAAACAAAAGTCGGCACATCAATGTTTATAGTAGTTTTATTCATAATTGCCAAAAGTTGGAAGCAACCAAGATGCCCTTCAGCAGATGAGTGATAAATAAACTGTAGTACATCCAGACAATGTAATATTATTCAGCAATAAAAAGAAATGAGCTATCAAATCATGAGAAGACATGATAGAACTTTAATGCATCTTGCTAATAAAAGAAGCCAATCTGGAAAGGCTGTATACCGTATGATTCCAACTGTGTGCCATTCTGGAAAAGGCAAGACTATGGAGACAGTGAAAAGATCAGTGGTTGCCAGGGGTGGGGTCGGGGTAGGAATGAATAGGGAGGATTTTTAGGGAGTGAAACTATTGTTTATGGTATAATAATGGATACATGTCAATACCCATAGGATGTACAACACAGAGTGAACCCTATTATAAACTACAGACTTTAGTTAATGATAACGTATCACTGTCAGCTCATCAGTTGTAACAAATATACCACACCAGTGCAAGATGTTAATGACAAGAGGAACTGGTGAGGTGATGGTTGAGGGAGAATACGAAACACTATACTTTGCATTCAATTTTCTGTAAACCAAAACTGCTCTAAAAAATAAAATTTAGGGGAGCCTGGGTGGCTCAGTCAGTTAAGTGTCTGACTTCGGCTCAGGTCGTGATCTCACGGCTCATGAGTTCTAGCCCCGCGTCGGGCTCTGTGCGGACAGCTCAGAGCCTGGAGCCTGCTTCTGATTCTGTGTCCCCCTCTGTATCTGCCACTGCACTGCTTGCTCTCTCTCTCTCTAGCTCTCTCTCAAAAATAAGTAAACATTTAAAAAATCTCTTTCTCTCTCTCGAAAATAAGTAAAAATTTAAAAAAAAAAATTTTTTTAAGTTTATCAGGGCACCTGGGTCGCACAGTCAGTTAAATGGCCAACTTCAGCTCAGGCCATGATCGCATGGTTCATGCATTCAAGCCCTGCATCTGGCTCTGCACTGACAGCACAGAGCCTGCCTGGGATTTTTCTCTGTCCTCTCTGTCTCTGCCCCCTCCCCTATTCATGCACTCTTGCTCTCTTTCTCTTTCTCTCAAAGTAAAGGAACTTTCAAAAAAATAAAATTTATTTACTGAAAACAAAAGGCAAACTCAAAATTTTTAAATGGGCAGAAGTCCTGAATAAACTAATTTGCAAAAGAAAACATAGGAGTGGTCAATAGGTACATTAAAAGGTGCTTAACATCATTAGTATAAGGGAAGTAGCGTTAGATACTATTTTATATTCATTAGAATGACTTTTTAAAAAAAAATCTGATAATTCCAAACCATGTTGAGAATGTAAAATGGTACAGCCACTCTTGAGAACTGTACTGTTTGGTAATTCCTTATACAGTTAAATGTATATCTGTTCCTACAATAAAAATATACGTTCACAAAGATTTCTACTGGAATGCTCATAAGGCATTAGAAACAACCCAAATGTCTATCAACAGAAGAATAGATAAAACAAATTGTGGCACATCCCTATAATCAATATCACTCAGCAGAGTACCAATATACACAGCACAAAGATGAATCCCCAAAGCATTATGTTGAATCAAAGAAGCCAGCCATACTTGTGTGGTTCGATGTATACAGAATTCAAAAACAGACACAACTGCTCCGTGGTGATAGAAATCAGAACAAAGGCTGCCTGGGGCTGGATGTGCAAGGGAGATTGACTGCAAAGAGACACAGAGAAATTTTGAGGGTGATTAAAGGGTTCTAAGATTTTAACTGTGGTGGTTACATGGCTCCATACAATTGTTAAAGCTCATCCAACTGAACACTTGAGATCTATGCCTCCTGATTTATATAAATATACCTGAATTTAGGGGGGAAATGACTGCAGTGCTATCTTCAAAGATCTTAACAGAAGAAAAGCTGACACGAGAATTCTAAGCATTAACAAATCTGACATTTGAATATAAAGATACAGAGTGTTTTTGGCACTTGGGAAAAACTAATGGAACATATTTCCCAGGAGTCGTTTTTTAAGATACTGCTAAAATTCAAAATTTAGCTATATCTCTGAGGGTCCATTCAGATAAACAAAGGACACTCTCTTTTTGCACAGTTTATATATGCACAAATTTCAGTTACCATGTTTTATGGGCTGAATTGCATACCCCCATTACCACCAATTCATATATAGAAGTCCTGAGCCCCAGTATCTCAGAATATGACCTTATTTGGAGATAGGGAGTTTAGAGAGGAAATTAAGTTGAAATGAGCTCATTGGGGTGGGCCTTAATCCAATAGGGCTAGAAAATTTGATTGCAGACACATACAGAGGGAAGGTGATGTGAAGATATGGAGAAGATGGCCATCTACAAGCCATGGAGAGAGGCCTGGAACAGATCCTTTTCTCATGGCTCTCAGAAGGAACCAACTCTGCTAACACCTTGATCTTGGACTTCTAGCCTCCAGAACTGTGAGAAAATAAATTTCTGTTATTTAAGCTACAAATCTGTGGTACTTTGTTATGGTAGCCCCCCAAAAACTAATGGACTATGATTTGGTTGATTAACATCACTGCTCAGAAATATGCTTCAAATGTCAGTTACCACAGTATATCAATTGACTAATCACATAAAGTAGTAGATTCGCTGCTAACTCTTCAGCCCACACATGACTATGTATATAATAAGTATGCATCACGATAAATGACCAATCACATTCCTTCTAACATGGTCTGTCAGTGATTGGTCACTATGCGCTTGATATTCAGTTCAAACACAGCAAAGCCCGCATTTGTGTTGCATACTTTCTTTCCATTGATAAGGCTATGTGACATTTTACAAAAGTGGATAATAGAAAGATGGAATTAACCAGTAAACAAAAGTACATATATCAAAGCACCAAAAAATAACACCAAGCATAAAATGGGAAAGTGATTGTAATGAGAAAGATAAAAATGTCATGAAGACGTGACATGGACAAAACCCCTCACATTAAAGGAGCTCTTAAAGAAATCGCACAATATTGAAAATGCAAAGGGTAAAGTGTTGGGAGCTGACCCATACTTAGAAAAGAGTATGATAATTTGCCGAGGTATAGGCAAGATGTTTGTTTTATATCATAAGTGATATTACTCATATGCTGGGAAGCTATTGTGATTTTTCAAGAATCTCGAGGAATCTCCCAGTATCTATCTCTGCCACTGTGAAGCAGATGTCTCTCAAGAGCTTATTAGGAAACTCCTATGAATCTCACATCTGCCAATGCATCTGGCTACAACTGCTGGCACAGTATAAGAGAGTGATGTGTTCCCACCTTCTAAATCTCATGCAAGTGCCTCTCATTGGCAAATTTTAATACAGAACCGTTTAGGACAAGGAATTCTGGGAAACTTCCCTCTGGCCTCTCTTCTGTGATACAAAGAAAACCTTAAAATGGTGTGATGGTTGTAGGAGGCAGAATTATTGCCACCCAGAGATGTCCAGTCCCTGGAACCTATGGATATGTTACCTTTCACATGAAAAAGAACTTTGCAGATGCAATTAGAGGTACCTCCAAATGGGGATATCCTCCTGGATAATGTATGTGAGACCAGTGTAATCATATGAGCTCTTATTAAAGCTGGGAGAAGGAGGCAGAGGAGTAAGTGGGAGAGATTGAGGAGGACTCCAAACCACCGTTGCTGGCTTTGAAGAAAAGTTTCTCTTTGGAGAAAGGGAACTAGGACTGAGGGTTCGCAGAGAGCTGTACAATCTGTCAGCCAATGAGGAAACAAGAACCTCAGCCCTACAATTGCAACGACTTGGATGTACAATGACTCTCACTTACAGCATTTAGAAAGGAATGCTCTGGTGACTCACCGATTTCTGCCTAATGAGAAACTTGTCAGACATTAGACCTACAGAAATGCAGGGTAATAAATTTGTGTTGTCCAAGCCACTGAGTCTGTGGTTATTTGTTACAGCAGCAGCAGAAAACTAATAACAGTGGTCATGCTGCATTCATGAGGAGATGAATGCAAAATCTGGCAAAAACACTAACAATAAGTAGTGTATCCATTGAAATGTAAGGCTAAAAGTAAAACAAATGTGGAGATTATAATTAGAGATGAAAAATACAAATTCCATAAACCCTGATAATGTAGAAAGAGGCAAGTTAGGAAGGGCAGGACTGGGGAAAGATGGCTAATGTTCTTTATAGTAGCAAGTTCGTATTTAATGACTGAGGTCAAATCATAGTATTCTAATTTGATAAAGTAATTTGTGTATCCGTATGTTCTAAAAGATAATGATAAATACTTGGATAAGTAAGATAACTAAAATTTCAGGAATAGAGATGGAAAAAGTGAAAATCTATCAATTCCACCAATGTCCATGATCAGCAACGAATGCTGTCTCAAACAGCAGAGGATTAAACATGTTCTTTATAATTAATGGAAAACTACTATATTAAAAATGTAATCCTTTGAAAGTATCAGAAGAAATAAAAAATCAAAGAAAATATATCAATGGTAATAAAAACAGAAAGCATAGCATACAATAATTTGACAAAGCTATGTCCATAAATGCCTGCCATTTCAATAAATAAAATCAGCTAAATTCGCTTATCAAAAAATGAGAGCTTTCCGATAAGACCGTATTGCAAAATCCAATGTACATAAAGGGACTCCAAAACACTGATATGAAGTGAAGGAAAGAGTTAAAGTATGCAAACACAAGCAAAAATAAAACAAGGTTTATAATTTTGAAATCAGGCATGTTGAATTTAGGGCAACAAACATTAAAATAGAAAAGAAATTTGGGATGGGTGAAATTCTTAACAAAGGACCAACAGTTGTGAAAATCTGTGTGCCCAATAATATAGCATTAATTTTCATAAGACAAAAAAATAACAGGTAATAAAATGAGAAAGAAAGAAACATATGAGTAGTACAGATTTTAATTCATCTCTATCAGGCCATGGTAGGTGCAAGTAGACAAAACAATAAAATCAAACACACAGAAGATCTTGGTATTATAAGTAAAGTATATCTAATTGACAAATATTGAGCCACACGTATCAGTGGCAGGAAAAGAACAGAACTTGAAGTTCAGAGTCTCATTTTGCTGCTTTGTTGCCTTTAAAACTGTGATCTCCTCTAAGACAGTAACATGCAAAAGAATGAGGTTGAATTCATTGTTTCACTCCAAATGAAACAAAAACCTTAATATAAGAGCTAAAACTATAAAACTCTTAAGAGAGAACCTAAGTGCAAATCTTCACGACCTTGTATACTCCAAACACACAAGTGACAAAAGGAAAAAAAGTAGGCATTTTGGATTTCACAAAAATGAAAAACTTTGTATCTCAAAGGACACTGTCAATAAAATGAGTAGACAACCCACAGAATGGGATAAATTATTTGCAAGTCACATATCAGATAAGTGACTGATATACAGAATATATAAAGAAATTCTGGAACTCAATACAGAAAGACAAAAATCACAGTTAAAAAATGGACTTGAATAGACATTTCTCTAAAAAAGATATACAGTTGGCCCCTAGGCACATGAAGACAAGCTCAACATCGCTGATCATTAGCTATATATTAAAAAAACAGTAAGTGTTGCTGAGGATGTGGAGAAACTAGAACCCTCATTTATTGCTGGTGAAATTGTAAAGCAATGTAGCTGCTTTGGAAAAGTCTGGCTTTTGATCCAGCAACTCGATTCCTAGATATATACCTATGAGAAATGAAAACATATGTCCACACAAAAATATAGACGTTCTTCTTCATGGAAGCGTTATTTATAATCACCAGAAATGGAATTAACTCCAATGTCCATCCACTGTTTAGACAAGTAAAATGAGGTGTATCCATAGGAGGGAATATTACCGTGCAGGCAGAGCTATGTAAGTGACACAGTCTCGAAGAACCAGATCTGTATGGCAACTGCAGACACCGCTACGAGTGATAGAAAATAAAGCATTTAAGTTTTTTAAATTTGTATTTGATTTATTTTGAGCAAGAGAGAGAGAGCAAGAGAGAGGGAGGCAGATAGAGAAGGAGAGGGAGAGATTTGCATTAAATGTCCAAGACAGGCAAATGCATAGATGTAGAAAGTAGATCAGTGGTCGCTTAGTGCTGGGGGGATGGCAAGGATGGGTGTGACTGATCAAGGATATGGGGTCTCTTTTTGGGTGAAAATGTTTTAAAATTGATTGCGGCAATGGTTTCACAACCTTGTGAATATAACAGAAATCATTAAACTGCACACTTTTTTTTTTATATTTATGAGACCATGCAAGCAAGGAGGGACAGGGAGAGGGGGACAGAGGATCTGAAGCGGGCTGCGTGCTGACAGGCTGACAGCAGCGAGCCTGACGTGGGGCTCGAACTCACGAACTATGAGATCATGACCTCAGCCAAAGTTGGATGCTCAACTGACTGAGCCACCCAGTTGCCCCTAAACTGCACACTTTGCAAGGGTGAATTTTACGGTATGTAAATCATGCTCCTCTCCCTCTCATATATGTATACGGAAGCATTCATAGTTACGGTCAGCGTAGCGTATGGTTATGCAGTGTGGCAGTCCTCGCACACTGTTGCAGATGTACTTCCTCGTCCTCCTGACATGGGTATCAGCGTCGGGCTTCCAGCCCCTTTGGCTCCTGCTGGACCTTCAGCTTCAGCTCCTCTGACTTCTGGACCAGGTGTGTGTTCAGCTTCCTGCTGAGAGATACCGTCTCCTCTTTTCATTTATCTACATCATCAGAGAGGTGGCAGGAGACCGACATGGCTTCTGGCTTATCCCTGTAGATTCTGGTTTGTCCTTTCTTCCCTCCACTCTCCATGCATCTTTCCATCCTAACTACCTGCCCTCCTATCTTCAGGGCAAACACAAGCCTCAGAAACACCAGATACCAGTTCACCAGTTCCAACGATAGCACGCAATCAAATAATTCCCGTAATAAATGCTTTATTCTAGGGGCGCCTGGGTGGCTCAGTCATCTTGATTTCGGTTCAGGTCATGATCTTACTGTTCGTGAATTCGAGCCCCATATTGTGCTCTGTGCTGACAGTGTGGAGCCTGCTTGAGAATCTCTCCCTCTTCTTCTCTGTCTGCCTCCCTCTCTCTCGCTCTCTCTCTTGCTCAAAATAAATCAGACACAAATTTTAAAAAATTAAGTGCTTTATTTTCTATCACTGGCAGCGGTGTCTGCAGTTGCCATACAGACCTGGTTCTTCGAGATTCTGTCACTTACATAGCTCTGCCTGCACAATATGATTGCCCGCTCCGCTTACCCACGTTGCTGAACTCCATGGCAGTTCTCTCAGACAGCTTTTATGTTATGCCAGTGTGCTCTCAAAGCAACAGTTCTCTTATGCCAACAGTTATGCCAACAGTTCTCTCTCAGGGCTCCCTTAAATCATATTTTGCATCTCTCAGTCTCCTCCACAAGAGAGCAATATGAAAATAATACTTATTATTTTATTGCTTTAAATGTGCCTTACCAGAGATCATTTTTTTGTACTCTAGTTGTTCTCTGCTCTGTCTTAAAAGGTCTCCCAATCTATAAACTTTTTCATTTGAAATGAGAAACTTGTATGTCAATTGCTTTTCATTAAGAGACGATGTCCTGAGGCAGAGTGGGGGTAGGGGAATATTAGTGTCCACACTTACAGGTTTTCACACCAGTGAAAACCTGGTACTTTCTCTGCTAGTTTTGGATAGATTTATTTTGGCAGCTTGGTAGTGACTGTTGGAAATGATCGACAGGAGCCTGAGATATGGCAGAGAGTAGAGATAACACTCTGGGGTTTAGACTAATCTGTGAGATGTGGTTTCTCCTTTCATTGAAGAACTCCTATTTTGCTTGGCCTCAAAGACAATAGAAAATCGTAGTTTAGAGGAAGAAATGATCAAATTAAAGCTGAAAGCACTCAGTTTCTCTGTATTGAAAAGCCCAGTCTCACTATTCCAAAAAGAATGGCCAATAAACCTTAGAGTTAATTGGCCTCATTTTGTGAGCAAAGTAAGACAAAATTGCAATGCTGAGAATTTAGCACTACTTGTTCATATAACAGATTAAACTAGATATGCACATTTCAGTGAACAACTGCCTTGAGTGATTCTTCAGAGGAGCAGTTCATTATAAACAAAGAGATAAAATATGCAAGTAGTAGAAACTGATAATGATTTTTCAAAGTAACACTAACTCTTATCAGACTTGTGGAAGAAACCACTACAGACAATGATAAATCATAACTTTCCAATAGCGGGTCCCTAGGCTTTCAGAGAAAATGGGATGGATACACATTGAAGTTTGCATTGCTGTTAACTTTTAATTAATCAATTCCACTACCTACCTCTGAAAACATAATAGCCCTGTATGGAAGCCCATTTCTGACAGACAGTTTCAAGACAAAACCTGCGTGTGTTACTTCTGTTGTGATGAGACCTGTTATCACATTAGAGCAGCTCAATGGCAAAAGGAGCTTTGTGACTTAACTAGAACTGAGGACAAAGGCATTTAAGGAAACACTGTGTTTCACTAGGGTTCTTATGAAGGCGTGCGCTCAGGCATTCAAATGATTTGGAAATGCATTGCCTTATTATCTCGTGGAAGGCTATAGTTCTTTTTATTGAAATATATTTGGCACATAACATTGTGTAAATTTAAGGTGTACCAACTGTTGATTTGATATGTTAATATATTGTAATATGACTGCCATCGTAGTGATAGCTAACACCTCTATCACAGCACGTGACTATCATTTCTTTTTGGTGATGGGAATAATTAAGATCTAGTCTCTTAGCAGATTTGATGATTATAATACAGGATTGTTGTCTGTATTCACGATGTTGTGTGTTAGATCTCCAGGACCTCCTTGTCTACTAGTTGCAAATTTATATCCTTAAACAACATGTCTCCTATTTCCATACCCCGCGCCCCATATATTAGTGGTATCGTACAACCTTAGTGCCCATCAGTGGATGAATGGATAAAGAAAATGTGGCAAGAATGTACAATGGAGTATTATTTATTCATCCATAAGGAAGAAGGAAATCCTTCCATTTTTGATGATATGGTAGAAGGCAAAAAGTTACTAACGTAGTAAAGAGTTGTAGGCACTTGTGAGGAGATAGCCACAGGACCAAGTGCATGTGATTGGAGGAGGTTTTTAGTTTCAGTACTTTCTGACCTTTGCTGCTATGTACCAGGAAAACTATTGGGTTACCTTATGCATTTGGGGCTAGTCCACCAACATTATGACCATCCCACTCCCAGTGTACTCAAGGTCTATGAAAAAGGACCTTCAGAATGAATGGGGGAACTTTCTGAGCAAGATTCTTATTTTACGTGTGGACCTTCTCACCAAATCCTTATCTATTCAGATCAGAAAACTGTACTCGAGATAAGACTGCTGACTTCTATTCTTTAGGTTTTTTTTTTTTCATTTTTCTTTCTGGTTTTAGTAAAACTGTTTTGTTTTGAAAATCCCAGTTTATCATACCTTTGTTAAAAGGAGCAAAAAAAACAAACAAACCGGTTTTAAGAAAAGCTTTTGTTGTTTATTCTTTGGCCAGAAAGAAAGTGGGTATAGCTTTCTCTTGACCTGGGGTATAATGAGAACAGTAGGAAGAGAGAAAGAAGAGGGGCCCACCTGCCCAAACTCTCTCAGGGGTGTCGTGAAACTGCTTGAGGAGCATCTCTTGGCTCCAACCTTGAAGAGCTTATAAAAGGTAAAATGGCAGAGAAATGGTAAGAACACTGGGAATAATAACAGGCAGATTTCCATGAAAGCACTGGTCTCCCATGTGATGTTAACTAAGCCACCTGACCTCTTTACTACAGCTCCCTTTTTGGAAAATGTAGCTACTACTGCCAAACTTGAAAAATCATTATGTGTTAAATAACATAATGTATATTAAAGTAGCTCACAGATAATAAACATTCGATGGATGTTTATTATTACCACTATTTGTGTGAGTTAAACAGAGTATTTCTTCTGAACATGCTGTGGTAGTTTCTTGGGCATATTGTTCTTAACACAGAAATGTTTGGGTGGGGGGGGTTCTCATGTTTTTAAATATCAGTTTTGGACGTTGGCCTTCCATCTGATTTTTGTCATAATGGACATCCTCCTCCGTTAGATTTGTGCCTCTCTGTGTTCATTATAATTTGTGGCTATTATAGAAGTATTCACAATGTAACTGACATGCCTATTACCCACCAGAATACAATCTGAACTACCCAGTTGAGCTGGAACTAAATCAACTTTTCCAAAAATGAATCATAATCCTTACTAATATACTTTGACTGCTGTTCATTATGCTTGTAATTGTGGCTGATACATTTATTGAAATATTTCCATCTAATTGGACACTCTCTGAACCAGTTACCATATGATAGATACTCCCTCCCTATCCACTCTTCTAATACTGAGCAGGAGTGGGGAACTAAATGCCAAGAAAGTTCGAGGTTCGATACTCATGGTCCTTTGCTTAAACCCCAAAAGAAAAGTCTGTCTTAAGAGGAAAGAGGATATTGTCTATCACTTTTGTAATTTAATCTTTTTTATTTTAGAGAATCTTCAGGTTTACAGACAAATTGAGCATAAAGTACTTCTCTCTCATTTTACTATGTTGTGAAAACCTGATGTTGAGCCATTTCAGGTGAGAAGTTTATTGTCTGCTCCTTTTCACTCCTGAAGAATTCAATCTCAATTCTGCTATGGAGTGAAATGGCATTCAGTAATCACATATTACTTCCTATTATGGGCTCATCAGAAGTGTAACTTTCTACTACTGCTAACCCATTTGAAAGAAAAAAAAAGAATGAAAAATGTAGGATTTGCAGTTCTGAATAAGAAGAATACCTAAGAGAGATTATCGTGAAATCTTACTGTGCCAATAAAAACACCAACTTCAGCTGGAGGCACGTAACTGGCCCTGTGATCTAAAAGAGTCACTTTACCTGGCTAAGTCCCACTTTCCACAGCTGCAAAATGAAGACATGAGACCGGCTCAGTGGTCCTCAACCTTAGTGATGGCACATTGCGACCTTCTGGAATGGGTTTTCAATCTCACTGTGGCTGGGCATCAAAAACAGTTTTATAAAACAGGATCATCTGCTCCTTAAAGGTTTGACAGAACTTGACAGTAAGCCTGCCTGGGATGTGTGCACATGGGGTTGTGTGTGTGTATTAGTGTTGTTTCCGCGGTAGATTTTAATCTACTGATTCCGCTTCCTTAGTGTCTATACTTCCATTCGGGTTTTCAATGTTTTGTGAAACACTTTTGAGAAGTCTTGTTTTTCTAAGAAATCATCCATTTCATGCATGTTTACGTGTAAATTATTAATAGTAGTCCCTTATACTTTTTGAATCTTCTGCTCTGTTTTCAGTTATGGTCATATTTTCACTCTTAATAGTGGTTTTCTTGGCCCTTTTGTCTTTCTTTTTGACCTGTATTTCCAAAGTTTTATCCGCTATATTTGACTTTTTATAAAAAAACAACTTTTTGCTGCTCCTCTCTGTTTCTTGATTTCTTTTTCCTTTATTTCCATTTTTATATTTATTTACTTCCTTTTTTATTTTCTTTAGTTTTATTTTGCTGTTCATTTTATAATTTCTGATGTTGTACACTTTGCTCACTCATCTGAAGTCCTTACTCTTTTCTGACATATGCATATGAGTACAAATTTCCCTCTTACCACTGCTTTGGCTGCATCCCACAACTTTTGATATGAACTATTTTCATTGCCGTTAAGTTTAAAATATGATTTGATTTCTATTATTGATTGTCTTTTTTGCATGAGCTATTAGAGATATATTTTAATATTTTTTAATAAATTGGGAGTTGGTTATCTTTTAGTTATTTATTTCTGTTATTTCACCTCAAGCAAAACAAATACTTTCTGATCTATATGATATTGTTTGGCATTTATTAACATTTTTGTCCTGGGCTAAAACATGGTTAATATTTTTTCTTGACAGAGTCTCGTTTATTTATTTATTTTTATATAATATAATTTCCCACCTTTTATTGAGGTATAATTCACAAATAAAAATTATATATATTCAAGGCATACAGCTTGATGTTTTGATATACATTGTGAAATCATCAACACAGCCAAGACAAATAACATGCCTAGTAGCTCACATAATTACCATTTTCCATTTTTTCTTACTTTCTTGCATTTTCTTTTTATATGGATGAACTTGGACAACATTATGCTAAGCTAAATAATCCAATACTGCATGATCTCACTTGTATGTGGCATCTAAAAATAGCAAAACTCAGGGGCACCTGGGTGGCTCACTTGGGTAAGCATCCAACTTCGGCCCAGGTCATGATTTTACCATTCCTGAGTTCGAGCCCCACCTTGGGGTCTGTACTGACAGCTGAGCATGGAGTCGACTTCAAATTCTCTGTCTCCCCCTCTCTTTGCCCCTCCCCTGCTCGCTCACTCGCTCTCTCTCTCTCAAAAATAAATATTAAAAAATTAAAAACATAAAAATAGCAAAACTCATAAAAGCAGAGAGTAGTAGAGTGCTGGTTACCAGGGGCTGGGGTGGAGTGGAAAATGGTGAAATGTTGCTCAAGGAGTACAAAGTTTCAGTGATGCAAGATGAATAAGTTCTAGAGAGCTAATGTACAGCAATGTAAATATACTTAACAATATTTTCCTGAATACTTGAAATCTAAGAGGGTAGATATTAAGTGTTATCACCAATAAAACTTTATTTGTTTAAATGTTCCATTTGTGCTCTGAAAAAAATTATTGCTGGGTGTGAGAGTCTAAATATGTCCATTAGGTTAACCTTGCTAATTTTGCTGTACAAAGTATTATAGTCTTAATACTTTTACTGCTTGCTTCATTTGTTTATGAGAAATAAGTATTAAAATCTTTCACTATGATCATGGATTTGTGATTTTCTCTTTCTGGCTCTGATATTTTTGATGTCGTGTGTTTTGACACTGTGTGTTATATGACTATATATGCCCAATAATATAACTTTAGTATATCTTTTAGCATTATCTTTCATTTTTTGCTTTTTTTAATTTACATCCAAATTAGTTAGCATATAGTGCAACAATGATTTCAGGAGTAGATTCCTTAATGTCCTTACCCATTCAGCCCATCCCCCCTCCCACAATCCCTCCAGTAAACCTCTGTTTGTTCTCCATATTTAAGAGTCTCTTATGTTTTGTCCCCCTCCCTGTTTTTATATTATTTTTGCTTCCCTCCTCTTATGTTCATCTGTTCTGTGTCTTAAAGTCCTCGTATGAGTGAAGTCATATGATATTTGTCTTTCTCTGACTAATTTCTCTTAGCATAATACCCTCTAGTTCCATCCATGTAGTTGCGAATGGCAAGATTTCCTTCTTTTATATTGCCCAGTAATACTCCATTGTATATATACACCACATCTTTATCCATTCATCCATCAATGGACATTTGGCTCTTTCCATACTTTGGCTATTGTTTATAGTGCTGCTATAAACATGGCGGTGCATGTGTCCCTTTGAAACACCATACCTGTATCCCTTGGATAAATACCTAGTAGTGCAATTGCTGGGTTGTAGGGTAGTTCTAGTTTTAATTTTTTGAGGAACCTCCATACTGTTTTCCAGAGTGGCTGCAGCAGCTTGCATTCCCACCAGCAATGCAAGAGATCCTCTTTCTCCACCTCCTCACCGACATCTGTTGTTGCCTGAGTTGTTAATGTTAGCCATTCTGACAGGTGTAAGGTGGTATCTCATTGTGGTTTTGATTTCTATTTCCTTGATGATGAGTGATATTGAGCATTTTTTCATGTGTTGATTGGCCATCTTGATGTCTTCTTTGAAGAAGTGTCTAGTCATGTCTTTTGCCCATTTCTTCACTGGATTATTTGTTTTTTTGGGTGTTGAGTTTGATAAGTTCTTTATAGATTTTGGATACTATCCCTTTATCTGATACGTCATTTGCAAATATCCTCTCCCATTCTGTTGGTTGCCTTTTAGTTTTGCTGATTGTTTCCTTAGCTGTGCAGAAGCTTTTCATTTTTATGAGGTCCCAGTGGTTCATTTTTGCTTTTGTTTCCCTTGCCTCAGGAGATGTGTTGAGTAAGAAGTTGCTGTGGCCAAGATCAAAGACATTTTTGTCTGCTTTCTCCTCGAGGATTTTGATGGGTTCCTTGTCTTACCTTTAGGTCTTTCATCCATTTTGAGTTTATTTTTATGTGTGGTGTAAGAAACTGGTCCATAAACTAATCAGGTGGAGAGATTTGTGTTCCTGAAAAGCGAGCTTGGCCCAGTTGGGCAGGGCTTAGCGTAACGGCTTCATTCTCCACTAAATGGTGCTGCTAGCCCAGTGGGGTGGATTGTTGTGGCACTTGGAGGCGCGTATGTGCATGTGCAGGAGCAGTGAAAATGATGTCACCCAGCTACCCTGTCTCTAGTATTGGAACTCTGTTCTCCCTGATCAGCAATCACACACCATCCTTTGTTTTCAGCTTGCATCCACTCCCCACTTTTACACAGTCTGTGACCAAGCCCCAGGCAGCACCTCCTTCCCAAGTTTTGTCTCAAATGCAGCTGTTTTTCCTGGCCCCTTACTTCTGAGGGACTGCGGCTTTGACCCGTTCTGCCCCTCTGCAGAAGGTCTCATCGAGCAATGGCAGGGTGCCAGCCGTACCCAGGAATGTTTGCGGGACTGAGCTGCTGTCGATGCCTAGAGACTACAGCCAAGTGCCAGCCCACCCCAGAAAAAGTTCACATGATCGTGTAGTGGCAGCATTTCAGGAATTATGGAAAATCACAACATACATCTGGCACCAGGCTTCACCTTTAATGACCTTGTTCCAGCACCAGTGAATGTGGTTTTTCTCCCGGGCCCACTGGGGCCTTGCCTTTGTGGGGCTCACACAGCCTCTACCAGGTGTCCTCCCAGGAGGGGAACCACCTCTCCCCGTGTGGCCTGAAGAACCCGGACTTCATGCTGCTCCTGGGGATTCGCCCTTCCCAACAGAGCACTGCCAGGTATCGAGCTGTGGAGTTTCAGACTCTGCGCTCCCCCTGTTTATAGTCTTAATGGAATTTAAACCCTCTCCTTTCTCCTTTCTCCCTTTTAAGTTCAGTCTCTGTGGCTTTTTCAAACCTTCAACTTTCTCTCCAGCTGCTTTTGGGGAGGGGTGCTTTCCCCATATTCTCCCCACCATCTCCATCCTCTCTCTGCACGCAAAAGCGGCTCCGTCCTCTGTGGCTTCTCTCTCCCCAAGTTCACCTCTCTGTGCCACATACCTGCTGAATTCTGTGGTTCACGTTGTGAAGATTGTTTTGTTAACCCTCAGATCAGTTTTCTAGGTGTGCAGGATGGTGTAGTGTTGGTCTGGCTATATTTCATGGACATAAAACACACAGAAAATGTCCATGCTGTTCCGCCATCTTGGCTCCTCCTCCTAGCATTATCTTAACCCTTAGAATACTTACTTCATCTTAAAACTGATTTCATTTAATATTGATATATCCATGGCATATGAATCCTGATATATTTTCTTCCATTTCTTTGTCTTAACTCTTCTAGGTCTTTGCATTTTAGGCATATCTCCTATAAACAACATATGGCTAAATATTTCTATATGCAATACAAGAACCTTGATTTTAACTAATAGTTACAAACATTTATATTTATTGTGATTATAGATATATTTGGATTTATTTCTGTCATTTTTTACACTTTTTTCTTTTCTATACTCTTTCTTTGCTTTAGTTTACCTCTCTCCTGTCCTGATTCTCTTTACTAATCCAGTCTTCTTTGTTTACCTTTTCCCCTTCTACTAGTACATGTGACCCTTGAGCAACATGAGGTTAGGAGTGCTGACCCCCTATGCAGTGGAGAATCTGTGTATAACTTATGATTCCCCAAAACCTTAACTACTAATAGCCTACTATTGACTGAAAGCCTTACCAATGACACAAACAGTTGGTTAACATATATCTTATATGTTATATGTATTATATTGTGTTCTTACAACACAGTAAGCCAGATAAAAGAGTATCTGATTAAGAATATCATAAAGAAGAGAAAATATGTTTACAGTACTGTATTGTAAAAAAAATCCACGTATAAGTGGACCTTTGCAATTCAAACTCATATTGTTTAAGGGTCAACTGTATGTAAAGAACACATTTGATTCCTTTTTTAAAGCTTATTTATTTACTTTGAGGCAGAGAGAGAGAGAGAGAGAGAGAGAACACACACACACGAGTGGGAGAGGGCAGAGAGAGAGAGGGAGGAAGAGAATCCCAAGTAGGCTCCACAGTGTCAGCACAGTGTGCCATGAGATCATGACCTGAGCCGAAATCAAGAGTTGGACACTTAACCAACTGAGCGCCCCAGGCACCCAACACATTTTATTTCTATTATCTTAGTTTTTAGCCTTAACATATTATTATTTTTTAAGTTTATTTATTAATTTTGAGAGAGAGTGTGTGTGCCTGAGCACAGGAAGAGAAGAGAGAGAGAGAGAGAATATCCCAAGCAGGTTCTGCACTGTCAGTGGGGTCAAACCCATGAACCATGAGATCATGACCTGAGCTAAAATCAAGAGTCTGATGCTTAACGGACTGAGCCAGCCAGGAACCCCAGCCTTAACAACTTAAATAAATGACTTAAACTGTAAATTTCAGCAGTATCTCTACCCTCCTTTTGGACAATTCAAAAACCATAGAACACTTTTACAGAGATCATTTTCTTTCATTCTTAGATGTCTGGTATTTTAATTCCATTTGGCTTTGTACCCCCTCTGAAATTAGCCACAATTATTATTTTATATAGTCCATGCTTGGATTACCCACATACTTATCACTTTCTTTTTCACCATTGCTCCTTATATCTCACTCTTTCTGCATTCAATTTCTATACTATGAAGTAGTTCTGTTAATAGTTATTTCAGCGAGTGTCTATGACTGGTGAACACTCATTCTTTATTTCTTTGAAAGTATGTTCAGGTTTACATTACAAATTTGCTAGTTAGAGAATGCTGGATTGACAATTACTTTCTTCTATTATCTGTGGTGATGATTTCATTGTCTTCTGGCTTCTATTGCTGTTTTTGAGAAGCCCTGGCCCATCTAATGGTCTGCCATTACTTTGTACATAATCATCCCTCCTCTGGTTGCTCTTAAGATGTTTCCCTGTTATTGGTCTACAGTTTCACTATTATATGTCTACAAGTAGTCTCAGTTGTATTTATCTTCTTGTGATGCATTATACGTCCAGAGTCTGAAAATTTATATTCATAAATTCTAGAAAAGTATTTGCATATTGCCTCATCCCTATTCTATTTGCTCTTTCTGGAACTTCTGTGAGATATATATCAAACCGTTTCATTCTATCTTCCATGTTTCTTGTTATCTCTTTCACATTTTCTTTTTTTGTTGTTGTTACACTGAAAATTTTGCTTTATTTATTTATTTTTAATAAAATTTATTGTCAAATTGGCTTCTATACAACACCCAGTACTCATCCCAACAAGTGCCCTCCTCAATGCCCATCACCCACTTTCCCCTCTCCCTCACCCCCCATCAACCCTCAGTTTGTTCTCTGTATTCAAGAGTCTCTTATGAACTGAGAACAAACAAACTGAGGGTTGATGGGGGGTGGGAGGGAGGGGAGGGTAGGTGATGGGTATTGAAGAGGGCATCTTTTGGGATGAGCACTGGGTGTTGCATGGAAACCAATTTGACAATAAATTTCATATATTAAAATAAATAAATAAATAAATAAATAAATAAATAAATAAATAAAATTTTTTTAAAAATTTAAAAAAAGAGTCTTATGATTTGCCTCCCTCCCTCTCTGTTTGTAACTTTTTTTTTCCCTTCCCTTCCCCCATGGTCTTCTGTTAAGTTTCTCAAGATCCACTGGAGGGCATTCTGCTAAGTGAAAGTCAGAGAAAGATAGATACCATATGTTTTCACTTATATGTGGCTCTTTCACATTTTCTATTTATCTCTCTGGAATGAACTCTAGGTAATCTTTAAATATCTATATTCTAGTTCACCAGTTCTAAATGGATTATAGACAGCTGTGCCCAATATATTGTGACTTTAGGTTGAAACGTCCTATTATTTATTTCTGGAAGTGCTATTTGGTTATTTTCCAGATATACTCATTTCTTTCTTTTTCATAGCATCTTGTTATTTCTTAAGGTTTTTATGCTAATCAGATCTTTAATTATAATAAATATAGCGATTTTATAGTCTCTCAGATTATAAAATCTACTGCCTAGATGGAGGAATGAGGGAAAAGTAGGAAACTTCTATTTAAAAAAAGTTTATTCAATTTTGAGACACAGAGAGACAGACCGTGATTGGGGGAGGGGCAAAGAGAGAGGGAGCCAGAATCTGAAGCAGGCTCCAGGCTCTGAGCTGTCAGCACAGAGCCTGATGTGGGCTCGAACTCATGAACCGTGAGATCATGACCTGAGCCAAAGTCAGATGCTTAACTAACTGAGCCACCCAGGTGCCCCTAGGAAGCCTCTATTTTGCTGTTTCTGCTGATTCTCACTCACAATGAATTGTTTCCTCCTGTGTTCTTAAATTTGGGGTTGAGTTATATTCTGTAGAGTTTTGTATGAAGAAATTATGGGTCACTGGTCTGGAGGCATGTTCCCTCAGGATGGTTTTATGTTTGTCATTATCCAGGGATAATGACATAATCCAGGGATTGCAACTCACTCCCAATCTTATGCTAATTTTTTGGCTTAGAGTTTCTTGCATCATACAGGTGGAGTGTAGAGCTTTTAACCCAAATCCACATGTGGTACAGACCTAGGGTTTTGAATTATTAAGAGGCACATTTTGATATTTTTCTACCCAGATACATGGAGACAAAAATTCTTTGTCATCATATCCCTCCACTGTTGGGAATCTTAATTTGTTTTGTTTCTTTTTCCCATAACTCATCAGTTAGCTGAAAATTCAGCTCTTCAAGGGTCCTAGCTTTAAACCAGCTTTTTACTTCAAATTATTTTTCCTGTATAAGCCCAAGGGCTAATTTCCTGTCCTCAGGTAGATGTTAAATACCCCAACCCTTACATTATTGATACTCACAACCCCCTATCATTTCTATCCCTATGTACTCATGTACTTCCTGCTCTGGTTTTCGGTTTTCACTTCATTTCTGATAGCAGAAACTATGATCTGAACTATGTACCCACAAGAGTTTTGTTGTATCCAATTAGGCATTACTAAGTATTCGCCAGGAGTATTTTCAATTCTCTTTATCTGCCATTTTGCTGAAATCAGAAGACTATTTTGGGTGTCTGTCTTTCACAGTAGACTGAGCGCTTCTCTTACAACTAGAGTCAAGACTTCATGGAATGTGTGGCAGGGGCATTCCAGGCAATGATAACAGAATGTTCAAAAGCATGGAATTAAAAAGTCTATGTTGTTTTCTGGGAATAGCTCTGGGTGGTTTATCTTTTGGTTATGTGAGGTTATGTTAGAGGAAGCTATGACAGGTGCCAAAGATGACAGTCATTTCATTCCATAATGAAGAATTTGGATGTATCCAACAGTAAAATTGAAGCCATGAAAGAGATTTAAACAGTGGAATGTCATAATCAGATTTATGTTACGGGCTTATCCCTCCAGTTTCTCTGGGACTGGACTGAGTGTAAGAGAAAGTAGATTGGGAGACCAATGAGATTGCCAGCACAGTCCAGGAAAGAGCGAATTTTTAATCAGCCTCTTTTTAATAGCACAGTTTGACCTCTAGATTTCTGGAGAGCAGAGAAGATACTCCATAGAAATTCATTGTGCACACATATACCACCACTCCCCCCAAGCTTTAAATAAAACTTGGCATGTTTATGCACTCAATAAGTCATTAATTACTCTCTAATTGATTTGACAAAGTAATCTATTATTGCATAGCCTCACCCCAGCTACAACATCAAGCCCTTATGATTCATATTAATCTTCCGAATAGCATGAAAAGAAGCTGAAGTTTAAAATAAATAAAATATGGGGCGCCTGGGTGGCTCAGTCAGTTGAGCATTCAACTCTTGGTTTCAGCTCGGATCACGATCTCGCGGTTTGTGAGTTCGAGCTCTGAATCGGGCTCTGTGATGACAGCACGGAGCCTGCATGCTGTGTCCCTAAATCAAATGCTTGTATGGGTAATTAGTTCCTTCTGTCAGTGAATTAACAAGTGTATGAGACTTCGCTCTCCTAACAAGTTACTCCAAGACCTAAAATAAAATCCCTCCTTGTATAAAAACTTATTGTCTTCTCTAAGTAACCCACCTTGAATGATTTCTGTAGGAGAGAAGCTGGCTGTCAAGATCAGTCTGTTTCCTGAAACTCCCATGTACCCTCTAGTGAATACCTTTCAGCACATACTCAGACTTGCCTTTCTCCACCAATTCCCTAGGTTGTCTGATGGCACAGGGATCTACTGGTGTCTAACCTGTTTTATTGTCTTCAAACAGCTGCTGAAGACAGACAGAGTCCACACCGGTCAGTTTAGAAGGAAAAAAGATGTATAAAAATATACCCAGGTGGCCACAACATGACATTTTCTCTCAAATATTCTGTACTTGTGGTCCACCAGATATTTCAAGAATATTTTTCTACTTTATTTGGACAAGGTTCCTGTGAGTAAATGGGCTGTATAAAACACCACAATGAATAAGAGATTGATAAGGTATTGAGAATTAGTAAGCAAGCTATCCTTATAACAATATCCATATGCTGTTTACTCAGCTGAGAGTAGTGTGATTTGTTTTACTTTTTAATTTTGCTGAGAAGATACCCTTTCTCTCTCTCATCCTCATTTATCTCATCCATGATTTTTAAGATTCACCAGCAATTCATTTTGTTCCGAAGAACGGTGATGGCCCGCTGCTTTCAGATACGCATACTGTATCAGGAACGGGAGAGTTTCCTGAAGAATGCTCCATCAGCTAGTGGCGCACACTCCTTCTTCGAAGGAGGAATGCGGAGACACACAGCTAGTCGTGATGATCATAGAGAAACATCAGGCATCTGTGCATCACCCCCGTGTGGCAGTCTGTGTTTTCCGCGAGTGCGGAGTCGCTGCCTGCTGGCACCGGGGGATTCTTAGCCTCTCCTGAAGCCGCCGTTTTTCCATAAGTGCCATGCACTGAGCCTGTGTGTGCTCCATCCTTTGTGCGTTCATTTAGCAAATATGCATTGCACTCTTAACATTTACCCTGTTCCGCAGACAGTATATGTTTTGGAGCAAGAGCTCGGAATCTGGGCAGTCAGGCCAGGTTCAAGTCTTGGCTCGGGCAATTATTGCTTTGTGACCTTGGGCAATTTGCTTAATATCTGTCCCTTGCTCTTTTCATCTGCAAATTGGAGGGTAATAATACCTCTCAGGGTTATTCGTTAGGATTAATCACTTAATAGTCAGTGCTTAGAAAAATACAACACTGCTTATTATTGTGCTAAGCACTGAGGAAATGCCTGTCAGGGTCCCTGTTCTCAGGAACCACCGAATCCACCTGGGGAGACAGATCCCTGAACTGGCATTACAAGAAAGTATGGCCAGTGCTTTGCGGTGGAAGTTCAGGGGGTTATGGGAACTCCCATGAGGAGGACCTAACAAATTCCCAGGTACGTCACAGACAAGTGGCATTAAAGCCAAGATCTCCGGAGGATGATTGGGGTTAATAGATGACGCGTGCGGGAGTACATGCTCCTGATGGCTTGAGTGCGCAGACGGAAGCTCATGTACCAAAACCCGAAGGAGATCTTGACATGATACAGAGTAGGAAATGAGAACATTTGACCCGGCGAGGCCATGAACTCTTAGTGACTTTGGGTGCTGGGGAACATGTAGGGATAAGGGCAAGGGATGAAAATGGAGGTGGAAAACAGGTAACACAAAGCCTTATAAACCTTGTAAGAATATGCAGACTCTGATTAGCCATTAAAAGTATGAGTTTTGTCCTAGGAGCAATGGGGAACGCCTGAAAGGTTCCAAGCAAGGAAATTATACAGTTACTTGTGAGCAATAGGAATATTGTTTTGGCTGAAGTAGAAGAATTCATTCATTTATTCAACAAATATTTCTTAGTGAGCGTCTGTTGTGTGCCAGGAACTGTCCTAGGCCTTGGGGGATACAACAGCAAACAAAACAAAATTTTTAAAAATACCATGTCATGGGGCACCTGGGTGGCTCAGTCATTTAAGAGTCGAACTTCAGCTCAGGTTATGATCTTGCAGTTTGTGGGTTTGAGCCCACATCAGGCTCTGCATTGACAGAGCTCTGAGCTGTCAGTGCAGAGCCTGGAGCCTGCTTCAGATTCTATGTCTCCCTCTTCTCTCTTCCCCTCCCCTACTTGTGCACACTCTCTCTCTCTCTCTCAAAACTAAACATGAAAAAAATTTTTTTAATTTAACAAAATACCAAGTCATTATAGGGTTTGAGTGGGTGGAGAAAGACAATAAGCATGATATATATATATATATATATAGTAATTATAGATAGTAATTATATATAGATAATATACATAATAGTAATTATACATATGATACACACCCACGTGGGGGTGTATATATACACACCCACATATATACTATTTTATGTAATGATAGAAGCAACATAAGAATTAAGACTGCTGCGGGATGGCTTCAAATTTTAAATGGGTCTCATTTGAGAAAATGGCATTTGAGCAAAGTCTTGATAGAGAAGAGGGAGTGAGCCATGTGTCTATAGGGAAAGGGTCATTCTAGGCAGAGGAGATAACCGATGAAAAGGCCCTGAGGCAGAAATATGCCTCACACAATAGTATGAAGGCTAAGGAGACTAGAAGACAGTAAGTAAACTAGGAGGGGTCATAGGCAATGAAGCAGAAATATAATGATGGGGTATGGGACGTCTGTAGGCCATTGTAAAATGGGCTTTGATGATGTAAGGAACCTTTGAAGGGTTTTGAATATAGGAGTGATTCAATCCGACTTACATTTCAACAGAATTGTTCTGACTACCCAGTTAAGAATAGATGGTATGGTGACATGTAAGCCAGGAAACCAGTTAAAACATTACTGCAATAATTCAGGTGAGCGATGAGGGTGGCTTTGAACTCAGTAGGGCCAGTCTTAGGCCACCCTAAAATATGTAATGCTCAAGGAAAGAGTTTAAATGAAAGCCCACATGTGATATATTCTGTCTTCCTATCTTACAAATATGCCTTCATATTAAGAATTTTTTAATTTTTTTTAGCATTTATTTATTTTTGAGAGACAGAGACAGTGCCAGTGGGAGCAGGGCAGAGAGAGGGAGACAGAATCCGCAGCAGGCTCCAGGCCCTGAGCTGTCAGCCCAGAGCCTGATGCGGGGCTCGAATCCCTGAACCGTGAGATCATGACCTCGGCCGAAGTCAGATGCTTAACCGACTGAGTCACCCAGGCACCCCATGTTAAGAATTTTTTAATGCATAAGTATATGCTTTTCAAATAACTAGAAGCTGGAAAAATATCAAATATGACCATATATATATATATATATATATATATATACACACACACACATATTATTATGTATATCTGGGAGTTCTATTGGTGGGCTGACAATGTATGCAAAATTAATAACATAAAACATGTATTTCATAGTTTATTATATATCTATCCTATAAAATTTTTCTTGTCTTTATTTCTGCAAAATCATTGTTGTTATAATTGAGATTTTAACATAATATTTATTCTGTTCATGACAACGGCAGATATCCTTTTTTGAGTCATTATAGTAATAATATATTGTTAATAATTTCAATTTGGGGAAACGTTATCTGTGAGGCAGTAGCAATTGAAATTGCAGATAAAATTGTTAAAGCAATACTTAGATTAATAAATGAACCATAGATTTTACTTACCACATTCAAATAGCATAATGGAGAGCATTTGACAAATTTCATTATTGCAGAAAATATTACAATATATTTAAATTTCATCATTTAATTCACCAGGATGTATACAAATTTCATAAGCCCTTAAAGTGATATATAGATATGTATAGTGATTTTAAAAATTGGTTTCATGCTTCCCACAAGTTATGTGGAAATTTAAAGAAATTTACATTGTAAACAAATACGAATTATTTAATATGAGAAAATATTCCTCAGCTGCCATGTCCCATTGTGAATGCTGAATGAATTCATAACTCCTTCTGGGACCATGAACTAGAACACAAAAGAAAGCAAGCAAGTGGATGTGTAGCACTCCTAGGAAATGATTTTCTTCCTCAAGACTCTACTGCGTTTATGCTGTTTGAGAGGGAGGATTTGATAAGTTAATTTGCTCTTTTCATTATTTAGGGGCTTCTGCATCTGACATCCTCCCCACTCTTATGCAGTATCCGTCTTCAATTTCAGCAGCCATACAAACGGAAAGTCTTCAGAGCATTTATATGCAGTTATTTAGTTTTCCAAGAATACAGAGTAAGTGATGTGTTTCTCTGGCGCCTGAATGGTATTCGTCAGGAAAATAGACATTTAGGGTTACAGATTATATTTTGTCAGTGCTGAATGTCCATTCTCACATAACAAAAAATGTCCGTGTGTTCCTTAACAAATTTATTTTTGTGTGTTTGGGATAGGCAGGGCCCTCTACAGAAGTAAGCCAAGAGAAAACGCACCTCTTCTCTGGGGTCTAAAGGTAAGACTGATGGAGGAGTTCAAAAGGAGGCAGATTCTGGATATATTTTAAGGCGTAAAGAATCTGCCATTCACCAAGATGGGCAACACTGTACTAGGATCAGGCTTTAGTGTGGGAAGATTAGGACCTCTCGTTTTGAATCCTGAATTTGAGATATGCATTAGACATTTATTAGACATCCAAGTGGAAATGTCAAGTAGGCAACTGTATATACAAGTCTGTAGTCTAGGAGAGAGGTCCAGGCTGGAGATGTAGATTTGGGAGTCATTAGCATATAGATGGTGTATAACGGCATGAGATTAAGTAAATTCACCAGCAGAGTAAATATATTTTAGAGAAGAGCTATGAGTAGGGATCCCTTGGTCCTCCTCCTTTAAAGTTTGGGAAGAAAAGGAGAAGATGGAAAAGGAGACTGAGAAAGGAAAGCCTATGAGGTGAAAAGAAAAGAATAAAATATATCACAGAATCCCGATATTTAAGCCAGACACTGTTTAAGGAGCATTGTGCCAAATGCTTCTGGTAGATGAGAACTGAGACTTGACCATTGTCTATAGCAATGTGGTCATCATTGGTGACCATGAGAAAAGCAGTTTAGTGTGAAGTTGTATGAGTGAAAGCCTCATTTGAAGATGAGAGAATGGAAGGAAAGGAATTGGATATACAAGTATAGACAACTCAAGGAGTCTTGCTGCAAAGGATAAAAAAATGTGGTGGCACCTGGATGGCAAAGTGCAGCCAGGATTATTTTTGGAAGATAGGAGGAGTGGCAACATGTTTGATCGTGTAGAAAGCATGATCATGTAGGAGAGATCCAGGAGAATGGCTGGAGCAATAGGCGTCTAGAGTGAGTGAGAGGAACTGTGAACTAATGCATAGATCAGAAGGAATGGCTTGAGACAGAAGCATGTGTAATTAATCTATGGTAACAGGTGGGAAGGTAGAGTATGTGAGGACAGCTGCTGGCAGGTGAGTATGTGTGATGGCATAAGCATGTGGAAATTCTTTTCTGATTACTGCAGATTTCTCAATGATAGAGTAAGCAGTCTCATCAGCTGATAATAAAGGTGGGGTAGGCAGTTGTTGAAGTTTAAAGAGAGAGGACACAGTAAAAATATGAATGTTGGAGAGTGAGGGAGTACCTGGATTACATTAAATATCTGCATGTAGTCGCTGGGCATGAATTTAAAGTAATTCCAGTAAGCATGGCTGTGTGATTTTACCCAGCCACATTCAGTTGCATAGGTACTGGGGCACAAGAGGAAGAGAATTGGTTTTAACCAGGTTATTGTTCTTCTAAGAGAGTACAACAGAGCAAGAGAGTATCAAGGGAGTGAGGGTCATTACAAAGTCATTGCAAAGGAAAGATTTTAATGTTGAACTCTGGAGTTTAATCTGGTCAAGGAGGTAAGAAAAGACATGAGGATTGAAGGACAGTGGCAAAGATGGTGGAACCACTTATGTCAACATGAGTTGAAGAATCTTTTGAGTTGATGTAAGAGAAGGAATCAGATGGACAGATAGGAGGGAGTGGACACAGTGATGATTGAAATGGAGACTATGGAAGAGCTGATGTGACAGAATCAAGGTTATGACCATGGGAATGAGCATCTGAGTGAGAGTAATGACAAAACCATTAGAGGAGAAAGCTTCAAGGAATTGAGACATTGGAACGTTGGAGTATCTATCACTTATGGCTATTATGAAATTGCTAAGGATTAAGACAGGAGTCGCTTTAGAGAAAATATCAATGCACCAGGAAATAACATCTTTGGGAAATGATTGGGGAATGGCCTAGCAGCCAGCAGAAGTCACCACAATAGGGCAGAATGAGTAATTTAGCCTCACTGATTAGACAGGAGAATCAAGACTGACAGTGTTTAGGGAGGAGGAAGAGAGAATGGTCTGGAGACAGTAATGAAGAATCAAAGTGGACAGCTCTCTCTGACCTCCAGATGTAGTGTAAAAGGAGGCAGTGGGAGAAAAATGAGGCACAGTGTGAGGTGATGGCAGAAGAAGCAACGTGCTCACGGGAGATCTAGGTTTTAGAGAAAATGGGAAAGGGGAATTTCAGAACAGAGACTGACATCATGGTGGGTTTTGCTAATGATGGGACTGGTGAGTTTCAGAGGACACAGTGGATGACTTTCTGGAGTCGGGGAAAGGTCAGAGAAATGGACAAGATGGGGGTGATGGTATGGAATTATAAGGAATTTAAACTGGTGAAGATGAACCCTGGGAATCTGGGGCTTCTTGTGGTAACTGACATATCAGGGATAAAATCACCCAGGTCCGGTGGTCTCAAGACGGGCTGTGGTGGTAAAGCTGTGTGTTGGAGAGAGAGAGTGCGTGGATTACCTTAAATGTCTGGGACTAACTCTTGACCCAGGAAATGCAAGAGTATGAATTGGATTAGCTGCTATCTTGATTTGGTCCACTATATATATCAATTCTTATTGTCGTTGGTTTAGTGACTACCTTTGATTTGTTTGTGTGTTTCTGTATGTATGTATAACCATCTGATGCCATTAAGCCAGTTGTTTTCATTAATACTAGTTAATTAACTAATGAATTAATTACTTGGATATTTAGAGAGCAAATTCCTTGGACCAGGATGCCAGGCACAGGGACTGAGAGTGGAATATTGTGCCTACCTTTGAGGAGCTCACAGAACATCAAGGGAGAATGAGTAGAACAATGATTATAGTTGTATATAATTAATAATTCTAAATGTGGTACAAAAATAGGCTAATATATTGTCCGTCAGGCAGATGATTGAATTTACCTTCAGTAGCTCCATTCATTTTCATTTGTTGATCCGTAAAAGTGCAAAAATTAAAAATTATGTCTAGATACCTGCTGTCATGAGCCCTTTTCAGCTTACTGTCCCAAAGAATCTTGGGCTTGAGCGGCAGGGTATTTAATGTAATCCCTGCTTCGTGACAGCAGAGTGTTTAGCGGGAAAAAGACTGGAATGGGAACAGGGAAACCTGGCCTAGCTTCACTCATTTTATGAGTGTATGGCCGTGAGCTTGTGTGTAAGAGTGTGGGCTTAGACATTAATTCACAAAGCATTTATTGAGTGCTTATTATGTGTAAGGATTTCTAATAGAAAGCCAGATCAAGGAAGATAGGTTTCACCTCACACTCTGCTGCCTAATTATTTCACAAATGCAAAATGTGCTTTTCATAAAGAAATAAAATTTCCTCTGAAAAAGCTTGAATAAGAAAAAAATCCACCCTCCCACCCCCCCCACCCCCTTTTTTTTTTTTTTGGTTGGCAGGGCTGGGGAACTCATTCTTGCTGGTTACCATTTAAATCCCTGACAAAAGCTTGACTGAAAAACTGGGCATTAGTTTCCAATTAGCTGATAATTAAGGTGCTAACTGATCATTAGGGGGTTGGTTGGTAATAGGTGGATTTTTTAATACTCCTAACACAATTACATTGTTGCAGGGTGGGAAGTGGACAAAACAACACGCTGCTCTTTTGCATTTCCTGTCCCATCATTTCACTGCTTACCCGTGGAGAAACGTTCCAGGGTTGAGGGGTAGCACCCAAATGGACACTCATTCTTTTTCTATTGGTTTCATCCTTCAGGTGCTTTGGTGTAGTCCCTTTAAAGGGTCTTGAAAAGGGGGGCGGGGGAGAAAAGGTGCTAACCCCTGTCTTACAAGAAACATGGCTGTATGGGAAGCAAACAAGAACAGCAAATAACCCTGATAATGTCTGTTTCTCCAGAGCTTTAATTCAGATACATACAGCATCACATTACCTAGTACTAGCTACTCGGGTGATATAGTCAACAGGTCGACAGGGACACCTGGAAAAATGCCACTGCAGCACAGGAAGTTATTCTTGAAACCAGCTGAACAGCAAAACTGATTTTATGCTGCTTTATCTTATGGTAAAACCAACAGTTTTACAATGCCTGAGCCATCGCTAACACAACGCAACTTTTAGAGGTGGAGGCAAAACTAAGCGAAAAGAGCAGTGATTGTCTTTGAATAATGATTCGAAAGAGCTGCTGTTTCAGAGATCAAATCGTGCTCACCTGAGAAAAGCCATTGTTTCTGGGTAGAGGGCCAGATAATGTCTCAGAGGGAGAGGAATTTCCATGTGCACTGAGACTCAAAGAACAATCTTTACATTCAATATTTGTTCACTGCTGAAGGTTAAGCCGTTTAGGGACAGGATTTCTGGAGCTTTTAGTGTTACCGAGCCTTCCTGGGGGAAAAGGAGGCCATCACTCAGTGGCTTTGTCAGCTTTGGCCAACCTGCCTCTTTAGAATCAGCAAATATAAGCTGTTTGGGAGGGGGGCAGATATCTGAACTAGAAGTATACTTCTGGGAAAAACATAGCTGGAAAGACTTCTAATTCTTCCAGGAAGAAGACAGTGTCAACATTAACAACGTACTGAGGAAGCCAACCTCTAGGACTGACAGGAACTTTTATTCATGGATTTATCCATATGTTCAACGAACAGTACAAACTACCTATTGTACTCACTGCAAATGGTTAGTAGGTGAATATTAAACCATCTCTGCCACATAGGAGCTGTCCAGTATGGAAGATTAATAAAAAGATAATTACAACATAGTACAAACAGGGTTTTGATCGAGGAATCACAGCTTGCTGTGGAGATATGCCGGAGAGTCATAGGGGTATAGATAGGGAAGGTTTCCCGATACTTAAGCTCTTTTATTTGTACTCAGGTGACTCCTTCTTAGTGTCAGGAGAAATCAACTTTTTAACTAATCTATTTAGTAAGTATTTAGTGAGCATTCACCATGTTTTAGGTGCCATTGTAGATATTGGAACCATGAATAAGAAAGAAAAGATTATACTATAGAAATAAGAAGAAAGAAATAAGAAATAAGAAAGAATATAGTATATATATACATATATATGTATATATATATATATATTCATATAGTCTAAAAAACAGAGTCAGGAAATAAACAATATAAATAAGTAAACAAATAGTATGCTAGAAAGTTCAAAGTGTTAAAAAGAAAGTGCAGCAAGGAAGGGGAATAAGGAGTGTCAGATGAGCAGAGGGTCAGATGAGGGGGAAGTCTGCAAAATTTAAATGCTCTTACTCTGAGTGAAAAATTAAGTTCTAGCAGAGGAGTGACAAGATCTGATTTCTACTTCAGCAAGATCACTGTGGGTGGTATGTCAATAATAGATTCATGGGGCCAAGTTGGGAAATAGGAAAGCTATTAGAATAATCAAGACAAAAGAAGATGATGGCCTGGATCAGATTTATAGCAATGGGAATTGTGAGAAATGGGTAGATAGAAATGGATATATATATATATGCAGGGTATATCTTGAAGATATTACCTAGGTGCATTTGTGGATGGGTTTGGGATGTGAAAGGAAAAAGGAAATCAAGGACGGCTCCAAGAATTTTGGACAGAGCAACTAGAAGGATAGACTGAGCATTAACTAAAGGGGAAAAGAATGAGGAAGCAGCAGGTTTATGACGGGAAGGTGGGAGATCAGGAGTTCAGCTGCGGACTTAAAAAAGGTTGAGGCGCTAATTAGCCAAGAGGAGATGTTGATTAGGCAGTTGGATACATGAGTCTGGAACCGAGGGGAGAGCTTGAAGGAGTAATATAAATATGTAAATCATCAACTTAACGATATTATGTAAAGGCCTGAGGCTGCATGCCATCACCTAGGAAGTGAATGTCGACAGAGAAAAGGCTCGAAGACTGAACATTTAAGAGTTTGGGGAGATGAGGACGAACTAGCAAGGAAGACCGAGAAGTACCTGCTGGTGGGGCAGCAGGAGAATGGGGACTGTGATGTCAGCAGCTAAACACCACAAGTGTTTCAAGAAAGAGGGGGTCACCAACTCTTTCAAATGCTGCTAAAGACTAAATGAGTTGAGGAAGAAGGATTGAACACTGGCTTTATCAACGTGGAGATGTTTTCTGGCCCGGACAAAAGCGATTGTGGTAGAATGGTGGGGTCAAAAGCCTGATCAGAGTGGGCTCAAGAGAGAATGGGAAGTGAAGAATTGGATACATTGCATAGACAACTCTTGGAAACCACTTCTGACATCCTCTGTTTGATAAATAAAGGCCTCCTCAAGCAACTTTCCATTCTTTTCCTATACCTTTAAGGGCATGGAGTCTGAACAGGCAGCTTTCTTTTACAGGGGAGGGGGAAGCAGGGAGAAACCATTTGGAATGGAATTCAGCAGGAGGTTCTCAAATTCAAAGAGGGCAGTAATGTTATTGGACTCTTTCAGTTTTCAAGGAACAGAGAGATGTTCTGGTTGACTGAGTTCAAAAGTGCTAATCGGAAAAATACATAGAGAAATGAAAGCTAGGAAAGAGTCTCTTGGAAAGCTGGAACATTACTCAAGATACAAGCAGGGACCCAGTCTCCTCACCAACAGATGTTCATTGCTCCCTATTCTAACAACCTTAGCATATTCCTGACTCAGATTTCCCCTCTATCTGCTTCTATTTGTTCTACTTGGGCTACTACTCCTGGTTATCTCTGTGCTCTTATCTCGTGGCTTCTAAATAATTATAAACTCTACTGCCTCATGCTTCCACTTCCTGTTTTGTCTCATCCAGTTTCTGTCCAACAACCAATCACTAACTTTTTCTGTATCTCCAAGTTAAAACTCTCCAATAGAGAGAGGATTAGATTGGTTTGCCTAGAGAGGGTAACCATTCTAATGAGCACAGTTCTTTTTTTTTCTTTTTAAAGGTTCTGGTCCTATATAGGACTCGTTCTGATCTCTGTTCGATTGTGGTCAGGGTGTTCATTAAGAAAGAAACATGGGAGTGTTGTCACGGGCATTGGTAGGCATTCAGAGCTTCACAAACTTCTTTTTTCTATAATTTCAAATTTTTTAAAGATTTTATTTTTTAAGTAATCTCTACACCCAACATGGGGCTCAAACTAATGACCCTGAGATCAAGAGTTGCACATTCTTCCAGTTGAGCCAGCCAGGTGCCCCCAAACTTCTCTGGAATACAGTTGGCTGAAGGCAAAATAAGTTGGGAAAAGAGATAAATACACGGAAAAGATGGTTACAATGACTTCAAATTCAATTGTGTAGATAGAACTTTTTGAAATAAAAAATACTATAATACATAATTAAAGTAAGCATGAATGCAGAGGTGAATCAATTCCTATATAGGAATACTCTATATTGTAAAGATAATTCCCTCCAATTAAGCTATCAGTTGAATCCAATTCAAGAGGAACCAAAATCCCAGTGAAAATTTCTTTCGAAACTTGACAAGTTGATTCTAAAATTCTTATAGGAAGAGAAAATATGTTGAGGGAATCTTGCCCTACAAGTGTAAAAGTCTATTATAAAACTACAGCAATAAAAAGAGTATGGCCTGACACTAAATAGAATAGATAAATGACCAATTAAACAAATGGACATTGCAGAAAAAAAAGTACGCATCATAATTCAGTAGGCAATAAAGATTTCATTCTGTGTCATCATTAAATATATAATGATGAGACAACAACCTGGGGAAAAAGAAATGAAACAGAGTTAAACTGTACTTCATACCATACGTCAACAAAAATCCACATAAATTAAAAACATAAAAAAAGTTAAAACCAAAAGAAATAGAAGAAAACAAAGGAGGCTATTTGTGTAACCTTGGAGTAGAGAAGGCCTTCCTAAACATTAAATCAAACATACGTATTAATACATAAAGGAAAAGTTCTTATATTTGATAATATAAAACTTAAAAACTTAGGGAAAAGGTACCATAATAAAGTAACAACAACAGCAAAAAAAATAGAGATGGGAGAAAATAACTACCATATATGTGGCAAACGAAAGGTTAACATACAACATACAATGGCACATTAGGAACCCGACAGAAAAAAAGAGCAGACATTATGTCCCATCCCTTCTCCTTTTGAGGTCCAGGAAAAGGTATAGTATCTATAATTAGAAATTGTATATGCAGACCAAGTTCTGCTATTTACTATGGCAAGCAAACCACATCACTTAACTCTCTGAGATACCAATCGTACCTAATTCATGGGGAAGGGAGCACTTACTTAATTCAAAGACATGAATGATGCCATTTCAGCTATCAGTGCAGGGCTATTTGTTACTATGGGACTATACCATGACCTTCAAATGATGTCTATTTACTCTGTACATGCAAATTCTAAAGATCTCAGGAAAGATTTTAACTTCTCTTCTTCACTACCCTAGACCCTTCAAAATAGTGAGTAATTTGTGTGGTAATTTTATTACACGAATCCTCACCTTCCAGCACTTAAAGCCTCTATCAATTCACCCTAGATGGCTTGCTTACAAACGTTCCTAAGTTGTAGAGTACAGCTCCCAACTGGGTCATAAATTTTTCCAGGGCAAGTACCACATCTTTGAATTCTTTGTATTCCGTCCTGGTATTTAGTGGTATTTAGTGGAGTTCTCTTCACACGCACTGTGAATGGGCTTTGAGTGTATATATCCACATCTGCTGGGCACAACTGTAAAAGGGAACTTTGATTGTAACACGAGAGTGGATTTACAAATGAATTCCTTACAAGAAATGCGTTTCCCTCTAATTTAGGGCTATATGTGCAAAACCCAAGGAGACATTGACTTAATTCATTTTTCATTATAACCATTAAGCCTACCTTTTACCGGATTGATTATTTTTATCACTAATTCTTACTCTATAGAAAACTAAAGTGTGAGTTATCCTTCAACATGTGTGAAGCCAAAAGTAAAAATATTAGCCCTGGTATGCCTTAAATGTTATGGACTTGATTATTCTTTCCCAGCTGCGTGGTGAGGATATTAGGGATGACATCACTGTGTATATACAATATATTTCAAATCCCCATTTGGAATGCAGTGACAGTCCTAGCGCCATAAAAGTATTATACTACTAAATAATTAACTAAGAAATTATGAAAAACATAATGGAGAATAAAAGACAACTGCAAAAGCATCTATCACAACAAAATAGTTGTCTTTTACAGTTTATTCTGTTTATTTTTCTGTGACTGAAGAACAAAATATCAGTTATGGGCAGATGGCCATTAGCATAATCCATAATGCCAGAAGACAAAACAATGCTTTGTATCTATCACCTTTGATTAGTAGCATAATGTTTTATTTGACTCTGTATAAATAACACTGCGTAACAGAATATGGGTCTTGACAAAGCAACAGTTTGTTTTCGATAGCAGCATCTCTGTTAGGAAATAAAAGAAAGGATGAAAATACCATCTAAAACCTCAAACATGGGGGACACCTGGGTGGCTCAGTCAGTTGAGCATCCCACTCTTGAGTTCCGCTCAGGTCATGATCTCACGGTTAGTGAAATCCAGCCCCGCGTCGGGCTCTGTGCTGACAGGGCAGAGCCTGCTTGGGATTCTCTCTCCATCTCTCTCTGCCCCTCCCCTGCTTGTTCTCTTTCTCTCTCTCTCTCTCAAAATAAATAAATAACCTTTTAAAAAAGTAAAACTAAAACCTCAACCATGAATCAAAATGTGGGAAGTTCCCGATTTGCCGAAACCAAGAACACACATTCAGTGTATAGGCAGTCTGCTTAAAAATTAACATTTCCATGAAAATCTTCTGTAACAAGATGAAAAACAATTTGGGCTTTCTAACATAAAACCAAACAGCTTAAAGAATATAGCTATATTCTAAGCGCCTGAAGGAAAGTTTATGCTTTCAAACCTGGCAGGTTTGGAATTCTTGTCTTAGATTTTACCTAATAGGCCTTTGACAGCTTCTACCCTGTGTGGTTTCCTTAACCTCCATTGCCCTCCACTCTATTCCCACCAGGAGGGAAAGAAATCAAAGGCCACAGACAACAAAACCTGCAGAACCTCCATCCTTAAAATTTAAGATGCTCCTGTGGCTTAGATTGGCTGACTCACAGCTAATGGCAAACTCCGGCAAACATCTTTTCTAAATAACATCTCAGAAGGAAGAATGGGCAAAGGCTATAAAACATGAGACTGCGGGTTCTTTAATTCTACTTGGGTGCAAAAGTCACAACCATTTTATAACTTGCATGAAATGGAGGCGAACACCAGCAAACCTGCAAAGAGACCAGTTCTAACTGGAACTGGGTCAGCTAAGGGGATGACTGCTGGTAGAGAAAGCAGAAAAGAAGTTCTGGGGGGAAAGGGACTGTTACGTAACGCGAGAGAGTCTTCTAGGCAGCATTCAGCAAACGTTCTTCCTTTCCTCTACCTAGCACCAACGAGGCAGCTATTTTGCAAATACCTTTTGCAGCAAATGTATTTTGCAGATGGCATTGGCAGACCCAGTTTGCACTAAAGGAGAGATGCAGTGCCAGCCTTCCATAAATCTGTGAAGAGAGCAACTAAAGTCATAGAAATATAAAGACAGGATATTAAGCAACTGCCATTGTGTTAAAAACTCTCTGCGGTTGATATTTTGGAACTTAATGGCTAGACTTTGCAGACCAAGTAAGGAGCCCCTTTTCATCATCTGATAGTACTTCCCCTAAAAATCTCTGTCGTGGTCTTAATAACATTTTTGGGTTTATACGGATCATGAGAGCAATATATGCTCAACATGGACATTATAAAATCCCTAAAAAATGTTTTTAATGGAAAATTCTATCATCCCATGATACAGTTTCTATATTCACATATATTCACCCAGGATTCTTCTTTCATTTTAAATTGTATGTGAGTGTGTGTGTGTGTGTGTGTGTGAGAAAACTTAGACCGTATTCCAAAAATAATTCTGTATCTTTAAAAATGAGTACACGAGGTGCATTTCCCTTGTCATTAAGTATTCAGATTTCCTCCTATATAGTATTCAGTATAACTATTGAGTCTTAGTATAAAAACTATTTTGCTCTCTCTGTAATTATCATTTGGAGTATTAGTTAATGCAATAAGACAGCAAAATTAAACATGTAGTGTACATTTTAGAACATAAGACAATATCAATATTATTTGCAAATACTATGATTGTGTATCTAGAAAACTCAAAATCACCAGGCAAATCAACTATCAGAATAAGGAAATTTAGGAAGTTGGTTAGAAACAAGATGAACTTTGTTTTATTCTAACTATATACAATTAGAAAGTGAAATGGAAAGAATAAGAAATTCTATTCACAATTTCCACAAAAGCTATCAAATACCAAGGAATAAATGTTATAATGAAAAATTTTAAGAACATATTGAAGCCATATACAAATACCTCAATAAATTGATAGACATAGCATAGTCCTTGGAAAGGAAAAGAATACCTTACAGGTGTGATATGTTCCTAAATCTAAATTAAGTTTCTGTTTCAAAATACCACTGAGTATGTAATTAGTATGGCATGAGATAAAATGTAAACCACGTGGCTTACATGAAAATCATTTTGGAAAGGTGCAGAAATCACCTCTGGGAATAAGGCAAGTGCCCTTCAGAGCAATTGACACTGAAGCACAAGACATCCATGTGGCGACTCATCAGTAATGACATATAGGAGGCTGCAGATACAGAAAACATCTGAGCAGCCAGTCACAGGATGGGATATTATGAGTTACAGATGTTGATTTGCAGTCAAAATGATTTTTCTACCTGAAGAGCAGTATCTAAAGTTAAAGAGCTAAGATTTATTTATTTGTAATGGCTGATAATAGCAAAGTTGGGCAATAGAGTTAGCATATTAATTTATTTTCAGTCAAAATCCAAGTGGATTTTTTTGCAATTATAAAAAATACATCTAAAGTTCTTGAGACAGAAGAAATGCTTGAAGTGCCAAGAGATTCTTTGAAGAATACTGTGGAAGGACTAGACCTATCAGATATCTAAATATATCATAAAGCTACAATAACCAAAGGACTATGGTGGTGAAAAAGAATAGGAAAAAAAGATGAATAGAACAAAAAATAGAGTCATGGAACAGATCCAAACATATTCAGGGATGAAATATATTTAAATGGGAGTAATCAAAGATGCGAAGGAATGAAGGATTATTCAATAAATCTAATTGGGCCCACTGGGATATATTTGTAAGAAAATAAATTTATATTTTCATCTACATATATTTTGGAATGATTAAAATGGAAATGGAGGGGCGCCTGGGTGGCTCAGTCAGTTGAGCGTCCGACTTCGGCTCAGGTCATGATCTCGCGGTCCGTGAGTTCGAGCCCCGCGTCGGGCTCTGGGCTGATGGCTCAGAGCCTGGAGCCTGCTTCGAATTCTGTGTCTCCCTCTCTCTCTGACCCTCCCCCGTTCATGCTCTGTCTCTCTCTGTCTCAAAAATAAATAAATGTTTAAAAAAAAATTTTTTTTTAATGGAAATGGAAAAAAATTCAATGTTGTAAGAAGGTAATAATTTGTAAATTCTGTATGGATCAGGATTTCCTAGCAAGATAAAAAAGTTCCAGAGGGAATAAAATAAAAACTTGATCGCTTTAACCACATAAATATTAAAATTTTCAATATATCAAAAGATTCTATAAATAAATTCAAACAACAAAAATGAGAATAGAGCATTTTTAAAATTTTTTAATATATATTTATTTTTGAGAGAGAGAAAGAGACAGAGTGCAAGTGGGGGAGGGGGAGAGAGAGAAGGAGACACAGAATCCAAAGCAGGCTCCAGGCTCTGAGCTGTCAGCACAGAGCCCGATGCAGAGCTCGAACTCATAAACCAGGAGATCATGACCTCAGGTGAAGTTGGCCAGTCAACTGACTGAGCCATCCAGGTGCCCCAAGAATAGAATATATATTTTTTTTGGGGGGGGGGACAGAGAGAGACAGAACATGAACAGGCGAGGGGCAGAGAGAGAGGGAGACACAGAATCGGAAACAGGCTCCAGGCTCTGAGCCATCAGCCCAGAGCCCGACGCGGGGCTTGAACTCACGGACCGCGAGATCGTGACCTGGCTGAAGTCGGACGCTTAACCGACTGCGCCACCCAGGCGCCCCGAATATTTTTTTAAAATATAACAGACAAAACATTCACATCTCTGTATGCAAAAAATCCTGCAAATCAATAATAAATAATTTATTATACAAAATACAAGTAATACATTGTAAAATAGGCAGAGTGTGAATACAACATCTACAGGGTTAATACACAATCAATAAACATATGAAAATATGTGCAACCTCAGTAGTTTTCAAGGAACTGAAAATTGAAATAACAAAAGTGTATGATTGTTTTGAAAATTAGAGTGGAAAATCAGGAGCTGATGATACCTACTGCTAGAGCGGGTACAGGAAAAGGGCAAGATCTCACAGATGTTGGCAGCAGTATAAGTTTGCTCTACGCATTTTGGAAAGTAATTTGGCAGCAACTATGAGCATTTTAAGAGTGCATACCTTTTGATCCAGCCACTTGCTTCACTTGTATACATGGATATATGTGTACACGGATGCTCATTATAGCACCCCTGAGTTTCTCAGACATGGCAACGGCTCTTTATTGCCCAAAAACACCTGAAATAAGTCTCTCCGATCCAAGATAATTGACCTTTAGAGTTTGGCCCCAAAAGCAGACATCCAAATAATGCTATCAGGCTTGCACCCTTAATTGACCAAGGCAGTCAGTCATTTTGTTAAATTTATTCAAGTACATTGAACTTCATAGAAAAACTCTTAGAATCCCAGTAGTAGACAATGGGCATTGGGGTAGACAAAAAAAAAATGTTCAGTCTGTGCCATTGGTAGATCTTTTATCCATCTCTGTCCCTTTAATTCTCTGCCTATGTATAAATATTCAGGTGTGGAGTCAAAATTTCTGATACCACATGATATAGTGTGATTCCAGTCTTCTTTGAATTTTCTTATTTCCCAGTTGACAAGGATGTAAGACAAATTCAATTATTAAAGGAGTTTGCTCTACTAATACTTTTAACATGTTAGTTTAGATAGTTATATTACAATATCACTAGTACAAGTTAGACCCTCAAGAAGTTTTGATTGAAAGAATGAACAAATAGCTTTTATTGAGGGAAAGAAAGATGTGGAGCATGGCAGGGGAAAGACATAAACCATTTACCCAGGTATTTGTGGCATGTCTTAACTTCTTATTTTCTTCTCCAAATATTTGTGATGCACATACACAAGGCACCATTCATTTATTCAACAAATGTTTCTTGAACACCTACTATAAACCAGGCCCTGTTCCAGAAACTGAGGACACAGCAATGAATAATACAGATGATGGAGCTTTGATTGTATCAGAAATTTCCTAGTCCTGGGGCGCCTGGGTGGCGCAGTCGGTTAAGCGTCCGACTTCAGCCAGGTCACGATCTCGCGGCCCGTGAGTTCGAGCCCCGCGTCAGGCTCTGGGCTGATGGCTCAGAGCCTGGAGCCTGTTTCCGATTCTGTGTCTCCCTCTCTCTCTGCCCCTCCCCCGTTCATGCTCTGTCTCTCTCTGTCCCAAAAATAAATAAACGTTGAAAAAAAAATTAAAAAAAAAAAAAAGAAATTTCCTAGTCCTTATACATACACTACCTACCTGAAGGTTTTTCCAGCATGTTTCAGAACACACACACACACACCCCTCCCAATACGGACTTCCTTAAAGCTGCAAGTTGTTTGAGATTTCATTCATTTGATCAAAACATGTCTACTGAATGCCTGGCACTATGAGTCAGGCACTGTTATTGGCACATCAGTAAATGAGAAAGACAAAGCCTTTGTCTCAAGGGAATTGTGTTCTAAAAACAAACAAGATAATTTTAGATATTGATAAATGGCATGAATAAAATAAAGAGGGCCATATGATAAAAGTAATTGAAGGGAAAGGCTAAAAGTTAGGGTCATCTGTGGAGGTGACCTGTGAACTGAGGCCTGAATGACCAGAAGGTGCCAACCATGGGAAAATACAGAGGAAGAGCTAAAGCTAGATCTTTATAGATGGGAGAACAGCTTCTGCCAGAAGGGATGAACTTGTGGTGTTCTAGAAACAGAGAGGCACAAATGATCAATGGAGAGAGTGGTAAAAGATGATTTCAGAGAGATGTCAGGAGGCCAAATCATGTTGGACGTGGTAGGCTAGGGTAAGGAATATGACTTTTATTTTAATATGTGGTGGAAAGTCACTGGAAGGTACTGAATAGGGAAGGGAATGATGGAATAAGATTTACATTTTTTGAAGATTACACTGGCTGCTCTTTAGAAAACCGGATATTGGGAAGTAAGTGTGGAATCAGTGTTGCATTATCCCAGATGACAGATAATGATAGTTTGGAACAGAGCAGGAGCAGACAAGATGATATAAAGTGGTTAACTCCTGGATACATTTTGAGGGTAGAGTGTTTCAGGGGCCCCAAGACCACCTTCAACTTTGTTGATTCACTACAAGGGCTCACAAAATTCAATAGCAATTCAATGTGAATGGTACGGCTCATGACAACAAAGGATACAGTGTAAAAGCCACAAAGAAAGATGTGTATTGGGCAAAGTCCAGAGAGGCTAAACACAGGATTCCAAGTCCTGCCCCATCTGGCGCCGCACAGGACATGCTTTCTGTCTAGCAGCAAACGTTGGGGACAGGTGTGCAATGTATCAGTCAAGGGAAGCCCATTTTAATCTTCTGATCTGAGGCTTTTATTAAGATCAGCTAACAGAGGCACATCATGCTACATGATGGCTCTCAAGCCACCATACTTACCAACCCATCTGTCTTGATCTTGAAAAGTAGCCACACCACAGCAGATGGACACCAGAATATCATGAAGACCTAAGGTCCTAAAAGCATATTAAGTTAGAGCTGAAACAAATGAAACAGTGAAAAGGGAAAAATTAATAGCCCTTCACATTTGAATAGATTTACAGTTTACAAAGCTTTTGTTTTCATGTACCAGTTTCCCTGATTGATGCAGCCCAGGGTTTAAAATCGGGCTGCGTTCATCATTTCCTTGGTCCTTATACTACTAGCCTCTGAAAATTGCCAACTAAGCATGGCTTCTTATCCTTATCTAGAAGCCCTGCACTGACTACTGCTTCATTCACTGAGCATGCCCACCTTTGGTAGGACCCACTGCCATTTCCATGGAGCTGCCATCTCCCCAGAAACAGCTGGTGAGATCAGCATGCTAGGGCCCTCAAGGTGTCAAGGCTTCAGAGTTCTGTGGCAAAATGGGGAAGATCACTTCTTTACCCTTTTCTCCCATAGAAGTCCCAGAGCAATACCGCATGGGTCCTAATATGTTACAGGCTCTTTAATGAAATACCTGTGTCCGTTTCTGCTCCCAGTTCTCTATTTTCTTTGGACACAGACATAAATATGCTCGCAGGAATGGATGTGGAGTGATGCCCTTTCCAATGACATCATGTTCCTAAATGGAGGGACCCATGCTAGGGTAACACTACCGGCCTTTCTTCACAGAAGAGGAAAGTCTTCATTCAGCTCAACATTTCTCCCTTCTCCCTTTGGGAGAGGACTCCCGTCAGGGAAGAGTCTTACTTCTGCACACCATGAGTTTTGTAAACTCAAGTCCCCATTGGAGGGGGTGCACCGCATTTGTTGAGTGCTGCCTATGACTAGCTAATTCTGGGGTGTGGTCCTAGGAGTATGTTATGCACAAACTACGTTCTCCAAACCCATCAGTGTTTAGGAATAAAGATGATATGGTTGATCTTCATCAATGAATTTGGTGGGCCCAGTCAATGGAATACCTCTTTTTCATCTGAGTTTGGAACTAAAGGAGTCAGAGAGATGAAGTTCAATGGGAACTTAGCTGGAGACAGTGTCAATGACAGACTTTGCTTAAAACTACTGCTCTTGGGGCGCCTGGGTGGCTCAGTCGGTTAAGCGGCCGACTTCGGCTCAGGTCATGATCTCGCGGTCTGTGAGTTCAAGCCCCGCGTCGGGCTCTGTGCTGACAGCTCAGAGCCTGGAGCCTGTTTCAGATTCTGTGTCTCCCTCTCCTTGACCCTCCCCCGTTCATGCTTTGTCTCTCTCTGTCTCAAAAATAAATAAACGTTAAAAAAAAATTAAAAAAAAAACTACTGCTCTTTTCTTGTCACCATATTCTTTTCACTGGGCTAATTAGCTGCCTATAATATCTTAGGAGAATGAAAGTATAATGATATTTGCAGTGTTGCGTTGAGGTCCTCATTTATTACTTCCTCTTGGCCTTCCTTAATATTTTATCGAGTGTATGTTGTATTCCCAGCACGGCCGTTAGCTCTGGCCATGCAAGAGTGCACAAGAGAGACATAGCACCTACTCGCAGGAAACTTACAGTCTAGTAGTCCAAAAGACATTAATGAATCAATCACCCAAGTCTTAGAATATATAATATCAACAAAGTAAGTGCCGAAAGGGTCCTGAGCTCTGATACAGTCTGAGGGACCAAGGAAGGCTTCCCCACGGAAATGGCACTTTAGCTGAGATCTGAAGGATGAGTTGGGAGTTCACAAGACAGAGGGATGGGGTGAGAGCGAGAGAGTACGTTAGGGAAGGGTAAAGGAACCAGCAAAAGGCCCTATTGTCGCAGGGAGGTAGTGCGTCACTGTGTGCCAAAATTTGTACATGTCTTCCATTTTAATTCTCTCAACAGTCCTTCCTACAAAGTAGCTAAGACCCCCATTTTACAGACAAGGAAATCGAAGCACTCAGAGTTACTGGCTGCATGACCTCGGGTAAGCATTAGAGCCAGCATTTAAGGCCAACCTTGAATGCCCGCAGGGCAGTGGTTCTCAATTGGACCCTTTCCCCAGGGCACATTTGGCAATATCTGGAAGCAATTTTAATTGTCGCAACTTGAGGAGTGGTGTAGTACTGCGTTGAGGCCAGGCATGCTGCTAAGATCCTACAATGCACTGTTGAAATTCAGGCCGAGCCCAAACTCCACTCTTCCACACCTCCGCCTTTCTCCCTAGAGGCCGCTCAGTCCTTTGTGCAGATAGACTTCTGGCCAGTCAGCTGCAATTAGCCACGCGTGCCGTAGTGACCATGCATTGGACTCAGGCAGGGACCTCTGCTACTCAGCAGTTCCCTCGGGGATCCACACCAGCTTTGTGTTCTCAATCCCATCTCACAGATGAAGAAACAGAGCTCGAATAACATGCCTCAAGTCACAGCAGCCACAGTGACAGAGCAAGTGAGCCCAGCTCTTTTAAAATTGGGTCCGATGCCATTTTCCCTTCATAAGGCAGCCCTTCAGAGGACAAACACTTCTTCTCAAGCCTCTGCAGGTAAAACTGGTGGAGGCTGGAGATGCGGGTCTGGATGTGCACTGACTGCCGGCGTGCTATCAAGAGTCTGTCGAGTTTAGTGCCTGCATTATTTTTTTAGGAGCTTGAAAATCAGCCCAGTGTTATTCGGCTTGAATTCTTCTCTTGCTAGGCTCAAAGCACACTAGACACACAATCTGCTGTTTGTGTAGAGAACGTGTCAGGAGAGAAAAGAATAGCAGCCGCGTGCGAGCATCTGCTAGAAAAATCCATCTCACCATTAACCGTACAATTGAGTGAGAAAAACATCTGTGCCTGCGATTGCAGATGTAATCATAAAACCCAAATGGAGCAATGGAACAAACTGGAAGAGGAGCAGAGGGCAAGAAACAGGAGAAACACGTAGCTTTTGTGTCAGAAAGGGAGAGGTCTCGTCTGGGCTTCTGCACCGAACACTCTCGCCTTCACCTTTCAAACACAACACCATCTGTAGGAAGCTGCAAGATCGTCAGCAGGCAAATTATGCAAGGCAGCTCCAAGGAAGCAATAAACAAGGCAGAGGAATCCCAGACACTGTAAATCAACAGCAAAAATATATCTGAGTATATGTTGGTGGCATTTCAGTGTTAAGGCTGATGACTTAAAATCGTGGAGATAGAGAATGTAAAAACCGGCAAAGCTGAAGGGCCCTCAGAGATCTACTAGTTCAATCCCCCTTGTACCCGTGAGGAAACTGAGGCCCAGAGAGGGATGTGACTACCCAAGGTCACACAGCTAGGTAGTGGCAAATGATTCTGGGCAGTTCTGGGGGAAACTTTTTTTTCCCCTGGACTCGCAAAAGAAGGAACGTTTCACAAAACTTTACAAATAGCTGAGAACATCAGCTTCAAAGCATAACTGTGTTACAACCATATAAATTTATACCTCGATTCTGGAAGCCGAAGCCAATGCTGATTACCCACCTTTGTCCAAAGTGCTGAGGTGTAATTGTGCCACTCAGAGTGGAATAGAGACACCTACTACATCTCAGCAAGTGACACTGCGCATCTGCTTTGAAAATATATCTCAACTGTAAATGTGGCTCTGTGCCTGCGAGCCTGCCCCTTTTAAAGTACCATGCAGTGTGCATCTAAAGGTAGAAGGAAAGGGAAATCAACCAGGCCCACAGCACCCCAGGCCATGCTCCCTTCATTGGCCCATGAAGAGTCTGCATTGAGGGAGTCAGGAGGGCTTTCGCTTCCGGTTCGGCCTAGAGCTAGTTATATGACCTTGAAGCAAGTACAGACCACTGGACTTGAGCCCTCCAAAACCTTTTCAGAGAGAAGGAGATAAGAGGCAGCAAAGGGAATGGAAAAATTAGAGAAATATATGGGAAGAGGTGTTGGGAAGAAGCAGGGTTCTCCTCTCTCCCTGCCCTATGCCCTCAATTACCAGCCTAACTAGCAGTATTTTCTGGAGCTGAGACAATGCCCCTCTTAAATCTGGCCTGGGTTGCATCATTCATTTGTAGGCCATTCATTTGATGGCCATCTTCCTTTGCGAAATAGCTCTTCAAATCTTTGCCCACTTTTATTGGCTGTTTGTTTTCTTATTAATGACTTATATGAGGTATTTATATATTCTGGATACAAGTACCTTGTCTGATACAAGTGCTATGAATATTTTCTCCCATTCCAAGGTTTGTCTTTTTGCTCAACAATATCTTTCACACATTAAAGGTTTTAAATTTTAATAACATCAAATTTATCACTTGTTTGTATTTCTGTGCTTTCTGTGTTCCATCTACAAACTTTTGCCTACCCTAAAGTCACAAAGATTTTCTCCTATGTCTTTTTCTAGATGTTTTAGAGCTTGAAGTTTTACATTTATGTATATTTAGGATCCATTTATATTTATTATCTATCTTGAGTTGATTTTTACACATGACCTAAGGTAAAAGTTGACGTTCCCTTTTTTTTTTCTGCATTGAGATCCATCACTATTTGGTGAAAAGACTGTTTTCCCCTCCACTAAATTGCTTTGGCACCTTTGATCAATTGACCACATATGTATGACATCTTTCATTTTTTAGCGTATGTATTTTTCAAGGACAGCACCAAAAGGACATAAATCTACATGTACATTTGCACTAACCACAGGTGAAGGAGGGTGGAAGGACAGGAGGCCATTTAGAAAAGTAATTGGGGGGCTCCTCGGTGGCTCAGTTGGTTTAACGTCTCTCTCTGCCCCTCCCCCCCAAAATAAACACATTAAAAAAAACCTTGCGAAAAGCAATCAATATGATCCCCATGGTTCAGAGTGAAGCTCTGAGAGGTTATCTTATGTAAGGTCACATTGAGCTGGAGAAGCTGGAATCTCAACCTAAACTATGATGCCAGAGCTGTGCCTTCAATTACTGCTTCTGTCGCTCCATCACTCTTACCTCCATAATGCTCGGTGATGGTTCCACCTGAAACCATCTCCTCTGTTCCCTTCCATCCGAGCTGTTGAGGGCTAGCTGATAAAATAGTCACTATTTGTTGAATACCAAAGGGTTCAGTCTTTTTGTGTTTATTAACTCATTCAATCATCCCAACTGCCCTAAATTGTTATACACTATTGTCATCTTCATTTTAATGATGTGGAAACTCAGGCTCAGTAAGTTTATATAACTTGCTCTAGATCACACAGCTATTAAATAGCAGAGCCAGGATCTAAAGCCAGATTTACTTTCCCCGCAAATCTCTTGCTATTAACCATTAGATATGCTACCTTCTCGACTTCAGGTAGATTGCCCCTGCACGGTTGCACAGGATGAGTTAATGACACTGGTCAGTCACTAATGTGCTGTCATAGCCAACAACACAATGGGGAAAAAAAAAGGTAGTCACCCTTTCCCTGTCAGCACATAGTGGCTCCTGTGTTTTCCCAATTCCGCCCCGTATGCCCTTCTGTATTTTATCATTCAAAGCCATGGAGGGGAGGGATGAGCATTCAGGAAGCTCCCACACCAGACTTAGAATTTCCATATGGAACTACCTACTCTCAGAAGATCGAAGGCTGCCGTATCATAAAGGGACACCATTTGCTCTGTTATGCCTTGAACTTCAAGAAGTACAATATATGCAAAACAATTCATTTTGATAAGCCGGTATGACTTCCTCTAACAACGAAGAAATTACTCAGGATTTTCCCAATAACTTTTTATGTTTAATCTTTATGGTCTCTTACTTGGTGTTTCACAACCTAGCGAGGTAAGCAGAGGAGATCCTACTATCTCCATTTTACCGATAAAGAAACTGAGAATCCCATGGAGATAAGAGACTTGTCCAAATTCACGTAGCTAGTATGCCGTGGAACTAAGACTGAACCCTAGGTCTTCTTAAAACCTGCTACTAATTTTCAAATCAAAAGCCACTGATACTATAATCATCATTTCTTAAGATTATGTCTCAGCATGTTCAGATGAAGGGTATCGCATCACCAAGGTCTCTAAAGATTTTATTTAATAGCACTTTCCCCACATTGTAAGCACACTGGTATCACCCTCTGGACCACGAGGATAGACACAGTTGCTCCCTGACCTTTCAAGTGATGTCACTTTAGCAGGCTTTTAAAAGACTGGGCCAGGGAAAAAAGATTCCTGAGAGGAAGAACGTGTTACCTTGAAGAGTAATCAATTATGCGAATGGTCTCACTGCCTGTTATATCACGGATTATGCTTTCATTTTTCATATTAATGTTCTTTATGTTTTTCAATTAGTCACGGCAAATTACCTGTCCTTCGCCTTGGCAAGGGCAGCTCAGTGGTCCTCAGTGGAATATTTTCCAAGTTCTGTCTGGTGAATTCTTGATCAAATTCTTCTTGAGGCATTAACATGTAATTTTTTGAATGAATGAATGTGTTCTCTTTGACACTATCTCATTCGTGTAGGAAATTACTTATTGAATAAGGAATTGGAAAGATTTGCGTTTCTTTTTTTTTCTTTATTTTTTTTTGCAATGGTACATTGCGAAGAAATTAGTTTAACTTAAATATAAAACAAGAATGAGAACATTAAAGAAGGTTAAAATTCATCTAATACTTCTTAGTCATTCTAACAGAGAGGGTTTGTGGCATGGAGCTTACAAAGTAGCAGATAGTCCAAAATCCATGTCTACCTCCATTTCCCCCTGCCGAGTCCTGGCAAAGTGCCTGCCCCTCCCCTGCACTCCATCCCACTGCCCCCCTCCCCCCCCCCCCCCCCCCCCCCCCCCCCCCCCCCCCCCCCCCCCCCCCCCCCCCCCCCCCCCCCCCCCCCCCCCCCCCCCCCCCGCCGTATTTCCCAGACCACAATAGCCAACTATCAGCATTTTAATAGCCTGTTTAATAGTCCCCATCCCCTCCCCTGAGAGTGTAAGACCTCTTAGGACAAGAATAATGTCTTAATCAGGACTGAATCTCTACCTCTTAGCACACCGCACAACCCAGAAGTGCGTGCCTAGTAACTGATGGGGGAATGAAGCCATTTGCCTTTGGAACACACAAGTACATGCTTGTTAGCTACAGCCTTATCTCGTAAATTAGGCTTTGCTCAGTCTATAATTTAACCATTATGTTGTGTTTCCACAATCCTCTCTGGGTAAGAAAACCAAATAACTTCCCTCCCTTGACAATCTCACAGTCCAATGAAACTCTGGCGAATATTACCTTTGTAAAGGCCATGTGGTAACCTCCCTTCAAAGTACTTCATCAGGACCTGCCATTTTCCTTTTCCTTTGACATGTGGAATGGTCCTTAAAGTTAGCAAATTCGAGGCACCTGGTGGCTCACTCAGTTGAGCATTGACTCTTGCTCTTGGCTCAGGGCGTGAGTTGGAGCTCCACGTCGAAATTTGTGCTGACAGTGTGGAGCCTGCTTGGGATTTTCTCTCTTTCCCTCTCTCAGTGCCCCTCCCCTGCTCATGTTCTCTCTCTCTCTCTCTCTCTCTCTCTCTCTCTCTCTCTCTCTCTCTCTCTCTCAAAAATAAATAAATAAACATTTTTAAAAATTAGCAAATTCCTTCAAACACTGATGGTGCCTCAAAGGTCAAATACTTTGGTGTTACAAGCTGGTCAGTTCTTTAGAAAGACATCAGAATATGGGGCGGGAGGCTCTTCTTCCTCAGACTGGTTTTTATTATATTTTGTAATCTTTTTGCCTGGGGAGTGCACTATAGAAACTCCAACCCAAGGCCTACCCACAATTACATCTTTGGTCTTCACCAGAGGATAATTTAAATTTCTTTACACTCCATTTCCTAGTGTCATTTGATGACTTGGGGAGGGGAGGAGAGAGCTTCTGTGGACTCTCTGAGTCTCCCTAAAGAACTCTAAGTTATTATTAAACCAATATCTTTACTATTGAAATCCCTCATTGCTATTCATAATTCTTGCAGTCACCAAGGTGGAGAGTTACAGAAGAAAATGCTATTATTTGTTCAAACTGTATGTTAATTAAGTCAAACAAATGATATAAAAGTAGATCTCAAAATATCTCTAATTTGTATGCATTGTGCAAATGAATGAGTACAAACATCCACTCAGTGAGTGCTTACTTGACTTGAGACACAACTAAACTGCAGCTGAGGTCAAAGAAGTTTTTTCCTGCCTTCTCCTTTAGGGTTTTGATGGTTTCCTGTCTCACATTCAGGTCCTTCATCCATTTTGAGTTTATTTTTGTGTATGGTGTAAGAAAGTGTTCTAGTTTCATTCTTCTGCATGTTGTTGTCCAGTTCTCCCAGCACCATTTGTTAGACTGTCTTTTTTCCATTGTACCCCAATGTTTATAGCAGCACTTCCAACAATAGTCAAATTATGGAAAGAGCCTAAATGCCCATCAACTGATGAATGGATAAAGAAGGTGTGGTTTATATATACAATGGAATACTACTCAGTAATGAGAAAGAATGAAATCTGGCCATTTGCAGCACTGTGGATGGAACTGGAGGGTATTATGCTAAGTGAAATAAGTCAAACAGAGAAAGACAGATACCATATGTTTTCACTGATATGTGGATCCTGAGAAACTTAACAGAAGACCATGGGGGAGGGGAAGCGGGAAAAAAATAGTTACAGATAGGGATAGAGGCAAACCATCAGAGACTCTTAAATACTGAGAATAAACTGAGGGTTGATGGGGGGTGGGAGAGAGGGGAAAGTGGGTGATGGGCATGGAGGAGGGCGCCTGTTGGGATGAAGACTGTATTGCATAAAAACCAATTTGACGATAAATTATATTTAATTTAAAAAAGGACAAAAAAAGATACGACGAAACTGCAAAAGACCTGAAAAAGAACCCATGAGGTCTCTCTTTCCAGAGAAGTCTGTAAGTGATACTCGCTGCTAATGGACTGGCATGTGGAAACAATCAAAGGAATAGCATAGCAGAGTTGAAGAGTTGTAAAAAGCTTGAAAGAATGTCTGTTTTCCTCAGCTTCAGTACAATGTAGGATTATTTGCCCTTCTCTCGAACCCTCCAGGAAGCAGAAATGCCACACTACTCTCAGTTACCCCTTCTTGCAACTTAACAAACCAACAAGCAGAGTTCCTTCCTATGACTAAGGAACACTTTTCCTGCTTTGATATCATTTCAGTTCCCTTTACTGTGATATTCTGATGCAAAGAATACAACAAATCCCTATTCCTTTTGTGGAAATTTTTCATGCCCTTTAACACCATAAATAAGATGACTCTGATGCTCATAATCTCCACTAGACAAACTCTACGATATTCTCATTCCCTCTGATTTTACTCATTTAATCCTATTTAGACACCAAAACAAGAACAGCTCCAGAATCTACTTTCTCCATTCCTGGTTCTCAGAACTACTGGAGACTGATACAAACTGGATCCACCACTCACAAAGTCATTATATCACGCCCACAACTTCACATAGGTAATTGCCTGGTTCAAAAACCAAAAACCAAAAACCAAAACCAGATATACAAAGAATCCTGTGGAGAGGCAGGCTGTGTGTGTGTGTGTGTGTGTGTGTGTGTGTGTGTGTGTGTATTTCATTAAGGGTTAGAATTGAGTAGACATGCAATTTTTGTGGTATTAACTCTGAAATGGACGATTTCAAAAATGAACAAGAAATTAAGGTCAGCTAATTTGGAGATATAAATTTGATGGCAAAAAATAGGATTTTAAGATTCCTAGGGAAAGGGAAATCACTGTCAGTCAAAATGTCCAGCAGACAGAAAACTCAACAGTTTAACACAGATGTGGTAGAGTGGAAAAGATGGAACTAAGGTTTATATTCTGTGTGATGTTGGGCAAGTCTCTTAATCTCTGTTAGCATATAGTAAATACCTCTTGGACTGGTGTTCCAGCTGAGAATTCTCCTTCCTCTGAGAATGGCCTCAATATGCAGGGATGGTAGGCCACCAGCGCTCATGTTAATACTATGAGATCCTGATCACTTCGCCATGGTTATTGATCCAGGGGTTGGTACAGGATCCAAACCAAGTACATAAGGTTCTTTCTTTGGGGATTGTAAATCTTGAACAGAGAGGCACAGTGTACTGTTTGCAGTTTGGTGTCCTGTCATTTCATTCTGCCTAGCCCATCCACAGTAAGTTCTTTACATGTCTTTAACTTGACGCTAGTTTCCTTGAGGACAGGACCTTTGTCATATATCCCTCTACAGGGTAACAGAGGAAAATTTTATATTGATATAAATATTCATTATTTTGATTATGATGGTGAACTCATGAGTGTATACCTATGTCAGAATCATCGAGTTTTGTACTTTAAACATATACAGAATATTATGTGTCAATGAAACCTCAACAAACCTGTAAAAATGTTGTGGAAACCCATTGGAAGGAGCAATTCATCTGTATTGGTGTGAATATGGGAGAGATTTGTTTCAAATAAGAAAGGCTTATGGTTTTCCAGTTAGCTCTGAGTACTTTGTACCAATAGTGCCACTCTCATGGTCCTCTTCTAAGAGAAACTGCTCTTTCCATGGGCTCTGCTAATGAAAGTGTCATTGGGCTGCTTCTTGAGCAAGGGTTAGTACTTACTGTATCATAAATGGATCACCTCACCTAAGGATGGCTAATCCCATTAGGTGATTAGCTAGACCAGTCAAACCCTTTCCAGCCAGAAATTGATTGGATAATAAGATAATCTTCTTGTTGGTAGCAGAAGAAAATATTTGGAATGAAGAGAGAGAAGTCAAGATGCCATGAGAGAGAGAGAGCGAGCAAGAGAGCCCTGCATCAACAATGTCACCTTGGTTGCCCAAACAGAGCATCAGAGTAGTTACTGTGGCCACTTACAATAACTCCATGATTTAGGATAATCTGAGTGAGACTATAACTTTCTAATTAAAACACCGGAATCATCCCATTACATTGTCAAGATGCCCACTGGTCAGGAGCAGCATGGGATCTGATTAAACTTCTCTCTTTTGCCATTCCCACTTCCTGCCAATTAAGACCAAGTCTTTTAGCAGTAGCAAATGTACTGGTGACTTGTAGCATTAGATATCTGCCCCAGGGGTGCCTGGGTGGCTCAGTCACTTGAGCATCCAACTCTTGATATCCACTCAGGTTGTGATCTCACTGATCGAACCCCGCATCAGGATCGGTGCTGAGCGTTGAGTCTTTTGGGATTTTCTCTCTCTGCCCTTCCTCCTCTCATGCTATCTCTCTCTCTCTCTCTCTCTCTCTCTCTCTCTCTCTCTCTCTCTGTGTGTGTCTCAAAATACATAAATAACATTTTTAAAAAATAAAGAAATCTTCCCCAAGTGATGCTGTACATCATTAGTTTCAAACAAGTTGTTTTAGGTCACTTTCAGAGTAGATACCCAAACTGACCTATCTGGGTATGAAGCAGTTTTATTCCTTTTTTGGCAGAGGGATGGTGGTGGACAGTGATGGATATTCTCTGTTTGCACCTCAGGATCCATTTTCTGCCTTTCTTTGCCCTTCTTTAAGCCCTGGTGGACTGACATCATTGACTGGGTCATCCAGGCTCCCTTAGCTTCCATTTGGTTCAGCCTCTTGGAAACTCTAGCAGACTGTTGGAGAGAGGGAGGAGGGAGAGTTGGTAGGGGGTGCTGTTGGGCAGGGCCTGTGTTCCTCTACCTAAGGCTACAGCTCCTCCATGGCCCCTCTTCTATAACTCTCACTATATTCCAGAAATGGTTGCCTTCCTTGTCCCTTTAGGCCTGGGGATGATAATGGTTTCCCAGGCTTCCACCATTGCTAAAATCTACAATACTTCACTATTCCTTATTGGTTACCTTGCCTTTAAATAGTTCTTTTATTAAACTCTTCATATACTCTTTTTGAATATGTCATCTGTTTCAGTGAGATCCTGACACAGGGACCTGATCAAAGTTAACTGTAAGTTTGGAGCACCTATGAAGCTTTTCTTTTCCATAAACGTTCTAAGTGACAGTAAGGGCCGACATGACATACACCTCCTATTCTAGACACAAAGAATCTGTTTGCCTTTGTATCTTCTACTCCTATCATAGTACCTGACACAGAGCAGATGCTCATCAAACATGTACCAAAAGATTTTTGTTAATGACTCAATTAATTTAAATTAATGTGACTTCTGCAATTAATGCTTGGATAAAGGTTTCCTGATATTTTATATGAACTTTTCTAATTGGGAAAGAAAACCAACAGCGAGCAACCTCAGCAGTAATTTAAGGGATGCAAATAAAAACAGCAATGCTGTAACATTCTGCACCTATTAAATACACAAATTTAAGCTCTAATACCAAATGCTGGTATTGTAGCAAAGCTGTATATTCAAATACTGCTGGTAGCTGTATGAATTGGCAGAGCCCATTTAAAAAGCAATATGGCAATATGTGTCAAAAGCCTTAGAAATGACCCAGTAATCCCACTCTTGGGGATTCATCCCAAGGATGTAATTGAGGAGAAGCAAAAAGCCATATGCGCCAAGGTGTTTAATGAAGCAATACCTATTATATCAGAAAAACTGGAAACAACCTAAAATGCCCAACGTGCATTCGATGTTTTGGGGGGATATTATAGAGGTGGCAACAAAAGAGAAAAGAGTTCTATGTATAAAAAGAAAGAGGAAATCTGGGGACATAGACACATGCAGAGAGAAGCAAGGTGACCATCTACGAGGCACAGACAGCGGCCTGGAGTGGATCCTTCCTCGTGGCTTTCAGAAGGAACCAACCCCGAGAATACCTTGATCTTGGATGACTGTTAGAAAATAAATCTTTTGGGGGCACCTTGTGGCTCAGTCAGGTAAATGTCCAACTCTTGATTTCAGCTCAGGTCACGCATGATCTTGCGGTTCTGAGTTTGAGCCCCACATCAGGCTCTGTGCTGACAGCACTTTCTCTCTGCCCCTCCCCACTTTTGCTGTGTCTGTCTCTCTCAAAATAAATAAATAAACTTTAAGCAAAAGAAATCTTTTAAGTCCCCCATTCTATGGTATTTTGTTGTGGCAGCCATAGCAAACTAATACTGAAGCAAAGGTCAAAATGGTGAGAGCAGTACAACTATTAAAATACAGATGTATGTCAACAAAGACAGAAAGTGAATATGCAAAACCAAAATGCACTGATGAGTTATGGTAGTCGGATATGTGCGATTCCTTTATCTTGGCAAATGCTGCAATAGCTACATTTATCCAATTTAAAAAATTGCCACAGGGAGGGAAAAATGTGTGTCAAAGGTTTATTACAACAGCATCAATGAAAAACAGACTTGGTTACACTGCACTATATAGCTATGATTAAATGTATCCTAATTCTCTCTCTCTCCCTCTTTTTCACATAATTTCAGTAGCTTTGCATGCTGTGCTTATGTAGTCATTTGTAAATGATGATCTGTTGAGTGACGAAACATGGTAAATTAACTTGTGTGGTGTGCTTAATAACGTTTTTTTCTCCTGAGGAATAAAGCTTTTGTGGCTGGAAACAGTTGAAAACTTCATGCTATTGAACCACAGCTCTACAGCTGGACCTCGATCCCTGTTTGGACATTTTGCCAATCCCTAGAGAATCTTGACTGGCTCCCAGCTTCTTTAGGCCTCTCCTTTCAACACCTGGGGTCATCAGCTTGTGTACCTATACAGTGAGCCATCACAAACCAAATCTGACCTCAAGCACGGGAATGTGAACCAGACTGGAACATTTTGGCAAGCTACCTGATTGTGAATGCACCCTTAACCTTGTCTCCCAGCCATCTCCCATAATTGGATCTTGTCTTATTTGTGCTTGAAGCTATATATTAATAATGTATAAGGTACTTCAGCCCTCTCAGAGGCTCCTGTCTTGTTCTATCCAATACTCAGAGCTCAGTTTCTGAACCTCAGTCTAGAGTTACCTTCAGTAACTCTCTGGTCTCCCTGATTCAGGAATTGCTCCTAACTCCGATAACCACCACCAAATCCATATGAGGACCACTCGCATCTGAAAAAACTCCCTCAATTCTTAAAATACACATGCATGAACCCCGTGCTCTCTTCTCTTGGAGTAGACTCCATGAATCTGCATTTTTTAAGCTTCCCAGGTTATTCTGAAAAGAATATAAACATATAAAGAATATAAATATATATAAAGAATATAAACATATAAAAACTCAAGTTCAAGAGCAATTGTTCTGCACAGCAGCCAGAAAGATCTTCCTGAAAGTCAAATCTGACACCTTACTTCTCTGCATTACAACCTTCAATTTCTCATTACATTTAAGTTTAAGCCCCAAATGCTTAAGACAGGTTGCAAAGCCTTTCAGGACCTGACTCCTGTCTGCTTGTCCATGGTCATGTCTTACTGGTCCCTGTTTTTCTAGTAATACTCAATTGCTACTGGTTTTCTGTACCTACCATGCTACTGCAAACTTTCATGCCTCTGCTTAGGCCTGTCTACCTAGTGAATATCCGGTCTTCAAAACCCCACTCAGGTAACCTGTACCAACACTACAAAGCCTTTACACATCACACGCACACACACACACACACACACACACACACGGTCTCCAGACTTAATTGCTCTTTCTCTATCTTTACTGTGTATGTCATTCTGTTGTTGCATTGAACTCATACAAACTGCATTTCTTTTATTCCTGTCACTACTTCACCCTCTGCTAGACTGTGCGTTCTTGGAAGACAAGGACACCATGCTAATAACCTCCATATTCAGAGTGCCTTACATATAGTAGGTGCCTGATAAATGTTGACCACAATGCATATGCGCTCTTTAAAGCATCCAGATTCCAGTGAAACTCTTTCTGTCATGACAGTTAATTTCATGTGTCAAGTTGACTAGCTACATCGTGCCCGGATTAAACATTATTTCTGGGTGTTTCTGTGAGGGTGTCTCTGGATGATATGAGAATTTGAATCAGTAGACTCAGAAAAGTAGATTGCCTTCCCCAGTGGATGTGGGAGTCATCCAATCCATTGAGGTCCTGAATAGAACAAAAGATGGAGGAAGGAGGAAGTCAACCCTTTTTCTTTCTGCCTGGTTGCTTGAGCTGGGACATGGATCTTCTCCTGCCCTCAGTGCTCGTAGTTCTCCTTTTAGACTCAGACTGGAGTCTACAACATGGGCTTCTCTGGTTCTCAGACCTTTGGAGATAGAGAGATAGAGATAGAGATAGAAGGTTATAGATATATAGATATAGATATTCTGCCCTATTGTTTTTGTTTCTCTGGGGGAACCCTGACATCTATGATACATCTATGATACACTGATCCAGGAATAATTTCTGACTATCTTGCCTCCTGGCTTGCTATTTCCATGCATGCTATTTCCTCTCGATAAAGTTTACTTACTCCATATGACAAAATTAGATTAATTTTGTTAAGTCCCACATTTAGTACACAGCGTATCTCTTTGTACCTCTATTGTTGTGATTTTCACACTCTGTTTAATGTCATTAATTGAGGATCTATAGTTTTGCTCAACATTGTATGTTCAATGACTGCCACATGGTAGGTGCTCAGTAGTTAGGTATCAAATTAATAACTGATATTCTTTTTTTTATAACTGATGTTCTTTTGCCAAGGTCATGAGGTCTTATTCGATTAGAAACCTAGAAATGATTTCCTTTATTCAGCAGACTGTAAATAGTATGTGACATTGATTTTAAAGTATTTTGCTTCCTCTTGTCAGTTCTTGATGAGATGGTTCAGTGTAATCCATCATTTTAATATTTGATCATTCTCAAAATAAATTAGTTAGTTCCAAGTCTTCATGGGAAACAGGTTACCATTCAGAAAGCACAAATACTCTTTCTGGTTTGAAACGTGATTCCTTGGGGTGCCTGGGTGGCTCAATCGGTTAAGCGTCCGACTTGGGCTCAGGTCATGATCTCACAGTTCTTGGGTTTGAGCCCCACGACTAGCTCTGTGCTGACAGCTCAAAGCCTGGAGCCTGCTTTGGATCCTGTGTCTCCCTCTCTCTCTGCCCCTCCCCTGCTCATGCTCAGTCTCTCTCTCTCTCAAAAATAAATAAACCTAAAAAAAGGAAAGTGATGTCTTTGGATGTTATCTTATGCTTTCTAAAGATTGAGCTAAAATATTAAACTTCACTTGTCTCACATCAAAAAGTGCTTTGGGGGTGCCTGGGTGGCTCAATAGGTTAAGCGTCTGACTTCTGCTCAGGTCATAATCTCACAGTTCGTGGGTTTGAGCCCCACATCGGGCTCTGTGCTGACAGTTCAAAGCCTGGAGCCTGCTTCGGATTCTGTGTGTGTCTCTCTCTATCAGCCCCATCCCCGCTAGCTCTCTCCCTCTCTCTTGCTCTCTCTCTCTCTCTCTCTCTCTCTCTCTCTCAAAAATAAACAAACATTATAAAAAAAATTTTTAAGTGCTTTCAGATGGAAGAAACAGGGTGGGAAGGAAGTCAATCAGCATTCCCTGAGATGCTACTATGTTCTCACTGTAACATAACAATATAGGCATTACTGTCCCCTTGAATGTAAAAACAATGCAACTATGATACCGATTCCCATTTTAGAAATGCCAAAAAGGAAGTTAAGGAATATGAAGTGTATTTCTCACTGTTACTCAACTCAAGCAGAAGAGGAAGGATTCAAATCCAACTCTGACAGCCACTAAGACTGTATGCTTTTCAGTGAACTAAGCACATCATCTGCCTTAGAGCTCTTAAGCCTTTCCCAGTAGCAAGAAAAACAAAGAGAATAAATTGTTAGATAAAACCTTGGCCACGGAGATTAATACCGGATCTTCTGTATGTGTTTTCAACTTGCAGTCTATGCTATTCATTCAACAAATAAGTATTGAGGGGTCTCCATTTGGGAACTGGGGATACAGGAAGTTCAAAGACTAGCACAGTGTCTGCATTGGAGGAGTATACATTTGAGAGGGAGATCTTAAAAAATAAATAAACAGCAAATCATTCATTCCATTTTCAGTAAGTGATACAGAGGGGAAGACGAGGATGCTGTGGATCATAGAAATGGGCCTGACCTCTGGATGTCAGAGAAGGTTTCTCTGAGGATGTGACTTTTAGAGGTAAGATTTGTAGGTGGCAAAGAGTTGACCGGGCAAAGGATGGAGAGAGAGTTGCAGGCAGTGGGAACAGTGTGGGAACAGTTGCAACAGTGTGCAGTGTGCAACAGTGGGAACAGTGTGCCTTTGAGGCAAGAAAGAACACGGAGTTTTAGAAGAACTGAAAGATAAAAAGGCAGACAAGGGTGGGAATAGAGCAAAGATTTGCATCCTCAGCCTCTGCAGTGCTAAGCTTCTCCATGTCAGTGCTGGGTCCAGCCAACTAAGGTGAAGAATATGCCACACTCAGTTGCCAGGAAAACGGACAGCTGGTGAGATGAGCGGCAAAGCGGGTACATGCCGCAGTTCATTCACCCCGGAGTACAACCCAACGTGGCAAAGACATCCAGGCTCTTTATTCCTAAGTCACCAAAACCTTCCTGTGTTCCCAGTGAGCATCAAGGCTCTGCCCGTGTAGCTGCGATGAAAGTTGCCCAACCTCCTTCTCATCATGCCTATTTTTAACCTACTCTAGGGATCTCTCACCTGCTCTCAACCCAGAAGGGCCATCCTGCCTAGCTCTGAGCTAAATAAACTGTTCTCCAGAAGTTTTCTATTCCTATTTCTATTATTTCTATTTTCTACTCATGAATGGCAGATGCAATCTCTCAGGGCCCCGTTTAGTGTAAAAGAGACACAGTTCACTGAAGAATTGTATTGTTTTCTGAGTCTCAGTGCCCTTAACAATAAGGAAGTGAATAAAGTGCTGGTTGGTAAGGATTACAGTATAAACTGAGGTTGATCAAATCTGCAGGGAAGCCATCTAGAAAGAATGCGTTTAGATAAAGGTGTAAGTCATGGCCCAATAGCAGGCCCAACTGTGTAGCCTTTGAGGCCGACCAATTCCCAATTTCTATTCTTGAAAAGGAGTGTAAAATGATCATTATAAATGAAAAAAACATGACATGAGTAATCTGTTTTCTTAAAATTCAGGAGGAAAATTAATTCAAACATTGCTCTACTTGACGTGCACAATTAGCAGAGTTTTGGAATGGCCCCAAGTGACAGCTTCAATCTTAGCTCTTCAAATAAAAGCCTACATATTTTTAGACAGAAGAACTGACTAAGATATAAGTGGCTCGCAGTTAAAGTAATTGCATATCTGGTGGTGGTAAAGTGAATTATAGAAGTGACAAATGCTGTACTTAAATAATTTCAGGCAAACAGCATCCCCCTTCTGCACAGAACGGATCCAAAAGAGCAGAAGTCAGTACAACATCTGCCTCATTTATTCTGTTCTTGCCTACATGGCCAAGGCCCAGTTCCCTGTTTGAGCTGGAGTCACCAACCAGCCTCTGACAACAGCAGATAGACCAAGAGTGATTCCTAGCAGCAGTCAGCTTCCTTTTCTGAAAAGTGAAAAAATGATGACAGTATCTCTAAATCCACAACATTTAACCTTGACAAAAACTTTTCTTCTGGTTTCAATGAAAAAGGACTCTGCTCTTCAACAAATGTGAAGAATGCCACTCTGCCTGGAATGCTTTGTCCTCACCAACTCTCCATGTCGGCATCACAGTGAATTTCCCCCTACCTTGCCTTCTACAAGCCTGGGTTATATGCCGGTGCTTACCACTCTGCGTTCTTTTAGCTGTGCCAGGATTCATCTCTCTTCCTAAATAATTTGCTAAGATCTAAGGTCCTGGAAGACGGATACCATGATCCCAACTCCACCTCCAATATGTAAAATAGCTTTGGGCACACAGTATTATTATTTAATAAGGGCTTTTTGAAGTAGATACCAGGATTTAAAATCTTCTTTAAGCCAATCATTCTGAGATTGTTTACGTCATACTTTGAAAACAGCTTGCATCATATATGCAGTGAAGAAACTACTTCTGAACTATTCAGCTGACCCTCTTAGTTTTTTTAGAAGGTTCCTAGCTGCTATGTTTCACAAAGTCATGGTTCGACTGCTTTGGGGAACGTTATGCTGCCCATTGGGTAAATAGAGCTTCTGTGTTAAAAGAAGACAAACTTCAATTCTGAAGATTTTTTTTTTTTTTTTTGCAGGTGGGGGGTGGTGGGAGGAGGGGCAAATAGCAAAAATTACAAAGGAAAACTTCTGGTATCTATCTTTGTTAAGTTCACAAGTATGTGTTTCCTTTGAAAATACCAGCCTAAAGAGCATTAAGTTGCTCTTTAGAATAATTAAGAATATGAATTTGTTTGGTACATATTTTTTTGATTATCACAGTCACTGCATTGTTTCCATTAACATATGCAATGTGATTATTGATTAAATGCTTGTTTATGCATTCAGCCAAGCTAATAAGTTATGTAGCTTCATCATCAAGTTCTGCCGCTGGATCTCTGAAATATGAAATTGGATAAGCATGGTCTAACTTTTTGTTAATAAAATATGCAGAAAAGGTAGCAAAGTGTACACCGTGAGTATTCAACTGGTAGACTTCATCAACATAAAAGTGTGATTATGTAAGTGCAGGGCAGAATCAATGAAGTGTGCCACATGAGCCCTGCGTTGTGCTGCGTAATTCTCAAATTACACCCCTTTGT